>NW_027362762.1:146707258-149107258 GCF_046119375.1 Phyllobates terribilis
GCATATTTCTGGAGCCAGAAAGATAGATACAAAAAG
The DNA here is from genome assembly GCF_046119375.1 of Phyllobates terribilis. Taxonomy (NCBI): domain Eukaryota; kingdom Metazoa; phylum Chordata; class Amphibia; order Anura; family Dendrobatidae; genus Phyllobates; species Phyllobates terribilis. The sequence goes on from NW_027362762.1 coordinate 146,707,295, forward strand.
AGGTCAATGCATGTTACATACAATCATACACTTAATGATATACAGTCATTAGTCCACAGGTTATGGTAGTAAACAAAGTAATATAAATAATGTCAGTCCATATCAATTATGTATTAGAATGATCACAAATGACCATATCTGTCTACAAACCACAGAGATTGTAAAACATGAAACCACAAATTTACATCACATAAGACATAATGGTACACATGCAAAGTGTGGTTTAAGGGTACCCTGCCTAACTTGAGTAAAGTGCAGCGCCATGCATGGACCCCACAGTGGAAGAATCCCCCGCTTACAAACCCCAACGTACGTTTCCTCTTTGAGTTATAGCTTTATCAGGGGGGAATATGATGAGCCCCAAGCCACAGCCTCTTTATATACCTTGTGGCATTGTAAAATGCCATATGCCAGACACTCTATAGCGCTACACCGCTTCCTGTCTCTCACCTCCGAACCGGAAGTACAACTGCGTCACCGCGGCAGGAAGTGCGCGCACGTCCAGGAGCAGGGACGCGTCACCATGACTCCCGGACATGCGCACTCGCGGTCCTAGACGCTGTGTCTCTCAGAGGAGGGAGGGGGAATAGAGGGAGCGCAAGTGACGGCAGATCATTAGAACAGGGGTAGGTATTAACTCCTAATGGGCCAAAGTGGACATATGAGCACAGAAGGAAAATCATTAACAATGCAAAGCTATACCACATATATCAACCCAGAAAACCTTTTACAAGAATAATTAATATGTGAAAGTGCGGCCACAATTACAATTATCCTGACTGTAATAAAAGTTACACTTTTTCAGCCCATGCCAATTTCGTCCGGAGGATGGTGTCCATTCACATCAGATCGTACCGAAGACTAGAGGGGGCTACATCAAAAAAACAACAGATTTAATTCTTTAAAAAAAAAAAAATTCTAAAAAATATATATTTAAAATGTAATGTAGGTACATAACACAGAAGACACTGGGAACGATGTTCACAAAAAAGGGGCAAAACTAAGGGATTCATTCAAACCCCCAAGGGTCATCATCCCCAGGGTTACAATCCAGCGCGTTTCACGCTGGGCAAGGACCCTTCTAATATTGCCTCCGCGGATCCCACCATGGACGACCTCAATCCCCCTAACCTTAAGGGAAGCAGGGTCGCAATCATGGTGGGTCCTAAAATGGCGGGGCAATGTTTTCAATAAAGAAGGGTCCTCCACCATCCGGGCAGCAGCAATGTCCCTCACATGCTCCCTCACACATCTGCGCAACTCTCTTGATGTCAGACCAACATATATGAGTTGGCACCCGCAGATGGCATAATACACCACATTGCAGGTGCCACAATTCACATATTCCTTAATAATGTTTTAGTACTGTACGCCGACATGAATGAGGCAATGCGGAGGACATTGCTGCACGCCAGACAATTCCCACACTGAAAGCATTCGCTCAAAGATCGAGTAGATCCAAACAAAGATGGTGTTTAGGGAGCATAATGACTCCGAACAAGTATGTTGCGCAGATTTCTAGATCTGCGAGCTGTCATTAATGGATAATCCACCAGTGAATCCCTTAAATGAGGGTCAGTCTGGAGGACAGGCCAATGACGCTTTAAAATGGACATGATGCTCTCCCACTCATGGTTGTAGGTGGTAATAAATCTGACCTTAGACTGATTAGAGGTCATACCCCTGGTCACCTTAGTACGAAGCAATTCAGTGCGAGAAGTGTGCTTCGCTCTAAGGTACCCTGTCTTGATACTCCGGTTGCTGTAACCTCTCTCTCTGAAGCGCGATGCCAAACACAGACACACAACAGCTGATCGGAAGACAGCAGCGCTCCATCAGCACAGAGTCAGCTGTGACCGTGTTGACTCTGTACCAGTAAGAGTGCACTGCTCTCTGAGGAGCAGTGCGTGCCATAAAGATCAGTATTGAAGCCGGCAGGCCATGAGAAGGAGTTGCACTTCACATTGCGCCGATGAGCAGTGCAGCCGGGTACAGAATGAAATGTTCACCCCTCTCTAAGGAGCGTGCACGTGGACGAGATACAGGAGCAGATAGGCACAGTTAATGTGAAGGCGCTGCGCTTGACAAATGAGAAGTGCCGTAGGTGGGCGTGTCCTGGATGGGCGGGCCCACCGGAGGATTCTCCGGTTATCCGGTGGGCCAGTCCAACCCTGCCTATCAGTATGTCTTTGGAGTGTGGGAGGAAACCGGAGAACCCAGAGGAAACCCACGCAAACATAGGGAGAACATACAAACTCCTTGCAGATGTTGTCCTTGGTGCAATTTGAACCCAGGACCACGGGCAGCATTTATACTACTTAGCAACATGACCTTGTTTCCTTTGTTCGTCATGAAAATTGTATTTCGATTTTTTTTTTCTGCCATCAGAGACCATGATTTTCTGTGATTATGGATGGACGGTCACACCAGAGGAATACTTCCTGGGTTTAATGGGTTACTAACAAAATCAAAATAAGAACTCCGTTTTCTGTACATACAGAATTAATAATAATCTGTGCCAATACAACCTAGTTCTACATCTGCACTGATTTGCAGCTATCCCCTCCCTAATGATGATCCCACATGACTCTCTTTACCCTACTTATCCATCCTCCAGTAGTTCTAATGCTGTTGGATGATTGTGCTCAGATGCACCTGACTCGCCCCCTGGGCCGTGGGGTACCCGGGACCGGGCTTCTGTACGATGCTGGGGGTAGTAGTGGCAACCCGATCCCGTGGCTCAGGGTGGTCAGACCAAATTGTGACAGTCTATTTATAGATTTATGAATGTCCGACTACGCCACCCGTGGATTGCGGTCAGAGATAACCGCCGTTGCGAGGCAGACCGCTGAGGCTGGTGTTGGTGTGCAGCACAGGGGTAGGATAACTTCCCACGGGAAGAGTGTAGCCTCAGGGCAGTGTATATGGATGCTGGGGGTGATAGTGCCGGCCGCAATAGTAAAAGTTCAGAGCCTGTTTCCAACAGTTCTGGGTCTTTATTGTAGATGTTACTAATGACCCAACAGTAGTACCGGGTAGGAATGGGCCTGGGTATCGGAGAGCATTCGGGGGAGCCCCACTGGTCAGGGTGAGTGTGTAGGCCTACCGTTTTCTGTATGCTCTTGCTGACTATCCCCCTTTTCGTGGTGTAATAGCCCATGTCCCTGAGCTGGCCGTGTACTTCTCGCCTGTATGGCTTGCGACTCGGGCCTTGGGTACCTTTTGCTTTCTCCTGCTGTACTGGTCCCTCTGTGTGGTGGAGCCTCCAGGCTTCTTAGGCCAAGGGACTTGAAATCCCTCGCGGGTTGGTTCTCTGCTGCTGGGCTTGCAACCCTGACAGCCTCGGACCCCAATGTCCGGTTGTGTGCTTCTCTCAGCCAGGACCGGCTCTCGTCGCCTCTGTCCCTGGCTTGCAGTTTCTCCTCTGCCTCACGGACTCCTCAGCCGCTGCTGACCTGTCCCTCTTCTCTGAGAACCCTTCTGGACACTTCAGAAGTGGGTTCTGGTCTCTCTAACCCTGCCCCAGTTCCAGCTTTTATAGGGGCTGCCTGCTCCCCCTACTGGCCTGGGACAGGAGGTGCTGCATGCTAATTGTCCCTGACCAGGGAACCTCCCTCCTGCTCTCAGACACAGCCTTTAATATTTGTGGCATCCAGGCCTGGGGTGACACACATCTAATGACCCTGTCTAATAAATCATCTGACGGCTGGGTTGTAGCACAGTTCAGCTATGCTATGCTGAAGAACCCACTGATGCCATCTGAATTTGTACCTTATGATGCTGTCTAGTTTATGAAAAACAAGTGCAGATATGACCCTTTCTCATAAAGTATCCCCCAGACCATCTGACGGCATCATCATTACCCTGAAAGCTGTGTTGTAGCACAGCTCAGCTGTTCTATGCTCAGCTCTGCTATACATGCAGGGGAGATCATGATCATAGCGCTATAGATCCGCATGAACCAATTAAATGTTTTGTAAATAGTAATGAATTGGTCAGATAGTGGTCACCTCATCCATATAAATAAAAACTTTACTGGAATCACACATGAAAAGAACAAATACAAGTTTATGGGTCCATGAAAATCACAGAACGCACATGGATGGCATCAGTGTGGAGTCCGTGTTGTGTCTGTGATTAACTTTGGCTGCAGATCCACATGGAGTTGTCCTGCGGTGCAGATTTTAAATGTGCGACATCTGAATTAAACTGCAGCGATTCACTGTGGATTTCACCCATTGCTTTACATAGGATGAATTCCATTGCAAAATTCTGAGCAAATGTGCATGTTAACCATGTGCTTTTTGCCACACATTTTGCCCAAGATTAGCAGCAGGGATTTTTTTTTAATGCGAAATTTAGCTTTTTTTCACTGATTTGCTACACCTGTAATTTTTCCCCGCTTTCTAATACACCATATGATAAATTGAAAGGTGTCATTCAAAAGTGCAACTTGTACCACAAAAAAAACAAGTTGTGACACAGCTATATCGATGGAAAAATAAAGTTATGGCTCTTGGAAGCAAAGGAGGGAAAAACAAAAGGGCAAAAATGGAAAATTGCCAAGTCCGGAAGGGGTTAAACGGCACATTTTCACAGTGAATGCAAAAAAACAAAGTAATGCAGCCACATGTACAGCAGCGTGTGACGTCATCCAGTCTACGGAGCATGCAAGTCCCGGTCCTTACGCGTTTCAGAAAACTCGGTTTCCTTCATCAGAGGAAACTGTTAAGTTAACTTTTTGCGTTCAGGCACGCCACCGGCTGGAGCTGCCTGTTCCCTACACTGCAGCTCTACGTGCATCTTTTTTTTCGCCGAGGACCTCCGTACACCCACCGAGTGGGGGTCTTCCTGCTCTTCTTTCAAGCGGATGCAACAAAGAACTTTGCTGGACTGCATAGGTAAATAGGGTAATTATCTACTCCATTAGTGTATTGTGCTTATCACTATGTTTCTTCAGTGTTTAACATGTAACTGGATACACATTGATACATATGCTATAATAGCAGGGTGGGCAAATTAGGCTGATCTCCTAACTTCAATTTTTTCCAATTTTTTCTAAATGATCTTTGCAGCCAGGTTAGTCACCTGCCCCAATGCTTGCTATTCGGTGTACAATGCACATATACAATCTCTTTTCTTGTTTTTACTGTTTTTATTGGTGTTCATTTACATGTATACTTATTGTGCTGTTGATGTATACATGAAGTTTTTTGAAATTTAGCACACTTGTTGTGTGTCCTATGTGCTTATGGTTTCTTAAACACATCGAAAGCAGACAAAACAGGTTTTCTATAAAAACGACACAAAGCAGCCCAGTAAGTGATACTGTTCCCATGCGCTTGGTTCTGAACACTACTCTCATCATGGTTCCATGCCGGCGCTGCGTTCAGCACCAGCAGGGACTATGATGAGGGTAGTGGTAGTCTGCTCACGCAGTGTCCTCAGCTGTAAAAAAAAATAATAAAATATTAAAATCCATGCACTCACTTCTCCTAGGTGTCCCCCACTGTATTCCATGTGACTACTGGACTAGGTGGACCTCCACAATATTAAAGGGGGTTACCCACAAAGTTCATTTTTAATTAATGGATCTTAATTTCTGCTATCTTTTTAAGTTTCCCATGATGATGATATAAATGTTCCCCTGCTGTGACCATGCTGCAGCTGTGATCCCATGCTGTCCTGTACACTTTTTTTTTTAATACATCCAATTGTGGAACATATTGATCCAAGATCTATTAATTGAAATGAGCTTGGTTCATGGGACAATCTCAAGACTTGGGCTGCATGGTGATACTTAACTGTGATCTGGGTCTTGCTGCCAAAAATCTCTGCCAATACTAGCATATTACTACCTTTTTTTTTTGTTGTGGCCAAAGTCGCCTTGTAGCCCCAGCAGCCAATTGCTGGCCGATTCACAGGATGCTGGGCCACACAACACCTTACCAAATCACAACTTAGTGGCTAAAGTCTTTTAAAATAGTCGGTTATGTACTGTGCAATTAGAGCAGGTGTCTGGTAGTTACATGGATGTACAGTGGGTACGGAAAGTATTCAGACCCCTTTAAATTTTTCACACTTTATTTCATTGCAGCCATTTGGTAAATTCTAAAGAGTTCAGTTTTTTTGCTCTCATTAATGTACACTCTGCACCCTATCTTGACTAAAAAAAAAAAAAACAGAAATGTAGAAGTTTTTGCAAATTTATTAAAAAAGATAAACTTAAATATCACATGGTCATAAGTATTCAGACCCTTTGCTCAGACACTCATATTTTAGTCACATGCTGTCCATTTCCTTGTGATCCTCCTTGAGATGGTTCTACTCCTTCATTGGAGTCTAGCTGTGTTTAATTAAACTGATAGGACTTGATTTGGAAAGGCACACACCTGTCTATATAAGACCTCACAGCTCACAGTGCATGTCAGACCAAATGAGAATCATGAGCTCAAAAGGAACTGCCCAAGGAGCTCAGAGACAAAATTGTGGCAAGGCACAGATCTGGCCAAGGTTACAAAAGAATTTCTGCTGTACTCAAGGATCCTAAGAGCACAGTGGCCTCCATAATCCTTAAATGGAAGAAGTTTGGGACCACCAGAAGACTTCCTAGACCTGGCTGACCAGCCAAACTGAGCAATTGTGGGAGAAGAGCTTTGGTGAGAGGTAAAGAACCCCAAAATCACTGTGGCTGAGCTCCAGAGATGCAGTAGGGAGATGGGAGAAAGTTCCACAAAGTCAACTCTCACTGCAGCCCTCCACCAGTCGGGCCTTTATGGCAGAGTGGCTCGACGGAAGCCTCTCCTCAGTGCAAGACATATGAAAGCCAGCATAGAGTTTGCTCAAAAACACATGAAGGACTCCCAGACTATGAGAAATAAGATTCTCTGGTCTGATGAGATGAAGATAGAACTTTTTGGTGATAATTCTAAGCGGTATGTGTGGAGAAAACCAGCACTGCTCATCACCTGCCAATACAATCCCAACAGTGAAACATGGTGGTGGCAGCATCATGCTATGGGGGTGTTTTTCAGCTGCAGGGACAGGATGACTGGTTGCAAATGAAAGAAACTTTTTTTTTTAATGAAGTGACAGCATTTTAACTAAAATTTTGTTTTCCCGCTGTTAAACCTGCTGATACAGATTTTAGTTTCATAAGTTTGTCCTGTTACCGATATATTTTGTTTTTATTTAAGTCACAATGTAGAGAGTGGGGTATTACAGGCATTTCAATTTAGTTCTGTAATGTCAGGAATTTTTCAGAAGACAAATAAAGATGGACTGAAATCTGGTGTCATTTTTCTTCTATATTGAACACTTGCAATGTTTAATAGCCCCCACAAAGCCAGGGGCGGACATAAAGCCCTGGCCCGAAGGTGGAGAGGGGCCCTTGCAGGCAGGAGCATGTGAGAGTGTGAAATGTGATAACAGCAGGAGAGCACTAGGACCCTGTGACTTTTGCCTGGCTGAGCTCAGAGGAGGGGCAGTGCAAGAAACTCTATGTGTTCTAAGAGTGTCTGAGGTGTGAGAGGCTAGACAGGAAGTCTGTGAGAACGGAGCTGCAGGAAGATGCTGTCTTTACACGCTTCCCTGTGGAGTTTGTTTACCCCTTTCTCTCGTTAAGAACAAGTGCTCAGCTGGGGAAAGCTGTGTGGCTCTGTGGAGTTTTGTCGAAGTCCATGCTGAGTGAATTAGAGACTTTGTGCTGGAGGAGTCACTTGTCGAGTGATAAAGGAAGGGACTGAGGAATCCATTTCTGTGACGGAGCACATGGTTGGTGTACTGAATAAGAGTGAGAGACTTCGGGAGGAAAGAAGGTTTCTGGTGCCATTTCTACTGAGAGGATATTGACAAGCCTTTGTGAAGAGATCTTCCCAGACCTTAATCTGAGGCTACAGGACTAAAGTCCCCGGCGTGTGGGCTCGGCATCGGCCGACAAGACAAGGAATTTTTGCTGTTTTTGTGAACTTTGTTTTTGTTTTGGCGCCAAAGTTTTCCGGGACTAGCTGCAGCCACCGTGATTCACAGGCCTGTGATAGACTGCATCTGAGGTTAACGGTACCATAATTTTAAGATACCTGGGTATCCTGATAATAAGGGTATAAGAGCAATTGATATAGTTTTGTGCATTATTATTGTTAATAGTGGTAGGATTGTATTCAGTGTGCCATCTCAGGGGGTCCCCATATACCGCCCTCACTAGACTGACTTTGTGTTTAGGAAAAATTGTTCCAGATCACTAGAATAATTCACATAAACTGGAAACCTTGAGATTGGCACATTGATTTCAGCTCTTGCTGATTGTGTGTATCTAGTAGAGACAGTGTCCCAGGCAGAACCTTAGACTGATTCATTCAATACTGAATTTTAGTCTAATCCCCGTTTTAGTAAAGAAAGTGTTGTTTATTTCTGTCTCTGTCTCAGGTTGTGACTCACTGGATCTCTCTCAGACCCCCGGTCATTACAAGCGTACTGCCCATAAGGGCAGACAACGCAGCCATTCAGTCCATATTATGGGCAGAAGAGGGGCCCTATGTCAAGCAGCACCGGGCCCCTTTCACTCCTGCCCCTAATCATTCTGACCCCGAGCCGGGGAGAGAGCGGAGCACACAGCGCAGAGAGCAGGGCTACAAACAGGGGGCGTGTCCTGCAGGGAGAGAGACGCTGGCCAATGAACGCTTTCCTGATCAGACTGAGGAGAGCGCTCATTGGCTGCAGCCTCTGGCTCCTGCACGGCGCCCAATAGTAAGTGTTCACCTCACCTGCAGTCAGGGTCCCCGGGCTGCACAGCACACAGAGGCCATAGTGGAGGAAGAGCAGGAGTGACTGTGCTTCTGCTGCTCCCTCCGGTCCTTCCAGCAGTAGCTGCTGACAGAGAAGAGGTGGGAGATTAGGCTCACTGCACAGGACAGCACAGCAGCAGGGGCTGATGTCAGTATACTGTGTCCCCATCCCCCACAGTGGTGTCTGAAGCCCTCTCCACTTCATCTCTGAGCTATGTGGCAGAACTCATGCACAGCTCACATCTGAACACCTGGTATCATAGATTAGTGCATGTATGTATAGGTGTGTGTGTATACATGTGTGTCTATATCTGTGTCTATATAACTGTGTGTATACGTGTGTGTGTGTATATATATGTGTATCAATACAGTATATGTATGTACGGTGTATGGTATATGTGTATGTATGGTATATGTGTGTATAGATATATGTATGTACGGTATATGTGTGTGTGTATGTACAGTGTGTGTGTATGTACAGTGTGTGTGTATGTACAGTATATGTATGTGTGTGTTTATGTATATGTTTGTGTGTGTGAACATATTTGTTTTCAGTTCATGTATTATACTGTGATTGTAAAGAATAGAAGAATAAACCTGGCTCTTTAAAGGGTTATTCACCAAATAATCAAGGTATCCTCAATCCATCGCATCGGGAATAACTTGCTGGTCACTGGGGATTGGACCACTGGGCCCCCCAGAGATTCTGGGAACAGAGCTCTGCAGTGTCGTCCTGAATGGAGCAGAGTTGTGCCTGTTTGGCCTCTGCTCTTATTCATTATCTATGAGCTGCTGAGCGCTGCGCTCGGTTATTTCCATCAGCTCCATAGACAATGAATAAAGTAGATACCAGATGATACAGATACCAGACATATAATATATACATGGTTGGAATTTGCCGGTTCCAGCCATTATCACGTAACCATGAGGATACGCTTTTCACACTTGCTGTCATGTGTCAACTAGAGAGTCTCAGCCATATCTTGCAATGTTCTATTCACCAACATAGCTGACACTCTAGTTGTCACCTGACTGCAAGTCTGACTGTGCTGGAACCAGCAGAACCGAATCTTTATCTTTACTGATATATAATTTGTCTCCATGTCAGTGAAAATATATATTTTTAGAGGTGTGGAGGGGCCCATTTACTATGGAGCCCTGTGATTTCTATGCACACCCCTGCTTACAGGGCGGCAATAATGACGGTATCCTGGCTTGTTGCTCGGAGCCCGAGGCTTCGGGGGTCTCACGGCCAGATTTCCCTGATCATAAGCGGCATGCTAGGCAGCGAGGGGGACCCAGGCACATTTCTTGCACAGGGGCCCCAAGCTGTTGTCGTCACTGCATTCTGAGTCTTCTATCCTTTGGATTACGATATCGGAGAGAGAGTGAGACACAGGACAGGATGTGTGTCAAACAAGCTCTAAACTTTATTACAAAGCATGGGTTTTATATTCACTCTGAAGGCAGGAAACGGATTTACCATATATGGTTTGATTATACAATTTTAGCACACAAAGACTAACTTCTATTCTCGTGCTTGTGTTGAAACATTCAATCGGACAGGACACATTGAATTAGACACATTAAATCAGATACATTCTGATGACTGGCAAGGACGCATTATTGATTCAAGAAGGAACATTCACAGCTGGTGTTTTTTGACCTAAAGTAACTTTCAGACTTATATAGCATAGATGGGGCCTTTGAACTTAAGGGGCCTCATCTTCTGCTATAACATTCCATCCTTTTGTTCCTTCATTTATCAATATGTTTCTCTATATTTTCTTTTAGTACACCGCTGAATACACATTAGAAAAAGCTTAAAAACCAAATAAACCGCAAGACACATTAGCAAAACCTGTAAAATAGCTTGCACTATACCAGCCAACCACCCACCGATACCTTTAAACCAATTTGCGGGATTTAGAAAGGAAAATCTCTGTGTGGAATTATTGGCCAAAGTATCTGAACAGTTCACCCAAAAGTTTATCTCTTCCCATGAGACTGGAACAGCGAGAAAGGGTATGCTAGTGGACGTCACAGGGGCATGTGTACATATCCAACAATTAGCAATGGTCTGGTTTTGCTCCTTTAGTCCATCGATTAGAGCAAGATGGTGTCTAATGAATCTATTGTCGTCTCCATCCATGGTGCCTAACCTAGTCCATGCACCTGTGGTCGCAAGGATGCAGGTAAGTATAAACAATATCTTCATTCTTTGTCCGCTGGTTCTCCTAGTATCTTTTTATAATGGGACGCGTGGCTCCAGGTCTCTTTTCCCTCTAGCTTAACGGCTGTGCTTGTGGTCAGCAGAACTTGAAAGGGTCCGTCAAACCGTGGATCTAGGCTTTTCCTCACGTGTCTTTTTATAACCACCCAGTCTCCAGGTTGCAGCGTATGGCTGCTAGAGTCTTGATCTGGATCTGGAAGAGAACTGAAGACATTATCATGTACTTGCTTAATCTTTTTGTGTAAAGCCCTCACATAGGAACTTAGCACATGGTTGTTCATTTCTAATGCTTGCGGATAGAAACACCCTAGGCTGGGTACGTTGCCAAACAATATCTCATATGGAGAGAGTCCAGTCTTTTTATTAGGCGTGTATCTTACTGAAAACAGAGCAAGCGGTAAACAGTCCGGCCATGGTTTTCCTGTCTCAGCCATGGCTTTCTGAATTTTTAATTTCAATGTCCCATTCAGTCTTTCCACTTTTCCACTACTTTGTGGGTGATATGGGGTGTGGAATGCTTGTTGAATTCCTAGAGCTGACATGACTTCATTCATTATTTCACCTGTGAAGTGTGTACCTCTGTCACTCTCAATTACCTCTGGTACCCCATACCTGCAGACCACCTCCGCAAGCAGTTTCTTTGCGGTTGCCGCAGCCGTGGCTTTGGCAATCGGGAAAGCCTCTGGCCATCCTGAGAACAAATCAATACAGACCAACACATATTCCCATGATCCTGACTTTGGCAGCTGAATATAATCAATTTGCAGTCTCTGGAATGGATAGAGGGGCCGGGGTGTGTGTTTGGGTGGTGTTTTAACTACTCTACCCTGATTATGTGTAGCACATATCATGCACCCTTGTACCAGGTTTTCAATACAGGTGGAGAATCCTGGTGCCACCCAATGTTTCTGCATCACACTCATCACACCCGTTTTAGATTGGTGTGTCAGCCCATGTAGTATCTGGGCAGCTGCTGGGTACAGTGCCCTTGGAAGGCATCGTCGTGTCCCTTTCCCCCATACCCCATTTGCTTCATTCAGGCATGCACCTTCCTTTAACCACTTATCAACCTCCTCCTTTTGAGCCTGAGCCTGCATTTGGGATAAGATGTCCTCCGACACAAAGGGGTTTTTAGGGGCACTTATCTGACGTACTGTTGACCCTTGTTGCGGCTTACAGGCTGCTGTTTTTGCCGCTGCATCTGCCATCGCGTTTCCTCTGCTTACCTAGTCGGTGCGTCTGGTATGTGCTCTTACCTTTATGACAGCTACTTGTTTGGGTAGTTGTAGCGCATCAATTAACTGCTGGACCGCATCAGCATTCTTAATGGGGTGTCCTGCTGCCGTCAGGAAACCTCTTGACTTCCATATTGGACCAAAATCATGCGATATACCGAATGCGTACCTAGAATCTGTGTAAATGTTAACAATACTACCTTCCGCTAGTTTACAGGCCTCGGTTAGGGCCCTAAGTTCAGCTTCTTGAGCCGATTGGTGTGGGAGCATTGGTTCTGCCTTGATTACTGCATTGAGGGAGACAACTGCATATCCAGTATGGAAGGTACCTGAATCGTCCTGATGACGGGATCCATCTACAAAAAATTCAAAATCTGCATTTTGTAATTCATGTTCAAATACAGTAGGTAAACCTGCCATTTCTTGTGCCATCATTTGTACACAGTCATGAGGAACTTCCTCTCTTGGATCTTCCTTAAAAAGCACAGTACCTGACTCCTCCTTCAGATCCGAGAGAGGTAACAAAGTTGCTGGGTTCAGAGTAGTACACCTCTGTAAAGAAACATTGGGAGGCATTAACAGTGCACATTGTAACCTGAGATGACATGCTGCTGAGAGGTGAGCAGGTTGCACTTGATTCAATATAGTGTAGACATCATGAGGTGTTAGAACGGTGAGCGGGTGGTCAAGAACAATGTCTCCGGATTTGTGGAGTAATAGTCCAACAGCATGCAGAGCACGTACACAGGATGGTGCACCTCTGGCTACCGCATCTAATCTGCCACTAAAATAGGCAACAGGTCTCTGATTGTCACCGTGTGTTTGAGTTAAAACTCCTGCTGCATGTCCAGCTTGCTCATGAAGGTACAGAGTAAATGGGAGCTCATAATTAGGGGTACCCAAAGCTGGAGAGGCCAAAATACGGTTCTTGAGAGAATAAAAACAGTCTATTGCCTCTGATGTTAGTACAAAAGGTGTTGGAGTAAGACAGTCATAGAGGGGCTGCATTAAAACAGAGACGGCATGAATCCACTGTCTGCAATAGGAAACAAGTCCAAGAAAAGTTCTGAGGGCTGCAACATTAATGGGGACGGTGAATGCCTGTACTGCTTGTTTACGTGCATTTGTTAAATGACGAGCTCCTGGTGTAATGCAATGTCCCAAAAAGGTGACTGAAGATTTACAAAACTGAAGCTTATCTTTCGATGCCTTGCAGCCAGCGCGATAGAGAAACAACATAAGCGATATAGTTGCACTATGACATTGTTTCCTGGAGGGGGCACAAATGAGCAGGTCATCGACATATTGCAAAACAACGATATGTGGTTCAGACCATCCCTCCAGTATTTCCTGCAGACTTGCAGTGTACATTGTGGGTGAATTCTGGGCACCCTGTGGCAACACTGTCCATGTATATTGACTACCCTGGAATGTGAAAGCAAACAAGTACTGGCAGTCAGGATGTAATGGTACACTGAAAAATGCATTTGCCAAATCGACCACTGAAAAGCAAAGAGAGTTAGAAGGTATCTGTGACAGGAGAGTATGCGGGTTGGGCACAACTGGTGTTAGAAGTTCTGTGGCTTTGTTAACCAACCGGAGGTCATGGACCATTCTATATGCGGCTGGTTGTCCTGGCACGCTCTTTTTCTTTACTGGGAACAGGGGAGTGTTGCAAGGGGACTGGGTTTTGACTAGGACTCCTCTCTGTAGTAATTTTTGGACTTGCTGGACTATGGCATTCTCCTGAGCCGAGCTAAGCGGATACTGCCTCTGTTGAGGCAAGATTGCTCCTGGTTTTAATTTTACCATTACTGGTTGAACTCTTAACCTACCAACATCTGTTTTGTCTGAGGCTCAAAAATCATGTGGCACAGTCTGCTCTAATATCAGGGGAAACTCATTTGTCTCTTCTATGCTGGCAATATCTAGTGACATAATTTTGCAAAGGGTACTTGGTTTTAAACCTGGGGTCATGGTCACAGTGCCATCGGGATGATACTCTATATGTGCTTGTAATTAGGACAACACATCATTTCCCAATAGATTACATTGGCCTCGGGGCGATACCATGAGCTGGCTATGTACAGTAGCTCCTTGAATTTGCAGGGGAATTCTCTTAGTGACAGGGAGCAGGACAGACGGGGAATTGAAGGGGGTGGCAATGACATGATGTGAAAAATCAGTGTCAGTGTATGGCCAATCACCTTGAGTAATTACTGAATTGTCGGCCCCCGTATCTACTTGGAAATCAATTTCATGTCCCCCTGGTAGGTTCACCTGCACTGTACAACTGGGAGTTGGGGGTAAGGAGATGAGGGGGTTCATGTGCAAGCTACCCTCATCCTATGGGGGCGTTGTTTGGTCGGCTGGAGGACCCGTACTCTGAGCATTTGGATACGGGTTGGTCCTACAGTTCTTTCTAAAATGTCCTGGCTTTTTACATCCGTAACACAGTTTCTGTCCTCCTCCTTCAGTCCGTCCTCTGCCTCTGTTGTTTCTGGGGGTTGTCTCTACTATGTGTATTCTGGCAGCTCTTTTTGCCTGCGCTATGTCATGTTGTGCCCCCTGAGCTATTCTAGCTAAATCTTCTGCCTTCACTGATCTCCAGTCCGGTCTACTTGCTTTTACCTTCTCTGCAATCTCTTTCTTTAGTCCATTCATGAAAGCACTTGCTAATACCCTCTCACTAGTCTTATTCCTGGGGTTGAACCCCATTTCTGACCAGGTTTTCTTTAGTGCATAGAAATAATCCTTAGGATCTTCCTCCTTCCCTTGCACTCTATCTTCTAGTGTAACTTGCTTTTCTGCTTGCCTGTCTTGACATGCTTTTACCAACGCTGCTGCGAATAGGACTCCAGCTGCTGCATCATTAGATTCTGCATCTACGGGTCCGGTCCTATTGGCATACTGTTTTTTTGTCTCATCTATCAACCTATCATAGCGGGCTTCATCTGCCAATTTTCCCTTAATTACCCCCTGCAGATCTATTCTAGTGGCATGGTACGTATCCTGTATGGTGGTGATCATTCTAGCGAAACCCATAGGGGACTGGGATGGGTCTGACAGCTGGGAGATCAGTGCCAACTGCTCTGAAGGACTCCATGGTCTATACATTAACATTGTACGAGCTTCCTGACCTGGAACCACTGCATCCCCCCCTGCTGCTGCTGCTGCTCCCGGTGCTCCTGGCACAACTACCGTCCTCATTGGGAATAGTCTAGCTGGGTGGGGTCTCGGTCCTCCACATGCCACACAGATGTCTACTGTCAAGGGGTTCTGCTGTCCACATCTGGGGCAAACCCAACATTTGGGTTCCTGGGAATTGTGGTACTGTGGTGGGGGTGACGTCGGGAGCGGACAGGGAGGAAAATCTGTCATTCTGTTTTTTGTCAGTCTGTAACGTCCGTCTCCTAATTCTTCAATCTTTCCTTCAAAATAAGCGCATGCATTCATCCATACATCTACTGTCCCTAACAGACCCTTATCTTTCAGCCATCCATGATAGGAGTTAAAGAAGGATTTCCATTTCTCTCCATTCATCTCTCCATTCTCATTCATTCCCGCTTTACACAATATTTTGTCAATTCCAATCAGTGCCTGTTTCCCTTCTCTGCGTACTACTAAGTCTTTGGCTATAATGCCTTCCTTGGCATTTTGGTTCCCCATTTTTTTCGGTTCTCCTCAACTAGAAGAGACTCCTCAGTCACTTAGACAATGGTCACTTAGACAATGGGCCACAAAGGTTTCTGAACCATTCCACTACTAGCCTCTCTAGGACTTATACGCCAACCAGAAAAACAGACCAAAAACATCAATCCCGGGACACATCCACAACACAATCATCGGATCCATACTTTCATTCTTAAATTCTCCAAAGGATAGAAGGCAGGACTGATCTGAGGGGATTCTACTGGTTCAAAGGGACCTGAGCCAGACAACAATCTGTGAATTACCTGGGGAGCCGACCGCTCGGGGGTGAGGGAGTCTCTTCTATGCAGTGATATAATTAGGTAGAATATACCAGTTATTCTTACCTCAGCGCTGTATATATCACCAACAGAGAGCTTTGCTCGTCCGACGTCTCGGACCGGTCGAGCACCCCTGGGTAGATTAACTCAAGGTCCCTGTTCGAGGCGCCAGCTGTCGTCACTGCATTCTGAGTCTTCTATCCTTTGGATTACGATATCGGAGAGAGAGTGAGACACAGGACAGGATGTGTGTCAAACAAGCTCTAAACTTTATTACAAAACATGGGTTTTACATTCACTCTGAAGGCAGGAAACGGATTTACCATATATGGTTTGATTATACAATTTTAGCACACAAAGACTAACTTCTATTCTTGTGCTTGTGTTGAAACATTCAATTGGACACATTGAATTAGACACATTAAATCAGATACATTCTGATGACTGGCAAGGACGCATTATTGATTCAAGAAGGAACATTCACAGCTGATGTTTTTTGACCTAAAGTAACTTTCAGACTTATATAGCATAGATGGGGCCTTTGAACTTAAGGGGCCTCATCTTCTGCTATAACACTGTCAATGTGCACCAGGGGCGGACACAGACTGTAGTGGGCCCCTGTGCAAGAAATTTTTGCCCCCTCCCTACCCTTCATAGGGCAACAAAGTTATGTAAACATAACCCCCCCATTTGCATCTCTCACACCCACATGTGCATCTCTCATCCCCCCCCATGCAGCTCTCATCCCCCCCCATGCATCTCTCATCCCCCCATGTGCATCTCATCCCCCCATGCATCTTTCACGCATCTTTCATCCCCCCACGTGCAGCTCTCATCCCCCCATGTGCAGCTCTCATCCCCCCCATGTGCAGCTCTCATCCCCTCCCCCGTGCATCTCACCCCCCCGTGCATCTCATCCCGCCCCGTGCATCTCATCCCGCCCCGTGCATCTCATCCCGCCCCGTGCATCTCATCCCGCCCCGTGCATCTCATCCCCCCCGTGCATCTCGCATCCCCCCCGTGCATCTCTCATTCCCCCATGCATCTCTGATTCCCCCCCACTCCTAGTTAATTAATTGTATTTAAAAAAAATAAATAAAACTTGTTATACTTACCCCCATGAATCCCTGCAGAATCCTGTCGCTCATCCACGTCGCTGCCACCAGGTTCACCTGACTTCCATCGCCGTCACATGACCCGAAGTCAGGGGAATCATGAAGGCGCTGACGCCGCAGCGCTGCACTGCTACACAGAGGAAATCGGCGCTGAGATGTCCCGGCGCTTAACGCTCAGCATGGGTCCGGGGGCCCAGGGCCGGCTCCAGGTTTTTGTGGGCCCCGGACCAGTAATGTCAATCAAGGAAGAGGAGATTGTAAATAGCCCACATAAAGCATGTTTGTTTTTTGTTTTTTTACACAAGCTTTTAATTCAAAGTAGCCTAACAAAGGCATATGGTTGGTTTTTGGCAAAGTAGTAATTTAGTAAAGTAGCTGACGGTGCCCTTTTAAAAGGAATGTGTCCACCCCCCTGGGCGATATCAGACCTCTCCTATGGACATACAGGTGATAAAAAAGTAAGTCTATACTTACCTGTATGGCCATAGTAGGGGTCTGATTGCAGAGAAATCTGGTTTTATAAAGTCTGCTTTCCAGAGGCTTGGCGTCCGCGCGACGCCAAGCAAACCCCTCCAATCTGCTTACTATTCCCCTAAATCGCCGCCTCTGTGCTAAATTACCATATCCCCTCCCCTGCACGGCACAGGGTCCTGTGACTGCCCTGTGACAGGCCCTGCTCTGCCTACCCTGTATGGCCATAGTAGAGGTCTGAGATTCCCTTCAACCTCCACCCACAGCGGGCCAATGGTTGAACAGCTGTGTAACAAAGTCATGGGTTTTTAGCCCAAAAGGGAAGACTTTCAGATTGTTGTAACTTATTCTTAGCATAGTGCCCAAAGGCCTGATCATAATGGTTTGCTTAATGAAGTGACTGATTTGGAATCAGAGTAACTATCCAAGATGCTTCATTAAGAGAGTACACTGAAGGAAATGTGCACATGATGTCTTAAAATCGTTATCTTCTAGAAGGACAGGTAAGGGTCTCACTAAATGCTGATATGGCGGCCTGCTGTGCACTGGTGCCACAGAACCCAGAAGGGTGCATGGATGTAGTTCTCCACAAGAGGCCCTCACACATTCACACACTTCCACCCTACCACCTCAGACCAGCAGAGGGAGCCCGTTAGGGATATATAAAGGGAGGGTGGAGCCAGGCAGCTCAGTCAGAAGTTAGTTAGTCTTTCAGACACAGAGAGGGACAGAGCTCAGAGTTGAGCAGAGAGCGTGCTGACGCTCAGAGAGCAGCAAGCTGGCTGCTGTGCTTAGGCGAGCCAAGGCCTACAGCACGTGTGAAGGCCTAGTGAGGGCCCTGAGTGTGGCCGAAGGCGAGAGGAGAAGGAAGAAGTAGCGAGGGGGTAGAGGAGCATACCAGACTCACCCTGATATATATACCGGACACCGGGTCCGCGCCTACGGGGACCCTTTATACCAGTAGGGACCACCGGAGCCCCTGGAGGACTACAGGTCCCAGGTTCACCAAATGCTGATTGCAGTACTAGGGCTAGGAGTCACGGAGGCCCCAGCGACCAGGGAGAGTGATCTCCGAGAAAAGTCCCTACCACCAAGTCAGCAGGTGCAAAGAGAGACAGTAACCAAGCTAGGCCTAGCTCCAGGCAGGTCAGAAGCTTAGCGAGTAAAGCCACGGATCAGGAGGCCCTATACCCGCTCACTGGGGAGAGTCCAAAAGTGCGCCCTTCGTCCGGAGTACCCTGAACCGTGCCTGCACCATCACCAATAAAGGTACTGAAGCTTAGCCCCGTGTGAGTGTGCGTCTTTCCTCCGGGACCGTCCTGCCGTCTCTCCCCTGCATCCACCATCTATCCCTACACTGCCCTGGGGCTAGCTCTACCTGTGGAGAGCCATACTATCCCTGCTGCCTTAACACCAGCTCCAGAGGACTGCTCCGCAGAGGCGGCACCCTTTTGCCGCATTCCACAGGTGGCGTCACGAACTTTCCAAATCCCCTATATATAATTTCCCCTTTATACTGACCGCCCTGGGTCACGGACCGGGCCAGCCACCGTGATATCCCCCATTGGCATACGCAGAGGACCGGCTGCCGAGTACCCCACGGCCCAGGGGGCACGTTAGCCTTGGCGTCACGAACAGAATTCTGTGCCCGTTGCCACCGGGTACTGTGCACCTTAAAAGACTGTAATACTCACTGTGGTGAAGGTTTCCCGCCATTCCCGAGATTTCTCGCCATTGTCCGCCATCTTCCTGTCGCCGTGCGAGAAGAAGAGGGGCGTAACCGCAGGAATCGGAGAAGCGTAAACGCTGGAAGCGCGCAAAGCCCAGGACACGCCCCGCCCCTGACGTCGAATCAGAAAGTGTCAGGTCCTGGAAGGAGCCCAGAGGACGCTCTGACGTCAGACGCGAGCGACGCAAGGTCCTGGAAGAAGACCGTCACCCGCGGAGCTGCGGCCTACCTGATAAGCAGTGAAGAAGGTAGGCTCCAGTTCACTAGGGGGGCGCAACCATGGCCGACGACCAGCGAGCCACCGGAGCACCGGTTAACGCTCCTGATGCCCAACCCGCGCCCGGCGCTGCACAGGTCGGAGCAGTCGCTCCACGAGCAGGGGTCGTGACCCCATTGATACCCATGGCCCTGCCGTATATCCCTGGAGCGAAGTGGCTTCCCCAGTATAATGGCAAACCAGACACCCTGTCTGGATTCAAGAGAAAAATATGTGGTGTGCTAGACATGTATTCTATGACCGGTAAACAGAGAGCTGCTGTTGTGCTGGGACAATTGACTGGTGCTGCAGAGTGGGAAGTTGAAACCTGGCCAGCCGCAGACCAGGAATCAGTATCCATCATCTTTAAGAGACTGCAAACTGTGTTTGAAAACTGCACTGAGACGGATCTCCGGATGAGGTTCTACCACTGTGTCCAGAAACCTGAGGACAGTATCCGGGACTACGCCTGGCGCGTACAGGAAGCCCTGCGGGCCCTGAAACAGGTTAGTCCAGCCAGCATGCAAAATGAAAATAAAATGCTGACGGATCAATGCCCTGCCTTTGAAGCCGAGCTGTTCAAAGAGTTTTGCCATTTGTACGGGTGTAAGAAGATCCGGACTACACCGTACCACCCCCAAACCAATGGGTTATGTGAAAAGATGAATAACATAGTCATCGACCTGTTGAAGACCTTACCTCTCGAAGAAAGAAACCAATGGCCGGACAAACTACCTGACCTGGTAGATCTGTACAATCACATACCTGTGAGTTCCACCAATTGTACTCCAGCGTACCTCATGAGAGCAAGACCTGGAAAGTTGCCCATGGACCTGGAGCTTGGAGTGGTCGAGCCAGAAGCAGATATGTCCACTGAAGACTGGGATGCGACTTGACAGGAACAGTACAAGAGAGTACAAGCCTGTGTCGAAGACAGTCTAAGTAGGGTGAGAGATAAGCAGGAAGCACAGGACAAGAAGAGTGCACCAGCTGAACCCTTGACACCTGGAGAAGTTGTGCTGAAACGAAAGAGAAGAAGCCACAAGCTTGACGACCAGTGGGAAAGGGAACCTTACACTGTGTTGAATTCCAGATTCGACGATAGGAAAATCTGCCTAATTAGCAAAGACGGAGGAAGAACAACTGCAACAGTATCAAGAGACCATCTGAAGTTGTGCCCAAGTCCGCTAAAGCCCCAGGAGGAAGTTCCTCTCACCGTACCGGAGGAGCCTAAAGAAGAAGTACTCCATACTGACTTAGGAGATTTCCCGGCAGATTGGCCTCAACTGGATGGAGCGGTAATAATACCTGTGCTACACTTCTACCAACAGCCAGAAGACTCTCCACTGCAAGTAAGACCTGTACGTGCCACGGAAGAGCCTGCTCAGGAAGAATCCCCGGAAGAAGGATCACCGGTAGAAGCAGAGCCAGTAGGCCCAGTAACCAGTGTACTTGCCTGTCCCGTAGAGAGGTTAAGGCAGTCTTGCAGTCCACCAACACATAGAGCGGAAAATAGCGCAAGCATCCCCACTACTTGCATTCCAGTACTACGTATGTCATAGCGTAGCACAAAAGGCCAGACCCCTGTCAGGTATAAGGAGTAAGTTAAAAATACCTGCAGTATAAATAGTTACCCAGTAGGGTATTGCATAATGTTTATTGTATAAACTGAAATATATGTGTTTATTTAGTTACCCGTAAGGGTATATACAGTTATATGAAAAAGTTTGGGCACCCCTATTAATCTTAAGCTTAATGTTTTATAAAAATTGGTGTTTTTGCAACAGCTATTTCAGTTTGATATATGTAATAACTGTTGGACACAGTAATGTTTCTGCCTTGAAATGAGGTTTATTGTACTAACAGAAAATGTGCAATCTGCATACAAACAAAATTTGACAGGTGCATAAGTATGGGCACCTCACCAGAAAAGTGACATTAATATTTAGTAGATCCTCCTTTTGCAAAAATAACAGCCTTTAGTCGCTTCCTGTAGCTTTTAATGAGTTCCTGGATCCTGGATGAAGGTATTTTTTTTTTCAAATTCAAGTTTTTTTTATTTTTTTGTGTTGAAAAAGTACAAGATAATACAATATACATAGTAAAAGGGGTAGCGTAACTATAAATCTATGCATAACTACAGTACATTGGGGGGATACAGGGAGGGTTTTCCATCAATATCCAGATCAAGCATGTATTTTCCATATGAAAGAGAGAGGGAGCGGACCACGGCAGACCACCAATCAATAGAGTGTGATTCTGATCATTGTTGTGACGACATCCCGGATAACTTTAGTTGGGGGCTAGATGGTAGGCGTCAGAGTTTTGGAAATCCATCCAATCCCTCCAAATCACACAGTATCTATCAACATCAGCCGGTGAGATGGCAATCAGATGCTCCATCCTATTAAGGAGAGAAATCTCCGCAAACCATTCCTCCACAGTGGGTGGGTCTCTGCTTTTCCAGTGTCGTGGAATGACATTCTTAGCCGCCTGTATTAGGTAGCCTATTGATGACCTTTTATAACTACATTTACTTATTGGTAACATTGATAAAAGGAGGGCTTCTGGCGTATTAGGGATAGTCAAACCAGTTATTTTCTCAATCATGGGAACCACCTTTGCCCAAAATGCATTTATTATAGGGCACCCCCACCATATGTGTGACATTGTCCCTTCCCCCTCCCCACATCTCCAACATCTGTCTGAGACCACTGGGTACCATCTATGAAGGACTGCTGGTACCCGGTACCATCTAGAGATAATTTTGAAGGAGGTTTCCTGAGCTTTGGACCCTATTGAGGTTTTATGTGTTAGGAAGAAGGATGAAGGTATTTTTGACCATTCCTCTTTAAAAAACAATTCCAGTTCAGTTAAGTTTGATGGTCGCCGAGCATGGACAGCCCTCTTCAAATGATCCCACAGATGTTCAATGATATTCAGGTCTGGGGACTGGGATGGCCATTCCAGAACATTGTAATTGTTCCTCTGCATGAATGCCTGAGTAGATTTGGAGCGGTGTTTTGGATCATTGTCTTGCTGAAAGATCCATCCCCTGCGTAACTTCAACTTTATCACTGATTTTTGAACATTATTGTCAAGAATCTGCTGATACTGAGTGGAATCCATGAGTCCCTCAACTTTAACAAGATTCCCGATGCCGGCATTGGCCACACAGCCCCAAAGCATGATGGAACCTCCACCAAATTTTACTGTGGGTAGCAAGTGTTTTTCTTGGAATGCTGTGGTTTTTTTGCCGCCATGCATAACGCCTTTTTGTATGACCAAACAACTCAATCTTGGTTTCATCAGTCCACAGGACCTTCTTCGAAAAAGAAATTGGCTTCTCCAAATGTGCTTTTGCATACCTCAGCTGACTCTGTTTGTGGCGTGCTTGCAGAAACGGCTTCTTTCGCATCACTCTCCCATACAGCTTCTCCTTGTGCAAAGTGCATAGTTGACCGATGCACAGTGACACCATCGGCAGCAAGTTGATGCTGCAGCTCTCTGGAGGTGGTCTGAGGATTGTCCTTTACTGATCTCACCATTCTTCTTCTCTGCCTTTCTGATGTTTTTCTTGGCCTGCCACTTCTGGCCTTAACAAGAACTGTCCCTGTGTTCTTCCATTTCCTTACTATGTTCCTCACAGTGGAAACTGACGGGTTAAATCTCTGAGACAGCTTTTTGTATCCTTCCCCTGAACAACTATGTTGAATAATCTTTGTTTTCAGATCATTTGACAGTTGTTTTGAGGAGCCCATGATGCCACTCTTCAGAGGAGATTCAAACAGGAGAACAACTTGCAAGTGGCCACTTTAAGTAGCTTTTCTCATGATTGCATACACCTGGCTCTGAAGTTCAAAGCTCAATGAGGTTACAAAACCAAAAAAGTGCTTTAGTAAGTCAGTAAAAAGTAGGTAGGAGTATTTAAAACAAGAAAATAAGGGTGCCCATACTTATGCACCTGTCAAATTTTGTTTGCAGATTGCACATTTTCTGTTAGTACAATAAACCTCATTTCAAGGCAGAAACATTACTGTGTCCAACAGTTATTACATATATCAAACTGAAATAGCTGTTGCAAAAACACCAATTTTAAGAAAACATTAAGCTTAAGATTAATAGGGGTGCCCAAACTTTTCATATAACTGTATAAAGGACTCGTAGGCTGAGGACTGTGAGCAGCCCAAGAACTGTTCATGTACATAGTTGCACTCCCTGGAGTGCTCCTTAAGTGACCACTGTACAAAAACCCGTTTGGCGTGGCCGAAGACGTGGTCCAGCACCTAGATCACCTATGCCCTGCAGCTACACCCAAGGTCTACGTTGAGTGTTTTTGGACGGGTCCCTCATGCTGCTCATCTTCACCAGTGAGATGGACACCAGTTAATGGATCTCACTGAGACTTTAAGAGGAGTGTTTTATATAAGAAAATGTATTAATGTTATTATTGTATTATAATGTTACCTGTAACGTTCAAGAAAAGTGCCTCCCATAAAGGGAAGAAATGTTACTGTTTAACCTGTTTTGAGAAAAATGCTTCAGTCCAGGAGTACCGAGTTTTACTAGGGGGGGATGTGGCGCCCTGCTGTGCACTGGTGCCACAGAACCCAGAAGGGTGCATGGATGGACTTCTCCACAAGAGGCCCTCTTGTGCCGGGTGCCAGGGCCCTGAGCAAGCAGGGGGGGGGAGCGGGCGCTGACACCGCTCTCCTCCGCTCACGGGTCCCATAGCACGTGGGGTGCCCGGTGGTGAGGGCCCCCGCCTGCTCAGGGCCCCGGCATTTGCCCGGGTGCTGATGCCGGCCCCACGGGGGCCCCATGAGGAGACGCACAAGAGGGGGGCCCAAACGGGGCTCCGAGGGGGCCCCGACCGGCCAGGACCCATACTGGAGTCAGGACAGTCATGCCCTGATGGCCCTGCTGGAGGCTGGAGGGGCCCCCTCTCCCTCGGGGCCCCCATTCAATGAACAGGCTGCACGGGTGGTAGGACCGCCCCTGATGTCCACCCCTGCACAAAGCAGTGTGACTAATGTAAAAGACTGGAACGATACTAATAAAGGGTAAATGATAACAGAACTGTTAGTTTGTGGATACTAGACACACCGACCTCCAGAATAAAAATCCTAATGTTGTCCAGCTGCTTTTAGAGGGTACTTCAATGGATCACTTTCTGATTTGAGAATTGTAATTGCTATTAAGAATTTGTTTAGCCGGATTTCATCCCCAAGCTATGCATGTGCATCATTCACAGAAAAGTCCAGCAAAACTTTGCATTTCTCAGGAACAGACTGACTATGTAGTGTTTGAATATATATGCAAAGTGCTTTAGTCGGGGGCAATCTCTCCTCAAGCCTCTTGTCACTTAGTTGCAAACAAGTAGAAGATGATGAGTTTACCACTTTGTTGTAAAATCAAATCCTGGAACCACATCAGTGGGTGCTGAATCCTGCTGGTGATCAGCAAACTATGAAATATATTTTTTTTTTAAGCAAAACTATTAGTAATATCATTAAAAATGTATTAGTAATTCATTAAACAGCATTCTACATGAATAGAGAACTGAGATCACCTTGAGCTCTATTACCTGTCCGGTGATGCTTTCTCCTGCCTGACAGCTTATGTGCCGTGGTGTTGGGGCGAGGCTCTAGCTGCGTTTTAAGATCGTTCTTTAAGCATGCCTAAATAATAAGGTGCTAGTTGCACCCTTGGTATGGCTGGGTAGTTCGGTGCACTTTTCCCACCTACTTGTTTTTCATTTACTCTCCTCTGGCTCCTGTAAAACCAGTAATGTCAATCCAGGAAGAGGAGATTGTAAACAGCCCACATAAAGCATGTTTGTTTTTTGTTTTTTTACACAAGCTTTTAGTTCAAAGTAGCCTAACAAAGGCATATTGTTGGTTTTTGGCAAAGTAGTAATTTGGTAAAGTAGCTGACGGTGCCCTTTTAAAGGGAATGTGTCCACCGCGGGCCAATGGTTGAACAGCTGTGTAACAAAGTCATGGGTTTTTAGCCCAAAAGGGAAGACTTTCAGATTGTTGTAACTTATTCTTAGCATAGTGCCCAAAGGCCTGATCATAATGGTTTGCTTAATGAAGTGACTGATTTGGAATCAGAGTAACTATCCAAGATGCTTCAATAAGAGAGTGCACTGAAGGAAATGTGCACATGATGTCTTAAAATCGTGATTTTCTAGAAGGACAGGTAAGGGTCTCACTAAATGCTGATATGGCGGCCTGCTGTGCACTGGTGCCACAGAACCCAGAAGGGTGCATGGATGTAGTTCTCCACAAGAGGCCCTCACACATTCACACACTTCCACCCTACCACCTCAGACCAGCAGAGGGAGCCCGTTAGGGATATATAAAGGGAGGGTGGAGCCAGGCAGCTCAGTCAGAAGTTAGTTAGTCTCTCAGACACAGAGAGGGACAGAGCTCAGAGTTGAGCAGAGAGCGTGCTGACGCTCAGAGAGCAGCAAGCTGGCTGCTGTGCTTAGGCGAGCCAAGGCCTACAGCACGTGTGAAGGCCTAGTGAGGGCCCTGAGTGTGGCCGAAGGCGAGAGGAGAAGGAAGAAGTAGCGAGGGGGTAGAGGAGCATACCAGACTCACCCTGATATATATACTGGACACCGGGTCCGCGCCTACGGGGACCCTTTATACCAGTAGGGACCACCGGAACCCCTGGAGGACTACAGGTCCCAGGTTCACCAAATGCTGATTGCAGTACTAGGGCTAGGAGTCACGGAGGCCACAGCGACCAGGGAGAGTGATCTCCAAGAAAAGTCCCTACCACCAAGTCAGCAGGTGCAAAGAGAGACAGTAACCAAACTAGGCCTAGCTCCAGGCAGGTCAGAAGCTTAGCGAATAAAGCCACGGATCAGGAGGCCCTATACCCGCTCACTGGGGAGAGTCCAAAAGTGCGCCCTTCGTCCAGAGTACCCTGAACCGTGCCTGCACCATCACCAATAAAGTTACTGAAGCTTAGCCCCGTGTGAGTGTGCGTCTTTCCTCCGGGACCGTCCTGCCGTCTCTCCCCTGCATCCACCATCTATCCCTACACTGCCCTGGGGCTAGCTCTACCTGTGGAGAGCCATACTATCCCTGCTGCCGTAACACGAGCTCCAGAGGACTGCTCCGCAGCGGCGGCACCCTTTTGCCGCATTCCACAGGTGGCGTCACGAACTTTCCAAATCCCCTATATATAATTTCCCCTTTATACTGACCGCCCTGGGTCACGGACCGGGCCAGCCACCGTGATATCCCCCACCGGCATACGCAGAGGACCGGCTGCCGAGTACCCCACGGCCCAGGGGGCGCGTTAGCCTTGGCGTTACGAACAGAATTCTGTGCCCGTTGCCACCGGGTACTGTGCACCTTAAAAGACTCTAATACTCACTGTGGTGAAGGTTTCCCGCCATTCCCGAGATTTCTCGCCATTGTCCGCCATCTTCCTGTCGCCGTGCGGGAAGAAGAGGGGCGTAACCGCAGGAATCGGAGAAGCGTAAACGCTGGAAGCGCGCAAAGCCCAGGACACGCCCCGCCCCTGACGTCGAATCAGAAAGTGTCAGGTCCTGGAAGGAGCCCAGAGGACGCTCTGACGTCAGACGCGAGTGTAGCACCCTGAGGACTCGGCTGCTACAGGGGTATTGCACCTCAAACCAGAGGTGTGGTATTCCACTCCCGGGTAAGGATGGGGTGTGGGACTGAGCTCAGCTAGCTGCATGCACTACACTCACCCCATTACCGGGGGACAGAACAACGGTACTCCCACCAAATAGATGTGCAGGTACGATAGCGTCTGTCCCTGGCTGGAGTGGGGGGGGGGGGGCATCCCAGTAGTGTAGGGGCAGATAGGGGAGGGACTCTGGGCATAGAAGTAGGAGCCCATTGGGTGCTAGTCACCTGGGCTCACACATAGAGGGAGTATATAAGGTGGGCACCATCTTAGGACAGGGTTCAGTCCAGGTCTGTTCAGAGAGGAGCTCAGCCAGAGAGGGCTGACAGGGAGCTGTGGCTCCGGCTGGGCCCAGCTCCAGGGCCAGGCCTGTAGTGGAGAGGAGGAGGAAGAAAGGCCCAGAGACGCAGGACAAGAGGGAACCCTGAGATCCCACAAGTTGACGGGTGAAGGGTTGGCAGAAAAGGGTACCGGATCCCAAACTGGCAGAGGCAAGATATCCTTAACCAGGAACCGGAGGTCGTGGTCAAGCTTTGGCACGACCCTCACCACACCCACCAGGAAGGCATACCACGAATAGGGTCAGGAAAGCCAGAGAAGGTTTTACCACCAAGAGGCCCGAGGGAGCCGGACAAAGGTGGGTCCCTGGTGGGAACGGCCAGTAGGAAGGAAGAGAGGGGAGCTCAGGACCACGCTCTGGAACTGCCTGGGAGTTGGCCGAGTCCCATACCTGGTGGACGCAGCACGACTCGGGTGGTCACTCAAGGCCGGAGTGACCGGGGCAACACCTGTGAGTAAAAACCCTGAAACTGCATCACATGTCTCTGAGCTTTCTTGCTGCACCATCGCTACCACCATCATCTACACTTGCTGCCCTGAGGCCGTACCCCTCCCGTTGGGGGTTATACCATCTACGCTGCACAACCATATCACCGGTCTCAGCGGACTGCCCTGCAGCAGCAGCCCTAAAGCTGCATTCAACGGGTGGCGTAGTCGTACAACACCCTACTATTCAAGACACTGCCGCTCAGCTTGACTCCCTGGGCACGGACCGGGTCACCGCCACGAGACTACTACCCCCATCTGATCCGGATCCGGGTAAGCTCCCCCGTGCGCGCGATGCCGCGCGACGCAGCAGGCCCAGGGGCGCGTCAACTTTGGCGTAGTCGGCAGGATAACGTGCCCGCAACCACCGGGTACTGCGTGCCTGAAGAAAAGTTCACATTTACCGTAAAAAGGAGTCTCCCGCCAATTCCAGAGGGTCCCCGCCATCGGACGCCATCTCGGATCGTTTCCCGCCGTTTGCCCGCCATCTGCAGCCTTTTCCCGCCATCCACGGAGTTTCCCGCCATAAGGAGACGATTCCCGCCATCTGAGACGATTTCCCGCCCTGGCAGAGCGGACGCCATTGTGGGCGTGCCAGAGGGTGGCAAGAGACCACCTCCCATCGTGGGCCAGGTCCAGGAATGGCGCCAAAAGCGGAAACCGCCCCCACCAGCAGAGACTGCAATGGTAGAAATGTCCATCAGCGTGAGGGGGCTGCCCCTGAAACTGACGATCACCAAGTTGCCCCGA
Organism: Phyllobates terribilis; assembly: GCF_046119375.1. NCBI lineage: Eukaryota > Metazoa > Chordata > Amphibia > Anura > Dendrobatidae > Phyllobates > Phyllobates terribilis. The sequence goes on from NW_027362762.1 coordinate 146,736,337, forward strand.
GACCACCCTCAGTGTGGGCGGATCAAGAACAAAAGGGAGAGGATGGGTGCAGCCTGGAGGAGTCTGGAGAGATCGCACCCGGAGATGGAGGGAGAGTCAGGCAGCACCGACCCTGTGGTCAGGAGCCTGCTGCAGGCCGCCACCCCAGAAGGCCTGGTGGAGATCCTGGCACAGCTCCCCAGAGATCGGGAGCATGCACAGACCGCGCTGGAGGGCCTGGCTCGGAAGATGGCCCGAGTGCAACAAGAAGTACTGACCGAGTGGAGCAGAGAAATGGCCCTGCAGGCTGGAACCCGCCAGCAAAGGACGCCACCCGCAACGAGGAGCACGCCTGCCCCTGAAGATGGTGCAGAAGGGACGACGGCCGGAGACGACGCCGTGGAAGGAGCTGAAGAGATGGAAGCAGGTAAAGGGGACGTCACCACCCCAAGCCTAGTAGCCGTAAGCCTTCCCCAGCTCCCCGTCGCAGAGCCCGAAATCCCACCGACCGTGCCCGTTGCTGCACCGCCACCGCTCCGAACTAGGCCTCAAGCGGCAGGAGCCGCGGCCACACCCCCTGTGACGTCACGCGTCTCAACCCTGAGCGCGGCCAAGCAGGAAACGCCACCGGCCTGGTCGCAAGGCCGGGTACCCCCGGGCGCCGCCGTCTCCACAGTGCCCTTCACCTTTAGAGTGCCACCGGCCTGGTCACAAGGCCTGGTGAATCCGGGCGCCGTTGCCCCCATCGCGCCCTCAACCTCCACAGTGCTGCCCCTAGGCGAAGACCTATTTGCGCAACATACTTGCCCGGATGGGCAGCCCTTTGAGTGACCACCGGAATACATCAATCCCCGATTCCGGAAGGAATGGCCCCTGTGTGAGCCCCTGATTCCGGCTCCGGCGCCCGCCAAGATCACCCCACTCCCGTTGGAGGAGACTCAGTTCGCATGGGACCCCACCGGTGAAAACCTCATGGGGTTCACCCAAGAGACCCGGGCGGCCGCAGCCCAGCGTGCGGAGTGCTGCCGACAACAACTAGAGGTCTTCAACAAAGAACGGCGAGAGAGGCGGATCCGCGAGGAGCGGCTGCAGGTCCAGAGCGCGGAGCAGAAAAGCCGGACCCGACGGAACCCCCGCGCGGCCCACGGTCCCCGCGCCACCGGGACCGTAATAAAGTTTCAACTGGAACACGGTTGGGGCTTTATCAGGGGTCACAAAACCCCCGGCGACGTCTTTGTTACCCGCAGGGATGTCGAGAGCCATCTGCCGGAGGGACACCGTGGACGTGACCTTTACCTGGGTGATGAGGTCACCTTCACCCGGCATCAGTGTGCCAAAGGACCGTACGCCCTTCACGTGCACCGATTGACGGAAGAAGAGCTGCGGTATGAGGGAGATCAAGAGGACCCGGACGGGTTTGAAGATTACCTTCAGGAAGGAGCAGGAGGGCATCGTTATCACTGAACGGTAAAGAGAACTGTATAAAGTTACCCGTCGGGGTACAAGAACTGTTGCCAATTTAAGAGTGGTCCCCGTTGGGACTAGTGTGAACTGTTACCTGTGTGCCCCTATCCCTGACCAGGCTGAGGACTGTGAGCAGCCATTCCTATTCCCCACAGGCTGAGGACTGTGAACAGCCATTCCCTTATCCCCACTGGCCGAGGACTGAGAGCGGCCATATCCTGTAAATAGTTGCGCTTCCTAAAGCGCCCCCTACCGGTTTTATAGGAGAACTGTTTTTTCTAACAGTGACTGTGGCACTTTACCTGGTCACAAGTTGCACCGTGGCCAGAAGATTAAGAACGTTTTATATGGAAAAGTTTTATATCAAAAGTCTATGCTGCTAGAATAATATATAAGAAGTTACCTGTCATGTTATATTTTCTGATAATGTTTTATAATGTTTTATATGTTAGTGTATGTTTTAAAAAGTTTGTATGTTTTATTCTTTTACAGCCCGAGCACGTGCTGTGATTTACCAGGGGGGAATGTAGCACCCTGAGGACTCGGCTGCTACAGGGGTATTGCACCTCAAACCAGAGGTGTGGTATTCCACTCCCGGGTAAGGATGGGGTGTGGGACTGAGCTCAGCTAGCTGCATGCACTACACTCACCCCATTTCCGGGGGACAGAACAACGGTACTCCCACCAAATAGATGTGCAGGTACGATAGCGTCTGTCCCTGGCTGGAGTGGGGGGGGGGGGGGGGACATCCCAGTAGTGTAGGGGCAGATAGGGGAGGGACTCTGGGCATAGAAGTAGGAGCCCATTGGGTGCTAGTCACCTGGGCTCACACATAGAGGGAGTATATAAGGCGGGCACCATCTTAGGACAGGGTTCAGTCCAGGTCTGTTCAGAGAGGAGCTCAGCCAGAGAGGGCTGACAGGGAGCTGTGGCTCCGGCTGGGCCCAGCTCCAGGGCCAGGCCTGTAGTGGAGAGGAGGAGGAAGAAAGGCCCAGAGACGCAGGACAAGAGGGAACCCTGAGATCCCACAAGTTGATGGGTGAAGGGTTGGCAGAAAAGGGTACCGGATCCCAAACTGGCAGAGGCAAGATATCCTTAACCAGGAACCGGAGGTCGTGGTCAAGCTTTGGCACGACCCTCACCACACCCACCAGGAAGGCATACCACGAATAGGGTCAGGAAAGCCAGAGAAGGTTTTACCACCAAGAGGCCCAAGGGAGCCGGACAAAGGTGGGTCCCTGGTGGGAACGGCCAGTAGGAAGGAAGAGAGGGGAGCTCAGGACCACGCTCTGGAACTGCCTGGGAGTTGGCCGAGTCCCATACCTGGTGGACGCAGCACGACTCGGGTGGTCACTCAAGGCTGGAGTGACCGGGGCAACACCTGTGAGTAAAAACCCTGAAACTGCATCACATGTCTCTGAGCTTTCTTGCTGCACCATCGCTACCACCATCATCTACACTTGCTGCCCTGAGGCCGTACCCCTCCCGTTAGGGGTTATACCATCTACGCTGCACAACCATATCACCGGCCTCAGCGGACTGCCCTGCAGCAGCAGCCCTAAAGCTGCATTCAACGGGTGGCGTAGTCGTACAACACCCTACTATTCAAGACACTGCCGCTCAGCTTGACTCCCTGGGCACGGACCGGGTCACCGCCACGAGACTACTACCCCCATCTGATCCGGATCCGGGTAAGCTCCCCCGTGCGCGCGATGCCGCGCGACGCAGCAGGCCCAGGGGCGCGTCACGAGCGACGCAAGGTCCTGGAAGAAGACCGTCGCCCGCGGAGCTGCGGCCTACCTGATAAGCAGTGAAGAAGGTAGGCTCCAGTTCACTAGGGGGGCGCAACCATGGCCGACGACCAGCGAGCCACTGGAGCACCGGTTAACGCTCCTGATGCCCAACCCGCGCCCGGCGCTGCACAGGCCGGAGCGGTCGCTCAACCAGCAGGGGTCGTGACCCCATTGATACCCATGGCCCTGCCGTATATCCCTGGAGCGAAGTGGCTTCCCCAGTATAATGGCAAACCAGACACCCTGTCTGGATTCAAGAGAAAAATATGTGGTGTGCTAGACATGTATTCTATGACCGGTAAACAGAGAGCTGCTGTTGTGCTGGGACAATTGATTGGTGCTGCAGAGTGGGAAGTTGAAACCTGGCCAGCCGCAGACCAGGAATCAGTATCCATCATCTTTAAGAGACTGCAAACTGTGTTTGAAAACTGCACTGAGACGGATCTCCGGATGAGGTTCTACCACTGTGTCCAGAAACCTGGGGACAGTATCCGGGACTACGCCTGGCGCGTACAGGAAGCCCTGCGGGCCCTGAAACAGATTGGTCCAGCCAGCATGCAAAATGAAAATAAAATGCTGACGGATCAAGGCCCTGCCTTTGAAGCCGAGCTGTTCAAAGAGTTTTGCCATTTGTACGGGTGTAAGAAGATCCGGACTACACCGTACCACCCCCAAACCAATGGGTTATGTGAAAAGATGAATAACATAGTCATCGACCTGTTGAAGACCTTACCTCTCGAAGAAAGAAACCAATGGCAGGACAAACTACCTGACCTGGTAGATCTGTACAATCACATACCTGTAAGTTCCACCAATTGTACTCCAGCGTACCTCATGAGAGCAAGACCTGGAAAGTTGCCCATGGACCTGGAGCTTGGAGTGGTCGAGCCAGAAGCAGATATGTCCACTGAAGACTGGGATGCGACTTGACAGGAACAGTACAAGAGAGTACAAGCCTGTGTCGAAGACAGTCTAAGTAGGGTGAGAGATAAGCAGGAAGCACAGAACAACAAGAGTGCACCAGCTGAACCCTTGACACCTGGAGAAGTTGTGCTGAAACGAAAGAGAAGAAGCCACAAGCTTGACGACCAGTGGGAAAGGGAACCTTACACTGTGTTGAATTCCAGATTCGACGATAGGAAAATCTGCCTAATTAGCAAAGACGGAGGAAGAACAACTGCAACAGTATCAAGAGACCATCTGAAGTTGTGCCCAAGTCCGCTAAAGCCCCAGGAGGAAGTGCCTCTCACCGTACCGGAGGAGCCTAAAGAAGAAGTACTCCATACTAACTTAGGAGATTTCCCGGCAGATTGGCCTCAACTGGATGGAGCGGTAATAATACCTGTGCTACACTTCTACCAACAGCCAGAAGACTCTCCACTGCAAGTAAGACCTGTAAGTGCCCCGGAAGAGCCTGCTCAGGAAGAATCCCCGGAAGAAGGATCACCGGTAGAAGCAGAGCCAGTAGGCCCAGTAACCAGTGTACTTGCCTGTCCCGTAGAGAGGTTAAGGCAGTCTTGCAGTCCACCAACACATAGAGCGGAAAATAGCGCAAGCATCCCCACTACTTGCATTCCAGTACTACGTATGTCATAGCGTAGCACAAAAGGCCAGACCCCTGTCAGGTATAAGGAGTAAGTTAAAAATACCTGCAGTATAAATAGTTACCCAGTAGGGTATTGCATAATGTTTATTGTATAAACTGAAATATATGTGTTTATTTAGTTACCCGTAAGGGTATATACAGTTATATGAAAAAGTTTGGGCACCCCTATTAATCTTAAGCTTAATGTTTTATAAAAATTGGTGTTTTTGCAACAGCTATTTCAGTTTGATATATGTAATAACTGTTGGACACAGTAATGTTTCTGCCTTGAAATGAGGTTTATTGTACTAACAGAAAATGTGCAATCTGCATACAAAGAAAATTGGACAGGTGCATAAGTATGGGCACCTCACCAGAAAAGTGACATTAATATTTAGTAGATCCTCCTTTTGCAAAAATAACAGCCTTTAGTCGCTTCCTGTAGCTTTTAATGAGTTCCTGGATCCTGGATGAAGGTATTTTTTTTTTCAAATTCAAGTTTTTTTTATTTTTTGTGTTGAAAAAGTACAAGATAATACAATATACATAGTAAAAGGGGTAGCGTAACTATAAATCTATGCATAACTACAGTACATTGGGGGGATACAGGGAGGGTTTTCCATCAATATCCAGATCAAGCATGTATTTTTCCATATGAAAGATAGAGAGAGGGAGCGGACCATGGCAGACCACCAATCAATAGAGTGTGATTCTGATCATTGTTGTGACGACATCCCGGATAACTTTAGTTGGGGGCTAGATGGTAGGCGTCAGAGTTTTGGAAATCCATCCAATCCCTCCAAATCACACAGTATCTATCAACATCAGCCGGTGAGATGGCAATCAGATGCTCCATCCTATTAAGGAGAGAAATCTCCGCAAACCATTCCTCCACAGTGGGTGGGTCTCTGCTTTTCCAGTGTCGTGGAATGACATTCTTAGCCGCCTGTATTAGGTAGCCTATTGATGACCTTTTATAACTACATTTACTTATTGGTAACATTGATAAAAGGAGGGCTTCTGGCGTATTAGGGATAGTCAAACCAGTTATTTTCTCAATCATGGGAACCACCTTTGCCCAAAATGCATTTATTATAGGGCACCCCCACCATATGTGTGACATTGTCCCTTCCCCCTCCCCACATCTCCAACATCTGTCTGAGACCACTGGGTACCATCTATGAAGGACTGCTGGTACCCGGTACCATCTAGAGATAATTTTGAAGGAGGTTTCCTGAGCTTTGGACCCTATTGAGGTTTTATGTGTTAGGAAGAAGGATGAAGGTATTTTTGACCATTCCTCTTTAAAAAACAATTCCAGTTCAGTTAAGTTTGATGGTCGCCGAGCATGGACAGCCCTCTTCAAATGATCCCACAGATGTTCAATGATATTCAGGTCTGGGGACTGGGATAGCCATTCCAGAACATTGTAATTGTTCCTCTGCATGAATGCCTGAGTAGATTTGGAGCGGTGTTTTGGATCATTGTCTTGCTGAAAGATCCATCCCCTGCGTAACTTCAACTTTATCACTGATTTTTGAACATTATTGTCAAGAATCTGCTGATACTGAGTGGAATCCATGAGTCCCTCAACTTTAACAAGATTCCCGATGCCGGCATTGGCCACACAGCCCCAAAGCATGATGGAACCTCCACCAAATTTTACTGTGGGTAGCAAGTGTTTTTCTTGGAATGCTGTGTTTTTTTTGCCGCCATGCATAACGCCTTTTTGTATGACCAAACAACTCAATCTTGGTTTCATCAGTCCACAGGACCTTCTTCGAAAAAGAAATTGGCTTCTCCAAATGTGCTTTTGCATACCTCAGCTGAGTCTGTTTGTGGCGTGCTTGCAGAAACGGCTTCTTTCGCATCACTCTCCCATACAGCTTCTCCTTGTGCAAAGTGCGTTGTATAGTTGACCGATGCACAGTGACACCATCGGCAGCAAGTTGATGCTGCAGCTCTCTGGAGGTGGACTGAGGATTGTCCTTGACTGATCTCACCATTCTTCTTCTCTGCCTTTCTGATGTTTTTCTTGGCCTGCCACTTCTGGCCTTAACAAGAACTGTCCCTGTGTTCTTCCATTTCCTTACTATGTTCCTCACAGTGGAAACTGACGGGTTAAATCTCTGAGACAGCTTTTTGTATCCTTCCCCTGAACAACTATGTTGAATAATCTTTGTTTTCGGATCATTTGACAGTTGTTTTGAGGATCCCATGATGCCACTCTTCAGAGGAGATTCAAACAGGAGAACAACTTGCAAGTGGCCACTTTAAGTAGCTTTTCTCATGATTGCATACACCTGGCTCTGAAGTTCAAAGCTCAATGAGGTTACAAAACCAAAAAAAGTGCTTTAGTAAGTCAGTAAAAAGTAGGTAGGAGTATTTAAAACAAGAAAATAAGGGTGCCCATACTTATGCACCTGTCAAATTTTGTTTGTATGCAGATTGCACATTTTCTGTTAGTACAATAAACCTCATTTCAAGGCAGAAACATTACTGTGTCCAACAGTTATTACATATATCAAACTGAAATAGCTGTTGCAAAAACACCAATTTTAAGAAAACATTAAGCTTAAGATTAATAGGGGAGCCCAAACTTTTCATATAACTGTATAAAGGACTCGTAGGCTGAGGACTGTGAGCAGCCCAAGAACTGTTCATGTACATAGTTGCACTCCCTGGAGTGCTCCTTAAGTGACCACTGTACAAAAACCCGTTTGGCGTGGCCGAAGACGTGGTCCAGCACCTAGATCACCTATGCCCTGCAGCCACACCCAAGGTCTACGTTGAGTGTTTTCGGACGGGTCCCTCATGCTGCTCATCTTCACCAGTGAGATGGACACCAGTTAATGGATCTCACTGAGACTTTAAGAGGAGTGTTTTATATAAGAAAATGTATTAATGTTATTATTGTATTATAATGTTACCTGTAACGTTCAAGAAAAGTGCCTCCCATAAAGGGAAGAAATGTTACTGTTTAACCTGTTTTGAGAAAAATGCTTCAGTCCAGAAGTACCGAGTTTTACTAGGGGGGGATGTGGCGCCCTGCTGTGCACTGGTGCCACAGAACCCAGAAGGGTGCATGGATGGACTTCTCCACAAGAGGCCCTCTTGTGCCGGGTGCCAGGGCCCTGAGCAAGCAGGGGGGGGAGCGGGCGCTGACACCGCTCTCCTCCGCTCACGGGTCCCATAGCACGCGGGGTGCCCGGTGGTGAGGGCCCCCGCCTGCTCAGGGCCCCGGCATTTGCCCGGGTGCTGATGCCGGCCCCACGGGGGCCCCATGAGGAGACGCACAAGAGGGGGGCCCCAACGGGGCTCCGAGGGGGCCCCGACTGGCCGGGCCCCATACTGGAGTCAGGACAGTCATGCCCTGATGGCCCTGCTGGAGGCTGGAGGGGCCCCCTCTCCCTCGGGGCCCCCATTCAATGAACAGGCTGCACGGGTGGTAGGTCCGCCCCTGATGTCCACCCCTGCACAAAGCAGTGTGACTAATGTAAAAGACTGGAACGATACTAATAAAGGGTAAATGATAACAGAACTGTTAGTTTGTGGATACTAGTCACACCGACCTCCAGAATAAAAATCCTAATGTTGTCCAGCTGCTTTTAGAGGGTACTTCAATGGATCACTTTCTGATTTGAGAATTGTAATTGCTATTAAGAATTTGTTTAGCCGGATTTCATCCCTAAGCTATGCATGTGCATCATTCACAGAAAAGTCCAGCAATACTTTGCATTTCTCAGGAACAGTCTGACTATGTAGTGTTTGAATATATATGCAAAGTGCTTTAGTCGGGGGCAATCTCTCCTCAAGCCTCTTGTCACTTAGTTGCAAACAAGTAGAAGATGATGAGTTTACCACTTTGTTGTAAAATCAAATCCTGGAACCACATCAGTGGGTGCTGAATCCTGCTGGTGATCAGCAAACTATGAAATATATATTTTTTTTAAGCAAAACTATTAGTAATATCATTAAAAATGTATTAGTAATTCATTAAACAGCATTCTACATGAATAGAGAACTGAGATCACCTTGAGCTCTATTACCTGTCCGGTGATGCTTTCTCCTGCCTGACAGCTTATGTGCCGTGGTGTTGGGGCGAGGCTCTAGCTGCGTTTTAAGATCGTTCTTTAAGCATGACTAAATAATAAGGTGCTAGTTGCACCCTTGGTATGGCTGGGTAGTTCGGTGCACTTTTCCCACCTACTTGTTTTTCATTTACTCTCCTCTGGCTCCTGTAAAACCAGTAATGTCAATCAAGGAAGAGGAGATTGTAAACAGCCCACATAAAGCATGTTTGTTTTTTGTTTTTTACACAAGCTTTTAGTTCAAAGTAGCCTAACAAAGGCATATTGTTGGTTTTTGGCAAAGTAGTAATTTGGTAAAGTAGCTGACGGTGCCCTTTTAAAGGGAATGTGTCCACAGCGGGCCAATGGTTGAACAGCTGTGTAACAAAGTCATGGCTTTTTAGCCCAAAAGGGAAGACTTTCAGATTGTTGTAACTTATTCTTAGCATAGTGCCCAAAGGCCTGATCATAATGGTTTGCTTAATGAAGTGACTGATTTGGAATCAGAGTAACTATCCAAGATGCTTCATTAAGAGAGTACACTGAAGGAAATGTGCACATGATGTCTTAAAATCGTGATCTTCTAGAAGGACAGGTAAGGGTCTCACTAAATGCTGATATGGCGGCCTGCTGTGCACTGGTGCCACAGAACCCAGAAGGGTGCATGGATGTACTTCTCCACAAGAGGCCCTCACACATTCACACACCTCCACCCTACCACCTCAGACCAGCAGAGGGAGCCCGTTAGGGATATATAAAGGGAGGGTGGAGCCAGGCAGCTCAGTCAGAAGTTAGTTAGTCTCTCAGACACAGAGAGGGACAGAGCTCAGAGTTGAGCAGAGAGCGTGCTGACGCTCAGAGAGCAGCGAAGAGGCAGCAAGCTGGCTGCTGTGCTTAGGCAAGCCAAGGCCTACAGCACGTGTGAGGGCCCTGAGTGTGGCCGAAGGCGAGAGAAGAAGGAAGAAGTAGCGAGGGGGCAGAGGAGCATACCAGGCTCACCCCGATATATATACCGGACACCGGGTCCGCACCTACGGGGACCCTTTATACCCAGTAGGGACCACCGGAACCCCTGGAGGACTACAGGTCCCAGGTTCACCAAATGCTGGGCTAGGAGTCACGGAGGCACCAGCGACCAGGGAGAGTGATCTCCAAGAAAAGTCCCTACCACCAAGTCAGCAGGTGCAAAGAGAGACAGTAACCAAGCTAGGCCTAGCTCCAGGCAGGTCAGAAGCTTAGCGAGTAAAGCCACGGATCAGGAGTCCTATACCCGCTCACTGGGGAGAGTCCAAAAGTGCACCCTTCGTCCGGAGTACCCTGAACCGTGCCTGCACCATCACCAGTAAAGGTACTGAAGCTTACCCCCGTGTGAGTGTCCGTCTTTCCTCCGGGACCGTCCTGCCGTCTCTCCCCCGCATCCACCATCTACCCCTACACTGCCATGGGGCTAGCTCTACCTGTGGAGAGTCATACTATCCTTGCTGCCGTAACACCGGCTCCAGAGGACTGCTCCGCAGCGGCGGCACCCTTTTGCCGCATTCCACAGGTGGCGTCACAAACTTTCCAAATCCCCTATATATAATTTCCCTTTTATACTGACCGCCCTGGGTCACGGACCGGGCCAGCCACCGTGATATCCCCCACCGGCATACGCAGAGGCCTGGCTGCCGAGGACCCCACGGCCCAGGGGTCGCGTCACTGACAGTCGGCTTAAAGGGAACCTGTCACCAGGTTTTTACCATGAGGCAAGACCACCACCTTTCAGGCCTGATATACAGCATTTTTTAATGCTGTATATATGCCCCCAACCCGGCCTACAAGACAATGTTTTATTATACTTGCCTGTGGGGCGGTCTGGTTCAAGGGGTGCCGCTAGTCTTTTTCCGGCGCCTACCTTCCTTTGATGCCGTCCTTTTTGCTTCGTGTGGATGACGCGTCCCTATGTCATCCAGTCTCCCCCCGGCATTGCACTCCTGCGCAGGCGAACTTCTCTGCCTTTTCGGGGGCAGAGCAAAGTACTGCAGTACACATGCCCCAGGAAAGGTCAGGTTAAGTGTCATCAGTGTTTGGTCAATGTCACTTTTCACCATCAGTTTCACATGATAAATGAATGACATGGCTTCTATGTGTTGCAATGTTAATCATGGACAACACACAGTGTACAGTACACTAATATCATGCGTGTGCTGTGATTCTCACAGACCCATACACTTGTACTTTTCCTCTATGAAGCCAGTTAAAAAACAAAAGCACATCACTGATTTTTGCATGGACACAGTCTGCAAAACACAGACATGTGAACAGCTCCATAAACTATAATTCATATGTATTTTATCCATGAAACTCACAGAACAGAGGGATCTGAATGAGGCCTAAAGGATAGTATACTGAAGGTTTATGTCATAACCAAAGACTGGTTTTAATTGGATTTCTACTGTTCTTTGTGCATTATCAGATACCAGATTTAAGAAACTTCACTGTAATATGGAAGGCAATGTGTAAAAAAATGGCAAGAGACCCCCCAGTCTCTAACATGGGCTTTTATAGCACCTGTCATTCCGCATATGGTAGTGAACTAAAAATACACACACAAATAGCGCATGTCATCTAGAAACGATGGCTGATGCAATCTGTATGGTACAGAATAAAGAATAAAATGAATATCCATAATTAATATTTAACACAATGAAATGAACATCAAAATCAGGTTTGTCAACAATTTTTTTTTATTTCCTATATTCATTCCTATTACAAAACTTCTGTCCTGTGATAAATGTTCTATTGTACCAACACTGCCCTGAAAAGTGCCGGCAGGATTTGCCTTCTTGGTAAAGTCTCTGTCCCTGCAGACTTGGAGATCTCCAGCATTACTCCATGCAGCCATGAGGAACTTCTCTCTTTACTCCTTGGGTTTCCGTTGTCCTAGCAGGAAGTGGGCGACGTTCTCGTACATCACAAGGGTGGTACAGCAGGCGGGGTCACAAGGAGGATGTTGGGGACAATTCTCTCATAGAAGCTGTGTAAAACATTTTTTTTCCTTTTAAGAAAGAAGAAACACAACTATTAACTCTTGTTTTCATCTACCACTAGGTCGGTGATAACTTGGTGGGGTGAGGGGGGGGCACAAGTTTGGGTAAATACGGGCTATACCTATTTCTCAGAAGTTGTAAGGGAATATATCTTTCTAGGCTTTATCTTGAGTCCATTTTCCTTGTCGCTAATTCTCAGCCACCGAGCCTGGAAAAAATAAAGTTTTAACAAATATAACAAACTTTTAAATTGGTTTTTGAAATTAAAATCTATAGGCGGCCAGCGCAGTGCACTACATTCGTTTGTGGGACAGAACATGTCGCTAAAGGGTCTTTCTCATCAGTGCATTCCCAGTCCATATGCTTTATTAGAGCAGATGTCAGCAGATAATGGACAACCCCCCCCCACAGGAATCCCTCCTACCATTTAAGTCATGACTACGTACCATTGCAAACAGCTGAAGAAATCTGAGGCGGACTATATACAAGAAGAGTTTTCTCATACTTTTATGCCATATCCCTAGAAGATTCCATAAGTGTCTGATAGGCGCAGATCCCAGATTTGAGACCCGCATCTGTCTCCAGACCTGGGGAACTATGAATAGAGAGATAGCAATTCTGTTTTGTGGAGGTTCCAAAAACTATCCGACGACTCGGCCTTGTGTTCGGTTATTTTTATAGACCTTGACTAGAGTGGCAGGGTACATACGAAACCAGTGCTCCATCCAATTCCTCTTGAAGCTTTTATGTGGCGGATTCAAGACCCCTGTGCTATTGATTGGAGGGTGTCTACATGGTTGAACACCCATACTAGTCTAATGTGTTTGAGATGGACAATCCTCTTAAGGAAAGTTCAGAGGAGAATACCTACTACAAAACAGCTGGTTGGGTCGGATGTGTTTTTTTGCGCCACTTGGTTTGTTGTCTCATAAGATTATGTTTAAAGTTCTTTATGGTTTGTTCATGTTGAGGCTTTGTGACTTTCGTCTGTACCGTACTGTTCCTTTATCATTTCTTTAGAAAAACATTCCATGCTGTTTGATGCAGAACTGGTGCTACTCCTCTTCATGTTAAGGCATCATTCTACCAATGTGATCGCTGGTCTGATATAACTCGGGATCATTGTTAGGATGCAGGATTTATTTCAGTTAGCTCTCTGCTGGGGTCCTACTAGTGCAGGCATTGAGAACGAAGTACAAAATCAGCAGGCAAATGAGTAGTCAGAAACAAGCAGAGGTCAGGGCAGGCGGCAGTGTAAAAACATAGTCAGAAACAAGCAGAGGTCAGGACAGGCGGCAATGCAAAAACATAGTCGGAAACAAGCAGAGGTCAGGGCAGGCGGCAGTACAAAAACATAGTCGGAAACAAGCAGAGGTAACGGCAGGCGGCAGTGAAAAAACATAATCCATTGAGCAAGCCATAGTCAAAACCAGTAAATCTGTCTGAGAAGCAGCTGTGCAGAAGATGTTATGGGCACGCTGCAAACAACTTGCCACTGCATTTTCTCCTGGTTAGATATTGTGTCATGGAATCCTCTTCTCAGGAGAATGACATCCCTGATATTTGGAAGTTGGTCCTTCTCTCTCATGTAGAGCCAGCATACTTCATGTGGGCTCAGCATGGCTTGCAAGTTCTTTCTAGCAGCATTGCTGACTGGCATGTATGGTATAGGATTGTAGACTTGTTTAGCAGTCACCTTAATACGCGGTGGATAGGAGTAAGGCATACTGGGGACTTTAGGTGTTTGAGAGGAAGTTGGCATCTTCCAGGTAGATGGGCTCCCGGGCAACGGGGCTGTTGTCTGTACCTCACCTATTATTTTGGTGGGTTCCTGATGTTTCTTTATATCCACTGGCTCTGCTCTGATGTTTGCTGCAGGTTGTGGTGGTGGACTTTTCAGTCTCACGTATCGGCCCGTTTTGGGTGATGGACGATATGGTGGTGGACTTTTCAGTCTCAAATATCGGCCAGTTTTTTGTTTTGGTGACCCAAACAGGCATTTAATAAATAGCACGATATGATCAAGTGCTGCCATCAGATATCCAGTAAAGCCAGTTTGCCTTTGGTGGTGTTCAGGCTTCTGGCTGTATGAGGATGTCCTGGCATCTGGGAGATGTCTCCGTGCTTGGATCTTTCCTCCAGCTACTGGGGCAGCCATTAGGCTGCCTCCCCCTCCACACACACAAAAGTGTGCGTGGATGGTAGAAAACACTCCCAAAAAAGAAATTAAGTAAAAAAAACACAAAAATATGATAAAATTCGCTCTGGATTAGTGTTCAGCTCTCCTCTCTACCTCTGCTTGCCTCGCACTGACCGTTCTTGCTGAACATTCCATGACTCGTGGACAACGGAACTGTGATGTCATAAAGCCGAACATGGCAACGGGGCTAGTATAGGAAAAATAGTTATGTTATCCATGGCAGATAATCCAATATCAGCTCTCACTGCACGGATAGGGGTTAGCTACATTGGGATGAAATATATATAAATTTACTAGAGCACAAGTCTAAAGAAGTATTCCCATCTCCAAGATCCTATCCCAATCTGTAGGTGTAATAATAATAATATTAGCAAATACCTCCAATTAGAAATGTAATATAGTATTTTTCATTCGCTAGGTCTCTTACCCCATGTGCAGGCATTGCAGGACCTTAGGTATCCATGGTTACGACAACTAGCAACTAGCTAACTAACTGTGACTTTATCAGTGGACATCACCATGGATGCCTAAGGTCCTGCGATGCCTGCACATGTGGAAAGAGACATAGTGAATCAAAAATACTATACTACATTTCTAATTAGAGATATTTGCTAATATTACTATTATTACACCTACTACATATTGGGATAGGATCTTGGAAATAGGAATACCCCTTTAATATTTTCAAACATGTATACTTATTAGCCTCGTATGTGAGCCAATGGGATCTACAGTGGATTGCAAAAGTATTAACCTCCTTAGTGAAGCAAACAACCAATAAGACAAAATAACGGAAAACTTCAGTGTGCATAACTATTCACCCTCCTAAAGTCAATACTTTGTAGCGCATCCTTTTGCAGAAATTACAGCTGCAAATCGCTTTGGATAAGTCTCTATGAGCTTTCCACATCTTGCCACTGAAATTTTTTCCATTCCTCAAGGCAAAACTGCTCCAGCTCCTTCAAGTTAGATGATTTCCTCTGGTGAACAACAATCTTTAAATCTAACCACAAATTCTCAATTGGATTAAGGTCTGGGCTTTGACTAGGCCACTCTAAAACATACCTGTGTCCCCTTAAAGCACTGAAGTGTTGCAAATAGCAGTATGCTTTGGTTTATTGTCTTGTTGGAAGGTGAACCTCCATCCCAGTCTCAAATCACTGACATACTGAAAGTTTTTGCTCAAGAATATCCCTGTATTTCGAACCAGTCATCTTTACCACAACTTGGACCATTTTCCCTGTCCCTGCTGCTGAAAAACATCCCCACAGCATGATGCTGCCACCACCATGTTACACTGTTGGGATGGTGTTTTTGGGGTGATGAGCTTTGTTGGTTTGGTGCCAGACATCGCGTTTACCTTGGTGGCCAAAAAGTTCAATCTTGTCTCATCTGACCACAGCACCTTCCTCTATACATTTGGGGAGTCTCCCATATGTCTTTTGGCAAACTGAAAACAAGCCTTACATTTTTTTCTGTAGGTAAAGGCTTTTTTTCTGCCCACTCTTCCATAAAGTCCACCTCTGTGGAGTGTACGGCTTAGGCCAATTGAGGAACAATCAGAGAAAAGGTATAATAGAAACAAGTGCACCAATTCTGCATTTATCCCCCACTCCTGGTTTTGGCTCCCACTCCTGAGAAAAAATACTGACCAAATACTGATAGTGAGGTCGTGGCCTTATTGTGGTCGTATAGACTGATACTCCAGTCTCTGCTTGGGAACTCTGCAGCTCCTTCAGGGTTACTTTGGTCTCTGTGCTGCCTCTCTGATTAATGGCCTCCTTGGCCGGGCAGAGAGTTTAGATGGGCGTCCCTCTCTTGGCAGGTTTGTTGTGGTACCATATTCTTTCCATTTGATAATGGATTTGATTGTGCTCTGGATGATCATCAGAGATTGGGATATTTTTTATAACCCAACCCTGACTTGTACTTCTCAACAACTTTGCCCCTGACTTGTTTGGAGATCTCCTTGGTCTTCATGGTGTTGTTTGGTTAGTGGTACCTCTTGCTTTAGGCTATGTGCCCACGATGCAGAATTGAAGAGGAAAATTTCCGCAGCGTTTCTGCATGTCCTTGCCAGTAAAAACGCATGTGGATTTTACACGCGTTTTTGCAGCGTTTTTACATGTGGATTTGACATGCGATTTTCAAATGCATTGTGAAGTCAAATCTGCATGCGGAAACGCACAAATAATGGACATGCTGCTGATTTTTCCGCAATGATAATCCGCAGTGGAAATTTCCGCAACATGTGCATAGCACATGCGGTTTATCATTGGGGACCATGGGGCACAGATTACCAGGTGATTTTTAAGCATTTCCGCTGCGGAAATTCCGCATCAAAAACGCTTGAATAACGCATAGTGGGCACGCAGCCTAATGGTGTTGCAGGCTCTGCTCTGTGGCCTTTCAGAAAAGGTAAAGTGTATATACTGACAGACCATGAGACACTTAGACTGCACACAGGTGGACTTCCTTTTACTAAGCATGTGACTTGTGAAGATAATTGCTTGCACCAGGAATTTTTATAGGCTTTATAGGAAAAGGGGTGAATACTTGTGCACATAACAATTTTTAGTTCTTATCCCATAAATTAAATTTTTGCCTATATTCTTCTGAATTAACTTCACCAATTTAGACTATTTAGTGCTGATGCATCACACTCAAATTTAATTACAAAAATATTTAACACAGGTTGTAATGAATACTTTCACAAACCATTGTATATATTGTCAGCTCCTTCCAGGAATGTCACTTCCCGGTAACAAGGATGGCCCATGATGCACACTGTCCAGACCATTGCGGTCTTCTGGATTATTTCACCTAGTTTTAGAATAAATATTGTATTTTGACCTGAACCAATAAATGGAAAATCTGTTTTAATATGTCTGCAATTCCAAAGTAACCATTGGAACATGTTCACACAGCATTTTGAATGCATTTTTAGGATTTCCTTAGAAGATTATAATAGAAAAAAAAAGTTTCAAAAAGTGCACAATTCTGCAGCATCTTTAAATGCACTTTGGACATGAGTAAAATCATATTCACTTTTTCTTAAAATGTTTGAGTAGAAAAACGCTGTGGGAAAAAATGCAGCACTTAGGAAAATGGCCTTGTATAGGCTTATTTCCTCTCTTCGTCATGAAAATTGTATTTATAATAATAATCTATAATTAATATTATATAGCGCTGTCATATTCCGCAGCGCTTTACATACATAATTATTATTGCTAATCTAAATTCCCTATCAGCAGCGTCGGACTGGAGTACCTTGGGCCCACCAGAGAAAAATAATTCTTGGGGCCCACCATGCAGTATATATACACGGGGCACATCCCCTTAGAGGTGTATCCAGGTCTTCTAGCACCCGGGGCAAAAATTCAGTTTTGCGCCCCCCCCCCCAGCACATATGCGATTTGCACACTAAGGCCACGGCCCCACTATCAGTGTTCGGTCAGTATTTTTTCTCAGGAGTGGGAGCCAAAACCAGGAGTGGGTGATAAATGCAGAATTGGTGACTTGTTTCTATTATACCTTTTTTATACCACTTCAGAGAAAAATTACTGACTGAACATTGATAGTTGGGAGGATATTACACCCTGTCAGGATTGGCTACAAGGCTTTACTTTTATAATTAATGCGCTCGTCCAGGTTTCAGATGAAAGTCTGCAGTCACTGTGTGTGACTGCAGGCTTCTGAATTCTCACAGCGCATGCACTGCACACTTTTAGGATTCTCCCTTGCCGTGGAAACAGTGGACAGTCATGTGAGCACAAGTATGTGATTTGTACACTTCTGGCCACATTCCGACTAGACATGTCCGGCCTCCCTCAATTCATTTTCATTGAGTGAGGCCACACATGTCTAGTCGGCACGTGACTGGATGTATGCAAATCGCCGGCATGAGAGAATCCTGATAGCGTGCAGTGCACACTGTGAGAGTTCAGAAGTCTGCAGTCACATAGACGTGGACATCTTTAATGCTCCTAACATAAATAAAAATAAAAAAATGTCAGCATCATAAAAAACATTTACCTCCAGGTACCTGATAGAGAAAGACTCCAGAGACAGCGTCATCTTTCTTTTCTTCCTCTTGTCCAGACGCCATGATGACTTTTCTCATCGACAGCTCGTGTCTGCAGACTTCCGTCTTCTCCGGGCTTCTGCAGCACATCCCAACATGATGCCCTGAAAGATAGCAGTGTCATTATAATGCTCCTGAATACAAATATCTGCCCTATGCTGAGCCCATGAATAAATAATTGCCCCTCACTATATTCCCTGCACAAAATATGACCCACACACTGTCCCTCTTATGGTACCTGCTCTCCACACTGCCCTCTTCTTTCCATACTTGGCCCCCTCTTCACACTGTCCTCACACTGTGTCCCCCCTATAGGGCCCAGTCTCTATACTGTGCCCCCTCATCACATTCCCCCTCCTTAGCATACTGTTCCCCTCCTGACTGTGACCTTACACTGTACCCCTATGCCATCGCCCACCCACTACTCAGTCTCTATTCTGTGCCCACTCACACTGTCTCCTCACACTATTCCCCTCAATAGTCTCCTTACACGCCCCCTCCTAGATACGCCCCTGCATCCTCTATATACTACACCGCACTTGACCCATCCTCTATATACTACACCACAAAGGACACATCCTCTATATACTACACCGCAGGGGACCCATCCTCTATATACTACACCGCACGGGACCCATCTTCTATATACTACACCACACAGGACCCATCCTCTATATACTACACCGCATGGGACCCATCCTCTATATACTACACCACACATCCTCTATATACTACACCGCAGGGGACCCATCCTCTATATACTACACCGCACTTGACCCATCCTCTATATACTACACCGCATGGGACCCATCCTCAATATACTACACTGCACGGGACCCATCCTCTATATACTACACCACACATCCTCTATATACTACACCGCACGGGACCCATCCATGGGCGTACCCAGGATCAAAACTAGGGGGGGGCAAGCCATGTTCGTTCAGGTTGTAAAATTTTAAAACGAAAAAGGTGAATGAAATTAAAATTTTAAGAAAATTATATGTAATTGTAGAAGTGCTTTATTAGTTATTACAATTATTTGCTTGCAAAAAATTTTGATTTTTATTCTAATTACATGTCTTATACTAATATCATTTTTCTTGGGTTTGAAGAAAACTTGTTCAAAACTTTAGTTTCAATCCAGTCCTGATTTTCCTTGAAGAATTTCCGATGGACGCTCATCAAACACAATCCAGTCAGTCTGTCCTCTCCCATTGTACTTCTGAGCCAGGTCTTTACCCTTCGAAGGGTACTGAAAGATCTTTCAACAATAGCTGTGGTGGACGGGAAAGCGCTTAAAATGAAGAGTGCGTGCCTTGTTGCAGGGAAAAAAATATTAGCCTCCTCAAAAAGTGCAGCCACTTCAATGTCTTTAACCATCTGTCCTTTCTCCAGGTCCGGAACGGTTCCTACTCCCAAGGCCCAGGCCCTTCCAAATTTCAATAATTACACAGTGAGTGAGTGTATTGTGTAATTTACACTGGCTGGCTGCCACAGTCACTGGCAGCCGGCCCACAGTAACAGGACAAGTGCTCCACTCCGGCGGGATTCTCAGAGACAGGAAACAGGGGAGGCCGGCAGCGTGCTACGTCAGCACGCCTCAGGAGTCAGGACCCTGATCAGGTGACATGCGGTGTGCTGTGTCACTCAGCGTGCGTTAAAGGTAATCCCGGCCGGACCCCATGCAGTGACACTGCGCAGTTCCAGCCGCCGGGTGCAGAGCAGGGCAGTCACCTGCGGCCGGCCGCAGAGGGAACTTTCGCTGGCCGCGACCGCCAGTGTTCTAAGTGTGTGTGTGGCAGGGCCGGCTCCAGGTTTTTGTGGGCCCCAGGCGAAACAGTGTCAGTGGGCCCCTTTAATTCATACCACGATTCATGATGCACAGATACCGAAGAGAAATATATATATATAGTACAATGCAAATGACGCGCCCCCTGGGCCATGTTGTTAGGGATACCCGGAGCCGGATCAGATGGGGGTTGTAGTCTCCGAGTGGCTGTGACCCGGTCCGTGCCCAGGGTGTCAAGCTCATTGTGTGGCAGTCCTACAGATGTTATTAGAGTTCTTTGTGTCGACTACGCCACCCGTTGATTTGCGGTCAAAAGGCCGCCGCTGCAGCAGGGTCCGCTGAGGCTGTTGGTATGTGTGCAGCTTTGGTAGTATAACCCCCAACGGGAGGGGTATAGCCTCAGGGGGTCAGATGTAGAGGATGGTGGTTGTGAAGGTGCAGGATGAATCAGCAAGAAGACTCAGAGTCGGGCTGTGCAGTTCAGGGGTTTTTACTTACGGGTGTTCTTATGGTCACTCTGGCCTGAAGCGACCACCCGAGCCGTGCTGCGTCCACCAGGTCCTGGACTCGGCTAACCCCCAGGCAGTTCTGGAGCGTGGTCCTGAGCTCCTGTCTGACTTTCCCTCTCTTCTGGCCGTTCTCACCAGGGATCCACCTATGTCCGGCTCCCTCGGGTCTCTTGGTGGGTACACCTCCTCTGGGTTCCCTGACCCTATACTTGGTCTGCCTTCCTGGTGGATGTGGTGAGGGTCGTGGCAGATCCTGCCCACGACCTCCGGTCTCTGGCTAAGGTGTGCTTTTCTCTCTGCCAGCTTGGGATCCGGTACCCTAGGTGCCAACTCTTCACCCTCTGATCTAATTTTGGGTTCTTGGAGTTCCCTCTTGTTTTCTCTGGGTCCTTCAGACTCCTCTCTCTCTCTTGGCCTTGGAGCTGGGCCCAGCCGGAACCACAACTCCCTGTCAGCCCTTCTGGCTGAGCTTCTCTGCTCTGCTCCTCAGGTTACACTCTGACAGACTGACCCACTCTACAAAAGACCCTGTCCTAAGATGGTGCCCACCTTATATACTCCCTCTATGTGTGAGCTCAGGTGACCAGCACCCAATGAGCTCCTAGCATTACCCAGACTGCTCCCCCTATCTGCCCCTACACTACTGGGATGTTCCACCCCCCTCCCACTCCAGCCAGGAACAGACACTGTCGTACCTGCACATAAACTGGTGGGAGTACCGTCGGTCTGCTCCTCGGAAATGGGATGTGTGTAGTGCATGCAGCTAACTGAGCTCAGTTCCACACTCCATCCTTACCCGGGAGTGGAATATCACACCTCTGGGTTGAGGTGCAATACCCCTGTAGCAGCCGAATCCTCAGGGTGCTACATTCTCCCCTGGTAAATCACAGCACGTCCTCGGGCTGTAAAATAACAAAACATCCAAACATACAATTTTTTTTTTTTCAGAAACATCAACATATAAAACATCATATATATTATCAGCTATCAAACTTTTCATATAAAACTTTTCATAAATAACATTCTTGTTCCTCCGGCCACGGTGCAACTTGTGACCGGGTAAGGTGCGACAGTCTCTCTTGGAAGAAAACAGTTTCCTATAAAACCGGTAGGGGGCGCTTTAGGAAGCGCAACTATATACAAGGGAATATGGCCGCTCTCAGTCCTCGGCCAGGTATTAGGGAGGAATGACCGCTCTCAGTCCTCGGTCAGTGGGAATAGGGACACACGGGTTTCAGTTCAATTGGCTGGTCCCAACGGGGACTATATTTTAACTAGAACAGTTCTTATACCCTGACGGGTAACTATGTACAGTCTCTCTCTACCGTACTTCAACGACGGCGTCCTCCTGCTCCTTCTTTAGATTCAGACCCGTCCGGGTCCTCTTGCTCCTCCTCACACCGCAGCTCCTCCTCCGTCAGGCGATGCACATGGAGGGCGTAGGGTCCTTTGGCACACTTGTGCCGGGTGAAGGTGACCTCGTCCCCTACATACAGGTCACGACCTCTGTGTCCCTCCGGCAGATGGCTTTCTACGTCTCTGCGGGTTACAAAGACGTCGCCGGGGGTATGATGGTCTCTAATAAAGCCCCATCCGTGCTGCATATTGAATTTTATCACAGTCCCGGTGGCACGGGGACCATGAGCTGCACGGGGTTTCCTCCTGGTCCGGCTCTTCTGCTCCGCGCTCCTTATCTGCATTTGCTGTTCCCGGACTCGCCTCTCTCTCCGCTCCTTCTCGAAGACCTTGAGCTGCTGGCGGCAGCACTCTGCACGCTCCGCTGCGGCCGCCCGAGTCTCCTGAGTGAACCCCATGAGGTCTTCTCCGGTGGGGTCCCACTCAAACTGTGCCTCCTCTAGCGGGGGCGAGGTCCTCTTTACAGGCTTCGGAGCCGGAATCAGGGGCTCGCACATGGGCCTTGCTCTCTGGAGTTCCAGCTGAATGTACTCCTGGGGCCATACAAAGGGCTGCCCATCCGGGCACGTATGCTGGGCGAATAGATCTTCACCCAGGTGCGGCACTCGAGATGTTGAGGGCGCGTTGATGGTAGCGGCGCCCGGGATGACCAGGCCTTGCGACCAGGCTTGGGGCACCCTAAAGGCAAAGGGCACCGTAAGAACGGCGGCGCCCGTGGTTACTCGGCCCTGCGACCAGGCTGGTGGCTCCGCGGAGGTAGGGGGCGCTGTTGGAATGGCGGCGCCCGGGGGTACTAGGCCTTGCGACCAGGCCGATGGTATTTCCTGCTTGGCCACGCTCGAGGTCGAGGCGTGTGACGTCACAGGGGTCGCGGCCGCGGTTTCCGGTTGAGGCCTAGTCGGCGGCGGTGACGATGCAGCGACGGGCACGGCAGGGGGAACTTCGGGCTCTGCGACAGGGAGCTGGGGCAGGCACGCGGTTTCCCGGCTCGGGGTAGAGACGTCCCCTTTACCTGCCTCCGTCCGTTCAGCTCCCTTCTCGGCGCCGTCTCCGGCCTTCAGTCCTCCTGCACCATCCTCAGAGGCGGTCTGTCTCCTCGTCTCGGGTGGCGTGCTCCGCTGTCGGGTTTCGGTCTGCTGGGCCATCTCTAGGCTCCACTCCGCCAACGTCTCTCGCTGCACCCGGGCCATCCTCCGTGCGAGGCCCTCCAGCGCAGTCTGTGCACACTCCCGGTCTCGGGGGAGCTGTGCCAGGATCTCCACTAAGCCTAGTGGGGTTGTTGCTTGCAGCAGGCTCCTGACCACTGGGTCGGTGCTGCCTGACTCTCCCTCCATCTCCGGGTAGGCTCTCTCTGGACTCCTCTCCAGACTTCTTGTCTCCGGGTGCGCTCTCTCCAGACTCCTCCAGGCTGCACCCATCTTCGTTCTCTTGTTCTGTCTCCGCCCACATTGAGGGTGGTCCCGGGGCAACTTAGTGATTGTCAGTTCCAGGGGCAGTTCTCTCACGCTGATGGACACTTCCAGCATCACAGTCTCTGTTGGTGGGCGCGGTTTCCGCTTTTGGCGCCATTCTTCGACCTGGCCCACGATGGGAGGTGGCCTTTTGCCACCCTCTGGCACGCCCATAATGGCGTCCGCTCTTCCAAGGCGGGAAATCTTTGGAAATGGCGGGAATCGTCTCCCAGTGGCGGGAAACTCCATGGATGGCGGGAAAAAGCTGCAAATGGCGGACAACCGGCGGGAAACGACCTGTGATGGGGTCCGTTGGCGGGGACCCTCCGGAACCGGCGGGAGACTTCTTTTTGAGGTAACGGTGAACTTTTCTTCAGGCACGCAGTACCCGGTTGTTGCGGGCACGTTATCCTGCCGACTACGCCAAAGTTGACGCGCCCCCTGGGCCATGTTGTTAGGGATACCCGGAGCCGGATCAGATGGGGGTTGTAGTCTCCGAGTGGCTGTGACCCGGTCCGTGCCCAGGGTGTCAAGCTCAGTGTGTGGCAGTCCTACAGATGTTATTAGAGTTCTTTGTGTCGACTACGCCACCCGTTGATTTGCGGTCAAAAGGCCGCCGCTGCAGCAGGGTCCGCTGAGGCTGTTGGTATGTGTGCAGCTTTGGTAGTATAACCCCCAACGGGAGGGGTATAGCCTCAGGGGGTCAGATGTAGAGGATGGTGGTTGTGAAGGTGCAGGATGAATCAGCAAGAAGACTCAGAGTCGGGCTGTGCAGTTCAGGGGTTTTTACTTACGGGTGTTCTTATGGTCACTCTGGCCTGAAGCGACCACCCGAGCCGTGCTGCGTCCACCAGGTCCTGGACTCGGCTAACCCCCAGGCAGTTCTGGAGCGTGGTCCTGAGCTCCTGTCTGATTTTCCCTCTCTTCTGGCCGTTCTCACCAGGGATCCACCTATGTCCGGCTCCCTCGGGTCTCTTGGTGGGTACACCTCCTCTGGGTTCCCTGACCCTATACTTGGTCTGCCTTTCTGGTGGATGTGGTGAGGGTCGTGGCAGATCCTGCCCACGACCTCCAGTCTCTGGCTAAGGTGTGCTTTTCTCTCTGCCAGCTTGGGATCCGGTACCCTAGGTGCCAACTCTTCACCCTCTGATCTAATTTTGGGTTCTTGGAGTTCCCTCTTGTTTTCTCTGGGTCCTTCAGACTCCTCTCTCTCTCTTGGCCTTGGAGCTGGGCCCAGCCGGAACCACAACTCCCTGTCAGCCCTTCTGGCTGAGCTTCTCTGCTCTGCTCCTCAGGTTACACTCTGACAGACTGACCCACTCTACAAAAGACCCTGTCCTAAGATGGTGCCCACCTTATATACTCCCTCTATGTGTGAGCTCAGGTGACCAGCACCCAATGAGCTCCTAGCATTACCCAGACTGCTCCCCCTATCTGCCCCTACACTACTGGGATGTTCCACCCCCCTCCCACTCCAGCCAGGAACAGACACTGTCGTACCTGCACATAAACTGGTGGGAGTACCGTCGGTCTGTTCCTCGGAAATGGGATGTGTGTAGTGCATGCAGCTAACTGAGCACAGTTCCACACTCCATCCTTACCCGGGAGTGGAATATCACACCTCTGGGTTGAGGTGCAATACCCCTGTAGCAGCCGAATCCTCAGGGTGCTACACAAATATTTCACTTCTTACATTCATGAGTTATATCTATTGTAAATTCCACAATAGCTCAGAAACCAGCGAATCACTCCACAAAGTATACTGGCACCCATAAAATAATAATAATAATAATCTTTTTTTTTTATATAGCGCTAACATATTCCCCAGCGCTTTACATACATTATCGTCGCTGTCCCCATCGGGGCTCACAATCTAGATTCCCTATCAGTATGTCTTTGGAGTGTGGGAGGAAACCGGAGAACGTGGAGGAAACCCACGCAAACACAGGGAGAACATACAAACTCCTTGCAGATGTTGTTCTTGGTGGGATTTGAAGCCAGGATCCCAGCGCTGCAAGGCTGCAGTGCTAACCACTGCGCCACCGTGCCACTCTAAATGCTCCATACCGGATACTGGTCCCCATATAACGCTCCATACAGGATACTGACCCCCATATAACTCTCCATAAAGAATACTGGCCCCCATATAACGCTCCATACAGAATACTGGCCCCCATATAACGCTCCATACAGAATACTGGCCCCCATATAACGCTCCATACAGAATCCTGGCCCCCATATAACGCTCCATACAGGATACTGACCCCCATATAACGCTCCATACAGAATACTGGCCCCCATATAACGCTCCATACAGAATACTGGCCCCCATATAACGCTCCATACAGAATACTGGCCCCCATATAATGCTCCATACAGAATACTGGCCCCCATATAACGATCCATACAGGATACTGGCCCCCATATAATGCTCCATACAGAATACTGGCCCCCATAAAATGCTCCATACAGAATACTGGCCCCCGTATAACGCTCCATACGGAATACTGGCCCCCATGTAACACTCCATACAGGATACTGGCCCCCATATAACGCTCCATACAGGATACTGGCCCCCATATAACGCTCCATACGGAATACTGGCCCCCATATAACGCTCCATACAGGATACTGGCCCCCATATAACGCTCCATAGAGAAAACTGGCCCCCATATAACGCTCCATACAGGATACTGGCCCCCATATAACGCTCCATAGAGAATACTGGCCCCCATATAACGCTCCATGCAGGATACTTGGCCCCATATAACACTCCATGTAGGATACTGGCCCCCATATAACGCTCCATACAGAATACTGGCCCACATATAATGCTCCATGCAGGCTATTCCCCACACATAATGCCTCATACAGGCTGTTCCCCTCACATAATGCCCCACGCAGGCTGTTCCCCCCACATACTGCCCCACGCAGGCTGTTCCCCCCACATAATGCCCCACGCAGGATGTCACCCCCCCTTATAATGCCCCATGCAGGATGTCACACACCCCACCTCCCTTATAATGCCCCATGCAGGATGTCACCCCCCCTTATAATGCCCCATGCAGGATGTCACCCCCTCCTTATAATGCCCCATTCAGGATGTCACACCCCCCTCCCTTATAATGCCCATGCAGGATGTCACCCCCCCCGTTATAATGTCCCATGCAGGATGTCACCCCCCCTTATAATGCCCCATGCAGGATGTCACACACCCCTCCTCCCTTATAATGCCCCATGCAGGATGTCACCCCCCCCTTATAATGCCCCATGCAGGATGTCACACACACCCCCCTCCCTTATAATGCCCAATGCAGGATGTCACCCCCCCTCCCTTATAATGCCCCATGCAGGATGTCACCCCTACCCTTATAATGCCCCATTCAGGATGTCATACCCCCTCCCTTATAATGCCCCATGCAGGATGTCACCCCCCCGTTATAATGCCCCATGCAGGATGTCACCCCCCCTATGATGCCCCATGCAGGATGTCACCCCCCTCCCTTATAATGCCCCATGCAGGATGTCACACCCCCCTTCAGTTATAATGCCCCATGCAGGATGTCACACACACCCCCCTCCCTTATAACACCCCATGCAGGATGTCACCCCCCCGTTATAATGCCCCATGCAGGATGTCACCCCCCCTTATAATGCCCCATACAGGATGTCACACACCCCCTCCCTTATAACGACCCATGCAGGATGCCCCCCCCCATATAATGCCCCATGCAGGATGTCACACACAACCCATATAATGCCCCATGCAGGATGTCACACACCTCCCCTCCCATATAATGCCCCATGCAGGATGTCACACACCTCCCCTCCCATATAATGCCCCATGCAGGATGTCACACCCCCCTTCCCTTATAATGCCCCATGCAGGATGTCACACACACCCCCCTCCCTTATAACACCCCATGCAGGACGTAACCCCCCCGTTATAATGCCCCATGCTGGATGTCACACCCCCTCTCCTTATAATGCCCCATGCAGGATGTCACACACCCCCTCCCTTATAATGCCCCATGCAGGATGTCCCCCCCCATATAATGCCCCATGCAGGATGTCACACACAACCCATATAATGCCCCATGCAGGATGTCACACACCTCCCCTCCCATATAATGCCCCATGCAGGATGTCACACACCTCCCCTCCCATATAATGCCCCATGCAGGATGTCACACACCCCCACCTCACCCCCCTCCCTTATACTGCCACAGGCCTCCATACAATAAAAATAATTAAATCAAATAATCACCTCACGTCTCACCTGCTGCCGCTGCTCCGGACGCCAGCGTCGCCGGCCACATCCCGCTCTGCGCTGTGACTGCTCAGGAGAGAGCACGGTGTAAAGACGTCACTGCGCCCTCTGACCTGAGACCTCACAGTGCAGCAGCCGCGGAGGAGGCAGGAGCTCCTGCGGAGGCACGGGGAGAGGTAAGTATTGTGCCGGCTGCCGGGCCCTGAGCAAGTGGGGGGGGCGGGCGCTGACACCGCTCTCCTCCGCTCATTGGTCCCATAGCGCCTGCTCAGGGCCCTGGCATTTGCCCGGGTGCTGATGCTGGCCCTGGAGTGCGGCGTGCGTCACTGCTTCTAGGGGGGGGCAGCTGCCCCCCCCCCGCGGTGGGTACGCCCATGGACCCATCCTCTATATACTACACCACACAGGACCCATCCTCTATATACTACACCGCATGGGACCCATCCTCTATATACTACACCGCACGGGACCCATTCTCTATATACTACACCACACATCCTCGAAATACTACACCGCATGGGACCCATCCTCTATATACTATACCGCACGGGACCCATTCTCTATATACTACACCACACATCCTCTATATACTACACTGCATGGGACCCATCCTCTATATACTACACCACACATCCTCTATATACTACACCGCACGGGAGAGCTGACAGATCCTCTTGTTTAAAATTCTACTCCACTTCAGGGTATTTACCTGAGGGGCCCTTTGCACACTGTGTAATCCCTTATTACCTGAGGGGCCTCTCACACTTTGTCACTCTTAATTACCTAGGGGCCCTCTTCCCCACTGTCACCCACTAATATTCTGTGGGCCCCCTTCCCATTGTGTCACCCTCCTAATGCTCTGTAGGCCCCCTTCCCATTGTGTCACTCCCCTAATGCTCTGTGGGCCCCATTCCCCACTCTGTCACCCCCCTAATGCTCTGTGCGCCCCCTTCCCCACTGTGTCACCCCACTAATGCTCTGTGGGCCCCCTTCCCCACTGTCACCCCCTAATACTCTGAGGGCCCCCTTCCCCACTGTGTCAGCCCCTACTACTCTGTGGGCCCCCTTACCCACTCTCACCCACTAAAACTCTGTGGGTCCCGTTTCCCACTGTGTCACCCCTTAATACTCTGTGGGCCCCCTTTCCCACTGTGTCACCCCCTAATACACTGTAGGCCCCCTTCACCACTGTCACCCCGTAATGCTCTGTGGATCCCCTTTCCCACTGTGACACCCTCTAATACTCTGAGGGCCCCCTTCCCCACTGTGTCACTCCCTACTACTCTGAGGGCCCCCTTCCCCACTGTCACCCCCTACTACTCTGAGGGCCCCCTTCCCCACTGTCGTGTTACCCCCTACTACTCTGAGGACCCCCTTCTCTAGTCACCCACTAACATTCTGTGGGCCCCCTTTCCCATTTTGTCACCCCCTAAAATTCTGTGGGCCTCCTTTCCCACTGTGTCACCCCCTACTACTCTGATGGCCCCCTTCCCCACTGTCAACGACTAATATTCTGTGGGCCTCCTTTCCCACTGTGTCACCCCCTAATACTCTGTGGGCCCTCTTTCCCACTGTGTCACCCCCTACTACTCTGTGGGCCCTCTTTCCCACTGTGTCACCCCCTAATACTCTGTGGGCCCCCTTTCCCACTGTGTCACCCCCTAATACTCTGAGGGCCCCCTCCCCACTGTGTCACCCCCTACTACTCTGAGGGCCCCCTTCCCCACTGTGTCACCCCCTACTACTCTGAGGGCCCCCTTCCCCACTGTCGTGTCACCCCCTAATACACTGAGGGCCCCCTTCCCCACTGTGTCACCCCCTAATACTCTGTGGGCCCCTTTCCCACTATGTCACCCTCTAATGCTCTGTGGTCCCCCTTCCCCAATGTGTCACCCCCTAATACTCTGAGGGCCCCCATCCCCACTGTGTCACCCCCTAATACTCTGAGGGCCCCCTTCCCCACTATGTCACCCCCTAATACTCTGAGGGCCCCCTTCCCCACTGTGTCACCCCTTACTACTCTGGGGGCCCCCTTCCCCACTGTCACCCACTAATATTCTGTGGGCCCCTTTCCAACTGTGTCACCCACTAATACACTGAGGGCCCCCTTCCCCACTGTGTCACCCCCTAATTCTCTGAGGGCCCCCTTCCCCATTGTCACCCACTAATTCTCT
Organism: Phyllobates terribilis; assembly: GCF_046119375.1. NCBI lineage: Eukaryota > Metazoa > Chordata > Amphibia > Anura > Dendrobatidae > Phyllobates > Phyllobates terribilis. Next base: position 146,766,153 of record NW_027362762.1, read on the forward strand.
GTGGGCCCCTTCCCCACTGTGTCATTCCCTAATACTCTGAGGACCCCCTTCCCCAGTCACCCACTAATATTCTGTGGGCCCCCTTTCCCACTTTGTCACCCCCTAAAACTCTGTGGGCCCCCTTTCCCACTGTCAACGACTAATATTCTTTGGGCCTCCTTTCCCACTGTGTCACCCCCTAATACTTTGTGGGCCCTCTTTCCCACTGTGTCACCCCCTAATGCTCTGAGGGACCCTTTCCCACTGTGTCACCCCCTAATACTCTGTGGGCCCACTTTCCCACTGTGTCACCCCCTAATGCTCTGAGGGACCCTTTCCCACTGTGTCATCCCCTAATACTCTGTGGGCCCCCTTCCCCACTGTGTCATCCCCTAATACTCTGAGGACCCCCTTCCCCAGTCACCCACTAATACTCTGTGGGCCCCCTTCCCCACTGTCACCCCCTAATACTCTGAGGACCCCTTTCCCCACTGTGTCACCCCCTAGTAGCCTGGGGGCCTCCACCCCTAACTGTCTCTCTCTCTCTCTCTATCTCTATCTCTATCTCTATCTCTATCTCTCTCTCTCTCTCTCTCTCTCTCTCTCTCTCTCCTTCTCCATCACAAAAACATACCGGGCATGGCGCTTGACCAATCAGCACAGCTCTTTTGTGAGGACCCACAAGCAAAACTAATGCTGATTGGCTGCACTGAAACTCTGCAAGCAATCAGTGTTAGATTAAAAAACAGGGAAAGGGAAAAAAGGAGAGAAGGTGTGCAATTCAGTATATTTTAATCAAGTGATAATATATACTTTTCACAGCATATTTCTGGAGCCAGAAAGATAGATACAAAAAAAGGTCAATGCATGTTACATACAATCATACACTTAATGATATACAGTCATTAGTCCACAGGTTATGGTAGTAAACAAAGTAATATAAATAATGTCAGTCCATATCAATTATGTATTAGAATGATCACAAATGACCATATCTGTCTACAAACCACAGAGATTGTAAAACATGAAACCACAAATTTACATCACATAAGACATAATGGTACACATGCAAAGTGTGGTTTAAGGGTACCCTGCCTAACTTGATTAAAGTGCAGCGCCATGCATGGACCCCACCGTTGAAAAATTCCCCCCATACAAACCCCAACGTACGTTTCCTCTTTGAGTTATAGCTTTATCAGGGGGGAATATGATGAGCCTTAAGCCACAGCCTCTTTATATACCTTGTGGCATTGTAAAATGCCATATGCCAGACTCTCTATAGCGCTACACCGCTTCCTGTCTCTCACCTCCGAACCGGAAGTACAACTGCGTCACCGCGGCAGGAAGTGCGCGCACGTCCAGGAGCAGGGACGCGTCACCATGACTCCCGGACATGAGCACTCGCGGTCCTAGACGCTGTGTCTCTCAGAGGAGGGAGGGGGAATAGAGGGAGCGCAAGTGACGGCAGATCATTAGAACAGGGGTAGGTATTAACTCCTAATGGGCCAAAGTGAATGTGGCACCCCAGGGGTCTGGTTCCCACAGTAATAGCAATATTACGTCTGTGAGCAGGTGGGAGGTTTCCTGGTCAGACATCCTATGCATGCCACACCTCCTGCCCAGTCCTGGGAGGGGAAGAACTTCCCCTATATAAAGCTGGGGCTGAGGCAGGGTTAGGAGAAAAAGAGCAGAGAACACAGACAGAGACACAGTCTGGTCTGTAGTGGAGCAGCTTTAGGAACAAGAAAGATCAGGAGCTCTGTGGGAGCTGTGCTAAAAGAGATCAGGGGCTGGAAGCTGTAGAGCTCGCCCTGATTGAAGAGTTCTTACCGGACCTGGAGTCCGAGGCTGTGGGGACTAATCCTTACCCAGCAGCAGAAACCGCCCGGCAGGGGATTTCAGGTCCTCTGGCCAAGAAACCCGAAGGCACGGTCACACGCAAGGGACCAGCACCGCGACGTGGAGCGGAAGCTACCAAAAGGCCCCGAGTCACCGGCCATACGGGTGAGCACCACACGGTACACTCAGGGACGTGGGCTACTTTTACCCGCCTCTAGCAAGGTAGCCAGAAGAGTACGATTAGTTGGGGAGGCCTACAACTCCGCCTGGCCAGGGGAGATCCCATCAGCTCACGGACTGACCAGGCCCCGATCGCTAGCCAGTACTCAAGGAGGGTCTATCTTGTCACCAGTAAAGACCCTGAACTACACCGCACCGTCTCTGAGTGGTTCCTGCTACCCCCCTTTAAACACGTCGGCTGCCCTGAGGCCATACCCCTCCCGTTGGGGGTTCTACCAGCTACGCTGCACAACCTTACCACCGGCCTCAGCGGTCTGCCCTGCAGCGGCGGCTTCATAGCCGCATTCAACGGGTGGCGTAGTCGAACACCGTACCATCTTCTGCTAAACACTGCCGCTCAGTTTGACTCCCTGGGCACGGACCGGGTCACCGCCACGAAACTACTACCCCTATCAGATCCGGCTCCGGGTAGGCCCCGCGTGCGCAACGCTACTCAGCACAGGCCCAGGGGCGCGTCAACTTTTGGCGTAGTCGGCAGGATTTCGTGCCCGCAACCACCGGGTACTGCGTGCCTGAAAAAGAGACTTTTAAACTTACCTGTGGTGAAGATTCCCGCCATCCGGCGCCATCTTCTGCCTTCTTCCCGCCATCCGTGAAGTTTTCCCGCCATCCGGCGCCATCTTCTGCCTTCTTCCCGCCATCCGTGGAGTTTTCCCGCCGTTGGACGCCATCTTCTGCCTTCTTCCCGCCATCCGTGGAGTTTTCCCGCCGTTGGACGCCATCTTGAAAGACGCCGCGCGGGAAGAAGAGGGGCGTGGACTCCGAAAAGCGCGCGAGAACTGAAGCCCCGCCTCACGTCCGGACGTTGCGTAAGGTCCTGGAAGGAGCCCAGCAGACGCCGACGTCACAGGAGCGCGACGGAAGGTCCTCGACCCTGACGATCCACTGCGGAGCCGCGGCCTACGGAAGAGGATCATTGCAAGGTAGGCCACGGTCCACTAGGGGGGAGGAAGATGTCGGATACGGAGGAGAGCTTCACTGCCACAGCCACCGCCAGCGCCGCCGCTGCTGCGGTCATGCCTTTCACCATGCCCTATATCCCGGGGACAGCCTGACTACCCCAGTACTCAGGGGAGTCACATACCCTGAATGACTTTAGAGAAAAGCTGGATAGCCTCTTCCAGGTGTACCCCCTCACAGAAGAGCAAAAAGTGAGCATCCTGGTGGCCCAACTAACCGGGGCAGCCCAAAGGGAGGTAAAGTCCTGGCCACCTGGGAGAAGGACTGTCGCAGGGATATTAACCCGGCTGAAGGACACCTTTGATACCCGCACCTCAGCCGAGATTAAGCTCAGATTCTACGGGTGCAAACAGCGAGCACATGAGAATATAAGAGACTATGCACTAAACCTACAAGAGGCCCTGAGAGCCATTAAGCAGGCAGACCCTGACAGCGTGGGAAACGAGGACAAGCTGTTGACCGAACAATTTATAGAGGGACTATATTGCAATGCCCACCGAACCCAGTTGCGGGCAATGGCCTTACAGGATCCTCATCTGGACTTTGCACAGTTCAAGGACAGAGCCATCCGGGTGCTCCGAGAACCGGCACCGGGTGGCGTTGTGACCCACAGGCGCCCTACTACCACTTACCACCAGGAGGCGGCGCCCTTGTCGGCAGGGCCTGTGGGAGCTGATGCGCAGGCTTTAAACAGTGACCCGGCTCCAGACCTGCACCATCAGGTCCAAGAGCTAGCTAAAAGCGTAGCTGCGCTAACCCGAACTGTGCAGTCTTTACAGGTTGCTGCTCCAGGGAAGATCCAGCTGGCATCCGGACCGGAGGACATCCCGTGGCGTCGACCAAGGAGGACCCCACCGGCCAGAGGAAGACCCAGCGACCGATACAACGAGGACGGACAACCCATCTGCCGCCGCTGCAATCAACCCGGACATATGGCAAGGTACTGTCCTTTAAACTGGCACAACCTGGGGTAGAGGGCCAACCCCCAGGAATAAGATCACCAGGCCCATCGAACTGGCGTGACAAATATGTGGGAGGACGTCCAGTCTTGCCTGTGGTACTAGATGGCATTCCTATGAGTGCCCTACTTGACACCGGGTCACAGGTCACCACCATCCCGTACGTGCTCTTCAAGCAGTACTGGAATGACTCGGATATAACCCGCTACCCTGACGACGACTTGAGTATCATCGCCAGCAATGGTCAACCCGTGCCACAGATCGGATTCAAAGAGATGACCATTAAAATCGGTAGAGTCGAACTGGCAGCACAGGGACTGATCATTGTAGACATTGACAAGCGCGAGAGTCACCCAAAGATAACGCTAGGAACTAATGTGATTGAAAATTGTTTTGCAGAGGTGATTTTCATTTTACAGCAGGTTGCCAAGAACGCCAGCTCCGGCCAGCAGCGAGTGCTCCAAAAAGAGATCCGGGCACTGATGCGACGGCAACAGGTGGAACTCTCCGGTGGTGAGATTGGTAGCGTGAGAATGTGTGACCCTTTCCCTATTGCCATGCCCCCAAAAAGTGAAATGATGATTTGGTGCCGGGCAGCTATTGGTCTAAGAGGTAGAGACTACCAAGCAATGGTAGAACCCGTCTACTCAGACAGTAGGCCCACCATTTTGACAGCACGGGGGGTGGTTGATGTACGCCATGGGAGGGTGCCCGTTCGCATAATAAACATCGGGAAAAGGGAAGTGTACCTGCCCCGGTATGCTACGCTAGCCAAATTGTATACCATCAATCAGAATTCTGTACAGGCCGTGGAACCCTTGCCTCCATCTCAACCAGAGGAAGGTAACGGCTCTAAGAAACCAATGGAGGACTGGTGTCAGCAACTACATCTGGGTACTGACTCCACTCCCTCACACCAGAAACAAGGAGTCTATCGGGTGGTTCAAGAGTACGAGAGAGTGTTTAGTAAACACCCGTTAGACTTCGGGCGAGTAAAGGGGGTAGAACACCACATCCCCACGGGAGACCATCCTCCCATAAAGGAGAGATACCGACCCGTACCCCCTGCACACTACCAACACGCCAAGGGGATGCTTAGAGACATGAAGGAGGCTGGGGTAATCAGGGATAGCTGTAGCCCCTGGGCAGCTCCACTAGTCTTGGTTAAAAAGAAAGACAACACCATGAGAATGTGTGTAGATTACCGGAAAATCAACCGTATCACATACAAAGATGCGTACCCCTTACCAAGGATAGAGGAGTCTTTGGCCGCTTTAAAATCTGCTAACTTCTTCTCTATTTTGGATCTCACTAGCGGGTACTGGCAGGTTCCTGTAGCAGAGGCGGACCGGGAGAAGACCGCATTCACCACCCCGATGGGACTTAGCGAGTTTACCTGCATGCCGTTCGGACTCTGCAACGCACCAGGAACCTTTCAACGGTTGATGGAATGCTGTCTGGGACACCGAAACTTCGAGACGGTCCTGTTATACCTGGACGATGTCATTGTCTACTCCAAGACCTACGAGGACCACCTGAAACACCTGGCAGAAGTGTTCGAAGCCCTGGCAAACTACGGCCTAAAGGTGAAACCCTCTAAGTGTCACCTCCTGAAACCAAAGGTGCAGTACCTGGGACACGTGGTGAGTGCTGACGGGGTGGCTCCCGACCCTGATAAGATCACCGCAATTAAGGAATGGCCAAGCCCCTCCAGCGTAAAGGAAGTGCGGCAGTTCCTCGGGTTGGTAGGCTACTACCGAAGGTTCATTCCGGGTTTCACCAAAAAGGCAGCTCCTATGCAGGACCTCCTGATAGGCCAGTCCAGGAAGGCCAAGAACCAGAAGCCGCCCTTCAGATGGGAGAAGTTGGAAGAAGAGTCCTTCCGCCAGCTGAAGATGGCCCTCACGGGGGATGAAATCCTGGCGTACCCTGATTACAGCCAGCCCTTTATCCTCTACACCGACGCAAGTAACATCGGGCTAGGAGCCGTACTGTCCCAGATCCAGCAGGGGAAAGAACGGGTAATTGCTTACGCCAGCCGAAAACTGCGACCCACCGAAAGAAACCCTGAGAATTACAGCTCATTCAAGCTAGAGTTCCTGGCAGTGGTGTGGGCAGTCACCGAACGCTTTAAGCACTACCTCGCCTCTTCTCGGTTTACCGTGTACACGGATAACAACCCGTTGACACATCTGGACACAGCAAGACTCGGTGCCCTGGAGCAGAGATGGATGGCCCGCCTGTCCAACTTTGAGTTCACAATCAAATACCGGGCAGGACGCTCCAATACCAACGCGGATGCCTTGTCCAGAATGCCAAACCTACCGGACGTGGGGGAAGATCCAGAGGGACTGGAAGAAGTTGAACTTCCCGCGTTCCACCGGCATGGGACTATCCAGTATTCCCACCGTGTAAGGAGTAAGCAATCCGCTACGTTCAACCCCTTACCTCATTACAACTGGGCGGAAATGCAAGACAGTGACCCCGCCGTCCGACTGGTGAAGGAGATGCTGACTCAGCCAGATGCCCGCCTTGACCCAGACGCTCCGGAGGAGGCCAAGCAACTGTGGATTGAGAAGAGTCGACTGTTCCTTTACAAGGGGAAGTTGTGCCGCAGAATGGTTAACTCCCGGACGCATGAACTGATCTGGCAAGTAGTGGTGCCAAGAAGAGACGCGGCTATGGTGCTGGAGGCATACCACAACGGAGCTGGGCACTTCGGATGGAAGAAGCTGGAGTTCCTGCTTCGTGCGCGGTTCCACTGGGTAGGCATGAGAGGAACCATCGAGAGGTGGTGCAGAGACTGTGGCCCATGCAACCTAAGAAGGAAGGACCGTGCCAGCCAGAAGACTCCCTTGCAGCCCATCATCACCCGACAGCCACTAGAACTGGTAGCCCTGGACCATGTGAAACTGGCTCCAAGCAGATCTGGGTATGTCTACGCCCTCACAATCGTAGATCATTACTCCCGGTTCCTGGTCGTGGTCCCGGTCAAGGACTTAACGGCTCAAACAGCAGCTAGAGCCTTCCAGCAGCACTTCTGCCGTCCACACGGATACCCGGAGCAGGTGCTGACGGACCAGGGACCTGCCTTTGAAGCGGAAGTCTTCCAGGAGTTCTGTACTCTGTATGGCTGCCGGAAGATAAGAACAACACCCTATCATCCGCAAACCAATGGGCTCTGCGAGAAAATGAACCAGGTGGTGATAGATCTTCTGAAAACATTGCCCCTGGAAGAACGCAGTCTGTGGCCTGAGAAACTGCCTGATCTGGTGGACCTATACAACCACATCCCGGTAGGTTCTACCAACTGTACCCCGGCTTACCTAATGAGAGCAAGACCTGGTAAGCTTCCTGTTGATCTGGAGATGGGAGTCCTGACACCCGAGGACACTTCCCAGAAGCAGACTGGGACACAGAAAGGCAGCAGCAGTACCGGAAAGTACAGGAGAGCGTGGAGCGAAGTCTCTGTCAAGCTAGAGAAAGACAGGAGAAGACTTACAACCAGTATGCTCCCGCTGTTCCCCTGGTACCTGGAGAGCAGGTCTTGAAGAGGAAGAGACGCCTCCACAAGTTGGACGACCAGTGGGAGAAGGACCCGTACACCGTACTGCCCTCAAGCCATGAGAACCCAAAAGTCTGCATAATCAGTAAGGACGGAGGAGAAACCACAGCCATTGTATCCCGAGATCATCTGAAGAAGTGTCCCGAGCAGTTACGAAACCCTGAAGAAGATCAAGAAAATCCTCAACCCGTAGAGGAAAGGGAGGAGATGGTTAGTACTGTACTCGGAGACTTCCCTCGGTCTTGGACTCAAGTCAATGGCGCTGTTGTAGTACCCGTCCTCACCTTCCTCCAACCAGCATCCCAAGTGCCTACGGAGAAACAGGTAGAGCTGGAAGAGCAGCCGGTCCAGGAGGCAGAAGACCCCACACAAGCAGACCAGGAGGATCAACCCTCTGCTTATAGTGAGCCTGCCGTACCCCTAGTGAGCCAAAGAGCCCGTAGACAGCTGCCCAGTTTACCTTTGACAGCTCCTACACCTGGTAGCTCAGGACCAGTCAGTCAGCTCCGTAGGTCCACTAGAGCCACTAGAGGCCAGTTACCCGTACGTTGGAGGATCTAAGTGTTTAAACTGTTTATTTGTATTTATCTGTTTTCTGTTACTTGTAAATAATTGTGTATTTCTAGTTATTTTATAGATGTCGTTTAGGGATTATCCGGAATCCTTTGTACATATGTTGGAGCGTAACCCAGGAAAGGACTAAGACTGTTAAGGACTCGGGGTAGGACAGACCCCTACCTGGTTACGGCTCCCGGTCTCTTGGTGAAATGGACACCTTTGTTTTCTTCAAAGACTGCACCCGGTTGCGGACATGCCGTGACCATCCTAATGTGTTTTTCTTTATTGTACTGTTTCTGTTTTTACTTGTTATGTTTTACAAAAATATGTTTAGTCCCGGAGTACTGAATTTCACTAGGGGGAAATGTGGCACCCCAGGGGTCTGGTTCCCACAGTAATAGCAATATTACGTCTGTGAGCACGTGGGAGGTTTCCTGGTCAGACATCCTATGCATGCCACACCTCCTGCCCAGTCCTGGGAGGGGAAGAACTTCCCCTATATAAAGCTGGGGCTGAGGCAGGGTTAGGAGAAAAAGAGCAGAGAACACAGACAGAGACACAGTCTGGTCTGTAGTGGAGCAGCTTTAGGAACAAGAAAGATCAGGAGCTCTGTGGGAGCTGTGCTAAAAGAGATCAGGGGCTGGAAGCTGTAGAGCTCGCCCTGATTGAAGAGTTCTTACCGGACCCGGAGTCCGAGGCTGTGGGGACTAATCCTTACCCAGCAGCAGAAACCGCCCGGCAGGGGATTTCAGGTCCTCTGGCCAAGAAACCCGAAGGCACGGTCACACGCAAGGGACCAGCACCGCGACGTGGAGCGGAAGCTACCAAAAGGCCCCGAGTCACCGGCCATACGGGTGAGCACCACACGGTACACTCAGGGACGTGGGCTACTTTTACCCGCCTCTAGCAAGGTAGCCAGAAGAGTACGATTAGTTGGGGAGGCCTACAACTCCGCCTGGCCAGGGGAGATCCCATCAGCTCACGGACTGACCACGCCCCGATCGCTAGCCAGTACTCCGGGAGGGTCTATCTTGTCACCAGTAAAGACCCTGAACTACACCGCACCGTCTCTGAGTGGTTCCTGCTACCCCCCTTTAAACACGTCGGCTGCCCTGAGGCCATACCCCTCCCGTTGGGGGTTCTACCAGCTACGCTGCACAACCTTACCACGGGCCTCAGCGGTCTGCCCTGCAGCGGCGGCTTCATAGCCGCATTCAACGGGTGGCGTAGTCGAACACCGTACCATCTTCTGCTAAACACTGCCGCTCAGTTTGACTCCCTGGGCACGGACCGGGTCACCGCCACGAAACTACTACCCCTATCAGATCCGGCTCCGGGTAGACCCCGCATGCGCAACGCTACTCAGCACAGGCCCAGGGGCGCGTCATGGACATATGAGCACAGAAGGAAAATCATTAACAATGCAAAGCTATACCACATATATCAACCCAGAAAACCTTTTACAAGAATAATTAATATGTGAAAGTGCGGCCACAATTACAATTATCCTGACTGTAATAAAAGTCACACTTTTTCAGCCCATGCCAATTTCGTCCGGAGGATGGTGTCCATTCACATCAGATCGTACCGAAGACTAGAGGGGGCTACATCAAAAAAACAACAGATTTAATTATTTTAAAAAAAAAAAAATTCTAAAAAATATATATTTAAAATGTAATGTAGGTACATAACACAGAAGACACTGGGAACGATGTTCACAAAAAAGGGGCAAAACTAAGGGATTCATTCAAACCCCCAAGGGTCATCGTCCCCAGGGTTACAATCCAGCGCGTTTCATGCTGGGCAAGGACCCTTCTAATATTGCCTCCGCGGATCCCACCATGGACGACCTCAATCCCCCTAACCTTAAGGGAAGCAGGGTCGCAATCATGGTGGGTCCTAAAATGGCGGGGCAATGTTTTCAATAAAGAAGGGTCCTCCACCATCCGGGCAGCAGCAATGTCCCTCACATGCTCCCTCACACATCTGCGCAACTCTCTTGATGTCAGACCAACATATATGAGTTGGCACCCGCAGGTGGCATAATACACCACATTGCAGGTGCCACAATTCACATATTCCTTAATAATGTTTTAGTACTGTACGCCGACATGAATGAGGCAATGCGGAGGACATTGCTGCACGCCAGACAATTCCCACACTGAAAGCATTCGCTCAAAGATCGAGTAGATTCAAACAAAGATGGTGTTTAGGGAGCATAATGACTCCGAACAAGTATGTTGTGCAGATTTCTAGATCTGCGAGCTGTCATTAATGGATAATCCACCAGTGAATCCCTTAAATGAGGGTCGGTCTGGAGGACAGGCCAATGACGCTTTAAAATGGACATGATGCTCTCCCACTCATGGTTGTAGGTGGTAATAAATCTGACCTTAGACTGATTAGAGGTCATACCCCTGGTCACCTTAGTACGAAGCAATTCAGTGCGAGAAGTGTGCTTCGCTCTAAGGTACCCTGTCTTGATACTCCGGTTGCTGTAACCTCTCTCTCTGAAGCGCGATGCCAAACACAGACACACAACAGCTGATCGGAAGACAGCAGCGCTCCATCAGCACAGAGTCAGCTGTGACCGTGCTGACTCTGTACCAGTAAGAGTGCACTGCTCTCTGAGGAGCAGTGCGTGCCATAAAGATCAGTATTGAAGCCGGCAGGCCATGAGAAGGAGTTGCACTTCACATTGCTCCGATGAGCAGTGCAGCCGGGTACAGAATGAAATGTTCACCCCTCTCTAAGGAGCGTGCACGTGGACGAGATACAGGAGCAGATAGGCACAGTTAATGTGAAGGCGCTGCGCTTGACAAATGAGAAGTGCCGTAGGTGGGCGTGTCCTGGATGGGCGGGCCCACCGGAGGATTCTCCGGTTATCCGGTGGGCCAGTCCAACCCTGCCTATCAGTATGTCTTTGGAGTGTGGGAGGAAACCGGAGAACCCAGAGGAAACCCACGCAAACATGGGGAGAACATACAAACTCCTTGCAGATGTTGTCCTTGGTGCAATTTGAACCCAGGACCACGGGCAGCATTTATACTACTTAGCAACATGACCTTGTTTCCTTTGTTCGTCATGAAAGTTGTATTTAGATTTTTTTTATCTGCCATCAGAGACCATGATTTTCTGTGATTATGGATGGACGGTCACACCAGAGGAATACTTCCTGGGTTTAATGGGTTACTAACCAAATCAAAATAAGAACTCCGTTTTCTGTACATACAGAATAAATAATAATCTGTGCCAATACAACCTAGTTCTACATCTGCACTGATTTGCAGCTATCCCCTCCATAATGATGATCCCACATGACTCTCTTTACCCTACTTATTCATCCTCCAGTAGTTCTAATGCTGTTGGACGATTGTGCTCAGATGCACCTGACTCGCCCCCTGGGCCGTGGGGTACCCGGTGTTATGTTCTGCTACCAGAGCTAAGGAAAGAGAGGAGATCTGTCCCTACGATAGAACTCAGCTTAATCCCTACGATGTAACAGGGGACCTGATCCTGCGATCAGACCTGCTAAAGTCCTAAGCTAGTCTGTACGGAGACCTATAGATGTGGGCAGGGCCGGCTCCAGGTTTTTCTGGGCCCCGGGCGAAAGAGTCTCAGTGGGCCCCTTTAACACATACCGCGATTCATGATGCAGAGATACAGCGGAGAAATATATATATAGTACAATGCAAAGATTTCACTTCTTACATTACATGAGTGATATCTATTGTAAATTCCACAATAGCTCAGAAACCGGTGAATCGCTCCACACAGAATACTGGCCCCCATACAAGGCTCCATACGGAATACTGGCCCCCATATAACGCTTCATACAGGATACTGGCCCCCATATAACGCTCCACACAGAATACTGGCCCCCATATAACGCTCCACACAGAATACTGGCCCCCATATAAGGCTCCATACGGAATACTGGCCCCCATATAACGCTTCATACAGGATACTGGCCCCCATATAACGCTCCACACAGAATACTGGCCCCCATATAACGCTCCATACAGGATACTGGCCCCCATATAACGCTCCACACAGAATACTGGCCCCCATATAAGGCTCCATACGGAATACTGGCCCCCATATAACGCTTCATACGGAATACTGGCCCCCATATAAGGCTCCATACGGAATACTGGCCTCCATATAAGGCTCCATATGGAATACTGGCCCCCATATAAGGCTCCATACAGAATACCGGCCCCCATATAACGCTCCATTCAGGATACTGGTCCCCTTATAAAGCTCCATACAGGATACTGGCCCCCATATAATGCTCCATACAGGATACTGGTCCCCTAATAAAACTCCATACAGGATACTGGCCCCCATACAACGCTCCATACAGGATACCGGTCCCCTATATAACGCTCCATACAGGATACCGGTCGCCTTATAACGCTCCATACAGGATACCGGTCCCCTTATATCTCTCCATACAGGATACTGGCCCCCATATAATGCTGCATGCAGGCTGTTACCCCCCACATAATGCCCCATACAGGCCCCCCCCTTTTAAAGCTCCATGCAGGCTGTTACCCCCCACATAATGCCCCATACAGGCCCCCCCCCATTTTAATGCTCCATGCAGGCTGTTACTCCCCACATAATGCCCCATACAGGCTGCCCCCCCTTATAATGCTCCATGCAGGCTGCCCCCCCCTTTATAATGCCCCATGCAGGATGTCCCCCCCCCCTTTATAATGCCCCATGCAGGATGCCCCCCCTTCTCTTTATAATGCCCCATGCAGGCTGTCCCCCCCCTCTATTTAATGCTCCATGCAGGATGTCCCCCCCCCTTTATAATGCCCCATGCAGGATGCCCCCCCCTTCTCTTTATAAAGCCCCATGCAGGCTGTCCCCCCCTCTATATAATGCCCCATGCAGGATGTCCCCCCCCCTTTATAATGCCCCATGCAGGATTCCCCCCCCCCTTCTCTTTATAATGCCCCATGCAGGCTGTCCCCCCCCCTCTATATAATGCCCCATGCAGGATGTCCCCCCACTCTTTATAATGCCCCATGCAGGATGTCCCCCCCCCTTCTCTTTATAATGCCCCATGCAGGCTGTCCCCCCCCTCTATATAATGCCCCATGCAGGATGTCCCCCCCCTCTATATAATGCCCCATGCAGGATGCCCCCCCCTTCTCTTTATAATGCCCCATGCAGGCTGTCCCCCCCCTTCTCTTTATAATGCCCCATGCAGGCTGCCCCCCCCCCTCTATATAATGCCCCATGCAGGATGCCCCCCCCTCTTTATAATGCCCCATGCCTCCATACATTAAAAAAAAAATCAAATACTCACCTCCCTCCTCCTCACCTGCTACCTGCTACCTGCTGCCCGCCGCTCGGCTCCGAACTCCAGCGTTGTCGGTGTCTTCCCGCTCAGTGCTCCCTGTGACGACTCAGGGGAAGGCGCGGTGTAAAGACGTCACCGCGCCCTCTGACCTGAGACGTCACAGGGAGCGCAGAGCAGGAAGACAGCGGATCTGCGGAGGCACGGGGAGAGGTAAGTATCGGGCTGCCGGGGCCCTGAGCAAGCGGGGGGAAGGGCAGGCGCTGACACCGCTCTCCTCCGCCCATAGCCCAGCGGGGTGCGCCGGGTGCTGACGCCGGCCCTGGATGTGGGGAAGGAATCCCTACAAGTACTAAGGACTGGGAGGAAAATGGGACACCTCCTAACAGAAATAGTAGCAGACAGACGAACAAACAAAATATAAAGAACACAGAGGTCCGTAGACCAAGCAAACTAACAGAGTTAGATACAGAGCACAGGCTAGCTAGAAAGTAGTTATACAATGAAGTCCAGCAAAGCCAGAAGGGCGGAGCAGGATTAAATAGGCCAACAAGGTCATGTGACCAGCAAAGGAAAAAACCTAAGAGCAAGGTTCTAACAGTACCCCCCCTTCTAAGAGGATCCTCCGGATCCCCTAGGACCAGGCTTATCAGGAAATCTCCTGTGAAACGCTCTGATAAGTCTGGACGCGGAAACATCATCCGACCTCACCCAAGAGTTATCCTCGGGTCCGAAACCTTTCCAGGCCACAAGATACTGCAAACTACCTCTATACCGTCTAGAGTTAAGGATGCGAGAAATTTCATATTCCCCGTCCTCCACCACCGGAGGAACAGAGGCAGAGGCGTCACAATCCGATACAACAGCTTTTTTCAACAGAGAGACATGAAATACCGGATTAATTCTCCAGGAGGTAGGAACCTCCAACCTAACAGCAGATTGGTTGACAACCTGAAGCACCTTAAAGGGCCCTACAAACTTGGGACCCAATTTCTTAGAAGGAATCCTCAACCGCAGATTCCTAGAGGACAACCAAACCATGTCACCAACAGCGAACAAAACCTCCTGTCGTTTCCTATCAAAGTAGTCTTTAGATTTTCTGTTGGCCTCCTGAAGATTACCACGCACATCCGTCCAAACTCTCTCCAAATCACCGGAAAAATTCTCCTCCTCAGGCACGGCAGATCCCAACTTGGAGAACGACCCAAACGACGGATGTCTCCCAGAACAACAAAAAAAAGGCGAACAACCAGGAGAAGAAGATGTATGATTGTTCAGAGCAAATTCAGCAAGTGGCAGAAACTCAGACCACCCCTCTTGATTGTCTGCCACAAAACAACGCAAGAACTGCTCAACATCCTGGTTTTTCCTTTCTGTCTGGCCATTAGATTCAGGATGATATCCGGACGAGAACGACAAATGAACTCCCAATCTGTCACAAAAGGCACGCCAAAAACGAGCCACGAACTGAGGACCCCTATCAGAAACAATGTCAGTAGGAACGCCATGAAGTCTGACAATTTCCTTGACAAAGGCCTTAGCGAGAGTTTTAGCGCAGGGCAGTTTGATGAAGGGAACCAAGTGACACATCTTGCTAAAACGGTCCACGACCACCCAGATGACAGTAAAACCCTCAGAGGGGGGAAGGTCAGTTATAAAGTCCATAGCCAAATGTGTCCAAGGAGCACTGAGAACCTCCAAAGGACAAAGCAACCCCGCAGCAGGAGTATGTGAGGACTTAGATCTAGCACATATAGTACATTGACGCACCCACTTAATGACTTCCTTCTGCCATCCAGGCCACCAAAAACTGCGACCCACCAGTCTCTTGGTCTCAGAGATTCCGGGATGACCTGCCAACCGAGATTCGTGACACTCAACAAACAAATCTTTCCTAAAGGTCCCAGGCACAAACAACCTCCCATGAGGAGTGTTAGATGGGGCATTCTCCTGTGCTTTAAGAATCTCATCTTCCAAAACGGAGTCCAAAGCAGCTATCACAACACCTTCTTGTAAAATGTTCTCCTCTTTCTCAGCACCGACTATGGGAGAAAAACTGCGAGACAAGGCATCCGCCTTAACATTCTTAGTACCAGGGATGTAAGTAACGGAGAAATTAAACCGCGAGAAAAACAGTGCCCACCTAGCCTGACGGGCATTCAGGCGCTTGGCAGCATCAAGATATATCAGATTTTTATGATCCGTAAGAACCTGAACGGGAAATTCCGCACCTTCCAAGAAGTGGCGCCAGTGTTCAAATGCGAGTTTAATAGCCAATAATTCCCGATTACCAATATCGTAATTCAGTTCAGTCTCCGAAAATTTTTTTGAAAAAAAGGCACAGGGATGTAATCCATCCCCGTTATCCTGAGACAATACTGCGCCAACCCCCACAGAGGAAGCATCAACCTCAACCAAAAACGGCTTAGTCACATCAGGCTGCATAAGGATGGGAGCAGAGGTGAACCTCTCCTTGAGATACACAAAAGCTTCAATGGCCTCAGAAGACCACTGAACCGCATCAGCACCTTTCCTGGTGAGATCGGTCAGAGGTTTGACAATACTAGAAAAATTTTTTATGAATTTTCTGTAATAATTGGCGAAACCTAAAAACCTCTGTATCGATTTCAAACCAATAGGCCTAGGCCATTCCTGTACAGCTTGAACTTTAACCGGGTCCATCTCAAAACCTTCGCTGGAGATAATGTAACCCAAAAAACTAATTCTCTGTACAGCGAACTCACATTTCTCCAGCTTAGCAAAAAGGGAATTGTCCATTAATAACTGTAATACCTCACGTACGCTGCGCCAATGAGACTCCAGATCCGGCGAATAAATCAAAATGTCATCCAAATACACAACCACATTTTTGCCGATCAAAGGTCTAAGGATGTCATTAATAAGATTCTGAAAAAATGCAGGAGCATTAGTAAGACCAAAAGGCATAACCAGATTCTCAAAATGACCCACAGGAGTGTTAAAAGCAGTCTTCCATTCGTCACCCTCCTTCATGCGCAACAGATTGTATGCCCCCTTAAGGTCAATTTTAGAGAACCACTTGGTCCCCATTAACTGGTTAAACAGATCAGGAATCAATGGCAGTGGGTAAGGATTGCGTACAGTAATTTTGTTAATCTCACGAAAATCCAGACAAGGACGTAAACCGCCGTCCTTTTTTTTTACAAAAAAAAAATCCAACCGCCACAGGAGACTTAGAGGGCCTAATGTGACCGGCGGCCAAACTTGTCTGTATGTATTCCTCCAAAGCCTTCCTCTCAGGAATAGTAAGGTTAAATAAACGACTTTTAGGAAGAGTCGCTCCAGGGACAAATTCAATAGAACAATCATAGTCTCTATGATGAGGCAAAACCTGCGATTCCTTCTCAGAAAAAACTCTCCAAAAATCCTGAATAGGAACAGGCAATTCTCCCCTATCCAAAGCTGCAATACGCCCGTTACAACACTTGTAATAACATTTATGGCTCCAGGATTTAATTTCACTGGTAGATCAATCCAGTACAGGATTGTGAAATTTTAACCAGGGCAATCCCAATATTACTGGAGAAGGCAAGTTATTCAAAACTACCAAATCCAATTTCTCATGGTGAACACCATTAATAGTGAGAGGAAATTCACAGACCTTGAGAGTAATATTCTTCAAAGGGGAACCATCCACAGAAACCACAGCAATGGGGGATGATAAAGGTTCGGGTTTTAAATTGAGTCTTTCCAAGAATCCCCCATCAATTACATTCAGAGTAGACCCACAATCAACAAACACCCGAAATTCCATTAATTTTTCCTGAGCAATCGTGGAAGCAGCTAAAAATACACCCTTGGAATTTAAACAGGCAATACGGGCATGACTGACCATTTTATTTCTTTCTTCATACGAAGCTCACAGCCTTTAATCAAATGACCAGATTTTCCGCAATAGAAACACAAGCCTTCAGAAAATCTACGGTCTTTTTCTTGAGAGCGAGGTGCCACCGATCCAATCTCCATCGGTTCACCACTGTTAGTACACACATTCTCATAACCAGAAACTGACATAGCAGAGGATTTGCTCTCATTAACCCTTGCACGCAGTCTCCTATCCACCCGTATAGCTAATTGCATAGCCTGTTGCAAATCTTCAGGTGTAGGATAAGCAATTAGCAGGTCTTTAACCCTTTCATTGAGCCCAGCAAGAAATAGACTTTTCAGAGCAGAATCGTTCCACCCTGTTTGAGTAGACCAACGACGGAAATGAGTACAATATTTTTCCACATTACCTGATCCCTGTCTCAAACGTCTTAACTCAGTCTCAGCTGATGAGACACGGTCAGGATCATCATATAATAGCCCCAAAGCAGAAAAAAACTATCCACTGATCTGAAGCATGTATCACTAGGTTGCAAAGAAAAGGCCCACTCCTGAGGCTCTTTGCGCAAAAGTGACATTATGAACCCTATGCGCTGGGATTCATCCCCAGAGGACTTGGGTCTCAAACGAAAATACAATAAGCAAGCATTTTTAAATGAAAAAAATTCTCGGTGTTCACCAAAAAATAAATCCGGCAAACATACCTTAGGCTCCAAGAAATGTGCTCCAGGACAGTTACTCACGTGCTGACGGAGCTCGGCCACCTCCAGAGAGAGTCCTTGCAGGCGATGAGCCAAATCCTGAACCGACACCATGATGGAACAGAAAAATCTTTCCTTAGAGAATTTGCAGGCTGGACTTACTGTTATGTTCTGCTACCAGAGCTAAGGAAAGAGAGGAGATCTGTCCCTACGATAGAACTCAGCTTAATTCCTACGATGTAACAGGGGACCTGATCCTGCGATCAGACCTGCTAAAGTCCTAAGCTAGTCTGTACGGAGACCTATAGATGTGGGGAAGGAATCCCTACAAGTACTAAGGACTGGGAGGAAAATGGGACACCTCCTAACAGAAATAGTAGCAGACAGACGAACAAACAAAATATAAAGAACACAGAGGTCCGTAGACCAAGCAAACTAACAGAGTTAGATACAGAGCACAGGCTAGCTAGAAAGTAGTTATACAATGAAGTCCAGCAAAGCCAGAAGGGCGGAGCAGGATTAAATAGGCCAACAAGGTCATGTGACCAGCAAAGGAAAAAACCTAAGAGCAAGGTTCTAACACCTGGGACCGGGCTTCTGTACGATGCTGGGGGTAGTAGTGGCAACCCGATCCCGTGGCTCAGGGTGGTCAGACCAAATTGTGACAGTCTATTTATAGATTTATGAATGTCCGACTACGCCACCCGTGGATTGCGGTCAGAGATAACCTCCGTTGCGAGGCAGACCGCTGAGGCTGGTGTTGGTATGCAGCACAGGGGTAGGATAACTCCCCACGGGAAGAGTGTAGCCTCAGGGCAGTGTATATGGATGCTGGGGGTGATAGTGCCGGCCACAATAGTAAAAGTTCAGAGCCTGTTTCCAACAGTTCTGGGTCTTTATTGTAGATGTTACTAATGACCCAACAGTAGTACCGGGTAGGAATGGGCCTGGGTATCGGAGAGCATTCGGTGGAGCCCCACCGGTCAGGGTGAGTGTGTAGGCCTACCGTTTTCTGTATGCTCTTGCTGACTATCCCCCTTTTCGTGGTGTAATAGCCCATGTCCCTGAGCTGGCCGTGTACTTCTCGCCTGTATGGCTTGCGACTCGGGCCTTGGGTACCTTTTGCTTTCTCCTGCTGTACTGGTCCCTCTGTGTGGCGGAGTCTCCAGGCTTCTTAGGCCAAGGGACCTGAAATCCCTCGCGGGTTGGTTCTCTGCTGCTGGGCTTGCAACCCTGACAGCCTCGGACCCCAATGTCTGGTTGTGTGCTTCTCTCATCCAGGACCGGCTCTCGTCGCCTCTGTCCCTGGCTTGCAGTTTCTCCTCTGCGTCACGGACTCCTCAGCCGCTGCTGACCTGTCCCTCTTCTCTGAGAACCCTTCTGGACACTTCAGAAGTGGGTTCTGGTCTCTCTAACCCTGCCCCAGTTCTAGCTTTTATAGGGGCTGCCTGCTCCCCCTACTGGCCTGGGAGGTGCTGCATGCTAATTGTACCTGACCAGGGAACCTCCCTCCTGCTCTCAGACACAGCCTTTAATATTTGTGGCATCCAGGCCTGGGGTGACACACATCTAATGATCCTGTCTAATAAGTCATCTGACGGCTGGGTTGTAGCACAGTTCAGTTATGCTATGCTGAAGAACCCACTGATGCCATCTGAATTTGTACCTTATGATGCTGTCTAGTTTATGAAAAACAAGTGCAGATATGACCCTTTCTCATAAAGTATCCCCCAGACCATCTGACGGCATCATCATTGCCCTGAAAGCTGTTCTATGCTCAGCTCTGCTATACATGCAGGGGAGATCATGATCATAGCTCTATAGATCCGCATGAACCAATTAAATGTTTTGTAAATAGTAATGAATTGGTCAGATAGTGGTCACCTCATCCATATAAATAAAAACTTTACTGGAATCACACATGAAAAGAACAAATACAAGTTTATGGGTCCATGAAAATCACAGAACGCACATGGATGGCATCAGTGTGGAGTCCGTGTTGTGTCTGTGATTAACTTTGGCTGCAGATCCACATGGAGTTGTCCTGCGGTGCAGATTTTAAATGTGCGACATCTGAATTAAACTGCAGCGTTTCACTGTGGATTTCACCCATTGCTTTACAAAGGATGAATTCCATTGCAAAATTCTGAGCAAATGTGCATGTTAACCATGTGCTTTTTGCCACACATTTTGCCCAAGATTAGCAGCAGGGATTTTTTTTTAATGCGAAATTTAGCTTTTTTTCACTGATTTGCTACACCTGTAATTTTTCCCCGCTTTCTAGTACACCATATGATAAAATGAAAGGTGTCATTCAAAAGTGCAACTTGTACCACAAAAAAAACAAGTTGTGACACAACTATATCGATGGAAAAATAAAGTTATGGCTCTTGGAAGCAAAGGAGGTAAAAACAAAAGGGCAAAAATGGAAAATTGCCAAGTCCGGAAGGGGTTAAACGGCACATTTTCACAGTGAATGCAAAAAAAACAAAGTAATGCAGCCACATGTACAGCAGCGTGTGACGTCATCCAGTCTACGGAGCATGCAAGTCCCGGTCCTTACGCGTTTCAGAAAACTCGGTTTCCTTTGTCAGAGGAAACTGTTAACAGTTAACTTTTTGCGTTCAGGCACGCCACCGGCTGGAGCTGCCTGTTCCCTACACTGCAGCTCTACGTGCATCTTTTTTTTCGCCGAGGACCTCCGTACACCCACCGAGTGGGGGTCTTCCTGCTCTTCTTTCAAGCGGATGCAACAAAGAACTTTGCTGGACTGCATAGGTAAATAGGGTAATTATCTACTCCATTAGTGTATTGTGCTTATCACTATGTTTCTTCAGTGTTTAACATGTAACTGGATACACATTGATACATATGCTATAATAGCAGGGTGGGCAAATTAGGCTGATCTCCTAACTTCAATTTTTTCCAATTTTTTCTAAATGATCTTTGCAGCCAGGTTAGTCACCTGCCCCAAAGCTTGCTATTCGGTGTACAATGCACATATACAATCTCTTTTCTTGTTTTTACTGTTTTTATTGGTGTTCATTTACATGTATACTTATTGTGCTGTTGATGTATACATGAAGTTTTTTGAAATTTAGCACACTTGTTGTGTGTCCTATGTGCTTATGGTTTCTTAAACACATCGAAAGCAGACAAAACAGGTTTTCTATAAAAACGACACAAAGCAGCCCAGTAAGTGATACTGTTCCCATGCGCTTGGTTCTGAACACTACTCTCATCATGGTTCCATGCCGGCGCTGCGTTCAGCACCAGTAGGGACTATGATGAGGGTAGTGGTAGTCTGCTCACGCAGTGTCCTCACCTGTAAAAAAAAATAATAAAATAATAAAATCCATGCACTCACTTCTCCTAGGTGTCCCCCACTGTATTCCATGTGACTACTGGACTAGGTGGACCTCCACAATATTAAAGGGGGTTACCCACAAAGTTCATTTTTAATTAATGGATCTTAATTTCTGCTATCTTTTTAAGTTTCCCATGATGATGATATAAATGTTCCCCTGCTGTGACCATGCAGCAGCTGTGATCCCATGCTGTCCTGTACACTTTTTTTTTTAATACATCCAATTGTGGAACATATTGATCCAAGATCTATTAATTGAAATGAGCTTGGTTCATGGGACAATCTCAAGACTTGGGCTGCATGGTGATACTTAACTGTGATCTGAGTCTTGCTGCCAAAAATCTCTGCCAATACTAGCATATTACTACCTTTTTTTTTGTTGTGGCCAAAGTCGCCTTGTAGCCCCAGCAGCCAATTACTGGCCCATTCACAGGATGCTGGGCCACACAACACCTTACCATATCACAACTTAGTGGCTAAAGTCTTTTAAAATAGTCGGTTATGTACTGTGCAATTAGAGCAGGTGTCTGGTAGTTACATGGATGTACAGTGGGTACGGAAAGTATTCAGACCCCTTTAAATTTTTCACACTTTATTTCATTGCAGCCATTTGGTAAATTCTAAAGAGTTCAGTTTTTTTGCTCTCATTAATGTACACTCTGCACCCTATCTTGACTGAAAAAAAACCCAGAAATGTAGAAGTTTTTGCAAATTTATTAAAAAAGATAAACTTAAATATCACATGGTCATAAGTATTCAGACCCTTTGCTCAGACACTCATATTTTAGTCACATGCTGTCCATTTCCTTGTGATCCTCCTTGAGATGGTTCTACTCCTTCATTGGAGTCTAGCCGTGTTTAATTAAACTGATAGGACTTGATTTGGAAAGGCACACACCTGTCTATATAAGACCTCACAGCTCACAGTGCATGTCAGACCAAATGAGAATCATGAGCTCAAAAGGAACTGCCCAAGGAGCTCAGAGACAAAATTGTGGCAAGGCACAGATCTGGCCAAGGTTACAAAAGAATTTCTGCTGTACTCAAGGATCCTAAGAGCACAGTGGCCTCCATAATCCTTAAATGGAAGAAGTTTGGGACCACCAGAAGACTTCCTAGACCTGGCTGACCAGCCAAACTGAGCAATTGTGGGAGAAGAGCTTTGGTGAGAGGTAAAGAACCCCAAAATCACTGTGGCTGAGCTCCAGAGATGCAGTAGGGAGATGGGAGAAAGTTCCACAAAGTCAACTCTCACTGCAGCCCTCCACCAGTCGGGCCTTTATGGCAGAGTGGCTCGACGGAAGCCTCTCCTCAGTGCAAGACATATGAAAGCCGGCATAGAGTTTGCTCAAAAACACATGAAGGACTCCCAGACTATGAAAAATAAGATTCTCTGGTCTGATGAGATGAAGATAGAACTTTTTGGTGATAATTCTAAGCGGTATGTGTGGAGAAAACCAGCACTGCTCATCACCTGCCAATACAATCCCAACAGTGAAACATGGTGG
Source organism: Phyllobates terribilis (assembly GCF_046119375.1). NCBI lineage: Eukaryota > Metazoa > Chordata > Amphibia > Anura > Dendrobatidae > Phyllobates > Phyllobates terribilis. The sequence continues at coordinate 146,789,007 of NW_027362762.1, forward strand.
TGGCAGCATAATGCTATGGGGGGTGTTTTTCAGCTGCAGGGACAGGATGACTGGTTGCAATTGAAAGAAACTTTTTTTTTTAATGAAGTGACAGCATTTTAACTAAAATTTTGTTTTCCCGCTGTTAAACCTGCTGATACAGATTTTAGTTTCATAAGTTTGTCCTGTTACCGATATATTTTGTTTTTATTTAAGTCACAATGTAGAGAGTGGGGTATTAAAGGCATTTCAATTTAGTTCTGTAATGTCAGGAATTTTTCAGAAAACAAATAAAGATGGACTGAAATCTGGTGTCATTTTTCTTCTATATTGAACACTTGCAATGTTTAATAAGCCCCCACAAAGCCAGGGGCGGACATACCGCCCCGGCCCGAAGGTGGAGAGGGGCCCTTGCAGGCAGGAGCATGTGAGAGTGTGAAATGTGATAACAGCAGGAGAGCACTAGGACCCTGTGACTTTTGCCTGGCTGAGCTCAGAGGAGGGGCAGTGCAAGAAACTCTATGTGTTCTAAGAGTGTCTGAGGTGTGAGAGGCTAGACAGGAAGTCTGTGAGAACGGAGCTGCAGGAAGATGCTGTCTTTACACGCTTCCCTGTGGATTTTGTTTACCCCTTTCTCTCTTTAAGAACAAGTGCTGAGCTGGGGAAAGCTGTGTGGCTCTGTGGAGTTTTGTCGAAGTCCATGCTGAGTGAATTAGAGACTTTGTGCTGGAGGAGTCACGTGTCGAGTCATAAAGGAAGGGACTGAGGAATCCATTTCTGTGACGGAGCACATGGTTGGTGTACTGAATAAGAGTGAGAGACTTCGGGAGGAAAGAAGGTTTCTGGTGCCATTTCTACTGAGAGGATATTGACAAGCCTTTGTGAAGAGATCTTCCCAGACCTTAATCTGAGGCTACAGGACTAAAGTCCCCGGCGTGTGGGCTCGGCATCGGCCGACAAGACAAGGAATTTTTGCTGTTTTTGTGAACTTTGTTTTTGTTTTGGCGCCAAAGTTTTCCGGGACTAGCTGCAGCCACCGTGATTCACAGGCCTGTGATAGACTGCATCTGAGGTTAACGGTACCATAATTTTAAGATACCTGGGTATCCTGATAATAAGGGTATAAGAGCAATTGATATAGTTTCGTGCATTATTATTGTTAATAGTGGTAGGATTGTATTCAGTGTGCCATCTCAGGGGGTCCCCATATACCGCCCTCACTAGACTGACTTTGTGTTTAGGTAAAATTGTTCCAGATCACTAGAATAATTCACATAAACTGGAAACCTTGAGATTGGCACATTGATTTCAGCTCTTGCTGATTGTGTGTATCTAGTAGAGACAGTGTCCCAGGCAGAACCTTAGACTGATTCATTCAATACTGAATTTTAGTCTAATCCCTGTTTTAGTAAAGAAAGTGTTGTTTATTTCTGGCTCTGTCTCAGTTTGTGACTCACTGGATCTCTCTCAGACCCCCGGTCATTACAAGCGTACTGCCCATAAGGGCAGACAACGCAGCCATTCAGTCCATATTATGGGCAGAAGAGGGGCCCTATGTCAAGCAGCACCGGGCCCCTTTCACTCCTGCCCCTAATCATTCTGACCCCGGGGAGAGAGCGGAGCACACGGCGCAGAGAGCAGGGCTACAAACAGGGGGCGTGTCCTGCAGGGAGAGAGACGCTGGCCAATGAACGCTTTCCTCATCAGACTGAGGAGAGCGCTCATTGGCTTCAGCCTCTGGCTCCTGCACGGCGCCCAATAGTAAGTGTTCACCTCACCTGCAGTCAGGGTCCCCGGGCTGCACAGCACACAGCGGCCATAGTGGAGGAAGAGCAGGAGTGACTGAGCTTCTGCTGCTCCCTCCGGTCCTTCCAGCAGTAGCTGCTGACAGAGAAGAGGTGGGAGATTAGGCTCACTGCACAGGACAGCACAGCAGCAGGGGCTGATGTCAGTATACTGTGTCCCCATCCCCCACAGTGGTGTCTGAAGCCCTCTCCACTTCATCTCTGAGCTATGTGGCAGAACTCATGCACAGCTCACATCTGAACACCTGGTATCATAGATTAGTGCATGTATGTATAGGTGTGTGTGTATACATGTGTGTCTATATCTGTGTCTATATTACTGTGTGTATACATGTGTGTCTATATAACTGTGTGTATACGTGTGTGTGTGTATATATATGTGTGTGTATGTACTGTATATATATATATATGTGTATCAATACAGTATATGTATGTACGGTGTATGGTATATGTGTATGTATGGTATATGTGTGTATAGATATATGTATGTACGGTATACGTGTGTGTGTATGTACAGTGTGTGTGTATGTACAGTATATGTATGTGTGTGTTTATGTATATGTTTGTGTGTGTGAACATATTTGTTTTCAGTTCATGTATTATACTGTGATTGTAAAGAATAGAAGAATAAACCTGGCTCTTTAAAGGGTTATTCACCAAATAATCAAGGTATCCTCAATCCATCGGATCGGGAATAACTTGCTGGTCACTGGGGATTGGACCACTGGGCCCCCCAGAGATTCTGGGAACAGAGCTCTGCAGTGTCGTCCTGAATGGAGCAGAGTTGTGCCTGTTTGGCCTCTGCTCTATTCATTATCTATGAGCTGCTGAGCGCTGCGCTCGGTTATTTCCATCAGCTCCATAGACAATGAATAAAGTAGATACCAGATGATACAGATACCAGACATATAATATATACATGGTTGGAATTTGCCGGTTCCAGCCATTATCACGTAACCATGAGGATGCGCTTTTCACACTTGCTGTCATGTGTCAACTAGAGAGTCTCAGCCATATCTTGCAATGTTCTATTCACCAACATAGCTGACACTCTAGTTGTCACCTGACTGCAAGTCTGACTGTGCTGGAACCAGCAGAACCGAATCTTTATCTTTACTGATATATAATTTGTCTCCATGTCAGTGAAAATATATATTTTTAGAGGTGTGGAGGGGCCCATTTACTATGGAGCCCTGTGATTTCTATGCACACCCCTGCTTACAGGGCGGCAATAATGACGGTATCCTGGCTTGTTGCTCGGAGCCCGAGGCTTCGGGGGTCTCACGGCCAGATTTCCCTGATCATAAGCGGCATGCTAGGCAGCGAGGGGGACCCAGGCACATTTCTTGCACAGGGGCCCCAAGCTGTTGTCGTCACTGCATTCTGAGTCTTCTATCCTTTGGATTACGATATCGGAGAGAGAGTGAGACACAGGACAGGATGTGTGTCAAACAAGCTCTAAACTTTATTACAAAGCATGGGTTTTATATTCACTCTGAAGGCAGGAAACGGATTTACCATATATGGTTTGATTATACAATTTTAGCACACAAAGACTAACTTCTATTCTCATGCTTGTGTTGAAACATTCAATCGGACACATTGAATTAGACACATTAAATCAGATACATTCTGATGACTGGCAAGGACGCATTATTGATTCAAGAAGGAACATTCACAGCTGGTGTTTTTTGACCTAAAGTAACTTTCAGACTTATATAGCATAGATGGGGCCTTTGAACTTAAGGGGCCTCATCTTCTGCTATAACATTCCATCCTTTTGTTCCTTCATTTATCAATATGTTTCTCTATATTTTCTTTTAGTACACCGCTGAATACACATTAGAAAAAGCTTAAAAACCAAATAATCCGCAAGACACATTAGCAAAACCTGTAAAATAGCTTGCACTATACCAGCCAACCACCCACCGATACCTTTAAACCAATTTGTGGGATTTAGAAAGGAAAATCTCTGTGTGGAATTATTGGCCAAAGTATCTGAACAGTTCACCCAAAAGTTTATCTCTTCCCATGAGACTGGAACAGCGAGAAAGGGTATGCTAGTGGACGTCACAGGGGCATGTGTACATATCCAACAATTAGCAATGGTCTGGTTTTGCTCCTTTAGTCCATCGATTAGAGCAAGATGGTGTCTAATGAATCTATTGTCGTCTCCATCCATGGTGCCTAACCTAGTCCATGCACCTGTGGTCGCAAGGATGCAGGTAAGTATAAACAATATCTTCATTCTTTGTCCGCTGGTTCTCCTAGTATCTTTTTATAATGGGACGCGTGGCTCCAGGTCTCTTTTTCCCTCTAGCTTAACGGCTGTGCTTGTGGTCAGCAGAACTTGAAAGGGTCCGTCAAACCGTGGATCTAGGCTTTTCCTCACGTGTCTTTTTATAACCACCCAGTCTCCAGGTTGCAGCGTATGGCTGCTAGAGTCTTGATCTGGATCTGGAAGAGAACTGAAGACATTATCATGTACTTGCTTAATCTTTTTGTGTAAAGCCCTCACATAGGAACTTAGCACATGGTTGTTCATTTCTAATGCTTGTGGATAGAAACACCCTAGGCTGGGTACGTTGCCAAACAATATCTCATATGGAGAGAGTCCAGTCTTTTTATTAGGCGTGTATCTTACTGAAAACAGAGCAAGCGGTAAACAGTCCGGCCATGGTTTTCCTGTCTCAGCCATGGCTTTCTGAATTTTTAATTTCAATGTCCCATTCAGTCTTTCCACTTTTCCACTACTTTGTGGGTGATATGGGGTGTGGAATGCTTGTTGAATTCCTAGAGCTGACATGACTTCATTCATTATTTCACCTGTGAAGTGTGTACCTCTGTCACTCTCAATTACCTCTGGTACCCCATACCTGCAGACCACCTCCGCAAGCAGTTTCTTTGCGGTTGCCGCAGCCGTGGTTTTGGCAATCGGGAAAGCCTCTGGCCATCCTGAGAACAAATCAATACAGACTGTTATGCACACGCCCGGGCTGAGCGGCGTGTGCGTGTGATTGTAGTGATTCCACTGGACCATGAACCGGAGAGTGCCTGGAGGGGCGTGACTAAGTATCTGGCCGATCCGACCAAGATGGCACGACGGCATACGACGCCAGTGCACCAGGGAGAAACCGGGCAGAGGGACCAGGTGCTACTCCAGGTCAAACTCCGGACACGGGGGTTGACCCACACAGGGATTACTGGATCAGGCTGGTTAGGCTGGCGCACAGACTGGAGGGTATAGGCAGGCACGACTGGTATGCAGGCAGGCGGGTAAAGGCAAGCGCAGCTAGAGTGCAGACAGGGAGGCACTAGCAGGTAGGAACACAGGCGGGATAGGACCCAGTACACACTGGGACTCAGGAACAGGCAGGTTAGGCTGGCACAGACTGGTGGATATAAGCAAACACGGCAGGTATGCAGATGGGTGGATACAGGCGAGTATGCAGGCAGGGAGGTACTGGCCGAAAGGACGGGTTGGAGCACAGAAAGGTTAAGACCCAGTACAGACTGGGTCACAGAACCGCAGATGCGGTAGACAACCACAGCAGAGAGGGAACGCCCGAAGCGGTGGGCAAGAACAGAGCAGGACGGGGCTGCAGGAGCAGCGAGCACAAGCAGGGCAGGACAGGACTGCCGGAGCAGCGGGCAGAAGCAGGGCAGGACAGGACTGCCGGAGCAGCGGGCAGAAGCAGGGCAGGACAGGACTGCCGGAGCAGCGGGCAGAAGCAGGGCAGGACAGGACTGCCGGAGCAGCGGGCAGAAGCAGGGCAGGACAGGTCTGCCGGAGCAGCGGGCAGAAGCAGGGCAGGACAGGACTGCCGGAGCAGCGGGCAGAAGCAGGGCAGGACAGGACTGCCGGAGCAGCGGGCAGAAGCAGGGCAGACTAGAACCGCCGGAGCGGTGAGCAAAGGAGTCAGAGCAGGCTAGAACCGCCGGAGCGGTGAGCAAAGGAGTCAGAGCAGGCTAGAGCCGCCGGAGCGGTGAGCAAAGGAGTCAGAGCAGGCAAGGCTGAGTAGGGGGGACAGGGCTCTGTTCACACGGAACAGACAGGAAGGGAAAGGCAGAGCCAGACACCCACAGGGTACTAGCAGAGAAGTAGCGAGTGGACCACAAACTCACAAACGGGAGTACAGAGACAACAAGCAGGAGTTAGGTACGAGTTCAGACTCTGCAGAAAAAGGAAGGGAACGGACATAGAGGCAAAACAGGTAAAGGATAGGAGAGAGTTCAGACTGGAACTGAGTGTACGGAGGAGACCGACACTGCAGCGGAATACAGGAGCGGGTCTGGGAATACGGCCCCCAGAGAGGCAGGACGAACAGGCAAGGAGCGTGTTCAGACAGGACAGACAAGATACAGGAGCGGGTCTAGGTAATCAGCCCCTAGAAGGCGGGAGGAACAGGCTAGGAGCGTGTTCAGACAGGTCAGACAAGATACAGGAACAGGTCTAGGTAATCGGCCCCTAGAAGGCAGGAGGAACAGGCTAGGAGCGTGTTCAGACAGGCCTGGAAATACAGCCTCCAGGATAGGCAGACAAGAGAACACAGAACGGGACCTGGCACCTTCAGAGTGCAAGCACACACTGAATGAAACACTATGCTCAGGCAGGGATAGATGGGAGCAGCTGAGCTATATACCAGGTGACAGACAGCAATAGGCTGAGGACGCACAAGGGGTGTGACCCACAGCAGGTACAAAAAGCAGGAAGTGATCGGGCGCCGCCCTTAAGCAGCAGAAACAGACACAAACAGACAGCATGGAGGGAAGCCAGAGAGACATTCTGGACAGGAGATCAAGTGCGCGCTCTTGCACAGTGGGAGATGGACCACTATGCAAGGACGCCGCCAGGTATGTTACAGTACCCCCCCCCCTTACGCCCCCTCTTCTTCAGGCCTGCCAGAATCTTCCACAGGGAATTCGAGGACCAATTCTTCACTTCGAAGAGATCACTTCCCCTGTCCACCGGAAAAACTGGTCTCCTCTGGGTAGCTAGGATGCTACCTCCCATCCAGCCACCCTTAGCAACAGATGAAACGGGTGGAGTACCAGGAACAGCACACAAGGAAGTCTCTCTCCACATATTTTCAGGTGGCACCCCAGAGGGTACAGGAGACAACTGGAAGTCCTCCACCGGGTTGGAGGGGGACAGAGACTTGGGGGTAATCTCTGCTTCGAGGTACATCTTGTCAAGCTCACAGGAAGAAATAGACGGGTTATCAGGTACATAATGAGGAAAAGTCACTGTCTCTTTGTTTTCTGGTGGTACCCCGGAGGATTCAGGAAACAACTGGAGGTCCTCCGCCGGGTCAGAAGAGTGCAGAGGCTCAGAGAAAACATCTGCTTCAGAGTACACTAGGTCGGACTCACTGGACGAAGCAGGCGAGGTATCGGGTACCGAGTATAGGAAAGTCTCTGTCCATTCTCCACCAGGTGGCACCCCGAAGGGTTCTGGAGACAACTGGCGGTCCTCCGCCTGGTCAGAGGGGTGTAGAGACTCACGGGTAACCTCTGCTTCAGAGTACACTAGGTCGGACTCACTGGACGAAGCAAGCGAGGTATCAGATCCAGGATATAGGAAAGTCTCTGTCCATTTACCACCAGGTGGCACCCCGAAGGGTTCTGGAGACAACTGGAGGTCAGAGGAGTGTAGAGACTCGGGAGTAACCACTGCTTCAGAGTACACTAGGTTGGACTCACTGGACGAAGCGAGCGAGGTATCAGGTACAGAGTATAGGAGAGTCTCTGTCCTTTCGCTACCAGGTAGCACCCCGAAGGGTTCAGGAGACAACTGGAGGTCCTCCGCCTGGTCGGAGGGGTGTAGAGACTCGGGGGTAACTACCACTTTGGGGTACCCATTGTCAGGCTCACAGGACGAAGCGGACAAAGTATCGAGTACCGGGTGTAGAGAATTCTCTCTCCATTTGTCATCGAGTGGTATCCCGGAGGATTCAGGAGGCAACAGGGGGTCCTCCACCAGGTAGTAGAGGTGCACAGACTCTGAGGTAACCACAGCTTTGGAGCATCCTTGGACATGTACACCGGTTAAAGTGGGTGAAGCATCTGATGCCGGGTGCAGGAAGTTCTCCTGTGTGGAGTCTGGATGGGCAGAAGTCTCTTCGGGCAGGAGAACTGGTGCACTACCCACGCACATTACCCGTTGGGGCTTCTCCGGGATACAGGGAGATGAAGCTTCAGTAGGGACTTCAAGGTTGGGGTCAGGAGGTCTCAGGGAGGACAGACCCTGGCGTGACGGCTTGCCTCTACGTCTAGCACGTCTGGACTGCCTCTTGAGGTTGGGAGAAGTATTCCGGAAAGCGTAGTCACCCTGTGAGGATTCCGGGTGGGCAGTAGTCTCATTGGGCTGGAGGACTATTGCGCTACCCACACACATTACCCATTGGGGCTGCTCCGGGATATTGGGAAGTGAAGCTTCAGCAGGAGCCTCCGGGTTAGGATCATCGAAGACCATTAGAAAGGCCACCAGGAAGGCCATTAGGTCCAGGAGGATCGGATCCTGTGTTTCATATAGGGGGTTGATCCATTCCAAGGCACCACCCGCCAGGTAAGACATAATGAATGCCACCTTAACCCGATCGGTGGGAAAACATAGAGGGTAGAACTTGAAGTGTAGCATGCATTGCTCCACAAATGCACGACTTTGTCTAGGATCCCCATAATAACGTAGCGGATCCGCGGGAACGAGAGCAGATAGATCCATCTGGACGGGTGCGTAATTCGCCTGGAACTCAGCTAAAGGAAAAAAAAAATATTTATTTATTTATTTTAATGCATGTATTCGCTGGAAAACTTCTCAGAGAGCGAAGGCCGTGGGGCTCAACGGGAACCATGGCCTGAGCATGCTGTTATGCACACGCCCGGGCTGAGCGGCGTGTGCGTGTGATTGTAGTGATTCCACTGGACCATGAACCGGAGAGTGCCTGGAGGGGCGTGACTAAGTATCTGGCCGATCCGACCAAGATGGCACGACGGCATACGACGCCAGTGCACCAGGGAGAAACCGGGCAGAGGGACCAGGTGCTACTCCAGGTCAAACTCCGGACACGGGGGTTGACCCACACAGGGATTACTGGATCAGGCTGGTTAGGCTGGCGCACAGACTGGAGGGTATAGGCAGGCACGACTGGTATGCAGGCAGGCGGGTAAAGGCAAGCGCAGCTAGAGTGCAGACAGGGAGGCACTAGCAGGTAGGAACACAGGCGGGATAGGACCCAGTACACACTGGGACTCAGGAACAATACAGGTAGAGGGGTACAGGCAAGCACAGCTAGAGTGCAGACAGGGAGGCACTAGCAGGTAGGAACACAGGCGGGATAGGACCCAGTACACACTGGGACTCAGGAACAGGCAGGTTAGGCTGGCACAGACTGGTGGATATAAGCAAACACGGCAGGTATGCAGATGGGTGGATACAGGCGAGTATGCAGGCAGGGAGGTACTGGCCGAAAGGACGGGCTGGAGCACAGAAAGGTTAAGACCCAGTACAGACTGGGTCACAGAACCGCAGATGCGGTAGACAACCACAGCAGAGAGGGAACGCCCGAAGCGGTGGGCAAGAACAGAGCAGGACGGGGCTGCAGGAGCAGCGAGCACAAGCAGGGCAGGACAGGACTGCCGGAGCAGCGGGCAGAAGCAGGGCAGGACAGGACTGCCGGAGCAGCGGGCAGAAGCAGGGCAGGACAGGACTGCCGGAGCAGCGGGCAGAAGCAGGGCAGGACAGGACTGCCGGAGCAGCGGGCAGAAGCAGGGCAGGACAGGTCTGCCGGAGCAGCGGGCAGAAGCAGGGCAGGACAGGTCTGCCGGAGCAGCGGGCAGAAGCAGGGCAGGACAGGACTGCCGGAGCAGCGGGCAGAAGCAGGGCAGGACAGGACTGCCGGAGCAGCGGGCAGAAGCAGGGCAGACTAGAACCGCCGGAGCGGTGAGCAAAGGAGTCAGAGCAGGCAAGGCTGAGTAGGGGGGACAGGGCTCTGTTCACACGGAACAGACAGGAAGGGAAAGACACCCACAGGGTACTAGCAGAGAAGTAGCGAGTGGACCACAAACTCACAAACGGGAGTACAGAGACAACAAGCAGGAGTTAGGTACGAGTTCAGACTCTGCAGAAAAAGGAAGGGAACGGACATAGAGGCAAAACAGGTAAAGGATAGGAGAGAGTTCAGACTGGAACTGAGTGTACGGAGGAGACCGACACTGCAGCGGAATACAGGAGCGGGTCTGGGAATACGGCCCCCAGAGAGGCAGGACGAACAGGCAAGGAGCGTGTTCAGACAGGACAGACAAGATACAGGAGCGGGTCTAGGTAATCAGCCCCTAGAAGGCGGGAGGAACAGGCTAGGAGCGTGTTCAGACAGGTCAGACAAGATACAGGAACAGGTCTAGGTAATCGGCCCCTAGAAGGCAGGAGGAACAGGCTAGGAGCGTGTTCAGACAGGCCTGGAAATACAGCCTCCAGGATAGGCAGACAAGAGAACACAGAACGGGACCTGGCACCTTCAGAGTGCAAGCACACACTGAATGAAACACTATGCTCAAGCAGGGATAGATGGGAGCAGCTGAGCTATATACCAGGTGACAGACAGCAATAGGCTGAGGACGCACAAGGGGTGTGACCCACAGCAGGTACAAAAAGCAGGAAGTGATCGGGCGCCGCCCTTAAGCAGCAGAAACAGACACAAACAGACAGCATGGAGGGAAGCCAGAGAGACATTCTGGACAGGAGATCAAGTGCGCGCTCTTGCACAGTGGGAGATGGACCACTATGCAAGGACGCCGCCAGGTATGTTACACAGACCAACACATATTCCCATGATCCTGACTTTGGCAGCTGAATATAATCAATTTGCAGTCTCTGGAATGGATAGAGGGGCCGGGGTGTGTGTTTGGGTGGTGTTTTAACTACTCTACCCTGATTATGTGTAGCACATATCATGCACCCTTGTACCAGGTTTTCAATACAGGTGGAGAATCCTGGTGCCACCCAATGTTTCTACATCACACTCATCACACCCGTTTTAGATTGGTGTGTCGGCCCATGTAGTATCTGGGCAGCTGCTGGGTACAGTGCCCTTGGAAGGCATCATCGTGTCCCTTTCCCCCATACCCCATTTGCTTCATTCAGGCATGCACCTTCCTTTAACCACTTATCAACCTCCTCCTTTTGAGCCTGAGCCTGCATTTGGGATAAGATGTCCTCCGACACAAAGGGGTTTTTAGGGGCACTTATCTGACGTACTGTTGACCCTTGTTGCGGCTTACAGGCTGCTGTTTTTGCCGCTGCATCTGCCATCGCGTTTCCTCAGCTTACCTGGTCGGTGCGTCTGGTATGTGCTCTTACCTTTATGACAGCTACTTGTTTGGGTAGTTGTAACGCATCAATTAACTGCTGGACCGCATCAGCATTCTTAATGGGGTGTCCTGCTGCCGTCAGGAAACCTCTTGACTTCCATATTGGACCAAAATCATGCGATATACCGAATGCGTACCTAGAATCTGTGTAAATGTTAACAATACTACCTTCCGCTAGTTTACAGGCCTCGGTTAGGTCCCTAAGTTCAGCTTCTTGAGCCGATTGGTGTGGGAGCATTGGTTCTGCCTTGATTACTGCATTGAGGGAGACAACTGCATATCCAGTATGGAAGGTACCTGAATCGTCCTGATGACGGGATCCATCTACAAAAAATTCAAAATCTGCATTTTGTAATTCATGTTCAAATACAGTAGGTAAACCTGCAGTTTCTTGTGCCATCATTTGTACACAGTCATGAGGAACTTCCTCTCTTGGATCTTCCTTAAAAAGCACAGTACCTGACTCCTCCTTCAGATCCGAGAGAGGTAACAAAGTTGCTGGGTTCAGAGTAGTACACCTCTGTAAAGAAACATTGGGAGGCATTAACAGTGCACATTGTAACCTGAGATGACGTGCTGCTGAGAGGTGAGCGGGTTGCACTTGATTCAATATAGTGTAGACATCATGAGGTGTTAGAACGGTGAGCGGGTGGTCAAGAACAATGTCTGCGGATTTGTGGAGTAATAGTCCAACAGCATGCAGAGCACGTACACAGGATGGTGCACCTCTTGCTACCGCATCTAATCTGCCACTAAAATAGGCAACAGGTCTCTGATTGTCACCGTGTGTTTGAGTTAAAACTCCTGCTGCATGTCCAGCTTGCTCATGAAGGTACAGAGTAAATGGGAGCTCATAATTAGGGGTACCCAAAGCTGGAGCGGCCAAAATACGGTTCTTGAGAGAATAAAAACAGTCTATTGCCTCTGATGTTAGTACAAAAGGTGTTGGAGTAAGACAGTCATAGAGGGGCTGCATTAAAACAGAGACGGCATGAATCCACTGTCTGCAATAGGAAACAAGTCCAAGAAAAGTTCTGAGGGCTGCAACATTAATGGGGACGGTGAATGCCTGTACTGCTTGTTTACGTGCATTTGTTAAATGACGAGCTCCTGGTGTAATGCAATGTCCCAAAAAGGTGACTGAAGATTTACAAAACTGAAGCTTATATTTCGATGCCTTGCAGCCAGCGCGATAGAGAAACAACATAAGCGATATAGTTGCACTATGACATTGTTTCCTGGAGGGGGCACAAATGAGCAGGTCATCGACATATTGCAAAACAACGATATGTGGTTCAGACCATCCCTCCAGTATTTCCTGCAGACTTGCAGTGTACATTGTGGGTGAATTCTGGGCACCCTGTGGCAACACTGTCCATGTATATTGACTACCCTGGAATGTGAAAGCAAACAAGTACTGGCAGTCAGGATGTAATGGTACACTGAAAAATGCATTTGCCAAATCGACCACTGAAAAGCAAAGAGAGTTAGAAGGTATCTGTGACAGGAGAGTATGCGGGTTGGGCACAACTGGTGTTAGAAGTTCTGTGGCTTTGTTAACCAACCGGAGGTCATGGACCATTCTATATGCGGCTGGTTGTCCTGGCACGCTCTTTTTCTTTACTGGGAACAGGGGAGTGTTGCAAGGGGACTGGGTTTTGACTAGGACTCCTCTCTGTAGTAATTTTTGGACTTGCTGGGCTATGGCATTCTCCTGAGCCGAGCTAAGGGGATACTGCCTCTGTTGAGGCAAGATTGCTCCTGGTTTTAATTTTACCATTACTGGTTGAACTCTTAACCTACCAACATCTGTTTTGTCTGAGGCCCAAAAATCATGTGGCACAGCCTGCTCTAATATCAGGGGAAACTCATTTGTCTCTACTATGCTGGCAATATCTAGTGACATAATTTTGCAAAGGGTATTTGGTTTTAAACCTGGGGTCATGGTCACAGTGCCATCGGGATGATACTCTATATGTGCTTGTAATTGGGACAACACATCATTTCCCAATAGATTACATTGGCCTCGGGGCGATACCATGAGCGGGCTATGTACAGTAGCTCCTTGAATTTGCAGGGGAATTCTCTTAGTGACAGGGAGCAGGACAGACGGGGAATTGAAGGGGGTGGCAATGACATGATGTGAAAAATCAGTGTCAGTGTATGGCCAATCACCTTGAGTAATTACTGAATTGTCGGCCCCCATATCTACTTGGAAATCGATTTCATGTCCCCCTGGTAGGTTCACCTGCACTGTACAACTGGGAGTTGGGGGTAAGGAGATGAGGGGGTTCATGTGCAAGCTACCCTCATCCTATGGGGGCGTTGTTTGGTGCGCTGGAGGACCCGTACTCTGAGCATTTGGATACGGGTTGGTCCTACAGTTCTTTCTAAAATGTCCTGGCTTTTTACATCCGTAACACAGTTTCTGTCCTCCTCCTTCAGTCCGTCCTCTGCCTCTGTTGTTTCTGGGGGTCGTCTCTACTATGTGTATTCTGGCAGCTCTTTTTGCCTGCGCTATGTCATGTTGTGCCCCCTGAGCTATTCTAGCTAAATCTTCTGCCTTCACTGATCTCCAGTCCGGTCTACTTGCTTTTACCTTCTCTGCAATCTCTTTCTTTAGTCCATTCATGAAAGCACTTGCTAATACCCTCTCACTAGTCTTATTCCCGGGGTTGAACCCCATTTCTGACCAGGTTTTTTTTAGTGCATAGAAATAATCCTTAGGATCTTCCTCCTTCCCTTGCACTCTATCTTCTAGTGTAACTTGCTTTTCTGCTTGCCTGTCTTGACATGCTTTTACCAACGCTGCTGCGAATAGGACTCCAGCTGCTGCATCATTAGATTCTGCATCTACGGGTCCGGTCCTATTGGCATACTGTTTTTTTTTCTCATCTATCAACCTATCATAGCGGGCTTCATCTGCCAATTTTCCCTTAATTACCCCCTGCAGATCTATTCTAGTGGCATGGTACGCATCCTGTATGGTGGTGATCATTCTAGCGAAACCCATAGGGGACTGGGATGGGTCTGGCAGCTGGGAGATCAGTGCCAACTGCTCTGAAGGACTCCATGGTCTATACATTAACATTGTACGAGCTTCCTGACCTGGAACCACTGCATCCCCCCCTGCTGCTGCTGCTGCTCCCGGTGCTCCTGGCACAACTACCGTCCTCATTGGGAATAGTCTAGCTGGGTGGGGTCTCGGTCCTCCACATGCCACACAGATGTCTACTGTCAAGGGGTTCTGCTGTCCACATCTGGGGTAAACCCAACATTTGTTTTCCTGGGAATTCTGGTACTGGGGTGGGGGTGACGTCGGGAGCGGACAGGGAGGAAAATCTGTCATTCCGTTTTTTGTCAGTCTGTAACGTCCGTCTCCTAATTATTCAATCTTTCCTTCAAAATAAGCGCATGCATTCATCCATACATCTACTGTCCCTAACAGACCCTTATCTTTCAGCCATCCATGATAGGAGTTAAAGAAGGATTTCCATTTCTCTCCATTCATCTCTCCATTCTCATTCATTCCCGCTTTACGCAATATTTTGTCAATTCCAATCAGTGCCTGTTTCCCTTCTCTGCGTACTACTAAGTCTTTGGCTATAATGCCTTCCTTGGCATTTTGGTTCCCCATTTTTTTTGGTTCTCCTCACCTAGAAGAGACTCCTCAGTCACTTAGACAATGGTCACTTAGACAATGGGCCACAAAGGTTTCTGAACCATTCCACTACTAGCCTCTCTAGGACTTATACGCCAACCAGAAAAACAGACCAAAAACATCAATCCCGGGACACATCCACAACACAATCATCGGATCCATACTTTCATTCTTAAATTCTCCAAAGGATAGAAGGCAGGACTGATCTGAGGGGATTCTACTGGTTCAAAGGGACCTGAGCCAGACAACAATCTGTGAATTACCTGGGGAGCCGACCGCTCGGGGGTGAGGGAGTCTCTTCTATGCAGTGATATAATTAGGTAGAATATAACAGTTATTCTTACCTCAGCGCTGTATATATCACCAACAGAGAGCTTTGCTCGTCCCACGTCTCGGACCGGTCGAGCACCCCTGGGTAGATTAACTCAAGGTCCCTGTTCGAGGCGCCAGCTGTCGTCACTGCATTCTGAGTCTTCTATCCTTTGGATTACGATATCGGAGAGAGAGTGAGACACAGGACAGGATGTGTGTCAAACAAGCTCTAAACTTTATTACAAAGCATGGGTTTTATATTCACTCTGAAGGCTGGAAACTGTTATGATCTGCTACAGAGACTAAGGAAAGACAGGAGATCTGTCCCTACAACAGAACTAAACTAGATCCCTACGATGTAACGGGGAACCTGATCCTGCGATCAGACCCGCTAAAGTCCTCGGCTAGTCTGTACGAAGACCTATAGATGTGAGGGAGGTATCCCTACAAGAACTAGGGACTGGGATAAGTTGGACACCTCCTAGCAGAAATAGTAGCAGTCAAAGACAAACACACAACAAAAAGCATAGAGGTCAGAAGACCTAGCAAAACTAACAGAGAACGGCAACAGAGCACCAAGCTAGCTCAAGAGTAGTAAATACAATGAAGTCCAGCAAGGCAAGGAGGGCGGAGCCGGATTAAATAGGCAAAAATGGTCATGTGACCAGCAAACTCAAAAAAACCTAACAGGAGAGTTCTAACAGAACCGAATTTACCATATATGGTTTGATTATACAATTTTAGCACACAAAGACTAACTTCTATTCTCGTGCTTGTGTTGAAACATTCAATCGGACACATTGAATTAGACACATTAAATCAGATACATTCTGATGACTGGCAAGGACGCATTATTGATTCAAGAAGGAACATTCACAGCTGATGTTTTTTGACCTAAAGTAACTTTCAGACTTATATAGCATAGATGGGGCCTTTGAACTTAAGGGGCCTCATCTTCTGCTATAACACTGTCAATGTCCACCAGGGGCGGACACAGACTGTAGTGGGCCCCTGTGCAAGAAATTTTTGCCCCCCCCCTGCCCTTCATAGGGCAACAAAGTTATGTAAACATAACCCCCCCATGTGCATCTCTCACACCCACATGTGCATCTCTCATCCCCCCATGTGCAGCTCTCATCCCCCCCATGCATCTCTCATCCCCCCATGTGCATCTCATCCCCCCATGCATCTTTCACGCATCTTTCATCCCCCCATGTGCAGCTCTCATCCCCCCATGTGCAGCTCTCATCCCCCCCATGTGCAGCTCTCATCCCCTCCCCCGTGCATCTCACCCCCCCGGGCATCTCATCCCGCTCCATGCATCTCATCCCGCTCCATGCATCTCATCCCGCCCCGTGCATCTCATCCCGTCCCGTGCATCTCATCCCGCCCCGTGCATCTCATCCCCCCCGTGCATCTCTCATCCCCCCATGTGCATCTTATCCCCCCCGTGCATCTCTCATTCCCCCATGCATCTCTGATTCCCCCCCACTCCTAGTTAATTAATTGTATTTAAAAAAAAAAAATAAAACTTGTTATACTTACCCCCATGGATCCCTGCAGAATCCTGGCGCTCATCCACGTCGCTGCCACCAGGTTCACCTGACTTCCAGCGCCGTCACATGACCGGAAGTCAGGGGAATCATGAAGGCGCTGACGCAGCAGCGCTGCACTGCTACACAGAGGAAATCGGCGCTGAGATGTCCCGGCGCTTAACGCTCAGCATGGGGCCGGGGGCCCAGGGCCGGCTCCAGGTTTTTGTGGGCCCCGGGCGAAAGAGTCTCAGTGGGCCCCTTTAACACATACCACGATTCATGATGCACAGATACCGCAGAGAAATATATGTATAGTACAATGCAAAGATTTCACTTCTTACATAGTGATATCTATTGTAAATTCCACAATAGCTCAGAAACCAGCGAATCGCTCCACACAGTATACTGGTCCCCATAAAATGCTCCATACAGGAGACTGGCCCCCATAAAATGCTCCATACAGAATACGGGCCCCCATAAAATGCTCCATACAGGATACTGGTCCCCATATAATACCTTATACAGAATACTGGCCCCCATATAACGCTCCATACAGAATACTGGCCCCCATATAACGCTCCATACAGAATACTGGCCCCCATATAATGCTCCATACAGAATACTGGCCCCCATAAAATGCTCCATACAGAATACTGGCCCCCACAAAATGCTCCATACAGAATACTGGCCCCCATATAACGCTCCATAAGGAATACTGGCCCCCATATAACACTCCATACAGGATTTTGGCCCCCATATAACGCTCCATACGGAATACTGGCCCCCATATAACGCGCCATACGGAATACTGGCCCCCATATAACGCTCCATACGGGATACTGGCCCCCATATAACGCTCCATACAGAATACTGGCCGCCATATAACGCTCCATGCAGGATACTGGCCCCAATATAATGCTCCATGCAGGATACTGGCCCCCATATAACACTCCATACAGGATACTGGCCCCCATATAACGCTCCATTCAGAATACTGGCCCCCATATAATGCTCCATACAGAATACTGGCCCCCATAATATGCTCCATACAGAATACTGGCCCCCATAAAATGCTCCATACAGAATACTGGCCCCCATATAATGCTCCATATGGAATACTGGCCCCCATATAACACTCCATACAGGATACTGGCCCCCATATAATGCTCCATACGGAATACTGGCCCCCATATAACGCTCCATACGGAATACTGGCCCCCATATAACGCTCCATACGGAATACTGGCCCCCATATAACGCTCCATACAGAATACTGGCCCCCATATAACGCTCCATGCAGGATACTGGCCCCATATAACGCTCCATGCAGGATACTGACCCCCATATAACGCTCCATACAGAATACTGGCCCCCATATAACGCTCCATAAGGAAAACTGGCCCCCATATAACACTCCATACAGGATTTTGGCCCCCATATAATGCTCCATACGGAATACTGGCCCCCATATAACGCGCCATACGGAATACTGGCCCCCATATAACGCTCCATACGGGATACTGGCCCCCATATAACGCTCCATACAGAATACTGGCCGCCATATAACGCTCCATGCAGGATACTGGCCCCAATATAACGCTCCATGCAGGATACTGACCCCCATATAACGCTCCATGCAGGATACTGGCCCCCATAAAATGCTCCATACAGAATACTGGCCCCCATAAAATGCTCCATACAGGATACTGGTCCCCATATAACGCTCCATACAGAATACTGGGTCCCATATAACGCTCCATACAGAATACTGGCCCCCATATAATTCTCCATACAGAATACTGGCCCCCATATAATGCTCCATACAGAATACTGGCCCCCATAATATGCTCCATACAGAATACTGGCCCCCATAAAATGCTCCATACAGAATACTGGCCCCCATATAATGCTCCATATGGAACACTGGCCCCCATATAACACTCCATACAGGATACTGGCCCCCATATAATGCTCCATACGGAATACTGGCCCCCATATAACGCTCCATACAGAATACTGGCCCCCATATAACGCTCCATGCAGGATACTGGCCCCCATATAACGCTCCATGCAGGATACTGACCCCCATATAACGCTCCATACAGAATACTGGCCCCCATATAACGCTCCATGCAGGCTGTTCCCCACACATAATGCCCCACGCAGGCTGTTCCGCCCACATAATGCCCCACGCAGGCTGATCCCCCCACATAATGCCCCATGCAGGCTGTTCCCCCCCATATAGGATGTCACCCCCCTTTTAATGCCCCATGCAGGATGACACCCCCCCTTCCTTATAATGCCACATTCAGGATGTCACCCCCCCTCCCTTATAATGCCCCATGCAGGATGTCACACACACCCCCCTCCCTTATAATGCCCCATGCAGGATATCACACCCACCTTATAATGCCCCATGCAGGATGTCACACTCCCCCTCCCTTATAATGCCCCATGCAGGATGTCACTCCCCCCCCGTTATTATGCCCCATGCAGGATGTCACCCCCCCCTTATAATGCCCCATGCAGGACTTGACCCCCCCCTTATAATGCCCCATGCAGGATTTCACACACCCCCACCTCACCTCCCCTCCCTTATACTGCCACAGGCCTCCATACAATAAAGAAAGAAATCCAATACTCACCTCACGTCTCACCTGCTGCCGCTGCTCCGGACTCATCAGCGTCGCCGGCCTCTTCCCGCTCTGCGCTGTGACTGCTCAGGAGAGAGTGCGGTGTAAAGACGTCACCGCGCCCTCTGACCTGAGACGTCACAGTGCAGCAGCCGCGGCGGATGCAGGAGCTGCTGCGGAGGCACGGGGAAGGGTAAGTATTGTGCCGGGTGGCAGGGCCCTGAGCAAGCGGGGGGGGGGGAGCGGGCACTGACACCGCTCTCCTCCGCTCACGGGTCCCATAGCACGCGGGGTGCCCGATGGTGAGGGCCCCCGCCTGCTCAGGGCCCCGGCATTTGCCCGGGTGCTGACGCCGGCCCTACGGGGGCCCCATGAGGAGACGCACAAGAGGGGGGACCCAACGGGGCTCCGAGGGGGCCCCGACCGGCCGGGCCCCATACTGGCATCAGGACAGTCATGCCCTGATGGCGGCCCTGCTGGAGGCTGGAGGGGCCCCCTCTCCCTCGGGGCCCCCATTCAATGAACAGGCTGCACGGGCGGTAGGTCCGCCCCTTGTGTCCACCCCTGCACAAAGCAGTGTGACTAATGTAAAAGACTGGAACGATACTAATAAAGGGTAAATGATAACAGAACTGTTAGTTTGTGGATACTAGTCACACCGACTTCGAGAATAAAAATCCTAATGTTGTCCAGCTGCTTTTTAGAGGGTACTTCAATGGATCACTTTCTGATTTGAGAATTGTAACTGCTATTAAGAATTTGTTTAGCCGGATTTCATCCCCAAGCTATGCATGTGCATCATTCACAGAAAAGTCCAGCAATACTTTGCATTTCTCAGGAACAGACTGACTATGTAGTGTTTGAATATATATGCAAAGTGCTTTAGTCGGGGGCAATCTCTCCTCAAGCCTCTTGTCACTTAGTTGCAAACAAGTAGAAGATGATGAGTTTACCACTTTGTTGTAAAATCAAATCCTGGAACCACATCAGTGGGTGCTGAATCCTGCTGGTGATCAGCAAACTATGAAATATTTTTTTTTTAAGCAAAACTATTAGTAATATCATTAAAAATGTATTAGTAATTCATTAAACAGCATTCTACATGAATAGAGAACTGAGATCACCTTGAGCTCTATTACCTGTCCAGTGATGCTTTCTCCTGCCTGACAGCTTATGTGCTCTAGCTGCGTTTTAAGATCGTTCTTTAAGCATGCCTAAATAATAAGGTGCTAGTTGCACCCTTGGTATGGCTGGGTAGTTCGGTGCACTTTTCCCACCTACTTGTTTTTCATTTACTCTCCTCTGGCTCCTGTAAAACCAGTAATGTCAATCAAGGAAGAGGAGATTGTAAACAGCCCACATAAAGCATGTTTGTTTTTTGTTTTTTTACACAAGCTTTTAGTTCAAAGTAGCCTAACAAAGGCATATTGTTGGTTTTTGGCAAAGTAGTAATTTGGTAAAGTAGCTGACGGTGCCCTTTTAAAGGGAATGTGTCCACCCCCCTGGGCGATATCAGACCTCTCCTATGGACATACAGGTGATAAAAAAGTAAATCTATACTTACCTGTATGGCCATAGTAGGGGTCTGATTGCAGAGAAATCTGGTTTTATAAAGTCTGCTTTCCAGAGGCTTGGCGTCCGTTCGACGCCAAGCAAACCCCTCCAATCTGCTTACTATTCCCCTAAATCGCCGCCTATGTGCTAAATTACCATATCCCCTCCCCTGCACGGCACAGGGTCCTGTGACTGCCCTGTGACAGGCCCTGCTCTGCCTACCCTGTATGGCCATAGTAGAGGTCTGTTATAGAGATTCCCTTCAACCTCCACCCACAGCGGGCCAATGGTTGAACAGCTGTGTAACAAAGTCATGGGTTTTTAGCCCAAAAGGGAAGACTTTCAGATTGTTGTAACTTATTCTTAGCATAGTGCCCAAAGGCCTGATCATAATGGTTTGCTTAATGAAGTGACTGATTTGGAATCAGAGTAACTATCCAAGATGCTTCATTAAGAGAGTACACTGAAGGAAATGTGCACATGATGTCTTAAAATCGTGATCTTCTAGAAGGACAGGTAAGGGTCTCACTAAATGCTGATATGGCGGCCTGCTGTGCACTGGTGCCACAGAACCCAGAAGGGTGCATGAATGTACTTCTCCACAAGAGGCCCTCACACATTCACACACCTCCACCCTACCACCTCAGACCAGCAGAGGGAGCCCGTTAGGGATATATAAAGGGAGGGTGGAGCCAGGCAGCTCAGTCAGAAGTTAGTTAGTCTCTCAGACACAGAGAGGGACAGAGCTCAGGGTTGAGCAGAGAGCGTGCTGACGCTCAGAGAGCAGCAAGCTGGCTGCTGTGCTTAGGCGAGCCAAGGCCTACAGCACGTGTGAAGGCCTAGTGACGGCCCTGAGTGTGGCCGAAGGCGAGAGGAGAAGGAAGAAGTAGCGAGGGGGTAGAGGAGCATGCCAGGCTCACCCTGATATATATACCGGACACCGGGTCCGCGCCTACGGGGACCCTTTATACCAGTAGGGACCACCGGAACCCCTGGAGGACTACAGGTCCCAGGTTCACCAAATGCTGATTGCAGTACTAGGGCTAGGAGTCACGGAGGCCCCAGCGACCAGGGAGAGTGATCTCCAAGAAAAGTCCCTACCACCAAGTCAGCAGGTGCAAAGCGAGACAGTAACCAAGCTAGGCCTAGCTACAGGCAGGTCAGAAGCTTAGCGAGTAAAGCCACGGATCAGGAGGCCCTATACCCGCTCACTGGGGAGAGTCCAAAAGTGCGCCCTTCGTCCCGAGTACCCTGAACCGTGCCTGCACCATCACCAATAAAGGTACTGAAGCTTAGCCCCGTGTGAGTGTGCGTCTTTCCTCCGGGACTGTCCTGCCGTCTCTCCCCCGCATCCACCATCTATCCCTACACTGCCCTGGGGCTAGCTCTACCTGTGGAGAGCCATACTATCCCTGCTGCCGTAACACCAGCTCCAGAGGACTGCTCCGCAGCGGCGGCACCCTTTTGCCGCATTCCACAGGTGGCGTCACGAACTTTCCAAATCCCCTATATATAATTTCCCCTTTATACTGACCGCCCTGGGTCACGGACCGGGCCAGCCACCGTGATATCCCCCACCGTCATACGCAGAGGCCCGGCTGCCGAGTACCCCACGGCCCAGGGGGTGCGTTAGCCTTGGCGTCACGAACAGAATTCTGTGCCCGTTGCCACCGGATTCTGTGCACCTTAAAAGACGTTAATACTTACTGTGGTGAAGGTTTCCCGCCATTCCCGAGATTTCTCGCCATTGTCCGCCATCTTCCTGTCGCCGTGCGGGAAGAAGAGGGGCGTAACCGCGGGAATCGGAGAAGCGTAAACGCTGGAAGCGCGCAAAGCCCAGGACACGCCCCGCCCCTGACGTCGGATCAGAATGTGTCAGGTCCTGGAAGGAGCCCAGAGGACGCTCTGACGTCAGACGCGAGCGACGCAAGGTCCTGGAAGAAGACCGTCGCCCGTGGAGCTGCGGCCTACCTGATAAGCAGTGAAGAAGGTAGGCTCCAGTTCACTAGGGGGGCGCAACCATGGCCGACGACCAGCGAGCCACCGGAGCACCGGTTAACGCTCCTGATGCCCAACCCGCGCCCGGCGCTGCACAGGCCGGAGCGGTCACTCCACCAGCAGGGGTCGTGACCCTATTGATACGCATGGCCCTGCCGTATATCCCTGGAGCGAAGTGGCTTCCCCAGTATAATGGCAAACCAGACACCCTGTCTGGATTCAAGAGAAAAATATGTGGTGTGCTAGACATGTATTCTATGACCGGTAAACAGAGAGCTGCTGTTGTGCTGGGACAATTGACTGGTGCTGCAGAGTGGGAAGTTGAAACCTGGCCAGCCGCAGACCAGGAATCAGTATCCATCATCTTTAAGAGACTGCAAACTGTGTTTGAAAACTGCACTGAGACGGATCTCCGGATGAGGTTCTACCACTGTGTCCAGAAACCTGAGGACAGTATCCGGGACTACGCCTGGCGCGTACAGGAAGCCCTGCGGGCCCTGAAACAGGTTAGTCCAGCCAGCATGCAAAATGAAAATAAAATGCTGACGGATCAAGGCCCTGCCTTTGAAGCCGAGCTGTTCAAAGAGTTTTGCCATTTGTACGGGTGTAAGAAGATCCGGACTACACCTTACCACCCCCAAACCAATGGGTTATGTGAAAAGATGAATAACATAGTTATCGACCTGTTGAAGACCTTACCTCTCGAAGAAAGAAACCAATGGCCGGACAAACTACCTGACCTGGTAGATCTGTACAATCACATACCTGTGAGTTCCACCAATTGTACTCCAGCGTACCTCATGAGAGCAAGAACTGGAAAGTTGCCCATGGACCTGGAGCTTGGAGTGGTTGAGCCAGAAGCAGATATGTCCACTGAAGACTGGGATGCGACTTGACAGGAACAGTACAAGAGAGTACAAGCCTGTGTCGAAGACAGTCTAAGTAGCGTGAGAGATAAGCAGGAAGCACAGAACAACAAGAGTGCACCAGCTGAACCCTTGACACCTGGAGAAGTTGTGCTGAAACGAAAGAGAAGAAGCCACAAGCTTGACGACCAGTGGGAAAGGGAACCTTACACTGTGTTGAATTCCAGATTCGACGATAGGAAAATCTGCCTAATTAGCAAAGACGGAGGAAGAACAACTGCAACAGTATCAAGAGACCATCTGAAGTTGTGCCCAAGTCCGCTAAAGCCCCAGGAGGAAGTGCCTCTCACCGTACCGGAGGAGTCTAAAGAAGAAGTACTCCATACTGACTTAGGAGATTTCCCGGCAGATTGGCCTCAACTGGATGGAGCGGTAATAATACCTGTGCTACACTTCTACCAACAGCCAGAAGACTCTCCACTGCAAGTAAGACCTGTAAGTGCATCGGAAGAGCCTGCTCAGGAAGAATCCCCGGAAGAAGGATCACCGGTAGAAGCAGAGCCAGTAGGCCCAGTAACCAGTGTACTTGCCTGTCCCGTAGAGAGGTTAAGGCAGTCTTGCAGTCCACCAACACATAGAGCGGAAAATAGCGCAAGCATCCCCACTACTTGCATTCCAGTACTACGTATGTCATCGCGTAGCACAAAAGGCCAGACCCCTGTCAGGTATAAGGAGTAAGTTAAAAATACCTGCAGTATAAATAGTTACCCAGTAGGGTATTGCATAATGTTTATTGTATCAACTGAAATATATGTGTTTATTTAGTTACCCGTAAGGGTATATACAGTTATATGAAAAAGTTTGGGCACCCCTATTAATCTTAAGCTTAATGTTTTATAAAAATTGGTGTTTTTGCAACAGCTATTTCAGTTTGATATATGTAATAACTGTTGGACACAGTAATGTTTCTGCCTTGAAATGAGGTTTATTGTACTAACAGAAAATGTGCAATCTGCATACAAACAAAATTTGACAGGTGGGCACCTCACCAGAAAAGTGACATTAATATTTAGTAGATCCTCCTTTTGCAAAAATAACAGCCTCTAGTCGCTTCCTGTAGCTTTTAATGAGTTCCTAGATCCTGGATGAAGGTATTTTTTTTTTTTCAAATTCAAGTTTTTTTTATTTTTTGTGTTGAAAAAGTGCAAGATAATACAATATACATAGTAAAAGGGGTAGCGTAACTATAAATCTATGCATAACTACAGTACATTGGGGGGATACAGGGAGGGTTTTCCATCAATATCCAGATCAAGCATGTATTTTTCCATATGAAAGATAGAGAGAGAGGGAGCGGACCACGGCAGACCACCAATCAATAGAGTGTGATTATGATCATTGTTGTGACGACATCCCGGATAACTTTAGTTGGGGGCTAGATGGTAGGCGTCAGAGTTTTGGAAATCCATCCAATCCCTCCAAATCACACAGTATCTATCAACATCAGCCGGTGAGATGGCAATCAGATGCTCCATCCTATTAAGGAGAGAAATCTCCGCAAACCATTCCTCCACAGTGGGTGGGTCTCTGCTTTTCCAGTGTCGTGGAATGACATTCTTAGCCGCCTGTATTAGGTAGCCTATTGACCTGTTATAACTACATTTACTTATTGGTAACATTGATAAAAGGAGGGCTTCTGGCGTATTAGGGATAGTCAAACCAGTTAGTTTCTCAATCATGGGAACCACCTTTGCCCAAAATGCATTTATTATAGAGCACCCCCACCATATGTGTGACATTGTCCCTTCCCCCTCCCCACATCTCCAACATCTGTCTGAGACCACTGGGTACCATCTATGAAGGACTGCTGGTACCCGGTACCATCTAGAGATAATTTTGAAGGAGGTTTCCTGAGCTTTGGACCCTATTGAGGTTTTATGTGTTAGGAAGAAGGATGAAGGTATTTTTGACCATTCCTCTTTAAAAAACAATTCCAGTTCAGTTAAGTTTGATGGTCGCCGAGCATGGACAGCCCTCTTCAAATGATCCCACAGATGTTCAATGATATTCAGGTCTGGGGACTGGGATGGCCATTCCAGAACATTGTAATTGTTCCTCTGCATGAATGCCTGAGTAGATTTGGAGCGGTGTTTTGGATCATTGTCTTGCTGAAAGATCCATCCCCTGCGTAACTTCAACTTTATCACTGATTTTTGAACATTATTGTCAAGAATCTGCTGATACTGAGTGGAATCCATGAGTCCCTCAACTTTAACAAGATTCCCGATGCCGGCATTGGCCACACAGCCCCAAAGCATGATGGAACCTCCACCAAATTTTACTGTGGGTAGCAAGTGTTTTTCTTGGAATGCTGTGGTTTTTTTGCCGCCATGCATAACGCCTTTTTGTATGACCAAACAACTCAATCTTGGTTTCATCAGTCCACAGGACCTTCTTCGAAAAAGAAATTGGCTTCTCCAAATGTGCTTTTGCATACCTCAGCCGACTCTGTTTGTGGCGTGCTTGCAGAAACGGCTTCTTTCGCATCACTCTCCCATACAGCTTCTCCTTGTGCAAAGTGCGTTGTATAGTTGACCGATGCACAGTGACACCATCTGCAGCAAGTTGATGCTGCAGCTCTCTGGAGGTGGTCTGAGGATTGTCCTTGACTGATCTCACCATTCTTCTTCTCTGCCTTTCTGATGTTTTTCTTGGCCTGCCACTTCTGGCCTTAACAAGATCTGTCCCTGTGTTCTTCCATTTCCTTACTATGTTCCTCACAGTGGAAACTGACAGGTTAAATCTCTGAGACAGCTTTTTGTATCCTTCCCCTGAACAACTATGTTGAATAATCTTTGTTTTCAGATCATTTGACAGTTGTTTTGAGGAGCCCATGATGCCACTCTTCAGAGGAGATTCAAACAGGAGAACAACTTGCAAGTGGCCACTTTAAGTAGCTTTTCTCATGATTGCATACACCTGGCTCTGAAGTTCAAAGCTCAATGAGGTTACAAAACCAAAAAAAGTGCTTTAGTAAGTCAGTAAAAAGTAGGTAGGAGTATTTAAAACAAGAAAATAAGGGTGCCCATACTTATGCACCTGTCAAATTTTGTTTGAATGCAGATTGCACATTTTCTGTTAGTACAATAAACCTCATTTCAAGGCAGAAACATTACTGTGTCCAACAGTTATTACATATATCAAACTGAAATAGCTGTTGCAAAAACACCAATTTTAAGAAAACATTCAGCTGAAGATTAATAGGGGTGCCCAAACTTTTTCATATAACTGTATAAAGGACTCGTAGGCTGAGGACTGTGAGCAGCCCAAGAACTGTTCATGTACATAGTTGCACTCCCTGGAGTGCTCCTTAAGTGACCACTGAACAAAAACCCGTTTGGCATGGCCGAAGACGTGGTCCAGCACCTAGATCACCTATGCCCTGCAGCCACACCCAGGGCCTACGTTGAGGGTTTTCGGACGGGTCCCTCATGCTGCTCATCTTCACCAGTGAGATGGACACCAGTTAATGGATCTCACTGAGACTTTAAGAGGAGTGTTTTATATAAGAAAATGTATTAATGTTATTATTGTATTATAATGTTACCTGTAACGTTCAAGAAAAGTGCCTCCCATAAAGGGAAGAAATGTTACTGTTTAACCTGTTTTGAGAAAAATGCTTCAGTCCAGGAGTACCGAGTTTTACTAGGGGGGGATGTGGCGCACTGCTGTGCACTGGTGCCACAGAACCCAGAAGGGTGCATGGATGGACTTCTCCACAAGAGGCCCTCTTGTGCCGGGTGCCAGGGCCCTGAGCAAGCGGAGGGGGGGGAGCGGGCGCTGACACCGCTCTCCTCCGCTCACGGGTCCCATAGCACGCGGGGTGCCCGATGGTGAGGGCCCCCGCCTGCTCAGGGCCCCGGCATTTGCCCGGGTGCTGACGCCGGCCCTACTGGGGCACCAAGAGGAGACGCACAAGAGGGGGACCCCAACGGGGCTCCGAGGGGGCCCCGACCGGCCGGGTCCCATACTGGAGTCAGGACAGTCATGCCCTGATGGCGGCCCTGCTGGAGGCTGGAGGGGCCCCCTCTCCCTCGGGGCCCCCATTCAATGAACAGGCTGCACGGGCGGTAGGTCCGCCCCTGATGTCCACCCCTGCACAAAGCAGTAAAAGACTGGAACGATACTAATAAAGGGTAAATGATAGCAGAACTGTTAGTTTGTGGATACTAGTCACACCGACCTCCAGAATAAAAATCCTAATGTTGTCCAGCTGCTTTTTAGAGGGTACTTCAATGGATCACTTTCTGATTTGAGAATTGTAATTGCTATTAAGAATTTGTTTAGCCGGATTTCATCCCCAAGCTATGCATGTGCATCATTCACAGAAAAGTCCAGCAATACTTTGCATTTCTCAGGAACAGACTGACTATGTAGTGTTTGAATATATATGCAAAGTGCTTTAGTCAGGGGCAATCTCTCCTCAAGCCTCTTGTCACTTAGTTGCAAACAAGTAGAACATGATGAGTTTACCCCTTTGTTGTAAAATCAAATCCTGGAACCACATCAGTGGGTGCTGAATCCTGCTGGTGATCAGCAAACTATGAAATATATATTTTTTTTAAGCAAAACTATTAGTAATATCATTAAAAATGTATTAGTAATTCATTAAACAGCATTCTACATGAATAGAGAACTGAGATCACCTTGAGCTCTATTACCTGTCCGGTGATGCTTTCTCCTGCCTGACAGCTTATGTGCCGTGGTGTTGGGGCGAGGCTCTAGCTGCGTTTTAAGATCGTTCTTTAAGCATGCCTAAATAATAAGGTGCTAGTTGCACCCTTGGTATGGCTGGGTAGTTCGGTGCACTTTTCCCACCTACTTGTTTTTCATTTACTCTCCTCTGGCTCCTGTAAAACCAGTAATGTCAATCAAGGAAGAGGAGATTGTAAACAGCCCACATAAAGCATGTTTGTTTTTTGTTTTTTTACACAAGCTTTTAGTTCAAAGTAGCCTAACAAAGGCATATTGTTGGTTTTTGGCAAAGTAGTAATTTGGTAAAGTAGCTGACGGTGCCCTTTTAAAGGGAATGTGTCCACCCCCCTGGGCGATATCAGACCTCTCCTATGGACATACAGGTGATAAAAAAGTAAATCTATACTTACCTGTATGGCCATAGTAGGGGTCTGATTGCAGAGAAATCTGGTTTTATAAAGTCTGCTTTCCAGAGGCTTGGCGTCCGTTCGACGCCAAGCAAACCCCTCCAATCTGCTTACTATTCCCCTAAATCGCCGCCTATGTGCTAAATTACCATATCCCCTCCCCTGCACGGCACAGGGTCCTGTGACTGCCCTGTGACAGGCCCTGCTCTGCCTACCCTGTATGGCCATAGTAGAGGTCTGTTATAGAGATTCCCTTCAACCTCCACCCACAGCGGGCCAATGGTTGAACAGCTGTGTAACAAAGTCATGGGTTTTTAGCCCAAAAGGGAAGACTTTCAGATTGTTGTAACTTATTCTTAGCATAGTGCCCAAAGGCCTGATCATAATGGTTTGCTTAATGAAGTGACTGATTTGGAATCAGAGTAACTATCCAAGATGCTTCATTAAGAGAGTACACTGAAGGAAATGTGCACATGATGTCTTAAAATCGTGATCTTCTAGAAGGACAGGTAAGGGTCTCACTAAATGCTGATATGGCGGCCTGCTGTGCACTGGTGCCACAGAACCCAGAAGGGTGCATGAATGTACTTCTCCACAAGAGGCCCTCACACATTCACACACCTCCACCCTACCACCTCAGACCAGCAGAGGGAGCCCGTTAGGGATATATAAAGGGAGGGTGGAGCCAGGCAGCTCAGTCAGAAGTTAGTTAGTCTCTCAGACACAGAGAGGGACAGAGCTCAGAGTTGAGCAGAGAGCGTGCTGACGCTCAGAGAGCAGCAAGCTGGCTGCTGTGCTTAGGCGAGCCAAGGCCTACAGCACGTGTGAAGGCCTAGTGACGGCCCTGAGTGTGGCCGAAGGCGAGAGGAGAAGGAAGAAGTAGCGAGGGGGTAGAGGAGCATGCCAGGCTCACCCTGATATATATACCGGACACCGGGTCCGCGCCTATGGGGACCCTTTATACCAGTAGGGACCACCGGAACCCCTGGAGGACTACAGGTCCCAGGTTCACCAAATGCTGATTGCAGTACTAGGGCTAGGAGTCACGGAGGCCCCAGCGACCAGGGAGAGTGATCTCCAAGAAAAGTCCCTACCACCAAGTCAGCAGGTGCAAAGCGAGACAGTAACCAAGCTAGGCCTAGCTCCAGGCAGGTCAGAAGCTTAGCGAGTAAAGCCACGGATCAGGAGGCCCTATACCCGCTCACTGGGGAGAGTCCAAAAGTGCGCCCTTCGTCCCGAGTACCCTGAACCGTGCCTGCACCATCACCAATAAAGGTACTGAAGCTTAGCCCCGTGTGAGTGTGCGTCTTTCCTCCGGGACTGTCCTGCCGTCTCTCCCCCGCATCCACCATCTATCCCTACACTGCCCTGGGGCTAGCTCTACCTGTGGAGAGCCATACTATCCCTGCTGCCGTAACACCAGCTCCAGAGGACTGCTCCGCAGCGGCGGCACCCTTTTGCAGCATTCCACAGGTGGCGTCACGAACTTTCCAAATCCCCTATATATAATTTCCCCTTTATACTGACCGCCCTGGGTCACGGACCGGGCCAGCCACCGTGATATCCCCCACCGTCATACGCAGAGGCCCGGCTGCCGAGTACCCCACGGCCCAGGGGGTGCGTTAGCCTTGGCGTCACGAACAGAATTCTGTGCCCGTTGCCACCGGATTCTGTGCACCTTAAAAGACGTTAATACTTACTGTGGTGAAGGTTTCCCGCCATTCCCGAGATTTCTCGCCATTGTCCGCCATCTTCCTGTCGCCGTGCGGGAAGAAGAGGGGCGTAACCGCGGGAATCGGAGAAGCGTAAACGCTGGAAGCGCGCAAAGCCCAGGACACGCCCCGCCCCTGACGTCGGATCAGAATGTGTCAGGTCCTGGAAGGAGCCCAGAGGACGCTCTGACGTCAGACGCGAGCGACGCAAGGTCCTGGAAGAAGACCGTCGCCCGTGGAGCTGCGGCCTACCTGATAAGCAGTGAAGAAGGTAGGCTCCAGTTCACTAGGGGGGCGCAACCATGGCCGACGACCAGCGAGCCACCGGAGCACCGGTTAACGCTCCTGATGCCCAACCCGCGCCCGGCGCTGCACAGGCCGGAGCGGTCACTCCACCAGCAGGGGTCGTGACCCTATTGATACGCATGGCCCTGCCGTATATCCCTGGAGCGAAGTGGCTTCCCCAGTATAATGGCAAACCAGACACCCTGTCTGGATTCAAGAGAAAAATATGTGGTGTGCTAGACATGTATTCTATGACCGGTAAACAGAGAGCTGCTGTTGTGCTGGGACAATTGACTGGTGCTGCAGAGTGGGAAGTTGAAACCTGGCCAGCCGCAGACCAGGAATCAGTATCCATCATCTTTAAGAGACTGCAAACTGTGTTTGAAAACTGCACTGAGACGGATCTCCGGATGAGGTTCTACCACTGTGTCCAGAAACCTGAGGACAGTATCCGGGACTACGCCTGGCGCGTACAGGAAGCCCTGCGGGCCCTGAAACAGGTTAGTCCAGCCAGCATGCAAAATGAAAATAAAATGCTGACGGATCAAGGCCCTGCCTTTGAAGCCGAGCTGTTCAAAGAGTTTTGCCATTTGTACGGGTGTAAGAAGATCCGGACTACACCTTACCACCCCCAAACCAATGGGTTATGTGAAAAGATGAATAACATAGTTATCGACCTGTTGAAGACCTTACCTCTCGAAGAAAGAAACCAATGGCCGGACAAACTACCTGACCTGGTAGATCTGTACAATCACATACCTGTGAGTTCCACCAATTGTACTCCAGCGTACCTCATGAGAGCAAGAACTGGAAAGTTGCCCATGGACCTGGAGCTTGGAGTGGTTGAGCCAGAAGCAGATATGTCCACTGAAGACTGGGATGCGACTTGACAGGAACAGTACAAGAGAGTACAAGCCTGTGTCGAAGACAGTCTAAGTAGCGTGAGAGATAAGCAGGAAGCACAGAACAACAAGAGTGCACCAGCTGAACCCTTGACACCTGGAGAAGTTGTGCTGAAACGAAAGAGAAGAAGCCACAAGCTTGACGACCAGTGGGAAAGGGAACCTTACACTGTGTTGAATTCCAGATTCGACGATAGGAAAATCTGCCTAATTAGCAAAGACGGAGGAAGAACAACTGCAACAGTATCAAGAGACCATCTGAAGTTGTGCCCAAGTCCGCTAAAGCCCCAGGAGGAAGTGCCTCTCACCGTACCGGAGGAGTCTAAAGAAGAAGTACTCCATACTGACTTAGGAGATTTCCCGGCAGATTGGCCTCAACTGGATGGAGCGGTAATAATACCTGTGCTACACTTCTACCAACAGCCAGAAGACTCTCCACTGCAAGTAAGACCTGTAAGTGCATCGGAAGAGCCTGCTCAGGAAGAATCCCCGGAAGAAGGATCACCGGTAGAAGCAGAGCCAGTAGGCCCAGTAACCAGTGTACTTGCCTGTCCCGTAGAGAGGTTAAGGCAGTCTTGCAGTCCACCAACACATAGAGCGGAAAATAGCGCAAGCATCCCCACTACTTGCATTCCAGTACTACGTATGTCATCGCGTAGCACAAAAGGCCAGACCCCTGTCAGGTATAAGGAGTAAGTTAAAAATACCTGCAGTATAAATAGTTACCCAGTAGGGTATTGCATAATGTTTATTGTATCAACTGAAATATATGTGTTTATTTAGTTACCCGTAAGGGTATATACAGTTATATGAAAAAGTTTGGGCACCCCTATTAATCTTAAGCTTAATGTTTTATAAAAATTGGTGTTTTTGCAACAGCTATTTCAGTTTGATATATGTAATAACTGTTGGACACAGTAATGTTTCTGCCTTGAAATGAGGTTTATTGTACTAACAGAAAATGTGCAATCTGCATACAAACAAAATTTGACAGGTGGGCACCTCACCAGAAAAGTGACATTAATATTTAGTAGATCCTCCTTTTGCAAAAATAACAGCCTCTAGTCGCTTCCTGTAGCTTTTAATGAGTTCCTAGATCCTGGATGAAGGTATTTTTTTTTTTTCAAATTCAAGTTTTTTTTATTTTTTGTGTTGAAAAAGTGCAAGATAATACAATATACATAGTAAAAGGGGTAGCGTAACTATAAATCTATGCATAACTACAGTACATTGGGGGGATACAGGGAGGGTTTTCCATCAATATCCAGATCAAGCATGTATTTTTCCATATGAAAGATAGAGAGAGAGGGAGCGGACCACGGCAGACCACCAATCAATAGAGTGTGATTATGATCATTGTTGTGACGACATCCCGGATAACTTTAGTTGGGGGCTAGATGGTAGGCGTCAGAGTTTTGGAAATCCATCCAATCCCTCCAAATCACACAGTATCTATCAACATCAGCCGGTGAGATGGCAATCAGATGCTCCATCCTATTAAGGAGAGAAATCTCCGCAAACCATTCCTCCACAGTGGGTGGGTCTCTGCTTTTCCAGTGTCGTGGAATGACATTCTTAGCCGCCTGTATTAGGTAGCCTATTGACCTGTTATAACTACATTTACTTATTGGTAACATTGATAAAAGGAGGGCTTCTGGCGTATTAGGGATAGTCAAACCAGTTAGTTTCTCAATCATGGGAACCACCTTTGCCCAAAATGCATTTATTATAGAGCACCCCCACCATATGTGTGACATTGTCCCTTCCCCCTCCCCACATCTCCAACATCTGTCTGAGACCACTGGGTACCATCTATGAAGGACTGCTGGTACCCGGTACCATCTAGAGATAATTTTGAAGGAGGTTTCCTGAGCTTTGGACCCTATTGAGGTTTTATGTGTTAGGAAGAAGGATGAAGGTATTTTTGACCATTCCTCTTTAAAAAACAATTCCAGTTCAGTTAAGTTTGATGGTCGCCGAGCATGGACAGCCCTCTTCAAATGATCCCACAGATGTTCAATGATATTCAGGTCTGGGGACTGGGATGGCCATTCCAGAACATTGTAATTGTTCCTCTGCATGAATGCCTGAGTAGATTTGGAGCGGTGTTTTGGATCATTGTCTTGCTGAAAGATCCATCCCCTGCGTAACTTCAACTTTATCACTGATTTTTGAACATTATTGTCAAGAATCTGCTGATACTGAGTGGAATCCATGAGTCCCTCAACTTTAACAAGATTCCCGATGCCGGCATTGGCCACACAGCCCCAAAGCATGATGGAACCTCCACCAAATTTTACTGTGGGTAGCAAGTGTTTTTCTTGGAATGCTGTGGTTTTTTTGCCGCCATGCATAACGCCTTTTTGTATGACCAAACAACTCAATCTTGGTTTCATCAGTCCACAGGACCTTCTTCGAAAAAGAAATTGGCTTCTCCAAATGTGCTTTTGCATACCTCAGCCGACTCTGTTTGTGGCGTGCTTGCAGAAACGGCTTCTTTCGCATCACTCTCCCATACAGCTTCTCCTTGTGCAAAGTGCGTTGTATAGTTGACCGATGCACAGTGACACCATCTGCAGCAAGTTGATGCTGCAGCTCTCTGGAGGTGGTCTGAGGATTGTCCTTGACTGATCTCACCATTCTTCTTCTCTGCCTTTCTGATGTTTTTCTTGGCCTGCCACTTCTGGCCTTAACAAGATCTGTCCCTGTGTTCTTCCATTTCCTTACTATGTTCCTCACAGTGGAAACTGACAGGTTAAATCTCTGAGACAGCTTTTTGTATCCTTCCCCTGAACAACTATGTTGAATAATCTTTGTTTTCAGATCATTTGACAGTTGTTTTGAGGAGCCCATGATGCCACTCTTCAGAGGAGATTCAAACAGGAGAACAACTTGCAAGTGGCCACTTTAAGTAGCTTTTCTCATGATTGCATACACCTGGCTCTGAAGTTCAAAGCTCAATGAGGTTACAAAACCAAAAAAAGTGCTTTAGTAAGTCAGTAAAAAGTAGGTAGGAGTATTTAAAACAAGAAAATAAGGGTGCCCATACTTATGCACCTGTCAAATTTTGTTTGAATGCAGATTGCACATTTTCTGTTAGTACAATAAACCTCATTTCAAGGCAGAAACATTACTGTGTCCAACAGTTATTACATATATCAAACTGAAATAGCTGTTGCAAAAACACCAATTTTAAGAAAACATTCAGCTGAAGATTAATAGGGGTGCCCAAACTTTTTCATATAACTGTATAAAGGACTCGTAGGCTGAGGACTGTGAGCAGCCCAAGAACTGTTCATGTACATAGTTGCACTCCCTGGAGTGCTCCTTAAGTGACCACTGAACAAAAACCCGTTTGGCATGGCCGAAGACGTGGTCCAGCACCTAGATCACCTATGCCCTGCAGCCACACCCAGGGCCTACGTTGAGGGTTTTCGGACGGGTCCCTCATGCTGCTCATCTTCACCAGTGAGATGGACACCAGTTAATGGATCTCACTGAGACTTTAAGAGGAGTGTTTTATATAAGAAAATGTATTAATGTTATTATTGTATTATAATGTTACCTGTAACGTTCAAGAAAAGTGCCTCCCATAAAGGGAAGAAATGTTACTGTTTAACCTGTTTTGAGAAAAATGCTTCAGTCCAGGAGTACCGAGTTTTACTAGGGGGGGATGTGGCGCACTGCTGTGCACTGGTGCCACAGAACCCAGAAGGGTGCATGGATGGACTTCTCCACAAGAGGCCCTCTTGTGCCGGGTGCCAGGGCCCTGAGCAAGCGGAGGGGGGGGAGCGGGCGCTGACACCGCTCTCCTCCGCTCACGGGTCCCATAGCACGCGGGGTGCCCGATGGTGAGGGCCCCCGCCTGCTCAGGGCCCCGGCATTTGCCCGGGTGCTGACGCCGGCCCTACTGGGGCACCAAGAGGAGACGCACAAGAGGGGGACCCCAACGGGGCTCCGAGGGGGCCCCGACCGGCCGGGTCCCATACTGGAGTCAGGACAGTCATGCCCTGATGGCGGCCCTGCTGGAGGCTGGAGGGGCCCCCTCTCCCTCGGGGCCCCCATTCAATGAACAGGCTGCACGGGCGGTAGGTCCGCCCCTGATGTCCACCCCTGCACAAAGCAGTAAAAGACTGGAACGATACTAATAAAGGGTAAATGATAGCAGAACTGTTAGTTTGTGGATACTAGTCACACCGACCTCCAGAATAAAAATCCTAATGTTGTCCAGCTGCTTTTTAGAGGGTACTTCAATGGATCACTTTCTGATTTGAGAATTGTAATTGCTATTAAGAATTTGTTTAGCCGGATTTCATCCCCAAGCTATGCATGTGCATCATTCACAGAAAAGTCCAGCAATACTTTGCATTTCTCAGGAACAGACTGACTATGTAGTGTTTGAATATATATGCAAAGTGCTTTAGTCAGGGGCAATCTCTCCTCAAGCCTCTTGTCACTTAGTTGCAAACAAGTAGAACATGATGAGTTTACCCCTTTGTTGTAAAATCAAATCCTGGAACCACATCAGTGGGTGCTGAATCCTGCTGGTGATCAGCAAACTATGAAATATATATTTTTTTTAAGCAAAACTATTAGTAATATCATTAAAAATGTATTAGTAATTCATTAAACAGCATTCTACATGAATAGAGAACTGAGATCACCTTGAGCTCTATTACCTGTCCGGTGATGCTTTCTCCTGCCTGACAGCTTATGTGCCGTGGTGTTGGGGCGAGGCTCTAGCTGCGTTTTAAGATCGTTCTTTAAGCATGCCTAAATAATAAGGTGCTAGTTGCACCCTTGGTATGGCTGGGTAGTTCGGTGCACTTTTCCTACCTACTTGTTTTTCATTTACTCTCCCCTGGCTCCTGTAAAACCAGTAATGTCAATCAAGGAAGAGGAGATTGTAAACAGCCCACATAAAGCATGTTTGTTTTTTGTTTTTTTTACACAAGCTTTTAGTTCAAAGTAGCCTAACAAAGGCATATTGTTGGTTTTTGGCAAAGTTAGTAATTTGGTAAAGTAGCTGACGGTGCCCTTTTAAAGGGAATGTGTCCACCCCCCTGGGCGATATCAGACCTCTCCTATGGACATACAGGTGATAGAAAAGTAAATCTATACTTACCTGTATGGCCATTGTAGGGGCCTGATTGCAGAGAAATCTGGTTTTATAAAGTCTGCTTTCCAGAGGCTTGGCGTCCGTGCGACGCCAAGCAAACCCCTCCAATCTGCTTACTATTCCCCTAAATCGCCGCCTCTGTGCTAAATTACCATATCCCCTCCCCTGCACGGCACAGGGTCCTGTGACTGCCCTGTGACAGGCCCTGCTCTGCCTACCCTGTATGGCCATAGTAGAGGTCTGATATAGAGATTCCCTTCAACCTCCACCCACAGCGGGCCAATGGTTGAACAGCTGTGTAACAAAGTCATGGGTTTTTAGCCCAAAAGGGAAGACTTTCAGATTGTTGTAACTTATTCTTAGCATAGTGCCCAAAGGCCTGATCATAATGGTTTGCTTAATGAAGTGACTGATTTGGAATCAGAGTAACTATCCAAGATGCTTCATTAAGAGAGTACACTGAAGGAAATGTGCACATGATGTCTTAAAATCGTGATCTTCTAGAAGGACAGGTAAGGGTCTCACTAAATGCTGATATGGCGGCCTGCTGTGCACTGGTGCCACAGAACCCAGAAGGGTGCATGGATGTACTTCTCCACAAGAGGCCCTCACACATTCACACACCTCCACCCTACCACCTCAGAACAGCAGAGGGAGCCCGTTAGGGATATATAAAGGGAGGGTGGAGCCAGGCAGCTCAGTCAGAAGTTAGTTAGTCTCTCAGACACAGAGAGGGACAGAGCTCAGAGTTGAGCAGAGAGCGTGCTGATGCTCAGAGAGCAGCGAAGAGGCAGCAAGCTGGCTGCTGTGCTTAGGCAAGCCAAGGCCTACAGCACGTGTGAGGGCCCTGAGTGTGGCCGAAGGCGAGAGGAGAAGGAAGAAGTAGCGAGGGGGCAGAGGAGCATACCAGGCTCACCCCGATATATATACCGGACACTGGGTCCGCACCTACGGGGACCCTTTATACCCAGTAGGCACCACCGGAACCCCTGGAGGACTACAGGTCCCAGGTTCACCAAATGCTGGGCTAGGAGTCACGGAGGCCCCAGCGACCAGGGAGAGTGATCTCCAAGAAAAGTCCCTACCACCAAGTCAGCAGGTGCAAAGAGAGACAGTAACCAAGCTAGGCCTAGCTCCAGGCAGGTCAGAAGCTTAGCGAGTAAAGCCACGGATCAGGAGTCCTATAACCGCTCACTGGGGAGAGTCCAAAAGTGCACCCTTCGTCCGGAGTACACTGAACCGTGCTTGCACCATCACCAGTAAAAGTACTGAAGCTTAGCCCCGTGTGAGTGTCCGTCTTTCCTCCGGGACCGTCCTGCCGTCTCTCCCCCGCATCCACCATCTACCCCTACACTGCCGTGGGGCTAGCTCTACCTGTGGAGAGCCATACTATCCTTGCTGCCGTAACACCGGCTCCAGAGGACTGCTCCGCAGCGGCGGCACCCTTTTGCCGCATTCCACAGGTGGCGTCACAAACTTTCCAAATCCCCTATATATAATTTCCCCTTTGTACTGACCGCCCTGGGTCACGGACCGGGCCAGCCACCGTGATATCCCCCACCGGCATACGCAGAGGCCTGGCTGCCGAGGACCCCACGGCCCAGGGGTCGCGTCACTGACAGTCGGCTTAAAGGGAACCTGTCACCAGGTTTTTACCATGAGGCAAGACCACCACCTTTCAGGCCTGATATACAGCATTTTTTAATGCTGTATATATGCCCCCAACCCGGCCTACAAGACAATGTTTTATTATACTCGCCTGTGGGGCGGTCTGGTTCAAGGGGTGACGCTAGTCTTTTTCCAGCGCCTACCTTCCTTTGATGCCGTCCTTTTTGCTTCGTGTGGATGACGCGTCCCTATGTCATCCAGTCTCCCCCCGGCATTGCACTCCTGCACAGGCGAACTTCTCTGCCTTGTCGGGGGCAGAGCAAAGTACTGCAGTACACATGCCCCAGGAAAGGTCAGGTTAAGTGTCATCAGTGTTTGGTCAGTGTCACTTTTCACCATCAGTTTCACATGATAAATGAATGACATGGCTTCTATGCTTTGCAATGTTAATCATGGACAACACAAAGTGTACAGTACACTAATATCATGCGTGTGCTGTGATTCTCACAGACCCATACACTTGTACTTTTCCTCTATGAAGCCAGTTAAAAAACAAAAGCACATCACTGATTTTTGCATGGACACAGTCTGCAAAACACAGACATGTGAACAGCTCCATAAACTATAATTCATATGTATTTTATCCATGAAACTCACAGAACAGAGGGATCTGAATGAGGCCTAAAGGATAGTATACTGAAGGTTTATGTCATAACCAGAGACTGGTTTTAATTGGATTTCTACTGTTCTTTGTGCATTATCAGATACCAGATTTAAGAAACTTCACTGTAATATGGAAGGCAATGTGTAAAAAAATACTTCTTTCTGTATATTTTTTTCTATCGAGTACTTCTCAAAGTATCAATATCACAATATTTTTATATAAAAATATGTATTGATTTATTCTTGGATTGTCCATTAAAAAGAATTATTGCAGAAGGTACAAAAAATTATTAGGTACAAAGTGATTGTCCATTTGTCCATAATTAGCTTAATAGTTGAGATTCACCCATCTTTTCCTGGGATCCTGGCTGGTAGATTGCGTTTGTCTGTGTGCAGCACGTGTGTCAAGATGACACCATGTGTCCGTTGGGCCTACATCAGCAGCTGGTTTACACACAGGCCCTCGTCCTGTGGAATGGCAAGAGACACCCCAGTCTCTAACATGGGCTTTTATAGCACCTGTCATTTCGCATATGGTAGTGAACTAAAAATACACACACAAATAGCGCATGTCATCTAGAAACGATGGCTGATGCAATCTGTATGGTACAGAATAAAGAATAAAATTAATATCCATAATTAATATTTAACACAATGAAATGAACATCAAAATCAGGTTTGTCAACAATTTTTTTTTATTTCCTATATTCATTCCTATTACAAAACTTCTGTCCTGTGATAAATGTTCTATTGTACCAACACTGCCCTGAAAAGTGCCGTCAGGATTTGCCTTCTTGGTAAAGTCTCTGTCCCTGCAGACTTGGAGATCTCCAGCAATACTCCATGCAGCCATGAGGAACTTCTCTCTTTACTCCTTGGGTTTCCGTTGTCCTAGCAGGAAGTGGGCGACGTTCTCGTACATTACAAGGGTGGTACAGCAGGCGGGGTCACAAGGAGGATGTTGGGGACAATTCTCTCATAGAAGCTGTGTAAAACATTTTTTTTTCCTTTTAAGAAAGAAGAAACACAACTATTAACTCTTGTTTTCATCTACCACTAGGTCGGTGATAACTTGGTGGGGTGAGGGGGGGCACAAGTTTGGGTAAATACGGGCTATACCTATTTCTCAGAAGTTGTAAGGGAATATATCTTTCTAGGCTTTATCTTGAGTCCATTTTCCTTGTCGCTAATTCTCAGCCACCGAGCCTGGAAAAAATAAAGTTTTAACAAATATAACAAACTTTTAAATTGGTTTTTGAAATTAAAATCTATAGGCGGCCAGCGCAGTGCACTACATTCGTTTGTGGGACAGAACATGTCGTTAAAGGGTCTTTCTCATCAGTGCATTCCCAGTCCATATGCTTTATTAGAGCAGATGTCAGCAGATAATGGACAACCCCCCCCACAGGAATCCCTCCTACCATTTAAGTCATGACTACGTACCATTGCAAACAGCTGAAGAAATCTGAGGCGGACTATATACAAGAAGAGTTTTCTCATACTTTTATGCCATATCCCTAGAAGATTCCATAAGTGTCTGATAGGCGCAGATCCCAGATTTGAGACCCGCATCTGTCTCCAGACCTGGGGAACTATGAATAGAGAGATAGCAATTTTGTTTTGTGGAGGTTCCAAAAACTATCCGACGACTCGGCCTTGTGTTCGGTTATTTTTATAGACCTTGACTAGAGTGGCAGGGTACATACGAAACCAGTGCTCCATCCAATTCCTCTTGAAGCTTTTATGTGGCGGATTCAAGACCCCTGTGCTATTGATTGGAGGGTGTCTACATGGTTGAACACCCATACTAGTCTAATGTGTTTGAGATGGACAATCCTCTTAAGGAAAGTTCAGAGGAGAATACCTACTACAAAACAGCTGGTTGGGACGGATGTGGTTTTTTGCGCCACTTGGTTTGTTGTCTCATAAGATTATGTTTAAAGTTCTTTATGGTTTGTTCATGTTGAGGCTTTGTGACTTTCGTCTGTACCGTACTGTTCCTTTATTATTTCTTTAGAAAAACATTCCATGCTGTTTGATGCAGAACTGGTGCTACTCCTCTTCATGTTAAGGCATCATTCTACCAATGTGATCGCTGGTCTGATATAACTCGGGATCATTGTTAGGATGCAGGATTTATTTCAGTTAGCTCTCTACTGGGGTCCTACTAGTGCAGGCATTGAGAACGAAGTACAAAATCAGCAGGCAAATGAGTAGTCAGAAACAAGCAGAGGTCAGGGCAGGCGGCAGTGTAAAAACATAGTCAGAAACAAGCAGAGGTCAGGACAGGCGGCAATGCAAAAACATAGTCGGAAACAAGCAGAGGTCAGGGCAGGCGGCAGTACAAAAACATAGTCGGAAACAAGCAGAGGTAACGGCAGGCGGCAGTGAAAAAAACATAATCCATTGAGAAAGCCATAGTCAAAACCAGTAAATCTGTCTGAGAAGCAGCTGTGCAGAAGATGTTATGGGCACACTGCAAACAACTTGCCACTGCATTTTCTCCTGGGTAGATATTGTGTCATGGAATCCTCTTCTCAGGAGAATGACATCCCTGATATTTGGAAGTTGGTCCTTCTCTCTCATGTAGAGCCAGCATACTTCATGTGGCCTCAGCATGGCTTGCAAGTTCTTTCTAGCAGCATTGCTGACTGGCATGTATGGTATAGGATTGTAGACTTGTTTAGCAGTCACCTTAATACGCGGTGGATAGGAGTAAGGCATACTGCGGACTTTAAGTGTTTGAGAGGAAGTTGGCATCTTCCAGGTAGATGGGCTCCCGGGCAACGGGGCTGTTGTCTGTACCTCACCTATTATTTTGGTGGGTTCCTGATGTTTCTTTATATCCACTGGCTCTGCGCTGATGTTTGCTGCAGGTTGTGGTGGTGGACTTTTCAGTCTCACGTATCGGCCCGTTTTGGGTGATGGACGATATGGTGGTGGACTTTTCAGTCTCAAATATCGGCCAGTTTTTTGTTTTGGTGACCCAAACAGGCATTTAATAAATAGCACGATATGATCAAGTGCTTCCATCAGATATCCAGTAAAGCCAGTTTGCCTTTGGTGGTGTTCAGGCTTCTGGCTGTATGAGGATGTCCTGGCATGTGGGAGATGTCTCCGTGCTTGGATCTTTCCTCCAGCTACTGGGGCAGCCATTAGGCTGCCTCCCCCTCCACACACACAAAAGTGTGCGTGGATGGTAGAAAACACTCCCAAAAAAGAAATTAAGTAAAAAAAACACAAAAATATGATACAATTCGCTCTGGATTAGTGTTCAGCTCTCCTCTCTACCTCTGCTTGCCTCGCACTGACCGTTCTTGCTGAACATTCCATGACTCGTGGACAACGGAACTGTGATGTCATAAAGCCGAACATGGCAACGGGGCTAGTATAGGAAAAATAGTTATGTTATCCATGGCAGATAATCCAATATCAGCTCTCACTGCACGGATAGGGGTTAGCTACATTGGGATGAAATATATATAAATTTACTAGAGCACAAGTCTAAAGAAGTATTCCCATCTCGAAGATCCTATCCTAATCTGTAGATGTAATAATAATAATATTAGCAAATACCTCCAATTAGAAATGTAATATAGTATTTTTCATTCGCTAGGTCTCTTACCCCATGTGCAGGCATTGCAGGACCTTAGGTATCCATGGTTACGACAACTAGCAACTAGCTAACTAACTGTGACTTTATCAGTGGACATCACCATGGATGCCTAAGGTCCTGCGATGCCTGCACATGTGGAAAGAGACATAGTGAATCAAAAATACTATACTACATTTCTAATTAGAGATATTTGCTAATATTACTATTATTACACCTACTACATATTGGGATAGGATCTTGGAAATAGGAATACCCCTTTAATATTTTCAAACATGTATACTTATTAGCCTCGTATGTGAGCCAATGGGATCTACAGTGGATTGCAAAAGTATTAACCTCCTTAGTGAAGCAAACAACCAATAAGACAAAATAACGGAAAACTTCAGTGTGCATAACTATTCACCCTCCTAAAGTCAATACTTTGTAGCGCATCCTTTTGCAGAAATTACAGCTGCAAGTCGCTTTGGATAAGTCTCTATGAGCTTTCCACATCTTGCCACTGAAATTTTTTCCATTCCTCAAGGCAAAACTGCTCCAGCTCCTTCAAGTTAGATGATTTCCTCTGGTGAACAACAATCTTTAAATCTAACCACAAATTCTCAATTGGATTAAGGTCTGGGCTTTGACTAGGCCACTCTAAAACATACCTGTGTCCCCTTAATGCACTGAAGTGTTGCAAATAGCAGTATGCTTTGGTTTATTGTCTTGTTGGAAGGTGAACCTCCATCCCAGTCTCAAATCACTGACATACTGAAACAGTTTTTGCTCAAGAATATCCCTGTATTTCGAACCAGTCATCTTCACCACAACTTGGACCATTTTCCCTGTCCCTGCTGCTGAAAAACATCCCCACAGCATGATGCTGCCACCACCATGTTACACTGTTGGGATGGTGTTTTTGGGGTGATGAGCTTTGTTGGTTTGGTGCCAGACATGGCGTTTACCTTGGTGGCCAAAAAGTTCAATCTTGTCTCATCTGACCACAGCACCTTCCTCCATACATTTGGGGAGTCTCCCATATGTCTTTTGGCAAACTCAAAACAAGCCTTACATTTTTTTCTGTAAGTAAAGGCTTTTTTTCTGCCCACTCCTCCATAAAGTCCACCTCTGTGGAGTGTACGGCTTAGGCCAGTTGAGGAACAATCAGAGAAAAGGTATAATAGAAACAAGTGCACCAATTCTGCATTTATCCCCCACTCCTGGTTTTGGCTCCCACTCCTGAGAAAAAATACTGACCAAATACTGATAGTGGGGTCGTGGCCTTATTGTGGTCGTATAGACTGATACTCCAGTCTCTGCTTGGGAACTCTGCAGCTCCTTCAGGGTTACTTTGGTCTCTGTGCTGCCTCTCTGATTAATGGCCTCCTTGGCCGGGCTGAGAGTTTAGATGGGCGTCCCTCTCTTGGC
Source organism: Phyllobates terribilis (assembly GCF_046119375.1). NCBI lineage: Eukaryota > Metazoa > Chordata > Amphibia > Anura > Dendrobatidae > Phyllobates > Phyllobates terribilis. The sequence goes on from NW_027362762.1 coordinate 146,833,193, forward strand.
AGGTTTGTTGTGGTACCATATTCTTTCCATTTGATAATGGATTTGATTGTGCTCTGGATGATCATCAGAGATTGGGATATTTTTTATAACCCAACCCTGACTTGTACTTCTCAACAACTTTGCCCCTGACTTGTTTGGAGATCTCCTTGGTCTTCATGGTGTTGTTTGGTTAGTGGTACCTCTTGCTTTAGGCTATGTGCCCACGATGCAGAATTGAAGCGGAAAATTTCCGCAGCGTTTCTGCATGTCCTTGCCAGTAAAAACGCATATGGATTTTACACGCGTTTTTGCAGCGTTTTTACATGTGGATTTGACATGCGATTTTCAAATGCATTGTGAAGTCAAATCTGCATGCGGAAATGCACAAATAATGGACATGCTGCTGATTTTTCCGCAATGATAATCCGCAGTGGAAATTTCCGCAACATGTGCATAGCACATGCGGTTTATCATTGGGGACCATGGGGCACAGATTACCAGGTGATTTTTAAGCATTTCCGCTGCGGAAATTCCGCATCAAAAACGCTTGAATAACGCATAGTGGGCACGCAGCCTAATGGTGTTGCAGGCTCTGCTCTGTGGCCTTTCAGAAAAGGTAAAGTGTACAGTGCCTACAAGTAGTATTCAACCCCCTGCAGATTTAGCTGGTTTGATAAGATGCAAATAAGTTAGAGCCTTCAAACTGAAAACGAGAGTAGGATTTATGAACAGAAGCATAAATCTTACAAACCAAAAAGTTATGTTGCTCAGTTGAATTTTATTAAATTTTAAACATAAAAGTGTGGGTCAATTATTATACAACCCCTATGTTTAATATTTTGTGGAATAACCCTTGTTTGCAATTACAGCTAATAATCGTCTTTTATAAGACCTGATCAGGCCGGCACAGGTCTGTGGAGTTATCTTGGCCCACTCCTCCATGCAGATCTTCTCCAAGTTATCTAGATTCTTTGGGTGTCTCATGTGGACTTTATTCTTGAGCTCCTTCCACAAGTTTTCAATTGGGTTAAGGTCAGGAGACTGACTAGGCCACTCCAACACCTTGACTTTTTCCCTCTTGAACCAGGCCTTGGTTTTCTTGGCTGTGTGCTTTGGGTCGTTGTCTTGTTGGAAGATGAAATTACGACCCATCTTAAGATCCTTGATGGAGGAGCGGAGGTTCTTGGCCAAAATCTCCAGGTAGGCCGTGCTATCCATCTTCCCATGGATGCGGACCAGATGGCCAGGCCCCTTGGCTGAGAAACAGCCCCACAGCATGATGCTGCCACCACCATGCTTGACTGTAGGGATGGTATTCTTGGGGTCGTATGCAGTGCCATCCAGTCGCCAAACGTCATGTGTGTGGTTGGCACCAAAGATCTCGATCTTGGTCTCATCAGACCATAGAACCTTTAACCAGTCTGTCTCAGAGTCCTCCAAGTGATCATGAGCAAACTGTAGACGAGCCTTGACATGACGCTTTGAAAGTAAAGGTACCTTACGGGCTCGTCTGGAACGGAGACCATTGCGGTGGAGTACGTTACTTATGGTATTGACTGAAACCAATGTCCCCACTGCCATGAGATCTTCCCGGAGCTCCTTCCTTGTTGTCCTTGGGTTAGCCTTGACTCTTCGGACAAGCCTGGCCTCGGCACGGGAGGACAATTTCAAAGGCTGTCCAGGCCGTGGAAGGCTAACAGTAGTTCCATAAGCCTTCCACTTACGGATGATGCTCCCAACAGTGGAGACAGGTAGGCCCAACTCCTTGGAAAGGGTTTTGTACCCCTTGCCAGCCTTGTGACCCTCCACGATCTTGTCTCTGATGGCCTTGGAATGCTCCTTTGTCTTTCCCATGTTGACCATGTCTGAGTGCTGTTCACAAGTTTGGGGAGGGTCTTAAATAGTCAGAAAAGGCTGGCAAAAGAGATCTTTAATCCATACATGTGAAGCTCATTATTCTTGGTGCCTGAACTACTTCTTAATACTTTAGGGGGACCAAACAGAATTCTTGTGGTTTGAGGGGTTGAATAATAAATGACACTCTGAATTAACTTTTAACGTTTTAAAAAAAACAAAAAAAAAACAATATTTGCTGCAGAGCATTTCCCACTTCCAGGCTGATCTACAGTACAAATGTCACAATGCCAAGTTAATTCCGCATGTGTCAACCAGCTAAATCTGCAGGGGGTTGAATACTACTTGTAGGCACTGTATATATTGACAGACCATGAGACACTTAGACTGCACACAGGTGGACTTCCTTTTACTAAGCATGTGACTTGTGAAGATAATTGCTTCAACCAGGAATTTTTATGGGCTTTATAGGAAAAGGGGTGAATACTTGTGCACATAACAATTTTTAGTTCTTATCCCATAAATTAAATTTTTGCCTATATTCTTCTCAATTAACTTCACCAATTTAGACTATTTAGTGCTGATGCATCACACTCAAATTTAATTACAAAAATATTTAACACAGGTTGTAAGGAATACTTTCACAAACCATTGTATATATTGTCAGCTGCTTCCAGGAATGTCACTTCCCGGTAACAAGGATGGCCCATGATGCACACTGTCCAGACCATTGCGGTCTTCTGGATTATTTCATCTAGTTTTAGAATAAATATTGTATTTTGACCTGAACCAATAAATGGAAAATCTGTTTTAATATGTCTGCAATTCCAAAGTAACCATTGCAACATGTTCACACAGCATTTTGAATGCATTTTTAGGATTTCCTTAGAAGATTATAATAGAAAAAAAAAGTTTCAAAAAGTGCACAATTCTGCAGCATCTTTAAATGCACTTTGGACATGAGTAAAATCATATTCACTTTTTCTTAAAATGTTTAACTAGAAAAACGCTGTGGGAAAAAATGCAGCACTTAGGAAAATGGCCTTGTATAGGCTTGTTTCCTCTGTTCGTCATGAAAATTGTATTTATAATAATAATCTTTAATTAATCTTATATAGCGCTATCATATTCCGCAGCGCTTTACATACATAATTATTATTGCTAATCTAAATTCCCTATCAGCAGCGTCAGACTGGAGTACCTTGGGCCCACCAGAGAAAAATAATACTTGGGGCCCACCATGCAGTATATATACACGGGGCACATCCCCTTAGAGGTGTATCCAGGTCTTCTAGCACCCGGGGCAAAAATTCAGTTTTGCGCCCCCCCCCCAGCACATATGTGATTTGCACACTAAGGCCACGGCCCCACTATCAGTGTTCGGTCAGTATTTTTTCTCAGGAGTGGGAGCCAAAACCAGGAGTGGGTGATAAATGCAGAATTGGTGACTTGTTTCTATTATACCTTTTTTATACCACTTCAGAGAAAAATTACTGACTGAACATTGATAGTTGGGAGGATATTACACGCTGTCAGGATTGGCTACAAGGCTTTACTTTTATAATTAATGCGCTCGTCCAGGTTTCAGATGAAAGTCTGCAGTCACTGTGTGTGACTGCAGGCTTCTGAATTCTCACAGCGCATGCACTGCACACTTTTAGGATTCTCCCTTGCCGTGGAAACAGTGGACAGTCATGTGAGCACAAGTATGTGATTTGTACACTTCTGGCCACATTCCGACTAGACATGTCCGGCCTCCCTCAATTCATTTTCATTGAGTGAGGCCACACATGTCTAGTCGGCACGTGACTGGATGTATGCAAATCGCCGGCATAAGAGAATCCTGATAGCGTGCAGTGCACACTGTGAGAGTTCAGAAGTCTGCAGTCACATAGAATGACTGCAGACTCATCATAAACGTGGACATCTTTAATGCTCCTAACATAAATAAAAATAAAAAAATGTCAGCATCATAAAAAACATTTACCTCCAGGTACCTGATAGAGAACGACTCCAGAGACAGCGTCATCTTTCTTTTCTTCCTCTTGTCCAGACGCCATGATGACTTTTCTCATCGACAGCTCGTGTCTGCAGACTTCCGTCTTCTCCGGGCTTCTGCAGCACATCCCAACATGATGCCCTGAAAGATAGCAGTGTCATTATAATGCTCCTGAATACAAATATCTGCCCTACGCTGAGCCCATGAATAAATGATTGCCCCTCACTATATTCCCTGCACAAAATATGACCCACACACTGTCCCTCTTATGGTACCTGCTCTCCACACTGCCCTCTTCTTTCCATACTTGGCCCCCTCTTCACACTGTCCTCACACTGTGTCCCCCCTATAGGGCCCAGTCTCTATACTGTGCCCCCTCATCACATTCCCCCTCCTTAGCATACTGTTCCCCTCCTGACTGTGACCTTACACTGTACCCCTATGCCATCGCCCACCCACTACTCAGTCTCTATTCTGTGCCCACTCACATTTTCTCCTCAACTATTCCCCTCAATAGTCTCCTTACACGCCCCCTCCTAGATACGCCCCTGCATCCTCTATATACTACACCGCACTTGACCCATCCTCTATATACTACACCACAAAGGACACATCCTCTATATACTACACCGCAGGGGACCCATCCTCTATATACTACACCGCACGGGACCCATCTTCTATATACTACACCACACAGGACCCATCCTCTATATACTACACCGCATGGGACCCATCCTCTATATACTACACAACACATCCTCTATATACTACACCGCAGGGGACCCATCCTCTATATACTACACCGCACTTGACCCATCCTCTATATACTACACCGCATGGGACCCATCCTCAATATACTACACCGCACGGGACCCATCCTCTATATACTACACCACACATCCTCTATATACTACACCGCATGGGACCCATCCTCAATATACTACACCGCACGGGACCCATCCTCTATATACTACACCACACATCCTCTATATACTACACCGCACGGGACCCATCCATGGGCGTACCCAGGATCAAAACTAGGGGGGGGCAAGCCATGGTCGTTCAGGTTGTAAAATTTTAAAACGAAAAAGGTGAATGAAATTAAAATTTTAAGAAAATTATATGTAATTATAGAAGTGCTTTATTAGTTATTACAATTATTTGCTTGCAAAAAATTTTGATTTTTATTCTAATTACATGTCTTATACTAATATCATTTTTCTTGGGTTTGAAGAAAACTTGTTCAAAAATTTAGTTTCAATCCAGTCCTCAAAAAGTGCAGCCACTTCAATGTCTTTAACCATCTGTCCTTTCTCCAGGTCCGGACCGGTTCCTACTCCCAAGGCCCAGGCCCTTCCAAATTTCAATAATTACACAGTGAGTGAGTGTATTGTGTAATTTACACTGGCTGGCTGCCACAGTCACTGGCAGCCGGCCCACAGTAACAGGAGAAGTGCTCCACTCCGGCGGGATTCTCAGAGACAGGAAACAGGGGAGGCCGGCAGCGTGCTACGTCAGCACGCCTCAGGAGTCAGGACCCTGATCAGGTGACATGCGGTGTGCTGTGTCACTCAGCGTGCGTTAAAGGTAATCCCGGCCGGACCCCATGCAGTGACACTACGCAGTTCCGGCCGCCGGGTGCAGAGCAGGGCAGTCACCTGCGGCCGGCCGCAGAGGGAACTTTCGCTGGCCGCGACCGCCAGTGTTCTAAGTGTGTGTGTGGCAGGGCCGGCTCCAGGTTTTTGTGGGCCCCAGGCGAAAGAGTGTCAGTGGGCCCCTTTAATACATACCACGATTCATGATGCACAGACACCGAAGAGAAATATATATATATAGTACAATGCAAATATTTCACTTCTTACATTCATGAGTGATATCTATTGTAAATTCCATAATAGCTCAGAAACCAGCGAATCACTCCACACAGTATACTGGCACCCATAAAATAATAATAATAATAATCTTTATTTTTTATATAGCGCTAACATATTCCCCAGCGCTTTACATACATTATCGTCGCTGTCCCCATCGGGGCTCACAATCTAGATTCCCTATCAGTATGTCTTTGGAGTGTGGGAGGAAACTGGAGAATCTGGAGGAAACCCACGCAAACACAGGGAGCACATACAAATTCCTTGCAGATGTTGTCCTTGGTGGGATTTGAACCCAGGATCCCAGCGTTGCAAGGCTGCAGTGCTAACCACTGCGCCACCGTGCCACTCTAAATGCTCCATACCGGATACTGGTCCCCATATAACGCTCCATACAGGATACTGACCCCCATATAACGTTCCATACAGAATACTGGCCCCCATATAACGCTCCATACAGAATACTGGCCCCCATATAACGCTCCATACAGAATACTGGCCCCCATATAACGCTCCATACAGGATACTGACCCCCATATAACGCTCCATACAGAATACTGGCCCCCATATAACGCTCCATACAGAATACTGGCCCCCATATAACGCTTCATACAGAATACTGGCCCCCATATAACGCTCCATACAGAATACTGGCCCCCATATAACGCTCCATACAGGATTATGGCCCCCATATAATGCTCCATACAGAATACTGGCCCCCATATAATGCTCCATACAGAATACTGGCCCCCATATAACGATCCATACAGGATACTGGCCCCCATATAATGCTCCATACAGAATACTGGCCCCCATAAAATGCTCCATACAGAATACTGGCCCCCGTATAACGCTCCATACGGAATACTGGCCCCCATGTAACACTCCATACAGGATACTGGCCCCCATATAACGCTCCATACAGGATACTGGCCCCCATATAACGCTCCATACGGAATACTGGCCCCCATATAACGCTTCATACAGGATACTGGCCCCCATATAACGCTCCATAGAGAAAACTGGCCCCCATATAACGCTGCATACAGGATACTGGCCCCCATATAACTCTCCATACAGAATACTGGCCCCCATATAACGCTCCATGCAGGATACTTGGCCCCATATAACACTCCATGTAGGATACTGGCCCCCATATAACGCTCCATACAGAATACTGGCCCACATATAATGCTCCATGCAGGCTATTCCCCACACATAATGCCTCATACAGGCTATTCCCCTCACATAATGCCCCACGCAGGCTGTTCCCCCCACATAATGCCCCACGCAGGATGTCACCCCCCCTTATAATGCCCCATGCAGGATGTCACACACCCCACCTCCCTTATAATGCCCCATGCAGGATGTCACCCCCCCTTATAATGCCCCATGCAGGATGTCACCCCCTCCTTATAATTCCCCATTCAGGATGTCACACCACCCTCCCTTATAATGCCCATGCAGGATGTCACCCCCCCCGTTATAATGCCCCATGCAGGATGTCACCCCCCCTTATAATGCCCCATGCAGGATGTCACACACCCCTCCTCCCTTATAATGCCCCATGCAGGATGTCACCCCCCCTTTTAATGCCCCATGCAGGATGTCACACACACCCCCCTCCCTTATAATGCCCAATGCAGGATGTCACCCCCCCTCCCTTATAATGCCCCATGCAGGATGTCACCCCTACCCTTATAATGCCCCATTCAGGATGTCACACCCCCCTCCCTTATAATGCCCCATGCAGGATGTCACCCCCCCGTTATAATGCCCCATGCAGGATGTCACCCCCCCTATGATGCCCCATGCAGGATGTCACCCCCCCTCCCTTATAATGCCCCATGCAGGATGTCACACCCCCCTTCCCTTATAATGCCCCATGCAGGATGTCACACACACCCCCTCCCTTATAACACCCCATGCAGGATGTCACCCCCCCATTATAATGCCCCATGCAGGATGTCACCCCCCCTTATAATGCCCCATACAGGATGTCACACACCCCCTCCCTTATAACGCTCCATGCTGGACGTAACCCCCCCCCGTTATAATGCCCCATGCTGGATGTCACCCCCCCTCCTTATAATGCCCCATGCAGGATGTCCCCCCCCATATAATGCCCCATGCAGGATGTCACACACACCCCATATAATGCCCCATGCAGGATGTCACACACCTCCCCTCCCATATAATGCCCCATGCAGGATGTCACACACCTCCCCTCCCACATAATGCCCCATGCAGGATGTCACACACCCCCACCTCAACCCCCTCCCTTATACTGCCACAGGCCTCCATACAATAAAAATAATTAAATCAAATACTCACCTCACGTCTCACCTGCTGCCGCTGCTCCGGACGCCAGCGTCGCCGGCCTCATCCCGCTCTGCGCTGTGACTGCTCAGGAGAGAGCGCGGTGTAAAGACGTCACTGCGCCCTCTGACCTGAGACGTCACAGTGCAGCAGCCGCGGAGGAGGCAGGAGCTCCTGCGGAGGCACGGGGAGAGGTAAGTATTGTGCCGGCTGCCGGGCCCTGAGCAAGTGGGGGGGGCGGGCGCTGACACCGCTCTCCTCAGCTCATGGGTCCCATAGCGCCTGCTCAGTGCCCTGGCATTTGCCCGGGTGCTGATGCTGGCCCTGGAGTGCGGCGTGCGTCACTGCTTCTAGGTGGGGGCAGCTGCCCCCCCCCCCGCCCCACAGTGGGTACGCCCATAGACCCATCCTCTATATACTACACCACACAGGACCCATCCTCTATATACTACACCGCACGGGACCCATTCTCTATATACTACACCACACATCCTCGATATACTACACCGCATGGGACCCATCCTCTATATACTATACCGCACGGGACCCATCCTCTATATACTACACCACACATCCTCTATATACTACACTGCATGGGACCCATCCTCTATATACTACACCACACATCCTCTATATACTACACCGCACGGGAGAGCTGACAGATCCTCTTGTTTAAAATTCTACTCCACTTCAGGGTATTTACCTGAGGGGCCCTTTGCACACTGTGTAATCCCTTATTACCTGAGGGGCCTCTCACCCTTTGTCACTCTTAATTACTTAGGGGCCCCCTTCCCCACTGTCACCCACTAATATTCTGTGGGCCCTCTTCCCATTGTGTCACCCTCCTAATGCTCTGTAGGCCCCCTTCCCACTGTGTCACTCCCCTAATGCTCTGTGGGCCCCATTCCCCACTCTGTCACCCCCCTAATGCTCTGTGGGCCCCCTTCCCCACTGTGTCACCCCACTAATGCTCTGTGGGCCCCCTTCCCCACTGTCACCCCCTAATACTCTGAGGGCCCCCTTCCCCACTGTGTCAGCCCCTACTACTCTGTGGGCCCCATTACCCACTCTCACCCACTAAAACTCTGTGGGCCCCGTTTCCCACTGTGTCACCCCTTAATACTCTGTGGGCCCCCTTTCCCACTGTGTCACCCCCTAATACACTGTAGGCCCCCTTCACCACTGTCACCCCGTAATGCTCTGTGGATCCCCTTTCCCACTGTGACACCCTCTAATACTCTGAGGGCCCCCTTCCCCACTGTGTCACCCCCTACTACTCTGAGGGCCCCCTTCCCCACTGTCACCCCCTACTACTCTGAGGGCCCCCTTCCCCACTGTCGTGTTACCCCCTAATACACTAAGGGCCCCCTTCCCCACTGTGTCACCCCCTAATACTCTGAGGGCCCCCTTCCCCACTGTGTCACCCCCTAATACTCTGAGGGCCCCTATCTCCACTGTGTCACCCCCTAATACTCTGAGGGCCCCCTTCCCCACTATGTCACCTCCTAATACTCTGAGGGCCCCCTTCCCCACTGTGTCACCCCTTACTACTCTGAGGGCCCCCTTCCCCACTATATCACCCCCTAATTCTCTGAGGGCCCCCTTCCCCATTGTCACCCACTAATTCTCTGTGGGCCCCTTTCCCACTGTGTTACCCCCTAATGCTCTGTGGGCCCCCTTCCCCACTGTGTCATCCCCTAATACTCTGAGGACCCCCTTCTCCAGTCACCCACTAACATTCTGTGGGCCCCCTTTCCCATTTTGTCACCCCCTAAAATTCTGTGGGCCTCCTTTCCCACTGTGTCACCCCCTACTACTCTGATGGCCCCCTTCCCCTCTGTCAACGAGTAATATTCTGTGGGCCTCCTTTCCCACTGTGTCACCCCCTAATACTCTGTGGGCCTTCTTTCCCACTGTGTCACGCCCTACTACTCTGTGGGCCCTCTTTCCCACTGTGTCACCCCCTAATGCTCTGAAGGACCCTTTCCCACTGTGTCACCCCCTAATACTCTGAGGGCCCCCTCCCCACTGTGTCACCCCCTACTACTCTGAGGGCCCCCTTCCCCACTGTGTCACCCCTACTACTCTGAGGGCCCCCTTCCCCACTGTCGTGTCACCCCCTAATACACTGAGGGCCCCCTTCCCCACTGTGTCACCCCCTAATACTCTGTGGGCCCCTTTCCCACTATGTCACCCTCTAATGCTCTGTGGTCCCCCTTCCCCACTGTGTAACCCCCTAAAACTCTGAGGGCCCCCTTCCCCAATGTGTCACCCCCTAATACTCTGAGGGCCCCCATCCCCACTGTGTCACCCCCTAATACTCTGAGGGCCCCCTTCCCCACTGTGTCACCCCTTACTACTCTGGGGGCCCCCTTCCCCACTGTCACCCACTAATATTCTGTGGGCCCCTTTCCAACTGTGTCACCCACTAATACACTGAGGGCCCCCTTCCCCACTGTGTCACCCCCTAATTCTCTGAGGGCCCCCTTCCCCATTGTCACCCACTAATTCTCTGTGGGCCCCTTTCCCACTGTGTTACCCCCTAATGCTCTGTGGGCCCCCTTCCACACTGTGTCATTCCCTAATACTCTGAGGACCCCCTTCCCCAGTCACCCACTAATATTCTGTAGGCCCCCTTTCCCACTTTGTCACCCCCTAAAACTCTGTGGGCCCCCTTTCCCACTGTCAACGACTAATATTCTTTGGGCCTCCTTTCCCACTGTGTCACCACCTAATACTCTGTGGGCCCTCTTTCCCACTGTGTCACCCCCTACTACTCTGTGGGCCCCCTTCCCCACTGTCGTGTTACCCCCTAATACACTAAGGGCCCCCTTCCCCACTGTGTCACCCCCTAATACTCTGATGGCCCCCTTCCCCACTGTGTCACCCACTAATTCTCTGTGGGCCCCTTTACCACTGTGTTACCCCCTAATGCTCTGTGGGCCCCCTTCCCCACTGTGTCATCCCCTAATACTCTGAGGACCCCCTTCTCCAGTCACCCACTAACATTCTGTGGGCCCCCTTTCCCATTTTGTCACCCCCTAAAATTCTGTGGGCCTCCTTTCCCACTGTGTCACCCCCTACTACTCTGATGGCCCCCTTCCCCTCTGTCAATGACTAATATTCTGTGGGCCTCCTTTCCCACTGTGTCACCCCCTAATACTCTGTGGGCCCTCTTTCCCACTGTGTCACGCCCTACTACTCTGTGGGCCCTCTTTCCCACTGTGTCACCCCCTAATGCTCTGAGGGACCCTTTCCCACTGTGTCACCCCCTAATACCCTGTGGGCCCCCTTTCCCACTGTCACCCCCTAATACTCTGAGGGCCCCCTCCCCACTGTGTCACCCCCTACTACTCTGAGGGCCCCCTTCCCCACTGTGTCACCCCTACTACTCTGAGGGCCCCCTTCCCCACTGTCGTGTCACCCCCTAATACACTGAGGGCCCCCATCCCCACTGTGTCACCCCCTAATACTCTGTGGGCCCCTTTCCCACTATGTCACCCTCTAATGCTCTGTGGTCCCCCTTCCCCACTGTGTCACCCCCTAAAACTCTGAGGGCCCCCTTCCCCAATGTGTTACCCCCTAATACTCTAAGGGCCACCATCCCCACTGTGTCACCCCCTAATACTCTGAGGGCCCCCTTCCCCACTGTGTCACCCCTTACTACTCTGGGGGCCCCCTTCCCCACTGTCACCCACTAATATTCTGTGGGCCCCTTTCCAACTGTGTCACCCACTAATACACTGAGGGCCCCCTTCCCCACTGTGTCACCCCCTAATTCTCTGAGGGCCCCCTTCCCCATTGTCACCCACTAATTCTCTGTGGGCCCCTTTCCCACTGTGTTACCCCCTAATGCTCTGTGGGCCCCCTTCCACACTGTGTCATTCCCTAATACTCTGAGGACTCCCTTCCCCAGTCACCCACTAATATTCTGTAGGCCCCCTTTCCCACTTTGTCACCCCCTAAAACTCTGTGGGCCCCCTTTCCCACTGTCAACGACTAATATTCTTTGGGCCTCCTTTCCCACTGTGTCACCACCTAATACTCTGTGGGCCCTCTTTCCCACTGTGTCACCCCCTACTACTCTGTGGGCCCTCTTCCCCACTGTGTCATCCCCTAATACTCTGAGGACCCCTTTCCCCACAGTGTCACCCCCTAGTAGCCTGGGGGCCTCCACCCCTAACTGCATGAGACAATTAAATGACAGTGTTGAGGCTGGAGAACTAGTTATAAGAAATGTACTCACACTGACTCACTCCAGGTCTCCAGCAGGAAGCTCTCTCTCTCTCTCTCCTTCTCTCTCTCTCTCCCTCCCTCTCTCTCTCTGCTTCTCCATCACAAAAACATAACGGGCATGGCGCTTGACCAATCAGCACAGCTCTTTTGTGAGGACCCACAAGCAAAACTAATGCTGATTGGCTGCACTGAAACTCTGCAAGCAATCAGTGTTAGATTAAAAAAAAGGGAAAGGGAATAAAGGAGAGAAGGTGTGCAATTCAATATATTTTAATCAAGTGATAATATATAATTTTCACAGCATATTTCTGGAGCCAGAAAGATAGATACAAAAAGAGGTCAATGCATGTTACATACAATCATACACTTAATGATATACAATCATTAGTCCACAGGTTATGGTAGTAAACAAAGTAATATAAATAATGTCAGTCCATATCAATTATGTATTAGAATGATCACAAATGACCATATCTGTCTACAAACCACAGAGATTGTAAAACATGAAACCACAAATTTACATCACATAAGACATAATGGTACACATGCAAAGTGTGGTTTAAGGGTACCCTGCCTAACTTGAGTAAAGTGCAGCGCCATGCATGGACCCCACAGTGGAAGAATCCCCCGCTTACAAACCCCAACGTACGTTTCCTCTTTGAGTTATAGCTTTATCAGGGGGGAATATGATGAGCCCCAAGCCACAGCCTCTTTATATACCTTGTGGCATTGTAAAATGCCATATGCCAGACTCTCTATAGCGCTACACCGCTTCCTGTCTCTCACCTCCGAACCGGAAGTACAACTGCGTCACCGCGGCAGGAAGTGCGCGCACGTCCAGGAGCAGGGACGCGTCACCATGACTCCCGGACATGCGCACTCGCGGTCCTAGACGCTGTGTCTCTCAGAGGAGGGAGGGGGAATAGAGGGAGCGCAAGTGACGGCAGATCATTAGAACAGGGGTAGGTATTAACTCCTAATGGGCCAAAGTGGACATATGAGCACAGAAGGAAAATCATTAACAATGCAAAGCTATACCACATATATCAACCCAGAAAACCTTTTACAAGAATAATTAATATGTGAAAGTGCGGCCACAATTACAATTATCCTGACTGTAATAAAAGTCACACTTTTTCAGCCCATGCCAATTTCGTCCGGAGGATGGTGTCCATTCACATCAGATCGTACCGAAGACTAGAGGGGGCTACATCAAAAAAACAACAGATTTAATTCTTTAAAAAAAAAAAAAATTCTAAAAAATATATATTTAAAATGTAATGTAGGTACATAACACAGAAGACACTGGGAACGATGTTCACAAAAAAGGGGCAAAACTAAGGGATTCATTCAAACCCCCAAGGGTCATCGTCCCCAGGGTTACAATCCAGCGCGTTTCACGCTGGGCAAGGACCCTTCTAATATTGCCTCCGCGGATCCCACCATGGACGACCTCAATCCCCCTAACCTTAAGGGAAGCAGGGTCGCAATCATGGTGGGTCCTAAAATGGCGGGGCAATGTTTTCAATAAAGAAGGGTCCTCCACCATCCGGGCAGCAGCAATGTCCCTCACATGCTCCCTCACACATCTGCGCAACTCTCTTGATGTCAGACCAACATATATGAGTTGGCACCCGCAGGTGGCATAATACACCACATTGCAGGTGCCACAATTCACATATTCCTTAATAATGTTTTAGTACTGTACGCCGACATGAATGAGGCAATGCGGAGGACATTGCTGCACGCCAGACAATTCCCACACTGAAAGCATTCGCTCAAAGATCGAGTAGATTCAAACAAAGATGGTGTTTAGGGAGCATAATGACTCCGAACAAGTATGTTGCGCAGATTTCTAGATCTGCGAGCTGTCATTAATGGATAATCCACCAGTGAATCCCTTAAATGAGGGTCGGTCTGGAGGACAGGCCAATGACGCTTTAAAATGGACATGATGCTCTCCCACTCATGGTTGTAGGTGGTAATAAATCTGTCCTTAGACTGATTAGAGGTCATACCCCTGGTCACCTTAGTACGAAGCAATTCAGTGCGAGAAGTGTGCTTCGCTCTAAGGTACCCTGTCTTGATACTCCGGTTGCTGTAACCTCTCTCTCTGAAGCGCGATGCCAAACACAGACACACAACAGCTGATCGGAAGACAGCAGCGCTCCATCAGCACAGAGTCAGCTGTGACCGTGCTGACTCTGTACCAGTAAGAGTGCACTGCTCTCTGAGGAGCAGTGCGTGCCATAAAGATCAGTATTGAAGCCGGCAGGCCATGAGAAGGAGTTGCACTTCACATTGCTCCGATGAGCAGTGCAGCCGGGTACAGAATGAAATGTTCACCCCTCTCTAAGGAGCGTGCACGTGGACGAGATACAGGAGCAGATAGGCACAGTTAATGTGAAGGCGCTGCGCTTGACAAATGAGAAGTGCCGTAGGTGGGCGTGTCCTGGATGGGCGGGCCCACCAGAGGATTCTCCGGTTATCCGGTGGGCCAGTCCAACCCTGCCTATCAGTATGTCTTTGGAGTGTGGGAGGAAACCGGAGAACCCAGAGGAAACCCACTCAAACATGGGGAGAACATACAAACTCCTTAAAGATGTTGTCCTTGGTGCAATTTGAACCCAGGACCACGGGCAGCATTTATACTACTTAGCAACATGACCTTGTTTCCTTTGTTCGTCATGAAAATTGTATTTAGATTTTTTTTTTCTGCCATCAGAGACCATGATTTTCTGTGATTATGGATGGACGGTCACACCAGAGGAATACTTCCTGGGTTTAATGGGTTACTAACAAAATCAAAATAAGAAGTCCGTTTTCTGTACATACAGAATTAATAATAATCTGTGCCAATACAACCTAGTTCTACATCTGCACTGATTTGCAGCTATCCCCTCCCTAATGATGATCCCACATGACTCTCTTTACCCTACTTATCCATCCTCCAGTAGTTCTAATGCTGTTGGACGATTGTGCTCAGATGCACCTGACTCGCCCCCTGGGCCTTGGGGTACCCGGGACCGGGCTTCTGTACGATGCTGGGGGTAGTAGTGGCAACCCGATCCCGTGGCTCAGGGTGGTCAGACCAAATTGTGACAGTCTATTTATAGATTTAGGAATGTCCGACTACGCCACCCGTGGATTGCGGTCAGAGATAACCGCCGCTGCGAGGCAGACCGCTGAGGCTGGTGTTGGTGTGCAGCACAGGGGTAGGATAACTCCCCACGGGAAGAGTGTAGCCTCAGGGCAGTGTATATGGATGCTGGGGGTGATAGTGCCGGCCGCAATAGTAAAAGTTCAGAGCCTGTTTCCAACAGTTCTGGGTCTTTATTGTAGATGTTACTAATGACCCAACAGTAGTACCGGGTAGGAATGGGCCTGGGTATCGGAGAGCATTCGGGGGAGCCCCACCAGTCAGGGTGAGTGTGTAGGCCTACCGTTTTCTGTATGCTCTTGCTGACTATCCCCCTTTTCGTGGTGTAATAGTCCATGTCCCTGAGCTGGCCGTGTACTTCTCGCCTGTATGGCTTGCGACTCGGGCCTTGGGTACCTTTTGCTTTCTCCTGCTGTACTGGTCCCTCTGTGTGGCGGAGCCTCCAGGCTTCTTAGGCCAAGGGACCTGAAATCCCTCGCGGGTTGGTTCTCTGCTGCTGGGCTTGCAACCCTGACAGCCTCGGACCCCAATGTCCGGTTGTGTGCTTCTCTCAGCCAGGACCGGCTCTCGTCGCCTCTGTCCCTGGCTTGCAGTTTCTCCTCTGCCTCACGGACTCCTCAGCCGCTGCTGACCTGTCCCTCTTCTCTGAGAACCCTTCTGGACACTTCAGAAGTGGGTTCTGGTCTCTCTAACCCTGCCCCAGTTCCAGCTTTTATAAGGGCTGCCAGCTCACCCTACTGGCCTGGGACAGGAGGTGTTGCATGCTAATTGTCCCTGACCAGGGAACCTCCCTCCTGCTCTCAGACACAGCCTTTAATATTTGTGGCATCCAGGCCTGGGGTGACACACATCTAATGACCCTGTCTAATAAATCATCTGACGGCTGGGTTGTAGCACAGTTCAGCTATGCTATGCTGAAGAACCCACTGATGCCATCCGAATTTGTACCTTATGATGCTGTCTAGTTTATGAAAAACAAGTGCAGATATGACCCTTTCTCATAAAGTATCCCCCAGACCATCTGACGACATCATCATTGCCCTGAAAGCTGTGTTGTAGCACAGCTCTGCTGTTCTATGCTCAGCTCTGCTATACATGCAGGGGAGATCATGATCATAGCTCTATAGATCCGCATGAGCCAATTAAATGTTTTGTAAATAGTAATGAATTGGTCAGATAGTGGTCACCTCATCCATATAAATAAAAACTTTACTGGAATCACACATGAAAAGAACAAATACAAGTTTATGGGTCCATGAAAATCACAGAACGCACATGGATGGCATCAGTGTGGAGTCCGTGTTGTGTCTGTGATTAACTTTGGCTGCAGATCCACATGGAGTTGTCCTGCGGTGCAGATTTTAAATGTGCGACATCTGAATAAAACTGCAGCGTTTCGCTGTGGATTTCACCCATTGCTTTACATGGGATGAATTCCATTGCAAAATTCTGAGCAAATGTGCATGTTAACCATGTGCTTTTTGCCACACATTTTGCCCAAGATTAGCAGCAGGGATTTTTTTTTAATGTAAAATTTTGCTTTTTTTCACTGATTTGCTACACCTGTAATTTTTCCCCGCTTTCTAGTACACCATATGATAAAATGAAAGGTGTCATTCAAAAGTGCAACTTGTACCACAAAAAAAACAAGTTGTGACACAGCTATATCGATGGAAAAATAAAGTTATGGCTCTTGGAAGCAAAGGAGGTAAAAACAAAAGGGCAAAAATGGAAAATTGCCAAGTCCGGAAGGGGTTAAACGGCACATTTTCACAGTGAATGCAAAAAAACAAAGTAATGCAGCCACATGTACAGCAGCGTGTGACGTCATCCAGTCTACGGAGCATGCAAGTCCCGGTCCTTACGCGTTTCAGAAAACTCGGTTTCCTTCATCAGAGGAAACTGTTAACAGTTAACTTTTTGCGTTCAGGCACGCCACCGGCTGGAGCTGCCTGTTCCCTACACTGCAGCTCTACGTGCATCTTTTTTTTCGCCGAGGACCTCCGTACACCCACCGAGTGGGGGTCTTCCTGCTCTTCTTTCAAGCGGATGCAACAAAGAACTTTGCTGGACTGCATAGGTAAATAGGGTAATTATCTACTCCATTAGTGTATTGTGCTTATCACTATGTTTCTTCAGTGTTTAACATGTAACTGGATACACATTGATACATATGCTATAATAGCAGGGTGGGCAAATTAGGCTGATCTCCTAACTTCAATTTTTTCCAATTTTTTCTAAATGATCTTTTGCAGCCAGGTTAGTCACCTGCCCCAAAGCTTGCTATTCGGTGTACAATGCACATATACAATCTCTTTTCTTGTTTTTACTGTTTTTATTGGTGTTCATTTACATGTATACTTATTGTGCTGTTGATGTATACATGAAGTTTTTTGAAATTTAGCACACTTGTTGTGTGTCCTATGTGCTTATGGTTTCTTAAACACATCGAAAGCAGACAAAACAGGTTTTCTATAAAAACGACACAAAGCAGCCCAGTAAGTGATACTGTTCCCATGCGCTTGGTTCTGAACACTACTCTCATCATGGTTCCATGCCTGCGCTGCGTTCAGCACCAGCAGGGACTATGATGAGGGTAGTGGTAGTCTGCTCACGCAGTGTCCTCACCTGTAAAAAAAATAATAAAATAATAAAATCCATGCACTCACTTCTCCTAGGTGTCCCCCACTGTATTCCATGTGACTACTGGACTAGGTGGACCTCCACAATATTAAAGGGGGTTACCCACAAAGTTCATTTTTAATTAATGGATCTTAATTTCTGCTATCTTTTTAAGTTTCCCATGATGATGATATAAATGTTCCCCTGCTGTGACCATGCTGCAGCTGTGATCCCATGCTGTCCTGTACACTTTTTTTTTAATACATCCAATTGTGGAACATATTGATCCAAGATCTATTAATTGAAATGAGCTTGGTTCATGGGACAATCTCAAGACTTGGGCTGCATGGTGATACTTAACTGTGATCTGGGTCTTGCTGCCAAAAATCTCTGCCAATACTAGCATATTACTACCTTTTTTTTTGTTGTGGCCAAAGTCGCCTTGTAGCCCCAGCAGCCAATTGCTGGCCCATTCACAGGATGCTGGGCCACACAACACCTTACCATATCACAACTTAGTGGCTAAAGTCTTTTAAAATAGTCGGTTATGTACTGTGCAATTAGAGCAGGTGTCTGGTAGTTACATGGATGTACAGTGGGTACGGAAAGTATTCAGACCCCTTTAAATTTTTCACACTTTATTTCATTGCAGCCATTTGGTAAATTCTAAAGAGTTCAGTTTTTTTGCTCTCATTAATGTACACTCTGCACCCTATCTTGACTGAAAAAAAACCCCAGAAATGTAGAAGTTTTTGCAAATTTATTAAAAAATATATACTTAAATATCACATGGTCATAAGTATTCAGACCCTTTGCTCAGACACTCATATTTTAGTCACATGCTGTCCATTTCCTTGTGATCCTCCTTGAGATGGTTCTACTCCTTCATTGGAGTCTAGCTGTGTTTAATTAAACTGATAGGACTTGATTTGGAAAGGCACACACCTGTCTATATAAGACCTCACAGCTCACAGTGCATGTCAGACCAAATGAGAATCATGAGCTCAAAAGGAACTGCCCAAGGAGCTCAGAGACAAAATTGTGGCAAGGCACAGATCTGGCCACGGTTACAAAAGAATTTCTGCTGTACTCAAGGATCCTAAGAGCACAGTGGCCTCCATAATCCTTAAATGGAAGACGTTTGGGACCACCAGAAGACTTCCTAGACCTGGCTGACCAGCCAAACTGAGCAATTGTGGGAGAAGAGCTTTGGTGAGAGGTAAAGAACCCCAAAATCACTGTGGCTGAGCTCCAGAGATGCAGTAGGGAGATGGGAGAAAGTTCCACAAAGTCAACTCTCACTGCAGCCCTCCACCAGTCGGGCCTTTATGGCAGAGTGGCTCGACGGAAGCCTCTCCTCAGTGCAAGACATATGAAAGCCGGCATAGAGTTTGCTCAAAAACACATGAAGGACTCCCAGACTATGAGAAATAAGATTCTCTGGTCTGATGAGATGAAGATAGAACTTTTTGGTGATAATTCTAAGCGGTATGTGTGGAGAAAACCAGCACTGCTCATCACCTGCCAATACAATCCCAACAGTGAAACATGGTGGTGGCAGCATCATGCTATGGGGGGTGTTTTTCAGCTGCCGGGACAGGATGACTGGTTGCAATTGAAAGAAACTTTTTTTTTTTAATGAAGTGACAGCATTTTAACTAAAATTTTGTTTTCCCGCTGTTAAACCTGCTGATACAGATTTTAGTTTCATAAGTTTGTCCTGTTACCGATATATTTTGTTTTTATTTAAGTCACAATGTAGAGAGTGGGGTATTAAAGGCATTTCAATTTAGTTCTGTAATGTCAGGAATTTTTCAGAAAACAAATAAAGATGGACTGAAATCTGGTGTCATTTTTCTTCTATATTGAACACTTGCAATGTTTAATAAGCCCCCACAAAGCCAGGGGCGGACATACCGCCCCGGCCCGAAGGTGGAGAGGGGCCCTTGCAGGCAGGAGCATGTGAGAGTGTGAAATGTGATAACAGCAGGAGAGCACTAGGACCCTGTGACTTTTGCCTGGCTGAGCTCAGAGGAGGGGCAGTGCAAGAAACTCTATGTGTTCTAAGAGTGTCTGAGGTGTGAGAGGCTAGACAGGAAGTCTGTGAGAACGGAGCTGCAGGAAGATGCTGTCTTTACACGCTTCCCTGTGGAGTTTGTTTACCCCTTTTTCTCTTTAAGAACAAGTGCTGAGCTGGGGAAAGCTGTGTGGCTCTGTGGAGTTTTGTCGAAGTCCATGCTGAGTGAATTAGAGACTTTGTGCTGGAGGAGTCACGTGTCGAGTGATAAAGGAAGGGACTGAGGAATCCATTTCTGTGACGGAGCACATGGTTGGTGTACTGAATAAGAGTGAGAGACTTCGGGAGGAAAGAAGGTTTCTGGTGCCATTTCTACTGAGAGGATATTGACAAGCCTTTGTGAAGAGATTTTCCCAGACCTTAATCTGAGGCTACAGGACTAAAGTCCCCGGCGTGTGGGCTCGGCATCGGCCGACAAGACAAGGAATTTTTGCTGTTTTTGTGAACTTTGTTTTTGTTTTGGCGCCAAAGTTTTCCGGGACTAGCTGCAGCCACCGTGATTCACAGGCCTGTGATAGACTGCATCTGAGGTTAACGGTACCATAATTTTAAGATACCTGGGTATCCTGATAATAAGGGTATAAGAGCAATTGATATAGTTTTGTGCATTATTATTGTTAATAGGGGTAGGATTGTATTCAGTGTGCCATCTCAGGGGGTCCCCATATACCGCCCTCACTAGACTGACTTTGTGTTTAGGTAAAATTGTTCCAGATCACTAGAATAATTCACATAAACTGGAAACCTTGAGATTGGCACATTGATTTCAGCTCTTGCTGATTGTGTGTATCTAGTAGAGACAGTGTCCCAGGCAGAACCTTAGACTGATTCATTCAATACTGAATTTTAGTCTAATCCCTGTTTTAGTAAAGAAAGTGTTGTTTATTTCTGTCTCTGTCTCAGTTTGTGACTCACTGGATCTCTCTCAGACCCCCGGTCATTAACAAGCGTACCGCCCATAAGGGCAGACAACGCAGCCATTCAGTCCATATTATGGGCAGAAGAGGGGCCCTATGTCAAGCAGCACCGGGCCCCTTTCACTCCTGCCCCTAATCATTCTGACCCCGGGGAGAGAGCGGAGCACACGGCGCAGAGAGCAGGGCTACAAACAGGGGGCGTGTCCTGCAGGGAGAGAGACGCTGGCCAATGAACGCTTTCCTCATCAGACTGAGGAGAGCGCTCATTGGCTGCAGCCTCTGGCTCCTGCACGGCGCTCAATAGTAAGTGTTCGCCTCACCTGCAGTCAGGGTCCCCGGGCTGCACAGCACACAGAGGCCATAGTGGAGGAAGAGCAGGACTGACTGTGCTTCTGCTGCTCCCTCCGGTCCTTCCAGCAGTAGCTGCTGACAGAGAAGAGGTGGGAGATTAGGCTCACTGCACAGGACAGCACAGCAGCAGGGGCTGATGTCAGTATACTGTGTCCCCATCCCCCACACTGGTGTCTGAAGCCCTCTCCACTTCATCTCTGAGCTATGTGGCAGAACTCATGCACAGCTCACATCTGAACACCTGGTATCATAGATTAGTGCATGTATGTATAGGTGTGTGTGTATACATGTGTGTCTATATCTGTGTCTATATTACTGTGTGTATACATGTGTGTCTATATAACTGTGTGTATACGTGTGTGTGTGTATATATATATGTGTGTGTATGTACTGTAGATGTATATATGTGTATCAATACAGTATATGTATGTACGGTGTATGGTATATGTGTATGTATGGTATATGTGTGTATAGATATATGTATGTACGGTATACGTGTGTGTGTATGTACAGTGTGTGTGTATGTACAGTATATGTATGTGTGTGTTTATGTATATGTTTGTGTGTGTGAACATATTTGTTTTCAGTTCATGTATTATACTGTGATTGTAAAGAATAGAAGAATAAACCTGGCTCTTTAAAGGGTTATTCACCAAATAATCAAGGTATCCTCAATCCATCGCATCGGGAATAACTTGCTGGTCACTGGGGATTGGACCACTGGGCCCCCCAGAGATTCTGGGAACAGAGCTCTGCAGTGTCGTCCTGAATGGAGCAGAGTTGTGCCTGTTTGGCCTCTGCTCTATTCATTATCTATGAGCTGCTGAGCGCTGCGCTCGGTTATTTCCATCAGCTCCATAGACAATGAATAAAGTAGATACCAGATGATACAGATACCAGACATATAATATATACATGGTTGGAATTTGCCGGTCCCAGCCATTATCACGTAACCATGAGGATGCGCTTTTCACACTTGCTGTCATGTGTCAACTAGAGAGTCTCAGCCATATCTTGCAATGTTCTATTCACCAACATAGCTGACACTCTAGTTGTCACCTGACTGCAAGTCTGACTGTGCTGGAACCAGCAGAACCGAATCTTTATCTTTACTGATATATATATATATAATTTGTCTCCATGTCAGTGAAAATATATATTTTTAGAGGTGTGGAGGGGCCCATTTACTATGGAGCCCTGTGATTTCTATGCACACCCCTGCTTACAGGGCGGCAATAATGACGGTATCCTGGCTTGTTGCTCGGAGCCCGAGGCTTCGGGGGTCTCACGGCATGATTTCCCTGATCTTAGGCGGCATCCTAGGCAGCAAGGGGGACCCAGGCACATTTCTTGCACAGGGGCCCCAAGCTGTCAATGTCCACCAGGGGCGGACTCAGACTGTAGTGGGCCCCTGTGCAAGAAATTTTTGCCCCCCCCTGCCCTTCATAGGTCAACAAAGTTATGTAAACATAACCCCCCCATGTGCATCTCTCACACCCACATGTGCATCTCTCATCCCCCCATGTGCAGCTCATCCCCCCATGCATCTTTCACGCATCTTTCATCCCCCCCATGTGCAGCTCTCATCCCCCCCATGTGCAGCTCTCATCTCATCCCCCCGTGCATCTCATCCCCCCGTGCATCTCATCCCGCCCCGTGCATCTCATCCCGCCCCGTGCATTTCATCCCGCCCCGTGCATCTCTCATCCCCCCATGTGCATCTTATCCCCTCCGTGCATCTCTCATTCCCCCATGCATCTCTGATTCCCCCCCACTCCTAGTTAATTAATTGTATTTAAAAAAAAAAAAAAACTTGTTATGCTTACCCCCATGGATCCCTGCAGAATCCTGGCGCTCATCCACATCGCTGCCACCAGGTTCACCTGACTTCCAGCGCCGTCACATGACCGGAAGTCAGGGGAATCATGAAGGCGCTGACGCAGCAGCGCTGAACTGCTACACAGAGGAAAGCAGCGCTGAGATGTCCCGGCGCTTAACGCTCAGCATGGGGCCGGGGGCCCAGGGCCGGCTCCAGGTTTTTGTGGGCCCCAGGTGAAAAAGTCTCAGTGGGCCCCTTTAACACATACCACGATTCATGATGCACAGATACCGCAGAGAAATATATGTATAGTACAATGCAAAGATTTCACTTCTTACATAGTGATATCTATTGTAAATTCCACAATAGCTCAGAAACCAGCGAATCGCTCCACACAGTATACTGGCCCCCATAAAATGCTCCATACAGGAGACTGGCCCCCATAAAATGCTCCATACTGAATACTGGCCCCCATAAAATGCTCCTTACAGGATACTGGTCCCCATATAATACCTTATACAGAATACTGGCCCCCATGTAACGCTCCATACAGAATACTGGCCCCCATATAACGCTCCATACAGAATACTGGCCCCCATATAATGCTCCATACAGAATACTGGCCCCCATAAAATGCTCCATACAGAATACTGGCCCCCACAAAATGCTCCAAACAGAATACTGGCCCCCATATAACACTCCATAAGGAATACTGGCCCCCATATAACACTCCATACAGGATTTTGGCCCCCATATAACGCTTCATACGGAATACTGGCCCCCATATAACGCGCCATACGGAATACTGGCCTCCATATAACGCTCCATACGGGATACTGGCCCCCATATAACGCTCCATACAGAATACTGGCCGCCATATAACGCTCCATGCAGGATACTGGCCCCAATATAATGCTCCATGCAGGATAGTGGCCCCCATATAACGCTCCATGCAGGATACTGGCCCCCATAAAATGCTCCATACAGAATACTGGCCCCCATAAAATGCTCCATACAGGATACTGGTCCCCATATAACGCTCCATACAGAATACTGGCTCCCATATAACGCTCCATACAGGATACTGGCCCCCATATAACGCTCCATACAGAATACTGGCCCCCATATAATGCTCCATACAGAATACTGGCCCCCATAATATGCTCCATACAGAATACTGGCCCCCATAAAATGCTCCATACAGAATACTGGCCCCCATATAACGCTCCATATGGAATACTGGCCCCCATATAACACTCCATACAGGATACTGGCCCCCATATAATGCTCCATACGGAATACTGGCCCCCATATAACGCTCCATACGGAATACTGGCCCCCATATAACGCTCCATGCAGAATACTGGCCCCCATATAACGCTCCATGCAGGATACTGGCCCCCATATAACGCTCCATGCAGGATACTGACCCCCATAAAACGCTCCATACAGAATACTGGCCCCCATTTAACGCTCCATGCAGGCTGTTCCCCACACATAATGCCCCACGCAGGCTGTTCCCCCCACATAATGCCCCACGCAGGCTGATCCCCCCACATAATGCCCCATGCAGGCTGTTCCCCCCCATATAGGATGTCACCCCCCTTATAATGCCCCATGCAGGATGACACCCCCCCTTCCTTATAATGCCACATTCAGGATGTCACACACCCCCCCTCCCTTATAATGCCCCATGCAGGAAGTCACACACACATCCCTCCCTTATAATGCCCCATGCAGGATGTCACACCCCCCTTATAATGCCCCATGCAGGATGTCACACTCCCTCTCCCTTATAATGCCCCATGCAGGATGTCACTCCCCCCCGTTATTATGCCGCATGCAGGATGTCACCCCCCCTTATAATGCCCCATGCAGGACTTCACCCCCCCCCCCCCTTATAATGCCCCATGCAGGATTTCACACACCCCCACCTCACCCCCCCTCCCTTATACTGCCACAGGCCTCCATACAATAAAAAAAGAAATCCAATACTCACCTCACGTCTCACCTGCTGCCGCTGCTCCGGACTCATCAGCGTCACCGGCCTCATCCCGCTCTGCGCTGTGACTGCTCAGGAGAGAGTGCGGTGTAAAGACGTCACCGCGCCCTCTGACCTGAGACGTCACAGTGCAGCAGCCGCGGCGGATGCAGGAGCTGCTGCGGAGGCACGGGGAAGGGTAAGTATTTTGCCGGGTGCCAGGGCCCTGAGCAAGCGGGGGGGGAGCGGGCGCTGACACCGCTCTCCTCCGCTCACGGGTCCCATAGCACGCGGGGTGCCCGATGGTGAGGGTCCCCGCCTGCTCAGGGCCCCGGCATTTGCCCGGGTGCTGACGCCGGCCCTACGGGGGCCCCATGAGGAGACGC
Source organism: Phyllobates terribilis (assembly GCF_046119375.1). NCBI lineage: Eukaryota > Metazoa > Chordata > Amphibia > Anura > Dendrobatidae > Phyllobates > Phyllobates terribilis. Next base: position 146,858,764 of record NW_027362762.1, read on the forward strand.
ACAAGAGGGGGGCCCCAACGGGGCTCCGAGGGGGCCCCGACCGGCCGGGCCCCATACTGGAGTCAGGACAGTCATGCCCTGATGGCGGCCCTGCTGGAGGCTGGAGGGGCCCCCTCTCCCTCGGGGCCCCCATTCAATGAACAGGCTGCACGGGCGGTAGGTCCGCCCCTGATGTCCACCCCTGCACAAAGCAGTGTGACTAATGTAAAAGACTGAAACGATACTAATAAAGGGTAAATGATAACAGAACTGTTAGTTTGTGGATACTAGTCACACCGACCTCCAGAATAAAAATCCTAATGTTGTCCAGCTGCTTTTTAGAGGGTACTTCAATGGATCACTTTCTGATTTGAGAATTGTAATTGCTATTAAGAATTTGTTTAGCCGGATTTCATCCCCAAGCTATGCATGTGCATCATTCACAGAAAAGTCCTGCAATACTTTGCATTTCTCAGGAACAGACTGACTATGTAGTGTTTGAATATATATGCAAAGTGCTTTAGTCGGGGGCAATCTCTCCTCAAGCCTCTTGTCACTTAGTTGCAAACAAGTAGAAGATGATGAGTTTACCAACTTTGTTGTAAAATCAAATCCTGGAACCACATCAGTGGGTGCTGAATCCTGCTGGTGATCAGCAAACTATGAAATATATATTTTTTTTAAGCAAAACCATTAGTAATATCATTAAAAATGTATTAGTAATTCATTAAACAGCATTCTACATGAATAGAGAACTGAGATCACCTTGAGCTCTATTACCTGTCCGGTGATGCTTTCTCCTGCCTGACAGCTTATGTGCCGTGGTGTTGGGGCGAGGCTCTAGCTGCCTTTTAAGATCGTTCTTTAAGCATGCCTAAATAATAAGGTGCTAGTTGCACCCTTGGTATGGCTGGGTAGTTCGGTGCACTTTTCCCACCTACTTGTTTTTCATTTACTCTCCTCTGGCTCCTGTAATGTCAGTAAGTAATGTCAATCAAGGAAGAGGAGATTGTAAACAGCCCACATAAAGCATGTTTGTTTTTTGTTTTTTTACACAAGTTTTTAGTTCAAAGTAGCCTAACAAAGGCATATTGTTGGTTTTTGGCAAAGTAGTAATTTGGTAAAGTAGCTGACGGTGCCCTTTTAAAGGGAATGTGTCCACCCCCCTGGGCGATATCAGACCTCTCCTATGGACATACCGGTGATAGAAAAGTAAATCTATACTTACCTGTATGGCCATAGTAGGGGTCTGATTGCAGAGAAATCTGGTTTTATAAAGTCTGCTTTCCAGACGCTTGGCGTCCGCGTGACGCCAAGCAAACCCCTCCAATCTGCTTACTATTCCCCTAAATCGCCGCCTCTGTGCTAAATTACCATATCCCTCCCCTGTACGGCACAGGGTCCTGTGACAGGCCCTGCTCTGCCTATCCTATATGGCCATAGTAGAGGTCTGATATAGAGATTCCCTTCAACCTCCACCCACAGCGGGCCAATGGTTGAACAGCTGTGTAACAAAGTCATGGGTTTTTAGCCCAAAAGGGAAGACTTTCAGATTGTTGTAACTTATTCTTAGCATAGTGCCCAAAGGCCTGATCATAATGGTTTGCTTAATGAAGTGACTGATTTGGAATCAGAGTAACTATCCAAGATGCTTCATTAAGAGAGTACACTGAAGGAAATGTGCACATGATGTCTTAAAATCGTGATCTTCTAGAAGGACAGGTAAGGGTCTCACTAAATGCTGATATGGCGGCCTGCTGTGCACTTTTGCCACAGAACCCAGAAGGGTGCATGGATGTAGTTCTCCACAAGAGGCCCTCACACATTCACACACCTCCACCCTACCACCTCAGACGAGCAGAGGGAGCCCGTTAGGGATATATAAAGGGAGGGTGGAGTCAGGCAGCTCAGTCAGAAGTTAGTTAGTCTCTCAGACACAGAGAGGGACAGAGCTCAGAGTTGAGCAGAGAGCGTGCTGACGCTCAGAGAGCAGCGAAGAGGCAGCAAGCTGGCTGCTGTGCTTAGGCAAGCTAAGGCCTACAGCACGTGTGAGGGCCCTGAGTGTGGCCGAAGGCGAGAGGAGAAGGAAGAAGTAGCGAGGGGGCAGAGGAGCATACCAGGCTCACCCCGATATATATACCGGACACCGGGTCCGCACCTACGGGGACCCTTTATACCCAGTAGGGACCACCGGAACCCCTGGAGAACTACAGGTCCCAGGTTCACCAAATGCTGGGCTAGGAGTCACGGAGGCCCCAGCGACCAGGGAGAGTGATCTCCAAGAAAAGTCCCTACCACCAAGTCAGCAGGTGCAAAGAGAGACAGTAACCAGCTAGGCCTAGCTCCAGGCAGGTCAGAAGCTTAGCGAGTAAAGCCACGGATCAGGAGTCCTATACCCGCTCACTGGGGAGAGTCCAAAAGTGCACCCTTCGTTCGGAGTACCCTGAACCGTGCCTGCACCATCACCAATAAAGGTACTGAAGCTTAGCCCCGTGTGAGTGTGCGTCTTTCCTCCGTAACCGTCCTGCCGTCTCTCCCCCGCATCTACCATCTATCCCTACACTGCCCTGGGGCTAGCTCTACCTGTGGAGAGCCATACTATCCCTGCTGCCGTAACACCAGCTCCAGAGGACTGCTCCGCAGCGGCGGCACCCTTTTGCCGCATTCCACAGGTGGCGTCACGAACTTTCCAAATCCCCAATATATAATTTCCCCTTTATACTGACCGCCCTGGGTCACGGACCGGGCCAGCCACCGTGATATCCCCCACCGGCATACGCAGAGGCCCGGCTGCCGAGTACCCCACGGCCCAGGGGGTGCGTTAGCCTTGGCGTCATGAACAGAATTCTGTGCCCGTTGCCACCGGGTACTGTGCGCCTTAAAAGACTGTAATACTCACTGTGGTGAAGGTTTCCCGCCATTCCCGAGATTTCTTGCCATTGTCCGCCATCTTCCTGTCGCCGTGCGGGAAGAAGAGGGGCGTAACCGCGGGAATCGGAGAGGCGTAAACGCTGGAAGCGCGCAAAGCCCAGGACACGCCCCGCCCCTGACGTCGAATCAGAAAGTGTCAGGTCCTGGAAGGAGCCCAGAGGACGCTCTGACGTCAGACGCGAGCGACGCAAGGTCCTCGAAGAAGACCGTCGCCCGCGGAGCTGCGGCCTACCTGATAAGCAGTGAAGAAGGTAGGCTCCAGTTCACTAGGGGGGCGCAACCATGACCGACGACCAGCGAGCCACCGGAGCACCGGTTAACGCTCCTGATGCCCAACCCGCGCCCGGCGCTGCACAGGCCGGAGCGGTCGCTCCACCAGCAGGGGTCGTGACCCCATTGATACCCATGGCCCTGCCGTATATCCCTGGAGCGAAGTGGCTTCCCCAGTATAATGGCAAACCAGACACCCTGTCTGGATTCAAGAGAAAAATATGTGGTGTGCTAGACATGTATTCTATGACCGGTAAACAGAGAGCTGCTGTTGTGCTGGGACAATTGACTGGTGCTGCAGAGTGGGAAGTTGAAACCTGGCCAGTCGCAGACCAGGAATCAGTATCCATCATCTTTAAGAGACTGCAAACTGTGTTTGAAAACTGCACTGAGACGGATCTCCGGATGAGGTTCTACCACTGTGTCCAGAAACCTGAGGACAGTATCCGGGACTACGCCTGGCGCGTACAGGAAGCCCTGGGGGCCCTGAAACAGGTTAGTCCAGCCAGCATGCAAAATGAAAATAAAATGCTGACGGATCAAGGCCCTGCCTTTGAAGCCGAGCTGTTCAAAGAGTTTTGCCATTTGTACGGGTGTAAGAAGATCCGGACTACACCGTACCACCCCCAAACCAATGGGTTATGTGAAAAGATGAATAACATAGTCATCGACCTGTTGAAGACCTTACCTCTCGAAGAAATAAACCAATGGCCGGACAAACTACCTGACCTGGTAGATTTGTACAATCACATACCTGTGAGTTCCACCAATTGTACTCCAGCGTACCTCATGAGAGCAAGACCTGGAAAGTTGCCCATGGACCTGGAGCTTGGAGTGGTCGAGCCAGAAGCAGATATGTCCACTGAAGACTGGGATGCGATTTGACAGGAACAGTACAAGAGAGTACAAGCCTGTGTCGAAGACAGTCTAAGTAGAGTGAGAGATAAGCAGGAAGCACAGAACAACAAGAGTGCACCAGCTGAACCCTTGACACCTGGAGAAGTTGTGCTGAAACGAAAGAGAAGCCACAAGCTTGACGACCAGTGGGAAAGGGAACCTTACACTGTGTTGAATTCCAGATTCGACGATAGGAAAATCTGCCTAATTAGCAAAGACGGAGGAAGAACAACTGCAACAGTATCAAGAGACCATCTGAAGTTGTGCCCAAGTCCGCTAAAGCCCCAGGAGGAAGTGCCTCTCACCGTACCGGAGGAGCCTAAAGAAGAAGTACTCCATACTGACTTAGGAGATTTCCCGGCAGATTGGCCTCAACTGGATGGAGCGGTAATAATACCTGTGCTACACTTCTACCAACAGCCAGAAGACTCTCCACTGCAAGTAAGACCTGTAAGTGCATCGGAAGAGCCTGCTCAGGAAGAATCCCCGGAAGAAGGATCACCGGTAGAAGCAGAGCCAGTAGGCCCAGTAACCAGTGTACTTGCCTGTCCCGTAGAGAGGTTAAGGCAGTCTTGCAGTCCACCAACACATAGAGCGGAAAATAGCGCAAGCATCCCCACTACTTGCATTCCAGTACTACGTATGTCATCGCGTAGCACAAAAGGCCAGACCCCTGTCAGGTATAAGGAGTAAGTTAAAAATACCTGCAGTATAAATAGTTACCCAGTTGGGTATTGCATAATGTTTATTGTATAAACTGAAATATATGTGTTTATTTAGTTACCCGTAAGGGTATATACAGTTATATGAAAAAGTTTGGGCACCCCTATTAATCTTAAGCTTAATGTTTTATAAAAATTGGTGTTTTTGCAACAGCTATTTCAGTTTGATATATGTAATAACTGTTGGACACAGTAATGTTTCTGCCTTGAAATGAGGTTTATTGTACTAACAGAAAATGTGCAATCTGCATACAAACAAAATTTGACAGGTGGGCACCTCACCAGAAAAGTGACATTAATATTTAGTAGATCCTCCTTTTGCAAAAATAACAGCCTCTAGTCGCTTCCTGTAGCTTTTAATGAGTTCCTGGATCCTGGATGAAGGTATTTTTTTTTTTCAAATTCAAGTTTTTTTAATTTTTTGTGTTGAAAAAGTACAAGATAATACAATATACATAGTAAAAGGGGTAGCGTAACTATAAATCTATGCATAACTACAGTACATTGGGGGGATACAGGGAGGGTTTTCCATCAATATCCAGATCAAGCATGTATTTTTCCATATGAAAGATAGAGAGAGAGGGAGCGGACCACGGCAGACCACCAATCAATAGAGTGTGATTATGATCATTGTTGTGACGACATCCCGAATAACTTTAGTTGGGGGCTAGATGGTAGGCATCAGAGTTTTGGAAATCCATCCAATCCCTCCAAATCACACAGTATCTATCAACATCAGCCGGTGAGATGGCAATCAGATGCTCCATCCTATTAAGGAGAGAAATCTCCGCAAACCATTCCTCCACAGTGGGTGGGTCTCTGCTTTTCCAGTGTCGTGGAATGACATTGTTAGCCGCCTGTATTAGGTAGCCTATTGACGACCTTTTATAACTACGTTTACTTATTGGTAACATTGATAAAAGGAGGGCTTCTGGCGTATTAGGGATAGTCAAACCAGTTATTTTCTCAATCATGGGAACCACCTTTGCCCAAAATGCATTTATTATAGGGCACCCCCACCATATGTGTGACATTGTCCCTTCCCCCTCCCCACATCTCCAACATCTGTCTGAGACCACTGGGTACCATCTAGAGATAATTTTGAAGGAGGTTTCCTGAGCTTTGGACCCTATTGAGGTTTATGTCTTAGGAAGAAGGATGAAGGTATTTTTGACCATTCCTCTTTAAAAAACGATTCCAGTTCAGTTAAGTTTGATGGTCGCCGAGCATGGACAGCCCTCTTCAAATGATCCCACAGATGTTCAATGATATTCAGGTCTGGGGACTGGGATGGCCATTCCAGAACATTGTAATTTTTCCTCTGCATGAATGCCTGAGTAGATTTGGAGCGGTGTTTTGGATCATTGTCTTGCTGAAAGATCCATCCCCTGCGTAACTTCAATTTTATCACTGATTTTTCAACATTATTGTTAAGAATCTGCTGATACTGAGTGGAATCCATGAGTCCCTCAACTTTAACAAGATTCCCGATGCCGGCATTGGCCACACAGCCCCAAAGCATGATGGAACCTCCACCAAATTTTACTGTGGGTAGCAAGTGTTTTTCTTGGAATGCTGTGTTTTTTTTGCCGCCATGCATAACGCCTTTTTGTATGACCAAACAACTCAATCTTGGTTTCATCAGTCCACAGGACCTTCTTCGAAAAAGAAATTGGCTTCTCCAAATGTGCTTTTGCATACCTCAGCCGACTCTGTTTGTGGCGTGCTTGCAGAAACGGCTTCTTTCGCATCACTCTCCCATACAGCTTCTCCTTGTGCAAAGTGCGTTGTATAGTTGACCGATGCACAGTGACACCATCTGCAGCAAGTTGATGCTGCAGCTCTCTGGAGGTGGTCTGAGGATTGTCCTTGACTGATCTCACCATTCTTCTTCTCTGCCTTTCTGATGTTTTTCTTGGCCTGCCACTTCTGGCCTTAACAAGATCTGTCCCTGTGTTCTTCCATTTCCTTACTATGTTCCTCACAGTGGAAACTGACAGGTTAAATCTCTGAGACAGCTTTTTGTATCCTTCCCCTGAACAACTATGTTGAATAATCTTTGTTTTCAGATCATTTGACAGTTGTTTTGAGGAGCCCATGATGCCACTCTTCAGAGGAGATTCAAACAGGAGAACAACTTGCAAGTGGCCACTTTAAGTAGCTTTTCTCATGATTGCATACACCTGGCTCTGAAGTTCAAAGCTCAATGAGGTTACAAAACCAAAAAAAGTGCTTTAGTAAGTCAGTAAAAAGTAGATAGGAGTATTTAAAACAAGAAAATAAGGGTGCCCATACTTATGCACCTGTCAAATTTTGTTTGAATGCAGATTGCACATTTTCTGTTAGTACAATAAACCTCATTTCAAGGCAGAAACATTACTGTGTCCAACAGTTATTACATATATCAAACTGAAATAGCTGTTGCAAAAACACCAATTTTAAGAAAACATTAAGCTTAAGATTAATAGGGGTGCCCAAACTTTTTCATATAACTGTATAAAGGACTCGTAGGCTGAGGACTGTGAGCAGCCCAAGAACTGTTCATGTACATAGTTGCACTCCCTGGAGTGCTCCTTAAGTGACCACTGAACAAAAACCCGTTTGGCGTGGCCGAAGACGTGGTCCAGCACCTAGATCACCTATGCCCTGCAGCCAAACCCAGAGCCTACGTTGAGGGTTTTCGGACGGGTCCCTCATGCTGCTCATCTTCACCAGTGAGATGGACACCAGTTAATGGATCTCACTGAGACTTTAAGAGGAGTGTTTTATATAAGAAAATGTATTAATGTTATTATTGTATTATAATGTTACCTGTAACGTTCAAGAAAAGTGCCTCCCATAAAGGGAAGAAATGTTACTGTTTAACCTGTTTTGAGAAACATGCTTCAGTCCAGGAGTACCGAGTTTTACTAGGGGGGGATGTGGCGCCCTGCTGTGCACTGGTGCCAAAGAACCCAGAAGGGTGCATGGATGGACTTCTCCACAAGAGGCCCTCTTGTGCCGGGTGCCAGGGCCCTGAGCAAGCGGGGGGGGGGAGCGGGCGCTGACACCGCTCTACTCCGCTCACGGGTCCCATAGCACGCGGGATGCCCGATGGTGAGGGCCCCCGCCTGCTCAGGGCCCCGGCATTTGCCCGGGTGCTGACGCCGGCCCTACAGGGGCCCCAAGAGGAGACGCACAAGAGGGGGGCCCCAACGGGGCTCCGAGGGGGCCCCGACCGGCCGGGCCCCATACTGGAGTCAGGACAGTCATGCCCTGATGGCGGCCCTGCTGGAGGCTGGAGGGGCCCCCTCTCCCTCGGGGCCCCCATTCAATGAACAGGCTGCACGGGTGGTAGGTCCGCCCCTGATGTCCACCCCTGCACAAAGCAGTGTGACTAATGTAAAAGACTGGAACGATACTAATAAAGGGTAAATGATAACAGAACTGTTAGTTTGTGGATACTAGTCACACCGACCTCCAGAATAAAAATCCTAATGTTGTCCAGCTGCTTTTTAGAGGGTACTTCAATGGATCACTTTCTGATTTGAGAATTGTAATTGCTATTAAGAATTTGTTTAGCCGGATTTCATCCCCAAGCTATGCATGTGCATCATTCACAGAAAAGTCCAGCAATACTTTGCACTTCTCAGGAACAGACTGACTATGTAGTGTTTGAATATATATGCAAAGTGCTTTAGTCGGGGGCAATCTCTCCTCAAGCCTCTTGTCACTTAGTTGCAAACAAGTAGAAGATGATGAGTTTACCACTTTGTTGTAAAATCAAATCCTGGAACCACATCAGTGGGTGCTGAATCCTGCTGGTGATCAGCAAACTATGAAATATATATATTTTTTTAAGCAAAACTATTAGTAATATAATTAAAAATGTATTAGTAATTCATTAAACAGCATTCTACATGAATAGAGAACTGAGATCACCTTGAGCTCTATTACCTGTCCGGTGATGCTTTCTCCTGCCTGACAGCTTATGTGCCGTGGTGTTGGGGCGAGGCTCTAGCTGCGTTTTAAGATCTTTCTTTAAGCATGCCTAAATAATAAGGTGCTAGTTGCACCCTTGGTATGGCTGGGTAGTTCGGTGCACTTTTCCCACCTACTTGTTTTTCATTTACTCTCCTCTGGCTCCTGTAAAACCAGTAATGTCAATCAAGGAAGAGGAGATTGTAAACAGCCCACATAAAGCATGTTTGTTTTTTGTTTTTTTACACAAGCTTTTAGTTCAAAGTAGCCTAACAAAGGCATATTGTTGGTTTTTGGCAAAGTAGTAATTTGGTAAAGTAGCTGACGGTGCCCTTTTAAAGGGAATGTGTCCACCCCCCTGGGCGATATCAGACCTCTCCTATGGACATACAGGTGATAAAAAAGTAAATCTATACTTACCTGTATGGCCATAGTAGGGGTCTGATTGCAGAGAAATCTGGTTTTATAAAGTCTGCTTTCCAGAGGCTTGGCGTCCGCGCGACGCCAAGCAAACCCCTCCAATCTGCTTACTATTCCCCTAAATCGCCGCCTCTGTGCTAAATTACCATATCCCCTCCCCTGCACGGCACAGGGTCCTGTGACTGCCCTGTGACAGGCCCTGCTCTGCCTACCCTGTATGGCCATAGTAGAGGTCTGATTCAGGCTGAGTTCACACGATGCGTTTTTCATGCGTTTCCGCGAAGTTTGTGCAGTTGCGTAAACGCCGCGGAAACGCATTAAAAACGCATGGTAGAAGGGCAGCAATGTTCCCCAATTGAAATCCGCATGTGCTGCGCCCATGATGCGGATTTTTCCGCAGCGTAAACACTGCGGTCAAAAATCCGCAGCATGTCAATTAATTTTGCGGAAATGCTGCTCTTTTGCCGCCATTGACTTGCATTAGACCGCATGGAATCCGCATCACTGTATATGTTGATGCGCTTTTCATGCGGTCTAATGTGCGGATGGTACCCGGGTGTGGATGAGAGGACTCTCATCCAGACCCAGGTACCATTAAAAAAAAAAGAATAAAATAAAAAATATATATATTCTCACCTTCTGACGGCCCGCGCTGCGTCCTGCTGGCTTCCCGGGCACTTCGCGGTTGAATGAAGTACCTTCGCTGACGTCAGAGTCATGTGACGGGTCACGTGACGCTGACGTCGGAAGGTCCTAAAGTCTTCACTGCCGGCAGCCGGGACCGAGCGAAGCCGGACACCGGGGGCCATCAGAGGGTAAAGTATAGATTTATTTTTTGACATTCACACACTATATAAATCCATGCCGTTTGCATGGATTTATATAGTGTAAAGTTGACAAGCACTTTCCAAGTGATGCTAAAATCGCTTGGGAAGCGCTTGTCAACCCGCATGCGGAAATGAAAGTGAAGACCGCTTTATTTCCGCATGTCCCTGGCAGGAAACCGCATGTACAATCCGCATGCGTTTTTTCCTGCCAGAGAGATGCAGAAACGCTCAGGAAAAAATCCTGAGCATTTCTGCATCGTGTGCACATACCCATAGAGATTCCCTTCAACCTCCACCCACAGCGGGCCAATGGTTGAACAGCTGTGTAACAAAGTCATGGGTTTTTAGCCCAAAAGGGAAGACTTTCAGATTGTTGTAACTTATTCTTAGCATAGTGCCCAAAGGCCTGATCATAATGGTTTGCTTAATGAAGTGACTGATTTGGAATCAGAGTAACTATCCAAGATGCTTCATTAAGAGAGTACACTGAAGGAAATGTGCACATGATGTCTTAAAATCGTGATCTTCTAGAAGGACAGGTAAGGGTCTCACTAAATGCTGATATGGCGGCCTGCTGTGCACTGGTGCCACAGAACCCAGAAGGGTGCATGGATGTAGTTCTCCACAAGAGGCCCTCACACATTCACACACCTCCACCCTACCACCTCAGACCAGCAGAGGGAGCCCGTTAGGGATATATAAAGGGAGGGTGGAGCCAGGCAGCTCAGTCAGAAGTTAGTTAGTCTCTCAGACACAGAGAGGGACAGAGCTCAGAGTTGAGCAGAGAGCGTGCTGACGCTAAGAGAGCAGCGAAGAGGCAGCAAGCTGGCTGCTGTGCTTAGGCAAGCCAAGGCCTACAGCACGTGTGAGGGCCCTGAGTGTGGCCGAAGGCGAGAGGAGAAGGAAGAAGTAGCGAGGGGGCAGAGGAGCATACCAGGCTCACCCCGATATATATACCGGACACCGGGTCCGCACCTACGGGGACCCTTTATACCCAGTAGGGACCACCGGAACCCCTGGAGGACTACAGGTCCCAGGTTCACCAAATGCTGGGCTAGGAGTCACGGAGGCCCCAGCGACCAGGGAGAGTGATCTCCAAGAAAAGTCCCTACCACCAAGTCAGCAGGTGCAAAGAAAGACAGTAACCAAGCTAGGCCTAGCTCCAGGCAGGTCAGAAGCTTAGCGAGTAAAGCCACGGATCAGGAGTCCTATACCCGCTCACTGGGGAGAGTTCAAAAGTGCACCCTTCGTCCGGAGTACCCTGAACCGTGCCTGCACCATCACCAGTAAAGGTACTGAAGCTTACCCCCATGTGAGTGTCCGTCTTTCCTCCGGGACCGTCCTGCCGTCTCTCCCCTGCATCCACCATCTACCCCTACACTGCCATGGGGCTAGCTCTACCTGTAGAGAGCCATACTATCCTTGCTGCCGTAACACCGGCTCCAGAGGACTGCTCCGCAGCGGCGGCACCCTTTTGCCGCATTCCACAGGTGGCGTCACAAACTTTCCAAATCCCCTATATATAATTTCCCCTTTATACTGACAGCCCTGGGTCACGGACTGGGCCAGCCACCGTGATATCCCCCACCGGCATACTCAGAGGTCTGGCCCAGGGGTCGGGTCACTGACAGTCGGCTTAAAGGGAACCTGTCACCAGGTTTTTACCATGAGGCAAAACCACCACCTTTCAGGCCTGATATACAGCATTTTTTAATGCTGTATATATGCCCCCAACCCGGCCTACAAGACAATGTTTTATTATACTCGCCTGTGGGGCGGTCTGGTTCAAGGGGTGACGCTAGTCTTTTTCCGGCGCCTACCTTCCTTTGATGCCGTCCTTTTTGCTTCGTGTGGATGACGCGTCCCTATGTCATCCAGTCTCCCCCCGGCATTGCACTCCTGCGCAGGTGAACTTCTCTGCCTTGTCGGGGCAGAGCAAAGTACTGCAGTACACATGCCCCAGGAAAGGTCAGGTTAAGTGTCATCAGTGTTTGGTCAGTGTCACTTTTCACCATCAGTTTCACATGATAAATGAATGACATGGCTTCTATGCTTTGCAATGTTAATCATGGACAACACACAGTGTACAGTACACTAATATCATGCGTGTGCTGTGATTCTCACAGACCCATACACTTGTACTTTTCCTCTATGAAGCCAGTAAAAAAACAAAAGCACATCACTGATTTTTGCATGGACACAGTCTGCAAAACACAGACATGTGAACAGCTCCATAAACTATAATTCATATGTATTTTATCCATGAAACTCACAGAACAGAGGGATCTGAATGAGGCCTAAAGGATAGTATACTGAAGGTTTATGTCATAACCAGAGACTGGTTTAAATTGGATTTCTACTGTTCTTTGTGCATTATCAGATACCAGATTTAAGAAACTTCACTGTAATATGGAAGGCAATGTGTAAAAAAATACTTCTTTCTGTATATTTTTTTCTATCGAGTACTTCTCAAAGTATCAATATCACAATATTCTTATATAAAAAATGTATTGATTTATTCTTGGATTGTCCATTAAAAAGAATTATTGCAGAAGGTACAAAAAATTATTAGTTACAAAGTGATTGTCCATTTGTCCATAATTAGCTTAATAGTTGAGATTCACCCATCTTTTCCTGGGATCCTGGCTGGTAGATTGCGTTTGTCTGTGTGCAGCACGTGTGTCAAGATGACACCATGTGTCCGTTGGGCCTATATCAGCAGCTGGTTTACACACAGACCATCGTCCTGTGGAATGGCAAGAGACCCCCCAGTCTCTAACATGGGCTTTTATAGCACCTGTCATTCCGCATATGGTAGTGAACTAAAAATACACACACAAATAGCGCATGTCATCTAGAAACGATGGCTGATGCAATCTGTATGGTACAGAATAAAGAATAAAATGAATATCCATAATTAATATTTAACACAATGAAATGAACATCAAAATCAGGTTTGTCAACAATTTTTTTTTATTTCCTATATTCATTCCTATTACAAAACTTCTGTCCTGTCATAAATGTTCTATTGTACCAACACTGCCCTGAAAAGTGCCAGCAGGATTTGCCTTCTTGGTAAAGTCTCTGTCCCTGCAGACTTGGAGATCTCCAGCATTACTCCATGCAGCCATGAGGAACTTCTCTCTTTACTCCTTGGGTTTCCGTTGTCCTAGCAGGAAGTGGGCGACGTTCTCGTACATCACAAGGGTGGTACAGCAGGCGGGGTCACAAGGAGGATGTTGGGGACAATTCTCTCATAGAAGCTGTGTAAAACATTTTTTTTCCTTTTAAGAAAGAAGAAACACAACTATTAACTCTTGTTTTCATCTACCACTAGGTCGGTGATAACTTGGTGGGGTGAGGGGGGGCACAAGTTTGGGTAAATACGGGCTATACCTATTTCTCAGAAGTTGTAAGGGAATATATCTTTCTAGGCTTTATCTTGAGTCCATTTTCCTTGTCGCTAATTCTCAGCCACCGAGCCTGGAAAAAATAAAGTTTTAACAAATATAACAAACTTTTAAATTGGTTTTTGAAATTAAAATCTATAGGCGGCCAGCGCAGTGCACTACATTCGTTTGTGGGACAGAACATGTCGTTAAAGGGTCTTTCTCATCAGTGCATTCCCAGTCCATATGCTTTATTAGAGCAGATGTCAGCAGATAATGTACAACCCCCCCCCCACAGGAATCCCTCCTACCATTTAAGTCATGACTACGTACCATTGCAAACAGCTGAAGAAACCTGAGGCGGACTATATACAAGAAGAGTTTTCTCATACTTTTATGCCATATGCCTAGAAGATTCCATAAGTGTCTGATAGGCGCAGATCCCAGATTTGAGACCCGCATCTGTCTCCAGACCTGGGGAACTATGAATAGAGAGATAGCAATTCTGTTTTGTGGAGGTTCCAAAAACTATCCGACGACTCGGCCTTGTGTTCGGTTATTTTTATAGACCTTGACTAGAGTGGCAGGGTACATACGAAACCAGTGCTCCATCCAATTCCTCTTGAAGCTTTTATCTGGCGGATTCAAGACCCCTGTGCTATTGATTGGAGGGTGTCTACATGGTTGAACACCCATACTAGTCTAATGTGTTTGAGATGGACAATCCTCTTAAGGAAAGTTCAGAGGAGAATACCTACTACAAAACAGCTGGTTGGGTCGGATGTGGTTTTTTGCGCCACTTGGTTTGTTGTCTCATAAGATTATGTTTAAAGTTCTTTATGGTTTGTTCATGTTGAGGCTTTGTGACTTTCGTCTGTACCGTACTGTTCCTTTATCATTTCTTTAGAAAAACATTCCATGCTGTTTGATGCAGAACTGGTGCTACTCCTCTTCATGTTAAGGCATCATTCTACCAATGTGATCGCTGGTCTGATATAACGCGGGATCATTGTTAGGATGCAGGATTTATTTCAGTTAGCTCTCTACTGTGGTCCTACTAGTGCAGGCATTGAGAACGAAGTACAAAATCAGCAGGCAAATGAGTAGTCAGAAACAAGCAGAGGTCAGGGCAGGCGGCAGTGTAAAAACATAGTCAGAAACAAGCAGAGGTCAGGACAGGCGGCAATGCAAAAACATAGTCGGAAACAAGCAGAGGTCAGGGCAGGCGGCAGTACAAAAACATAGTCGGAAACAAGCAGAGGTAACGGCAGGCGGCAGTGAAAAAACATAATCCATTGAGCAAGCCATAGTCAAAACCAGTAAATCTGTCTGAGAAGCAGCTGTGCAGAAGATGTTATGGGCACGCTGCAAACAACTTGCCACTGCATTTTCTCCTGGTTAGATATTGTGTCATGGAATCCTCTTCTCAGGAGAATGACATCCCTGATATTTGGAAGTTGGTCCTTCTCTCTCATGTAGAGCCAGCATACTTCATGTGGGCTCAGCATGGCTTGCAAGTTCTTTCTAGCAGCATTGCTGACTGGCATGTATGGTATAGGATTGTAGACTTGTTTAGCAGTCACCTTAATACGCGGTGGATAGGAGTAAGGCATACTGCGGACTTTAGGTGTTTGAGAGGAAGTTGGCATCTTCCAGGTAGATGGGCTCCCGGGCAACGGGGCTGTTGTCTGTACCTCACCTATTATTTTGGTGGGTTCCTGATGTTTCTTTATATCCACTGGCTCTGCGCTGATGTTTGCTGCAGGTTGTGGTGGTGGACTTTTCAGTCTCACGTATCGGCCCGTTTTGGGTGATGGACGATATGGTGGTGGACTTTTCAGTCTCAAATATCGGCCAGTTTTTTGTTTTGGTGACCCAAACAGGCATTTAATAAATAGCACGATATGATCAAGTGCTGCCATCAGATATCCAGTAAAGCCAGTTTGCCTTTGGTGGTGTTCAGGCTTCTGGCTGTATGAGGATGTCCTGGCATGTGGGAGATGTCTCCGTGCTTGGATCTTTCCTCCAGCTACTGGGGCAGCCATTAGGCTGCCTCCCCCTCCACACACACAAAAGTGTGCGTGGATGGTAGAAAACACTCCCAAAAAAGAAATTAAGTAAAAAAAACACAAAAATATGATACAATTCGCTCTGGATTAGTGTTCAGCTCTCCTCTCTACCTCTGCTTGCCTCGCACTGACCGTTCTTGCTGAACATTCCATGACTCGTGGACAACGGAACTGTGATGTCATAAAGCCGAACATGGCAACGGGGCTAGTATAGGAAAAATAGTTATGTTATCCATGGCAGATAATCCAATATCAGCTCTCACTGCACGGATAGGGGTTAGCTACATTGGGATGAAATATATATAAATTTACTAGAGCACAAGTCTAAAGAAGTATGTCTTTGTCCATGTGCAGGCATTGCAGGACCTTAGGTATCCATGGTTACGACAACTAGCAACTAGCTAACTAACTGTGACTTTATCAGTGGACATCACCATGGATGCCTAAGGTCCTGCGATGCCTGCACATGTGGAAAGAGACATAGTGAATCAAAAATACTATACTACATTTCTAATTAGAGATATTTGCTAATATTACTATTATTACACCTACTACATATTGGGATAGGATCTTGGAAATAGGAATACCCCTTTAATATTTTCAAACATGTATACTTATTAGCCTCGTATGTGAGCCAATGGGATCTACAGTGGATTGCAAAAGTATTAACCTCCTTAGTGAAGCAAACAACCAATAAGACAAAATAACGGAAAACTTCAGTGTGCATAACTATTCACCCTCCTAAAGTCAATACTTTGTAGCGCATCCTTTTGCAGAAATTACAGCTGCAAGTCGCTTTGGATAAGTCTCTATGAGCTTTCCACATCTTGCCACTGAAATTTTTTCCATTCCTCAAGGCAAAACTGCTCCAGCTCCTTCAAGTTAGATGATTTCCTCTGGTGAACAACAATCTTTAAATCTAACCACAAATTCTCAATTGGATTAAGGTCTGGGCTTTGACTAGGCCACTCTAAAACATACCTGTGTCCCCTTAAAGCACTGAAGTGTTGCAAATAGCAGTATGCTTTGGTTTATTGTCTTGTTGGAAGGTGAACCTCCATCCCAGTCTCAAATCACTGACATACTGAAACAGTTTTTGCTCAAGAATATCCCTGTATTTCGAACCAGTCATCTTCACCACAACTTGGACCATTTTCCCTGTCCCTCCTGCTGAAAAACATCCCCACAGCATGATGCTGCCACCACCATGTTACACTGTTGGGATGGTGTTTTTGGGGTGATGAGCTTTGTTGGTTTGGTGCCAGACATGGCATTTACCTTGGTGGCCAAAAAGTTCAATCTTGTCTCATCTGACCACAGCACCTTCCTCCATACATTTGGGGAGTCTCCCATATGTCTTTTGGCAAACTCAAAACAAGCCTTACATTTTTTTCTGTAAGTAAAGGCTTTTTTTCTGCCCACTCTTCCATAAAGTCCACCTCTGTGGAGTGTACGGCTTAGGCCAGTTGAGGAACAATCAGAGAAAAGGTATAATAGAAACAAGTGCACCAATTCTGCATTTATCCCCCACTCCTGGTTTTGGCTCCCACTCCTGAGAAAAAATACTGACCAAATACTGATAGTGGGGTCGTGGCCTTATTGTGGTCGTATAGACTGATACTCCAGTCTCTGCTTGGGAACTCTGCAGCTCCTTCAGGGTTACTTTGGTCTCTGTGCTGCCTCTCTGATTAATGGCCTCCTTGGCCGGGCTGAGAGTTTAGATGGGCGTCCCTCTCTTGGCAGGTTTGTTGTGGTACCATATTCTTTCCATTTGATAATGGATTTGATTGTGCTCTGGATGATCATCAGAGATTGGGATATTTTTTATAACCCAACCCTGACTTGTACTTCTCAACAACTTTGCCCCTGACTTGTTTGGAGATCTCCTTGGTCTTCATGGTGTTGTTTGGTTAGTGGTACCTCTTGCTTTAGGCTATGTGCCCACGATGCAGAATTGAAGCGGAAAATTTCCGCAGCGTTTCTGCATGTCCTTGCCAGTAAAAACGCATGTGGATTTTACACGCGTTTTTGCAGCGTTTTTACATGTGGATTTGACATGCGATTTTCAAATGCATTGTGAAGTCAAATCTGCATGCGGAAACGCACAAATAATGGACATGCTGCTGATTTTTCCGCAATGATAATCCGCAGTGGAAATTTCCGCAACATGTGCATAGCACATGCGGTTTATCATTGGGGACCATGGGGCACAGATTACCAGGTGATTTTTAAGCATTTCCGCTGCGGAAATTCCGCATCAAAAACGCTTGAATAACGCATAGTGGGCACGCAGCCTAATGGTGTTGCAGGCTCTGCTCTGTGGCCTTTCAGAAAAGGTAAAGTGTATATGCTGACAGACCATGAGACACTTAGACTGCACACAGGTGGAATTCCTTTTACTAAGCATGTGACTTGTGAAGATAATTACTTGCACCAGGAATTTTTATAGGCTTTATAGGAAAAGGGGTGAATACTTGTGCACATAACAATTTTTAGTTCTTATCCCATAAATTAAATTTTTGCCTTTATTCTTCTCAATTAACTTCACCAATTTAGACTATTTAGTGCTGATGCATCACACTCAAATTTAATTACAAAAATATTTAACACAGGTTGTAATGAATACTTTCACAAACCATTGTAGATATTGTCAGCTCCTTCCAGGAATGTCACTTCCCGGTAACAAGGATGGCCCATGATGCACACTGTTCAGACCATTGCGGTCTTCTGGATTATTTCATCTAGTTTTAGAATAAATATTGTATTTTGACCTGAACCAATAAATGGAAAATCTGTTTTAATATGTCTGCAATTCCAAAGTAACCATTGGAACATGTTCACACAGCATTTTGAATGCATTTTTAGGATTTCCTTAGAAGATTATAATAGAAAAAAAAAAGTTTCAAAAAGTGCACAATTCTGCAGCATCTTTAAATGCACTTTGGACATGAGTAAAATCATATTCACTTTTTCTTAAACTGTTTGAGTAGAAAAACGCTGAGGGAAAAAATGCAGCACTTAGGAAAATGGCCTTGTATAGGCTTGTTTCCTCTGTTCGTCATGAAAATTGTATTTATAATAATAATCTTTAATTAATCTTATATAGCGCTATCATATTCCGCAGCGCTTTACATACATAATTATTATTGCTAATCTAAATTCCCTATCAGCAGCGTCGGACTGGAGTACCTTGGGCCCACCAGAGAAAAATAATTCTTGGGGCCCACCATGCAGTATATATTCACGGGGCACATCCCCTTAGAGGTGTATCCAGGTCTTCTAGCACCCGGGGCAAAAATTCAGTTTTGCGCCCCCCCCCAGCACATATGCGATTTGCACACTAAGGCCACGGCCCCACTATCAGTGTTCGGTCAGTATTTTTTCTCAGGAGTGGGAGCCAAAACCAGGAGTGGGTGATAAATGCAGAATTGGTGACTTGTTTCTATTATACCTTTTTTATACCACTTCAGAGAAAAATTACTGACTGAACATTGATAGTTGGGAGGATATTACACGCTGTCAGGATTGGCTACAAGGCTTTACTTTTATAATTAATGCGCTCGTCCAGGTTTCAGATGAAAGTCTGCAGTCACTGTGTGTGACTGCAGGCTTCTGAATTCTCACAGCGCATGCACTGCACACTTTTAGGATTCTCCCTTGCCGTGGAAACAGTGGACAGTCATGTGAGCACAAGTATGTGATTTGTACACTTCTGGCCACATTCCAACTAGACATGTCCGGCCTCCCCCAATTCATTTTCATTGAGTGAGGCCACACATGTCTAGTCGGCACGTGACTGGATGTATGCAAATCGCCGGCATGAGAGAATCCTGATAGCGTGCAGTGCACACTGTGAGAGTTCAGAAGTCTGCAGTCACATAGAATGACTGCAGACTCATCATAAACGTGGACATCTTTAATGCTCCTAACATAAATAAAAATAAAAAAATGTCAGCATCATAAAAAACATTTACCTCCAGGTACCTGATAGAGAACGACTCCAGAGACAGCGTCATCTTTCTTTTCTTCCTCTTGTCCAGACGCCATGATGACTTTTCTCATCGACAGCTCGTGTCTGCAGACTTCCGTCTTCTCCGGGCTTCTGCAGCACATCCCAACATGATGCCCTGAAAGATAGCAGTGTCATTATAATGCTCCTGAATACAAATATCTGCCCTACGCTGAGCCCATGAATAAATAATTGCTCCTCACTATATTCCCTGCACAAAATATGACCCACACACTGTCCCTCTTATGGTACCTGCTCTCCACACTGCCCTCTTCTTTCCATACTTGGCCCCCTCTTCACACTGTCCTCACACTGTGTCCCCCCTATAGGGCCCAGTCTCTATACTGTGCCCCCTCATCACATTCCCCCTCCTTAGCATACTGTTCCCCTCCTGACTGTGACCTTACACTGTACCCCTATGCCATCGCCCACCCACTACTCAGTCTCTATTCTGTGCCCACTCACACTGTCTCCTCACACTATTCCCCTCAATAGTCTCCTTACACGCCCCCTCCTAGATACGCCCCTGCATCCTCTATATACTACACCGCACTTGACCCATCCTCTATATACTACACCACAAAGGACACATCCTCTATATACTACACCGCAGGGGACCCATCCTCTATATACTACACCGCACGGGACCCATCTTCTATATACTACACCACACAGGACCCATCCTCTATATACTACACCGCATGGGACCCATCCTCTATATACTACACCACACATCCTCTATATACTACACCGCAGGGGACCCATCCTCTATATACTACACCGCACTTGACCCATCCTCTATGTACTACACCGTATGGGACCCATCCTCAATATACTACACTGCACGGGACCCATCCTCTATATACTACACCACACATCCTCTATATACTACACCGCACGGGACCCATCCATGGGCGTACCCAGGATCAAAACTAGGGGGGGGCAAGCCATGGTCGTTCAGGTTGTAAAATTTTAAAACGAAAAAGGTGAATGAAATTAAAATTTTAAGGAAATTATATGTAATTATAGAAGTGCTTTATTAGTTATTACAATATTTGCTTGCAAAAAATTTTGATTTTTATTCTAATTACATGTCTTATACTAATATCATTTTTCTTGGGTTTGAAGAAAACTTTTTCAAAACTTTAGTTTCAATCCAGTCCTGATTTTCCTTGAAGAATTTCCGATGGACGCTCATCAAACACAATCCAGTCAGTCTGTCCTCTCCCATTGTACTTCTGAGCCAGGTCTTTACCCTTCGAAGGGTACTGAAAGATCTTTCAACAATAGCTGTGGTGGACGGGAAGGCACTTAAAATGAAGAGTGCGTGCCTTGTTGCAGGGAAAAAAATATTAGCCTCCTCAAAAAGTGCAGCCACTTCAATGTCTTTAACCATCTGTCCTTTCTCCAGGTCCGGACCGGTTCCTACTCCCAAGGCCCAGGCCCTTCCAAATTTCAATAATTACACAGTGAGTGAGTGTATTGTGTAATTTACACTGGCTGGCTGCCACAGTCACTGGCAGCCGGCCCACAGTAACAGGACAAGTGCTCCACTCCGGCGGGATTCTCAGAGACAGGAAACAGGGGAGGCCAGCAGCGTGCTACGTCAGCACGCCTCAGGAGTCAGGACCCTGATCAGGTGACATGCGGTGTGCTGTGTCACTCAGCGTGCGTTAAAGGTAATCCCGGCCGGACCCCATGCAGTGACACTGCGCAGTTCCGGCCGCCGGGTGCAGAGCAGGGCAGTCACCTGCGGCCGGCCGCAGAGGGAACTTTCGCTGGCCGCGACCGCCAGTGTTCTGAGTGTGTGTGTGGCAGGGCCGGCTCCAGGTTTTTGTGGGCCCCAGGCGAAAGAGTGTCAGTGGGCCCCTTTAATACATACCACGATTCATGATGCACAGATACCGAAGAGAAATATATATATATATAGTACAATGCAAATATTTCACTTCTTACATTCATGAGTGATATCTATTGTAAATTCCACAATAGCTCAGAAACCAGCGAATCACTCCACACAGTATACTGGCACCCATAAAATAATAATAATAATCTTTATTTTTTATATAGCGCTAACATATTCCCCAGCGCTTTACATACATTATCGTTGCTGTCCCGATCGGGGCTCACAATCTAGATTTCCTATCAGTATGTCTTTGGAGTGTGGGAGGAAACCGGAGAACCCGGAGGAAACCCACGCAAACACAGGGAGAACATACAAACTCCTTGCAGATGTTGTCCTTGGTGGGATTTGAACCCAGGATCCCAGCGCTGCAAGGCTGCAGTGCTAACCACTGCGCCACCGTGCCACTCTAAATGCTCCATACCGGATACTGGTCCCCATATAACGCTCCATACAGGATACTGACCCCCATATAACGCTCCATACAGAATTCTGGCCCCCATATAACGCTCCATACAGAATACTGGCCCCCATATAACGCTCCATACAGAATACTGGCTCCCATATAACGCTCCATACAGAATACTGGCCCCCATATAACGCTCCATACAGGATACTGATCCCCATATAACGCTCCATACAGAATACTGGCCCCCATATAACGCTCCATACAGAATACTGGCCCCCATATAACGCTCCATACAGAATACTGGCCCCCATATAACGCTCCATACAGGATTATGGCCCCCATATAATGCTCCATACAGAATACTGGCCCCCATATAATGCTCCATACAGAATACTGGCCCCCATATAACGATCCATACAGGATACTGGCCCCCATATAATGCTCCATTCAGAATACTGGCCCCCATAAAATGCTTCATACAGAATACTGGCCCCCGTATAACGCTCCATACGGAATACTGGCCCCCATGTAACACTCCATACAGGATACTGGCCCCCATATAACGCTCCATATGGAATACTGGCCCCCATATAACGCTCCATACAGGATACTGGCCCCCATATAACGCTCCATAGAGAAAACTGGCCCCCATATAATGCTCCATACAGGATACTGGCCCCCATATAACGCTCCATACAGAATACTGGCCCCCATATAACGCTCCATGCAGGATACTTGGCCCCATATAACACTCCATGTAGGATACTGGCCCCCATATAACGCTCCATACAGAATACTGGCCCACATATAATGCTCCATGCAGGCTATTCCCCACACATAATGCCTCATACAGGCTGTTCCCCTCACATAATGCCCCACGCAGGCTGTTCCCCCCACATACTGCCCCACGCAGGCTGTTCCCCCCACATAATGCCCCACGCAGGATGTCACCCCCCCTTATAATGCCCCATGCAGGATGTCACACACCCCACCTCCCTTATAATGCCCCATGCAGGATGTCAACCCCCCTTATAATGCCCCATGCAGGATGTCACCCCCTCCTTATAATGCCCCATTCAGGATGTCACACCCCCCTCCCTTATAATGCCCCATGCAGGATGTCACCCCCCCGTTATAATGCCCCATGCAGGATGTCACCCCCCCTTATAATGCCCCATGCAGGATGTCACACACCGCTCCTCCCTTATAATGCCCCATGCAGGATGTCACCCCCCCCTTATAATGCCCCATGCAGGATGTCACACACCCCCCCTCCCTTATAATGCCCAATGCAGGATGTCACCCCCCCCTTATAATGCCCCATGCAGGATGTCACCCCTACCCTTATAATGCCCCATTCAGGATGTCACACCCCCCTCCCTTATAATGCCCCATGCAGGATGTCACCCCCCCGTTATAATGCCCCATGCAGGATGTCACCCCCCCTCCCTTATAATGCCCCATGCAGGATGTCACACCCCCCTTCCCTTATAATGCCCCATGCAGGATGTCACACAAACCCCCCTCCCTTATAACACCCCATGCAGGATATCACCCCCCCGTTATAATGCCCCATGCAGGATGTCACCCCCCCTTATAATGCCCCATACAGGATGTCACACACCCCCTCCCTTATAACGCCCCATGCAGGACGTAACCCCCCCGTTATAATGCCCCATGCTGGATGTCACACCCCCCCTCCTTATAATGCCCCATGCAGGATGTCACACACACCCCTCCCTTATAATGCCCCATGCAGGATGTCCCCCCCATATAATGCCCCATGCAGGATGTCACACACACCCCATATAATGCCCCATGCAGGATGTCACACACCTCCCCTCTCATATAATGCCCCATGCAGGATGTCACACACCTCCCCTCCCATATAATGCCCCATGCAGGATGTCACACACCCCCACCTCACCCCCCTCCCTTATACTGCCACAGGCCTCCATACAATAAAAATAATTAAATCAAATACTCATCTTACGTCTCACCTGCTGCCGCTGCTCCGGACGCCAGCGTCGCCGGCCTCATCCCGCTCTGCGCTGTGACTGCTCAGGAGAGAGCGCGGTGTAAAGACGTCACTGCGCCCTCTGACCTGAGACGTCACAGTGCAGCAGCCGCGGAGGAGGCAGGAGCTCCTGCGGAGGCACGGGGAGAGGTAAGTATTGTGCCGGCTGCCGGTCCCTGAGCAAGTGGGGGGGGCGGGCGCTGACACCGCTCTCCTCCGCTCATGGGTCCCATAGCGCCTGCTCAGGGCCCTGCATTTGCCCGGGTGCTGATGCTGGCCCTGGAGTGCGGCGTGCGTCACTGCTTCTAGGGGGGGGCAGCTGCCCCCCCCCCGCCCCACGGTGGGTACGCCCATGGACCCATCCTCTATATACTACACCACACAGGACCCATCCTCTATATACTACACCGCATGGGACCTATCCTCTATATACTACACCGCACGGGACCCATCCTCTATATACTACACCACACATCCTCTATATACTACACTGCATGGGACCCATCCTCTATATACTACACCACACGTCCTCTATATACTACACCGCACGGGACCCATCCTCTATATACTACACCACACATCCTCTATATACTACTCCGCATGGGAGAGCTGACAAATCCTCTTGTTTAAAATTCTACTCCACTTCAGGGTATTTACCTGAGGGGCCCTTTGCACACTGTGTAATCCCTTATTACTTGTGGGGCCTCTCACACTTTGTCACTCTTAATTACCTAGGGGCCCCCTTCCCCACTGTCACCCACTAATATTCTGTGGGCCCACTTCCCATTGTGTCACCCTCCTAATGCTCTGTAGGCCCCCTTCCCACTGTGTCACTCCCCTAATGCTCTGTGGGCCCCATTCCCCACTCTGTCACCCCCCTAATGCTCTGTGGGCCCCCTTCCCCACTGTGTCACCCCACTAATGCTCTGTGGGCCCCCTTCCCCACTGTCACCCCCTAATACTCTGAGGGCCCCCTTCCCCACTGTGTCAGCCCCTACTACTCTGTGGGCCCCCTTACCCACTCTCACCCACTAAAACTCTGTGGGCCCCGTTTCCCACTGTGTTACCCCTTAATACTCTGTGGGCCCCCTTTCCCACTGTGTCACCCCCTAATACACTGTAGGCCCCCTTCACCACTGTCACCCCGTAATGCTCTGTGGATCCCCTTTCCCACTGTGACACCCTCTAATACTCTGAGGGCCCCCTTCCCCACTGTGTCACCCCCTACTACTCTGAGGGCCCCCTTCCCCACTGTCACCCCCTACTACTCTGAGGGCCCCCTTCCCCACTGTCATGTTACCCCCTAATACACTGAGGGCCCCCTTCCCCACTGTGTCACCCCCTAATACTCTGAGGGCCCCCTTCCCCACTGTGTCACCCCCTAATACTCTGAGGGCCCCCATCTCCATTGTGTCACCCCCTAATACTCTGAGGGCCCCCTTCCCCACTATGTCACCTCCTAATACTCTGAGGGCCCCCTTCCCCACTGTGTCACCCCTTACTACTCTGAGGGCCCCCTTCCCCACTGTCACCCACTAATATTCTCTGGGCCCCTTTCCCACTGTGTCACCCCCTAATACACTGAGGGCCCCCTTCCCCACTGTGTCACCCCCTAATTCTCTGAGGGCCCCCTTCCCCATTGTCACCCACTAATTCTCTGTGGGCCCCTTTCCCACTGTGTTACCCCCTAATGCTCTGTGGGCCCCCTTCCCCACTGTGTCATCCCCTAATACTCTGAGGACCCCCTTCTCCAGTCACCCACTAACAATCTGTGGGCCCCCTTTCCCATTTTGTCACCCCCTAAAATTCTGTGGGCATCCTTTCCCACTGTGTCACCCCCTACTACTCTGATGGCCCCCTTCCCCACTGTCAACGACTAATATTCTGTGGGCCTCCTTTCCCACTGTGTCACCCCCTAATACTTTGTGGGCCCTCTTTCCCACTGTGTCACCCCCTAATACTCTGTGGGCCCCCTTTCCCACTGTGTCACCCCCTAATACTCTGAGGGCCCCCTCCCCACTGTGTCACTCCCTACTACTCTGAGGGCCCCCTTCCCCACTGTGTCACCCCCTACTACTCTGAGGGCCCCCTTCCCCACTGTCGTGTCACCCCCTAATACACTGAGGGCCCCCTTCCCCACTGTGTCTCCCCCTAATACTCTGTGGGCCCCTTTCCCACTATGTCACCCTCTAATGCTCTGTGGTCCCCCTTCCCCACTGTGTCAGCCCCTACTACTCTGTGGGCCCCCTTACCCACTCTCACCCACTAAAACTCTGTGGGCCCCGTTTCCCACTGTGTTACCCCTTAATACTCTGTGGGCCCCCTTTCCCACTGTGTCACCCCCTAATACACTGTAGGCCCCCTTCACCACTGTCACCCCGTAATGCTCTGTGGATCTCCTTTCCCACTGTGACACCCTCTAATACTCTGAGGGCCCCCTTCCCCACTGTGTCACCCCCTACTACTCTGAGGGCCCCCTTCCCCACTGTTATGTTACCCCCTAATACACTGAGGGCCCCCTTCCCCACTGTGTCACCCCCTAATACTCTGAGGGCCCCCTTCCCCACTATGTCACCCCCTAATACTCTGAGGGCCCCCTTCCCCACTGTGTCACCCCTTACTACTCTGAGGGCCCCCTTCCCCACTGTCACCCACTAATATTCTGTGGGTCCCTTTCCCACTGTGTCACCCCCTAATACACTGAGGGCCCCCTTCCCCACTGTGTCACCCCCTAATTCTCTGAGGGCCCCTTTCCCCATTGTCACCCACTAATTCTCTGTGGGCCCCTTTCCCACTGTGTTACCACCTAATGCTCTGTGGGCCCCCTTCCCCACTGTGTCATCCCCTAATACTCTGAGGACCCCCTTCTCCAGTCACCCACTAACATTCTGTGGGCCCCCTTTCCCATTTTGTCACCCCCTAAAATTCTGTGGGCCTCCTTTCCCACTGTGTCACCCCCTAATACTTTGTGGGCCCTCTTTCCCACTGTGTCACCCCCTAATACTCTGTGGGCCCCCTTTCCCACTGTGTCACCCCCTAATACTTTGAGGGCCCCCTCCCCACTGTGTCACCCCCTACTACTCTGAGGGCCCCCTTCCCCACTGTGTCACCCCCTACTACTCTGAGGGCCCCCTTCCCCACTGTCGTGTCACCCCCTAATACACTGAGGGCCCCCTTCCCCACTGTGTCACCAACTAATACTCTGTGGGCCCCTTTCCCACTATGTCACCCTCTAATGCTCTGTGGTCCCCCTTCCCCACTGTGTCAGCCCCTACTACTCTGTGGGCCCCCTTACCCACTCTCACCCACTAAAACTCTGTGGGCCCCGTTTCCCACTGTGTTACCCCTTAATACTCTGTGGGCCCCCTTTCCCACTGTGTCACCCCCTAATACACTGTAGGCCCCCTTCACCACTGTCACCCCGTAATGCTCTGTGGATCCCCTTTCCCACTGTGACACCCTCTAATACTCTGAGGGCCCCCTTCCCCACTGTGTCACCCCCTACTACTCTGAGGGCCCCCTTCCCCACTGTCACCCCCTACTACTCTGAGGGCCCCCTTCCCCACTGTCATGTTACCCCCTAATACACTGAGGGCCCCCTTCCCCACTGTGTCACCCCCTAATACTCTGAGGGCCCCCTTCCCCACTGTGTCACCCCCTAATACTCTGAGGGCCCCCATCTCCACTGTGTCACCCCCTAATACTCTGAGGGCCCCCTTCCCCACTATGTCACCTCCTAATACTCTGAGGGCCCCCTTCCCCACTGTGTCACCCCTTACTTCTCTGAGGGCCCCATTCCCCACTGTCACCCACTAATATTCTGTGGGCCCCTTTCCCACTGTGTCACCCCCTAATACACTGAGGGCCCCCTTCCCCACTGTGTCACCCCCTAATTCTCTGAGGGCCCCCTTCCCCATTGTCACCCACTAATTCTCTGTGGGCCCCTTTCCCACTGTGTTACCCCCTAATGCTCTGTGGGCCCCCTTCCCCACTGTGTCATCCCCTAATACTCTGAGGACCCCCTTCTCCAGTCACCCACTAACAATCTGTGGGCCCCCTTTACCATTTTGTCACCCCCTAAAATTCTGTGGGCCTCCTTTCCCACTGTGTCACCCCCTAATACTTTGTGGGCCCTCTTTCCCACTGTGTCACCCCCTAATACTCTGTGGGCCCCCTTTCCCACTGTGTCACCCCCTAATACTCTGAGGGCCCCCTCCCCACTGTGTCACCCCCTACTACTCTGAGGGCCCCCTTCCCCACTGTGTCACCCCCTACTACTCTGAGGGCCCCCTTCCCCACTGTCGTGTCACCCCCTAATACACTGAGGGCCCCCTTCCCCACTGTGTCACCCCCTAATACTCTGTGGGCCCCTTTCCCACTATGTCACCCTCTAATGCTCTGTGGTCCTGTAGCACCCTGAGGACTCGGCTGCTACAGGGGTATTGCACCTCAAACCAGAGGTGTATTATTCCACTCCCGGGTAAGGATGGAGTGTGGAACTGAGCTCAGAAGGCTGCATGCACTACATACATCCCATTTCCGGGGGACAGAACTACGGTACTCCCACCAGTATATGTGCAGGTACGACAGCGTCTGTCCCTGGCTGGAGTGGGAGGGGGGTGGAACATCCCAGTAGTGTAGGGGCAGATAGGGGGAGTAGTCTGGGTAAATGTAGGAGCTCATTGGGTGCTGGTCACCTGAGCTCACACATAGAGGGAGTATATAAGGTGGGCACCATCTTAGGACAGGGTCAGTCAGTCAGTCTGTGAGTCAGCAGTAACTCCAGGAGAGGAGAAGGAAGAGGGACCCAGAGGCGCAGGACGAGAGGGGACCCCAAGATCCCAGAATAAGGACAAAAGGGTGAAGGGTCGGCAAAAGGGTACCGGATCCCAAGCTGGCGGAGGCCAAAGCAAACCTTAGCCAGGAACCGGAGGTCGTGGGCAAGATTTGCCACGACCCTCACCAAATCCACCAGAATGGCACACCGAGCATAGGGTCAGGGAAGCCAGAGAAGGCTCAACCACCAAGAGACCCGAGGGAGCCGGACATAGGTGGATCCCTGGTGAGAACGGCCAGAGAGAAAGAGAAGAAGGGAGCTCAGGACCATACTCAGGAATTGCCCGGGAGTTGACCGAGTCCCGCACCTGGTGGACGCAGCACGGCTTGGGTGGTCACTGCTGTATAGAGTGACCCGAGCAACACCAGTGAGTAAAAACCCTGAAACTGCATTTCATGCCTCTGAGTCTCCTTGCTGCACCTTCACAACCACCATCCTCCACGTCTGACCCCCTGAGGCTATACCCCTCCCGTTGGGGGTTATACTACCACAGCTGCACACACACCACCAGCCTCAGCGGACCATCCTGCAGCGGCGGCCTTTTGACCGCAAATCAACGGGTGGCGTAGTCGACACTAAGAACATCTGCAAGGACTGCCGCACACTGAGTTTGACACCCTGGGCACGGACCGGGTCACAGCCACTCGGAGACTACAACCCCCATCTGATCCGGCTCCGGGTATCCCTAACAACATGGCCCAGGGGGCGCGTCAACTTTGGCGTAGTCGGCAGGATCACGTGCCCGCAACAACCGGGTACTGCGTGCCTGAAGAAAAATTCGCATTTACCTCAAAACGAAGTCTCCCGCCAATTCCAGAGGGTCCCCGCCATCGGACGCCATCTCGGATCAGTTCCCGCCATTTGCCCGTCATCTGCAGTCTTTTCCCGCCATCTGCAGTGTTTCCCGCCACTGGGAAGCGGTTCCCGCCATCTGAGAAGATTTCCCGCCTTGGCAGAGCGGACGCCATTATGGGCGTGCCAGAGGATGGCAAGAGGCCACCTCCCATCGTGGGCCAGGATCGGAAATGGCGCCAAAAGTGGAAACCGCCCCCACCAGCAGAGACCGTGATGATTGATATGTCCATCAGCGTGAGGGAACTGCCCCTGGAACTGGCAATCACAAAGTTGCCCCAGGACGACCCCCAATGTGGGCGGATACAGAACAAAAGGAAGAAGATGGGAGCAGCCTGGGGGAGTCCAGAGAGAACACACCCGGAGATGGAGGGAGAGTCAGGCAGCACCGACCCTGTGGTCAGGAGCCTGTTGCAGGCCGCCACTCCAGAGGGCCTGCTGGAGATCCTGGCGCAGCTCCCCGGAGATCGGGAGCGTGCACAGACCGCGCTGGAGGGCCTCGCACGAAGGATGGCCCGGGTGCAGCAGGAAACACTGGCGGAGTGGACCCGAGAGATGGCCCTGCAGACTGGAGCCCGCCAGCGAAGCATGCCACCCGCAGCGAGGAGCAAGTCCACCTCTGAGGACGGCGAAGGAGGGACGACGGCCGGAGACGGCGCCGCGAAGGGAGCCGAAGAGATGAAGGCAGGTAATGGGGACGACAATATCCCGTGCCCAGAAGCCGTAAACCTGCCCCAGCTCCCCGTCGCAGAGCCCGAAGCCCCACTCACCGTTCCGGTAGCCGCTGCGTCATTGCTCCAAGCTAGGCCTCAGGCGGCCGGAGCCGCGGCCACGCCCCCAGTGACGTCACTCGCCTCGATCCAGAGCACGGCCAAGCAGGAGACGCCACCGGCCTGGTCGCAAGGCCGAGTGCCCCCGGGCGCCGCAGTGCCAACAGCGCCCTCTACCTCCACCGGGCCACCGGCCTGGTCACTGGGCCAAGTAACCCCGGGCGCCGCCGTCTTCACGGTGCCCTTTACATTCAGGGTGCCACAAGCCTGGTCGCAAGGCCTGGTGAACCCGGGCGCCGCCACCACAACAGCGCCCTCAACGTCCACAGCGCCACACCTGGGTGAAGACCTATTTGCCCAGCACACATGCCCGGATGGGCAGCCCTTTGTGTGGCCACTGGAGTATTACCATCCCCGACTCCGGAAGGAAAGACCCCTGGACGAGCCCCTGATCCCGGCTCCGGCGCCCGCCAAGATCACCCCACTCTCGTTGGAGGAAGCGCAGTTTGCGTGGGACCCCACCGGAGAAGACCTCATCGGGTTCACCGAGGAGACCCGGGCAGCCGCAGCCCAGCGTGCGGAGTGCTGCCAGCAACAATTGGAGGTTTTTGCTAGAGAGCGACGAGAGAGGCGGGTCCGTGAGCAGCGGCTGCAGATACAAAGCGCAGAGCAGAAGAGCCGGACCAGGAGGAACCCCCGTGCAGCCCACGGTCCCCGTGCCAGCGGGACTGTAATAAAATTCCAGTTGGAGCACGGGTGGGGTTTCATCCGGGACCACAAGACCCCCGGCGACGTCTTTGTCACCCGCAGAGACGTTGAAAGTCATCTGCCGGAGGGACACAGAGGTCGTGACCTATACCTGGGTGATGAGGTCACCTTCACCCGGCATCAGTGCGCCAAGGGCCCGTATGCCCTGCACGTGCATAGACTTACTGAGAAGGAGCTACGGGGTGAGGAGGATCAAGAGGACCCGGACGGGTCTAAAGATTACCCTCAGCCAAGAGCACGCCGCCACTGATGAACTGTAAATAGAATATGTAAATAGTTACCCGTGTGGGTATAAAAACTGCTGCTACCAAAGTGTAGTCCCCGTTAGGACAAGTGTGAACTTAAACCCGTGTGTCCCCTATCCCTTAACAGGCTGAGGACTGTGAACAGCCATTCCTTTTCCCCACTGGCCGAGGACTGAGAGCGGCCATATTCTCCTTTGTACATAGTTGCGCTTCTTAAAGCGCCCCCTACCGGTTTTATAGGAAACTGTGTTTTTTCTACAAGAGACTGTTGCACTTTACCCGGTCACAAGTAGCACCGTGGCCGGAGAAACAAGAATGTTTAATATGAAAAGTTTTATATGAAAAGTTTTATGATATATATAGTGTTTTATATGTTTATGATGTTTTGAAAAAAATTGTATGTTTTTGGATGTTTGTATTCTTTTACAGCCCGAGGACGTGCTGTGATTTACCAGGGGGGAATGTAGCACCCTGAGGACTCGGCTGCTACAGGGGTATTGCACCTCAAACCAGAGGTGTGGTATTCCACTCCCGGGTAAGGATGGAGTGTGGAACTGAGCTCAGAAGGCTGCATGCACTACATACATCCCATTTCCGGGGGACAGAACTACGGTACTCCCACCAGTATATGTGCAGGTACGACAGCGTCTGTCCCTGGCTGGAGTGGGAGGGGGGTGGAACATCCCAGTAGTGTAGGGGCAGATAGGGGGAGTAGTCTGGGTAAATGTAGGAGCTCATTGGGTGCTGGTCACCTGAGCTCACACATAGAGGGAGTATATAAGGTGGGCACCATCTTAGGACAGGGTCAGTCAGTCAGTCTGTGAGTCAGCAGTAACTCCAGGAGAGGAGAAGGAAGAGGGACCCAGAGGCGCAGGACGAGAGGGGACCCCAAGATCCCAGAATAAGGACAAAAGGGTGAAGGGTCGGCAAAAGGGTACCGGATCCCAAGCTGGCGGAGGCCAAAGCAAACCTTAGCCAGGAACCGGAGGTCGTGGGCAAGACTTGCCACAACCCTCACCAAATCCACCAGAATGGCACACCGAGCATAGGGTCAGGGAAGCCAGAGAAGGTTCAACCACCAAGAGACCCGAGGGAGCCGGACATAGGTGGATCCCTGGTGAGAACGGCCAGAGAGAAAGAGAAGAAGCGAGCTCAGGACCATACTCAGGAATTGCCCGGGAGTTGACCGAGTCCCGCACCTGGTGGACGCAGCACGGCTTGGGTGGTCACTGCTGTACAGAGTGACCCGAGCAACACCAGTGAGTAAAAACCCTGAAACTGCATTTCATGCCTCTGAGTCTCCTTGCTGCACCTTCACAACCACCATCCTCCACGTCTGACCCCCTGAGGCTATACCCCTCCCGTTGGGGGTTATACTACCACAGCTGCACACACACCACCAGCCTCAGCGGACCATCCTGCAGCGGCGGCCTTTTGACCGCAAATCAACGGGTGGCGTAGTCGACACTAAGAACATCTGCAAGGACTGCCGCACACTGAGTTTGACACCCTGGGCACGGACCGGGTCACAGCCACTCGGAGACTACAACCCCCATCTGATCCGGCTCCGGGTATCCCTAACAACATGGCCCAGGGGGCGCGTCAGTCCCCCTTCCCCACTGTGTCACCCCCTAATACTCTGAGGGCCCCCTTCCCCAATGTGTCACCCCCTAATACTCTGAGGGCCCCCATCCCCACTGTGTCACCCCCTAATACTCTGAGGGCCCCCTTCCCCACTATGTGACCCCCTAATACTCTGAGGGCCCCCTTCCCCACTGTGTCACCCCTTACTACTCTGGGGGCCCCCTTCCCCACTGTCACCCACTAATATTCTGTGGGCCCCTTTCCAACTGTGTCACCCACTAATACACTGAGGGCCCCCTTCCCCACTGTGTCACCCCCTAATTCTCTGAGGGCCCCCTTCCCCATTGTCACCCACTAATTCTCTGTGGGCCCCTTTCCCACTGTGTTACCCCCTAATGCTCTGTGGGCCCCCTTCCCCACTGTGTCATTCCCTAATACTCTGAGGACCCCCTTCCCCAGTCACCCACTAATATTCTGTGGGCCCCCTTTCCCACTGTGTCACCCCCTAATACTCTGTGGGCCCTCTTTCCCACTGTGTCACCCCCTACTACTCTGTGGGCCCTCTTTCCCACTGTGTCACCCCCTAATGCTCTGAGGGACCCTTTCCCACTGTGTCATGCCCTAATACTCTGTGGGCCCCCTTCCCCACTGTGTCATCCCCTAATACTCTGAGGACCCCCTTCCCCAGTCACCCACTAATACTCTGTGGGCCCCCTTCCCCACTTTCACCCCCTAATACTCTGAGGACCCCTTTCCCCACTGTGTCACCCCCTAGTAGCCTGGGGGCCTCCACCCCTAACTGCATGAGACAATTAAATGACAATGTTGAGGCTGGAGAACTAGTTATAAGAAATGTACTCACACTGACTCACTCCAGGTCTCCAGCAGGAAGCCCTCTCTCTCTCTCTCTCTTTCTCTCTCTCCCTCCCTCTCTCTCTCTCTGCTTCTCCATCACAAAAACATACCGGGCATGGCGCTTGACCAATCAGCACAACTCTTTTGTGAGGACCCACAAGCAAAACTAATGCTGATTGGCTGCACTGAAACTCTGCAAGCAATCAGTGTTAGATTAAAAAAAAGGGAAAGGGAAAAAAGGAGAGAAGGCGTGCAATTCAATATATTTTAATCAAGTGATAATATATAATTTTCACAGCATATTTCTGGAGCCAGAAAGATAGATACAAAAAGAGGTCAATGCATGTTACATACAATCATACACTTAATGATATACAGTCATTAGTCCACAGGTTATGGTAGTAAACAAAGTAATATAAATAATGTCAGTCCATATCAATTATGTATTAGAATGATCACAAATGACCATATCTGTCTACAAACCACAGAGATTGTAAAACATGAAACCACAAATTTACATCACATAAGACATAATGGTACACATGCAAAGTGTGGTTTAAGGGTACCCTGCCTAACTTGAGTAAAGTGCAGCGCCATGCATGGACCCCACAGTGGAAGAATCCCCCGCTTACAAACCCCAACGTACGTTTCCTCTTTGAGTTATAGCTTTATCAGGGGGGAATATGATGAGCCCCAAGCCACAGCCTCTTTATATACCTTGTGGCATTGTAAAATGCCATATGCCAGACTCTCTATAGCGCTACACCGCTTCCTGTCTCTCACCTCCGAACCGGAAGTACAACTGCGTCACCGCGGCAGGAAGTGCGCGCACGTCCAGGAGCAGGGACGCGTCACCATGACTCCCGGACATGCGCACTCGCGGTCCTAGACGCTGTGTCTCTCAGAGGAGGGAGGGGGAATAGAGGGAGCGCAAGTGACGGCAGATCATTAGAACAGGGGTAGGTATTAACTCCTAATGGGCCAAAGTGGACATATGAGCACAGAAGGAAAATCATTAACAATGCAAAGCTATACCACATATATCAACCCAGAAAACCTTTTACAAGAATAATTAATATGTGAAAGTGCGGCCACAATTACAATTATCCTGACTGTAATAAAAGTCACACTTTTTCAGCCCATGCCAATTTCGTCCGGAGGATGGTGTCCATTCACATCAGATCGTACCGAAGACTAGAGGGGGCTACATCAAAAAAAAAAACAGATTTAATTCTTTAAAAAAAAAAAAATTCTAAAAAATATATATTTAAAATGTAATGTAGGTACATAACACAGAAGACACTGGGAACAATGTTCACAAAAAAGGGGCAAAACTAAGGGATTCATTCAAACCCCCAAGGGTCATCGTCCCCAGGGTTACAATCCAGCGCGTTTCACGCTGGGCAAGGACCCTTCTAATATTGCCTCCGCGGATCCCACCATGGACGACCTCAATCCCCCTAACCTTAAGGGAAGCAGGGTCGCAATCATGGTGGGTCCTAAAATGGCGGGGCAATGTTTTCAATAAAGAAGGGTCCTCCACCATCCGGGCAGCAGCAATGTCCCTCACATGCTCCCTCACACATCTGCGCAACTCTCTTGATGTCAGACCAACATATATGAGTTGGCACCCGCAGGTGGCATAATACACCACATTGCAGGTGCCACAATTCACATATTCCTTAATAATGTTTTAGTACTGTACGCCGACATGAATGAGGCAATGCGGAGGACATTGCTGCACGCCAGACAATTCCCACACTGAAAGCATTCGCTCAAAGATCGAGTAGATTCAAACAAAGATGGTGTTTAGGGAGCATAATGACTCCGAACAAGTATGTTGCGCAGATTTCTAGATCTGCGAGCTGTCATTAATGGATAATCCACCAGTGAATCCCTTAAATGAGGGTCGGTCTGGAGGACAGGCCAATGACGCTTTAAAATGGACATGATGCTCTCCCACTCATGGTAGTAGGTGGTAATAAATCTGACCTTAGACTGATTAGAGGTCATACCCCTGGTCACCTTAGTACGAAGCAATTCAGTGCGAGAAGTGTGCTTCGCTCTAAGGTACCCTGTCTTGATACTCCGGTTGCTGTAACCTCTCTCTCTGAAGCGCGATGCCAAACACAGACACACAACAGCTGATCGGAAGACAGCAGCGCTCCATCAGCAGAGTCAGCTGTGACCGTGCTGACTCTGTACCAGTAAGAGTGCACTGCTCTCTGAGGAGCAGTGCGTGCCATAAAGATCAGTATTGAAGCCGGCAGGCCATGAGAAGGAGTTGCACTTCACATTGCTCCGATGAGCAGTGCAGCCGGGTACAGAATGAAATGTTCACCCCTCTCTAAGGAGCGTGCACGTGGACGAGATACAGGAGCAGATAGGCACAGTTAATGTGAAGGCGCTGCGCTTGACAAATGAGAAGTGCCGTAGGTGGGCGTGTCCTGGATGGGCGGGCCCACCGGAGGATTCTCCGGTTATCCGGTGGGCCAGTCCAACCCTGCCTATCAGTATGTCTTTGGAGTGTGGGAGGAAACCGGAGAACCCAGAGGAAACCCACGCAAACATGGGGAGAACATACAAACTCCTTGCAGATGTTGTCCTTGGTGCAATTTGAACCCAGGACCACGGGCAGCATTTATACTACTTAGCAACATGACCTTGTTTCCTTTGTTCGTCATGAAAGTTGTATTTAGATTTTTTTTTCTGCCATCAGAGACCATGATTTTCTGTGATTATGGATGGACGGTCACACCAGAGGAATACTTCCTGGGTTTAATGGGTTACTAACAAAATCAAAATAAGAACTCCGTTTTCTGTACATACAGAATAAATAATAATCTGTGCCAATACAACCTAGTTCTACATCTGCACTGATTTGCAGCTATCCCCTCCCTAATGATGATCCCACATGACTCTCTTTACCCTACTTATCCATCCTCCAGTAGTTCTAATGCTGTTGGACGATTGTGCTCAGATGCACCTGACTCGCCCCCTGGGCCGTGGGGTACCCGGGACCGGGCTTCTGTACGATGCTGGGGGTAGTAGTGGCAACCCGATCCCGTGGCTCAGGGTGGTCAGACCAAATTGTGACAGTCTATTTATAGATTTATGAATGTCTGACTACGCCACCCGTGGATTGCGGTCAGAGATAACCGCCGTTGCGAGGCAGACCGCTGAGGCTGGTGTTGGTGTGCAGCACAGGGGTAGGATAACTCCCCACGGGAAGAGTGTAGCCTCAGGGCAGTGTATATGGATGCTGGGGGTGATAGTGCCGGCCACAATAGTAAAAGTTCAGAGCCTGTTTCCAACAGTTCTGGGTCTTTATTGTAGATGTTACTAATGACCCAACAGTAGTACCGGTTAGGAATGGGCCTGGGTATCGGAGAGCATTAGGGGGAGCCCCACCGGTCAGGGTGAGTGTGTAGGCCTACCGTTTTCTGTATGCTCTTGCTGACTATCCCCCTTTTCGTGGTGTAATAGCCCATGTCCCTGAGCTGGCCGTGTACTTCTCGCCTGTATGGCTTGCGACTCGGGCCTTGGGTACCTTTTGCTTTCTCCTGCTGTACTGGTCCCTCTGTGTGGCGGAGCCTCCAGGCTTCTTAGGCCAAGGGACCTGAAATCCCTCGCGGGTTGGTTCTCTGCTGCTGGGCTTGCAACCCTGACAGCCTCGGACCCCAATGTCCGGTTGTGTGCTTCTCTCAGCCAGGACTGGCTCTCGTCGCCTCTGTCCCTGGCTTGCAGTTTCTCCTCTGCCTCACGGACTCCTCAGCCGCTGCTGACCTGTCCCTCTTCTCTGAGAACCCTTCTGGACACTTCAGAAGTGGGTTCTGGTCTCTCTAACCCTGCCCCAGTTCCAGCTTTTATAGGGGCTGCCTGCTCCCCCTACTGGCCTGGGAGGTGCTGCATGCTAATTGTCCCTGACCAGGGAACCTCCCTCCTGCTCTCAGACACAGCCTTTAATATTTGTGGCATCCAGGCCTGGGGTGACACACATCTAATGACCCTGTCTAATAAATCATCTGACGGCTGGGTTGTAGCACAGTTCAGCTATGCTATGCTGAAGAACCCACTGATGCCATCTGAATTTGTACCTTATGATGCTGTCTAGTTTAAGAAAAACAAGTGCAGATATGACCCTTTCTCATAAAGTATCCCCCAGACCATCTGACGGCATCATCATTGCCCTGAAAGCTGTGTTGTAGCACAGCTCTGCTGTTCTATGCTCAGCTCTGCTATACATGCAGGGGAGATCATGATCATAGCTCTATAGATCCGCATGAGCCAATTAAATGTTTTGTAAATAGTAATGAATTGGTCAGATAGTGGTCACCTCATCCATATAAATAAAAACTTTACTGGAATCACACATGAAAAGAACAAATACAAGTTTATGGGTCCATGAAAATCACAGAACGCACATGGATGGCATCAGTGTGGAGTCCGTGTTGTGTCTGTGATTAACTTTGGCTGCAGATCCACATGGAGTTGTCCTGCGGTGCAGATTTTAAATGTGTGACATCTGAATTAAACTGCAGCGTTTCGCTGTGGATTTCACCCATTGCTTTACATAGGATGAATTCCATTGCAAAATTCTGAGCAAATGTGCATGTTAACCATGTGCTTTTTGCCACACATTTTGCCCAAGATTAGCAGCAGGGATTTTTTTTTAATGCGAAATTTAGCTTTTTTTCACTGATTTGCTACACCTGTAATTTTTCCCCGCTTTCTAGTACACCATATGATAAAATGAAAGGTGTCATTCAAAAGTGCAACTTGTACCACAAAAAAAACAAGTTGTGACACAGCTATATCGATGGAAAAATAAAGTTATGGCTCTTGGAAGCAAAGGAGGTAAAAACAAAAGGGCAAAAATGGAAAATTGCCAAGTCCGGAAGGGGTTAAACGGCACATTTTCACAGTGAATGGAAAAAAAACAAAGTAATGCAGCCACATGTACAGCAGCGTGTGACGTCATCCAGTCTACGGAGCATGCAAGTCCCGGTCCTTACGCGTTTCAGAAAACTCGGTTTCCTTCATCAGAGGAAACTGTTAACAGTTAACTTTTTGCGTTCAGGCACGCCACCGGCTGGAGCTGCCTGTTCCCTACACTGCAGCTCTACGTGCATCTTTTTTTTCGCCGAGGACCTCCGTACACCCACCGAGTGGGGGTCTTCCTGCTCTTCTTTCAAGCGGATGCAACAAAGAACTTTGCTGGACTGCATAGGTAAATAGGGTAATTATCTACTCCATTAGTGTATTGTGCTTATCACTATGTTTCTTCAGTGTTTAACATGTAACTGGATACACATTGATACATATGCTATAATAGCAGGGTGGGCAAATTAGGCTGATCTCCTAACTTCAATTTTTTCCAATTTTTTCTAAATGATCTTTTGCAGCCAGGTTAGTCACCTGCCCCAAAGCTTGCTATTCGGTGTACAATGCACATATACAATCTCTTTTCTTGTTTTTACTGTTTTTATTGGTGTTCATTTACATGTATACTTATTGTGCTGTTGATGTATACATGAAGTTTTTTGAAATTTAGCACACTTGTTGTGTGTCCTATGTGCTTATGGTTTCTTAAACACATCGAAAGCCGACAAAACAGGTTTTCTATAAAAACGACACAAAGCAGCCCAGTAAGTGATACTGTTCCCATGCGCTTGGTTCTGAACACTACTCTCATCATGGTTCCATGCCTGCGCTGCGTTCAGCACCAGCAGGGACTATGATGAGGGTAGTGGTAGTCTGCTCACGCAGTGTCCTCAGCTGTAAAAAAAAAATAATAAAATATTAAAATCCATGCACTCACTTCTCCTAGGTGTCCCCCACTGTATTCCATGTGACTACTGGACTAGGTGGACCTCCACAATATTAAAGGGGGTTACCCACAAAGTTCATTTTAATTAATGGATCTTAATTTCTGCTATCTTTTTAAGTTTCCCATGATGATGATATAAATGTTCCCCTGCTGTGACCATGCTGCAGCTGTGATCCCATGCTGTCCTGTACACTTTTTTTTTAATACATCCAATTGTGGAACATATTGATCCAAGATCTATTAATTGAAATGAGCTTGGTTCATGGGACAATCTCAAGACTTGGGCTGCATGGTGATACTTAACTGTGATCTGGGTCTTGCTGCCAAAAATCTCTGCCAATACTAGCATATTACTACCTTTTTTTTTGCTGTGGCCAAAGTCGCCTTGTAGCCCCAGCAGCCAATTGCTGGCCCATTCACAGGATGCTGGACCACACAACACCTTACCATATCACAACTTAGTGGCTAAAGTCTTTTAAAATAGTCGGTTATGTACTGTACAATTAGAGCAGGTGTCTGGTAGTTACATGGATGTACAGTGGGTACGGAAAGTGTTCAGGCCCCTTTAAATTTTTCACACTTTATTTCATTGCAGCCATTTGGTAAATTCTAAAGAGTTCAGTTTTTTTGCTCTCATTAATGTACACTCTGCACCCTATCTTGACTGAAAAAAAAAAAACAGAAATGTAGAAGTCTTTGCAAATTTATTAAAAAAGATAAACTTAAATATCACATGGTCATAAGTATTCAGACCCTTTGCTCAGACACTCATATTTTAGTCACATGCTGTCCATTTCCTTGTGATCCTCCTTGAGATGGTTCTACTCCTTCATTGGAGTCTAGCTGTGTTTAATTAAACTGATAGGACTTGATTTGGAAAGGCACACGCCTGTCTATATAAGACCTCACAGCTCACAGTGCATGTCAGACCAAATGAGAATCATGAGCTCAAAAGGAACTGCCCAAGGAGCTCAGAGACAAAATTGTGGCAAGGCACAGATCTGGCCAAGGTTACAAAAGAATTTCTGCTGTAGGATCCTAAGAGCACAGTGGCCTCCATAATCCTTAAATGGAAGAAGTTTGGGACCACCAGAAGACTTCCTAGACCTGGCTGACCAGCCAAACTGAGCAATTGTGGGAAAAGAGCTTTGGTGAGAGGTAAAGAACCCCAAAATCACTGTGGCTGAGCTCCAGAGATGCAGTAGGGAGATGGGAGAAAGTTCCACAAAGTCAACTCTCACTGCAGCCCTCCACCAGTCGGGCCTTTATGGCAGAGTGGCTCGACGGAAGCCTCTCCTCAGTGCAAGACATATGAAAGCCGGCATAGAGTTTGCTCAAAAACACATGAAGGACTCCCAGACTATGAGAAATAAGATTCTCTGGTCTGATGAGATGAAGATAGAACTTTTTGGTGATAATTCTAAGCGGTATGTGTGGAGAAAACCAGCACTGCTCATCACCTGCCAATACAATCCCAACAGTGAAACATGGTGGTGGCAGCATCATGCTATGGGGGGTGTTTTTCAGCTGCAGGGACAGGATGACTGGTTGCAATTGAAAGAAACTTTTTTTTTTTAATGAAGTGACAGCATTTTAACTAAAATTTTGTTTTCCCGCTGTTAAACCTGCTGATACAGATTTTAGTTTCATAAGTTTGTCCTGTTACCGATATATTTTGTTTTTATTTAAGTCACAATGTAGAGAGTGGGGTATTAAAGGCATTTCAATTTAGTTCTGTAATGTCAGGAATTTTTCAGAAAACAAATAAAGATGGACTGAAATCTGGTGTCATTTTTCTTCTATATTGAACACTTGCAATGTTTAATAAGCCCCCACAAAGCCAGGGGTGGACATACCGCCCCGGCCCGAAGGTGGAGAGGGGCCCTTGCAGGCAGGAGCATGTGAGAGTGTGAAATGTGATAACAGCAGGAGAGCACTAGGACCCTGTGACTTTTGCCTGGCTGAGTTCAGAGGAGGGGCAGTGCAAGAAACTCTATGTGTTCTAAGAGTGTCTGAGGTGTGAGAGGCTAGACAGGAAGTCTGTGAGAACGGAGCTGCAGGAAGATGCTGTCTTTACACGCTTCCCTGTGGAGTTTGTTTACCCCTTTCTCTCTTTAAGAACAAGTGCTGAGCTGGGGAAAGCTGTGTGGCTCTGTGGAGTTTTGTGGAAGTCCATGCTGAGTGAATTAGAGACTTTGTGCTGGAGGAGTCACGTGTCGAGCGATAAAGGAAGGGACTGAGGAATCCATTTCTGTGACGGAGCACATGGTTGGTGTACTGAATAAGAGTGAGAGACTTCGGGAGGAAAGAAGGTTTCTGGTGCCATTTCTACTGAGAGGATATTGACAAGGCTTTGTGAAGAGATCTTCCCAGACCTTAATCTGAGGCTACAGAACTAAAGTCCCCGGCGTGTGGGCTCGGCATCGGCCGACAAGACAAGGAATTTTTGTTGTTTTTGTGAACTTTGTTTTTGTTTTGGCGCCAAAGTTTTCCGGGACTAGCTGCAGCCACCGTGATTCACAGGCCTGTGATAGACTGCATCTGAGGTTAACGGTACCATAATTTTAAGATACCTGGGTATCCTGATAATAAGGGTATAAGAGCAATTGATATAGTTTTGTGCATTATTATTGTTAATAGTGGTAGGATTGTATTCAGTGTGCCATCTCAGGGGGTCCCCATATACCGCCCTCACTAGACTGACTTTGTGTTTAGGTAAAATTGTTCCAGATCACTAGAATAATTCACATAAACTGGAAACCTTGAGATTGGCACATTGATTTCAGCTCTTGCTGATTGTGTGTATCTAGTAGAGGTAGTGTCCCAGGCAGAACCTTAGACTGATTCATTCAATACTGAATTTTAGTCTAATCCCTGTTTTAGTAAAGAAAGTGTTTATTTCTGTCTCTGTCTCAGTTTGTGACTCACTGGATCTCTCTCAGACCCCCGGTCATTACAAGCGTACTGCCCATAAGGGCAGACAACGCAGCCATTCAGTCCATATTATGGGCAGAAGAGGGGCCCTATGTCAAGCAGCACCGGGCCCCTTTCACTCCTGCCCCTAATCATTCTGACCCCGGGGAGAGAGCGGAGCACACGGCGCAGAGAGCAGGGCTACAAACAGGGGGCGTGTCCTGCAGGGAGAGAGACGCTGGCCAATGAACGCTTTCCTCATCAGACTGAGGAGAGCGCTCATTGGCTGCAGCCTCTGGCTCCTGCACGGCGCCCAATAGTAAGTGTTCACCTCACCTGCAGTCAGAGTCCCCGGGCTGCACAGCACACAGAGGCCATAGTGGAGGAAGAGCAGGAGTGACTGTGCTTCTGCTGCTCCCTCCGGTCCTTCCAGCAGTAGCTGCTGACAGAGAAGAGGTGGGAGATTAGGCTCACTGCACAGGACAGCACAGCAGCAGGGGCTGATGTCAGTATACTGTGTCCCCATCCCCCACAGTGGTGTCTGAAGCCCTCTCCACTTCATCTCTGAGCTATGTGGCAGAACTCATGCACAGCTCACATCTGAACACCTGGTATCATAGATTAGTGCATGTATGTATAGGTGTGTGTATACATGTGTGTCTATATAACTGTGTGTATATATATGTGTGTGTATGTACTGTATATGTATATATGTGTATGTATGGTATATGTGTGTATAGATATATGTATGTACGGTATACGTGTGTGTGTGTATGTACAGTGTGTGTGTATGTACAGTATATGTATGTGTGTGTTTATGTATATGTTTGTGTGTGTGAACATATTTGTTTTCAGTTCATGTATTATACTGTGATTGTAAAGAATAGAAGAATAAACCTGGCTCTTTAAAGGGTTATTCACCAAATAATCAAGGTATCCTCAATCCATCGGATCGGGAATAACTTGCTGGTCACTGGGGATTGGACCACTGGGCCCCCCAGAGATTCTGGGAACAGAGCTCTGCAGTGTCGTCCTGAATGGAGCAGAGTTGTGCCTGTTTGGCCTCTGCTCTATTCATTATCTATGAGCTGCTGAGCGCTGCGCTCGGTTATTTCCATCAGCTCCATAGACAATGAATAAAGTAGATACCAGATGATACAGATACCAGACATATAATATATACATGGTTGGAATTTGCCGGTTCCAGCCATTATCACGTAACCATGAGGATGCGCTTTTCACACTTGCTGTCATGTGTCAACTAGAGAGTCTCAGCCATATCTTGCAATATTCTATTCACCAACATAGCTGACACTCTAGTTGTCACCTGACTGCAAGTCTGACTGTGCTGGAACCAGCAGAACCGAATCTTTATCTTTACTGATATATAATTTGTCTCCATGTCAGTGAAAATATATATTTTTAGAGGTGTGGAGGGGCCCATTTACTATGGAGCCCTGAGATTTCTATGCACACCCCTGCTTACAGGGCGGCAATAATGACGGTATCCTGGCTTGTTGCTCGGAGCCCGAGGCTTCGGGGGTCTCACGGCCAGATTTCCCTGATCATAAGCGGCATGCTAGGCAGCGAGGGGGACCCAGGCACATTTCTTGCACAGGGGCCCCAAGCTGTCAATGTCCACCAGGGGCGGACACAGACTGTAGTGGGCCCCTGTGCAAGAAATTTTTGCCCCCCCCCTGCCCTTCATAGGGCAACAAAGTTATGTAAACATAACCCCCCCATGTGCATCTCTCACACCCACATGTGCATCTCTCATCCCCCCATGTGCAGCTCTCATCCCCCCCCATGCATCTCTCATCCCCCCATGTGCATCTCATCCCCCCATGCATCTTTCACGCATCTTTCATCCCCCCATGTGCAGCTCTCATCCCCCCATGTGCAGCTCTCATCCCCCCCATGTGCAGCTCTCATCCCCTCCCCTGTGCATCTCACCCCCCCGTTCATCTCATCCCGCCCCGTGCATCTCATCCCCCCCCATGCATCTCGCATCCCCCCCGTGCATCTCTCATCCCCCCATGTGCATCTTATCCCCCCCGTGCATCTCTCATTCCCCCATG
Source organism: Phyllobates terribilis (assembly GCF_046119375.1). Lineage (NCBI taxonomy): Eukaryota > Metazoa > Chordata > Amphibia > Anura > Dendrobatidae > Phyllobates > Phyllobates terribilis. The sequence goes on from NW_027362762.1 coordinate 146,903,298, forward strand.
CATCTCTGATTTCCCCCCACTCCTAGTTAATTAATTGGATTTAAAAAAAAAAAATAAACCTTGTTATACTTACCCCCATGGATCCCTGCAGAATCCTGGCGCTCATCCACGTCGCTGCCACCAGGTTCACCTGATTTCCAGCGCCGTCACATGACCGGAAGTCAGGGGAATCATGAAGGCGCTGACGCAGCAGCGCTGCACTGCTACACAGAGGAAATCGGCGCAGAGATGTCCCGGCGCTTAACGCTCAGCATGGGGCCGGGGGCCCAGGGCCGGCTCCAGGTTTTTGTGGGCCCCGGGCAAAAGAGTCTCAGTGGGCCCCTTTAACACATACCACGATTCATGATGCACAGGTACCGCAGAGAAATATATGTATAGTACAATGCAAAGATTTCACTTCTTACATAGTGATATCTATTGTAAATTCCACAATAGCTCAGAAACCAGCGAATCGCTCCACACAGTATACTGGCCCCCATAAAATGCTCCATACAGGAGACTGGCCCCCATAAAATGCTCCATACAGAATACTGGCCCCCATAAAATGCTCCATACAGGATACTGGTCCCCATATAACGCTCCATACAGAATACTGGCCCCCATATAACGCTCCATACAGAATACTGGCCCCCATATAACGCTCCATACAGAATACTGGCCCCCATATAACGCTCCATGCAGGATACTGGCCCCCATATAACGCTCCATGCAGGATACTGAACCCATATAACGCTCCATACAGAATACGGGCCCCCATATAACGCTCCATGCAGGCTGTTCAACACACATAATGCCCCACGCAGGCTGTTCCCCCCACATAATGCCCCACGCAGGCTGATCCCCCCACATAATGCCCCATGCAGGCTGTTCCGCCCCATATAGGATGTCACCCCCCTTTTAATGCCCCATGCAGGATGACACCCCCCCTTCCTTATAATGCCACATTCAGGATGTCACACACCCCCCCTCCCTTATAATGCCCCATGCAGGATGTCACACACACCCCCCTCCCTTATAATGCCCCATGCAGGATGTCACACCCCCCTTATAATGCCCCATTCAGGATGTCACACTCCCCGTCCCTTATAATGCCCCATGCAGGATGTCACTCCCCCCTTATAATGCCCCATGCAGGACTTCACCCCCCCCCCCATTATAATGCCCCATGCAGGATTTCACACACCCCCACCTCACCCCCCTCTCCCTTATACTGCCACAGGCCTCCATACAATAAAAAAAGAAATCCAATACTCACCTCACGTCTCACCTGCTGCCGCTGCTCCGGACTCATCAGCGTCGCCGGACTCATCCCGCTCTGCGCTGTGACTGCTCAGGAGAGAGTGCGGTGTAAACACGTCACCGCGACCTCTGACCTGAGACGTCACAGTGCAGCAGCCGCGGCGGATGCAGGAGCTGCTGCGGAGGCACGGGGAAGGGTAAGTATTGTGTCAGGTGCCAGGGCCCTGAGCAAGCGGGGGGGGGGGGGGAGCGGGCGCTGACACCGTTCTCCTCCGCTCACGGGTCCCATAGCACGCGGGGCGCCCGATGGTGAGGGCCCCCGCCTGCTCAGGGCCCCGGCATTTGCCCGGGTGCTGACGCCGGCCCTACGGGGGCCCCATGAGGAGACGCACAAGAGGGGGGACCCAACGGGGCTCCGAGGGGGCCCCGACCGGCCGGGCCCCATACTGGAGTCAGGACAGTCATACCCTGATGGCGGCCCTGCTGGAGGCTGGACGGGCCCCCTCTCCCTCGGGGCCCCCATTCAATGAACAGGCTGCATGGGCGGTAGGTCCGCCCCTGATGTCCACCCCTGCACAAAGCAGTGTGACTAATGTAAAAGACTGGAGCGATACTAATAAAGGGTAAATGATAACAGAACTGTTAGTTTGTGGATACTAGTCACACCGACCTCCAGAATAAAAATCCTAATGTTGTCCAGCTGCTTTTTAGAGGGTACTTCAATGGATCACTTTCTGATTTGAGAATTGTAATTGCTATTAAGAATTTGTTTAGCCGGATTTCATCCCCAAGCTATGCATGTGCATCATTCACAGAAAAGTCCAGCAATAAAATACTTTGCATTTCTCAGGAACAGACTGACTATGTAGTGTTTGAATATATATGCAAAGTGCTTTAGTCGGGGACAATCTCTCCTCAAGCCTCTTGTCACTTAGTTGCAAAAAAGTAGAAGATGATGAGTTTACCACTTTGTTGTAAAATCAAATCCTGGAACCACATCAGTGGGTGCTGAATCCTGCTGGTGATCAGCAAACTATGAAATATTTTTTTTTTAAGCAAAACTATTAGTAATATCATTAAAAATGTATTAGTAATTCATTAAACAGCATTCTACATGAATAGAGAACTGAGATCACCTTGAGCTCTATTTCCTGTCCAGTGATGCTTTCTCCTGCCTGACAGCTTATGTGCCGTGGTGTTGGGGCGAGGCTCTAGCTGCGTTTTAAGATCGTTCTTTAAGCATGCCTAAATAATAAGGTGCTAGTTGCACCCTTGGTATGGCTGGGTAGTTCGGTGCACTTTTCCCACCTACTTGTTTTTCATTTACTCTCCTCTGGCTCCTGTAAAACCAGTAATGTCAATCAAGGAAGAGGAGATTGTAAACAGCCCACATAAAGCATGTTTGTTTTTTGTTTTTTTTACACAAGCTTTTAGTTCAAAGTAGCCTAACAAAGGCATATTGTTGGTTTTTGGCAAAGTAGTAATTTGGTAAAGTAGCTGACGGTGCCCTTTTAAAGGGAATGTGTCCACCCCCCTGGGCGATATCAGACCTCTCCTATGGACATACAGGTGATAAAAAAGTAAATCTATACTTACCTGTATGGCCATAGTAGGGGTCTGATTGCAGAGAAATCTGGTTTTATAAAGTCTGCTTTCCAGAGGCTTGGCGTCCACGCGACGCCAAGCAAACCCCTCCAATCTGCTTACTATTCCCCTAAATCGCCGCCTCTGTGCTAAATTACCATATCCCCTCCCCTGCACGGCACAGGGTCCTGTGACTGCCCTGTGACAGGCCCTGCTCTGCCTACCCTGTATGGCCATAGTAGAGGTTTGATATAGAGATTCCCTTCAACCTCCACCCACAGCGGGCCAATGGTTGAACAGCTGTGTAACAAAGTCATGGGTTTTTAGCCCAAAAGGGAAGACTTTCAGATTGTTGTAACTTATTCTTAGCATAGTGCCCAAAGGCCTGATCATAATGGTTTGCTTAATGAAGTGACTGATTTAGAATCAGAGTAACTATCCAAGATGCTTCATTAAGAGAGTACACTGAAGGAAATGTGCACATGATGTCTTAAAATCGTGATCTTCTAGAAGGACAGGTAAGGGTCTCACTAAATGCTGATATGGCGGCCTGCTGTGCACTGGTGCCACAGAACCCAGAAGGGTGCATGGATGTAGTTCTCCACAAGAGGCCCTCACACATTCACACACCTCCACCCTACCACCTCAGACCAGCAGAGGGAGCCCGTTAGGGATATATAAAGGGAGGGTGGAGCCAGGCAGCTCAGTCAGAAGTTAGTTAGTCTCTCAGACACAGAGAGGGACAGAGCTCAGATTTGAGCAGAGAGCGTGCTGACGCTCAGAGAGCAGCAAGCTGGCTGCTGTGCTTAGGCGAGCCAAGGCCTACAACACGCGTGAAGGCCTAGTGAGGGCCCTGAGTGTGGCCGAAGGCGAGAGGAGAAGGAAGAAGTAGCGAGGGGGTAGAGGAGCATACCAGACTCACCCTGATATATATACCGGACACCGGGTCCGCGCCTACGGGGACCCTTTATACCAATAGGGACCACCGGAACCCCTGGAGGACTACAGGTCCCAGGTTCACCAAATGCTCATTGCAGTACTAGGGCTAGGAGTCACGGAGGCCCCAGCGACCAGGGAGAGTGATCTCCAAGAAAAGTCCCTACCACCAAGTCAGCAGGTGCAAAGAGAGACAGTAACCAAGCTAGGCCTAGCTCCAGGCAGGTCAGAAGCTTAGCGAGTAAAGCCACGGATCAGGAGGCCCTATACCCGCTCACTGGGGAGAGTCCAAAAGTGCGCCCTTCGTCCGGAGTACCCTGAACCGTGCCTGCACCATCACCAATAAAGGTACTGAAGCTTAGCCCCGTGTGAGTGTGCGTCTTTCCTCTGGGACCGTCCTGCCGTCTCTCCCCCGCATCCACCATCTATCCCTACACTGCCCTGGGGCTAGCTCTACCTGTGGAGAGCCATACTATCCCTGCTGCCGTAACACCAGCTCCAGAGGACTGCTCCGCAGCGGCGGCACCCTTTTGCCGCATTCCACAGGTGGCGTCACGAACTTTCCAAATCTCCTATATATAATTTCCCCTTTATACTGACCGCCCTGGGTCACGGAGCGGGCCAGCCACCGTGATATCCCCCACCGGCTTACGCAGAGGCCCGGCTGCCGAGTACCCCACGGCTCAGGGGGTGCGTTAGCCTTGGCATCACGAACAGAATTCTGTGCCCGTTGCCACCGGGTACTGTGCACCTTAAAAGACTGTAATACTCACTGTGGTGAAGGTTTCCCGCCGTTCCCGAGATTTCTCGCCATTGTCCGCCATCTTCCTGTCGCCGTGCGGGAAGAAGAGGGGCGTAACCGTGGGAATCGGAGAAGCGTAAACGCTGGAAGCGCGCAAAGCCCAGGACACGCCCCGCCCCTGACGTCGAATCAGAAAGTGTCAGGTCCTGGAAGGAGCCCAGAGGACGCTCTGACGTCAGACGCGAGCGACGCAAGGTCCTGGAAGAAGACCGTCGCCCGCGGAGCTGCGGCCTACCTGATAAGCAGTGAAGAAGGTAGGCTCCAGTTCACTAGGAGGGCGCAACCATGGCCGACGACCAGCGAGCCACCGGAGCACCGGTTAACGCTCCTGATGCCCAACCCGCGCCCGGCGCTGCACAGGCTGGAGCGGTCGCTCCACCAGCAGAGGTCGTGACCCCATTGATACCCATGGCCCTGCCGTATATCCCTGGAGCGAAGTGGCTTCCCCAGTATAATGGCAAACCAGACACCATGTCTGGATTCAAGAGAAAAATATGTGGTGTGCTAGACATGTATTCTATGACCGGTAAACAGAGAGCTGCTGTTGTGCTGGGACAATTGACTGGTGCTGCAGAGTGGGAAGTTGAAACCTGGCCAGCCGCAGACCAGGAATCAGTATCCATCATCTTTAAGAGACTGCAAACTGTGTTTGAAAACTGCACTGAGACGGATCTCCGGATGAGGTTCTACCACTGTGTCCAGAAACCTGAGGACAGTATCCGGGACTACGCCTCGCGCGTACAGGAAGCCCTGCGGGCCCTGAAACAGGTTAGTCCAGCCAGCATGCAAAATGAAAATAAAATGCTGACGGATCAAGGCCCTGCCTTTGAGGCCGAGCTGTTCAAAGAGTTTTGCCATTTGTACGGGTGTAAGAAGATCCGGACTACACCGTACCACCCCCAAACCAATGGGTTATGTGAAAAGATGAATAACATAGTCATCGACCTGTTGAAGACCTTACCTCTCGAAGAAAGAAACCAATGGCCGGACAAACTACCTGACCTGGTAGATCTGTACAATCACATACCTGTGAGTTCCACCAATTGTACTCCAGCGTACCTCATGAGAGCAAGACCTGGAAAGTTGCCCATGGACCTGGAGCTTGGAGTGGTCGAGCCAGAAGCAGATATGTCCACTGAAGACTGGGATGCGACTTGACAGGAACAGTACAAGAGAGTACAAGCCTGTGTCGAAGACAGTCTAAGTAGGGTGAGAGATAAGCAGGAAGCACAGAACAACAAGAGTGCACCAGCTGAACCCTTGACACCTGGAGAAGTTGTGCTGAAACGAAAGAGAAGAAGCCACAAGCTTGACGACCAGTGGGAAAGGGAACCTTACACTGTGTTGAATTCCAGATTCGACGATAGGAAAATCTGCCTAATTAGCAAAGATGGAGGAAGAACAACTGCAACAGTATCAAGAGACCATCTGAAGTTGTGCCCAAGTCCGCTAAAGCCCCAGGAGGAAGTGCCTCTCACCGTACCGGAGGAGCCTAAAGAAGAAGTACTCCATACTGACTTAGGAGATTTCCCGGCAGATTGGCCTCAACTGGATGGAGCGGTAATAATACCTGTGCTACACTTCTACCAACAGCCAGAAGACTCTCCACTGCAAGTAAGACCTGTAAGTGCCCCGGAAGAGCCTGCTCAGGAAGAAGGATCACCGGTAGAAGCAGAGCCAGTAGGCCCAGTAACTAGTGTACTTGCCTGTCCCGTAGAGAGGTTAAGGCAGTCTTGCAGTCCATCAACACATAGAGCGGAAAATAGCGCAAGCATCCACACTACATGCATTCCAGTACTACGTAGGTCATCGCATAGCACAAAAGGCCAGAACCCTGTCAGGTATAAGGAGTAAGTTAAAAATACCTGCAGTATAAATAGTTACCCAGTAGGGTATTGCATAATGTTTATTGTATAAACTGAAATATATGTGTTTATTTAGTTACCCGTAAGGGTATATACAGTTATATGAAAAAGTTTGGGCACCCCTATTAATCTTAAGCTTAATGTTTTATAAAAATTGGTGTTTTTGCAACAGCTATTTCAGTTTGATATATGTAATAACTGTTGGACACAGTAATGTTTCTGCCTTGAAATGAGGTTTATTGTACTAACAGAAAATGTGCAATCTGCATACAAACAAAATTTGACAGGTGGGCACCTCACCAGAAAAGTGACATTAATATTTAGTAGATCCTCCTTTTGCAAAAATAACAGCCTCTAGTCGCTTCCTGTAGCTTTTAATGAGTTCCTGGATCCTGGATGAAGGTATTTTTTTTTTTTCAAATTAAAGTTTTTTTTATTTTTTGTGTTGAAAAAGTACAAGATAATACAATATACATAGTAAAAGGGGTAGCGTAACTATAAATCTATGCATAACTACAGTACATTGGGGGGATACAGGGAGGGTTTTCCATCAATATCCAGATCAAGCATGTATTTTTCCATATGAAAGATAGAGAGAGAGGGAGCGGACCACGGCAGACCACCAATCAATAGAGTGTGATTATGATCATTGTTGTGACGACATCCCGGATAACTTTAGTTGGGGGCTAGATGGTAGGCGTCAGAGTTTTGGAAATCCATCCAATCCCTCCAAATCACACAGTATCTATCAACATCAGCCGGTGAGATAGCAATCAGATGCTCCAACCTATTAAGGAGAGAAATCTCCGCAAACCATTCCTCCACAGTGGGTGGGTCTCTGCTTTTCCAGTGTCGTGGAATGACATTGTTAGCCGCCTGTATTAGGTAGCCTATTGATGACCTTTTATAACTACGTTTACTTATTGGTAACATTGATAAAAGGAGGGCTTCTGGCGTATTAGGGATAGTCAGACCAGTTATTTTCTCAATCATGGGAACCACCTTTGCCCAAAATGCATTTATTATAGGGCACCCCCACCATATGTGTGACATTGTCCCTTCCCCCTCCCCACATCTCCAACATCTGTCTGAGACCACTGGGTACCATCTATGAAGGACTGCTGGTACCCGGTACCATCTAGAGATAATTTTGAAGGAGGTTTCCTGAGCTTTGGACCCTATTGAGGTTTTATGTGTTAGGAAGAAGGATGAAGGTATTTTTGACCATTCCTCTTTAAAAAACAATTCCAGTTCAGTTAAGTTTGATGGTCGCCGAGCATGGACAGCCCTCTTCAAATGATCCCACAGATGTTCAATGATATTCAGGTCTGGGGACTGGGATGGCCATTCCAGAACATTGTAATTGTTCCTCTGCATGAATGCCTGAGTAGATTTGGAGCGGTGTTTTGGATCATTGTCTTGCTGAAAGATCCATCCCCTGCGTAACTTCAACTTTATCACTGATTTTTGAACATTATTGTCAAGAATCTGCTGATACTGAGTGGAATCCATGAGTCCCTCAACTTTAACAAGATTCCCGATGCCGGCATTGGCCACACAGCCCCAAAGCATGATGGAACCACCACCAAATTTTACTGTGGGTAGCAAGTGTTTTGCTTGGAATGCTGTGGTTTTTTTGCCGCCATGCATAACGCCTTTTTGTATGACCAAACAACTCAATCTTGGTTTCATCAGTCCACAGGACCTTCTTCGAAAAATAAATTGGCTTCTCCAAATGTGCTTTTGCATACCTCAGCCGACTCTGTTTGTGGCGTGCTTGCAGAAACGGCTTCTTTCGCATCACTCTCCCATACAGCTTCTCCTTGTGCAAAGTGCGTTGTATAGTTGACCGATGCACAGTGACACCATCTGCAGCAAGTTGATGCTGCAGCTCTCTGGAGGTGGTCTGAGGATTGTCCTTGACTGATCTCACCATTCTTCTTCTCTGCCTTTCTGATGTTTTTCTTGGCCTGCCACTTGTGGCCTTAACAAGAACTGTCCCTGTGTTCTTCCATTTCCTTACTATGTTCCTCACAGTGGAAACTGACGGGTTAAATCTCTGAGACAGCTTTTTGTATCCTTCCCCTGAACAACTATGTTGAATAATCTTTGTTTTCAGATCATTTGACAGTTGTTTTGAGGAGCCCATGATGCCACTCTTCAGAGGAGATTCAAACAGGAGAACAACTTGCAAGTGGCCACTTTAAGTAGCTTTTCTCATGATTGCATACACCTGGCTCTGAAGTTCAAAGCTCAATGAGGTTACAAAACCAAAAAAAGTGCTTTAGTAAGTCAGTAAAAAGTAGGTAGGAGTATTTAAAACAAGAAAATAAGGGTGCCCATACTTATGCACCTGTCAAATTTTGTTTGAATGCAGATTGCACATTTTCTGTTAGTACAATAAACCTCATTTCAAGGCAGAAACATTACTGTGTCCAACAGTTATTACATATATCAAACTGAAATAGCTGTTGCAAAAACACCAATTTTAAGAAAACATTAAGCTTAAGATTAATAGGGGTGCCCAAACTTTTTCATATAACTGTATAAAGGACTCGTAGGCTGAGGACTGTGAGCAGCCCAAGAACTGTTCATGTACATAGTTGCACTCCCTGGAGTGCTCCTTAAGTGACCACTGAACAAAAACCCGTTTGGCGTGGCCGAAGACGTGGTCCAGCACCTAGATCACCTATGCCCTGCAGCCACACCCAGGGCCTACGTTGATGGTTTTCGGACGGGTCCCTCATGCTGCTCATCTTCACCAGTGAGATGGACACCAGTTAATGGATCTCACTGAGACTTTAAGAGGAGTGTTTTATATAAGAAAATGTATTAATGTTATTATTGTATTATAATGTTACCTGTAACGTTCAAGAAAAGTGCCTCCCATAAAGGGAAGAAATGTTACTGTTTAACCTGTTTTGAGAAAAATGCTTCAGTCCAGGAGTACCGAGTTTTACTAGGGGGGGATGTGGCACCCTGCTGTGCACTGGTGCCACAGAACCCAGAAGGGTGCATGGATGGACTTCTCCACAAGAGGCCCTCTTGTGCCGGGTGCCAGGGCCCTGAGCAAGATGGGGGAGGAGCGGGCGCTGACACCGGTCTCCTCCACTCACGGGTCCCATAGCACGCGGGATGCCCGGTGGTGAGGGCCCCCGCCTGCTCAGGGCCCCGGCATTTGCCCGGGTGCTGACGCCGGCCCCACGGGGGCCCCATGATGAGACTCACTAGAGGGGGGCCCCAACGGAGCTCCGAGGGGGCCCCGACCGGCCGGGCCCCATACTGGAGTCAGGACAGTCATGCCCTGATGGCGGCCCTGCTGGAGGCTGGAGGGGCCCCTTCTCCCTCGGGGCCCCCATTCAATGAACAGGCTGCACGGGCGGTAGGTCCGCCCCTGATGTCCACCCCTGCACAAAGCAGTGTGACTAATGTAAAAGACTGGAACGATACTAATAAAGGGTAAATGATAACAGAACTGTTAGTTTGTGGATACTAGTCACACCGACCTCCAGAATAAAAATCCTAATGTTGTCCAGCTGCTTTTTAGAGGTACTTCAATGGATCACTTTCTAATTTGAGAATTGTAATTGCTATTAAGAATTTGTTTAGCCGGATTTCATCCCCAAGCTATGCATGTGCATCATTCACAGAAAAGTCCAGCAATTCTTTGCATTTCTCAGGAACAGACTGACTATGTAGTGTTTGAATATATATGCAAAGTGCTTTAGTCAGGGGCAATCTCTCCTCAAGCCTCTTGTTACTTAGTTGCAAACAAGTAGAAGATGATGAGTTTACCACTTTGTTGTAAAATCAAATCCTGGAACCACATCAGTGGGTGCTGAATCCTGCTGGTGATCAGCAAACTATGAAATATATATTTTTTTTAAGCAAAACTATTAGTAATATCATTAAAAATGTATTAGTAATTCATTAAACAGCATTCTACATGAATAGAGAACTGAGATCACCTTGAGCTCTATTACCTGTCCGGTGATGCTTTCTCCTGCCTGACAGCTTATGTGCCGTGGTGTTGGGGCGAGGCTCTAGCTGCGTTTTAAGATCGTTCTTTAAGCATGCCTAAATAATAAGGTGCTAGTTGCACCCTTGGTATGGCTGGGTAGTTCGGTGCACTTTTCCCACCTACTTGTTTTTCATTTACTCTCCTCTGGCTCCTGTAACACCAGTAATGTCAATCAAGGAAGAGGAGATTGTAAACAGCCCACATAAAGCATGTTTGTTGTTTGTTTTTTTACACAAGCTTTTAGTTCAAAGTAGCCTAACAAAGGCATATTGTTGGTTTTTGGCAAAGTAGTAATTTGGTAAAGTAGCTGACGGTGCCCTTTTAAAGGGAATGTGTCCACCCCCCTGGGCGATATCAGACCTCTCCTATGGACATACAGGTGATAGAAAAGTAAATCTATACTTACCTGTATGGCCATAGTAGGGGTTTGATTGCAGAGAAATCTGGTTTTATAAAGTCTGCTTTCCAGAGGCTTGGCGTCTGTGCGACGCCAAGCAAACCCCTCCAATCTGCTTACTATTCCCCTAAATCGCCGCCTCTGTGCTAAATTACCATATCCCCTCCCCTGCACGGCACAGGGTCCTGTGACTGCCCTGTGACAGGCCCTACTCTGCCTACCCTGTATGGCCATAGTAGAGGTCTGATATAGAGATTCCCTTCAACCTCCACCCACAGCAGGCCAATGGTTGAACAGCTGTGTAACAAAGTCATGGGTTTTTAGCCCAAAAGGGAAGACTTTCAGATTGTTGTAACTTATTCTTAGCATAGTGCCCAAAGGCCTGATCATAATGGTTTGCTTAATGAAGTGACTGATTTGGAATCAGAGTAACTATCCAAGATGCTTCATTAAGAGAGTACACTGAAGGAAATGTGCACATGATGTCTTAAAATCGTGATCTTCTAGAAGGACAGGTAAGGGTCTCACTAAATGTTGATATGGCGGCCTGCTGTGCACTGGTGCCACAGAACCCAGAAGGGTGCATGGATGTAGTTCTCCACAAGAGGCCCTCACACATTCACACACCTCCACCCTACCACCTCAGACCAGCAGATGGAGCCCGTTAGGGATATATAAAGGGAGGGTGGAGCCAGGCAGCTCAGTCAGAAGTTAGTTAGTCTCTCAGACACAGAGAGGGACAGAGCTCAGAGTTGAGCAGAGAGCGTGCTGACGCTCAGAGAGCAGCAAGCTGGCTGCTGTGCTTAGGCGAGCCAAGGCCTACAGCACGTGTGAAGGCCTAGTGAGGGCCCTGAGTGTGGCCGAAGGCGAGAGGAGAAGGAAGAAGTAGCGAGGGGGTAGAGGAGCATACCAGGCTCACCCTGATATATATACTGGACACCGGGTCTGCGCCTACGGGGACCCTTTATACCAGTAGGGACCACCGGAACCCCTGGAGGACTACAGGTCCCAGGTTCACCAAATGATGATTGCAGTACTAGGGCTAGGAGTCACGGAGGCCCCAGTGACCAGGGAGAGTGATCTCCAAGAAAAGTCCCTACCACCAAGTCAACAGGTGCAAAGAGAGACAGTATCCAAGCTAGGCCTAGCTCCAGGCAGGTCAGAAGCTTAGCGAGTAAAGCCACGGATCAGGAGGCCCTACACCCGCTCACTGGGGAGAGTCCAAAAGTGCGCCCTTCGTCCGGAGTACCCTGAACCGTGCCTGCACCATCACCAATAAAGGTACTGAAGCTTAGCCCCGTGTGAGTGTGCGTCTTTCCTCCGGGACCGTCCTGCCGTCTCTCCCCCGCATCCACCATCTATCCCTACACTGCCCTGGGGCTAGCTCTACCTGTGGAGAGCCATACTATCCCTGCTGCCGTAACACCAGCTCCAGAGGACTGCTCCGCAGCGGCGGCACCCTTTTGCCGCATTCCACAGGTGGCGTCACGAACTTTCCAAATCCCCAATATATAATTTCCCCTTTATACTGACCGCCCTGGGTCACGGACCGGGCCAGCCACCGTGATATCCCCCACCGGCATACGCAGAGGCCCGGCTGCCAAGTACCCCACGGCCCAGGGGGCGCGTTAGCCTTGGCGTCACGAACAAAATTCTGTGCCCGTTGCCACCGGGTACTGTGCGCCTTAAAAGACTGTAAGTGAAGGTTTCCCGCCATTCCCGAGATTTCTCGCCATTGTCCGCCATCTTCCTGTCGCCGTGCGGGAAGAAGAGGGGCGTAACCGCGGGAATCGGAGAGGCGTAAACGCTGGAAGCGCGCAAAGCCCAGGACACGCCCCGCCCCTGACGTCGAATCAGAAAGTGTCAGGTCCTGGAAGGAGCCCAGAGGACGCTCTGACGTCAGACGCGAGCGACGCAAGGTCCTGGAAGAAGACCGTCGCCCGCGGAGCTGCGGCCTACCTGATAAGCAGTGAAAAAGGAAGGCTCCAGTTCACTAGTGGGGCGCAACCATGGCCGACGACCAGCGAGCCTCCGGAGCACCGGCTAACGCTCCTGATGCCCAACGCGTGCCCGGCGCTGCACAGGCCGGAGCGGTCGCTCCACCAGCAGGGGTCGTGACCCCATTGATACCCATGGCCCTGCCGTATATCCCTGGAGCGAAGTGGCTTCCCCAGTATAATGGCAAACCAGACACCCTGTCTGGATTCAAGAGAAAAATATGTGGTGTGCTAGACATGTATTCTATGACCGGTAAACAGAGAGCTGCTGTTGTGCTGGGACAATTGACTGGTGCTGCAGAGTGGAAAGTTGAAACCTGGCCAGCCGCAGACCAGGAATCAGTATCCATCATCTTTAAGAGACTGCAAACTGTGTTTGAAAACTGCACTGAGACGGATCTCCGGATGAGGTTCTACCACTGTGTCCAGAAACCTGAGGACAGTATCCGGGATTACGCCTGGCGCGTACAGGAAGCCCTGCGGGCCCTGAAACAGGTTAGTCCAGCCAGCATGCAAAATGAAAATAAAATGCTGACGGATCAAGGCCCTGCCTTTGAAACCGAGCTGTTCAAAGAGTTTTGCCATTTGTACGGGTGTAAGAAGATCCGGACTACACCGTACCACCCCCAAACCTATGGGTTATGTGAAAAGATGAATAACATAGTCATCGACCTGTTGAAGACCGTACCTCTCGAAGAAAGAAACCAATGGCCGGACAAACTACCTGACCTGGTAGATCTGTACAATCACATACCTGTGAGTTCCACCAATTGTACTCCAGCGTACCTCATGAGAGCAAGACCTGGAAAGTTGCCCATGGACCTGGAGCTTGGAGTGGTCGAGCCAGAAGCAGATATGTCCACTGAAGACTGGGATGCGACTTGACAGGAACAGTACAAGAGAGTACAAGCCTGTGTCGAAGACAGTCTAAGTAGGGTGAGAGATAAGCAGGAAGCACAGAACAACAAGAGTGCACCAGCTGAACCCTTGACACCTGGAGAAGTTGTGCTGAAACGAAAGAGAAGAAGCCACAAGCTTGACGACCAGTGGGAAAGGGAACCTTACACTGTGTTGAATTCCAGATTCGACGATAGGAAAATCTGCCTAATTAGCAAAGACGGAGGAAGAACAACTGCAGCAGTATCAAGAGACCATCTGAAGTTGTGCCCAAGTCCGCTAAAGCCCCAGGAGGAAGTGCCTCTCACCGTACCGGAGGAGCCTAAAGAAGAAGTACTCCATACTGACTTAGGAGATTTCCCGGCAGATTGGCCTCAACTGGATGGAGCGGTAATAATACCTGTGCTACACTTCTACCAACAGCCAGAAGACTCTCCACTGCAAGTAAGACCTGTAAGTGCCCCGGAAGAGCCTGCTCAGGAAGAATCCCCGGAAGAAGGATCACCGGTAGAAGCAGAGCCAGTAGGCCCAGTAACCAGTGTACTTGCCTGTCCCGTAGAGAGGTTAAGGCAGTCTTGCAGTCCATCAACACATAGAGCGGAAAATAGCGCAAGCATCCACACTACATGCATTCCAGTACTACGTAGGTGTAACGGGTCTGGGAGGCGGAACCTCTGAGCTACTATACAAGGGGGCGGTCCTTGTAAGGGAGCGGGTGGCGACCAGGGAAGACGGCCAGGCAGTCACAGCAGGTGACCGGGACAGTCTCAGGGTGAACGGGCAGGAGGTCACGGCAAGTGACCGGGGCAGTCTCTGGATGAACAGGCTAGAGGTCACGGCAAGTAATCGGGGCAGTCTCTGGATGAACGGGCTGGAGGTCACGGCAAGTGACCGGGGCAGTCTCTGGATGAACGGGCTGGAGGTCACGGCAAGTGACCGGGGCAGTCTCTGGGTAAAGGGTAGGTACGACCTGTGATGGCTGAACCTCCAGGTAGGCTAGCAGGCAGATGGAAGATGTGTGCTCCCAGGTGAGCAAGCGAGAGTCTCTGGATGAACGGGTGGTCACAGCATGTGACGGCGGATCCTCCAGGTAGGCAAACAGGCAGGTAGCGGAGGAGCGCTCCCAGGTGAGCGGGCAGGAGTCTCTGGAATAGCAGGTGGTCACAGCACGTGACGGCGGAGCCTCCAGGTAGGCAAGCAGGCAGGTAGCGGAGGAGCGCTCCCAGGTGAGCGGGCAAGAGTCTCTGGAATAGCAGATGGTCACAGCACGTGACGGCGGAGCCTCCAGGTAGGCTAGCAGGCAGGTAGCAGATGTGCGCTCCCAGGTGAGCGGCCAAGCTGGTCCATAGACAGACTGACAGGAGAAGGAAGGCAGACCGTCGGACCTCAGGCTAGCAAGCAGGTAGCAGGAATATCAGGCAGGAAACAGACAGCAAACTGGCAGGAATCAGGCAGGTAACAGACAGCAAACTGGCAGGACTCTGGCAGGAATTAGGCAGGTAACTGACAGGTAACTGGCAACGGGACCTGAGGGCTGAAGCAGAGTAGTGAACAGTGCAACAACATTGCTCGGGCACCTCCATTTTGGAGGAGGTGCCTTATATATGGTGAAGTCCTCCGGCCATTGGCCGGGGACTCCTTAGGACGGCGCGCGCGGCCCCTTTAAGAGGGAGGGAGCGCGCGCACCCTAAGCACAGTGGCCGGGAAGGAGCGCGCACTGCCAGCAGAGCGGGAGGAGGACGCCGGGCTCGGAGCAGAGAGGTGAGGGGAACAGCGTCCCTGCCTAGCAGAGGGCAGGGACGCCGACGCTACAGTAGGTCATCGCGTAGCACAAAAGGCCAGACCCCTGTCAGGTATAAGGAGTAAGTTAAAAATACCTGCAGTATAAATAGTTACCCAGTAGGGTATTGCATAATGTTTATTGTATAAACTGAAATATATGTGTTTATTTAGTTACCCGTAAGGGTATATACAGTTATATGAAAAAGTTTGGGCACCCCTATTAATCTTAAGCTTAATGTTTTATAAAAATTGGTGTTTTTGCAACAGCTATTTCAGTTTGATATATGTAATAACTGTTGGACACAGTAATGTTTCTGCCTTGAAATGAGGTTTATTGTACTAACAGAAAATGTGCAATCTGCATACAAACAAAATTTGACAGGTGGGCACCTCACCAGAAAAGTGACATTAATATTTAGTAGATCCTCCTTTTGCAAAAATAACAGCCTCTAGTCGCTTCCTGTAGCTTTTAATGAGTTCCTGGATCCCGGATGAAGGTATTTTTTTTTTTTTCAAATTCAAGTTTTTTTTATTTTTTGTGTTGAAAAAGTACAAGATAATACAATATACATAGTAAAAGGGGTAGCGTAACTATAAATCTATGCATAACTACAGTACATTGGGGGGATACAGGGAGGGTTTTCCATCAATATCCAGATCAAGCATGTATTTTTCCATATGAAAGATAGAGAGAGAGGGAGCGGACCACGGCAGACCACCAATCAATAGAGTGTGATTATGATCATTGTTGTGACGACATCCCGGATAACTTTAGTTGGGGGCTAGATGGTAGGCGTCAGAGTTTTGGAAATCCATCCAATCCCTCCAAATCACACAGTATCTACTAACATCAGCCGGTGAGATGGCAATCAGATGCTCCATCCTATTAAGGAGAGAAATCTCCGCAAACCATTCCTCCACAGTGGGTGGGTCTCTGCTTTTCCAGTGTCGTGGAATGACATTGTTAGCCGCCTGTATTAGGTAGCCTATTGATGACCTTTTATAACTACGTTTACTTATTGGTAACATTGATAAAAGGAGGGCTTCTGGCGTATTAGGGATAGTCAAACCAGTTATTTTCTCAATCATGGGAACCACCTTTGCCCAAAATGCATTTATTATAGGGCACCCCCACCATATGTGTGACATTGTCCCTTCCCCCTCCCCACATCTCCAACATCTGTCTGAGACCACTGGATACCATCTATGAAGGACTGCTGGTACACGGTACCATCTAGAGATAATTTTGAAGGAGGTTTCCTGAACTTTGGACCCTATTGAGGTTTTATGTGTTAGGAAGAAGGATGAAGGTATTTTTGACCATTCCTCTTTAAAAAACAATTCCAGTTCAGTTAAGTTTGATGGTCGCCGAGCATGGACAGCCCTCTTCAAATGATCCCACAGATGTTCAATGATATTCAGGTATGAGGACTGGGATGGCCATTCCAGAACATTGTAATTGTTCCTCTGCACGAATGCCTGAGTAGATTTGGAGCGGTGTTTTGGATCATTGTCTTGCTGAAAGATCCATCCCCTGCGTAACTTCAATTTTATCACTGATTTTTGAACATTATTGTCAAGAATCTGCTGATACTGAGTGGAATCCATGAGTCCCTCAACTTTAACAAGATTCCCGATACCGGCATTGGCCACACAGCCCCAAAGCATGATGGAACCTCCACCAAATTTTACTGTGGGTAGCAAGTGTTTTTCTTGGAATGCTGTGTTTTTTTTGCCGCCATGCATAACGCCTTTTTGTATGACCAAACAACTCAATCTTGGTTTCATCAGTCCACAGGACCTTCTTCGAAAAAGAAATTGGCTTCTCCAAATGTGCTTTTGCATACCTCAGCCGACTCTGTTTGTGGCGTGCTTGCAGAAACGGCTTCTTTCGCATCACTCTCCCATACAGCTTCTCCTTGTGCAAAGTGCGTTGTATAGTTGACCGATGCACAGTGACACCATCTGCTGCAAGTTGATGCTGCAGCTCTCTGGAGGTGGTCTGAGGATTGTCCTTGACTGATCTCACCATTCTTCTTCTCTGCCTTTCTGATGTTTTTCTTGGCCTGCCACTTCTGGCCTTAACAAGATCTGTCCCTGTGTTCTTCCATTTCCTTACTATGTTCCTCACAGTGGAAACTGACAGGTTAAATCTCTGAGACAGCTTTTTGTATCCTTCACCTGAACAACGATGTTGAATAATCTTTGTTTTGAGATCATTTGACAGTTGTTTTGAGGAGCCCATGATGCCACTCTTCAGAGGAGATTCAAACAGGAGAACAACTTGCAAGTGGCCACTTTAAGTAGCTTTTCTCATGATTGCATACACCTGGCTCTGAAGTTCAAAGTTCAATGAGGTTACAAAACCAAAAAAAGTGCTTTAGTAAGTCAGTAAAAAGTAGGTAGGAGTATTTAAAACAAGAAAATAAGGGTGCCCATACTTATGCACCTGTCAAATTTTGTTTGAATGCAGATTGCACATTTTCTGTTAGTACAATAAACCTCATTTCAAGGCAGAAACATTACTGTGTCCAACAGTTATTACATATATCAAACTGAAATAGCTGTTGCAAAAACACCAATTTTAAGAAAACATTAAGCTTAAGATTAATAGGGGTGCCCAAACTTTTTCATATAACTGTATAAAGGACTCGTAGGCTGAGGACTGTGAGCAGCCCAAGAACTGTTCATGTACATAGTTTCACTCCCTGGAGTGCTCCTTAAGTGACCACTGAACAAAAACCCGTTTGGCGTGGCTGAAGACGTGGTCCAGCACCTAGATCACCTATGCCCTGCAGCCACACCCAGGGCCTACGTTGAGGGTTTTCGGACGGGTCCCTCATGCTGCTCATCTTCACCAGTGAGATGGACACCAGTTAATGGATCTCACTGAGACTTTAAGAGGAGTGTTTTATATAAGAAAATGTATTAATGTTATTATTGTATTATAATGTTACCTGTAACGTTCAAGAAAAGTGCCTCCCATAAAGGGAAGAAATGTTACTGTTTAACCTGTTTTGAGAAAAATGCTTCAGTCCAGGAGTACAGAGTTTTACTAGGGGGGGATGTGGCGCCCTGCTGTGCACTGGTGCCACATAATCCAGAAGGGTGCATGGATGGACTTCTCCACAAGAGGCCCTCTTGTGCCGGGTGCCAGGGCCCTGAGCAAGCGGGGGGGGAGCGGGCGCTGACACCGCTCTACTCCGCTCACGGGTCCCATAGCACGCGGGGTGCCCGATGGTGAGGGCCCCCGCCTGCTCAGGGCCCCGGCATTTGCCCTGAGCCCCATACTGGAGTCAGGACAGTCATGCTCTGATGGCGGCCCTGCTGGAGGTTGGAGGGGCCCCCTCTCCCTCGGGGCCCCCATTCAATGAACAGGCTGCACGGGCGGTAGGTCCGCCCCTGATGTCCACCCCTGCACAAAGCAGTGTGACTAATGTAAAAGACTGGAACGATACTAATAAAGGGTAAATGATAACAGAACTGTTAGTTTGTGGATACTAGTCACACCGACCTCCAGAATAAAAATCCTAATGTTGTCCAGCTGCTTTTTAGAGGGTACTTCAATGGATCACTTTCTGATTTGAGAATTGTAATTGCTATTAAGAATTTGTTTAGCCGGATTTCATCCCCAAGCTATGCATGTGCATCATTCACAGAAAAGTCCAGCAATACTTTGCACTTCTCAGGAACAGACTGACTATGTAGTGTTTGAATATATATGCAAAGTGCTTTAGTCGGGGGCAATCTCTCCTCAAGCCTTTTGTCACTTAGTTGCAAACAAGTAGAAGATGATGAGTTTACCACTTTGTTGTAAAATCAAATCCTGGAACCACATCAGTGGGTGCTGAATCCTGCTGGTGATCAGCAAACTATGAAATATATATATTTTTTTAAGCAAAACTATTAGTAATATCATTAAAAATGTATTAGTAATTCATTAAACAGCATTCTACATGAATAGAGAACTGAGATCACCTTGAGCTCTATTACCTGTCCGGTGATGCTTTCTCCTGCCTGACAGCTTATGTGCCGTGGTGTTGGGGCGAGGCTCTAGCTACGTTTTAAGATCTTTCTTTAAGCATGCCTAATTAATAAGGTGCTAGTTGCACCCTTGGTATGGCTGGGTAGTTCGGTGCACTTTTCCCACCTACTTGTTTTTCATTTACTCTCCTCTGGCTCCTGTAAAACCAGTAATGTCAATCAAGGAAGAGGAGATTGTAAACAGCCCACATAAAGCATGTTTGTTTTTTGTTTTTTTACACAAGCTTTTAGTTCAAAGTAGCCTAACAAAGGCATATTGTTGGTTTTTGGCAAAGTAGTAATTTGGTAAAGTAGCTGACGGTGCCCTTTTAAAGGGAATGTGTCCACCCCCCCTGGGCGATATCAGACCTCTCCTATGGACATACAGGTGATAGAAAAGTAAATCTATACTTACCTGTATGGCCATAGTAGGGGTCTGATTGCAGAGAAATCTGGTTTTATAAAGTCTGCTTTCCAGAGGCTTGGCGTCCGTGCAACGCTAAGCAAACCCCTCCAATCTGCTTACTATTCCCCTAAATCGCCGCCTCTGTGCTAAATTACCATATCCCCTCCCCTGCACGGCACAGGGTCCTGTGACTGCCCTGTGACAGGCCCTGCTCTGCCTACCCTGTATGGCCATAGTAGAGGTCTGATTCAGGCTGAGTTCACACGATGCGTTTTTCATGCGTTTCCGCGGCGTTTTTGCAGTTGCGTAAACGCCGCGGAAACGCATTAAAAACGCATGGTAGAAGGGCAGCAATGTTCCCCAATTGAAATCCGCATGTGCTGCGCCCATGATGCGGATTTTTCCGCAGCGTAAACACTGCGGTCAAAAATCCGCAGCATGTCAATTAATTTTGCGGAAACGCTGCTCTTTTGCCGCCATTGACTTGCATTAGACAGCATGGAATCCGCATCACTGTATATGTTGATGCGCTTTTCATGCGGTCTAATGTGCGGATGGTACCCGGGTGTGGATGAGAGGACTCTCATCCAGACCCAGGTACCATTAAAAAAAAAAGAATAAAATAAAAAATATATATATTCTCACCTTCTGACGGCCCGCGCTGCGTCCTGCTGGCTTCCCGGGCACTTCGCGGTTGAATGAAGGACCTTCGCTGACGTCAGAGTCATGTGACGGGTCACGTGACGCTGACGTCGGAAGGTCCTAAAGTCTTCACTGCCGGCAGCCGGGACCGAGCGAAGCCGGACACCGGGGGCCATCAGAGGGTAAAGTATAGATTTATTTTTTGACATTCACACACTATATAAATCCATGCCGTTTGCATGGATTTATATAGTGTAAAGTTGACAAGCACTTTCCAAGTGATGCTAAAATCGCTTGGGAAGCGCTTGTCAACCCGCATGCGGAAATGAAAGTGAAGACCGCTTCATTTCCGCATGTCCCTGGCAGGAAACCGCATGTACAATCCGCATGCGTTTTTTCCTGCCAGAGAGATGCAGAAACGCTCAGGAAAAAATCCTGAGCATTTCTGCATCGTGTGCACATACCCATAGAGATTCCCTTCAACCTCCACCCACAGCGGGCCAATGGTTGAACAGCTGTGTAACAAAGTCATGGGTTTTTAGCCCAAAAGGGAAGACTTTCAGATTGTTGTAACTTATTCTTAGCATAGTGCCCAAAGGCCTGATCATAATGGTTTGCTTAATGAAGTGACTGATTTGGAATCAGAGTAACTATCCAAGATGCTTCATTAAGAGAGTACACTGAAGGAAATGTGCACATGATGTCTTAAAATCGTGATCTTCTAGAAGGACAGGTAAGGGTCTCACTAAATGCTGATATGGCGGCCTGCTGTGCACTGGTGCCACAGAACCCAGAAGGGTGCATGGATGTAGTTCTCCACAAGAGGCCCTCACACATTCACACACCTCCACCCTACCACCTCAGACCAGCAGAGGGAGCCCGTTAGGGATATATAAAGGGAGGGTGGAGCCAGGCAGCTCAGTCAGAAGTTAGTTAGTCTCTCAGACACAGAGAGGGACAGAGCTCAGAGTTGAGCAGAGAGCGTGCTGACGCTCAGAGAGCAGCGAAGAGGCAGCAAGCTGGCTGCTGTGCTTAGGCAAGCCAAGGCCTACAGCACGTGTGAGGGCCCTGAGTGTGGCCGAAGGCGAGAGGAGAAGGAAGAAGTAGCGAGGGGGCAGAGGAGCATACCAGGCTCACCCCGATATATATACCGGACACCGGGTCCGCACCTACGGGGACCCTTTATACCCAGTAGTGACCACCGGAACCCCTGGAGGACTACAGGTCCCAGGTTCACCAAATGCTGGGCTAGGAGTCACGGAGGCCCCAGCGACCAGGGAGAGTAATCTCCAAGAAAAGTCCCTACCACCAAGTCAGCAGGTGCAAAGAGAGACAGTAACCAAGCTAGGCCTAGCTCCAGGCAGGTCAGAAGCTTAGCGAGTAAAGCCACGGATCAGGAGTCCTATACCCGCTCACTGGGGAGAGTCCAAAAGTGCACCCTTCATCCGGAGTACCCTGAACCGTGCCTGCACCATCACCAGTAAAGGTACTGAAGCTTACCCCCGTGTGAGTGTCCGTCTTTCCTCCGGGACCGTCCTGCCATCTCTCCCCTGCATCCACCATCTATCCCTACACTGCCATGGGGCTAGCTCTACCTGTGGAGAGCCATACTATCCTTGCTGCCGTAACACCGGCTCCAGAGGACTGCTCCGCAGCGGCGGCACCCTTTTGCCGCATTCCACAGGTGGCGTCACAAACTTTCCAAATCCCCTATATATAATTTCCCCTTTATACTGACCGCCCTGGGTCACGGACCGGGCCAGCCACCGTGATATCCCCCACCGGCATACGCAGAGGCCTGGCTGCCGAGGACCCCACGGCCCAGGGGTCGCGTCACTGACAGTCGGCTTAAAGGGAACCTGTCACCAGGTTTTTACCATGAGGCAAGACCACCACCTTTCAGGCCTGATATACAGCATTTTTTAATGCTGTATATATGCCCCCAACCCGGCCTACAAGACAATGTTTTATTATACTCGCCTGTGGGGCGGTCTGGTTCAAGGGGTGACGCTAGTCTTTTTCCGGCGCCTACCTTCCTTTGATGCCGTCCTTTTTGCTTCGTGTGGATGACGCGTCCCTATGTCATCCAGTCTCCCCCCGGGATTGCACTCCTGCGCAGGCGAACTTCTCTGCCTTGTCGGGGGCAGAGCAAAGTACTGCAGTACACATGCCCCAGGAAAGGTCAGGTTAAGTGTCATCAGTGTTTGGTCAGTGTCACTTTTCACCATCAGTTTCACATGATAAATGAATGACATGGCTTCTATGTGTTGCAATGTTAATCATGGACAACACACAGTGTACAGTACACTAATATCATGCGTGTGCTGTGATTCTCACAGACCCATACACTTGTACTTTTCCTCTATGAAGCCAGTTAAAAAACAAAAGCACATCACTGATTTTTGCATGGACACAGTCTGCAAAACACAGACATGTGAACAGCTCCATAAACTATAATTCATATGTATTTTATCCATGAAACTCACAGAACAGAGGGATCTGAATGAGGCCTAAAGGATAGTATACTGAAGGTTTATGTCGTAACCAGAGACTGGTTTAAATTGGATTTCTACTGTTCTTTGTGCATTATCAGATACAAGATTTAAGAAACTTCACTGTAATATGGAAGGCAATGTGTAAAAAAATGCTTCTTTCTGTATATTTTTTTCTATCGAGTACTTCTCAAAGTATCAATATCACAATATTCTTATATAAAAATGTATTGATTTATTCTTGGATTGTCCATTAAAAAGAATTATTGCAGAAGGTACAAAAAATTATTAGTTACAAAGTGATTGTCCATTTGTCCATAATTAACTTAATAGTTGAGATTCACCCATCTTTTCCTGGGATCCTGGCTGGTAGATTGCGTTTGTCTGTGTGCAGCACGTGTGTCAAGATGACACCATGTGTCCGTTGGGCCTACATCAGCAGCTGGTTTACACACAGACCTCGTCCTGTGGAATGGTAAGAGACCCCCCAGTCTCTAAAATGGGCTTTTATAGCACCTGTCATTCCGCATATGGTAGTGAACTAAAAATACACACACAAATAGCGCATGTCATCTAGAAACGATGGCTGATGCAATCTGTATGGTACAGAATAAAGAATAAAATGAATATCCATAATTAATATTTAACACAATGAAATGAACATCAAAATCAGGTTTGTCAACAATTTTTTTTTATTTCCTATATTCATTCCTATTACAAAACTTCTGTCCTGTCATAAATGTTCTATTGTACCAACACTGCCCTGAAAAGTGCCGTCAGGATTTGCCTTCTTGGTAAAGTCTCTGTCCCTGCAGACTTGGAGATCTCCAGCATTACTCCATGCAGCCATGAGGAACTTCTCTCTTTACTCCTTGGGTTTCCGTTGTCCTAGCAGGAAGTGGGCGACGTTCTCGTACATCACAAGGGTGGTACAGCAGGCGGGGTCACAAGGAGGATGTTGGGGACAATTCTCTCATAGAAGCTGTGTAAAACATTTTCCTTTTAAGAAAGAAGAAACACAACTATTAACTCTTGTTTTCATCTACCACTAGGTCGGTGATAACTTGGTGGGGTGAGGGGGGGGCACAAGTTTGGGTAAATACGGGCTATACCTATTTCTCAGAAGTTGTAAGGGAATATATCTTTCTAGGCTTTATCTTGAGTCCATTTTCCTTGTGGCTGATTCTCAGCCACCGAGCCTGGAAAAAATAAAGTTTTAACAAATATAACAAACTTTTAAATTGGTTTTTGAAATTAAAATCTATAGGCGGCCAGCGCACTGCACTACATTCGTTTGTGGGACAGAACATGTCGTTAAAGGGTCTTTCTCATCAGTGCATTCCCAGTCCATATGCTTTATTAGAGCAGATGTCAGCAGATAATGGACAACCCCCCCCCCCACAGGAATCCCTCCTACCATTTAAGTCATGACTACGTACCATTGCAAACAGCTGAAGAAATCTGAGGCGGACTATATACAAGAAGAGTTTTCTCATACTTTTATGCCATATCCCTAGAAGATTCCATAAGTGTCTGATAGGCGCAGATCCCAGATTTGAGACCCGCATCTGTCTCCAGACCTGGGGAACTATGAATAGAGAGATAGCAATTCTGTTTTGTGGAGGTTCCAAAAACTATCCGACGACTCGGCCTTGTGTTCGGTTATTTTTATAGACCTCGACTAGAGCGGCAGGGTACATACGAAACCAATGCTCCATCCAATTCCTCTTGAAGCTTTTATGTGGCAGATTCAAGACCCCTGTGCTATTGATTGGAGGGTGTCTACATGGTTGAACACCCATACTAGTCTAATGTGTTTGAGATGGACAATCCTCTTAAGCAAAGTTCAGAGGAGAATACCTACTACAAAACAGCTGGTTGGGTCGGATGTGGTTTTTTGCGCCACTTGGTTTGTTGTCTCATAAGATTATGTTTAAAGTTCTTTATGGTTTGTTCATGTTGAGGCTTTGTGACTTTCGTCTGTACTATACTGTTCCTTTATCATTTCTTTAGAAAAACATTCCATGCTGTTTGATGCAGAACTGGTGCTACTCCTCTTCATGTTAAGGCATCATTCTACCAATGTGATCGCAGGTCTGATATAACTCGGGATCATTGTTAGGATGCAGGATTTATTTCAGTTAGCTCTCTACTGGGGTCCTACTAGTGCAGGCATTGAGAACGAAGTACAAAATCAGCAGGCAAATGAGTAGTCAGAAACAAGCAGAGGTCAGGGCAGGCGGCAGTGTAAAAACATAGTCAGAAACAAGCAGAGGTCAGGACAGGCGGCAATGCAAAAACATAGTCGGAAACAAGCAGAGGTCAGGGCAGGCGGCAGTGAAAAAACATAATCCATTGAGCAAGCCATAGTCAAAACCAGTAAATCTGTCTGAGAAGCAGCTGTGCAGAAGATGTTATGGGCACGCTGCAAACAACTTGCCACTGCATTTTCTCCTGGTTAGATATTGTGTCATGGAATCCTCTTCTCAGGAGAATGACATCCCTGATATTTGGAAGTTGGTCCTTCTCTCTCATGTAGAGCCAGCATACTTCATGTGGGCTCAGCATGGCTTGCAAGTTCTTTCTAGCAGCATTGCTGACTGGCATGTATGGTGTAGGATTGTAGACTTGTTTAGCAGTCACCTTAATACGCGGTGGATAGGAGTAAGGCATACTGCGGACTTTAGGTGTTTGAGAGGAAGTTGGCATCTTCCAGGTAGATGGGCTCCCGGGCAACGGGGCTGTTGTCTATACCTCACCTATTATTTTGGTGGGTTCCTGATGTTTCTTTATATCCACTGGCTCTGCGCTGATGTTTGCTGCAGGTTGTGGTGGTGGACTTTTCAGTCTCACGTATCGGCCCGTTTTGGGTGATGGACGATATGGTGGTGGACTTTTCAGTCTCAAATATCGGCCAGTTTTTTGTTTTGGTGACCCAAACAGGCATTTAATAAATAGCACGATATGATCAAGTGCTGCCATCAGATATCCAGTAAAGCCAGTTTGCCTTTGGTGGTGTTCAGGCTTCTGGCTGTATGAGGATGTCCTGGCATGTGGGAGATGTCTCCGTGCTTGGATCTTTCCTCCAGCTACTGGGGCAGCCATTAGGCTGCCTCCCCCTCCACACACACAAAAGTGTGCGTGGATGGTAGAAAACACTCCCAAAAAAGAAATTAAGTAAAAAAAACACAAAAATATGATACAATTCGCTCTGGATTAGTGTTCAGCTCTCCTCTCTACCTCTGCTTGCCTCGCACTGACCGTTCTTGCTGAACATTCCATGACTCGTGGACAATGGAACTGTGATGTCATAAAGCCGAACATGGCAACGGGGCTAGTATAGGAAAAATAGTTATGTTATCCATGGCAGATAATCCAATATCAGCTCTCACTGCACGGATAGGGGTTAGCTACATTGGGATGAAATATATATAAATTTACTAGAGCACAAGTCTAAAGAAGTATTCCCATCTCCAAGATCCTATCCCAATCTGTAGGTGTAATAATAATAATATTAGCAAATACCTCCAATTAGAAATGTAATATAGTATTTTTCATTCGCTAGGTCTCTTACCCCATGTGCAGGCATTGCAGGACCTTAGGTATCCATGGTTACGACAACTAGCAACTAGCTAACTAACTGTGACTTTATCAGTGGACATCACCATGGATGCCTAAGGTCCTGCGATGCCTGCACATGTGGAAAGAGACATAGTGAATGAAAAATACTATACTACATTTCTAATTAGAGATATTTGCTAATATTACTATTATTACACCTACTACATATTGGGATAGGATCTTGGAAATAGGAATACCCCTTTAATATTTTCAAACATGTATACTTATTAGCCTCGTATGTGAGCCAATGGGATCTACAGTGGATTGCAAAAGTATTAACCTCCTTAGTGAAGCAAACAACCAATAAGACAAAATAACGGAAAACTTCAGTGTGCATAACTATTCACCCTCCTAAAGTCAATACTTTGTAGCGCATCCTTTTGCAGAAATTACAGCTGCAAGTCGCTTTGGATAAGTCTCTATGAGCTTTCCACATCTTGCCACTGAAATTTTTTCCATTCCTCAAGGCAAAACTGCTCCAGCTCCTTCAAGTTAGATGATTTCCTCTGGTGAACAACAATCTTTAAATCTAACCACAAATTCTCAATTGGATTAATGTCTGGGCTTTGACTAGGCCACTCTAAAACATACCTGTGTCCCCTTAAAGCACTGAAGTGTTGCAAATAGCAGTATGCTTTGGTTTATTGTCTTGTTGGAAGGTGAACCTCCATCCCAGTCTCAAATCACTGACATACTGAAACAGTTTTTGCTCAAGAATATCCCTGTATTTCGAACCAGTCATCTTCACCACAACTTGGACCATTTTCCCTGTCCCTGCTGCTGAAAAACATCCCCACAGCATGATGCTGCCACCACCATGTTACACTGTTGGGATGGTGTTTTTGGGGTGATGAGCATTGTTGGTTTGGTGCCAGACATGGCGTTTACCTTGGTGGCCAAAAAGTTCAATCTTGTCTCATCTGACCACAGCACCTTCCTCCATACATTTGGGGAGTCTCCCATATGTCTTTTGGCAAACTCAAAACAAGCCTTACATTTTTTTTCTGTAAGTAAAGGCTTTTTTTCTGCCCACTCTTCCATAAAGTCCACCTCTGTGGAGTGTACGGCTTAGGCCAGTTGAGGAACAATCAGAGAAAAGGTATAATAGAAACAAGTGCACCAATTCTGCATTTATCCCCCACTCCTGGTTTTGGCTCCCACTCCTGAGAAAAAATACTGACCAAATACTGATAGTGGGGTCGTGGCCTTATTGTGGTCGTATAGACTGATACTCCAGTCTCTGCTTGGGAACTCTGCAGCTCCTTCAGGGTTACTTTGGTCTCTGTGCTGCCTCTCTGATTAATGGCCTCCTTGGCCGGGCTGAGAGTTTAGATGGGCGTCCCTCTCTTGGCAGGTTTGTTGTGGTACCATATTCTTTCCATTTGATAATGGATTTGATTGTGCTCTGGATGATCATCAGAGATTGGGATATTTTTTATAACCCAACCCTGACTTGTACTTCTCAACAACTTTGCCCCTGACTTGTTTGGAGATCTCCTTGGTCTTCATGGTGTTGTTTGGTTAGTGGTACCTCTTGCTTTAGGCTATGTGCCCACGATGCAGAATTGAAGCGGAAAATTTCCGCAGCGTTTCTGCATGTCCTTGCCAGTAAAAACGCATGTGGATTTTACACGCGTTTTTGCAGCGTTTTTACATGTGGATTTGACATGCGATTTTCAAATGCATTGTGAAGTCAAATCTGCATGCGGAAACGCACAAATAATGGACATGCTGCTGATTTTTCCGCAATGATAATCCGCAGTGGAAATTTCCGCAACATGTGCATAGCACATGCGGTTTATCATTGGGGACCATGGGGCACAGATTACCAGGTGATTTTTAAGCATTTCCGCTGCGGAAATTCCGCATCAAAAACGCTTGAATAACGCATAGTGGACACGCAGCCTAATGGTGTTGCAGGCTCTGCTCTGTGGCCTTTCAGAAAAGGTAAAGTGTATATACTGACAGACCATGAGACACTTAGACTGCACACAGGTGGACTTCCTTTTACTAAGCATGTGACTTGTGAAGATAATTGCTTGCACCAGGAATTTTTATAGGCTTTATAGGAAAAGGGGTGAATACTTGTGCACATAACAATTTTTAGTTCTTATCCCATAAATTAAATTTTTGCCTATATTCTTCTCAATTAACTTCAAAAATTTAGACTATTTAGTGCTGATGCATCACACTCAAATTTAATTACAAAAATATTTAACACAGGTTGTAAGGAATACTTTCACAAACCATTGTATATATTGTCAGCTCCTTCCAGGAATGTCACTTCCCGGTAACAAGGATGGCCCATGATGCACACTGTCCAGACCATTGCGGTCTTCTGGATTATTTCATCTAGTTTTAGAATAAATATTGTATTTTGACCTGAACCAATAAATGGAAAATCTGTTTTAATATGTCTGCAATTCCAAAGTAACCATTGGAACATGTTCACACAGCATTTTGAATGCATTTTTAGGATTTCCTTAGAAGATTATAATAGAAAAAAAAAGTTTCAAAAAGTGCACAATTCTGCAGCATCTTTAAATGCACTTTGGACATGAGTAAAATCATATTCACTTTTTCTTAAAATGTTTGAGTAGAAAAACGCTGTGGGAAAAAATGCAGCACTTAGGAAAATGGCCTTGTATAGGCTTGTTTCCTCTGTTCGTCATGAAAATTGTATTTATAATAATCATATTCATATCATATTCCGCAGCGCTTTACATACATAATTATTATTGCTAATCTAAATTCCCTATCAGCAGCGTCGGACTGGAGTACCTTGGGCCCACCAGAGAAAAATAATTCTTGGGGCCCACCATGCAGTATATATACACGGGGCACATCCCCTTAGAGGTGTATCCAGGTCTTCTAGCACCCGGGGGAAAAATTCAGTTTTGCGCCCCCCCACCCCAGCACATATGCGATTTGCACACTAAGGCCACGGCCCCACTATCAGTGTTCGGTCAGTATTTTTTCTCAGGAGTGGGATCCAAAACCAGGAGTGGGTGATAAATGCAGAATTGGTGACTTGTTTCTATTATACCTTTTTTATACCACTTCAGAGAAAAATTCCTGACTGAACATTGATAGTTGGGAGGATATTACACGCTGTCAGGATTGGCTACAAGGCTTTACTTTTATAATTAATGCGCTCGTCCAGGTTTCAGATGAAAGTCTGCAGTCACTGTGTGTGACTGCAGGCTTCTGAATTCTCACAGCGCATGCACTGCACACTTTTAGGATTCTCCCTTGCCGTGGAAACAGTGGACAGTCATGTGAGCACAAGTATGTGATTTGTACACTTCTGGCCACATTCCGACTAGACATGTCCTGCCTCCCTCAATTAATTTTCATTGAGTGAGGCCACAGATGTCTAGTCAGCACGTGACTGGATGTATGCAAATCGCCGGCATGAGAGAATCCTGATAGCGTGCAGTGCACACTGTGAGAGTTCAGAAGTCTGCAGTCACATAGAATGACTGCAGACTCATCATAAACGTGGACATCTTTAATGCTCCTAACATAAATAAAAATAAAAAAATGTCAGCATCATAAAAAACATTTACCTCCAGGTACCTGATAGACAACGACTCCAGAGACAGCGTCATCTTTCTTTTCTTCCTCTTGTCCAGACGCCATGATGACTTTTCTCATCGACAGCTCGTGTCTGCAGACTTCCGTCTTCACCGGGCTTCTGCAGCACATCCCCACACGATGCCCTGAAAGATAGCAGTGTCATTATAATGCTCCTGAATACAAATATCTGCCCTACGCTGAGCCCATGAATAAATAATTGCCCCTCACTATATTCCCTGCACAAAATATGACCCACACACTGTCCCTCTTATGGTACCTGCTCTCCACACTGCCCTCTTCTTTCCATACTTGGCCCCCTCTTCACACTGTCCTCACACTGTGTCCCCCCTATAGGGCCCAGTCTCTATACTGTGCCCCCTCATCACATTCCCCCTCCTTAGCATACTGTTCCTCTCCTGACTGTGACCTTACACTGTACCCCTATGCCATCGCCCACCCACTACTCAGTCTCTATTCTGTGCCCACTCACACTGTCTCCTCACACTATTCCCCTCAATAGTCTCCTTACACGCCCCCTCCTAGATACGCCCCTGTATCCTCTATATACTACACCGCACTTGACCCATCCTCTATATACTACACCACAAAGGACACATCATCTATATACTACACCGCAGGGGACCCATCCTCTATATCAGGGGTCTCAAACATGCGGCCCCTGAGGCTGCTTTATGCGGCCCGCAGGCACAGACCCCTTGACGATCCCGACCTGGTCCAGGAGGAGCCGCCGACAGCAGCGCTGAATTGCCGCACAGAGACTGTTTCCCAGCACTGCATTTCCAATGCCAGCCGCTGGCCAATCAGAGGCCAGCAGCTGATATCTGCGTGTCGGCGCAGCGAGTATGACGTCATTGCCATATGCAGATGTCAGCTGTTGGCCTCTGATTGGCCGGCGGCTGATATTGAAAATGCTGTGCTGGGAGACAGTCTCTGTGCGGCAATGCAGTGCTGCTGTCGGCGGCTCCTCCTGGACCAGGTCGGGATCGTCAAGGGGTCGGACTCTGTGGTGCCTGCGGGCCACATCTGCAGGAAGGCCGCCGAGGGAACGGAGAACAGGTGAGAATCATCTTTTTTTTTTCTATTTTATGTGTGTGAAGAACAGCACAGGGGGCACAGAGCCACAACATGGGGACCAGGATGGGGCACATAGCCACAAGAGGGGACCTGGATGGGGCACATAGCCACAGGACGGGGACCTGGATGGGGCACATAGCCACAAGAGGGGACCTGGATGGGGCACAGAGCCACAACATGGGGACCGGGATGGGGCACAGAGCCACAACATGGGGACCGGGATGGGGCACAGAGCCACAAGAGGGGACCTGGATGGGGCACAGAGCCACAAGAGGGGACCTGGATGGGGCACAGAGCCACAAGAGGGGATCTGGATGGGGCACAGAGCCACAGGATGGGGACCTGGATGGGGCACAGAGCCTCAAGATGTGGACCTGGATGGGGCACATAGCCACAGGATGGGGACCTGGATGGGGCACAGAGCCTCAAGATGTGGACCTGGATGGGGCACAGAGCCTCAAGATGTGGACCTGAATGGGGCACAGAGCCACAAGATGGGGACCTGGATGGGGCACAGAGCCACAAGATGGGGACCAGAGCCACAACATGGGGACCTGGATGGGGCACATAGCCACAAGATGGGGACCTGGATGGGGCACATAGCCACAAGCTGGGGACCTGGATGGGGCACATAGCCACAAGCTGGGGACCTGGATGGGGAACATAGCCACAGGATGGGGACCTGGATGAGGCACATTAGTACAAGATGGGCGCCAGAATGGGGAACGTTGCCACAGGATGGGGACCTGGATGGGGCACAGAGCCACAAGATGGGGACCTGGATGGGGCACAGAGCCACAAGATGGGGACCAGAGCCACAAGATGGGCGCCAGGATGGGGAACGTTGCCACAGGATGGGGACCTGGATGGGGCACATAGCCACAGGATAGGGACCTGGATGGGGCACATTAGTACAAGATGGGGACTTGGATGGGGAACATTACTACAAGATGTTTTCCATTATTACTATATGATGCTAATTGTAAGACAATATTACTGTATGTGGCCAATTGGGGGAAATAAAATTGTAAAAAAAATAAAAAATAAAATAAAGCATGAAAAAATATTGGGCACTAAAAATGCTGTTTTATATGTAAACTAAAGTAAACACAAAAAAGTGCACGTTTATTATCGCCACATCCATAACGACCCAAGCCATAAAAAAATAAACACTGCAAAAATGTTCAAAAGGTGTATACAAAAAAAATGAAAAACCAAGCAATGTGAACTGAGGTCTAAGATGGCAGACATGCAAGAAATAGGAGCATGTTCACACTAGCAAAAAGAAGCAAAACCTACAAAAGACAAAAATATATCTCATACCCTACCATCATTATATATAAATGTAAAGCAAAGTTGCATAATAAATATAGGGTACTTAGTGAACTATTTTTGATAAAAAAAAAAGTATACAAGCCGTCCCACCAGCGGCAAGGTGACCCTAAATTGGGACGGTACCTATACTGCCTATATTAAAAACCTTACTGTATATCAAAGTTGAAGTAATGCATATAAAAGGGTAGACAAATAGGACCGGGTCCCAACTCCAGACCACCTAGGCCCGTGGTAAGCTACATATATACTAATCAGCTCAACAAAGGGTATGCCACACCCTTAAATTGCACAGAATGCAAACAAGACAAAAAACCAAGCAATGTGAACTGAGGTCTAAGATGGCAGACATGCAAGAAATAGGAGCATGTTCACACTAGCAAAAAGAAGCAAAACCTACAAAAGACAAAAATATATCTCATACCCTACCATCATTATATATAAATGTAAAGCAAAGTTGCATAATAAATATAGGGTACTTAGTGAACTATTTTTGATCAAAAAAAGTATACAAGCCGTCCCACCAGCGGCAAGGTGACCCTAAATTGGGACGGTACCTATACTGCCTATATTAAAAACCTTACTGTATATCAAAGTTGAAGTAATGCATATAAAAGGGTAGACAAATAGGACCGGGTCCCAACTCCAGACCACCTAGGCCCGTGGTAAGCTACATATATACTAATCAGCTCAACAAAGGGTATGCCACACCCTTAAATTGCACAGAATGCAAACAAGACAAAAAACCAAGCAATGTGAACTGAGGTCTAAGATGGCAGACATGCAAGAAATAGGAGCATGTTCACACTAGCAAAAAGAAGCAAAACCTACAAAAGACAAAAATATATCTCATACCCTACCATCATTATATATAAATGTAAAGCAAAGTTGCATAATAAATATAGGGTACTTAGTGAACTAATGGTATCACTAAAAATGTCACATTGAACAAAGAATGCGGCCCCCCAAATTCAAATTTTTTCCATGTGCGGCCCATATATCCAGCCGAGTTTGAGACCCCTGCTCTATATACTACACCGCACGGGACCCATCTTCTATATACTACACCACACAGGACCCATCCTCTATATACTACACCGCATCCTCTATATACTACACCACACATCCTCTATATACTACACCGCAGGGGACCCATCCTCTATATACTACACCGCACTTGACCCATCCTCTATATACTACACCGCATGGGACCCATCCTCAATATACTACACCACACATCCTCTATATACTACACCGCACGGGACCCATCCATGGGCGTACCCAGGATCAAAACTAGGGGGGGGCAAGCATTGGTCGTTCAGGTTGTAAAATTTTAAAACGAAAAAAGTGAATGAAATTAAAATTTTAAGAAAATTATATGTAATTGTAGAAGTGCTTTATTAGTTATTACAATTATTTGCTTGCAAAAAAATTTGATTTTTATTCTAATTACATGTCTTATACTAATATCATTTTTCTTGGGTTTGAAGAAAACTTGTTCAAAACTTTAGTTTCAATCCAGTCCTGATTTTCCTTGAAGAATTTCCGATGGACGCTCATCAAACACAATCCAGTCAGTCTGTCCTCTCCCATTGTACTTCTGAGCCAGGTCTTTACCCTTCGAAGGGTACTGAAAGATCTTTCAACAATAGCTGTGGTGGACGGGAAAGCACTTAAAATGAAGAGTGCGTGCCTTGTTGCAGGGAAAAAAATATTAGCCTCCTCAAAAAGTGCAGCCACTTCAATGTCTTTAACCATCTGTCCTTTCTCCAGGTCCGGACCGGTTCCTAATCCCAAGGCCCAGGCCCTTCCAAATTTCAATAATTACACAGTGAGTGAGTGTATTGTGTAATTTACACTGGCTGGCTGCCACAGTCACTGGCAGCCGGCCCACAGTAACAGGAGAAGTGCTCCACTCCGGCGGGATTCTCAGAGACAGGAAACAGGGGAGGCCGGCAGCGTGCTACGTCAGCACGCCTCAGGAGTCAGGACCCTGATCAGGTGACATGCGGTGTGCTGTGTCACTCAGCGTGCGTTAAAGGTAATCCCGGTCGGACCCCATGCAGTAACACTGCGCAGTTCCGGCCGCCGGGTGCAGAGCAGGGCAGTCACCTGCGGCCGGCCGCAGAGGGAACTTTCGCTGGCCGCGACCGCCAGTGTTCTAAGTGTGTGTGTGGCAGGGCCGGCTCCAGGTTTTTGTGGGCCCCAGGCGAAAGAGTGTCAGTGGGCCCCTTTAATACATACCACGATTCATGATGCACAGATACCGAAGAGAAATATATATATATAGTACAATGCAAATATTTCACTTCTTACATTCATGAGTGATATCTATTGTAAATTCCACAATAGCTCAGAAACCAGCGAATCACTCCACACAGTGTACTGGCACCCATAAAATAATAATCTTTATTTTTTATATAGCGCTAACATATTCCCCAGCGCTTTACATACATTATCGTCGCTGTCCCCATCAGGGATCACAATCTAGATTCCCTATCAGTATGTCTTTGGAGTGTGGGAGGAAACTGGAGAACCTGGAAGAAACCCACGCAAACACAGGGAGAACATACAAACTCCTTGCAGATGTTGTCCTTGGTGGGATTTGAACCCAGGATCCCAGCGCTGCAAGGCTGCAGTGCTAACCACTGCGCCACCGTGCCACTCTAAATGCTCCATACCGGATATTGGTCCCCATATAACGCTCCATACAGGATACTGACCCCCATATAACGCTCCATACAGAATACTGGCCCCCATATAACGCTCCATACAGAATACTGGCCCCCATATAACGCTCCATACAGAATACTGGCCCCCATATAACGCTCCATACAGGATACTGACCCCCATATAACGCTTCATACAGAATACTGGCCCCCATATAACGCTCCATACAGAATACTGGCCCCCATATAACGCTCCATACAGGATTATGGCCCCCATATAATGCTCCATACAGAATACTGGCCCCCATACAATGCTCCATACAGAATATTGGCCCCCGTATAACAATCCATACAGGATACTGGCCCCCATATAATGCTCCATACAGAATACTGGCCCCCATAAAATGCTCCATACAGAATACTGGCCCCCGTATAACGCTCCATACGGAATACTGGCCCCCATGTAATACTCCATACAGGATACTGGCCCCCATATAACGCTCCATACAGGATACTGGCCCCCATATAACGCTCCATACGGAATACTGGCCCCCATATAACGCTCCATACAGGATACTGGCCCCCATATAACGCTCCATAGAGAAAACTGGCCCCCATATAATGCTCCATACAGGATACTGGCCCCCATATAACGCTCCATACAGAATACTGGCCCCCATATAACGCTCCATGCAGGATACTTGGCCCCATATAACACTCCATGTAGGATACTGGCCCCCATATAACGCTCCATACAGAATACTGGCCCACATATAATGCTCCATGCAGGCTATTCCCCACACATAATGCCTCATACAGGCTGTTCCCCTCACATAATGCCCCACGCAGGCTGTTCCCCCCACATACTGCCCCACGCAGGCAGTTCCCCCCACATAATGCCCCACGCAGGATGTCACCCCCCCTTATAATGCCCCATGCAGGATGTCACACACCCCGCCTCCCTTATAATGCCCCATGCAGGATGTCACCCCCCCTTATAATGCCCCATGCAGGATGTCACCCCCTCCTTATAATGCCCCATTCAGGATGTCACACCCCCCTCCCTTATAATGCCCATGCAGGATGTCACCCCCCCGTTATAATGCCCCATGCAGGATGTCACCCCCCCTTATAATGCCCCATGCAGGATGTCACACACCCCTCCTCCCTTATAATGCCCCATGCAGGATGTCACCCCCCCTTATAATGCCCAATGCAGGATGTCACACACACCCCCCTCCCTTATAATGCCCAATGCAGGATGTCACCCCCCCCTCCCTTATAATGCCCCATGAAGGATGTCACCCCTACCCTTATAATGCCCCATTCAGGATGTCACACACCCCTCCCTTATAATGCCCCATGCAGGATGTCACCCCCCCGTTATAATGCCCCATGCAGGATGTCACCCCCCTATGATGCCCCATGCAGGATGTCACACCCCCCTTCCCTTATAATGCCCCATGCAGGAGGTCACACACACCCCCCTCCCTTATAACACCCCATGCAGGATGTCACCCCCCCGTTATAATGCCCCATGCAGGATGTCACCCCCCCTTATAATGCCCCATACAGGATGTCACACACCCCCTCCCTTATAACGCCCCATGCAGGACGTAACCCCCCCCGTTATAATGCCCCATGCTGGATGTCACCCCCCCCTCCTTATAATGCCCCATGCAGGATGTCACACACCCCCTCCCTTATAATGCCCCATGCAGGATGTCCCCCCCCATATAATGCCCCATGCAGGATGTCACACACACCCCATATAATGCCCCATGCAGGATGTCACACACCTCCCCTCCCATATAATGCCCCATGCAGGATGTCACACACCTCCCCTCCCATATAATGCCCCATGCAGGATGTCACACACCCCCACCTCACCCCCCTCCCTTATACTGCCACAGGCCTCCATACAATAAAAATAATTAAATCAAATACTCACTTCACGTCTCACCTGCTGCCGCTGCTCCGGACGCCAGCGTCGCCGGCCTCATCCTGCTCTGCGCTGTGACTGCTCAGGAGAGAGCGCGGTGTAAAGACGTCACTGCGCCCTCTGACCTGAGACGTCACAGTGCAGCAGCCGCGGAGGAGGCAGGAGCTCCTGCGGAGGCACGGGGAGAGGTAAGTATTGTGCCGGCTGCCGGGCCCTGAGCAAGTGAGGGGGGCGGGCGCTGACACCGCTCTCCTCCGCTCATAGGTCCCATAGCGCCTGCTCAGGGCCCTGGCATTTGCCCGGGTGCTGATGCTGGCCCTGGAGTGCGGCGTGCGTCACTGCTTCTAGGGGGGGGCAGCTGCCCCCCCCCTCTGCCCCACGGTGGGTACGCCCATGGACCCATCCTCTATATACTACACCACACAGGACCCATCCTCTATATACTACACCGCATGGGACCCATCCTCTATATACTACACCGCACGGGACCCATTCTCTATATACTACACCACACATCCTCGATATACTACACCGCATGGGACCCATCCTCTATATACTATACCGCACTGGACCCATCCTCTATATACTACACCACACATCCTCTATATACTACACTGTGTAGCGCCGGCGTCCCTGCCCTGTGCTAGGCAGGGACGCTGTTCCCCTCACCTCTCTGCTCCGTGCCCGGCGTCCTCCTCCCGCTCTGCTGGCAGCGCGCGCTCCTTCCCGGCCACTGTGCTTAGGGCGCGCGCGCGCGCTCTCCCTCCCTCTTAAAGGGGCCGCGCGCGCCGTCCTAAGGAGTCCCCGGCCAATGGCCGGAGGACTTCACCATATATAAGGCACCTCCTCCAAAATGGAGGTGCCCGAGCAATGTTGTTGCACTGTTCACTACTCTGCTTCAGCCCTCAGGTCCCGTTACCAGTTACCTGCCAGTTACCTGCCAGATACCTGCCAGATTCCTGCCTGATTACCTGCTACCTGCCTGCTAGTCTGAGGTCCGACGGTCTGCCTTACTACTCCTGTCAGTCTGTCTAAGGACCAGCCTGTCCGCTCACCTGGGAGCGCACTTCAGCCACCTGCCTGCTTGCCTGAGGTCCGACGGTCTGCCTTCCAACTCCTGTCAGTCTGTCTATGGACCAGCTTGCCTGCTCACCTGGGAGCACACATCTGCTACCTGCCTGCTAGCCTACCTGGAGGCTCCGCCGTCACGTGCTGTGACCACCTGCCTGTCCAGTGACTCCTGCCCGCTCACCTGGGAGCGCTCATCTGCTGCCTGTCTGCTAGCCTACCTGGAGGCTCTGCCGTCACGTGCTGTGACCACCCGCCTGTCCAGAGACTTCTGCCCGCTCACCTGGGAGCGCTCATCTGCCGCCTGTCTGTTGGTCTTCCTGGAGGCTCCGCCGTCACATGCTGTGACCACCCGTTCATCCAGAGACTCTCGCCTGCTCACCTGGGAGCTCACGTCTATCATCAGCCGCCACAGGTCGTACCAATCCTTTACCCAGAGACTGCCCCGGTCACTTGCCGTGACCATCTGCCCGTTCATTCAGAGACTGCCCCGGTCACTTGCCGTGACCATCTGCCCGTTCATTCAGAGACTGCCCCGGTCACTTGCCGTGACCATCTGCCCGTTCATCCAGAGACTGCCCCGGTCACTTGCCGTGACCTCCAGCCCGTTCACTCAGAGACTGTCCCGGTCACCTGCTGTGACTTCCTGCCCGTCTTCCCTGGTCGCCACCCGCTCCCTTACAAGGACCGCCCCCTTGTATAGTAGCTCAGAGGTTCTGCCTCCCAGACCCGTTACAGTTTGCTCGGGCCATGGAACCCGGTGGCACCCAAGCTCCCTCGCTCTCGGACCTGTGTCATGAACTATCCCGTCAAAGGTCCCAACAGGAGTCCATCCTGGGTCACCTGCGGAATGTCAATACTCGCCTGGACACTCTGACTGCTCCACCAGCAACCTCCGCCAGTGCCATGTCTCGCAATCCGGCAGCTCCGCTGCCCACTAATACCATGGTATCCTACCCCGGACCCCGGCTTTCTGCACCTCCTCGCTTCGGAGGCGACTCCGCCCAGGCTCGGGGCTTCATAAATCAGTGCACCCTGCACTTTGAACTATTGTCCCACCAGTTTAACTCCGACCAAGCCAAAATTGCATTCATCATGTCCCATCTCACCGGGGAGGCCCTGGCCCGGCTAAATCCTCTATGGGAGAGAGGAGACCCCCTGGTGTCCAACTTGCCTGCTTTTCTCACGGCTTTCCGGAAAGTCTAAGACGAACCCGGACGGAAGACCTCATCCGCATCATCACTGCTATGCCTCCGTCAGGGAAGTCTCACCGTGGGCCAATATGCCATACGGTTCCGTACCCTTGCCTCGGAGCTGGCCTGGGATAACGACGCTCTGGTATCCGTCTTCTGGGAGGGTCTGTCCGGCCGTATTAAAGATGAACTTGCCGGTCGGGACATCCCTACCACTCTCGATGACCTAATAACTCTTGCCACCCGGATTGACCTACGGTTCCAGGAGCGTGCCAAAGAGGTCACCCGTGAGAGGAGGTTACCACGTCTAGCTCCTACTTTTCAGAAACCCGTCACTCCCTCCGTCTCTACCCAGGTACACTCTCCTGAGCCTATGCAGGTCGACCAGACCAAGATGGTCAAAACCCGTCAGGACTTACGCCGTGCCGAGGGGAGCTGCTTCTACTGTTGCAGTAAGGAGCACCGGATCCGTACCTGCCCGGAGAGGTCGGGAAACGCCTGTGTCTAGGTTCGCTCAGAGAGGTCGACCTAGACAAGAATAAATCCTCTCCATCTCTGCTGTTGTCAGTCTCAATCGTCTGCGGGGAGAACCGTTATTTCGAACTAGCCCAACTTGACTCTGGAGCAGCCGG
Organism: Phyllobates terribilis; assembly: GCF_046119375.1. NCBI lineage: Eukaryota > Metazoa > Chordata > Amphibia > Anura > Dendrobatidae > Phyllobates > Phyllobates terribilis. The sequence goes on from NW_027362762.1 coordinate 146,943,512, forward strand.
GAATCTTATTTCACAGTCCCTGGTAGAGAAATACCGCATCCCCACCAAACCTCTGGCTGTACCCTTGTCTGTTGCTGCCGTGGATGGGGGTCTCTTACCACGCCCCATCCAACTCATCACCGAATCCATTACTCTGCAGGTGGGAATGCTGCATTCTGAGAGTATCTCCTTTCATGTTCTGCCTGGACTCTCCCACGCCCTCTTGCTAGGCCTACCTTGGCTCCAGAGACATGCACCCGTGCTTGACTGGCAGACCGGAGAAGTCCTTCGCTGGGGACAGGACTGCCATAAGACCTGTCTGGTTCCCGTCCATCCCGTCCGTCCTTCTCCTACCCCAGCTAATCTACCTGGACTTCCGATTCCTTATTGGTCTTATGCTGATGTCTTTAATAAAAAGGAAGCAGAGACACTACCCCCTCATAGACCATACGACTGCCCTATCGACCTGTTACCTGGTACTACTCCTCCCCGTGGGCGTATTTATCCATTATCCGCTGCTGAGACCCGGTCGATGTCCGAATATATTGAGGAGAATCTGGCCAGGGGATTCATCCGGAAATCTACCTCCCCGGCGGGAGCAGGCTTCTTTTTCGTCAAAAAGAAGGACGGCTCTCTCCATCCCTGTATAGACTATAGAGGCCTTAACCAGATCACGGTGAAGAATAAGTACCCCCTTCCGCTCATTCCGGAGTTATTTGATCGTCTGAAGGGGGCTAGAATCTTCACCAAACTGGACCTCCGTGGGGCGTACAACCTGGTTCGTATCCGTCAGGGGGATGAATGGAAGACGGCATTCAACACCCGGGACGGCCACTATGAATATCTGGTAATGCCCTTTGGTCTCTGTAACGCTCCTGCCGTCTTTCAAGAGTTGGTCAATGACATCTTCCGGGACCTTCTCTACTCCTGCATAGTGGTGTACCTGGACGACATCTTGGTCTTCTCTCCGGATCTCCAGACTCACCGGAGGGACGTTCGTCAGGTCCTGCTCAGGCTCAGGCAGAATCACCTCTTCGCTAAATATGAGAAGTGCCTCTTTGAGCAGACCTCGCTTCCGTTTTTGGGCTACATTATTTCTCAGACCGGCCTACGAATGGATCCAGAGAAACTGTCTGCCATCGAGAAATGGCCCCGACCGGAGGGGTTGAAGGCCATTCAGCGATTCCTGGGCTTCGCTAACTACTACCGCCTCTTCATACCACACTTCTCTTCCCGGACTGCCCCAATTTCCGCGCTCACCCGTAAGGGTACTAATCCCAAAGAGTGGCCGCCCGAAGCAGAGGAGGCCTTTCTTTCCCTAAAACAGGCCTTCTCTTCCGCCCCGGTGCTGCATCGCCCGGACGGCAACAAGCAGTTCTTCCTGGAAGTTGACGCCTCCTCCTCTGGAGCCGGAGCGGTACTTACTCAAAAATCATCTTCCGGGAGAATGGTAACTTGTGGCTTCTTCTCCAAACTCTTCTCCTCTTCTGAGCGCAACTATTCCATAGGAGACCGAGAGTTATTGGCCATCAAGCTGGCGTTGGAGGAGTGGCGTTACCTACTCGAGGGGGCTCTTCACCCGGTAATAATTTACACTGACCACAAGAACTTGGCTTACCTCCAGCATGCCCAGAGACTTAACCCGCGCCAAGCCCGGTGGTCCTTGTTTTTTGCTCGCTTTGATTTTGTTCTTCATTTTCGCCCGGCTGACAAAAACGTCAAAGCAGACGCCTTGTCCCGATCCTTTCTGGTGTCCGATCTCGAGGAAGAACCTAAACATATCATCGATCCCGCCAGAGTAATGCAGGTGGCTCCCGTGAGTCTAAATCGTCTCCCTCCCGGTAAGACGTTTGTTTCAGTACCTGATCGGAAGAAGATCCTACACTGGGGCCATTCGTCTAAACTAGCTGGCCACGCCGGTCAGAAAAAGACCCTCCAGCTTATTGCCCGGCACTACTGGTGGCCTACCCTGCACAAGGACGTAATAGACTTTGTTTCTGCCTGTGTGTCCTGCGCCCGCAACAAAGTCCCGAGACACCTGCCAGCCGGTCGCCTCCTTCCGCTTCCTGTGCCTGCTGCCCCCTGGCAGCATATTGCTATGGACTTCATAACTGATCTCCCCGTCTCCGCCGGTTGTACGGTCATTTGGGTGGTCGCTGATCGCTTTTCCAAGATGGCTCACTTTATTCCCCTGCCAGCCCTCCCGTCTGCACCCGAGCTGGCTAAAGACTTTATCCGCCACATCTTCCGTCTTCATGGCCTGCCCCTCCACATCGTGTCGGATCGTGGGGTACAGTTCACCTCACGTTTCTGGAGAGCCACTTGTAAACTGCTAGACGTCACCCTGGACTTCTCTTCCGCTTACCACCCACAGTCCAATGGTCAAGTGGAGCGGATCAATCAGAACCTGACCAGTTACCTCCGGCACTTCGTTAATGCCCATCATTCAGACTGGGTGGATCTCCTACCATGGGCCGAGTTCTCTTATAACAATCACGAGAGCGAATCCTCCTCCAAATCCCCGTTTTTTGTAGTCTTCGGTCAGCATCCTCGGATTCCTTTTCCTGTCTCCACCTCTGTGGACAACCCGGCTGCGGAATCTCTCGTTAGCAAATTTTCCTCCATTTGGGAGAGTACTCGATCCGCACTCCTTCAGTCGTCCGAACGGATGAAAAGACACGCTGACAAAAAATGCCTGGATCCTCCACAATTTCGTCCTGGAGATAAAGTCTGGCTCTCATCTAAATATGTCCGACTCAAGATACCTTCTTACAAGTTAGGGCCTCGGTTCATCGGTCCTCTGGAGGTCATCAGTCAGATCAACCCGGTGGCCTATAAATTGAAACTCCCGGCCAACTTACGGATCCCTAACTCCTTCCATGTATCTCTCCTCAAACCTGTGGTACTTAACTCTTTTTCCAAGTCTACAGGTACGCCTCCTGCTCCGGTTTCTGCTGAGGACGAGTTTGAGGTAGAGAACATTCTTGCCACCAAAAGGGTAAGAGGAAAGACCTTTTTTCTAGTAGATTGGAAGGGGTTTGGTCCTGAGGAGAGAACGTGGGAGCCCCAGGAGAACATCCATGCCCCTCTTATCCTAGCTAAATTTTTGTCTAGCCTAAAAAAGGGGGGGCCTAAAGGGGGGGGTACTGTAGCGCCGGCGTCCCTGCCCTCTGCTAGGCAAGGACGCTGTTCCCCTCACCTCTCTGCTCCGTGCCCGGCGTCCTCCTCCCGCTCTGCTGGCAGCGCGCGCTCCTTCCCGGCCACTGTGCTTAGGGCGCGCGCGCGCGCTCTCCCTCCCTCTTAAAGGGGCCGCGCGTGCCGTCCTAAGGAGTCCCCGGCCAATGGCCGGAGGACTTCACCATATATAAGGCACCTCCTCCAAAATGGAGGTGCCCGAGCAATGTTGTTGCACTGTTCACTACTCTGCTTCAGCCCTCAGGTCCCGTTACCAGTTACCTGCCAGATACCTGCCAGATTCCTGCCTGATTACCTGCTACCTGCCTGCTAGTCTGAGGTCCGACGGTCTGCCTTACTACTCCTGTCAGTCTGTCTAAGGACCAGCCTGTCCGCTCACCTGGGAGCGCACTTCAGCCACCTGTCTGCTTGCCTGAGGTCCGACGGTCTGCCTTCCAACTCCTGTCAGTCTGTCTATGGACCAGCTTGCCTGCTCACCTGGGAGCACACATCTGCTACCTGCCTGCTAGCCTACCTGGAGGCTCCGCCGTCACGTGCTGTGACCACCTGCCTGTCCAGTGACTCCTGCCCGCTCACCTGGGAGCGCTCATCTGCTGCCTGTCTGCTAGCCTACCTGGAGGCTCTGCCGTCACGTGCTGTGACCACCCGCCTGTCCAGAGACTTCTGCCCGCTCACCTGGGAGCGCTCATCTGCCGCCTGTCTGTTGGTCTTCCTGGAGGCTCCGCCGTCACATGCTGTGACCACTCGTTCATCCAGAGACTCTCGCCTGCTCACCTGGGAGCTCACGTCTATCATCAGCCGCCACAGGTCGTACCAATCCTTTACCCAGAGACTGCCCCGGTCACTTGCCGTGACCATCTGCCCGTTCATTCAGAGACTGCCCCGGTCACTTGCCGTGACCATCTGCCCGTTCATTCAGAGACTGCCCCGGTCACTTGCCGTGACCATCTACCCGTTCATCCAGAGACTGCCCCGGTCACTTGCCGTGACCTCCAGCCCGTTCACTCAGAGACTGTCCCGGTCACCTGCTGTGACTTCCTGCCCGTCTTCCCTGGTCGCCACCCGCTCCCTTACAAGGACCGCCCCCTTGTATAGTAGCTCAGAGGTTCCGCCTCCCAGACCCGTTACACACTGCATGGGACCCATCCTCTATATACTACACCACACATCCTCTATAAACTACACCGCACGGGACCCATCCTCTATATACTACACCACACATCCTCTATATACTACACCGCAGGGGACCCATCCTCTATATACTACACCACACATCCTCTATATACTACACCGCACGGGAGAGCTGACAGATCCTCTTGTTTAAAATTCTACTCCACTTCAGGGTATTTACCTGAGGGGCCCTTTGCACACTGTGTAATCCCTTATTACCTGAGGGGCCTCTCACACTTTGTCACTCTTAATCTCTCTCTCTCTCTCTCTCTCTCTCTCTCTCTCTCTCTCTCTCTCTCTCTCTCTCTCTCTCTCTCTCTCTCTCGACCAATCAGTACAACTCTTTTGTGAGGACCCACAAGCAAAACTAATGCTGATTGGCTGCACTGAAACTCTGCAAGCAATCAGTGTTAGATTAAAAAAAAAAGGGAAAGGGAAAAAAGGAGAGAAGGCGTGCAATTCAATATATTTTAATCAAGTGATAATATATAATTTTCTCAGCATATTTCTGGAGCCAGAAAGATAGATACAAAAAGAGGTCAATGCATGTTACATACAATCATACACTTAATGATATACAGTCATTAGTCCACAGGTTATGGTAGTAAACAAAGTAATATAAATAATGTCAGTCCATATCAATTATGTATTAGAATGATCACAAATGACCATATCTGTCTACAAACCACAGAGATTGTAAAACATGAAACCACAAATTTACATCACATAAGACATAATGGTACACATGCAAAGTGTGGTTTAAGGGTACCCTGCCTAACTTGAGTAAAGTGCAGCGCCATGCATGGACCCCACAGTGGAAGAATCCCCCGCTTACAAACCCCAACGTACGTTTCCTCTTTGAGTTATAGCTTTATCAGGGGGGAATATGATGAGCCCCAAGCCACAGCCTCTTTATATACCTTGTGGCATTGTAAAATGCCATATGCCAGACTCTCTATAGCGCTACACCGCTTCCTGTCTCTCACCTCCGAACCGGAAGTACAACTGCGTCACCGCGGCAGGAAGTGCGCGCACGTCCAGGAGCAGGGACGCGTCACCATGACTCCCGGACATGCGCACTCGCGGTCCTAGACGCTGTGTCTCTCAGAGGAGGGAGGGGGAATAGAGGGAGCGCAAGTGACGGCAGATCATTAGAACAGGGGTAGGTATTAACTCCTAATGGGCCAAAGTGGACATATGAGCACAGAAGGAAAATCATTAACAATGCAAAGCTATACCACATATATCAACCTAGAAAACCTTTTACAATAATAATTAATATGTGAAAGTGCGGCCACAATTACAATTATCCTGACTGTAATAAAAGTCACACTTTTTCAGCCCATGCCAATTTCGTCCGGAGGATGGTGTCCATTCACATCAGATCGTACCGAAGACTAGAGGGGGCTACATCAAAAAAACAACAGATTTAATTCTTTAAAAAAAAAAAAATTCTAAAAAATATATATTTAAAATGTAATGTAGGTACATAACACAGAAGACACTGGGAACGATGTTCACAAAAAAGGGGCAAAACTAAGGGATTCATTCAAACCCCCAAGGGTCATCGTCCCCAGGGTTACAATCCAGCGCGTTTCACGCTGGGCAAGGACCCTTCTAATATTGCCTCTCTCTCTCTCTCTCTCTCTCTCTCTTTCTCCATCACAAAAACATACCGGGCATGGCGCTTGACCAATCAGTACAACTCTTTTGTGAGGACCCACAAGCAAAACTAATGCTGATTGGCTGCACTGAAACTCTGCAAGCAATCAGTGTTAGATTAAAAAAAAAGGGAAAGGGAAAAAAGGAGAGAAGGCGTGCAATTCAATATATTTTAATCAAGTGATAATATATAATTTTCTCAGCATATTTCTGGAGCCAGAAAGATAGATACAAAAAGAGGTCAATGCATGTTACATACAATCATACACTTAATGATATACAGTCATTAGTCCACAGGTTATGGTAGTAAACAAAGTAATATAAATAATGTCAGTCCATATCAATTATGTATTAGAATGATCACAAATGACCATATCTGTCTACAAACCACAGAGATTGTAAAACATGAAACCACAAATTTACATCACATAAGACATAATGGTACACATGCAAAGTGTGGTTTAAGGGTACCCTGCCTAACTTGAGTAAAGTGCAGCGCCATGCATGGACCCCACAGTGGAAGAATCCCCCGCTTACAAACCCCAACGTACGTTTCCTCTTTGAGTTATAGCTTTATCAGGGGGGAATATGATGAGCCCCAAGCCACAGCCTCTTTATATACCTTGTGGCATTGTAAAATGCCATATGCCAGACTCTCTATAGCGCTACACCGCTTCCTGTCTCTCACCTCCGAACCGGAAGTACAACTGCGTCACCGCGGCAGGAAGTGCGCGCACGTCCAGGAGCAGGGACGCGTCACCATGACTCCCGGACATGCGCACTCGCGGTCCTAGACGCTGTGTCTCTCAGAGGAGGGAGGGGGAATAGAGGGAGCGCAAGTGACGGCAGATCATTAGAACAGGGGTAGGTATTAACTCCTAATGGGCCAAAGTGGACATATGAGCACAGAAGGAAAATCATTAACAATGCAAAGCTATACCACATATATCAACCTAGAAAACCTTTTACAATAATAATTAATATGTGAAAGTGCGGCCACAATTACAATTATCCTGACTGTAATAAAAGTCACACTTTTTCAGCCCATGCCAATTTCGTCCGGAGGATGGTGTCCATTCACATCAGATCGTACCGAAGACTAGAGGGGGCTACATCAAAAAAACAACAGATTTAATTCTTTAAAAAAAAAAAAATTCTAAAAAATATATATTTAAAATGTAATGTAGGTACATAACACAGAAGACACTGGGAACGATGTTCACAAAAAAGGGGCAAAACTAAGGGATTCATTCAAACCCCCAAGGGTCATCGTCCCCAGGGTTACAATCCAGCGCGTTTCACGCTGGGCAAGGACCCTTCTAATATTGCCTCTCTCTCTCTCTCTCTCTCTCTCTTTCTCCATCACAAAAACATACCGGGCATGGTGCTTGACCAATCAGTACAACTCTTTTGTGAGGACCCACAAGCAAAACTAATGCTGATTGGCTGCACTGAAACTCTGCAAGCAATCAGTGTTAGATTAAAAAAAAAGGGAAAGGGAAAAAAGGAGAGAAGGCGTGGAATTCAATATATTTTAATCAAGTGATAATATATAATTTTCTCAGCATATTTCTGGAGCCAGAAAGATAGATACAAAAAGAGGTCAATGCATGTTACATACAATCATACACTTAATGATATACAGTCATTAGTCCACAGGTTATGGTAGTAAACAAAGTAATATAAATAATGTCAGTCCATATCAATTATGTATTAGAATGATCACAAATGACCATATCTGTCTACAAACCACAGAGATTGTAAAACATGAAACCACAAATTTACATCACATAAGACATAATGGTACACATGCAAAGTGTGGTTTAAGGGTACCCTGCCTAACTTGAGTAAAGTGCAGCGCCATGCATGGACCCAACAGTGGAAGAATCCCCCGCTTACAAACCCCAACGTACGTTTCCTCTTTGAGTTATAGCTTTATCAGGGGGGAATATGATGAGCCCCAAGCCACAGCCTCTTTATATACCTTGTGGCATTGTAAAATGCCATATGCCAGACTCTCTAGAGCGCTACACCGCTTCCTGTCTCTCACCTCCGAACCGGAAGTACAACTGCGTCACCGCGGCAGGAAGTGCGCGCACGTCCAGGAGCAGGGACGCGTCACCATGACTCCCGGACATGCGCACTCGCGGTCCTAGACGCTGTGTCTCTCAGAGGAGGGAGGGGGAATAGAGGGAGCGCAAGTGACGGCAGATCATTAGAACAGGGGTAGGTATTAACTCCTAATGGGCCAAAGTGGACATATGAGCACAGAAGGAAAATCATTAACAATGCAAAGCTATACCACATATATCAACCTAGAAAACCTTTTACAATAATAATTAATATGTGAAAGTGCGGCCACAATTACAATTATCCTGACTGTAATAAAAGTCACACTTTTTCAGCCCATGCCAATTTCGTCCGGAGGATGGTGTCCATTCACATCAGATCGTACCGAAGACTAGAGGGGGCTACATCAAAAAAACAACAGATTTAATTCTTTAAAAAAAAAAAAATTCTAAAAAATATATATTTAAAATGTAATGTAGGTACATAACACAGAAGACACTGGGAACGATGTTCACAAAAAAGGGGCAAAACTAAGGGATTCATTCAAACCCCCAAGGGTCATCGTCCCCAGGGTTACAATCCAGCGCGTTTCACGCTGGGCAAGGACCCTTCTAATATTGCCTCTCTCTCTCTCTCTCTCTCTCTTTCTCCATCACAAAAACATACCGGGCATGGCGCTTGACCAATCAGTACAACTCTTTTGTGAGGACCCACAAGCAAAACTAATGCTGATTGGCTGCACTGAAACTCTGCAAGCAATCAGTGTTAGATTAAAAAAAAAGGGAAAGGGAAAAAAGGAGAGAAGGCGTGCAATTCAATATATTTTAATCAAGTGATAATATATAATTTTCTCAGCATATTTCTGGAGCCAGAAAGATAGATACAAAAAGAGGTCAATGCATGTTACATACAATCATACACTTAATGATATACAGTCATTAGTCCACAGGTTATGGTAGTAAACAAAGTAATATAAATAATGTCAGTCCATATCAATTATGTATTAGAATGATCACAAATGACCATATCTGTCTACAAACCACAGAGATTGTAAAACATGAAACCACAAATTTACATCACATAAGACATAATGGTACACATGCAAAGTGTGGTTTAAGGGTACCCTGCCTAACTTGAGTAAAGTGCAGCGCCATGCATGGACCCCACAGTGGAAGAATCCCCCGCTTACAAACCCCAACGTACGTTTCCTCTTTGAGTTATAGCTTTATCAGGGGGGAATATGATGAGCCCCAAGCCACAGCCTCTTTATATACCTTGTGGCATTGTAAAATGCCATATGCCAGACTCTCTATAGCGCTACACCGCTTCCTGTCTCTCACCTCCGAACCGGAAGTACAACTGCGTCACCGCGGCAGGAAGTGCGCGCACGTCCAGGAGCAGGGATGCGTCACCATGACTCCCGGACATGCGCACTCGCGGTCCTAGACGCTGTGTCTCTCAGAGGAGGGAGGGGGAATAGAGGGAGCGCAAGTGACGGCAGATCATTAGAACAGGGGTAGGTATTAACTCCTAATGGGCCAAAGTGGACATATGAGCACAGAAGGAAAATCATTAACAATGCAAAGCTATACCACATATATCAACCTAGAAAACCTTTTACAATAATAATTAATATGTGAAAGTGCGGCCACAATTACAATTATCCTGACTGTAATAAAAGTCACACTTTTTCAGCCCATGCCAATTTCGTCCGGAGGATGGTGTCCATTCACATCAGATCGTACCGAAGACTAGAGGGGGCTACATCAAAAAAACAACAGATTTAATTCTTTAAAAAAAAAAAAATTCTAAAAAATATATATTTAAAATGTAATGTAGGTACATAACACAGAAGACACTGGGAACGATGTTCACAAAAAAGGGGCAAAACTAAGGGATTCATTCAAACCCCCAAGGGTCATCGTCCCCAGGGTTACAATCCAGCGCGTTTCACGCTGGGCAAGGACCCTTCTAATATTGCCTCTCTCTCTCTCTCTCTCTCTCTTTCTCCATCACAAAAACATACCGGGCATGGCGCTTGACCAATCAGTACAACTCTTTTGTGAGGACCCACAAGCAAAACTAATGCTGATTGGCTGCACTGAAACTCTGCAAGCAATCAGTGTTAGATTAAAAAAAAAAGGGAAAGGGAAAAAAGGAGAGAAGGCGTGCAATTCAATATATTTTAATCAAGTGATAATATATAATTTTCTCAGCATATTTCTGGAGCCAGAAAGATAGATACAAAAAGAGGTCAATGCATGTTACATACAATCATACACTTAATGATATACAGTCATTAGTCCACAGGTTATGGTAGTAAACAAAGTAATATAAATAATGTCAGTCCATATCAATTATGTATTAGAATGATCACAAATGACCATATCCGTCTACAAACCACAGAGATTGTAAAACATGAAACCACAAATTTACATCACATAAGACATAATGGTACACATGCAAAGTGTGGTTTAAGGGTACCCTGCCTAACTTGAGTAAAGTGCAGCGCCATGCATGGACCCCACAGTGGAAGAATCCCCCGCTTACAAACCCCAACGTACGTTTCCTCTTTGAGTTATAGCTTTATCAGGGGGGAATATGATGAGCCCCAAGCCACAGCCTCTTTATATACCTTGTGGCATTGTAAAATGCCATATGCCAGACTCTCTATAGCGCTACACCGCTTCCTGTCTCTCACCTCCGAACCGGAAGTACAACTGCGTCACCGCGGCAGGAAGTGCGCGCACGTCCAGGAGCAGGGACGCGTCACCATGACTCCCGGACATGCGCACTCGCGGTCATAGACGCTGTGTCTCTCAGAGGAGGGAGGGGGAATAGAGGGAGCGCAAGTGACGGCAGATCATTAGAACAGGGGTAGGTATTAACTCCTAATGGGCCAAAGTGGACATATGAGCACAGAAGGAAAATCATTAACAATGCAAAGCTATACCACATATATCAACCTAGAAAACCTTTTACAATAATAATTAATATGTGAAAGTGCGGCCACAATTACAATTATCCTGACTGTAATAAAAGTCACACTTTTTCAGCCCATGCCAATTTCGTCCGGAGGATGGTGTCCATTCACATCAGATCGTACCGAAGACTAGAGGGGGCTACATCAAAAAAACAACAGATTTAATTCTTTAAAAAAAAAAAAATTCTAAAAAATATATATTTAAAATGTAATGTAGGTACATAACACAGAAGACACTGGGAACGATGTTCACAAAAAAGGGGCAAAACTAAGGGATTCATTCAAACCCCCAAGGGTCATCGTCCCCAGGGTTACAATCCAGCGCGTTTCACGCTGGGCAAGGACCCTTCTAATATTGCCTCTCTCTCTCTCTCTCTCTCTCTTTCTCCATCACAAAAACATACCGGGCATGGCGCTTGACCAATCAGTACAACTCTTTTGTGAGGACCCACAAGCAAAACTAATGCTGATTGGCTGCACTGAAACTCTGCAAGCAATCAGTGTTAGATTAAAAAAAAAAGGGAAAGGGAAAAAAGGAGAGAAGGCGTGCAATTCAATATATTTTAATCAAGTGATAATATATAATTTTCTCAGCATATTTCTGGAGCCAGAAAGATAGATACAAAAAGAGGTCAATGCATGTTACATACAATCATACACTTAATGATATACAGTCATTAGTCCACAGGTTATGGTAGTAAACAAAGTAATATAAATAATGTCAGTCCATATCAATTATGTATTAGAATGATCACAAATGACCATATCTGTCTACAAACCACAGAGATTGTAAAACATGAAACCACAAATTTACATCACATAAGACATAATGGTACACATGCAAAGTGTGGTTTAAGGGTACCCTGCCTAACTTGAGTAAAGTGCAGCGCCATGCATGGACCCCACAGTGGAAGAATCCCCCGCTTACAAACCCCAACGTACGTTTCCTCTTTGAGTTATAGCTTTATCAGGGGGGAATATGATGAGCCCCAAGCCACAGCCTCTTTATATACCTTGTGGCATTGTAAAATGCCATATGCCAGACTCTCTATAGCGCTACACCGCTTCCTGTCTCTCACCTCCGAACCGGAAGTACAACTGCGTCACCGCGGCAGGAAGTGCGCGCACGTCCAGGAGCAGGGACGCGTCACCATGACTCCCGGACATGCGCACTCGCGGTCCTAGACGCTGTGTCTCTCAGAGGAGGGAGGGGGAATAGAGGGAGCGCAAGTGACGGCAGATCATTAGAACAGGGGTAGGTATTAACTCCTAATGGGCCAAAGTGGACATATGAGCACAGAAGGAAAATCATTAACAATGCAAAGCTATACCACATATATCAACCTAGAAAACCTTTTACAATAATAATTAATATGTGAAAGTGCGGCCACAATTACAATTATCCTGACTGTAATAAAAGTCACACTTTTTCAGCCCATGCCAATTTCGTCCGGAGGATGGTGTCCATTCACATCAGATCGTACCGAAGACTAGAGGGGGCTACATCAAAAAAACAACAGATTTAATTCTTTAAAAAAAAAAAAATTCTAAAAAATATATATTTAAAATGTAATGTAGGTACATAACACAGAAGACACTGGGAACGATGTTCACAAAAAAGGGGCAAAACTAAGGGATTCATTCAAACCCCCAAGGGTCATCGTCCCCAGGGTTACAATCCAGCGCGTTTCACGCTGGGCAAGGACCCTTCTAATATTGCCTCTCTCTCTCTCTCTCTCTCTCTCTTTCTCCATCACAAAAACATACCGGGCATGGCGCTTGACCAATCAGTACAACTCTTTTGTGAGGACCCACAAGCAAAACTAATGCTGATTGGCTGCACTGAAACTCTGCAAGCAATCAGTGTTAGATTAAAAAAAAAGGGAAAGGGAAAAAAGGAGAGAAGGCGTGCAATTCAATATATTTTAATCAAGTGATAATATATAATTTTCTCAGCATATTTCTGGAGCCAGAAAGATAGATACAAAAAGAGGTCAATGCATGTTACATACAATCATACACTTAATGATATACAGTCATTAGTCCACAGGTTATGGTAGTAAACAAAGTAATATAAATAATGTCAGTCCATATCAATTATGTATTAGAATGATCACAAATGACCATATCTGTCTACAAACCACAGAGATTGTAAAACATGAAACCACAAATTTACATCACATAAGACATAATGGTACACATGCAAAGTGTGGTTTAAGGGTACCCTGCCTAACTTGAGTAAAGTGCAGCGCCATGCATGGACCCCACAGTGGAAGAATCCCCCGCTTACAAACCCCAACGTACGTTTCCTCTTTGAGTTATAGCTTTATCAGGGGGGAATATGATGAGCCCCAAGCCACAGCCTCTTTATATACCTTGTGGCATTGTAAAATGCCATATGCCAGACTCTCTATAGCGCTACACCGCTTCCTGTCTCTCACCTCCGAACCGGAAGTACAACTGCGTCACCGCGGCAGGAAGTGCGCGCACGTCCAGGAGCAGGGACGCGTCACCATGACTCCCGGACATGCGCACTCGCGGTCCTAGACGCTGTGTCTCTCAGAGGAGGGAGGGGGAATAGAGGGAGCGCAAGTGACGGCAGATCATTAGAACAGGGGTAGGTATTAACTCCTAATGGGCCAAAGTGGACATATGAGCACAGAAGGAAAATCATTAACAATGCAAAGCTATACCACATATATCAACCTAGAAAACCTTTTACAATAATAATTAATATGTGAAAGTGCGGCCACAATTACAATTATCCTGACTGTAATAAAAGTCACACTTTTTCAGCCCATGCCAATTTCGTCCGGAGGATGGTGTCCATTCACATCAGATCGTACCGAAGACTAGAGGGGGCTACATCAAAAAAACAACAGATTTAATTCTTTAAAAAAAAAAAAATTCTAAAAAATATATATTTAAAATGTAATGTAGGTACATAACACAGAAGACACTGGGAACGATGTTCACAAAAAAGGGGCAAAACTAAGGGATTCATTCAAACCCCCAAGGGTCATCGTCCCCAGGGTTACAATCCAGCGCGTTTCACGCTGGGCAAGGACCCTTCTAATATTGCCTCTCTCTCTCTCTCTCTCTCTCTCTTTCTCCATCACAAAAACATACCGGGCATGGTGCTTGACCAATCAGTACAACTCTTTTGTGAGGACCCACAAGCAAAACTAATGCTGATTGGCTGCACTGAAACTCTGCAAGCAATCAGTGTTAGATTAAAAAAAAAGGGAAAGGGAAAAAAGGAGAGAAGGCGTGGAATTCAATATATTTTAATCAAGTGATAATATATAATTTTCTCAGCATATTTCTGGAGCCAGAAAGATAGATACAAAAAGAGGTCAATGCATGTTACATACAATCATACACTTAATGATATACAGTCATTAGTCCACAGGTTATGGTAGTAAACAAAGTAATATAAATAATGTCAGTCCATATCAATTATGTATTAGAATGATCACAAATGACCATATCTGTCTACAAACCACAGAGATTGTAAAACATGAAACCACAAATTTACATCACATAAGACATAATGGTACACATGCAAAGTGTGGTTTAAGGGTACCCTGCCTAACTTGAGTAAAGTGCAGCGCCATGCATGGACCCAACAGTGGAAGAATCCCCCGCTTACAAACCCCAACGTACGTTTCCTCTTTGAGTTATAGCTTTATCAGGGGGGAATATGATGAGCCCCAAGCCACAGCCTCTTTATATACCTTGTGGCATTGTAAAATGCCATATGCCAGACTCTCTAGAGCGCTACACCGCTTCCTGTCTCTCACCTCCGAACCGGAAGTACAACTGCGTCACCGCGGCAGGAAGTGCGCGCACGTCCAGGAGCAGGGACGCGTCACCATGACTCCCGGACATGCGCACTCGCGGTCCTAGACGCTGTGTCTCTCAGAGGAGGGAGGGGGAATAGAGGGAGCGCAAGTGACGGCAGATCATTAGAACAGGGGTAGGTATTAACTCCTAATGGGCCAAAGTGGACATATGAGCACAGAAGGAAAATCATTAACAATGCAAAGCTATACCACATATATCAACCTAGAAAACCTTTTACAATAATAATTAATATGTGAAAGTGCGGCCACAATTACAATTATCCTGACTGTAATAAAAGTCACACTTTTTCAGCCCATGCCAATTTCGTCCGGAGGATGGTGTCCATTCACATCAGATCGTACCGAAGACTAGAGGGGGCTACATCAAAAAAACAACAGATTTAATTCTTTAAAAAAAAAAAAATTCTAAAAAATATATATTTAAAATGTAATGTAGGTACATAACACAGAAGACACTGGGAACGATGTTCACAAAAAAGGGGCAAAACTAAGGGATTCATTCAAACCCCCAAGGGTCATCGTCCCCAGGGTTACAATCCAGCGCGTTTCACGCTGGGCAAGGACCCTTCTAATATTGCCTCTCTCTCTCTCTCTCTCTCTCTTTCTCCATCACAAAAACATACCGGGCATGGCGCTTGACCAATCAGTACAACTCTTTTGTGAGGACCCACAAGCAAAACTAATGCTGATTGGCTGCACTGAAACTCTGCAAGCAATCAGTGTTAGATTAAAAAAAAAGGGAAAGGGAAAAAAGGAGAGAAGGCGTGCAATTCAATATATTTTAATCAAGTGATAATATATAATTTTCTCAGCATATTTCTGGAGCCAGAAAGATAGATACAAAAAGAGGTCAATGCATGTTACATACAATCATACACTTAATGATATACAGTCATTAGTCCACAGGTTATGGTAGTAAACAAAGTAATATAAATAATGTCAGTCCATATCAATTATGTATTAGAATGATCACAAATGACCATATCTGTCTACAAACCACAGAGATTGTAAAACATGAAACCACAAATTTACATCACATAAGACATAATGGTACACATGCAAAGTGTGGTTTAAGGGTACCCTGCCTAACTTGAGTAAAGTGCAGCGCCATGCATGGACCCCACAGTGGAAGAATCCCCCGCTTACAAACCCCAACGTACGTTTCCTCTTTGAGTTATAGCTTTATCAGGGGGGAATATGATGAGCCCCAAGCCACAGCCTCTTTATATACCTTGTGGCATTGTAAAATGCCATATGCCAGACTCTCTATAGCGCTACACCGCTTCCTGTCTCTCACCTCCGAACCGGAAGTACAACTGCGTCACCGCGGCAGGAAGTGCGCGCACGTCCAGGAGCAGGGACGCGTCACCATGACTCCCGGACATGCGCACTCGCGGTCCTAGACGCTGTGTCTCTCAGAGGAGGGAGGGGGAATAGAGGGAGCGCAAGTGACGGCAGATCATTAGAACAGGGGTAGGTATTAACTCCTAATGGGCCAAAGTGGACATATGAGCACAGAAGGAAAATCATTAACAATGCAAAGCTATACCACATATATCAACCTAGAAAACCTTTTACAATAATAATTAATATGTGAAAGTGCGGCCACAATTACAATTATCCTGACTGTAATAAAAGTCACACTTTTTCAGCCCATGCCAATTTCGTCCGGAGGATGGTGTCCATTCACATCAGATCGTACCGAAGACTAGAGGGGGCTACATCAAAAAAACAACAGATTTAATTCTTTAAAAAAAAAAAAATTCTAAAAAATATATATTTAAAATGTAATGTAGGTACATAACACAGAAGACACTGGGAACGATGTTCACAAAAAAGGGGCAAAACTAAGGGATTCATTCAAACCCCCAAGGGTCATCGTCCCCAGGGTTACAATCCAGCGCGTTTCACGCTGGGCAAGGACCCTTCTAATATTGCCTCTCTCTCTCTCTCTCTCTCTCTTTCTCCATCACAAAAACATACCGGGCATGGCGCTTGACCAATCAGTACAACTCTTTTGTGAGGACCCACAAGCAAAACTAATGCTGATTGGCTGCACTGAAACTCTGCAAGCAATCAGTGTTAGATTAAAAAAAAAAGGGAAAGGGAAAAAAGGAGAGAAGGCGTGCAATTCAATATATTTTAATCAAGTGATAATATATAATTTTCTCAGCATATTTCTGGAGCCAGAAAGATAGATACAAAAAGAGGTCAATGCATGTTACATACAATCATACACTTAATGATATACAGTCATTAGTCCACAGGTTATGGTAGTAAACAAAGTAATATAAATAATGTCAGTCCATATCAATTATGTATTAGAATGATCACAAATGACCATATCCGTCTACAAACCACAGAGATTGTAAAACATGAAACCACAAATTTACATCACATAAGACATAATGGTACACATGCAAAGTGTGGTTTAAGGGTACCCTGCCTAACTTGAGTAAAGTGCAGCGCCATGCATGGACCCCACAGTGGAAGAATCCCCCGCTTACAAACCCCAACGTACGTTTCCTCTTTGAGTTATAGCTTTATC
Source organism: Phyllobates terribilis (assembly GCF_046119375.1). Classification (NCBI taxonomy): domain Eukaryota; kingdom Metazoa; phylum Chordata; class Amphibia; order Anura; family Dendrobatidae; genus Phyllobates; species Phyllobates terribilis. The sequence continues at coordinate 146,960,985 of NW_027362762.1, forward strand.
AGGGGGGAATATGATGAGCCCCAAGCCACAGCCTCTTTATATACCTTGTGGCATTGTAAAATGCCATATGCCAGACTCTCTATAGCGCTACACCGCTTCCTGTCTCTCACCTCCGAACCGGAAGTACAACTGCGTCACCGCGGCAGGAAGTGCGCGCACGTCCAGGAGCAGGGACGCGTCACCATGACTCCCGGACATGCGCACTCGCGGTCCTAGACGCTGTGTCTCTCAGAGGAGGGAGGGGGAATAGAGGGAGCGCAAGTGACGGCAGATCATTAGAACAGGGGTAGGTATTAACTCCTAATGGGCCAAAGTGGACATATGAGCACAGAAGGAAAATCATTAACAATGCAAAGCTATACCACATATATCAACCTAGAAAACCTTTTACAATAATAATTAATATGTGAAAGTGCGGCCACAATTACAATTATCCTGACTGTAATAAAAGTCACACTTTTTCAGCCCATGCCAATTTCGTCCGGAGGATGGTGTCCATTCACATCAGATCGTACCGAAGACTAGAGGGGGCTACATCAAAAAAACAACAGATTTAATTCTTTAAAAAAAAAAAAATTCTAAAAAATATATATTTAAAATGTAATGTAGGTACATAACACAGAAGACACTGGGAACGATGTTCACAAAAAAGGGGCAAAACTAAGGGATTCATTCAAACCCCCAAGGGTCATCGTCCCCAGGGTTACAATCCAGCGCGTTTCACGCTGGGCAAGGACCCTTCTAATATTGCCTCTCTCTCTCTCTCTCTCTCTCTTTCTCCATCACAAAAACATACCGGGCATGGCGCTTGACCAATCAGTACAACTCTTTTGTGAGGACCCACAAGCAAAACTAATGCTGATTGGCTGCACTGAAACTCTGCAAGCAATCAGTGTTAGATTAAAAAAAAAGGGAAAGGGAAAAAAGGAGAGAAGGCGTGCAATTCAATATATTTTAATCAAGTGATAATATATAATTTTCTCAGCATATTTCTGGAGCCAGAAAGATAGATACAAAAAGAGGTCAATGCATGTTACATACAATCATACACTTAATGATATACAGTCATTAGTCCACAGGTTATGGTAGTAAACAAAGTAATATAAATAATGTCAGTCCATATCAATTATGTATTAGAATGATCACAAATGACCATATCTGTCTACAAACCACAGAGATTGTAAAACATGAAACCACAAATTTACATCACATAAGACATAATGGTACACATGCAAAGTGTGGTTTAAGGGTACCCTGCCTAACTTGAGTAAAGTGCAGCGCCATGCATGGACCCCACAGTGGAAGAATCCCCCGCTTACAAACCCCAACGTACGTTTCCTCTTTGAGTTATAGCTTTATCAGGGGGGAATATGATGAGCCCCAAGCCACAGCCTCTTTATATACCTTGTGGCATTGTAAAATGCCATATGCCAGACTCTCTATAGCGCTACACCGCTTCCTGTCTCTCACCTCCGAACCGGAAGTACAACTGCGTCACCGCGGCAGGAAGTGCGCGCACGTCCAGGAGCAGGGACGCGTCACCATGACTCCCGGACATGCGCACTCGCGGTCCTAGACGCTGTGTCTCTCAGAGGAGGGAGGGGGAATAGAGGGAGCGCAAGTGACGGCAGATCATTAGAACAGGGGTAGGTATTAACTCCTAATGGGCCAAAGTGGACATATGAGCACAGAAGGAAAATCATTAACAATGCAAAGCTATACCACATATATCAACCTAGAAAACCTTTTACAATAATAATTAATATGTGAAAGTGCGGCCACAATTACAATTATCCTGACTGTAATAAAAGTCACACTTTTTCAGCCCATGCCAATTTCGTCCGGAGGATGGTGTCCATTCACATCAGATCGTACCGAAGACTAGAGGGGGCTACATCAAAAAAACAACAGATTTAATTCTTTAAAAAAAAAAAAATTCTAAAAAATATATATTTAAAATGTAATGTAGGTACATAACACAGAAGACACTGGGAACGATGTTCACAAAAAAGGGGCAAAACTAAGGGATTCATTCAAACCCCCAAGGGTCATCGTCCCCAGGGTTACAATCCAGCGCGTTTCACGCTGGGCAAGGACCCTTCTAATATTGCCTCTCTCTCTCTCTCTCTCTCTCTTTCTCCATCACAAAAACATACCGGGCATGGCGCTTGACCAATCAGTACAACTCTTTTGTGAGGACCCACAAGCAAAACTAATGCTGATTGGCTGCACTGAAACTCTGCAAGCAATCAGTGTTAGATTAAAAAAAAAGGGAAAGGGAAAAAAGGAGAGAAGGCGTGCAATTCAATATATTTTAATCAAGTGATAATATATAATTTTCTCAGCATATTTCTGGAGCCAGAAAGATAGATACAAAAAGAGGTCAATGCATGTTACATACAATCATACACTTAATGATATACAGTCATTAGTCCACAGGTTATGGTAGTAAACAAAGTAATATAAATAATGTCAGTCCATATCAATTATGTATTAGAATGATCACAAATGACCATATCTGTCTACAAACCACAGAGATTGTAAAACATGAAACCACAAATTTACATCACATAAGACATAATGGTACACATGCAAAGTGTGGTTTAAGGGTACCCTGCCTAACTTGAGTAAAGTGCAGCGCCATGCATGGACCCCACAGTGGAAGAATCCCCCGCTTACAAACCCCAACGTACGTTTCCTCTTTGAGTTATAGCTTTATCAGGGGGGAATATGATGAGCCCCAAGCCACAGCCTCTTTATATACCTTGTGGCATTGTAAAATGCCATATGCCAGACTCTCTATAGCGCTACACCGCTTCCTGTCTCTCACCTCCGAACCGGAAGTACAACTGCGTCACCGCGGCAGGAAGTGCGCGCACGTCCAGGAGCAGGGACGCGTCACCATGACTCCCGGACATGCGCACTCGCGGTCCTAGACGCTGTGTCTCTCAGAGGAGGGAGGGGGAATAGAGGGAGCGCAAGTGACGGCAGATCATTAGAACAGGGGTAGGTATTAACTCCTAATGGGCCAAAGTGGACATATGAGCACAGAAGGAAAATCATTAACAATGCAAAGCTATACCACATATATCAACCTAGAAAACCTTTTACAATAATAATTAATATGTGAAAGTGCGGCCACAATTACAATTATCCTGACTGTAATAAAAGTCACACTTTTTCAGCCCATGCCAATTTCGTCCGGAGGATGGTGTCCATTCACATCAGATCGTACCGAAGACTAGAGGGGGCTACATCAAAAAAACAACAGATTTAATTCTTTAAAAAAAAAAAAATTCTAAAAAATATATATTTAAAATGTAATGTAGGTACATAACACAGAAGACACTGGGAACGATGTTCACAAAAAAGGGGCAAAACTAAGGGATTCATTCAAACCCCCAAGGGTCATCGTCCCCAGGGTTACAATCCAGCGCGTTTCACGCTGGGCAAGGACCCTTCTAATATTGCCTCTCTCTCTCTCTCTCTCTTTCTCCATCACAAAAACATACCGGGCATGGCGCTTGACCAATCAGTACAACTCTTTTGTGAGGACCCACAAGCAAAACTAATGCTGATTGGCTGCACTGAAACTCTGCAAGCAATCAGTGTTAGATTAAAAAAAAAGGGAAAGGGAAAAAAGGAGAGAAGGCGTGCAATTCAATATATTTTAATCAAGTGATAATATATAATTTTCTCAGCATATTTCTGGAGCCAGAAAGATAGATACAAAAAGAGGTCAATGCATGTTACATACAATCATACACTTAATGATATACAGTCATTAGTCCACAGGTTATGGTAGTAAACAAAGTAATATAAATAATGTCAGTCCATATCAATTATGTATTAGAATGATCACAAATGACCATATCTGTCTACAAACCACAGAGATTGTAAAACATGAAACCACAAATTTACATCACATAAGACATAATGGTACACATGCAAAGTGTGGTTTAAGGGTACCCTGCCTAACTTGAGTAAAGTGCAGCGCCATGCATGGACCCCACAGTGGAAGAATCCCCCGCTTACAAACCCCAACGTACGTTTCCTCTTTGAGTTATAGCTTTATCAGGGGGGAATATGATGAGCCCCAAGCCACAGCCTCTTTATATACCTTGTGGCATTGTAAAATGCCATATGCCAGACTCTCTATAGCGCTACACCGCTTCCTGTCTCTCACCTCCGAACCGGAAGTACAACTGCGTCACCGCGGCAGGAAGTGCGCGCACGTCCAGGAGCAGGGACGCGTCACCATGACTCCCGGACATGCGCACTCGCGGTCCTAGACGCTGTGTCTCTCAGAGGAGGGAGGGGGAATAGAGGGAGCGCAAGTGACGGCAGATCATTAGAACAGGGGTAGGTATTAACTCCTAATGGGCCAAAGTGGACATATGAGCACAGAAGGAAAATCATTAACAATGCAAAGCTATACCACATATATCAACCTAGAAAACCTTTTACAATAATAATTAATATGTGAAAGTGCGGCCACAATTACAATTATCCTGACTGTAATAAAAGTCACACTTTTTCAGCCCATGCCAATTTCGTCCGGAGGATGGTGTCCATTCACATCAGATCGTACCGAAGACTAGAGGGGGCTACATCAAAAAAACAACAGATTTAATTCTTTAAAAAAAAAAAAATTCTAAAAAATATATATTTAAAATGTAATGTAGGTACATAACACAGAAGACACTGGGAACGATGTTCACAAAAAAGGGGCAAAACTAAGGGATTCATTCAAACCCCCAAGGGTCATCGTCCCCAGGGTTACAATCCAGCGCGTTTCACGCTGGGCAAGGACCCTTCTAATATTGCCTCTCTCTCTCTCTCTCTCTCTTTCTCCATCACAAAAACATACCGGGCATGGCGCTTGACCAATCAGTACAACTCTTTTGTGAGGACCCACAAGCAAAACTAATGCTGATTGGCTGCACTGAAACTCTGCAAGCAATCAGTGTTAGATTAAAAAAAAAGGGAAAGGGAAAAAAGGAGAGAAGGCGTGCAATTCAATATATTTTAATCAAGTGATAATATATAATTTTCTCAGCATATTTCTGGAGCCAGAAAGATAGATACAAAAAGAGGTCAATGCATGTTACATACAATCATACACTTAATGATATACAGTCATTAGTCCACAGGTTATGGTAGTAAACAAAGTAATATAAATAATGTCAGTCCATATCAATTATGTATTAGAATGATCACAAATGACCATATCCGTCTACAAACCACAGAGATTGTAAAACATGAAACCACAAATTTACATCACATAAGACATAATGGTACACATGCAAAGTGTGGTTTAAGGGTACCCTGCCTAACTTGAGTAAAGTGCAGCGCCATGCATGGACCCCACAGTGGAAGAATCCCCCGCTTACAAACCCCAACGTACGTTTCCTCTTTGAGTTATAGCTTTATCAGGGGGGAATATGATGAGCCCCAAGCCACAGCCTCTTTATATACCTTGTGGCATTGTAAAATGCCATATGCCAGACTCTCTATAGCGCTACACCGCTTCCTGTCTCTCACCTCCGAACCGGAAGTACAACTGCGTCACCGCGGCAGGAAGTGCGCGCACGTCCAGGAGCAGGGACGCGTCACCATGACTCCCGGACATGCGCACTCGCGGTCCTAGACGCTGTGTCTCTCAGAGGAGGGAGGGGGAATAGAGGGAGCGCAAGTGACGGCAGATCATTAGAACAGGGGTAGGTATTAACTCCTAATGGGCCAAAGTGGACATATGAGCACAGAAGGAAAATCATTAACAATGCAAAGCTATACCACATATATCAACCTAGAAAACCTTTTACAATAATAATTAATATGTGAAAGTGCGGCCACAATTACAATTATCCTGACTGTAATAAAAGTCACACTTTTTCAGCCCATGCCAATTTCGTCCGGAGGATGGTGTCCATTCACATCAGATCGTACCGAAGACTAGAGGGGGCTACATCAAAAAAACAACAGATTTAATTCTTTAAAAAAAAAAAAATTCTAAAAAATATATATTTAAAATGTAATGTAGGTACATAACACAGAAGACACTGGGAACGATGTTCACAAAAAAGGGGCAAAACTAAGGGATTCATTCAAACCCCCAAGGGTCATCGTCCCCAGGGTTACAATCCAGCGCGTTTCACGCTGGGCAAGGACCCTTCTAATATTGCCTCTCTCTCTCTCTCTCTCTCTCTTTCTCCATCACAAAAACATACCGGGCATGGCGCTTGACCAATCAGTACAACTCTTTTGTGAGGACCCACAAGCAAAACTAATGCTGATTGGCTGCACTGAAACTCTGCAAGCAATCAGTGTTAGATTAAAAAAAAAGGGAAAGGGAAAAAAGGAGAGAAGGCGTGCAATTCAATATATTTTAATCAAGTGATAATATATAATTTTCTCAGCATATTTCTGGAGCCAGAAAGATAGATACAAAAAGAGGTCAATGCATGTTACATACAATCATACACTTAATGATATACAGTCATTAGTCCACAGGTTATGGTAGTAAACAAAGTAATATAAATAATGTCAGTCCATATCAATTATGTATTAGAATGATCACAAATGACCATATCTGTCTACAAACCACAGAGATTGTAAAACATGAAACCACAAATTTACATCACATAAGACATAATGGTACACATGCAAAGTGTGGTTTAAGGGTACCCTGCCTAACTTGAGTAAAGTGCAGCGCCAGGCATGGACCCCACAGTGGAAGAATCCCCCGCTTACAAACCCCAACGTACGTTTCCTCTTTGAGTTATAGCTTTATCAGGGGGGAATATGATGAGCCCCAAGCCACAGCCTCTTTATATACCTTGTGGCATTGTAAAATGCCATATGCCAGACTCTCTATAGCGCTACACCGCTTCCTGTCTCTCACCTCCGAACCGGAAGTACAACTGCGTCACCGCGGCAGGAAGTGCGCGCACGTCCAGGAGCAGGGACGCGTCACCATGACTCCCGGACATGCGCACTCGCGGTCCTAGACGCTGTGTCTCTCAGAGGAGGGAGGGGGAATAGAGGGAGCGCAAGTGACGGCAGATCATTAGAACAGGGGTAGGTATTAACTCCTAATGGGCCAAAGTGGACATATGAGCACAGAAGGAAAATCATTAACAATGCAAAGCTATACCACATATATCAACCTAGAAAACCTTTTACAATAATAATTAATATGTGAAAGTGCGGCCACAATTACAATTATCCTGACTGTAATAAAAGTCACACTTTTTCAGCCCATGCCAATTTCGTCCGGAGGATGGTGTCCATTCACATCAGATCGTACCGAAGACTAGAGGGGGCTACATCAAAAAAACAACAGATTTAATTCTTTAAAAAAAAAAAAATTCTAAAAAATATATATTTAAAATGTAATGTAGGTACATAACACAGAAGACACTGGGAACGATGTTCACAAAAAAGGGGCAAAACTAAGGGATTCATTCAAACCCCCAAGGGTCATCGTCCCCAGGGTTACAATCCAGCGCGTTTCACGCTGGGCAAGGACCCTTCTAATATTGCCTCTCTCTCTCTCTCTCTTTCTCCATCACAAAAACATACCGGGCATGGCGCTTGACCAATCAGTACAACTCTTTTGTGAGGACCCACAAGCAAAACTAATGCTGATTGGCTGCACTGAAACTCTGCAAGCAATCAGTGTTAGATTAAAAAAAAAGGGAAAGGGAAAAAAGGAGAGAAGGCGTGCAATTCAATATATTTTAATCAAGTGATAATATATAATTTTCTCAGCATATTTCTGGAGCCAGAAAGATAGATACAAAAAGAGGTCAATGCATGTTACATACAATCATACACTTAATGATATACAGTCATTAGTCCACAGGTTATGGAAGTAAACAAAGTAATATAAATAATGTCAGTCCATATCAATTATGTATTAGAATGATCACAAATGACCATATCTGTCTACAAACCACAGAGATTGTAAAACATGAAACCACAAATTTACATCACATAAGACATAATGGTACACATGCAAAGTGTGGTTTAAGGGTACCCTGCCTAACTTGAGTAAAGTGCAGCGCCATGCATGGACCCCACAGTGGAAGAATCCCCCGCTTACAAACCCCAACGTACGTTTCCTCTTTGAGTTATAGCTTTATCAGGGGGGAATATGATGAGCCCCAAGCCACAGCCTCTTTATATACCTTGTGGCATTGTAAAATGCCATATGCCAGACTCTCTATAGCGCTACACCGCTTCCTGTCTCTCACCTCCGAACCGGAAGTACAACTGCGTCACCGCGGCAGGAAGTGCGCGCACGTCCAGGAGCAGGGACGCGTCACCATGACTCCCGGACATGCGCACTCGCGGTCCTAGACGCTGTGTCTCTCAGAGGAGGGAGGGGGAATAGAGGGAGCGCAAGTGACGGCAGATCATTAGAACAGGGGTAGGTATTAACTCCTAATGGGCCAAAGTGGACATATGAGCACAGAAGGAAAATCATTAACAATGCAAAGCTATACCACATATATCAACCTAGAAAACCTTTTACAATAATAATTAATATGTGAAAGTGCGGCCACAATTACAATTATCCTGACTGTAATAAAAGTCACACTTTTTCAGCCCATGCCAATTTCGTCCGGAGGATGGTGTCCATTCACATCAGATCGTACCGAAGACTAGAGGGGGCTACATCAAAAAAACAACAGATTTAATTCTTTAAAAAAAAAAAAATTCTAAAAAATATATATTTAAAATGTAATGTAGGTACATAACACAGAAGACACTGGGAACGATGTTCACAAAAAAGGGGCAAAACTAAGGGATTCATTCAAACCCCCAAGGGTCATCGTCCCCAGGGTTACAATCCAGCGCGTTTCACGCTGGGCAAGGACCCTTCTAATATTGCCTCTCTCTCTCTCTCTCTCTCTCTCTCTTTCTCCATCACAAAAACATACCGGGCATGGCGCTTGACCAATCAGTACAACTCTTTTGTGAGGACCCACAAGCAAAACTAATGCTGATTGGCTGCACTGAAACTCTGCAAGCAATCAGTGTTAGATTAAAAAAAAAGGGAAAGGGAAAAAAGGAGAGAAGGCGTGCAATTCAATATATTTTAATCAAGTGATAATATATAATTTTCTCAGCATATTTCTGGAGCCAGAAAGATAGATACAAAAAGAGGTCAATGCATGTTACATACAATCATACACTTAATGATATACAGTCATTAGTCCACAGGTTATGGTAGTAAACAAAGTAATATAAATAATGTCAGTCCATATCAATTATGTATTAGAATGATCACAAATGACCATATCTGTCTACAAACCACAGAGATTGTAAAACATGAAACCACAAATTTACATCACATAAGACATAATGGTACACATGCAAAGTGTGGTTTAAGGGTACCCTGCCTAACTTGAGTAAAGTGCAGCGCCATGCATGGACCCCACAGTGGAAGAATCCCCCGCTTACAAACCCCAACGTACGTTTCCTCTTTGAGTTATAGCTTTATCAGGGGGGAATATGATGAGCCCCAAGCCACAGCCTCTTTATATACCTTGTGGCATTGTAAAATGCCATATGCCAGACTCTCTATAGCGCTACACCGCTTCCTGTCTCTCACCTCCGAACCGGAAGTACAACTGCGTCACCGCGGCAGGAAGTGCGCGCACGTCCAGGAGCAGGGACGCGTCACCATGACTCCCGGACATGCGCACTCGCGGTCCTAGACGCTGTGTCTCTCAGAGGAGGGAGGGGGAATAGAGGGAGCGCAAGTGACGGCAGATCATTAGAACAGGGGTAGGTATTAACTCCTAATGGGCCAAAGTGGACATATGAGCACAGAAGGAAAATCATTAACAATGCAAAGCTATACCACATATATCAACCTAGAAGACCTTTTACAATAATAATTAATATGTGAAAGTGCGGCCACAATTACAATTATCCTGACTGTAATAAAAGTCACACTTTTTCAGCCCATGCCAATTTCGTCCGGAGGATGGTGTCCATTCACATCAGATCGTACCGAAGACTAGAGGGGGCTACATCAAAAAAACAACAGATTTAATTCTTTAAAAAAAAAAAAATTCTAAAAAATATATATTTAAAATGTAATGTAGGTACATAACACAGAAGACACTGGGAACGATGTTCACAAAAAAGGGGCAAAACTAAGGGATTCATTCAAACCCCCAAGGGTCATCGTCCCCAGGGTTACAATCCAGCGCGTTTCACGCTGGGCAAGGACCCTTCTAATATTGCCTCTCTCTCTCTCTCTCTCTCTCTTTCTCCATCACAAAAACATACCGGGCATGGCGCTTGACCAATCAGTACAACTCTTTTGTGAGGACCCACAAGCAAAACTAATGCTGATTGGCTGCACTGAAACTCTGCAAGCAATCAGTGTTAGATTAAAAAAAAAGGGAAAGGGAAAAAAGGAGAGAAGGCGTGCAATTCAATATATTTTAATCAAGTGATAATATATAATTTTCTCAGCATATTTCTGGAGCCAGAAAGATAGATACAAAAAGAGGTCAATGCATGTTACATACAATCATACACTTAATGATATACAGTCATTAGTCCACAGGTTATGGTAGTAAACAAAGTAATATAAATAATGTCAGTCCATATAAATTATGTATTAGAATGATCACAAATGACCATATCTGTCTACAAACCACAGAGATTGTAAAACATGAAACCACAAATTTACATCACATAAGACATAATGGTACACATGCAAAGTGTGGTTTAAGGGTACCCTGCCTAACTTGAGTAAAGTGCAGCGCCATGCATGGACCCCACAGTGGAAGAATCCCCCGCTTACAAACCCCAACGTACGTTTCCTCTTTGAGTTATAGCTTTATCAGGGGGGAATATGATGAGCCCCAAGCCACAGCCTCTTTATATACCTTGTGGCATTGTAAAATGCCATATGCCAGACTCTCTATAGCGCTACACCGCTTCCTGTCTCTCACCTCCGAACCGGAAGTACAACTGCGTCACCGCGGCAGGAAGTGCGCGCACGTCCAGGAGCAGGGACGCGTCACCATGACTCCCGGACATGCGCACTCGCGGTCCTAGACGCTGTGTCTCTCAGAGGAGGGAGGGGGAATAGAGGGAGCGCAAGTGACGGCAGATCATTAGAACAGGGGTAGGTATTAACTCCTAATGGGCCAAAGTGGACATATGAGCACAGAAGGAAAATCATTAACAATGCAAAGCTATACCACATATATCAACCTAGAAAACCTTTTACAATAATAATTAATATGTGAAAGTGCGGCCACAATTACAATTATCCTGACTGTAATAAAAGTCACACTTTTTCAGCCCATGCCAATTTCGTCCGGAGGATGGTGTCTATTCACATCAGATCGTACCGAAGACTAGAGGGGGCTACATCAAAAAAACAACAGATTTAATTCTTTAAAAAAAAAAAAATTCTAAAAAATATATATTTAAAATGTAATGTAGGTACATAACACAGAAGACACTGGGAACGATGTTCACAAAAAAGGGGCAAAACTAAGGGATTCATTCAAACCCCCAAGGGTCATCGTCCCCAGGGTTACAATCCAGCGCGTTTCACGCTGGGCAAGGACCCTTCTAATATTGCCTCTCTCTCTCTCTCTCTCTCTCTTTCTCCATCACAAAAACATACCGGGCATGGCGCTTGACCAATCAGTACAACTCTTTTGTGAGGACCCACAAGCAAAACTAATGCTGATTGGCTGCACTGAAACTCTGCAAGCAATCAGTGTTAGATTAAAAAAAAAGGGAAAGGGAAAAAAGGAGAGAAGGCGTGCAATTCAATATATTTTAATCAAGTGATAATATATAATTTTCTCAGCATATTTCTGGAGCCAGAAAGATAGATACAAAAAGAGGTCAATGCATGTTACATACAATCATACACTTAATGATATACAGTCATTAGTCCACAGGTTATGGTAGTAAACAAAGTAATATAAATAATGTCAGTCCATATCAATTATGTATTAGAATGATCACAAATGACCATATCTGTCTACAAACCACAGAGATTGTAAAACATGAAACCACAAATTTACATCACATAAGACATAATGGTACACATGCAAAGTGTGGTTTAAGGGTACCCTGCCTAACTTGAGTAAAGTGCAGCGCCATGCATGGACCCCACAGTGGAAGAATCCCCCGCTTACAAACCCCAACGTACGTTTCCTCTTTGAGTTATAGCTTTATCAGGGGGGAATATGATGAGCCCCAAGCCACAGCCTCTTTATATACCTTGTGGCATTGTAAAATGCCATATGCCAGACTCTCTATAGCGCTACACCGCTTCCTGTCTCTCACCTCCGAACCGGAAGTACAACTGCGTCACCGCGGCAGGAAGTGCGCGCACGTCCAGGAACAGGGAAGCGTCACCATGACTCCCGGACATGCGCGCTCGCGGTCCTAGACGCTGTGTCTCTCAGAGGAGGGAGGGGGAATAGAGGGAGCGCAAGTGACGGCAGATCATTAGAACAGGGGTAGGTATTAACTCCTAATGGGCCAAAGTGGACATATGAGCACAGAAGGAAAATCATTAACAATGCAAAGCTATACCACATATATCAACCTAGAAAACCTTTTACAATAATAATTAATATGTGAAAGTGCGGCCACAATTACAATTATCCTGACTGTAATAAAAGTCACACTTTTTCAGCCCATGCCAATTTCGTCCGGAGGATGGTGTCCATTCACATCAGATCGTACCGAAGACTAGAGGGGGCTACATCAAAAAAACAACAGATTTAATTCTTTAAAAAAAAAAAAATTCTAAAAAATATATATTTAAAATGTAATGTAGGTACATAACACAGAAGACACTGGGAACGATGTTCACAAAAAAGGGGCAAAACTAAGGGATTCATTCAAACCCCCAAGGGTCATCGTCCCCAGGGTTACAATCCAGCGCGTTTCACGCTGGGCAAGGACCCTTCTAATATTGCCTCTCTCTCTCTCTCTCTCTCTCTCTTTCTCCATCACAAAAACATACCGGGCATGGCGCTTGACCAATCAGTACAACTCTTTTGTGAGGACCCACAAGCAAAACTAATGCTGATTGGCTGCACTGAAACTCTGCAAGCAATCAGTGTTAGATTAAAAAAAAAGGGAAAGGGAAAAAAGGAGAGAAGGCGTGCAATTCAATATATTTTAATCAAGTGATAATATATAATTTTCTCAGCATATTTCTGGAGCCAGAAAGATAGATACAAAAAGAGGTCAATGCATGTTACATACAATCATACACTTAATGATATACAGTCATTAGTCCACAGGTTATGGTAGTAAACAAAGTAATATAAATAATGTCAGTCCATATCAATTATGTATTAGAATGATCACAAATGACCATATCTGTCTACAAACCACAGAGATTGTAAAACATGAAACCACAAATTTACATCACATAAGACATAATGGTACACATGCAAAGTGTGGTTTAAGGGTACCCTGCCTAACTTGAGTAAAGTGCAGCGCCATGCATGGACCCCACAGTGGAAGAATCCCCCGCTTACAAACCCCAACGTACGTTTCCTCTTTGAGTTATAGCTTTATCAGGGGGGAATATGATGAGCCCCAAGCCACAGCCTCTTTATATACCTTGTGGCATTGTAAAATGCCATATGCCAGACTCTCTATAGCGCTACACCGCTTCCTGTCTCTCACCTCCGAACCGGAAGTACAACTGCGTCACCGCGGCAGGAAGTGCGCGCACGTCCAGGAGCAGGGACGCGTCACCATGACTCCCGGACATGCGCACTCGCGGTCCTAGACGCTGTGTCTCTCAGAGGAGGGAGGGGGAATAGAGGGAGCGCAAGTGACGGCAGATCATTAGAACAGGGGTAGGTATTAACTCCTAATGGGCCAAAGTGGACATATGAGCACAGAAGGAAAATCATTAACAATGCAAAGCTATACCACATATATCAACCTAGAAAACCTTTTACAATAATAATTAATATGTGAAAGTGCGGCCACAATTACAATTATCCTGACTGTAATAAAAGTCACACTTTTTCAGCCCATGCCAATTTCGTCCGGAGGATGGTGTCCATTCACATCAGATCGTACCGAAGACTAGAGGGGGCTACATCAAAAAAACAACAGATTTAATTCTTTAAAAAAAAAAAAATTCTAAAAAATATATATTTAAAATGTAATGTAGGTACATAACACAGAAGACACTGGGAACGATGTTCACAAAAAAGGGGCAAAACTAAGGGATTCATTCAAACCCCCAAGGGTCATCGTCCCCAGGGTTACAATCCAGCGCGTTTCACGCTGGGCAAGGACCCTTCTAATATTGCCTCTCTCTCTCTCTCTCTCTTTCTCCATCACAAAAACATACCGGGCATGGCGCTTGACCAATCAGTACAACTCTTTTGTGAGGACCCACAAGCAAAACTAATGCTGATTGGCTGCACTGAAACTCTGCAACCAATCAGTGTTAGATTAAAAAAAAAGGGAAAGGGAAAAAAGGAGAGAAGGCGTGCAATTCAATATATTTTAATCAAGTGATAATATATAATTTTCTCAGCATATTTCTGGAGCCAGAAAGATAGATACAAAAAGAGGTCAATGCATGTTACATACCATCATACACTTAATGATATACAGTCATTAGTCCACAGGTTATGGTAGTAAACAAAGTAATATAAATAATGTCAGTCCATATCAATTATGTATTAGAATGATCACAAATGACCATATCTGTCTACAAACCACAGAGATTGTAAAACATGAAACCACAAATTTACATCACATAAGACATAATGGTACACATGCAAAGTGTGGTTTAAGGGTACCCTGCCTAACTTGAGTAAAGTGCAGCGCCATGCATGGACCCCACAGTGGAAGAATCCCCCGCTTACAAACCCCAACGTACGTTTCCTCTTTGAGTTATAGCTTTATCAGGGGGGAATATGATGAGCCCCAAGCCACAGCCTCTTTATATACCTTGTGGCATTGTAAAATGCCATATGCCAGACTCTCTATAGCGCTACACCGCTTCCTGTCTCTCACCTCCGAACCGGAAGTACAACTGCGTCACCGCGGCAGGAAGTGCGCGCACGTCCAGGAGCAGGGACGCGTCACCATGACTCCCGGACATGCGCACTCGCGGTCCTAGACGCTGTGTCTCTCAGAGGAGGGAGGGGGAATAGAGGGAGCGCAAGTGACGGCAGATCATTAGAACAGGGGTAGGTATTAACTCCTAATGGGCCAAAGTGGACATATGAGCACAGAAGGAAAATCATTAACAATGCAAAGCTATACCACATATATCAACCTAGAAAACCTTTTACAATAATAATTAATATGTGAAAGTGCGGCCACAATTACAATTATCCTGACTGTAATAAAAGTCACACTTTTTCAGCCCATGCCAATTTCGTCCGGAGGATGGTGTCCATTCACATCAGATCGTACCGAAGACTAGAGGGGGCTACATCAAAAAAACAACAGATTTAATTCTTTAAAAAAAAAAAAATTCTAAAAAATATATATTTAAAATGTAATGTAGGTACATAACACAGAAGACACTGGGAACGATGTTCACAAAAAAGGGGCAAAACTAAGGGATTCATTCAAACCCCCAAGGGTCATCGTCCCCAGGGTTACAATCCAGCGCGTTTCACGCTGGGCAAGGACCCTTCTAATATTGCCTCTCTCTCTCTCTCTTTCTCCATCACAAAAACATACCGGGCATGGCGCTTGACCAATCAGTACAACTCTTTTGTGAGGACCCACAAGCAAAACTAATGCTGATTGGCTGCACTGAAACTCTGCAAGCAATCAGTGTTAGATTAAAAAAAAGGGAAAGGGAAAAAAGGAGAGAAGGCGTGCAATTCAATATATTTTAATCAAGTGATAATATATAATTTTCTCAGCATATTTCTGGAGCCAGAAAGATAGATACAAAAAGAGGTCAATGCATGTTACATACAATCATACACTTAATGATATACAGTCATTAGTCCACAGGTTATGGTAGTAAACAAAGTAATATAAATAATGCCAGTCCATATCAATTATGTATTAGAATGATCACAAATGACCATATCTGTCTACAAACCACAGAGATTGTAAAACATGAAACCACAAATTTACATCACATAAGACATAATGGTACACATGCAAAGTGTGGTTTAAGGGTACCCTGCCTAACTTGAGTAAAGTGCAGCGCCATGCATGGACCCCACAGTGGAAGAATCCCCCGCTTACAAACCCCAACGTACGTTTCCTCTTTGAGTTATAGCTTTATCAGGGGGGAATATGATGAGCCCCAAGCCACAGCCTCTTTATATACCTTGTGGCATTGTAAAATGCCATATGCCAGACTCTCTATAGCGCTACACCGCTTCCTGTCTCTCACCTCCGAACCGGAAGTACAACTGCGTCACCGCGGCAGGAAGTGCGCGCACGTCCAGGAGCAGGGACGCGTCACCATGACTCCCGGACATGCGCACTCGCGGTCCTAGACGCTGTGTCTCTCAGAGGAGGGAGGGGGAATAGAGGGAGCGCAAGTGACGGCAGATCATTAGAACAGGGGTAGGTATTAACTCCTAATGGGCCAAAGTGGACATATGAGCACAGAAGGAAAATCATTAACAATGCAAAGCTATACCACATATATCAACCTAGAAAACCTTTTACAATAATAATTAATATGTGAAAGTGCGGCCACAATTACAATTATCCTGACTGTAATAAAAGTCACACTTTTTCAGCCCATGCCAATTTCGTCCGGAGGATGGTGTCCATTCACATCAGATCGTACCGAAGACTAGAGGGGGCTACATCAAAAAAACAACAGATTTAATTCTTTAAAAAAAAAAAAATTCTAAAAAATATATATTTAAAATGTAATGTAGGTACATAACACAGAAGACACTGGGAACGATGTTCACAAAAAAGGGGCAAAACTAAGGGATTCATTCAAACCCCCAAGGGTCATCGTCCCCAGGGTTACAATCCAGCGCGTTTCACGCTGGGCAAGGACCCTTCTAATATTGCCTCTCTCTCTCTCTCTCTCTCTCTTTCTCCATCACAAAAACATACCGGGCATGGCGCTTGACCAATCAGTACAACTCTTTTGTGAGGACCCACAAGCAAAACTAATGCTGATTGGCTGCACTGAAACTCTGCAAGCAATCAGTGTTAGATTAAAAAAAAAGGGAAAGGGAAAAAAGGAGAGAAGGCGTGCAATTCAATATATTTTAATCAAGTGATAATATATAATTTTCTCAGCATATTTCTGGAGCCAGAAAGATAGATACAAAAAGAGGTCAATGCATGTTACATACAATCATACACTTAATGATATACAGTCATTAGTCCACAGGTTATGGTAGTAAACAAAGTAATATAAATAATGTCAGTCCATATCAATTATGTATTAGAATGATCACAAATGACCATATCTGTCTACAAACCACAGAGATTGTAAAACATGAAACCACAAATTTACATCACATAAGACATAATGGTACACATGCAAAGTGTGGTTTAAGGGTACCCTGCCTAACTTGAGTAAAGTGCAGCGCCATGCATGGACCCCACAGTGGAAGAATCCCCCGCTTACAAACCCCAACGTACGTTTCCTCTTTGAGTTATAGCTTTATCAGGGGGGAATATGATGAGCCCCAAGCCACAGCCTCTTTATATACCTTGTGGCATTGTAAAATGCCATATGCCAGACTCTCTATAGCGCTACACCGCTTCCTGTCTCTCACCTCCGAACCGGAAGTACAACTGCGTCACCGCGGCAGGAAGTGCGCGCACGTCCAGGAACAGGGAAGCGTCACCATGACTCCCGGACATGCGCGCTCGCGGTCCTAGACGCTGTGTCTCTCAGAGGAGGGAGGGGGAATAGAGGGAGCGCAAGTGACGGCAGATCATTAGAACAGGGGTAGGTATTAACTCCTAATGGGCCAAAGTGGACATATGAGCACAGAAGGAAAATCATTAACAATGCAAAGCTATACCACATATATCAACCTAGAAAACCTTTTACAATAATAATTAATATGTGAAAGTGCGGCCACAATTACAATTATCCTGACTGTAATAAAAGTCACACTTTTTCAGCCCATGCCAATTTCGTCCGGAGGATGGTGTCCATTCACATCAGATCGTACCGAAGACTAGAGGGGGCTACATCAAAAAAACAACAGATTTAATTCTTTAAAAAAAAAAAAATTCTAAAAAATATATATTTAAAATGTAATGTAGGTACATAACACAGAAGACACTGGGAACGATGTTCACAAAAAAGGGGCAAAACTAAGGGATTCATTCAAACCCCCAAGGGTCATCGTCCCCAGGGTTACAATCCAGCGCGTTTCACGCTGGGCAAGGACCCTTCTAATATTGCCTCTCTCTCTCTCTCTCTCTTTCTCCATCACAAAAACATACCGGGCATGGCGCTTGACCAATCAGTACAACTCTTTTGTGAGGACCCACAAGCAAAACTAATGCTGATTGGCTGCACTGAAACTCTGCAACCAATCAGTGTTAGATTAAAAAAAAAGGGAAAGGGAAAAAAGGAGAGAAGGCGTGCAATTCAATATATTTTAATCAAGTGATAATATATAATTTTCTCAGCATATTTCTGGAGCCAGAAAGATAGATACAAAAAGAGGTCAATGCATGTTACATACCATCATACACTTAATGATATACAGTCATTAGTCCACAGGTTATGGTAGTAAACAAAGTAATATAAATAATGTCAGTCCATATCAATTATGTATTAGAATGATCACAAATGACCATATCTGTCTACAAACCACAGAGATTGTAAAACATGAAACCACAAATTTACATCACATAAGACATAATGGTACACATGCAAAGTGTGGTTTAAGGGTACCCTGCCTAACTTGAGTAAAGTGCAGCGCCATGCATGGACCCCACAGTGGAAGAATCCCCCGCTTACAAACCCCAACGTACGTTTCCTCTTTGAGTTATAGCTTTATCAGGGGGGAATATGATGAGCCCCAAGCCACAGCCTCTTTATATACCTTGTGGCATTGTAAAATGCCATATGCCAGACTCTCTATAGCGCTACACCGCTTCCTGTCTCTCACCTCCGAACCGGAAGTACAACTGCGTCACCGCGGCAGGAAGTGCGCGCACGTCCAGGAGCAGGGACGCGTCACCATGACTCCCGGACATGCGCACTCGCGGTCCTAGACGCTGTGTCTCTCAGAGGAGGGAGGGGGAATAGAGGGAGCGCAAGTGACGGCAGATCATTAGAACAGGGGTAGGTATTAACTCCTAATGGGCCAAAGTGGACATATGAGCACAGAAGGAAAATCATTAACAATGCAAAGCTATACCACATATATCAACCTAGAAAACCTTTTACAATAATAATTAATATGTGAAAGTGCGGCCACAATTACAATTATCCTGACTGTAATAAAAGTCACACTTTTTCAGCCCATGCCAATTTCGTCCGGAGGATGGTGTCCATTCACATCAGATCGTACCGAAGACTAGAGGGGGCTACATCAAAAAAACAACAGATTTAATTCTTTAAAAAAAAAAAAATTCTAAAAAATATATATTTAAAATGTAATGTAGGTACATAACACAGAAGACACTGGGAACGATGTTCACAAAAAAGGGGCAAAACTAAGGGATTCATTCAAACCCCCAAGGGTCATCGTCCCCAGGGTTACAATCCAGCGCGTTTCACGCTGGGCAAGGACCCTTCTAATATTGCCTCTCTCTCTCTCTCTTTCTCCATCACAAAAACATACCGGGCATGGCGCTTGACCAATCAGTACAACTCTTTTGTGAGGACCCACAAGCAAAACTAATGCTGATTGGCTGCACTGAAACTCTGCAAGCAATCAGTGTTAGATTAAAAAAAAGGGAAAGGGAAAAAAGGAGAGAAGGCGTGCAATTCAATATATTTTAATCAAGTGATAATATATAATTTTCTCAGCATATTTCTGGAGCCAGAAAGATAGATACAAAAAGAGGTCAATGCATGTTACATACAATCATACACTTAATGATATACAGTGATTAGTCCACAGGTTATGGTAGTAAACAAAGTAATATAAATAATGCCAGTCCATATCAATTATGTATTAGAATGATCACAAATGACCATATCTGTCTACAAACCACAGAGATTGTAAAACATGAAACCACAAATTTACATCACATAAGACATAATGGTACACATGCAAAGTGTGGTTTAAGGGTACCCTGCCTAACTTGAGTAAAGTGCAGCGCCATGCATGGACCCCACAGTGGAAGAATCCCCCGCTTACAAACCCCAACGTACGTTTCCTCTTTGAGTTATAGCTTTATCAGGGGGGAATATGATGAGCCCCAAGCCACAGCCTCTTTATATACCTTGTGGCATTGTAAAATGCCATATGCCAGACTCTCTATAGCGCTACACCGCTTCCTGTCTCTCACCTCCGAACCGGAAGTACAACTGCGTCACCGCGGCAGGAAGTGCGCGCACGTCCAGGAGCAGGGACGCGTCACCATGACTCCCGGACATGCGCACTCGCGGTCCTAGACGCTGTGTCTCTCAGAGGAGGGAGGGGGAATAGAGGGAGCGCAAGTGACGGCAGATCATTAGAACAGGGGTAGGTATTAACTCCTAATGGGCCAAAGTGGACATATGAGCACAGAAGGAAAATCATTAACAATGCAAAGCTATACCACATATATCAACCTAGAAAACCTTTTACAATAATAATTAATATGTGAAAGTGCGGCCACAATTACAATTATCCTGACTGTAATAAAAGTCACACTTTTTCAGCCCATGCCAATTTCGTCCGGAGGATGGTGTCCATTCACATCAGATCGTACCGAAGACTAGAGGGGGCTACATCAAAAAAACAACAGATTTAATTCTTTAAAAAAAAAAAAATTCTAAAAAATATATATTTAAAATGTAATGTAGGTACATAACACAGAAGACACTGGGAACGATGTTCACAAAAAAGGGGCAAAACTAAGGGATTCATTCAAACCCCCAAGGGTCATCGTCCCCAGGGTTACAATCCAGCGCGTTTCACGCTGGGCAAGGACCCTTCTAATATTGCCTCTCTCTCTCTCTCTCTCTCTCTTTCTCCATCACAAAAACATACCGGGCATGGCGCTTGACCAATCAGTACAACTCTTTTGTGAGGACCCACAAGCAAAACTAATGCTGATTGGCTGCACTGAAACTCTGCAAGCAATCAGTGTTAGATTAAAAAAAAAGGGAAAGGGAAAAAAGGAGAGAAGGCGTGCAATTCAATATATTTTAATCAAGTGATAATATATAATTTTCTCAGCATATTTCTGGAGCCAGAAAGATAGATACAAAAAGAGGTCAATGCATGTTACATACAATCATACACTTAATGATATACAGTCATTAGTCCACAGGTTATGGTAGTAAACAAAGTAATATAAATAATGTCAGTCCATATCAATTATGTATTAGAATGATCACAAATGACCATATCTGTCTACAAACCACAGAGATTGTAAAACATGAAACCACAAATTTACATCACATAAGACATAATGGTACACATGCAAAGTGTGGTTTAAGGGTACCCTGCCTAACTTGAGTAAAGTGCAGCGCCATGCATGGACCCCACAGTGGAAGAATCCCCCGCTTACAAACCCCAACGTACGTTTCCTCTTTGAGTTATAGCTTTATCAGGGGGGAATATGATGAGCCCCAAGCCACAGCCTCTTTATATACCTTGTGGCATTGTAAAATGCCATATGCCAGACTCTCTATAGCGCTACACCGCTTCCTGTCTCTCACCTCCGAACCGGAAGTACAACTGCGTCACCGCGGCAGGAAGTGCGCGCACGTCCAGGAACAGGGAAGCGTCACCATGACTCCCGGACATGCGCGCTCGCGGTCCTAGACGCTGTGTCTCTCAGAGGAGGGAGGGGGAATAGAGGGAGCGCAAGTGACGGCAGATCATTAGAACAGGGGTAGGTATTAACTCCTAATGGGCCAAAGTGGACATATGAGCACAGAAGGAAAATCATTAACAATGCAAAGCTATACCACATATATCAACCTAGAAAACCTTTTACAATAATAATTAATATGTGAAAGTGCGGCCACAATTACAATTATCCTGACTGTAATAAAAGTCACACTTTTTCAGCCCATGCCAATTTCGTCCGGAGGATGGTGTCCATTCACATCAGATCGTACCGAAGACTAGAGGGGGCTACATCAAAAAAACAACAGATTTAATTCTTTAAAAAAAAAAAAATTCTAAAAAATATATATTTAAAATGTAATGTAGGTA
This sequence comes from Phyllobates terribilis, assembly GCF_046119375.1. NCBI lineage: Eukaryota > Metazoa > Chordata > Amphibia > Anura > Dendrobatidae > Phyllobates > Phyllobates terribilis. The sequence continues at coordinate 146,983,325 of NW_027362762.1, forward strand.
CATAACACAGAAGACACTGGGAACGATGTTCACAAAAAAGGGGCAAAACTAAGGGATTCATTCAAACCCCCAAGGGTCATCGTCCCCAGGGTTACAATCCAGCGCGTTTCACGCTGGGCAAGGACCCTTCTAATATTGCCTCTCTCTCTCTCTCTCTCTCTCTTTCTCCATCACAAAAACATACCGGGCATGGCGCTTGACCAATCAGTACAACTCTTTTGTGAGGACCCACAAGCAAAACTAATGCTGATTGGCTGCACTGAAACTCTGCAAGCAATCAGTGTTAGATTAAAAAAAAAGGGAAAGGGAAAAAAGGAGAGAAGGCGTGCAATTCAATATATTTTAATCAAGTGATAATATATAATTTTCTCAGCATATTTCTGGAGCCAGAAAGATAGATACAAAAAGAGGTCAATGCATGTTACATACAATCATACACTTAATGATATACAGTCATTAGTCCACAGGTTATGGTAGTAAACAAAGTAATATAAATAATGTCAGTCCATATCAATTATGTATTAGAATGATCACAAATGACCATATCTGTCTACAAACCACAGAGATTGTAAAACATGAAACCACAAATTTACATCACATAAGACATAATGGTACACATGCAAAGTGTGGTTTAAGGGTACCCTGCCTAACTTGAGTAAAGTGCAGCGCCATGCATGGACCCCACAGTGGAAGAATCCCCCGCTTACAAACCCCAACGTACGTTTCCTCTTTGAGTTATAGCTTTATCAGGGGGGAATATGATGAGCCCCAAGCCACAGCCTCTTTATATACCTTGTGGCATTGTAAAATGCCATATGCCAGACTCTCTATAGCGCTACACCGCTTCCTGTCTCTCACCTCCGAACCGGAAGTACAACTGCGTCACCGCGGCAGGAAGTGCGCGCACGTCCAGGAGCAGGGACGCGTCACCATGACTCCCGGACATGCGCACTCGCGGTCCTAGACGCTGTGTCTCTCAGAGGAGGGAGGGGGAATAGAGGGAGCGCAAGTGACGGCAGATCATTAGAACAGGGGTAGGTATTAACTCCTAATGGGCCAAAGTGGACATATGAGCACAGAAGGAAAATCATTAACAATGCAAAGCTATACCACATATATCAACCTAGAAAACCTTTTACAATAATAATTAATATGTGAAAGTGCGGCCACAATTACAATTATCCTGACTGTAATAAAAGTCACACTTTTTCAGCCCATGCCAATTTCGTCCGGAGGATGGTGTCCATTCACATCAGATCGTACCGAAGACTAGAGGGGGCTACATCAAAAAAACAACAGATTTAATTCTTTAAAAAAAAAAAAATTCTAAAAAATATATATTTAAAATGTAATGTAGGTACATAACACAGAAGACACTGGGAACGATGTTCACAAAAAAGGGGCAAAACTAAGGGATTCATTCAAACCCCCAAGGGTCATCGTCCCCAGGGTTACAATCCAGCGCGTTTCACGCTGGGCAAGGACCCTTCTAATATTGCCTCTCTCTCTCTCTCTCTCTTTCTCCATCACAAAAACATACCGGGCATGGCGCTTGACCAATCAGTACAACTCTTTTGTGAGGACCCACAAGCAAAACTAATGCTGATTGGCTGCACTGAAACTCTGCAACCAATCAGTGTTAGATTAAAAAAAAAGGGAAAGGGAAAAAAGGAGAGAAGGCGTGCAATTCAATATATTTTAATCAAGTGATAATATATAATTTTCTCAGCATATTTCTGGAGCCAGAAAGATAGATACAAAAAGAGGTCAATGCATGTTACATACCATCATACACTTAATGATATACAGTCATTAGTCCACAGGTTATGGTAGTAAACAAAGTAATATAAATAATGTCAGTCCATATCAATTATGTATTAGAATGATCACAAATGACCATATCTGTCTACAAACCACAGAGATTGTAAAACATGAAACCACAAATTTACATCACATAAGACATAATGGTACACATGCAAAGTGTGGTTTAAGGGTACCCTGCCTAACTTGAGTAAAGTGCAGCGCCATGCATGGACCCCACAGTGGAAGAATCCCCCGCTTACAAACCCCAACGTACGTTTCCTCTTTGAGTTATAGCTTTATCAGGGGGGAATATGATGAGCCCCAAGCCACAGCCTCTTTATATACCTTGTGGCATTGTAAAATGCCATATGCCAGACTCTCTATAGCGCTACACCGCTTCCTGTCTCTCACCTCCGAACCGGAAGTACAACTGCGTCACCGCGGCAGGAAGTGCGCGCACGTCCAGGAGCAGGGACGCGTCACCATGACTCCCGGACATGCGCACTCGCGGTCCTAGACGCTGTGTCTCTCAGAGGAGGGAGGGGGAATAGAGGGAGCGCAAGTGACGGCAGATCATTAGAACAGGGGTAGGTATTAACTCCTAATGGGCCAAAGTGGACATATGAGCACAGAAGGAAAATCATTAACAATGCAAAGCTATACCACATATATCAACCTAGAAAACCTTTTACAATAATAATTAATATGTGAAAGTGCGGCCACAATTACAATTATCCTGACTGTAATAAAAGTCACACTTTTTCAGCCCATGCCAATTTCGTCCGGAGGATGGTGTCCATTCACATCAGATCGTACCGAAGACTAGAGGGGGCTACATCAAAAAAACAACAGATTTAATTCTTTAAAAAAAAAAAAATTCTAAAAAATATATATTTAAAATGTAATGTAGGTACATAACACAGAAGACACTGGGAACGATGTTCACAAAAAAGGGGCAAAACTAAGGGATTCATTCAAACCCCCAAGGGTCATCGTCCCCAGGGTTACAATCCAGCGCGTTTCACGCTGGGCAAGGACCCTTCTAATATTGCCTCTCTCTCTCTCTCTTTCTCCATCACAAAAACATACCGGGCATGGCGCTTGACCAATCAGTACAACTCTTTTGTGAGGACCCACAAGCAAAACTAATGCTGATTGGCTGCACTGAAACTCTGCAAGCAATCAGTGTTAGATTAAAAAAAAGGGAAAGGGAAAAAAGGAGAGAAGGCGTGCAATTCAATATATTTTAATCAAGTGATAATATATAATTTTCTCAGCATATTTCTGGAGCCAGAAAGATAGATACAAAAAGAGGTCAATGCATGTTACATACAATCATACACTTAATGATATACAGTCATTAGTCCACAGGTTATGGTAGTAAACAAAGTAATATAAATAATGCCAGTCCATATCAATTATGTATTAGAATGATCACAAATGACCATATCTGTCTACAAACCACAGAGATTGTAAAACATGAAACCACAAATTTACATCACATAAGACATAATGGTACACATGCAAAGTGTGGTTTAAGGGTACCCTGCCTAACTTGAGTAAAGTGCAGCGCCATGCATGGACCCCACAGTGGAAGAATCCCCCGCTTACAAACCCCAACGTACGTTTCCTCTTTGAGTTATAGCTTTATCAGGGGGGAATATGATGAGCCCCAAGCCACAGCCTCTTTATATACCTTGTGGCATTGTAAAATGCCATATGCCAGACTCTCTATAGCGCTACACCGCTTCCTGTCTCTCACCTCCGAACCGGAAGTACAACTGCGTCACCGCGGCAGGAAGTGCGCGCACGTCCAGGAGCAGGGACGCGTCACCATGACTCCCGGACATGCGCACTCGCGGTCCTAGACGCTGTGTCTCTCAGAGGAGGGAGGGGGAATAGAGGGAGCGCAAGTGACGGCAGATCATTAGAACAGGGGTAGGTATTAACTCCTAATGGGCCAAAGTGGACATATGAGCACAGAAGGAAAATCATTAACAATGCAAAGCTATACCACATATATCAACCTAGAAAACCTTTTACAATAATAATTAATATGTGAAAGTGCGGCCACAATTACAATTATCCTGACTGTAATAAAAGTCACACTTTTTCAGCCCATGCCAATTTCGTCCGGAGGATGGTGTCCATTCACATCAGATCGTACCGAAGACTAGAGGGGGCTACATCAAAAAAACAACAGATTTAATTCTTTAAAAAAAAAAAAATTCTAAAAAATATATATTTAAAATGTAATGTAGGTACATAACACAGAAGACACTGGGAACGATGTTCACAAAAAAGGGGCAAAACTAAGGGATTCATTCAAACCCCCAAGGGTCATCGTCCCCAGGGTTACAATCCAGCGCGTTTCACGCTGGGCAAGGACCCTTCTAATATTGCCTCTCTCTCTCTCTCTCTCTCTCTCTTTCTCCATCACAAAAACATACCGGGCATGGCGCTTGACCAATCAGTACAACTCTTTTGTGAGGACCCACAAGCAAAACTAATGCTGATTGGCTGCACTGAAACTCTGCAAGCAATCAGTGTTAGATTAAAAAAAAAGGGAAAGGGAAAAAAGGAGAGAAGGCGTGCAATTCAATATATTTTAATCAAGTGATAATATATAATTTTCTCAGCATATTTCTGGAGCCAGAAAGATAGATACAAAAAGAGGTCAATGCATGTTACATACAATCATACACTTAATGATATACAGTCATTAGTCCACAGGTTATGGTAGTAAACAAAGTAATATAAATAATGTCAGTCCATATCAATTATGTATTAGAATGATCACAAATGACCATATCTGTCTACAAACCACAGAGATTGTAAAACATGAAACCACAAATTTACATCACATAAGACATAATGGTACACATGCAAAGTGTGGTTTAAGGGTACCCTGCCTAACTTGAGTAAAGTGCAGCGCCATGCATGGACCCCACAGTGGAAGAATCCCCCGCTTACAAACCCCAACGTACGTTTCCTCTTTGAGTTATAGCTTTATCAGGGGGGAATATGATGAGCCCCAAGCCACAGCCTCTTTATATACCTTGTGGCATTGTAAAATGCCATATGCCAGACTCTCTATAGCGCTACACCGCTTCCTGTCTCTCACCTCCGAACCGGAAGTACAACTGCGTCACCGCGGCAGGAAGTGCGCGCACGTCCAGGAGCAGGGACGCGTCACCATGACTCCCGGACATGCGCACTCGCGGTCCTAGACGCTGTGTCTCTCAGAGGAGGGAGGGGGAATAGAGGGAGCGCAAGTGACGGCAGATCATTAGAACAGGGGTAGGTATTAACTCCTAATGGGCCAAAGTGGACATATGAGCACAGAAGGAAAATCATTAACAATGCAAAGCTATACCACATATATCAACCTAGAAAACCTTTTACAATAATAATTAATATGTGAAAGTGCGGCCACAATTACAATTATCCTGACTGTAATAAAAGTCACACTTTTTCAGCCCATGCCAATTTCGTCCGGAGGATGGTGTCCATTCACATCAGATCGTACCGAAGACTAGAGGGGGCTACATCAAAAAAACAACAGATTTAATTCTTTAAAAAAAAAAAAATTCTAAAAAATATATATTTAAAATGTAATGTAGGTACATAACACAGAAGACACTGGGAACGATGTTCACAAAAAAGGGGCAAAACTAAGGGATTCATTCAAACCCCCAAGGGTCATCGTCCCCAGGGTTACAATCCAGCGCGTTTCACGCTGGGCAAGGACCCTTCTAATATTGCCTCTCTCTCCCTCTCTTTCTCCATCACAAAAACATACCGGGCATGGCGCTTGACCAATCAGTACAACTCTTTTGTGAGGACCCACAAGCAAAACTAATGCTGATTGGCTGCACTGAAACTCTGCAAGCAATCAGTGTTAGATTAAAAAAAAAGGGAAAGGGAAAAAAGGAGAGAAGGCGTGCAATTCAATATATTTTAATCAAGTGATAATATATAATTTTCTCAGCATATTTCTGGAGCCAGAAAGATAGATACAAAAAGAGGTCAATGCATGTTACATACAATCATACACTTAATGATATACAGTCATTAGTCCACAGGTTATGGTAGTAAACAAAGTAATATAAATAATGTCAGTCCATATCAATTAAGTATTAGAATGATCACAAATGACCATATCTGTCTACAAACCACAGAGATTGTAAAACATGAAACCACAAATTTACATCACATAAGACATAATGGTACACATGCAAAGTGTGGTTTAAGGGTACCCTGCCTAACTTGAGTAAAGTGCAGCGCCATGCATGGACCCCACAGTGGAAGAATCCCCCGCTTACAAACCCCAACGTACGTTTCCTCTTTGAGTTATAGCTTTATCAGGGGGGAATATGATGAGCCCCAAGCCACAGCCTCTTTATATACCTTGTGGCATTGTAAAATGCCATATGCCAGACTCTCTATAGCGCTACACCGCTTCCTGTCTCTCACCTCCGAACCGGAAGTACAACTGCGTCACCGCGGCAGGAAGTGCGCGCACGTCCAGGAGCAGGGACGCGTCACCATGACTCCCGGACATGCGCACTCGCGGTCCTAGACGCTGTGTCTCTCAGAGGAGGGAGGGGGAATAGAGGGAGCGCAAGTGACGGCAGATCATTAGAACAGGGGTAGGTATTAACTCCTAATGGGCCAAAGTGGACATATGAGCACAGAAGGAAAATCATTAACAATGCAAAGCTATACCACATATATCAACCTAGAAAACCTTTTACAATAATAATTAATATGTGAAAGTGCGGCCACAATTACAATTATCCTGACTGTAATAAAAGTCACACTTTTTCAGCCCATGCCAATTTCGTCCGGAGGATGGTGTCCATTCACATCAGATCGTACCGAAGACTAGAGGGGGCTACATCAAAAAAACAACAGATTTAATTCTTTAAAAAAAAAAAAATTCTAAAAAATATATATTTAAAATGTAATGTAGGTACATAACACAGAAGACACTGGGAACGATGTTCACAAAAAAGGGGCAAAACTAAGGGATTCATTCAAACCCCCAAGGGTCATCGTCCCCAGGGTTACAATCCAGCGCGTTTCACGCTGGGCAAGGACCCTTCTAATATTGCCTCTCTCTCTCTCTCTCTCTTTCTCCATCACAAAAACATACCGGGCATGGCGCTTGACCAATCAGTACAACTCTTTTGTGAGGACCCACAAGCAAAACTAATGCTGATTGGCTGCACTGAAACTCTGCAAGCAATCAGTGTTAGATTAAAAAAAAAGGGAAAGGGAAAAAAGGAGAGAAGGCGTGCAATTCAATATATTTTAATCAAGTGATAATATATAATTTTCTCAGCATATTTCTGGAGCCAGAAAGATAGATACAAAAAGAGGTCAATGCATGTTACATACAATCATACACTTAATGATATACAGTCATTAGTCCACAGGTTATGGTAGTAAACAAAGTAATATAAATAATGTCAGTCCATATCAATTATGTATTAGAATGATCACAAATGACCATATCTGTCTACAAACCACAGAGATTGTAAAACATGAAACCACAAATTTACATCACATAAGACATAATGGTACACATGCAAAGTGTGGTTTAAGGGTACCCTGCCTAACTTGAGTAAAGTGCAGCGCCATGCATGGACCCCACAGTGGAAGAATCCCCCGCTTACAAACCCCAACGTACGTTTCCTCTTTGAGTTATAGCTTTATCAGGGGGGAATATGATGAGCCCCAAGCCACAGCCTCTTTATATACCTTGTGGCATTGTAAAATGCCATATGCCAGACTCTCTATAGCGCTACACCGCTTCCTGTCTCTCACCTCCGAACCGGAAGTACAACTGCGTCACCGCGGCAGGAAGTGCGCGCACGTCCAGGAGCAGGGACGCGTCACCATGACTCCCGGACATGCGCACTCGCGGTCCTAGACGCTGTGTCTCTCAGAGGAGGGAGGGGGAATAGAGGGAGCGCAAGTGACGGCAGATCATTAGAACAGGGGTAGGTATTAACTCCTAATGGGCCAAAGTGGACATATGAGCACAGAAGGAAAATCATTAACAATGCAAAGCTATACCACATATATCAACCTAGAAAACCTTTTACAATAATAATTAATATGTGAAAGTGCGGCCACAATTACAATTATCCTGACTGTAATAAAAGTCACACTTTTTCAGCCCATGCCAATTTCGTCCGGAGGATGGTGTCCATTCACATCAGATCGTACCGAAGACTAGAGGGGGCTACATCAAAAAAACAACAGATTTAATTCTTTAAAAAAAAAAAAATTCTAAAAAATATATATTTAAAATGTAATGTAGGTACATAACACAGAAGACACTGGGAACGATGTTCACAAAAAAGGGGCAAAACTAAGGGATTCATTCAAACCCCCAAGGGTCATCGTCCCCAGGGTTACAATCCAGCGCGTTTCACGCTGGGCAAGGACCCTTCTAATATTGCCTCTCTCTCTCTCTCTCTTTCTCCATCACAAAAACATACCGGGCATGGCGCTTGACCAATCAGTACAACTCTTTTGTGAGGACCCACAAGCAAAACTAATGCTGATTGGCTGCACTGAAACTCTGCAAGCAATCAGTGTTAGATTAAAAAAAAAGGGAAAGGGAAAAAAGGAGAGAAGGCGTGCAATTCAATATATTTTAATCAAGTGATAATATATAATTTTCTCAGCATATTTCTGGAGCCAGAAAGATAGATACAAAAAGAGGTCAATGCATGTTACATACAATCATACACTTAATGATATACAGTCATTAGTCCACAGGTTATGGTAGTAAACAAAGTAATATAAATAATGTCAGTCCATATCAATTATGTATTAGAATGATCACAAATGACCATATCTGTCTACAAACCACAGAGATTGTAAAACATGAAACCACAAATTTACATCACATAAGACATAATGGTACACATGCAAAGTGTGGTTTAAGGGTACCCTGCCTAACTTGAGTAAAGTGCAGCGCCATGCATGGACCCCACAGTGGAAGAATCCCCCGCTTACAAACCCCAACGTACGTTTCCTCTTTGAGTTATAGCTTTATCAGGGGGGAATATGATGAGCCCCAAGCCACAGCCTCTTTATATACCTTGTGGCATTGTAAAATGCCATATGCCAGACTCTCTATAGCGCTACACCGCTTCCTGTCTCTCACCTCCGAACCGGAAGTACAACTGCGTCACCGCGGCAGGAAGTGCGCGCACGTCCAGGAGCAGGGACGCGTCACCATGACTCCCGGACATGCGCACTCGCGGTCCTAGACGCTGTGTCTCTCAGAGGAGGGAGGGGGAATAGAGGGAGCGCAAGTGACGGCAGATCATTAGAACAGGGGTAGGTATTAACTCCTAATGGGCCAAAGTGGACATATGAGCACAGAAGGAAAATCATTAACAATGCAAAGCTATACCACATATATCAACCTAGAAAACCTTTTACAATAATAATTAATATGTGAAAGTGCGGCCACAATTACAATTATCCTGACTGTAATAAAAGTCACACTTTTTCAGCCCATGCCAATTTCGTCCGGAGGATGGTGTCCATTCACATCAGATCGTACCGAAGACTAGAGGGGGCTACATCAAAAAAACAACAGATTTAATTCTTTAAAAAAAAAAAAATTCTAAAAAATATATATTTAAAATGTAATGTAGGTACATAACACAGAAGACACTGGGAACGATGTTCACAAAAAAGGGGCAAAACTAAGGGATTCATTCAAACCCCCAAGGGTCATCGTCCCCAGGGTTACAATCCAGCGCGTTTCACGCTGGGCAAGGACCCTTCTAATATTGCCTCTCTCTCTCTCTCTCTCTCTCTTTCTCCATCACAAAAACATACCGGGCATGGCGCTTGACCAATCAGTACAACTCTTTTGTGAGGACCCACAAGCAAAACTAATGCTGATTGGCTGCACTGAAACTCTGCAAGCAATCAGTGTTAGATTAAAAAAAAAGGGAAAGGGAAAAAAGGAGAGAAGGCGTGCAATTCAATATATTTTAATCAATTGATAATATATAATTTTCTCAGCATATTTCTGGAGCCAGAAAGATAGATACAAAAAGAGGTCAATGCATGTTACATACAATCATACACTTAATGATATACAGTCATTAGTCCACAGGTTATGGTAGTAAACAAAGTAATATAAATAATGTCAGTCCATATCAATTATGTATTAGAATGATCACAAATGACCATATCTGTCTACAAACCACAGAGATTGTAAAACATGAAACCACAAATTTACATCACATAAGACATAATGGTACACATGCAAAGTGTGGTTTAAGGGTACCCTGCCTAACTTGAGTAAAGTGCAGCGCCATGCATGGACCCCACAGTGGAAGAATCCCCCGCTTACAAACCCCAACGTACGTTTCCTCTTTGAGTTATAGCTTTATCAGGGGGGAATATGATAAGCCCCAAGCCACAGCCTCTTTATATACCTTGTGGCATTGTAAAATGCCATATGCCAGACTCTCTATAGCGCTACACCGCTTCCTGTCTCTCACCTCCGAACCGGAAGTACAACTGCGTCACCGCGGCAGGAAGTGCGCGCACGTCCAGGAGCAGGGACGCGTCACCATGACTCCCGGACATGCGCACTCGCGGTCCTAGACGCTGTGTCTCTCAGAGGAGGGAGGGGGAATAGAGGGAGCGCAAGTGACGGCAGATCATTAGAACAGGGGTAGGTATTAACTCCTAATGGGCCAAAGTGGACATATGAGCACAGAAGGAAAATCATTAACAATGCAAAGCTATACCACATATATCAACCTAGAAAACCTTTTACAATAATAATTAATATGTGAAAGTGCGGCCACAATTACAATTATCCTGACTGTAATAAAAGTCACACTTTTTCAGCCCATGCCAATTTCGTCCGGAGGATGGTGTCCATTCACATCAGATCGTACCGAAGACTAGAGGGGGCTACATCAAAAAAACAACAGATTTAATTCTTTAAAAAAAAAAAAATTCTAAAAAATATATATTTAAAATGTAATGTAGGTACATAACACAGAAGACACTGGGAACGATGTTCACAAAAAAGGGGCAAAACTAAGGGATTCATTCAAACCCCCAAGGGTCATCGTCCCCAGGGTTACAATCCAGCGCGTTTCACGCTGGGCAAGGACCCTTCTAATATTGCCTCTCTCTCTCTCTCTCTTTCTCCATCACAAAAACATACCGGGCATGGCGCTTGACCAATCAGTACAACTCTTTTGTGAGGACCCACAAGCAAAACTAATGCTGATTGGCTGCACTGAAACTCTGCAAGCAATCAGTGTTAGATTAAAAAAAAAGGGAAAGGGAAAAAAGGAGAGAAGGCGTGCAATTCAATATATTTTAATCAAGTGATAATATATAATTTTCTCAGCATATTTCTGGAGCCAGAAAGATAGATACAAAAAGAGGTCAATGCATGTTACATACAATCATACACTTAATGATATACAGTCATTAGTCCACAGGTTATGGTAGTAAACAAAGTAATATAAATAATGTCAGTCCATATCAATTATGTATTAGAATGATCACAAATGACCATATCTGTCTACAAACCACAGAGATTGTAAAACATGAAACCACAAATTTACATCACATAAGACATAATGGTACACATGCAAAGTGTGGTTTAAGGGTACCCTGCCTAACTTGAGTAAAGTGCAGCGCCATGCATGGACCCCACAGTGGAAGAATCCCCCGCTTACAAACCCCAACGTACGTTTCCTCTTTGAGTTATAGCTTTATCAGGGGGGAATATGATGAGCCCCAAGCCACAGCCTCTTTATATACCTTGTGGCATTGTAAAATGCCATATGCCAGACTCTCTATAGCGCTACACCGCTTCCTGTCTCTCACCTCCGAACCGGAAGTACAACTGCGTCACCGCGGCAGGAAGTGCGCGCACGTCCAGGAGCAGGGACGCGTCACCATGACTCCCGGACATGCGCACTCGCGGTCCTAGACGCTGTGTCTCTCAGAGGAGGGAGGGGGAATAGAGGGAGCGCAAGTGACGGCAGATCATTAGAACAGGGGTAGGTATTAACTCCTAATGGGCCAAAGTGGACATATGAGCACAGAAGGAAAATCATTAACAATGCAAAGCTATACCACATATATCAACCTAGAAAACCTTTTACAATAATAATTAATATGTGAAAGTGCGGCCACAATTACAATTATCCTGACTGTAATAAAAGTCACACTTTTTCAGCCCATGCCAATTTCGTCCGGAGGATGGTGTCCATTCACATCAGATCGTACCGAAGACTAGAGGGGGCTACATCAAAAAAACAACAGATTTAATTCTTTAAAAAAAAAAAAATTCTAAAAAATATATATTTAAAATGTAATGTAGGTACATAACACAGAAGACACTGGGAACGATGTTCACAAAAAAGGGGCAAAACTAAGGGATTCATTCAAACCCCCAAGGGTCATCGTCCCCAGGGTTACAATCCAGCGCGTTTCACGCTGGGCAAGGACCCTTCTAATATTGCCTCTCTCTCTCTCTCTCTCTCTTTCTCCATCACAAAAACATACCGGGCATGGCGCTTGACCAATCAGTACAACTCTTTTGTGAGGACCCACAAGCAAAACTAATGCTGATTGGCTGCACTGAAACTCTGCAAGCAATCAGTGTTAGATTAAAAAAAAAGGGAAAGGGAAAAAAGGAGAGAAGGCGTGCAATTCAATATATTTTAATCAAGTGATAATATATAATTTTCTCAGCATATTTCTGGAGCCAGAAAGATAGATACAAAAAGAGGTCAATGCATGTTACATACAATCATACACTTAATGATATACAGTCATTAGTCCACAGGTTATGGTAGTAAACAAAGTAATATAAATAATGTCAGTCCATATCAATTATGTATTAGAATGATCACAAATGACCATATCTGTCTACAAACCACAGAGATTGTAAAACATGAAACCACAAATTTACATCACATAAGACATAATGGTACACATGCAAAGTGTGGTTTAAGGGTACCCTGCCTAACTTGAGTAAAGTGCAGCGCCATGCATGGACCCCACAGTGGAAGAATCCCCCGCTTACAAACCCCAACGTACGTTTCCTCTTTGAGTTATAGCTTTATCAGGGGGGAATATGATGAGCCCCAAGCCACAGCCTCTTTATATACCTTGTGGCATTGTAAAATGCCATATGCCAGACTCTCTATAGCGCTACACCGCTTCCTGTCTCTCACCTCCGAACCGGAAGTACAACTGCGTCACCACGACAGGAAGTGCGCGCACGTCCAGGAGCAGGGACGCGTCACCATGACTCCCGGACATGCGCACTCGCGGTCCTAGACGCTGTGTCTCTCAGAGGAGGGAGGGGGAATAGAGGGAGCGCAAGTGACGGCAGATCATTAGAACAGGGGTAGGTATTAACTCCTAATGGGCCAAAGTGGACATATGAGCACAGAAGGAAAATCATTAACAATGCAAAGCTATACCACATATATCAACCTAGAAAACCTTTTACAATAATAATTAATATGTGAAAGTGCGGCCACAATTACAATTATCCTGACTGTAATAAAAGTCACACTTTTTCAGCCCATGCCAATTTCGTCCGGAGGATGGTGTCCATTCACATCAGATCATACCGAAGACTAGAGGGGGCTACATCAAAAAAACAACAGATTTAATTCTTTAAAAAAAAAAAAATTCTAAAAAATATATATTTAAAATGTAATGTAGGTACATAACACAGAAGACACTGGGAACGATGTTCACAAAAAAGGGGCAAAACTAAGGGATTCATTCAAACCCCCAAGGGTCATCGTCCCCAGGGTTACAATCCAGCGCGTTTCACGCTGGGCAAGGACCCTTCTAATATTGCCTCTCTCTCTCTTTCTCCATCACAAAAACATACCGGGCATGGCGCTTGACCAATCAGTACAACTCTTTTGTGAGGACCCACAAGCAAAACTAATGCTGATTGGCTGCACTGAAACTCTGCAAGCAATCAGTGTTAGATTAAAAAAAAAGGGAAAGGGAAAAAAGGAGAGAAGGCGTGCAATTCAATATATTTTAATCAAGTGATAATATATAATTTTCTCAGCATATTTCTGGAGCCAGAAAGATAGATACAAAAAGAGGTCAATGCATGTTACATACAATCATACACTTAATGATATACAGTCATTAGTCCACAGGTTATGGTAGTAAACAAAGTAATATAAATAATGTCAGTCCATATCAATTATGTATTAGAATGATCACAAATGACCATATCTGTCTACAAACCACAGAGATTGTAAAACATGAAACCACAAATTTACATCACATAAGACATAATGGTACACATGCAAAGTGTGGTTTAAGGGTACCCTGCCTAACTTGAGTAAAGTGCAGCGCCATGCATGGACCCCACAGTGGAAGAATCCCCCGCTTACAAACCCCAACGTACGTTTCCTCTTTGAGTTATAGCTTTATCAGGGGGGAATATGATGAGCCCCAAGCCACAGCCTCTTTATATACCTTGTGGCATTGTAAAATGCCATATGCCAGACTCTCTATAGCGCTACACCGCTTCCTGTCTCTCACCTCCGAACCGGAAGTACAACTGCGTCACCGCGGCAGGAAGTGCGCGCACGTCCAGGAGCAGGGACGCGTCACCATGACTCCCGGACATGCGCACTCGCGGTCCTAGACGCTGTGTCTCTCAGAGGAGGGAGGGGGAATAGAGGGAGCGCAAGTGACGGCAGATCATTAGAACAGGGGTAGGTATTAACTCCTAATGGGCCAAAGTGGACATATGAGCACAGAAGGAAAATCATTAACAATGCAAAGCTATACCACATATATCAACCTAGAAAACCTTTTACAATAATAATTAATATGTGAAAGTGCGGCCACAATTACAATTATCCTGACTGTAATAAAAGTCACACTTTTTCAGCCCATGCCAATTTCGTCCGGAGGATGGTGTCCATTCACATCAGATCGTACCGAAGACTAGAGGGGGCTACATCAAAAAAACAACAGATTTAATTCTTTAAAAAAAAAAAAATTCTAAAAAATATATATTTAAAATGTAATGTAGGTACATAACACAGAAGACACTGGGAACGATGTTCACAAAAAAGGGGCAAAACTAAGGGATTCATTCAAACCCCCAAGGGTCATCGTCCCCAGGGTTACAATCCAGCGCGTTTCACGCTGGGCAAGGACCCTTCTAATATTGCCTCTCTCTCTCTCTCTCTCTCTCTTTCTCCATCACAAAAACATACCGGGCATGGCGCTTGACCAATCAGTACAACTCTTTTGTGAGGACCCACAAGCAAAACTAATGCTGATTGGCTGCACTGAAACTCTGCAAGCAATCAGTGTTAGATTAAAAAAAAAGGGAAAGGGAAAAAAGGAGAGAAGGCGTGCAATTCAATATATTTTAATCAATTGATAATATATAATTTTCTCAGCATATTTCTGGAGCCAGAAAGATAGATACAAAAAGAGGTCAATGCATGTTACATACAATCATACACTTAATGATATACAGTCATTAGTCCACAGGTTATGGTAGTAAACAAAGTAATATAAATAATGTCAGTCCATATCAATTATGTATTAGAATGATCACAAATGACCATATCTGTCTACAAACCACAGAGATTGTAAAACATGAAACCACAAATTTACATCACATAAGACATAATGGTACACATGCAAAGTGTGGTTTAAGGGTACCCTGCCTAACTTGAGTAAAGTGCAGCGCCATGCATGGACCCCACAGTGGAAGAATCCCCCGCTTACAAACCCCAACGTACGTTTCCTCTTTGAGTTATAGCTTTATCAGGGGGGAATATGATGAGCCCCAAGCCACAGCCTCTTTATATACCTTGTGGCATTGTAAAATGCCATATGCCAGACTCTCTATAGCGCTACACCGCTTCCTGTCTCTCACCTCCGAACCGGAAGTACAACTGCGTCACCGCGGCAGGAAGTGCGCGCACGTCCAGGAGCAGGGACGCGTCACCATGACTCCCGGACATGCGCACTCGCGGTCCTAGACGCTGTGTCTCTCAGAGGAGGGAGGGGGAATAGAGGGAGCGCAAGTGACGGCAGATCATTAGAACAGGGGTAGGTATTAACTCCTAATGGGCCAAAGTGGACATATGAGCACAGAAGGAAAATCATTAACAATGCAAAGCTATACCACATATATCAACCTAGAAAACCTTTTACAATAATAATTAATATGTGAAAGTGCGGCCACAATTACAATTATCCTGACTGTAATAAAAGTCACACTTTTTCAGCCCATGCCAATTTCGTCCGGAGGATGGTGTCCATTCACATCAGATCGTACCGAAGACTAGAGGGGGCTACATCAAAAAAACAACAGATTTAATTCTTTAAAAAAAAAAAAATTCTAAAAAATATATATTTAAAATGTAATGTAGGTACATAACACAGAAGACACTGGGAACGATGTTCACAAAAAAGGGGCAAAACTAAGGGATTCATTCAAACCCCCAAGGGTCATCGTCCCCAGGGTTACAATCCAGCGCGTTTCACGCTGGGCAAGGACCCTTCTAATATTGCCTCTCTCTCTCTCTCTCTTTCTCCATCACAAAAACATACCGGGCATGGCGCTTGACCAATCAGTACAACTCTTTTGTGAGGACCCACAAGCAAAACTAATGCTGATTGGCTGCACTGAAACTCTGCAAGCAATCAGTGTTAGATTAAAAAAAAAGGGAAAGGGAAAAAAGGAGAGAAGGCGTGCAATTCAATATATTTTAATCAAGTGATAATATATAATTTTCTCAGCATATTTCTGGAGCCAGAAAGATAGATACAAAAAGAGGTCAATGCATGTTACATACAATCATACACTTAATGATATACAGTCATTAGTCCACAGGTTATGGTAGTAAACAAAGTAATATAAATAATGTCAGTCCATATCAATTATGTATTAGAATGATCACAAATGACCATATCTGTCTACAAACCACAGAGATTGTAAAACATGAAACCACAAATTTACATCACATAAGACATAATGGTACACATGCAAAGTGTGGTTTAAGGGTACCCTGCCTAACTTGAGTAAAGTGCAGCGCCATGCATGGACCCCACAGTGGAAGAATCCCCCGCTTACAAACCCCAACGTACGTTTCCTCTTTGAGTTATAGCTTTATCAGGGGGGAATATGATGAGCCCCAAGCCACAGCCTCTTTATATACCTTGTGGCATTGTAAAATGCCATATGCCAGACTCTCTATAGCGCTACACCGCTTCCTGTCTCTCACCTCCGAACCGGAAGTACAACTGCGTCACCGCGGCAGGAAGTGCGCGCACGTCCAGGAGCAGGGACGCGTCACCATGACTCCCGGACATGCGCACTCGCGGTCCTAGACGCTGTGTCTCTCAGAGGAGGGAGGGGGAATAGAGGGAGCGCAAGTGACGGCAGATCATTAGAACAGGGGTAGGTATTAACTCCTAATGGGCCAAAGTGGACATATGAGCACAGAAGGAAAATCATTAACAATGCAAAGCTATACCACATATATCAACCTAGAAAACCTTTTACAATAATAATTAATATGTGAAAGTGCGGCCACAATTACAATTATCCTGACTGTAATAAAAGTCACACTTTTTCAGCCCATGCCAATTTCGTCCGGAGGATGGTGTCCATTCACATCAGATCGTACCGAAGACTAGAGGGGGCTACATCAAAAAAACAACAGATTTAATTCTTTAAAAAAAAAAAAATTCTAAAAAATATATATTTAAAATGTAATGTAGGTACATAACACAGAAGACACTGGGAACGATGTTCACAAAAAAGGGGCAAAACTAAGGGATTCATTCAAACCCCCAAGGGTCATCGTCCCCAGGGTTACAATCCAGCGCGTTTCACGCTGGGCAAGGACCCTTCTAATATTGCCTCTCTCTCTCTCTCTCTCTCTCTTTCTCCATCACAAAAACATACCGGGCATGGCGCTTGACCAATCAGTACAACTCTTTTGTGAGGACCCACAAGCAAAACTAATGCTGATTGGCTGCACTGAAACTCTGCAAGCAATCAGTGTTAGATTAAAAAAAAAGGGAAAGGGAAAAAAGGAGAGAAGGCGTGCAATTCAATATATTTTAATCAATTGATAATATATAATTTTCTCAGCATATTTCTGGAGCCAGAAAGATAGATACAAAAAGAGGTCAATGCATGTTACATACAATCATACACTTAATGATATACAGTCATTAGTCCACAGGTTATGGTAGTAAACAAAGTAATATAAATAATGTCAGTCCATATCAATTATGTATTAGAATGATCACAAATGACCATATCTGTCTACAAACCACAGAGATTGTAAAACATGAAACCACAAATTTACATCACATAAGACATAATGGTACACATGCAAAGTGTGGTTTAAGGGTACCCTGCCTAACTTGAGTAAAGTGCAGCGCCATGCATGGACCCCACAGTGGAAGAATCCCCCGCTTACAAACCCCAACGTACGTTTCCTCTTTGAGTTATAGCTTTATCAGGGGGGAATATGATGAGCCCCAAGCCACAGCCTCTTTATATACCTTGTGGCATTGTAAAATGCCATATGCCAGACTCTCTATAGCGCTACACCGCTTCCTGTCTCTCACCTCCGAACCGGAAGTACAACTGCGTCACCGCGGCAGGAAGTGCGCGCACGTCCAGGAGCAGGGACGCGTCACCATGACTCCCGGACATGCGCACTCGCGGTCCTAGACGCTGTGTCTCTCAGAGGAGGGAGGGGGAATAGAGGGAGCGCAAGTGACGGCAGATCATTAGAACAGGGGTAGGTATTAACTCCTAATGGGCCAAAGTGGACATATGAGCACAGAAGGAAAATCATTAACAATGCAAAGCTATACCACATATATCAACCTAGAAAACCTTTTACAATAATAATTAATATGTGAAAGTGCGGCCACAATTACAATTATCCTGACTGTAATAAAAGTCACACTTTTTCAGCCCATGCCAATTTCGTCCGGAGGATGGTGTCCATTCACATCAGATCGTACCGAAGACTAGAGGGGGCTACATCAAAAAAACAACAGATTTAATTCTTTAAAAAAAAAAAAATTCTAAAAAATATATATTTAAAATGTAATGTAGGTACATAACACAGAAGACACTGGGAACGATGTTCACAAAAAAGGGGCAAAACTAAGGGATTCATTCAAACCCCCAAGGGTCATCGTCCCCAGGGTTACAATCCAGCGCGTTTCACGCTGGGCAAGGACCCTTCTAATATTGCCTCTCTCTCTCTCTCTCTTTCTCCATCACAAAAACATACCGGGCATGGCGCTTGACCAATCAGTACAACTCTTTTGTGAGGACCCACAAGCAAAACTAATGCTGATTGGCTGCACTGAAACTCTGCAAGCAATCAGTGTTAGATTAAAAAAAAAGGGAAAGGGAAAAAAGGAGAGAAGGCGTGCAATTCAATATATTTTAATCAAGTGATAATATATAATTTTCTCAGCATATTTCTGGAGCCAGAAAGATAGATACAAAAAGAGGTCAATGCATGTTACATACAATCATACACTTAATGATATACAGTCATTAGTCCACAGGTTATGGTAGTAAACAAAGTAATATAAATAATGTCAGTCCATATCAATTATGTATTAGAATGATCACAAATGACCATATCTGTCTACAAACCACAGAGATTGTAAAACATGAAACCACAAATTTACATCACATAAGACATAATGGTACACATGCAAAGTGTGGTTTAAGGGTACCCTGCCTAACTTGAGTAAAGTGCAGCGCCATGCATGGACCCCACAGTGGAAGAATCCCCCGCTTACAAACCCCAACGTACGTTTCCTCTTTGAGTTATAGCTTTATCAGGGGGGAATATGATGAGCCCCAAGCCACAGCCTCTTTATATACCTTGTGGCATTGTAAAATGCCATATGCCAGACTCTCTATAGCGCTACACCGCTTCCTGTCTCTCACCTCCGAACCGGAAGTACAACTGCGTCACCGCGGCAGGAAGTGCGCGCACGTCCAGGAGCAGGGACGCGTCACCATGACTCCCGGACATGCGCACTCGCGGTCCTAGACGCTGTGTCTCTCAGAGGAGGGAGGGGGAATAGAGGGAGCGCAAGTGACGGCAGATCATTAGAACAGGGGTAGGTATTAACTCCTAATGGGCCAAAGTGGACATATGAGCACAGAAGGAAAATCATTAACAATGCAAAGCTATACCACATATATCAACCTAGAAAACCTTTTACAATAATAATTAATATGTGAAAGTGCGGCCACAATTACAATTATCCTGACTGTAATAAAAGTCACACTTTTTCAGCCCATGCCAATTTCGTCCGGAGGATGGTGTCCATTCACATCAGATCGTACCGAAGACTAGAGGGGGCTACATCAAAAAAACAACAGATTTAATTCTTTAAAAAAAAAAAAATTCTAAAAAATATATATTTAAAATGTAATGTAGGTACATAACACAGAAGACACTGGGAACGATGTTCACAAAAAAGGGGCAAAACTAAGGGATTCATTCAAACCCCCAAGGGTCATCGTCCCCAGGGTTACAATCCAGCGCGTTTCACGCTGGGCAAGGACCCTTCTAATATTGCCTCTCTCTCTCTCTCTCTCTTTCTCCATCACAAAAACATACCGGGCATGGCGCTTGACCAATCAGTACAACTCTTTTGTGAGGACCCACAAGCAAAACTAATGCTGATTGGCTGCACTGAAACTCTGCAAGCAATCAGTGTTAGATTAAAAAAAAAGGGAAAGGGAAAAAAGGAGAGAAGGCGTGCAATTCAATATATTTTAATCAAGTGATAATATATAATTTTCTCAGCATATTTCTGGAGCCAGAAAGATAGATACAAAAAGAGGTCAATGCATGTTACATACAATCATACACTTAATGATATACAGTCATTAGTCCACAGGTTATGGTAGTAAACAAAGTAATATAAATAATGTCAGTCCATATCAATTATGTATTAGAATGATCACAAATGACCATATCTGTCTACAAACCACAGAGATTGTAAAACATGAAACCACAAATTTACATCACATAAGACATAATGGTACACATGCAAAGTGTGGTTTAAGGGTACCCTGCCTAACTTGAGTAAAGTGCAGCGCCATGCATGGACCCCACAGTGGAAGAATCCCCCGCTTACAAACCCCAACGTACGTTTCCTCTTTGAGTTATAGCTTTATCAGGGGGGAATATGATGAGCCCCAAGCCACAGCCTCTTTATATACCTTGTGGCATTGTAAAATGCCATATGCCAGACTCTCTATAGCGCTACACCGCTTCCTGTCTCTCACCTCCGAACCGGAAGTACAACTGCGTCACCACGGCAGGAAGTGCGCGCACGTCCAGGAGCAGGGACGCGTCACCATGACTCCCGGACATGCGCACTCGCGGTCCTAGACGCTGTGTCTCTCAGAGGAGGGAGGGGGAATAGAGGGAGCGCAAGTGACGGCAGATCATTAGAACAGGGGTAGGTATTAACTCCTAATGGGCCAAAGTGGACATATGAGCACAGAAGGAAAATCATTAACAATGCAAAGCTATACCACATATATCAACCTAGAAAACCTTTTACAATAATAATTAATATGTGAAAGTGCGGCCACAATTACAATTATCCTGACTGTAATAAAAGTCACACTTTTTCAGCCCATGCCAATTTCGTCCGGAGGATGGTGTCCATTCACATCAGATCATACCGAAGACTAGAGGGGGCTACATCAAAAAAACAACAGATTTAATTCTTTAAAAAAAAAAAAATTCTAAAAAATATATATTTAAAATGTAATGTAGGTACATAACACAGAAGACACTGGGAACGATGTTCACAAAAAAGGGGCAAAACTAAGGGATTCATTCAAACCCCCAAGGGTCATCGTCCCCAGGGTTACAATCCAGCGCGTTTCACGCTGGGCAAGGACCCTTCTAATATTGCCTCTCTCTCTCTCTCTTTCTCCATCACAAAAACATACCGGGCATGGCGCTTGACCAATCAGTACAACTCTTTTGTGAGGACCCACAAGCAAAACTAATGCTGATTGGCTGCACTGAAACTCTGCAAGCAATCAGTGTTAGATTAAAAAAAAAGGGAAAGGGAAAAAAGGAGAGAAGGCGTGCAATTCAATATATTTTAATCAAGTGATAATATATAATTTTCTCAGCATATTTCTGGAGCCAGAAAGATAGATACAAAAAGAGGTCAATGCATGTTACATACAATCATACACTTAATGATATACAGTCATTAGTCCACAGGTTATGGTAGTAAACAAAGTAATATAAATAATGTCAGTCCATATCAATTATGTATTAGAATGATCACAAATGACCATATCTGTCTACAAACCACAGAGATTGTAAAACATGAAACCACAAATTTACATCACATAAGACATAATGGTACACATGCAAAGTGTGGTTTAAGGGTACCCTGCCTAACTTGAGTAAAGTGCAGCGCCATGCATGGACCCCACAGTGGAAGAATCCCCCGCTTACAAACCCCAACGTACGTTTCCTCTTTGAGTTATAGCTTTATCAGGGGGGAATATGATGAGCCCCAAGCCACAGCCTCTTTATATACCTTGTGGCATTGTAAAATGCCATATGCCAGACTCTCTATAGCGCTACACCGCTTCCTGTCTCTCACCTCCGAACCGGAAGTACAACTGCGTCACCGCGGCAGGAAGTGCGCGCACGTCCAGGAGCAGGGACGCGTCACCATGACTCCCGGACATGCGCACTCGCGGTCCTAGACGCTGTGTCTCTCAGAGGAGGGAGGGGGAATAGAGGGAGCGCAAGTGACGGCAGATCATTAGAACAGGGGTAGGTATTAACTCCTAATGGGCCAAAGTGGACATATGAGCACAGAAGGAAAATCATTAACAATGCAAAGCTATACCACATATATCAACCTAGAAAACCTTTTACAATAATAATTAATATGTGAAAGTGCGGCCACAATTACAATTATCCTGACTGTAATAAAAGTCACACTTTTTCAGCCCATGCCAATTTCGTCCGGAGGATGGTGTCCATTCACATCAGATCGTACCGAAGACTAGAGGGGGCTACATCAAAAAAACAACAGATTTAATTCTTTAAAAAAAAAAAAAATTCTAAAAAATATATATTTAAAATGTAATGTAGGTACATAACACAGAAGACACTGGGAACGATGTTCACAAAAAAGGGGCAAAACTAAGGGATTCATTCAAACCCCCAAGGGTCATCGTCCCCAGGGTTACAATCCAGCGCGTTTCACGCTGGGCAAGGACCCTTCTAATATTGCCTCTCTCTCTCTCTCTTTCTCCATCACAAAAACATACCGGGCATGGCGCTTGACCAATCAGTACAACTCTTTTGTGAGGACCCACAAGCAAAACTAATGCTGATTGGCTGCACTGAAACTCTGCAAGCAATCAGTGTTAGATTAAAAAAAAAGGGAAAGGGAAAAAAGGAGAGAAGGCGTGCAATTCAATATATTTTAATCAAGTGATAATATATAATTTTCTCAGCATATTTCTGGAGCCAGAAAGATAGATACAAAAAGAGGTCAATGCATGTTACATACAATCATACACTTAATGATATACAGTCATTAGTCCACAGGTTATGGTAGTAAACAAAGTAATATAAATAATGTCAGTCCATATCAATTATGTATTAGAATGATCACAAATGACCATATCTGTCTACAAACCACAGAGATTGTAAAACATGAAACCACAAATTTACATCACATAAGACATAATGGTACACATGCAAAGTGTGGTTTAAGGGTACCCTGCCTAACTTGAGTAAAGTGCAGCGCCATGCATGGACCCCACAGTGGAAGAATCCCCCGCTTACAAACCCCAACGTACGTTTCCTCTTTGAGTTATAGCTTTATCAGGGGGGAATATGATGAGCCCCAAGCCACAGCCTCTTTATATACCTTGTGGCATTGTAAAATGCCATATGCCAGACTCTCTATAGCGCTACACCGCTTCCTGTCTCTCACCTCCGAACCGGAAGTACAACTGCGTCACCGCGGCAGGAAGTGCGCGCACGTCCAGGAGCAGGGACGCGTCACCATGACTCCCGGACATGCGCACTCGCGGTCCTAGACGCTGTGTCTCTCAGAGGAGGGAGGGGGAATAGAGGGAGCGCAAGTGACGGCAGATCATTAGAACAGGGGTAGGTATTAACTCCTAATGGGCCAAAGTGGACATATGAGCACAGAAGGAAAATCATTAACAATGCAAAGCTATACCACATATATCAACCTAGAAAACCTTTTACAATAATAATTAATATGTGAAAGTGCGGCCACAATTACAATTATCCTGACTGTAATAAAAGTCACACTTTTTCAGCCCATGCCAATTTCGTCCGGAGGATGGTGTCCATTCACATCAGATCGTACCGAAGACTAGAGGGGGCTACATCAAAAAAACAACAGATTTAATTCTTTAAAAAAAAAAAAATTCTAAAAAATATATATTTAAAATGTAATGTAGGTACATAACACAGAAGACACTGGGAACGATGTTCACAAAAAAGGGGCAAAACTAAGGGATTCATTCAAACCCCCAAGGGTCATCGTCCCCAGGGTTACAATCCAGCGCGTTTCACGCTGGGCAAGGACCCTTCTAATATTGCCTCTCTCTCCCTCTCTTTCTCCATCACAAAAACATACCGGGCATGGCGCTTGACCAATCAGTACAACTCTTTTGTGAGGACCCACAAGCAAAACTAATGCTGATTGGCTGCACTGAAACTCTGCAAGCAATCAGTGTTAGATTAAAAAAAAAGGGAAAGGGAAAAAAGGAGAGAAGGCGTGCAATTCAATATATTTTAATCAAGTGATAATATATAATTTTCTCAGCATATTTCTGGAGCCAGAAAGATAGATACAAAAAGAGGTCAATGCATGTTACATACAATCATACACTTAATGATATACAGTCATTAGTCCACAGGTTATGGTAGTAAACAAAGTAATATAAATAATGTCAGTCCATATCAATTATGTATTAGAATGATCACAAATGACCATATCTGTCTACAAACCACAGAGATTGTAAAACATGAAACCACAAATTTACATCACATAAGACATAATGGTACACATGCAAAGTGTGGTTTAAGGGTACCCTGCCTAACTTGAGTAAAGTGCAGCGCCATGCATGGACCCCACAGTGGAAGAATCCCCCGCTTACAAACCCCAACGTACGTTTCCTCTTTGAGTTATAGCTTTATCAGGGGGAAATATGATGAGCCCCAAGCCACAGCCTCTTTATATACCTTGTGGCATTGTAAAATGCCATATGCCAGACTCTCTATAGCACTACACCGCTTCCTGTCTCTCACCTCCGAACCGGAAGTACAACTGCGTCACCGCGGCAGGAAGTGCGCGCACGTCCAGGAGCAGGGACGCGTCACCATGACTCCCGGACATGCGCACTCGCGGTCCTAGACGCTGTGTCTCTCAGAGGAGGGAGGGGGAATAGAGGGAGCGCAAGTGACGGCAGATCATTAGAACAGGGGTAGGTATTAACTCCTAATGGGCCAAAGTGGACATATGAGCACAGAAGGAAAATCATTAACAATGCAAAGCTATACCACATATATCAACCTAGAAAACCTTTTACAATAATAATTAATATGTGAAAGTGCGGCCACAATTACAATTATCCTGACTGTAATAAAAGTCACACTTTTTCAGCCCATGCCAATTTCGTCCGGAGGATGGTGTCCATTCACATCAGATCGTACCGAAGACTAGAGGGGGCTACATCAAAAAAACAACAGATTTAATTCTTTAAAAAAAAAAAAATTCTAAAAAATATATATTTAAAATGTAATGTAGGTACATAACACAGAAGACACTGGGAACGATGTTCACAAAAAAGGGGCAAAACTAAGGGATTCATTCAAACCCCCAAGGGTCATCGTCCCCAGGGTTACAATCCAGCGCGTTTCACGCTGGGCAAGGACCCTTCTAATATTGCCTCTCTCTCTCTCTCTCTCTCTTTCTCCATCACAAAAACATACCGGGCATGGCGCTTGACCAATCAGTACAACTCTTTTGTGAGGACCCACAAGCAAAACTAATGCTGATTGGCTGCACTGAAACTCTGCAAGCAATCAGTGTTAGATTAAAAAAAAAGGGAAAGGGAAAAAAGGAGAGAAGGCGTGCAATTCAATATATTTTAATCAAGTGATAATATATAATTTTCTCAGCATATTTCTGGAGCCAGAAAGATAGATACAAAAAGAGGTCAATGCATGTTACATACAATCATACACTTAATGATATACAGTCATTAGTCCACAGGTTATGGTAGTAAACAAAGTAATATAAATAATGTCAGTCCATATCAATTATGTATTAGAATGATCACAAATGACCATATCTGTCTACAAACCACAGAGATTGTAAAACATGAAACCACAAATTTACATCACATAAGACATAATGGTACACATGCAAAGTGTGGTTTAAGGGTACCCTGCCTAACTTGAGTAAAGTGCAGCGCCATGCATGGACCCCACAGTGGAAGAATCCCCCGCTTACAAACCCCAACGTACGTTTCCTCTTTGAGTTATAGCTTTATCAGGGGGGAATATGATGAGCCCCAAGCCACAGCCTCTTTATATACCTTGTGGCATTGTAAAATGCCATATGCCAGACTCTCTATAGCGCTACACCGCTTCCTGTCTCTCACCTCCGAACCGGAAGTACAACTGCGTCACCGCGGCAGGAAGTGCGCGCACGTCCAGGAGCAGGGACGCGTCACCATGACTCCCGGACATGCGCACTCGCGGTCCTAGACGCTGTGTCTCTCAGAGGAGGGAGGGGGAATAGAGGGAGCGCAAGTGACGGCAGATCATTAGAACAGGGGTAGGTATTAACTCCTAATGGGCCAAAGTGGACATATGAGCACAGAAGGAAAATCATTAACAATGCAAAGCTATACCACATATATCAACCTAGAAAACCTTTTACAATAATAATTAATATGTGAAAGTGCGGCCACAATTACAATTATCCTGACTGTAATAAAAGTCACACTTTTTCAGCCCATGCCAATTTCGTCCGGAGGATGGTGTCCATTCACATCAGATCGTACCGAAGACTAGAGGGGGCTACAT
Organism: Phyllobates terribilis; assembly: GCF_046119375.1. Taxonomy (NCBI): domain Eukaryota; kingdom Metazoa; phylum Chordata; class Amphibia; order Anura; family Dendrobatidae; genus Phyllobates; species Phyllobates terribilis. The sequence continues at coordinate 147,010,360 of NW_027362762.1, forward strand.
CAAAAAAACAACAGATTTAATTCTTTAAAAAAAAAAAAATTCTAAAAAATATATATTTAAAATGTAATGTAGGTACATAACACAGAAGACACTGGGAACGATGTTCACAAAAAAGGGGCAAAACTAAGGGATTCATTCAAACCCCCAAGGGTCATCGTCCCCAGGGTTACAATCCAGCGCGTTTCACGCTGGGCAAGGACCCTTCTAATATTGCCTCTCTCTCTCTCTCTCTTTCTCCATCACAAAAACATACCGGGCATGGCGCTTGACCAATCAGTACAACTCTTTTGTGAGGACCCACAAGCAAAACTAATGCTGATTGGCTGCACTGAAACTCTGCAAGCAATCAGTGTTAGATTAAAAAAAAAGGGAAAGGGAAAAAAGGAGAGAAGGCGTGCAATTCAATATATTTTAATCAAGTGATAATATATAATTTTCTCAGCATATTTCTGGAGCCAGAAAGATAGATACAAAAAGAGGTCAATGCATGTTACATACAATCATACACTTAATGATATACAGTCATTAGTCCACAGGTTATGGTAGTAAACAAAGTAATATAAATAATGTCAGTCCATATCAATTATGTATTAGAATGATCACAAATGACCATATCTGTCTACAAACCACAGAGATTGTAAAACATGAAACCACAAATTTACATCACATAAGACATAATGGTACACATGCAAAGTGTGGTTTAAGGGTACCCTGCCTAACTTGAGTAAAGTGCAGCGCCATGCATGGACCCCACAGTGGAAGAATCCCCCGCTTACAAACCCCAACGTACGTTTCCTCTTTGAGTTATAGCTTTATCAGGGGGGAATATGATGAGCCCCAAGCCACAGCCTCTTTATATACCTTGTGGCATTGTAAAATGCCATATGCCAGACTCTCTATAGCGCTACACCGCTTCCTGTCTCTCACCTCCGAACCGGAAGTACAACTGCGTCACCGCGGCAGGAAGTGCGCGCACGTCCAGGAGCAGGGACGCGTCACCATGACTCCCGGACATGCGCACTCGCGGTCCTAGACGCTGTGTCTCTCAGAGGAGGGAGGGGGAATAGAGGGAGCGCAAGTGACGGCAGATCATTAGAACAGGGGTAGGTATTAACTCCTAATGGGCCAAAGTGGACATATGAGCACAGAAGGAAAATCATTAACAATGCAAAGCTATACCACATATATCAACCTAGAAAACCTTTTACAATAATAATTAATATGTGAAAGTGCGGCCACAATTACAATTATCCTGACTGTAATAAAAGTCACACTTTTTCAGCCCATGCCAATTTCGTCCGGAGGATGGTGTCCATTCACATCAGATCGTACCGAAGACTAGAGGGGGCTACATCAAAAAAACAACAGATTTAATTCTTTAAAAAAAAAAAAATTCTAAAAAATATATATTTAAAATGTAATGTAGGTACATAACACAGAAGACACTGGGAACGATGTTCACAAAAAAGGGGCAAAACTAAGGGATTCATTCAAACCCCCAAGGGTCATCGTCCCCAGGGTTACAATCCAGCGCGTTTCACGCTGGGCAAGGACCCTTCTAATATTGCCTCTCTCTCTCTCTCTCTCTTTCTCCATCACAAAAACATACCGGGCATGGCGCTTGACCAATCAGTACAACTCTTTTGTGAGGACCCACAAGCAAAACTAATGCTGATTGGCTGCACTGAAACTCTGCAAGCAATCAGTGTTAGATTAAAAAAAAAGGGAAAGGGAAAAAAGGAGAGAAGGCGTGCAATTCAATATATTTTAATCAAGTGATAATATATAATTTTCTCAGCATATTTCTGGAGCCAGAAAGATAGATACAAAAAGAGGTCAATGCATGTTACATACAATCATACACTTAATGATATACAGTCATTAGTCCACAGGTTATGGTAGTAAACAAAGTAATATAAATAATGTCAGTCCATATCAATTATGTATTAGAATGATCACAAATGACCATATCTGTCTACAAACCACAGAGATTGTAAAACATGAAACCACAAATTTACATCACATAAGACATAATGGTACACATGCAAAGTGTGGTTTAAGGGTACCCTGCCTAACTTGAGTAAAGTGCAGCGCCATGCATGGACCCCACAGTGGAAGAATCCCCCGCTTACAAACCCCAACGTACGTTTCCTCTTTGAGTTATAGCTTTATCAGGGGGGAATATGATGAGCCCCAAGCCACAGCCTCTTTATATACCTTGTGGCATTGTAAAATGCCATATGCCAGACTCTCTATAGCGCTACACCGCTTCCTGTCTCTCACCTCCGAACCGGAAGTACAACTGCGTCACCGCGGCAGGAAGTGCGCGCACGTCCAGGAGCAGGGACGCGTCACCATGACTCCCGGACATGCGCACTCGCGGTCCTAGACGCTGTGTCTCTCAGAGGAGGGAGGGGGAATAGAGGGAGCGCAAGTGACGGCAGATCATTAGAACAGGGGTAGGTATTAACTCCTAATGGGCCAAAGTGGACATATGAGCACAGAAGGAAAATCATTAACAATGCAAAGCTATACCACATATATCAACCTAGAAAACCTTTTACAATAATAATTAATATGTGAAAGTGCGGCCACAATTACAATTATCCTGACTGTAATAAAAGTCACACTTTTTCAGCCCATGCCAATTTCGTCCGGAGGATGGTGTCCATTCACATCAGATCGTACCGAAGACTAGAGGGGGCTACATCAAAAAAACAACAGATTTAATTCTTTAAAAAAAAAAAAATTCTAAAAAATATATATTTAAAATGTAATGTAGGTACATAACACAGAAGACACTGGGAACGATGTTCACAAAAAAGGGGCAAAACTAAGGGATTCATTCAAACCCCCAAGGGTCATCGTCCCCAGGGTTACAATCCAGCGCGTTTCATGCTGGGCAAGGACCCTTCTAATATTGCCTCTCTCTCTCTCTCTCTCTCTCTTTCTCCATCACAAAAACATACCGGGCATGGCGCTTGACCAATCAGTACAACTCTTTTGTGAGGACCCACAAGCAAAACTAATGCTGATTGGCTGCACTGAAACTCTGCAAGCAATCAGTGTTAGATTAAAAAAAAAGGGAAAGGGAAAAAAGGAGAGAAGGCGTGCAATTCAATATATTTTAATCAAGTGATAATATATAATTTTCTCAGCATATTTCTGGAGCCAGAAAGATAGATACAAAAAGAGGTCAATGCATGTTACATACAATCATACACTTAATGATATACAGTCATTAGTCCACAGGTTATGGTAGTAAACAAAGTAATATAAATAATGTCAGTCCATATCAATTATGTATTAGAATGATCACAAATGACCATATCTGTCTACAAACCACAGAGATTGTAAAACATGAAACCACAAATTTACATCACATAAGACATAATGGTACACATGCAAAGTGTGGTTTAAGGGTACCCTACCTAACTTGAGTAAAGTGCAGCGCCATGCATGGACCCCACAGTGGAAGAATCCCCCGCTTACAAACCCCAACGTACGTTTCCTCTTTGAGTTATAGCTTTATCAGGGGGAATATGATGAGCCCCAAGCCACAGCCTCTTTATATACCTTGTGGCATTGTAAAATGCCATATGCCAGACTCTCTATAGCGCTACACCGCTTCCTGTCTCTCACCTCCGAACCGGAAGTACAACTGCGTCACCGCGGCAGGAAGTGCGCGCACGTCCAGGAGCAGGGACGCGTCACCATGACTCCCGGACATGCGCACTCGCGGTCCTAGACGCTGTGTCTCTCAGAGGAGGGAGGGGGAATAGAGGGAGCGCAAGTGACGGCAGATCATTAGAACAGGGGTAGGTATTAACTCCTAATGGGCCAAAGTGGACATATGAGCACAGAAGGAAAATCATTAACAATGCAAAGCTATACCACATATATCAACCTAGAAAACCTTTTACAATAATAATTAATATGTGAAAGTGCGGCCACAATTACAATTATCCTGACTGTAATAAAAGTCACACTTTTTCAGCCCATGCCAATTTCGTCCGGAGGATGGTGTCCATTCACATCAGATCGTACCGAAGACTAGAGGGGGCTACATCAAAAAAACAACAGATTTAATTCTTTAAAAAAAAAAAAATTCTAAAAAATATATATTTAAAATGTAATGTAGGTACATAACACAGAAGACACTGGGAACGATGTTCACAAAAAAGGGGCAAAACTAAGGGATTCATTCAAACCCCCAAGGGTCATCGTCCCCAGGGTTACAATCCAGCGCGTTTCACGCTGGGCAAGGACCCTTCTAATATTGCCTCTCTCTCTCTCTCTCTCTTTCTCCATCACAAAAACATACCGGGCATGGCGCTTGACCAATCAGTACAACTCTTTTGTGAGGACCCACAAGCAAAACTAATGCTGATTGGCTGCACTGAAACTCTGCAAGCAATCAGTGTTAGATTAAAAAAAAAGGGAAAGGGAAAAAAGGAGAGAAGGCGTGCAATTCAATATATTTTAATCAAGTGATAATATATAATTTTCTCAGCATGTTTCTGGAGCCAGAAAGATAGATACAAAAAGAGGTCAATGCATGTTACATACAATCATACACTTAATGATATACAGTCATTAGTCCACAGGTTATGGTAGTAAACAAAGTAATATAAATAATGTCAGTCCATATCAATTATGTATTAGAATTATCACAAATGACCATATCTGTCTACAAACCACAGAGATTGTAAAACATGAAACCACAAATTTACATCACATAAGACATAATGGTACACATGCAAAGTGTGGTTTAAGGGTACCCTGCCTAACTTGAGTAAAGTGCAGCGCCATGCATGGACCCCACAGTGGAAGAATCCCCCGCTTACAAACCCCAACGTACGTTTCCTCTTTGAGTTATAGCTTTATCAGGGGGGAATATGATGAGCCCCAAGCCACAGCCTCTTTATATACCTTGTGGCATTGTAAAATGCCATATGCCAGACTCTCTATAGCGCTACACCGCTTCCTGTCTTTCACCTCCGAACCGGAAGTACAACTGCGTCACCGCGGCAGGAAGTGCGCGCACGTCCAGGAGCAGGGACGCGTCACCATGACTCCCGGACATGCGCACTCGCGGTCCTAGACGCTGTGTCTCTCAGAGGAGGGAGGGGGAATAGAGGGAGCGCAAGTGACGGCAGATCATTAGAACAGGGGTAGGTATTAACTCCTAATGGGCCAAAGTGGACATATGAGCACAGAAGGAAAATCATTAACAATGCAAAGCTATACCACATATATCAACCTAGAAAACCTTTTACAATAATAATTAATATGTGAAAGTGCGGCCACAATTACAATTATCCTGACTGTAATAAAAGTCACACTTTTTCAGCCCATGCCAATTTCGTCCGGAGGATGGTGTCCATTCACATCAGATCGTACCGAAGACTAGAGGGGGCTACATCAAAAAAACAACAGATTTAATTCTTTAAAAAAAAAAAAATTCTAAAAAATTTATATTTAAAATGTAATGTAGGTACATAACACAGAAGACACTGGGAACGATGTTCACAAAAAAGGGGCAAAACTAAGGGATTCATTCAAACCCCCAAGGGTCATCGTCCCCAGGGTTACAATCCAGCGCGTTTCACGCTGGGCAAGGACCCTTCTAATATTGCCTCTCTCTCTCTCTCTCTCTCTCTTTCTCCATCACAAAAACATACCGGGCATGGCGCTTGACCAATCAGTACAACTCTTTTGTGAGGACCCACAAGCAAAACTAATGCTGATTGGCTGCACTGAAACTCTGCAAGCAATCAGTGTTAGATTAAAAAAAAAGGGAAAGGGAAAAAAGGAGAGAAGGCGTGCAATTCAATATATTTTAATCAAGTGATAATATATAATTTTCTCAGCATATTTCTGGAGCCAGAAAGATAGATACAAAAAGAGGTCAATGCATGTTACATACAATCATACACTTAATGATATACAGTCATTAGTCCACAGGTTATGGTAGTAAACAAAGTAATATAAATAATGTCAGTCCATATCAATTATGTATTAGAATGATCACAAATGACCATATCTGTCTACAAACCACAGAGATTGTAAAACATGAAACCACAAATTTACATCACATAAGACATAATGGTACACATGCAAAGTGTGGTTTAAGGGTACCCTGCCTAACTTGAGTAAAGTGCAGCGCCATGCATGGACCCCACAGTGGAAGAATCCCCCGCTTACAAACCCCAACGTACGTTTCCTCTTTGAGTTATAGCTTTATCAGGGGGGAATATGATGAGCCCCAAGCCACAGCCTCTTTATATACCTTGTGGCATTGTAAAATGCCATATGCCAGACTCTCTATAGCGCTACACCGCTTCCTGTCTCTCACCTCCGAACCGGAAGTACAACTGCGTCACCGCGGCAGGAAGTGCGCGCACGTCCAGGAGCAGGGACGCGTCACCATGACTCCCGGACATGCGCACTCGCGGTCCTAGACGCTGTGTCTCTCAGAGGAGGGAGGGGGAATAGAGGGAGCGCAAGTGACGGCAGATCATTAGAACAGGGGTAGGTATTAACTCCTAATGGGCCAAAGTGGACATATGAGCACAGAAGGAAAATCATTAACAATGCAAAGCTATACCACATATATCAACCTAGAAAACCTTTTACAATAATAATTAATATGTGAAAGTGCGGCCACAATTACAATTATCCTGACTGTAATAAAAGTCACACTTTTTCAGCCCATGCCAATTTCGTCCGGAGGATGGTGTCCATTCACATCAGATCGTACCGAAGACTAGAGGGGGCTACATCAAAAAAACAACAGATTTAATTCTTTAAAAAAAAAAAAATTCTAAAAAATATATATTTAAAATGTAATGTAGGTACATAACACAGAAGACACTGGGAACGATGTTCACAAAAAAGGGGCAAAACTAAGGGATTCATTCAAACCCCCAAGGGTCATCGTACCCAGGGTTACAATCCAGCGCGTTTCACGCTGGGCAAGGACCCTTCTAATATTGCCTCTCTCTCTCTCTCTCTCTCTCTTTCTCCATCACAAAAACATACCGGGCATGGCGCTTGACCAATCAGTACAACTCTTTTGTGAGGACCCACAAGCAAAACTAATGCTGATTGGCTGCACTGAAACTCTGCAAGCAATCAGTGTTAGATTAAAAAAAAAGGGAAAGGGAAAAAAGGAGAGAAGGCGTGCAATTCAATATATTTTAATCAAGTGATAATATATAATTTTCTCAGCATATTTCTGGAGCCAGAAAGATAGATACAAAAAGAGGTCAATGCATGTTACATACAATCATACACTTAATGATATACAGTCATTAGTCCACAGGTTATGGTAGTAAACAAAGTAATATAAATAATGTCAGTCCATATCAATTATGTATTAGAATGATCACAAATGACCATATCTGTCTACAAACCACAGAGATTGTAAAACATGAAACCACAAATTTACATCACATAAGACATAATGGTACACATGCAAAGTGTGGTTTAAGGGTACCCTGCCTAACTTGAGTAAAGTGCAGCGCCATGCATGGACCCCACAGTGGAAGAATCCCCCGCTTACAAACCCCAACGTACGTTTCCTCTTTGAGTTATAGCTTTATCAGGGGGGAATATGATGAGCCCCAAGCCACAGCCTCTTTATATACCTTGTGGCATTGTAAAATGCCATATGCCAGACTCTCTATAGTGCTACACCGCTTCCTGTCTCTCACCTCCGAACCGGAAGTACAACTGCGTCACCGCGGCAGGAAGTGCGCGCACGTCCAGGAGCAGGGACGCGTCACCATGACTCCCGGACATGCGCACTCGCGGTCCTAGACGCTGTGTCTCTCAGAGGAGGGAGGGGGAATAGAGGGAGCGCAAGTGACGGCAGATCATTAGAACAGGGGTAGGTATTAACTCCTAATGGGCCAAAGTGGACATATGAGCACAGAAGGAAAATCATTAACAATGCAAAGCTATACCACATATATCAACCTAGAAAACCTTTTACAATAATAATTAATATGTGAAAGTGCGGCCACAATTACAATTATCCTGACTGTAATAAAAGTCACACTTTTTCAGCCCATGCCAATTTCGTCCGGAGGATGGTGTCCATTCACATCAGATCGTACCGAAGACTAGAGGGGGATACATCAAAAAAACAACAGATTTAATTCTTTAAAAAAAAAAAAATTCTAAAAAATATATATTTAAAATGTAATGTAGGTACATAACACAGAAGACACTGGGAACGATGTTCACAAAAAAGGGGCAAAACTAAGGGATTCATTCAAACCCCCAAGGGTCATCGTCCCCAGGGTTACAATCCAGCGCGTTTCACGCTGGGCAAGGACACTTCTAATATTGCCTCTCTCTCTCTCTCTCTCTCTCTTTCTCCATCACAAAAACATACCGGGCATGGCGCTTGACCAATCAGTACAACTCTTTTGTGAGGACCCACAAGCAAAACTAATGCTGATTGGCTGCACTGAAACTCTGCAAGCAATCAGTGTTAGATTAAAAAAAAAGGGAAAGGGAAAAAAGGAGAGAAGGCGTGCAATTCAATATATTTTAATCAAGTGATAATATATAATTTTCTCAGCATATTTCTGAAGCCAGAAAGATAGATACAAAAAGAGGTCAATGCATGTTACATACAATCATACACTTAATGATATACAGTCATTAGTCCACAGGTTATGGTAGTAAACAAAGTAATATAAATAATGTCAGTCCATATCAATTATGTATTAGAATGATCACAAATGACCATATCTGTCTACAAACCACAGAGATTGTAAAACATGAAACCACAAATTTACATCACATAAGACATAATGGTACACATGCAAAGTGTGGTTTAAGGGTACCCTGCCTAACTTGAGTAAAGTGCAGCGCCATGCATGGACCCCACAGTGGAAGAATCCCCCGCTTACAAACCCCAACGTACGTTTCCTCTTTGAGTTATAGCTTTATCAGGGGGGAATATGATGAGCCCCAAGCCACAGCCTCTTTATATACCTTGTGGCATTGTAAAATGCCATATGCCAGACTCTCTATAGCGCTACACCGCTTCCTGTCTCTCACCTCCGAACCGGAAGTACAACTGCGTCACCGCGGCAGGAAGTGCGCGCACGTCCAGGAGCAGGGACGCGTCACCATGACTCCCGGACATGCGCACTCGCGGTCCTAGACGCTGTGTCTCTCAGAGGAGGGAGGGGGAATAGAGGGAGCGCAAGTGACGGCAGATCATTAGAACAGGGGTAGGTATTAACTCCTAATGGGCCAAAGTGGACATATGAGCACAGAAGGAAAATCATTAACAATGCAAAGCTATACCACATATATCAACCTAGAAAACCTTTTACAATAATAATTAATATGTGAAAGTGCGGCCACAATTACAATTATCCTGACTGTAATAAAAGTCACACTTTTTCAGCCCATGCCAATTTCGTCCGGAGGATGGTGTCCATTCACATCAGATCGTACCGAAGACTAGAGGGGGCTACATCAAAAAAACAACAGATTTAATTCTTTAAAAAAAAAAAAATTCTAAAAAATATATATTTAAAATGTAATGTAGGTACATAACACAGAAGACACTGGGAACGATGTTCACAAAAAAGGGGCAAAACTAAGGGATTCATTCAAACCCCCAAGGGTCATCGTCCCCAGGGTTACAATCCAGCGCGTTTCACGCTGGGCAAGGACCCTTCTAATATTGCCTCTCTCTCTCTCTCTCTCTCTCTTTCTCCATCACAAAAACATACCGGGCATGGCGCTTGACCAATCAGTACAACTCTTTTGTGAGGACCCACAAGCAAAACTAATGCTGATTGGCTGCACTGAAACTCTGCAAGCAATCAGTGTTAGATTAAAAAAAAAGGGAAAGGGAAAAAAGGAGAGAAGGCGTGCAATTCAATATATTTTAATCAAGTGATAATATATAATTTTCTCAGCATATTTCTGGAGCCAGAAAGATAGATACAAAAAGAGGTCAATGCATGTTACATACAATCATACACTTAATGATATACAGTCATTAGTCCACAGGTTATGGTAGTAAACAAAGTAATATAAATAATGTCAGTCCATATCAATTATGTATTAGAATGATCACAAATGACCATATCTGTCTACAAACCACAGAGATTGTAAAACATGAAACCACAAATTTACATCACATAAGACATAATGGTACACATGCAAAGTGTGGTTTAAGGGTACCCTGCCTAACTTGAGTAAAGTGCAGCGCCATGCATGGACCCCACAGTGGAAGAATACCCCGCTTACAAACCCCAACGTACGTTTCCTCTTTGAGTTATAGCTTTATCAGGGGGGAATATGATGAGCCCCAAGCCACAGCCTCTTTATATACCTTGTGGCATTGTAAAATGCCATATGCCAGACTCTCTATAGCGCTACACCGCTTCCTGTCTCTCACCTCCGAACCGGAAGTACAACTGCGTCACCGCGGCAGGAAGTGCGCGCACGTCCAGGAGCAGGGACGCGTCACCATGACTCCCGGACATGCGCACTCGCGGTCCTAGACGCTGTGTCTCTCAGAGGAGGGAGGGGGAATAGAGGGAGCGCAAGTGACGGCAGATCATTAGAACAGGGGTAGGTATTAACTCCTAATGGGCCAAAGTGGACATATGAGCACAGAAGGAAAATCATTAACAATGCAAAGCTATACCACATATATCAACCTAGAAAACCTTTTACAATAATAATTAATATGTGAAAGTGCGGCCACAATTACAATTATCCTGACTGTAATAAAAGTCACACTTTTTCAGCCCATGCCAATTTCGTCCGGAGGATGGTGTCCATTCACATCAGATCGTACCGAAGACTAGAGGGGGCTACATCAAAAAAACAACAGATTTAATTCTTTAAAAAAAAAAAAATTCTAAAAAATATATATTTAAAATGTAATGTAGGTACATAACACAGAAGACACTGGGAACGATGTTCACAAAAAAGGGGCAAAACTAAGGGATTCATTCAAACCCCCAAGGGTCTTCGTCCCCAGGGTTACAATCCAGCGCGTTTCACGCTGGGCAAGGACCCTTCTAATATTGCCTCTCTCTCTCTCTCTCTCTCTCTTTCTCCATCACAAAAACATACCGGGCATGGCGCTTGACCAATCAGTACAACTCTTTTGTGAGGACCCACAAGCAAAACTAATGCTGATTGGCTGCACTGAAACTCTGCAAGCAATCAGTGTTAGATTAAAAAAAAAGGGAAAGGGAAAAAAGGAGAGAAGGCGTGCAATTCAATATATTTTAATCAAGTGATAATATATAATTTTCTCAGCATATTTCTGGAGCCAGAAAGATAGATACAAAAAGAGGTCAATGCATGTTACATACAATCATACACTTAATGATATACAGTCATTAGTCCACAGGTTATGGTAGTAAACAAAGTAATATAAATAATGTCAGTCCATATCAATTATGTATTAGAATGATCACAAATGACCATATCTGTCTACAAACCACAGAGATTGTAAAACATGAAACCACAAATTTACATCACATAAGACATAATGGTACACATGCAAAGTGTGGTTTAAGGGTACCCTGCCTAACTTGAGTAAAGTGCAGCGCCATGCATGGACCCCACAGTGGAAGAATCCCCCGCTTACAAACCCCAACGTACGTTTCCTCTTTGAGTTATAGCTTTATCAGGGGGGAATATGATGAGCCCCAAGCCACAGCCTCTTTATATACCTTGTGGCATTGTAAAATGCCATATGCCAGACTCTCTATAGCGCTACACCGCTTCCTGTCTCTCACCTCCGAACCGGAAGTACAACTGCGTCACCGCGGCAGGAAGTGCGCGCACGTCCAGGAGCAGGGACGCGTCACCATGACTCCCGGACATGCGCACTCGCGGTCCTAGACGCTGTGTCTCTCAGAGGAGGGAGGGGGAATAGAGGGAGCGCAAGTGACGGCAGATCATTAGAACAGGGGTAGGTATTAACTCCTAATGGGCCAAAGTGGACATATGAGCACAGAAGGAAAATCATTAACAATGCAAAGCTATACCACATATATCAACCTAGAAAACCTTTTACAATAATAATTAATATGTGAAAGTGCGGCCACAATTACAATTATCCTGACTGTAATAAAAGTCACACTTTTTCAGCCCATGCCAATTTCGTCCGGAGGATGGTGTCCATTCACATCAGATCGTACCGAAGACTAGAGGGGGCTACATCAAAAAAACAACAGATTTAATTCTTTAAAAAAAAAAAAATTCTAAAAAATATATATTTAAAATGTAATGTAGGTACATAACACAGAAGACACTGGGAACGATGTTCACAAAAAAGGGGCAAAACTAAGGGATTCATTCAAACCCCCAAGGGTCATCGTCCCCAGGGTTACAATCCAGCGCGTTTCACGCTGGGCAAGGACCCTTCTAATATTGCCTCTCTCTCTCTCTCTCTCTCTCTTTCTCCATCACAAAAACATACCGGGCATGGCGCTTGACCAATCAGTACAACTCTTTTGTGAGGACCCACAAGCAAAACTAATGCTGATTGGCTGCACTGAAACTCTGCAAGCAATCAGTGTTAGATTAAAAAAAAAGGGAAAGGGAAAAAAGGAGAGAAGGCGTGCAATTCAATATATTTTAATCAAGTGATAATATATAATTTTCTCAGCATATTTCTGGAGCCAGAAAGATAGATACAAAAAGAGGTCAATGCATGTTACATACAATCATACACTTAATGATATACAGTCATTAGTCCACAGGTTATGGTAGTAAACAAAGTAATATAAATAATGTCAGTCCATATCAATTATGTATTAGAATGATCACAAATGACCATATCTGTCTACAAACCACAGAGATTGTAAAACATGAAACCACAAATTTACATCACATAAGACATAATGGTACACATGCAAAGTGTGGTTTAAGGGTACCCTGCCTAACTTGAGTAAAGTGCAGCGCCATGCATGGACCCCACAGTGGAAGAATCCCCCGCTTACAAACCCCAACGTACGTTTCCTCTTTGAGTTATAGCTTTATCAGGGGGGAATATGATGAGCCCCAAGCCACAGCCTCTTTATATACCTTGTGGCATTGTAAAATGCCATATGCCAGACTCTCTATAGTGCTACACCGCTTCCTGTCTCTCACCTCCGAACCGGAAGTACAACTGCGTCACCGCGGCAGGAAGTGCGCGCACGTCCAGGAGCAGGGACGCGTCACCATGACTCCCGGACATGCGCACTCGCGGTCCTAGACGCTGTGTCTCTCAGAGGAGGGAGGGGGAATAGAGGGAGCGCAAGTGACGGCAGATCATTAGAACAGGGGTAGGTATTAACTCCTAATGGGCCAAAGTGGACATATGAGCACAGAAGGAAAATCATTAACAATGCAAAGCTATACCACATATATCAACCTAGAAAACCTTTTACAATAATAATTAATATGTGAAAGTGCGGCCACAATTACAATTATCCTGACTGTAATAAAAGTCACACTTTTTCAGCCCATGCCAATTTCGTCCGGAGGATGGTGTCCATTCACATCAGATCGTACCGAAGACTAGAGGGGGATACATCAAAAAAACAACAGATTTAATTCTTTAAAAAAAAAAAAATTCTAAAAAATATATATTTAAAATGTAATGTAGGTACATAACACAGAAGACACTGGGAACGATGTTCACAAAAAAGGGGCAAAACTAAGGGATTCATTCAAACCCCCAAGGGTCATCGTCCCCAGGGTTACAATCCAGCGCGTTTCACGCTGGGCAAGGACACTTCTAATATTGCCTCTCTCTCTCTCTCTCTCTCTCTTTCTCCATCACAAAAACATACCGGGCATGGCGCTTGACCAATCAGTACAACTCTTTTGTGAGGACCCACAAGCAAAACTAATGCTGATTGGCTGCACTGAAACTCTGCAAGCAATCAGTGTTAGATTAAAAAAAAAGGGAAAGGGAAAAAAGGAGAGAAGGCGTGCAATTCAATATATTTTAATCAAGTGATAATATATAATTTTCTCAGCATATTTCTGAAGCCAGAAAGATAGATACAAAAAGAGGTCAATGCATGTTACATACAATCATACACTTAATGATATACAGTCATTAGTCCACAGGTTATGGTAGTAAACAAAGTAATATAAATAATGTCAGTCCATATCAATTATGTATTAGAATGATCACAAATGACCATATCTGTCTACAAACCACAGAGATTGTAAAACATGAAACCACAAATTTACATCACATAAGACATAATGGTACACATGCAAAGTGTGGTTTAAGGGTACCCTGCCTAACTTGAGTAAAGTGCAGCGCCATGCATGGACCCCACAGTGGAAGAATCCCCCGCTTACAAACCCCAACGTACGTTTCCTCTTTGAGTTATAGCTTTATCAGGGGGGAATATGATGAGCCCCAAGCCACAGCCTCTTTATATACCTTGTGGCATTGTAAAATGCCATATGCCAGACTCTCTATAGCGCTACACCGCTTCCTGTCTCTCACCTCCGAACCGGAAGTACAACTGCGTCACCGCGGCAGGAAGTGCGCGCACGTCCAGGAGCAGGGACGCGTCACCATGACTCCCGGACATGCGCACTCGCGGTCCTAGACGCTGTGTCTCTCAGAGGAGGGAGGGGGAATAGAGGGAGCGCAAGTGACGGCAGATCATTAGAACAGGGGTAGGTATTAACTCCTAATGGGCCAAAGTGGACATATGAGCACAGAAGGAAAATCATTAACAATGCAAAGCTATACCACATATATCAACCTAGAAAACCTTTTACAATAATAATTAATATGTGAAAGTGCGGCCACAATTACAATTATCCTGACTGTAATAAAAGTCACACTTTTTCAGCCCATGCCAATTTCGTCCGGAGGATGGTGTCCATTCACATCAGATCGTACCGAAGACTAGAGGGGGCTACATCAAAAAAACAACAGATTTAATTCTTTAAAAAAAAAAAAATTCTAAAAAATATATATTTAAAATGTAATGTAGGTACATAACACAGAAGACACTGGGAACGATGTTCACAAAAAAGGGGCAAAACTAAGGGATTCATTCAAACCCCCAAGGGTCATCGTCCCCAGGGTTACAATCCAGCGCGTTTCACGCTGGGCAAGGACCCTTCTAATATTGCCTCTCTCTCTCTCTCTCTCTCTCTTTCTCCATCACAAAAACATACCGGGCATGGCGCTTGACCAATCAGTACAACTCTTTTGTGAGGACCCACAAGCAAAACTAATGCTGATTGGCTGCACTGAAACTCTGCAAGCAATCAGTGTTAGATTAAAAAAAAAGGGAAAGGGAAAAAAGGAGAGAAGGCGTGCAATTCAATATATTTTAATCAAGTGATAATATATAATTTTCTCAGCATATTTCTGGAGCCAGAAAGATAGATACAAAAAGAGGTCAATGCATGTTACATACAATCATACACTTAATGATATACAGTCATTAGTCCACAGGTTATGGTAGTAAACAAAGTAATATAAATAATGTCAGTCCATATCAATTATGTATTAGAATGATCACAAATGACCATATCTGTCTACAAACCACAGAGATTGTAAAACATGAAACCACAAATTTACATCACATAAGACATAATGGTACACATGCAAAGTGTGGTTTAAGGGTACCCTGCCTAACTTGAGTAAAGTGCAGCGCCATGCATGGACCCCACAGTGGAAGAATACCCCGCTTACAAACCCCAACGTACGTTTCCTCTTTGAGTTATAGCTTTATCAGGGGGGAATATGATGAGCCCCAAGCCACAGCCTCTTTATATACCTTGTGGCATTGTAAAATGCCATATGCCAGACTCTCTATAGCGCTACACCGCTTCCTGTCTCTCACCTCCGAACCGGAAGTACAACTGCGTCACCGCGGCAGGAAGTGCGCGCACGTCCAGGAGCAGGGACGCGTCACCATGACTCCCGGACATGCGCACTCGCGGTCCTAGACGCTGTGTCTCTCAGAGGAGGGAGGGGGAATAGAGGGAGCGCAAGTGACGGCAGATCATTAGAACAGGGGTAGGTATTAACTCCTAATGGGCCAAAGTGGACATATGAGCACAGAAGGAAAATCATTAACAATGCAAAGCTATACCACATATATCAACCTAGAAAACCTTTTACAATAATAATTAATATGTGAAAGTGCGGCCACAATTACAATTATCCTGACTGTAATAAAAGTCACACTTTTTCAGCCCATGCCAATTTCGTCCGGAGGATGGTGTCCATTCACATCAGATCGTACCGAAGACTAGAGGGGGCTACATCAAAAAAACAACAGATTTAATTCTTTAAAAAAAAAAAAATTCTAAAAAATATATATTTAAAATGTAATGTAGGTACATAACACAGAAGACACTGGGAACGATGTTCACAAAAAAGGGGCAAAACTAAGGGATTCATTCAAACCCCCAAGGGTCATCGTCCCCAGGGTTACAATCCAGCGCGTTTCACGCTGGGCAAGGACCCTTCTAATATTGCCTCTCTCTCTCTCTCTCTCTCTCTTTCTCCATCACAAAAACATACCGGGCATGGCGCTTGACCAATCAGTACAACTCTTTTGTGAGGACCCACAAGCAAAACTAATGCTGATTGGCTGCACTGAAACTCTGCAAGCAATCAGTGTTAGATTAAAAAAAAAGGGAAAGGGAAAAAAGGAGAGAAGGCGTGCAATTCAATATATTTTAATCAAGTGATAATATATAATTTTCTCAGCATATTTCTGGAGCCAGAAAGATAGATACAAAAAGAGGTCAATGCATGTTACATACAATCATACACTTAATGATATACAGTCATTAGTCCACAGGTTATGGTAGTAAACAAAGTAATATAAATAATGTCAGTCCATATCAATTATGTATTAGAATGATCACAAATGACCATATCTGTCTACAAACCACAGAGATTGTAAAACATGAAACCACAAATTTACATCACATAAGACATAATGGTACACATGCAAAGTGTGGTTTAAGGGTACCCTGCCTAACTTGAGTAAAGTGCAGCGCCATGCATGGACCCCACAGTGGAAGAATCCCCCGCTTACAAACCCCAATGTACGTTTCCTCTTTGAGTTATAGCTTTATCAGGGGGGAATATGATGAGCCCCAAGCCACAGCCTCTTTATATACCTTGTGGCATTGTAAAATGCCATATGCCAGACTCTCTATAGCGCTACACCGCTTCCTGTCTCTCACCTCCGAACCGGAAGTACAACTGCGTCACCGCGGCAGGAAGTGCGCGCACGTCCAGGAGCAGGGACGCGTCACCATGACTCCCGGACATGCGCACTCGCGGTCCTAGACACTGTGTCTCTCAGAGGAGGGAGGGGGAATAGAGGGAGCGCAAGTGACGGCAGATCATTAGAACAGGGGTAGGTATTAACTCCTAATGGGCCAAAGTGGACATATGAGCACAGAAGGAAAATCATTAACAATGCAAAGCTATACCACATATATCAACCTAGAAAACCTTTTACAATAATAATTAATATGTGAAAGTGCGGCCACAATTACAATTATCCTGACTGTAATAAAAGTCACACTTTTTCAGCCCATGCCAATTTCGTCCGGAGGATGGTGTCCATTCACATCAGATCGTACCGAAGACTAGAGGGGGCTACATCAAAAAAACAACAGATTTAATTCTTTAAAAAAAAAAAAATTCTAAAAAATATATATTTAAAATGTAATGTAGGTACATAACACAGAAGACACTGGGAACGATGTTCACAAAAAAGGGGCAAAACTAAGGGATTCATTCAAACCCCCAAGGGTCATCGTCCCCAGGGTTACAATCCAGCGCGTTTCACGCTGGGCAAGGACCCTTCTAATATTGCCTCTCTCTCTCTCTCTCTTTCTCCATCACAAAAACAAACCGGGCATGGCGCTTGACCAATCAGTACAACTCTTTTGTGAGGACCCACAAGCAAAACTAATGCTGATTGGCTGCACTGAAACTCTGCAAGCAATCAGTGTTAGATTAAAAAAAAAGGGAAAGGGAAAAAAGGAGAGAAGGCGTGCAATTCAATATATTTTAATCAAGTGATAATATATAATTTTCTCAGCATATTTCTGGAGCCAGAAAGATAGATACAAAAAGAGGTCAATGCATGTTACATACAATCATACACTTAATGATATACAGTCATTAGTCCACAGGTTATGGTAGTAAACAAAGTAATATAAATAATGTCAGTCCATATCAATTATGTATTAGAATGATCACAAATGACCATATCTGTCTACAAACCACAGAGATTGTAAAACATGAAACCACAAATTTACATCACATAAGACATAATGGTACACATGCAAAGTGTGGTTTAAGGGTACCCTGCCTAACTTGAGTAAAGTGCAGCGCCATGCATGGACCCCACAGTGGAAGAATCCCCCGCTTACAAACCCCAACGTACGTTTCCTCTTTGAGTTATAGCTTTATCAGGGGGGAATATGATGAGCCCCAAGCCACAGCCTCTTTATATACCTTGTGGCATTGTAAAATGCCATATGCCAGACTCTCTATAGCGCTACACCGCTTCCTGTCTCTCACCTCCGAACCGGAAGTACAACTGCGTCACCGCGGCAGGAAGTGCGCGCACGTCCAGGAGCAGGGACGCGTCACCATGACTCCCGGACATGCGCACTCGCGGTCCTAGACGCTGTGTCTCTCAGAGGAGGGAGGGGGAATAGAGGGAGCGCAAGTGACGGCAGATCATTAGAACAGGGGTAGGTATTAACTCCTAATGGGCCAAAGTGGACATATGAGCACAGAAGGAAAATCATTAACAATGCAAAGCTATACCACATATATCAACCTAGAAAACCTTTTACAATAATAATTAATATGTGAAAGTGCGGCCACAATTACAATTATCCTGACTGTAATAAAAGTCACACTTTTTCAGCCCATGCCAATTTCGTCCGGAGGATGGTGTCCATTCACATCAGATCGTACCGAAGACTAGAGGGGGCTACATCAAAAAAACAACAGATTTAATTTTTTAAAAAAAAAAAAATTCTAAAAAATATATATTTAAAATGTAATGTAGGTACATAACACAGAAGACACTGGGAACGATGTTCACAAAAAAGGGGCAAAACTAAGGGATTCATTCAAACCCCCAAGGGTCATCGTCCCCAGGGTTACAATCCAGCGCGTTTCACGCTGGGCAAGGACCCTTCTAATATTGCCTCTCTCTCTCTCTCTCTCTCTCTTTCTCCATCACAAAAACATACCGGGCATGGCGCTTGACCAATCAGTACAACTCTTTTGTGAGGACCCACAAGCAAAACTAATGCTGATTGGCTGCACTGAAACTCTGCAAGCAATCAGTGTTAGATTAAAAAAAAAGGGAAAGGGAAAAAAGGAGAGAAGGCGTGCAATTTAATATATTTTAATCAAGTGATAATATATAATTTTCTCAGCATATTTCTGGAGCCAGAAAGATAGATACAAAAAGAGGTCAATGCATGTTACATACAATCATACACTTAATGATATACAGTCATTAGTCCACAGGTTATGGTAGTAAACAAAGTAATATAAATAATGTCAGTCCATATCAATTATGTATTAGAATGATCACAAATGACCATATCTGTCTACAAACCACAGAGATTGTAAAACATGAAACCACAAATTTACATCACATAAGACATAATGGTACACATGCAAAGTGTGGTTTAAGGGTACCCTGCCTAACTTGAGTAAAATGCAGCGCCATGCATGGACCCCACAGTGGAAGAATCCCCCGCTTACAAACCCCAACGTACGTTTCCTCTTTGAGTTATAGCTTTATCAGGGGGGAATATGATGAGCCCCAAGCCACAGCCTCTTTATATACCTTGTGGCATTGTAAAATGCCATATGCCAGACTCTCTATAGCGCTACACCGCTTCCTGTCTCTCACCTCCGAACCGGAAGTACAACTGCGTCACCGCGGCAGGAAGTGCGCGCACGTCCAGGAGCAGGGACGCGTCACCATGACTCCCGGACATGCGCACTCGCGGTCCTAGACGCTGTGTCTCTCAGAGGAGGGAGGGGGAATAGAGGGAGCGCAAGTGACGGCAGATCATTAGAACAGGGGTAGGTATTAACTCCTAATGGGCCAAAGTGGACATATGAGCACAGAAGGAAAATCATTAACAATGCAAAGCTATACCACATATATCAACCTAGAAAACCTTTTACAATAATAATTAATATGTGAAAGTGCGGCCACAATTACAATTATCCTGACTGTAATAAAAGTCACACTTTTTCAGCCCATGCCAATTTCGTCCGGAGGATGGTGTCCATTCACATCAGATCGTACCGAAGACTAGAGGGGGCTACATCAAAAAAACAACAGATTTAATTCTTTAAAAAAAAAAAATTCTAAAAAATATATATTTAAAATGTAATGTAGGTACATAACACAGAAGACACTGGGAACGATGTTCACAAAAAAGGGGCAAAACTAAGGGATTCATTCAAACCCCCAAGGGTCATCGTCCCCAGGGTTACAATCCAGCGCGTTTCACGCTGGGCAAGGACCCTTCTAATATTGCCTCTCTCTCTCTCTCTCTCTCTCTCTCTTTCTCTATCACAAAAACATACCGGGCATGGCGCTTGACCAATCAGTACAACTCTTTTGTGAGGACCCACAAGCAAAACTAATGCTGATTGGCTGCACTGAAACTCTGCAAGCAATCAGTGTTAGATTAAAAAAAAAGGGAACGGGAAAAAAGGAGAGAAGGCGTGCAATTCAATATATTTTAATCAAGTGATAATATATAATTTTCTCAGCATATTTCTGGAGCCAGAAAGATAGATACAAAAAGAGGTCAATGCATGTTACATACAATCATACACTTAATGATATACAGTCATTAGTCCACAGGTTATGGTAGTAAACAAAGTAATATAAATAATGTCAGTCCATATCAATTATGTATTAGAATGATCACAAATGACCATATCTGTCTACAAACCACAGAGATTGTAAAACATGAAACCACAAATTTACATCACATAAGACATAATGGTACACATGCAAAGTGTGGTTTAAGGGTACCCTGCCTAACTTGAGTAAAGTGCAGCGCCATGCATGGACCCCACAGTGGAAGAATCCCCCGCTTACAAACCCCAACGTACGTTTCCTCTTTGAGTTATAGCTTTATCAGGGGGGAATATGATGAGCCCCAAGCCACAGCCTCTTTATATACCTTGTGGCATTGTAAAATGCCATATGCCAGACTCTCTATAGCGCTACACCGCTTCCTGTCTCTCACCTCCGAACCGGAAGTACAACTGCGTCACCGCGGCAGGAAGTGCGCGCACGTCCAGGAGCAGGGACGCGTCACCATGACTCCCGGACATGCGCACTCGCGGTCCTAGACGCTGTGTCTCTCAGAGGAGGGAGGGGGAATAGAGGGAGCGCAAGTGACGGCAGATCATTAGAACAGGGGTAGGTATTAACTCCTAATGGGCCAAAGTGGACATATGAGCACAGAAGGAAAATCATTAACAATGCAAAGCTATACCACATATATCAACCTAGAAAACCTTTTACAATAATAATTAATATGTGAAAGTGCGGCCACAATTACAATTATCCTGACTGTAATAAAAGTCACACTTTTTCAGCCCATGCCAATTTCGTCCGGAGGATGGTGTCCATTCACATCAGATCGTACCGAAGACTAGAGGGGGCTACATCAAAAAAACAACAGATTTAATTCTTTAAAAAAAAAAAATTCTAAAAAATATATATTTAAAATGTAATGTAGGTACATAACACAGAAGACACTGGGAACGATGTTCACAAAAAAGGGGCAAAACTAAGGGATTCATTCAAACCCCCAAGGGTCATCGTCCCCAGGGTTACAATCCAGCGCGTTTCACGCTGGGCAAGGACCCTTCTAATATTGCCTCTCTCTCTCTCTCTCTCTCTCTCTTTCTCCATCACAAAAACATACCGGGCATGGCGCTTGACCAATCAGTACAACTCTTTTGTGAGGACCCACAAGCAAAACTAATGCTGATTGGCTGCACTGAAACTCTGCAAGCAATCAGTGTTAGATTAAAAAAAAAGGGAAAGGGAAAAAAGGAGAGAAGGCGTGCAATTCAATATATTTTAATCAAGTGATAATATATAATTTTCTCAGCATATTTCTGGAGCCAGAAAGATAGATACAAAAAGAGGTCAATGCATGTTACATACAATCATACACTTAATGATATACAGTCATTAGTCCACAGGTTATGGTAGTAAACAAAGTAATATAAATAATGTCAGTCCATATCAATTATGTATTAGAATGATCACAAATGACCATATCTGTCTACAAACCACAGAGATTGTAAAACATGAAACCACAAATTTACATCACATAAGACATAATGGTACACATGCAAAGTGTGGTTTAAGGGTACCCTGCCTAACTTGAGTAAAGTGCAGCGCCATGCATGGACCCCACAGTGGAAGAATCCCCCGCTTACAAACCCCAACGTACGTTTCCTCTTTGAGTTATAGCTTTATCAGGGGGGAATATGATGAGCCCCAAGCCACAGCCTCTTTATATACCTTGTGGCATTGTAAAATGCCATATGCCAGACTCTCTATAGCGCTACACCGCTTCCTGTCTCTCACCTCCGAACCGGAAGTACAACTGCGTCACCGCGGCAGGAAGTGCGCGCACGTCCAGGAGCAGGGACGCGTCACCATGACTCCCGGACATGCGCACTCGCGGTCCTAGACGCTGTGTCTCTCAGAGGAGGGAGGGGGAATAGAGGGAGCGCAAGTGACGGCAGATCATTAGAACAGGGGTAGGTATTAACTCCTAATGGGCCAAAGTGGACATATGAGCACAGAAGGAAAATCATTAACAATGCAAAGCTATACCACATATATCAACCTAGAAAACCTTTTACAATAATAATTAATATGTGAAAGTGCGGCCACAATTACAATTATCCTGACTGTAATAAAAGTCACACTTTTTCAGCCCATGCCAATTTCGTCCGGAGGATGGTGTCCATTCACATCAGATCGTACCGAAGACTAGAGGGGGCTACATCAAAAAAACAACAGATTTAATTCTTTAAAAAAAAAAAATTCTAAAAAATATATATTTAAAATGTAATGTAGGTACATAACACAGAAGACACTGGGAACGATGTTCACAAAAAAGGGGCAAAACTAAGGGATTCATTCAAACCCCCAAGGGTCATCGTCCCCAGGGTTACAATCCAGCGCGTTTCACGCTGGGCAAGGACCCTTCTAATATTGCCTCTCTCTCTCTCTCTCTCTCTCTCTTTCTCCATCACAAAAACATACCGGGCATGGCGCTTGACCAATCAGTACAACTCTTTTGTGAGGACCCACAAGCAAAACTAATGCTGATTGGCTGCACTGAAACTCTGCAAGCAATCAGTGTTAGATTAAAAAAAAAGGGAAAGGGAAAAAAGGAGAGAAGGCGTGCAATTCAATATATTTTAATCAAGTGATAATATATAATTTTCTCAGCATATTTCTGGAGCCAGAAAGATAGATACAAAAAGAGGTCAATGCATGTTACATACAATCATACACTTAATGATATACAGTCATTAGTCCACAGGTTATGGTAGTAAACAAAGTAATATAAATAATGTCAGTCCATATCAATTATGTATTAGAATGATCACAAATGACCATATCTGTCTACAAACCACAGAGATTGTAAAACATGAAACCACAAATTTACATCACATAAGACATAATGGTACACATGCAAAGTGTGGTTTAAGGGTACCCTGCCTAACTTGAGTAAAGTGCAGCGCCATGCATGGACCCCACAGTGGAAGAATCCCCCGCTTACAAACCCCAACGTACGTTTCCTCTTTGAGTTATAGCTTTATCAGGGGGGAATATGATGAGCCCCAAGCCACAGCCTCTTTATATACCTTGTGGCATTGTAAAATGCCATATGCCAGACTCTCTATAGCGCTACACCGCTTCCTGTCTCTCACCTCCGAACCGGAAGTACAACTGCATCACCGCGGCAGGAAGTGCGCGCACGTCCAGGAGCAGGGACGCGTCACCATGACTCCCGGACATGCGCACTCGCGGTCCTAGACGCTGTGTCTCTCAGAGGAGGGAGGGGGAATAGAGGGAGCGCAAGTGACGGCAGATCATTAGAACAGGGGTAGGTATTAACTCCTAATGGGCCAAAGTGGACATATGAGCACAGAAGGAAAATCATTAACAATGCAAAGCTATACCACATATATCAACCTAGAAAACCTTTTACAATAATAATTAATATGTGAAAGTGCGGCCACAATTACAATTATCCTGACTGTAATAAAAGTCACACTTTTTCAGCCCATGCCAATTTCGTCCGGAGGATGGTGTCCATTCACATCAGATCGTACCGAAGACTAGAGGGGGCTACATCAAAAAAACAACAGATTTAATTCTTTAAAAAAAAAAAATTCTAAAAAATATATATTTAAAATGTAATGTAGGTACATAACACAGAAGACACTGGGAACGATGTTCACAAAAAAGGGGCAAAACTAAGGGATTCATTCAAACCCCCAAGGGTCATCGTCCCCAGGGTTACAATCCAGCGCGTTTCACGCTGGGCAAGGACCCTTCTAATATTGCCTCTCTCTCTCTCTCTCTCTTTCTCCATCACAAAAACATACCGGGCATGGCGCTTGACCAATCAGTACAACTCTTTTGTGAGGACCCACAAGCAAAACTAATGCTGATTGGCTGCACTGAAACTCTGCAAGCAATCAGTGTTAGATTAAAAAAAAAGGGAAAGGGAAAAAAGGAGAGAAGGCGTGCAATTCAATATATTTTAATCAAGTGATAATATATAATTTTCTCAGCATATTTCTGGAGCCAGAAAGATAGATACAAAAAGAGGTCAATGCATGTTACATACAATCATACACTTAATGATATACAGTCATTAGTCCACAGGTTATGGTAGTAAACAAAGTAATATAAATAATGTCAGTCCATATCAATTATGTATTAGAATGATCACAAATGACCATATCTGTCTACAAACCACAGAGATTGTAAAACATGAAACCACAAATTTACATCACATAAGACATAATGGTACACATGCAAAGTGTGGTTTAAGGGTACCCTGCCTAACTTGAGTAAAGTGCAGCGCCATGCATGGACCCCACAGTGGAAGAATCCCCCGCTTACAAACCCCAACGTACGTTTCCTCTTTGAGTTATAGCTTTATCAGGGGGGAATATGATGAGCCCCAAGCCACAGCCTCTTTATATACCTTGTGGCATTGTAAAATGCCATATGCCAGACTCTCTATAGCGCTACACCGCTTCCTGTCTCTCACCTCCGAACCGGAAGTACAACTGCGTCACCGCGGCAGGAAGTGCGCGCACGTCCAGGAGCAGGGACGCGTCACCATGACTCCCGGACATGCGCACTCGCGGTCCTAGACGCTGTGTCTCTCAGAGGAGGGAGGGGGAATAGAGGGAGCGCAAGTGACGGCAGATCATTAGAACAGGGGTAGGTATTAACTCCTAATGGGCCAAAGTGGACATATGAGCACAGAAGGAAAATCATTAACAATGCAAAGCTATACCACATATATCAACCTAGAAAACCTTTTACAATAATAATTAATATGTGAAAGTGCGGCCACAATTACAATTATCCTGACTGTAATAAAAGTCACACTTTTTCAGCCCATGCCAATTTCGTCCGGAGGATGGTGTCCATTCACATCAGATCGTACCGAAGACTAGAGGGGGCTACATCAAAAAAACAACAGATTTAATTCTTTAAAAAAAAAAAATTCTAAAAAATATATATTTAAAATGTAATGTAGGTACATAACACAGAAGACACTGGGAACGATGTTCACAAAAAAGGGGCAAAACTAAGGGATTCATTCAAACCCCCAAGGGTCATCGTCCCCAGGGTTACAATCCAGCGCGTTTCACGCTGGGCAAGGACCCTTCTAATATTGCCTCTCTCTCTCTCTCTCTCTCTCTCTTTCTCCATCACAAAAACATACCGGGCATGGCGCTTGACCAATCAGTACAACTCTTTTGTGAGGACCCACAAGCAAAACTAATGCTGATTGGCTGCACTGAAACTCTGCAAGCAATCAGTGTTAGATTAAAAAAAAAGGGAAAGGGAAAAAAGGAGAGAAGGCGTGCAATTCAATATATTTTAATCAAGTGATAATATATAATTTTCTCAGCATATTTCTGGAGCCAGAAAGATAGATACAAAAAGAGGTCAATGCATGTTACATACAATCATACACTTAATGATATACAGTCATTAGTCCACAGGTTATGGTAGTAAACAAAGTAATATAAATAATGTCAGTCCATATCAATTATGTATTAGAATGATCACAAATGACCATATCTGTCTACAAACCACAGAGATTGTAAAACATGAAACCACAAATTTACATCACATAAGACATAATGGTACACATGCAAAGTGTGGTTTAAGGGTACCCTGCCTAACTTGAGTAAAGTGCAGCGCCATGCATGGACCCCACAGTGGAAGAATCCCCCGCTTACAAACCCCAACGTACGTTTCCTCTTTGAGTTATAGCTTTATCAGGGGGGAATATGATGAGCCCCAAGCCACAGCCTCTTTATATACCTTGTGGCATTGTAAAATGCCATATGCCAGACTCTCTATAGCGCTACACCGCTTCCTGTCTCTCACCTCCGAACCGGAAGTACAACTGCGTCACCGCGGCAGGAAGTGCGCGCACGTCCAGGAGCAGGGACGCGTCACCATGACTCCCGGACATGCGCACTCGCGGTCCTAGACGCTGTGTCTCTCAGAGGAGGGAGGGGGAATAGAGGGAGCGCAAGTGACGGCAGATCATTAGAACAGGGGTAGGTATTAACTCCTAATGGGCCAAAGTGGACATATGAGCACAGAAGGAAAATCATTAACAATGCAAAGCTATACCACATATATCAACCTAGAAAACCTTTTACAATAATAATTAATATGTGAAAGTGCGGCCACAATTACAATTATCCTGACTGTAATAAAAGTCACACTTTTTCAGCCCATGCCAATTTCGTCCGGAGGATGGTGTCCATTCACATCAGATCGTACCGAAGACTAGAGGGGGCTACATCAAAAAAACAACAGATTTAATTCTTTAAAAAAAAAAAAATTCTAAAAAATATATATTTAAAATGTAATGTAGGTACATAACACAGAAGACACTGGGAACGATGTTCACAAAAAAGGGGCAAAACTAAGGGATTCATTCAAACCCCCAAGGGTCATCGTCCCCAGGGTTACAATCCAGCGCGTTTCACGCTGGGCAAGGACCCTTCTAATATTGCCTCTCTCTCTCTCTCTCTTTCTCCATCACAAAAACATACCGGGCATGGCGCTTGACCAATCAGTACAACTCTTTTGTGAGGACCCACAAGCAAAACTAATGCTGATTGGCTGCACTGAAACTCTGCAAGCAATCAGTGTTAGATTAAAAAAAAAGGGAAAGGGAAAAAAGGAGAGAAGGCGTGCAATTCAATATATTTTAATCAAGTGATAATATATAATTTTCTCAGCATATTTCTGGAGCCAGAAAGATAGATACAAAAAGAGGTCAATGCATGTTACATACAATCATACACTTAATGATATACAGTCATTAGTCCACAGGTTATGGTAGTAAACAAAGTAATATAAATAATGTCAGTCCATATCAATTATGTATTAGAATGATCACAAATGACCATATCTGTCTACAAACCACAGAGATTGTAAAACATGAAACCACAAATTTACATCACATAAGACATAATGGTACACATGCAAAGTGTGGTTTAAGGGTACCCTGCCTAACTTGAGTAAAGTGCAGCGCCATGCATGGACCCCACAGTGGAAGAATCCCCCGCTTACAAACCCCAACGTACGTTTCCTCTTTGAGTTATAGCTTTATCAGGGGGGAATATGATGAGCCCCAAGCCACAGCCTCTTTATATACCTTGTGGCATTGTAAAATGCCATATGCCAGACTCTCTATAGCGCTACACCGCTTCCTGTCTCTCACCTCCGAACCGGAAGTACAACTGCGTCACCGCGGCAGGAAGTGCGCGTACGTCCAGGAGCAGGGACGCGTCACCATGACTCCCGGACATGCGCACTCGCGGTCCTAGACGCTGTGTCTCTCAGAGGAGGGAGGGGGAATAGAGGGAGCGCAAGTGACGGCAGATCATTAGAACAGGGGTAGGTATTAACTCCTAATGGGCCAAAGTGGACATATGAGCACAGAAGGAAAATCATTAACAATGCAAAGCTATACCACATATATCAACCTAGAAAACCTTTTACAATAATAATTAATATGTGAAAGTGCGGCCACAATTACAATTATCCTGACTGTAATAAAAGTCACACTTTTTCAGCCCATGCCAATTTCGTCCGGAGGATGGTGTCCATTCACATCAGATCGTACCGAAGACTAGAGGGGGCTACATCAAAAAAACAACAGATTTAATTCTTTAAAAAAAAAAAAATTCTAAAAAATATATATTTAAAATGTAATGTAGGTACATAACACAGAAGACACTGGGAACGATGTTCACAAAAAAGGGGCAAAACTAAGGGATTCATTCAAACCCCCAAGGGTCATCGTCCCCAGGGTTACAATCCAGCGCGTTTCACGCTGGGCAAGGACCCTTCTAATATTGCCTCTCTCTCTCTCTCTCTCTCTTTCTCCATCACAAAAACATACCGGGCATGGCGCTTGACCAATCAGTACAACTCTTTTGTGAGGACCCACAAGCAAAACTAATGCTGATTGGCTGCACTGAAACTCTGCAAGCAATCAGTGTTAGATTAAAAAAAAAGGGAAAGGGAAAAAAGGAGAGAAGGCGTGCAATTCAATATATTTTAATCAAGTGATAATATATAATTTTCTCAGCATATTTCTGGAGCCAGAAAGATAGATACAAAAAGAGGTCAATGCATGTTACATACAATCATACACTTAATGATATACAGTCATTAGTCCACAGGTTATGGTAGTAAACAAAGTAATATAAATAATGTCAGTCCATATCAATTATGTATTAGAATGATCACAAATGACCATATCTGTCTACAAACCACAGAGATTGTAAAACATGAAACCACAAATTTACATCACATAAGACATAATGGTACACATGCAAAGTGTGGTTTAAGGGTACCCTGCCTAACTTGAGTAAAGTGCAGCGCCATGCATGGACCCCACAGTGGAAGAATCCCCCGCTTACAAACCCCAACATACGTTTCCTCTTTGAGTTATAGCTTTATCAGGGGGGAATATGATGAGCCCCAAGCCACAGCCTCTTTATATACCTTGTGGCATTGTAAAATGCCATATGCCAGACTCTCTATAGCGCTACACCGCTTCCTGTCTCTCACCTCCGAACCGGAAGTACAACTGCTTCACCGCGGCAGGAAGTGCGCGCACGTCCAGGAGCAGGGACGCGTCACCATGACTCCCGGACATGCGCACTCGCGGTCCTAGACGCTGTGTCTCTCAGAGGAGGGAGGGGGAATAGAGGGAGCGCAAGTGACGGCAGATCATTAGAACAGGGGTAGGTATTAACTCCTAATGGGCCAAAGTGGACATATGAGCACAGAAGGAAAATCATTAACAATGCAAAGCTATACCACATATATCAACCTAGAAAACCTTTTACAATAATAATTAATATGTGAAAGTGCGGCCACAATTACAATTATCCTGACTGTAATAAAAGTCACACTTTTTCAGCCCATGCCAATTTCGTCCGGAGGATGGTGTCCATTCACATCAGATTGTACCGAAGACTAGAGGGGGCTACATCAAAAAAACAACAGATTTAATTCTTTAAAAAAAAAAAAATTCTAAAAAATATATATTTAAAATGTAATGTAGGTACATAACACAGAAGACACTGGGAACGATGTTCACAAAAAAGGGGCAAAACTAAGGGATTCATTCAAACCCCCAAGGGTCATCGTCCCCAGGGTTACAATCCAGCGCGTTTCACGCTGGGCAAGGACCCTTCTAATATTGCCTCTCTCTCTCTCTCTCTCTCTCTTTCTCCATCACAAAAACATACCGGGCATGGCGCTTGACCAATCAGTACAACTCTTTTGTGAGGACCCACAAGCAAAACTAATGCTGATTGGCTGCACTGAAACTCTGCAAGCAATCAGTGTTAGATTAAAAAAAAAGGGAAAGGGAAAAAAGGAGAGAAGGCGTGCAATTCAATATATTTTAATCAAGTGATAATATATAATTTTCTCAGCATATTTCTGGAGCCAGAAAGATAGATACAAAAAGAGGTCAATGCATGTTACATACAATCATACACTTAATGATATACAGTCATTAGTCCACAGGTTATGGTAGTAAACAAAGTAATATAAATAATGTCAGTCCATATCAATTATGTATTAGAATGATCACAAATGACCATATCTGTCTACAAAATACAGAGATTGTAAAACATGAAACCACAAATTTACATCACATAAGACATAATGGTACACATGCAAAGTGTGGTTTAAGGGTACCCTGCCTAACTTGAGTAAAGTGCAGCGCCATGCATGGACCCCACAGTGGAAGAATCCCCCGCTTACAAACCCCAACGTACGTTTCCTCTTTGAGTTATAGCTTTATCAGGGGGGAATATGATGAGCCCCAAGCCACAGTCTCTTTATATACCTTGTGGCATTGTAAAATGCCATATGCCAGACTCTCTATAGCGCTACACCGCTTCCTGTCTCTCACCTCCGAACCGGAAGTACAACTGCGTCACCGCGGCAGGAAGTGCGCGCACGTCCAGGAGCAGGGACGCGTCACCATGACTCCCGGACATGCGCACTCGCGGTCCTAGACGCTGTGTCTCTCAGAGGAGGGAGGGGGAATAGAGGGAGCGCAAGTGACGGCAGATCATTAGAACAGGAGTAGGTATTAACTCCTAATGGGCCAAAGTGGACATATGAGCACAGAAGGAAAATCATTAACAATGCAAAGCTATACCACATATATCAACCTAGAAAACCTTTTACAATAATAATTAATATGTGAAAGTGCGGCCACAATTACAATTATCCTGACTGTAATAAAAGTCACACTTTTTCAGCCCATGCCAATTTCGTCCGGAGGATGGTGTCCATTCACATCAGATCGTACCGAAGACTAGAGGGGGCTACATCAAAAAAACAACAGATTTAATTCTTTAAAAAAAAAAAAATTCTAAAAAATATATATTTAAAATGTAATGTAGGTACATAACACAGAAGACACTGGGAACGATGTTCACAAAAAAGGGGCAAAACTAAGGGATTCATTCAAACCCCCAAGGGTCATCGTCCCCAGGGTTACAATCCAGCGCGTTTCACGCTGGGCAAGGACCCTTCTAATATTGCCTCTCTCTCTCTCTCTCTCTCTCTTTCTCCATCACAAAAACATACCGGGCATGGCGCTTGACCAATCAGTACAACTCTTTTGTGAGGACCCACAAGCAAAACTAATGCTGATTGGCTGCACTGAAACTCTGCAAGCAATCAGTGTTAGATTAAAAAAAAAGGGAAAGGGAAAAAAGGAGAGAAGGCGTGCAATTCAATATATTTTAATCAAGTGATAATATATAATTTTCTCAGCATATTTCTGGAGCCAGAAAGATAGATACAAAAAGAGGTCAATGCATGTTACATACAATCATACACTTAATGATATACAGTCATTAGTCCACAGGTTATGGTAGTAAACAAAGTAATATAAATAATGTCAGTCCATATCAATTATGTATTAGAATGATCACAAATGACCATATCTGTCTACAAACCACAGAGATTGTAAAACATGAAACCACAAATTTACATCACATAAGACATAATGGTACACATGCAAAGTGTGGTTTAAGGGTACCCTGCCTAACTTGAGTAAAGTGCAGCGCCATGCATGGACCCCACAGTGGAAGAATCCCCCGCTTACAAACCCCAACGTACGTTTCCTCTTTGAGTTATAGCTTTATCAGGGGGGAATATGATGAGCCCCAAGCCACAGCCTCTTTATATACCTTGTGGCATTGTAAAATGCCATATGCCAGACTCTCTATAGCGCTACACCGCTTCCTGTCTCTCACCTCCGAACCGGAAGTACAACTGCGTCACCGCGGCAGGAAGTGCGCGCACGTCCAGGAGCAGGGACGCGTCACCATGACTCCCGGACATGCGCACTCGCGGTCCTAGACGCTGTGTCTCTCAGAGGAGGGAGGGGGAATAGAGGGAGCGCAAGTGACGGCAGATCATTAGAACAGGGGTAGGTATTAACTCCTAATGGGCCAAAGTGGACATATGAGCACAGAAGGAAAATCATTAACAATGCAAAGCTATACCACATATATCAACCTAGAAAACCTTTTACAATAATAATTAATATGTGAAAGTGCGGCCACAATTACAATTATCCTGACTGTAATAAAAGTCACACTTTTTCAGCCCATGCCAATTTCGTCCGGAGGATGGTGTCCATTCACATCAGATCGTACCGAAGACTAGAGGGGGCTACATCAAAAAAACAACAGATTTAATTCTTTAAAAAAAAAAAAATTCTAAAAAATATATATTTAAAATGTAATGTAGGTACATAACACAGAAGACACTGGGAACGATGTTCACAAAAAAGGGGCAAAACTAAGGGATTCATTCAAACCCCCAAGGGTCATCGTCCCCAGGGTTACAATCCAGCGCGTTTCACGCTGGGCAAGGACCCTTCTAATATTGCCTCTCTCTCTCTCTCTCTCTCTCTTTCTCCATCACAAAAACATACCGGGCATGGCGCTTGACCAATCAGTACAACTCTTTTGTGAGGACCCACAAGCAAAACTAATGCTGATTGGCTGCACTGAAACTCTGCAAGCAATCAGTGTTAGATTAAAAAAAAAGGGAAAGGGAAAAAAGGAGAGAAGGTGTGCAATTCAATATATTTTAATCAAGTGATAATATATAATTTTCTCAGCATATTTCTGGAGCCAGAAAGATAGATACAAAAAGAGGTCAATGCATGTTACATACAATCATACACTTAATGATATACAGTCATTAGTCCACAGGTTATGGTAGTAAACAAAGTAATATAAATAATGTCAGTCCATATCAATTATGTATTAGAATGATCACAAATGACCATATCTGTCTACAAACCACAGAGATTGTAAAACATGAAACCACAAATTTACATCACATAAGACATAATGGTACACATGCAAAGTGTGGTTTAAGGGTACCCTGCCTAACTTGAGTAAAGTGCAGCGCCATGCATGGACCCCACAGTGGAAGAATCCTCCGCTTACAAACCCCAACGTACGTTTCCTCTTTGAGTTATAGCTTTATCAGGGGGGAATATGATGAGCCCCAAGCCACAGCCTCTTTATATACCTTGTGGCATTGTAAAATGCCATATGCCAGACTCTCTATAGCGCTACACCGCTTCCTGTCTCTCACCTCCGAACCGGAAGTACAACTGCGTCACCGCGGCAGGAAGTGCGCGCACGTCCAGGAGCAGGGACGCGTCACCATGACTCCCGGACATGCGCACTCGCGGTCCTAGACGCTGTGTCTCTCAGAGGAGGGAGGGGGAATAGAGGGAGCGCAAGTGACGGCAGATCATTAGAACAGGGGTAGGTATTAACTCCTAATGGGCCAAAGTGGACATATGAGCACAGAAGGAAAATCATTAACAATGCAAAGCTATACCACATATATCAACCTAGAAAACCTTTTACAATAATAATTAATATGTGAAAGTGTGGCCACAATTACAATTATCCTGACTGTAATAAAAGTCACACTTTTTCAGCCCATGCCAATTTCGTCCGGAGGATGGTGTCCATTCACATCAGATCGTACCGAAGACTAGAGGGGGCTACATCAAAAAAACAACAGATTTAATTCTTTAAAAAAAAAAAAATTCTAAAAAATATATATTTAAAATGTAATGTAGGTACATAACACAGAAGACACTGGGAACGATGTTCACAAAAAAGGGGCAAAACTAAGGGATTCATTCAAACCCCCAAGGGTCATCGTCCCCAGGGTTACAATCCAGCGCGTTTCACGCTGGGCAAGGACCCTTCTAATATTGCCTCCGCGGATCCCACCATGGACGACCTCAATCCCCCTAACCTTAAGGGAAGCAGGGTCGCAATCATGGTGGGTCCTAAAATGGTGGGGCAATGTTTTCAATAAAGAAGGGTCCTCCATCATCCGGGCAGCAGCAATGTCCCTCACATGCTCCCTCACACATCTGCGCAACTCTCTTGATGTCAGACCAACATATATGAGTTGGCACCCGCAGGTGGCATAATACACCACATTGCAGGTGCCACAATTCACATATTCCTTAATAATGTTTTAGTACTGTACGCCGACATGAATGAGGCAATGCGGAGGACATTGCTGCACGCCAGACAATTCCCACACTGAAAGCATTCGCTCAAAGATCAAGTAGATTCAAACAAAGATGGTGTTTAGGGAGCATAATGACTCCGAACAAGTATGTTGCGCAGATTTCTAGATCTGCGAGCTGTCATTAATGGATAATCCACCAGTGAATCCCTTAAATGAGGGTCGGTCTGGAGGACAGGCCAATGACGCTTTAAAATGGACATGATGCTCTCCCACTTATGGTTGTAGGTGGTAATAAATCTGACCTTAGACTGATTAGAGGTCATACCCCTGGTCACCTTAGTACAAAGCAATTCAGTGCGACAAGTGTGCTTCGCTCTAAGGTACCCTGTCTTGATACTCCGGTTGCTGTAACCTCTCTCTCTGAAGCGCGATGCCAAACACAGACACACAACAGCTGATCGGAAGACAGCAGCGCTCCATCAGCACAGAGTCAGCTGTGACCGTGCTGACTCTGTACCAGTAAGAGTGCACTGCTCTCTGAGGAGCAGAGAGTGCCATAAAGATCAGTATTGAAGCCGGCAGGCCATGAGAAGGAGTTGCACTTCACATTGCTCCGATAAGCAGTGCAGCCGGGTACAGAATGAAATGTTCACCCCTCTCTAAGGAGCGTGCACGTGGACGAGATACAGGAGCAGATAGGCACAGTTAATGTGAAGGCGCTGCGCTTGACAAATGAGAAGTGCCATAGGTGGGCGTGTCCTGGATGGGCGGGCCCACCGGAGGATTCTCCGGTTATCCGGTGGGCCAGTCCAACCCTGCCTATCAGTATGTCTTTGGAGTGTGGGAGGAAACCGGAGAACCCAGAGGAAACCCACGCAAACATGGGGAGAACATACAAACTCCTTGCAGATGTTGTCCTTGGTGCAATTTGAACCCAGGACCACGGGCAGCATTTATACTACTTAGCAACATGACCTTGTTTCCTTTGTTCGTCATGAAAATTGTATTTAGATTTTTTTTTTCTGCCATCAGAGACCATGATTTTCTGTGATTATGGATGGACGGTCACACCAGAGGAATACTTCCTGGGTTTAATGGGTTACTAACAAAATCAAAATAAGAACTCCGTTTTCTGTACATACAGAATTAATAATAATCTGTGCCAATACAACCTAGTTCTACATCTGCACTGATTTGC
Source organism: Phyllobates terribilis (assembly GCF_046119375.1). Lineage (NCBI taxonomy): Eukaryota > Metazoa > Chordata > Amphibia > Anura > Dendrobatidae > Phyllobates > Phyllobates terribilis. Next base: position 147,046,009 of record NW_027362762.1, read on the forward strand.
AGCTATCCCCTCCCTAATGATGATCCCACATGACTCTCTTTACCCTACTTATCCATCCTCCAGTAGTTCTAATGCTGTTGGACGATTGTGCTCAGATGCACCTGACTCGCCCTCTGGGCCGTGGGGTACCCGGGACCGGGCTTCTGTACGATGCTGGGGGTAGTAGTGGCAACCCGATCCCGTGGCTCAGGGTGGTCAGACCAAATTGTGACAGTCTATTTATAGATTTATGAATGTCCGACTACGCCACCCGTGGATTGCGGTCAGAGATAACCGCCGTTGCGAGGCAGACCGCTGAGGCTGGTGTTGGTGTGCAGCACAGGGGTAGGATAACTCCCCACGGGAAGAGTGTAGCCTCAGGGCAGTGTATATGGATGCTGGGGGTGATAGTGCCGGCCGCAATAGTAAAAGTTCAGAGCCTGTTTCCAACAGTTCTGGGTCTTTATTGTAGATGTTACTAATGACCCAACAGTAGTACCGGGTAGGAATGGGCCTGGGTATCGGAGAGCATTCGGGGGAGCCCCACTGGTCAGGGTGAGTGTGTAGGCCTACCGTTTTCTGTATGCTCTTGCTGACTATCCCCCTTTTCGTGGTGTAATAGCCCATGTCCCTGAGCTGGCCGTGTACTTCTCGCCTGTATGGCTTGCGACTCGGGCCTTGGGTACCTTTTGCTTTCTCCTGCTGTACTGGTCCCTCTGTGTGGCGGAGCCTCCAGGCTTCTTAGGCCAAGGGACCTGAAATCCCTCGCGGGTTGGTTCTCTGCTGCTGGGCTTGCAACCCTGACAGCCTCGGACCCCAATGTCCGGTTGTGTGCTTCTCTCAGCCAGGACCGGCTCTCGTCGCCTCTGTCCCTGGCTTGCAGTTTCTCCTCTGCCTCGCGGACTCCTCAGCCGCTGCTGATCTGTCCCTCTTCTCTGAGAACCCTTCTGGACACTTCAGAAGTGGGTTCTGGTCTCTCTAACCCTGCCCCAGTTCCAGCTTTTATAGGGGCTGCCAGCTCCCCCTACTGGCCTGGGACAAGAGGTGTTGCATGCTAATTGTCCCTGACCAGGGAACCTCCCTCCTGCTCTCAGACACAGCCTTTAATATTTGTGGCATCCAGGCCTGGGGTGACACACATCTAATGACCCTGTCTAATAAATCATCTGACGGCTGGGTTGTAGCACAGTTCAGCTATGCTATGCTGAAGAACCCACTGATGCCATCCGAATTTGTACCTTATGATGCTGTCTAGTTTATGAAAAACAAGTGCAGATATGACCCTTTCTCATAAAGTATCCCCCAGACCATCTGACAGCATCATCATTGCCCTGAAAGCTGTGTTGTAGCACAGCTCAGCTGTTCTATGCTCAGCTCTGCTATACATGCAGGGGAGATCATGATCATAGCTCTATAGATCCGCATGAACCAATTAAATGTTTTGTAAATAGTAATGAATTGGTCAGATAGTGGTCACCTCATCCATATAAATAAAAACTTTACTGGAATCACACATGAAAAGAACAAATACAAGTTTATGGGTCCATGAAAATCACAGAACGCACATGGATGGCATCAGTGTGGAGTCCGTGTTGTGTTTGTGATTAACTTTGGCTGCAGATCCACATGGAGTTGTCCTGCGGTGCAGATTTTAAATGTGCGACATCTGAATTAAACTGCAGCGATTGAGTCACTGTGGATTTCACCCATTGCTTTACATAGGATGAATTCCATTGCAAAATTCTGAGCAAATGTGCATGTTAACCATGTGCTTTTTGCCACACATTTTGCCCAAGATTAGCAGCAGGGATTTTTTTTTAATGCGAAATTTAGCTTTTTTTCACTGATTTGCTACACCTGTAATTTTTCCCCGCTTTCTAGTACACCATATGATAAAATGAAAGGTGTCATTCAAAAGTGCAACTTGTACCACAAAAAAAAAAAGTTGTGACACAGCTATATCGATGGAAAAATAAAGTTATGGCTCTTGGAAGCAAAGGAGGTAAAAACAAAAGGGCAAAAATGGAAAATTGCCAAGTCCGGAAGGGGTTAAACGGCACATTTTCACAGTGAATGCAAAAAAACAAAGTAATGCAGCCACATTTACAGCAGCGTGTGACGTCATCCAGTCTACGGAGCATGCAAGTCCCGGTCCTTACGCGTTTCAGAAAACTCGGTTTCCGTCATCAGAGGAAACTGTTAACAGTTAACTTTTTGCGTTCAGGCACGCCACCGCCTGGAGCTGCCTGTTCCCTACACTGCTGCTCTACGTGCATCTTTTTTTTCGCCGAGGACCTCCGTACACCCACCGAGTGGGGGTCTTCCTGCTCTTCTTTCAAGCGGATGCAACAAAGAACTTTGCTGGACTGCATAGGTAAATAGGGTAATTATCTACTCCATTAGTGTATTGTGCTTATCACTATGTTTCTTCAGTGTTTAACATGTAACTGGATACACATTGATACATATGCTATAATAGCAGGGTGGGCAAATTAGGCGGATCTCCTAACTTCAATTTTTTCCAATTTTTTCTAAATGATCTTTTGCAGCCAGGTTAGTCACCTGCCCCAAAGCTTGCTATTCGGTGTACAATGCACATATACAATCTCTTTTCTTGTTTTTACTGTTTTTATTGGTGTTCATTTACATGTATACGTATTGTGCTGTTGATGTATACATGAAGTTTTTTGAAATTTAGCACACTTGTTGTGTGTCCTATGTGCTTATGGTTTCTTAAACACATCGAAAGCAGACAAAACAGGTTTTCTATAAAAACGACACAAAGCAGCCCAGTAAGTGATACTGTTCCCATGCGCTTGGTTCTGAACACTACCCTCATCATGGTTCCATGCCTGCGCTGCGTTCAGCACCAGCAGGGACTATGATGAGGGTAGTGGTAGTCTGCTCACGCAGTGTCCTCACCTGTAAAAAAAAATAATAAAATAATAAAATCCATGCACTCACTTCTCCTAGGTGTCCCCCACTGTATTCCATGTGACTACTGGACTAGGTGGACCTCCACAATATTAAAGGGGGTTACCCACAAAGTTCATTTTTAATTAATGGATCTTAATTTCTGCTATCTTTTTAAGTTTCCCATGATGATGATATAAATGTTCCCCTGCTGTGACCATGCTGCAGCTGTGATCCCATGCTGTCCTGTACACTTTTTTTTAAAATACATCCAATTGTGGAACATATTGATCCAAGATCTATTAATTGAAATGAGCTTGGTTCATGGGACAATCTCAAGACTTGGGCTGCATGGTGATACTTAACTGTGATCTGTGTCTTGCTGCCAAAAATCTCTGCCAATACTAGCATATTACTACCTTTTTTTTTGTTGTGGCCAAAGTCGCCTTGTAGCCCCAGCAGCCAATTGCTGGCCCATTCACAGGATGCTGGGCCACACAACACCTTACCATATCACAACTTAGTGGCTAAAGTCTTTTAAAATAGTTTAGAGCAGGTGTCTGGTAGTTACATGGATGTACAGTGGGTACGGAAAGTATTCAGACCCCTTTAAATTTTTCACACTTTATTTCATTGCAGCCATTTGGTAAATTCTAAAGAGTTCAGGTTTTTTTGCTCTCATTAATGTACACTCTGCACCCTATCTTGACTGAAAAAAAAATACCAGAAATGTAGAAGTTTTTGCAAATTTATTAAAAAAGATAAACTTAAATATCACATGGTCATAAGTATTCAGACCCTTTGCTCAGACACTCATATTTTAGTCACATGCTGTCCATTTCCTTGTGATCCTCCTTGAGATGGTTCTACTCCTTCATTGGAGTCTAGCTGTGTTTAATTAAACTGATAGGACTTGATTTGGAAAGGCACACAACTGTCTATATAAGACCTCACAGCTCACAGTGCATGTCAGACCAAATGAGAATCATGAGCTCAAAAGGAACTGCCCAAGGAGCTCAGAGACAAAATTGTGGCAAGGCACAGATCTGGCCAAGGTTACAAAAGAATTTCTGCTGTACTCAAGGATCCTAAGAGCACAGTGGCCTCCATAATCCTTAAATGGAAGAAGTTTGGGACCACCAGAAGACTCCCTAGACCTGGCTGACCAGCCAAACTGAGCAATTGTGGGAGAAGAGCTTTGGTGAGAGGTAAAGAACCCCAAAATCACTGTGGCTGAGCTCCAGAGATGCAGTAGGGAGATGGGAGAAAGTTCCACAAACTCAACTCTCACTGCAGCCCTCCACCAGTCGGGCCTTTATGGCAGAGTGGCTCGACGGAAGCCTCTCCTCAGTGCAAGACATATGAAAGCCGGCATAGAGTTTGCTCAAAAACACATGAAGGACTCCCAGACTATGAGAAATAAGATTCTCTGGTCTGATGAGATGAAGATAGAACTTTTTGGTGATAATTCTAAGCGGTATGTGTGGAGAAAACCAGCACTGCTCATCACCTGCCAATACAATCCCAACAGTGAAACATGGTGGTGGCAGCATCATGCTATGGGGGGTGTTTTTCAGCTGCAGGGACAGGATGACTGGTTGCAATTGAAAGAAACTTTTTTTTTTAATGAAGTGACAGCATTTTAACTAAAATTTTGTTTTCCCGCTGTTAAACCTGCTGATACAGATTTTAGTTTCATAAGTTTGTCCTGTTACCGATATATTTTGTTTTTATTTAAGTCACAATGTAGAGAGTGGGGTATTAAAGGCATTTCAATTTAGTTCTGTAATGTCAGGAATTTTTCAGAAAACAAATAAAGATCGACTGAAATCTGGTGTCATTTTTCTTCTATATTGAACACTTGCAATGTTTAATAAGCCCCCACAAAGCCAGGGGCGGACATACCGCCCCGGCCCGAAGGTGGAGAGGGGCCCTTGCAGGCAGGAGCATGTGAGAGTGTGAAATGTGATAACAGCAGGAGAGCACTAGGACCCTGTGACTTTTGCCTGGCTGAGCTCAGAGGAGGGGCAGTGCAAGAAACTCTATGTGTTCTAAGAGTGTCTGAGGTGTGAGAGGCTAGACAGGAAGTCTGTGAGAACGGAGCTGCAGGAAGATGCTGTCTTTACACGCTTCCCTGTGGAGTTTGTTTACCCCTTTCTCTCTTTAAGAACAAGTGCTGAGCTGGGGAAAGCTGTGTGGCTCTGTGGAGTTTTGTCGAAGTCCATGCTGAGTGAATTAGAGACTTTGTGCTGGAGGAGTCACGTGTCGAGTGATAAAGGAAGGGACTGAGGAATCCATTTCTGTGACGGAGTACATGGTTGGTGTACTGAATAAGAGTGAGAGACTTCGGGAGGAAAGAAGGTTTCTGGTGCCATTTCTACTGAGAGGATATTGACAAGCTGTAGCGCCGGCATCCCTGCCCTCTGCTAGGCAGGGACGCTGGTCCCCTCACCCCTCTGCTCCGAGCCCGGCGTCCTCCTCCCGCTCTGCTGGCAGCGCGCGCTCCTTCCCGGCCACCGTGCTTAGGGCGCGCGCGCGCTCCCTCCCTCTTAAAGGGGCCGCGCGCGCCGTCCTAAGGAGTCCCCGGCCAATGGCCGGAGGACTTCACCATATATAAGGCACCTCCTCCAAAATGGAGGTGCCCGAGCAATGTTGTTGCACTGTTCACTACTCTGCTTGAGCCCTCAGGTCCCGTTGCCAGTTACCTGCCAGATTCCTGCCAGTTTGCTGTCTGATTCCTGCCTGATATTCCGCTTACCTGCCTGCTAGCCTGAGGTCCGACGGTCTGCCCTCCAACTCCTGTCAGTCTGTCTATGGACCAGCTTGCCCGCTCACCTGGGAGTGCACATCTGCTACCTGCCTGCTAGCCTACCTGGAGGCTCTGCCGTCACGTGCTGTGACCACCTGCCATTCCAGAGACTCCTGCCCGCTCACCTGGGAGCGCACACCTGTTACCTGCCTGCTAGCCTACCTGGAGGCTCCGCCGTCACGTGCTGTGACCACCTGCCATTCCAGAGACTCTCGCTTGCTCACCTGGGAGCACACATCTACCATCTGCCTGCTAGCCTACCTGGAGGCTCTGCCATCACAGGTCGTACCTACCCTTTACCCAGAGACTGCCCCGGTCACTTGCCGTGACCTCCTGCCCGTTCATCCAGAGACTGCCCCGGTCACTTGCCGTGACCTCCTGCCCGTTCATCCAGAGACTGCCCCGGTCACTTGCCGTGACCTCCTGCCCGTTCATCCAGAGACTGCCCCGGTCACTTGCCGTGACCTCCAGCCCGTTCACTCTGAGACTGTCCCGGTCACCTGCGGTGACTGCCTGCCCGTCTTCCCTGGTCGCCACCTGCTCCCTTACAAGGACCGCCCCCTTGTATAGTAGCTCAGAGGTTCCGCCTCCCAGACCCGTTACAGTTTGCTCGGGCCATGGAACCCGGTGACACCCAAGCTCCCTCACTCTCGGACCTGTGTCATGAACTGTCCCGTCAGAGGTCCCAACAGGAGTCCATCCTGGGTCACCTGCGGAATGTCAATTCTCGCCTGGACACTCTGACTGCTCCACCAGCAACCACCGCCAGTGCCATGACTAGCAATCCGGCAGCTCCGCTGCCCACCAATACTATGGTATCCTACCCCGGACCCCGGCTTTCTGCACCTCCGCGCTTCGGAGGCGACTCCGCTCAGGCTCGGGGCTTTATAAATCAGTGCACCCTGCACTTTGAACTCCTGTCCCACCAGTTTAATTCCGACCGGGCCAAAATTGCCTTCATCATGTCCCATCTCACCGGGGAGGCCCTGGCCTGGCTAAATCCTCTATGGGAGAGAGGAGACCCCCTGGTGTCCGACTTGCCTGCCTTTCTTACGGCTTTCCGGAAAGTCTTCGACGAACCTGGACGGAGGACCTCATCCGCATCATCTCTGCTACGCCTCCGTCAGGGAAGTCTCACCGTGGGCCAATATGCCATACGGTTCCGAACCCTTGCCTCGGAGCTGGCCTGGGATAACGACGCTCTGGTATTTGTCTTCTGGGAGGGTCTGTCCGGCCGTATTAAAGATGAACTTGCCGGTCGAGACATTCCTACCACTCTCGATGACCTAATAACTCTTGCCACCCGGATTGACCTACGGTTCCAGGAGCGTGCCAAAGAAGTCACCCGTGAGAGGAGGTTTCCACGTCTAGCTCCTACTTTTCAGAGATCCATCACTCCCTCCGTTTCTCCCCAGGTACACTCTCCTGAGCCTATGCAGGTCGACCAGACTAAGATGGTCAAGACCCGTCAGGACTTACGCCGTGCCGAGGGGAGCTGCTTCTACTGTGGCAATAAGGAGCACCGGATCCGTACCTGCCCGGAGAGGTCGGGAAACGCCTGTGTCTAGGTTCGCTCAGAAAGGTCGACCTAGACAAGAATAAATCCTCTCCATCTCTGCTGCTGTCAGTCTCAATTATCTGCGGGGAGAATCGTTTTTTCGAACTAGCCCAACTTGACTCTGGAGCGGCCGGGAATCTTATTTCACAGGCCCTGGTAGAAAAATACCGCATTCCCACCAAACCTCTGGCTATACCATTATCTGTTGCTGCTGTGGATGGGGGTCTCTTACCACGTCCCATCCAACTCATCACCGAATCCGTAACTCTGCAGGTGGGAATGCTGCATTCTGAGAGCATCTCTTTTCATGTTCTGCCTGGACTCTCTCACGCCCTCTTACTAGGTCTACCTTGGCTCCAGAGACATGCACCCGTGCTTGACTGGCAGACCGGAGAAGTCCTTCGCTGGGGACAGGACTGTCATAAGACTTGTTTGGTTCCTGTTCATCCCGCCCGTCCTTCTCCTACCCCAACTAATCTACCTGGACTTCCGATTCCCTATTGGTCATTTGCTGATGTCTTTAATAAAAAGGAGGCAGAGACATTACCCCCTCATAGACCATACGACTGTCCTATCGACCTGTTACCCGGTGCTACGCCTCCCCGTGGGCGTATTTACCCATTGTCCGCTGCTGAGACCCGGTCGATGTCCGAATATATTGAGGAGAATTTGGCCAGGGGATTCATCCGGAAAATCTACCTCCCCGGCGGGAGCAGGCTTCTTTTTCGTAAAAAAGAAGGACGGCTCTCTCCGTCCCTGTATAGACTATAGAGGCCTTAACCAGATCACGGTGAAGAATAAGTACCCCCTTCCGCTCATTCCAGAATTATTTGATCGTCTGAGGGGGGCTAGAATCTTCACCAAACTGGACCTCCGTGGGGCGTACAACCTGGTCCGTATCCGTCAAGGGGATGAATGGAAGACTGCATTCAACACCCGGGACGGCCACTATGAATATCTGGTAATGCCCTTTGGTCTCTGTAACGCTCCTGCCGTCTTTCAAGAGTTGGTCAATGACATCTTCCGGGACCTTCTCTACTCCTGCGTAGTGGTGTACCTGGACGACATCTTGGTCTTCTCTCCGGATCTCCAGACTCACCGGAGAGACGTTCGTCAGGTCCTGCTCAGGCTCAGGCAGAATCACCTCTTCGCTAAATATGAGAAGTGCCTCTTTGAGCAGACCTCGCTTCCGTTTTTGGGCTACATTATTTCTCAGACCGGCCTACGAATGGATCCAGAGAAACTGTCTGCCATCGAGAAATGGCCCCGACCGGAGGGGTTGAAGGCCATTCAGCGGTTCCTGGGCTTCGCCAACTACTACCGCCTCTTTATACCGCACTTCTCTTCCCGGACTGCCCCAATTTCCGCGCTCACCCATAAGGGCACTAATCCCAGAGAGTGGCCGCCCGAAGCAGAGGAGGCCTTTCTTTCCTTAAAACAGGCCTCCTCTTCCGCCCCGGTGCTGCATCGCCCAGATGGCAACAAGCAGTTCTTCCTAGAGGTTGACGCCTCCTCCTCTGGAGCCGGAGCGGTACTTACCCAAAAATCATCTTCCGGGAGAATGGTAACTTGTGGCTTCTTCTCCAAACTCTTCTCCTCTTCTGAGCGCAACTATTCCATTGGAGATCGAGAGTTATTGGCCATCAAGCTGGCATTGGAGGAGTGGCGTTACCTGCTCGAAGGGGCTCTTCACCCGGTAATAATTTACACTGACCACAAGAACTTGGCTTACCTCCAGCATGCTCAGAGACTTAACCCGCGCCAAGCTCGGTGGTCCTTGTTTTTTGCTCGCTTTGATTTTATTCTTCATTTTCGCCCGGCTGACAAAAACATCAAGGCGGACGCCTTGTCCCGATCCTTTCTGGTGTCTGATCTCGAGGAAAAACCGAAACACATCATCGATCCCGCCAGAGTAATGCAGGTGGCTCCCGTGAGTCTAAATCGTCTCCCTCCCGGTAAGACGTTCGTATCAGTACCTGATCGGGAGAAGATCCTACTCTGGGGTCACTCGTCTAAACTAGCTGGCCACGCCGGTCAGAAAAAGACCCTCCAGCTTATTACCCGGCACTACTGGTGGCCTACCCTGCACAAGGACGTAATAGACTTTGTTTCTGCCTGTGTGTCCTGCGCCCGCAACAAGGTTCCGAGACATCTGCCAGCCGGTCGCCTCCTTCCGCTCCCAGTACCTGCTGCCCCCTGGCAGCATATAGCAATGGACTTTATAACTGATCTCCCCGTCTCTGCCGGTTGTACGGTCATTTGGGTGGTCGCTGACCGCTTTTCCAAGATGGCTCATTTCGTTCCCCTGCCAGGCCTCCCGTCTGCACCCGAGCTGGCTAAAGACTTTATCCGCCACATCTTCTGTCTTCATGGCCTGCCCCTCCACATCGTGTCGGATCGTGGGGTACAGTTCACCTCACGCTTCTGGAGAGCCACTTGTAAACTGCTAGACGTCACCCTGGACTTCTCCTCCGCTTACCACCCACAGTCTAATGGTCAAGTGGAGCGGATCAATCAGAACCTGACCAGTTACCTCCGGCACTTCGTTAATGCCCACCATTCAGACTGGGTGGATCTCCTGCCATGGGCCGAATTTTCTTACAACAATCACGAGAGCGAATCTTCCTCCAAATCCCCGTTTTTTGTTGTCTTCGGTCAGCATCCTCGGATCCCATTTCCCGTCTCCACCTCGGTGGACAATCCGGCTGCGGAATCTCTTGTTAACAAATTTTCCTCCATATGGGAGAGTACCCGATCCGCACTCCTTCTGTCATCCGAGCGTATGAAAAGACATGCTGACAAAAAACGTCTGGATCCTCCTCAATTCCGTCCAGGGGATAAGGTCTGGCTCTCGTCCAAGTAAGTCCGGCTCAAGATTCCTTCCTATAAGTTAGGGCCTCGGTTCATCGGTCCTCTGGAGGTCATCAGTCAGATCAACCCGGTGGCCTATAAATTGAAACTCCCGGCCAACTTGCGGATCCCTAACTCCTTCCATGTATCTCTCCTCAAACCTGTGGTACTTAACTCTTTTTCCAAGTCTACAGGTACGCCTCCTGCTCCGGTTTCCGCTGAAAACGAATTTGAGGTAGAGAACATTCTGGCCACCAAAAGGGTAAGAGGGAAGACCTTTTTTCTAATAGATTTGAAGGGGTTTTGTCCTGAGGAGAGAACGTGGGAGCCCCGGGAGAACATCCATGCCCCTCTCATCCTAGCTAAATTTCTCTCTGGCCTAAAAAAGGGGGGGCCTAAAGGGGGGGGTACTGTAGCGCCGGCGTCCCTGCCCTCTGCTAGGCAGGGACGCTGTTACCCCTCACCCCTCTGCTCCGAGCCCGGCGTCCTCCTCCCGCTCTGCTGGCAGCGCGCGCTCCTTCCCGGCCACTGTGCTTAGGGCGCGCGCGCGCTCCCTCCCTCTTAAAGGGGCCGCGCGCGCCGTCCTAAGGAGTCCCCAGCCAATGGCCGGAGGACTTCACCATATATAAGGCACCTCCTCCAAAATGGAGGTGCCCGAGCAATGTTGTTGCACTGTTCACTACTCTGCTTCAGCCCTCAGGTCCCGTTGCCAGTTACCTACCAGATTCCTGCCATTCCAGAGACTCCTGCCCGCTCACCTGGGAGCGCACACCTGCTACCTGCCTGCTAGCCTACCTGGAGGCTCCGTCGTCACGTGCTGTGACCACCTGCCATTCCAGAGACTCCTGCCCGCTCACCTGGGAGCGCACACCTGTTACCTGCCTGCTAGCCTACCTGGAGGCTCCGCCGTCACGTGCTGTGACCACCTGCCATTCCAGAGACTCTCGCTTGCTCACCTGGGAGCACACATCTACCATCTGCCTGCTAGCCTACCTGGAGGCTCTGCCATCACAGGTCGTACTTACCCTTTACCCAGAGACTGCCCCGGTCACTTGCCGTGACCTCCTGCCCGTTCATCCAGAGACTGCCCCGGTCACTTGCCGTGACCTCCTGCCCGTTCATCCAGAGACTGCCCCGGTCACTTGCCGTGACCTCCAGCCCGTTCACTCTGAGACTGTCCCGGTCACCTGCTGTGACTGCCTGCCCGTCTTCCCTGGTCGCCACCCGCTCCCTTACAAGGACCGCCCCCTTGTATAGTAGCTCAGAGGTTCCGCCTCCCAGACCCGTTACACAAGCCTTTGTGAAGAAATCTTCCCAGACCTTAATCTGAGGCTACAGGACTAAAGTCCCCGGCGTGTGGGCTCGGCATCGGCCGACAAGACAAGGAATTTTTGCTGTTTTTGTGAACTTTGTTTTTGTTTTGGCGCCAAAGTTTTCCGGGACTAGCTGCAGCCACCGTGATTTACAGGCCTGTGATAGACTGCATCTGAGGTTAACGGTACCATAATTTTAAGATACCTGGGTATCCTGATAATAAGGGTATAAGAGCAATTGATATAGTTTCGTGCATTATTATTGTTAATAGTGGTAGGATTGTATTCAGTGTGCCATCTCAGGGGGTCCCCATATACCGCCCTCACTAGACTGACTTTGTGTTTAGGTAAAATTGTTCCAGATCACTAGAATAATTCACATAAACTGGAAACCTTGAGATTGGCACATTGATTTCAGCTCTTGCTGATTGTGTGTATCTAGTAGAGACAGTGTCCCAGGCAGAACCTTAGACTGATTCATTCAATACTGAATTTTAGTCTAATCCCTGTTTTAGTAAAGAAAGTGTTGTTTATTTCTGTCTCTGTCTCAGTTTGTGACTCACTGGATCTCTCTCAGACTCCCGATCATTACAAGCGTACTGCCCATAAGGGCAGACAACGCAGCCATTCAGTCCATATTATGGGCAGAAGAGGGGCCCTGTGTCAAGCAGCACCGGGCCCCTTTCACTCCTGCCCCTAATCATTCTGACCCCGAGCCGGGGAGAGAGCGGAGGACACAGCGCAGAGAGCAGGGCTACAAACAGGGGGCGTGTCCTGCAGGGAGAGAGACGCTGGCCAATGAACGCTTTCCTCATCAGACTGAGGAGAGCGCTCATTGGCTGCAGCCTCTGGCTCCTGCACGGCGCCCAATAGTAAGTGTTTACCACACCTGCAGTCAGGGTCCCCGGGCTGCACAGCACACAGAGGCCATAGTGGAGGAAGAGCAGGAGTGACTGTGCTTCTGCTGCTCCCTCCGGTCCTTCCAGCAGTAGCTGCTGACAGAGAAGAGGTGGGAGATTAGGCTCACTGCACAGGACAGCACAGCAGCAAGGGCTGATGTCAGTATACTGTGTCCCCATCCCCCACAGTGGTGTCTGAAGCCCTCTCCACTTCATCTCTGAGCTATGTGGCAGAACTCATGCACAGCTCACATCTGAACACCTGGTATCATAGATTAGTGCATGTATGTATAGGTGTGTGTGTGTATACATGTGTGTCTATGATGCGCCCCCTGGGCCTGTGCTGTGCAGGGGGATACCCGGAGCCGGATCGCTGAGATGCTGGGGGTTGTAGTTCTCCGTGGCGGTGACCCGGTCCGTGCCCAGGGCGGTCAAACCAGTGGCAGCCTTTGTGTTATAATAAGTGTCCGACTACGCCACCCGTGGATTGCGGTCAGTGGGGACCGCCGCTGCGCTGCAGACCGCTGAGGCTGATGTTGTTTGCGCAGCTGAGTATGGGATAACTCCCCACGGGAGAAGTATTGCCTCAGGGCAGCTAATGTGAGAGATGATGATGGGAGTGATGGTGCGAGCGTCCCAGTGCTAATGGTGCTGGTGCGGCGAGGGACCACAGAGACGTGCAGTTGCAGTTTTCAATGCTTTACTCACAGTTGTTGTTCATGTCAATGCTGCAGGCGATGACTGCCCGAGCCGTGCTGCGTCCACCAGGTGAGGGACTCGGTCAACTCCCAGGCAATTCCAGAGTGTGGTTCAGAGCTCCCTTCTCTACCTTTCTCTGGCCGTCCCCACCAGTGACCCACCTTTGTCCAGCTTCCTCGGGCCTTCTGTTGGCGAAACCTCTCCCGGTTTCCCTGACCCTATACGGTATGCCTTTCTGGTGGATGTAGTGAGGGGTCGCACCAAGATGTGGTAACAACCTCCGGTCTTTGGCTGAGGAATCTGTTGCCTCCACCAATTTGGGTTCCGGTACCCTGTTCTGCCAACCCTTCACCCTGTATCTCCTCTGGGAATATGGGGTTCCTTCTGTGCTCGTGTCTCGGGGCCTTTCTCTGTGTTCCTTGCTTCCTTTCTCCTCTGTTCCAGTTCCTTTCTTACTTTCCTTTCTGTTCCTTCTCATCTCTCTTTCTGCTGTTTCTGGCCTCCACTCCAGGCCTGCCTCTGGAGCTGGGCCCAGACTGAGCCACAGCTCCCTGTCAGCCCTCCTGGCTGAGCTCCTGTCTTCTTCTCCTCCTCCCTGAACTGGCTCCTGATCTAAGATGGTGCCCACCTTATATACCTCCCTCTATGTGTGAGCCCAGGTGACTAGCAACCAATGGGCTCCTACCTATGCCCAGAGACCCACCCTTATCTGCTCCTACACCACTGGGTATTCCACCCCTCCCCACTCCAGTCAGGGACAGATGCTGTCTTGCCTGCACTTCTATCTTGTGGGAGCACCGTTGAGCTGTCCCTCGGAAATGGGGTGTGTGTGATGCATGCAGCCTACCGAGTCCTGGTCCACACTCCATCCTTACCCGGGAGTGGAATACCACACCTCTGGTTCGAGGTGCAATACCCCTGTAGCAGCCGAGCCCTCGGGGTGCTACATTCCCCCCTGGTAAATCACAGCACGTCCTCGGGCTGGAAAAGAATAAAACAATTTAAAACATACAAATTTTTTAAAGTGCACTCGCATATAAGACATTAACCAAGAACTCATCCCTTTATGGGAGGTACTCTTTTTCCTTTTAACGTTACTGGTATCATTTTCATAAAACATCTTGCTAATGCCACTGGAACTCTTTTATAAAACACTATGTAAAACTTTGGCATCACTATTTTAGCAGCATATTAAACTTTTCAATATAAGACATTTTCAAGTAAAACATTTTTTTCAAAAACACATTCTTGAGCTCTGGCCGCTGTGCAACTTGTGACCAGGTGTTCGTTCTTCTTTTAAGTGCAACAGTCCATTTAATCTTGAGGTAGGTGTTGCAGTTTTTGCATAAAACCAGTAGGGGGCGCTTTAAGAAGCGCAACTATTTACAAGATGGCCGCTCTCAGTCCTCGGCCAGTGGGGATAGGGGAATGGCTGCTCACAGTCCTCAGCCTGGTTAGGGATTAGGGGCACACAAGTAACAGTCCTTTAACTATTCCACACTAGTCCCAACGGGGACCACACTTCAATCAGCAGCAGTTCTCATAACAGTTCTTGTAACAGTTCTGGTACCCTGACGGGTAACTATATACAGTTCCACTTTACCGTTTACTGGTAACGGTGTCCTCCTGATGCTCCTTGCTCTTCCGGGTAATCTTCTGGTCCGTCCGGACCCTCAGTGTACTCCGTGTCTGGGCGGTACTGCAGTTCCTCCTCCGTGAGCCGGTGAATGTGGAGGGCGTACAGTCCCTTTGCGCCCTTGTGCCGGGTGTAGGTGACCACGTCACCGGGGTACAGGTCACGGGCGTGATGTCCCTCTGGCAGGTGGCTTTCTACGTCTCTCCTGGTGACGAAGACGTCCGTGTCAGCCTCCGGGTCTCTGATGAAGCCCCAGCGATGCTCTAGCTGGAACTTGACTACGGTCCCGGTGGCTCTGGGACCGCGGATGGCGTGGGTGTCTTGTCGGGCCCTCCTCTTCTGTTCCGCGCTCCTGGCCTGGAGAAGGTCGCTGTTGATGACGCCCGGGGTCAGAGGGTGCGACTTTGGGCCTGGGCTGGTGGCGGCAGTGACCAGGGCTGGAGGGCTCGGCAGCAGGGCTTGTTGCGGGGTCTGGAGCAGGTCGGTGTTTGCAGCGCCCGGGATCGGCGGCTCCACCAGGGGGCCCGGGAGCAGGCTGACGCTGGCAGCGTCCGGGACAGGGAGACTCCTCTTACCTGCTCCCGCGACCGCTCCTGCATCACGCGTCTTCTCCTGGCGCTGGTCGGGGCCCGCGACGGCTGGGGCACTGCCGATGCTGGGCAGCTTGGTCTGCTGCCGGTCCGCCATCTTGCTCTCCGTTCCTGGTGTCCTCCTCCCCCCTGGTGGACCGTGGCCTACCTTGCGTTGATCTCCCTCCGTAGGCCGCGGCTCCACAGTCGATCGTCGGGGTTGAGGACCTTGCGTCGCGCTCCTGTGACGTCAGCGTCGCTCCCTCTCCCTTCCAGGACCTTACGCAGCGTCGGTGCATGGGGCGGAGCTTCAGATCTCGCGCGCTTTCGGCGTCCACGCCCCTCTTCTTCCCGCGCGGCGTCCCGAAGATGGTGCCCGATGGCGGGAAAACGACTGCGGATGGCGGGAAGACGGCGGGAAACGACCCAAGATGGCGTCCGATGGTGGGAAACGGTCCAAGATGGCGCCTGATGGCGGGAATCGGCTCCGGATGGCGGGAAACGACTCCGGACGGCGGGAAACTTCTGGAAATGGCGGGAGACTTCTTTTCAAGGTACATGTACAATCTTCTTCAGGCACGCAGTACCCGGTGGTTGCGGGCACGAAATCCTGCCGACTACGCCAAAGTTGACGCGCCCCCTGGGCCTGTGCTGTGCAGGGGGATACCCGGAGCCGGATCGCTGAGATGCTGGGGGTTGTAGTTCTCCGTGGTGGTGACCCGGTCCGTGCCCAGGGCGGTCAAACCAGTGGCAGTCTTTGTGTTATAAGTGTCCGACTACGCCACCCGTGGATTGCGGTCAGTGGGGACCGCCGCTGCGCTGCAGACCGCTGAGGCTGATGTTGTTTGCGCAGCTGAGTATGGGATAACTCCCCACGGGAGAAGTATTGCCTCAGGGCAGCTAATGTGAGAGATGATGATGGGAGTGATGGTGCGAGCGTCCCAGTGCTAATGGTGCTGGTGCGGCGAAGGACCACAGAGACGTGCAGTTGCAGTTTTCAATGCTTTACTCACAGTTGTTGTTCATGTCAATGCTGCAGGCGATGACTGCCCGAGCCGTGCTGCGTCCACCAGGTGAGGGATTCGGTCAACTCCCAGGCAATTCCAGAGTGTGGTTCAGAGCTCCCTTCTCTACCTTTCTCTGGCCGTCCCCACCAGTGACCCACCTTTGTCCAGCTTCCTCGGGCCTTCTGTTGGCGAAACCTCTCCCGGTTTCCCTGACCCTATACGGTATGCCTTTCTGGTGGATGTAGTGAGGGGTCGCACCAAGATGTGGTAACAACCTCCGGTCTTTGGCTGAGGAATCTGTTGCCTCCAGCAATTTGGGTTCCGGTACCCTGTTCTGCCAACCCTTCACCCTGTATCTCCTCTGGGAATATGGGGTTCCTTCTGTCCTCGTGTCTCGGGGCCTTTCTCTGTGTTCCTTGCTTCCTTTCTCCTCTGTTCCAGTTCCTTTCTTACTTTCCTTTGCGTTCCTTCTCCTCTCTCTTTCTGCTGTTTCTGGCCTCCACTCCAGGCCTGCCTCTGGAGCTGGGCCCAGACTGAGCCACAGCTCCCTGTCAGCCCTCCTGGCTGAGCTCCTGTCTTCTTCTCCTCCTCCCTGAACTGGCTCCTGATCTAAGATGGTGCCCACCTTATATACCTCCCTCTATGTGTGAGCCCAGGTGACTAGCAACCAATGGGCTCCTACCTATGCCCAGAGACCCACCCCTATCTGCTCCTACACCACTGGGTATTCCACCCCTCCCCACTCCAGTCAGGGACAGATGCTGTCGTGCCTGCACTTCTATCTTGTGGGAGCACCGTTGAGCTGTCCCTCGGAAATGGTGTGTGTGTGATGCATGCAGCCTACCGAGTCCTGGTCCACACTCCATCCTTACCCGGGAGTGGAATACCACACCTCTGGTTTGAGGTGCAATACCCCTGTAGCAGCCGAGCCTTCGGGGTGCTACATCTATATCTGTGTCTATATTACTGTGTGTATACATGTGTGTCTATATAACTGTGTGTATACGTGTGTGTGTGTGTATATATATGTGTGTGTATGCACTGTATATGTATATATGTGTATCAATGCAGTATATGTATGTACGGTGTATGGTATATGTGTATGTATGGTATATGTGTGTATAGATATATGTATGTACGGTATACGTGTGTGTGTATGTACAGTGTGTGTGTATGTACAGTATATGTATGTGTGTGTTTATGTATATGTTTGTGTGTGTGAACATATTTGTTTTCAGTTCATGTATTATACTGTGATTGTAAAGAATAGAAGAATAAACCTGGCTCTTTAAAGGGTTATTCACCAAATAATCAAGGTATCCTCAATCCATCGGATCGGGAATAACTTGCTGGTCACTGGGGATTGGACCACTGGGCCCCCCAGAGATTCTGGGAACAGAGCTCTGCAGTGTCGTCCTGAATGGAGCAGAGTTGTGCCTGTTTGGCCTCTGCTCTATTCATTATCTATGAGCTGCTGAGCGCTGCGCTCGGTTATTTCCATCAGCTCCATAGACAATGAATAAAGTAGATACCAGATGATACAGATACCAGACATATAATATATACATGGTTGGAATTTGCCGGTTCCAGCCATTATCACGTAACCATGAGGATGCGCTTTTCACACTTGCTGTCATGTGTCAACTAAAGAGTCTCAGCCATATCTTGCAATGTTCTATTCACCAACATAGCTGACACTCTAGTTGTCACCTGACTGCAAGTCTGACTGTGCTGGAACCAGCAGAACCGAATCTTTATCTTTACTGATATATATATATATAATTTGTCTCCATGTCAGTGAAAATATATATTTTTAGAGGTGTGGAGGGGCCCATTTACTATGGAGCCCTGTGATTTCTATGCACACCAATGCTTACAGGGCGGCAATAATGACGGTATCCTGGCTTGTTGCTCGGAGCCCGAGGCTTCGAGGGTCTCACGGCCAGATTTCCCTGATCTTAGGCGGCATGCTAGGCAGCAAGGGGGACCCAGGCACATTTCTTGCACAGGGGCCCCAAGCTGTCAATGTCCACCAGGGGCGGACTCAGACTGTAGTGGGCCCCTGTGCAAGAAATTTTTGCCCCCCCCTGCACTTCATAGGGCAACAAAGTTATGTAAACATAACCCCCCCATGTGCATCTCTCACACCCACATGTGCATCTCTCATCCCCCCATGTGCAGCTCTCATCCCCCCCATGCATCTCTCATCCCCCCATGTGCATCTCATCCCCCCATGCATCTTTCACGAATCTTTCATCCCCCCCATGTGCAGCTCTCATCCCCCCCATGTGCAGCTCTCATCCCCTCCCCCGTGCATCTCATCCCCCCGTGCATCTCATCCCGCCCCGTGCATCTCATCCCGTCCCGTGCATCTCATCCCCCACGTGCATCTCGCATCCCCCCGTGCATCTCTCATCCCCCCATGTGCATCTTATCCCCTCCGTGCATCTCTCATTCCCCCATGCATCTCTGATTCCCCCCCACTCCTAGTTAATTAATTGTATTTAAAAAAAAAAAAACTTGTTATACTTACCCCCATGGATCCCTGCAGAATCCTGGCGCTCATCCACGTCGCTGCCACCAGGTTCACCTGACTTCCAGCGCCGTCACATGACCGGAAGTCAGGGGAATCATGAAGGCGCTGACGCAGCAGCGCTGCACTGCTACACAGAGGAAAGCAGCGCTGAGATGTCCCGGTGCTTAACGCTCAGCATGGGGCCGGGGGCCCAGGGCCGGCCCAGGTTTTTGTGGGCCCCGGGTGAAAAAGTCTCAGTGGGCCCCTTTAACACATACCACGATTCATGATGCACAGATACCGCAGAGAAATATATGTATAGTACAATGCAAAGATTTCACTTCTTACATAGTGATATCTATTGTAAATTCCACAATAGCTCAGAAACCAGCGAATCGCTCCACACAGTATACTGGCCCCCATAAAATGTTCCATACAGGAGACTGGCCCCCATAAAATGCTCCATACAGAATACTGGCCCCCATAAAATGCTCCATACAGGATACTGGTCTTCATATAATACCTTATACAGAATACTGGCCCCAATATAACGCTCCATACAGAATACTGGCCCCCATATAACACTCCATACAGAATACTGGCCCCCATATAATGCTCCATACAGAATACTGGCCCCCATAAAATGCTCCATACAGAATACTGGCCCCCACAAAATGCTCCAAACAGAATACTGGCCCCATATAATGCTCCATAAGGAATACTGGCCCCCATATAACACTCCATACAGGATTTTGGCCCCCATATAACGCTCCATACGGAATACTGGCCCCCATATAACGCGCCATACGGAATACTGGCCCCCATATAACGCTCCATACGGGATACTGGCCCCCATATAATGCTCCATACAGAATACTGGCCGCCATATAACGCTCCATGCAGGATACTGGCCCCAATATAATGCTCCATGCAGGATACTGGCCCCCATATAACGCTCCATGCAGGATACTGGCCCCCATAAAATGCTCCATACAGAATACTGGCCCCCATAAAATGCTCCATACAGGATACTGGTCCCCATATAACGCTCCATACAGAATACTGGCTCCCATATAACGCTCCATACAGGATACTGGCCCCCATATAACGCTCCATACAGAATACTGGCCCCCATATAATGCTCCATACAGAATACTGGCCCCCATAATATGCTCCATACAGAATACTGGCCCCCATAAAATGCTCCATACAGAATACTGGCCCCCATATAACGCTCCATATGGAATACTGGCCCCCATATAACACTCCATACAGGATACTGGCCCCCATATAATGCTCCATACGGAATACTGGCCCCCATATAACGCTCCATACGGAATACTGGCCCCCATATAACGCTCCATACGGAATACTGGCCCCCATATAACGCTCCATGCAGGATACTGGCCCCCATATAATGCTCCATGCAGGACACTGGCCCACATATAACCCTCCATGCAGGATACTGACCCCCATATAACGCTCCATACAGAATACTGGCCCCCATATAACGCTCCATGCAGGCTGTTCCCCACACATAATGCCCCACGCAGGCTGTTCCCCCCACATAATGCCCCACGCAGGCTGATCCCCCCACATAATGCCCCATGCAGGCTGTTCCCCCCCATATAGGATGTCACCCCCCTTATAATGCCCCATGCAGGATTTCACACACCCCCACCTCACCCCCCCTCCCTTATACTGCCACAGGCCTCCATACAATTAAAAAAGAAATCCAATACTCACCTCACGTCTCACCTGCTGCCGCTGCTCCGGACTCATCAGTGTCGCCGGCCTCATCCCGCTCTGCGCTGTGACTGCTCAGGAGAGAGTGCGGTGTAAAGACGTCACCGCGCCCTCTGACCTGAGACGTCACAGTGCAGCAGCCGCAGCGGATGCAGGAGCTGCTGCGGAGGCACGGGGAAGGGTAAGTATTGTGCCGGGTGCCAGGGCCCTGAGCAAGCGGGGGGGGGGAGCGGGCGCTGACACCGCTCTCCTCCGCTCACGGGTCCCATAGCACGCGGGGTGCCCGATGGTGAGGGTCCCCGCCTGCTCAGGGCCCCGGCATTTGCCCGGGTGCTGACGCCGGTCCTACGGGGGCCCCATGAGGAGACGCACAAGAGGGGGGCCCCAACGGGGCTCCGAGGGGGCCCCGACCAGCCGGGCCCCATACTGGAGTCAGGACAGTCATGCCCTGATGGCGGCCCTGCTGGAGCCTGGAGGGGCCCCCTCTCCCTCGGGGCCCCCATTCAATGAACAGGCTGCACGGGCGGTAGGTCCGCCCCTGATGTCCACCCCTGCACAAAGCAGTGTGACTAATGTAAAAGACTGGAGCGATACTAATAAAGGGTAAATGATAACAGAACTGTTAGTTTGTGGATACTAGTCACACCGACCTCCAGAATAAAAATCCTAATGTTGTCCAGCTGCTTTTTAGAGGGTACTTCAATGGATCACTTTCTGATTTGAGAATTGTAATTGCTATTAAGAATTTGTTTAGCCGGATTTCATCCCCAAGCTATGCATGTGCATCATTCACAGAAAAGTCCAGCAATACTTTGCATTTCTCAGGAACAGACTGACTATGTAGTGTTTGAATATATATGCAAAGTGCTTTAGTCGGGGGCAATCTCTCCTCAAGCCTCTTGTCACTTAGTTGCAAACAAGTAGAACATGATGAGTTTACCACTTTGTTGTAAAATCAAATCCTGGAACCACATCAGTGGGTGCTGAATCCTGCTGGTGATCAGCAAACTATGAAATATATATTTTTTTTAAGCAAAACTATTAGTAATATCATTAAAAATGTATTAGTAATTCATTAAACAGCATTCTACATGAATAGAGAACTGAGATCACCTTGAGCTCTATTACCTGTCCGGTGATACTTTCTCCTGCCTGACAGCTTATGTGCCGTGGTGTTGGGGCGAGGCTCTAGCTGCGTTTTAAGATCGTTCTTTAAGCATGCCTAAATAATAAGGTGCTAGTTGCACCCTTGGTATGGCTGGGTAGTTCGGTGCACTTTTCCCACCTACTTGTTTTTCATTTACTCTCCTCTGGCTCCTGTAAAACCAGTAATGTCAATCAAGGAAGAGGAGATTGTAAACAGCCCACATAAAGCATGTTTGTTTTTTGTTTTTTTACACAAGCTTTTAGTTCAAAGTAGCCTAACAAAGGCATATTGTTGGTTTTTGACAAAGTAGTAATTTGGTAAAGTAGCTGACGGTGCCCTTTTAAAGGGAATGTGTCCACCCTCCTGGGCGATATCAGACCTCTCCTATGGACATACAGGTGATAGAAAAGTAAATCTATACTTACCTGTATGGCCATAGTAGGGGTCTGATTGCAGAGAAATCTGGTTTTATAAAGTCTGCTTTCCAGAGGCTTGGCGTCCGTGCGACGCCAAGCAAACCCCTCCAATCTGCTTACTATTCCCCTAAATCGCCGCCTCTGTGCTAAATTACCATATCCCTCCCCCTCCCCTGCACGGCACAGGGTCCTGTGACTGCCCTGTGACAGGCCCTGCTCTGCCTACCCTGTATGGCCATAGTAGAGGTCTGATATAGAGATTCCCTTCAACCTCCACCCACAGCGGGCCAATGGTTGAACAGCTGTGTAACAAAGTCATGGGTTTTTAGCCCAAAAGGGAAGACTTTCAGATTGTTGTAACTTATTCTTAGCATAGTGCCCAAGGCCTGATCATAATGGTTTGCTTAATGAAGTGACTGATTTGGAATCAGAGTAACTATCCAAGATGCTTCATTAAGAGAGTACACTGAAGGAAATGTGCACATGATGTCTTAAAATCGTGATCTTCTAGAAGGACAGGTAAGGGTCTCACTAAATGCTGATATGGCGACCTGCTGTGCACTGGTGCCACAGAACCCAGAAGGGTGCATGGATGTACTTCTCCACAAGAGGCCCTCACACATTCACACACCTCCACCCTACCACCTCAGACCAGCAGAGGGAGCCCGTTAGGGATATATAAAGGGAGGGTGGAGCCAGGCAGCTCAGTCAGAAGTTAGTTAGTCTCTCAGACACAGAGAGGGACAGAGCTCAGAGTTGAGCAGAGAGCGTGCTGACGCTCATAGAGCAGCAAGCTGGCTGCTGTGCTTAGGCGAGCCAAGGCCTACAGCACGTGTGAAGGCCTAGTGAGGGCCCTGAGTGTGGCCGAAGGCGAGAGGAGAAGGAAGAAGTAGCGAGGGGGTAGAGGAGCATACCAGGCTCACCCTGATATATATACCGGACACCGGGTCCGCGCCTACGGGGACCCTTTATACCAGTAGGGACCACCGGAACCCCTGGAGGACTACAGGTCCCAGGTTCACCAAATGCTGATTGCAGTACTAGGGCTAGGAGTCACGGAGGCCCCAGCGACCAGGGAGAGTGATCTCCAAGAAAAGTCCCTACCACCAAGTCAGCAGGTGCAAAGAGAGACAGTAACCAAGCTAGGCCTAGCTCCAGGCAGGTCAGAAGCTTTGCGAGTAAAGCCACGGATCAGGAGGCTCTATACCCGCTCACTGGGGAGAGTCCAAAAGTGCGCCCTTCGTCCGGAGTACCCTGAACCGTGCCTGCACCATCACCAATAAAGGTACTGAAGCTTAGCCCCGTGTGAGTGTGCGTCTTTCCTCCGGGACCATCCTGCCGTCTCTCCCCCGCATCCACCATCTATCCCTACACTGCCCTGGGGCTAGCTCTACCTGTGGAGAGCCATACTATCCCTGCTGCCGTAACACCAGCTCCAGAGGACTGCTCCGCAGCGGCGGCACCCTTTTGCCGCATTCCACAGGTGGCGTCACGAACTTTCCAAATCCCCAATATATAATTTCCCCTTTATACTGACCGCCCTGGGTCACGGACCGGGCCAGCCACCGTGATATCCCCCACCGGCATACACAGAGGCCCGGCTGCCGAGTACCCCACGGCCCAGGGGGCGCGTTAGCCTTGGCGTCACGAACAGAATTCTGTGCCCGTTGCCACCTGGTACTGTGCGCCTTAAAAGACTGTAATACTCACTGTGGTGAAGGTTTCCCGCCATTCCCGAGATTTCTCGCCATTGTCCGCCATCTTCCTGTCGCCGTGCGGGAAGAAGAGGGGCGTAAACGCTGGAAGCGCTCAAAGCCCAGGACACGCCCCGCCCCTGACGTCGAATCAGAAAGTGTCAGGTCCTGGAAGGAGCCCAGCGGACGCTCTGACGTCAGACGCGAGCAACGCAAGGTCCTGGAAGAAGACCGTCGCCCGCGGAGCTGCGGCCTACCTGATAAGCAGTGAAGAAGGAAGGCTCCAGTTCACTAGGGGGGCGCAACCATGGCCGACGACCAGCGAGCCACCGGAGCACCGGCTAACGCTACTGATGCCCAACCCGCGCCAGGCGCTGCACAGGCCGGAGCGGTCGCTCCACCAGCAGGGGTCGTGACCCCATTGATACCCATGGCCCTGCCGTATATCCCTGGAGCGAAGTGGCTTCCCCAGTATAATGGCAAACCAGACACCATGTCTGGATTCAAGAGAAAAATATGTGGTGTGCTAGACATGTATTCTATGACCGGTAAACAGAGAGCTGCTGTTGTGCTGAGACAATTGACTGGTGCTGCAGAGTGGGAAGTTGAAACCTGGCCAGCCGCAGACCAGGAATCAGTATCCATCATCTTTAAGAGACTGCAAACTGTGTTTGAAAACTGCACTGAGACGGATCTCCGGATGAGGTTCTACCACTGTGTCCAGAAACCTGAGGACAGTATCCGGGACTACGCCTGGCGCGTACAGGAAGCCCTGCGGGCCCTGAAATAGGTTAGTCCAGGCAGCATGCAAAATGAAAATAAAATGCTGACGGATCAAGGCCCTGCCTTTGAAACCGAGCTGTTCAAAGAGTTTTGCCATTTGTACGGGTGTAAGAAGATCCGGACTACACCGTACCACCCCCAAACCAATGGGTTATGTGAAAAGATGAATAACATAGTCATCGACCTGTTGAAGACCTTACCTCTCGAAGAAAGAAACCAATGGCCGGACAAACTACCTGACCTGGTAGATCTGTACAATCACATACCTGTGAGTTCCACCAATTGTACTCCAGCGTACCTCATGTGTTAGAACTCTCCTGTTAGTTTTTTTTTAGTTTGCTGGTCACATGACCATTTTTGCCTATTTAATCCGGCTCCGCCCTCCTTGCCTTGCTGGACTTTATTGTATTTACTACTCTTGAGCTAGCTTGGTGCTCTGTTGCCGTTCTCTGTTAGTTTTGCTAGGTCTTCTGACCTGTATGCTTTTTGTTGTGTCTTTGTCTTTTACTGCTACTATTTCTGCTAGGAGGTGTCCAACTTATCCCAGTCCCTAGTTCTTGTAGGGATCCCTCCCTCACATCTATACGTCTTCGTACAGACTAGCCGAGGACTTTAGCGGGTCTGATCGCAGGATCAGGTTCCCCGTTACATCGTAGGGATCTAGTTTAGTTCTATTGTAGGGACAAATCTCCTGTCTTTCCTTAGTCCCTGTAGCAGATCATAACAGTAAGTCCAGCCCTAAAAGAAAAAAAAAAAAAAAAAATTTTTCTCAAAGGAAAGACCTCCAGTTTTCCATCATGGTCTCGGTTCAAGATTTGGCTCAACGCTTGCAGGGACTCTCTCTGGAAGTGGCCAAGCTCCAACAACACGTGAGTAGCTGTTCTGGAGCACATTTTGTGGAACCGAAGGTACGTCTGCCTGATCTATTTTTTGGCGAACAACAAGATTTTTTTTCTTTTAAAAATGCTTGTTTATTGTATTTTCGTTTGAGACCTCAGTTCGTGGCTCATTTTTGGCGTGCCTTTTGTGACAGGTTGGGAGTTCATTTGTCGTTTTCATCCGGATATCATCCTGAGTCTAATGGCCAGACAGAAAGGAAGAACCAGGATGTTGAGCAGTTCTTGCGTTGTTTTGTGGCAGACAATCAAGAGGGGTGGTCTGAGTTTCTGCCACTTGCTGAATTTGCTCTTAACAACCATACATCCTCTTCTGCTGGGTGTTCGCCTTTTTTTTATTGTTCTGGGAGACATCCGTCTTTTGGGTCATTCTCCAAATTGGTTTCGGCTGTGCCTGAGGAGGAGAGTTTTTCCGGTGATTTGGAGAGAGTTTGGACGGATGTGCGTGGTAATCTTCAGGAGGCTAACAAAAAATCTAAGAGGTACTTTGATAGGAAACGGCAAGAGGTTTTGTTTGCTGTTGGTGACATGGTTTGGTTGTCCTCTAAGAATCTGCGATTGAGGATTCCTTCTAAAAAATTGGGTCCCAAGTTCGTAGGGCCCTTTAAGGTGCTTCAGATAGTTAACCAATCTGCTGTTAGGTTGGAGGTTCCTACGTCCTGGAAGATTAACCCGGTGTTTCATGTTTCTCTGTTGAAAAAAGCTGATGTGTCGGATGGTGATGCCTCTGCCACTGTTCCTCCGGTGATGGAGGACGGGGAATATGAAATTTCCCGCATTCTAAATTCTAGACGGTATAGAGGGAGTTTGCAGTATCTTGTCGCTTGGAAGGGTTTCGGACCTGAGGATAACTCATGGGTGAGGGCGGATGATGTTTCTGCTTCCAGACTTGTCAGAGCGTTTCACAGGATGTTTCCTGGTAAGCCTGGGCCTAAGGGATCCGGAGGATCCTCTTAGAAGAGGGGGTACTGTTAGAACTCTCCTGTTAGTTTTTTTTTAGTTTGCTGGTCACATGACCATTTTTGCCTATTTAATCCGGCTCCGCCCTCCTTGCCTTGCTGGACTTCATTGTATTTACTACTCTTGAGCTAGCTTGGTGCTCTGTTGCCGTTCTCTGTTAGTTTTGCTAGGTCTTCTGACCTCTATGCTTTTTGTTGTGTCTTTGTCTTTTACTGCTACTATTTCTGCTAGGAGGTGTCCAACTTATCCCAGTCCCTATTTCTTGTAGGGATCCCTCCCTCACATCTATAGGTCTTCGTACAGACTAGCCGAGGACTTTAGCGGGTCTGATCGCAGGATCAGGTTCCCCGTTACATCGTAGGGATCTAGTTTAGTTCTATTGTAGGGACAGATCTCCTGTCTTTCCTTAGTCCCTGTAGCAGATCATAACATCATGAGAGCAAGACCTGGAAAGTTGCCCATGGACCTGGAGCTTGGAGTGGTCGAGCCAGAAGCAGATATGTCCACTGAAGACTGGGATGCGACTTGACAGGAACAGTACAAGAGAGTACAAGCCTGTGTCGAAGACAGTCTAAGTAGGGTGAGAGATAAGCAGGAAGCACAGAACAACAAGAGTGCACCAGCTGAACCCTTGACACCTGGAGAAGTTGTGCTGAAACGAAAGAGAAGAATCCACAAGCTTGACGACCAGTGGGAAAGGGAACCTTACACTGTGTTGAATTCCAGATTCGACGATAGGAAAATCTGCCTAATTAGCAAAGACGGAGGAAGAACAACTGCAACAGTATCAAGAGACCATCTGAATTGTGCCCAAGTCCGCTAAAGCCCCAGGAGGAAGTGCCTCTCACCTTACCGGAGGAGCCTAAAGAAGAAGTACTCCATACTGACGTGGGAGATTTCCCGGCAGATTGGCCTCAACTGGATGGAGCGGTAATAATACCTGTGCTACACTTCTACCAACAGTCAGAAGACTCTCCACTGCAAGTAAGACCTGTAAGTGCCCCGGAAGAGCCTGCTCAGGAAGAATCCCCGGAAGAAGGATCACCGGTAGAAGCAGAGGCAGTAGGCCCAGTAACCAGTGTACTTGCCTGTCCCGTAGAGAGGTTAAGGCAGTCTTGCAGTCCATCAACACATAGAGCAGAAAATAGCGCAAGCATCCACACTACATGCATTCCAGTACTACGTAGGTCATCGCGTAGCACAAAAGGCCAGACCCCTGTCAGGTATAAGGAGTAAGTTAAAAATACCTGCAGTATAAATAGTTACCCAGTAGGGTATTGCATAATGTTTATTGTATAAACTGAAATATATGTGTTTATTTAGTTACCTGTAAGGGTATATACAGTTATATGAAAAAGTTTGGGCACCCCTATTAATCTTAAGCTTAATGTTTTATAAAAATTGGTGTTTTTGCAACAGCTATTTCAGTTTGATATATGTAATAACTGTTGGACACAGTAATGTTTCTGCCTTGAAATGAGGTTTATTGTACTAACAGAAAATGTGCAATCTGCATACAAACAAAATTTGACAGGTGGGCACCTCACCAGAAAAGTGACATTAATATTTAGTAGATCCTCCTTTTGCAAAAATAACAGCCTCTAGTCGCTTCCTGTAGCTTTTAATGAGTTCCTGGATCCTGGATGAAGGTATTTTTTTTTTTTCAAATTCAAGTTTTTTTTATTTTTTGTGTTGAAAAAGTACAAGATAATACAATATACATAGTAAAAGGGGTAGCGTAACTATAAATCTATGCATAACTACAGTACATTGGGGGGATACAGGGAGGGTTTTCCATCAATATCCAGATCAAGCATGTATTTTTCCATATGAAAGATAGAGAGAGAGGGAGCGGACCACGGCAGACCACCAATCAATAGAGTGTGATTATGATCATTGTTGTGACGACATCCCGGATAACTTTAGTTGGGGGCTAGATGGTAGGCGTCAGAGTTTTGGAAATCCATCCAATCCCTCCAAATCACACAGTATCTATCAACATCAGCCGGTGAGATGGCAATCAGATGCTCCATCCTATTAAGGAGAGAAATCTCCGCAAACCATTCCTCCACAGTGGGTGGGTCTCTGCTTTTCCAGTGTCGTGGAATGACATTCTTAGCCGCCTGTATTAGGTAGCCTATTGATGACCTTTTATAACTACGTTTACTTATTGGTAACATTGATAAAAGGAGGGCTTCTGGCGTATTAGGGATAGTCAAAGCAGTTATTTTCTCAATCATGGGAACCACCTTTGCCCAAAATGCATTTATTATAGGGCACCCCCACCATATGTGTGAAATTGTCCCTTCCCCCTCCCCACATATCCAACATCTGTCTGAGACCACTGGGTACCATCTATGAAGGACTGCTGGTACCCGGTACCATCTAGAGATAATTTTGAAGGAGGTTTCCTGAGCTTTGGACCCTATTGAGGTTTTATGTGTTAGGAAGAAGGATGAAGGTATTTTTGACCATTCCTCTTTAAAAAACAATTCCAGTTCAGTTAAGTTTGATGGTCGCCGCGCATGGACAGCCCTCTTCAAATGATCCCACAGATGTTCAATGATATTCAGGTCTGGGGACTGGGATGGCCATTCCAGAACATTGTAATTGTTCCTCTGCATGAATGCCTGAGTAGATTTGGAGCGGTGTTTTGGATCATTGTCTTGCTGAAAGATCCATCCCCTGCGTAACTTCAACTTTATCACTGATTTTTGAACATTATTGTCAAGAATCTGCTGATACTGAGTGGAATCCATGAGTCCCTCAACTTTAACAAGATTCCCGATGCCGGCATTGGCCACACAGCCCCAAAGCATGATGGAACCTCCACCAAATTTTACTGTGGGTAGCAAGTGTTTTTCTTGGAATGCTGTGGTTTTTTTGCCGCCATGCATAACGCCTTTTTGTATGACCAAACAACTCAATCTTGGTTTCATCAGTCCACAGGACCTTCTTCGAAAAAGAAATTGGCTTCTCCAAATGTGCTTTTGCATACCTCAGCCGACTCTGTTTGTGGCGTGCTTGCAGAAACGGCTTCTTTCGCATCACTCTCCCATACAGCTTCTCCTTGTGCAAAGTGCGTTGTATAGTTGACCGATGCACAGTGACAACATCTGCAGCAAGTTGATGCTGCAGCTCTCTGGAGGTGGTCTGAGGATTGTCCTTGACTGATCTCACCATTCTTCTTCTCTGCCTTTCTGATGTTTTTCTTGGCCTGCCACTTCTGGCCTTAACAAGATCTGTCCCTGTGTTCTTCCATTTCCTTACTATGTTCCTCACAGTGGAAACTGACAGGTTAAATCTCTGAGACAGCTTTTTGTATCCTTCCCCTGAACAACTATGTTGAATAATCTTTGTTTTCAGATCATTTGACAGTTGTTTTGAGGAGCCCATGATGCCACTCTTCAGAGGAGATTCAAACAGGAGAACAACTTGCAAGTGGCCACTTTAAGTAGCTTTTCTCATGATTGCATACACCTGGCTCTGAAGTTCAAAGCTCAATGAGGTTACAAAACCAAAAAAAGTGCTTTAGTAAGTCAGTAAAAAGTAGGTAGGAGTATTTAAAACAAGAAAATAAGGGTGCCCATACTTATGCACCTGTCAAATTTTGTTTGAATGCAGATTGCACATTTTCTGTTAGTACAATAAACCTCATTTCAAGGCAGAAACATTACTGTGTCCAACAGTTATTACATATATCAAACTGAAATAGCTGTTGCAAAAACACCAATTTTAAGAAAACATTAAGCTTAAGATTAATAGGGGTGCCCAAACTTTTTCATATAACTGTATAAAGGACTCGTAGGCTGAGGACTGTGAGCAGCCCAAGAACTGTTCATGTACATAGTTGCACTCCCTGGAGTGCTCCTTAAGTGACCACTGAACAAAAACTCGTTTGGTGTGGCCGAAGACGTGGTCCAGCACCTAGATCACCTATGCCCTGCAGCCACACCCAGGGCCTACGTTGAGGGTTTTCGGACGGGTCCCTCATGCTGCTCATCTTCACCAGTGAGATGGACACCAGTTAATGGATCTCACTGAGACTTTAAGAGGAGTGTTTTATATAAGAAAATGTATTAATGTTATTATTGTATTATAATGTTACCTGTAACGTTCAAGAAAAGTGCCTCCCATAAAGGGAAGAAATGTTACTGTTTAACCTGTTTTGAGAAAAATGCTTCAGTCCAGGAGTACCGAGTTTTACTAGGGGGGGATGTGGCGCCCTGCTGTGCACTGGTGCCACAGAACCCAGAAGGGTGCATGGATGGACTTCTCCACAAGTGGCCCTCTTGTGCCGGGTGCCAGGGCCCTGAGCAAGCGGGGGGGGGAGCGGGCGCTGACACTGCTCTCCTCCGCTCACGGGTCCCATAGCACGCGGGGTGCCCGATGGTGCTCCGAGGGGGCCCCGACCGGCCGGGCCCCATACTGGAGTCAGGAAAGTCATGCCCTGATGGCGGTCCTGCTGGAGGCTGGAGGGGCCCCCTCTCCCTCGGGGCCCCCATTCAATGAACAGGCTGCACGGGCGGTAGGTCCGCCCCTGATGTCCACCCCTGCACAAAGCAGTGTGACTAATGTAAAAGACTGGAACGATACTAATAAAGGGTAAATGATAACAGAACTGTTATTTTGTGGATACTAGTCACACCGACCTCCAGAATAAAAATCCTAATGTTGTCCAGCTGCTTTTTAGAGGGTACTTCAATGGATCACTTTCTGATTTGAGAATTGTAATTGCTATTAAGAATTTGTTTAGCCGGATTTCATCCCCAAGCTATGCATGTGCATCATTCACAGAAAAGTCCAGCAATACTTTGCATTTCTCAGGAACAGACTGACTATGTAGTGTTTGAATATATATGCAAAGTGCTTTAGTCGGGGGCAATCTCTCCTCAAGCCTCTTGTCACTTAGTTGCAAACAAGTAGAAGATGATGAGTTTACCACTTTGTTGTAAAATCAAATCCTGGAACCACATCAGTGGGTGCTGAATCCTGCTGGTGATCAGCAAACTATGAAATATATATTTTTTTTAATCAAAACTATTAGTAATATCATTAAAAATGTATTAGTAATTCATTAAACAGCATTCTACATGAATAGAGAACTGAGATCACCTTGAGCTCTATTACCTGTCCGGTGATACTTTCTCCTGCCTGACAGCTTATGTGCCGTGGTGTTGGGGCGAGGCTCTAGCTGCGTTTTAAGATCGTTCTTTAAGCATGCCTAAATAATAAGATGCTAGTTGCACCCTTGGTATGGCTGGGTAGTTCGGTGCACTTTTCCCACCTACTTGTTTTTCATTTACTCTCCTCTGGCTCCTGTAAAACCAGTAATGTCAATCAAGGAAGAGGAGATTGTAAACAGCCCACATAAAGCATGTTTGTTTTTTGTTTTTTTACACAAGCTTTTAGTTCAAGCTAGCCTAACAAAGGCATATTGTTGGTTTTTGGCAAAGTAGTAATTTGGTAAAGTAGCTGATGGTGCCCTTTTAAAGGGAATGTGTCCACCCCCCTGGGCGATATCAGACCTCTCCTATGGACATACAGGTGATAGAAAAATAAATCTATACTTACCTGTATGGCCATAGTAGGGGTCTGATTGCAGAGAAATCTGGTTTTATAAAGTCTGCTTTCCAGAGGCTTGGCGTCCGTGCAACGCCAAGCAAACCCCTCCAATCTGCTTACTATTCCCCTAAATCGCCGCCTCTGTGCTAAATTACCATATCCCTCCCCTTCCCATGCACGGCACAGGGTCCTGTGACAGGCCCTGCTCTGCCTACCCTGTATGGCCATAGTAGAGGTCTGATATAGAGATTCCCTTCAACCTCCACCCACAGCGGGCCAATGGTTGAACAGCTGTGTAACAAAGTCATGGGTTTTTAGCCCAAAAGGGAAGACTTTCAGATTGTTGTAACTTATTCTTAGCATAGTGCCCAAAGGCCTGATCATAATGGTTTGCTTAATGAAGTGACTGATTTGGAATCAGAGTAACTATCCAAGATGCTTCATTAAGAGAGTACACTGAAGGAAATGTGCACATGATGTCTTAAAATCGTGATCTTCTAGAAGGACAGGTAAGGGTCTCACTAAATGCTGATATGGTGGCCTGCTGTGCACTGGTGCCACAGAACCCAGAAGGGTGCATGGATGTACTTCTCCACAAGAGACTCTCACACATTCACACACCTCCACCCTACCACCTCAGACCAGCAGAGGGAGCCCGTTAGGGATATATAAAGGGAGGGTGGAGCCAGGCAGCTCAGTCAGAAGTTAGTTAGTCTCTCAGACACAGAGAGGGACAGAGCTAAGAGTTGAGCAGAGAGCGTGC
The DNA here is from genome assembly GCF_046119375.1 of Phyllobates terribilis. Taxonomy (NCBI): domain Eukaryota; kingdom Metazoa; phylum Chordata; class Amphibia; order Anura; family Dendrobatidae; genus Phyllobates; species Phyllobates terribilis. Next base: position 147,078,726 of record NW_027362762.1, read on the forward strand.
TGACGCTCAGAGAGCAGCGAAGAGGCAGCAAGCTGGCTGCTGTGCTTAGGCAAGCCAAGGCCTACAGCACGTGTGAGGGCCCTGAGTGTGGTCGAAGAGGAGAAGGAAGAAGTAGCGAGGGGGCAGAGGAGCATACCAGGCTCACCCCGATATATATACCGGACACCGGGTCCACACCTACGGGGACCCTTTATACCCAGTAGGGACCACCGGAACCCCTGGAGGACTACAGGTCCCAGGTTCACCAAATGCTGGGCTAGGAGTCACGGAGGCCCCAGCGACCAGGGAGAGTGATCTCCAAGAAAAGTCCCTACCACCAAGTCAGCAGGTGCAAAGAGAGGCAGTAACCAAGCTAGGCCTAGCTCCAGGCAGGTCAGAAGCTTAGCGAGTAAAGCCACGGATCAGGAGTCCTATACCCGCTCACTGGGGAGAGTCCAAAAGTGCACCCTTCGTCCGGAGTACACTGAACCGTGCCTGCACCATCACCAGTAAAGGTACTGAAGCTTAGCCCCGTGTGAGTGTCCGTCTTTCCTCCGGGACCGTCCTGCCGTCTCTCCCCCGCATCCACCATCTACCCCTACACTGCCATGGGGCTAGCTCTACCTGTGGAGAGCCATACTATCCTTGCTGCCGTAACACCGGCTCCAGAGGACTGCTCCGCAGCGGCGGCACCCTTTTGCCGCATTCCACAGGTGGCGTCACAAACTTTCCAAATCCCCTATATATAATTTCCCCTTTATACTGACCGCCCTGGGTCACGGACTGGGCCAGCCACCATGATATCCCCCACCGGCATACGCAGAGGCCTGGCTGCCGAGGACCCCACAGCCCAGGGGTCGCGTCACTGACAGTCGGCTTAAAGGGAACCTGTCACCAGGTTTTTACCATGAGGCAAGACCACCACCTTTCAGGCCTGATATACAGCATTTTTTAATGCTGTATATATGCCCCAAACCCGGCCTACAAGACAATGTTTTATTATACTCGCCTGTGGGGCGGTCTGGTTCAAGGGGTGACGCTAGTCTTTTTCCGGCGCCTACCTTCCTTTGATGCCGTCCTTTTTGCTTCGTGTGGATGACGCGTCCCTATGTCATCCAGTCTCCCCCCGGCATTGCACTCCTGCACAGGCGAACTTCTCTGCCTTGTCGGGGGCAGAGCAAAGTACTGCAGTACACATGCCCCAGGAAAGGTCAGGTTAAGTGTCATCAATGTTTGGTCAGTGTCATGTCACTTTTCACCATCAGTTTCACATGATAAATGAATGACATGGCTTCTATGCTTTGCAATGTTAATCATGGACAACACACAGTGTACAGTACACTAATATCATGCGTGTGCTGTGATTCTCACAGACCCATACACTTGTACTTTTCCTCTATGAAGCCAGTTAAAAAACAAAAGCACATCACTGATTTTTGCATGGACACAGTCTGCAAAACACAGACATGTGAACAGCTCCATAAACTATAATTCATATGTATTTTATCCATGAAACTCACAGAACAGAGGGATCTGAATGAGGCCTAAAGGATAGTATACTGAAGGTTTATGTCATAACCAGAGACTGGTTTTAATTGGATTTCTACTGTTCTTTGTGCATTATCAGATACCAGATTTAAGAAACTTCACTGTAATATGGAAGGCAATGTGTAAAAAAATACTTCTTTCTGTATATTTTTTTCTATCGAGTACTTCTCAAAGTATCAATATCACAATATTCTTATATAAAAATGTATTGATTTATTCTTGGATTGTCCATTAAAAAGAATTATTGCAGAAGGTACAAAAAATTATTAGTTACAAAGTGATTGTCCATTTGTCCATAATTAGCTTAATAGTTGAGATTCACCCATCTTTTCCTGGGATCCTGGCTGGTAGATTGCGTTTGTCTGTGTGCAGCACGTGTGTCAAGATGACACCATGTGTCCGTTGGGCCTACATCAGCAGCTGGTTTACACACAGACCATCGTCCTGTGGAATGGCAAGAGACCCCCCAGTCTCTAACATGGGCTTTTATAGCACCTGTCATTCCGCATATGGTAGTGAACTAAAAATACACACACAAATAGCGCATGTCATCTAGAAACGATGGCTGATGCAATCTGTATGGTACAGAATAAAGAATAAAATGAATATCCATAATTAATATTTAACATAATGAAATGAACATCAAAATCAGGTTTGTCAACAATTTTTTTTTATTTCCTATATTCATTCCTATTACAAAACTTCTGTCCTGTCATAAATGTTCTATTGTACCAACACTGCCCTGAAAAGTGCCGGCAGGATTTGCCTTCTTGGTAAAGTCTCTGTCCCTGCAGACTTGGAGATCTCCAGCATTACTCCATGCAGCCATGAGGAACTTCTCTCTTTACTCCTTGGGTTTCCGTTGTCCTAGCAGGAAGTGGGCGACGTTCTCGTACATCACAAGGGTGGTACAGCAGGCGGGGTCACAAGGAGGATGTTGGGGACAATTCTCTCATAGAAGCTGTGTAAAACATTTTTTTTCCTTTTAAGAAAGAAGAAACACAACTATTAACTCTTGTTTTCATCTACCACTAGGTCGGTGATAACTTGGTGGGGTGAGGGGGGGGGGCACAAGTTTGGGTAAATACGGGCTATACCTATTTCTCAGAAGTTGTAAGGGAATATATCTTTCTAGGCTTTATCTTGAGTCCATTTTCCTTGTCGCTAATTCTCAGCCACCAAGCCTGGAAAAAATAAAGTTTTAACAAATATAACAAACTTTTAAATTGGTTTTTGAAATTAAAATCTATAGGCGGCCAGCGCAGTGCACTACATTCGTTTGTGGGACAGAACATGTCGTTAAAGGGTCTTTCTCATCAGTGCATTCCCAGTCCATATGCTTTATTAGAGCAGATGTCAGCAGATAATGGACAACCCCCCCCCACAGGAATCCCTCCTACCATTTAAGTCATGACTACGTACCATTGCAAACAGCTGAAGAAATCTGAGGCGGACTATATACAAGAAGAGTTTTCTCATACTTTTATGCCATATCCCTAGAAGATTCCATAAGTGTCTGATAGACGCAGATCCCAGATTTGAGACCCGCATCTGTCTCCAGACCTGGGGAACTATGAATAGAGAGATAGCAATTCTGTTTTGTGGAGGTTCCAAAAACTATCCGACGACTCGGCCTTGTGTTCGGTTATTTTTATAGACCTCGACTAGAGTGGCAGGGTACATACGAAACCAGTGCTCCATCCAATTCCTCTTGAAGCTTTTATGTGGCAGATTCAAGACCCCTGTGCTATTGATTGGAGGGTGTCTACATGGTTGAACACCCATACTAGTCTAATGTGTTTGAGATGGACAATCCTCTTAAGGAAAGTTCAGAGGAGAATACCTACTACAAAACAGCTGGTTGGGTCGGATGTGTTTTTTTGCGCCACTTGGTTTGTTGTCTCATAAGATTATGTTTAAAGTTCTTTATGGTTTGTTCATGTTGAGGCTTTGTGACTTTCGTCTGTACCGTACTGTTCCTTTATCATTTCTTTAGAAAAACATTCCATGCTGTTTGATGCAGAACTGGTGCTACTCCTCTTCATGTTAAGGCATCATTCTACCAATGTGATCGCTGGTCTGATATAACTCGGGATCATTGTTAGGATGCAGGATTTATTTCAGTTAGCTCTCTACTGGGGTCCTACTAGTGCAGGCATTGAGAACGAAGTACAAAATCAGCAGGCAAATGAGTAGTCAGAAACAAGCAGAGGTCAGGACAGGCGGCAGTGTAAAAACATCGTCAGAAACAAGCAGAGGTCAGGACAGGCGGCAATGCAAAAACATAGTCGGAAACAAGCAGAGGTCAGGGCAGGCGGCAGTACAAAAACATAGTCGGAAACAAGCAGAGGTAACAGCAGGCGGCAGTGAAAAAACGTAATCCATTGAGCAAGCCATAGTCAAAACCAGTAAATCTGTCTGAGAAGCAGCTGTGCAGAAGATGTTATGGGCACGCTGCAAACAACTTGCCACTGCATTTTCTCCTGGTTAGATATTGTGTCATGGAATCCTCTTCTCAGGAGAATGACATCCCTGATATTTGGAAGTTGGTCCTTCTCTCTCATGTAGAGCCAGCATACTTCATGTGGGCTCAGCATGGCTTGCAAGTTCTTTCTAGCAGCATTGCTGACTGGCATGTATGGTATAGGATTGTAGACTTGTTTAGCAGTCACCTTAATACGCGGTGGATAGGAGTAAGGCATACTGGGGACTTTAGGTGTTTGAGAGGAAGTTGGCATCTTCCAGGTAGATGGGCTCCCGGGCAACGGGGCTGTTGTCTGTACCTCACCTATTATTTTGGTGGGTTCCTGATGTTTCTTTATATCCACTGGCTCTGCGCTGATGTTTGCAGCAGGTTGTGGTGGTGGACTTTTCAGTCTCACGTATCGGCCCGTTTTGGGTGATGGACGATATGGTGGTGGACTTTTCAGTCTCAAATATCGGCCAGTTTTTTGTTTTGGTGACCCAAACAGGCATTTAATAAATAGCACGATATGATCAAGTGCTGCCATCAGATATCCAGTAAAGCCAGTTTGCCTTTGGTGGTGTTCAGGCTTCTGGCTGTATGAGGATGTCTTGGCATGTGGGAGATGTCTCCGTGCTTGGATCTTTCCTCCAGCTACTGGGGCAGCCATTAGGCTGCCTCCCCCTCCACACACACAAAAGTGTGCGTGGATGGTAGAAAACACTCCCAAAAAAGAAATTAAGTAAAAAAAACACAAAAATATGATACAATTCGCTCTGGATTAGTGTTCAGCTCTCCTCTCTACCTCTGCTTGCCTCGCACTGACCGTTCTTGCTGAACATTCCATGACTCGTGGACAACGGAACTGTGATGTCATAAAGCCGAACATGGCAACGGGGCTAGTATAGGAAAAATAGTTATGTTATCCATGGCAGATAATCCAATATCAGCTCTCACTGCACGGATAGGGGTTAGCTACATTGGGATGAAATATATATAAATTTACTAGAGCACAAGTCTAAAGAAGTATTCCCATCTCCAAGATCCTATCCCAATCTGTAGGTGTAATAATAATAATATTAGCAAATACCTCCAATTAGAAATGTAATATAGTATTTTTCATTCGCTAGGTCTCTTACCCCATGTGCAGGCATTGCAGGACCTTAGGTATCCATGGTTACGACAACTAGCAACTAGCTAACTAACTGTGACTTTATCAGTGGACATCACCATGGATGCCTAAGGTCCTGCGATGCCTGCACATGTGGAAAGAGACATAGTGAATGAAAAATACTATACTACATTTCTAATTAGAGATATTTGCTAATATTACTATTATTACACCTACTACATATTGGGATAGGATCTTGGAAATAGGAATGCCCCTTTAAAATTTTCAAACATGTATACTTATTAGCCTCGTATGTGAGCCAATGGGATCTACAGTGGATTGCAAAACTATTAACCTTCTTAGTGAAGCAAACAACCAATAAGACAAAATAACGGAAAACTTCAGTGTGCATAACTATTCACCCTCCTAAAGTCAATACTTTGTAGCGCATCCTTTTGCAGAAATTACAGCTGCAAGTCGCTTTGGATAAGTCTCTATGAGCTTTCCACATCTTGCCACTGAAATTTTTTCCATTCCTCAAGGCAAAACTGCTCCAGCTCCTTCAAGTTAGATGATTTCCTCTGGTGAACAACAATCTTTAAATCTAACCACAAATTCTCAATTGGATTAAGGTCTGGGCTTTGACTAGGCCACTCTAAAACATACCTGTGTCCCCTTAAAGCACTGAAGTGTTGCAAATAGCAGTATGCTTTGGTTTATTGTCTTGTTGGAAGGTGAACCTCCATCCCAGTCTCAAATCACTGACATACTGAAACAGTTTTTGCTCAAGAATATCCCTGTATTTCGAACCAGTCATCTTCACCACAACTTGGACCATTTTCCCTGTCCCTGCTGCTGAAAAACATCCCCACAGCATGATGCTGCCACCACCATGTTACACTGTTGGGATGGTGTTTTTGGGGTGATGAGCTTTGTTGGTTTGGTGCCAGACATGGCGTTTACCTTGGTGGCCAAAAAGTTCAATCTTGTCTCATCTGACCACAGCACCTTCCTCCATACATTTGGGGAGTCTCCCATATGTCTTTTGGCAAACTCAAAACAAGCCTTACACTTTTTTCTGTAAGTAAAGGCTTTTTATCTGCCCACTCTTCCATAAAGTCCACCTCTGTGGAGTGTACGGCTTAGGCCAGTTGAGGAACAATCAGAGAAAAGGTATAATAGAAACAAGTGCACCAATTCTGCATTTATCCCCCACTCCTGGTTTTGGCTCCCACTCCTGAGAAAAAATACTGACCAAATACTGATAGTGGGGTCGTGGCCTTATTGTGGTCGTATAGACTGATACTCCAGTCTCTGCTTGGGAACTCTGCAGCTCCTTCAGGGTTACTTTGGTCTCTGTGCTGCCTCTCTGATTAATGGCCTCCTTGGCCGGGCAGAGAGTTTAGATGGGCGTCCCTCTCTTGGCAGGTTTGTTGTGGTACCATATTCTTTCCATTTGATAATGGATTTGATTGTGCTCTGGATGATCATCAGAGATTGGGATATTTTTTATAACCCAACCCTGACTTGTACTTCTCAACAACTTTGCCCCTGACTTGTTTGGAGATCTCCTTGGTCTTCATGGTGTTGTTTGGTTAGTGGTACCTCTTGCTTTAGGCTATGTGCCCACGATGCAGAATTTAAGCGGAAAATTTCCGCAGCGTTTCTGCATGTCCTTGCCAGTAAAAACGCATGTGGATTTTACACGCATTTTTGCAGCGTTTTTACATGTGGATTTGACATGCGATTTTCAAATGCATTGTGAAGTCAAATCTGCATGCGGAAACGCACAAATAATGGACATGCTGCTGATTTTTCCGCAATGATAATCCGCAGTGGAAATTTCCGCAACATGTGCATAGCACATGCGGTTTATCATTGGGGACCATGGGGCACAGATTACCAGGTGATTTTTAAGCATTTCCGCTGCGGAAATTCCGCATCAAAAACGCTTGAATAACGCATAGTGGGCACGCAGCCTAATGGTGTTGCAGGCTCTGCTCTGTGGCCTTTCAGAAAAGGTAAAGTGTATATACTGACAGACCATGAGACACTTAGACTGCACACGGGTGGACTTCCTTTTACCAAGCATGTGACTTGTGAAGATAATTGCTTGCACCAGGAATTTTTATAGGCTTTATAGGAAAAGGGGTGAATACTTGTGCACATAACAATTTTTAGTTCTTATCCCATAAATTAAATTTTTGCCTATATTCTTCTCCATTAACTTCACCAATTTAGACTATTTAGTGCTGATGCATCACACTCAAATTTAATTACAAAAATATTTAACACAGGTTGTAATGAATACTTTCACAAACCATTGTATATATTGTCAGCTCCTTCCAGGAATGTCACTTCCCGGTAACAAGGATGGCCCATGATGCACACTGTCCAGACCATTGCGGTCTTCTGGATTATTTCATCTAGTTTTAGAATAAATATTGTATTTTGACCTGAACCAATAAATGGAAAATCTGTTTTAATATGTCTGCAATTCCAAAGTAACCATTGGAACATGTTCACACAGCATTTTGAATGCATTTTTAGGATTTCCTTAGAAGATTATAATAGAAAAAAAAAGTTTCAAAAAGTGCACAATTCTGCAGCATCTTTAAATGCACTTTGGACATGAGTAAAATCATATTCACTTTTTCTTAAAATGTTTGAGTAGAAAAACGCTGTGGGAAAAAATGCAGCACTTAGGAAAATGGCCTTGTATAGGCTTATTTCCTCTGTTCGTCATGAAAATTGTATTTATAATAATCATATTCATATCATATTCCGCAGCGCTTTACATACATAATTATTATTGCTAATCTAAATTCCCTATCAGCAGCGTCGGACTGGAGTACCTTGGGCCCACCAGAGAAAAATAATTCTTGGGGCCCACCATGCAATATATATTCACGGGGCACATCCCCTTAGAGGTGTATCCAGGTCTTCTAGCACCCAGGGCAAAAATTCAGTTTTGCGCCCCCCCCCCCAGCACATATGCGATTTGCACACTAAGGCCACGGCCCCACTATCAGTGTTCGGTCAGTATTTTTTCTCAGGAGTGGGAACCAAAACCAGGAGTGGGTGATAAATGCAGAATTGGTGACTTGTTTCTATTATACCTTTTTTATACCACTTCAGAGAAAAATTACTGACTGAACATTGATAGTTGGGAGGATATTACACGCTGTCAGGATTGGCTACAAGGCTTTACTTTTATAATTAATGCGCTCGTCCAGGTTTCAGATGAAAGTCTGCAGTCACTGTGTGTGACTGCAGGCTTCTGAATTCTCACAGCGCATGCACTGCACACTTTTAGGATTCTCCCTTGCCGTGGAAACAGTGGACAGTCATGTGAGCACAAGTATGTGATTTGTACACTTCTGGCCACATTCCGACTAGACATGTCCGGCCTCCCTCAATTCATTTTCATTGAGTGAGGCCACACATGTCTAGTCGGCACTTGACTGGATGTATGCAAATCGCCGGCATGAGAGAATCCTGATAGCGTGCAGTGCACACTGTGAGAGTTCAGAAGTCTGCAGTCACATAGAATGACTGCAGACTCATCATAAACGTGGACATCTTTAATGCTCCTAACATAAATAAAAATAAAAAAATGTCAGCATCATAAAAAACATTTACCTCCAGGTACCTGATAGAGAACGACTCCAGAGACAGCGTCATCTTTCTTTTCTTCCTCTTGTCCAGACGCCATGATGACTTTTCTCATCGACAGCTCGTGTCTGCAGACTTCCGTCTTCTCCGGGCTTCTGCAGCACATCCCAACATGATGCCCTGAAAGATAGCAGTGTCATTATAATGCTCCTGAATACAAATATCTGCCCTATGCTGAGCCCATGAATAAATAATTGCCCTTCACTATATTCCCTGCACAAAATATGACCCACACACTGTCCCTCTTATGGTACCTGCTCTCCACACTGCCCTCTTCTTTCCATACTTGGCCCCCTCTTCACACTGTCCTCACACTGTGTCCCCCCTATAGGGCCCAGTCTCTATACTGTGCCCCCTCATCACATTCCCCCTCCTTAGCATACTGTTCCCCTCCTGACTGTGACCTTACACTGTACCCCTATGCCATCGCCCACCCACTACTCAGTCTCTATTCTGTGCCCACTCACACTGTCTCCTCACACTATTCCCCTCAATAGTCACATAGAATGACTGCAGACTCATCATAAACGTGGACATCTTTAACCCCTTTACAACCCAAGGTGGTTTGCACGTTAATGACCAGGCCAATTTTTACAATTCTGACCACTGTCACTTTATGAGGTAACACCTCTGGAACGCTTCAATGGATCCCCCTGATTCTGAGATTGTTTTTTTGTGACATATTGTACTTCATGATTTTGATAAAATTTCTTCGATATCACTTACGTTTATTTGTGAAAAAAACGGAAATTTGGCGAAAATTTTGAAAATTTTGCAATTTTCAAAATTTTTATTTTTATGCCCTTAAATCAGAGAGTTATGTCACACAAAATAGTTAATAAATAACATTTCCCACATGTCTACTTTACATCAGCACAATTTTGGAACCCAAATTTTTTTTTGTTAGGGAGCTATAAGGGTTAAAATTTGACCAGCGATTTCTCATTTTTCCAACAAAATTTACAAAACCATTTTCTTAGGGACCACATCACATTTGAAGTCACTTTGAGAGGTCTTTATGACAGAAAATACCCAAAAGTGACACCATTCTAAAAACTGCACCCCTCAAGGTGCTCAAAACCACATTCAAGAACTTTATTAACCCTTCAGGTGCTTCACAGGAATTTTTGGAATGTGGAAGAAAAAAATGAACATTTAACTTTTTTCACAAAAATGTTACTTTAGACCCAATATTTTTTATTTTCACAGGGGTAACAGGAAAAAATGGACCCCAAAATTTGTTGTGCAATTTCCCCTGGGCACGCAGATACCCCATATGTGGGGAAAAACCAATGTTTGGGCGCACGGCAGGGCTCGGAAGGGAAGGAGCGCCATTTGACTTTTTGATTGTAAAATTTGCTTGAATAATTAGCGGACGCCATGTTGCGTTTGGAGAGCCCCTGATGTGCCTAAACAGTGGAAACCCCCCACAAGTGACCCCATTTTGGAAACTAGACCCCCCAAGGCACCTATCTAGATGCATAGTGAGCACTTGGAACCCTCAGGTGCTTCACAAATTGATTCGTAAAAATGAAAAAGTGGAAAAAAAAAATACTTTTTCATTTTTACTAATCAATTTGTGAAGCACCTAGGGGTTCCAAGTTCTCACTATGCATCTAGATAGGTGCCTTGGGGGGTCTAGTTTCCAAAATGGGGTCACTTGTGGTGGAGCTCCACTGTTTAGGCACATCAGGGGCTCTCCAAACGCAACATGGTGTCCGCTAACAAATTGAATGGAAAATTGGCTCAAATTGTTAGCGGGCACCATGTTGCGTTTGGAGAGCCCCTGATGTGCCTAAACAGTGGAGCTCCCCCACAAGTGACCCCATTTTGGAAACTAGACCCCCCAAGGCACCTATCTAGATGCATAGTGAGCACTTGGAACCCTCAGGTGCTTCACAAATTGATTCGTAAAAATTAAAAAGTGGAAAAAAAAATACTTTTTCATTTTTAGGAATCAATTTGTGAAGCACCTAGGGGTTCCAAGTTCTCACTATGCATCTAGATAGGTGCCTTGGGGGGTCTAGTTTCCAAAATGGGGTCATTTGTGGTGGAGCTTCACTGTTTAGGCACATCAGGGGCTCTCCAAACGCAACATGGTGTCCGCTAACAAATTGAGCCGATTTTCCATTCAATTTGTTAGCGGACACCATGTCGCGTTTGGAGAGCCCCTGATGTGCCTAAACAGTGGAGCTCCCCCACAAGTGACCCCATTTTGGAAACTATACCCCTCAAGGATTTTATTAAGGGGTATAGCGAACATTTTGAACCCAGAGGAACGACACAGAATTTGATAAGATTAGGTCATCATATCGAATAAGTTGTCATTACTCTTGAGCGCAAGTGCTCGCTACTTGAGTTTGCATCGGGTACTCAGGTATGCACCATGTATCATGTGTGCTCAAGTGAAATGCTCGAGTCCCCGCCCGCATGTTTCACGGTTAATAGACACCCCCAAAAAAACATGCGGGGATCGCTCGTGCATGGCAGGCAATGCCCGCGAGGTTTTTTTGACCGCGAAGCATATGGGGCGGAGACTCGAGCACCCCCGATACTCAGTGCATACCCGAGCACCCAATACTCAGTGCATACCCGAGCACCCGATACTCAGTGCATACCCGAGCACCCGATGCAAACTCAAGTAGCGAGCACTTGCGCTCAACACTATTCGCCATATCGTAATTTTTTTTTTTTTACATTGGAAAAAAAAAACAACCCCAACCCTAACATTAGCATAACCCCAACCCCAGCCCTAGCGTTTATTTTTTACAGCGTTCCTCATGCGGTATAAGTGATGAGATTACTTTATTATTTGGGTCGGTGCGATTACAGCGATACCAGAATCATATCGGGTTATTATGATTGACAGCTGTCACACACTAAAAGACACATATTTTGTAAAATCTAGTTTTTGCATCGCCATATTTTGGCCGACAGAGTCATGTGACGGCTTGTTTTTTGCGGGATGAGTTGACGTTTTTATTGGTGCCATTTTCAGGCACGTGCCATTTTTTGATCGCTTTCTATTCCTATTTTTGGGAGGCAGAATAAACAAAAACCAACAATTCAGAAATTGTGTTTTTTTCCATTTTTTTTATTCTGTTCCGCTTGTGGTAAAATTGATAAGGCAGCTTTATTCTTCGGGTCAGTACGTTTACAGCGGTACCACATTTATATCGTTTTTCTATGTTTTGGCGCTTTTACACAGTAAAAGCTATTTTATAGAAAAAAATATTTTTTTGCATCGCTTTATTCTGAGAGCTCTAACTTTTTGATTTTTCGGATGATGGAGCTGTATGGCGGCTTGTTTTTTGCGGGATGAGATGACGTTTTCAGCGGTACCATTTTTATTTATATTCGTCTTTATGATCGCGTGTTATTCCATTTTTTGTTTGGCGGTATGATGATAAAGCATTGTTTTTTTCTTTTTTTTTTTTTTTCTTTACCGTGTTCACTGAAGGGGTTAACTAGTGGAACAGTTTTCTAGGTCAGGTCATTACGGACGCGGCAATACCAAATATGTGTACTTTTATTGTTTGTTTGTTTTTTTTTCATAATAATATTTATTGATGGGTACATTATATTTTTATTTTTAGTGGATTATTTTTTTAAAAAATATTTTTACAATTTTTTTTTTCACTTTCAGACACTTTTTTTACTTTTTTACTTTGTCCCACTATGGGACTTTCACTTTTTATATTCTGATCGCCTGCATGGCACAGGAATGCAGCACCATCAATGTGCCACGCAGGCTGTCAGCGCTGGACAGGGAGAAGATTGTTTGGAGATGCACTGCGCATGTCCAAGCAATCTTCCTGCTGTCTGGTGACCCGGATGTTGTCATGACGACATCGGGTCGTGATGGCAACACCCGGGAAGCCGCTTCAGACAGCGCTGGAAGCAGGAAGAGGAGGTGAGTATCGCCGATCACCTCCCCTTGCCCCCGCAATGCCGCGATCGACTTCGATCACAGCATCGCGGGGGTTAATGTGCTGGGAGCGGTGCAGGACCGCTCCCTGCACATAGTATCGGGTGTCAGCTGTGACAATCAGCTGACACCCGGCGGCGATCGCGCCCGCACAACCTGTGTGCGCGCGCGATCGCCATGACGTACTAATACGGGTCAGGCTCTTAAAGTCCAGGGCACTGACGCGTATTAGTACGTCATGGACTTTAAAGGGGTTAATGCTCCTAATATAAATAAAAATAAAAAAAATGTCAGCATCATAAAAAACATTTACCTCCAGGTACCTGATAGAGAACGACTCCAGAGACAGCGTCATCTTTCTTTTCTTCCTCTTGTCCAGACGCCATGATGACTTTTCTCATCGACAGCTCGTGTCTGCAGACTTCCGTCTTCACCGGGCTTCTGCACCACATCCCCACACGATGCCCTGAAAGATAGCAGTGTCATTATAATGCTCCTGAATACAAATATCTGCCCTACGCTGAGCCCATGAATAAATAATTGCCCCTCACTATATTCCCTGCACAAAATATGACCCACACACTGTCCCTCTTATGGTACCTGCTCTCCACACTGCCCTCTTCTTTCCATACTTGGCCCCCTCTTCACACTGTCCTCACACTGTGTCCCCCCTATAGGGCCCAGTCTCTATACTGTGCCCCCTCATCACATTCCCCCTCCTTAGCATACTGTTCCCCTCCTAACTGTGACCTTACACTGTACCCCTATGCCATCGCCCACCCACTACTCAGTCTCTATTCTGTGCCCACTCACACTGGCTCCTCACACTATTCCACTCAATAGTCTCCTTACACGCCCCCTCCTAGATACACCCCTGCATCCTCTATATACTACACCGCACTTGACCCATCCCCTATATACTACACCACAAAGGACACATCCTCTATTTACTACACCGCATGGGACCCATCCTCTATATACTACACCGCACGGGACCCATCTTCTATATACTACACCACACAGGACCCATCCTCTATATACTACACCGCATGGGACCCATCCTCTATATACTACACCGCACTTGACCCATCCCCTATATACTACACCACACAGGACCCATCCTCTATATACTACACCGCATGGGACCCATCCTCTATATACTACACCACACATCCTCTATATACTACACCGCATGGGACCCATCCTCTATATACTACACCGCATGGGACTCATCCTCTATATACTACACCACACATCCTCTATATACTACACCGCAGGGGACCCATCCTCTATATACTACACCGCACTTGACCCATCCTCTATATACTACACCGCATGGGACCCATCCTCAATATACTACACCGCACGGGACCCATCCTCTATATACTACACCACACATCCTCTATATACTACACCGCACGGGACCCATCCTCTGTATACTACACCACACATCCTCTATATACTACACCGCATGGGACTCATCCTCTATATAGTACACCACACATCCTCTATATACTACACCGCACGGGACCCATCCATGGGCGTACCCAGGATCAAATCTAGGGGGGAGGCAAGCCATGGTCGTTCAGGTTGTAAAATTTTAAAACGAAAAAGGTGAATGAAATTAAAATTTTAAGAAAATTATATGTAATTATAGAAGTGCTTTATTAGTTATTACAATTATTTGCTTGCAAAAAATTTTGATTTTTATTCTAATTACATGTCTTATACTAATATCATTTTTCTTGGGTTTGAAGAAAACTTTTTCAAAACTTTAGTTTCAATCCAGTCCTGATTTTCCTTGAAGAATTTCCGATGGACGCTCATCAAACACAATCCAGTCAGTCTGTCCTCTCCCATTGTACTTCTGAGCCAGGTCTTTACCCTTCGAAGGGTACTGAAAGATCTTTCAACAATAGCTGTGGTGGACGGGAAAGCGCTTAAAATGAAGAGTGCGTGCCTTGTTGCAGGGAAAAAAATATTAGCCTCCTCAAAAAGTGCAGCCACTTCAATGTCTTTAACCACCTATCCTTTCTCCAGGTCCGGACCGGTTCCTACTCCCAAGGCCCAGGCCCTTTGAAATTTCAATAATTACACAGTGAGTGAGTGTATTGTGTAATTTACACTGGCTGGCTGCCACAGTCACTGGCAGCCGGCCCACAGTAACAGGACAAGTGCTCCACTCCGGCGGGATAACAGGGGAGGCAGGAAACAGGGGAGGCAGGCACCGTGCTACATCAGCACGCCTCAGGAGTCAGGACCCTGATCAGGTGACATGCGGTGTGCTGTGTCACTCAGCGTGCGTTAAAGGTAATCCCGGCCGGACCCCATGCAGTGACACTGCGCAGTTCCGGCCGCCGGGTGCAGAGCAGGGCAGTCACCTGCGGCCGGCCGCAGAGGGAACTTTCGCTGGCCGCGACCGCCAGTGTTCTAAGTGTGTGTGCAGCAGGGCCGGCTCCAGGTTTTTGTGGGCCCCGGGACAAAGAGTGTCAGTGGGCCCCTTTAACACATACCACGATTCATGATGCACAGATACCGAAGAGAAATATATATATATAGTACAATGCAAATATTTCACTTCTTACATTCATGAGTGATATCTATTGTAAATTCCAGAATAGCTCAGAAACCAGCGAATCGCTCCACACAGTATACTGGCACCCATAAAATGCTCCATACAGGACACTGGTCCCCATATAACTCTCCATACAGGATACTGGCCCCCATATAACGCTCCATACAGAATACTGGCCCCCATAAAATAATAATAATCTTTATTTTTTATATAGCGCTAACATATTCTGCAGCGCTTTACATACATTATCGTCGCTGTCCCCATCGGGACTCACAATCTAGATTCCCTATCAGTATGTATTTGGAGTGTGGGAGGAAACTGGAGGAAACCCACGCAAACACGGGGGAACATAGAAACTCCTTGCAGATATTGTTCTTGGTGGGATTTGAACCCAGGACCCCAGTGCAACAAGGCTGCAGTGCTAACCACTGCGCCACCATGCCGTCCTAAATGCTCCATACTGGATACTGGTCCCCATATAACGCTCCATACAGGATACTGGCCCCCATACAACGCTCCATACAGGATACTGGCCCCCATAAAACGCTCCATACAGGATAATGGCCCCCATATAACGCTCCATACAGGATACTGGCCACCATATAACGCTCCATACAGAATACTGGCCCCCATATAACGCTCCATACAGGATACTGGCCCCCATATAACGCTCCATACAGGATACTGGCCCCCATAAAATGCTCCATACAGAATATTAGCCCCCATATAACGCTCCATACGGAATACTGGCCCCCATATAACACTCCATACAGGATACTGGCCCCTATATAACGCTCCATACAGGATACTGTCCCCCATAAAATGCTCCATACAGAATACTGGCCCCCCATATAATGCTCCATATGGAATACTGGCCCCCATATAACACTCCATACAGGATCCTAGCCCTCATATAACGCTCCATATGGAATACTGGCCCCCATATAACAATCCATACAGGATACTGGCCCCCATATAACACTCCATACAGGATACTGGCCCCCATATAACGCTCCATGCAGGATACTGGCCCCCATATAACACTCCATGCAGGATACTGGCCCCCATATAATGCTCCATACAGAATACTGACCCCCATATAACGCTCCATGCAGGCTATTCCCCACACATAATGCCTCATGCAGGCTGTTCCCCTCACATAATGCCCCACGCAGGCTGTTCCCCCCCATATAATGGCCCATGTAGGATGTCACCCCACCTTACAATGCCCCATGCAGGATGTCACCCCCCCTTATAATGCCCTATGCAGGATGTCACACACACCCCCCTCCTTATAATGCCCCATGCAGGATGTCACACCCCCGCCCTTATAATGCCCCATGCAGGATGTCACACCTCCCTTCCCTTATAATGCCCCATGCAGGATGTCACCCTCCCTTATAATGCCCCATGCAGGATGTACACCCCCCTTATAATGCCCCATGCAGGATGTCACACACACCCCCTCACTTATAATGCCCCATGCAGGATGTCACACAACCACCCCATATAATGCCCCATGCAGGATGTCACACACCCCCCTCCCTTATACTGCCCCATGCAGAATGTCGCACACCTCCCCTCCCATATAATGCCCCATGCATGATGTCGCACACCTCTCCTCCCATATAATGCCCCAAGCAGGATGTCATACCCTCCCCTCCCTTATAATGCGCCATGCAGGATGTCACACCCTCCCTCCCTTATAATGCCCCATGCAGGATGTCACACACACCCCCCTCCCTTATAATGCCCCATGCAGGATGTCACCTCCCCCTCCCCGTTATAATGCCCCATGCAGGATGTCACCCCCCCCTAATAATGCCCCATACAGGATGTCACACACCCCCCTCCCTTATAACGCCCCATGTAGGACGTAACCCCCGCCCTGTTGTAATGCCCCATGCAGGATGTCACACCCCCCCTCCTTATAATGCCCCATGCAGGATGTCACACACATCCCTCCCTTATAATGCCCCATGCAGGATCTCACGCCCCCACCTCACCCCCCTCCCTTATACTGCCACAGGCCTCCATACAATAAAAATAAATAAATCAAATACTCACCTCACGTCCCACCTGCTGCCGCTGCTCCTGACTCCAGCATCGCCGGCCTCATCCCGCTCTGCGCTGTGACTGCTCAGGAGAGAGCGCGGTGTAAAGACGTCACCGCGCCCTCTGACCTGAGACGTCACAGTGCAGCAGCCGAGGAGGATGCAGGAGCTGCTGCGGAGGCACGGGGAGAGGTAAGTATTGTGCCAGCTGCCGGGCCCTGAGCAAGCGGGGGGGAGCGGGCGCTGACACTGCTCTCCTCCGCTCACGGGTCCCATAGCGCGCGGTGAGGGCCCCGGCATTTGCCCGCGTGCTGATGCTGGCCCTGGAGTGCAGCGTGCGTCTCTGTTTCTAGGGGGGGGAGGGGCAGCTGGCCTCATCCCGCTCTCACCCACTAATTCTCTGTGGGCCCCGTTTCACACTGTGTCACCCCCTAATACTCTGTGGGCCCCCTTTCCCACTGTGTCACCCCTTAATACACTGTGATGGCCCCCTTCACCACAGTCACCTCGTAATACTCTGTGGGCCCCCTTTCCCACTGTGTCACCCCCTAATACACTGAGGGCCCCCTTCCCCACTATGTCATCCCCTAATACTCTGAGGACCCCCTTCCCCACTGTTTCACCCCCTACTACTCTGAGGGCCCCCTTCCCCACAGTCACCCACTAATATTCTGTGAGCCCCCTTTCCCACTGTGTCACCCCCTAATACACTGAGGGCCCCCTTCCCCACTGTCACACACTAATACTATGTGGGCCCCCTTTCCCACTGTGTCACCCCCTAATACTCTGTGGGCCCCCTTCACCACTGTCACCCTGTAATGCTCTGTTGGCCCTCTTCCTCACTGTGTCACCCCCTAATACTCTGAAGGCCCCCTTCCCCACTGTGTCACCCCCTACTACTC
This sequence comes from Phyllobates terribilis, assembly GCF_046119375.1. Classification (NCBI taxonomy): domain Eukaryota; kingdom Metazoa; phylum Chordata; class Amphibia; order Anura; family Dendrobatidae; genus Phyllobates; species Phyllobates terribilis. The sequence continues at coordinate 147,096,962 of NW_027362762.1, forward strand.
TGAGGACCCCCTTCCCCACTGTCACCCCCTACTACTCTGAGGGCCCCCTTCCCCACTGTCACCCACTAATATTCTGTGGGCCCCCTTTCCCACTGTGTCATCCCCTAATACACTGATGGCCCCCTTCCCCACTGTCCCCACTAATACTCTGTGGGCTATTTTCCCACTATGTCACCCCCTAATGCTCTGTGGGCCCCCTTCCCCACTGTGTCACCCCCTAATACTCTGAGGGCCCCCTTCCCCACTGTGTCACCCCCTAATACTCTGAGGGCCCCCATCCCCACTGTGTCACCCCCTAATACTCTGAGGGCCCCCTTCCCCACTATGTCACCCCCTAATACTCTGAGGGCCCCCTTCCCCACTGTGTCACCCCTTATTACTCTAAGGGCCCCCTTCCCCACTGTCACCCACTAATATTCTGTGGGCCCCTTTCCCACTGTGTCACCCCCTAATACACTGAGGGCCCCCTTCCCCACTGTCACACACTAATACTATGTGGGCCCCCTTTCCCACTGTGTCGCCCCCTAATACTCTGTGGGCCCCCTTCACCACTGTCACCCCGTAAGGCTCTGTGGGCCCTCTTCCCCACTGTGTCACCCCCTAATACTCTGAAGGCCCCCTTCCCCACTGTGTCACCCCCTAATACTCTGAGGGCCCCCTTCCCCACTGTCACCCCCTAATACTCTGAGGGCCCCCTTCCCCACTGTGTCACCCCCTACTACTCTGAGGGCCCCCTTCCCCACTGTCACCCACTAATATTCTGTGGGCCCCCTTTCCCACTGTGTCATCCCCTAATACACTGATGGCCCCCTTCCCCAGTGTCCACACTAATACTCTGTGGGCTCTTTTCCCACTATGTCACCCCCTAATGCTCTGTGGGCCCCCTTCCCCACTGTGTCACCCCCTAATACTCTGAGGGCCCCCTTCCCCACTGTATCACCCCCTAATACTCTGAGGGCCCCCATCCCCACTGTGTCACCCCCTAATACTCTGAGGGCCCCCTTCCCCACTATGTCACCCCCTAATACTCTGAGGGCCCCCTTCCCCACTGTGTCACCCCTTATTACTCTGAGGGCCCCCTTCCCCACTGTCACCCACTAATATTCTGTGGGCCCCTTTCCCACTGTGTCACCCCCTAATACACTGAGGGCCCCCTTCCCCACTGTCACACACTAATACTATGTGGGCCCCCTTTCCCACTGTGTCGCCCCCTAATACTCTGTGGGCCCCCTTCACCACTGTCACCCCGTAATGCTCTGTGGGCCCTCTTCCCCACTGTGTCACCTCCTAATACTCTGAAGGCCCCCTTCCCCACTGTGTCACCCCCTAATACTCTGAGGGCCCCCTTCCCCACTGTCACCCCCTAATACTCTGAGGGCCCCCTTCCCCACTGTGTCACCCCCTACTACTCTGAGGGCCCCCTTCCCCACTGTCACCCACTAATATTCTGTGGGCCCCCTTTCCCACTGTGTCATCCCCTAATACACTGATGGCCCCCTTCCCCACTGTCCCCACTAATACTCTGTGGGCTCTTTTCCCACTATGTCACCCCCTAATGCTCTGTGGGCCCCCTTCCCCACTGTGTCACCCCCTAATACTCTGAGGGCCCCCTTCCCCACTGTGTCACCCCATAATACTCTGAGGGCCACCATCCCCACTGTGTCACCCCCTAATACTCTGAGGGCCCCCTTCCCCACTATGTCACCCCCTAATACTCTGAGGGCCCCCTTCCCCACTGTGTCACCCCTTATTACTCTGAGGGCCCCCTTCCCCACTGTCATCCACTAATATTCTGTGGGCCCCTTTCCCACTGTGTCACCCCCTAATACACTGAGGGCCCCCTTCCCCACTGTGTCACCCCCTAATTCTCTGAGGGCCCCCTTCCCAACTGTCACCCACTAATACTCTGTGGGCCCCTTCCCCACTGTGTCACCCCCTAATACTCTGAGGGCCCCCTTCCCCACTGTGTCACGCCTTACTACTCTGAGGGCCCCCTTCCCCAATGTGTCACCCACTAATACTCTGAGGGCCCCCTTCCCAACTGTCACCCACTAATACTCTGTGGGCCCCTTTCCCACTGTGTCACTCCCTAATACTCTGTGGGCCCCCTTCCCCACTGTGTCATCCCCTAATACTCTGAGGACCCCCTTCCCCAGTCACCCACTAATACTCTGTGGGCCCCCTTTCCCACTGTGTCACCCCCTAATACACTGAGGGCCCCCTTCCCCACTATGTCATCCCCTAATACTCTGAGGACCCCCTTCCAAACTGTTTCACCCCCTACTACTCTGAGGGCCCCCTTCCCCACAGTCACCCACTAATATTCTGTGAGCCCCCTTTCCCACTGTGTCACCCCCTAATACTCTGTGGGCCCCCTTCACCACTGTCACCCTGTAATGCTCTGTGGGCCCTCTTCCCCACTGTGTCACCCCCTAATACTCTGAAGGCCCCCTTTCCCACTGTGTCATCCCCTAATACACTGATGGCCCCCTTCCCCACTGTCCCCACTAATACTCTGTGGGCTCTTTTCCCACTATGTCACCCCCTAATGCTCTGTGGGCCCCCTTCCCCACTGTGTCACCCCCTAATACTCTGAGGGCCCCCATCCCCACTGTGTCACCCCCTAATACTCTGAGGGCCCCCTTCCCCACTATGTCACCCCCTAATACTCTGAGGGCCCCCTTCCCCACTGTGTCACCCCTTAGTACTCTGAGGGCCCCCTTCCCCGCTGTCACCCACTAATATTCTGAGGAACCCTTTCCCACTGTCACCCCCTAATACACTGAGGGCCCCCTTCCCCACTGTGTCACCCCCTAATTCTCTGAGGGCCCCCTTCCCAACTGTCACCCACTAATACTCTGTGGGCCCCTTCCCCACTGTGTCACCCCCTAATACTCTGAGGGCCCCCTTCCCCACTGTGTCACGCCTTACTACTCTGAGGGCCCCCTTCCCCAATGTGTCACCCCCTAATACTCTGAGGGCCCCCTTCCCAACTGTCACCCACTAATACTCTGTGGGCCCCTTTCCCACTGTGTCACTCCCTAATACTCTGTGGGCCCCCTTCCCCACTGTGTCATCCCCTAATACTCTGAGGACCCCCTTCCCCAGTCACCCACTAATACTCTGTGGGCCCCCTTCCCCACTGTCACTCCCTAATACTCTGATGACCCCTTTCCCCACTGTGTCACCCCCTAGTAGCCTGGGGGCCTCCACCCCTAACTGCATGAGACAATTAAATGACAGTGTTGAGGCTGGAGAACTAGTTATAAGAAATGTACTCACACTGACTCACTCCAGGTCTCCAGCAGGAATCTCTCTCTCTCTCTCTCTCTCTCTCTCTCAAATTTACATCACATAAGACATAATGGTACACATGCAAAGTGTGGTTTAAGGGTACCCTGCCTAACTTGAGTAAAGTGCAGCGCCATGCATGGACACCACAGTGGAAGAATCCCCCGCTTACAAACCCCAACGTACGTTTCCTCTTTGAGTTATAGCTTTATCAGGGGGGAATATGATGAGCCCCAAGCCACAGCCTCTTTATATACCTTGTGGCATTGTAAAATGCCATATGCCAGACTCTCTATAGCGCTACACCGCTTCCTGTCTCTCACGTCCGAACCGGAAGTACAACTGCGTCACCGCGGCAGGAAGTGCGCGCACGTCCAGGAGCAGGGACGCGTCACCATGACTCCCGGACATGCGCACTCGCGGTCCTAGACGCTGTGTCTCTCAGAGGAGGGAGGGGGAATAGAGGGAGCGCAAGTGACGGCAGATCATTAGAACAGGGGTAGGTATTAACTCCTAATGGGCCAAAGTGGACATATGAGCACAGAAGGAAAATCATTAACAATGCAAAGCTATACCACATATATCAACCCAGAAAACCTTTTACAAGAATAATTAATATGTGAAAGTGCGGCCACAATTACAATTATCCTGACTGTAATAAAAGTCACACTTTTTCAGCCCATGCCAATTTCTTCCGGAGGATGGTGTCCATTCACATCAGATCGTACCGAAGACTAGAGGGGGCTACATCAAAAAAACAACAAAACTGTTTGGAAAAATATATAAGAAAAAAAAGATTTAATTCTTAAAAAAAAAAAAAAAATTCTAAAAAATATATATTTAAAATGTAATGTAGGTACATAACACAGAAGACACTGGGAACGATGTTCACAAAAAAGGGGCAAAACTAAGGGATTCATTCAAACCCCCAAGGGTCATCGTCCCCAGGGTTACAATCCAGCGCGTTTCACGCTGGGCAAGGACCCTTCTAATATTGCCTCCGCGGATCCCACGATGGACGACCTCAATCCCCCTAACCTTAAGGGAAGCAGGGTCGCAATCATGGTGGGTCCTAAAATGGCGGGGCAATGTTTTCAATAAAGAAGGGTCCTCCACCATCCGGGCAGCAGCAATGTCCCTCACATGCTCCCTCACACATCTGCGCAACTCTCTTGATGTCAGACCAACATATATGAGTTGGCACCCGCAGGTGGCATAATACACCACATTGCAGGTGCCACAATTCACATATTCCTTAATAATGTTTTAGTACTGTACGCCGACATGAATGAGGCAATGCGGAGGACATTGCTGCACGCCAGACAATTCCCACACTGAAAGCATTCGCTCAAAGATCGAGTAGATCCAAACAAAGATGGTGTTTAGGGAGCATAATGACTCCGAACAAGTATGTTGCGCAGATTTCTAGATCTGCGAGCTGTCATTAATGGATAATCCACCAGTGAATCCCTTAAATGAGGGTCAGTCTGGAGGACAGGCCAATGACGCTTTAAAATGGACATGATGCTCTCCCACTCATGGTTGTAGGTGGTAATAAATCTGACCTTAGACTGATTAGAGGTCATACCCCTGGTCACCTTAGTACGAAGCAATTCAGTGCGAGAAGTGTGCTTCGCTCTAAGGTACCCTGTCTTGATACTCCGGTTGCTGTAACCTCTCTCTCTGAAGCGCGATGCCAAACACAGACACACAACAGCTGATCGGAAGACAGCAGCGCTCCATCAGCACAGAGTCAGGTGTGACCGTGCTGACTCTGTACCAGTAAGAGTGCACTGCTCTCTGAGGAGCAGTGCGTGCCATAAAGATCAGTATTGAAGCCGGCAGGCCATGAGAAGGAGTTGCACTTCACATTGCGCCGATGAGCAGTGCAGCCGGGTACAGAATGAAATGTTCACCCCTCTCTAAGGAGCGTGCACGTGGACGAGATACAGGAGCAGATAGGCACAGTTAATGTGAAGGCGCTGCGCTTGACAAATGAGAAGTGCCGTAGGTGGGCGTGTCCTGGATGGGCGGGCCCACCGGAGGATTCTCCGGTTATCCGGTGGGCCAGTCCAACCCTGCCTATCAGTATGTCCGTTTTCTGTACATACAGAATTAATAATAATCTGTGCCAATACAACCTAGTTCTACATCTGCACTGATTTGCAGCTATCCCCTCCCTAATGATGATCCCACATGACTCTCTTTACCCTACTTATCCATCCTCCAGTAGTTCTAATGCTGTTGGACGATTGTGCTCAGATGCACCTGACTCGCCCCCTGGGCCGTGGGGTACCCGGGACCGGGCTTCTGTACGATGCTGGGGGTAGTAGTGGCAACCCAATCCCGTGGCTCAGGGTGGTCAGACCAAATTGTGACAGTCTATTTATAGATTTATGAATGTCCGACTACGCCACCCGTGGATTTCGGTCAGAGATAACCGCCGTTGCGAGGCAGACCGCTGAGGCTGGTGTTGGTGTGCAGCACAGGGGTAGGATAACTCCCCACGGGAAGAGTGTAGCCTCAGGGCAGTGTATATGGATGCTGGGGGTGATAGTGCCGGCCGCAATAGTAAAAGTTCAGAGCCTGTTTCCAACAGTTCTGGGTCTTTATTGTAGATGTTACTAATGACCCAACAGTAGTACCGGGTAGGAATGGGCCTGGGTATCGGAGAGCATTCGGGGGAGCCCCACTGGTCAGGGTGAGTGTGTAGGCCTACCTTTTTCTGTATGCTCTTGCTGACTATCCCCCTTTTCGTGGTATAATAGCCCATGTCCCTGAGCTGGCCGTGTACTTCTCGCCTGTATGGCTTGCGACTCGGGCCTTGGGTACCTTTTGCTTTCTCCTGCTGTACTGGTCCCTCTGTGTGGCGGAGCCTCCAGGCTTCTTAGGCCAAGGGACCTGAAATCCCTCGCGGGTTGGTTCTCTGCTGCTGGGCTTGCAACCCTGACAGCCTCGGACCCCAATGTCCGGTTGTGTGCTTCTCTCAGCCAGGACCGGCTCTCGTCGCCTCTGTCCCTGGCTTGCAGTTTCTCCTCTGCCTCACGGACTCCTCAGCCGCTGCTGACCTGTCCCTCTTCTCTGAGTACCCTTCTGGACACTTCAGAAGTGGGTTCTGGTCTCTCTAACCCTGCCCCAGTTCCAGCTTTTATAGGGGCTGCCTGCTCCCCCTACTGGCCTGGGACAGGAGGTGCTGCATGCTAATTGTCCCTGACCAGGGAACCTCCCTCCTGCTCTCAGACACAGCCTTTAATATTTGTTGCATCCAGGCCTGGGGTGACACACATCTAATGACCCTGTCTAATAAATCATCTGACGGCTGGGTTGTAGCACAGTTCAGCTATGCTATGCTGAAGAACCCACTGATGCCATCTGAATTTGTACCTTATGATGCTGTCTAGTTTATGAAAAACAAGTGTAGATATGACCCTTTCTCATAAAGTATCCCCCAGACCATCTGACGGCATCATCATTGCCCTGAAAGCTGTGTTGTAGCACAGCTCAGCTGTTCTATGCTCAGCTCTGCTATACATGCAGGGGAGATCATGATCATAGCTCTATAGATCCGCATGAACCAATTAAATGTATTGTAAATAGTAATGAATTGGTCAGATAGTGGTCACCTCATCCATATAAATAAAAACTTTACTGGAATCACACATGAAAAGAACAAATACAAGTTTATGGGTCCATGAAAATCACAGAACGCACATGGATGGCATCAGTGTGGAGTCCGTGTTGTGTCTGTGATTAACTTTGGCTGCAGATCCACATGGAGTTGTCCTGCGGTGCAGATTTTAAATGTGCGACATCTGAATTAAACTGCAGCGTTTCACTGTGGATTTCACCCATTGCTTTACATAGGATGAATTCCATTGCAAAATTCTGAGCAAATGTGCATGTTAACCATGTGCTTTTTGCCACACATTTTGCCCAAGATTAGCAGCAGGGATTTTTTTTTAATGCGAAATTTAGCTTTTTTTCACTGATTTGCTACACCTGTAATTTTTCCCCGCTTTCTAGTACACCATATGATAAAATGAAAGGTGTCATTCAAAAGTGCAACTTGTACCACAAAAAAAATAAGTGGTGACACAGCTATATCGATGGAAAAATAAAGTTATGGCTCTTGGAAGCAAACGAGGTAAAAACAAAAGGGCAAAAATGGAAAATTGCCAAGTCCGGAAGGGGTTAAACGGCACATTTTCACAGTGAATGTAAAAAAACAAAGTAATGCAGCCACATGTACAGCAGCGTGTGACGTCATCCAGTCTACGGAGCATGCAAGTCCCGGTCCTTACGCGTTTCAGAAAACTCGGTTTCCTTCATCAGAGGAAACTGTTAACAGTTAACTTTTTGCGTTCAGGCACGCCACCGGCTGGAGCTGCCTGTTCCCTACACTGCAGCTCTACGTGCATCTTTTTTTTCGCCGAGGACCTCCGTACACCCACCGAGTAGGGGTCTTCCTGCTCTTCTTTTAAGCGGATGCAACAAAGAACTTTGCTGGACTGCATAGGTAAATAGAGTAATTATCTACTCCATTAGTGTATTGTGCTTATCACTATGTTTCTTCAGTGTTTAACATGTAACTGGATACACATTGATACATATGCTATAATAGCAGGGTGGGCAAATTAGGCTGATCTCCTAACTTCAATTTTTTCCAGTTTTTTCTAAATGATCTTTGCAGCCAGGTTAGTCACCTGCCCCAAAGCTTGCTATTCAGTGTACAATGCACATATACAATCTCTTTTCTTGTTTTTACTGTTTTTATTGGTGTTCATTTACATGTATACTTATTGTGCTGTTCATGTATACATGAAGTTTTTTGAAATTTAGCACACTTGTTGTGTGTCCTATGTGCTTATGGTTTCTTAAACACATCGAAAGCAGACAAAACAGGTTTTCTATAAAAACGACACAAAGCAGCCCAGTAAGTGATACTGTTCCCATGCGCTTGGTTCTGAACACTACTCTCATCATGGTTCCATGCCTGCGCTGCGTTCAGCACCAGCAGGGACTATGATGAGGGTAGTGGTAGTCTGCTCACGCAGTGTCCTCACCTGTAAAAAAAATAATAAAATAATAAAATCCATGCACTCACGTCTCCTAGGTGTCCCCCACTGTATTCCATGTGACTAGGTGGACCTCCACAATATTAAAGGGGGTTACCCACAAAGTTCATTTTTAATTAATGGATCTTAATTTCTGCTATCTTTTTAAGTTTCCCATGATGATGATATAAATGTTCCCCTACTGTGACCATGCAGCAGCTGTGATCCCATGCTGTCCTGTACACTTTTTTTTTTAATACATCCAGTTGTGGAACATATTGATCCAAGATCTATTTATTGAAATGAGCTTGGTTCATGGGACAATCTCAAGACTTGGGCTGCATGGTGATACTTAACTGTGATCTGGGTCTTGCTGCCTAAAATCTCTGCCAATACTAGCATATTACTACCTTTTTTTTTGTTGTGGCCAAAGTCGCCTTGTAGCCCAGCAGCCAATTGCTGGCCCATTCACAGGATGCTGGGCCACACAACACCTTACCATATCACAACTTAGTGGCTAAAGTCTTTTAAAATAGTCGGTTATGTACTGTGCAATTAGAGCAGGTGTCTGGTAGTTACATGGATGTACAGTGGGTACGGAAAGTATTCAGACCCCTTTAAATTTTTCACACTTTATTTCATTGCAGCCATTTGGTAAATTCTAAAGAGTTCAGTTTTTTTGCTCTCATTAATGTACACTCTGCACCCTATCTTGACTGAAAAAAAAAAAAAAACAGAAATGTAGAAGTTTTTGCAAATTTATTAAAAAAGATAAACTTAAATATCACATGGTCATAAGTATTCAGACCCTTTGCTCAGACACTCATATTTTAGTCACATGCTGTCCATTTCCTTGTGATCCTCCTTGAGATGGTTCTACTCCTTCATTGGAGTCTAGCTGTGTTTAATTAAACTGATAGGACTTGATTTGGAAAGGCACACACCTGTCTATATAAGACCTCACAGCTCACAGTGCATGTCAGACCAAATGAGAATCAGGAGCTCAAAAGGAACTGCCCAAGGAGCTCAGAGACAAAATTGTGGCAAGGCACAGATCTGGCCAAGGTTACAAAAGAATTTCTGCTGTACTCAAGGATCCTAAGAGCACAGTGGCCTCCATAATCCTTAAATGGAAGAAGTTTGGGACCACCAGAAGACTTCCTAGACCTGGCTGACCAGCCAAACTGAGCAATTGTGGGAGAAGAGCTTTGGTGAGAGGTAAAGAACCCCAAAATCACTGTGGCTGAGCTCCAGAGATGCAGTAGGGAGATGGGAGAAAGTTCCACAAAGTCAACTCTCACTGCAGCCCTCCACCAGTCGGGCCTTTATGGCAGAGTGGCTCGACGGAAGCCTCTCCTCAGTGCAAGACATATGAAAGCCAGCATAGAGTTTGCTCAAAAACACATGAAGGACTCCCAGACTATGAGAAATAAGATTCTCTGGTCTGATGAGATGAAGATAGAATTATCACCAAAAAGTTCTAAGCGGTATGTGTGGAGAAAACCAGCACTGCTCATCACCTGCCAATACAATCCCAACAGTGAAACATGGTGGTGGCAGCATCATGCTATGGGGGTGTTTTTCAGCTGCAGGGACAGGATGACTGGTTGCAATTGAAAGAAACTTTTTTTTTTAATGAAGTGACAGCATTTTAACTAAAATTTTGTTTTCCCGCTGTTAAACCTGCTGATACAGATTTTAGTTTCATAAGTTTGTCCTGTTACCGATATATTTTGTTTTTATTTAAGTCACAATGTAGAGAGTGGGGTATTAAAGGCATTTCAATTTAGTTCTGTAATGTCAGGAATTTTTCAGAAAACAAATAAAGATGGACTGAAATCTGGTGTCATTTTTCTTCTATATTGAACACTTGCAATGTTTAATAAGCCCCCACAAAGCCAGGGGCGGACATACCGCCCCGGCCCGAAGGTGGAGAGGGGCCCTTGCAGGCAGGAGCATGTGAGAGTGTGAAATGTGATAACAGCAGGAGAGCACCAGGACCCTGTGACTTTTGCCTGGCTGAGTTCAGAGGAGGGGCAGTGCAAGAAACTCTATGTGTTCTAAGAGTGTCTGAGGTGTGAGAGGCTAGACAGGAAGTCTGTGAGAACGGAGCTGCAGGAAGATGCTATCTTTACACGCTTCCCTGTGGAGTTTGTTTACCCCTTTCTCTCTTTAAGAACAAGTGCTGAGCTGGGGAAAGCTGTGTGGCTCTGTGGAGTTTTGTCGAAGTCCATGCTGAGTGAATTAGAGACTTTGTGCTGGAGGAGTCACGTGTCGAGTGATAAAGGAAGGGACTGAGGAATCCATTTCTGTGACGGAGCACATGGTTGGTGTACTGAATAAGAGTGAGAGACTTCGGAAGGAAAGAAGGTTTCTGGTGCCATTTCTACTGAGAGGATATTGACAAGCCTTTGTGAAGAGATTTTCCCAGACCTTAATCTGAGGCTACAGGACTAAAGTCCCCGGCGTGTGGGCTCGGCATCGGCCGACAAGACAAGGAATTTTTGCTGTTTTTGTGAACTTTGTTTTTGTTTTGGCGCCAAAGTTTTCCGGGACTAGCTGCAGCCACCGTGATTCACAGGCCTGTGATAGACTGCATCTGAGGTTAACGGTACCATAATTTTAAGATACCTGGGTATCCTGATAATAACGGTATAAGAGCAATTGATATAGTTTCGTGCATTATTATTGTTAATAGTGGTAGGATTGTATTCAGTGTGCCATCTCAGGGGGTCCCCATATACCGCCCTCACTAGACTGACTTTGTGTTTAGGTAAAATTGTTCCAGATCACTAGAATAATTCACATAAACTGGAAACCTTGAGATTGGCACATTGATTTCAGCTCTTGCTGATTGTGTGTATCTAGTAGAGGTAGTGTCCCAGGCAGAACCTTAGACTGATTCATTCAATACTGAATTTTAGTCTAATCCCTGTTTTAGTAAAGAAAGTGTTGTTTATTTCTGTCTCTGTCTCAGTTTGTGACTCACTGGATCTCTCTCAGACCCCCGGTCATTACAAGCGTACTGCCCATAAGGGCAGACAACGCAGCCATTCAGTCCATATTATGGGCAGAAGAGGGGCCCTATGTCAAGCAGCACCGGGCCCCTTTCGCTCCTGCCCCTAATCATTCTGACCCCGAGCCGGAGAGAGAGCGGAGCACACAGCGCAGAGAGCAGGGCTACAAACAGGGGGCGTGTCCTGCAGGGAGAGAGACGCTGGCCAATGAACGCTTTCCTCATCAGACTGAGGAGAGCGCTCATTGGCTGCAGCCTCTGGCTCCTGCACGGCGCCCAATAGTAAGTGTTCACCTCACCTGCAGTCAGGGTCCCCGGGCTGCACAGCACACAGAGGCCATAGTGGAGGAAGAGCAGGAGTGACTGTGCTTCTGCTGCTCCCTCCGGTCCTTCCAGCAGTAGCTGCTGACAGAGAAGAGGTGGGAGATTAGGCTCACTGCACAGGACAGCACAGCAGCAGGGGCTGATGTCAGTATACTGTGTCCCCATCCCCCACACTGGTGTCTGAAGCCCTCTCCACTTCATCTCTGAGCTATGTGGCAGAACTCATGCACAGCTCACATCTGAACACCTGGTATCATAGATTAGTGCATGTATGTATAGGTGTGTGTGTATACATGTGTGTCTATATCTGTGTCTATATTACTGTGTGTATACATGTGTGTCTATATAACCGTGTGTATACGTGTGTGTGTGTGTATACATATGTGTGTGTATGTACTGTATATGTATATATGTGTATCAATACAGTATATGTATGTACGGTGTATGGTATATGTGTATGTATGGTATATGTGTGTATAGATATATGTATGTACGGTATACGTGTGTGTGTATGTACAGTGTGTGTGTATGTACAGTATATGTATGTGTGTGTTTATGTATATGTTTGTGTGTGTGAACATATTTGTTTTCAGTTCATGTATTATACTGTGATTGTAAAGAATAGAAGAATAAACCTGGCTCTTTAAAGGGTTATTCACCAAATAATCAAGGTATCCTCAATCCATCGCATCGGGAATAACTTGCTGGTCACTGGGGATTGGACCACTGGGCCCCCCAGAGATTCTGGGAACAGAGCTCTGCAGTGTCGTCCTGAATGGAGCAGAGTTGTGCCTGTTTGGCCTCTGCTCTATTCATTATCTATGAGCTGCTGAGCGCTGCGCTCGGTTATTTCCATCAGCTCCATAGACAATGAATAAAGTAGCTACCAGATGATACAGATACCAGACATATAATATATACATGGTTGGAATTTGCCGGTCCCAGCCATTATCACGTAACCATGAGGATGCGCTTTTCACACTTGCTGTCATGTGTCAGCTAGAGAGTCTCAGCCATATCTTGCAATGTTCTATTCACCAACATAGCTGACACTCTAGTTGTCACCTGACTGCAAGTCTGACTGTGCTGGAACCAGCAGAACCGAATCTTTATCTTTACTGATATATATATATATATATATATATAATTTGTCTCCATGTCAGTGAAAATATATATTTTTAGAGGTGTGGAGGGGCCCATTTACTATGGAGCCCTGTGATTTCTATGCACACCCCTGCTTACAGGGCAGCAATAATGACGGTATCCTGGCTTGTTGCTCGGAGCCCCAGGCTTCAGGGGTCTCATGGCCAGATTTCCCTGATCATAAGCGGCATGCTAGGCAGCGAGGGGGACCTAGGCACATTTCTTGCACAGGGGCCCCAAGCTGTCAATGTCCACCAGGGGCGGACTCAGACTGTAGTGGGCCCCTGTGCAAGAAATTTTTGCCCCCCCCCCTGCCCTTCATAGGGCAACAAAGTTATGTAAACATGACCCACCCATGTGCATCTCTCACACCCACATGTGCATCTCTCATCCCCCCATGTGCAGCTCTCATTCCCCCCATGCATCTCTCATCCCCCCATGTGCATCTCATCCCCCCATGCATCTTTCACGCATCTTTCATCCCCCCCATGTGCAGCTCTCATCCCCCCATGTGCAGCTCTCATCCCCCCCATGTGCAGCTCTCATCCCCTCCCCCGTGCATCTCATCCCCCCGTGCATCTCATCCCGCCCCGTGCATCTCATCCCCCCCGTGCATCTCATCCCCCCGTGCATCTCGCATCCCCCCCGTGCATCTCTCATCCCCCATGTGCATCTTATCCCCCCGTGCATCTCTGATTCCCCCCCACTCCTAGTTAATTAATTGTATTTAAAAAAAATAAATAAAACTTGTTATACTTACCCCCATGGATCCCTGCAGAATCCTGGCGCTCATCCACGTCGCTGCCACCAGGTTCACCTGACTTCCAGCGCCGTCACATGACCGGAAGTCAGGGGAATCATGAAGGCGCTGACGCAGCAGCGCTGCACTGCTACAGGAAAGCAGCGCTGAGATGTCCCGGCGCTTAACGCTCAGCATGGGGCCGGGGGCCCAGGGCCGGCTCTAGGTTTTTGTGGGCCCCGGGTGAAAGAGTCTCAGTGGGCCCCTTTAACACATACCACGATTCATGATGCACAGATACCGCAGAGAAATATATGTATAGTACAATGCAAAGATTTCACTTCTTACATAGTGATATCTATTGTAAATTCCACAATAGCTCAGAAACTAGCGAATCGCTCCACACAGTATACTGGACCCCATAAAATGCTCCATACAAGAGACTGGCCCCCATAAAATGCTCCATACAGAATACTGGCCCCCATAAAATGCTCCATACAGGATACTGGTCCCCATATAATACCTTATACAGAATACTTGCCCCCATATAACGCTCCATACAGAATACTGGTCCCCATATAATGCTCCATACAGAATACTGGCCCCCATAAAATGCTCCATACAGAATACTGGCCCCCACAAAATGCTCCATACAGAATACTGGCCCCCATATAACGCTCCATAAGGAATACTGGCCCCCATATAACACTCCATACAGGATTTTGGCCCCCATATAACGCTCCATATGGAATACTGGCCCCCATATAACGCACCATACGGAATACTGGCCCCCATATAACGCTCCATATGGGATACTGGCCCCCATATAACGCTCCATACAGAATACTGGACGCCATATAACGCTCCATGCAGGATACTGGCCCCAATATGACACTCCATGCAGGATACTGGCCCCCATATAACGCTCCATGCAGGATACTGGCCCCGATAAAATGCTCCATACAGAATACTGGCCCCCATAAAATGCTCCATACAGGATACTAGTCCCCATATAACGCTCCATACAGAATACTGGCTCCCATATAACGCTCCATACAGGATACTGGCCCCCATATAATACCCTATACAGAATATTGGCCCCCATATAACGTTCCATACAGAATACTGGCCCCCATATAATGCTCCATACAGAATACTGGCCCCCATAATATGATCCATACAGAATACTGGCCCGATAAAATGCTCCATACAGAATACTGGCCCCCATATAACGCTCCATATGGAATACTGGCCCCCATATAACACTCCATACAGGATACTGGCCCCCATATAATGCTCCATACGGAATACTGGCCCCCATATAACGCTCCATACGGAATACTGGCCCCCATATAACGCTCCATACAGAATACTGGCCCCCATATAACGCTCCATGCAGGATACTGGCCCCCATCTAACGCTCCATGCAGGATACTGACCCCCATATAACGCTCCATACAGAATACTGGCCCCCATATAACGCTCCATGCAGGCTGTTCCCCCCACATAATGCCCCACGCAGGGTGTTCCCCCCACATAATGCCCCACGCAGGCTGATCCCCCCACATAATGCCCCATGCAGGCTGTCCCCCCCCATATAGGATGTCACCCCCCTTATAATGCCCCATGCAGGATGACACCCCCCCTTCCTTATAATGCCACATTCAGGATGTCACACACCCCCCATCCCTTATAATGCCCCATGCAGGATGTCACACACACCCCCCTCCCTTATAATGCCCCATGCAGGATGTCACACACCCCTTATAATGCCCCATGCAGGATGTCACACTCCCCCTCCCTTATAATGCTCCATGCAGGATGTCACTCCCCCCCCCCCGTTATTATGCCCCATGCAGGATGTCACCCCCCCCTTATAATGCCCCATGCAGGACTTCACCCCCCCCCCTTATAATTCCCCATGCAGGATTTCACACACCCCCACCTCACCCCCCCTCCCTTATACTGCCACAGGCCTCCATACAATAAAAAAAGAAATCCAATACTCACCTCACGTCTCACCTGCTGCCGCTGCTCCGGACTCATCAGCGTCGCCGGCCTCATCCCGCTCTGCGCTGTGACTGCTCAGGAGAGAGTGCGGTGTAAAGACGTCACCGCGCCCTCTGACCTGAGACGTCACAGTGCAGCAGCCGCGGCGGATGCAGGAGCTGCTGCGGAGGCACGGGGAAGGGTAAGTATTGTGCCTTGTGCCAGGGCCCTGAGCAAGCGGGGGGGGGGGAGTGGGGGCTGACACCGCTCTCCTCCGCTCACGGGTCCCATAGCACGCGGGGTGCCCGATGGTGAGGGCCCCCGCTTGCTCAGGGCCCCACGGCATTTGCCCGGGTGCTGACGCCGGCCCTACGGGGGCCCCATGAGGAGATGCACAAGAGGGGGCCCCCAACGGCCAGGCCCCATACTGGAGTCGGGACAGTCATGCCCTGATGGAGGCTGGAGGGGCCCCCTCTCCCTCGGGGCCCCCATTCAATGAACAGGCTGCACGGGCGGTAGGTCCGCCCCTGATGTCCACCCCTGCACAAAGCAGTGTGACTAATGTAAAAGACTGGAACGATACTAATAAAGGGTAAATGATAACAGAACTGTTAGTTTGTGGATACTAGTCACACCGACCTCCAGAATAAAAATCCTAATGTTGTCCAGCTGCTTTTTAGAGGGTACTTCAATGGATCACTTTCTGATTTGAGAATTGTAATTGCTATTAAGAATTTGTTTAGCCGGATTTCATCCCCAAGCTATGCATGTGCATCATTCACAGAAAAGTCCAGCAATACTTTGCATTTCTCAGGAACAGACTGACTATGTAGTGTTTGAATATATATGCAAAGTGCTTTAGTCGGGGGCAATCTCTCCTCAAGCCTCTTGTCACTTAGTTGCAAACAAGTAGAAGATGATGAGTTTACCACTTTGTTGTAAAATGAAATCCTGGAACCACATCAGTGGGTGCTGAATCCTGCTGGTGATCAGCAAACTATGAAATATTTTTTTTTTTTTAAGCAAAACTATTAGTAATATCATTAAAAATGTATTAGTAATTCATTAAACAGCATTCTACATGAAAAGAGAACTGAGATCACCTTGAGCTCTATTACCTGTCCAGTGATGCTTTCTCCTGCCTGACAGCTTATGTGCCGTGGTGTTGGGGCGAGGCTCTAGCTGCGTTTTAAGATCTTTCTTTAAGCATGCCTAAATAATAAGGTGCTAGTTGCACCCTTGGTATGGCTGGGTAGTTCGGTGCACTTTTCCCACCTACTTGTTTTTCATTTACTCTCCTCTGGCTCCTGTAAAACCAGTAATGTCAATCAAGGAAGAGGAGATTGTAAACAGCCCACATAAAGCATGTTTGTTTTTTGTTTTTTTACACAAGCTTTTAGTTCAAGCTAGCCTAACAAAGGCATATTGTTGGTTTTTGGCAAAGTAGTAATTTGGTAAAGTAGCTGACGGTGCCCTTTTAAAGGGAATGTGTCCACCCCCCTGGGCGATATCAGACCTCTCCTATGGACATACAGGTGATAAAAAAGTTAATCTATACTTACCTGTATGGCCATAGTAGGGGTCTGATTGCAGAGAAATCTGGTTTTATAAAGTCTGCTTTCCAGAGGCTTGGCGTCCGTGCGACGCCAAGCAAACCCCTCCAATCTGCTTACTATTCCCCTAAATCGCCGCCTCTGTGCTAAATTACCATATCCCCTCCCCTGCACGGCACAGGGTCCTGTGACTGCCCTGTGACAGGCCCTGCTCTGCCTACCCTGTATGGCCATAGTAGAGGTCTGATATAGAGATTCCCTTCAACCTCCACCCACAGCGGGCCAATGGTTGAACAGCTGTGTAACAAAGTCATGGGTTTTTAGCCCAAAAGGGAAGACTTTCAGATTGTTGTAACTTATTCTTAGCATAGTGCCCAAAGGCCTGATCATAATGGTTTGCTTAATGAAGTGACTGATTTGGAATCAGAGTAACTATCCAAGATGCTTCATTAAGAGAGTACACTGAAGGAAATGTGCACATGATGTCTTAAAATCGTGATCTTCTAGAAGGACAGGTAAGGGTCTCACTAAATGCTGATATGGCGGCCTGCTGTGCACTGGTGCCACAGAACCCAGAAGGGTGCATGGATGTAGTTCTCCACAAGAGGCCCTCACACATTCACACACCTCCACCCTACCACCTCAGACCAGCAGAGGGAGCCCGTTAGGGATATATAAAGGGAGGGTGGAGCCAGGCAGCTCAGTCAGAAGTTAGTTAGTCTCTCAGACACAGATAAAGACAGAGCTCAGAGTTGAGCAGAGAGCGTGCTGACGCTCAGAGAGCAGCGAAGAGGCAGCAAGCTGGCTGCTGTGCATAGGCAAGCCAAGGCCTACAGCACGTGTGAGGGCCCTGAGTGTGGCCGAAGGCGAGAGGAGAAGGAAGAAGTAGCGAGGGGGCAGAGGAGCATACCAGGCTCACCCCGATATATATACCGGACACCGGGTCCGCACCTACGGGGACCCTTTATACCCAGTAGGGACCACCGGAACCCCCGGAGAACTACAGGTCCCAGGTTCACCAAATGCTGGGCTAGGAGTCACGGAGGCCCCAGCGACCAGGGAGAGTGATCTCCAAGAAAAGTCCCTACCACCAAGTCAGCAGGTGCAAAGAGAGACAGTAACCAAGCTAGGTCTAGCTCCAGGCAGGTCAGAAGCTTAGCGAGTAAAGCCACGGATCAGGAGTCCTATACCCGCTAACTGGGGAGAGTCCAAAAGTGCACCCTTCGTCCGGAGTACACTGAACCGTGCCTGCACCATCACCATTAAAGGTACTGAAGCTTAGCCCCGTGTGAGTGTCCGTCTTTCCTCCGGGACCGTCCTGCCGTCTCTCCCCCGCATCCACCATCTACCCCTACACTGCCGTGGGGCTAGCTCTACCTGTGGAGAGCCATACTATCCTTGCAGCCGTAACACCGGCTCCAGAGGACTGCTCCGCAGCGGCGGCACCCTTTTGCCGCATTCCACAGGTGGCGTCACAAACTTTCCAAATCCCCTATATATAATTTCCCCTTTATACTGACCGCCCTGGGTCACGGACCGGGCCAGCCACCGTGATATCCCCCACCGGCATACGCAGAGGCCTGGCTGCCGAGGACCCCACGGCCCAGGGGTCGCGTCACTGACAGTCGGCTTAAAGGGAACCTGTCACCAGGTTTTTACCATGAGGCAAGACCACCACCTTTCAGGCCTGATATACTGCATTTTTTAATGCTGTATATATGCCCCCAACCCGGCCTACAAGACAATGTTTTATTATACTCGCCTGTGGGGCGGTCTGGTTCAAGGGGTGACGCTAGTCTTTTTCCGGCGCCTACCTTCCTTTGATGCCGTCCTTTTTGCTTCGTGTGGATGACGCGTCCCTATGTCATCCAGTCTCCCCCCGGCATTGCACTCCTGCACAGGCGAACTTTTCTGCCTTGTCGGGGGCAGAGCAAAGTACTGCAGTACACATGCCCCAGGAAAGGTCAGGTTAAGTGTCATCACTGTTTGGTCAGTGTCACTTTTTACCATCAGTTTCACATGATAAATGAATGACATGGCTTCTATGCTTTGCAATGTTAATCATGGACAACACACAGTGTACAGTACACTAATATCATGCGTGTGCTGTGATTCTCACAGACCCATACACTTGTACTTTTCCTCTATGAAGCCAGTAAAAAAACAAAAGCACATCACTGATTTTTGCATGGACACAGTCTGCAAAACACAGACATGTGAACAGCTCCATAAACTATAATTCATATGTATTTTATCCATGAAACTCACAGAACAGAGGGATCTGAATGAGGCCTAAAGGATAGTATACTGAAGGTTTATGTCATAACCAGAGACTGGTTTTAATTGGATTTCTACTGTTCTTTGTGTATTATCAGATACCAGATTTAAGAAACTTCACTATAATATGGAAGGCAATGTGTAAAAAAATACTTCTTTCTGTATATTTTTTTCTATCGAGTACTTCTCAAAGTATCAATATCACAATATCCTTATATAAAAAAA
Organism: Phyllobates terribilis; assembly: GCF_046119375.1. NCBI lineage: Eukaryota > Metazoa > Chordata > Amphibia > Anura > Dendrobatidae > Phyllobates > Phyllobates terribilis. Next base: position 147,116,573 of record NW_027362762.1, read on the forward strand.
TGTATTGATTTATTCTTGGATTGTCCATTAAAAAGAATTATTGCAGAAGGTACAAAAAATTATTAGTTACAAAGTGATTGTCCATTTGTCCATAATTAGCTTAATAGTTGAGATTCACCCATCTTTTCCTGGGATCCTGGCTGGTAGATTGCGTTTGTCTGTGTGCAGCACGTGTGTCAAGATGACACCATGTGTCCCTTGGGCCTACATCAGCAGCTGATTTACACACAGGCCTCGTCCTGTGGAATGGCAAGAGACCCCCCAGTCTCTAACATTGGCTTTTATAGCACCTGTCATTCCGCATATGGTAGTGAACTAAAAATACACACACAAATAGCGCATGTCATCTAGAAACGATGGCTGATGCAATCTGTATGGTACAGAATAAAGAATAAAATGAATATCCATAATTAATATTTAACACAATGAAATGAACATCAAAATCAGGTTTGTCAATTTTTTTTTATTTCCTATATTCATTCCTATTACAAAACTTCTGTCCTGTCATAAATGTTCTATTGTACCAACACTGCCCTGAAAAGTGCCGTCAGGATTTGCCTTCTTGGTAAAGTCTCTGTCCCTGCAGACTTGGAGATCTCCAGCATTACTCCATGCAGCCATGAGGAACTTCTCTCTTTACTCCTTGGGTTTCCGTTGTCCTAGCAGGAAGTGGGCGACGTTCTCGTACATCACAAGGGTGGTACAGCAGGCGGGGTCACGAGGATGTTGGGGACAATTCTCTCATAGAAGCTGTGTAAAACATTTTTTTTCCTTTTAAGAAAGAAGAAACACAACTATTAACGCTTGTTTTCATCTACCACTAGGTCGGTGATAACTTGGTGGGGTGAGGGGGGGCACAAGTTTGGGTAAATACGGGCTATACCTATTTCTCAGAAGTTGTAAGGGAATATATCTTTCTAGGCTTTATCTTGAGTCCATTTTCCTTGTCGCTAATTCTCAGCCACCGAGCCTGGAAAAAATAAAGTTTTAACAAATATAACAAACTTTTAAATTGGTTTTTGAAATTAAAATCTATAGGCGGCCAGCGCAGTGCACTACATTCGTTTGTGGGACAGAACATGTCGTTAAAGGGTCTTTCTCATCAGTGCATTCCCAGTCCATATGCTTTATTAGAGCAGATGTCAGCAGATAATGGACAACCCCCCCCACAGGAATCCCTCCTACCATTTAAGTCATGACTACGTACCATTGCAAACAGCTGAAGAAATCTGAGGCGGACTATATACAAGAAGAGTTTTCTCATACTTTTATGCCATATCCCTAGAAGATTCCATAAGTGTCTGATAGGCGCAGATCCCAGTTTTGAGACCCGCATCTGTCTCCAGACCTGGGGAACTATGAATAGAGAGATAGCAATTCTGTTTTGTGGAGGTTCCAAAAACTATCCGACGACTCGGCCTTGTGTTCGGTTATTTTTATAGACCTTGACTAGAGTGGCAGGGTACATACGAAACCAGTGCTCCATCCAATTCCTCTTGAAGCTTTTATGTGGCGGATTCAAGACCCCTGTGCTATTGATTGGAGGGTGTCTACATGGTTGAACACCCATACTAGTCTAATGTATTTGAGATGGACAATCCTCTTAAGGAAAGTTCAGAGGAGAATACCTACTACAAAACAGCTGGTTGGGTCGGATGTGGTTTCTTGCGCCACTTGGTTTGTTGTCTCATAAGATTATGTTTAAAGTTCTTTATGGTTTGTTCATGTTGAGGCTTTGTGACTTTCGTCTGTACCGTACTGTTCCTTTATCATTTCTTTAGAAAAACATTCCATGCTGTTTGATGCAGAACTGGTGCTACTCCTCTTCATGTTAAGGCATCATTCTACCAATGTGATCGCTGGTCTGATATAACTCGGGATCATTGTTAGGATGCAGGATTTATTTCAGTTAGCTCTCTACTGGGGTCCTACTAGTGCAGGCATTGAGAACGAAGTACAAAATCAGCAGGCAAATGAGTAGTCAGAAACAAGCAGAGGTCAGGGCAGGCGGCAGTGTAAAAACATAGTCAGAAACAAGCAGAGGTCAGGACAGGCGGCAATGCAAAAACATAGTCGGAAACAAGCAGAGGTCAGGGCAGGCGGCAGTACAAAAACATAGTCGGAAACAAGCAGAGGTAACGGCAGGCGGCAGTGAAAAAACATAATCCATTGAGCAAGCCATAGTCAAAACCAGTAAATCTGTCTGAGAAGCAGCTGTGCAGAAGATGTTATGGGCACGCTGCAAACAACTTGCCACTGCTTTTTCTCCTGGTTAGATATTGTGTCATGGAATCCTCTTCTCAGGAGAATGACATCCCTGATATTTGGAAGTTGGTCCTTCTCTCTCATGTAGAGCCAGCATACTTCATGTGGGCTCAGCATGGCTTGCAAGTTCTTTCTAGCAGCATTGCTGACTGGCATGTATGGTGTAGGATTGTAGACTTGTTTAGCAGTCACCTTAATACGCGGTGGATAGGAGTAAGGCATACTGCGGACTTTAAGTGTTTGAGAGGAAGTTGGCATCTTCCAGGTAGATGGGCTCCCGGGCAACGGGGCTGTTGTCTGTACCTCACCTATTATTTTGGTGGGTTCCTGATGTTTCTTTATATCCACTGGCTCTGCGCTGATGTTTGCTGCAGGTTGTGGTGGTGGACTTTTCAGTCTCACGTATCGGCCCGTTTTGGGTGATGGACGATATGGTGGTGGACTTTTCAATCTCAAATATCGGCCAGTTTTTTGTTTTGGTGACCCAAACAGGCATTTAATAAATAGCACGATATGATCAAGTGCTGCCATCAGATATCCAGTAAAGCCAGTTTGCCTTTGGTGGTGTTCAGGCTTCTGGCTGTATGAGGATGTCCTGGCATGTGGGAGATGTCTCCGTGCTTGGATCTTTCCTCCAGCTACTGGGGCAGCCATTAGGCTGCCTCCCCCTCCACACACACAAAAGTGTGCGTGGATGGTAGAAAACACTCCCAAAAAAGAAATTAAGTAAAAAAAACACAAAAATATGATACAATTCGCTCTGGATTAGTGTTCAGCTCTCCTCTCTACCTCTGCTTGCCTCGCACTGACCGTTCTTGCTGAACATTCCATGACTCGTGGACAACGGAACTGTGATGTCATAAAGCCGAACATGGCAACGGGGCTAGTATAGGAAAAATAGTTATGTTATCCATGGCAGATAATCCAATATCAGCTCTCACTGCACGGATAGGGGTTAGCTACATTGGGATGAAATATATATAAATTTACTAGAGCACAAGTCTAAAGAAGTATTCCCATCTCCAAGATCCTATCCCAATCTGTAGGTGTAATAATAATAATATTAGCAAATACCTCCAATTAGAAATGTAATATAGTATTTTTCATTCGCTAGGTCTCTTACCCCATGTGCAGGCATTGCAGGACCTTAGGTATCCATGGTTACGACAACTAGCAACTAGCTAACTAACTGTGACTTTATCAGTGGACATCACTATGGATGCCTAAGGTCCTGCGATGCCTGCACATGTGGAAAGAGACATAGTGAATCAAAAATACTATACTACATTTCTAATTAGAGATATTTGCTAATATTACTATTATTACACCTACTACATATTGGGATAGGATCTTGGAAATAGGAATGCCCCTTTAATATTTTCAAACATGTATACTTATTAGCCTCGTATGTGAGCCAATGGGATCTACAGTGGATTGCAAAAGTATTAACCTCCTTAGTTAAGCAAACAACCAATAAGACAAAATAACGGAAAACTTCAGTGTGCATAACTATTCACCCTCCTAAAGTCAATACTTTGTAGCGCATCCTTTTGCAGAAATTACAGCTGCAAGTCGCTTTGGATAAGTCTCTATGAGCTTTCCACATCTTGCCACTGAAATTTTTTCCATTCCTCAAGGCAAAACTGCTCCAGCTCCTTCAAGTTAGATGATTTCCTCTGGTGAACAACAATCTTTAAATCTAACCACAAATTCTCAATTGGATTAAGGTCTGGGCTTTGACTAGGCCACTCTAAAACATACCTGTGTCCCCTTAAAGCACTGAAGTGTTGCAAATAGCAGTATGCTTTGGTTTATTGTCTTGTTGGAAGGTGAACCTCCATCCCAGTCTCAAATCACTGACATACTGAAACAGTTTTTGCTCAAGAATATCCCTGTATTTCGAACCAGTCATCTTCACCACAACTTGGACCATTTTCCCTGTCCCTGCTGCTGAAAAACATCCCCACAGCATGATGCTGCCACCACGTTACACTGTTGGGATGGTGTTTTTGGGGTGATGAGCTTTGTTGGTTTGGTGCCAGACATGGCGTTTACCTTGGTGGCCAAAAAGTTCAATCTTGTCTCATCTGACCACAGCACCTTCCTCCATACATTTGGGGAGTCTCCCATATGTCTTTTGGCAAACTCAAAACAAGCCTTACATTTTTTTCTGTAAGTAAAGGCTTTTTTTCTGCCCACTCTTCCATAAAGTCCACCTCTGTGGAGTGTACGGCTTAGGCCAGTTGAGGAACAATCAGAGAAAAGGTATAATAGAAACGAGTGCACCAATTCTGCATTTATCCCCCACTCCTGGTTTTGGCTCCCACTCCTGAGAAAAAATACTGACCAAATACTGATAGTGGGGTCGTGGCCTTATTGTGGTCGTATAGACTGATACTCCAGTCTCTGCTTGGGAACTCTGCAGCTCCTTCAGGGTTACTTTGGTCTCTGTGCTGCCTCTCTGATTAATGGCCTCCTTGGCCGGGCTGAGAGTTTAGATGGGCGTCCCTCTCTTGGCAGGTTTGTTGTGGTACCATATTCTTTCCATTTGATAATGGATTTGATTGTGCTCTGGATGATCATCAGAGATTGGGATATTTTTTATAACCCAACCCTGACTTGTACTTCTCAACAACTTTGCCCCTGACTTGTTTGGAGATCTCCTTGGTCTTCATGGTGTTGTTTGGTTAGTGGTACCTCTTGCTTTAGGCTATGTGCCCACGATGCAGAATTTAAGCGGAAAATTTCCGCAGCGTTTCTGCATGTCCTTGCCAGTAAAAACGCATGTGGATTTTACACGCGTTTTTGCAGCGTTTTTACATGTGGATTTGACATGCGATTTTCAAATGCATTGTGAAGTCAAATCTGCATGCGGAAACGCACAAATAATGGACATGCTGCTGATTTTTCCGCAATGATAATCCGCAGTGGAAATTTCCGCAACATGTGCATAGCACATGCGGTTTATCATTGGGGACCATGGGGCACAGATTACCAGGTGATTTTTAAGCATTTCCGCTGCGGAAATTCCGCATCAAAAACGCTTGAATAACGCATAGTGGGCACGCAGCCTAATGGTGTTGCAGGCTCTGCTCTGTGGCCTTTCAGAAAAGGTAAAGTGTATATACTGACAGACCATGAGACACTTAGACTGCACACAGGTGGACTTCCTTTTACTAAGCATGTGACTTGTGAAGATAATTGCTTGCACCAGGAATTTTTATAGGCTTTATAGGAAAAGGGGTGAATACTTGTGCACATAACAATTTTTAGTTCTTATCCCATAAATTAAATTTTTGCCTATATTCTTCTCAATTAACTTCAAAAATTTAGACTATTTAGTGCTGATGCATCACACTCAAATTTAATTACAAAAATATTTAACACAGGTTGTAAGGAATACTTTCACAAACCATTGTATATATTGTCAGCTCCTTCCAGGAATGTCACTTCCCGGTAACAAGGATGGCCCATGATGCACACTGTCCAGACCATTGCGGTCTTCTGGATTATTTCATCTAGTTTTAGAATAAATATTGTATTTTGACCTGAACCAATAAATGGAAAATCTGTTTTAATATGTCTGCAATTCCAAAGTAACCATTGGAACATGTTCACACAGCATTTTGAATGCATTTTTAGGATTTCCTTAGAAGATTATAATAGAAAAAAAAAGTTTAAAAAAGTGCACAATTCTGCAGCATCTTTAAATGCACTTTGGACATGAGTAAAATCATATTCACTTTTTCTTAAAATGTTTGAGTAGAAAAACGCTGTGGGAAAAGATGCAGCACTTAGGAAAATGGCCTTGTATAGGCTTGTTTCCTCTGTTCGTCATGAAAATTGTATTTATAATAATAATCTTTAATTAATCTTATATAGCGCTATCATATTCCGCAGCGCTTTACATACATAATTATTATTGCTAATCTAAATTCCCTATCAGCAGCGTCGGACTGGAGTACCTTGGGCCCACCAGAGAAAAATAAGTCTTGGGGCCCACCATGCAGTATATATACATGGGGCATATCCCCTTAGAGGTGTATCCAGGTCTTCTAGCACCCGGGGCAAAAATTCAGTTTTGCGCCCCCCCCCCCCCAGCACATATGCGATTTGCACACTAAGGCCACGGCCCCACTATCAGTGTTCGGTTAGTATTTTTTCTCAGGAGTGGGAGCCAAAACCAGGAGTGGGTGATAAATGCAGAATTGGTGACTTGTTTCTATTATACCTTTTTTATACCACTTCAGAGAAAAATTACTGACTGAACATTGATAGTTGGGAGGATATTACACGCTGTCAGGATTGGCTACAAGGCTTTACTTTTATAATTAATGCGCTCGTCCAGGTTTCAGATGAAAGTCTGCAGTCACTGTGTGTGACTGCAGGCTTCTGAATTCTCACAGCGCATGCACTGCACACTTTTAGGATTCTCCCTTGCCGTGGAAACAGTGGACAGTCATGTGAGCACAAGTATGTGATTTGTACACTTCTGGCCACATTCCGACTAGACATGTCCGGCGTCCCTCAATTCATTTTCATTGAGTGAGGCCACACATGTCTAGTCGGCACGTGACTGGATGTATGGAAATCGCCGGCATGAAAGAATCCTGATAGCGTGCAGTTCACACTGTGAGAGTTCAGAAGTCTGCAGTCACATAGAATGACTGCAGACTCATCATAAACGTGGACATCTTTAATGCTCCTAACATAAATAAAAATAAAAAAATGTCAGCATCATAAAAAACATTTACCTCCAGGTACCTGATAGAGAACGACTCCAGAGACAGCGTCATCTTTCTTTTCTTCCTCTTGTCCAGACGCCATGATGACTTTTCTCATCGACAGCTCGTGTCTGCAGACTTCCGTCTTCTCCGAGCTTCTGCAGCATATCCCAACATGATGCCCTGAAAGATAGCAGTGTCATTATAATGCTCCTGAATACAAATATCTGCCCTATGCTGAGCCCATGAATAAATAATTGCCCCTCACTATATTCCCTGCACAAAATATGACCCACACACTGTCCCTCTTATGGTACCTGCTCTCCACACTGCCCTCTTCTTTCCATACTTGGCCCCCTCTTCACACTGTCCTCACACTGTGTCCCCCCTATAGGGCCCAGTCTCTATACTGTGCCCCTCATCACATTCCCCCTCCTTAGCATACTGTTCCCCTCCTGACTGTGACTTTACACTGTACCCCTATGCCATCGCCCACCCACTACTCAGTCTCTATTCTGTGCCCACTCACACTGTCTCCTCACACTATTCCCCTCAATAGTCTCCTTACACGCCCCCTCCTAGATACACCCCTGCATCCTCTATATACTACACCGCACTTGACCCATCCTCTATATACTACACCACAAAGGACACATCCTCTATATACTACACCGCAGGGGACCCATTCTCTATATACTACACCGCACGGGACCCATCTTCTATATACTACACCACACAGGACCCATCCTCTATATACTACACCGCATGGGACCCATCCTCTATATACTACACCACACATCCTCTATATACTACACCGCAGGGGACCCATCCTCTATATACTACACCGCACTTGACCCATCCTCTATATACTACACCGCATGGGACCCATCCTCAATATACTACACCGCACGGGACCCATCCTGTATATACTACACCACACATCCTCTATATACTACACCGCACGGGACCCATCCATGGGCGTACCCAGGATCAAAACTAGGGGGGGGCAAGCCATGGTCGTTCAGGTTGTAAAATTTTAAAACGAAAAAGGTGAATGAAATTAAAATTTTAAGAAAATTATATGTAATTATAGAAGTGCTTTATTAGTTATTACAATTATTTGCTTGCAAAAAAATTTTGATTTTTATTCTAATTACATGTCTTATACTAATATCATTTTTCTTGGGTTTGAAGAAAACTTGTTCAAAACTTTAGTTTCAATCCAGTCCTGATTTTCCTTGAAGAATTTCCGATGGACGCTCATCAAACACAATCCAGTCAGTCTGTCCTCTCCCATTGTACTTCTGAGCCAGGTCTTTACCCTTCGAAGGGTACTGAAAGATCTTTCAACAATAGCTGTGGTGGACGGGAAAGCGCTTAAAATGAAGAGTGCGTGCCTTGTTGCAGGGAAAAAAATATTAGGTTCCTCAAAAAGTGCAGCCACTTCAATGTCTTTAACCATCTGTCCTTTCTCCAGGTCCGGACCGGTTCCTACTCCCAAGGCCCAGGCCCTTCCAAATTTCAATAATTACACAGTGAGTGAGTGTATTGTGTAATTTACACTGGCTGGCTGCCACAGTCACTGGCAGCCGGCCCACAGTAACAGGACAAGTGCTCCACTCCGGCGGGATTCTCAGAGACAGGAAACAGGGGAGGCAGGCAGTGTGCTACGTCAGCACGCCTCAGGAGTCAGGACCCTGATCAGGTGACATGCGGTGTGCTGTGTCACTCAGCGTGCGTTAAAGGTAATCCCGGCTGGACCCCATGCAGTGACACTGCGCAGTTCCGGCCGCCGGGTGCAGAGCAGGGCAGTCACCTGCGGCCGGCCGCAGAGGGAACTTTCGCTGGCCGCGACCGCCAGTGTTCTAAGTGTGTGTGTGGCAGGGCCGGCTCCAGGTTTTTGTGGGCCCCAGGCGAAAGAGTGTCAGTGGGCCCCTTTAATACATACCACGATTCATGATGCACAGATACCGAAGAGAAATATATATATATATATAGTACAATGCAAATATTTCACTTCTTACATTCATGAGTGATATCTATTGTAAATTCCACAATAGCTCAGAAACCAGCGAATCACTCCACACAGTATACTGGCACCCATAAAATAATAATAATAATAATCTTTATTTTTTATATAGTGCTAACATATTCCCCAGCGCTTTACATACATTATCGTCGCTGTCCCCATCGGGGCTCACAATCTAGATTCCCTACACAGGGAGAACATAAAAACTCCTTGCAGATGTTGTCCTTGGTGGGATTTGAACCCAGGATTCCCGCACTGCAAGGCTGCAGTGCTAACCACTGCGCCACCGTGCCACTCTAAATGCTCCATACCGGATACTGGTCCCCATATAACGCTCCATACAGGATACTGACCCCCATATAACGCTCCATACAGAATACTGGCCCCCATATAACGCTCCATACAGAATACTGCCCCCCATATAACGCTCCATACAGAATACTGGCCCCCATATAACGCTCCATACAGGATACTGACCCCCATATAACGCTCCATACAGAATACTGGCCCCCATATAACGCTCCATACAGAATACTGGCCCCCATATAACGCTTCATACAGAATACTGGCCCCCATATAACGCTCCATACAGAATACTGGCCCCCATATAACGCTTCATACAGAATACTGGCCCCCATATAACGCTCCATACAGAATACTGGCCCCCATATAACGCTCCATACAGGATTATGGCGCCCATATAATGCTCCATACAGAATACTGGCCCCCATGTAACACTCCATACAGGATACTGGCCCCCATATAACGCTCCATACAGGATACTGGCCCCCATATAACGCTCCATACGGAATACTGGCCCCCATATAACGCTCCATACAGGATACTGGTCCCCATATAACGCTCCATAGAGAAAACTGGCCCCCATATAACGCTCCATACAGGATACTGGCCCCCATATAATGCTCCATACAGAATACTGGCCCCCATATAACGCTCCATGCAGGATACTTGGCCCCATATAACACTCCATGTAGGATACTGGCCCCCATATAACGCTCCATACAGAATACTGGCCCACATATAATGCTCCATGCAGGCTATTCCACACATAATGCCTCTTACAGGCTGTTCCCCTCACATAATGCCCCACGCAGGCTGTTCCCCCCACATACTGCCCCACGCAGGCTGTTCCCCCCACATAATGCCCCACGCAGGATGTCACCCCCCCTTATAATGCCCCATGCAGGATGTCACACACCCCACCTCCCTTATAATGCCCCATGCAGGATGTCACCCCCCCTTATAATGCCCCATGCAGGATGTCACCCCCTCCTTATAATGCCCCATTCAGGATGTCACACCCCCCTCCCTTATAATGCCCATGCAGGATGTCACCCCCACCGTTATAATGCCCCATGCAGGATGTCACCCCCCCTTATAATGCCCCATGCAGGATGTCACACACCCCTCCTCCCTTATAATGCCCCATGCAGGATGTCACCCCCCCTTATAATGCCCCATGCAGGATGTCACACACACCCCCCTCCCTTATAATGCCCAATGCAGGATATCACCCCCCCCTCCCTTATAATGCCCCATGCAGGATGTCACCCCTACCCTTATAATGCCCCATTCAGGATGTCACACCCCCCTCCCTTATAATGCCCCATGCAGGATGTCACCCCCCCGTTATAATGCCCCATGCAGGATGTCACCCCCCCTATGATGCCCCATGCAGGATGTCACCCCCCCTCCCTTATAATGCCCCATGCAGGATGTCACACCCCCCTTCCCTTATAATGCCCCATGCAGGATGTCACACACACCCCCCTCCCTTATAACACCCCATGCAGGATGTCACCCCCCCGTTATAATGCCCCATGCAGGATGTCACCCCCCCTTATAATGCCCCATACAGGATGTCACACACCCCCTCCCTTATAACGCCCCATGCAGGACGTAACCCCCCCGTTATAATGCCCCATGCTGGATGTCACACCCCCCCTCCTTATAATGCCCCATGCAGGATGTCACACACCCCCCTCCCTTATAATGCCCCATGCAGAATGTCCCCCCCCATATAATGCCCCATGCAGGATGTCACAGACACCCCATATAATGCCCCATGCAGGATGTCACACACCTCCCCTCCCATATAATGCCCCATGCAGGATGTCACACCCCCCCCACCTCACCCCCCTTCTTTATACTGACACAGGCCTCCATACAATAAAAATAATTAAATCAAATACTCACCTCACGTCTCACCTGCTGCCGCTGCTCCGGACGCCAGCGTCGCCGGCCTCATCCCGCTCTGCGCTGTGACTGCTCAGGAGAGAGCGCGGTGTAAAGACGTCACTGCGCCCTCTGACCTGAGACGTCACAGTGCAGCAGCCGCGGAGGAGGCAGGAGCTCCTGCGGAGGCACGGGGAGAGGTAAGTATTGTGCCGGCTGCCGGGCCCTGAGCAAGTGAGGGGAGCGGGCGCTGACACCGCTCTCCTCCGCTCATGGGTCCCATAGTGCCTGCTCAGGGCCCTGGCATTTGACTGGGTGATGATGCTGGCCCTGGAGTGCGGCGTGCGTCACTGCTTCTAGGGGGGGGCAGCTGCCCCCCCCCGCCCCACGGTGGGTACGCCCATGGACCCATCCTCTATATACTACACCACACAGGACCCATCCTCTATATACTACACCGCATGGGACCCATTCTCTATGTGCTACACCGCACGGACCCATTCTCTATATACTATACCACACATCCTCGATATACTACACCGCATGGGACCCATCCTCTATATACTATACCGCACGGGACCCATCCTCTATATACTACACCACACATCCTCTATATACTACACCGCACGGGAGAGCTGACAGATCCTCTTGTTTAAAATTCTACTCCACTTCAGGGTATTTACCTGAGGGGCCCTTTGCACACTGTGTAATCCCTTATTACCTGAGGGGCCTCTCACACTTTGTCACTCTTAATTACTTAGGGGCCCCCTTCCCCACTGTCACCCACTAATATTCTGTGGGCCCCCTTCCCATTGTGTCACCCTCCTAATGCTCTGTAGGCCCCCTTCCCACTGTGTCACTCCCCTAATGCTCTGTGGGCCCCATTCCCCACTCTGTCACCCCCCTAATGCTCTGTGGGCCCCCTTCCCCACTGTGTCACCCCACTAATGCTCTGTGGGCCCCCTTCCCCACTGTCACCCCCTAATACTCTGAGGGCCCCCTTCCCCACTGTGTCAGCCCCTACTACTCTGTGGGCCCCCTCCCCACTGTGTCACCCCCTACTACTCTGAGGGCCCCCTTCCCCACTGTGTCACCCCCTACTACTCTGAGGGCCCCCTTCCCCACTGTCGTGTCACCCCCTAATACACTGAGGGCCCCCTTCCCCACTGTGTCACCCCCTAATACTCTGTGGGCCCCTTTCCCACTATGTCACCCTCTAATGCTCTGTGGTCCCCCTTCCCCACTGTGTCACCCCCTAATACTCTGAGGGCCCCCTTCCCCAATGTGTCACCCCCTAATACTCTGAGGGCCCCCATCCCCACTGTGTCACCCCCTAATACTCTGAGGGCCCCCTTCCCCACTATGTCACCCCCTAATACTCTGAGGGCCCCCTTCCCCACTGTGTCACCCCTTACTACTCTGGGGGCCCCCTTCCCCACTGTCACCCACTAATATTCTGTGGGCCCCTTTCCAACTGTGTCACCCACTAATACACTGAGGGCCCCCTTCCCCACTGTGTCACCCCCTAATTCTCTGAGGGCCCCCTTCCCCATTGTCACCCACTAATTCTCTGTGGGCCCCTTCCCCACTGTGTTACCCCCTAATGCTCTGTGGGCCCCCTTCCCCACTGTGTCATTCCCTAATACTCTGAGGACCCCCTTCCCCAGTCACCCACTAATATTCTGTGGGCCCCCTTTCCCACTTTGTCACCCCCTAAAACTCTGTGGGCCCCCTTTCCCACTGTCAACGACTAATATTCTTTGGGCCTCCTTTCCCACTGTGTCACCCCCTAATACTCTGTGGGCCCTCTTTCCCACTGTGTCACCCCCTACTACTCTGTGGGCCCTCTTTCCCACTGTGTCACCCCCTAATGCTCTGAGGGACCCTTTCCCACTGTGTCACCCCCTAATACTCTGTGGGCCCACTTTCCCACTGTGTCACCCCCTAATGCTCTGAGGGACCCTTTCCCACTGTGTCATCCCCTAATACTCTGTGGGCCCCCTTCCCCACTGTGTCATCCCCTAATACTCTGAGGACCCCCTTCCCCAGTCACCCACTAATACTCTGTGGGCCCCCTTCCCCACTGTCACCCCCTAATACTCTGAGGACCCCTTTCCCCACTGTGTCACCCCCTAGTAGCCTGGGGGCCTCCACCCCTAACTGCATGAGACAATTAAATGACAGTGTTGAGGCTGGAGAACTAGTTATAAGAAATGTACTCACACTGACTCACTCCAGGTCTCCAGCAGGAAGCCCTCTCTCTCTCTCTCTCTCTCTCTCCTTCTCTCTCTCTCTCTCTCTCTCTCTCTCTCTCTCCTTCTCCATCACAAAAACATACCGGGCATGGCGCTTGACCAATCAGCACAGCTCTTTTGTGAGGACCCACAAGCAAAACTAATGCTGATTGGCTGCACTGAAACTCTGCAAGCAATCAGTGTTAGATTAAAAAAAAGGGAAAGGGAAAAAAGGAGAGAAGGTGTGCAATTCAGTATATTTTAATCAAGTGATAATATATAATTTTCACAGCATATTTCTGGAGCCAGAAAGATAGATACAAAAAGAGGTCAATGCATGTTACATACAATCATACACTTAATGATATACAGTCATTAGTCCACAGGTTATGGTAGTAAACAAAGTAATATAAATAATGTCAGTCCATATCAATTATGTATTAGAATGATCACAAATGACCATATCTGTCTACAAACCACAGAGATTGTAAAACATGAAACCACAAATTTACATCACATAAGACATAATGGTACACATGCAAAGTGTGGTTTAAGGGTACCCTGCCTAACTTGAGTAAAGTGCAGCGCCATGCATGGACCCCACAGTGGAAGAATCCCCCGCTTACAAACCCCAACGTACGTTTCCTCTTTGAGTTATAGCTTTATCAGGGGGGAATATGATGAGCCCCAAGCCACAGCCTCTTTATATACCTTGTGGCATTGTAAAATGCCATATGCCAGACACTCTATAGCGCTACACCGCTTCCTGTCTCTCACCTCCGAACCGGAAGTACAACTGCGTCACCGCGGCAGGAAGTGCGCGCACGTCCAGGAGCAGGGACGCGTCACCATGACTCCCGGACATGCGCACTCGCGGTCCTAGACGCTGTGTCTCTCAGAGGAGGGAGGGGGAATAGAGGGAGCGCAAGTGACGGCAGATCATTAGAACAGGGGTAGGTATTAACTCCTAATGGGCCAAAGTGGACATATGAGCACAGAAGGAAAATCATTAACAATGCAAAGCTATACCACATATATCAACCCAGAAAACCTTTTACAAGAATAATTAATACGTTAAAGTGCGGCCACAATTACAATTATCCTGACTGTAATAAAAGTCACACTTTTTCAGCCCATGCCAATTTCGTCCGGAGGATGGTGTCCATTCACATCAGATCGTACCGAAGACTAGAGGGGGCTACATAAAAAAAACAACAGATTTAATTCTTTAAAAAAAAAAAAAATTCTAAAAAATATATATTTAAAATGTAATGTAGGTACATAACACAGAAGACACTGGGAACGATGTTCACAAAAAAGGGGCAAAACTAAGGGATTCATTCAAACCCCCAAGGGTCATCGTCCCCAGGGTTACAATCCAGCGCGTTTCACGCTGGGCAAGGACCCTTCTAATATTGCCTCCGCGGATCCCACCATGGACGACCTCAATCCCCCTAACCTTAAGGGAAGCAGGGTCGCAATCATGGTGGGTCCTAAAATGGCGGGCAATGTTTTCAATAAAGAAGGGTCCTCCACCATCCGGGCAGCAGCAATGTCCCTCACATGCTCCCTCACACATCTGCGCAACTCTCTTGATGTCAGACCAACATATATGAGTTGGCACCCGCAGGTGGCATAATACATCACATTACAGGTGCCACAATTCACATATTCCTTAATAATGTTTTAGTACTGTACGCCGACATGAATGAGGCAATGCGGAGGACATTGCTGCACGCCAGACAATTCCCACACTGAAAGCATTCGCTCAAAAATCGAGTAGATTCAAACAAAGATGGTGTTTAGGGAGCATAATGACTCCGGACAAGTATGTTGCGCAGATTTCTAGATCTGCGAGCTGTCATTAATGGATAATCCACCAGTGAATCCCTTAAATGAGGGTCGGTCTGGAGGACAGGCCAATGACGCTTTAAAATGGACATGATGCTCTCCCACTCATGGTTGTAGGTGGTAATAAATCTGACCTTAGACTGATTAGAGGTCATACCCCTGGTCACCTTAGTACGAAGCAATTCAGTGCGAGAAGTGTGCTTCGCTCTAAGGTACCCTGTCTTGATACTCCGGTTGCTGTAACCTCTCTCTCTGAAGCGCGATGCCAAACACAGACACACAACAGCTGATCGGAAGACAGCAGCGCTCCATCAGCACAGAGTCAGCTGTGACCGTGCTGACTCTGTACCAGTAAGAGTGCACTGCATAAAGATCAGTATTGAAGCCGGCAGGCCATGAGAAGGAGTTGCACTTCACATTGCTCCGATGAGCAGTGCAGCCGGGTACAGAATGAAATGTTCACCCCTCTCTAAGGAGCGTGCACGTGGACGAGATACAGGAGCAGATAGGCACAGTTAATGTGAAGGCGCTGCGCTTGACAAATGAGAAGTGCCATAGGTGGGCGTGTCCTGGATGGGCGGGCCCACTGGAGGATTCTCCGGTTATCCGGTGGGCCAGTCCAACCCTGCCTATCAGTATGTCTTTGGAGTGTGGGAGGAAACCGGAGAACCCAGAGGAATCCCACGCAAACATGGGGAGAACATACAAACTCCTTGCAGATGTTGTCCTTGGTGCAATTTGAACCCAGGACCACGGGCAGCATTTATACTACTTAGCAACATGACCTTGTTTCCTTTGTTCGTCATGAAAATTGTATTTAGATTTTTTTTTCTGCCATCAGAGACCATGATTTTCTGTGATTATGGATGGACGGTCACACCAGAGGAATACTTCCTGGGTTTAATGGGTTACTAACAAAATCAAAATAAGAAGTCCGTTTTCTGTACATACAGAATTAATAATAATCTGTGCCAATACAACCTAGTTCTACATCTGCACTGATTTGCAGCTATCCCCTCCCTAATGATGATCCCACATGACTTTCTTTACCCTACTTATCCATCCTCCAGTAGTTCTAATGCTGTTGGACGATTGTGCTCAGATGCACCTGACTCGCCCCCTGGGCCGTGGGGTACCCGGGACCAGGCTTCTGTACGATGCTGGGGGTAGTAGTGGCAACCCGATCCCGTGGCTCAGGGTGGTCAGACCAAATTGTGACAGTCTATTTATAGATTTATGAATGTCCGACTACGCCACCCGTGGATTGCGGTCAGAGATAACCGCCGTTGCGAGGCAGACCGCTGAGGCTGGTGTTGGTGTGCAGCACAGGGGTAGGATAACTCCCCACGGGAAGAGTGTAGCCTCAGGGCAGTGTATATGGATGCTGGGGGTGATAGTGCCGGCCGCAATAGTAAAAGTTCAGAGCCTGTTTCCAACAGTTCTGGGTCTTTATTGTAGATGTTACTAATGACCCAACAGTAGTACCGGGTAGGAATGGGCCTGGGTATCGGAGAGCATTCGGGGGAGCCCCACTGGTCAGGTGAGTGTGTAGGCCTACCGTTTTCTGTATGCTCTTGCTGACTATCCCCCTTTTCGTGGTGTAATAGCCCATGTCCCTGAGCTGGCCGTGTACTTCTCGCCTGTATGGCTTGCGACTCGGGCATTGGGTACCTTTTGCTTTCTCCTGCTGTACTGGTCCCTCTGTGTGGCGGAGCCTCCAGGCTTCTTAGGCCAAGGGACCTGAAATCCCTCGCGGGTTGGTTCTCTGCTGCTGGGCTTGCAACCCTGACAGCCTCGGACCCCAATGTCCGGTTGTGTGCTTCTCTCAGCCAGGACCGGCTCTCGTCGCCTCTGTCCCTGGCTTGCAGTTTCTCCTCTGCCTCACGGACTCCTCAGCCGCTGCTGACCTGTCCCTCTTCTCTGAGAACCCTTCTGGACACTTCAGAAGTGGGTTCTGGTCTCTCTAACCCTGCCCCAGGTCCAGCTTTTATAGGGGCTGCCAGCTCCCCCTACTGGCCTGGGACAGGAGGTGTTGCATGCTAATTGTCCCTGACCAGGGAACCTCCCTCCTGCTCTCAGACACAGCCTTTAATATTTGTGGCATCCAGGCCTGGGGTGACACACATCTAATGACCCTGTCTAATAAATCATCTGACGGCTGGTTTGTAGCACAGTTCAGCTATGCTATGCTGAAGAACCCACTGATGCCATCCGAATTTGTACCTTATGATGCTGTCTAGTTTATGAAAAACAAGTGTAGATATGACCCTTTCTCATAAAATATCCCCCAGACCATCTGACGGCATCATCATTGCCCTGAAAGCTGTGTTGTAGCACAGCTCAGCTGTTCTATGCTCAGCTCTGCTATACATGCAGGGGAGATCATGATCATAGCTCTATAGATCCGCATGAACCAATTAAATGTTTTGTAAATAGTAATGAATTGGTCAGATAGTGGTCACCTCATCCATATAAATAAAAACTTTACTGGAATCACACATGAAAAGAACAAATACAAGTTTATGGGTCCATGAAAATCACAGAACGCACATGGATGGCATCAGTGTGGAGTCCGTGTTGTGTCTGTGATTAACTTTGGCTGCAGATCCACATGGAGTTGTCCTGCGGTGCAGATTTTAAATGTGCGACATCTGAATTAAACTGCAGCGATTCACTGTGGATTTCACCCATTGCTTTACATAGGATGAATTCCATTGCAAAATTCTGAGCAAATGTGCATGTTAACCATGTGCTTTTTGCCACACATTTTGCCCAATATTAGCAGCAGGGATTTTTTTTTAATGCGAAATTTAGCTTTTTTTCACTGATTTGCTACACCTGTAATTTTTCCCCGCTTTCTAGTACACCATATGATAAAATGAAAGGTGTCATTCAAAAGTGCAACTTGTACCACAAAAAAAAACAAGTTGTGACACAGCTATATCGATGGAAAAATAAAGTTATGGCTCTTGGAAGCAAAGGAGGTAAAAACAAAAGGGCAAAAATGGAAAATTGCCAAGTCCGGAAGGGGTTAAACGGCACATTTTCACAGTGAATGCAAAAAAACAAAGTAATGCAGCCACATGTACAGCAGCGTGTGACGTCATCCAGTCTACGGAGCATGCAAGTCCCGGTCCTTACGCGTTTCAGAAAACTCGGTTTCCTTCATTAGAGGAAACTGTTAACAGTTAACTTTTTGCGTTCAGGCACGCCACCGGCTGGAGCTGCCTGTTCCCTACACTGCAGCTCTACGTGCATCTTTTTTTTCGCCGAGGACCTCCGTACACCCACCGAGTGGGGGTCTTCCTGCTCTTCTTTCAAGCGGATGCAACAAAGAACTTTGCTGGACTGCATAGGTAAATAGGGTAATTATCTACTCCATTAGTGTATTGTGCTTATCACTATGTTTCTTCAGTGTTTAACATGTAACTGGATACACATTGATACATATGCTATAATAGCAGGGTGGGCAAATTAGGCTGATCTCCTAACTTCAATTTTTTCCAATTTTTTCTAAATGATCTTTTGCAGCTAGGTTAGTCACCTGCCCCAAAGCTTGCTATTCGGTGTACAATGCACATATACAATCTCTTTTCTTGTTTTTACTGTTTTTATTGGTGTTCATTTACATGTATACGTATTGTGCTGTTGATGTATACATGAAGTTTTTTGAAATTTAGCACACTTGTTGTGTGTCCTATGTGCTTATGGTTTCTTAAACACATCGAAAGCAGACAAAACAGGTTTTCTATAAAAACGACACAAAGCAGCCCAGTAAGTGATACTGTTCCCATGCGCTTGGTTCTGAACACTACTCTCATCATGGTTCCATGCCGGCGCTGCGTTCAGCACCAGCAGGGACTATGATGAGGGTAGTGGTAGTCTGCTCACGCAGTGTCCTCACCTGTAAAAAAAAATAATAAAATAATAAAATCCATGCACTCACTTCTCCTAGGTGTCCCCCACTGTATTCCATGTGACTACTGGACTAGGTGGACCTCCACAATATTAAAGGGGGTTACCCACAAAGTTCATTTTTAATTAATGGATCTTAATTTCTGCTATCTTTTTAAGTTTCCCATGATGATGATATACAGTCATTTGAAAAAGTTTGGGCACCCCTATTAATCTTAAGCTTAATGTTTTATAAAAATTGGTGTCCATGCTCGGCGACCATCAAACTTAACTGAACTGGAATTGTTTTGTAAAGAGGAATGGTCAAAAATACCTTCATCCAGGATCCAGGAACTCATTAAAAGCTACAGGAAGCGACTAGAGGCTGTTATTTTTGCAAAAGGAGGATCTACTAAATATTAATGTCACTTTTCTGGTGAGGTGCCCATACTTATGCACAGGTCAAATTTTGTTTGAATGCAGATTGCACATTTTCTGTTAGTACAATAAACCTCATTTCAAGGCAGAAACATTACAGTGTCCAACAGTTATTACATATATCAAACTGAAATAGCTGTTGCAAAAACACCAATTTTTATAAAACATTAAGCTTAAGATTAATAGGGGTGCCCAAACTTTTTCATATGACTGTAAATGTTCCCCTACTGTGACCATGCAGCAGCTGTGATCCCATGCTGTCCTGTACACTTTTTTTTTAATACATCCAATTGTGGAACATATTGATCCAAGATCTATTAATTGAAATGAGCTTGGTTCATGGGACAATCTCAAGACTTGGGCTGCATGGTGATACTTAACTGTGATCTGTGTCTTGCTGCCAAAAATCTCTGCCAATACTAGCATATTACTACCTTTTTTTTTTGTTGTGGCCAAAGTCGCCTTGTAGCCCCAGCAGCCAATTGCTGGCCCATTCACAGGATGCTGGGCCACACAACACCTTACCATATCACAACTTAGTGGCTAAAGTCTTTTAAAATAGTCGGTTATGTACTGTGCAATTAGAGCAGGTGTCTGGTAGTTACATGGATGTACAGTGGGTACGGAAAGTGTTCAGACCCCTTTAAATTTTTCACACTTTATTTCATTGCAGCCATTTGGTAAATTCTAAAGAGTTCAGTTTTTTTGTTCTCATTAATGTACACTCTGCACCCTATCTTGACTGAAAAAAAAAAACAGAAATGTAGAAGTTTTTGCAAATTTATTAAAAAAGATAAACTTAAATATCACATGGTCATAAGTATTCAGACCCTTTGCTCAGACACTCATATTTTAGTCACATGCTGTCCATTTCCTTGTGATCCTCCTTGAGATGGTTCTACTCCTTCATTGGAGTCTAGCTGTGTTTAATTAAACTGATAGGACTTGATTTGGAAAGGCACACACCTGTCTATATAAGACCTCACAGCTCACAGTGCATGTCAGACCAAATGAGAATCATGAGCTCAAAAGGAACTGCCCAAGGAGCTCAGAGACAAAATTGTGGCAAGGCACAGATCTGGCCAAGGTTACAAAAGAATTTCTGCTGTACTCAAGGATCCTAAGAGCACAGTGGCCTCCATAATCCTTAAATGGAAGAAGTTTGGGACCACCAGAAGACTTCCTAGTCCTGGCTGACCAGCCAAACTGAGCAATTGTGGGAGAAGAGCTTTGGTGAGAGGTAAAGAACCCCAAAATCACTGTGGCTGAGCTCCAGAGATGCAGTAGGGAGATGGGAGAAAGTTCCACAAAGTCAACTCTCACTGCAGCCCTCCACCAGTCGGGCCTTTATGGCAGAGTGGCTCGACGGAAGCCTCTCCTCAGTGCAAGACATATGAAAGCCGGCATAGAGTTTGCTCAAAAACACATGAAGGACTCCCAGACTATGAGAAATAAGATTCTCTGGTCTGATGAGATGAAGATAGAACTTTTTGGTGATAATTCTAAGCGGTATGTGTGGAGAAAACCAGCACTGCTCATCACCTGCCAATACAATCCCAACAGTGAAACATGGTGGTGGCAGCATCATGCTATGGGGGTGTTTTTCAGCTGCAGGGACAGGATGACTGGTTGCAATTGAAAGAAACTTTTTTTTTTTTAATGAAGTGACAGCATTTTAACTAAAATTTTGTTTTCCCGCTGTTAAACCTGCTGATACAGATTTTAGTTTCATAAGTTTGTCCTGTTACCGATATATTTTGTTTTTATTTAAGTCACAATGTAGAGAGTGGGGTATTAAAGGCATTTCAATTTAGTTCTGTAATGTCAGGAATTTTTCAGAAAACAAATAAAGATGGACTGAAATCTGGTGTCATTTTTTTTCTATATTGAACACTTGCAATGTTTAATAAGCCCCCACAAAGCCAGGGGCGGACATACCGCCCCGGCCCGAAGGTGGAGAGGGGCCCTTGCAGGCAGGAGCATGTGAGACTGTGAAATGTGATAACAGCAGGAGAGCACCAGGACCCTGTGACTTTTGCCTGGCTGAGTTCAGAGGAGGGGCAGTGCAAGAAACTCTATGTGTTCTAAGAGTTTCTGAGGTGTGAGAGGCTAGACAGGAAGTCTGTGAGAACGGAGCTGCAGGAAGATGCTGTCTTTACACGCTTCCCTGTGGAGTTTGTTTACCCCTTTCTCTCTTTAAGAACAAGTGCTGAGCTGGGGAAAGCTGTGTGGCTCTGTGGAGTTTTGTCGAAGTCCATGCTGAGTGAATTAGAGACTTTGTGCTGGAGGAGTCACGTGTCGAGTGATAAAGGAAGGGACTGAGGAATCCATTTCTGTGACGGAGCACATGGTTGGTGTACTGAATAAGAGTGAGAGACTTCGGGAGGAAAGAAGGTTTCTGGTGCCATTTCTACTGAGAGGATATTGACAAGCCTTTGTGAAGAGATCTTCCCAGACCTTAATCTGAGGCTACAGGACTAAAGTCCCCGGCGTGTGGGCTCGGCATCGGCCGACAAGACAAGGAATTTTTGCTGTTTTTGTGAACTTTGTTTTTGTTTTGGCGCCAAAGTTTTCCGGGACTAGCTGCAGCCACCGTGATTCACAGGCCTGTGATAGACTGCATCTGAGGTTAACGGTACCATAATTTTAAGATACCTGGGTATCCTGATAATAAGGGTATAAGAGCAATTGATATAGTTTCGTGCATTATTATTGTTAATAGTGGTAGGATTGTATTCAGTGTGCCATCTCAGGGGGTCCCCATATACCGCCCTCACTAGACTGACTTTGTGTTTAGGTAAAATTGTTCCAGATCACTAGAATAATTCACATAAACTGGAAACCTTGAGATTGGCACATTGATTTCAGCTCTTGCTGATTGTGTGTATCTAGTAGAGGTAGTGTCCCAGGCAGAACCTTAGACTGATTCATTCAATACTGAATTTTAGTCTAATCCCTGTTTTAGTAAAGAAAGTGTTGTTTATTTCTGTCTCTGTCTCAGTTTGTGACTCACTGGATCTCTCTCAGACCCCCGGTCATTACAAGCGTACTGCCCATAAGGGCAGACAACGCAGCCATTCAGTCCATATTATGGGCAGAAGAGGGGCCCTATGTCAAGCAGCACCGGGCCCCTTTCACTCCTGCCCCTAATCATTCTGACCCCGAGCCGGGGAGGGAGCGGAGCACACAGCGCAGAGAGCAGGGCTACAAACAGGGGGCGTGTCCTGCAGGGAGAGAGACGCTGACCAATGAACGCTTTCCTCATCAGACTGAGGAGAGCGCTCATTGGCTGCAGCCTCTGGCTCCTGCACGGCGCCCAATAGTAAGTGTTCACCTCACCTGCAGTCAGGGTCCCCGGGCTGCACAGCACACAGCGGCCATAGTGGAGGAAGAGCAGGAGTGACTGTGCTTCTGCTGCTCCCTCCGGTCCTTCCAGCAGTAGCTGCTGACAGAGAAGAGGTGGGAGATTAGGCTCACTGCACAGGACAGCACAGCAGCAGGGGCTGATGTCAGTATACTGTGTCCCCATCCCCCACACTGGTGTCTGAAGCCCTCTCCACTTCATCTCTGAGCTATGTGGCAGAACTCATGCACAGCTCACATCTGAACACCTGGTATCATAGATTAGTGCATGTATGTATAGGTGTGTGTGTATACATGTGTGTCTATATCTGTGTCTATATTACTGTGTGTATATATAACTGTGTGTATACGTGTGTGTGTGTATATATATATATATATATGTGTATCAATACAGTATATGTATGTACGGTGTATAGTATATGTGTATGTATGGTATATGTGTGTATAGATATATGTATGTACGGTATACGTGTGTGTGTATGTGCAGTGTGTGTGTGTGTATGTACAGTATATGTATGTGTGTGTTTATGTATATGTTTGTGTGTGTGAACATATTTGTTTTCAGTTCATGTATTATACTGTGATTGTAAAGAATAGAAGAATAAACCTGGCTCTTTAAAGGGTTATTCACCAAATAATCAAGGTATCCTCAATCCATCGCATCGGGAATAACTTGCTGGTCACTGGGGATTGGACCACTGGGCCCCCCAGAGATTCTGGGAGCAGAGCTCTGCAGTGTCGTCCTGAATGGAGCAGAGTTGTGCCTGTTTGGCCTCTGCTCTATTCATTATCTATGAGCTGCTGAGCGCTGCGCTTGGTTATTTCCATCAGCTCCATAGACAATGAATAAAGTAGATACCAGATGATACAGATACCAGACATATAATATATACATGGTTGGAATTTGCCGGTTCCAGCCATTATCACGTAACCATGAGGATGCGCTTTTCACACTTGCTGTCATGTGTCAACTAGAGAGTCTCAGCCATATCTTGCAATGTTCTATTCACCAACATAGCTGACACTCTAGTTGTCACCTGACTGCAAGTCTGACTGTGCTGGAACCAGCAGAACCGAATCTTTATCTTTACTGATATATAATTTGTCTCCATGTCAGTGAAAATATATATTTTTAGAGGTGTGGAGGGGCCCATTTACTATGGAGCCCTGTCATTTCTATGCACACCCCTGCTTACAGGGCGGCAATAATGACGGTATCCTGGCTTGTTGCTCGGAGCCCGAGGCTTCGGGGGTCTCACGGCATGATTTCCCTGATCTTAGGCGGCATCCTAGGCAGCAAGGGGGACCCAGGCACATTTCTTGCACAGGGGCCCCAAGCTGTCAATGTCCACCAGGGGCGGACTCAGACTGTAGTGGGCCCCTGTGCAAGAAATTTTTGCCCCCCCCTGCCCTTCATAGGGCAACAAAGTTATGTAAACATAACCCCCCCATGTGCATCTCTCACACCCACATGTGCATCTCTCATCCCCCCATGTGCAGCTCTCGTCCCCCCCATGCATCTCTCATCCCCCCATGTGCATCTCATCCCCCCATTCATCTTTCACGCATCTTTCATCCCCTCCCCCGTGCAGCTCTCATCCCCTCCCCCGTGCATCTCAACCCCCCGTGCATCTCATCCCGCCCCGTGCATCTCATCCCGCCCCGTGCATCTCATCCCCCCCGTGCATCTCTCATCCCCCCATGTGTATCTTATCCCCTCCGTGCATCTCTCATCCCCCATGTGCATCTTATCCCCCCCGTGCATCTCTCATTCCCCCATGCATCTCTGATTCCCTCCCACTCCTAGTTAATTAATTGTATTTAAAAAAAAAAAATAAAACTTGTTATACTTACCCCCATGGATCCCTGCTGAATCCTGGCGCTCATCCACGTCGCTGCCACCAGGTTCACCTGACTTCCAGCGCCGTCACATGACCGGAAGTCAGGGGAATCATGAAGGCGCTGACGCAGCAGCGCTGCACTGCTACACAGAGGAAAGCAGCGCTGAGATGTCCCGGCGCTTAACGCTCAGCATGGGGCCGGGGGCCCAGGGCCGGCTCCAGGTTTTTGTGGGCCCCGGGTGAAAAAGTCTCAGTGGGCCCCTTTAACACATACCACGATTCATGATGCACAGATACCGCAGAGAAATATATGTATAGTACAATGCAAAGATTTCACTTCTTACATAGTGATATCTATTGTAAATTCCACAATAGCTCAGAAACCAGCGAATCGCTCCACACAGTATACTGGCCCCCATAAAATGCTCCATACAGGAGACTGGCCCCCATAAAATGCTCCATACAGAATACTGGCCCCCATAAAATGCTCCATACAGGATACTGGTCCCCATATAATACCTTATACAGAATACTGGCCCCCATATAACGCTCCATACAGAATACTGGCCCCCATATAACGCTCCATACAGAATGCTGGCCGCCATATAACGCTCCATACAGAATACTGGCCCCCATATAATGCTCCATACAGAATACTGGCCCCCATAAAATGCTCCATACACAATACTGGCCCCCACAAAATGCTTCAAACAGAATACTGGCCCCCATATAACGCTCCATAAGGAATACTGGCCCCCATATAACACTCCATACAGGATTTTGGCCCCCATATAACGCGCCATACGGAATACTGGCCCCCATATAACGCTCCATACGGGATACTGGCCCCCATATAACGCTCCATACAGAATACTGGTCGCCATATAACGCTCCATGCAGGATACTGGCCCCAATATAATGCTCCATGCAGGATACTGGCCCCCATAAAATGCTCCCTACAGAATACTGGCCCCCATAAAATGCTCCATACAGGATACTGGTCCCCATATAACGCTTCATACAGAATACTGGCTCCCATATAACGCTCCATACAGGATACTGGCCCCCATATAACGCTCCATACAGAATACTGGCCCCCATATAATGCTCCATACAGAATACTGGCCCCCATAATATGCTCCATACAGAATACTGGCCCCCATAAAATGCTCCATACAGAATACTGGCCCCCATATAACGCTCCATATGGAATACTGGCCCCCATATAACACTCCATACAGGATACTGGCCCCCATATAATGCTCCATCCGGAATACTGGCCCCCATATAACGCTCCATACGGAATACTGGTCCCCATATAACGCTCCATACAGAATACTGGCCCCCATATAACGCTCCATGCAGGATACTGGCCCCCATATAACGCTCCATGCAGGATACTGACCCCCATATAACGCTCCATACAGAATACTGGCCCCCATATAACGCTCCATGCAGGCTGTTCCCCACACATAATGCCCCACGCAGGCTGTTCCCCACACATAATGCCCCACGCAGGCTGTTCCCCCCACATAATGCCCCACGCAGGCTGATCCCCCCACATAATGCCCCATGCAGGCTGTTCCGCCCCATATAGGATGTCACCCCTCTTATAATGCCCCATGTAGGATGACACCCCCCCTTCCTTATAATGCCACATTCAGGATGTCACACCCCCCCCTCCCTTATAATGCCCCATGCAGGATGTCACACACACCCCCCTCCCTTATAATGCCCCATGCAGGATGTCACACCACCCTTATAATGCCCCATGCAGGATGTCACACTCCCCCTCCATTATAATGCCCCATGCAGGATGTCACTCCCCCCCCCCCCGTTATTATGCCCCATGCAGGATGTCACCCCCCCTTATAATGCCCCATGCAGGACTTCACACCCCCCCACCTCACCCCCCCTCCCTTATACTGCCACAGGCCTCCATACAATAAAAAAAGAAATCCAATACTCACCTCACGTCTCACCTGCTGCCGCTGCTCCGGACTCATCAGCGTCACCGGCCTCATCCCGCTCTGCGCTGTGACTGCTCAGGAGAGAGTGCGGTGTAAAGACGTCACCGCGCCCTCTGACCTGAGACGTCACAGTGCAGCAGCCGCGGCAGATGCAGGAGCTGCTGCGGAGGCACGGGGAAGGGTAAGTATTGTGCCGGGTGCCAGGGCCCTGAGCAAGCGGGGGGGGGGAGCGGGCGCTGACACCGCTCTCCCCCGCTCACGGGTCCCATAGCACGCGGGGTGCCCGATGGTGAGGGTCCCCGCCTGCTCAGGGCCCCGGCATTTGCCCGGGTGCTGACGCCGGCCCTACGGGGGCCCCATGAGGAGACGCACAAGAGGGGGGCCCCAACGGGGCTCCGAGGGGGCCCCGACCGGCCGGGCCCGATACTGGAGTCAGGACAGTCATGCCCTGATGGCGGCCCTGCTGGAGGCTGGAGGGGCCCCCTCTCCCTCTGGGCCCCCATTCAATGAACAGGCTGCACGGGCGGTAGGTCCGCCCCTGATGTCCACCCCTGCACAAAGCAGTGTGACTAATGTAAACGACTGGAACGATACTAATAAAGGGTAAATGATAGCAGAACTGTTAGTTTGTGGATACTAGTCACACCGACCTCCAGAATAAAAATCCTAATGTCCAGCTGCTTTTTAGAGGGTACTTCAATGGATCACTTACTGATTTGAGAATAGTAATTGCTATTAAGAATTTGTTTAGCCGGATTTCATCCCCAAGCTATGCATGTGCATCATTCACAGAAAAGTCCAGCAATACTTTGCATTTCTCAGGAACAGACTGACTATGTAGTGTTTGAATATATATGCAAAGTGCTTTAGTCGGGGACAATCTCTCCTCAAGCCTCTTGTCACTTAGTTGCAAACAAGTAGAAGATGATGAGTTTACCACTTTGTTGTAAAATCAAATCCTGGAACCACATCAGTGGGTGCTGAATCCTGCTGGTGATCAGCAAACTATGAAATATATTTTTTTTTTTAAGCAAAACTATTAGTAATATCATTAAAAATGTATTAGTAATTCATTAAACAGCATTCTACATGAATAGAGAACTGAGATCACCTTGAGCTCTATTACCTGTCCGGTGATGCTTTCTCCTGCCTGACAGCTTATGTGCCGTTGTGTTGGGGTGAGGCTCTAGCTGCGTTTTAAGATCGTTCTTTAAGCATGCCTAAATAATAAGGTGCTAGTTGCACCCTTGGTATGGCTGGGTAGTTCGGTGCACTTTTCCCACCTACTTGTTTTTCATTTACTCTCCTCTGGCTCCTGTAAAACCAGTAATGTCAATCAAGGAAGAGGAGATTGTAAACAGCCCACATAAAGCATGTTTGTTTTTTGTTTTTTTACACAAGCTTTTAGTTCAAAGTAGCCTAACAAAGGCATATTGTTGGTTTTTGGCAAAGTAGTAATTTGGTAAAGTAGCTGACGGTGCCCTTTTAAAGGGAATGTGTCCACCCCCTTGGGCGATATCAGACCTCTCCTATGGACATACAGGTGATAGAAAAGTAAATCTATACTTACCTGTATGGCCATAGTAGGGGTCTGATTGCAGAGAAATCTGGTTTTATAAAGTCTGCTTTCCAGAGGCTTGGCGTCCGTGCGACGCCAAGCAAACCCCTCCAATCTGCTTACTATTCCCCTAAATCGCCGCCTCTGTGCTAAATTACCATATCCCTCCCCTGTACGGCACAGGGTCCTGTGACTGCCCTGTGACAGGCCCTGCTCTGCCTACCCTGTATGGCCATAGTAGAGGTCTGATATAGAGATTCCCTTCAACCTCCACCCACAGCGGGCCAATGGTTGAACAGCTGTGTAACAAAGTCATGGGTTTTTAGCCCAAAAGGGAAGACTTTCAGATTGTTGTAACTTATTCTTAGCATAGTGCCCAAAGGCCTGATCATAATGGTTTGCTTAATGAAGTGACTGATTTGGAATCAGAGTAACTATCCAAGATGCTTCATTAAGAGAGTACACTGAAGGAAATGTGCACATGATGTCTTAAAATCGTGATCTTCTAGAAGGACAGGTAAGGGTCTCACTAAATGCTGATATGGCGGCCTGCTGTGCACTGGTGCCACAGAACCCAGAAGGGTGCATGGATGTACTTCTCCACAAGAGGCCCTCACACATTCACACACCTCCACCCTACCACCTCAGACGAGCAGAGGGAGCCCGTTAAGGATATATAAAGGGAGGGTGGGGTCAGGCAGCTCAGTCAGAAGTTAGTTAGTCTCTCAGACACAGAGAGGGACAGAGCTCAGAGTTGAGCAGAGAGCGTGCTGACGCTCAGAGAGCAGCGAAGAGGCAGCAAGCTGGCTGCTGTGCTTAGGCAAGCCAAGGCCTACAGCACGTGTGAGGGCCCTGAGTGTGGCCGAAGGCGAGAGGAGAAGGAAGAAGTAGCGAGGGGGCAGAGTAGCATACCAGGCTCACCCCGATATATATACCGGACACCGGGTCCGCACCTACGGGGACCCTTTATACCCAGTAGGGACCACCGGAACCCCTGGAGGACTACAGGTCCCAGGTTCACCAAATGCTGGGCTAGGAGTCACGGAGGCCCCAGTGACCAGGGAGAGTGATCTCCAAGAAAAGTCCCTACCACCAAGTCAGCAGGTGCAAAGAGAGACAGTAACCAGCTAGGCCTAGCTCCAGGCAGGTCAGAAGCTTAGCGAGTAAAGCCACGGATCAGGAGTCCTATACCCGCTCACTGGGGAGAGTCCAAAAGTGCACCCTTCGTCCGGAGTACCCCGAACCGTGCCTGCACCATCACCAATTAAGGTACTGAAGCTTAGCCCCGTGTGAGTGTGCGTCTTTCCTCCGTAACCGTCCTGCCGTCTCTCCCCCGCATCCACCATCTATCCCTACACTGCCCTGGGGCTAACTCTACCTGTGGAGAGCCATACTATCCCTGCTGCCGTAACACCAGCTCCAGAGGACTACTCCGCAGCGGCGGCACCCTTTTGCCGCATTCCACAGGTGGCGTCACGAACTTTCCAAATCCCCAATAAATAATTTCCACCTTTATACTGACCGCCCTGGGTCACGGACCGGGCCAGCCACCGTGATATCCCCCACCGGCATACGCAGAGGCCCGGCTGCCGAGTATCCCACGGCCCAGGGGGTGCGTTAGCCTTGGCGTCACGAACAGAATTCTGTGCCCGTTGCCACCGGGTACTGTGCGCCTTAAAAGACTGTAAGGTCCTCGAAGAAGACCGTCGGGGAGCTGTGGCCTACCTGATAAGCAGTGAAGAAGGTAGGCTCCAGTTCACTAGGGGGGCGCAACCATGGCCGACGACCAGCGAGCCGCCGGAGCACCGGTTAACGCTCCTGATGCCCAACCCGCGCCCGGCGCTGCACAGGCCGGAGCGGTCGCTCCACCAGCATGGGTCGTGACCCCATTGATACCCATGGCCCTGCCGTATATCCCTGGAGCGAAGTGGCTTCCCCAGTATAATGGCAAACCAGACACCCTGTCTGGATTCAAGAGAAAAATATGTGGTGTGCTAGACATGTATTCTATGACCGGTAAACAGAGAGCTGCTGTTGTGCTGGGACAATTAACTGGTGCTGCAGAGTGGGAAGTTGAAACCTGGCCAGCCGCAGACCAGGAATCAGTATCCATCATCTTTAAGAGACTGCAAACTGTGTTTGAAAACTGCACTGAGACGGATCTCCGGATGAGGTTCTACCACTGTGTCCAGAAACCTGAGGACAGTATCCGGGACTACGCCTGGCGCGTACAGGAAGCCCTGCGGGCCCTGAAACAGGTTAGTCCAGCCAGCATGCAAAATGAAAATAAAATGCTGACGGATCAAGGCCCTGCCTTTGAAGCCGAGCTGTTCAAAGAGTTTTGCCATTTGTACGGGTGTAAGAAGATCCGGACTACACCGTACCACCCCCAAACCAATGGGTTATGTGAAAAGATGAATAACATAGTCATCGACCTGTTGAAGACCTTACCTCTCGAAGAAAGAAACCAATGGCCTGACAAACTACCTGACCTGGTAGATCTGTACAATCACATACCTGTGAGTTCCACCAATTGTACTCCAGCGTACCTCATGAGAGCAAGACCTGGAAAGTTGCCCATGGACCTGGAGCTTGGAGTGGTCGAGCCAGAAGCAGATATGTCCACTGAAGACTGGGATGCGACTTGACAGGAACAGTACAAGAGAGTACAAGCCTGTGTCGAAGACAGTCTAAGTAGGGTGAGAGATAATCAGGAAGCACAGAACAACAAGAGTGCACCAGCTGAACCCTTGACACCTGGAGAAGTTGTGCTGAAACGAAAGAGAAGAAGCCACAAGCTTGACGACCAGTGGGAAAGGGAACCTTACACTGTGTTGAATTCCAGATTCGACGATAGGAAAATCTGCCTAATTTGCAAAGACGGAGGAAGAACAACTGCAACAGTATCAAGAGACCATCTGAAGTTGTGCCCAAGTCCGCTAAAGCCCCAGGAGGAAGTGCCTCTCACCGTACCGGAGGAGCCTAAAGAAGAAGTACTCCATACTGACTTAGGAGATTTCCCGGCAGATTGGCCTCAACTGGATGGAGCGGTAATAATACCTGTGCTACACTTCTACCAACAGCCAGAAGACTCTCCACTGCAAGTAAGACCTGTAAGAGCCCCGGAAGAGCCTGCTCAGGAAGAATCCACGGAAGAAGGATCACCGGTAGAAGCAGAGCCAGTAGGCCCAGTAACCAGTGTACTTGCCTGTCCCGTAGAGAGGTTAAGGCAGTCTTGCAGTCCATCAACACATAGAGCGGAAAATAGCGCAAGCATCCACACTACATGCATTCCAGTACTACGTAGGTCATCGCGCAGCACAAAAGGCCAGACCCCTGTCAGGTATAAGGAGTAAGTTAAAAATACCTGCAGTATAAATAGTTACCCAGTAGGGTATTGCATAATGTTTATTGTATAAACTGAAATATATGTGTTTATTTAGTTACCCGTAAGGGTATATACAGTTATATGAAAAAGTTTGGGCACCCCTATTAATCTTAAGCTTAATGTTTTATAAAAATTGGTGTTTTTGCAACAGCTATTTCAGTTTGATATATGTAATAACTGTTGGACACAGTAATGTTTCTGCCTTGAAATGAGGTTTATTGTACTAACAGAAAATGTGCAATCTGCATACAAACAAAATTTGACAGGTGCATAAGTATGGGCACCTCACCAGAAAAGTGACATTAATGTTTAGTAGATCCTCCTTTTGCAAAAATAACAGCCTCTAGTCGCTTCCTGTAGCTTTTAATGAGTTCCTGGATCCTGGATGAAGGTATTTTTTTTTTTTTCAAATTCAAGTTTTTTTTATTTTTTGTGTTGAAAAAGTACAAGATAATACAATATACATAGTAAAAGGGGTAGCGTAACTATAAATCTATGCATAACTACAGTACATTGGGGGGATACAGGGAGGGTTTTCCATCAATATCCAGATCAAGCATGTATTTTTCCATATGAAAGATAGAGAGAGAGGGAGCGGACCACGGCAGACCACCAATCAATAGAGTGTGATTATGATCATTGTTGTGACGACATCCCGGATAACTTTAGTTGGGGGCTAGATGGTAGGTGTCAGAGTTTTGGAAATCCATCCAATCCCTCCAAATCACACAGTATCTATCAACATCAGCCGGTGAGATGGCAATCAGATGCTCCATCCTATTAAGGAGAGAAATCTCCGCAAACCATTCCTCCACAGTGGGTGGGTCTCTGCTTTTCCAGTGTCGTGGAATGACATTCTTAGCCGCCTGTATTAGGTAGCCTATTGATGACCTTTTATAACTACGTTTACTTATTGGTAACATTGATAAAAGGAGGGCTTCTGGCGTATTAGGGATAGTCAAAGCAGTTATTTTCTCAATCATGGGAACCACCTTTGCCCAAAATGCATTTATTATAGGGCACCCCCACCATATGTGTGACATTGTCCCTTCCCCCTCCCCACATATCCAACATCTGTCTGAGACCACTGGGTACCATCTATGAAGGACTGCTGGTACCCGGTACCATCTAGAGATAATTTTGAAGGAGGTTTCCTGAACTTTGGACCCTATTGAGGTTTTATGTGTTAGGAAGAAGGATGAAGGTATTTTTGACCATTCCTCTTTAAAAAACAATTCCAGTTCAGTTAAGTTTGATGGTCGCCGAGCATGGACAGCCCTCTTCAAATGATCCCACAGATGTTCAATGATATTCAGGTCCGGGGACTGGGATGGCCATTCCAGAACATTGTAATTGTTCCTCTGCATGAATGCCTGAGTAGATTTGGAGCGGTGTTTTGGATCATTGTCTTGCTGAAAGATCCATCCCCTGCGTAACTTCAACTTTATCACTGATTTTTGAACATTATTGTCAAGAATCTGCTGATACTGAGTGGAATCCATGAGTCCCTCAACTTTAACAAGATTCCCGATGCCGGCATTGGCCACACAGCCCCAAAGCATGATGGAACCTCCACCAAATTTTACTGTGGGTAGCAAGTGTTTTTCTTGGAATGCTGTGGTTTTTTTGCCGCCATGCATAACGCCTTTTTGTATGACCAAACAACTCAATCTTGGTTTCATCAGTCCACAGGACCTTCTTCGAAAAAGAAATTGGCTTCTCCAAATGTGCTTTTGCATACCTCAGCCGACTCTGTTTGTGGCGTGCTTGCAGAAACGGCTTCTTTCGCATCACTCTCCCATACAGCTTCTCCTTGTGCAAAGTGCGTTGTATAGTTGACCGATGCACAGTGACACCATCTGCAGCAAGTTGATGCTGCAGCTCTCTGGAGGTGGTCTGAGGATTGTCCTTGACTGATCTCACCATTCTTCTTCTCTGCCTTTCTGATGTTTTTCTTGGCCTGCCACTTCTGGCCTTAACAAGATCTGTCCCTGTGTTCTTCCATTTCCTTACTATGTTCCTCACAGTGGAAACTGACAGGTTAAATCTCTGAGACAGCTTTTTGTATCCTTCCCCTGAACAACTATGTTGAATAATCTTTGTTTTCAGATCATTTGACAGTTGTTTTGAGGAGCCCATGATGCCACTCTTCAGAGGAGATTCAAACAGGAGAACAACTTGCAAGTGGCCACTTTAAGTAGCTTTTCTCATGATTGCATACACCTGGCTCTGAAGTTCAAAGCTCAATGAGGTTACAAAACCAAAAAAAGTGCTTTAGTAAGTCAGTAAAAAGTAGGTAGGAGTATTTAAAACAAGAAAATAAGGGTGACCATACTTATGCACCTGTCAAATTTTGTTTGAATGCAGATTGCACATTTTCTGTTAGTACAATAAACCTCATTTCAAGGCAGAAACATTACTGTGTCCAACAGTTATTACATATATCAAACTGAAATAGCTGTTGCAAAAACACCAATTTTAAGAAAACATTAAGCTTAAGATTAATAGGGGTGCCCAAACGTTTTCATATAACTGTATAAAGGACTCGTAAGCTGAGGACTGTGAGCAGCCCAAGAACTGTTCATGTACATAGTTGCACTCCCTGGAGTGCTCCTTAAGTGACCACTGAACAAAAACCCGTTTGGTGTGGCCGAAGACGTGGTCCAGCACCTAGATCACCTATGCCCTGCAGCCACACCCAGGGCCTACGTTGAGGGTTTTCGGACGGGTCCCTCATGCTGCTCATCTTCACCAGTGAGATGGACACCAGTTAATGGATCTCACTGAGACTTTAAGAGGAGTGTTTTATATAAGAAAATGTATTAATGTTATTATTGTATTATAATGTTACCTGTAACGTTCAAGAAAAGTGCCTCCCATAAAGGGAAGAAATGTTACTGTTTAACCTGTTTTGAGAAAAATGCTTCAGTCCAGGAGTACCGAGTTTTACTAGGGGGGGATGTGGCGCCCTGCTGTGCACTGGTGCCACAGAACCCAGAAGGGTGCATGGATGGACTTCTCCACAAGTGGCCCTCTTGTGCCGGGTGCCAGGGCCCTGAGCAAGCTGGGGGGGGAGCGGGCGCTGACACTGCTCTCCTCCGCTCACGGGTCCCATAGCACGCGGGGTGCCCGATGGTGCTCCGAGGGGGCCCCGACCGGCCGGGCCCCATACTGGAGTCAGGACAGTCATGCCCTGTTGGCGGCCCTGCTGGAGGCAGGAGGGGCCCCCTCTCCCTCGGGGCCCCCATTCAATGAACAGGCTGCACGGGCGGTAGGTCCGCCCCTGATGTCCACCCCTGCACAAAGCAGTGTGACTAATGTAAAAGACTGGAACGATACTAATAAAGGGTAAATGATAACAGAACTGTTAGTTTGTGGATACTAGTCACACCGACCTCCAGAATAAAAATCTTAATGTTGTCCAGCTGCTTTTTAGAGGGTACTTCAATGGATCACTTTCTGATTTGAGAATTGTAATTGCTATTAAGAATTTGTTTAGCCGGATTTCATCCCCAAGCTATGCATGTGCATCATTCACAGAAAAGTCCAGCAATACTTTACATTTCTCAGGAACAGACTGACTATGTAGTGTTTGAATATATATGCAAAGTGCTTTAGTCGGGGGCAATCTCTCCTCAAGCCTCTTGTCACTTAGTTGCAAACAAGTAGAACATGATGAGTTTACCACTTTGTTGTAAAATCAAATCCTGGAACCACATCAGTGGGTGCTGAATCCTGCTGGTGATCAGCAAACTATGAAATATTTTTTTTTTTTTAAGCAAAACTATTAGTAATATCATTAAAAATGTATTAGCAATTCATTAAACAGCATTCTACATGAATAGAGAACTGAGATCACCTTGAGCTCTATTACCTGTCCGGTGATGCTTTCTCCTGCCTGACAGCTTATGTGCCGTGGTGTTGGGGCGAGGCTCTAGCTGCGTTTTAAGATCGTTCTTTAAGCATGCCTAAATAATAAGGTGCTAGTTGCACCCTTGGTATGGCTGGGTAGTTCGGTGCACTTTTCCCACCTACTTGTTTTTCATTTACTCTCCTCTGGCTCCTGTAACACCAGTAATGTCAATCAAGGAAGAGGAGATTGTAAACAGCCCACATAAAGCATGTTTGTTTTTTGTTTTTTTACACAAGCTTTTAGTTCAAAGTAGCCTAACAAAGGCATATTGTTGGTTTTTGGCAAAGTAGTAATTTGGTAAAGTAGCTGATGGTGCCCTTTTAAAGGGAATGTGTCCACCCCCCTGGGCGATATCAGACCTCTTCTATGGACATACAGGTGATAGAAAAATAAATCTATACTTACCTGTATGGCCATAGTAGGGGTCTGATTGCAGAGAAATCTGGTTTTATAAAGTCTGCTTTCCAGAGGCTTGGCGTCCGTGCAACGCCAAGCAAACCCCTCCAATCTGCTTACTATTCCCCTAAATCGCTGCCTCTGTGCTAAATTACCATATCCCTCCCCCTCCCATGCACGGCACAGGGTCCTGTGACAGGCCCTGCTCTGCCTACCCTGTATGGCCATAGTAGAGGTCTGATATAGAGATTCCCTTCAACCTCCACCCACAGCGGGCCAATGGTTGAACAGCTGTGTAACAAAGTCATGGGTTTTTAGCCCAAAAGGGAAGACTTTCAGATTGTTGTAACTTATTCTTAGCATAGTGCCCAAAGGCCTGATCATAATGGTTTGCTTAATGAAGTGACTGATTTGGAATCAGAGTAACTATCCAAGATGCTTCATTAAGAGAGTACACTGAAGGAAATGTGCACATGATGTCTTAAAATCGTGATCTTCTAGAAGGACAGGTAAGGGTCTCACTAAATGCTGATATGGTGGCCTGCTGTGCACTGGTGCCACAGAACCCAGAAGGGTGCATGGATGTACTTCTCCACAAGAGACCCTCACACATTCACACACCTCCACCCTACCACCTCAGACCAGCAGAGGGAGCCCGTTAGGGATATATAAAGGGAGGGTGGAGCCAGGCAGCTCAGTCAGAAGTTAGTTAGTCTCTCAGACACAGAGAGGGACAGAGCTAAGAGTTGAGCAGAGAGCGTGCTGTCGC
This sequence comes from Phyllobates terribilis, assembly GCF_046119375.1. Lineage (NCBI taxonomy): Eukaryota > Metazoa > Chordata > Amphibia > Anura > Dendrobatidae > Phyllobates > Phyllobates terribilis. The sequence continues at coordinate 147,153,402 of NW_027362762.1, forward strand.
TCAGAGAGCAGCGAAGAGGCAGCAAGCTGGCTGCTGTGCTTAGGCAAGCCAAGGCCTACAGCACGTGTGAGGGCCCTGAGTGTGGCCGAAGGCGAGAGGAGAAGGAAGAAGTAGCAAGGGGGCAGAGGAGCATACCAGGCTCACCCCGATATATATACCGGACACCGGGTCCGCACCTACGGGGACCCTTTATACCCAGTAGGGACCACCGGAACCCCTGGAGGACTACAGGTCCCAGGTTCACCAAATGCTGGGCTAGGAGTCACGGAGGCCCCAGCGACCAGGGAGAGTGATCTCCAAGAAAAGTCCCTACCACCAAGTCAGCAGGTGCAAAGAGAGGCAGTAACCAAGCTAGGCCTAGCTCCAGGCAGGTCAGAAGCTTAGCGAGTAAAGCCACGGATCAGGAGTCCTATACCCGCTCACTGGGGAGAGTCCAAAAGTGCACCCTTCGTCCGGAGTACACTGAACCGTGCCTGCACCATCACCAGTAAAGGTACTGAAGCTTAGCCCCGTGTGAGTGTCCGTCTTTCCTCCGGGACCGTCCTGCCGTCTCTCCCCCGCATCCACCATCTACCCCTACACTGCCATGGGGCTAGCTCTACCTGTGGAGAGCCATACTATCCTTGCTGCCGTAACACCGGCTCCAGAGGACTGCTCCGCAGCGGCGGCACCCTTTTGCCGCATTCCACAGGTGGCGTCACAAACTTTCCAAATCCCCTATATATAATTTCCCCTTTATACTGACCGCCTTGGGTCACGGACTGGGCCAGCCACCGTGATATCCCCCACCGGCATACGCAGAGGCCTGGTTGCCGAGGACCCCACGGCCCAGGGGTCGCGTCACTGACAGTCGGCTTAAAGGGAACCTGTCACCAGTTTTTTACCATGAGGCAAGACCACCACCTTTCAGGCCTGATATACAGCATTTTTTAATGCTGTATATATGCCCCCAACCCGGCCTACAAGACAATGTTTTATTATACTCGCCTGTGGGGCGGTCTGGTTCAAGGGGTGACGCTAGTCTTTTTCCGGCGCCTACCTTACTTTGATGCCGTCCTTTTTGCTTCGTGTGGATGACGCGTCCCTATGTCATCCAGTCTCCCCCCGGCATTGCACTCCTGCGCAGGCGAACTTCTCTGCCTTGTCAGGGGCAGAGCAAAGTACTGCAGTACACATGCCCCAGGAAAGGTCAGGTTAAGTGTCATCAATGTTTGGTCAGTGTCACTTTTCACCATCAGTTTCACATGATAAATGAATGACATGGCTTCTATGCTTTGCAATGTTAATCATGGACAACACACAGTGTACAGTACACTAATATCATGCGTGTGCTGTGATTCTCACAGACCCATACACTTGTACTTTTCCTCTATGAAGCCAGTTAAAAAACAAAAGCACATCACTGATTTTTGCATGGACACAGTCTGCAAAACACAGACATGTGAACAGCTCCATAAACTATAAAACTATAATTCATATGTATTTTATCCATGAAACTCACAGAACAGAGGGATCTGAATGAGGCCTAAAGGATAGTATACTGAAGGTTTATGTCATAACCAGAGACTGGTTTTAATTGGATTTCTACTGTTCTTTGTGCATTATCAGATAACAGATTTAAGAAACTTCACTGTAATATGGAAGGCAATGTGTAAAAAAATACTTCTTTCTGTATATTGTTTTCTATCGAGTACTTCTCAAAGTATCAATATCACAATATTCTTATATAAAAAATGTATTGATTTATTCTTGGATTGTCCATTAAAAAGAATTATTGCAGAAGGTACAAAAAATTATTAGTTACAAAGTGATTGTCCATTTGTCCATAATTAGCTTAATAGTTGAGATTCACCCATCTTTTCCTGGGATCCTGGCTGGTAGATTGCGTTTGTCTGTGTGCAGCACGTGTGTCAAGATGACACCATGTGTCCGTTGGGCCTACATCAGCAGCTGGTTTACACACAGACCTCGTCCTGTGGAATGGCAAGAGACCCCCCAGTCTCTAACATGGGCTTTTATAGCACCTGTCATTCCGCATATGGTAGTGAACTAAAAATACACACACAAATAGCGCATGTCATCTAGAAACGATGGCTGATGCAATCTGTATGGTACAGAATAAAGAATAAAATGAATATCCATAATTAATATTTAACACAATGAAATGAACATCAAAATCAGGTTTGTCAACAATTTTTTTTTATTTCCTATATTCATTCCTATTACAAAACTTCTGTCCTGTCATAAATGTTCTATTGTACCAACACTGCCCTGAAAAGTGCCGTCAGGATTTGCCTTCTTGGTAAAGTCTCTGTCCCTGCAGACTTGGAGATCTCCAGCATTACTCCATGCAGCCATGAGGAACTTCTCTCTTTACTCCTTGGGTTTCCGTTGTCCTAGCAGGAAGTGGGCGACGTTCTCGTACATCACAAGGGTGGTACAGCAGGCGGGGTCACAAGGAGGATGTTGGGGACAATTCTCTCATAGAAGCTGTGTAAAACATTTTTTTTCCTTTTAAGAAAGAAGAAACACAACTATTAACTCTTGTTTTCATCTACCACTAGGTCGGTGATAACTTGGTGGGGTGAGGGGGGGGGCACAAGTTTGGGTAAATACGGGCTATACCTATTTCTCAGAAGTTGTAAGGGAATATATCTTTCTAGGCTTTATCTTGAGTCCATTTTCCTTGTCGCTAATTCTCAGACACCGAGCCTGGAAAAAATAAAGTTTTAACAAATATAACAAACTTTTAAATTGGTTTTTGAAATTAAAATCTATAGGCGGCCAGCGCAGTGCACTACATTCGTTTGTGGGACAGAACATGTCGTTAAAGGGTCTTTCTCATCAGTGCATTCCCAGTCCATATGCTTTATTAGAGCAGATGTCAGCAGATAATGGACAACCCCCCCCCCACAGGAATCCCTCCTACCATTTAAGTCATGACTACGTACCATTGCAAACAGCTGAAGAAATCTGAGGCGGACTATATACAAGAAGAGTTTTCTCATACTTTTATGCCATATCCCTAGAAGATTCCATAAGTGTCTGATAGGCGCAGATCCCAGATTTGAGACCCGCATCTGTCTCCAGACCTGGGGAACTATGAATAGAGAGATAGCAATTCTGTTTTGTGGAGGTTCCAAAAACTATCCGACAACTCGGCCTTGTGTTCGGTTATTTTTATAGACCTCGACTAGAGTGGCAGGGTACATACGAAACCAGTGCTCCATCCAATTCCTCTTGAAGCTTTTATGTGGCAGATTCAAGACCCCTGTGCTATTGATTGGAGGGTGTGTACATGGTTGAACACCCATACTAGTCTAATGTGTTTGAGATGGACAATCCTCTTAAGGAAAGTTCAGAGGAGAATACCTACTACAAAACAGCTGGTTGGGTCGGATGTGGTTTTTTGCGCCACTTGGTTTGTTGTCTCATAAGATTATGTTTAAAGTTCTTTATGGTTTGTTCATGTTGAGGCTTTGTGACTTTCGTCTGTACCGTACTGTTCCTTTATAATTTCTTTAGAAAAAACATTCCATGCTGTTTGATGCAGAACTGGTGCTACTCCTCTTCATGTTAAGGCATCATTCTACCAATGTGATCGCTGGTCTGATATAACTCGGGATCATTGTTAGGATGCAGGATTTATTTCAGTTAGCTCTCTACTGGGGTCCTACTAGTGCAGGCATTGAGAACGAAGTACAAAATCAGCAGGCAAATGAGTAGTCAGAAACAAGCAGAGGTCAGGACAGGCGGCAGTGTAAAAACATAGTCAGAAACAAGCAGAGGTCAGGACAGGCGGCAATGCAAAAACATAGTCGGAAACAAGCAGAGGTCAGGGCAGGCGGCAGTACAAAAACATAGTCGGAAACAAGCAGAGGTAACAGCAGGCGGCAGTGAAAAAACATAATCCATTGAGCAAGCCATAGTCAAAACCAGTAAATCTGTCTCAGAAGCAGCTGTGCAGAAGATGTTATGGGCACGCTGCAAACAACTTGCCACTGCATTTTCCCCTGGTTAGATATTGTGTCATGGAATCCTCTTCTCAGGAGAATGACATCCCTGATATTTGGAAGTTGGTCCTTCTCTCTCATGTAGAGCCAGCATACTTCATGTGGGCTCAGCATGGCTTGCAAGTTATTTCTAGCAGCATTGCTGACTGGCATGTATGGTATAGGATTGTAGACTTGTTTAGCAGTCACCTTAATACGCGGTGGATAGGAGTAAGGCATACTGCGGACTTTAGGTGTTTGAGAGGAAGTTGGCATCTTCCAGGTAGATGGGCTCCCGGGCAACGGGGCTGTTGTCTGTACCTCACCTATTATTTTGGTGGGTTCCTGATGTTTCTTTATATCCACTGGCTCTGCGCTGATGTTTGCTGCAGGTTGTGGTGGTGGACTTTTCAGTCTCACGTATCGGCCCGTTTTGGGTGATGGACGATATGGTGGTGGACTTTTCAGTCTCAAATATCGGTCAGTTTTTTGTTTTGGTGACCGAAACAGGCATTTAATAAATAGCACAATATGATCAAGTGCTGCCATCAGATATCCAGTAAAGCCAGTTTGCCTTTGGTGGTGTTCAGGCTTCTGGCTGTATGAGGATGTCTTGGCATGTGGGAGATGTCTCCGTGCTTGGATCTTTCCTCCAGCTACTGGGGCAGCCATTAGGCTGCCTCCCCCTCCACACACACAAAAGTGTGCGTGGATGGTAGAAAACACTCCCAAAAAAGAAATTAAGTAAAAAAAACACAAAAATATGATACAATTCGCTCTGGATTAGTGTTCAGCTCTCCTCTCTACCTCTGCTTGCCTCGCACTGACCGTTCTTGCTGAACATTCCATGACTCGTGGACAACGGAACTGTGATGTCATAAAGCCGAACATGGCAACGGGGCTAGTATAGGAAAAATAGTTATGTTATCCATGGCAGATAATCCAATATCAGCTCTCACTGCACGGATAGGGGTTAGCTACATTGGGATGAAATATATATAAATTTACTAGAGCACAAGTCTAAAGAAGTATTCCCATCTCCAAGATCCTATCCCAATCTGTAGGTGTAATAATAATAATATTAGCAAATACCTCCAATTAGAAATGTAATATAGTATTTTTCATTCGCTAGGTCTCTTACCCCATGTGCAGGCATTGCAGGACCTTAGGTATCCATGGTTACGACAACTAGCAACTAGCTAACTAACTGTGACTTTATCAGTGGACATCACCATGGATGCCTAAGGTCCTGCGATGCCTGCACATGTGGAAAGAGACATAGTGAATCAAAAATACTATACTACATTTCTAATTAGAGATATTTGCTAATATTACTATTATTACACCTACTACATATTGGGATAGGATCTTGGAAATAGGAATGCCCCTTTAATATTTTCAAACATGTATACTTATTAGCCTCGTATGTGAGCCAATGGGATCTACAGTGGATTGCAAAAGTATTAACCTCCTTAGTGAAGCAAACAACCAATAAGACAAAATAACGGAAAACTTCAGTGTGCATAACTATTCACCCTCCTAAAGTCAATACTTTGTAGCGCATCCTTTTGCAGAAATTACAGCTGCAAGTCGCTTTGGATAAGTCTCTATGAGCTTTCCACATCTTGCCACTGAAATTTTTTCCATTCCTCAAGGCAAAACTGCTCCAGCTCCTTCAAGTTAGATGATTTCCTCTGGTGAACAACAATCTTTAAATCTAACCACAAATTCTCAATTGGATTAAGGTCTGGGCTTTGACTAGGCCACTCTAAAACATACCTGTGTCCCCTTAAAGCACTGAAGTGTTGCAAATAGCAGTATGCTTTGGTTTATTGTCTTGTTGGAAGGTGAACCTCCATCCCAGTCTCAAATCACTGACATACTGAAACAGTTTTTGCTCAAGAATATCCCTGTATTTCGAACCAGTCATCTTCACCACAACTTAGACCATTTTCCCTGTCCCTGCTGCTGAAAAACATCCCCACAGCATGATGCTGCCACCACCATGTTACACTGTTGGGATGGTGTTTTTGGGGTGATGAGCTTTGTTGGTTTGGTGCCAGACATGGCGTTTACCTTGGTGGCCAAAAAGTTCAATCTTGTCTCATCTGACCACAGCACCTTCCTCCATACATTTGGGGAGTCTCCCATATGTCTTTTGGCAAACTCAAAACAAGCCTTACACTTTTTTCTGTAAGTAAAGGCTTTTTATCTGCCCACTCTTCCATAAAGTCCACCTCTGTGGAGTGTATGGCTTAGGCCAGTTGAGGAACAATCAGAGAAAAGGTATAATAGAAACAAGTGCACCAATTCTGCATTTATCCCCCACTCCTGGTTTTGGCTCCCACTCCTGAGAACAAATACTGACCAAATACTGATAGTGGGGTCGTGGCCTTATTGTGGTCGTATAGACTGATACTCCAGTCTCTGCTTGGGAACTCTGCAGCTCCTTCAGGGTTACTTTGGTCTCTGTGCTGCCTCTCTGATTAATGGCCTCCTTGGCCGGGCTGAGAGTTTAGATGGGCGTCCCTCTCTTGGCAGGTTTGTTGTGGTACCATATTCTTTCCATTTGATAATGGATTTGATTGTGCTCTGGATGATCATCAGAGATTGGGATATTTTTTATAACCCAACCCTGACTTGTACTTCTCAACAACTTTGCCCCTGACTTGTTTGGAGATCTCCTTGGTCTTCATGGTGTTGTTTGGTTAGTGGTACCTCTTGCTTTAGGCTATGTGCCCACGATGCAGAATTTAAGCGGAAAATTTCCGCAGCGTTTCTGCATGTCCTTGCCAGTAAAAACGCATGTGGATTTTACACGCGTTTTTGCAGCGTTTTTACATGTGGATTTGACATGCGATTTTCAAATGCATTGTGAAGTCAAATCTGCATGCGGAAACGCACAAATAATGGACATGCTGCTGATTTTTCCGCAATGATAATCCGCAGTGGAAATTTCCGCAACATGTGCATAGCACATGCGGTTTATCATTGGGGACCATGGGGCACAGATTACCAGGTGATTTTTAAGCATTTCCGCTGCGGAAATTCCGCATCAAAAACGCTTGAATAACGCATAGTGGGCACGCAGCCTAATGGTGTTGCAGGCTCTGCTCTGTGGCCTTTCAGAAAAGGTAAAGTGTATATACTGACAGACCATGAGACACTTAGACTGCACACAGGTGGACTTCCTTTTACTAAGCATGTGACTTGTGAAGATAATTGCTTGCACCAGGAATTTTTATAGGCTTTATAGGAAAAGGGGTGAATACTTGTGCACATAACAATTTTTAGTTCTTATCCCATAAATTAAATTTTTGCCTATATTCTTCTCAATTAACTTCACCAATTTAGACTATTTAGTGCTGATGCATCACACTCAAATTTAATTACAAAAATATTTAACACAGGTTGTAATGAATACTTTCACAAACCATTGTATATATTGTCAGCTCCTTCCAGGAATGTCACTTCCCGGTAACAAGGATGGCCCATGATGCACACTGTCCAGACCATTGCGGTCTTCTGGATTATTTCACCTAGTTTTAGAATAAATATTGTATTTTGACCTGAACCAATAAATGGAAAATCTGTTTTAATATGTCTGCAATTCCAAAGTAACCATTGGAACATGTTCACACAGCATTTTGAATGCATTTTTAGGATTTCCTTAGAAGATTATAATAGAAAAAAAAAGTTTCAAAAAGTGCACAATTCTGCAGCATCTTTAAATGCACTTTGGACATGAGTAAAATCATATTCACTTTTTCTTAAAATGTTTGAGTAGAAAAACGCTGTGGGAAAAAATGCAGCACTTAGGAAAATGGTCTTGTTTAGGCTTGTTTCCTCTGTTCGTCATGAAAATTGTATTTATAATAATCATATTCATATCATATTCCGCAGCGCTTTACATACATAATTATTATTGCTAATCTAAATTCCCTATCAGCAGCGTCGGACTGGAGTACCTTGGGCCCACCAGAGAAAAATAATTCTTGGGGCCCACCATGCAGTATATATTCACGGGGCACATCCCCTTAGAGGTGTATCCAGGTCTTCTAGCACCCAGGGCAAAAATTCAGTTTTGCGCCCCCCCACCCCAGCACATATGCGATTTGCACACTAAGGCCACGGCCCCACTATCAGTGTTCGGTCAGTATTTTTTCTCAGGAGTGGGAACCAAAACCAGGAGTGGGTGATAAATGCAGAATTGGTGACTTGTTTCTATTATACCTTTTTTATACCACTTCAGAGAAAAATTACTGACTGAACATTGATAGTTGGGAGGATATTACACGCTGTCAGGATTGGCTACAAGGCTTTACTTTTATAATTAATGCGCTCGTCCAGGTTTCAGATGAAAGTTTGCAGTCACTGTGTGTGACTGCAGGCTTCTGAATTCTCACAGCGCATGCACTGCACACTTTTAGGATTCTCCCTTGCCGTGGAAACAGTGGACAGTCATGTGAGCACAAGTATGTGATTTGTACACTTCTGGCCACATTCCGACTAGACATGTCCGGCCTCCCTCAATTCATTTTCATTGAGTGAGGCCACACATGTCTAGTCGGCACTTGACTGGATGTATGCAAATCGCCGGCATGAGAGAATCCTGATAGCGTGCAGTGCACACTGTGAGAGTTCAGAAGTCTGCAGTCACATAGAATGACTGCAGACTCATCATAAACGTGGACATCTTTAATGCTCCTAACATAAATAAAAATAAAAAAATGTCAGCATCATAAAAAACATTTACCTCCAGGTACCTGATAGAGAACGACTCCAGCGACAGCGTCATCTTTCTTTTCTTCCTCTTGTCCAGACGCCATGATGACTTTTCTCATCGACAGCTCGTGTCTGCAGACTTCCGTCTTCTCCGGGCTTCTGCAGCACATCCCAACATGATGCCCTGAAAGATAGCAGTGTCATTATAATGCTCCTGAATACAAATATCTGCCCTATGCTGAGCCCATGAATAAATAATTGCCCTTCACTATATTCCCTGCACAAAATATGACCCACACACTGTCCCTCTTATGGTACCTGCTCTCCACACTGCCCTCTTCTTTCCATACTTGGCCCCCTCTTCACACTGTCCTCACACTGTGTCCCCCCTATAGGGCCCAGTCTCTATACTGTGCCCCCTCATCACATTCCCCCTCCTTAGCATACTGTTCCCCTCCTGACTGTGACCTTACACTGTACCCCTATGCCATCGCCCACCCACTACTCAGTCTCTATTCTGTGCCCACTCACACTGTCTCCTCACACTATTCCCCTCAATAGTCACATAGAATGACTGCAGACTCATCATAAACGTGGACATCTTTAACCCCTTTACAACCCAAGGTGGTTTGCACGTTAATGACCAGGCCAATTTTTACAATTCTGACCACTGTCACTTTATGAGGTAATTACTCTGGAACGCTTCAACGGATTCCCCTGATTCTGAGATTGTTTTTTTGTGACATATTGTACTTCATGATTTTGATAAAATTTCTTCGATATCACTTACGTTTATTTGTGAAAAAAACGGAAATTTGGCGAAAATTTTGAAAATTTTGCAATTTTCAAAATTTTTATTTTTATGCCCTTAAATCAGAGAGTTATGTCACACAAAATAGTTAATAAATAACATTTCCCACATGTCTACTTTACATCAGCACAATTTTGGAACCCAAATTTTTTTTTGTTAGGGAGCTATAAGGGTTAAAATTTGACCAGCGATTTCTCATTTTTCCAACAAAATTTACAAAACCATTTTTTTAGGGACCACATCACATTTGAAGTCACTTTGAGAGGTCTTTATGACAGAAAATACCCAAAAGTGACACCATTCTAAAAACTGCACCCCTCAAGGTGCTCAAAACCACATTCAAGAACTTTATTAACCCTTCAGGTGCTTCACAGGAATTTTTGGAATGTGGAAGAAAAAAATGAACATTTAACTTTTTTCACAAAAATGTTACTTTAGACCCAATATTTTTTATTTTCACAGGGGTAACAGGAAAAAATGGACCCCAAAATTTGTTGTGCAATTTCCCCTGGGCACGCAGATACCCCATATGTGGGGAAAAACCAATGTTTGGGCGCACGGCAGGGCTCGGAAGGGAAGGAGCGCCATTTGACTTTTTGATTGTAAAATTTGCTTGAATAATTAGCGGACGCCATGTTGCGTTTGGAGAGCCCCTGATGTGCCTAAACAGTGGAAACCCCCCACAAGTGACCCAATTTTGGAAACTAGACCCCCAAAGGCACCTATCTAGATGCATAGTGAGCACTTGGAACCCTAAGGTGCTTCACAAATTGATTCGTAAAAATGAAAAAGTGGAAAAAAAAAATACTTTTTCATTTTTACGAATCAATTTGTGAAGCACCTAGGGGTTCCAAGTTCTCACTATGCATCTAGATAGGTGCCTTGGGGGGTCTAGTTTCCAAAATGGGGTCACTTGTGGTGGAGCTCCACTGTTTAGGCACATCAGGGGCTCTCCAAACGCAACATGGTGTCCGCTAACAAATTGAATGGAAAATTGGCTCAAATTGTTAGCGGGCACCATGTTGCGTTTGGAAAGCCCCTGATGTGCCTAAACAGTGGAGCTCCCCCACAAGTGACCCCATTTTGGAAACTAGACCCCCCAAGGCACCTATCTAGATGCATAGTGAGCACTTGGAACCCTCAGGTGCTTCACAAATTGATTCGTAAAAATGAAAAAGTGGAAAAAAAAATACTTTTTCATTTTTAGGAATCAATTTGTGAAGCACCTAGGGGTTCCAAGTTCTCACTATGCATCTAGATAGGTGCCTTGGGGGGTCTAGTTTCCAAAATGGGGTCATTTGTGGTGGAGCTTCACTGTTTAGGCACATCAGGGGCTCTCCAAACGCAACATGGTGTCCGCTAACAAATTGAGCCGATTTTCCATTCAATTTGTTAGCGGACACCATGTCGCGTTTGGAGAGCCCCTGATGTGCCTAAACAGTGGAGCTCCCCCACAAGTGACCCCATTTTGGAAACTATACCCCTCAAGGATTTTATTAAGGGGTATAGCGAACATTTTGAACCCAGAGGAACGACACAGAATTTGATAAGATTAGGTCATCATATCGAATAAGTTGTCATTACTCTTGAGCGCAAGTGCTCGCTACTTGAGTTTGCATCGGGTACTCAGGTATGCACCATGTATCATGGGTGCTCAACTGAAATGCTCGAGTACCCGCCCGCATGTTTCACGGTTATTAGACACCCCCAAAAAAAACATGCGGGGATTGCTCGTGCATGGCAGGCAATCCCCGTGAGTTTTTTTTGACCGCGAAGCATATGGGGCGGAGACTCGAGCACCCCCGATACTCAGTGCATACCCGAGCACCCAATACTCAGTGCATACCCGAGCACCCAATACTCAGTGCATACCCGAGCACCCGATACTCAGTGCATACCTGAGCACCCGATACTCAGTGCATACCCGAGCACCCGATGCAAACTCAAGTAGCGAGCACTTGCGCTCAACACTAGTCGCCATATCGTCATTTTTTTTTTTTTACATTGGAAAAAAAAAACAACCCCAACCCTAACATTAGCATAACCCCAACCCCAGCCCTAGCGTTTATTTTTTACAGCGTTCCTCATGTGGTATAAGTGATGAGATTACTTTATTATTTGGGTCGGTGCGATTACAGCGATACCAGAATCATATCGGGTTATTATAATTGACAGCTGTCACACACTAAAAGACACATATTTTGTAAAATCTAGTTTTTGCATCGCCATATTTTGGCCGACAGAGTCATGTGACGGCTTGTTTTTTGCGGGATGAGTTGCCATTTTCAGGCACGTGACATTTTTTGATCGCTTTCTATTCCTATTTTTGGGAGGCAGAATAAACAAAAACCAACAATTCAGAAATTGTGTTTTTTTACATTTTTTTATTCTGTTCCGCTTGTGGTAAAATTGATAAGGCAGCTTTATTCTTCGGGTCAGTACGTTTACAGCGGTACCACATTTATATAGTTTTTCTATGTTTTGGCGCTTTTACACAGTAAAAGCTATTTTATAGAAAAAAATATTTTTTTGCACCGCTTTATTCTGAGAGCTCTAACTTTTTGATTTTTCGGATGATGGAGCTGTATGGCAGCTTGTTTTTTGCGGGATGAGATGACGTTTTCAGTGGTACCATTTTTATTTATATTCGTCTCTATGATCGCGTGTTATTCCATTTTTTGTTTGGCGGTATGATGATAAAGCATTGTTTTTTTCTTTTTTTTTTTTTTCTTTACCGTGTTCACTGAAGGGGTTAACTAGTGGAACAGTTTTCTAGGTCAGGTCATTATGGACGCGGCAATACCAAATATGTGTACTTTTATTGTTTGTTTGTTTTTTTTTCATAATAATATTTATTGATGGGTACATTATATTTTTATTTTTAGTGGATTATTTTTTTAAAAAATATTTTTACAATTTTTTTTAAATTTTTTTTTTCACTTTCAGACACTTTTTTTACTTTTTTACTTTGTCCCACTATGGGACTTTCACTTTTTATATTCTGATCGCCTGCATGGCACAGGAATGCAGCACCATCAATGTGCCATGCAGGCTGTCAGCGCTGGACAGGGAGAAGATTGTATGGAGATGCACTGCGCATGTCCAAGCAATCTTCCTGCTGTCTGGTGACCCGGATGTTGTCATGACGACATCGGGTCGTAATGGCAACACCTGGGAAGCCGCTTCAGACAGCGCTGGAAGCAGGAAGAGGAGGTGAGTATCGCCGATCACCTCCCCTTGCCCCCGCAATGCCGCGATCGACTTCGATCACAGCATCGCGGGGGTTAATGTGCTGGGAGCGGTGCAGGACCGCTCCCTGCACATAGTATCGGGTGTCAGCTGTGATAATCAGCTGACACCCGGCGGCGATCGCGCCCGCACAACCTGTGTGCGCGCGCGATCGCCATGACGTACTAATACGGGTCAGGCTCTTAAAGTCCAGGGCACTGACGCGTATTAGTACGTCATGGGCTTTAAAGGGGTTAATGCTCCTAATATAAATAAAAATAAAAAAATGTCAGCATCATAAAAAACATTTACCTCCAGGTACTTGATAGAGAACGACTCCAGAGACAGCGTCATCTTTCTTTTCTTCCTCTTGTCCAGACGCCATGATGACTTTTCTCATCGACAGCTCGTGTCTGCAGACTTCCGTCTTCACCGGGCTTCTGCAGCACATCCCCACACGATGCCCTGAAAGATAGCAGTGTCATTATAATGCTCCTGAATACAAATATCTGCCCTATGCTGAGCCCATGAATAAATAATTGCCCCTCACTATATTCCCTGCACAACATATGACCCACACACTGTCCCTCTTATGGTACCTGCTCTCCACACTGCCCTCTTCTTTCCATACTTGGCCCCCTCTTCACACTGTCCTCACACTGTGTCCCCCCTATAGGGCCCAGTCTCTATACTGTGCCCCCTCATCACATTCCCCCTCCTTAGCATACTGTTCCCCTCCTGACTGTGACCTTACACTGTACCCCTATGCCATCGCCCACCCACTACTCAGTCTCTATTCTGTGCCCACTCACACTGGCTCCTCACACTATTCCACTCAATAGTCTCCTTACACGCCCCCTCCTAGATACGCCCCTGCATCCTTTATATACTACACCGCACTTGACCCATCCTCTATATACTACACCACAAAGGACACATCCTCTATATACTACACCGCACGGGACTCATCTTCTATATACTACACCACACAGGACCCATCCTCTATATACTACACCGCATGGGACTCATCCTCTATATACTACACCGCATGGGACCCATCCTCTATATACTACACCGCATGGGACTCATCCTCTATATACTACACCACACATCCTCTATATACTACACCGCAGGGGACCCATCCTCTATATACTACACCGCACTTGACCCATCCTCTATATACTACACCGCATGGGACCCATCCTCAATATACTACACCGCACGGGACCCATCCTCTATATACTACACCACACATCCTCTATATACTACACCGCATGGGACTCATCCTCTATATAGTACACCACACATCCTCTATATACTACACCGCACGGGACCCATCCATGGGCATACCCAGGATCAAAACTAGGGGGGGGCAAGCCATGGTCGTTCAGGTTGTAAAATTTTAAAACGAAAAAGGTGAAAGAAATTAAAATTTTAAGAAAATTATACGTAATTGTAGAAGTACTTTATTAGTTATTACAATTATTTGCTTGCAAAAAATTTTGATTTTTATTCTAATTACATGTCTTATACTAATATCATTTTTCTTAGGTTTGAAGAAAACTTGTTCAAAACTTTAGTTTCAATCCAGTCCTGATTTTCCTTGAAGAATTTCCGATGGACGCTCATCAAACACAATCCAGTCAGTCTGTCCTCTCCCATTGTACTTCTGAGCCAGGTCTTTACCCTTCGAAGGGTACTGAAAGATCTTTCAACAATAGCTGTGGTGGATGGGAAAGCGCTTAAAATGAAGAGTGCGTGCCTTGTTGCAGGGAAAAAAATATTAGCCTCCTCAAAAAGTGCAGCCACTTCAATGTCTTTAACCACCTATCCTTTCTCCAGGTCCGTATCGGTTCCTACTCCCAAGGCCCAGGCCCTTTGAAATTTCAATAATTACACAGGGAGTGAGTGTATTGTGTAATTTACACTGGCTGGCTGCCACAGTCACTGGCAGCCGGCCCACAGTAACAGGACAAGTGCTCCACTCCGGCGGGATAACAGGGGAGGCAGGAAATAGGGGAGGCAGGCAGCGTGCTACGTCAGCACGCCTCAGGTGTCAGGACCCTGATCAGGTGACATGCGGTGTGCTGTGTCACTTAGCGTGCGTTAAAGGTAATCCCGGCCGGACCCCATGCAGTGACACTGCGCAGTTCCGGCCGCCGGGTGCAGAGCAGGGCAGTCACCTGCGGCCGGCCGCAGAGGGAACTTTCGCTGGCCGCGACCGCCAGTGTTCTAAGTGTGTGTGCAGCAGGGCCGGCTCCAGGTTTTT
This sequence comes from Phyllobates terribilis, assembly GCF_046119375.1. Taxonomy (NCBI): domain Eukaryota; kingdom Metazoa; phylum Chordata; class Amphibia; order Anura; family Dendrobatidae; genus Phyllobates; species Phyllobates terribilis. The sequence continues at coordinate 147,168,427 of NW_027362762.1, forward strand.
GTGGGCCCCGGGACAAAGAGTGTCAGTGGGCCCCTTTAACACATACCACGATTCATGATGTACAGATACCGAAGAGAAATATATATATATATAGTACAATGCAAATATTTCACTTCTTACATTCATGAGTGATATCTATTGTAAATTCCACAATAGCTCAGAAACCAGCGAATCGCTCCACACAGTATACTGGCACCCATAAAATGCTCCATACAGGACACTGGTCCCCATATAACTCTCCATACAGGATACTGGCCCCCATATAACGCTCCATACAGAATACTGGCCCCCATAAAATAATAATAATCTTTATTTTTTATATAGCGCTAATATATTCTGCAGCGCTTTACATACATTATCGTCGCTGTCCCCATCGGGGCTCACAATCTAGATTCCCTATCAGTATGTATTTGGAGTGTGGGAGGAAACTGGAGAACCTGGAGGAAACCCACGCAAACACGGGGGAACATAGAAACTCCTTGCAGATATTGTCCTTGGTGGGATTTGAACCCAGGACCCCAGTGCTACAAGGCTGCAGGGCTAACCACTGCGCCACCATGCCGTCCTAAATGCTCCATACTGGATACTGGTCCCCATATAACGCTCCATACAGGATACTGGCCCCCATACAACGCTCCATACAGGATACTGGCCCCCATAAAACGCTCCATACAGGATACTGGCCCCCATATAACGCTCCATACAGGATACTGGCCACCATATAACGCTCCATACAGAATACTGGCCCCCATATAACGCTCCATACAGGATACTGGCCCCCATATAACGCTCCATACAGGATACTGGCCCCCATATAATGCTCCATACAGAATACTGGCCCCCATATAACGCTCCATACGGAATACTGGCCCCCATATAACACTCCATACAGGATACTGGCCCCTATATAACGCTCCATACAGGATATTGGCCCCCATATAACGCTCCATAGAGAATACTGGCCCCCATATAACGCTCCATACAGGATACTGGCCCTCATATAACGCTCCATACAGAATACTGGCCCCCATATAACGCTCCATACAGGATACTGGCCCCCATATAACGCTCCATACAGAATACTGGCCCCCATATAACGCTCCATACAGGATACTGGCCCCCATATAACGCTCCATACAGGATACTGTCCCCCATAAAATGCTCCATACAGAATACTGGCCCCCCATATAATGCTCCATATGGAATACTGGCCCCCATATAACACTCCATACAGGATCCTAGCCCCCATATAACGCTCCATACGGAATACTGGCCCCCATATAACAATCCATACAGGATACTGGCCCCCATATAACACTCCATACAGGATACTGGCCCCCATATAACGCTCCATGCAGGATACTGGCCCCCATATAACACTCCATGCAGGATACTGGCCCCCATATAATGCTCCATACAGAATACTGACCTCCATTTAACGCTCCATGCAGGCTATTCCCCACACATAATGCCTCATGCAGGCTGTTCCCCTCACATAATGCCCCACGCAGGCTGTTCCCCCCACATAACGCCCCACGCAGGCTGCTCCCCCCACATAATGCCCCACGCAGGTTGTTTCCCCCCATATAATGGCCCATGTAGGATGTCACCCCACCTTACAATGCCCCATGCAGGATGTCACCCCCCCTTATAATGCCCTATACAGGATGTCACACACACCCCCCTCCTTATAATGCCCCATGCAGGATGTCACACCCCCGCCCTTATAATGCCCCATGCAGGATGTCACACCTCCCTTCCCTTATAATGCCCCATGCAGGATGTCACCCTCCCTTATAATGCCCCATGCAGGATGTACACCCCCCTTATAATGCCCCATGCAGGATGTCACACACACCCCCTCACTTATAATGCCCCATGCAGGATGTCACACAACCACCCCATATAATGCCCCATGCAGGATGTCACACACCCCCCTCCCTTATACTGCCCCATGCAGAATGTCGCACACCTCCCCTCCCATATAATGCCCCATGCAGGATGTCGCACACCTCTCCTCCCATATAATGCCCCATGCAGGATGTCACACCCTCCCCTCCCTTATAATGCGCCATGCAGGATGTCACACCCCCCCTCCCTTATAATGCCCCATGCAGGATGTCACACACACCCCCCTCCCTTATAATGCCCCATGCAGGATGTCACCTCCCCCTCCCCGTTATAATGCCCCATGCAGGATGTCACCCCACCTAATAATGCCCCATACAGGATGTCACACACCCCCCTCCCTTATAACGCCCCATGTAGGACGTAACCCCCCCTGTTATAATGCCCCATGCAGGATGTCACACCCCCCCTCCTTATAATGCCCCATGCAGGATGTCACACACATCCCTCCCTTATAATGCCCCATGCAGGATCTCACGCCCCCACCTCACCCCCCTCCCTTATACTGCCACAGGCCTCCATACAATAAAACTAAATAAATCAAATACTCACCTCACGTCCCACCTGCTGCCGCTGCTCCTGACTCCAGCGTCGCCGGCCTCATCCCGCTCTGCGCTGTGACTGCTCAGGAGAGAGCGCGGTGTAAAGACGTCACCGCGCCCTCTGACCTGAGACGTCACAGTGCAGCAGCCGAGGAGGATGCAGGAGCTGCTGCGGAGGCACGGGGAGAGGTAAGTATTGTGCCAGCTGCTGGGCCCTGAGCAAGCGGGGGGGAGCGGGCGCTGACACTGCTCTCCTCCGCTCACGGGTCCCATAGCGCGCGGTGAGGGCCCCGGCATTTGCCCGCGTGCTGATGCTGGCCCTGGAGTGCGGCGTGCGTCCCTGCTTCTGGGGGGGGGGGCAGCTGCCCCCCCCGCCCCACGGTGGGTACGCCCATGGACCCATCCTCTATATACTACACCACACAGGACCCATCCTCTATATACTACACCGAATGGGACCCATCCTCTATATACTACACCGCACGGGACCCATTCTCTATATACTACACCACACATCCTCTATATACTACACCACATGGGACCCATCCTCTATATACTATACCGCACGGGACCCATCCTCTATATACTACACCACACATCCTCTATATACTACACCGCACGGGACCCATCCTCTATATACTACACCACACATCCTCTATATACTACACCGCACGGGAGAGCTGACAGATCCTCATGTTTAAAATACTACTCCACTTCAGGGTATTTACCTGAGGGGCACTTTGCACACTGTGTAATCCCTTATTACCTGAGGGGCCTCTCACACTTTGTCACTCTTAATTACCTAGGGGCCCCCTTCCCCACTGTCACCCACTAATATTCTGTGGGCCCCCTTCCCATTGTGTCACCCCCCCTAATGCTCTGTGGGCCCCCTTCCCACTGTGTCACTCCCCTAATTCTCTGTGGGCCCCCTTCCCCACTGTGTCACCCCACTAATGCTCTATGGGCCCCCTTCCCCACTGTCACCCCCTAATACTCTGAGGGCCCCCTTCCCCACTGTGTCAGCCCCTACTACTCTGTGGGCAAGGACCCTTCTAATATTGCCTCCGCGGATCCCACGATGGACGACCTCAATCCCCCTAATCTTAAGGGAAGCAGGGTCGCAATCATGGTGGGTCCTAAAATGATGGGGCAATGTTTTCAATAAAGAAGGGTCCTCCACCATCCGGGCAGCAGCAATGTCCCTCACATGCTCCCTCACATATCTGCGCAACTCTCTTGATGTCAGACCAACATATATGAGTTGGCACCCGCAGGTGGCATAATACACCACATTGCAGGTGCCACAATTCACATATTCCTTAATAATGTTTTAGCACTGTACGCCGACATGAATGAGGCAATGCGGAGGACATTGCTGCACGCCAGACAATTCCCACACTGAAAGCATTCGCTCAAAGATCGAGTAGATCCAAACAAAGATGGTGTTTAGGGAGCATAATGACTCCGAACAAGTATGTTGCGCAGATTTCTAGATCTGCGAGCTGTCATTAATGGATAATCCACCAGTGAATCCCTTAAATGAGGGTCAGTCTGGAGGACAGGCCAATGACGCTTTAAAATGGGCATGATGCTCTCCCACTCATGGTTGTAGGTGGTAATAAATCTGACCTTAGACTGATTAGAGGTCATACCCCTGGTCACCTTAGTACGAAGCAATTCAGTGCGAGAAGTGTGCTTCGCTCTAAGGTACCCTGTCTTGATACTCCGGTTGCTGTAACCTCTCTCTCTGAAGCGCGATGCCAAACACAGACACACAACAGCTGATCGGAAGACAGCAGCGCTCCATCAGCACAGAGTCAGCTGTGACCGTGCTGACTCTGTACCAGTAAGAGTGCACTGCTCTCTGAGGAGCAGTGCGTGCCATAAAGATCAGTATTGAAGCCGGCAGGCCATGAGAAGGAGTTGCACTTCACATTGCGCCGATGAGCAGTGCAGCCGGGTACAGAATGAAATGTTCACCCCTCTCTAAGGAGCGTGCACGTGGACGAGATACAGGAGAAGATAGGCACAGTTAATGTGAAGGCGCTGTGCTTGACAAATGAGAAGTGCCGTAGGTGGGCGTGTCCTGGATGGGCGGGCCCACCGGAGGATTCTCCGGTTATCCGGTGGACCAGTCCAACCCTGCCTATCAGTATGTCCGTTTTCTGTACATACAGAATTAATAATAATCTGTGCCAATACAACCTAGTTCTACATCTGCACTGATTTGCAGCTATCCCCTCCCTAATGATGATCCCACATGACTCTCTTTACCCTACTTATCCATCCTCCAGTAGTTCTAATGCTGTTGGACGATTGTGCTCAGATGCACCTGACTCGCCCTCTGGGCCGTGGGGTACCCGGGACCGGGCTTCTGTACGATGCTGGGGGTAGTAGTGGCAACCCGATCCCGTGGCTCAGGGTGGTCAGACCAAATTGTGACAGTCTATTTATAGATTTATGAATGTCCGACTACGCCACCCGTGGATTGCGGTCAGAGATAACCGCCGTTGCGAGGCAGACCGCTGAGGCTGGTGTTGGTGTGCAGCACAGGGGTAGGATAACTCCCCACGGGAAGAGTGTAGCCTCAGGGCAGTGTATATGGATGCTGGGGGTGATAGTGCCGGCCGCAATAGTAAAAGTTCAGAGCCTGTTTCCAACAGTTCTGGGTCTTTATTGTAGATGTTACTAATGACCCAACAGTAGTACCGGGTAGGAATGGGCCTGGGTATCTGAGAGCATTCGGGGGAGCCCCACTGGTCAGGGTGAGTGTGTAGGCCTACCGTTTTCTGTATGCTCTTGCTGACTATCCCCCTTTTCGTGGTGTAATAGCCCATGTCCCTGAGCTGGCCGTGTACTTCTCGCCTGTATGGCTTGCGACTCGGGCCTTGGGTACCTTTTGCTTTCTCCTGCTGTACTGGTCCCTCTGTGTGGCGGAGCCTCCAGGCTTCTTAGGCCAAGGGACCTGAAATCCCTCGCGGGTTGGTTCTCTGCTGCTGGGCTTGCAACCCTGACAGCCTCGGACCCCAATGTCCGGTTGTGTGCTTCTCTCAGCCAGGACCGGCTCTCGTCGCCTCTGTCCCTGGCTTGCAGTTTCTCCTCTACCTCACGGACTCCTCAGCCGCTGCTGACCTGTCCCTCTTATCTGAGTACCCTTCTGGACACTTCAGAAGTGGGTTCTGGTCTCTCTAACCCTGCCCCAGTTCCAGCTTTTATAGGGGCTGCCTGCTCCCCCTACTGGCCTGGGACAGGAGGTGCTGCATGCTAATTGTCCCTGACCAGGGAACCTCCCTCCTGCTCTCAGACACAGCCTTTAATATTTGTGGCATCCAGGCCTGGGGTGACACACATCTAATGACCCTGTCTAATAAATCATCTGACGGCTGGGTTGTAGCACAGTTCAGCTATGCTATGCTGAAGAACCCACTGATGCCATCTGAATTTGTACCTTATGATGCTGTCTAGTTTATGAAAAACAAGTGTAGATATGACCCTTTCTCATAAAGTATCCCCCAGACCATCTGACGGCATCATCATTGCCCTGAAAGCTGTGTTGTAGCACAGCTCAGCTGTTCTATGCTCAGCTCTGCTATACATGCAGGGGAGATCATGATCATAGCTCTATAGATCCGCATGAACCAATTAAATGTTTTGTAAATAGTAATGAATTGGTCAGATAGTGGTCACCTCATCCATATAAATAAAAACTTTACTGGAATCACACATGAAAAGAACAAATACAAGTTTATGGGTCCATGAAAATCACAGAACGCACATGGATGGCATCAGTGTGGAGTCCGTGTTGTGTCTGTGATTAACTTTGGCTGCAGATCCACATGGAGTTGTCCTGCGGTGCAGATTTTAAATGTGCGACATCTGAATTAAACTGCAGCGATTCACTGTGGATTTCACCCATTGCTTTACATAGGATGAATTCCATTGCAAAATTCTGAGCAAATGTGCATGTTAACCATGTGCTTTTTGCCACACATTTTGCCCAAGATTAGCAGCAGGTATTTTTTTTTAATGCGAAATTTAGCTTTTTTTCACTGATTTGCTACACCTGTAATTTTTCCCCGCTTTCTAGTACACCATATGATAAAATGAAAGGTGTCATTCAAAAGTGCAACTTGTACCACAAAAAAAACAAGTTGTGACACAGCTATATCGATGGAAAAATAAAGTTATGGCTCTTGGAAGCAAAGGAGGTAAAAACAAAAGGGCAAAAATGGAAAATTGCCAAGTCCGGAAGGGGTTAAACGGCACATTTTCACAGTGAATGCAAAAAAACAAAGTAATGCAGCCACATGTACAGCAGCGTGTGACGTCATCCAGTCTACGGAGCATGCAAGTCCCGGTCCTTACGCGTTTCAGAAAACTCGGTTTCCTTCATCAGAGGAAACTGTTAACAGTTAACTTTTTGCGTTCAGGCACGCCACCGGCTGGAGCTGCCTGTTCCCTACACTGCAGCTCTACATGCATCTTTTTTTTCGCCGAGGACCTCCGTACACCCACCGAGTGGGGGTCTTCCTGCTCTTCTTTCAAGCGGATGCAACAAAGAACTTTGCTGGACTGCATAGGTAAATAGGGTAATTATCTACTCCATTAGTGTATTGTGCTTATCACTATGTTTCTTCAGTGTTTAACATGTAACTGGATACACATTGATACATATGCTATAATAGCAGGGTGGGCAAATTAGGCTGATCTCCTATCTTCAATTTTTTCCAGTTTTTTCTAAATGATCTTTTGCAGCCAGGTTAGTCACCTGCCCCAAAGCTTGCTATTCGGTGTACAATGCACATATACAATCTCTTTTCTTGTTTTTACTGTTTTTATTGGTGTTCATTTACATGTATACTTATTGTGCTGTTGATGTATACATGAAGTTTTTTGAAATTTAGCACACTTGTTGTGTGTCCTATGTGCTTATGGTTTCTTAAACACATCGAAAGCAGACAAAACAGGTTTTCTATAAAAACGACACAAAGCAGCCCAGTAAGTGATACTGTTCCCATGCGCTTGGTTCTGAACACTACTCTCATCATGGTTCCATGCCTGCGCTGCGTTCAGCACCAGCAGGGACTATGATGAGGGTAGTGGTAGTCTGCTCACGCAGTGTCCTCACCTGTAAAAAAAATAATAAAATAATAAAATCCATGCACTCACTTCTCCTAGGTGTCCCCCACTGTATTCCATGTGACTACTGGACTAGGTGGACCTCCACAATATTAAAGGGGGTTACCCACAAAGTTCATTTTTAATTAATGGATCTTAATTTCTGCTATCTTTTTAAGTTTCCCATGATGATGATATAAATGTTCCCCTGCTGTGACCATGCTGCAGCTGTGATCCCATGCTGTCCTGTACACTTTTTTTTTTAATACATCCAATTGTGGAACATATTGATCCAAGATCTATTAATTGAAATGAGCTTGGTTCATGGGACAATCTCAAGACTTGGGCTGCATGGTGATACTTAACTGTGATCTGGGTCTTGCTGCCTAAAATCTCTGCCAATACTAGCATATTACTACCTTTTTTTTTGTTGTGGCCAAAGTCACCTTGTAGCCCCAGCAGCCAATTGCTGGCCCATTCACAGGATGCTGGGCCACACAACACCTTACCATATCATAACTTAGTGGCTAAAGTCTTTTAAAATAGTCGGTTATGTACTGTGCAATTAGAGCAGGTGTCTGGTAGTTACATGGATGTACAGTGGGTACGGAAAGTGTTCAGACCCCTTTAAATTTTTCACACTTTATTTCATTGCAGCCATTTGGTAAATTCTAAAGAGTTCAGTTTTTTTGCTCTCATTAATGTACACTCTGCACCCTATCTTGACTGAAAAAAAAAAAAACAGAAATGTAGAAGTTTTTGCAAATTTATTAAAAAAGATAAACTTAAATATGACATGGTCATAAGTATTCAGACCCTTTGCTCAGACACTCATATTTTAGTCACATGCTGTCCATTTCCTTGTGATCCTCCTTGAGATGGTTCTACTCCTTCATTGGAGTCTAGCTGTGTTTAATTAAACTGATAGGACTTGATTTGGAAAGGCACACACCTTTCTATATAAGACCTCACAGCTCACAGTGCATGTCAGACCAAATGAGAATCATGAGCTCAAAAGGAACTGCCCAAGGAGCTCAGAGACAAAATTGTGGCAAGGCACAGATCTGGCCAAGGTTACAAAAGAATTTCTGCTGTACTCAAGGATCCTAAGAGCACAGTGGCCTCCATAATCCTTAAATGGAAGAAGTTTCGGACCACCAGAAGACTTCCTAGACCTGGCTGACCAGCCAAACTGAGCAATTGTGGGAGAAGAGCTTTGGTGAGAGGTAAAGAACCCCAAAATTACTGTGGCTGAGCTCCAGAGATGCAGTAGGGAGATGGGAGAAAGTTCCACAAAGTCAACTCTCACTGCAGCCCTCCACCAGTCGGGCCTTTATGGCAGAGTGGCTCGACGGAAGCCTCTCCTCAGTGCAAGACATATGAAAGCCAGCATAGAGTTTGCTCAAAAACACATGAAGGACTCCCAGACTATGAGAAATAAGAATCTCTGGTCTAATGAGATGAAGATAGAACTTTTTGGTGATAATTCTAAGCGGTATGTGTGGAGAAAACCAGCACTGCTCATCACCTGCCAATACAATCCCAACAGTGAAACATGGTGGTGGCAGAATCATGCTATGGGGGGTGTTTTTCAGCTGCAGGGACAGGATGACTGGTTGCAATTGAAAGAAACTTTTTTTTTTAATGAAGTGACAGCATTTTAACTAAAATTTTGTTTTCCCGCTGTTAAACCTGCTGATACAGATTTTAGTTTCATAAGTTTGTCCTGTTACCGATATATTTTGTTTTTATTTAAGTCACAATGTAGAGAGTGGGGTATTAAAGGCATTTCAATTTAGTTCTGTAATGTCAGGAATTTTTCAGAAAACAAATAAAGATGGACTGAAATCTGGTGTCATTTTTCTTCTATATTGAACACTTGCAATGTTTAATAAGCCCCCACAAAGCCAGGGGCGGACATACTGCCCCAGCCCGAAGGTGGAGAGGGGCCCTTGCAGGCAGGAGCATGTGAGAGTGTGAAATGTGATAACAGCAGGAGAGCACTAGGACCCTGTGACTTTTGCCTGGCTGAGCTCAGAGGAGGGGCAGTGCAAGAAACTCTATGTGTTCTAAGAGTGTCTGAGGTGTGAGAGGCTAGACAGGAAGTCTGTGAGAACGGAGCTGCAGGAAGATGCTGTCTTTACACACTTCCCTGTGGAGTTTGTTTACCCCTTTCTCTCTTTAAGAACAAGTGCTGAGCTGGGGAAAGCTGTGTGGCTCTGTGGAGTTTTGTCGAAGTCCTTGCTGAGTGAATTAGAGACTTTGTGCTGGAGGAGTCACGTGTCGAGTAATAAAGGAAGGGACTGAGGAATCCATTTCTGTGACGGAGCACATGGTTGGTGTACTGAATAAGAGTGAGAGACTTCGGGAGGAAAGAAGGTTTCTGGTGCCATTTCTACTGAGAGGATATTGACAAGCCTTTGTGAAGAGATCTTCCCAGACCTTAATCTGAGGCTACAGGACTAAAGTCCCCGACGTGTGGGCTCGGCATCGGCCGACAAGACAAGGCATTTTTGCTGTTTTTGTGAACTTTGTTTTTGTTTTAGTAAAGAAAGTGTTGTTTATTTCTGTCTCTGTCTCAGTTTGTGACTCACTGGATCTCTCTCAGACCCCCGGTCATTACAAGCGTACTGCCCATAAGGGCAGACAACGCAGCCATTCAGTCCATATTATGGGCAGAAGAGGGGCCCTATGTCAAGCAGCACCGGGCCCCTTTCACTCCTGCCCCTAATCATTCTGACCCCGAGCCGGGGAGAGAGCGGAGCACACAGCGCAGAGAGCAGGGCTACAAACAGGGGGCGTGTCCTGCAGGGAGAGAGACGCTGGCCAATGAACGCTTTCCTCATCAGACTGAGGAGAGCGCTCATTGGCTGCAGCCTCTGGCTCCTGCACGGCGCCCAATAGTAAGTGTTCACCTCACCTGCAGTCAGGGTCTCCGGGCTGCACAGCACACAGAGGCCATAGTGGAGGAAGAGCAGGACTGACTGTGCTTCTGCTGCTCCCTCCGGTCCTTCCAGCAGTAGCTGCTGACAGAGAAGAGGTGGGAGATTAGGCTCACTGCACAGGACAGCACAGCAGCAGGGGCTGATGTCAGTATACTGTGTCCCCATCCCCCACAGTGGTGTCTGAAGCCCTCTCCACTTCATCTCTGAGCTATGTGGCAGAACTCATGCACAGCTCACATCTGAACACCTGGTATCATAGATTAGTGCATGTATGTATAGGTGTGTGTGTATACATGTGTGTCTATATAACTGTGTGTATACATATGTGTGTGTATGTACTGTATATGTATATATGTGTATCAATACAGTATATGTATGTACGGTGTATGGTATATGTGTATGTATGGTATATGTGTGTATAGATATATGTATGTACGGTATACGTGTGTGTGTATGTACAGTGTGTGTGTATGTACAGTATATGTATGTGTGTGTTTATGTATATGTTTGTGTGTGTGAACATATTTGTTTTCAGTTCATGTATTATACTGTGATTGTAAAGAATAGAAGAATAAACCTGGCTCTTTAAAGGGTTATTCACCAAATAATCAAGGTATCCTCAATCCATCGCATCGGGAATAACTTGCTGGTCACTGGGGATTGGACCACTGGGCCCCCCAGAGATTCTGGGAACAGAGCTCTGCAGTGTCGTCCTGAATGGAGCAGAGTTGTGCCTGTTTGGCCTCTGCTCTATTCATTATCTATGAGCTGCTGAGCGCTGCGCTCGGTTATTTCCATCAGCTCCATAGACAATGAATAAAGAAGATACCAGATGATACAGATACCAGACATATAATATATACATGGTTGGAATTTGCCGGTTCCAGCCATTATCACGTAACCATGAGGATGCACTTTTCACACTTGCTGTCATGTGTCAACTAGAGAGTCTCAGCCATATCTTGCAATGTTCTATTCACCAACATAGCTGACACTCTAGTTGTCACCTGACTGCAAGTCTGACTGTGCTGGAACCAGCAGAACCGAATCTTTATCTTTACTGATATATAATTTGTCTCCATGTCAGTGAAAATATATATTTTTAGAGGTGTGGAGGGGCCCATTTACTATGGAGCCCTGTGATTTCTATGGACACCCCTGCTTACAGGGCGGCAATAATGACGGTATCCTGGCTTGTTGCTCGGAGCCCGAGGCTTCGGGGGTCTCACGGCCAGATTTCCCTGATCATAAGCGGCATGCTAGGCAGCGAGGGGGACCCAGGCACATTTCTTGCACAGGGGCCCCAAGCTGTTGTCGTCACTGCATTCTGAGTCTTCTATCCTTTGGATTACGATATCGGAGAGAGAGTGAGACACAGGACAGGATGTGTGTCAAACAAGCTCTAAACTTTATTACAAAGCATGGGTTTTATATTCACTCTGAAGGCAGGAAACGGATTTACCATATATGGTTTGATTATACAATTTTAGCACACAAAGACTAACTTCTATTCTCGTGCTTGTGTTGAAACATTCAATCGGACACATTGAATTAGACACATTAAATCAGATACATTCTGATGACTGGCAAGGACGCATTATTGATTCAAGAAGGAACATTCACAGCTGGTGTTTTTTGACCTATATAGCATAGATGGGGCCTTTGAACTTAAGGGGCCTCATCTTCTGCTATAACATTCCATCCTTTTGTTCCTTCATTTATCAATATGTTTCTCTATATTTTCTTTTAGTACACCGCTGAATACACATTAGAAAAAGCTTAAAAACCAAATAAACCGCAAGACACATTAGCAAAACCTGTAAAATAGCTTGCACTATACCAGCCAACCACCCACCGATACCTTTAAACCAATTTTCGGGATTTAGAAAGGAAAATCTCTGTGTGGAATTATTGGCCAAAGTATCTGAACAGTTCACCCAAAAGTTTATCTCTTCCCATGAGACTGGAACAGCGAGAAAGGGTATGCTAGTGGACGTCACAGGGGCATGTGTACATATCCAACAATTAGCAATGGTCTGGTTTTGCTCCTTTAGTCCATCGATTAGAGCAAGATGGTGTCTAATGAATCTATTGTCGTCTCCATCCATGGTGCCTAACCTAGTCCATGCACCTGTGGTCGCAAGGATGCAGGTAAGTATAAACAATATCTTCATTCTTTGTCCGCTGGTTCTCCTAGTATCTTTTTATAATGGGACGCGTGGCTCCAGGTCTCTTTTCCCTCTAGCTTAACGGCTGTGCTTGTGGTCAGCAGAACTTGAAAGGGTCCATCAAACCGTGGATCTAGGCTTTTCCTCACGTGTCTTTTTATAACCACCCAGTCTCCAGGTTGCAGCGTATGGCTGCTAGAGTCTTGATCTGGATCTGGAAGAGAACTGAAGACATTATCATGTACTTGCTTAATCTTTTTGTGTAAAGCCCTCACATAGGAACTTAGCACATGGTTGTTCATTTCTAATGCTTGCGGATAGAAACACCCTAGGCTGGGTACGTTGCCAAACAATATCTCATATGGAGAGAGTCCAGTCTTTTTATTAGGCGTGTATCTTACTGAAAACAGAGCAAGCGGTAAACAGTCCGGCCATGGTTTTCCTGTCTCAGCCATGGCTTTGTGAATTTTTAATTTCAATGTCCCATTAAGTCTTTCCACTTTTCCACTACTTTGTGGGTGATATGGGGTGTGGAATGCTTGTTGAATTCCTAGAGCTGACATGACTTCATTCATTATTTCACCTGTGAAGTGTGTACCTCTGTCACTCTCAATTACCTCTGGTACCCCATACCTGCAGACCACCTCCGCAAGCAGTTTCTTTGCGGTTGCCGCAGCCGTGGCTTTGGCAATCGGGAAAGCCTCTGGCCATCCTGAGAACAAATCAATACAGACCAACACATATTCCCATGATCCTGACTTTGGCAGCTGAATATAATCAATTTGCAGTCTCTGGAATGGATAGAGGGGCCGGGGTGTGTGTTTGGGTGGTGTTTTAACTACTCTACCCTGATTATGTGTAGCACATATCATGCACCCTTGTACCAGGTTTTCAATACAGGTGGAGAATCCTGGTGCCACCCAATGTTTCTGCATCACACTCATCACACCCGTTTTAGATTGGTGTGTCGGCCCATGTAGTATCTGGGCAGCTGCTGGGTACAGTGCCCTTGGAAGGCATCGTCGTGTCCCTTTCCCCCATACACCATTTGCTTCATTCAGGCATGCACCTTCCTTTAACCACTTATCAACCTCCTCCTTTTGAGCCTGAGCCTGCATTTGGGATAAGATGTCCTCCGACACAAAGGGGTTTTTAGGGGCACTTATCTGACGTACTGTTGACCCTTGTTGCGGCTTACAGGCTGCTGTTTTTGCCGCTGCATCTGCCATCGCATTTCCTCTGCTTACCTGGTCGGTGCGTCTGGTATGTGCTCTTAACTTTATGACAGCTACTTGTTTGGGTATTTGTAGCACATCAATTAACTGCTGGACCGCATCAGCATTCTTAATGGGGTGTCCTGCTGCCGTCAGGAAACCTCTTGACTTCCATATTGGACCAAAATCATGCGATATACCGAATGCGTACCTAGAATCTGTGTAAATGTTAACAATACTACCTTCCGCTAGTTTACAGGCCTCGGTTAGGGCCCTAAGTTCAGCTTCTTGAGCCGATTGGTGTGGGAGCATTGGTTCTGCCTTGATTACTGCATTGAGGGAGACAACTGCATATCCAGTATGGAAGGTACCTGAATCGTCCTGATGATGGGATCCATCTACAAAAAATTCAAAATCTGCATTTTGTAATTCATGTTTAAATACAGTAGGTAAACCTGCCGTTTCTTGTGCCATCATTTGTACACCGTCATGAGGAACTTCCTCTCTTGGATCTTCCTTAAAAAGCACAGTACCTGACTCCTCCTTCAGATCCGAGAGAGGTAACAAAGTTGCTGGGTTCAGAGTAGTACACCTCTGTAAAGAAACATTGGGAGGCATTAACAGTGCACATTGTAACCTGAGATGACATGCTGCTGAGAGGTGAGCGGGTTGCACTTGATTCAATATAGTGTAGACATCATGAGGTGTTAGAACGGTGAGCGGGTGGTCAAGAACAATGTCTGCGGATTTGTGGAGTAATAGTCCAACAGCATGCAGAGCACGTACGCAGGATGGTGCACCTCTGGCTACCGCATCTAATCTGCCACTAAAATAGGCAACAGGTCTCTGATTGTCACCGTGTGTTTGAGTTAAAACTCCTGCTGCATGTCCAGCTTGCTCATGAAGGTACAGAGTAAATGGGAGCTCATAATTAGGGGTACCCAAAGCTGGAGCGGCCAAAATACGGTTCTTGAGAGAATAAAAACAGTCTATTGCCTCTGATGTTAGTACAAAAGGTGTTGGAGTAAGACAGTCATAGAGGGGCTGCATTAAAACAGAGACGGCATGAATCCACTGTCTGCAATAGGAAACAAGTCCAAGAAAAGTTCTGAGGGCTGCAACATTAATGGGGACGGTGAATGCCTGTACTGCTTGTTTACGTGCATTTGTTAAATGACGAGCTCCTGGTGTAATGCAATGTCCCAAAAAGGTGACTGAAGATTTACAAAACTGAAGCTTATCTTTCGATGCCTTGCAGCCAGCGCGATAGAGAAACAACATAAGCGATATAGTTGCACTATGACATTGTTTCCTGGAGGGGGCACAAATGAGCAGGTCATCGACATATTGCAAAACAACGATATGTGGTTCAGACCATCCCTCCAGTATTTCCTGCAGACTTGCAGTGTACATTGTGGGTGAATTCTGGGCACCCTGTGGCAACACTGTCCATGTATATTGACTACCCTGGAAAGTGAAAGCAAACAAGTACTGGCAGTCAGGATGTAATGGTACACTGAAAAATGCATTTGCCAAATCGACCACTGAAAAGCAAAGAGAGTTAGAAGGTATCTGTGACAGGAGAGTATGCGGGTTGGGCACAACTGGTGTTATAAGTTCTGTGGCTTTGTTAACCAACCGGAGGTCATGGACCATTCTATATGCGTCTGGTTGTCCTGGCACGCTCTTTTTCTTTACTGGGAACAGGGGAGTGTTGCAAGGGGACTGGGTTTTGACTAGGACTCCTCTCTGTAGTAATTTTTGGACTTGCTGGGCTATGGCATTCTCCTGAGCCGAGCTAAGGGGATACTGCCTCTGTTGAGGCAAGATTGCTCCTGGTTTTAATTTTACCATTACTGGTTGAACTCTTAACCTACCAACATCTGTTTTGTCTGAGGCCCAAAAATCATGTGGCACAGCCTGCTCTAATATCAGGGGAAACTCATTTGTCTCTTCTATGCTGGCAATATCTAGTGACATAATTTTGCAAAGGGTGCTTGGTTTTAAACCTGGGGTCATGGTCACAGTGCCATCGGGATGATACTCTATATGTGCTTGTAATTGGGACAACACATCATTTCCCAATAGATTACATTGGCCTCGGGGCGATACCATGAGCTGGCTATGTACAGTAGCTCCTTGAATTTGCAGGGGAATTCTCTTAGTGACAGGGAGCAGGACAGACGGGGAATTGAAGGGGGTGGCAATGACATGATGTGAAAAATCAGTGTCAGTGTATGGCCAATCACCTTGAGTAATTACTGAATTGTCGGCCCCCGTATCTACTTGGAAATCGATTTCATGTCCCCCTGGTAGGTTCACCTGCACTGTACAACTGGGAGTTGGGGGTAAGGAGATGAGGGGGTTCATGTGCAAGCTACCCTCATCCTATGGGGGCGTTGTTTGGTCGGCTGGAGGACCCGTACTCTGAGCATTTGGATACGGGTTGGTCCTACAGTTCTTTCTAAAATGTCCTGGCTTTTTACATCAGTAACACAGTTTCTGTCCTCCTCCTTCAGTCCGTCCTCTGCCTCTGTTGTTTCTGGGGGTCGTCTCTACTATGTGTATTCTGGCAGCTCTTTTTGCCTGCGCTATGTCATGTTGTGCCCCCTGAGCTATTCTAGCTAAATCTTCTGCCTTCACTGATCTCCAGTCCGGTCTACTTGCTTTTACCTTCTCTGCAATCTCTTTCTTTAGTCCATTCATGAAAGCACTTGCTAATACCCTCTCACTAGTCTTATTCCCGGGGTTGAACCCCATTTCTGACCAGGTTTTCTTTAGTGCATAGAAATAATCCTTAGGATCTTCCTCCTTCCCTTGCACTCTATCTTCTAGTGTAACTTGCTTTTCTGCTTGCCTGTCTTGACATGCTTTTACCAACGCTGCTGCGAATAGGACTCCAGCTGCTGCATCATTAGATTCTGCATCTACGGGTCCGGTCCTATTGGCATACTGTTTTTTTGTCTCATCTATCAACCTATCATAGCGGGCTTCATCTGCCAATTTTCCCTTAATTACCCCCTGCAGATCTATTCTAGTGGCATGGTACGTATCCTGTATGGTGGTGATCATTCTAGCGAAACCCATAGGGGACTGGGATGGGTCTGGCAGCTGGGAGATCAGTGCCAACTGCTCTGAAGGACTCCATGGTCTATACATTAACATTGTACGAGCTTCCTGACCTGGAACCACTGCATCCCCCCCTGCTGCTGCTGCTGCTCCCGGTGCTCCTGGCACAACTACCGTCCTCATTGGGAATAGTCTAGCTGGGTGGGGTCTCGGTCCTCCACATGCCACACAGATGTCTACTGTCAAGGGGTTCTGCTGTCCACATCTGGGGCAAACCCAACATTTGGGTTCTTGGGAATTCTGGTACTGGGGTGGGGGTGACGTCGGGAGCGGACAGGGAGGAAAATCTGTCATTCCGTTTTTGTCAGTCTGTAACGTCCGTCTCCTAATTCTTCAATCTTTCCTTCAAAATAAGCGCATGCATTCATCCATACATCTACTGTCCCTAACAGACCCTTATCTTTCAGCCATCCATGATAGGAGTTAAAGAAGGATTTCCATTTCTCTCCATTCATCTCTCCATTCTCATTCATTCCCGCTTTACACAATATTTTGTCAATTCCAATCAGTGCCTGTTTCCCTTCTCTGTGTACTACTAAGTCTTTGGCTATAATGCCTTCCTTGGCATTTTGGTTCCCCATTTTTTTCGGTTCTCCTCACCTAGAAGAGACTCCTCAGTCACTTAGACAATGGTCACTTAGACAATGGGCCACAAAGGTTTCTGAACCATTCCACTACTAGCCTCTCTAGGACTTATACGCCAACCAGAAAAACAGACCAAAAACATCAATCCCGGGACACATCCACAACACAATCATCGGATCCATACTTTCATTCTTAAATTCTCCAAAGGATAGAAGGCAGGACTGATCTGAGGGGATTCTACTGGTTCAAAGGGACCTGAGCCAGACAACAATCTGTGAATTATCTGGGGAGCCGACCGCTCAGGGGTGAGGGAGTCTCTTCTATGCAGTGATATAATTAGGTAGAATATAACAGTTATTCTTACCTCAGCGCTGTATATATCACCAACAGAGAGCTTTGCTCGTCCCACGTCTCGGACCGGTCGAGCACCCCTGGGTAGATTAACTCAAGGTCCCTGTTTGAGGCGCCAGCTGTCGTCACTGCATTCTGAGTCTTCTATCCTTTGGATTACGATATCGGAGAGAGAGTGAGACACAGGACAGGATGTGTGTCAAACAAGCTCTAAACTTTATTACAAAGCATGGGTTTTATATTCACTCTGAAGGCAGGAAACGGATTTACCATATATGGTTTGATTATACAATTTTAGCACACAAAGACTAACTTCTATTCTCGTGCTTGTGTTGAAACATTCAATCGGACACATTGAATTAGACACATTAAATCAGATACATTCTGATGACTGGCAAGGACGCATTATTGATTCAAGAAGGAACATTCACAGCTGATGTTTTTTGACCTAAAGTAACTTTCAGACTTATATAGCATAGATGGGGCCTTTGAACTTAAGGGGCCTCATCTTCTGCTATAACGCTGTCAATGTCCACCAGGGGCGGACACAGACTGTAGTGGGCCCCTGTGCAAGAAATTTTTGCCCCCCTGCCCCCCCCTGACCTTCATAGGGCAACAAAGTTATGTAAACATAACCCCCCCATGTGCATCTCTCACACCCACATGTGCATCTCTCATCCCCCCCATGTGCAGCTCTCATCCCCCCCCATGCATCTCTCATCCCCCATGTGCATCTCATCCCCCCATGCATCTTTCACGCATCTTTCATCCCCCCATGTGCAGCTCTCATCCCCCCATGTGCAGCTCTCATCCCCCCCATGTGCAGCTCTCATCCCCTCCCCCATGCATCTCACCCCCCCGTGCATCTCATCCCCCCGTGCATCTCATCCCGCCCCGTGCATCTCATCCCGCCCCGTGCATCTCATCCCGCCCCATGCATCTCATCCCGCCCCGTGCATCTCATCCCCCCCGTGCATCTCTCATCCCCCCATGTGCATCTTATCCCCCCCGTGCATCTCTCATTCCCCCATGCATCTCTGATTCCCCCCCACTCCTAGTTAATTAATTGTATTTAAAAAAAATAAATAAAACTTGTTATACTTACCCCCATGGATCCCTGCAGAATCCTGGCGCTCATCCACGTCGCTGCCACCAGGTTCACCTGACTTCCAGCGCTGTCACATGACCGGAAGTCAGGGGAATCATGAAGGCGCTGACGCAGCAGCGCTGCACTGCTACACAGGGAAATCGGCGCTGAGATGTCCCGGCGCTTAACGCTCAGCATGGGGCCGGGGGCCCAGGGCCGGCTCCAGGTTTTTGTGGGCCCCGGGCGAAAGAGTCTCAGTGGGCCCCTTTAACACATACCACGATTCATGATGCACAGATAGCGCAGAGAAATATATGTATAGTACAATGCAAAGATTTAACTTCTTACATAGTGATATCTATTGTAAATTCCACAATAGCTCAGAAACCAGCGAATCGCTCCACACAGTATACTGGCCCCCATAAAATGCTCCATACAGGAGACTGGCCCCCATAAAATGCTCCATACAGAATACTGGCCCCCATAAAATGCTCCATACAGGATACTGGTCCCCATATAATACCTTATACAGAATACTGGCCCCCATATAACGCTCCATACAGAATACTGGCCCCCATATAACGCTCCATACAGAATACTGGCCCCCATATAATGCTCCATAAAGAATACTGGCCCCCATAAAATGCTCCATACAGAATAGTGGCCCCCACAAAATGCTCCATACAGAATACTGGCCCCCATATGATGCTCCATAAGGAATACTGGCCCCCATATAACACTCCATACAGGATTTTGGCCCCCATATAATGCTCCATACGGAATACTGGCCCCCATATAACGCACCATACGGAATACTGGCCCCCATATAACGCTCCATACGGGATACTGGCCCCCATATAACGCTCCATACAGAATACTGATCGCCATATAACGCTCCATGCAGGATACTGGCCCCAATATAACGCTCCATGCAGGATACTGGCCCCCATATAACGCTCCATGCAGGATACTGGCCCCCATAAAATGCTCCATACAGAATACTGGCCCCCATAAAATGCTCCATACAGGATACTGGTCCCCATATAACGCTCCATACAGAATACTGGCTCCCATATAACGCTCCATACAGGATACTGGCCCCCATATAATGCTCCATACAGAATACTGGCCCCCATAAAATGCTCCATACAGAATAGTGGCCCCCACAAAATGCTCCATACAGAATACTGGCCCCCATATAACGCTCCATAAGGAATACTGGCCCCCATATAACACTCCATACAGGATTTTGGCCCCCATATAATACTCCATACGGGATACTGGCCCCCATATAACGCTCCATACAGAATACTGATCGCCATATAACGCTCCATGCAGGATACTGGCCCAATATAATGCTCCATGCAGGATACTGGCCCCCATATAATGCTCCATGCAGGATACTGGCCCCCATAAAATGCTCCATGCAGAATACTGGCCCCCATAAAATGCTCCATACAGGATACTGGTCCCCATATAACGCTCCATACAGAATACTGGCTCCCATATAACGCTTCATACAGGATACTGGCCCCCATATAACGCTCCATACAGAATACTGGCCCCCATATAATGCTCCATACAGAATACTGGCCCCCATAATATGCTCCATACAAAATACTGGCCCCCATAAAATGCTCCATACAGAATACTGGCCCCCATATAACGCTCCATATGGAATACTGGCCCCCATATAACACTCCATACAGGATACTGGCCCCCATATAATGCTCCATACGGAATACTGGCCCCCATATAACGCTCCATACGGAATGCTGGCCCCCATATAACGCTCCATACAGAATACTGGCCCCCATATAACGCTCCATGCAGGATACTGGCCCCCATAGAACGCTCCATGCAGGATACTGACCCCCATATAACGCTCCATACAGAATACTGGCCCCCATATAACGCTCCATGCAGGCTGTTCCCCACACATAATGCCCCACGCAGGCTGTTCCCCCCACATAATGCCCCACGCAGGCTGATCCCCCCACATAATGCCCCATGCAGGCTGTTCCCCCCCATATAGGATGTCACCCCCCTTTTAATGCCCCATGCAGGATCACACCCCCCCTTCCTTATAATGCCACATTCAGGATGTCACCCCCCCTCCCTTATAATGCCCCATGCAGGATGTCACACACACCCCCCTCCCTTATAATGCCCCATGCAGGATGTCACCCCCCCCTCCCTTATAATGCCCTATGCAGGATGTCACTCCCCCCCCCCGTTATTATGCCCCATGCAGGATGTCACCCCCCCCTTATAATGCCCCATGCAGGACTTCACCCCCCCCTTATAATGCCCCATGCAGGATTTCACACACCCCCACCTCACCCCCCCTCCCTTATACTGCCACAGGCCTCCATACAATAAAAAAAGAAATCCAATACTCACCTCACGTCTCACCTGCTGCCGCTGCTCCGGACTCATCAGCGTCGCCGGCCTCATCCCGCTCTGCGCTGTGACTGCTCAGGAGAGAGTGCGGTGTAAAGACGTCACCGCGCCCTCTGACCTGAGACGTCACAGTGCAGCAGCCGCGGCGGATGCAGGAGCTGCTGCGGAGGCACGGGGAAGGGTAAGTATTGTGCCGGGTGCCAGGGCCCTGAGCAAGCGGGGGGGGGGGAGCGGGGGCTGACACCGCTCTCCTCCGCTCACGGGTCCCATAGCACGCGGGGTGCCCGATGGTGAGGGCCCCCGCCTGCTCAGGGCCCCGGCATTTGCCCGGGTGCTGACGCCGGCCCTACGGGGGCCCCATGAGGAGACGCACAAGAGGGGGGCCCCAACGGAGCTCCGAGGGGGCCCCGACCGGCCGGGCCCCATACTGGAGTCAGGACAGTCATGCCCTGATGGCGGCCCTGCTGGAGGCTGGAGGGGCCCCCTCTCCCTCGGGTCCCCCATTCAATGAACAGGCTGCACGGGCGGTAGGTCCGCCCCTGATGTCCACCCCTGCACAAAGCAGTGTGACTAATGTAAACGACTGGAACGATACTAATAAAGGGTAAATGATAATAGAACTGTTAGTTTGTGGATACTAGTCACACCGACCTCCAGAATAAAAATCCTAATGTTGTCCAGCTGCTTTTTAGAGGGTACTTCAATGGATCACTTTCTGATTTGAGAATTGTAATTGCTATTAAGAATTTGTTTAGCCGGATTTCATCCCCCAGCTATGCATGTGCATCATTCACAGAAAAGTCCAGCAATACTTTGCATTTCTCAGGAACAGACTGACTATGTAGTGTTTGAATATATATGCAAAGTGCTTTAGTCGGGGGCAATCTCTCCTCAAGCCTCTTGTCACTTAGTTGCAAACAAGTAGAAGATGATGAGTTTACCACTTTGTTGTAAAATCAAATCCTGGAACCACATCAGTGGGTGCAGAATCCTGCTGGTGATCAGCAAACTATGAAATATATATTTTTTTTAAGCAAAACAATTAGTAATATCATTAAAAATGTATTAGTAATTCATTAAACAGCATTCTACATGAATAGAGAACTGAGATCACCTTGAGCTCTATTACCTGTCCGGTGATGCTTTCTCCTGCCTGACAGCTTATGTGCCGTGGTGTTGGGGCGAGGCTCTAGCTGCGTTTTAAGATCGTTCTTTAAGCATGCCTAAATAATAAGGTGCTAGTTGCACCCTTGGTATGGCTGGGTAGTTCGGTGCACTTTTCCCACCTACTTGTTTTTCATTTACTCTCCTCTGGCTCCTGTAAAACCAGTAATGTCAATCAAGGAAGAGGAGATTGTAAACAGCCCACATAAAGCATGTTTGTTTTTTGTTTTTTTACACAAGCTTTTAGTTCAAAGTAGCCTAACAAAGGCATATTGTTGGTTTTTGGCAAAGTAGTAATTTGGTAAAGTAGCTGACGGTGCCCTTTTAAAGGGAATGTGTCCACCCCCCTGGGCGATATCAGACCTCTCCTATGGACATACAGGTGATAGAAAAGTAAATCTATACTTACCTGTATGGCCATAGTAGGGGTCTGATTGCAGAGAAATCTGGTTTTATAAAGTCTGCTTTCCAGAGGCTTGGCGTCCGTGCGACGCCAAGCAAACCCCTCCAATCTGCTTACTATTCCCCTAAATCGCCGCCTCTGTGCTAAATTACCATATCCCTCCCCCTCCCCTGCACGGCAGGGCCATAGTAGAGGTCTGATATAGAGATTCCCTTCAACCTCCACCCACAGCGGGCCAGCTGTGTAACAAAGTCATGGGTTTTTAGCCCAAAAGGGAAGACTTTCAGATTGTTGTAACTTATTCTTAGCATAGTGCCCAAAGGCCTGATCATAGTGGTTTGCTTAATGAAGTGACTGATTTGGAATCAGAGTAACTATCCAAGATGCTTCATTAAGAGAGTACACTGAAGGAAATGTGCACATGATGTCTTAAAATCGTGATCTTCTAGAAGGACAGGTAAGGGTCTCACTAAATGCTGATATGGCGGCCTGCTGTGCACTGGTGCCACAGAACCCAGAAGGGTGCATGGATGTAGTTCTCCACAAGAGGCCCTCACACATTCACACACCTCCACCCTACCACCTCAGACCAGCAGAGGGAGCCCGTTAGGGATATATAAAGGGAGGGTGGAGCCAGGCAGCTCAGTCAGAAGTTAGTTAGTCTCTCAGACACAGAGAGGGACAGAGCTCAGAGTTGAGCAGAGAGCGTGCTGACGCTCAGAGAGCAGCAAGCTGGCTGCTGTGCTTAGGCGAGCCAAGGCCTACAGCACGTGTGAGGGCCTAGTGAGGGCCCTGAGTGTGGCCGAAGGCGAGAGGAGAAGGAAGAAGTAGCGAGGGGGTAGAGGAGCATACCAGGCTCACCCTGATATATATACCGGACACCGGGTCCGCGCCTACGGGGACCCTTTATACCAGTAGGGACCACCAGAACCCCTGGAGGACTACAGGTCCCAGGTTCACCAAATGCTGATTGCAGTACTAGGGCTAGGAGTCACGGAGGCCCCAGCGACCAGGGAGAGTGATCTCCAAGAAAAGTCCCTACCACCAAGTCAGCAGGTGCAAAGAGAGACAGTAACCAAGCTAGGCCTAGCTCCAGGCAGGTCAGAAGCTTAGCGAGTAAAGCCACGGATCAGGAGGCCCTATACCCGCTCACTGGGGAGAGTCCAAAAGTGCGCCCTTCGTCCGGAGTACCCTGAACCGTGCCTGCACCATCACCAATAAAGGTACTGAAGCTTAGCCCCGTGTGAGTGTGCGTCTTTCCTCCGGGACTGTCCTGCCGTCTCTCCCCCGCATCCACCATCTATCCCTACACTGCCCTGGGGCTAGCTCTACCTGTGGAGAGCCATACTATCCCTGCTGCCGTAACACCAGCTCCAGAGGACTGCTCCGCAGCGGCGGCACCCTTTTGCTGCATTCCACAGGTGGCGTCACGAACTTTCCAAATCCCCAATATATAATTTCCCCTTTATACTGACCGCCCTGGGTCACGGACCGGGCCAGCCACCGTGACATCCCCCACCGGCATACGCAGAGGCCCAGCTGCCGAGTACCCCACGGCCCAGGGGGCGCGTTAGCCTTGGCGTCACGAACAGAATTCTGTGCCCGTTGCCACCGGGTACTGTGCGCCTTAAAAGACTGTAATACTCACTGTGGTGAAGGTTTCCCGCCATTCCCGAGATTTCTCGCCATTGTCCGCCATCTTCCTGTCGCCGTGCGGGAAGAAGAGGGGCGTAACCGCGGGAATCGGAGAGTCGTAAACGCTGGAAGCGCGCAAAGCCCAGGACACGCCCCGCCCCTGACGTCGAATCAGAATGTGTCAGGTCCTGGAAGGAGCCCAGAGGACGCTCTGACGTCAGACGCGAGCGACGCAAGGTCCTGGAAGAAGACCGTCGCCCGCGGAGCTGCGGCCTACCTGATAAGCAGTGAAGAAGGAAGGCTCCAGTTCACTGGGGGGGGCAACCATGGCCGACGACCAGCGAGCCACCGGAGCACCGGCTAACGCTCCTGATGCCCAACCCGCGCCCGGCGCTGCACAGGCCGGAGCGGTCGCTTCACCAGCAGGGGTCGTGACCCCATTGATACCCATGGCCCTGCCGTATATCCCTGGAGCGCAGTGGCTTCCCCAGTATAATGGCAAACCAGGCACCCTGTCTGGATTCAAGAGAAAAATATGTGGTGTGCTAGACATGTATTCTATGACCGGTAAACAGAGAGCTGCTGTTGTGCTGGGACAATTGACTGGTGCTGCAGAGTGGGAAGTTGAAACCTGGCCAGCCGCAGACCAGGAATCAGTATCCATCATCTTTAAGAGACTGCATACTGTGTTTGAAAACTGCACTGAGACGGATCTCCGGATGAGGTTCTACCACTGTGTCCAGAAACCTGAGGACAGTATCTGGGACTACGCCTGGCGCGTACAGGAAGCCCTGCGGGCCCTGAAACAGGTTAGTCCAGCCAGCATGCAAAATGAAAATAAAATGCTGACGGATCAAGGCCCTGCCTTTGAAACCGAGCTGTTCAAAGAGTTTTGCCATTTGTACGGGTGTAAGAAGATCCGGACTACACCGTACCACCCCCAAACCAATGGGTTATGTGAAAAGATGAATAACATAGTCATCGACCTGTTGAAGACCTTACCTCTCGAAGAAAGAAACCAATGGCCGGACAAACTACCTGACCTGGTAGATCTGTACAATCACATACCTGTGAGTTCCACCAATTGTACTCCAGCGTACCTCATGAGAGCAAGACCTGGAAAGTTGCCCATGGACCTGGAGCTTGGAGTGGTCGAGCCAGAAGCAGATATGTCCACTGAAGACTGGGATGCGACTTGACAGGAACAGTACAAGAGAGTACAAGCCTGTGTCGAAGACAGTCTAAGTAGGGTGAGAGATAAGCAGGAAGCACAGAACAGCAAGAGTGCACCAGCTGAACCCTTGACACCTGGAGAAGTTGTGCTGAAACGAAAGAGAAGAAGCCACAAGCTTGACGACCAGTGGGAAAGGGAACCTTACATTGTGTTGAATTCCAGATTCGACGATAGGAAAATCTGCGTAATTAGCAAAGACGGAGGAAGAACAACTGCAACAGTATCAAGAGACCATCTGAAGTTGTGCCCAAGTCCGCTAAAGCCCCTGGAGGAAGTGCCTCTCACCGTACCGGAGGAGCCTAAAGAAGAAGTACTCCATACTGACTTAGGAGATTTCCCGGCAGATTGGCCTCAACTGGATGGAGCGGTAATAATACCTGTGCTACACTTCTACCAACAGCCAGAAGACTCTCCACTGCAAGTAAGACCTGTAAGTGCCCCGGAAGAGCCTGCTCAGGAAGAATCCACGGAAGAAGGATCACCGGTAGAAGCAGAGCCAGTAGGCCCAGTAACCAGTGTACTTGCCTGTCCCGTAGAGAGGTTAAGGCAGTCTTGCAGTCCATCAACACATAGAGCGGAAAATAGCGCAAGCATCCACACTACATGCATTCCAGTACTACGTAGGTCATCGCGTAGCACAAAAGGCCAGACCCCTGTCAGGTATAAGGAGTAAGTTAAAAAATACCTGCAGTATAAATAGTTACCCAGTAGGGTATTGCATAATGTTTATTGTATAAACTGAAATATATGTGTTTATTTAGTTACCCGTAAGGGTATATACAGTTATATGAAAAAGTTTGGGCACCCCTATTAATCTTAAGCTTAATGTTTTATAAAAATTGGTGTTTTTGCAACAGCTATTTCAGTTTGATATATGTAATAACTGTTGGACACAGTAATGTTTCTGCCTTGAAATGAGGTTTATTGTACTAACAGAAAATGTGCAATCTGCAAAGAAACAAAATTTGACAGGTGCATAAGTATGGGCACCTCACCAGAAAAGTGACATTAATATTTAGTAGATCCTCCTTTTGCAAAAATAACAGCCTCTAGTCGCTTCCTGTAGCTTTTAATGAGTTCCTGGATCCTGGATGAAGGTATTTTTTTTTTTCAAATTCAAGTTTTTTTTATTTTTTGTGTTGAAAAAGTACAAGATAATACAATATACATAGTAAAAGTGGTAGCGTAACTATAAATCTATGCATAACTACAGTACATTGGGGGATACAGGGAGGGTTTTCCATCAATATCCAGATCAAGCATGTATTTTTCCATATGAAAGATAGAGAGAGAGGGAGCGGACCACGGCAGACCACCAATCAATAGAGTGTGATTATGATCATTGTTGTGATGACATCCCGGATAACTTTAGTTGGGGGCTAGATGGTAGGCGTCAGAGTTTTGGAAATCCATCCAATCCCTCCAAATCACACAGTATCTATCAACATCAGCCGGTGAGATGGCAATCAGATGCTCCATCCTATTAAGGAGAGAAATCTCCGCAAACCATTCCTCCACAGTGGGTGGGTCTCTGCTTTTCCAGTGTCGTGGAATGACATTGTTAGCCGCCTGTATTAGGTAGCCTATTGATGACCTTTTATAACTACGTTTACTTATTGGTAACATTGATAAAAGGAGGGCTTCTGGCTTATTAGGGATAGTCAAACCAGTTATTTTCTCAATCATGGGAACCACCTTTACCCAAAATGCATTTATTATAGGGCACCCCCACCATATGTGTGACATTGTCCCTTCCCCCTCCCCACATCTCCAACATCTGTCTGAGACCACTGGGTACCATCTATGAAGGACTGCTGGTACCCGGTACCATCTAGAGATAATTTTGAAGGAGGTTTCCTGAGCTTTGGACCCTATTGAGGTTTTATGTGTTAGGAAGAAGGATGAATTCAATGTGTTCGACCCCAAGGCTGTAGGTCTGGTGGGGGGAGAAACAAAAAGCAGGCGCAGATCTAAGTGTAGATGTATATATATATATATATATATATATATATAGAAACAGAAGAAAAATGAACTGCTCACCTTTAGCAGATCTTGTACCAAGGCTTATCGACCAATTCTGGTCTAATGTGGGTAGCTGGTCCACTGGTATGCAGCTTCTATCCGGATTAAACGGATCTCCCAGCTGGAGTCCGTAAGAATAGGGTTCAGAGTGTGTATCCGGCCAATTGAGCGCTCCCAGGGTCACAAGGAATGATTATCCAAAAAAAGGATTTACTTCTTCAGAAGATTTATTCAAGTTAGTAAATAGATAAAACTTATAAATAAAACAACGCGTTTCGGCTATTAAAATTAAAGATATATAGCCTTCCTCAGGTCTAATGTAAGAGAGTCAATAGTGGTGGTTATATAGTCACTATAAAAACCTACCTAGTGAAATAATTATCCTAATCACATGTAAATTGGTTTGAGTTGGAACGCCCAAATCCCATTCTATAGAGACTCAGCTTTCTCAGAGTTAGGATTTTCCAGCTTTTTCCTCTGATTGTAGAATAAACAAATTATAGAGCAGCTAAACTTGTCATAATAAAATTTGTCATAATAAAATTTTCCATAATAAAATTTTGGTAACAAAGATATTATACTTTCTCCTTCTCTTTCTTTCCTTTCTTTTTCTATCCCTTTAAGAGGAGAAAATAAGTGCATTGGTAGAAGAATCTATACCATGAACCTGAATTTAAGAAGATTTTCATTCAATAGGTATATCAATGAAATTCAGATAAGGGGAGTTTAATTCACATGGATATATATGCCAAAGGTAGTGAAACGGAGAGAGAGAAAAAAAAAAAAAAAAAAGGAGAGAGGTTATTATTATACATAGTGAATAAAACCTCCGTGAACTCTATACATTCTCCAATTTATCGTTGAGGCTATCAGGATACAAACAACGTAGTCTATATATCCAGAAGGCCTCCTTCTTGTTAAGTTGTTGGATCCTGTCAGGAATATCAGCTGGGATCTGCTCCACCGGTGTAAGTCTCACTTTAAATTTTTTGTTATGGGTAGTAAGAAGATGTCTGGAGAGGCTGTGTGTTAATAAGCCATTTTTGGCATTGTATCTGTGGGCATTGAGTCGGGATCTCACCATTTGTGTGGTCCTACCCACGTACTGGAGACCGCAATCACATGTAATAACATAGATTACATAGTCACTAGTACAGGTCAGGTGATCCTTGATATTAAAAGTCTCTCCTGTGCTATTCGATGTAATGGAATGGGACCCATGAGTAATTATATGACAGCACTGACATTTTTTCTGAGAGCACCTATAAGTGCCATTCTGTGTGAGTCTATTTGTACTAATAAAGGGACAAATGTTTTTAGATTGAGAGAACACTGGTTGGCCTCCTGGTTTCCGTTTTTTTAAACGACTAGGTGCAAGGAGGTTTCTTAGAGTTTTTCCTCTCCTAAATGTAATGCCAGGTATTTTTGGCAATATATCTCGTAGGAGAGGATCTTGTTTCAAGATATGCCAATGCTTTTGCAAAATATTCCTAATCAATTGGTTCCACTTATTATAAGAGGTGATAAAATTATGATTCCATTTATTCATATTCCTAGTGTCACTATCCCTGGATTCCTTATGGGGCAATTCATCCCCATTCCCCAAACAATCAGTTTGGGTTTTAGTCAAATTTATACGGTATGCCTCATCGATAATTTGCTTGGGGTACTTTTTCTCTTTAAATCTCTTCTTGAGTATATCCGATTGTCTGATATAATCCGAATCCTTAGTATTATTTTTTCTGATTCGATGAAATTGGCTGAAAGGGATGTTATTTTTCCATTTGATGTAATGGGCACTTTGATAGTCCAAGTAGCCATTCACATCAACAGATTTGAAATGAGTTTTCGTTATTATTTTTTTTTCTTCATGTGAAATTTCTAAATCAAGAAAAACAGCTATTTTTGGTTCGATACTAGAAGAAAAAGTAATGCCCCAGGTGTTCTCATTCAATTCATTGACTAGAGACTGAGCATCCTCTCTACTGCCCCTCCATATCACGAATAGATCATCTATATAGCGCTTGTATAGTACTATATTGTTGCTATATTTAGGGGAGCATAGGGGCGACTGGGACTCGAATAGCCCCATGAATAAATTAGCAAAACTTGGGGCTACCCGAGTCCCCATCGCGGTACCAAGGAAGAAGGATGAAGGTATTTTTGACCATTCCTCTTTAAAAAACAATTCCAGTTCAGTTAAGTTTGATGGTCGCCGAGCATGGACAGCCCTCTTCAAATGATCCCACAGATGTTCCATGATATTCAGGTCTGGGGACTGGGATGGCCATTCCAGAACATTGTAATTGTTCCTCTGCATGAATGCCTGAGTAGATTTGGAGCGGTGTTTTGGATCATTGTCTTGCTGAAAGATCCATCCCCTGCGTAACTTCAACTTTATCACTGATTTTTGAACATTATTGTCAAGAATCTGCTGATACTGAGTGGAATCCATGAGTCCCTCAACTTTAACAAGATTCCCGATGCCGGCATTGGCCACACAGCCCCAAAGCATGATGGAACTTCCACCAAATTTTACTGTGGGTAGCAAGTGTTTTTCTTGGAATGCTGTGTTTTTTTTGCCGCCATGCATAACGCCTTTTTGTATGACCAAACAACTCAATCTTGGTTTCATCAGTCCACAGGACCTTCTTCGAAAAAAGAAATTGGCTTTTCCAAATGTGCTTTTGCATACCTCAGCCGACTCTGTTTGTGGCGTGCTTGCAGAAACGGCTTCTTTCGCATCACTCTCCCATACAGCTTCTCCTTGTGCAAAGTGCGTTGTATAGTTGACCGATGCACAGTGACACCATCTGCAGCAAGTTGATGCTGCAGCTCTCTGGAGGTGGTCTGAGGATTGTCCTTGACTGATCTCACCATTCTTCTTCTCTGCCTTTCTGATGTTTTTCTTGGCCTGCCACTTCTGGCCTTAACAAGAACTGTCCCTGTGTTCTTCCATTTACTTACTATGTTCCTCACAGTGGAAACTGACAGGTTAAATCTCTGAGACAGCTTTTTGTATCGTTCCCCTGAACATCTATGTTGAATAATCTTTGTTTTCAGATCATTTGACAGTTGTTTTGAGGAGCCCATGATGCCACTCTTCAGAGGAGATTCAAACAGGAGAACAACTTGCAAGTGGCCACTTTAAGTAGCTTTTCTCATGATTGCATACACCTGGCTCTGAAGTTCAAAGCTCAATGAGGTTACAAAACCAAAAAAAGTGCTTTAGTAAGTCAGTAAAAAGTAGGTAGGAGTATTTAAAACAAGAAAATAAGGGTGCCCATACTTATGCACCTGTCAAATTTTGTTTGAATGCAGATTGCACATTTTCTGTTAGTAACAATAAACCTCATTTCAAGGAAGAAACATTACTGTGTCCAACAGTTATTACATATATCAAACTGAAAAAGCTGTTGCAAAAACACCAATTTTAAGAAAACATTAAGCTTAAGATTAATAGGGGTGCCCAAACTTTTTCATATAACTGTATAAAGGACTCGTAGGCTGAGGACTGTGAGCAGCCCAAGAACTGTTCATGTACATAGTTGCACTCCCTGGAGTGCTCCTTAAGTGACCACTGAACAAAAACCCGTTTGGCGTGGCCGAAGACGTGGTCCAGCACCTAGATCACCTATGCCCTGCAGCCACACCCAGGGCCTACGTTGAGGGTTTTCGGACGGGTCCCTCATGCTGCTCATCTTCACCAGTGAGATGGACACCAGTTAATGGATCTCACTGAGACTTTAAGAGGAGTGTTTTATATAAGAAAATGTATTAATGTTATTATTGTATTATAATGTTACCTGTAACGTTCAAGAAAAGTGCCTCCCATAAAGGGAAGAAATGTTACTGTTTAACCTGTTTTGAGAAAAATGCTTCAGTCCAGGAGTACCGAGTTTTACTAGGGGGGGATGTGGCGCCCTGCTGTGCACTGGTGCCACAGAACCCAGAAGGGTGCATGGATGGACTTCTCCACAAGAGACCCTCTTGTGCCGGGTGCCAGGGCCCTGAGCAAGCGGGGGGGGGAGCGGGCGCTGACACCGCTCTCCTCCGCTCACGGGTCCCATAGCAAGCGGGGTGCCCGATGGTGAGGGCCCCCGCCTGCTCAGGGCCCCGGCATTTGCCCGGGTGCTGACGCCGGCCCTACGGGGGCCCCAAGAGGAGACGCACAAGAGGGGGGCCCCAACGGGGCTCCGAGGGGGCCCCGACCGGCCGGGCCCCATACTGGAGTCAGGACAGTCATGCCCTGATGGCGGCCCTGCTGGAGGCTGGAGGGGCCCCCTCTCCCTCGGGGCCCCCTCTCCCTCGGGGCCCCCATTCAATGAACAGGCTGCACGGGCGGTAGGTCCGCCCCTGATGTCCACCCCTGCACAAAGCAGTGTGACTAATGTAAAAGACTGGAACGATACTAATAAAGGGTAAATGATAGCAGAACTGTTAGTTTGTGGATACTAATCACACCGACCTCCAGAATAAAAATCCTAATGTTGTCCAGCTGCTTTTTAGAGGGTACTTCAATGGATCACTTTCTGATTTGAGAATTGTAATTGCTATTAAGAATTTGTTTAGCCGGATTTCATCCCCAAGCTATGCATGTGCATCATTCACAGAAAAGTCCAGCAATACTTTGCATTTCTCAGGAACAGACTGACTATGTAGTGTTTGAATATATATGCAAAGTGCTTTAGTCGGGGGCAATCTCTCCTCAAGCCTCTTGTCACTTAGTTGCAAACAAGTAGAAGATGATGAGTTTACCACTTTGTTGTAAAATCAAATCCTGGAACCACATCAGTGGGTGCTGAATCCTGCTGGTGATCAGCAAACTATGAAATATATATTTTTTTTAAGCAAAACTATTAGTAATATCATTAAAAATGTATTAGTAATTCATTAAACAGCATTCTACATGAATAGAGAACTGAGATCACCTTGATCACCTTGAGCTCTATTACCTGTCCGGTGATGCTTTCTCCTGCCTGACAGCTTATGTGCCGTGGTGTTGGGGCGAGGCTCTAGCTGCGTTTTAAGATCGTTCTTTAAGCATGCCTAAATAATAAGGTGCTAGTTGCACCCTTGGTATGGCTGGGTAGTTCGGTGCACTTTTCCTACCTACTTGTTTTTCATTTACTCTCCTCTGGCTCCTGTAAAACCAGTAATGTCAATCAAGGAAGAGGAGATTGTAAACAGCCCACATAAAGCATGTTTGTTTTTTGTTTTTTTACACAAACTTTTAGTTCAAAGTAGCTTAACAAAGGCATATTGCTGGTTTTTGGCAAAGTAGTAATTTGGTAAAGTAGCTGACGGTGCCCTTTTAAAGGGAATGTGTCCACCCCCCTGGGCGATATCAGACCTCTCCTATGGACATACAGGTGATAGAAAAGTAAATCTATACTTACCTGTATGGCCATAGTAGGGGTCTGATTGCAGAGAAATCTGGTTTTATAAAGTCTGCTTTCCAGAGGCTTGGCGTCCGCGCGACGCCAAGCAAACCCCTCCAATCTGCTTACTATTCCCCTAAATCGCCGCCTCTGTGCTAAATTACCATATTCCCTCCCCTGCACGGCACAGGGTCCTGTGACTGCCCTGTGACAGGCCCTGCTCTGCCTACCCTGTATGGCCATAGTAGAGGTCTGATATAGAGATTCCCTTCAACCTCCACCCACAGCGGGCCAATGGTTGAACAGCTGTGTAACAAAGTCATGGGTTTTTAGCCCAAAAGGGAAGACTTTCAGATTGTTGTAACTTATTCTTAGCATAGTGCCCAAAGGCCTGATCATAATGGTTTGGTTAATGAAGTGACTGATTTGGAATCAGAGTAACTATCCAAGATGCTTCATTAAGAGAGTACACTGAAGGAAATGTGCACATGATGTCTTAAAATCGTGATCTTCTAGAAGGACAGGTAAGGGTCTCACTAAATGCTGATTTGGCGGCCTGCTGTGCACTGGTGCCACAGAACCCAGAAGGGTGCATGGATGTAGTTCTCCACAAGAGGCCCTCACACATTCACACACCTCCACCCTACCACCTCAGACCAGCAGAGGGAGCCCGTTAGGGATATATAAAGGGAGGGTGGAGCCAGGCAGCTCAGTCAGAAGTTAGTTAGTCTCTCAGACACAGAGAGGGACAGAGCTCAGAGTTGAGCAGAGAGCGTGCTGACGCTCAGAGAGCAGCGAAGAGGCAGCAAGCTGGCTGCTGTGCTTAGGCAAGCCAAGGCCTACAGCACGTGTGAGGGCCCTGAGTGTGGCCGAAGGCGAGAGGAGAAGGAAGAAGTAGCGAGGGGGCAGAGGAGCATACCAGGCTCACCCCGATATATATACCGGACACAGGGTCCGCACCTACGGGGACCCTTTATACCCAGTAGGGACCACCGGAACCCCTGGAGGACTACAGGTCCCAGGTTCACCAAATGCTGGGCTAGGAGTCACGGAGGCCCCAGCGACCAGGGAGAGTGATCTCCAAGAAAAGTCCCTACCACCAAGTCAGCAGGTGCAAAGAAAGACAGTAACCAAGCTAGGCCTAGCTCCAGGCAGGTCAGAAGCTTAGCGAGTAAAGTCACGGATCAGGAGTCCTATACCCGCTCACTGGGGAGAGTCCAAAAGTGCACCCTTCGTCCGGAGTACCCTGAATCGTGCCTGCACCATCACCAGTAAAGGTACTGAAGCTTACCCCCGTGTGAGTGTCCGTCTTTCCTCCGGGACCGTCCTGCCGCCTCTCCCCCGCATCCACCATCTACCCCTACACTGCCATGGGGCTAGCTCTACCTGTGGAGAGCCATACTATCCTTGCTGCCGTAACACCGGCTCCAGAGGACTGCTCCGCAGTGGCGGCACCCTTTTGCCGCATTCCACAGGTGGCGTCACAAACTTTCCAAATCCCCTATATATAATTTCCCCTTTATACTGATCGCCTTGGGTCACGGACTGGGCCAGCCACCGTGATATCCCCCACCGGCATACGCAGAGGCCTGGCTGCCGAGGACCCCACGGCCCAGGGGTCGCGTCACTGACAGTCGGCTTAAAGGGAACCTGTCACCAGGTTTTTACCATGAGGCAAAACCACCACCTTTCAGGCCTGATATACAGCATTTTTTAATGCTGTATATATGCCCCCAACCCGGCTTACAAGACAATGTTTTATTATACTCGCCTGTGGGGCGGTCTGGTTCAAGGGGTTTTGCTTCGTGTGGATGACGCGTCCCTATGTCATCCAGTCTCCCCCCGGCATTGCACTCCTGCGCAGGCGAACTTCTCTGCCTTGTCGGGGCAGAGCAAAGTACTGCAGTACACATGCCCCAGGAAAGGTCAGGTTAAGTGTCATCAGTGTTTGGTCAGTGTCACTTTTCACCATCAGTTTCACATGATAAATGAATGACATGGCTTCTATGCTTTGCAATGTTAATCATGGACAACACACAGTGTACAGTACACTAATATCATGCGTGTGCTGTGATTCTCACAGACCCATACACTTGTACTTTTCCTCTATGAAGCCAGTTAAAAAACAAAAGCACATCACTGATTTTTGCATGGACACAGTCTGCAAAACACAGACATGTGAACAGCTCCATAAACTATAATTCATATGTATTTTATCCATGAAACTCACAGAACAGAGGGATCTGAATGAGGCCTAAAGGATAGTATACTGAAGGTTTATGTCATAACCAGAGACTGGTTTTAATTGGATTTCTACTGTTCTTTGTGCATTATCAGATACCAGATTTAAGAAACTTCACTGTAATATGGAAGGCAATGTGTAAAAAAATACTTCTTTCTGTATATTTTTTTCTATCGAGTACTTCTCAAAGTATCAATATCACAATATTCTTATATAAAAAATGTATTGATTTATTCTTGGATTGTCCATTAAAAAGAATTATTGCAGAAGGTACAAAAAATTATTAGTTACAAAGTGATTGTCCATTTGTCCATAATTAGCTTAATAGTTGAGATTCACCCATCTTTTCCTGGGATCCTGGCTGGTAGATTGCGTTTGTCTGTGTGCAGCACGTGTGTCAAGATGACACCATGTGTCCGTTGGGCAGCAGCTGGTTTACACACAGACCTCGTCCTGTGGAATGGCAAGAGACCCCCCAGTCTCTAACATGGGCTTTTATAGCACCTGTCATTCCGCATATGGTAGTGAACTAAAAATACACACACAAATAGCGCATGTCATCTAGAAACGATGGCTGATGCAATCTGTATGGTACAGAATAAAGAATAAAATGAATATCCATAATTAATATTTAACACAATGAAATGAACATCAAAATCAGGTTTGTCAACAAATTTTTTATTTCCTATATTCATTCCTATTACAAAACTTCTGTCCTGTCATAAATGTTCTATTGTACCAACACTGCCCTGAAACGTGCCGTCAGGATTTGCCTTCTTGGTAAAGTCTCTGTCCCTGCAGACTTGGAGATCTCCAGCATTACTCCATGCAGCCATGAGGAACTTCTCTCTTTACTCCTTGGGTTTCCGTTGTCCTAGCAGGAAGTGGGCGACGTTCTCGTACATCACAAGGGTGGTACAGCAGGCGGGGTCACAAGGAGGATGTTGGGGACAATTCTCTCATAGAAGCTGTGTAAAACATTTTTTTTTCCTTTTAAGAAAGAAGAAACACAACTATTAACTCTTGTTTTCATCTACCACTAGGTCGGTGATAACTTGGTGGGGTGAGGGGGGGGCACAAGTTTGGGTAAATACGGGCTATACCTATTTCTCAGAAGTTGTAAGGGAATATATCTTTCTAGGCTTTATCTTGAGTCCATTTTCCTTGTCGCTAATTCTCAGCCACCGAGCCTGGAAAAAATAAAGTTTTAACAAATATAACAAACTTTTAAATTGGTTTTTGAAATTAAAATCTATAGGCGGCCAGCGCAGTGCACTACATTCGTTTGTGGGACAGAACATGTCGTTAAAGGGTCTTTCTCATCAGTGCATTCCCAGTCCATATGCTTTATTAGAGCAGATGTCAGCAGATAATGGACAACCCCCCCCACAGGAATCCCTCCTACCATTTAAGTCATGACTACGTACCATTGCAAACAGCTGAAGAAATCTGAGGCGGACTATATACAAGAAGAGTTTTCTCATACTTTTATGCCATATCCCTAGAAGATTCCATAAGTGTCTGATAGGCGCAGATCCCAGATTTGAGACCCGCATCTGTCTCCAGACCTGGGGAACTATGAATAGAGAGATAGCAATTCTGTTTTGTGGAGGTTCCAAAAACTATCCGACGACTCGGCCTTGTGTTCGGTTATTTTTATAGACCTTGACTAGAGTGGCAGGGTACATACGAAACCAGTGCTCCATCCAATTCCTCTTGAAGATTTTATGTGGCGGATTCAAGACCCCTGTGCTATTGATTGGAGGGTGTCTACATGGTTGAACACCCATACTAGTCTAATGTGTTTGAGATGGACAATACTCTTAAGGAAAGTTCAGAGGAGAATACCTACTACAAAACAGCTGGTTGGGTCAGATGTGTTTTTTTGCGCCACTTGGTTTGTTGTCTCATCAAATTATGTTTAAAGTTCTTTATGGTTTGTTCATGTTGAGGCTTTGTGACTTTCGTCTGTACCGTACTGTTCCTTTATCATTTCTTTAGAAAAACATTCCATGCTGTTTGATGCAGAACTGGTGCTACTCCTCTTCATGTTAAGGCATCATTCTACCAATGTGATCGCTGGTCTGATATAACTCGGGATCATTGTTAGGATGCAGGATTTATTTCAGTTAGCTCTCTACTGGGGTCCTACTAGTGCAGGCATTGACAACGAAGTACAAAATCAGCAGGCAAATGAGTAGTCAGAAACAAGCAGAGGTCAGGGCAGGCGGCAGTGTAAAAACATAGTCAGAAACAAGCAGAGGTCAGGACAGGCGGCAATGCAAAAACATAGTCGGAAACAAGCAGAGGTCAGGGCAGGCGGCAGTACAAAAACATAGTCGGAAACAAGCAGAGGTAACGGCAGGCGGCAGTGAAAAAACATAATCCATTGAGCAAGCCATAGTCAAAACCAGTAAATCTGTCTGAGAAGCAGCTGTGCAGAAGATGTTATGGGCACGCTGCAAACAACTTGCCACTGCATTTTCTCCTGGTTAGATATTGTGTCATGGAATCCTCTTCTCAGGAGAATGACATCCCTGATATTTGGAAGTTGGTCCTTCTCTCTCATGTAGAGCCAGCATACTTCATGTGGGCTCAGCATGGCTTGCAAGTTCTTTCTAGCAGCATTGCTGACTGGCATGTATGGTATAGGATTGTAGACTTGTTTAGCAGTCACCTTAATACGCGGTGGATAGGAGTAAGGCATACTGCGGACTTTAAGTGTTTGAGAGGAAGTTGGCATCTTCCAGGTAGATGGGCTCCCGGGCAACGGGGCTGTTGTCTGTATCTCACCTATTATTTTGGTGGGTTCCTGATGTTTCTTTATATCCACTGGCTCTGCGCTGATGTTTGCTGCAGGTTGTGGTGGTGGACTTTTCAGTCTCACGTATCGGCCCGTTTTGGGTGATGGACGATATGGTGGTGGACTTTTCAGTCTCAAATATCGGCCAGTTTTTTGTTTTGGTGACCCAAACAGGCATTTAATAAATAGCACGATATGATCAAGTGCTGCCATCAGATATCCAGTAAAGCCAGTTTGCCTTTGGTGGTGTTCAGGCTTCTGGCTGTATGAGGATTTCCTGGCATGTGGGAGATGTCTCCGTGCTTGGATCTTTCCTCCAGCTACTGGGGCAGCCATCAGGCTGCCTCCCCCTCCACACACACAAAAGTGTGCGTGGATGGTAGAAAACACTCCCAAAAAAGAAATTAAGTAAAAAAAACACAAAAATATGATACAATTCGCTCTGGATTAGTGTTCAGCTCTCCTCTCTACCTCTGCTTGCCTCGCACTGACCGTTCTTGCTGAACATTCCATGACTCGTGGACAATGGAACTGTGATGTCATAAAGCCGAACATGGCAACGGGGCTAGTATAGGAAAAATAGTTATGTTATCCATGGCAGATAATCCAATATCAGCTCTCACTGCACGGATAGGGGTTAGCTACATTGGGATGAAATATATATAAATTTACTAGAGCACAAGTCTAAAGAAGTATTCCCATCTCCAAGATCCTATCCCAATCTGTAGGTGTAATAATAATAATATTAGCAAATACCACCAATTAGAAATGTAATATAGTATTTTTCATTCGCTAGGTCTCTTACCCCATGTGCAGGCATTGCAGGACCTTAGGTATCCATGGTTACGACAACTAGCTAACTAACTGTGACTTTATCAGTGGACATCACCATGGATGCCTAAGGTCCTGCGATGCCTGCACATGTGGAAAGAGACATAGTGAATCAAAAATACTATACTACATTTCTAATTAGAGATATTTGCTAATATTACTATTATTACACCTACTACATATTGGGATAGGATCTTGGAAATAGGAATACCCCTTTAATATTTTCAAACATGTATACTTATTAGCCTCGTATGTGAGCCAATGGGATCTACAGTGGATTGCAAAAGTATTAACCTCCTTAGTGAAGCAAACAACCAATAAGACAAAATAACGGAAAACTTCAGTGTGCATAACTAT
This sequence comes from Phyllobates terribilis, assembly GCF_046119375.1. Lineage (NCBI taxonomy): Eukaryota > Metazoa > Chordata > Amphibia > Anura > Dendrobatidae > Phyllobates > Phyllobates terribilis. The sequence goes on from NW_027362762.1 coordinate 147,207,949, forward strand.
TCACCCTCCTAAAGTCAATACTTTGTAGCGCATCCTTTTGCAGAAATTACAGCTGCAAGTCGCTTTGGATAAGTCTCTATGAGCTTTCCACATCTTGCCACTGAAATTTTTTCCATTCCTCAAGGCAAAACTGCTCCAGCTCCTTCAAGTTAGATGATTTCCTCTGGTGAACAACAATCTTTAAATCTAACCACAAATTCTCAATTGGATTAAGGTCTGGGCTTTGACTAGGCCACTCTAAAACATACCTGTGTCCCCTTAAAGCACTGAAGTGTTGCAAATAGCAGTATGCTTTGGTTTATTGTCTTGTTGGAAGGTGAACCTCCATCCCAGTCTCAAATCACTGACATACTGAAACAGTTTTTGCTCAAGAATATCCCTGTATTTCGAACCAGTCATCTTCACCACAACTTGGACCATTTTCCCTGTCCCTCCTGCTGAAAAACATCCCCACAGCATGATGCTGCCACCACCATGTTACACTGTTGGGATGGTGTTTTTGGGGTGATGAGCTTTGTTGGTTTGGTGCCAGACATGGCATTTACCTTGGTGGCCAAAAAGTTCAATCTTGTCTCATCTGACCAAAGCACCTTCCTCCATACATTTGGGGAGTCTCCCATATGTCTTTTGGCAAACTCAAAACAAGCCTTACATTTTTTTCTGTAAGTAAAGGCTTTTTTTCTGCCCACTCTTCCATAAAGTCCACCTCTGTGGAGTGTACGGCTTAGGCCAGTTGAGGAACAATCAGAGAAAAGGTATAATAGAAACAAGTGCACCAATTCTGCATTTATCCCCCACTACTGGTTTTGGCTCCCACTCCTGAGAAAAAATACTGACCAAATACTGATAGTGGGGTCGTGGCCTTATTGTGGTCGTATAGACTGATACTCCAGTCTCTGCTTGGGAACTCTGCAGCTCCTTCAGGGTTACTTTGGTCTCTGTGCTGCCTCTCTGATTAATGGCCTTCTTGGCCGGGCTGAGAGTTTAGATGGGCGTCCCTCTCTTGGCAGGTTTGTTGTGGTACCATATTCTTTCCATTTGATAATGGATTTGATTGTGCTCTGGATGATCATCAGAGATTGGGATATTTTTTATAACCCAACCCTGACTTGTACTTCTCAACAACTTAGCCCCTGACTTGTTTGGAGGTCTCCTTGGTCTTCATGGTGTTGTTTGGTTAGTGGTACCTCTTGCTTTAGGCTATGTGCCCACGATGCAGAATTGAAGCGGAAAATTTCCGCAGCGTTTCTGCATGTCCTTGCCAGTAAAAACGCATGTGGATTTTACACGCGTTTTTGCAGCGTTTTTACATGTGGATTTGAGATGCGATTTTCAAATGCATTGTGAAGTCAAATCTGCATGCGGAAACGCACAAATAATGGACATGCTGCTGATTTTTCCGCAATGATAATCCGCAGTGGAAATTTCCGCAACATGTGCATAGCACATGCAGTTTATCATTGGGGACCATGGGGCACAGATTACCAGGTGATTTTTTAAGCATTTCCGCTGCGGAAATTCCGCATCAAAAACACTTGAATAACGCATAGTGGGCACGCAGCCTAATGGTGTTGCAGGCTCTGCTCTGTGGCCTTTCAGAAAAGGTAAAGTGTATATACTGACAGACCATGAGACACTTAGACTGCACACAGGTGGACTTCCTTTTACTAAGCATGTGACTTGTGAAGATAATTGCTTGCACCAGGAATTTTTATAGGCTTTATAGGAAAAGGGGTGAATACTTGTGCACATAACAATTTTTAGTTCTTATCCCATAAATTAAATTTTTGCCTATATTCTTCTCAATTAACTTCACCAATTTAGACTATTTAGTGCTGATGCATCACACTCAAATTTAATTACAAAAATATTTAACACAGTTTGTAATGAATACTTTCACAAACCATTGTATATATTGTCAGCTCCTTCCAGGAATGTCACTTCCCGGGAACAAGGATGGCCCATGATGCACACTGTCCAGACCATTGCGGTCTACTGGATTATTTCATCTAGTTTTAGAATAAATATTGTATTTTGACCTGAACCAATGAATGGAAAATCTGTTTTAATATGTCTGCAATTCCAAAGTAACCATTGGAACATGTTCACACAGCATTTTGAATGCATTTTTAGGATTTCCTTAGAAGATTATAATAAAAAAAAAAAGTTTCAAAAAGTCCACAATTCTGCAGCATCTTTAAATGCACTTTGGACATGAGTAAAATCATATTCACTTTTTCTTAAAATGTTTGAGTAGAAAAACGCTGTGGGAAAAAATGCAGCACTTAGGAAAATGGCCTTGTATAGGCTTGTTTCCTCTGTTCGTCATGAAAATTGTATTTATAATAATAATCTTTAATTAATCTTATATAGCGCTATCATATTCCGCAGCGCTTTACATACATAATTATTATTGCTAATCTAAATTCCCTATCAGCAGCGTCGGACTGGAGTACCTTGGGCCCACCAGAGAAAAATAATTCTTGGGGCCCACCATGCAGTATATATACACGGGGCACATCCCCTTAGAGGTGTATCCAGGTCTTCTAGCACCCGGGGCAAAAATTCAGTTTTGCGCCCCCCCCCCAGCACATATGTGATTTGCACACTAAGGCCACGGCCCCACTATCAGTGTTCGGTCAGTATTTTTTCTCAGGAGTGGGAGCCAAAACCAGGAGTGGGTGATAAATGCAGAATTGGTGACTTGTTTCTATTATACCTTTTTTATACCACTTCAGAGAAAAATTACTGACTGAACATTGATAGTTGGGAGGATATTACACGCTGTCAGGATTGGCTACAAGGCTTTACTTTTATAATTAATGCGCTCGTCCAGGTTTCAGATGAAAGTCTGCAGTCACTGTGTGTGACTGCAGGCTTCTGAATTCTCACAGCGCATGCACTGCACACTTTTAGGATTCTCTCTTGCCGTGGAAACAGTGGACAGTCATGTGAGCACAAGTATGTGATTTGTACACTTCTGGCCACATTCCTACTAGACATGTCCGGCCTCCCTCAATTCATTTTCATTGAGTGAGGCCACACATGTCTAGTCGGCACGTGACTGGATGTATGCAAATCGCCGGCATGAGAGAATCCTGATAGCGTGCAGTGCACACTGTGAGAGTTCAGAAGTCTGCAGTCACATAGAATGACTGCAGACTCATCATAAACGTGGACATCTTTAATGCTCCTAACATAAATAAAAATAAAAAAATGTCAGCATCATAAAAAACATTTACCTCCAGGTACCTGATAGAGAACGACTCCAGAGACAGCGTCATCTTTCTTTTCTTCCTCTTGTCCAGACGCCATGATGACTTTTCTCATCGACAGCTCGTGTCTGCAGACTTCCGTCTTCTCCGGGCTTCTGCAGCACATCCCAACTTGATGCCCTGAAAGATAGCAGTGTCATTATAATGCTCCTGAATACAAATATCTGCCCTATGCTGAGCCCATGAATAAATAATTGCCCCTCACTATATTCCCTGCACAAAATATGACCCACACACTGTCCCTCTTATGGTACCTGCTCTCCACACTGCCCTCTTCTTTCCATACTTGGCCCCCTCTTCACACTGTCCTCACACTGTGTCCCCCCTATAGGGCCCAGTCTCTATACTATGCCCCCTCATCACATTCCCCCTCCTTAGCATACTGTTCCCCTCCTGACTGTGACCTTACACTGTACTCCTATGCCATCGCCCACCCACTACTCAGTCTCTATTCTGTGCCCACTCACACTGTCTCCTGACACTATTCCCCTCAATAGTCTCCTTACACGCCCCCTCCTAGATACGCCCCTGCATCCTCTATATACTACACCGCACTTGACCCATCCTCTATATACTACACCACAAAGGACACACCCTCTATATACTACACCGCAGGGGACCCATCCTCTATATACTACACCGCACGGGACCCATCTTCTATATACTACACCACACAGGACCCATCCTCTATATACTACACCGCATGGGACCCATCCTCTATATACTACACCGCGGGGGACCCATCCTCTATATACTACACCGCACGGGACCCATCCTCTATATACTACACCACACATCCTCTATATACTACACCGCAGGGGACCCATCCTCTATATACTACACCGCACTTGACCCATCCTCTATATACTAGACCACAAAGGACACATCCTCTATATACTACAACGCACGGGACCCATCCTCTATATACTACACCGCACGGGACCCATCTTCTATATACTACACCACACAGGACCCATCCTCTATATACTACACCGCATGGGACCCATCCTCTATATACTACACCGCGGGGGACCCATCCTCTATATACTACACCGCACGGGACCCATCTTCTATATACTACACCACACAGGACCCATCCTCTATATACTACACTGCATGGGACCCATCCTCTATATACTACACCACACATCCTCTATATACTACACCACAGGGGACCCATCCTCTATATACTACACCGCACTTGACCCATCCTCTATATACTACACCGCATGGGACCCATCCTCAATATACTACACCGCACGGGACCCATCCTCTATATACTACACCACACATCCTCTATATACTACACCGCACGGGACCCATCCATGGGCATACCCAGGATCAAAACTAGGGGGGGGCAAGCCATGGTCGTTCAGGTTGTAAAATTTTAAAACGAAAAAGGTGAATGAAATTAAAATTTTAAGAAAATTATATGTAATTATAGAAGTGCTTTATTAGTTATTACAATTATTTGCTTGCAAAAAAAAATGATTTTTATTCTAATTACATGTTTTATACTAATATCATTTTTCTTGCGTTTGAAGAAAACTTGTTCAAAACTTTAGTTTCAATCCAGTCCTGATTTTCCTTGAAGAATTTCCGATGGACGCTCATCAAACACAATCCAGTCAGTCTGTCCTCTCCCATTGTACTTCTGAGCCAGGTCTTTACCCTTCGAAGGGTACTGAAAGATCTTTCAACAATAGCTGTGGTGGACGGGAAGGCACTTAAAATGAAGAGTGCGTGCCTTGTTGCAGGGAAAAAAATATTAGCCTCCTCAAAAAGTGCAGCCACTTCAATGTCTTTAACCACCTATCCTTTCTCCAGGTCCGGACCGGTTCCTACTCCCAAGGCCCAGGCCCTTCCAAATTTCAATAATTACACAGTGAGTGAGTGTATTGTGTAATTTACACTGGCTGGCTGCCACAGTCACTGGCAGCCGGCCCACAGTAACAGGACAAGTGCTCCACTCCGGCGGGATTCTCAGAGACAGGAAACAGGGGAGGCAGGCAGTGTGCTACGTCAGCACGCCTCAGGAGTCAGGACCCTGATCAGGTGACATGCGGTGTGCTGTGTCACTCAGCGTGCGTTAAAGGTAATCCCGGCCGGACCCCATGCAGTGACACTGCGCAGTTCCGGCCGCCGGGTGCAGAGCAGGGCAGTCACCTGCGGCCGGCCGCAGAGGGAACTTTCGCTGGCCGCGACCGCCAGTGTTCTAAGTGTGTGTGTGGCAGGGCCGGCTCCAGGTTTTTGTGGGCCCCAGGCGAAAGAGTGTCAGTGGGCCCCTTTAATACATACCACGATTCATGATGCACAGATACCGAAGAGAAATATATATATATAGTACAATGCAAATATTTCACTTCTTACATTCATGAGTGATATCTATTGTAAATTCCACAATAGCTCAGAAACCAGCGAATCACTCCACACAGTATACTGGCACCCATAAAATAATAATAATAATAATCTTTATTTTTTATATAGCGCTAACATATTCCCCAGCCCTTTACATAAATTATCGTCGCTGTCCCCATCGGGGCTCACAATCTAGATTCCCTATCAGTATGTCTTTGGAGTGTGGGAGGAAACCGGAGAACCTTGAGGAAACCCATGCAAACACAGGGAGAACATACAAACTCCTTGCAGATGTTGTCCTTGGTGGGATTTGAACCCAGGATCCCAGTGCTGCAAGGCTGCAGTGCTAACCACTGCGCCACTGTGCCACTCTAAATGCTCCATACCGGATACTGGTCCCCATATAACGCTCCATACAGGATACTGACCCCCATATAACGCTCCATACAGGATACTGACCCCCATATAACGCTCCATACAGAATACTGGCCCCCATATAACGCTCCATACAGAATACTGGCCCCCATATAACGCTCCATACAGAATACTGGCCCCCATATAACGCTCCATACAGGATACTGATCCCCATATAACGCTCCATACAGAATACTGGCCCCCATATAACACTCCATACAGAATACTGGCCCCCATATAACGCTTCATACAGAATACTGGCCCCCATATAACGCTCCATACAGAATACTGGCCCCCATATAACGCTCCATACAGGATTATGGCCCCCATATAATGCTCCATACAGAATACTGGCCCCCATATAATGCTCCATACAGAATACTGGCCCCCATATAACGATACATACAGGATACTGGCCCCCATATAATGCTCCATACAGAATACTGGCCCCCATAAAATGCTCCATACAGAATACTGGCCCCCGTATAACGCTCCATACGGAATACTGGCCCCCATGTAACACTCCATACAGGATACTGGCCCCCATATAACGCTCCATACAGGATACTGGCCCCCATATAACGCTCCATAGAGAAAACTGGCCCCCATATAACGCTCCATACAGGATACTGGCCCCCATATAACGCTCCATACAGAATACTGGCCCCCATATAACGCTCCATGCAGGATACTTGGCCCCATATAACACTCCATGTAGGATACTGGCCCCCATATAACGCTCCATACAGAATACTGGCCCACATATAATGCTCCATGCAGGCTATTCCCCACACATAATGCCTCATACAGGCTGTTCCCCTCACATAATGCCCCACGCAGGCTGTTCCCCCCACATACTGCCCCACGCAGGCTGTTCCCCCCACATAATGCCCCACGCAGGATGTCACCCCCCCTTATAATGCCCCATGCAGGATGTCACACACCCCACCTCCCTTATAATGCCCCATGCAGGATGTCACCCCCCCTTATAATGCCCCATGCAGGATGTCACCCCCTCCTTATAATGCCCCATTCAGGATGTCACACCCCCCTCCCTTATAATGCCCATGCAGGATGTCACCCCCCGTTATAATGCCCCATGCAGGATGTCACCCCCCCTTATAATGCCCCATGCAGGATGTCACACACCCCTCCTCCTTTATAATGCCCCATGCAGGATGTCACCCCCCCTTATAATGCCCCATGCAGGATGTCACACACACCCCCCTCCCTTATAATGCCCAATGCAGGATGTCACCCCCCTCCCTTATAATGCCCCATGCAGGATGTCACCCCTACCCTTATAATGCCCCATTCAGGATGTCACACCCCCTCCCTTATAATGCCCCATGCAGAATGTCCCCCCACCGTTATAATGCCCCATGCAGGATGTCACCCCCCTATGATGCCCCATGCAGGATGTCACCCCCCTCCCTTATAATGCCCCATTCAGGATGTCACACCCCCCTTCCCTTATAATGCCCCATGCAGGATGTCACACACACCCCCCTCCCTTATAACACCCCATGCAGGATGTCACCCCCCCCGTTATAATGCCCCATGCAGGATGTCACCCCCCCTTATAATGCCCCATACAGGATGTCACACACCCCCTCCCTTATAATGCCCCATGCAGGATGTAACCCCCCCGTTATAATGCCCCATGCTGGATGTCACCCCCCCCTCCTTATAATGCCCCATGCAGGATGTCACACACCCCCTCCCTTATAATGCCCCATGCAGGATGTCCCCCCCCCATATAATGCCCCATGCAGGATGTCACACACACCCCATATAATGCCCCATGCAGGATGTCACACACCTCCCCTCCCATATAATGCCCCATGCAGGATGTCACACACCTCCCCTCCCATATAATGCCCCATGCAGGATGTCACACACCCCCACCTCACCCCCCTCCCTTATACTGCCACAGGCCTCCATACAATAAAAATAATTAAATCAAATACTCACCTCACGTCTCACCTGCTGCCGCTGCTCCGGACGCCAGCGTCGCCGGCCTCATCCCGCTCTGCGCTGTGACTGCTCAGGAGAGAACGCGGTGTAAAGACGTCACTGCGCCCTCTGACCTGAGACGTCACAGTGCAGCAGCCGTGGAGGAGGCAGGAGCTCCTGCGGAGGCACGGGGAGAGGTAAGTATTGTGCCGGCTGCCGGGCCCTGAGCAAGTGGGGGGGGCAGGCGCTGACACCGCTCTCCTCCGCTCATGGGTCCCATAGCGCCTGCTCAGAGCCCTGGCATTTGCCCGGGTGCTGATGCTGGCCCTGGAGTGCGGCGTGCGTCACTGCTTCTAGGGGGGGCAGCTGCCCCCCCCGCCTCACGGTGGGTACGCCCATGGACCCATCCTCTATATACTACACCACACAGGACCCATCCTCTATATACTACACCGCATGGGACCCATCCTCTATATACTACACCGCACGGGACCCATTCTCTATATACTACACCACACATCCTCGAAATACTACACCGCATGGGACCCATCCTCTATATACTATACCGCACGGGACCCATCCTCTATATACTACACCACACATCCTCTATATACTACACTGCATGGGACCCATCCTCTATATACTACACCACACATCCTCTATATACTACACCGCACGGGAGAGCTGACAGATCCTCTTGTTTAAAATTCTACTCCACTTCAGGGTATTTACCTGAGGGGCCCTTTGCACACTGTGTAATCCCTTATTACCTGAGGGGCCTCTCACACTTTGTCACTCTTAATTACCTAGGGGCCCCCTTCCCCACTGTCACCCACTAATATTCTGTGGGCCCCCTTCCCATTGTGTCACCCTCCTAATGCTCTGTAGGCCCCCTTCCCACTGTGTCACTCCCCTAATGCTCTGTGGGCCCCATTCCCCACTCTGTCACCCCCCTAATGCTCTGTGCGCCCCCTTCCCCACTGTGTCACCCCACTAATGCTCTGTGGGCCCCCTTCCCCACTGTCACCCCCTAATACTCTGAGGGCCCCCTTCCCCACTGTGTCAGCCCCTACTACTCTGTGGGCCCCGTTTCCCACTGTGTCACCCCTTAATACTCTGTGGGCCCCCTTTCCCACTGTGTCACCCCCTACTACACTGTAGGCCCCCTTCACCACTGTCACCCCGTAATGCTCTGTGGATCCCCTTTCCCACTGTGACACCCTCTAATACTCTGAGGGCCCCCTTCCCCACTGTGTCACCCCCTACTACTCTGAGGGCCCCCTTCCCCACTGTCACCCCCTACTACTCTGAGGGCCCCCTTTCCCACTGTCGTGTTACCCCCTAATACACTGAGGGCCCCCTTCACCACTGTGTCACCCCCTAATACTCTGAGGGCCCCCTTCCCCACTGTGTCACCCCCTAATACTCTGAGGGTCCCCATCTCCACTGTGTCACCCCCTAATACTCTGAGGGCCCCCTTCCCCACTATGTCACCTCCTAATACTCTGAGGGCCCCCTTCCCCATTGTGTCACCCCTTACTACTCTGAGGGCCCCCTTCCCCACTGTCACCCACTAATATTCTGTGGGCCCCTTTCCCACTGTCACCCCCTAATACACTGAGGGCCCCCTTCCCCACTGTGTCACCCCCTAATTCTCTGAGGGCCCCCTTCCCCATTGTCACCCACTAATTCTCTGTGGGCCCCTTTCCCACTGTGTTACCCCCTAATGCTCTGTGGGCCCCCTTCCCCACTGTGTCATCCGCTAATACTCTGAGGACCCCCTTCTCCAGTCACCCACTAACATTCTGTGGGCCCCCTTTCCCATTTTGTCACCCCCTAAAATTCTGTGGGCCTCCTTTCCCACTGTGTCACCCCCTACTACTCTGATGGCCCCCTTCCCCACTGTCAACGACTAATATTTTGTGGGCCTCCTTTCCCACTGTGTCACCCCCTAATACTCTGTGGGCCCTCTTTCCCACTGTGTCACCACCTACTACTCTGTGGGCGCTCTTTCCCACTGTGTCACCCCCTAATGCTCTGAGGGACCCTTTCCCACTGTGTCACCCCCTAATACTCTGTGGGCCCCCTTTCCCACTGTGTCACCCCCTAATACTCTGAGGGCCCCCTCCACACTGTGTAACCCCCTACTACTCTGAGGGCCCCCTTCCCCACTGTGTCACCCCCTACTACTCTGTGGGCCCCCTTTCCCACTGTCAACGACTAATATTCTTTGGGCCTCCTTTCCCACTGTGTCACCCCCTAATACTCTGTGGGCCCTCTTTCCCACTGTGTCACCCCCTACTACTCTGTGTGCCCTCTTTCCCACTGTGTCACCCCCTAATGCTCTGAGGGACCCTTTCCCACTGTGTCACCCCCTAATACTCTGTGGGCCCACTTTCCCACTGTGTCACACCCTAATGCTCTGAGGGACCCTTTCCCACTGTGTCATCCCCTAATACTCTGTGGGCCCCCTTCCCCACTGTGTCATTCCCTAATACTCTGAGGACCCCCTTCCCCAATCACCCACTAATATTCTGTGGGCCCCCTTTCCCACTTTGTCACCCCCTAAAACTCTGTGGGCCCCCTTTCCCACTGTCAACGACTAATATTCTTTGGGCCTCCTTTCCCACTGTGTCACCCCCTAATACTCTGTGGGCCCTCTTTCCCACTGTGTCACCCCCTACTACTCTGTGGGCCCTCTTTCCCACTGTGTCACCCCCTAATGCTCTGAGGGACCCTTTCCCACTGTGTCATGCCCTAATACTCTGTGGGCCCCCTTCCCCACTGTGTCATCCCCTAATACTCTGAGGACCCCCTTCCCCAGTCACCCACTAATACTCTGTGGGCCCCCTTCCCCACTGTCACCCCCTAATACTCTGAGGACCCCTTTCCCCACTGTGTCACCCCCTAGTGGCCTGGGGGCCTCCACCCCTAACTGCATGAGACAATTAAATGACAGTGTTGAGGCTGGAGAACTAGTTATAAGAAATGTACTCACACTGACTCACTCCAGGTCTCCAGCAGGCAGCCCTCTCTCTCCTTCTCTCTCTCTCTCTCTCTCCTTCTCTCTCTCTCTCCTTCTCTCTCTCTCTCCCTCTCTCTCTCTCTCTTTCTCTCTCTCCCTCTCTCTCTCTCTCTGCTTCTCCATCACAAAAACATACCGGGCATGGCGCTTGACCAATCAGCACAGCTCTTTTGTGAGGACCCACAAGCAAAACTAATGCTGATTGGCTGCACTGAAACTCTGCAAGCAATCAGTGTTAGATTAAAAAAAAGGGAAAGGGAAAAAAGGAGAGAAGGCGTGCAATTCAATATATTTTAATCAAGTGATAATATATAATTTTCACAGCATATTTCTGGAGCCAGAAAGATAGATACAAAAAGAGGTCAATGCATGTTACATACAATCATACACTTAATGATATACAGTCATTAGTCCACAGGTTATGGTAGTAAACAAAGTAATATAAATAATGTCAGTCCATATCAATTATGTATTAGAATGATCACAAATGACCATATCTGTCTACAAACCACAGAGATTGTAAAACATGAAACCACAAATTTACATCACATAAGACATAATGGTACACATGCAAAGTGTGGTTTAAGGGTACCCTGCCTAACTTGAGTAAAGTGCAGCGCCATGCATGGACCCCACAGTGGAAGAATCCCCCGCTTACAAACCCCAACGTACGTTTCCTCTTTGAGTTATAGCTTTATCAGGGGGGAATATGATGAGCCCCAAGCCACAGCCTCTTTATATACCTTGTGGCATTGTAAAATGCCATATGCCAGACTCTCTATAGCGCTACACCGCTTCCTGTCTCTCACCTCCGAACCGGAAGTACAACTGCGTCACCGCGGCAGGAAGTGCGCGCACGTCCAGGAGCAGGGACGCGTCACCATGACTCCCGGACATGCGCACTCGCGGTCCTAGACGCTGTGTCTCTCAGAGGAGGGAGGGGGAATAGAGGGAGCGCAAGTGACGGCAGATCATTAGAACAGGGGTAGGTATTAACTCCTAATGGGCCAAAGTGGACATATGAGCACAGAAGGAAAATCATTAACAATGCAAAGCTATACCACATATATCAACCCAGAAAACCTTTTACAAGAATAATTAATATGTGAAAGTGCGGCCACAATTACAATTATCCTGACTGTAATAAAAGTCACACTTTTTCAGCCCATGCCAATTTCTTCCGGAGGATGGTGTCCATTCACATCAGATCGTACCGAAGACTAGAGGGGGCTACATCAAAAAAACAACAGATTTAATTCTTTAAAAAAAAAAAAAAATTCTAAAAAATATATATTTAAAATGTAATGTAGGTACATAACACAGAAGACACTGGGAACGATGTTCACAAAAAAGGGGCAAAACTAAGGGATTCATTCAAACCCCCAAGGGTCATCGTCCCCAGGGTTACAATCCAGCGCGTTTCACGCTGGGCAAGGACCCTTCTAATATTGCCTCCACGGATCCCACCATGGACGACCTCAATTCCCCTAACCTTAAGGGAAGCAGGGTCGCAATCATGGTGGGTCCTAAAATGGCGGGGCAATGTTTTCAATAAAGAAGGGTCCTCCACCATCCGGGCAGCAGCAATGTCCCTCACATGCTCCCTCACACATCTGCGCAACTCTCTTGATGTCAGACTAACATATATGAGTTGGCACCCGCAGGTGGCATAATACACCACATTGCAGGTGCCACAATCCACATATTCCTTAATAATGTTTTAGTACTGTACGCCGACATGAATGAGGCAATGCGGAGGACATTGCTGCACGCCAGACAATTCCCACACTGAAAGCATTCGCTCAAAAATCGAGTAGATCCAAACAAAGATGGTGTTTAGGGAGCATAATGACTCCGAACAAGTATGTTGCGCAGATTTCTAGATCTGCGAGCTGTCATTAATGGATAATCCACCAGTGAATCCCTTAAATGAGGGTCGGTCTGGAGGACAGGCCAATGACGCTTTAAAATGGACATGATGCTCTCCCACTCATGGTTGTAGGTGGTAATAAATCTGACCTTAGACTGATTAGAGGTCATTCCTCTGGTCACCTTAGTACGAAGCAATTCAGTGCGAGAAGTGTGCTTCGCTCTAAGGTACCCTGTCTTGATACTCCGGTTGCTGTAACCTCTCTCTCTGAAGCGCGATGCCAAACACAGACACACAACAGCTGATCGGAAGACAGCAGCGCTCCATCAGCACAGAGTCAGCTGTGACCGTGCTGACTCTGTACCAGTAAGAGTGCACTGCTCTCTGAGGAGCAGTGCGTGCCATAAAGATCAGTATTGAAGCCGGCAGGCCATGAGAAGGAGTTGCACTTCACATTGCTCCGATGAGCAGTGCAGCCGGGTACAGAATGAAATGTTCACCCCTCTCTAAGGAGCGTGCACGTGGATGAGATACAGGAGCAGATAGGCACAGTTAATGTGAAGGCGCTGCGCTTGACAAATGAGAAGTGCCGTAGGTGGGCGTGTCCTGGATGGGCGGGCCCACCGGAGGATTCTCCGGTTATCCGGTGGGCCAGTCCAACCCTGCCTATCAGTATGTCTTTGGAGTGTGGGAGGAAACCGGAGAACCCAGAGGAAACCCACGCAAACATGGGGAGAACATACAAACTCCTTGCAGATGTTGTCCTTGGTGCAATTTGAACCCAGGACCACGGGCAGCATTTATACTACTTAGCAACATGACCTTGTTTCCTTTGTTCGTCATGAAAGTTGTATTTAGATTTTTTTTTTCTGCCATCAGAGACCATGATTTTCTGTGATTATGGATGGACGGTCACACCAGAGGAATACTTCCTGGGTTTAATGGGTTGCTAACAAAATCAAAATAAGAACTCCGTTTTCTGTACATACAGAATAAATAATAATCTGTGCCAATACAACCTAGTTCTACATCTGCACTGATTTGCAGCTATCCCCTCCCTAATGATGATCCCACATGACTCTCTTTACCCTACTTATCCATCCTCCAGTAGTTCTAATGCTGTTGGACGATTGTGCTCAGATGCACCTGACTCGCCCCCTGGGCCGTGGGGTACCCGGGACCGGGCTTCTGTACGATGCTGGGGGTAGTAGTGGCAACCCGATCCCGTGGCTCAGGGTGGTCAGACCAAATTGTGACAGTCTATTTATAGATTTATGAATGTCCGACTACGCCACCCGTGGATTTCGGTCAGAGATAACCGCCGTTGCGAGGCAGACCGCTGAGGCTGGTGTTGGTGTGCAGCACAGGGGTAGGATAACTCCCCACGGGAAGAGTGTAGCCTCAGGGCAGTGTATATGGATGCTGGGGGTGATAGTGCCGGCCACAATAGTAAAAGTTCAGAGCCTGTTTCCAACAGTTCTGGGTCTTTATTGTAGATGTTACTAATGACCCAACAGTAGTACCGGGTAGGAATGGGCCTGGGTATCGGAGAGCATTCGGGGGAGCCCCACCGGTCAGAGTGAGTGTGTATGCCTACCGTTTTCTGTATGCTCTTGCTGACTATCCCCCTTTTCGTGGTGTAATAGCCCATGTCCCTGAGCTGGCCGTGTACTTCTCGCCTGTATGGCTTGCGACTCGGGCCTTGGGTACCTTTTGCTTTCTCCTGCTGTACTGGTCCCTCTGTGTGGCGGAGCCTCCAGGCTTCTTAGGCCAAGGGACCTGAAATCCCTCGCGGGTTGGTTCTCTGCTGCTGGGCTTGCAACCCTGACAGCCTCGGACCCCAATGTCCGGTTGTGTGCTTCTCTCAGCCAGGACCGGCTCTCGTCGCCTCTGTCCCTGGCTTGCAGTTTCTCCTCTGCCTCACGGACTCCTCAGCCGCTGCTGACCCTCTTCTCTGAGAACCCTTCTGGACACTTCAGAAGTGGGTTCTGGTCTCTCTAACCCTGCCCCAGTTCCAGCTTTTATAGGGGCTGCCTGCTCCCCCTACTGGCCCGGGAGGTGCTGCATGCTAATTGTCCCTGACCAGGGAACCTCCCTCCTGCTCTCAGACACAGCCTTTAATATTTGTGGCATCCAGGCCTGGGGTGACACACATCTAATGACCCTGTCTAATAAATCATCTGACGGTTGGGTTGTAGCACAGTTCAGCTATGCTATGCTGAAGAACCCACTGATGCCATCTGAATTTGTACCTTATGATGCTGTCTAGTTTATGAAAAACAAGTGCAGATATGACCCTTTCTCATAAAGTATCCCCCAGACCATCTGACGGCATCATCATTGCCCTGAAAGCTGTTCTATGTTCAGCTCTGCTATACATGCAGGGGAGATCATGATCATAGCTCTATAGATCCGCATGAGCCAATTAAATGTTTTGTAAATAGTAATGAATTGGTCAGATAGTGGTCACCTCATCCATATAAATAAAAACTTTACTGGAATCACACATGAAAAGAACAAATACAAGTTTATGAGTCCATGAAAATCACAGAACGCACATGGATGGCATCAGTGTGGAGTCCGTGTTGTGTCTGTGATTAACTTTGGCTGCAGATCCACATGGAGTTGTCCTGCGGTGCAGATTTTAAATGTGCGACATCTGAATTAAACTGCAGCGTTTCGCTGTGGATTTCACCCATTGCTTTACATAGGATGAATTCCATTGCAAAATTCTGAGCAAATGTGCATGTTAACCATGTGCTTTTTGCCACACATTTTGCCCAAGATTAGCAGCAGGGATTTTTTTTTAATGCAAAATTTAGCTTTTTTTCACTGATTTGCTACACCTGTAATTTTTCCCCGCTTTCTAGTACACCATATGATAAAATGAAAGGTGTCATTCAAAAGTGCAACTTGTACCACAAAAAAAACAAGTTGTGACACAGCTATATCGATGGAAAAATAAAGTTATGGCTCTTGGAAGCAAAGGAGGTAAAAACAAAAGGGCAAAAATGGAAAATTGCCAAGTCCGGAAGGGGTTAAACGGCACATTTTCACAGTGAATGCAAAAAAACAAAGTAATGCAGCCACATGTACAGCAGCGTGTGAGGTCATCCAGTCTACGGAGCATGCAAGTCCCGGTCCTTACGCGTTTCAGAAAACTCGGTTTCCTTTGTCAGAGGAAACTGTTAACAGTTAACTTTTTGCGTTCAGGCACGCCACCGGCTGGAGCTGCCTGTTCCCTACACTGCAGCTCTACGTGCATCTTTTTTTTCGCCGAGGACCTCCGTACACCCACCGAGTGGGGGTCTTCCTGCTCTTCTTTCAAGTGGATGCAACAAAGAACTTTGCTGGACTGCATAGGTAAATAGGGTAATTATCTACTCCATTAGTGTATTGTGCTTATCACTATGTTTCTTCAGGGTTTAACATGTAACTGGATACACATTGATACATATGCTATAATAGCAGGGTGGGCAAATTAGGCTGATCTCCTAACTTCAATTTTTTCCAATTTTTTCTAAATGATCTTTGCAGCCATGTTAGTCACCTGCCCCAAAGCTTGCTATTCGGTGTACAATGCACATATACAATCTCTTTTCTTGTTTTTACTGTTTTTATTGGTGTTCATTTACATGTATACTTATTGTGCTGTTGATGTATACATGAAGTTTTTTGAAATTTAGCACACTTGTTGTGTGTCCTATGTGCTTATGGTTTCTTAAACACATCGAAAGCAGACAAAACAGGTTTTCTATAAAAACGACACAAAGCAGCCCAGTAAGTGATACTGTTCCCATGCGCTTGGTTCTGAACACTACTCTCATCATGGTTCCATGCCTGCGCTGCGTTCAGCACCAGCAGGGACTATGATGAGGGTAGTGGTAGTCTGCTCACGCAGTGTCCTCACCTGTAAAAAAAAAAAAATAAAATAATAAAATCCATGCACTCACTTCTCCTAGGTGTCCCCCACTGTATTCCATGTGACTACTGGACTAGGTGGACCTCCACAATATTAAAGGGGGTTACCCACAATGTTCATTTTTAATTAATGGATCTTAATTTCTGCTATCTTTTTAAGTTTCCCATGATGATGATATAAATGTTCCCCTGCTGTGACCATGCTGCAGCTGTGATCCCATGCTGTCCTGTACACTTTTTTTTTTAATACATTCAATTGTGGAACATATTGATCCAAGATCTATTAATTGAAATGAGCTTGGTTCATGGGACAATCTCAAGACTTGGGCTGCATGGTGATACTTAACTGTGATCTGGGTCTTGCTGCCAAAAATCTCTGCCAATACTAGCATATTACTACCTTTTTTTTTGTTGTGGCCAAAGTCGCCTTGTAGCCCCAGCAGCCAATTGCTGGCCCATTCACAGGATGCTGGGCCACACAACACCTTACCATATCACAACTTAGTGGCTAAAGTCTTTTAAAATAGTCGGTTATGTACTGTGCAATTAGAGCAGGTGTCTGGTAGTTACATGGATGTACAGTGGGTACGGAAAGTATTCAGACCCCTTTAAATTTTTCACACTTTATTTCATTGCAGCCATTTGGTAAATTCTAAAGAGTTCAGTTTTTTTGCTCTCATTAATGTACACTCTGCACCCTATCTTGACTGAAAAAAAAAAAACAGAAATGTAGAAGTTTTTGCAAATTTATTAAAAAAGATAAACTTAAATATCACATGGTCATAAGTATTCAGACCCTTTGCTCAGACACTCATATTTTAGTCACATGCTGTCCATTTCCTTGTGATCCTCCTTGAGATGGTTCTACTCCTTCATTGGAGTCTAGCTGTGTTTAATTAAACTGATAGGACTTGATTTGGAAAGGCACACACCTGTCTATATAAGACCTCACAGCTCACAGTGCATGTCAGACCAAATGAAAATCATGAGCTCAAAAGGAACTGCCCAAGGAGCTCAGAGACAAAATTGTGGCAAGGCACAGATCTGGATAAGGTTACAAACGAATTTCTGCTGTACTCAAGGATCCTAAGAGCACAGTGGCCTCCATAATCCTTAAATGGAAGAAGTTTGGGACCACCAGAAGACTTCCTAGACCTGGCTGACCAGCCAAACTGAGCAATTGTGGGAGAAGAGCTTTGGTGAGAGGTAAAGAACCCCAAAATCACCGTGGCTGAGCTCCAGAGATGCAGTAGGGAGATGGGAGAAAGTTCCACAAAGTCAACTCTCACTGCAGCCCTCCACCAGTCGGGCCTTTATGGCAGAGTGGCTCGACGGAAGCCTCTCCTCAGTGCAAGACATATGAAAGCCAGCATAGAGTTTGCTCAAAAACACATGAAGGACTCCCAGACTATGAGAAATAAGAATCTCTGGTCTAATGAGATGAAGATAGAACTTTTTGGTGATAATTCTAAGCGGTATGTGTGGAGAAAACCAGCACTGCTCATCACCTGCCAATACAATCCCAAAAGTGAAACATGGTGGTGGCAGCATCATGCTATGGGGGGTGTTTTTCAGCTGCAGGGACAGGATGACTGGTTGCAATTGAAAGAAACTTTTTTTTTTAATGAAGTGACAGCATTTTAACTAAAATTTTGTTTTCCCGCTGTTAAACCTGCTGATACAGATTTTAGTTTCATAAGTTTGTCCTGTTACCGATATATTTTGTTTTTATTTAATTCACAATGTAGAGAGTGGGGTATTAAAGGCATTTCAATTTAGTTCTGTAATGTCAGGAATTTTTCAGAAAACAAATAAAGATGGACTGAAATCTGGTGTCATTTTTCTTCTATATTGAACACTTGCAATGTTTAATAAGCCCCCACAAAGCCAGGGGCGGACATACCGTCCCGGCCCGAAGGTGGAGAGGGGCCCTTGCAGGCAGGAGCATGTGAGAGTGTGAAATGTGATAACAGCAGGAGAGCACTAGGACCCTGTGACTTTTGCCTGGCTGAGCTCAGAGGAGGGGCAGTGCAAGAAACTCTATGTGTTCTAAGAGTGTCTGAGGTGTGAGAGGCTAGATAGGAAGTCTGTGAGAACGGAGCTGCAGGAAGATGCTGTCTTTACACGCTTCCCTGTGGAGTTTGTTTACCCCTTTCTCTCTTTAAGAACAAGTGCTGAGCTGGGGAAAGCTGTGTGGCTCTGTGGAGTTTTGTCGAAGTCCATGCTGAGTGAATTAGAGACTTTGTGCTGGAGGAGTCACGTGTCGAGTGATAAAGGAAGGGACTGAGGAATCCATTTCTGTGACGGAGCACATGGTTGGTGTACTGAATAAGAGTGAGAGACTTCGGGAGGAAAGAAGGTTTCTGGTGCCATTTCTACTGAGAGGATATTGACAAGCCTTTGTGAAGAGATCTTCCCAGACCTTAATCTGAGGCTACAGGACTAAAGTCCCCGGCGTGTGGGCTCGGCATCGGCCGACAAGACAAGGAATTTTTGCTGTTTTTGTGAACTTTGTTTTTGTTTTGGTGCCAAAGGTTTCCGGGACTAGCTGCAGCCACCGTGATTCACAGGCCTGTGATAGACTGCATCTGAGGTTAACGGTACCATAATTTTAAGATACCTGGGTATCCTGATAATAAGGGTATAAGAGCAATTGATATAGTTTCGTGCATTATTATTGTTAATAGTGGTAGGATTGTATTCAGTGTGCCATCTCAGGGGGTCCCCATATACCACCCTCACTAGACTGACTTTGTGTTTAGGTAAAATTGTTCCAGATCACTAGAATAATTCACATAAACTGGAAACCTTGAGATTGGCACATTGATTTCAGCTCTTGCTGATTGTGTGTATCTAGTAGAGACAGTGTCCCAGGCAGAACCTTAGACTGATTCATTCAATACTGAATTTTAGTCTAATCCCTGTTTTAGTAAAGAAAGTGTTGTTTATTTCTGTCTCTGTCTCAGTTTGTGACTCACTGGATCTCTCTCAGACCCCCGGTCATTACAAGCGTACTGCCCATAAGGGCAGACAACGCAGCCATTCAGTCCATATTATGGGCAGAAGAGGGGCCCTATGTCAAGCAGCACCGGGCCCCTTTCACTCCTGCCCCTAATCATTCTGACCCCGGGGAGAGAGCGGAGCACACAGCGCAGAGAGCAGGGCTACAAACAGGGGGCGTGTCCTGCAGGGAGAGAGACGCTGGCCAATGAACGCTTTCCTCATCAGACTGAGGAGAGCGCTCATTGGCTGCAGCCTCTGGCTCCTGCACGGCGCCCAATAGTAAGTGTTCACCTCACCTGCAGTCAGGGTCCCCGGGCTGCACAGCACACAGAGGCCATAGTGGAGGAAGAGCAGGAGTGACTGTGCTTCTGCTGCTCCCTCCGGTCCTTCCAGCAGTAGCTGCTGACAGAGAAGAGGTGGGAGATTAGGCTCACTGCACAGGACAGCACAGCAGCAGGGGCTGATGTCAGTATACTGTGTCCCCATCCCCCACAGTGGTGTCTGAAGCCCTCTCCACTTCATCTCTGAGCTATGTGGCAGAACTCATGCACAGCTCACATCTGAACACCTGGTATCATAGATTAGTGCATGTATGTATAGGTGTGTGTGTATACATGTGTGTCTATATAACTGTGTGTATACGTGTGTGTGTGTATATATATGTGTGTGTATGTACTGTATATGTATATATGTGTATCAATACAGTATATGTATGTACGGTGTATGGTATATGTGTATGTATGGTATATGTGTGTATAGATATATGTATGTACGGTATACGTGTGTGTGTATGTGACGCGCCCCCTGGGCCAGTGCTGTAGGGGATACCCGGAGCCGGATCTGTATGGGGGTAGTAGTCCTTGTGGCGGTGACCCGGTCCGTGCCCAGGGTGTCAAACTAAGTGGCAGTCTATGGCAGTAGATGTTGTTAAGTGTCGACTACGCCACCCGTTGAGTGCGGCTTTGAAGCCGCCGCTGCAGAGCAGTCCGCTGAGGCCGGTGGTATATGTGCAGCAGTGATGGTATAACCCCCAACGGGAGGGGTATGGCCTCAGGGCAGCAGGTGTGGATGATGGGGGTTGTGATGATGCAGAAAGAAGATTCAGAGTCAGGAGATGCAGTTCAGGGTTTTTACTTACTGGTGTTCTTTTGGTCACTCTGGCCTTGAGTGACCACCCGAGCCGTACTGCGTCCACCAGGTGCGGGACTCGGCTAACCCCCAGGCAGTTCCGGAGCGTGGTCCTGAGCTTCCTTCTCACTCTCTTTCTCCTGGCCGTCCCCACCAGGGATCCACCTCTGTCCAGCTCCCTCGGGCCTCTTAGTGGTTGAACCTTCTCTGGCTTCCCTGGCCCTACTCGTGGTGTGCCTTCCTGGTGGATATGGTGAGGGTCGTGGCAAAACTTGCCCACGACCTCCGGTTCCTGGTTAAGGGTTACTTCTGCCTCCGCCAGCTTGGGATCCGGTGCCCTCTTCTGCCAACCCTTCACCCTTTCTGGTCTGATTCTGGGATCTTAGGGTTCCCTCTGTCTCTGCTTCTCTGGGCCTTTTTTCCTCCTCTCTCTCTTCACTGCAGGCTTTGCTCTGGAGCTGGGCCCAGCCGGAGCCACAGCTCCCTGTCAGCCCTTCTGGCTGAGCTCCTCTGCTCTGCTCCTCCTCTGACTAAAGACAAAGACCCTATTCTAAGATGGTGCCCACCTTATATACTCCCTCTATGTGTGAGCCCAGGTGACCAGCACCCAATGAGCTCCTAGCTTTACCCAGACTGCTCCCCCTATCTGCCCCTACACTACTGGGATGTTCCACCCCCCTCCCACTCCAGCCAGGGACAGACGCTGTCGTACCTGCACATATACTGGTGGGAGTACCGTTGTTCTGTCCCCCGGAAATGGGATGTATGTAGTGCATGCAGCCTACTGAGTTCAGTCCCACACTCCATCCTTATCCGGGAGTGGAATACCACACCTCTGGGTCGAGGTGCAATACCCCTGTAGCAGCCGAGTCCTCAGGGTGCTACATATGTACAGTGTGTGTGTATGTACAGTATATGTATGTGTGTGTTTATGTATATGTTTGTGTGTGTGAACATATTTGTTTTCAGTTCATGTATTATACTGTGATTGTAAAGAATAGAAGAATAAACCTGGCTCTTTAAAGGGTTATTCACCAAATAATCAAGGTATCCTCAATCCATCGGATCGGGAATAACTTGCTGGTCACTGGGGATTGGACCACTGGGCCCCCCAGAGATTCTGGGAACAGAGCTCTGCAGTGTCGTCCTGAATGGAGCAGAGTTGTGCCTGTTTGGCCTCTGCTCTATTCATTATCTATGAGCTGCTGAGCGCTGCGCTCGGTTATTTCCATCAGCTCCATAGACAATGAATAAAGTAGATACCAGATGATACAGATACCAGACATATATTATATACATGGTTGGAATTTGCCGGTTCCAGACATTATCACGTAACCATGAGGATGCGCTTTTCACACTTGCTGTCATGTGTCAACTAGAGAGTCTCAGCCATATCTTGCAATGTTCTATTCACCAACATAGCTGACACTCTAGTTGTCACCTGACTGCAAGTCTGACTGTGCTGGAACCAGCAGAACCGAATCTTTATCTTTACTGATATATATATATATAATTTGTCTCCATGTCAGTGAAAATATATATTTTTAGAGGTGTGGAGGGGCCCATTTACTATGGAGCCCTGTGATTTCTATCCACACCCCTGCTTACAGGGCGGCAATAATGACGGTATCCTGGCTTGTTGCTCGGAGCCCCAGGCTTCGGGGGTCTCACGGCCAGATTTCCCTGATCATAAGCGGCATGCTAGGCAGCGAGGGGGACCCAGGCACATTTCTTGCACAGGGGCCCCAAGCTGTCAATGTCCACCAGGAGCGGACTCAGACTGTAGTGGGCCCCTGTGCAAGAAATTTTTGCCCCCCTCCTGCCCTTCATAGGGCAACAAAGTTATGTAAACATGACACCCCCCATGTGCATCTCTCACACCCACATGTGCATCTCTCATCCCCCATGTGCAGCTCTCATCCCCCCCATGCATCTCTCATCCCCCCATGTGCATCTCATCCCCCCATGCATCTTTCACGCATCTTTCATCCCCCCCATGTGCAGCTCTCATCCCCCCATGTGCATCTTATCCCCCCCGTGCATCTCTCATTCCCCCATGCATCTCTGATTCCCCCCCACTCCTAGTTAATTAATTGTATTTAAAAAAAATAAATAAAACTTGTTATACTTACCCCCATGGATCCCTGCAGAATCCTGGCGCTCATCCACGTCGCTGCCACCAGGTTCACCTGACTTCCAGCGCCGTCACATGACCGGAAGTCAGGGGAATCATGAAGGCGCTGGCGCAGCAGCGCTGCACTGCTACACAGAGGAAAGCAGCGCTGAGATGTCCCGGCACTTAACGCTCAGCATGGGGCCGGGGGCCCAGGGCCGGCTCCAGGTTTTTTGTGGGCCCCGGGTGAAAGAGTCTCAGTGGGCCCCTTTAACACATACCACGATTCATGATGCACAGATACCGCAGAGAAATATATGTATAGTACAATGCAAAGATTTCACTTCTTACATAGTGATATCTATTGTAAATTCCACAATAGCTCAGAAACCAGCGACTCGCTCCACACAGTATACTGGCCCCCATAAAATGCTCCATACAGGAGACTGGCCCCCATAAACGCTCCATACAGGATACTGGTCCCCATATAATACCTTATACAGAATACTGGCCCCCATATAACGCTCCATACAGAATACTGGCCCCCATATAACGCTCCATACAGAATACTGGCCCCCATATAATGCTCCATACAGAGTACTGGCCCCCATAAAATGCCCCATACAGAATACTGGCCCCCACAAAATGCTCCATACAGAATACTGACCCCCATATAACGCTCCATAAGGAATACTGGCCCCCATATAACACTCCATACAGGATTTTGGCCCCCATATAACGCTCCATACGGAATACTGGCCCCCATATAACGCTCCATACAGAATACTGGCCGCCATATAACGCTCTATGCAGCATACTGGCCCCAATATAACACTCCATGCAGGATACTGGCCCCCATATAACGCTCCATGCAGGATACTGGCCCCCATAAAATGCTCCATACAGAATACTGGCCCCCATAAAATGCTCCATACAGGATACTGGTCCCCATATAACGCTCCATACAGAATACTGGCTCCCATATAACGCTCCATACAGGATACTGGCCCCCATATAATACCCTATACAGAATATTGGCCCCCATATAACGCTCCATACAGAATACTGGCCCCCATATAATGCTCCATACAGAATACTGGCCCCCATATAATACTCCATACAGAATACTGGCCCCCATAATATGATCCATACAGAATACTGGCCCCCATAAAATGCTCCATACAGAATACTGGCCCCCATATAACGCTCTATATGGAATACTGGCCCCCATATAACGCTCCATACAGAATATTGGCCCCCATATAACGCTCCATGCAGGATACTGGCCCCCATATAACGCTCCATGCAGGATACTGACCCCCATATAACGCTCCATACAGAATACTGGCCCCCATATAATGCTCCATGCAGGCAGTTCCCCCCACATAATGCCCCACGCAGGCTGTTCCCCCCACATAATGCCCCACGCAGGCTGATCCCCCCCACATAATGCCCCATGCAGGCTGTTCCCCCCCCATATAGGATGTCACCCCCCTTATAATGCCCCATGCAGGATGACACCCCCCCTTCCTTATAATGCCACATTCAGGATGTCACACACACCCCCTCCCTTATAATGCCCCATGCAGGATGTCACACACACCCCCCTCCCTTATAATGCCCCATGCAGGATGTCACACCCCCCTTATAATGCCCCATGCAGGATGTCACACTCCCCCTCCCTTATAATGCTCCATGCAGTATGTCACTCCCCCCCCGTTATTATGCCCCATGCAGGATGTCACCCCCCCCTTATAATGCCCCATGCAGGATTTCACACACCCCCACCTCACCCCCCTCCCTTATACTGCCACAGGCCTCCATACAATAAAAAAAGAAATCCAATACTCACCTCACGTCTCACCTGCTGCCGCTGCTCCGGACTCATCAGCGTCGCCGGCCTCATCTCGCTCTGCGCTGTGACTGCTCAGGAGAGAGTGCGGTGTAAAGACGTCACCGCGCCCTCTGACCTGAGACATCACAGTGCAGCAGCCGCGGCGGATGCAGGAGCTGCTGCGGAGGCACGGGGAAGGGTAAGTATTGTGCCGGGTGCCAGGGCCCTGAGCAAGCGGGGGGGGGGAGCGGGGGCTGACACCGCTCTCCTCCGCTCACGGGTCCCATAGCACGCGGTGAGGGCCCCTGCCTGCTCAGGGCCCCGGCATTTGCCCGGGTGCTGACGCCGGCCCTACGGGGGCCC
The DNA here is from genome assembly GCF_046119375.1 of Phyllobates terribilis. NCBI lineage: Eukaryota > Metazoa > Chordata > Amphibia > Anura > Dendrobatidae > Phyllobates > Phyllobates terribilis. Next base: position 147,233,209 of record NW_027362762.1, read on the forward strand.
CATGAGGAGACGCACAAGAGGGGGGCCCCAACGGGGCTCCGAGGGGGCCCCGACCGGCCAGGCCCCATACTGGAGTCAGGACAGTCATGCCCTGATGGAGGCTGGAGGGGCCTCCTCTCCCTCGGGGCCCCCATTCAATGAACAGGCTGCACGGGCGGTAGGTCCGCCCCTGATGTCCACCCCTGCACAAAGCAGTGTGACTAATGTAAAAGACTGGAACGGTACTAATAAAGGGTAAATGATAACAGAACTGTTAGTTTGTGGATACTAGTCACACCGACCTCCAGAATAAAAATCCTAATGTTGTCCAGCTGCTTTTTAGAGGGTACTTCAATGGATCACTTTCTGATTTGAGAATTGTAATTGCTATTAAGAATTTGTTTAGCCGGATTTCATCCCCAAGCTATGCATGTGCATCATTCACAGAAAAGTCCAGCAATACTTTGCATTTCTCAGGAACAGACTGACTATGTAGTGTTTGAATATATATGCAAAGTGCTTTAGTCGGGGGCAATCTCTCCTCAAGCCTCTTGTCACTTAGTTGCAAACAAGTAGAAGATGATGAGTTTACCACTGTAACGGGTCTGGGAGGCGGAACCTCTGAGCTACTATACAAGGGGGCGGTCCTTGTAAGGGAGCTGGTGGCGACCAGGGAAGACGGGCAGGCAGTCACAGCAGGTGACCGGGACAGTCTCTGAGTGAACGGGCTGGAGGTCACGGCAAGTGACCGGGGCAGTCTCTGGATGAACGGGCAGGAGGTCACGGCAAGTGACCGGGGCAGTCTCTGGATGAACGGGCAGGAGGTCACGGCAAGTGACCGGGGCAGTCTCTGGATGAACGGGCAGGAGGTCACGGCAAATGACCGGGGCAGTCTCTGGGTTAAGGGTTGGTATGACCTGTGGCGGCTGATGGTAGACGTGAGCTCCCAGGTGAGCAGGCGAGAGTCTCTGGATAAACGGGTGGTCACAGCATGTGACGGCGGAGCCTCCAGGAAGACCAACAGACAGGCGGCAGATGAGCGCTCCCAGGTGAGCGGGCAGAAGTCTCTGGACAGGCGGGTGGTCTCAGCATGTGACGGCAGAGCCTTCAGGTAGGCTAACAGACAGGCAGCAGATGAGCGCTCCCAGGTGAGCGGGCAGTAGTCACTGGACAGGCAGGTGGTCACAGCACGTGACGGCGGAGCCTCCAGGTAGGCTAGCAGACAGGCAGCAGATGAGCGCTCCCAGATGAGCGGGCAGGAGTCACTGGACAGGCAGGTGGTCACAGCACGTGACGGCAGAGCCTCCAGGTAGGCTAGCAGGCAGGTAGCAGATGTGCGCTCCCAGGTGAGCGGGCAAGCTGGTCCATAGACAGACTGACAGGAGTTGGAAGGCAGACCGTCGGACCTCAGGCAAGCAGGCAGGTAGCTGATGTGCGCTCCCAGGTGAGCGGGCAAGCTGGTCCTTAGACAGACTGACAGGAGTTGTAAGGCAGACCGTCGGACCTCAGGCTAGCAGGCAGGTAGCAGAATATCAGGCAGGAATAAGACAGCAAGCTGGCAGGAATCTGGCAGGTATCTGGCAGGTAACTGGCAACGGGACCTGAGGGCTGAAGCAGAGTAGTGAACAGTGCAACAACATTGCTCGGGCACCTCCATTTTGGAGGAGGTGCCTTATATATGGTGAAGTCCTCCGGCCATTGGCCGGGGACTCCTTAGGACGGCGCGCGCGGCCCCTTTAAGAGGGAGGGAGAGCGCGCGCGCGTGCCCTAAGCACAGTGGCCGGGAAGGAGCGCGCGCTGCCAGCAGAGCGGGAGGAGGACGCCGGGCACGGAGCAGAGAGGTGAGGGGAACAGCGTCCCTGCCTAGCAGAGGGCAGGGACGCCGGCGCTACAGTACCCCCCCCCCCTTTAGGCCCCCCCTTTTTTAGGCCAGACAGAAATTTAGCAAGGATAAGAGGGGCATGGATGTTCTCCCGGGGCTCCCACGTTCTCTCCTCAGGACCAAACCCCTTCCAATCTACTAGAAAAAAGGTCTTTCCTCTTACCCTTTTGGTGGCAAGAATGTTCTCTACCTCAAACTCGTCCTCAGCAGAAACCGGAGCAGGAGGCGTACCTGTAGACTTGGAAAAAGAGTTAAGAACCACAGGTTTGAGGAGAGATACATGGAAGGAGTTAGGGATCCGTAAGTTGGCCGGGAGTTTCAATTTATAGGCCACCGGGTTGATCTGACTGATGACCTCCAGAGGACCGATGAACCGAGGCCCTAACTTGTAAGAAGGTATCTTGAGTCGGACATATTTAGAAGAGAGCCAGACTTTATCTCCAGGATGAAATTGTGGAGGATCCAGGCGTTTTTTGTCTGCGTGTCTTTTCATCCGTTCGGACGACTGAAGGAGTGCGGATCGGGTACTCTCCCAAATGGTGGAAAATTTGCTAACGAGAGATTCCGCAGCCGGGTTGTCCACAGAGGTGGAGACAGGAAAAGGAATCCGAGGATGCTGACCGAAGACTACAAAAAACGGGGATTTGGAGGAGGATTCGCTCTCGTGATTGTTATAAGAGAACTCGGCCCATGGTAGGAGATCCACCCAGTCTGAATGATGGGCATTAACGAAGTGCCGGAGGTAACTGGTCAGGTTCTGATTGATCCGCTCCACTTGACCATTGGACTGTGGGTGGTAAGCGGAAGAGAAGTCCAGGGTGACGTCTAGCAGTTTACAAGTGGCTCTCCAGAAGCGTGAGGTGAACTGTACCCCACGATCCGACACGATATGGAGGGGCAGGCCATGAAGACGAAAGATGTGACGAATAAAGTCTTTAGCTAGCTCGGGTGCAGACGGGAGGCCTGGCAGGGGAACGAAATGAGCCATCTTGGAGAAGCGGTCAGCGACCACCCAAATGACCGTACAACCGGCAGAGACTGGGAGGTCAGTTATAAAGTCCATTGCTATATGCTGCCAGGGGGCAGCAGGTACAGAAAGCGGAAGGAGGCGACCGGCTGGCAGATGTCTCGGAACCTTGTTGCGGGCGCAGGACACACAGGCAGAAACAAAGTCTATTACGTCCTTGTGCAGGGTAGGCCACCAGTAGTGCCGGGTAATAAGCTGGAGGGTCTTTTTCTGACCGGCGTGGCCAGCCAGTTTAGACGAGTGACCCCAGTGAAGGATCTTCTCCCGATCAGGTACTGATACGAACGTCTTTCCGAGAGGGAGACGATTTAGACTCACGGGAGCCACCTGCATTACTCTGGCGGGATCGATGATGTGTTTCGGATCTTCCTCGAGATCAGACACCAGAAAGGATCGAGACAAGGCGTCCGCCTTGACGTTTTTGTCAGCCGGGCGAAAATGAAGAACAAAATCAAAGCGAGCAAAAAACAAGGACCATCGGGCTTGGCGCGGGTTAAGTCTCTGGGCATGCTGGAGGTAAGCCAAGTTCTTGTGGTCAGTGTAAATTATTACCGGGTAAAGAGCCCCCTCGAGCAGGTAACGCCACTCCTCCAATGCCAGTTTGATGGCCAATAACTCTCGGTCTCCTATGGAATAATTGCGCTCTGAGGAGGAGAAGAGTTTAGAGAAGAAGCCGCAAGTTACCATCCTCCCGGAAGATGATTTTTGAGTAAGTACCGCTCCGGCTCCAGAGGAGGAGGCGTCAACTTCCAGGAAGAACTGCTTGTTGCCGTCTGGGCGATGCAGCACCGGGGCGGAAGAGAAGGCCTGTTTTAAGGAAAGAAAGGCCTCCTCTGCTTCGGGCGGCCACTCTTTGGGATTAGTACCCTTACGGGTGAGCGCGGAAATTGGGGCAGTCCGGGAAGAGGCGGTAGTAGTTGGCGAAGCCCAGGAACCGCTGAATGGCCTTCAACCCCTCCGGTCGAGGCCATTTCTCGATGGCAGACAGTTTCTCTGGATCCATTCGTAGGCCGGTCTGAGAAATAATGTAGCCCAAAAACGGAAGCGAGGTCTGCTCAAAGAGGCACTTCTCGTATTTAGCGAAGAGGTGATTCTGCCTGAGCCTGAGCAGGACCTGACGAACGTCCCTCCGGTGAGTCTGGAGATCCGGAGAGAAGACCAAGATGTCGTCCAGGTACACCACTACGCAGGAGTAGAGAAGGTCCCGGAAGATGTCATTGACCAACTCTTGAAAGACGGCAGGAGCGTTACAGAGACCAAAGGGCATTACCAGATATTCATAGTGGCCGTCCCGGGTGTTGAATGCCGTCTTCCATTCATCCCCCTGACGGATACGAACCAGGTTGTACGCCCCACGGAGGTCCAGTTTGGTGAAGATTCTAGCCCCCTTCAGACGATCAAATAACTCCGGAATGAGCGGAAGGGGGTACTTATTCTTCACCGTGATCTGGTTAAGGCCTCTATAGTCTATACAGGGATGGAGAGAGCCGTCCTTCTTTTTGACGAAAAAGAAGCCTGCTCCCGCCGGGGAGGTAGATTTCCGGATGAATCCCCTGGCCAGATTCTCCTCAATATATTCAGACATCGACCGGGTCTCAGCAGCGGATAATGGATAAATACGCCCGCGGGGAGGAGTAGTACCGGGTAACAGGTCGATAGGGCAGTCGTATGGTCTATGAGGGGGTAGTGTCTCTGCCTCCTTTTTATTAAAGACATCAGTATAAGACCAATAAGGAATCGGAAGTCCAGGTAGATTAGCTGGGGTAGGAGAAGGACGGTCGGGATGGACGGGAACCAGACAGGTCTTATGGCAGTCCTGTCCCCAGCGAAGGACTTCTCTGGTCTGCCAGTCAAGCACGGGTGCATGTCTCTGGAGCCAAGGTAAACCTAGCAAGAGGGTGTGAGAGAGTCCAGGCAGAACATGAAAGGAGATACTCTCAGAATGCAGCATTCCCACCTGCAGAGTAATGGATTCGGTGATGAGTTGGATGGGGCGTGGTAAGAGACCCCCATCCACGGCAGCAACAGACAAGGGTACAGCCAGAGGTTTGGTGGGGATGCGGTATATCTCTACCAGGGACTGTGAAATAAGATTCCCGGCTGCTCCAGAGTCAAGTTGGGCTAGTTCGAAATAACGGTTCTCCTCGCAGACGATTGAGACTGACAGCAGCAGAGATGGAGAGGATTTATTCTTGTCTAGGTCGACCTCTCTGAGCGAACCTAGACACAGGCGTTTCCCGACCTCTCCGGGCAGGCACGGATCCGGTGCTCCTTACTGCCACAGTAGAAGCAGCTCCCCTCGGCACGGCGTAAGTCCTGAAGGGTTTTGACCATCTTGGTCTGGTCGACCTGCATAGGCTCAGGAGAGTGTACCTGGGGAGAGACGGAGGGAGTGACGGGTTTCTGAAAAGTAGGAGCTAGACGTGGAAACCTCCTCTCACGGATGACCTCTTTGGCACGCTCCTAGAACCGTAGGTCAGTTCGGGTGGCAAGAGTTATTAGGTCATCGAGAGTGGTAGGAATGTCCCGACCGGCAAGTTCATCTTTAATACGGCCGGACAGACCCTCCCAGAAGACGGATAAAAGAGCGTCGTTATCCCAGGCCAGCTCCGAGGCAAGGGTACGGAACCGTATGGCATATTGGCCCACGGTGAGACTTCCCTGACGGAGGCGTAGCAGTGATGATGCGGATGAGGTCCTCCGTCCGGGTTCGTCGAAGACTTTCCGGAAAGCCGTGAGAAAGGCAGGCAAGTCGGACACCAGGGGGGGTCTCCTCTCTCCCATAGAGGATTTAGCCAGGCCAGGGCCTCCCCGGTGAGATGGGACATGATGAAGGCAATTTTGGCCCGGTCGGAGTTAAACTGGTGGGACAGGAGTTCAAAGTGCAGGGTGCACTGATTTATGAAGCCCCGAGCCTGGGCGGAGTCGCCTCCGAAGCGAGGAGGTGCAGAAAGCCGGGGTCCGGGGTAGGATACCATGGTATTAGTGGGCAGCGGAGCTGCCGGATTGCGAGTCATGGCACTGGCGGAGGTTGCTGGCGGAGCAGTCAGAGAGTCCAGGCGAGAATTGACATTCCGCAGGTGACCCAGGATGGACTCCTGTTGGGACCTCTGACGGGACAGTTCATGACACAGGTCTGAGAGCGAGGGAGCTTGGGTGCCACCGGGTTCCGTGGCCCGAGCAAACTGTAACGGGTCTGGGAGGCGGAACCTCTGAGCTACTATACAAGGGGGCGGTCCTTGTAAGGGAGCGGGTGGCGACCAGGGAAGACGGGCAGGCAGTCACAGCAGGTGACCGGGACAGTCTCTGAGTGAACGGGCTGGAGGTCACGGCAAGTGACCGGGGCAGTCTCTGGATGAACGGGCAGGAGGTCACGGCAAGTGACCGGGGCAGTCTCTGGATGAACGGGCAGGAGGTCACGGCAAGTGACCGGGGCAGTCTCTGGATGAACGGGCAGGAGGTCACGGCAAATGACCGGGGCAGTCTCTGGGTAAAGGGTTGGTATGACCTGTGGCGGCTGATGGTAGACGTGAGCTCCCAGGTGAGCAGGCGAGAGTCTCTGGATAAACGGGTGGTCACAGCATGTGACGGCGGAGCCTCCAGGAAGACCAACAGACAGGCGGCAGATGAGCGCTCCCAGGTGAGCGGGCAGAAGTCTCTGGACAGGCGGGTGGTCACAGCACGTGACGGCAGAGCCTCCAGGTAGGCTAGCAGACAGGCAGCAGATGAGCGCTCCCAGGTGAGCGGGCAGGAGTCACTGGACAGGCAGGTGGTCACAGCACGTGACGGCGGAGCCTCCAGGTAGGCTAGCAGACAGGCAGCAGATGAGCGCTCCCAGGTGAGCGGGCAGGAGTCACTGGACAGGCAGGTGGTCACAGCACGTGACGGCGGAGCCTCCAGGTAGGCTAGCAGGCAGGTAGCAGATGTGCGCTCCCAGGTGAGCGGGCAAGCTGGTCCATAGACAGACTGACAGGAGTTGGAAGGCAGACCGTCGGACCTCAGGCAAGCAGGCAGGTAGCTGATGTGTGCTCCCAGGTGAGCGGGCAAGCTGGTCCTTAGACAGACTGACAGGAGTTGTAAGGCAGACCGTCGGACCTCAGGCTAGCAGGCAGGTAGCAGAATATCAGGCAGGAATAAGACAGCAAGCTGGCAGGAATCTGGCAGGTAACTGGCAACGGGACCTGAGGGCTGAAGCAGAGTAGTGAACAGTGCAACAACATTGCTCGGGCACCTCCATTTTGGAGGAGGTGCCTTATATATGGTGAAGTCCTCCGGTCATTGGCCGGGGACTCCTTAGGACGGCGCGCGCGGCCCCTTTAAGAGGGAGGGAGAGCGCGCGCGCCCTAAGCACAGTGGCCGGGAAGGAGCGCGCGCTGCCAGCAGAGCGGGAGGAGGACGCCGGACACGGAGCAGAGAGGTGAGGGGAACAGCGTCCCTGCCTAGCAGAGGGCAGGGACGCCGGCGCTACAACCACTTTGTTGTAAAATCAAATCCTGGAACCACATCAGTGGGTGCTGAATCCTGCTGGTGATCAGCAAACTATGAAATATATATTTTTTTTAAGTAAAACTATTAGTAATATCATTAAAAATGTATTGGTAATTCATTAAACAGCATTCTACATGAATAGAGAACTGAGATCACCTTGAGCTCTATTACCTGTCCGGTGATGCTTTCTCCTGCCTGACAGCTTATGTGCCGTGGTGTTGGGGCGAGGCTCTAACTGCGTTTTAAGATCGTTCTTTAAGCATGCCTAAATAATAAGGTGCTAGTTGCACCCTTGGTATGGCTGGGTAGTTCGGTGCACTTTTCCCACCTACTTGTTTTTCATTTACTCTCCTCTGCCTCCTGTAAAACCAGTAATGTCAATCAAGGAAGAGGAGATTGTAAACAGCCCACATAAAGCATGTTTGTTTTTTGTTTTTTTACACAAGCTTTTAGTTCAAAGTAGCCTAACAAAGGCATATTGTTGGTTTTTGGCAAAGTAGTAATTTGGTAAAGTAGCTGACGGTGCCCTTTTAAAGGGAATGTGTCCACCCTCCTGGGCGATATCAGACCTCTCCTAGGGACATACAGGTGATAGAAAAGTAAATCTATACTTACCTGTATGGCCATAGTAGGGGTCTGATTGCAGAGAAATCTGGTTTTATAAAGTCTGCTTTCCAGAGGCTTGGCGTCCGTGCGACGCCAAGCAAACCCCTCCAATCTGCTTACTATTCCCCTAAATCGCCGCCTCTGTGCTAAATTACCATATCCCTCCCCCTCCCCTGCACGGCACAGGGTCCTGTGACTGCCCTGTGACAGGCCCTGCTCTGCCTACCCTGTATGGCCATAGTAGAGGTCTGATATAGAGATTCCCTTCAACCTCCACCCACAGCGGGTCAATGGTTGAACAGCTGTGTAACAAAGTCATGGGTTTTTAGCCCAAAAGGGAAGACTTTCAGATTGTTGTAACTTATTCTTAGCATAGTGCCCAAAGGCCTGATCATAATGGTTTGCTTAATGAAGTGACTGATTTGGAATCAGAGTAACTATCCAAGATGCTTCATTAAGAGAGTACACTGAAGGAAATGTGCACATGATGTCTTAAAATCGTGATCTTCTAGAAGGACAGGTAAGGGTCTCACTAAATGCTGATATGGCGGCCTGCTGTGCACTGGTGCCACAGAACCCAGAAGGGTGCATGGATGTAGTTCTCCACAAGAGGCCCTCACACATTCACACACCTCCACCCTACCACCTCAGACCAGCAGAGGGAGCCCGTTAGGGATATATAAAGGGAGGGTGGAGATAGGCAGCTCAGTCAGAAGTTAGTTAGTCTCTCAGACACAGAAAGGGACAGAGCTCAGAGTTGAGCAGAGAGCGTGCTGACGCTCAGAGAGCAGCAAGCTGGCTGCTGTGCTTAGGCGAGCCAAGGCCTACAGCACGTGTGAAGGCCTAGTGAGGGCCCTGAGTGTGGCTGAAGGCGAGAGGAGAAGGAAGAAGTAGCGAGGGGGTAGAGGAGCATACTAGGCTCACCCTGATATATATACTGGACACCGGGTCCGCGCCTACGGGGACCCTTTATACCAGTAGGGACCACCGGAACCCCTGGAGGACTACAGGTCCCAGGTTCACCAAATGCTGATTGCAGTACTAGGGCTAGGAGTCACGGAGGCCCCAGCGACCAGGGAGAGTGATCTCCAAGAAAAGTCCCTACCACCAAGTCAACAGGTGCAAAGAGAGACAGTAACCAAGCTAGGCCTAGCTCCAGGCAGGTCAGAAGCTTAGCGAGTAAAGCCACGGATCAGGAGGCCCTATACCCACTCACTGGGGAGAGTCCAAAAGTGCGCCCTTCGTCCGGAGTACCCTGAACCGTGCCTGCACCATCACCAATAAAGGTACTGAAGCTTAGCCCCGTGTGAGTGTGCGTCTTTCCTCCGGGACCATCCTGCCGTCTCTCCCCCGCATCCACCATCTATCCCTACACTGCCCTGGGGCTAGCTCTACCTGTGGAGAGCCATACTATCCCTGCTGCCGTAACACCAGCTCCAGAGGACTGCTCCGCAGCGGCGGAACCCTTTTGCCGCATTCCACAGGTGGCGTCACGAACTTTCCAAATCCCCAATATATAATTTCCCCTTTATACTGACCGCCCTGGGTCACGGACCGGGCCAGCCACCGTGATATCCCCCACCGGCATACGCAGAGGCCCAGCTGCCAAGTACCCCACGGCCCAGGGGGCGCGTTAGCCTTGGCGTCACGAACAGAATTCTGTGCCCGTTGCCACCGGGTACTGTGCGCCTTAAAAGACTGTAATACTCACTGTGGTGAAGGTTTCCCGCCATTCCCGAGATTTCTCGCCATTGTCCGCCATCTTCCTGTCGCCATGCGGGAAGAAGAGGGGCGTAACCGCGGGAATCGGAGAGGCGTAAACGCTGGAAGCGCGCAAAGCCCAGGACACGCCCCGCCCCTGACGTCGAATCAGAAAGTGTCAGGTCCTGGAAGGAGCCCAGAGGATGCTCTGACGTCAGACGCGAGCGACGCAAGGTCCTGGAAGAAGACCGTCGCCCGCGGAGCTGCGGCCTACCTGATAAGCCGTGAAGAAGGAAGGCTCCAGTTCACTAGGGGGGCGCAACCATGGCCGACGACCAGCGAGCCACCGGAGCACCGGCTAACGCTCCTGATGCCCAACCCGTGCCCGGCGCTGCACAGGCCGGAGCGGTCGCTCCACCAGCAGGGGTCGTGACCCCATTGATACCCATGGCCCTGCCGTATATCCCTGGAGCGAAGTGGCTTCCCCAGTATAATGGCAAACCAGACACCCTGTCTGGATTCAAGAGAAAAATATGTGGTGTGCTAGACATGTATTCTATGACCGGTAAACAGAGAGCTGCTGTTGTGCTGGGACAATTGACTGGTGCTGCAGAGTGGGAAGTTGAAACCTGGCCAGCCGCAGACCAGGAATCAGTATCCATCATCTTTAAGAGACTGCAAACTGTGTTTGAAAACTGCACTGAGACGGATCTCCGGATGAGGTTCTACCACTGTGTCCAGAAACCTGAGGACAGTATCCGGGACTACGCCTGGCGCTTACAGGAAGCCCTGCGGGCCCTGAAACAGTTTAGTCCAGCCAGCATGCAAAATGAAAATAAAATGCTGATGGATCAAGGCCCTGCCTTTGAAACCGAGCTGTTCAAAGAGTTTTGCCATTTGTACGGGTGTAAGAAGATCCGGACTACACCGTACCACCCCCAAACCAATGGGTTATGTGAAAAGATGAATAACATAGTCATCGACCTGTTGAAGACCTTACCTCTCGAAGAAAGAAATCAATGGCCGGACAAACTACCTGACCTGGTAGATCTGTACAATCACATACCTGTGAGTTCCACCAATTGTACTCCAGCGTACCTCATGAGAGCAAGACCTGGAAAGTTGCCCATGGACCTGGAGCTTGGAGTGGTCGAGCCAGAAGCAGATATGTCCACTGAAGACTGGGATGCGACTTGACAGGAACAGTACAAGAGAGTACAAGCCTGTGTCGAAGACAGTCTAAGTAGGGTGAGAGATAAGCAGGAAGCACAGAACAACAAGAGTGCACCAGCTGAACCCTTGACACCTGGAGAAGTTGTGCTGAAACGAAAGAGAAGAAGCCACAAGCTTGACGACCAGTGGGAAAGGGAACCTTACATTGTGTTGAATTCCAGATTCGACGATAGGAAAATCTGCCTAATTAGCAAAGACGGAGGAAGAACAACTGCAACAGTATCAAGAGACCATCTGAAGTTGTGCCCAAGTCCGCTAAAGCCCCAGGAGGAAGTGCCTCTCACCGTACCGGAGGAGCCTAAAGAAGAAGTACTCCATACTGACTTAGGAGATTTCCCGGCAGATTGGCCTCAACTGGATGGAGCGGTAATAATACCTGTGCTACACTTCTACCAACAGCCAGAAGACTCTCCACTGCAAGTAAGACCTGTAAGTGCCCCGGAAGAGCCTGCTCAGGAAGAAGGATCACCGGTAGAAGCAGAGCCAGTAGGCCCAGTAACCAGTGTACTTGCCTGTCCCGTAGGGAGGTTAAGGCAGTCTTGCAGTCCATCAACACATAGAGCGGAAAATAGCGCAAGCATCCACACTACATGCATTCCAGTACTACGTAGGTCATCGCGTAGCACAAAAGGCCAGACCCCTGTCAGGTATAAGGAGTAAGTTAAAAATACCTGCAGTATAAATAGTTACCCAGTAGGGTATTGCATAATGTTTATTGTATAAACTGAAATATATGTGTTTATTTAGTTACCCGTAAGGGTATATACAGTTATATGAAAAAGTTTGGGCACCCCTATTAATCTTAAGCTTAATGTTTTATAAAAATTGGTGTTTTTGCAACAGCTATTTCAGTTTGATATATGTAATAACTGTTGGACACAGTAATGTTTCTGCCTTGAAATGAGGTTTATTGTACTAACAGAAAATGTGCAATCTGCATACAAACAAAATTTGACAGGTGGGCACCTCACCAGAAAAGTGACATTAATATTTAGTAGATCCTCCTTTTGCAAAAATAACAGCCTCTAGTCGCTTCCTGTAGCTTTTAATGAGTTCCTGGATCCTGGATGAAGGTATTTTTTTTTTTTCAAATTCAAGTTTTTTTTATTTTTTGTGTTGAAAAAGTACAAGATAATACAATATACATAGTAAAAGGGGTAGCGTAACTATAAATCTATGCATAACTACAGTACATTGGGGGGATACAGGGAGGGTTTTCCATCAATATCCAGATCAAGCATGTATTTTTCCATATGAAAGATAGAGAGAGAGGGAGCGGACCACGGCAGACCACCAATCAATAGAGTGTGATTATGATCATTGTTGTGACGACATCCCGGATAACTTTAGTTGGGGGCTAGATGGTAGGCGTCAGAGTTTTGGAAATCCATCCAATCCCTCCAAATCACACAGTATCTATCAACATCAGCCGGTGAGATGGCAATCAGATGCTCCATCCTATTAAGGAGAGAAATCTCCGCAAACCATTCCTCCACAGTGGGTGGGTCTCTGCTTTTCCAGTGTCGTGGAATGACATTGTTAGCCGCCTGTATTAGGTAGCCTATTGATGACCTTTTATAACTACGTTTACTTATTGGTAACATTGATAAAAGGAGGGCTTCTGGCGTATTAGGGATAGTCAAACCAGTTATTTTCTCAATCATGGGAACCACCTTTGCCCAAAATGCATTTATTATAGGGCACCCCCACCATATGTGTGACATTGTCCCTTCCCCCTCCCCACATCTCCAACATCTGTCTGAGACCACTGGGTACCATCTATGAAGGACTGCTGGTACCCGGTACCATCTAGAGATAATTTTGAAGGAGGTTTCCTGAGCTTTGGACCCTATTGAGGTTTATGTGTTAGGAAGAAGGATGAAGGTATTTTTGACCATTCCTCTTTAAAAAACAATTCCAGTTAAGTTTGATGGTCGCCGAGCATGGACAGCCCTCTTCAAATGATCCCACAGATGTTCAATGATATTCAGGTCTGGGGACTGGGATGGCCATTCCAGAACATTGTAATTGTTCCTCTGCATGAATGCCTGAGTAGATTTGGAGCGGTGTTTTGGATCATTGTCTTGCTGAAAGATCCATCCCATGCGTAACTTCAATTTTATCACTGATTTTTGAACATTATTGTCAAGAATCTGCTGATACTGAGTGGAATCCATGAGTCCCTCAACTTTAACAAGATTCCCGATGCCGGCATTGGCCACACAGCCCCAAAGCATGATGGAACCTCCACCAAATTTTACTGTGGGTAGCAAGTGTTTTTCTTGGAATGCCGTGTTTTTTTTGCCGCCATGCATAACGCCTTTTTGTATGACCAAACAACTCAATCTTGGTTTCATCAGTCCACAGGACCTTCTTCGAAAAAGAAATTGGCTTCTCCAAATGTGCTTTTGCATACCTCAGCCGACTCTGTTTGTGGCGTGCTTGCAGAAACGGCTTCTTTCGCATCACTCTCCCATACAGCTTCTCCTTGTGCAAAGTGCGTTGTATAGTTGACCGATGCACAGTGACACCATCTGCTGCAAGTTGATGCTGCAGCTCTCTGGAGGTGGTCTGAGGATTGTCCTTGACTGATCTCATCATTCTTCTTCTCTGCCTTTCTGATGTTTTCCTTGGCCTGCCACTTCTGGCCTTAACAAGATCTGTCCCTGTGTTCTTCCATTTCCTTACTATGTTCCTCACAGTGGAAACTGACAGGTTAAATCTCTGAGACAGGTTTTTGTATCCTTCCCCTGAACAACTATGTTGAATAATCTTTGTTTTCAGATCATTTGACAGTTGTTTTGAGGAGCCCATGATGCCACTCTTCAGAGGAGATTCAAACAGGAGAACAACTTGCAAGTGGCCACTTTAAGTAGCTTTTCTCATGATTGCATACACCTGGCTCTGAAGTTCAAAGCTCAATGAGGTTACAAAACCAAAAAAAAGTGCTTTAGTAAGTCAGTAAAAAGTAGGTAGGAGTATTTAAAACAAGAAAATAAGGGTGCCCATACTTATGCACCTGTCAAATTTTGTTTGAATGCAGATTGCACATTTTCTGTTAGTACAATAAACCTCATTTCAAGGCAGAAACATTACTGTGTCCAACAGTTATTACATATATCAAACTGAAATAGCTGTTGCAAAAACACCAATTTTAAGAAAACATTAAGCTTAAGATTAATAGGGGTGCCCAAACTTTTTCATATAACTGTATAAAGGACTCGTAGGCTGAGGACTGTGAGCAGCCCAAGAACTGTTCATGTACATAGTTGCACTCCCTGGAGTGCTCCTTAAGTGACCACTGAACAAAAACCCGTTTGACGTGGCCGAAGACGTGGTCCAGCACCTAGATCACCTATGCCCAGCAGCCACACCCAGGGCCTACGTTGAGGGTTTTCGGACGGGTCCCTCATGCTGCTCATCTTCACCAGTGAGATAGACACCAGTTAATGGATCTCACTGAGACTTTAAGAGGAGTGTTTTATATAAGAAAATGTATTAATGTTATTATTGTATTATAATGTTACCTGTAACTTTCAAGAAAAGTGCCTCCCATAAAGGGAAGAAATGTTACTGTTTAACCTGTTTTGAGAAAAATGCTTCAGTCCAGGAGTACCGAGTTTTACTAGGGGGGGATGTGGCGCCCTGCTGTGCACTGGTGCCACAGAACCCAGAAGGGTGCATGGATGGACTTCTCCACAAGAGGCCCTCTTGTGCCGGGTGCCAGGGCCCTGAGCAAGCGGGGGGGGAGCGGGCGCTGACACCGCTCTCCTCCGCTCACGGGTCCCATAGCACGCGGGGTGCCCGATGGTGAGGGCCCCCGCCTGCTCAGAGCCCCGGCATTTGCCCGGGTGCTGACGCCGGCCTTACGGGGGCCCCAAGAGGAGACGCACAAGAGGGGGGCCCCAACGGGGCTCCGAGGGGGCCCCCGACCGGCCGGGCCCCATACTGGAGTCAGGACAGTCATGCCCTGATGGCGGCCCTGCTGGAGGCTGGAGGGGCCCCCTCTCCCTCGGGGCCCCCATTCAATGAACAGGCTGCACGGGCGGTAGGTCCGCCCCTGATGTCCACCCCTGCACAAAGCAGTGTGACTAATGTAAAAGACTGGAACGATACTAATAAAGGGGAAATGATAACAGAACTGTTAGTTTGTGGATACTAGTCACACCGACCTCCAGAATAAAAATCCTAATGTTGTCCAGCTGCTTTTTAGAGGGTACTTCAATGGATCACTTTCTGATTTGAGAATTGTAATTGCTATTAAGAATTTGTTTAGCCGGATTTCATCCCCAAGCTATGCATGTGCATCATTCACAGAAAAGTCCAGCAATACTTTGCACTTCTCAGGAACAGACTGACTATGTAGTGTTTGAATATATATGCAAAGTGCTTTAGTCGGGGGCAATCTCTCCTCAAGCCTCTTGTCACTTAGTTGCAAACAAGTAGAAGATGATGAGTTTACCACTTTGTTGTAAAATCAAATCCTGGAACCACATCAGTGGGTGCTGAATCCTGCTGGTGATCAGCAAACTATGAAATATATATATTTTTTTAAGCAAAACTATTAGTAATATCATTAAAAATGTATTAGTAATTCATTAAACAGCATTCTACATGAATAGAGAACTGAGATCACCTTGAGCTCTATTACCTGTCCGGTGATGCTTTCTCCTGCCTGACAGCTTATGTGCCGTGGTGTTGGGGCGAGGCTCTAGCTGCGTTTTAAGATCTTTCTTTAAGCATGCCTAAATAATAAGGTGCTAGTTGCACCCTTGGTATGGCTGGGTAGTTCGGTGCACTTTTCCCACCTACTTGTTTTTCATTTACTCTCCTTTGGCTCCTGTAAAACCAGTAATGTCAATCAAGGAAGAGGAGATTGTAAACAGCCCACATAAAGCATGTTTGTTTTTTTTTTTTTACACAAGCTTTTAGTTCAAAGTAGCCTAACAAAGGCATATTGTTGGTTTTTGGCAAAGTAGTAATTTGGTAAAGTAGCTGACGGTGCCCTTTTAAAGGGAATGTGTCCACCCCCCCTGGGCGATATCAGACCTCTCCTATGGACATACAGGTGATAGAAAAGTAAATCTATACTTACCTGTATGGCCATAGTAGGGGTCTGATTGCAGAGAAATCTGGTTTTATAAAGTCTGCTTTCCAGAGGCTTGGCGTCCGTGCAACGCCAAGCAAACCCCTCCAATCTGCTTACTATTCCCCTAAATCGCCGCCTCTGTGCTAAATTACCATATCCCCTCCCCTGCACGGCACAGGGTCCTGTGACTGCCCTGTGACAGGCCCTGCTCTGCCTACCCTGTATGGCCATAGTAGAGGTCTGATTCAGGCTGAGTTCACACGATGCGTTTTTCATGCGTTTCCGCGGCGTTTTTGCAGTTGCGTAAACGCCGCGGAAACGCATTAAAAACGCATGGTAGAAGGGCAGC
Source organism: Phyllobates terribilis (assembly GCF_046119375.1). Lineage (NCBI taxonomy): Eukaryota > Metazoa > Chordata > Amphibia > Anura > Dendrobatidae > Phyllobates > Phyllobates terribilis. Next base: position 147,249,563 of record NW_027362762.1, read on the forward strand.
AATGTTCCCCAATTGAAATCCGCATGTGCTGCGCCCATGATGCGGATTTTTCCGCAGCGTAAACACTGCGGTCAAAAATCCGCAGCATGTCAATTAATTTTGCGGAAACGCTGCTCTTTTTCCGCCATTGACTTGCATTAGACTGCATGGAATCCGCATCACTGTATATGTTGATGCGCTTTTCATGCGGTCTAATGTGCGGATGGTACCCGGGTGTGGATGAGAGGACTCTCATCCAGACCCAGGTACCATTAAAAAAAAAAGAATAAAATAAAAAATATATATATTCTCACCTTCTGACGGCCCGCGCTGCGTCCTGCTGGCTTCCCGGGCACTTCGCGGTTGAATGAAGGACCTTCGCTGACGTCAGAGTCATGTGACGGGTCACGTGACGCTGACGTCAGAAGGTCCTAAAGTCTTCACTGCCGGCAGCCGGGACCGAGCGAAGCCGGACACCGGGGGCCATCAGAGGGTAAAGTATATATTTATTTTTTGACATTCACACACTATATAAATCCATGCCGTTTGCATGGATTTATATAGTGTAAAGTTGACAAGCACTTTCCAAGTGATGCTAAAATCGCTTGGGAAGCGCTTGTCAACCCGCATGCGGAAATGAAAGTGAAGACCGCTTCATTTCCGCATGTCCCTGGCAGGAAACCGCATGTACAATCCGCATGCGTTTTTTCCTGCCAGAGAGATGCAGAAACGCTCAGGAAAAAATCCTGAGCATTTCTGCATCGTGTGCACATACCCATAGAGATTCCCTTCAACCTCCACCCACAGCGGGCCAATGGTTGAACAGCTGTGTAACAAAGTCATGGGTTTTTAGCCCAAAAGGGAAGACTTTCAGATTGTTGTAACTTATTCTTAGCATAGTGCCCAAAGGCCTGATCATAATGGTTTGCTTAATGAAGTGACTGATTTGGAATCAGAGTAACTATCCAAGATGCTTCATTAAGAGAGTACACTGAAGGAAATGTGCACATGATGTCTTAAAATCGTGATCTTCTAGAAGGACAGGTAAGGGTCTCACTAAATGCTGATATGGCGGCCTGCTGTGCACTGGTGCCACAGACCCAGAAGGGTGCATGGATGTACTTCTCCACAAGAGGCCCTCACACATTCACACACCTCCACCCTACCACCTCAGACCAGCAGAGGGAGCCCGTTAGAGATATATAAAGGGAGGGTGGAGCCAGGCAGCTCAGTCAGAAGTTAGTTAGTCTCTCAGACACAGAGAGGGACAGAGCTCAGAGTTGAGCAGAGAGCGTGCTGACGCTCAGAGAGCAGCGAAGAGGCAGCAAGCTGGCTGCTGTGCTTAGGCAAGCCAAGGCCTACAGCACGTGTGAGGGCCCTGAGTGTGGCCGAAGGCGAGAGGAGAAGGAAGAAGTAGCGAGGGGGCAGAGGAGCATACCAGGCTCACCCCGATATATATACCGGACACCGGGTCCGCACCTACGGGGACCCTTTATACCCAGTAGGGACCACCGGAGCCCCTGGAGGACTACAGGTCCCAGGTTCACCAAATGCTGGGCTAGGAGTCACGGAGGCCCCAGTGACCAGGGAGAGTGATCTCCAAGAAAAGTCCCTACCACCAAGTCAGCAGGTGCAAAGAGAGACAGTAACCAAGCTAGGCCTAGCTCCAGGCAGGTCAGAAGCTTAGCGAGTAAAGCCACGGATCAGGAGTCCTATACCCGCTCACTGGGGAGAGTCCAAAAGTGCACCCTTCGTCCGGAGTACCCTGAACAGTGCCTGCACCATCACCAGTAAAGGTACTGAAGCTTACCCCCGTGTGAGTGTCCGTCTTTCCTCCGGGACCGTCCTACCGTCTCTCCCCTGCATCCACCAACTACCCCTACACTGCCATGGGGCTAGCTCTACCTGTGGAGAGCCATACTATCCTTGCTGCCGTAACACCGGCTCCAGAGGACTGCTCCGCAGCGGCGGCACCCTTTTGCCGCATTCCACAGGTGGCGTCACAAACTTTCCAAATCCCCTATATATAATTTCCCCTTTATACTGACCGCCCTGGGTCACGGACCGGGCCAGCCACCGTGATATCCCCCACCGGCATACGCAGAGGCCTGGCTGCCGAGGACCCCACGGCCCAGGGGTCGCGTCACTGACAGTCGGCTTAAAGGGAACCTGTCACCAGGTTTTTACCATGAGGCAAGACCACCACCTTTCAGGCCTGATATACAGCATTTTTTAATGCTGTATATATGCCCCCAACCCGGCCTACAAGACAATGTTTTATTATACTCGCCTGTGGGGCGGTCTGGTTCAAGGGGTGACGCTAGTCTTTTTCCGGCGCCTACCTTCCTTTGATGCCATCCTTTTTGCTTCGTGTGGATGACGCGTCCCTATGTCATCCAGTCTCCCCCCCGGCATTGCACTCCTGCGCAGGCGAACTTCTCTGCCTTGTCGGGGGCAGAGCAAAGTACTGCAGTACACATGCCCCAGGAAAGGTCAGGTTAAGTGTCATCAGTGTTTGGTCAGTGTCACTTTTCACCATCAGTTTCACATGATAAATGAATGACATGGCTTCTATGCTTTGCAATGTTAATCATGGACAACACACAGTGTACAGTACACTAATATCATGCGTGTGCTGTGATTCTCACAGACCCATACACTTGTACTTTTCCTCTATGAAGCCAGTTAAAAAACAAAAGCACATCACTGATTTTTGCATGGACACAGTCTGCAAAACACAGACATGTGAACAGCTCCATAAACTATAATTCATATGTATTTTATCCATGAAACTCACAGAACAGAGGGATCTGAATGAGGCCTAAAGGATAGTATACTGAAGGTTTATGTCATAACCAGAGACTGGTTTTAATTGGATTTCTACTGTTCTTTGTGCATTATCAGATACCAGATTTAAGAAACTTCACTGTAATATGGAAGGCAATGTGTAAAAAAATACTTCTTTCTGTATATTTTTTTCTATCGAGTACTTCTCAAAGTATCAATATCACAATATTCTTATATAAAAATGTATTGATTTATTCTTGGATTGTCCATTAAAAAGAATTATTGCAGAAGGTACAAAAAATTATTAGTTACAAAGTGATTGTCCATTTGTCCATAATTAGCTTAATAGTTGAGATTCACCCATCTTTTCCTGGGATCCTGGCTGGTAGATTGCGTTTGTCTGTGTGCAGCACGTGTGTCAAGATGACACCATGTGTCCGTTGGGCCTACATCAGCAGCTGGTTTACACACAGACCTCGTCCTGTGGAATGGCAAGAGACCCCCCAGTCTCTAAAATGGGCTTTTATAGCACCTGTCATTCCGCATATGGTAGTGAACTAAAAATACACACACAAATAGCGCATGTCATCTAGAAACGATGGCTGATGCAATCTGTATGGTACAGAATAAAGAATAAAATGAATATCCATAATTAATATTTAACACAATGAAATGAACATCAAAATCAGGTTTGTCAACAATTTTTTTTTATTTCCTATATTCATTCCTATTACAAAACTTCTGTCCTGTCATAAATGTTCTATTGTACCAACACTGCCCTGAAAAGTGCCATCAGGATTTGCCTTCTTGGTAAAGTCTCTGTCCCTGCAGACTTGGAGATCTCCAGCATTACTCCATGCAGCCATGAGGAACTTCTCTCTTTACTCCTTGGGTTTCCGTTGTCCTAGCAGGAAGTGGGCGACGTTCTCGTACATCACAAGGGTGGTACAGCAGGCGGGGTCACAAGGAGGATGTTGGGGACAATTCTCTCATAGAAGCTGTGTAAAACATTTTTTTTCCTTTTAAGAAAGAAGAAACACAACTATTAACTCTTGTTTTCATCTACCACTAGGTCGGTGATAACTTGGTGGGGTGAGGGGGGGTGCACAAGTTTGGGTAAATACCTATTTCTCAGAAGTTGTAAGGGAATATATCTTTCTAGGCTTTATCTTGAGTCCATTTTCCTTGTCGCTAATTCTCAGCCACCGAGCCTGGAAAAAATAAAGTTTTAACAAATATAACAAACTTTTAAATTGGTTTTTGAAATTAAAATCTATAGGCGGCCAGCGCAGTGCACTACATTCGTTTGTGGGACAGAACATGTCGTTAAAGGGTCTTTCTCATCAGTGCATTCCCAGTCCATATGCTTTATTAGAGCAGATGTCCGCAGATAATGGACAACCCCCCCACAGGAATCCCTCCTACCATTTAAGTCATGACTACGTACCATTGCAAACAGCTGAAGAAATCTGAGGCGGACTATATACAAGAAGAGTTTTCTCATACTTTTATGCCATATCCCTAGAAGATTCCATAAGTGTCTTATAGGCGCAGATCCCAGATTTGAGACCCGCATCTGTCTCCAGACCTGGGGAACTATGAATAGAGAGATAGCAATTCTGTTTTGTGGAGGTTCCAAAAACTATCCGACGACTCGGCCTTGTGTTTGGTTATTTTTATAGACCTCGACTAGAGTGGCAGGGTACATACGAAACCAGTGCTCCATCCAATTCCTCTTGAAGCTTTTATGTGGCGGATTCAAGACCCCTGTGCTATTGATTGGAGGGTGTCTACATGGTTGAACACCCATACTAGTCTAATGTGTTTGAGATGGACAATCCTCTTAAGGAAAGTTCAGAGGAGAATACCTACTACAAAACAGCTGGTTGGGTCGGATGTGGTTTTTTGCGCCACTTGGTTTGTTGTCTCATAAGATTATGTTTAAAGTTCTTTATGGTTTGTTCATGTTGAGGCATTGTGACTTTCGTCTGTACCGTACTGTTCCTTTATCATTTCTTTAGAAAAACATTCCATGCTGTTTGATGCAGAACTGGTGCTACTCCTCTTCATGTTAAGGCATCATTCTACCAATGTGATCGCTGGTCTGATATAACTCGGGATCATTGTTAGGATGCAGGATTTATTTCAGTTAGCTCTCTACTGGGGTCCTACTAGTGCAGGCATTGAGAACGAAGTACAAAATCAGCAGGCAAATGAGTAGTCAGAAACAAGCAGAGGTCAGGGCAGGCGGCAGTGTAAAAACATAGTCAGAAACAAGCAGAGGTCAGGACAGGCGGCAATGCAAAAACATAGTCGGAAACAAGCAGAGGTCAGGGCAGGCGGCAGTACAAAAACATAGTCGGAAACAAGCAGAGGTAACGGCAGGCGGCAGTGAAAAAACATAATCCATTGAGCAAGCCATAGTCAAAACCAGTAAATCTGTCTGAGAAGCAGCTGTGCAGAAGATGTTATGGGCACGCTGCAAACAACTTGCCACTGCATTTTCTCCTGGTTAGATATTGTGTCATGGAATCCTCTTCTCAGGAGAATGACATCCCTGATATTTGGAAGTTGGTCCTTCTCTCTCATGTAGAGCCAGCATACTTCATGTGGGCTCAGCATGGCTTGCAAGTTCTTTCTAGCAGCATTGCTGACTGGCATGTATGGTATAGGATTGTAGACTTGTTTAGCAGTCACCTTAATACGCGGTGGATAGGAGTAAGGCATACTGCGGACTTTAGGTGTTTGAGAGGAAGTTGGCATCTTCCAGGTAGATGGGCTCCCGGGCAACGGGGCTGTTGTCTGTACCTCACCTATTATTTTGTTGGGTTCCTGATGTTTCTTTATATCCACTGGCTCTGCGCTGATGTTTGCTGCAGGTTGTGGTGGTGGACTTTTCAGTCTCATGTATCGGCCCGTTTTGGGTGATGGACGATATGGTGGTGGACTTTTCAGTCTCAAATATCGGCCAGTTTTTTGTTTTGGTGACCCAAACAGGCATTTAATAAATAGCACGATATGATCAAGTGCTGCCATCAGATATCCAGTAAAGCCAGTTTGCCTTTGGTGGTGTTCAGGCTTCTGGCTGTATGAGGATGTCCTGGCATGTGGGAGATATCTCCGTGCTTGGATCTTTCCTCCAGCTACTGGGGCAGCCATTAGGCTGCCTCCCCCTCCACACACACAAAAGTGTGCGTGGATGGTAGAAAACACTCCCAAAAAAGAAATTAAGTAAAAAAAAACACAAAAATATGATAAAATTCGCTCTGGATTAGTGTTCAGCTCTCCTCTCTACCTCTGCTTGCCTCGCACTGACCGTTCTTGCTGAACATTCCATGACTCGTGGACAACGGAACTGTGATGTCATAAAGCCGAACATGGCAACGGGGCTAGTATAGGAAAAATAGTTATGTTATCCATGGCAGATAATCCAATATCAGCTCTCACTGCACGGATAGGGGTTAGCTACATTGGGATGAAATATATATAAATTTACTAGAGCACAAGTCTAAAGAAGTATTCCCATCTCCAAGATCCTATCCCAATCTGTAGGTGTAATAATAATAATATTAGCAAATACCTCCAATTAGAAATGTAATATAGTATTTTTCATTCGCTAGGTCTCTTACCCCATGTGCAGGCATTGCAGGACCTTAGGTATCCATGGTTACGACAACTAGCAACTAGCTAACTAACTGTGACTTTATCAGTGGACATCACCATGGATGCCTAAGGTCCTGCGATGCCTGCACATGTGGAAAGAGACATAGTGAATCAAAAATACTATACTACATTTCTAATTAGAGATATTTGCTAATATTACTATTATTACACCTACTACATATTGGGATAGGATCTTGGAAATAGGAATGCCCCTTTAATATTTTCAAACATGTATACTTATTAGCCTCGTATGTGAGCCAATGGGATCTACAGTGGATTGCAAAAGGATTAACCTCCTTAGTGAAGCAAACAACCAATAAGACAAAATAACGGAAAACTTCAGTGTGCATAACTATTCACCCTCCTAAAGTCAATAATTTGTAGCGCATCCTTTTGCAGAAATTACAGCTGCAAGTCGCTTTGGATAAGTCTCTATGAGCTTTCCACATCTTGCCACTGAAATTTTTTCCATTCCTCAAGGCAAAACTGCTCCAGCTCCTTCAAGTTAGATGATTTCCTCTGGTGAACAACAATGTTTAAATCTAACCACAAATTCTCAATTGGATTAAGGTCTGGGCTTTGACTAGGCCACTCTAAAACATACCTGTGTCCCCTTAAAGCACTGAAGTGTTGCAAATAGCAGTATGCTTTGGTTTATTGTCTTGTTGGAAGGTGAACCTCCATCCCAGTCTCAAATCACTGACATACTGAAACAGTTTTTGCTCAAGAATGTCCCTGTATTTCGAACCAGTCATCTTCACCACAACTTGGACCATTTTCCCTGTCCCTGCTGCTGAAAAACATCCCCACAGCATGATGCTGCCACCACCATGTTACACTGTTGGGATGGTGTTTTTGGGGTGATGAGCTTTGTTGGTTTGGTGCCAGGCATGGCGTTTACCTTGGTGGCCAAAAAGTTCAATCTTGTCTCATCTGACCACAGCACCTTCCTCCATACATTTGGGGAGTCTCCCATATGTCTTTTGGCAAACTCAAAACAAGCCTTACATTTTTTTCTGTAAGTAAAGGCTTTTTTTCTGCCCACTCTTCCATAAAGTCCACCTCTGTGGAGTGTACGGCTTAGGCCAGTTGAGGAACAATCAGAGAAAAGGTATAATAGAAACAAGTGCACCAATTCTGCATTTATCCCCCACTCCTGGTTTTGGCTCCCGCTCCTGAGAAAAAATACTGACCAAATACTGATAGTGGGGTCGTGGCCTTATTGTGGTCGTATAGACTGATACTCCAGTCTCTGCTTTGGAACTCTGCAGCTCCTTCAGGGTTACTTTGGTCTCTGTGCTGCCTCTCTGATTAATGGCCTCCTTGGCCGGGCTGACAGTTTAGATGGGCGTCCCTCTCTTGGCAGGTTTGTTGTGGTACCATATTCTTTCCATTTGATAATGGATTTGATTGTGCTCTGGATGATCATCAGAGATTGGGATATTTTTTATAACCCAACCCTGACTTGTACTTCTCAACAACTTTGCCCCTGACTTGTTTGGAGATCTCCTTGGTCTTCATGGTGTTGTTTGGTTAGTGGTACCTCTTGCTTTAGGCTATGTGCCCACGATGCAGAATTGAAGTGGAAAATTTCCGCAGCGTTTCTGCATGTCCTTGCCAGTAAAACGCATGTGGATTTTACACGCGTTTTTGCAGCGTTTTTACATGTGGATTTGACATGCGATTTTCAAATGCATTGTGAAGTCAAATCTGCATGCGGAAACGCACAAATAATGGACATGCTGCTGATTTTTCCGCAATGATAATCCGCAGTGGAAATGTCCGCAACATGTGCATAGTACATGCGGTTTATCATTGGGGACCATGGGGCACAGATTACCAGATGATTTTTAAGCATTTCCGCTGTGGAAATTCCGCATCAAAAACGCTTGAATAACGCATAGTGGGCACGCAGCCTAATGGTGTTGCAGGCTCCGCTCTGTGGCCTTTTAGAAAAGGTAAAGTGTATATACTGACAGTGTAAAATAATACTCTTTTCTGTATTATTTTTCTCTACTGAGGACTTCGCAAAGTATCAATATCACGATATTCTTATAAAAAAAGTATCGATTTATTCTTGGATTGTCCATTAAAAAGAATCAGATTGCAGCAGGTACATACAATAATTAGTTATAAAGTAATTGTCCATTTGTCCATAATTAGCTTAATTGTTGAGATTCACCCATCTTTCCTTGGATCCTGGCTGGTAAATCATGTCTTTGTCCAGCACGTGTCCAGGCCTACATGTCATCTGTTTCTCAGCATGAAGATTCTTCTTCTTCTGTGTCTTGTGGGGTGGGCAGAGCTAGAGAGAGCCCCCCCCTTTCTGTACCATGGGCTTTTATAGCTAGTCGTATGGCACACCTGTTCTACATATGGTAGTGAACTAAAAATACACACACAAATAGCGCATGTCAACTAGACACGATGGCTGAGGCATAGAACTCAGATTTAAGAAAAATGATTATCGATTATTAATTATTTAACATTCCAAATGAATTTCCATAATTAACCATTTAACATTTCCCCCTTTTTTTGAGAATAAAAGGACTTTAACTGAAAATTCTCAAAAGAAGATACATTCATCAATCATTTTTTCCTTTCCTTCTTCCTTGGCAATATCATTAAATTTCCATAATAATAATAATAATAATAATAATAATAATAATATCAATATCTGATTATTGTTATATAATGATGTGAATTCATGTTATGGTAAGCTGTGACTAATATTCATTTAATATGTATAATTATACTTCCCTATATCTAAATTGAAGCAATCGCGGGTCCAATCGTCATCATCTGATGTCATCGGGTCGTCGTCTCGTCTTCTTCTTGGTTCTTTTATAACACAGTCTTTAGATGAAAACTCCTTTGAAATAAATGACAGCGTGTAGATATTGTACAGTCCATAATTGTATTCATTATTGTGCAGTCCATAAACTATACTCTTTATTAGAAAGATCATGTGTGTCAATTGATAAGAAAACAAAGTCCATGGATGAAATGTAGCTTTAATATCTGTGCGATGTCACCTGGACTTACGTTGGATCGTCTTTGGAATCTTCCGTGTGTCCGCACTGGTCTAGTGTCACTTTTGGAACAGATGTGACTTCTTTGGTCAGTGAAGCAAGGGTTAACTTGATACTTCCCTGCTTTATATAGCACCATAACCAGTACTCAGTCCTTTATATACAGGACACATATGCCAGGTATTACCTGTTCACCAGCTTTCATTGAAGCGTTGCAGGTGATAAGAAAACACTGGAACGTGATGAAACTTGAACACAACACAGTTCATATAGGATCATCGTCCTCTGCCGTCCTGGTGATCAGTGGTGTGAATTGTATCTGACACAGTCTATTATAACACTCAGCATTCACACCTGTTACCTTCTGAGACGTCCGGATATCGGTTGCTTCTTCTTGTAACCTTTTGGGAATCTCTTTGATTTATAAATATGAAAAGTCTTTATTAAGATAGAATTCATAATTGCGATGTCTTGATTGAAGTCTTCATTCCCTAATCTGATACCAAATATGGCAATTTTTCCTAACCTATAATATCACAGCGTACCATAGCAATCAATAATATCCATCTAATTATTATCAAAATATTAAAATAAATTATGTTTGGAATAATAAACAATAATAGATAATAATTCATTATCAATCAAGTTCTCCATATGATAGAACATTTTTATGTCATAGGTGTAATTACCTTTTCCAACCCATAGGTGTCAGTGTGTTTTGAAACAACAAGTGTTTATATCTTTATTAAACCAATAATACCAAAGAATGTATACTCATGGACCAAAATGAATAAATATATGAATGTATGAATGAATGAATGAATAAATGAATGAATGAATTGTTGTGTTTACTCAGAAAATGTAAACATTTTTTTCCTTAACAATATATATTTAATGAAGCAATACTCTTGTATTAGACATTACTTTATTAAATATTAATGTGTTTTCTCAATTGAAATATTGAACTGAATTAAAATCAAAAATTGAGAATTAAAAATTAAAAATGGAAAAATAAGAAAATAAGTAAGAATAAAATTTTAAAAATGAAAAATAAAATTAAGAGTAAAAATAAGAATAAAAACAAAAATAAGGCCTTTAAATTTTAGTGACAAATGCAGAGTAATTATATTCTCCATAAAAAATACCCTTATATCTCCATTATCTGGATGATTTCATATTTGTCATAACCTTGTATCACCAAAAAATTATTAAACTATGCATCTTTGCATGTAACACCCTTTTAAATTATATCATTGTACCTTATTATTGTTTCTTCTTTATTAAAATGTGTGGAAAATAAGTATTGATCAAAAGTGATTATGTAATCAGGATCAAAAACACATTTTCCCCCTTAATACCAAAAAATATTATTTTATAAAATAATTTATATATCAGAACCAAATTAAAAATAATTATTCTTCTAGAAATATTTTGCATAAATGTCATATCGATGAGTAGCATAGATTTGTCTAAAGAGAGGTGTGTACCTATTTAGGTAACCATTAAAAATAATATCATAGTTATTCAAGAATATTATCATGTGGAAAAATTATTCTAAATGTAAATTTGCTTTGTAAACCATTTTGATGTGTGGTTGCCCTTATCCACTATTAGTTAAATCAAGAAATAATAATTATTAAAGAAATATAGAAGTATATATATATTTAGATAATACCTAATTATGTATTATAATTTTTCTCAGAATTAAATATATTTTTGTACCTTCACATAAAGAAACATTTTTTTTTTTTCCAAACATACAAACGTACGAGGCCTCTGTCACATCAATCACACTTAGCAGCTGCTGATTTACTCATCTGTCACCTTCACTCTGACATTCACAGATCTGTTCAACTCAAACATTCCACATATGAAGTTTTAGATATATATATATTTAACCCAAAATTGTTGTATCCCAATTTATTAATGCGCATTTAATATCTTAATATTTCTTTGAATATTCCCCAAATACATATTATATAATATGAGAGTAAGTCACTTAAATTTCAGACACTTAAAAAAAACCTCTTGTTATAGATTCTTTTTTCACTGGCTGCCCGGTCTTAAGTTACATCAGCTGGAAATAGAATGAATGGGATTCTATACTATTAGCTCAAAATTCAAAGGCCGCAGCTGTCACACGTCATGCTGTAAAGCTACAGGTTAAAACGAACACTTCATGCACAGAAAATATTAATTCATAAGTGCTACACATAATAATCCAACTAGTTATATTGTTATTATTTTAAAATGTTATATTCATAAAATCATGCAATTTTTCCACTTCCTGTGTGAATAAAGAAATAAATCCATTTTAGAGTTGTTTGATCAAATCCTGCTTTGGAATGAAACCTCTAAGGAAATATAAGAAAACAAAATTAAATATCAAATTCATACAGAAACAGAATTATTTAAATATCTTATACATATATTGGTTGGTTCTAATGTAATTCAAAATATTGCTACTTAAATTTATATATGAAGTTCTAATTTATTAATTAATATATAGATATATTTTTTATAAAAATATATATAAATACAATTATACACAATCTCTACTTAGACAAGTATATATATATATATATATATATATATATATATATATATATATATATGAACTATTAGAAACTATGTAGCTACAATTTTACTGTATAAGATTATAAATAAATATTGAGACATTGTAACACTTCTATGCTACATTATAATTACAGTTTTTCCTTAGCCACTCCCTAAACCAAATCTTCTGTCTCTCTCAAATATCTCCAGGAACGCCCTATTTAGGAAAGACATTTTTCTATCCTTCAAACCCTCAGAGAACTGTCTGTCCTTCAGTCCACATTCCATGACGTCACTGTGAGCTGGTCGTCTCACCTGACTCTGTTCATCAGTTTCGCCCATTTTCCTTTTTAGAGAATCACAGTTCTGACTGAGAATTAACTCATTCTGTGAAGAGATGGACCTTTGCACTGGCTGATATGGCTTATAACAGATATGAAATCTTCTGCGTATTTGATAGAGTTCACTATGGGGATGACTCAGTCTAGGAGAGTTTGATATTGGCTTTTGGTAAGATTTTACCTTTCCTGGTTTTATAAAATTAACTTGATTTATTTTCTTTGCACGATTCTCATGTTTTCTAACAGAATCCAGCAACTGCACACATTTGAATAGGGATTCTTTTTGTGACGCTATAACTCTAGATACTGGATCTAGGAATTTGAATTTTTGTACAAAAGTTGTTATCATTTGTTGTACTTTTCCATTTTTGATGAGAGCTTTGTACAACCGTTCAAATATGGACATGAATGTATATGTACATTCCTTCCTACCAATCCTTAGTTTCTGCAGATCTTCTATGTTGGGAAAATCCTTTGTGACACAATAAATCAAATATCTTAATCTGTCCGAATCATTTTCCCATCCATTAGGAGAGTCATTTTCACAGGGCATTAAATGTAAACGTCTGGACAATGTCACAGGAATCCATATTTTAAATAATTGATTCCTCTCCTCATTGGATAAATCAAACTTATCAGAGAAGCTCTCAAATGTCTCTGAATTTCTACAGGCATGGATTTTGACATCATATTTTGGCATGATTTTGTATAATTTCAGCAAATTTTTCCTCATTTTAATTTGTAGTTGAGCCTGGGTAATTCCTGAATTCTCTGATATTTTAGTGGCTCTTGTACGTCCGTTCCTCCTACGTCACTCACGTCTCCTCCAACATCACCTAGTATGTCGGTTTCTCGTATGTCAGTCATGTCTCCTCCCATGTCAGGTTTCTGTATGTCCGTCTCTTGGTCAGACCCAAGGTCACCTTCAGTTACAGACACGTGTCTTACTTCTTGCTCATTTTCCACATTACAGTCAGAATCAGTATCACCGTCTGACACTTCTACACTATTTTCCTGCTTAGAAATCTCTAACACAAGACTATGAAAAAAATCTAACAAATGTAGAATAGTTCTCAATTTCTGTTTGTCTCTATTTACCAATTTAGAAGTTAACTGTAAATTCTGCAATTCACATTCTTTGTATAAACTGAGACACAAAACTTCTATATCATCTCCTACATTAACTTTGAAATTAATATTACTTTGTTTAGCAAAAGAAGAAATTATATCCATATTTTGCTTACCTTAAGATTCCTTAGCTTCTCTTTATCAGCACGTCCTGTCTTCAGTTCGTCTGATTCTTTTCCTGTGTGATTCTGTTCCTTGTTAGTACCTCAGTCTATAGATTCTTTCTGCTTCTCGTGACAAATTAGTGAATTTACTGACACGTGAACAACAGCTGTTCAGCTCGTCAGGACTTCCCCCCTTGTTCACGGAAGAAATTCACTTACTTAATTAAAAAAAAAACGAAAAAACAGGACTGGCTGGCTCACCATTGTAAAATAATACTCTTTTCTGTATTATTTTTCTCAACTGAGGACTTCACAAAGTATCAATATCACGATATTCTTATAAAAAAATGTATCGATTTATTCTTGGATTGTCCATTAAAAAGAATCAGATTGCAGCAGGTACATACAATAATTAGTTATAAAGTAATTGTCCATTTGTCCATAATTAGCTTAATTGTTGAGATTCACCCATCTTTCCTTGGATCCTGGCTGGTAAATCATGTCTTTGTCCAGCACGTGTCCAGGCCCACATGTCATCTGTTTCTCAGCATGAAGATTCTTCTTCTTCTGTGTCTTGTGGGGTGGGCAGAGCAAGAGAGAGCCCCCCCCTTTCTGTACCATGGGCTTTTATAGCTAGTCGTATGGCACACCTGTTCTACATATGGTAGTGAACTAAAAATACACACACAAATAGCACATGTCAACTAGACACGATGGCTGAGGCATAGAACTCAGAGTTAAGAAAAATGATTATCGATTATTAATTATTTAACATTCCAAATGAATTTCCATAATTAACCATTTAACAGACAGACCATGAGACACTTAGACTGCACACAGGTGGACTTCCTTTTACTAAGCATGTGACTTGTGAAGATAATTGCTTGCACCAGGAATTTTTATAGGCTTTATAGGAAAAGGGGTGAATACTTGTGCACATAACAATTTTTAGTTCTTATCCCATAAATTAAATTTTTGCCTATATTCTTCTCAATTAACTTCACCAATTTAGACTATTTAGTGCTGATGCATCACACTCAAATTTAATTACAAAAATATTTAACACAGGTTGTAAGGAATACTTTCACAAACCATTGTATATATTGTCAGCTGCTTCCAGGAATGTCACTTCCCGGTAACAAGGATGGCCCATGATGCACACTGTCCAGACCATTGCGGTCTTCTGGATTATTTCACCTAGTTTTAGAATAAATATTGTATTTTGACCTGAACCAATACATGGAAAATCTGTTTTAATATGTCTGCAATTCCAAAGTAACCATTGGAACATGTTCACACAGCATTTTGAATGCATTTTTAGGATTTCCTTAGAAGATTATAATAGAAAAAAAAAGTTTTAAAAAGTGCACAATTCTGCAGCATCTTTAAATGCACTTTGGACATGAGTAAAATCATATTCACTTTTTCTTAAAATGTTTGAGTAGAAAAAGGCTGTGGGAAAAAATGCAGCACTTAGGAAAATGGCCTTGTATAGGCTTATTTCCTCTCTTCGTCATGAAAATTGTATTTATAATAATCATATTCATATCATATTCCGCAGCGCTTTACATACATAATTATTATTGCTAATCTAAATTCCCTATCAGCAGCGTCGGACTGGAGTACCTTGGGCCCACCAGAGAAAAATAATTCTTGGGGCCCACCATGCAGTATATATACACGGGGCACATCCCCTTAGAGGTGTATCCAGGTCTTCTAGCACCCGGGGCAAAAATTCAGTTTTGAGCCCCCCCCAGCACATATGCGATTTGCACACTAAGGCCACGGCCCCACTATCAGTGTTCGGTCAGTATTTTTTCTCAGGAGTGGGAGCCAAAACCAGGAGTGGGTGATAAATGCAGAATTGGTGACTTGTTTCTATTATACCTTTTTTATACCACTTCAGAGAAAAATTACTGACTGAACATTGATAGTTGGGAGGATATTACACGCTGTCAGGATTGGCTACAAGGCTTTACTTTTATAATTAATGCGCTCGTCCAGGTTTCAGATGAAAGTCTGCAGTCACTGTGTGTGACTGCAGGCTTCTGAATTCTCACAGCGCATGCACTGCACACTTTTAGGATTCTCCCTTGCCGTGGAAACAGTGGACAGTCATGTGAGCACAAGTATGTGATTTGTACACTTCTGGCCACATTCCAACTAGACATGTCCGGCCTCCCTCAATTCATTTTCATTGAGTGAGGCCACACATGTCTAGTCGGCACGTGACTGGATGTATGCAAATCGCCGGCATGAGAGAATCCTGATAGCGTGCAGTGCACACTGTGAGAGTTCAGAAGTCTGCAGTCACATAGAATGACTGCAGACTCATCATAAACGTGGACATCTTTAACCCCTTTACAACCCAAGGTGGTTTGCACATTAATGACCAGGCCAATTTTTACAATTCTGACCACTGTCACTTTATGAGGTAATTACTCTGGAACGCTTCAACGGATCCCCCTGATTCTGAGATTGTTTTTTTGTGACATATTGTACTTCATGATTGTGATAAAATTTCTTCGATATCACTTACGTTTATTTGTGAAAAAAACGGAAATTTGGCGAAAATTTTGAAAATTTTGCAATTTTCAAAATTTGAATTTTTATGCCCTTAAATCAGAGAGTTATGTCACACAAAATAGTTAATAAATAACATTTCACACATGTCTACTTTACATCAGCACAATTTTGGAACCCAAATTTTTTTTTGTTAGGGAGCTATAAGGCTTAAAATTTGACCAGCGATTTCTCATTTTTCCAACAAAATTTACAAAACCATTTTTTTAGGGACCACATCACATTTGAAGTCACTTTGAGAGGTCTTTATGACAGAAAATACCCAAAATTGACACCATTCTAAAAACTGCACCCCTCAAGGTGCTCAAAACCACATTCAAGAACTTTATTAACCCTTCAGGTGCTTCACAGGAATTTTTGGAATGTGGAAGAAAAAAATGAACATTTAACTTTTTTCACAAAAATGTTACTTTAGACCCAATATTTTTTATTTTCACAGGGGTAACAGGAAAAAATGGACCCCAAAATTTGTTGTGCAATTTCCCCTGGGCACGCAGATACCCCATATGTGGGGAAAAAACAATGTTTGGGCGCACGGCAGGGCTCGGAAGGGAAGGAGCGCCATTTGACTTTTTGATTGTAAAATTTGCTTGAATAATTAGCGGACGCCATGTTGCGTTTGGAGAGCCCCTGATGTGCCTAAACAGTGGAAACCCCCCACAAGTGACCCCATTTTGGAAACTAGACCCCCCAAGGCACCTATCTAGATGCATAGTGAGAACTTGGAACCCCTAGGTGCTTCACAAATTGATTCGTAAAAATGAAAAAGTATTTTTTTTCCACTTTTTCATTTTTCCGAATCAATTTTTGAAGCACATGAGGGTTCCAAGTGCTCACTATGCTCAAATTGTTAGCGGACACCATGTTGCGGCAATACCAAATATGTGTACTTTTATTGTTTGTTTGTTTTTTTTTCATGATAATATTTATTGATGGGTACATTATATTTTTATTTTTAGTGGATTATTTTTTAAAAAAATATTTTTACAATTTTTTTTTTCACTTTCAGACATTTTTTTTTACTTTGTCCCACTATGGGACTTTCACTTTTTTTGTTCTGATCGTCTGCATGGCACAGGAATGCAGCACCATCAATGTGCCATGCAGGCTATCAGCGCTGGACAGGGAGAAGATTGTTTGGAGATGCACTGCGCATGTCCAAGCAATCTTCCTGCTGCCTGGTGACCCGGATGTTGTCATTACTACATCGGGTCGTCATGGCAACACCCGGGAAGCCGCTTCAGACAGCGCTGGAAGCAGGAAAAGGAGGTGAGTATCGCCGAACACCTCCCCTTGCCCCCGCAATGCCGCGATCGACTTCGATCGCAGCATCGCGGGGGTTAATGTGCTGGGAGCGGTGCAGGACCGCTCCCTGCACATAGTATCGGGTGTCAGCTGTGACAATCAGCTGACACCCGGCGGCGATCGCGCCCGCACAACCTGTGTGCGCGCGCGATCGCCATGACGTACTAATACGGGTCAGGCTCTTAAAGTCCAGGGCACTGACGCGTATTAGTACGTCATGGGCTTTAAAGGGGTTAATGCTCCTAATATAAATAAAAATAAAAAAATGTCAGCATCATAAAAAACATTTACCTCCAGGTACCTGATAGAGAACAACTCCAGAGACAGCGTCATCTTTCTTTTCTTCCTCTTGTCCAGACGCCATGATGACTTTTCTCATCGACAGCTCGTGTCTGCAGACTTCCGTCTTCTCCAGGCTTCTGCAGCACATCCCCACACGATGCCCTGAAAGATAGCAGTGTCATTATAATGCTCCTGAATACAAATATCTGCCCTATGCTGAGCCCATGAATAAATAATTGCCCCTCACTATATTCCCTGCACAAAATATGACCCACACACTGTCCCTCTTATGGTACCTGCTCTCCACACTGCCCTCTTCTTTCCATACTTGGCCCCCTCTTCACACTGTCCTCACACTGTGTCCCCCCTATAGGGCCCAGTCTCTATAATGTGCCCCTCATCACATTCCCCCTCCTTAGCATACTGTTCCCCTCCTGACTGTGACCTTACACTGTACCCCTATGTCATCGCCCACCCACTACTCAGTCTTTATTCTGTGCCCACTCACACTGGCTCCTCACACTATTCCACTCAATAGTCTCCTTACACGCCCCCTCCTAGATACGCCCCTGCATCCTTTATATACTACACCAAACTTGACCCATCCCCTATATACTACACCACACAGGACCCATCCTCTATATACTACACCGCATGGGACCCATCCTTTATATACTACACCGCATGGGACTCATCCTCTATATACTACACCGCACGGGACTCATCTTCTATATACTACACCACACAGGACCCATCCTCTATATACTACACCGCATGGGACCCATCCTCTATATACTACACCGCATGGGACTCATCCTCTATATACTACACCGCACGGGACTCATCTTCTATATACTACACCGCACTTGACCCATCCTCTATATACTACACCGCATGGGACCCATCCTCTATATACTACACCGCATGGGACCCATCCTCTATATACTACACCGCACGGGACTCATCTTCTATATACTACACCACACAGGACCCATCCTCTATATACTACACCGCATGGGACCCATCCTCTATATACTACACCACACATCCTCTATATACTACACCGCAGGGGACCCATCCTCTATATACTACACCGCATGGGACTCATCCTCTATATACTACACCACACATCCTCTATATACTACACCGCAGGGGACCCATCCTCTATATACTACACCGCACTTGACCCATCCTCTATATACTACACCGCATGGGACCCATCCTCAATATACTACACCGCACGGGACCCATCCTCTATATACTACACCACACATCCTCTATATACTACACCGCACGGGACCCATCCTCTGTATACTACACCACACATCCTCTATATACTACACCGCATGGGACTCATCCTCTATATAGTACACCACACATCCTCTATATACTACACCGCACGGGACCCATCCATGGGCGTACCCAGGATCAAAACTAGGGGGGGGCAAGCCATGGTCGTTCAGGTTGTAAAATTTTAAAACGAAAAAGGTGAATGAAATTACAATTTTAAGAAAATTATATGTAATTGTAGAAGTGCTTTATTAGTTATTACAATTATTTCCTTGCAAAAAAATTTGATTTTTATTCTAATTACATGTCTTATACTAATATCATTTTTCTTGGGTTTGAAGAAAACTTGTTCAAAACTTTAGTTTCAATCCAGTCCTGATTTTCCTTGAAGAATTTCCGATGGACGCTCATCAAACACAATCCAGTCAGTCTGTCCTCTCCCATTGTACTTCTGAGCCAGGTCTTTACCCTTCGAAGGGTACTGAAAGATCTTTCAACAATAGCTGTGGTGGACGGGAAAGCGCTTAAAATGAAGAGTGCGTGCCTTGTTGCAGGGAAAAAAATATTAGCCTCCTCAAATAGTGCAGCCACTTCAATGTCTTTAACCACCTATCCTTTTTCCAGGTCCGGACCGGTTCCTACTCCCAAGGCCCAGGCCCTTCGAAATTTCAATAATTACACAGTGAGTGAGTGTATTGTGTAATTTACACTGGCTGGCTGCCACAGTCACTGGCAGCCGGCCCACAGTAACAGGACAAGTGCTCCACTCCTGCGGGATAACAGGGGAGGCAGGAAACAGGGGAGGCAGGCACCGTGCTACATCAGCACGCCTCAGGAGTCAGGACCCTGATCAGGTGACATGCGGTGTGCTGTGTCACTCAGCGTGCGTTAAAGGTAATCCCGGCTGGACCCCATGCAGTGACACTGCGCAGTTCCGGCCGCCGGGTGCAGAGCAGGGCAGTCACCTGCGGCCGGCCGCAGAGGGAACTTTCGCTGGCCGCGACCGCCAGTGTTCTAAGTGTGTGTGCAGCAGGGCCGGCTCCAGGTTTTTGTGGGCCCCGGGACAAAGAGTGTCAGTGGGCCCCTTTAACACATACCACGATTCATGATGCACAGATACCGAAGAGAAATATATATATATATATATATATATATATATATATAGTACAATGCAAATATTTCACTTCTTACATTCATGAGTGATATCTATTGTAAATTCCACAATAGCTCAGAAACCAGCGAATCGCTCCACACAGTATACTGGCACCCATAAAATGCTCCATACAGGACACTGGTCCCCATATAACTCTCCATACAGGATACTGGCCCCCATATAACGCTCCATACAGAATACTGGCCCCCATAAAATAATAATAATCTTTATTTTTTATATAGCGCTAACATATTCTGCAGCGCTTTACATACATTATCGTCGCTGTCCCCATCGGGGCTCACAATCTAGATTCCCTATCAGTATGTATTTGGAGTGTGGGAGGAAACTGGAGAACCTGGAGGAAACCCACGCAAACACGGGGAACATAGAAACTCCTTGCAGATATTGTCCTTGGTGGGATTTGAACCCAGGACCCCAGTGCTACAAGGCTGCAGTGCTAACCACTGCGCCACCATGCCGCCCTAAATGCTCCATATCGGATACGGGTCCCCATATAACGCTCCATACAGGATACTGTCCCCCATACAACGCTCCATACAGGATACTGGACCCCATACAACGCTCCATACAGGATACTGGCCCCCATATAACGCTCCATACAGGATACTGGCCCCCATATAACGCTCCATACAGGATACTGGCCCCCATATAACGCTCCATACAGAATACTGGCCCCCATATAACGCTCCATACAGGATACTGGCCCCCATATAACGCTCCATACAGGATACTGGCCCCCATAAAATGCTCCATACAGAATACTGGCCCCCATATAACGCTCCATACGGAATACTGGCCCCCATATAACACTCCATACAGGATACTGGCCCCCATATAACGCTCCATACAGGATATTGGCCCCCATATAACGCTCCATAGAGAATACTGGCCCCCATATAACGCTCCATACAGGATACTGGCCCTCATATAACGCTCCATACAGAATACTGGCCACCATATAACGCTCCATACAGGATACTGGCCCCCATATAACGCTCCATAGAGAATACTGGCCCCCATATAACGCTCCATACAGGATACTGGCCCCCATATAACGCTCCATACAGGATACTGGTCCCCATAAAATGCTCCATACAGAATACTGGCCCCCCATATAATGCTCCATATGGAATACTGGCCCCCATATAACACTCCATACAGGATCCTAGCCCCCATATAACGCTCCATACGGAATACTGTCCCCCATATAACAATCCATACAGGATACTGGCCCCCATATAACACTCCATACAGGATACTGGCCCCCATATAACGCTCCATGCAGGATACTGGCCCCCATATAACACTCCATGCAGGATACTGGCCCCCATATAATGCTCCATACAGAATACTGGCCCCCATATAACGCTCCATGCAGGCTATTCCCCACACATAATGCCTCATGCAGGCTGTTCCCCTCACATAATGCCCCACGCAGGCTGTTCCCCCCACATAATGCCCCACGCAGGCTGTTCCCCCCACATAATGCCCCACGCAGGTTGTTCCCCCCCATATAATGGCCCATGTAGGATGTCACCCCACCTTACAATGCCCCATGCAGGATGTCACCCCCCTTATAATGCCCTATGCAGGATGTCACACACACCCCCCTCCTTATAATGCCCCATGCAGGATGTCACACCCCCGCCCTTATAATGCCCCATGCAGGATGTCACACCCCCCTTCCCTTATAATGCCCCATGCAGGATGTCACCCTCCCTTATAATGCCCCATGCAGGATGTACACCCCGCTTATAATGCCCCATGCAGGATGTCACACACACACCCTCACTTATAATGCCCCATGCAGGATGTCACACAACCACCCCATATAATGCCCCATGCAGGATGTCACACACCCCCCTCCCTTATACTGCCCCATGCAGAATGTCGCACACCTCCCCTCCCATATAATGCCCCATGCAGGATGTCGCACACCTCTCCTCCCATATAATGCCCCATGCAGGATGTCACACCCCCCTCCCTTATAATGCCCCATGCAGGATGTCACACACACCCCCCTCCCTTATAATGCCCCATGCAGGATGTCACACCCCCCTTCCCTTATAATGCCCCATGCAGGATGTCACCCTCCCTTATAATGCCCCATGCAGGATGTACACCCCCCTTATAATGCCCCATGCAGGATGTCACACACACACCCTCACTTATAATGCCCCATGCAGGATGTCATACAACCACCCCATATAATGCCCCATGCAGGATGTCACACACCCCCCTCCCTTATACTGCCCCATGCAGAATGTCGCACACCTCCCCTCCCATATAATGCCCCATGCAGGATGTCGCACACCTCTCCTCCCATATAATGCCCCATGCAGGATGTCACACCCCCCCTCCCTTATAATGCCCCATGCAGGATGTCACACACACCCCCCTCCCTTATAATGCCCCATGCAGGATGTCACCTCCCCCTCCCCGTTATAATGCCCCATGCAGGATGTCACCCCCCCTTATAATGCCCCATACAGGATGTCACACACCCCCCTCCCTTATAACGCCCCATGCAGGACGTAACACCCCCCCCCCTGTTATAATGCCCCATGCAGGATGTCACACCCCCCCCTCCTTATAATGCCCCATGCAGGATGTCACACACATCCCTCCCTTATAATGCCCCATGCAGGATCTCACGCCCCCACCTCACCCCCCTCCCTTATACTGCCACAGGCCTCCATACAATAAAAATAAATCAAATACTCACCTCACGTCCCACCTGCTGCAGCTGCTCCTGACTCCAGCGTCGCCGGCCTGATCCCGCTCTGCGCTGTGAGTGCTCAGGAGAGAGCGCGGTGTAAAGACGTCACCGCGCCCTCTGACCTGAGACGTCACAGTGCAGCAGCCGAGGAGGATGCAGGAGCTGCTGCGGAGGCACGGGGAGAGGTAAGTATTGTGCCAGCTGCCGGGCCCTGAGCAAGCGGGGGGGAGCGGGCGCTGACACTGCTCTCCTCCGCTCACGGGACCCATAGCGCGCGGTGAGGGGCCCCCCGCCTGCTGAGGGCCCCAGCATTTGCCCGGGTGCTGATGCTGGCCCTGGAGTGCGGCGTGCGTCTCTGCTTCTAGGGGGGGGGCAGCTGCCCCGCCCACCCCACGGTGGGTACGCCCATGGACCCATCCTCTATATACTACACCACACAGGACCCATCCTCTATATACTACACCGAATGGGACCCATCCTCTATATACTACACCGCACGGGACCCATTCTCTATATACTACACCACACATCCTCTATATACTACACCGCATGGGACCCATCCTCTATATACTACACCACACATCCTCTATATACTACACCGCACGGGACCCATCCTCTATATACTACACCACACATCCTCTATATACTACACCGCACGGGAGAGCTGACAGATCCTCATGTTTAAAATACTACTCCACTTCAGGGTATTTACCTGAGGGGCACTTTGCACACTGTGTAATCCCTTATTACCTGAGGGGCCTCTCACACTTTGTCACTCTTAATTACCTAGGGGCCCCCTTCCCCACTGTCACCCACTAATATTCTGTGGGCCCCCTTCCCATTGTGTCACCCCCCCTAATGCTCTGTGGGCCCCCTTCCCACTGTGTCACTCCCCTAATTCTCTGTGGGCCCCCTTCCCCACTGTGTCACCCCACTAATGCTCTATGGGCCCCCTTCCCCACTGTCACCCCCTAATACTCTGAGGGCCCCCTTCCCCACTGTGTCAGCCCCTACTACTCTGTGGGCCCCGTTACCCACTCTCACCCACTAATTCTCTGTGGGCCCCGTTTCACACTGTGTCACCCCCTAATACTCTGTGGGCCCCGTTTCCCACTGTGTCACCCCCTAATACACTGTGATGGCCCCCTTCACCACTGTCACCTCGTAATGCTCTGTGGGCCCCCTTTCCCACTGTGTCACCCCCTAATACACTGAGGGCCCCCTTCCCAACTATGTCATCCCCTAATACTCTGAGGACCCCCTTCCCCACTGTTTCACCCCCTACTACTCTGAGGGCCCCCTTACCCACAGTCACCCACTAATATTCTGTGAGCCCCCTTTCCCACTGTGTCACCCCCTAATACACTGAGGGCCCCCTTTCCCACTGTCACACACTAATACTATGTGGGCCCCCTTTCCCACTGTGTCACCCCCTAATACTCTGTGGGCCCCCTTCACCACTGTCACCCTGTAATGCTCTGTGAGCCCTCTTCCCCACTGTGTCACCCCCTAATACTCTGAAGGCCCCCTTCCCCACTGTGTCACCCCCTAATACTCTGTGGGCCCCCTTCACCACTGTCACTCCGTAATGCTCTGTGGGCCCTCTTCCCCACTGTGTCACCCCCTAATACTCTGAAGGCCCCCTTCCCCACTGTGTCACCCCCTAATACTCTGAGGGCCCCCTTCCCCAATGTCACCCCCTAATACTCTGAGGGCCCCCTTCCCCACTGTGTCACCCCCTACTACTCTGAGGGCCCCCTTCCCCACTGTCACCCACTAATATTCTGTGGGCCCCCTTTCCCACTGTGTCATCCCCTAATACACTGATGGCCCCCTTCCCCACTGTCCCCACTAATACTCTGTGGGCTCTTTTCCCACTATGTCATCCCCTAATGCTCTGTGGGCCCCCTTCCCCACTGTGTCACCCCCTAATACTCTGAGGGCCCCCTTCCCCACTGTGTCACCCCCTAATACTCTGAGGGCCCCCATCCCCACTGTGTCACCCCCTAATACTCTGAGGGCCCCCTTCCCCACTATGTCACCCCCTAATACTCTGAGGGCCCCCTTCCCCACTGTGTCACCCCTTATTACTCTGAGGGCCCCCTTCCCCACTAATATTCTGTGGGCCCCTTTCCCACTGTGTCACCCCCTAATACACTGAGGGCCCCCTTCCCCACTGTGTCACCCCCTAATACTCTGAGGGCCCCCTTCCCAACTGTCACCCACTAATACTCTGTGGGCCCCTTTCCCACTGTGTCACTCCCTAATACTCTGTGGGCCCCCTTCCCCACTGTGTCATCCCCTAATACTCTGAGGACCCCCTTCCCCAGTCACCCACTAATACTCTGTGGGCCCCCCTCCCCACTGTCACCCCCTAATACTCTGAGGACCCCTTTCCCCACTGGGTCACCCCCTAGTAGCCTGGGGGCCTCCACCCCTAACTGCATGAGACAATTAAATGACAGTGTTGAGGCTAGAGAACTAGTTATAAGAAATGTACTCACACTGACTCACTCCAGGTCTCCAGCAGGAAGCCCTCTCTCTCTCTCTCTCCTTCTCCATCACAAAAACATACCGGGCATGGCGCTTGACCAATCAGCACAGCTCTTTTGTGAGGACCCACAAGCAAAACTAATGCTGATTGGCTGCACTGAAACTCTGCAAGCAATCAGTGTTAGATTAAAAAAAAAGGAAAGGGAAAAAAGGAGAGAAGGTGTGCAATTCAATATATTTTAATCAAGTGATAATATATAATTTTCACAGCATATTTCTGGAGCCAGAAAGATAGATACAAAAAGAGGTCAATGCATGTTACATACAATCATACACTTAATGATATACAGTCATTAGTCCACAGGTTATGGTAGTAAACAAAGTAATATAAATAATGTCAGTCCATATCAATTATGTATTAGAATGATCACAAATGACCATATCTGTCTACAAACCACAGAGATTGTAAAACATGAAACCACAAATTTACATCACATAAGACATAATGGTACACATGCAAAGTGTGGTTTAAGGGTACACTGCCTAACTTGAGTAAAGTGCAGCGCCATGCATGGACCCCACAGTGGAAGAATCCCCCGCTTACAAACCCCAACGTACGTTTCCTCTTTGAGTTATAGCTTTATCAGGGGGGAATATGATGAGCCCCAAGCCACAGCCTCTTTATATACCTTGTGGCATTGTAAAATGCCATATGCCAGACACTCTATAGCGCTACACCGCTTCCTGTCTCTCACCTCCGAACCGGAAGTACAACTGCGTCACCGCGGCAGGAAGTGCGCGCACGTCCAGGAGCAGGGACGCGTCACCATGACTCCCGGACATGCGCACTCGCGGTCCTAGACGCTGTGTCTCTCAGAGGAGGGAGGGGGAATAGAGGGAGCGCAAGTGACGGCAGATCATTAGAACAGGGGTAGGTATTAACTCCTAATGGGCCAAAGTGGACATATGAGCACAGAAGGAAAATCATTAACAATGCAAAGCTATACCACATATATCAACCCAGAAAACCTTTTACAAGAATAATTAATATGTGAAAGTGCGGCCACAATTACAATTATCCTGACTGTAATAAAAGTCACACTTTTTCAGCCCATGCCAATTTCTTCCGGAGGATGGTGTCCATTCACATCAGATCGTACCGAAGACTAGAGGGGGCTACATCAAAAAAACAACAAAACTGTTTGGAAAAATATATAAGAAAAAAAAGATTTAATTCTTTAAAAAAAAAAAAAAATTCTAAAAAATATATATTTAAAATGTAATGTAGGTACATAACACAGAAGACACTGGGAACGATGTTCACAAAAAAGGGGCAAAACTAAGGGATTCATTCAAACCCCCAAGGGTCATCGTCCCCAGGGTTACAATCCAGCGCGTTTCACGCTGGGCAAGGACCCTTCTAATATTGCCTCCGCGGATCCCACCATGGACAACCTCAATCCCCCTAACCTTAAGGGAAGCAGGGTCGCAATCATGGTGGGTCCTAAAATGGCGGGGCAATGTTTTCAATAAAGAAGGGTCCTCCACCATCCGGGCAGCAGCAATGTCCCTCACATGCTCCCTCACACATCTGCGCAACTCTCTTGATGTCAGACCAACATATATGAGTTGGCACCCGCAGGTGGCATAATACACCACATTGCAGGTGCCACAATTCACATATTCCTTAATAATGTTTTAGTACTGTACGCCGACATGAATGAGGCAATGCGGAGGAAATTGCTGCACGCCAGACAATTCCCACACTGAAAGCATTCGCTCAAAGATCGAGTAGATCCAAACAAAGATGGTGTTTAGGGAGCATAATGACTCCGAACAAGTATGTTGCGCAGATTTCTAGATCTGCGAGCTGTCATTAATGGATAATCCACCAGTGAATCCCTTAAATGAGGGTCAGTCTGGAGGACAGGCCAATGACGCTTTAAAATGGACATGATGCTCTCCCACTCATGGTTGTAGGTGGTAATAAATCTGACCTTAGACTGATTAGAGGTCATACCCCTGGTCACCTTAGTACGAAGCAATTCAGTGCGAGAAGTGTGCTTCGCTCTAAGGTACCCTGTCTTGATACTCCGGTTGCTGTAACCTCTCTCTCTGAAGCGCGATGCCAAACACAGACACACAACAGCTGATCGGAAGACAGCAGCGCTCCATCAGCACAGAGTCAGCTGTGACCATGTTGACTCTGTACCAGTAAGAGTGCACTGCTCTCTGAGGAGCAGTGCGTGCCATAAAGATCAGTATTGAAGCCGGCAGGCCACGAGAAGGAGTTGCACTTCACATTGCGCCGATGAGCAGTGCAGCCGGATACAGAATGAAATGTTCACCCCTCTCTAAGGAGTGTGCACGTGGACGAGATAAAGGAGCAGATAGGCACAGTTAATGTGAAGGCGCTGCGCTTGACAAATGAGAAGTGCCGTAGGTGGGCGTGTCCTGGATGGGCGGGCCCACCGGAGGATTCTCTGGTTATCCGGTGGGCCAGTCCAACCCTGCCTATCAGTATGTCTTTGGAGTGTGGGAGGAAACCGGAGAACCCAGAGGAAACCCATGCAAACATGGGGAGAACATACAAACTCCTTGCAGATGTTGTCCTTGGTGCAATTTGAACCCAGGACCACGGGCAGCATTTATATTACTTAGCAACATGACCTTGTTTCCTTTGTTCGTCATGAAAATTGTATTTAGATTTTTTTTTTCTGCCATCAGAGACCATGATTTTCTGTGATTATGGATGGACGGTCAAACCAGAGGAATACTTCCTGGGTTTAATGGGTTACTAACAAAATCAAAATAAGAACTCCGTTTTCTGTACATACAGAATTAATAATAATCTGTGCCAATACAACCTAGTTCTACATCTGCACTGATTTGCAGCTATCCCCTCCCTAATGATGATCCCACATGACTCTCTTTACCCTACTTATCCATCCTCCAGTAGTTCTAATGCTGTTGGACGATTGTGCTCAGATGCACCTGACTCGCCCCCTGGGCCGTGGGGTACCCGGGACCGGGCTTCTGTACGATGCTGGGGGTAGTAGTGGCAACCCGATCCCGTGGCTCAGGGTGGTCAGACCAAATTGTGACAGTCTATTTATAGATTTATGAATGTCCGACTACGCCACCCGTGGATTGCGGTCAGAGATAACCGCCGTTGCGAGGCAGACCGCTGAGGCTGGTGTTGGTGTGCAGCACAGGGGTAGGATAACTCCCCACGGGAAGAGTGTAGCCTCAGGGCAGTGTATATGGATGCTGGGGGTGATAGTGCCGGCCGCAATAGTAAAAGTTCAGAGCCTGTTTCCAACAGTTCTGGGTCTTTATTGTAGATGTTACTAATGACCCAACAGTAGTACCGGGTAGGAATGGGCCTGGGTATCGGAGAGCATTCGGGGGAGCCCCACTGGTCAGGGTGAGTGTGTAGGCCTACCGTTTTCTGTATGCTCTTGCTGACTATCCCCCTTTTCGTGGTGTAATAGCCCATGTCCCTGAGCTGGCCGTGTACTTCTCGCCTGTATGGCTTGCGACTCGGGCCTTGGGTACCTTTTGCTTTCTCCTGCTGTACTGGTCCCTCTGTGTGGCGGAGCCTCCAGGCTTCTTAGGCCAAGGGACCTGAAATCCCTCGCGGGTTGGTTCTCTGCTGCTGGGCTTGCAACCCTGACAGCCTCGGACCCCAATGTCCGGTTGTGTGTTTCTCTCAGCCAGGACCGGCTCTCGTCGCCTCTGTCCCTGGCTTGCAGTTTCTCCTCTGCCTCACGGACTCCTCAGCCGCTGCTGACCTGTCCCTCTTCTCTGAGAACCCTTCTGGACACTTCAGAAGTGGGTTCTGGTCTCTCTAACCCTGCCCCAGTTCCAGCTTTTATAGGGGCTGCCTGCTCCCCCTACTGGCCTGGGACAGGAGGTGCTGCATGCTAATTGTCCCTGACCAGGGAACCTCCCTCCTGCTCTCAGACACAGCCTTTAATATTTGTGGCATCCAGGCCTGGGGTGACACACATCTAATGACCCTGTCTAATAAATCATCTGACGGCTGGGTTGTAGCACAGTTCAGCTATGCTATGCTGAAGAACCCACTGATGCCATCTGAATTTGTACCTTATGATGCTGTCTAGTTTATGAAAAACAAGTGCAGATATGACCCTTTCTCATAAAGTATCCCCCAGACCATCTGACAGCATCATCATTGCCCTGAAAGCTGTGTTGTAGCACAGCTCAGCTGTTCTATGTTCAGCTCTGCTATACATGCAGGGGAGATCATGATCATAGCTCTATAGATCCGCATGAACCAATTAAATGTTTTGTAAATAGTAATGAATTGGTCAGATAGTGGTCACCTCATCCATATAAATAAAAACTTTACTGGAATCACACATGAAAAGAACAAATACAAGTTTATGGGTCCATGAAAATCACAGAACGCACATGGATGGCATCAGTGTGGAGTCCGTGTTGTGTCTGTGATTAACTTTGGCTGCAGATCCACATGGAGTTGTCCTGCGGTGCAGATTTTAAATGTGCGACATCTGAATTAAACTGCAGCGATTCACTGTGGATTTCACCCATTGCTTTACATAGGATGAATTCCATTGCAAAATTCTGAGCAAATGTGCATGTTAACCATGTGCTTTTTGCCACACATTTTGCCCAAGATTAGCAGCAGGGATTTTTTTTTAATGCGAAATTTAGCTTTTTTTCACTGATTTGCTACACCTGTAATTTTTCCCCGCTTTCTAGTACACCATATGATAAAATGAAAGGTGTCATTCAAAAGTGCAACTTGTACCACAAAAAAAACAAGTTGTGACACAGCTACAGTACAGACCAAAAGTTTGGACACACCTTCTCATTTAAAGATTTTTCTGTATTTTCATGACTATGAAAATTGTACATTCACACTGAAGGCATCAAAACTATGAATTAACACATGTGGAATTATATACTTAACAAAAAAGTGTGAAACAACTGAAAATATGTCTTATATTCTAGGTTCTTCAAAGTAGCCACCTTTTGCTTTGATGACTGCTTTGCACACTCTTGGCATTCTCTTGATGAGCTTCAAGAGGTAGTCACCGGAAATGGTTTTCACTTCACAGGTGTGCCCTGTCAGGTTTAATAAGTGGGATTTCTTGCCTTATAAATGGGGTTGGGACCATCAGTTGTGTTGTGCAGTAGTCAGGTGGATACACAGCTGATAGTCCTACTGAATAGACTGTTAGAATTTGTATAATGGCAAGAAAAAAACAGCTAAGTAAAGAAAAACGAGTGTTCATCATTACTTTAAGAAATGAAGGTCAGTCAGTGCGAAAAGTTGGGCAAACTTTGAAAGTATCCCCAAGTGCAGTTGCAAAAACCATCAAGCGCTACAAAGAAACTGGCTCACATGAGGACCGCCCCAGGAAAGGAAGACCAAGAGTCACCTCTGCTTCTGAGGATAAGTTTATCCGAGTCACAAGCCTCAGAAAACGCAGGTTAACAGCAGCTCAGATTAGAGACCAGGTCAATGCCACACAGAGTTCTAGCAGTAGACACTTCTCTACAACAACTGTTAAGAGGAGACTTTGTGCAGCAGGCCTTCATGGTAAAATAGCTGCTAGGAAACCACTGCTAAGGACAGGCAACAAGCAGAAGAGACAAGTTTGGGCCAAAGAACACAAGGAATGGACATTAGACCAGTGGAAATCTGTGCTTAGGTCTGATGAGTCCAAATTTGAGATCTTTGGTTCCAACCACCGTGTCTTTGTGCGATGCAGAAAAGGTGAACGGATGGACTCTACATGCCTGGTTCCCACCGTGAAGCATGGAGGAGGAGGTGTGATGGTGTGGGGGTGCTTTGCTGGTGACACTGTTGGGGATTTATTCAAAATTGAAGGCATACTGAACCAGCATGGCTACCACAGCATCTTGCAGCGGCATGCAATTCCATCCGGTTTGCGATTAGTTGGACCATCATTTATTTTTCAACAGGACAATGACCCCAAACACACCTCCAGGCTGTGTAAGGGCTATTTGACCAAGAAGGAGAGTGATGGGGTGCTACGCCAGATGACCTGGCCT
This sequence comes from Phyllobates terribilis, assembly GCF_046119375.1. NCBI lineage: Eukaryota > Metazoa > Chordata > Amphibia > Anura > Dendrobatidae > Phyllobates > Phyllobates terribilis. The sequence continues at coordinate 147,281,068 of NW_027362762.1, forward strand.
CCACAGTCACCAGACCTGAAACCAATCGAGATGGTTTGGGGTGAGCTGGACCGCAGAGTGAAGGCAAAAGGGCCAACAAGTGCTAAGCATCTCTGGGAACTCCTTCAGGATTGTTGGAAGACCATTTCCGGTGACTACCTCTTGAAGCTCATCAAGAGAATGCCAAGAGTGTGCAAAGCAGTCATCAAAGCAAAAGGTGGCTACTTTGAAGAACCTAGAATATAAGACATATTTTCAGTTGTTTCACACTTTTTTGTTAGGTATATAATTCCACATGTGTTAATTCATAGTTTTGATGCCTTCAGTGTGAATGTACAATTTTCATAGTCATGAAAATACAGAACAATCTTTAAATGAGAAGGTGTGCCCAAACTTTTGGTCTGTACTGTATATCGATGGAAAAATAAAGTTATGGCTCTTGGAAGCAAAGGAGGGAAAAACAAAAGGGCAAAAATGGAAAATTTCAAAGTCCGGAAGGGGTTAAACGGCACATTTTCACAGTGAATGCAAAAAAGCAAAGTAATGCAGCCACATGTACAGCAGCGTGTGACGTCATCCAGTCTACGGAGCATGCAAGTCCCGGTCCTTACGCGTTTCAGAAAACTCGGTTTCCTTCATCAGAGGAAACTGTTAACAGTTAACTTTTTGCGTTCAGGCACGCCACCGGCTGGAGCTGCCTGTTCCCTACACTGCAGCTCTACGTGCATCTTTTTTTTCGCCGAGGACCTCCGTACACCCACCAAGTGGGGATCTTTCTGCTCTTCTTTCAAGCGGATGCAACAAAGAACTTTGCTGGACTGCATAGGTAAATAGGGTAATTATCTACTCCATTAGTGTATTGTGCTTATCACTATGTTTCTTCAGTGTTTAACATGTAACTGGATACACATTGATACATATGCTATAATAGCAGGGTGGGCAAATTAGGCTGATCTCCTAACTTCAATTTTTTCCAATTTTTTCTAAATGATCTTTTGCAGCCAGGTTAGTCACCTGCCCCAAAGCTTGCTATTCGGTGTACAATGCACATATACAATCTCTTTTCTTGTTTTTACTGTTTTTATTGGTGTTCATTTACATGTATACTTATTGTGCTGTTGATGTATACATGAAGTTTTTTGAAATTTAGCACACTTGTTGTGTGTCCTATGTGCTTATGGTTTCTTAAACACATTGAAAGCAGACAAAACAGGTTTTCTATAAAAACGACACAAAGCAGCCCAGTAAGTGATACTGTTCCCATGCGCTTGGTTCTGAACACTACTCTCATCATGGTTCCATGCCTGCGCTGCGTTCAGCACCAGCAGGGACTATGATGAGGGTAGTGGTAGTCTGCTCACGCAGTGTCCTCACCTGTAAAAAAAATAATAAAATAATAAAATCCATGCACTCACTTCTCCTAGGTGTCCCCCACTGTATTCCATGTGACTACTGGACTAGGTGGACCTCCACAATATTAAAGGGGGTTACCCACAAAGTTCATTTTTAATTAATGGATCTTAATTTCTGCTATCTTTTTAAGTTTCCCATGATGATGATATAAATGTTCCCCTGCTGTGACCATGCTGCAGCTGTGATCCCATGCTCTCCTGTACACTTTTTTTTTTAATACATTCAATTGTGGAACATATTGATCCAAGATCTATTAATTGAAATGAGCTTGGTTCATGGGACAATCTCAAGACTTGGGCTGCATGGTGATACTTAACTGTGATCTGGGTCTTGCTGCCAAAAATCTCTGCCAATACTAGCATATTACTACCTTTTTTTTTGTTGTGGCCAAAGTCGCCTTGTAGCCCCAGCAGCCAATTGCTGGCCCATTCACAGGATGCTGGGCCACACAACACCTTACCATATCACAACTTAGTGGCTAAAGTCTTTTAAAATAGTCGGTTATGTACTGTGCAATTAGAGCAGGTGTCTGGTAGTTACATGGATGTACAGTGGGTACGGAAAATATTCAGACCCCTTTAAATTTTTCACTTTATTTCATTGCAGCCATTTGGTAAATTCTAAAGAGTTCAGTTTTTTTGCTCTCATTAATGTACACTCTGCACCCTATCTTGACTGAAAAAAAAAAAACAGAAATGTAGAAGTTTTTGCAAATTTATTAAAAAAGATAAACTTAAATATCACATGGTCATAAGTATTCAGACCCTTTGCTCAGACACTCATATTTTAGTCACATGCTGTCCATTTCCTTGTGATCCTCCTTGAGATGGTTCTACTCCTTCATTGGAGTCTAGCTGTGTTTAATTAAACTGATAGGACTTGATTTGGAAAGGCACACACCTGTCTATATAAGACCTCACAGCTCACAGTGCATGTCAGACCAAATGAAAATCATGAGCTCAAAAGGAACTGCCCAAGGAGCTCAGAGACAAAATTGTGGCAAGACACAGATCTGGCCAAGGTTACAAAAGAATTTCTGCTGTACTCAAGGATCCTAAGAGCACAGTGGCCTCCATAATCCTTAAATGGAAGAAGTTTGGGACCACCAGAAGACTTCCTAGACCTGGCTGACCAGCCAAACTGAGCAATTGTGGGAGAAGAGCTTTGGTGAGAGGTAAAGAACCCCAAAATCACCGTGGCTGAGCTCCAGAGATGCAGTAGGGAGATGGGAGAAAGTTCCACAAAGTCAACTCTCACTGCAGCCCTCCACCAGTCGGGCCTTTATGGCAGAGTGGCTCGACGGAAGCCTCTCCTCAGTGCAAGACATATGAAAGCCAGCATAGAGTTTGCTCAAAAGCACATGAAGGACTCCCAGACTATGAGAAATAAGAATCTCTGGTCTAATGAGATGAAGATAGAACTTTTTGGTGATAATTCTAAGCGGTATGTGTGGAGAAAACCAGCACTGCTCATCACCTGCCAATACAATCCCAAAAGTGAAACATGGTGGTGGCAGCATCATGCTATGGGGGGTGTTTTTCAGCTGCAGGGACAGGATGACTGGTTGCAATTGAAAGAAACTTTTTTTTTTAATGAAGTGACAGCATTTTAACTAAAATTTTGTTTTCCCACTGTTAAACCTGCTGATACAGATTTTAGTTTCATAAGTTTGTCCTGTTACCGATATATTTTGTTTTTATTTAAGTCACAATGTAGAGAGTGGGGTATTAAAGGCATTTCAATTTAGTTCTGTAATGTCAGGAATTTTTCAGAAAACAAATAAAGATGGACTGAAATCTGGTGTCATTTTTCTTCTATATTGAACACTTGCAATGTTTAATAAGCCCCCACAAAGCCAGGGGCGGACATACCGCCCCGGCCCGAAGGTGGAGAGGGGCCCTTGCAGGCAGGAGCATGTGAGAGTGTGAAATGTGATAACAGCAGGAGAGCACTAGGACCCTGTGACTTTTGCCTGGCTGAGCTCAGAGGAGGGGCAGTGCAAGAAACTCTATGTGTTCTAAGGCTGTGTTCACACGATGCGTATTTCATGCGTTTCCGCGGCGTTTTTGCAGTTGCGTAAACGCCGCGGAAACGCATGAAAAACGCATGGTACAAGGGCAGCAATGTTCCCCAATGGAAATCCGCATGTGCTGTGCCCATGATGCGGATTTTTCCGCAGCGTTAACGCTGCGGTCAAAAATCCGCAGCATGTCAATAAATTTTGCGGAAACGCGGCGATTTCGCCGCCATTGACTTGCATTAGAACGCGCCAATTCCGCAAGACAGCATTTGTACTTGCGTAATTGGTGCGTTCTAATGTGCGGATGGTACCCGGGTGTGGAGGAGAGGAGAGTCTCATCCACACCCAGGTACCATTAAAAAAGCTGTAAAAAGAAGAATAAAATAAAAAATAAATGTATTCTTACCTTCTGTCGGCCCGCGCAGCGCTCCCGCTTGGTTCCCGGCACTTGCAGTGAGTTGTAGGACCTGCGGTGACGTCAGAGTCATGTGACGGGTCACGTGACGCTGACGTCGGCAGGTCTTTCAATTCAAAGTTGCCGGCAGCCGGGAGAACGGAGTGAGCAGGACAGCGCGGGCCATCGGAGGTAAGTATATACACTCTCTCGGGTCACACTATATAAATCCATGCTGTTTGCATGGATTTATATAGTGTGACCTAGTTATCAAGCACTTTCCAGGTGATGCTAACATCGCCTGGAAAGCGCTTGTCAATCTGCATGCGGAAACGCATGTGAATCTGCATGTGGATCCGCATGTATTCTGCAGGAAAAACGCATGCACAATCTGCATGCGTTTTTTCTGCCAGGGAGATGCAGAAATGATGCAGAAATTTTCTGCTTCATTTCTGCATCGTGTGCACATACCCTAAGAGTGTCTGAGGTGTGAGAGGCTAGACAGGAAGTCTGTGAGAACGGAGCTGCAGGAAGATGCTGTCTTTACACGCTTCCCTGTGGAGTTTGTTTACCCCTTTCTCTCTTTAAGAACAAGTGCTGAGCTGGGGAAAGCTGTGTGGCTCTGTGGAGTTTTGTCGAAGTCCATGCTGAGTGAATTAGAGACTTTGTGCTGGAGGAGTCACGTGTCGAGTGATAAAGGAAGGGACTGAGGAATCCATTTCTGTGACGGAGCACATGGTTGGTGTACTGAATAAGAGTGAGAGACTTCGGGAGGAAAGAAGGTTTCTGGTGCCATTTCTACTGAGAGGATATTGACAAGCCTTTGTGAAGAAATCTTCCCAGACCTTAATCTGAGGCTACAGGACTAAAGTCCCCGGCGTGTGGGCTCGGCATCGGCCGACAAGACAAGGAATTTTTGCTGTTTTTGTGAACTTTGTTTTTGTTTTGGCGCCAAAGTTTTCCGGGACTAGCTGCAGCCACCGTGATTCACAGGCCTGTGATAGACTGCATCTGAGGTTAACGGTACCATAATTTTAAGATACCTGGGTATCCTGATAATAAGGGTATAAGAGCAATTGATATAGTTTCGTGCATTATTATTGTTAATAGTGGTAGGATTGTATTCAGTGTGCCATCTCAGGGGGTCCCCATATACCGCCCTCACTAGACTGACTTTGTGTTTAGGTAAAATTGTTCCAGATCACTAGAATAATTCACATAAACTGGAAACCTTGAGATTGGCACATTGATTTCAGCTCTTGCTCATTGTGTGTATCTAGTAGAGACAGTGTCCCAGGCAGAACCTTAGACTGATTCATTCAATACTGAATTTTAGTCTAATCCCTGTTTTAGTAAAGAAAGTGTTTATTTCTGTCTCTGTCTCAGTTTGTGACTCACTGGATCTCTCTCAGACCCCCGGTCATTACAAGCGTACTGCCCATAAGGACAGACAACACAGCCATTCAGTCCATATTATGGGCAGAAGAGGGGCCCTATGTCAAGCAGCACCGGGCCCCTTTCACTCCTGCCCCTAATCATTCTGACCCCGGGGAGAGAGCGGAGCACACGGCGCCGAGAGCAGGGCTACAAACAGGGGGCGTGTCCTGCAGGGAGAGAGACGCTGGCCAATGAACGCTTTCCTCATCAGACTGAGGAGAGCGCTCATTGGCTGCAGCCTCTGGCTCCTGCACGGCGCCCAATAGTAAGTGTTCACCTCACCTGCAGTCAGGGTCCCCGGGCTGCACAGCACACAGAGGCCATAGTGGAGGAAGAGCAGGAGTGACTGTGCTTCTGCTGCTCCCTCCGGTCCTTCCAGCAGTAGCTGCTGACAGAGAAGAGGTGGGAGATTAGGCTCACTGCACAGGACAGCACAGCAGCAGGGGCTGATGTCAGTATACTGTGTCCCCATCCCCCACAGTGGTGTCTGAAGCCCTCTCCACTTCATCTCTGAGCTATGTGGCAGAACTCATGCACAGCTCACATCTGAACACCTGGTATCATAGATTAGTGCATGTATGTATAGGTGTGTGTGTATACATGTGTGTCTATATCTGTGTCTATATTACTGTGTGTATACATGTGTGTCTATATAACTGTGTGTATACGTGTGTGTGTGTGTATATATATGTGTGTGTATGTACTGTATATGTATATATGTGTATCATTACAGTATATGTATGTACGGTGTATGGTATATGTGTATGTATGGTATATGTGTGTATAGATATATGTATGTACGGTATACGTGTGTGTGTATGTACAGTGTGTGTGTATGTACAGTATATGTATGTGTGTGTTTATGTATATGTTTGTGTGTGTGAACATATTTGTTTTCAGTTCATGTATTATACTGTGATTGTAAAGAATAGAAGAATAAACCTGGCTCTTTAAAGGGTTATTCACCAAATAATCAAGGTATCCTCAATCCATCGCATCGGGAATAACTTGCTGGTCACTGGGGATTGGACCACTGGGCCCCCCAGAGATTCTGGGAACAGAGCTCTGCAGTGTCGTCCTGAATGGAGCAGAGTTGTGCCTGTTTGGCCTCTGCTCTATTCATTATCTATGAGCTGCTGAGCGCTGCGCTTGGTTATTTCCATCAGCTCCATAGACAATGAATAAAGTAGATACCAGATGATACAGATACCAGACATATAATATATACATGGTTGGAATTTGCCGGTTCCAGCCATTATCACGTAACCATGAGGATGCGCTTTTCACACTTGCTGTCATGTGTCAACTAGAGAGTCTCAGCCATATCTTGCAATGTTCTATTCACCAACATAGCTGACACTCTAGTTGTCACCTGACTGCAAGTCTGACTGTGCTGGAACCAGCAGAACCGAATCTTTATCTTTACTGATATATAATTTGTCTCCATGTCAGTGAAAATATATATTTTTAGAGGTGTGGAGGGGCCCATTTACTATGGAGCCCTGTGATTTCTATGCACACCCCTGCTTACAGGGCGGCAATAATGACGGTATCCTGGCTTGTTGCTCGGAGCCCGAGGCTTCGGGGGTCTCACGGCCAGATTTCTCTGATCATAAGCGGCATGCTAGGCAGCGAGGGGGACCCAGGCACATTTCTTGCACAGGGGCCCCAAGCTGTTGTCGTCACTGCATTCTGAGTCTTCTATCCTTTGGATTACGATATCGGAGAGAGAGTGAGACACAGGACAGGATGTGTGTCAAACAAGCTCTAAACTTTATTACAAAGCATGGGTTTTATATTCACTCTGAAGGCAGGAAACGGATTTACCATATATGGTTTGATTATACAATTTTAGCACACAAAGACTAACTTCTATTCTCGTGCTTGTGTTGAAACATTCAATCGGACACATTGAATTAGACACATTAAATCAGATACATTCTGATGACTGGCAAGGACGCATTATTGATTCAAGAAGGAACATTCACAGCTGGTGTTTTTTCACCTAAAGTAACTTTCAGACTTATATAGCATAGATGGGGCCTTTGAACTTAAGGGGCCTCATCTTCTGCTATAACATTCCATCCTTTTGTTCCTTCATTTATCAATATGTTTCTCTATATTTTCTTTTAGTACACCGCTGAATACACATTAGAAAAAGCTTAAAAACCAAATAATCCGCAAGACACATTAGCAAAACCTGTAAAATAGCTTGCACTATACCAGCCAACCACCCACCGATACCTTTAAACCAATTTGCGGGATTTAGAAAGGAAAATCTCTGTGTGGAATTATTGGCCAAAGTATCTGAACAGTTCACCCAAAACTTTATCTCTTCCCATGAGACTGGAACAGCGAGAAAGGGTATGCTAGTGGACGTCACAGGGGCATGTGTACATATCCAACAATTAGCAATGGTCTGGTTTTGCTCCTTTAGTCCATCGATTAGAGCAAGATGGTGTCTAATGAATCTATTGTCGTCTCCATCCATGGTGCCTAACCTAGTCCATGCACCTGTTGTCGCAAGGATGCAGGTAAGTATAAACAATATCTTCATTCTTTGTCCGCTGGTTCTCCTAGTATCTTTTTATAATGGGACGCGTGGCTCCAGGTCTCTTTTCCCTCTAGCTTAACGGCTGTGCTTGTGGTCAGCAGAACTTGAAAGGGTCCGTCAAACCGTGGATCTAGGCTTTTCCTCACGTGTCTTTTTATAACCACCCAGTCTCCATGTTGCAGCGTATGGCTGCTAGAGTCTTGATCTGGATCTGGAAGAGAACTGAAGACATTATCATGTACTTGCTTAATCTTTTTGTGTAAAGCCCTCACATAGGAACTTAGCACATGATTGTTCATTTCTAATGCTTGTGGATAGAAACACCCTAGGCTGGGTACGTTGCCAAACAATATCTCATATGGAGAGAGTCCAGTCTTTTTATTAGGCGTGTATCTTACTGAAAACAGAGCAAGCGGTAAACAGTCCGGCCATGGTTTTCCTGTCTCAGCCATGGCTTTCTGAATTTTTAATTTCAATGTCCCATTCAGTCTTTCCACTTTTCCACTACTTTGTGGGTGATATGGGGAGTGGAATGCTTGTTGAATTCCTAGAGCTGACATGACTTCATTCATTATTTCACCTGTGAAGTGTGTACCTCTGTCACTCTCAATTACCTCTGGTACCCCATACCTGCAGACCACCTCCGCAAGCAGTTTCTTTGCGGTTGCCGCAGCCGTGGCTTTGGCAATCGGGAAAGCCTCTGGCCATCCTGAGAACAAATCAATACAGACCAACACATATTCCCATGATCCTGACTTTGGCAGCTGAATATAATCAATTTGCAGTCTCTGGAATGGATAGAGGGGCCGGGGTGTGTGTTTGGGTGGTGTTTTAACTACTCTACCCTGATTATGTGTAGCACATATCATGCACCCTTGTACCAGGTTTTCAATACAGGTGGAGAATCCTGGTGCCACCCAATGTTTCTACATCACACTCATCACACCCGTTTTAGATTGGTGTGTCGGCCCATGTAGTATCTGGGCAGCTGCTGGGTACAGTGCCCTTGGAAGGCATCGTCGTGTCCCTTTCCCCCATACCCCATTTGCTTCATTCAGGCATGCACCTTCCTTTAACCACTTATCAACCTCCTCCTTTTGAGCCTGAGCCTGCATTTGGGATAAGATGTCCTCCGACACAAAGGGGTTTTTAGGGGCACTTATCTGACGTACTGTTGACCCTTGTTGCGGCTTACAGGCTGCTGTTTTTGCCGCTGCATCTGCCATCGCGTTTCCTCAGCTTACCTGGTCGGTGCGTCTGGTATGTGCTCTTACCTTTATGACAGCTACTTGTATGGGTAGTTGTAGCGCATCAATTAACTGCTGGACCGCATCAGCATTCTTAATGGGGTGTCCTGCTGCCGTCAGGAAACCTCTTGACTTCCATATTGGACCAAAATCATGCGATATACCGAATGCGTACCTAGAATCTGTGTAAATGTTAACAATACTACCTTCCGCTAGTTTACAGGCCTCGGTTAGGGCCCTAAGTTCAGCTTCTTGAGCCAATTGGTGTGGGAGCATTGGTTCTGCCTTGATTACTGCATTGAGGGAGACAACTGCATATCCAGTATGGAAGGTACCTGAATCGTCCTGATGACGGGATCCATCTACAAAAAATTCAAAATCTGCATTTTGTAATTCATGTTCAAATACAGTAGGTAAACCTGCCGTTTCTTGTGCCATCATTTGTACACAGTCATGAGGAACTTCCTCTCTTGGATCTTCCTTAAAAAGCACAGTACCTGACTCCTCCTTCAGATTCGAGAGAGGTAACAAAGTTGCTGGGTTCAGAGTAGTACACCTCTGTAAAGAAACATTGGGAGGCATTAACAGTGCACATTGTAACCTGAGATGACGTGCTGCTGAGAGGTGAGCGGGTTGCACTTGATTCAATATAGTGTAGACATCATGAGGTGTTAGAACAGTGAGCGGGTGGTCAAGAACAATGTCTGCGGATTTGTGGAGTAATAGTCCAACAGCATGCAGAGCACGTACACAGGATGGTGCACCTCTGGCTACCGCATCTAATCTGCCACTAAAATAGGCAACAGGTCTCTGATTGTCACCGTGTGTTTGAGTTAAAACTCCTGCTGCATGTCCAGCTTGCTCATGAAGGTACAGAGTAAATGGGAGCTCATAATTAGGGGTACCCAAAGCTGGAGCGGCCAAAATACGGTTCTTGAGAGAATAAAAACAGTCTGTTGCCTCTGATGTTAGTACAAAAGGTGTTGGAGTAAGACAGTCATAGAGGGGCTGCATTAAAACAGAGACGGCATGAATCCACTGTCTGCAATAGGAAACAAGTCCAAGAAAAGTTCTGAGGGCTGCAACATTAATGGGGACGGTGAATGCCTGTACTGCTTGTTTACGTGCATTTGTTAAATGACGAGCTCCTGGTGTAATGCAATGTCCCAAAAAGGTGACTGAAGATTTACAAAACTGAAGCTTATATTTCGATGCCTTGCAGCCAGCGCGATAGAGAAACAACATAAGCGATATAGTTGCACTATGACATTGTTTCCTGGAGGGGGCACAAATGAGCAGGTCATCGACATATTGCAAAACAACAATATGTGGTTCAGACCATCCCTCCAGTATTTCCTGCAGACTTGCAGTGTACATTGTGGGTGGATTCTGGGCACCCTGTGGCAACACTGTCCATGTATATTGACTACCCTGGAATGTGAAAGCAAACAAGTACTGGCAGTCAGGATGTAATGGTACACTGAAAAATGCATTTGCCAAATCGACCACTGAAAAGCAAAGAGAGTTAGAAGGTATCTGTGACAGGAGAGTATGCGGGTTGGGCACAACTGATGTTAGAAGTTCTGTGGCTTTGTTAACCAACCGGAGGTCATGGACCATTCTATATGCGGCTGGTTGTCCTGGCACGCTCTTTTTCTTTACTGGGAACAGGGGAGTGTTGCAAGGGGACTGGGTTTTGACTAGGACTCCTCTCTGTAGTAATTTTTGGACTTGCTGGGCTATGGCATTCTCCTGAGCCGAGCTAAGGGGATACTGCCTCTGTTGAGGCAAGATTGCTCCTGGTTTTAATTTTACCATTACTGGTTGAACTCTTAACCTACCAACATCTGTTCTGTCTGAGGCCCAAAAATCATGTGGCACAGCCTGCTCTAATATCAGGGGAAACTCATTTGTCTCTTCTATGCTGGCAATATCTAGTGACATAATTTTGCAAAGGGTCCTTGGTTTTAAACCTGGGGTCATGGTCACAGTGCCATCGGGATGATACTCTATATGTGCTTGTAATTGGGACAACACATCATTTCCCAATAGATTACATTGGCCTCGGGGCGATACCATGAGCTGGCTATGTACAGTACCTCCTTGAATTTGCAGGGGAATTCTCTTAGTGACAGGGAGCAGGACAGACGGGGAATTGAAGGGGGTGGCAATGACATGATGTGAAAAATCAGTGTCAGTGTATGGCCAATCACCTTGAGTAATTACTGAATTGTCGGCCCCCGTATCTACTTGGAAATCGATTTCATGTCCCCCTGGTAGGTTCACCTGCACTGTACAACTGGGAGTTGGGGGTAAGGAGATGAGGGGGTTCATGTGCAAGCTACCCTCATCCTATGGGGGCGTTGTTTGGTTGGCTGGAGGACCCGTACTCTGAGCATTTGGATACGGGTTGGTCCTACAGTTCTTTCTAAAATGTCCTGGCTTTTTACATCCGTAACACAGTTTCTGTCCTCCTCCTTCAGTCCGTCCTCTGCCTCTGTTGTTTCTGGGGGTCGTCTCTACTATGTGTATTCTGGCAGCTCTTTTTGCCTGCGCTATGTCATGTTGTGCCCCCTGAGCTATTCTAGCTAAATCTTCTGCCTTCACTGATCTCCAGTCCGGTCTACTTGCTTTTACCTTCTCTGCAATCTCTTTCTTTAGTCCATTCATGAAAGCACTTGCTAATACCCTCTCACTAGTCTTATTCCCGGGGTTGAACCCCATTTCTGACCAGGTTTTCTTTAGTGCATAGAAATAATCCTTAGGATCTTCCTCCTTCCCTTGCACTCTATCTTCTAGTGTAACTTGCTTTTCTGCTTGCCTGTCTTGACATGCTTTTACCAACGCTGCTGCGAACAGGACTCCAGCTGCTGCATCATTAGATTCTGCATCTACGGGTCCGGTCCTATTGGCATACTGTTTTTTTGTCTCATCTATCAACCTATCATAGCGGGCTTCATCTGCCAATTTTCCCTTAATTACCCCCTGCAGATCTATTCTAGTGGCATGGTACGTATCCTGTATGGTGGTGATCATTCTAGCGAAACCCATAGGGGACTGGGATGGGTCTGGCAGCTGGGAGATCAGTGCCAACTGCTCTGAAGGACTCCATGGTCTATACATTAACATTGTACGAGCTTCCTGACCTGGAACCACTGCATCCCCCCCTGCTGCTGCTGCTGCTCCCGGTGCTCCTGGCACAACTACCGTCCTCATTGGGAATAGTCTAGCTGGGTGGGGTCTCGGTCCTCCACATGCCACACAGATGTCTACTGTCAAGGGGTTCTGCTGTCCACATCTGGGGTAAACCCAACATTTGTTTTCCTGGGAATTCTGGTACTGGGGTGGGGGTGACGTCGGGAGCGGACAGGGAGGAAAATCTGTCATTCCGTTTTTTGTCAGTCTGTAACGTCCGTCTCCTAATTATTCAATCTTTCCTTCAAAATAAGCGCATGCATTCATCCATACATCTACTGTCCCTAACAGACCCTTATCTTTCAGCCATCCATGATAGGAGTTAAAGAAGGATTTCCATTTCTCTACATTCATCTCTCCATTCTCATTCATTCCCGTTTTACGCAATATTTTGTCAATTCCAATCAGTGCCTGTTTCCCTTCTCTGCGTACTACTAAGTCTTTGGCTATAATGCCTTCCTTGGCATTTTGGTTCCCCATTTTTTTTGGTTCTCCTCACCTAGAAGAGACTCCTCAGTCACTTAGACAATGGTCACTTAGACAATGGGCCACAAAGGTTTCTGAACCATTCCACTACTAGCCTCTCTAGGACTTATACGCCAACCAGAAAAACAGACCAAAAACATCAATCCCGGGACACATCCACAACACAATCATCGGATCCATACTTTCATTCTTAAATTCTCCAAAGGATAGAAGGCAGGACTGATCTGAGGGGATTCTACTGGTTCAAAGGGACCTGAGCCAGACAACAATCTGTGAATTACCTGGGGAGCCGACCGCTCGGGGGTGAGGGAGTCTCTTCTATGCAGTGATATAATTAGGTAGAATATAACAGTTATTCTTACCTCAGCGCTGTATATATCACCAACAGAGAGCTTTGCTCGTCCCACGTCTCGGACCGGTCGAGCACCCCTGGGTAGATTAACTCAAGGTCCCTGTTCGAGGCGCCAGCTGTCGTCACTGCATTCTGAGTCTTCTATCCTTTGGATTACGATATCGGAGAGAGAGTGAGACACAGGACAGGATGTGTGTCAAACAAGCTCTAAACTTTATTACAAAGCATGGGTTTTATATTCACTCTGAAGGCTGGAAACTGTTATGATCTGCTACAGAGACTAAGGAAAGACAGGAGATCTGTCCCTACAACAGAACTAAACTAGATCCCTACGATGTAACGGGGAACCTGATCCTGCGATCAGACCCGCTAAAGTCCTCGGCTAGTCTGTACGAAGACCTATAGATGTGAGGGAGGTATCCCTACAAGAACTAGGGACTGGGATAAGTTGGACACCTCCTAGCAGAAATAGTAGCAGTCAAAGACAAACACACAACAAAAAGCATAGAGGTCAGAAGACCTAGCAAAACTAACAGAGAACGGCAACAGAGCACCAAGCTAGCTCAAGAGTAGTAAATACAATGAAGTCCAGCAAGGCAAGGAGGGCGGAGCCGGATTAAATAGGCAAAAATGGTCATGTGACCAGCAAACTCAAAAAAACCTAACAGGAGAGTTCTAACAGAAACGGATTTACCATATATGGTTTGATTATACAATTTTAGCACACAAAGACTAACTTATATTCTCGTGCTTGTGTTGAAACATTCAATCGGACACATTGAATTAGACACATTAAATCAGATACATTCTGATGACTGGCAAGGACGCATTATTGATTCAAGAAGGAACATTCACAGCTGATGTTTTTTGACCTAAAGTAACTTTCAGACTTATATAGCATAGATGGGGCCTTTGAACTTAAGGGGCCTCATCTTCTGCTATAACACTGTCAATGTCCACCAGGGGCGGACACAGACTGTAGTGGGCCCCTGTGCAAGAAATTTTTGCCCCCCCCCTCCCTTCGTAGGGCAACAAAGTTATGTAAACATAACCCCCCATGTGCATCTCTCACACCGACATGTGCATCTCTCATCCCCCCATGTGCAGCTCTCATCCCCCCCATGCATCTCTCATCCCCCCATGTGCATCTCATCCCCCATGCATCTTTCACGCATCTTTCATCCCCCCATGTGCAGCTCTCATCCCCCCATGTGCAGCTCTCATCCCCCCCATGTGCAGCTCTCATCCCCTCCCCCGTGCATCTCACCCCCCCGTGCATCTCATCCCCCCGTGCATCTCATCCCGCCCCATGCATCTCATCCCGCCCCGTGCATCTCATCCCGTCCCGTGCATCTCATCCCGCCCCGTGCATCTCATCCCCCCCGTGCATCTCGCATCCCCCCCGTGCATCTCTCATCCCCCCATGTGCATCTTATCCCCCCCGTGCATCTCTCATTCCCCCATGCATCTCTGATTCCCCCCCACTCCTAGTTAATTAATTGTATTTAAAAAAAATAAATAAAACTTGTTATACTTACCCCCATGGATCCCTGCAGAATCCTGGCGCTCATCCACGTCGCTGCCACCAGGTTCACCTGACTTCCAGCGCCGTCACATGACCGGAAGTCAGGGGAATCATGAAGGCACTGAAGCAGCAGCGCTGCACTGCTACACAGAGGAAATCGGCGCTGACATGTCCCGGCGCTTAACACTCAGCATGGGGCCGGGGGCCCAGGGCCGGCTCCAGGTTTTTGTGGGCCCCGGGCGAAAGAGTCTCAGTGGGCCCCTTTAACACATACCACGATTCATGATGCACAGATACCGCAGAGAAATATATGTATAGTACAATGCAAAGATTTCACTTCTTACATAGTGATATCTATTGTAAATTCCACAATAGCTCAGAAACCAGCGAATCGCTCCACACAGTATACTGGCCCCCATAAAATGCTCCATACAGGAGACTGGCCCCCATAAAATGCTCCATACAGAATACTGGCCCCCATAAAATGCTCCATACAGGATACTGGTCCCCATATAATACCTTATACAGAATACTGGCCCCCATATAACGCTCCATACAGAATACTGGCCCCCATATAACGCTCCATACAGAATACTGGCCCCCATCTAATGCTCCATACAGAATACTGGCCCCCATATAACGCTCCATACAGAATACTGGCCCCCATATAACGCTCCATACAGGATACTGGCCCCCATATAACGCTCCATACAGGATACTGGCCCCCATAAAATGCTCCATACAGAATACTGGCCCCCATATAACGCTCCATACGGAATACTGGCCCCCATATAACACTCCATACAGGATACTGGCCCCCATATAACGCTCCATACAGGATATTGGCCCCCATATAACGCTCCATAGAGAATACTGGCCCCCATATAACGCTCCATACAGGATACTGGCCCTCATATAACGCTCCATACAGAATACTGGCCACCATATAACGCTCCATACAGGATACTGGCCCCCATATAACGCTCCATAGAGAATACTGGCCCCCATATAACGCTCCATACAGGATACTGGCCCCCATATAACGCTCCATACAGGATACTGGTCCCCATAAAATGCTCCATACAGAATACTGGCCCCCCATATAATGCTCCATATGGAATACTGGCCCCCATATAACACTCCATACAGGATCCTAGCCCCCATATAACGCTCCATACGGAATACTGTCCCCCATATAACAATCCATACAGGATACTGGCCCCCATATAACACTCCATACAGGATACTGGCCCCCATATAACGCTCCATGCAGGATACTGGCCCCCATATAACACTCCATGCAGGATACTGGCCCCCATATAATGCTCCATACAGAATACTGGCCCCCATATAACGCTCCATGCAGGCTATTCCCCACACATAATGCCTCATGCAGGCTGTTCCCCTCACATAATGCCCCACGCAGGCTGTTCCCCCCACATAATGCCCCACGCAGGCTGTTCCCCCCACATAATGCCCCACGCAGGTTGTTCCCCCCCATATAATGGCCCATGTAGGATGTCACCCCACCTTACAATGCCCCATGCAGGATGTCACCCCCCTTATAATGCCCTATGCAGGATGTCACACACACCCCCCTCCTTATAATGCCCCATGCAGGATGTCACACCCCCGCCCTTATAATGCCCCATGCAGGATGTCACACCCCCCTTCCCTTATAATGCCCCATGCAGGATGTCACCCTCCCTTATAATGCCCCATGCAGGATGTACACCCCGCTTATAATGCCCCATGCAGGATGTCACACACACACCCTCACTTATAATGCCCCATGCAGGATGTCACACAACCACCCCATATAATGCCCCATGCAGGATGTCACACACCCCCCTCCCTTATACTGCCCCATGCAGAATGTCGCACACCTCCCCTCCCATATAATGCCCCATGCAGGATGTCGCACACCTCTCCTCCCATATAATGCCCCATGCAGGATGTCACACCCCCCTCCCTTATAATGCCCCATGCAGGATGTCACACACACCCCCCTCCCTTATAATGCCCCATGCAGGATGTCACACCCCCCTTCCCTTATAATGCCCCATGCAGGATGTCACCCTCCCTTATAATGCCCCATGCAGGATGTACACCCCCCTTATAATGCCCCATGCAGGATGTCACACACACACCCTCACTTATAATGCCCCATGCAGGATGTCATACAACCACCCCATATAATGCCCCATGCAGGATGTCACACACCCCCCTCCCTTATACTGCCCCATGCAGAATGTCGCACACCTCCCCTCCCATATAATGCCCCATGCAGGATGTCGCACACCTCTCCTCCCATATAATGCCCCATGCAGGATGTCACACCCCCCCTCCCTTATAATGCCCCATGCAGGATGTCACACACACCCCCCTCCCTTATAATGCCCCATGCAGGATGTCACCTCCCCCTCCCCGTTATAATGCCCCATGCAGGATGTCACCCCCCCTTATAATGCCCCATACAGGATGTCACACACCCCCCTCCCTTATAACGCCCCATGCAGGACGTAACACCCCCCCCCCTGTTATAATGCCCCATGCAGGATGTCACACCCCCCCCTCCTTATAATGCCCCATGCAGGATGTCACACACATCCCTCCCTTATAATGCCCCATGCAGGATCTCACGCCCCCACCTCACCCCCCTCCCTTATACTGCCACAGGCCTCCATACAATAAAAATAAATCAAATACTCACCTCACGTCCCACCTGCTGCAGCTGCTCCTGACTCCAGCGTCGCCGGCCTGATCCCGCTCTGCGCTGTGAGTGCTCAGGAGAGAGCGCGGTGTAAAGACGTCACCGCGCCCTCTGACCTGAGACGTCACAGTGCAGCAGCCGAGGAGGATGCAGGAGCTGCTGCGGAGGCACGGGGAGAGGTAAGTATTGTGCCAGCTGCCGGGCCCTGAGCAAGCGGGGGGGAGCGGGCGCTGACACTGCTCTCCTCCGCTCACGGGACCCATAGCGCGCGGTGAGGGGCCCCCCGCCTGCTGAGGGCCCCAGCATTTGCCCGGGTGCTGATGCTGGCCCTGGAGTGCGGCGTGCGTCTCTGCTTCTAGGGGGGGGGCAGCTGCCCCGCCCACCCCACGGTGGGTACGCCCATGGACCCATCCTCTATATACTACACCACACAGGACCCATCCTCTATATACTACACCGAATGGGACCCATCCTCTATATACTACACCGCACGGGACCCATTCTCTATATACTACACCACACATCCTCTATATACTACACCGCATGGGACCCATCCTCTATATACTACACCACACATCCTCTATATACTACACCGCACGGGACCCATCCTCTATATACTACACCACACATCCTCTATATACTACACCGCACGGGAGAGCTGACAGATCCTCATGTTTAAAATACTACTCCACTTCAGGGTATTTACCTGAGGGGCACTTTGCACACTGTGTAATCCCTTATTACCTGAGGGGCCTCTCACACTTTGTCACTCTTAATTACCTAGGGGCCCCCTTCCCCACTGTCACCCACTAATATTCTGTGGGCCCCCTTCCCATTGTGTCACCCCCCCTAATGCTCTGTGGGCCCCCTTCCCACTGTGTCACTCCCCTAATTCTCTGTGGGCCCCCTTCCCCACTGTGTCACCCCACTAATGCTCTATGGGCCCCCTTCCCCACTGTCACCCCCTAATACTCTGAGGGCCCCCTTCCCCACTGTGTCAGCCCCTACTACTCTGTGGGCCCCGTTACCCACTCTCACCCACTAATTCTCTGTGGGCCCCGTTTCACACTGTGTCACCCCCTAATACTCTGTGGGCCCCGTTTCCCACTGTGTCACCCCCTAATACACTGTGATGGCCCCCTTCACCACTGTCACCTCGTAATGCTCTGTGGGCCCCCTTTCCCACTGTGTCACCCCCTAATACACTGAGGGCCCCCTTCCCAACTATGTCATCCCCTAATACTCTGAGGACCCCCTTCCCCACTGTTTCACCCCCTACTACTCTGAGGGCCCCCTTACCCACAGTCACCCACTAATATTCTGTGAGCCCCCTTTCCCACTGTGTCACCCCCTAATACACTGAGGGCCCCCTTTCCCACTGTCACACACTAATACTATGTGGGCCCCCTTTCCCACTGTGTCACCCCCTAATACTCTGTGGGCCCCCTTCACCACTGTCACCCTGTAATGCTCTGTGAGCCCTCTTCCCCACTGTGTCACCCCCTAATACTCTGAAGGCCCCCTTCCCCACTGTGTCACCCCCTAATACTCTGTGGGCCCCCTTCACCACTGTCACTCCGTAATGCTCTGTGGGCCCTCTTCCCCACTGTGTCACCCCCTAATACTCTGAAGGCCCCCTTCCCCACTGTGTCACCCCCTAATACTCTGAGGGCCCCCTTCCCCAATGTCACCCCCTAATACTCTGAGGGCCCCCTTCCCCACTGTGTCACCCCCTACTACTCTGAGGGCCCCCTTCCCCACTGTCACCCACTAATATTCTGTGGGCCCCCTTTCCCACTGTGTCATCCCCTAATACACTGATGGCCCCCTTCCCCACTGTCCCCACTAATACTCTGTGGGCTCTTTTCCCACTATGTCATCCCCTAATGCTCTGTGGGCCCCCTTCCCCACTGTGTCACCCCCTAATACTCTGAGGGCCCCCTTCCCCACTGTGTCACCCCCTAATACTCTGAGGGCCCCCATCCCCACTGTGTCACCCCCTAATACTCTGAGGGCCCCCTTCCCCACTATGTCACCCCCTAATACTCTGAGGGCCCCCTTCCCCACTGTGTCACCCCTTATTACTCTGAGGGCCCCCTTCCCCACTAATATTCTGTGGGCCCCTTTCCCACTGTGTCACCCCCTAATACACTGAGGGCCCCCTTCCCCACTGTGTCACCCCCTAATACTCTGAGGGCCCCCTTCCCAACTGTCACCCACTAATACTCTGTGGGCCCCTTTCCCACTGTGTCACTCCCTAATACTCTGTGGGCCCCCTTCCCCACTGTGTCATCCCCTAATACTCTGAGGACCCCCTTCCCCAGTCACCCACTAATACTCTGTGGGCCCCCCTCCCCACTGTCACCCCCTAATACTCTGAGGACCCCTTTCCCCACTGGGTCACCCCCTAGTAGCCTGGGGGCCTCCACCCCTAACTGCATGAGACAATTAAATGACAGTGTTGAGGCTAGAGAACTAGTTATAAGAAATGTACTCACACTGACTCACTCCAGGTCTCCAGCAGGAAGCCCTCTCTCTCTCTCTCTCCTTCTCCATCACAAAAACATACCGGGCATGGCGCTTGACCAATCAGCACAGCTCTTTTGTGAGGACCCACAAGCAAAACTAATGCTGATTGGCTGCACTGAAACTCTGCAAGCAATCAGTGTTAGATTAAAAAAAAAGGAAAGGGAAAAAAGGAGAGAAGGTGTGCAATTCAATATATTTTAATCAAGTGATAATATATAATTTTCACAGCATATTTCTGGAGCCAGAAAGATAGATACAAAAAGAGGTCAATGCATGTTACATACAATCATACACTTAATGATATACAGTCATTAGTCCACAGGTTATGGTAGTAAACAAAGTAATATAAATAATGTCAGTCCATATCAATTATGTATTAGAATGATCACAAATGACCATATCTGTCTACAAACCACAGAGATTGTAAAACATGAAACCACAAATTTACATCACATAAGACATAATGGTACACATGCAAAGTGTGGTTTAAGGGTACACTGCCTAACTTGAGTAAAGTGCAGCGCCATGCATGGACCCCACAGTGGAAGAATCCCCCGCTTACAAACCCCAACGTACGTTTCCTCTTTGAGTTATAGCTTTATCAGGGGGGAATATGATGAGCCCCAAGCCACAGCCTCTTTATATACCTTGTGGCATTGTAAAATGCCATATGCCAGACACTCTATAGCGCTACACCGCTTCCTGTCTCTCACCTCCGAACCGGAAGTACAACTGCGTCACCGCGGCAGGAAGTGCGCGCACGTCCAGGAGCAGGGACGCGTCACCATGACTCCCGGACATGCGCACTCGCGGTCCTAGACGCTGTGTCTCTCAGAGGAGGGAGGGGGAATAGAGGGAGCGCAAGTGACGGCAGATCATTAGAACAGGGGTAGGTATTAACTCCTAATGGGCCAAAGTGGACATATGAGCACAGAAGGAAAATCATTAACAATGCAAAGCTATACCACATATATCAACCCAGAAAACCTTTTACAAGAATAATTAATATGTGAAAGTGCGGCCACAATTACAATTATCCTGACTGTAATAAAAGTCACACTTTTTCAGCCCATGCCAATTTCTTCCGGAGGATGGTGTCCATTCACATCAGATCGTACCGAAGACTAGAGGGGGCTACATCAAAAAAACAACAAAACTGTTTGGAAAAATATATAAGAAAAAAAAGATTTAATTCTTTAAAAAAAAAAAAAAATTCTAAAAAATATATATTTAAAATGTAATGTAGGTACATAACACAGAAGACACTGGGAACGATGTTCACAAAAAAGGGGCAAAACTAAGGGATTCATTCAAACCCCCAAGGGTCATCGTCCCCAGGGTTACAATCCAGCGCGTTTCACGCTGGGCAAGGACCCTTCTAATATTGCCTCCGCGGATCCCACCATGGACAACCTCAATCCCCCTAACCTTAAGGGAAGCAGGGTCGCAATCATGGTGGGTCCTAAAATGGCGGGGCAATGTTTTCAATAAAGAAGGGTCCTCCACCATCCGGGCAGCAGCAATGTCCCTCACATGCTCCCTCACACATCTGCGCAACTCTCTTGATGTCAGACCAACATATATGAGTTGGCACCCGCAGGTGGCATAATACACCACATTGCAGGTGCCACAATTCACATATTCCTTAATAATGTTTTAGTACTGTACGCCGACATGAATGAGGCAATGCGGAGGAAATTGCTGCACGCCAGACAATTCCCACACTGAAAGCATTCGCTCAAAGATCGAGTAGATCCAAACAAAGATGGTGTTTAGGGAGCATAATGACTCCGAACAAGTATGTTGCGCAGATTTCTAGATCTGCGAGCTGTCATTAATGGATAATCCACCAGTGAATCCCTTAAATGAGGGTCAGTCTGGAGGACAGGCCAATGACGCTTTAAAATGGACATGATGCTCTCCCACTCATGGTTGTAGGTGGTAATAAATCTGACCTTAGACTGATTAGAGGTCATACCCCTGGTCACCTTAGTACGAAGCAATTCAGTGCGAGAAGTGTGCTTCGCTCTAAGGTACCCTGTCTTGATACTCCGGTTGCTGTAACCTCTCTCTCTGAAGCGCGATGCCAAACACAGACACACAACAGCTGATCGGAAGACAGCAGCGCTCCATCAGCACAGAGTCAGCTGTGACCATGTTGACTCTGTACCAGTAAGAGTGCACTGCTCTCTGAGGAGCAGTGCGTGCCATAAAGATCAGTATTGAAGCCGGCAGGCCACGAGAAGGAGTTGCACTTCACATTGCGCCGATGAGCAGTGCAGCCGGATACAGAATGAAATGTTCACCCCTCTCTAAGGAGTGTGCACGTGGACGAGATAAAGGAGCAGATAGGCACAGTTAATGTGAAGGCGCTGCGCTTGACAAATGAGAAGTGCCGTAGGTGGGCGTGTCCTGGATGGGCGGGCCCACCGGAGGATTCTCTGGTTATCCGGTGGGCCAGTCCAACCCTGCCTATCAGTATGTCTTTGGAGTGTGGGAGGAAACCGGAGAACCCAGAGGAAACCCATGCAAACATGGGGAGAACATACAAACTCCTTGCAGATGTTGTCCTTGGTGCAATTTGAACCCAGGACCACGGGCAGCATTTATATTACTTAGCAACATGACCTTGTTTCCTTTGTTCGTCATGAAAATTGTATTTAGATTTTTTTTTTCTGCCATCAGAGACCATGATTTTCTGTGATTATGGATGGACGGTCAAACCAGAGGAATACTTCCTGGGTTTAATGGGTTACTAACAAAATCAAAATAAGAACTCCGTTTTCTGTACATACAGAATTAATAATAATCTGTGCCAATACAACCTAGTTCTACATCTGCACTGATTTGCAGCTATCCCCTCCCTAATGATGATCCCACATGACTCTCTTTACCCTACTTATCCATCCTCCAGTAGTTCTAATGCTGTTGGACGATTGTGCTCAGATGCACCTGACTCGCCCCCTGGGCCGTGGGGTACCCGGGACCGGGCTTCTGTACGATGCTGGGGGTAGTAGTGGCAACCCGATCCCGTGGCTCAGGGTGGTCAGACCAAATTGTGACAGTCTATTTATAGATTTATGAATGTCCGACTACGCCACCCGTGGATTGCGGTCAGAGATAACCGCCGTTGCGAGGCAGACCGCTGAGGCTGGTGTTGGTGTGCAGCACAGGGGTAGGATAACTCCCCACGGGAAGAGTGTAGCCTCAGGGCAGTGTATATGGATGCTGGGGGTGATAGTGCCGGCCGCAATAGTAAAAGTTCAGAGCCTGTTTCCAACAGTTCTGGGTCTTTATTGTAGATGTTACTAATGACCCAACAGTAGTACCGGGTAGGAATGGGCCTGGGTATCGGAGAGCATTCGGGGGAGCCCCACTGGTCAGGGTGAGTGTGTAGGCCTACCGTTTTCTGTATGCTCTTGCTGACTATCCCCCTTTTCGTGGTGTAATAGCCCATGTCCCTGAGCTGGCCGTGTACTTCTCGCCTGTATGGCTTGCGACTCGGGCCTTGGGTACCTTTTGCTTTCTCCTGCTGTACTGGTCCCTCTGTGTGGCGGAGCCTCCAGGCTTCTTAGGCCAAGGGACCTGAAATCCCTCGCGGGTTGGTTCTCTGCTGCTGGGCTTGCAACCCTGACAGCCTCGGACCCCAATGTCCGGTTGTGTGTTTCTCTCAGCCAGGACCGGCTCTCGTCGCCTCTGTCCCTGGCTTGCAGTTTCTCCTCTGCCTCACGGACTCCTCAGCCGCTGCTGACCTGTCCCTCTTCTCTGAGAACCCTTCTGGACACTTCAGAAGTGGGTTCTGGTCTCTCTAACCCTGCCCCAGTTCCAGCTTTTATAGGGGCTGCCTGCTCCCCCTACTGGCCTGGGACAGGAGGTGCTGCATGCTAATTGTCCCTGACCAGGGAACCTCCCTCCTGCTCTCAGACACAGCCTTTAATATTTGTGGCATCCAGGCCTGGGGTGACACACATCTAATGACCCTGTCTAATAAATCATCTGACGGCTGGGTTGTAGCACAGTTCAGCTATGCTATGCTGAAGAACCCACTGATGCCATCTGAATTTGTACCTTATGATGCTGTCTAGTTTATGAAAAACAAGTGCAGATATGACCCTTTCTCATAAAGTATCCCCCAGACCATCTGACAGCATCATCATTGCCCTGAAAGCTGTGTTGTAGCACAGCTCAGCTGTTCTATGTTCAGCTCTGCTATACATGCAGGGGAGATCATGATCATAGCTCTATAGATCCGCATGAACCAATTAAATGTTTTGTAAATAGTAATGAATTGGTCAGATAGTGGTCACCTCATCCATATAAATAAAAACTTTACTGGAATCACACATGAAAAGAACAAATACAAGTTTATGGGTCCATGAAAATCACAGAACGCACATGGATGGCATCAGTGTGGAGTCCGTGTTGTGTCTGTGATTAACTTTGGCTGCAGATCCACATGGAG
The DNA here is from genome assembly GCF_046119375.1 of Phyllobates terribilis. Classification (NCBI taxonomy): domain Eukaryota; kingdom Metazoa; phylum Chordata; class Amphibia; order Anura; family Dendrobatidae; genus Phyllobates; species Phyllobates terribilis. The sequence goes on from NW_027362762.1 coordinate 147,305,374, forward strand.
TTGTCCTGCGGTGCAGATTTTAAATGTGCGACATCTGAATTAAACTGCAGCGATTCACTGTGGATTTCACCCATTGCTTTACATAGGATGAATTCCATTGCAAAATTCTGAGCAAATGTGCATGTTAACCATGTGCTTTTTGCCACACATTTTGCCCAAGATTAGCAGCAGGGATTTTTTTTTAATGCGAAATTTAGCTTTTTTTCACTGATTTGCTACACCTGTAATTTTTCCCCGCTTTCTAGTACACCATATGATAAAATGAAAGGTGTCATTCAAAAGTGCAACTTGTACCACAAAAAAAACAAGTTGTGACACAGCTACAGTACAGACCAAAAGTTTGGACACACCTTCTCATTTAAAGATTTTTCTGTATTTTCATGACTATGAAAATTGTACATTCACACTGAAGGCATCAAAACTATGAATTAACACATGTGGAATTATATACTTAACAAAAAAGTGTGAAACAACTGAAAATATGTCTTATATTCTAGGTTCTTCAAAGTAGCCACCTTTTGCTTTGATGACTGCTTTGCACACTCTTGGCATTCTCTTGATGAGCTTCAAGAGGTAGTCACCGGAAATGGTTTTCACTTCACAGGTGTGCCCTGTCAGGTTTAATAAGTGGGATTTCTTGCCTTATAAATGGGGTTGGGACCATCAGTTGTGTTGTGCAGTAGTCAGGTGGATACACAGCTGATAGTCCTACTGAATAGACTGTTAGAATTTGTATAATGGCAAGAAAAAAACAGCTAAGTAAAGAAAAACGAGTGTTCATCATTACTTTAAGAAATGAAGGTCAGTCAGTGCGAAAAGTTGGGCAAACTTTGAAAGTATCCCCAAGTGCAGTTGCAAAAACCATCAAGCGCTACAAAGAAACTGGCTCACATGAGGACCGCCCCAGGAAAGGAAGACCAAGAGTCACCTCTGCTTCTGAGGATAAGTTTATCCGAGTCACAAGCCTCAGAAAACGCAGGTTAACAGCAGCTCAGATTAGAGACCAGGTCAATGCCACACAGAGTTCTAGCAGTAGACACTTCTCTACAACAACTGTTAAGAGGAGACTTTGTGCAGCAGGCCTTCATGGTAAAATAGCTGCTAGGAAACCACTGCTAAGGACAGGCAACAAGCAGAAGAGACAAGTTTGGGCTAAAGAACACAAGGAATGGACATTAGACCAGTGGAAATCTGTGCTTAGGTCTGATGAGTCCAAATTTGAGATCTTTGGTTCCAACCACCGTGTCTTTGTGCGATGCAGAAAAGGTGAACGGATGGACTCTACATGCCTGGTTCCCACCGTGAAGCATGGAGGAGGAGGTGTGATGGTGTGGGGGTGCTTTGCTGGTGACACTGTTGGGGATTTATTCAAAATTGAAGGCATACTGAACCAGCATGGCTACCACAGCATCTTGCAGCGGCATGCAATTCCATCCGGTTTGCGATTAGTTGGACCATCATTTATTTTTCAACAGGACAATGACCCCAAACACACCTCCAGGCTGTGTAAGGGCTATTTGACCAAGAAGGAGAGTGATGGGGTGCTACGCCAGATGACCTGGCCTCCACAGTCACCAGACCTGAAACCAATCGAGATGGTTTGGGGTGAGCTGGACCGCAGAGTGAAGGCAAAAGGGCCAACAAGTGCTAAGCATCTCTGGGAACTCCTTCAGGATTGTTGGAAGACCATTTCCGGTGACTACCTCTTGAAGCTCATCAAGAGAATGCCAAGAGTGTGCAAAGCAGTCATCAAAGCAAAAGGTGGCTACTTTGAAGAACCTAGAATATAAGACATATTTTCAGTTGTTTCACACTTTTTTGTTAGGTATATAATTCCACATGTGTTAATTCATAGTTTTGATGCCTTCAGTGTGAATGTACAATTTTCATAGTCATGAAAATACAGAACAATCTTTAAATGAGAAGGTGTGCCCAAACTTTTGGTCTGTACTGTATATCGATGGAAAAATAAAGTTATGGCTCTTGGAAGCAAAGGAGGGAAAAACAAAAGGGCAAAAATGGAAAATTTCAAAGTCCGGAAGGGGTTAAACGGCACATTTTCACAGTGAATGCAAAAAAGCAAAGTAATGCAGCCACATGTACAGCAGCGTGTGACGTCATCCAGTCTACGGAGCATGCAAGTCCCGGTCCTTACGCGTTTCAGAAAACTCGGTTTCCTTCATCAGAGGAAACTGTTAACAGTTAACTTTTTGCGTTCAGGCACGCCACCGGCTGGAGCTGCCTGTTCCCTACACTGCAGCTCTACGTGCATCTTTTTTTTCGCCGAGGACCTCCGTACACCCACCAAGTGGGGATCTTTCTGCTCTTCTTTCAAGCGGATGCAACAAAGAACTTTGCTGGACTGCATAGGTAAATAGGGTAATTATCTACTCCATTAGTGTATTGTGCTTATCACTATGTTTCTTCAGTGTTTAACATGTAACTGGATACACATTGATACATATGCTATAATAGCAGGGTGGGCAAATTAGGCTGATCTCCTAACTTCAATTTTTTCCAATTTTTTCTAAATGATCTTTTGCAGCCAGGTTAGTCACCTGCCCCAAAGCTTGCTATTCGGTGTACAATGCACATATACAATCTCTTTTCTTGTTTTTACTGTTTTTATTGGTGTTCATTTACATGTATACTTATTGTGCTGTTGATGTATACATGAAGTTTTTTGAAATTTAGCACACTTGTTGTGTGTCCTATGTGCTTATGGTTTCTTAAACACATTGAAAGCAGACAAAACAGGTTTTCTATAAAAACGACACAAAGCAGCCCAGTAAGTGATACTGTTCCCATGCGCTTGGTTCTGAACACTACTCTCATCATGGTTCCATGCCTGCGCTGCGTTCAGCACCAGCAGGGACTATGATGAGGGTAGTGGTAGTCTGCTCACGCAGTGTCCTCACCTGTAAAAAAAATAATAAAATAATAAAATCCATGCACTCACTTCTCCTAGGTGTCCCCCACTGTATTCCATGTGACTACTGGACTAGGTGGACCTCCACAATATTAAAGGGGGTTACCCACAAAGTTCATTTTTAATTAATGGATCTTAATTTCTGCTATCTTTTTAAGTTTCCCATGATGATGATATAAATGTTCCCCTGCTGTGACCATGCTGCAGCTGTGATCCCATGCTCTCCTGTACACTTTTTTTTTTAATACATTCAATTGTGGAACATATTGATCCAAGATCTATTAATTGAAATGAGCTTGGTTCATGGGACAATCTCAAGACTTGGGCTGCATGGTGATACTTAACTGTGATCTGGGTCTTGCTGCCAAAAATCTCTGCCAATACTAGCATATTACTACCTTTTTTTTTGTTGTGGCCAAAGTCGCCTTGTAGCCCCAGCAGCCAATTGCTGGCCCATTCACAGGATGCTGGGCCACACAACACCTTACCATATCACAACTTAGTGGCTAAAGTCTTTTAAAATAGTCGGTTATGTACTGTGCAATTAGAGCAGGTGTCTGGTAGTTACATGGATGTACAGTGGGTACGGAAAATATTCAGACCCCTTTAAATTTTTCACTTTATTTCATTGCAGCCATTTGGTAAATTCTAAAGAGTTCAGTTTTTTTGCTCTCATTAATGTACACTCTGCACCCTATCTTGACTGAAAAAAAAAAAACAGAAATGTAGAAGTTTTTGCAAATTTATTAAAAAAGATAAACTTAAATATCACATGGTCATAAGTATTCAGACCCTTTGCTCAGACACTCATATTTTAGTCACATGCTGTCCATTTCCTTGTGATCCTCCTTGAGATGGTTCTACTCCTTCATTGGAGTCTAGCTGTGTTTAATTAAACTGATAGGACTTGATTTGGAAAGGCACACACCTGTCTATATAAGACCTCACAGCTCACAGTGCATGTCAGACCAAATGAAAATCATGAGCTCAAAAGGAACTGCCCAAGGAGCTCAGAGACAAAATTGTGGCAAGACACAGATCTGGCCAAGGTTACAAAAGAATTTCTGCTGTACTCAAGGATCCTAAGAGCACAGTGGCCTCCATAATCCTTAAATGGAAGAAGTTTGGGACCACCAGAAGACTTCCTAGACCTGGCTGACCAGCCAAACTGAGCAATTGTGGGAGAAGAGCTTTGGTGAGAGGTAAAGAACCCCAAAATCACCGTGGCTGAGCTCCAGAGATGCAGTAGGGAGATGGGAGAAAGTTCCACAAAGTCAACTCTCACTGCAGCCCTCCACCAGTCGGGCCTTTATGGCAGAGTGGCTCGACGGAAGCCTCTCCTCAGTGCAAGACATATGAAAGCCAGCATAGAGTTTGCTCAAAAGCACATGAAGGACTCCCAGACTATGAGAAATAAGAATCTCTGGTCTAATGAGATGAAGATAGAACTTTTTGGTGATAATTCTAAGCGGTATGTGTGGAGAAAACCAGCACTGCTCATCACCTGCCAATACAATCCCAAAAGTGAAACATGGTGGTGGCAGCATCATGCTATGGGGGGTGTTTTTCAGCTGCAGGGACAGGATGACTGGTTGCAATTGAAAGAAACTTTTTTTTTTAATGAAGTGACAGCATTTTAACTAAAATTTTGTTTTCCCACTGTTAAACCTGCTGATACAGATTTTAGTTTCATAAGTTTGTCCTGTTACCGATATATTTTGTTTTTATTTAAGTCACAATGTAGAGAGTGGGGTATTAAAGGCATTTCAATTTAGTTCTGTAATGTCAGGAATTTTTCAGAAAACAAATAAAGATGGACTGAAATCTGGTGTCATTTTTCTTCTATATTGAACACTTGCAATGTTTAATAAGCCCCCACAAAGCCAGGGGCGGACATACCGCCCCGGCCCGAAGGTGGAGAGGGGCCCTTGCAGGCAGGAGCATGTGAGAGTGTGAAATGTGATAACAGCAGGAGAGCACTAGGACCCTGTGACTTTTGCCTGGCTGAGCTCAGAGGAGGGGCAGTGCAAGAAACTCTATGTGTTCTAAGGCTGTGTTCACACGATGCGTATTTCATGCGTTTCCGCGGCGTTTTTGCAGTTGCGTAAACGCCGCGGAAACGCATGAAAAACGCATGGTACAAGGGCAGCAATGTTCCCCAATGGAAATCCGCATGTGCTGTGCCCATGATGCGGATTTTTCCGCAGCGTTAACGCTGCGGTCAAAAATCCGCAGCATGTCAATAAATTTTGCGGAAACGCGGCGATTTCGCCGCCATTGACTTGCATTAGAACGCGCCAATTCCGCAAGACAGCATTTGTACTTGCGTAATTGGTGCGTTCTAATGTGCGGATGGTACCCGGGTGTGGAGGAGAGGAGAGTCTCATCCACACCCAGGTACCATTAAAAAAGCTGTAAAAAGAAGAATAAAATAAAAAATAAATGTATTCTTACCTTCTGTCGGCCCGCGCAGCGCTCCCGCTTGGTTCCCGGCACTTGCAGTGAGTTGTAGGACCTGCGGTGACGTCAGAGTCATGTGACGGGTCACGTGACGCTGACGTCGGCAGGTCTTTCAATTCAAAGTTGCCGGCAGCCGGGAGAACGGAGTGAGCAGGACAGCGCGGGCCATCGGAGGTAAGTATATACACTCTCTCGGGTCACACTATATAAATCCATGCTGTTTGCATGGATTTATATAGTGTGACCTAGTTATCAAGCACTTTCCAGGTGATGCTAACATCGCCTGGAAAGCGCTTGTCAATCTGCATGCGGAAACGCATGTGAATCTGCATGTGGATCCGCATGTATTCTGCAGGAAAAACGCATGCACAATCTGCATGCGTTTTTTCTGCCAGGGAGATGCAGAAATGATGCAGAAATTTTCTGCTTCATTTCTGCATCGTGTGCACATACCCTAAGAGTGTCTGAGGTGTGAGAGGCTAGACAGGAAGTCTGTGAGAACGGAGCTGCAGGAAGATGCTGTCTTTACACGCTTCCCTGTGGAGTTTGTTTACCCCTTTCTCTCTTTAAGAACAAGTGCTGAGCTGGGGAAAGCTGTGTGGCTCTGTGGAGTTTTGTCGAAGTCCATGCTGAGTGAATTAGAGACTTTGTGCTGGAGGAGTCACGTGTCGAGTGATAAAGGAAGGGACTGAGGAATCCATTTCTGTGACGGAGCACATGGTTGGTGTACTGAATAAGAGTGAGAGACTTCGGGAGGAAAGAAGGTTTCTGGTGCCATTTCTACTGAGAGGATATTGACAAGCCTTTGTGAAGAAATCTTCCCAGACCTTAATCTGAGGCTACAGGACTAAAGTCCCCGGCGTGTGGGCTCGGCATCGGCCGACAAGACAAGGAATTTTTGCTGTTTTTGTGAACTTTGTTTTTGTTTTGGCGCCAAAGTTTTCCGGGACTAGCTGCAGCCACCGTGATTCACAGGCCTGTGATAGACTGCATCTGAGGTTAACGGTACCATAATTTTAAGATACCTGGGTATCCTGATAATAAGGGTATAAGAGCAATTGATATAGTTTCGTGCATTATTATTGTTAATAGTGGTAGGATTGTATTCAGTGTGCCATCTCAGGGGGTCCCCATATACCGCCCTCACTAGACTGACTTTGTGTTTAGGTAAAATTGTTCCAGATCACTAGAATAATTCACATAAACTGGAAACCTTGAGATTGGCACATTGATTTCAGCTCTTGCTCATTGTGTGTATCTAGTAGAGACAGTGTCCCAGGCAGAACCTTAGACTGATTCATTCAATACTGAATTTTAGTCTAATCCCTGTTTTAGTAAAGAAAGTGTTTATTTCTGTCTCTGTCTCAGTTTGTGACTCACTGGATCTCTCTCAGACCCCCGGTCATTACAAGCGTACTGCCCATAAGGACAGACAACACAGCCATTCAGTCCATATTATGGGCAGAAGAGGGGCCCTATGTCAAGCAGCACCGGGCCCCTTTCACTCCTGCCCCTAATCATTCTGACCCCGGGGAGAGAGCGGAGCACACGGCGCCGAGAGCAGGGCTACAAACAGGGGGCGTGTCCTGCAGGGAGAGAGACGCTGGCCAATGAACGCTTTCCTCATCAGACTGAGGAGAGCGCTCATTGGCTGCAGCCTCTGGCTCCTGCACGGCGCCCAATAGTAAGTGTTCACCTCACCTGCAGTCAGGGTCCCCGGGCTGCACAGCACACAGAGGCCATAGTGGAGGAAGAGCAGGAGTGACTGTGCTTCTGCTGCTCCCTCCGGTCCTTCCAGCAGTAGCTGCTGACAGAGAAGAGGTGGGAGATTAGGCTCACTGCACAGGACAGCACAGCAGCAGGGGCTGATGTCAGTATACTGTGTCCCCATCCCCCACAGTGGTGTCTGAAGCCCTCTCCACTTCATCTCTGAGCTATGTGGCAGAACTCATGCACAGCTCACATCTGAACACCTGGTATCATAGATTAGTGCATGTATGTATAGGTGTGTGTGTATACATGTGTGTCTATATCTGTGTCTATATTACTGTGTGTATACATGTGTGTCTATATAACTGTGTGTATACGTGTGTGTGTGTGTATATATATGTGTGTGTATGTACTGTATATGTATATATGTGTATCATTACAGTATATGTATGTACGGTGTATGGTATATGTGTATGTATGGTATATGTGTGTATAGATATATGTATGTACGGTATACGTGTGTGTGTATGTACAGTGTGTGTGTATGTACAGTATATGTATGTGTGTGTTTATGTATATGTTTGTGTGTGTGAACATATTTGTTTTCAGTTCATGTATTATACTGTGATTGTAAAGAATAGAAGAATAAACCTGGCTCTTTAAAGGGTTATTCACCAAATAATCAAGGTATCCTCAATCCATCGCATCGGGAATAACTTGCTGGTCACTGGGGATTGGACCACTGGGCCCCCCAGAGATTCTGGGAACAGAGCTCTGCAGTGTCGTCCTGAATGGAGCAGAGTTGTGCCTGTTTGGCCTCTGCTCTATTCATTATCTATGAGCTGCTGAGCGCTGCGCTTGGTTATTTCCATCAGCTCCATAGACAATGAATAAAGTAGATACCAGATGATACAGATACCAGACATATAATATATACATGGTTGGAATTTGCCGGTTCCAGCCATTATCACGTAACCATGAGGATGCGCTTTTCACACTTGCTGTCATGTGTCAACTAGAGAGTCTCAGCCATATCTTGCAATGTTCTATTCACCAACATAGCTGACACTCTAGTTGTCACCTGACTGCAAGTCTGACTGTGCTGGAACCAGCAGAACCGAATCTTTATCTTTACTGATATATAATTTGTCTCCATGTCAGTGAAAATATATATTTTTAGAGGTGTGGAGGGGCCCATTTACTATGGAGCCCTGTGATTTCTATGCACACCCCTGCTTACAGGGCGGCAATAATGACGGTATCCTGGCTTGTTGCTCGGAGCCCGAGGCTTCGGGGGTCTCACGGCCAGATTTCTCTGATCATAAGCGGCATGCTAGGCAGCGAGGGGGACCCAGGCACATTTCTTGCACAGGGGCCCCAAGCTGTTGTCGTCACTGCATTCTGAGTCTTCTATCCTTTGGATTACGATATCGGAGAGAGAGTGAGACACAGGACAGGATGTGTGTCAAACAAGCTCTAAACTTTATTACAAAGCATGGGTTTTATATTCACTCTGAAGGCAGGAAACGGATTTACCATATATGGTTTGATTATACAATTTTAGCACACAAAGACTAACTTCTATTCTCGTGCTTGTGTTGAAACATTCAATCGGACACATTGAATTAGACACATTAAATCAGATACATTCTGATGACTGGCAAGGACGCATTATTGATTCAAGAAGGAACATTCACAGCTGGTGTTTTTTCACCTAAAGTAACTTTCAGACTTATATAGCATAGATGGGGCCTTTGAACTTAAGGGGCCTCATCTTCTGCTATAACATTCCATCCTTTTGTTCCTTCATTTATCAATATGTTTCTCTATATTTTCTTTTAGTACACCGCTGAATACACATTAGAAAAAGCTTAAAAACCAAATAATCCGCAAGACACATTAGCAAAACCTGTAAAATAGCTTGCACTATACCAGCCAACCACCCACCGATACCTTTAAACCAATTTGCGGGATTTAGAAAGGAAAATCTCTGTGTGGAATTATTGGCCAAAGTATCTGAACAGTTCACCCAAAACTTTATCTCTTCCCATGAGACTGGAACAGCGAGAAAGGGTATGCTAGTGGACGTCACAGGGGCATGTGTACATATCCAACAATTAGCAATGGTCTGGTTTTGCTCCTTTAGTCCATCGATTAGAGCAAGATGGTGTCTAATGAATCTATTGTCGTCTCCATCCATGGTGCCTAACCTAGTCCATGCACCTGTTGTCGCAAGGATGCAGGTAAGTATAAACAATATCTTCATTCTTTGTCCGCTGGTTCTCCTAGTATCTTTTTATAATGGGACGCGTGGCTCCAGGTCTCTTTTCCCTCTAGCTTAACGGCTGTGCTTGTGGTCAGCAGAACTTGAAAGGGTCCGTCAAACCGTGGATCTAGGCTTTTCCTCACGTGTCTTTTTATAACCACCCAGTCTCCATGTTGCAGCGTATGGCTGCTAGAGTCTTGATCTGGATCTGGAAGAGAACTGAAGACATTATCATGTACTTGCTTAATCTTTTTGTGTAAAGCCCTCACATAGGAACTTAGCACATGATTGTTCATTTCTAATGCTTGTGGATAGAAACACCCTAGGCTGGGTACGTTGCCAAACAATATCTCATATGGAGAGAGTCCAGTCTTTTTATTAGGCGTGTATCTTACTGAAAACAGAGCAAGCGGTAAACAGTCCGGCCATGGTTTTCCTGTCTCAGCCATGGCTTTCTGAATTTTTAATTTCAATGTCCCATTCAGTCTTTCCACTTTTCCACTACTTTGTGGGTGATATGGGGAGTGGAATGCTTGTTGAATTCCTAGAGCTGACATGACTTCATTCATTATTTCACCTGTGAAGTGTGTACCTCTGTCACTCTCAATTACCTCTGGTACCCCATACCTGCAGACCACCTCCGCAAGCAGTTTCTTTGCGGTTGCCGCAGCCGTGGCTTTGGCAATCGGGAAAGCCTCTGGCCATCCTGAGAACAAATCAATACAGACCAACACATATTCCCATGATCCTGACTTTGGCAGCTGAATATAATCAATTTGCAGTCTCTGGAATGGATAGAGGGGCCGGGGTGTGTGTTTGGGTGGTGTTTTAACTACTCTACCCTGATTATGTGTAGCACATATCATGCACCCTTGTACCAGGTTTTCAATACAGGTGGAGAATCCTGGTGCCACCCAATGTTTCTACATCACACTCATCACACCCGTTTTAGATTGGTGTGTCGGCCCATGTAGTATCTGGGCAGCTGCTGGGTACAGTGCCCTTGGAAGGCATCGTCGTGTCCCTTTCCCCCATACCCCATTTGCTTCATTCAGGCATGCACCTTCCTTTAACCACTTATCAACCTCCTCCTTTTGAGCCTGAGCCTGCATTTGGGATAAGATGTCCTCCGACACAAAGGGGTTTTTAGGGGCACTTATCTGACGTACTGTTGACCCTTGTTGCGGCTTACAGGCTGCTGTTTTTGCCGCTGCATCTGCCATCGCGTTTCCTCAGCTTACCTGGTCGGTGCGTCTGGTATGTGCTCTTACCTTTATGACAGCTACTTGTATGGGTAGTTGTAGCGCATCAATTAACTGCTGGACCGCATCAGCATTCTTAATGGGGTGTCCTGCTGCCGTCAGGAAACCTCTTGACTTCCATATTGGACCAAAATCATGCGATATACCGAATGCGTACCTAGAATCTGTGTAAATGTTAACAATACTACCTTCCGCTAGTTTACAGGCCTCGGTTAGGGCCCTAAGTTCAGCTTCTTGAGCCAATTGGTGTGGGAGCATTGGTTCTGCCTTGATTACTGCATTGAGGGAGACAACTGCATATCCAGTATGGAAGGTACCTGAATCGTCCTGATGACGGGATCCATCTACAAAAAATTCAAAATCTGCATTTTGTAATTCATGTTCAAATACAGTAGGTAAACCTGCCGTTTCTTGTGCCATCATTTGTACACAGTCATGAGGAACTTCCTCTCTTGGATCTTCCTTAAAAAGCACAGTACCTGACTCCTCCTTCAGATTCGAGAGAGGTAACAAAGTTGCTGGGTTCAGAGTAGTACACCTCTGTAAAGAAACATTGGGAGGCATTAACAGTGCACATTGTAACCTGAGATGACGTGCTGCTGAGAGGTGAGCGGGTTGCACTTGATTCAATATAGTGTAGACATCATGAGGTGTTAGAACAGTGAGCGGGTGGTCAAGAACAATGTCTGCGGATTTGTGGAGTAATAGTCCAACAGCATGCAGAGCACGTACACAGGATGGTGCACCTCTGGCTACCGCATCTAATCTGCCACTAAAATAGGCAACAGGTCTCTGATTGTCACCGTGTGTTTGAGTTAAAACTCCTGCTGCATGTCCAGCTTGCTCATGAAGGTACAGAGTAAATGGGAGCTCATAATTAGGGGTACCCAAAGCTGGAGCGGCCAAAATACGGTTCTTGAGAGAATAAAAACAGTCTGTTGCCTCTGATGTTAGTACAAAAGGTGTTGGAGTAAGACAGTCATAGAGGGGCTGCATTAAAACAGAGACGGCATGAATCCACTGTCTGCAATAGGAAACAAGTCCAAGAAAAGTTCTGAGGGCTGCAACATTAATGGGGACGGTGAATGCCTGTACTGCTTGTTTACGTGCATTTGTTAAATGACGAGCTCCTGGTGTAATGCAATGTCCCAAAAAGGTGACTGAAGATTTACAAAACTGAAGCTTATATTTCGATGCCTTGCAGCCAGCGCGATAGAGAAACAACATAAGCGATATAGTTGCACTATGACATTGTTTCCTGGAGGGGGCACAAATGAGCAGGTCATCGACATATTGCAAAACAACAATATGTGGTTCAGACCATCCCTCCAGTATTTCCTGCAGACTTGCAGTGTACATTGTGGGTGGATTCTGGGCACCCTGTGGCAACACTGTCCATGTATATTGACTACCCTGGAATGTGAAAGCAAACAAGTACTGGCAGTCAGGATGTAATGGTACACTGAAAAATGCATTTGCCAAATCGACCACTGAAAAGCAAAGAGAGTTAGAAGGTATCTGTGACAGGAGAGTATGCGGGTTGGGCACAACTGATGTTAGAAGTTCTGTGGCTTTGTTAACCAACCGGAGGTCATGGACCATTCTATATGCGGCTGGTTGTCCTGGCACGCTCTTTTTCTTTACTGGGAACAGGGGAGTGTTGCAAGGGGACTGGGTTTTGACTAGGACTCCTCTCTGTAGTAATTTTTGGACTTGCTGGGCTATGGCATTCTCCTGAGCCGAGCTAAGGGGATACTGCCTCTGTTGAGGCAAGATTGCTCCTGGTTTTAATTTTACCATTACTGGTTGAACTCTTAACCTACCAACATCTGTTCTGTCTGAGGCCCAAAAATCATGTGGCACAGCCTGCTCTAATATCAGGGGAAACTCATTTGTCTCTTCTATGCTGGCAATATCTAGTGACATAATTTTGCAAAGGGTCCTTGGTTTTAAACCTGGGGTCATGGTCACAGTGCCATCGGGATGATACTCTATATGTGCTTGTAATTGGGACAACACATCATTTCCCAATAGATTACATTGGCCTCGGGGCGATACCATGAGCTGGCTATGTACAGTACCTCCTTGAATTTGCAGGGGAATTCTCTTAGTGACAGGGAGCAGGACAGACGGGGAATTGAAGGGGGTGGCAATGACATGATGTGAAAAATCAGTGTCAGTGTATGGCCAATCACCTTGAGTAATTACTGAATTGTCGGCCCCCGTATCTACTTGGAAATCGATTTCATGTCCCCCTGGTAGGTTCACCTGCACTGTACAACTGGGAGTTGGGGGTAAGGAGATGAGGGGGTTCATGTGCAAGCTACCCTCATCCTATGGGGGCGTTGTTTGGTTGGCTGGAGGACCCGTACTCTGAGCATTTGGATACGGGTTGGTCCTACAGTTCTTTCTAAAATGTCCTGGCTTTTTACATCCGTAACACAGTTTCTGTCCTCCTCCTTCAGTCCGTCCTCTGCCTCTGTTGTTTCTGGGGGTCGTCTCTACTATGTGTATTCTGGCAGCTCTTTTTGCCTGCGCTATGTCATGTTGTGCCCCCTGAGCTATTCTAGCTAAATCTTCTGCCTTCACTGATCTCCAGTCCGGTCTACTTGCTTTTACCTTCTCTGCAATCTCTTTCTTTAGTCCATTCATGAAAGCACTTGCTAATACCCTCTCACTAGTCTTATTCCCGGGGTTGAACCCCATTTCTGACCAGGTTTTCTTTAGTGCATAGAAATAATCCTTAGGATCTTCCTCCTTCCCTTGCACTCTATCTTCTAGTGTAACTTGCTTTTCTGCTTGCCTGTCTTGACATGCTTTTACCAACGCTGCTGCGAACAGGACTCCAGCTGCTGCATCATTAGATTCTGCATCTACGGGTCCGGTCCTATTGGCATACTGTTTTTTTGTCTCATCTATCAACCTATCATAGCGGGCTTCATCTGCCAATTTTCCCTTAATTACCCCCTGCAGATCTATTCTAGTGGCATGGTACGTATCCTGTATGGTGGTGATCATTCTAGCGAAACCCATAGGGGACTGGGATGGGTCTGGCAGCTGGGAGATCAGTGCCAACTGCTCTGAAGGACTCCATGGTCTATACATTAACATTGTACGAGCTTCCTGACCTGGAACCACTGCATCCCCCCCTGCTGCTGCTGCTGCTCCCGGTGCTCCTGGCACAACTACCGTCCTCATTGGGAATAGTCTAGCTGGGTGGGGTCTCGGTCCTCCACATGCCACACAGATGTCTACTGTCAAGGGGTTCTGCTGTCCACATCTGGGGTAAACCCAACATTTGTTTTCCTGGGAATTCTGGTACTGGGGTGGGGGTGACGTCGGGAGCGGACAGGGAGGAAAATCTGTCATTCCGTTTTTTGTCAGTCTGTAACGTCCGTCTCCTAATTATTCAATCTTTCCTTCAAAATAAGCGCATGCATTCATCCATACATCTACTGTCCCTAACAGACCCTTATCTTTCAGCCATCCATGATAGGAGTTAAAGAAGGATTTCCATTTCTCTACATTCATCTCTCCATTCTCATTCATTCCCGTTTTACGCAATATTTTGTCAATTCCAATCAGTGCCTGTTTCCCTTCTCTGCGTACTACTAAGTCTTTGGCTATAATGCCTTCCTTGGCATTTTGGTTCCCCATTTTTTTTGGTTCTCCTCACCTAGAAGAGACTCCTCAGTCACTTAGACAATGGTCACTTAGACAATGGGCCACAAAGGTTTCTGAACCATTCCACTACTAGCCTCTCTAGGACTTATACGCCAACCAGAAAAACAGACCAAAAACATCAATCCCGGGACACATCCACAACACAATCATCGGATCCATACTTTCATTCTTAAATTCTCCAAAGGATAGAAGGCAGGACTGATCTGAGGGGATTCTACTGGTTCAAAGGGACCTGAGCCAGACAACAATCTGTGAATTACCTGGGGAGCCGACCGCTCGGGGGTGAGGGAGTCTCTTCTATGCAGTGATATAATTAGGTAGAATATAACAGTTATTCTTACCTCAGCGCTGTATATATCACCAACAGAGAGCTTTGCTCGTCCCACGTCTCGGACCGGTCGAGCACCCCTGGGTAGATTAACTCAAGGTCCCTGTTCGAGGCGCCAGCTGTCGTCACTGCATTCTGAGTCTTCTATCCTTTGGATTACGATATCGGAGAGAGAGTGAGACACAGGACAGGATGTGTGTCAAACAAGCTCTAAACTTTATTACAAAGCATGGGTTTTATATTCACTCTGAAGGCTGGAAACTGTTATGATCTGCTACAGAGACTAAGGAAAGACAGGAGATCTGTCCCTACAACAGAACTAAACTAGATCCCTACGATGTAACGGGGAACCTGATCCTGCGATCAGACCCGCTAAAGTCCTCGGCTAGTCTGTACGAAGACCTATAGATGTGAGGGAGGTATCCCTACAAGAACTAGGGACTGGGATAAGTTGGACACCTCCTAGCAGAAATAGTAGCAGTCAAAGACAAACACACAACAAAAAGCATAGAGGTCAGAAGACCTAGCAAAACTAACAGAGAACGGCAACAGAGCACCAAGCTAGCTCAAGAGTAGTAAATACAATGAAGTCCAGCAAGGCAAGGAGGGCGGAGCCGGATTAAATAGGCAAAAATGGTCATGTGACCAGCAAACTCAAAAAAACCTAACAGGAGAGTTCTAACAGAAACGGATTTACCATATATGGTTTGATTATACAATTTTAGCACACAAAGACTAACTTATATTCTCGTGCTTGTGTTGAAACATTCAATCGGACACATTGAATTAGACACATTAAATCAGATACATTCTGATGACTGGCAAGGACGCATTATTGATTCAAGAAGGAACATTCACAGCTGATGTTTTTTGACCTAAAGTAACTTTCAGACTTATATAGCATAGATGGGGCCTTTGAACTTAAGGGGCCTCATCTTCTGCTATAACACTGTCAATGTCCACCAGGGGCGGACACAGACTGTAGTGGGCCCCTGTGCAAGAAATTTTTGCCCCCCCCCTCCCTTCGTAGGGCAACAAAGTTATGTAAACATAACCCCCCATGTGCATCTCTCACACCGACATGTGCATCTCTCATCCCCCCATGTGCAGCTCTCATCCCCCCCATGCATCTCTCATCCCCCCATGTGCATCTCATCCCCCCATGCATCTTTCACGCATCTTTCATCCCCCCATGTGCAGCTCTCATCCCCCCATGTGCAGCTCTCATCCCCCCCATGTGCAGCTCTCATCCCCTCCCCCGTGCATCTCACCCCCCCGTGCATCTCATCCCCCCGTGCATCTCATCCCGCCCCATGCATCTCATCCCGCCCCGTGCATCTCATCCCGTCCCGTGCATCTCATCCCGCCCCGTGCATCTCATCCCCCCCGTGCATCTCGCATCCCCCCCGTGCATCTCTCATCCCCCCATGTGCATCTTATCCCCCCCGTGCATCTCTCATTCCCCCATGCATCTCTGATTCCCCCCCACTCCTAGTTAATTAATTGTATTTAAAAAAAATAAATAAAACTTGTTATACTTACCCCCATGGATCCCTGCAGAATCCTGGCGCTCATCCACGTCGCTGCCACCAGGTTCACCTGACTTCCAGCGCCGTCACATGACCGGAAGTCAGGGGAATCATGAAGGCACTGAAGCAGCAGCGCTGCACTGCTACACAGAGGAAATCGGCGCTGACATGTCCCGGCGCTTAACACTCAGCATGGGGCCGGGGGCCCAGGGCCGGCTCCAGGTTTTTGTGGGCCCCGGGCGAAAGAGTCTCAGTGGGCCCCTTTAACACATACCACGATTCATGATGCACAGATACCGCAGAGAAATATATGTATAGTACAATGCAAAGATTTCACTTCTTACATAGTGATATCTATTGTAAATTCCACAATAGCTCAGAAACCAGCGAATCGCTCCACACAGTATACTGGCCCCCATAAAATGCTCCATACAGGAGACTGGCCCCCATAAAATGCTCCATACAGAATACTGGCCCCCATAAAATGCTCCATACAGGATACTGGTCCCCATATAATACCTTATACAGAATACTGGCCCCCATATAACGCTCCATACAGAATACTGGCCCCCATATAACGCTCCATACAGAATACTGGCCCCCATCTAATGCTCCATACAGAATACTGGCCCCCATAAAATGCTCCATACAGAATACTGGCCCCCACAAAATGCTCCATACAGAATGCTGGCCCCCATATAACGCTCCATACAGGATTTTGGCACCCATATAACGCTCCATACGGAATACTGGCCCCCATATAACACTCCATACAGGATGTTGGCACCCATATAACGCTCCATACGGAATACTGGCCCCCATATAACGCGCCATATGGAATACTGGCCCCCATATAACGCTCCATACGGGATACTGGCCACCATATAACGCTCCATACAGAATACTGGCCGCCATATAACGCTCCATGCAGGATACTGGCCCCAATATGACGCTCCATGCAGGATACTGGCCCCCATATAACGCTCCATGCAGGACACTGGCCCCCATAAAATGCTCCATACAGAATACTGGCCCCCATAAAATGCTCCATACAGGATACTGGTCCCCATATAACGCTACATACAGAATACTGGCTCCCATATAACGCTCCATACAGGATACTGGCCCCCATATAACGCTCCATTCAGAATACTGGCCCCCATATAATGCTCCATACAGAATACTGGCCCCCATAATATGCTCCATACAGAATACTGGCCCCCATAAAATGCTCCATACAGAATACTGGCCCCCATATAATGCTCCATACGGAATACTGGCCCCCATATAACGCTCCATACGGAATACTGGCCCCCATATAACGCTCCATAAGGAATACTGGCCCCCATATAACGCTTCATACAGAATATTGGCCCCCATATAACGCTCCATGCAGGATACTGGCCCCCATATAACGCTCCATGCAGGATACTGACCCCCATATAACGCTCCATACAGAATACTGGCCCCCATATAACGCTCCATAAGGAATACTGGCCCCCATATAACACTCCATACAGGATTTTGGCCCCCATATAACGCTCCATACGGAATACTGGCCCCCATATAACGCGCCATACGGAATACTGGCCCCCATATAACGCTCCATACGGGATACTGGCCCCCATATAATGCTCCATACAGAATACTGGCCGACATATAACGCTCCATGCAGGATACTGGCCCCAATATAACGCTCCATGCAGGATACTGGCCCCCATATAACGCTCCATGCAGGATACTGGCCCCCATAAAATGCTCCATACAGAATACTGGCCCCCATAAAATGCTCCATACAGGATACTGGTCCCCATATAACGCTCCATACAGAATACTGGGTCCCATATAACGCTCCATACAGGATACTGGCCCCCATATAATTCTCCATACAGAATACTGGCCCCCATATAATGCTCCATACAGAATACTGGCCCCCATAATATGCTCCATACAGAATACTGGCCCCCATAAAATGCTCCATACAGAATACTGGCCCCCATATAACGCTCCATATGGAATACTGGCCCCCATATAACACTCCATACAGGATACTGGCCCCCATATAATGCTCCATACGGAATACTGGCCCCCATATAACGCTCCATACAGAATACTGGCCCCCATATAACGCTCCATGCAGGATACTGACTCCCATATAACGCTCCATACAGAATACTGGCCCCCATATAACGCTCCATGCAGGCTGTTCCCCACACATAATGCCCCACGCAGGCTGTTCCCCACACATAATGCCCCACGCAGGCTGATCTCCCCACATAATGCCCCATGCAGGCTGTTCCCCCCCATATAGGATGTCACCCCCCTTTTAATGCCCCATGCAGGATGACACCCCCCCTTCCTTATAATGCCACATTCAGGATGTCACCCCCCCTCCCTTATAATGCCCCATGCAGGATGTCACACACACCCCCCTCCCTTATAATGCCCCATGCAGGATGTCACACCCCTCCTTATAATGCCCCATGCAGGATGTCACACTCCCCCTCCCTTATAATGCCCCATGCAGGATGTCACTCCCCCCCGTTATTATGCCCCATGCAGGATGTCACCCCCCCTTATAATGCCCCATGCAGGACTTCACCCCCCCCCTTATAATGCCCCATGCAGGATTTCACACACCCCCACCTCACCTCCCCCTCCCTTATACTGCCACAGGCCTCCATACAATAAAAAAAGAAATCCAATACTCACCTCACGTCTCACCTGCTGCCGCTGCTCCGGCCTCATCCCGCTCTGCGCTGTGACTGCTCAGGAGAGAGTGCGGTGTAAAGACGTCACCGCGCCCTCTGACCTGAGACGTCACAGTGCAGCAGCCGCGGCAGATGCAGGAGCTGCTGCGGAGGCACGGGGAAGGGTAAGTATTGTGCCGGTTGCCAGGGCCCTGAGCAAGCGGGGGGGGGAGCGGGCGCTGACACCGCTCTCCTCCGCTCACGGGTCCCATAGCGCGCGGGGTGCCCGATGGTGAGGGCCCCCGCCTGCTCAGGGCCCCGGCATTTGCTCGGGTGCTGACGCCGGCCCTACGCGGGCCCCATGAGGAGACGCACAAGAGGGGGGACCCAACGGGGCTCCGAGGGGGCCCCGACCGGCCGGGCCCCATACTGGAGTCAGGACAGTCATGCCCTGATGGCGGCCCTGCTGGAGGGGCCCCCTCTCCCTCGGGGCCCCCATTCAATGAACAGACTGCACGGGCGGTAGGTCCGCCCCTGATGTCCACCCCTGCACAAAGCAGTGTGACTAATGTAAAAGACTGGAGCGATACTAATAAAGGGTAAATGATAACAGAACTGTTAGTTTGTGGATACTAGTCACACCGACCTCCAGAATAAAAATCCTAATGTTGTCCAGCCTCTTTTTAGAGGGTACTTCAATGGATCACTTTCTGATTTGAGAATTGTAATTGCTATTAAGAATTTGTTTAGCCGGATTTCATCCCCAAGCTATGCATGTGCATCATTCACAGAAAAGTCCAGCATTACTTTGCATTTCTCAGGAACAGACTGACTATGTAGTGTTTGAATATATATTCAAAGTGCTTTAGTCGGGGGCAATCTCTCCTCAAGCCTCTTATCACTTAGTTGCAAACAAGTAGAAGATGATGAGTTTACCACTTTTTTGTAAAATCAAATCCTGGAACCACATCAGTGGGTGTTGAATCCTGCTGGTGATCAGCAAACTATGAAATATATATATTTTTTTAAGCAAAACTATTAGTAATATCATTAAAAATGTATTAGTAATTCATTAAACAGCATTCTACATGAATAGAGAACTGAGATCACCTTGAGCTCTATTACCTGTCCGGTGATGCTTTCTCCTGCCTGACAGCTTATGTGCCGTGGTGTTGGGACGAGGCTCTAGCTGCGTTTTAAGATCGTTCTTTAAGCATGCCTAAATAATAAGGTGCTAGTTGCACCCTTGGTATGGCTGGGTAGTTCGGTGCACTTTTCCCACCTACTTGTTTTTCATTTACTCTCCTCTGGCTCCTGTAAAACCAGTAATGTCAATCAAGGAAGAGGAGATTGTAAACAGCCCACATAAAGCATGTTTGTTTTTTGTTTTTTTACACAAGCTTTTAGTTCAAAGTAGCCTAACAAAGGCATATTGTTGGTTTTTGGCAAAGTTAGTAATTTGGTAAAGTAGCTGACGGTGCCCTTTTAAAGGGAATGTGTCCACCCCCCTGGGCGATATCAGACCTCTCCTATGGACATACAGGTGATAGAAAAGTAAATCTATACTTACCTGTATGGCCATAGTAGGGGTCTGATTGCAGAGAAATCTGGTTTTATAAAGTCTGCTTTCCAGAGGCTTGGCGTCCGCGCGACGCCAAGCAAACCCCTCCAATCTGCTTACTATTCCCCTAAATCGTCGCCTCTGTGCTAAATTACCCCTCCCCTGCACGGCACAGGGTCCTGTGACTGCCCTGTGACAGGCCCTGCTCTGCCTACCCTGTATGGCCATAGTAGAGGTCTGATATAGAGATTCCCTTCAACCTCCACCCACAGCGGGCCAATGGTTGAACAGCTGTGTAACAAAGTCATGGGTTTTTAGCCCAAAAGGGAAGACTTTCAGATTGTTGTAACTTATTCTTAGCATGGTGCCCAAAGGCCTGATCATAATGGTTTGCTTAATGAAGTGACTGATTTGGAATCAGAGTAACTATCCAAGATGCTTCATTAAGAGAGTACACTGAAGGAAATGTGCACATGATGTCTTAAAATCGTGATCTTCTAGAAGGACAGGTAAGGGTCTCACTAAATGCTGATATGGCGGCCTGCTGTGCACTGGTGCCACAGAACCCAGAAGGGTGCATGGATGTAGTTCTCCACAAGAGGCCCTCACACATTCACACACCTCCACCCTACCACCTCAGACCAGCAGAGGGAGCCCGTTAGGGATATATAAAGGGAGGGTGGAGCCAGGCAGCTCAGTCAGAAGTTAGTTAGTCTCTCAGACACAGAGAGGGACAGAGCTCAGAGTTGAGCAGAGAGCGTGCTGACGCTCAGAGAGCAGCAAGCTGGCTGCTGTGCTTAGGCGAGCCAAGGCCTACAACACGTGTGAAGGCCTAGTGAGGGCCCTGAGTGTGGCCGAAGGCGAGAGGAGAAGGAAGAAGTAGCGAGGGGGTAGAGGAGCATACCAGACTCACCCTGATATATATACCGGACACCGGGTCAGCGCCTACGGGGACCCTTTATACCATTAGGGACCACCGGAACCCCTGGAGGACTACAGGTCCCAGGTTCACCAAATGCTGATTGCAGTACTAGGGCTAGGAGTCACGGAGGCCCCAGCGACCAGGGAGAGTGATCTCCAAGAAAAGTCTCTACCACCAAGTCAGCAGGTGCAAAGAGAGACAGTAACCAAGCTAGGCCTAGCTCCAGGCAGGTCAGAAGCTTAGCGAGTAAAGCCACGGATCAGGAGGCCCTATACCCGCTCACTGGGGAGAGTCCAAAAGTGCGCCCTTCGTCCGGAGTACCCTGAACCGTGCCTGCACCATCACCAATAAAGGTACTGAAGCTTAGCCCCGTGTGAGTGTGCGTCTTTCCTCCGGGACCGTCCTGCCGTCTCTCCCCCGCATCCACCATCTATCCCTACACTGCCCTGGGGCTAGCTCTACCTGTGGAGAGCCATACTATCCCTGCTGCCGTAACACCAGCTCCAGAGGACTGCTCCGCAGCGGCGGCACCCTTTTGCCGCATTCCACAGGTGGCGTCACGAACTTTCCAAATCCCCTATATATAATTTCCCCTTTATACTGACCGCCCTGGGTCACAGACCGGGCCAGCCACCGTGATATCCCCCACCGGCATACGCAGAGGCCCGGCTGCCGAGTACCCCACGGCCCAGGGGGCGCTTTAGCCTTGGCGTCACGAACAGAATTCTGTGCCCGTTGCCACCGGGTACTGTGCACCTTAAAAGACTGTAATACTCACTGTGGTGAAGGTTTCCCGCCATTCCCGAGATTTCTCGCCATTGTCCGCCATCTTCCTGTCGCCATGCGGGAAGAAGAGGGGCGTAACCGCGGGAATCGGAGAAGCGTAAACGCTGGAAGCGCGCAAAGCCCTGGACATGCCCCGCCCCTGACGTCGAATCAGAAAGTGTCAGGTACTGGAAGGAGCCCAGAGGACGCTCTGACGTCAGACGCGAGCGACGCAAGGTCCTGGAAGAAGACCGTCGCCCGCGGAGCTGCGGCCTACCTGATAAGCAGTGAAGAAGGTAGGCTCCAGTTCACTAGGGGGGCGCAACCATGGCCGACGACCAGCGAGCCACCGGAGCACCGGTTAACGCTCCTGATGCCCAACCCGCGCCCGGCGCTGCACAGGCCGGAGCGGTCGCTCCACCAGCAGGGGTCGTGACCCCATTGATACCCATGGCCCTGCCGTATATCCCTGGAGCGAAGTGGCTTCCCCAGCATAATGGCAAACCAGACACCCTGTCTGGATTCAAGAGAAAAATATGTGGTGTGCTAGACATGTATTCTATGACCGGTAAACAGAGAGCTGCTGTTGTGCTGGGACAATTGACTGGTGCTGCAGAGTGGGAAGTTGAAACCTGGCCAGCCGCAGACCAGGAATCAGTATCCATCATCTTTAAGAGACTGCAAACTGTGTTTGAAAACTGCACTGAGATGCATCTCCGGATGAGGTTCTACCACTGTGTCCAGAAACCTGAGGACAGTATCCGGGACTACGCCTGGCGCGTACAGGAAGCCCTGTGGGCCCTGAAACAGGTTAGTCCAGCCAGCATGCAAAATGAAAATAAAATGCTGACGGATCAACGCCCTGCCTTTGAAGCCGAGCTGTTCAAAGAGTTTTGCCATTTGTACGGGTGTAAGAAGATCCGGACTACACCGTACCACCCCCAAACCAATGGGTTATGTGAAAAGATGAATAACATAGTCATCGACCTGTTGAAGACCTTACCTCTCGAAGAAAGAAACCAATGGCCGGACAAACTACCTGACCTGGTAGATCTGTACAATCACATACCTGTGAGTTCCACCAATTGTACTCCAGCGTACCTCATGAGAGCAAGGCCTGGAAAGTTGCCCATGGACCTGGAGCTTGGAGTGGTCGAGCCAGAAGCAGATATGTCCACTGAAGACTGGGATGCGACTTGACAGGAACAGTACAAGAGAGTACAAGCCTGTGTCGAAGACAGTCTAAACGAAAGAGAAGAAGCCACAAGCTTGATGACCAGTGGGAAAGGGAACCTTACACTGTGTTGAATTCCAAATTCGACGATAGGAAAATCTGCCTAATTAGCAAAGACGGAGGAAGAACAACTGCAACAGTATCAAGAGACCATCTGAAGTTGTGCCCAAGTCCGCTAAAGCCCCAGGAGGAAGTACCTCTCACCGTACCGGAGGAGCCTAAAGAAGAAGTACTCCATACTGACTTAGGAGATTTCCCGGCAGATTGGCCTCAACTGGATGGAGCGGTAATAATACCTGTGCTACACTTCTACCAACAGCCAGAAGACTCTCCACTGCAAGTAAGACCTGTAAGTGCATCGGAAGAGCCTGCTCAGGAAGAATCCCCGGAAGAAGGATCACCGGTAGAAGCAGAGCCAGTAGGCCCAGTAACCAGTGTACTTGCCTGTCCCGTAGAGAGGTTAAGGCAGTCTTGCAGTCCACCAACACATAGAGCGGAAAATAGCGCAAGCATCCCCACTACTTGCATTCCAGTACTACGTACAGTACAGACCAAAAGTTTGGACACACCTTCTCATTTAAAGATTTTTCTGTATTTTCATGACTTTGAAAATTGTACATTCACGCTGAAGGCATCAAAACTATGAATTAACACATGTGGAATTATATACTTAACAATAAAGTGTGAAACAACTGAAAATATGTCTTGTATTCTAGGTTCTTCAAAGTACCCACCTTTTGCTTTGATGACTGCTTTGCACACTCTTGGCATTCTCTTGATGAGCTTCAAGAGGTAGTCACCGGAAATGGTTTTCACTTCACAGGTGTGCCCTGTCAGGTTTAATAAGTGGGATTTCTTGCCTTATAAATGGGGTTGGGACCATCAGTTGTGTTGTGCAGAAGTCAGGTGGATACACAGCTGATAGTCCTACTGAATAGAATGTTAGAATTTGTATTATGGCAAGAAAAAATCAGCTAAGTAAAGAAAAATGAATGGCCATCATTACTTTAAGAAATGAAGGTCAGTCAGTCCGAAAAATTGGGCAAACTTTGAAATTGTTCCCAAGTGCAGTTGCAAAAACCATCAAGAGCTACCAAGAAACTGGCTCACATGAGGACTTCCCCAGGAAAGGAAGACCAAGAGTCACCTCTGTTTCTGAGGATAAGTTTATCTAAGTCATCAGCCTCAGAAATCGCAGGTTAACAGCAGCTCAGATTAGAGACCAGGTCAATGTCACACAGAATTCTAGCAGCAGACACATCTCTACAACAACTGTTAAGAGGAGACTTTGTGCAGCAGGCCTTCATGGTAAAATAGCTGCTAGGAAACCACTGCTAAGGACAGGCAGCAAGCAGAAGAGACTTGTTTGGCCTAAAGAACACAAAGAATGGACATTAGACCAGTGGAAATCTGTGCTTTGGTCTGATGAGTCAAAATTTGAGATCTTTGGTTCCAACCACCATGTCTTTGTGCGATGCAGAAAAGGTGAACGGATGGACTCTACATGCCTGGTTCCCACCGTGAAGCATGGAGGAGGAGGTGTGATGGTGTGGGGGTGCTTTTCTGGTGACACTGTTGGGGATTTATTCAAAATTGAAGGCATACTGAACCAGCAAGGCTACCGCAGCATCTTGCAGCGGCATGCTATTCCATCCGGTTTGCGTTTAGTTAGACCATCATTTATTTTTCAACAGGACAATAACCCCAAACACACCTCCAGGCTGTGTAAGGGCTATTTGACCAAGAGGGAGAGTGATGGGGTGCTACGCTAGATGACAAGGCCTCCACAGTCACCAGACCTGAACCCAATCGAGATGGTTTGGGGTGAGCTGGACCGCAGAGTGAAGGCAAAAGGGCGAACAAGTGCTAAGCATCTCTGGGAACTCCTTCAAGATTGTTGGAAGACCATTTCCGGTGACTACCTCTTGAAGCTCATCAAGAGAATGCCAAGAGTGTGCAAAGCAGTCATCAAAGCAAAAGGTGGCTACTTTGAAGAACCTAGAATATAAGACATATTTTCATTTGTTTCACACTTTTTGGTTAAGCATATAATTCCACATGTGTTAATTCATAGTTTTGATGTCTTCAGTGTGAATGTACAATTTTCATAGTCATGAAAATACAGAAAAATCTTTAAATGAAAAGGTGTGTCCAAACTTTTGGTCTGTATTGTATGTCATCGCGTAGCACAAAAGGCCAGACCCCTGTCAGGTATAAGGAGTAAGTTAAAAATACCTGCAGTATAAATAGTTACCCAGTAGGGTATTGCATAATGTTTATTGTATAAACTGAAATATATGTGTTTATTTAGTTACCCGTAAGGGTATATACAGTTATATGAAAAAGTTTGGGCACCCCTATTAATCTTAAGCTTAATGTTTTATAAAAATTGGTGTTTTTGCAACAGCTATTTCAGTTTGATATATGTAATAACTGTTGGACACAGTAATGTTTCTGCCTTGAAATGAGGTTTATTGTACTAACAGAAAATGTGCAATCTGCATACAAACAAAATTTGGCAGGTGCATAAGTATGGGCACCTCACCAGAAAAGTGACATTAATATTTAGTAGATCCTCCTTTTGCAAAAATAACAGCCTCTAGTCGCTTCCTGTAGCTTTTAATGAGTTCCTGGATCCTGGATGAAGGTATTTTTTTTTTTCAAATTCAAGTTTTTTTTATTTTTTGTGTTGAAAAAGTACAAGATAATACAATATACATAGTAAAAGGGGTAGCGTAACTATAAATCTATGCATAACTACAGTACATTGGGGGGATACAGGGAGGGTTTTCCATCAATATCCAGATCAAGCATGTATTTTTCCATATGAAAGATAGAGAGAGGGAGCGGACCACGGCAGACCACCAATCAATAGAGTGTGATTATGATCATTGTTGTGACGACATCCCGGATAACTTTAGTTGGGGGCTAGATGGTAGGCGTCAGAGTTTTGGAAATCCATCCAATCCCTCCAAATCACACAGTATCTATCAACATCAGCCGGTGAGATGGCAATCAGATGCTCCATCCTATTAAGGAGAGAAATCTCCGCAAACCATTCCTCCACAGTGGGTGGGTCTCTGCTTTTCCAGTGTCGTGGAATGACATTCTTAGCCGCCTGTATTAGGTAGCCTATTGATGACCTTTTATAACTACATTTACTTATTGGTAACATTGATAAAAGGAGGGCTTCTGGCGTATTAGGGATAGTCAAACCAGTTATTTTCTCAATCATGGGAACCACCTTTGCCCAAAATGCATTTATTATAGGGCACCCCCACCATATGTGTGACATTGTCCCTTCCCCCTCCCCACATCTCCAACATCTGTTTGAGACCACTGGGTACCATCTATGAAGGACTGCTGGTACCCGGTACCATCTAGAGATAATTTTGAAGGAGGTTTCCTGAGCTTTGGACCCTATTGAGGTTTTATGTGTTAGGAAGAAGGATGAAGGTATTTTTGACCATTCCTCTTTAAAAAACAATTCCAGTTCAGTTAAGTTTGATGGTCGCCGAGCATGGACAGCCCTCTTCAAATGATCCCACAGATGTTCAATGATATTCAGGTCTGGGGACTGGGATGGCCATTCCAGAACATTGTAATTGTTCCTCTGCATGAATGCCTGAGTAGATTTGGAGCGGTGTTTTGGATCATTGTCTTGCTGAAAGATCCATCCCCTGCGTAACTTCAACTTTATCACTGATTTTTGAACATTATAGTCAAGAATCTGCTGATACTGAGTGGAATCCATGAGTCCCTCAACTTTAACAAGATTCCCGATGCCGACATTGGCCACACAGCCCCAAAGCATGATGGAACCAAATTTTACTGTGGGTAGCAAGTGTTTTTCTTGGAATGCTGTGGTTTTTTTGCCGCCATGCATAACGCCTTTTTGTATGACCAAACAACTCAATCTTGGTTTCATCAGTCCACAGGACCTTCTTCGAAAAAGAAATTGGCTTCTCCAAATGTGCTTTTGCATACCTCAGCCGACTCTGTTTGTGGCGTGCTTGCAGAAACGGCTTCTTTCGCATCACTCTCCCATACAGCTTCTCCTTGTGCAAAGTGCGTTGTATAGTTGACCGATGCACAGTGACACCATCTGCAGCAAGTTGATGCTGCAGCTCTCTGGAGGTGGTCTGAGGATTGTCCTTGACTGATCTCACCATTCTTCTTCTCTGCCTTTCTGATGTTTTTCTTGGCCTGCCACTTCTGACCTTAACAAGAACTGTCCCTGTGTTCTTCCATTTCCTTACTATGTTCCTCACAGTGGAAACTGACGGGTTAAATCTCTGAGACAGCTTTTTGTATCCTTCCCCTGAACAACTATGTTGAATAATCTTTGTTTTCAGATCATTTGACAGTTGTTTTGAGGAGCCCATGATGCCACTCTTCAGAGGAGATTCAAACAGGAGAACAACTTGCAAGTGGCCACTTTAAGTAGCTTTTCTCATGATTGCATACACCTGGCTCTGAAGTTCAAAGCTCAATGAGATTACAAAACCAAAAAAAAGTGCTTTAGTAAGTCAGTAAAAAGTAGATAGGAGTATTTAAAACAAGAAAATAAGGGTGCCCATACTTATGCACCTGTCAAATTTTGTTTGAATGCAGATTGCACATTTTCTGTTAGTACAATAAACCTCATTTCAAGGCAGAAACATTACTGTGTCCAACAGTTATTACATATATCAAACTGAAATAGCTGTTGCAAAAACACCAATTTTAAGAAAACATTAAGCTTAAGATTAATAGGGGTGCCCAAACTTTTTCATATAACTGTATAAAGGACTCGTAGGCTGAGGACTGTGAGCAGCCCAAGAACTGTTCATGTACATAGTTGCACTCCCTGGAGTGCTCCTTAAGTGACCACTGAACAAAAACCCGTTTGGCGTGGCCGAAGATGTGGTCCAGCACCTAGATCACCTATGCCCTGCAGCCACACCCAGGGCCTACGTTGAGTGTTTTCGGACGGGTCCCTCATGCTGCTCATCTTCACCAGTGAGATGGACACCAGTTAATGGATCTCACTGAGACTTTAAGAGGAGTGTTTTATATAAGAAAATGTATTAATGTTATTATTGTATTATAATGTTACCTGTAACGTTCAAGAAAAGTGCCTCCCATAAAGGGAAGAAATGTTACTGTTTAACCTGTTTTGATAAAAATGCTTCAGTCCAGGAGTACCGAGTTTTACTAGGGGGGGATGTGGCACCCTGCTGTGCACTGGTGCCACAGAACCCAGAAGGGTGCATGGATGGACTTCTCCACAAGAGGCCCTCTTGTGCCGGGTGCCAGGGCCCTGAGCAAGAGGGGGGGGGGAGCGGGCGCTGACACCGGTCTCCTCCACTCACGGGTCCCATAGCACGTGGGATGCCCGGTGGTGAGGGCCCCCGCCTGCTCAGGGCCCCGGCATTTGGAGAGACTCACAAGAGGGGGGCCCCAACGGAGCTCCGAGGGGGCCCCGACCGGCCGGGCCCTATAATGGAGTCAGGACAGTCATGCCCTGATGGCGGCCCTGCTGGAGGCTGGAGGGGCCCCCTCTCCCTCGGGGCCCCCATTCAATGAACAGGCTGCACGGGCGGTAGGTCCGCCCCTGATGTCCACCCCTGCACAAAGCAGTGTCACTAATGTAAAAGACTGGAACGATACTAATAAAGGGTAAATGATAACAGAACTGTTAGGTTGTGAATACTAGTCACACCGACCTCCAGAATAAAAATCCTAATGTTGTCCAGCTGCTTTTTAGAGGTACTTCAATGGATCACTTTCTGATTTGAGAATTGTAATTACTATTAAGAATTTGTTTAGCCGGATTTCATCCCCAAGCTATGCATGTGCATCATTCACAGAAAAGTCCAGCAATTCTTTGCATTTCTCAGGAACAGACTGACTATGTAGTGTTTGAATATATATGCAAAGTGCTTTAGTCGGGGGCAATCTCTCCTCAAGCCTCTTGTCACTTAGTTGCAAACAAGTAGAAGATGATGAGTTTACCACTTTGTTGTAAAATCAAATCCTGGAACCACATCAGTGGGTGCTGAATCCTGCTGGTGATCAGCAAACTATGAAATATATATTTTTTTTAAGCAAAACTATTAGTAATGTCATTAAAAATGTATTAGTAATTCATTAAACAGCATTCTACATGAATAGAGAACTGAGATCACCTTGAGCTCTATTACCTGTCTGGTGATGCTTTCTCCTGCCTGACAGCTTATGTGCCGTGATGTTGGGACGAGGCTCTAGCTGCGTTTTAAGATCGTTCTTTAAGCATGCCTAAATAATAAGGTGCTAGTTGCACCCTTGGTATGGCTGGGTAGTTTGGTGCACTTTTCCCACCTACTTGTTTTTCATTTACTCTCCTCTGGCTCCTGTAAAACCAGTAATGTCAATCAAGGAAGAGGAGATTGTAAACAGCCCACATGTTTGTTGTTTGTTTTTTTACACAAGCTTTTAGTTCAAAGTAGCCTAACAAAGGCATATTGTTGGTTTTTGACAAAGTAGTAATTTCGTAAAGTAGCTGACGGTGCCCTTTTAAAGGGAATGTGTCCACCCCCCTGGGCGATATCAGACCTCTCCTATGGACATACAGGTGATAGAAAAGTAAATCTATACTTACCTGTATGGCCATAGTAGGGGTCTGATTGCAGAGAAATCTGGTTTTATAAAGTCTGCTTTCCAGAGGCTTGGCGTCCGTGCAACGCCAAGCAAACCCCTCCAATCTGCTTACTATTCCCCTAAATCGCCGCCTCTGTGCTAAATTACCATATCCCCTCCCCTGCACGGCACAGGGTCCTGTGACTGCCCTGTGACAGGCCCTGCTCTGCCTACCCTGTATGGCCATAGTAGAGGTCTGATATAGAGATTCCCTTCAACCTCCACCCACAGCGGGCCAATGGTTGAACAGCTGTGTAACAAAGTCATGGGTTTTTAGCCCAAAAGGGAAGATTTTCAGGTTGTTGTAACTTATTCTTAGCATAGTGCCCAAAGGCCTGATCATAATGGTTTGCTTAATGAAGTGACTGATTTGGAATCAGAGTAACTATCCAAGATGCTTCATTAAGAGAGTACACTGAAGGAAATGTGCACATGATGTCTTAAAATCGTGATCTTCTAGAAGGACAGGTAAGGGTCTCACTAAATGTTGATATGGCGGCCTGCTGTGCACTGGTGCCACAGAACCCAGAAGGGTGCATGGATGTAGTTCTCCACAAGAGGCCCTCACACATTCACACACCTCCACCCTACCACCTCAGACCAGCAGAGGGAGCCCGTTAGGGATATATAAAGGGAGGGTGGAGCCAGGCAGCTCAGTCAGAAGATAGTTAGTCTCTCAGACACAGAGAGGGACAGAGCTCAGAGTTGAGCAGAGAGCGTGCTGACGCTCAGAGAGCAGCGAAGAGGCAGCAAGCTGGCTGCTGTGCTTAGGCAAGCCAAGGCCTACAGCACGTGTGAGGGCCCTGAGTGTGGCCGAAGGCGAGAGGAGAAGGAAGAAGTAGCGAGGGGGCAGAGGAGCATACCAGGCTCACCCCGATATATATACCGGACACCGGGTCCGCACCTACGGGGACCCTTTATACCCAGTAGGGACCACCGGAACACCTGGAGGACTACAGGTCCCAGGTTCACCAAATGCTGGGCTAGGAGTCACGGAGGCCCCAGCGACCAGGGAGAGTGATCTCCAAGAAAAGTCCCTACCACCAAGTCAGCAGGTGCAAAGAAAGACAGTAACCAAGCTAGGCCTAGCTCCAGGCAGGTCAGAAGCTTAGCGAGTAAAGTCACGGATCAGGAGTCCTATACCCGCTCACTGGGGAGAGTTCAAAAGTGCACCCTTCGTCCGGAGTACCCTGAACCGTGCCTGCACCATCACCAGTAAAGGTACTGAAGCTTACCCCCGTGTGAGTGTCCGTCTTTCCTCCGGGACCGTCCTGCCGTCTCTCCCCTGCATCCACCATCTACCCCTACACTGCCATGGGGCTAGCTCTACCTGTGGAAAGCCATACTATCCTTGCTGCCGTAACACCGGCTCCAGAGGACTGCTCCGCAGCGGCGGCACCCTTTTGCCGCATTCCACAGGTGGCGTCACAAACTTTCCAAATCCCCTATATATAATTTCCCCTTTATACTGACCGCCCTGGGTCACGGACTGGGCCAGCCACCGTGATATCCCCCACCGGCATACGCAGAGGCCTGGCTGCCGAGGACCCCACAGCCCAGGGGTCGCGTCACTGACAGTCGGCTTAAAGGGAACCTGTCACCAGATTTTTACCATGAGGCAAAACCACCACCTTTCAGGCCTGATATACAGCATTTTTTAATGCTGTATATATGCCCCCAACCCGGCCTACAAGACAATGTTTTATTATACTCGCCTGTGGGGCGGTCTGGTTCAAGGGGTGACGCTAGTCTTTTTCCGGCGCCTACCTTCCTTTGATGCCGTCCTTTTTGCTTCGTGTGGATGACGCGTCCCTATGTCATCCAGTCTCCCCCCGGCATTGCACTCCTGCGCAGGCGAACTTCTCTGCCTTGTCGGGGCAGAGCAAAGTACTGCAGTACACATGCCCCAGGAAAGGTCAGGTTAAGTGTCATCAGTGTTTGGTCAGTGTCACTTTTCACCATCAGTTTCACATGATAAATGAATGACATGGCTTCTATGCTTTGCATTGTTAATCATGGACAACACACAGTGTACAGTACACTAATATCATGCGTGTGCTGTGATTCTCACAGACCCATACACTTGTACTTTTCCTCTATGAAGCCAGTTAAAAAACAAAAGCACATCACTGATTTTTGCATGGACACAGTCTGCAAAACACAGACATGTGAACAGCTCCATAAACTATAATTCATATGTATTTTATCCATGAAACTCACAGAACAGAGGGATCTGAATGAGGCCTAAAGGATAGTATACTGAAGGTTTATGTCATAACCAGAGACTGGTTTTAATTGGATTTCTACTGTTCTTTGTGCATTATCAGATACCAGATTTAAGAAACTTCACTGTAATATGGAAGGCAATGTGTAAAAAAATACTTCTTTCTGTATATTTTTTTCTATCGAGTACTTCTCAAAGTATCAATATCACAATATTCTTATATAAAAAATGTATTGATTTATTCTTGGATTGTCCATTAAAAAGAATTATTGCAGAAGGTACAAAAAATTATTAGTTACAAAGTGATTGTCCATTTGTCCATAATTAGCTTAATAGTTGAGATTCACCCATCTTTTCCTGGGATCCTGGCTGGTAGATTGCGTTTGTCTGTGTGCAGCACGTGTGTCAAGATGACACCATGTGTCCGTTGGGCCTATATCAGCAGCTGGTTTACACACAGACCATCGTCCTGTGGAATGGCAAGAGACCCCCCAGTCTCTAACATGGGCTTTTATAGCACCTGTCATTCCGCATATGGTAGTGAACTAAAAATACACACACAAATAGCGCATGTCATCTAGAAACGATGGCTGATGCAATCTGTATGGTACAGAATAAAGAATAAAATGAATATCCATAATTAATATTTAACACAATGAAATGAACATCAAAATCAGGTTTGTCAACAATTTTTTTTTATTTCCTATATTCATTCCTATTACAAAACTTCTGTCCTGTCATAAATGTTCTATTGTACCAACACTGCCCTGAAAAGTGCCGGCAGGATTTGCCTTCTTGGTAAAGTCTCTGTCCCTGCAGACTTGGAGATCTCCAGCATTACTCCATGCAGCCATGAGGAACTTCTCTCTTTACTCCTTGGGTTTCCGTTGTCCTAGCAGGAAGTGGGCGACGTTCTCGTACATCACAAGGGTGGTACAGCAGACGGGGTCACAAGGAGGATGTTGGGGACAATTCTCTCATAGAAGCTGTGTAAAACATTTTTTTTCCTTTTAAGAAAGAAGAAACACAACTATTAACTCTTGTTTTCATCTACCACTAGGTCGGTGATAACTTGGTGGGGTGAGGGGGGGCACAAGTTTGGGTAAATACGGGCTATACCTATTTCTCAGAAGTTGTAAGGGAATATATCTTTCTAGGCTTTATCTTGAGTCCATTTTCCTTGTCGCTAATTCTCAGCCACCGAGCCTGGAAAAAATAAAGTTTTAACAAATATAACAAACTTTTAAATTGGTTTTTGAAATTAAAATCTATAGGCGGCCAGCGCAGTGCACTACATTCGTTTGTGGGACAGAACATGTCGTTAAAGGGTCTTTCTCATCAGTGCATTCCCAGTCCATATGCTTTATTAGAGCAGATGTCAGCAGATAATGGACAACCCCCCCCCCCCCCACAGGAATCCCTCCTACCATTTAAGTCATGACTACGTACCATTGCAAACAGCTGAAGAAATCTGAGGCGGACTATATACAAGAAGAGTTTTCTCATACTTTTATGCCATATCCCTAGAAGATTCCATAAGTGTCTGATAGGCGCAGATCCCAGATTTGAGACCCGCATCTGTCTCCAGACCTGGGGAACTATGAATAGAGAGATAGCAATTCTGTTTTGTGGAGGTTCCAAAAACTATCCGACGACTCGGCCTTGTGTTCGGTTATTTTTATAGACCTTGACTAGAGTGGCAGGGTACATACGAAACCAGTGCTCCATCCAATTCCTCTTGAAGCTTTTATGTGGCGGATTCAAGACCCCTGTGCTATTGATTGGAGGGTGTCTACATGGTTGAACACCCATACTAGTCTAATGTGTTTGAGATGGACAATCCTCTTAAGGAAAGTTCAGAGGAGAATACCTACTACAAAACAGCTGGTTGGGTCAGATGTGGTTTTTTGCGCCACTTGGTTTGTTGTCTCATAAGATTATGTTTAAAGTTCTTTATGGTTTGTTCATGTTGAGGCTTTGTGACTTTCGTCTGTACCGTACTGTTCCTTTATCATTTCTTTAGAAAAACATTCCATGCTGTTTGATGCAGAACTGGTGCTACTCCTCTTCATGTTAAGGCATCATTCTACCAATGTGATCGCTGGTCTGATATAACGCGGGATCATTGTTAGGATGCAGGATTTATTTCAGTTAGCTCTCTACTGGGGTCCTACTAGTGCAGGCATTGAGAACGAAGTACAAAATCAGCAGGCAAATGAGTAGTCAGAAACAAGCAGAGGTCAGGGCAGGCGGCAGTGTAAAAACATAGTCAGAAACAAGCAGAGGTCAGGACAGGCGGCAATGCAAAAACATAGTCGGAAACAAGCAGAGGTCAGGGCAGGCGGCAGTACAAAAACATAGTCGGAAACAAGCAGAGGTAACGGCAGGCGGCAGTGAAAAAACATAATCCATTGAGCAAGCCATAGTCAAAACCAGTAAATCTGTCTGAGAAGCAGCTGTGCAGAAGATGTTATGGGCACGCTGCAAACAACTTGCCACTGCATTTTCTCCTGGTTAGATATTGTGTCATGGAATCCTCTTCTCAGGAGAATGACATCCCTGATATTTGGAAGTTGGTCCTTCTCTCTCATGTAGAGCCAGCATACTTCATGTGGGCTCAGCATGGCTTGCAAGTTCTTTCTAGCAGCATTGCTGACTGGCATGTATGGTATAGGATTGTAGACTTGTTTAGCAGTCACCTTAATACGCGGTGGATAGGAGTAAGGCATACTGCGGACTTTAGGTGTTTGAGAGGAAGTTGGCATCTTCCAGGTAGATGGGCTCCCGGGCAACGGGGCTGTTGTCTGTACCTCACCTATTATTTTGGTGGGTTCCTGATGTTTCTTTATATCCACTGGCTCTGCGCTGATGTTTGCTGCAGGTTGTGGTGGTGGACTTTTCAGTCTCACGTATCGGCCCGTTTTGGGTGATGGACGATATGGTGGTGGACTTTTCAGTCTCAAATATCGGCCAGTTTTTTGTTTTGGTGACCCAAACAGGCATTTAATAAATAGCACGATATGATCAAGTGCTGCCATCAGATATCCAGTAAAGCCAGTTTGCCTTTGGTGGTGTTCAGGCTTCTGGCTGTATGAGGATGTCCTGGCATGTGGGAGATGTCTCCGTGCTTGGATCTTTCCTCCAGCTACTGGGGCAGCCATTAGGCTGCCTCCCCCTCCACACACACAAAAGTGTGCGTGGATGGTAGAAAACACTCCCAAAAAAGAAATAAAGTAAAAAAAACACAAAAATATGATAAAATTCGCTCTGGATTAGTGTTCAGCTCTCCTCTCTACCTCTGCTTGCCTCGCACTGACCGTTCTTGCTGAACATTCCATGACTCGTGGACAACGGAACTGTGATGTCATAAAGCCGAACATGGCAACGGGGCTAGTATAGGAAAAATAGTTATGTTATCCATGGCAGATAATCCAATATCAGCTCTCACTGCACGGATAGGGGTTAGCTACATTGGGATGAAATATATATAAATTTACTAGAGCACAAGTCTAAAGAAGTATTCCCATCTCCAAGATCCTATCCCAATCTGTAGGTGTAATAATAATAATATTAGCAAATACCTCCAATTAGAAATGTAATATAGTATTTTTCATTCGCTAGGTCTCTTACCCCATGTGCAGGCATTGCAGGACCTTAGGTATCCATGGTTACGACAACTAGCAACTAGCTAACTAACTGTGACTTTATCAGTGGACATCACCATGGATGCCTAAGGTCCTGCGATGCCTGCACATGTGGAAAGAGACATAGTGAATCAAAAATACTATACTACATTTCTAATTAGAGATATTTGCTAATATTACTATTATTACACCTACTACATATTGGGATAGGATCTTGGAAATAGGAATACCCCTTTAATATTTTCAAACATGTATACTTATTAGCCTCGTATGTGAGCCAATGGGATCTACAGTGGATTGCAAAAGTATTAACCTCCTTAGTGAAGCAAACAACCAATAAGACAAAATAACGGAAAACTTCAGTGTGCATAACTATTCACCCTCCTAAAGTCAATACTTTGTAGCGCATCCTTTTGCAGAAATTACAGCTGCAAATCGCTTTGGATAAGTCTCTATGAGCTTTCCACATCTTGCCACTGAAATTTTTTCCATTCCTCAAGGCAAAACTGCTCCAGCTCCTTCAAGTTAGATGATTTCCTCTGGTGAACAACAATCTTTAAATCTAACCACAAATTCTCAATTGGATTAAGGTCTGGGCTTTGACTAGGCCACTCTAAAACATACCTGTGTCCCCTTAAAGCACTGAAGTGTTGCAAATAGCAGTATGCTTTGGTTTATTGTCTTGTTGGAAGGTGAACCTCCATCCCAGTCTCAAATCACTGACATACTGAAACAGTTTTTGCTCAAGAATATCCCTGTATTTCGAACCAGTCATCTTCACCACAACTTGGACCATTTTCCCTGTCCCTCCTGCTGAAAAACATCCCCACAGCATGATGCTGCCACCACCATGTTACACTGTTGGGATGGTGTTTTTGGGGTGATGAGCTTTGTTGGTTTGGTGCCAGACATGGCATTTACCTTGGTGGCCAAAAAGTTCAATCTTGTCTCATCTGACCACAGCACCTTCCTCCATACATTTGGGGAGTCTCCCATATGTCTTTTGGCAAACTCAAAACAAGCCTTACATTTTTTTCTGTAAGTAAAGGCTTTTTTTTTGCCCACTCTTCCATAAAGTCCACCTCTGTGGAGTGTACGGCTTAGGCCAGTTGAGGAACAATCAGAGAAAAGGTATAATAGAAACAAGTGCACCAATTCTGCATTTATCCCCCACTCCTGGTTTTGGCTCCCACTCCTGAGAAAAAATACTGACCAAATACTGATAGTGGGGTCGTGGCCTTATTGTGGTCGTATAGACTGATACTCCAGTCTCTGCTTGGGAACTCTGCAGCTCCTTCAGGGTTACTTTGGTCTCTGTGCTGCCTCTCTGATTAATGGCCTCCTTGGCCAAGCTGAGAGTTTAGATGGGCGTCCCTCACTTGGCAGGTTTGTTGTGGTACCATATTCTTTCCATTTGATAATGGATTTGATTGTGCTCTGGATGATCATCAGAGATTGGGATATTTTTTATAACCCAACCCTGACTTGTACTTCTCAACAACTTTGCCCCTGACTTGTTTGGAGATCTCCTTGGTCTTCATGGTGTTGTTTGGTTAGTGGTACCTCTTGCTTTAGGCTATGTGCCCACGATGCAGAATTGAAGCGGAAAATTTCCGCAGCGTTTCTGCATGTCCTTGCCAGTAAAAACGCATGTGGATTTTACACGCGTTTTTGCAGCGTTTTTACATGTGGATTTGACATGCGATTTTCAAATGCATTGTGAAGTCAAATCTGCATGCGGAAACGCACAAATAATGGACATGCTGCTGATTTTTCCGCAATGATAATCCGCAGTGGAAATTTCCGCAACATGTGCATAGCACATGCGGTTTATCATTGGGGACCATGGGGCACAGATTACCAGGTGATTTTTAAGCATTTCCGCTGCGGAAATTCCGCATCAAAAACGCTTGAATAACGCATAGTGGGCACGCAGCCTAATGGTGTTGAAGGCTCTGCTCTGTGGCCTTTCAGAAAAGGTAAAGTGTATATACTGACAGACCATGAGACACTTAGACTGCACACAGGTGGACTTCCTTTTACTAAGCATGTGACTTGTGAAGATAATTGCTTGCACCAGGAATTTTTATAGGCTTTATAGGAAAAGGGGTGAATACTTGTGCACATAACAATTTTTAGTTCTTATCCCATAAATTAAATTTTTGCCTTTATTCTTCTCAATTAACTTCACCAATTTAGACTATTTAGTGCTGATGCATCACACTCAAATTTAATTACAAAAATATTTAACACAGGTTGTAAGGTATACTTTCACAAACCATTGTATATATTGTCAGCTCCTTCCAGGAATGTCACTTCCCGGTAACAAGGATGGCCCATGATGCACACTGTTCAGACCATTGCGGTCTTCTGGATTATTTCATCTAGTTTTAGAATAAATATTGTATTTTGACCTGAACCAATAAATGGAAAATCTGTTTTAATATGTCTGCAATTCCAAAGTAACCATTGGAACATGTTCACACAGCATTTTGAATGCATTTTTAGGATTTCCTTAGAAGATTATAATAGAAAAAAAAAAGTTTCAAAAAGTGCACAAGTCTGCAGCATCTTTAAATGCACTTTGGACATGAGTAAAATCATATTCACTTTTTCTTAAACTGTTTGAGTAGAAAAACGCTGTGGGAAAAAATGCAGCACTTAGGAAAATGGCCTTGTATAGGCTTGTTTCCTCTGTTCGTCATGAAAATTGTATTTATAATAATAATCTTTAATTAATCTTATATAGCGCTATCATATTCCGCAGCGCTTTACATACATAATTATTATTGCTAATCTAAATTCCCTATCAGCAGCGTCGGACTGGAGTACCTTGGGCCCACCAGAGAAAAATAATTCTTGGGGCC
The DNA here is from genome assembly GCF_046119375.1 of Phyllobates terribilis. Classification (NCBI taxonomy): domain Eukaryota; kingdom Metazoa; phylum Chordata; class Amphibia; order Anura; family Dendrobatidae; genus Phyllobates; species Phyllobates terribilis. The sequence continues at coordinate 147,344,109 of NW_027362762.1, forward strand.
CACCATGCAGTATATATACACGGGGCACATCCCCTTAGAGGTGTATCCAGGTCTTCTAGCACCCGGGGCAAAAATTCAGTTTTGCGCCCCACCCCAGCACATATGCGATTTGCACACTAAGGCCACGGCCCCACTATCAGTGTTCGGTCAGTATTTTTTCTCAGGAGTGGGAGCCAAAACCAGGAGTGGGTGATAAATGCAGAATTGGTGACTTGTTTCTATTATACCTTTTTTATACCACTTCAGAGAAAAATTACTGACTGAACATTGATAGTTGGGAGGATATTACACGCTGTCAGGATTGGCTACAAGGCTTTACTTTTATAATTAATGCGCTCGTCCAGGTTTCAGATGAAAGTCTGCAGTCACTGTGTGTGACTGCAGGCTTCTGAATTCTCACAGCGCATGCACTGCACACTTTTAGGATTCTCCCTTGCCGTGGAAACAGTGGACAGTCATGTGAGCACAAGTATGTGATTTGTACACTTCTGGCCACATTCCAACTAGACATGTCCGGCCTCCCCCAATTCATTTTCATTGAGTGAGGCCACACATGTCTAGTCGGCACGTGACTGGATGTATGCAAATCGCCGGCATGAGAGAATCCTGATAGCGTGCAGTGCACACTGTGAGAGTTCAGAAGTCTGCAGTCACATAGAATGACTGCAGACTCATCATAAACGTGGACATCTTTAATGCTCCTAACATAAATAAAAATAAAAAAATGTCAGCATCATAAAAAACATTTACCTCCAGGTACCTGATAGAGAACGACTCCAGAGACAGCGTCATCTTTCTTTTCTTCCTCTTGTCCAGACGCCATGATGACTTTTCTCATCGACAGCTCATGTCTGCAGACTTCCGTCTTCTCCGGGCTTCTGCAGCACATCCCAACATGATGCCCTGAAAGATAGCAGTGTCATTATAATGCTCCTGAATACAAATATCTGCCCTATGCTGAGCCCATGAATAAATAATTGCCCCTCACTATATTCCCTGCACAAAATATGACCCACACACTGTCCCTCTTATGGTACCTGTGACTCGCCCCCTGGGCCTGTGCTGTGTTCTGCTGTGCAGGGGGAATACCCGGAGCCGGATCGCTGGGGGTTGTAGTTCTCCGTGGCGGTGACCCGGTCCGTGCCCAGGGTGGTCAAACCAGTGGCAGTCTATTTGTATTGTAATAAGTGTCCGACTACGCCACCCGTGGATTGCGGTCAGTGGGGACCGCCGCTGCGCTGCCGACCGCTGAGGCTGATGTTGGTTGCGCAGCTGAGTATGGGATAACTCCCCACGGGAGGAGTATGGCCTCAGGGCAGCTGATGTGGATGATGGTGGTAGAATGATGGTGCGAGTGTCCCAGTACTGATGGTGCTGGTGCGGCGATGAAACACAGAGACTTGTGGTGCAGTTTCCAAAGCTTTACTCACTGTTGTTGTTCAGATCACTTCGGCCAGCAGTGACCGCCCGAGCCGTGCTGCGTCCACCAGGTGAGGGACTCGGTCAACTCCCAGGCAATTCCAGAGTGCGGTTCAGAGCTCCCCTCTCTTCCTTTCTACTGGCCGTCCTCACCAGTGACCCACCTTTGTCCAGCTTCCTCGGGCCTTCTGTTGGTGAAACCTCTCTCCGGTTTCCCTGACCCTATGCGGTATGCCTTTCTGGTGGATGTAGTGAGGGGTCGCACCAAGATGTGGTGACAACCTCCGGTTTTGGCTGAGGATTAGTCGCCTCCACCAATTTGGGTTCCGGTACCCTATTCTGCCAACCCTTCACCCAGTATCTCCTCTGGGAATATGGGGTTCCTTCTGCCTTCGTGTCTCTGGGCCTTTCTCTGTGTTCCTCGCCTCCTTTCTCCTCTGTTTCAGTTCCTTTCTTACTCTCCTTGCTGTTCCTTCTCTTCTCTCCCTCTCTGCTGTCTCAGGCCTCTACTCCAGGCCTGGCTCTGGGGCTGGGCCCAGACTGAGTCACAGCTCCCTGTCAGCCCTCTCTGGCTGAGCTCCTCTCTGAACTGACCACTGACCTAAGATGGTGCCCACCTTATATACCTCCTTCTGACACCCGAGCCCAGGTGACTAGCAACCAATGGGCTCCTACCTATGCCCAGAATCCCACCCCTATCTGCTCCTACACCACTGGGTTTTCCACCCCCCTCCCCACTCCAGCCAGGAACAGAAGCTGTCGTGCCTGCACTCTGTCTAGTGGGAGCACCGTTGGACTGTTCCTCGGAAATGGGGTGTGTGTGGTGCATGCAGCCTACTGAGCCCCGGTCCACACTCCATCCTTACCCGGGAGTGGAATATCACACCTCTGGTTTGAGGTGCAATACCCCTGTAGCAGCCGAGCCCTCGGGGTGCTACATTCCCCCCTGGTAAATCACAGCACGTTCTCGGGCTGGAAAAGAGCAAAGACAATTTAAAACATACAAATTTTTAGAATGCATTCGTATATAAGACAATAACTTTTCACTCATCCCTTTATGGGAGGTATTCTTCTTTTTTTAACGTTACTGGTACTCCTTTTCATAAAACATCTTGCTAATGCCACTGGAATTTTTTTAGCATATAAAACATCACATAAAACATTTGTATTATTATTCTAGCAGCATATAAAACTTTTCAATATAAAACTTTTTCAAGTAGAACATTCTTGAGTTCTGGCCGCTGTGCAACTTGCGACCAGGAAAAGGTGCAACAGTCCATTTAATCCTGAGGTAGACGTTGCGGTTTTTGTATAAAACCAGTAGGGGGCGCTTTAAGAAGCGCAACTATTTACAAGGGTATGGCCGCTCTCAGTCCTCGGCCAGTGGGAATAGGGAATGGCTGCTCACAGTCCTCAGCCTGGTAATTTAGGAAGGGGCACACAAGTAACAGTTCTTTAACAGTTCCATACTAGTCCCAACGGGGACCACACTTCAATCAGCAAGAGTTCTTGTACCCTGACGGGTAACTATATACAGTTCCACTTTACCATTCTCTAATAATGGTGTCCTCCTGATGCTTCTTCCTTGTACTCTTCAGACCCGTCCGGATCCTCAGGGTAATCCATGTCTGGGCGGTACCGCAGCTCCTCCTCAGTTAGACGGTGGACATGGAGAGCATACAGTCCCTTTGCGCCCTTGTGCCGGGTGTAGGTGACCACGTCGCCGGGGTACAGGTCACGTCCGTAATGTCCCTCTGGCAGGTGGCTTTCGACGTCCCTTCTCGTGACGAAGACGTCGGTGTCAGCCTCCGGGTCTCTGATGAAGCCCCAGCCGTGCTCCAGCTGGAACTTGACTACGGTCCCGGTGGCTCTGGGTCCGCGGATGGCGTGGGTGTCTTGTCGGGCCCTGCGCTTCTGCTCCGCGGTCCTGGCCTGGAGTCGCTGCTCCCTGATGCGCCTCTGCCGCCGCTCTCTCTCAAACGTAGCTAGCTGCTGACGGCAGCACTCCAGGCGCTGGGCTTCTTCTGCCCGGGTCTCCTGGGTGAAGCCCATGAGGTTCTCACCAGTGGGGTCCCATGCAAACTGGGCATCCTCCGGCAGGGGTGGAGCGATGTTGGCGGGCTCCGGGGCCGGGATCAGAGGCTCACTCAAGGGTCGCTCTTTCCGGAGACGGGGGTTGGCGAACTCCGGCGGCCATTCAAAGGGTAGCCCGTCCGGGCTGGTATGTTGGGCATACAGGTCCGCGCCCAAGGGTGGCACTATGGGCTTCGGACGGGTGGCAGCGCCCGGGGGCACTCGGCCTTGCGACCAGGCCGGCGATCGCTTGTCGGTCGTGCCCGGGGGTGGCACCGCCAAGGTAGGGGGCGCTGGTGAGGCCGCGGCGCCCGGGTGTGCTGGGCCTTGCGTCCTGGCCTGTGACGTTTCACGCTGTACGGCGCCAGGGTTCAGAGGGCACAGCGCGGGGCGGGGCGTGACGATGGTGCTTGCTGCCTGAGGCCTAGCTGGTGGCGGTGGAGGCGTGGTGTCAGGTACGGTCCCCGGGGCTTCGGGTCCCGCAACGGAGAGTGAGGGCAGGCTGGTGTTCCCCGGGCTTGGGGTGGTGGCGTCCCCATTACTTGCCTCAGTCTCCGTGGCCTCCTCCGCGGCGTCATCTGCAGCTGCCGGTCCCTCTTCTCCGCGCCCAGCAGTCAGCGCGTTGCCCGGTCCCGGCGGAGTCCTCTGCTGGTCACCTCCGTGCTGCTGGGCCATCTCCTCTCTCCACCCAGCAAACACATCCCGCTGCGCCCGGACCATTCTCCTGTTCAGATCTTCCAGCGCTGCGCGCGCACGGTCCGGGTCTCTAGGCAGCTGGGCCAGCAGTTCCGTCAGGCTGCAGGGTGGTTCAGCTTGCAGCAGGCTGCGGGCCAGGGTGCTGGTGGGGTTCGCTGCTCCCTCCATCTCCGGGTGCAGCAGGTCCAAACTGATCCAGAGCGCGCCCTGCCCCACAGTTTTCTTTCCTATCCGCCCCCATGGGGTTTGGTCTTGGGGGCATCTGCTGACAATCACCTTCAGGGGCAGCCCCCCCACGTTGATGGACATCTCCATTGCTGCATTCATGGCTGGTGGGGGCGGGCTCCTTCTTTGGCGCCACTCTGGGACCTGGCCCACGATGGGAGGTGGCTTCTTGTTGTCCTTTGGTGCGCACATAATGGCGTCCGCTCTGCCAGGGCGGGAAAAACGGATGAAGATGGCGGGAAACAGTCCAAGATGGCGTCCGATGGCGGGAATCGGCTCCGGATGGCGGGAAACGACTCCGGACGGCGGGAAACCTCTTTTTAAGGTACATGTGCAATTTTCTTCAGGCACGCAATACCCGTTTGTGGCGGGTTGGTAATGATCCTGCCGATTACGCCAAAGTTGACTCGCCCCCTGGGCCTGTGCTGTGTTCTGCTGTGCAGGGGGAATACCCGGAGCCGGATCGCTGGGGGTTGTAGTTCTCCGTGGCGGTGACCCGGTCCGTGCCCAGGGTGGTCAAACCAGTGGCAGTCTATTTGTATTGTAATAAGTGTCCGACTACGCCACCCGTGGATTGCGGTCAGTGGGGACCGCCGCTGCGCTGCCGACCGCTGAGGCTGATGTTGGTTGCGCAGCTGAGTATGGGATAACTCCCCCCGGGAGGAGTATGGCCTCAGGGCAGCTGATGTGGATGATGGTGGTAGAATGATGGTGCGAGTGTCCCAGTACTGATGGTGCTGGTGCGGCGATGAAACACAGAGACTTGTGGTGCAGTTTCCAAAGCTTTACTCACTGTTGTTGTTCAGATCACTTCGGCCAGCAGTGACCGCCCGAGCCGTGCTGCGTCCACCAGGTGAGGGACTCGGTCAACTCCCAGGCAATTCCAGAGTGCGGTTCAGAGCTCCCCTCTCTTCCTTTCTACTGGCCGTCCTCACCAGTGACCCACCTTTGTCCAGCTTCCTCGGGCCTTCTGTTGGTGAAACCTCTCTCCGGTTTCCCTGACCCTATGCGGTATGCCTTTCTGGTGGATGTAGTGAGGGGTCGCACCAAGATGTGGTGACAACCTCCGGTTTTGGCTGAGGATTAGTCGCCTCCACCAATTTGGGTTCCGGTACCCTATTCTGCCAACCCTTCACCCAGTATCTCCTCTGGGAATATGGGGTTCCTTCTGCCTTCGTGTCTCTGGGCCTTTCTCTGTGTTCCTCGCCTCCTTTCTCCTCTGTTTCAGTTCCTTTCTTACTCTCCTTGCTGTTCCTTCTCTTCTCTCCCTCTCTGCTGTCTCAGGCCTCTACTCCAGGCCTGGCTCTGGGGCTGGGCCCAGACTGAGCCACAGCTCCCTGTCAGCCCTCTCTGGCTGAGCTCCTCTCTGAACTGACCACTGACCTAAGATGGTGCCCACCTTATATACCTCCTTCTGACACCCGAGCCCAGGTGACTAGCAACCAATGGGCTCCTACCTATGCCCAGAATCCCACCCCTATCTGCTCCTACACCACTGGGTTTTCCACCCCCCTCCCCACTCCAGCCAGGAACAGAAGCTGTCGTGCCTGCACTCTGTCTAGTGGGAGCACCGTTGGACTGTTCCTCGGAAATGGGGTGTGTGGTGCATGCAGCCTACTGAGCCCCGGTCCACACTCCATCCTTACCCGGGAGTGGAATATCACACCTCTGGTTTGAGGTGCAATACCCCTGTAGCAGCCGAGCCCTCGGGGTGCTACACCTGCTCTCCACACTGCCCTCTTCTTTCCATACTTGGCCCCCTCTTCACACTGTCCTCACACTGTGTCCCCCCTATAGGGCCCAGTCTCTATACTGTGCCCCCTCATCACATTCCCCCTCCTTAGCATACTGTTCCCCTCCTGACTGTGACCATACACTGTACCCCTATGCCATCGCCCACCCACTACTCAGTCTCTATTCTGTGCCCACTCACACTGTCTCCTCACACTATTCCCCTCAATAGTCTCCTTACACGCCCCCTCCTAGATACGCCCCTGCATCCTCTATATACTACACCGCACTTGACCCATCCTCTATATACTACACCACAAAGGACACATCCTCTATATACTATACCGCAGGGGACCCATCCTCTATATACTACACCGCACGGGACCCATCTTCTATATACTACACCACACAGGACCCATCCTCTATATACTACACCGCATGGGACCCATCCTCTATATACTACACCACACATCCTCTATATACTACACCGCATGGGACCCATCCTCAATATACTACACCGCACGGGACCCATCCTCTATATACTACACCGCACGGGACCCATCCATGGGCGTACCCAGGATCAAAACTAGGGGGGGGCAAGCCATGGTCGTTCAGGTTGTAAAATTTTAAAACGAAAAAGGTGAATGAAATTTAAATTTTAAGAAAATTATATGTAATTATAGAAGTGCTTTATTAGTTATCACAATTATTTGCTTGCAAAAAATTTTGATTTTTATTCTAATTACATGTCTTATACTAATATCATTTTTCTTGGGTTTGAAGAAAACTTTTTCAAAACTTTAGTTTCAATCCAGTCCTGATTTTCCTTGAAGAATTTCCGATGGACGCTCATCAAACACAATCCAGTCAGTCTGTCCTCTCCCATTGTACTTCTGAGCCAGGTCTTTACCCTTCGAAGGGTACTGAAAGATCTTTCAACAATAGCTGTGGTGGACGGGAAGGCACTTAAAATGAAGAGTGCGTGCCTTGTTGCAGGGAAAAAAATATTAGCCTCCTCAAAAAGTGCAGCCACTTCAATGTCTTTAACCATCTGTCCTTTCTCCAGGTCCGGACCGGTTCCTACTCCCAAGGCCCAGGCCCTTCGAAATTTCAATAATTACACAGTGAGTGAGTGTATTGTGTAATTTACACTGGCTGGCTGCCACAGTCACTGGCAGCCGGCCCACAGTAACAGGACAAGTGCTCCACTCCGGCGGGATTCTCAGAGACAGGAAACAGGGGAGGCCGGCAGCGTGCTACGTCAGCACGCCTCAGGAGTCAGGACCCTGATCAGGTGACATGCGGTGTGCTGTGTGACTCAGCGTGCGTTAAAGGTAATCCCGGCCGGACCCCATGCAGTGACACTGCGCAGTTCCGGCCGCCGGGTGCAGAGCAGGGCAGTCACCTGCCGCCGGCCGCAGAGGGAACTTTCGCTGGCCGCGACCGCCAGTGTTCTGAGTGTGTGTGTGGCAGGGCCGGCTCCAGGTTTTTGTGGGCCCCAGGCGAAAGAGTGTCAGTGGGCCCCTTTAATACATACCACGATTCATGATGCACAGATACCGAAGAGAAATATATATATAGTACAATGCAAATATTTCACTTCTTACATTCATGAGTGATATCTATTGTAAATTCCACAATAGCTCAGAAACCAGCGAATCACTCCACACAGTATACTGGCACCCATAAAATAATAATAATAATCTTTATTTTTTATATAGCGCTAACATATTCCCCAGCGCTTTACATACATTATCGTTGCTGTCCCCATCGGGGCTCACAATCTAGATTTCCTATCAGTATGTCTTTGGAGTGTGGGAGGAAACCGGAGAACCTGGAGGAAACCCACGCAAACACAGGGAGAACATACAAATTCCTTGCAGATGTTGTCCTTGGTGGGATTTGAACCCAGGATCCCAGCGCTGCAAGGCTGCAGTGCTAACCACTGCGCCACCGTGCCACTCTAAATGCTCCATACCGGATACTGGTCCCCATATAACGCTCCATACAGGATACTGACCCCCATATAACGCTCCATACAGAATACTGGCGCCCATATAACGCTCCATACAGAATACTGGCCCCCATATAACGCTCCATACAGAATACTGGCCCCCATATAACGCTCCATACAGAATACTGGCCCCCATATAACGCTCCATACAGGATACTGATCCCCATATAACGCTCCATACAGAATACTGGTCCCCATATAACGCTCCATACAGAATACTGGCCCCCATATAACGCTCCATACAGAATACTGGCCCCCATATAACGCTCCATACAGGATTATGGCCCCCATATAATGCTCCATACAGAATACTGGCCCCCATATAATGCTCCATACAGAATACTGGCCCCCATATAATGATCCATGCAGGATACTGGCCCCCATATAATGCTCCATACAGAATACTGGCCCCCGTATAACGCTCCATACGGAATACTGGCCCCCATGTAACACTCCATACAGGATACTGGCCCCCATATAACGCTCCATACGGAATACTGGCCCCCATATAACGCTCCATACAGGATACTGGCCCCCATATAACGCTCCATAGAGAAAACTGGCCCCCATATAACGCTCCATACAGCATACTGGCCCCCATATAACGCTACATACAGAATACTGGCCCCCATATAACGCTCCATGCAGGATACTTGGCCCCATATAACACTGCATGTAGGATACTGGCCCCCATATAACGCTCCATACAGAATACTGGCCCACATATAATGCTCCATGCAGGCTATTCCCCACACATAATGCCTCATACAGGCTGTTCCCCTCACATAATGCCCCACGCAGGCTGTTCCCCCCACATACTGCCCCACGCAGGCTGTTCCCCCCACATAATGCCCCACGCAGGATGTCACCCCCCCTTATAATGCCCCATGCAGGATGTCACACACCCCACCTCCCTTATAATGCCCCATGCAGGATGTCACCCCCCCTTATAATGCCCCATGCAGGATGTCACCCCCTCCTTATAATGCCCCATTCAGGATGTCACACCCCCCTCCCTTATAATGCCCATGCAGGATGTCACCCCCCCGTTATAATGCCCCATGCAGGATGTCACCCCCCCTTATAATGCCCCATGCAGGATGTCACCCCCCCTTATAATGCCCCATGCAGGATGTCACACACCCCCCCCCTCCCTTATAATGCCCAATGCAGGGTGTCACCCCCCCCCTTATAATGCCCCATGCAGGATGTCACCCCTACCCTTATAATGCCCCATTCAGGATGTCACACCCCCTTCCCTTATAATGCCCCATGCAGGATGTCACCCCCCCGTTTTAATGCCCCATGCAGGATGTCACCCCCCCTATGATGCCCCATGCAGGATGTCACCCCCCATCCCTTATAATGCCCCATGCAGGATGTCACACCCCCCTTCCCTTATAATGCCCCATGCAGGATGTCACACACACCCCCCTCCCTTATAACACCCCATGCAGGATGTCACCCCCCCGTGATAATGCCCCATGCAGGATGTCACCCCCCCTTATAATGCCCCATACAGGATGTCACACACCCCCTCCCTTATAACGCCCCATGCAGGACGTAACCCCCCCGTTATAATGCCCCATGCTGGATGTCACACCCCCCCTCCTTATAATGCCCCATGCAGGATGTCACACACACCCCTCTCTTATAATGCCCCATGCAGGATGTCCCCCCCCATATAATGCCCCATGCAGGATGTCACACACACCCCATATAATGCCCCATGCAGGATGTCACACCAGGGGAGGAGTCCTGAGGAGATAATTTGCATATTCCCACTGCATTTTGGGGTAAGTGAAGAGTCTCCGCGAGCTCAAAGAACACTGGATTTTGGCTGTTGGAGCTGAAAAGAGGACATCGGTAAACCAGGGGAGGAGTCCTGAGGAGATAATTTGCATATTCCCACTGCATTTTGGGGTAAGTGAAGAGTCTCCGCAAGCTCAAAGAACACTGGATTTTGGCTGTTGGAGCTGAAAAGAGGACATCGGTAAACCAGGGGAGGAGTCCTGAGGAGATAATTTGCATATTCCCACTGCATTTTGGGGTAAGTGAAGAGTCTCCGCGAGCTCAAAGAACACTGGATTTTGGCTGTTGGAGCTGAAAAGAGGACATCGGTAAACCAGGGGAGGAGTCCTGAGGAGATAATTTGCATATTCCCACTGCATTTTGGGGTAAGTGAAGACATCGGTAAACCGCGCGCCTAACGGCGCGCGCATTTTGATGCTTTTTTTTTAAGCTTTTTTCACTGTTTTCAGAACATTAACAATAAGAACATGGAAGAGTCCAGGAGCCATTTGGTGAGCTGCATATCCTGCTACATGTTCACAGACTTGCCAGTGGAAAAGCCAAACTTCACATGCCAGAAATGCAAGCTTGTGTCCCTGTTGGAGGAAAAGTTGCGAAATCTAGAAGAGAGGTTAACTACCTTGAAAATCATTAAGGAAGGTGAAGAGTTCTTAGACAGAGCAGAATTATCTCTTCATGATTCAGAAAGAGAAGAAATTCGAACTGCTCCTGACGAAACAGAGGAATGGAAGCATGTGACCCACAGAAGCAGGAGGATCGAGAGGCAGTCAGCACCCATACTGCTCAGGAACCAGTACCAGGCTCTCACGCAGGAGAACCATGAAGAAATACAGCAAAATAGGACTTTGCCAGCAATAAATAACCTTGTAAGCCCTCAGAATCCTCCTGGATGGAGAAAGAAGAATGTTGTGAAGAAAAAACGGAGAGTGGTGGTCATGGGGGATTCCCTGTTAAGAGGAACAGAGACCGCTATCTGCAGACCAGACATAACCTCAAGAGAAATGTGCTGTCTTCCAGGAGCAAAAATTAAAGATGTGTCTGACAGGATATCAAGACACTTCAGACCTACAGATCACTACCCATTCCTGCTAATACATGTGGGGACAAATGACACCGCAGGAAAGGACCTGGAAACCATCTGCAGTGACTTTGAAGACTTAGGCAAGAAAGTGAAAGAATTGGGAGCGCAGGTGGTCTTCTCATCCATCCTCCCAGTGGATGGCCATGGAACAATGAGGTGGAATAAGATTCTACAGGTGAACAACTGGCTACGTCGATGGTGCCGTCAACAAGGATTTGGATTTCTGGATCATGGAATGAATTACCTATACGATGGACTACTTGCTAGAGATGGGGTGCACCTTACGAAGACTGGAAAACATGTATTTGGAAGTCGCCTTGCTACACTCATCAGAAGAGCTTTAAACTAGAACAATGTGGGAAGGGAAGCAAAAGGCCAGAAAAAGCCATACAGCTGACAAATACTATTGAGATCTCTGCTACTGGAAGTGGAAAAGAAGAACAAAGACAAAAAAATCTAAATGATAAAAATATGGGAGGAAGAGAAACCAATCACAAACTAAAATGTTTTTATACAAATGCACAAAGCATGGGCAACAAACAAGGAGAATTGGAACTACTAATGCAGGAAAAGGAATATGATGTCATTGGAATCACTGAAACTTGGTGGGACGATACACATGATTGGAATAAAAGGCTAAAAGGATACAACTTATTTGCAAGAAACAGACTTGATAAACGAGGAGGAGGTGTTGCATTGTATGTTAGAAAAGCGTATATCTGCACAGAGATTGAAGCTTCAGAGACTGGGAGTTCTGTGGAAACTGTTTGGGTAAGAATACAAGGAGAGAACAACGGAAAGGACACCATTGTAGGCATTTACTACAGGCCACCTGGGCAAGCTGAAGATATGGATGAACTCTTTATGTATCAAATGACCAAGTTCTCCAAAAAATATGATGTAGTGGTCATGGGAGATTTCAACTATCCAGACATTTGTTGGGAATCTCTCTCAAGTAAAACTAACAGGTCAAGCAAATTCTTATCCTCTCTTGCTGACAACTTTATCTTCCAAAAGGTAGGGGAGAAAACAAGGGGATCTGCTACTTTGGATCTAATCCTTATAAACAGGGAGGAAATGGTAGAGGAGGTAAAGGTGGCTGGGACCCTAGGAGGCAGTGATCATGCTATTATAGAATTTTGGATAACTAGAGGAGGAAGACATGTGAAGACTCAGACTTCAAGGTTAGATTTTAGAAAGGCAGATTTTAAGAGACTCAGAAAGAGAATAGGAGGGATCCAATGGCTGGATGTCCTTAAGGACAAAAATGTCCAGGAAGGATGGGAAATTTTTAAAAATGAGATTCTCAAAGCACAATCGTTAACAATCCCGAAAAGTAGGAAGAATGGGAAGCATTTAAGGAAACCAGGATGGATGAACACAGAACTTAAACACATGCTAAAAAGAAAGAAAGAAATGTTTATTAAATGGAAAGAAGGAGGCATATCTAAAGAAGATTATAATGCAGTCTGCAGATCCTGCAGGGCACGTATCAGGTTAGCTAAAGCTGACAATGAATTAAGGCTTGCAAGAGATGTCAAAAGCAATAAAAAAGGATTTTGGGGGTATGTCAAAAGTAAAAGAAAAGTCAAAGATGCTATAGGATTTTTACAGGATGAAAATGGAGAAATGGTAAGAGAGGATGTTGAGAAGGCCGAACTTTTTAATTCCTATTTTGCATCTGTTTTCTCTCAGAAAGAAAATGTAACATCAACTGATCTTCACTGTCCTTTTAAAGGAATAGAGGAATCCAAGTTATCTGTAAACAGAAAGATTGTGAGGGAATATTTAGCTAACATAAATGAGTTCAAGTCTCCAGGTCCAGATGAATTACACCCCAGAGTACTGAAGGAGATCGTAGAAGAAATTTTAGAACCACTCTCCATAATCTTTGAAAATTCTTGGAGAACAGGAGAAGTCCCAGAAGACTGGAGAAGAGCAAATGTTGTTCCTATCTTCAAAAAGGGGAAGAAGGTGGACCCAGGGAACTATAGGCCGGTGAGTCTGACTTCTATACCAGGAAAGATCTTTGAACAAATTATTAAACAACATGTATGTAAGTACATGGATAAGAATGAAGTGATTAACCAGAGTCAGCATGGGTTTGTAACTAACAAGTCATGTCAGACTAACTTAATTTCCTTCTATGACAGAATCACTGACTGGGTGGATCAGGGAAATGCTGTAGATATAGTATATCTTGACTTCAGAAAAGCATTTGACAAAGTATCTCACACCATCCTTATTGAAAAAATGACCAAGCATGCAATGGACCAGGCAACTGTTAGGTGGATTCATAACTGGCTTAGTGATCGGACTCAAAGGGTGGTTGTAAATGGCTTCACATCCAGCTGGATGAATGTCTCAAGTGGGGTACCACAGGGCTCCGTCCTGGGACCTGTATTGTTCAACATCTTTATCAATGATTTAGATGAAGGAATTGAGGGTAAACTGATTAAATTTGCTGATGACACAAAGCTAGGAGGGATAGCTAATACTAGAGAAGAGAGAGAGAGGATTCAAAAAGACCTAAATAAACTGGAGCAGTGGGCAGCAACCAACAGAATGGTTTTTAACAGGGAAAAATGCAAAGTACTACATCTGGGCAATAAAAATGAAAAAAGCATATACAGAATGGGAGGAATAGAGCTAAGCAACAGTACATGTGAAAAAGACTTAGGTATACTAATAGATCATAGACTGAACATGAGTCAACAGTGTGATGCAGCAGCAAAAAAGGCAAATACAATTCTGGGATGTATTAACAGAAGCATACAGTCTAGATCACGTGAAGTCATTATCGGTCTTTACTCCTCTTTGGTCAGACCTCATCTGGAATACTGTGTACAGTTTTGGGCACCACATTTTAAAAAAGACATAGACAAACTGGAGCAAGTTCAGAGAAGAGCGACCAGAATGGTGACTGGTCTGCAAACCATGTCCTATGAGGAACGGTTGCAGGATTTGGGAATGTTTAGCTTGCAAAAAAGAAGACTGAGAGGAGACTTAATAGCTGTCTACAAATATGTCAAGGGCTGTCACATTGTAGAAGGATCAGCTTTATTCTCATTTGCACAAGGAAAGACTAGAAGCAATGGGATGAAACTAAATGGGAGGAGACACAGATTAGATATTAGAAAAAACTTTTTGACAGTTAGGGTGATTAACGAGTGGAACAGGCTGCCACGAGAGGTGGTGAGTTCCCCTTCAATGGACGTCTTCAAACAGAGGCTGGACAGACATCTGTCTGAGATGATCTAGTGAATCCTGCTTTGAGCAGGGGGTTGGACCAGATGACCCAGGAGGTCCCTTCCAACTCTACCATTCTATGATTCTATGATTCTATGATTCTATGTCACACACCTCCCCTCTCATATAATGCCCCATGCAGGATGTCACACACCTCCCCCTCCCATATAATGCCCCATGCAGGATGTCACACACCCCCACCTCACCCCCCTCCCTTATACTGCCACAGGCCTCCATACAATAAAAATAATTAAATCAAATACTCATCTCACGTCTCACCTGCTGCCGCTGCTCCGGACGCCAGCGTCGCCGGCCTCATCCCGCTCTGCGCTGTGACTGCTCAGGACAGAGCGCGGTGTAAAGACGTCACTGCGCCCTCTGACCTGAGACGTCACAGTGCAGCAGCCGCGGAGGAGGCAGGAGCTCCTGCGGAGGCACGGGGAGAGGTAAGTATTGTGCCGGCTGCCGGGCCCTGAGCAAGTGGGGGGGGCGGGCGCTGACACCGCTCTCCTCCGCTCATGGGTCCCATAGCGCCTGCTCAGGGCCCTGGCATTTGCCCGGGTGCTGATGCTGGCCCTGGAGTGCGGCGTGCGTCACTGCTTCTAGGGGGGGGGCAGCTGCCCCCCCCGCCCCACGGTGGGTACGCCCAGGGACCCATCCTCTATATACTACACCACACAGGACCCATCCTCTATATACTACACCGCATGGGACCCATCCTCTATATACTACACCGCACGGGACCCATTCTCTATATACTACACCACACATCCTCGAAATACTACACCGCATGGGACCCATCCTCTATATACTATACCGCACGGGACCCATCCTCTATATACTACACCACACATCCTCTATATACTACACTGCATGGGACCCATCCTCTATATACTACACCACACATCCTCTATATACTACACCGCACGGGAGAGCTGACAGATCCTCTTGTTTAAAATTCTACTCCACTTCAGGGTATTTACCTGAGGGGCCCTTTGCACACTGTGTAATCCCTTATTACCTGAGGGGCCTCTCACACTTTGTCACTCTTAATTACCTAGGGGCCCCCTTCCCCACTGTCACCCACTAATATTCTGTGGGCCCCCTTCCCATTGTGTCACCCTCCTAATGCTCTGTAGGCCCCCTTCCCACTGTGTCACTCCCCTAATGCTCTGTGGGCCCCATTCCCCACTCTGTCACCCCCCTAATGCTCTGTGGGCCCCCTTCCCCACTGTGTCACCCCACTAATGCTCTGTGGGCCCCCTTCCCCACTGTCACCCCCTAATACTCTGAGGGCCCCCTTCCCCACTGTGTCAGCCCCTACTACTCTGTGGGCCCCCTCACCCACTCTCACCCACTAAAACTCTGTGGGCCCCGTTTCCCACTGTGTCACCCCTTAATACTCTGTGGGCCCCCTTTCCCACTGTGTCACCCCCTAATACACTGTAGGCCCCCTTCACCACTGTCACCCCGTAATGCTCTGTGGATCCCCTTTCCCACTGTGACACCCTCTAATACTCTGAGGGCCCCCTTCCCCACTGTGTCACCCCCTACTACTCTGAGGGCCCCCTTCCCCACTGTCACCCCCTACTACTCTGAGGGCCCCCTTCCCCACTGTCATGTTACCCCCTAATACACTGAGGGCCCCCTTCCCCACTGTGTCACCCCCTAATACTCTGAGGGCCCCCTTCCCCACTGTGTCACCCCCTAATACTCTGAGGGCCCCCATCTCCACTGTGTCACCCCCTAATACTCTGAGGGTCCCCTTCCCCACTATGTCACCTCCTAATACTCTGAGGGCCCCCTTCCCCACTGTGTCACCCCTTACTACTCTGAGGGCCCCCTTCCCCACTGTCACCCACTAATATTCTGTGGGCCCCTTTCCCACTGTGTCACCCCCTAATACACTGAGGGCCCCCTTCCCCACTGTGTCACCCCCTAATTCTCTGAGGGCCCCCTTCCCCATTGTCACCCACTAATTCTCTGTGGGCCCCTTTCCCACTGTGTTACCCCCTAATGCTCTGTGGGCCCCCTTCCCCACTGTGTCATCCCCTAATACTCTGAGGACCCCCTTCTCCAGTCACCCACTAACATTCTGAGGGCCCCCTTTCTCATTTTGTCACCCCCTAAAATTCTGTGGGCCTCCTTTCCCACTGTGTCACCCCCTACTACTCTGATGGCCCCCTTCCCCACTGTCAACGACTAATATTCTGTGGGCCTCCTTTCCCACTGTGTCACCCCCTAATACTTTGTGGGCCCCCATCTCCACTGTGTCACCCCCTAATACTCTGAGGGTCCCCTTCCCCACTATGTCACCTCCTAATACTCTGAGGGCCCCCTTCCCCACTGTGTCACCCCTTACTACTCTGAGGGCCCCCTTCCCCACTGTCACCCACTAATATTCTGTGGGCCCCTTTCCCACTGTGTCACCCCCTAATACACTGAGGGCCCCCTTCCCCACTGTGTCACCCCCTAATTCTCTGAGGGCCCCCTTCCCCATTGTCACCCACTAATTCTCTGTGGGCCCCTTTCCCACTGTGTTACCCCCTAATGCTCTGTGGGCCCCCTTCCCCACTGTGTCATCCCCTAATACTCTGAGGACCCCCTTCTCCAGTCACCCACTAACATTCTGTGGGCCCCCTTTCCCATTTTGTCACCCCCTAAAATTCTGTGGGCCTCCTTTCCCACTGTGTCACCCCCTACTACTCTGATGGCCCCCTTCCCCACTGTCAACGACTAATATTCTGTGGGCCTCCTTTCCCACTGTGTCACCCCCTAATACTTTGTGGGCCCTCTTTCCCACTGTGTCACCCCCTAATACTCTGTGGGCCCCCTTTCCCACTGTGTCACCCCCTAATACTCTGAGGGCCCCCTCCCCACTGTGTCACCACCTACTACTCTGAGGGCCCCCTTCCCCACTGTGTCATCCCCTACTACTCTGAGGGCCCCCTTCCCCACTGTCGTGTCACCCCCTAATACACTGAGGGCCCCCTTCCCCACTGTGTCACCCCCTAATACTCTGTGGGCCCCTTTCCCACTATGTCACCCTCTAATGCTCTGTGGTCCCCCTTCCCCACTGTGTCACCCCCTAATACTCTGAGGGCTCCCTTCCCCAATGTGTCACCCCCTAATACTCTGAGGGCCCCCATCCCCACTGTGTCACCCCCTAATACTCTGAGGGCCCCCTTCCCCACTATGTCACCCCCTAATACTCTGAGGGCCCCCTTCCCCACTGTGTCACCCCTTACTACTCTGGGGGCCCCCTTCCCCACTGTCACCCACTAATATTCTGTGGGCCCCTTTCCAACTGTGTCACCCACTAATACACTGAGGGCCCCCTTCCCCACTGTGTCACCCCCTAATTCTCTGAGGGCCCCCTTCCCCATTGTCACCCACTAATTCTCTGTGGGCCCCTTTCCCACTGTGTTACCCCCTAATGCTCTGTGGGCCCCCTTCCCCACTGTGTCATTCCCTAATACTATGAGGACCCCCTTCCCCAGTCACCCACTAATATTCTGTGGGCCCCCTTTCCCACTTTGTCACCCCCTAAAACTCTGTGGGCCCCCTTTCCCACTGTCAACGACTAATATTCTTTGGGCCTCCTTTCCCACTGTGTCACCCTCTAATACTCTGTGGGCCCTCTTTCCCACTGTGTCACCCCGTACTACGCTGTGGGCCCTCTTTCCCACTGTGTCACCCCCTAATGCTCTGAGGGACCCTTTCCCACTGTGTCACCCCATAATACTCTGTGGGCCCACTTTCCCACTGTGTCACCCCCTAATACTCTGAGGGCCCCCTCCCCACTGTGTCACCCCCTACTACTCTGAGGGCCCCCTTCCCCACTGTGTCACCCCCTACTACTCTGAGGGCCCCCTTCCCCACTGTCGTGTCACCCCCTAATACACTGAGGGCCCCCTTCCCCACTGTGTCACCCCCTAATACTCTGTGGGCCCCTTTCCCACTATGTCACCCTCTAATGCTCTGTGGTCCCCCTTCCCCACTGTGTCACCCCCTAATACTCTGAGGGCCCCCTTCCCCAATGTGTCACCCCCTAATACTCTGAGGGCCCCAATCCCCACTGTGTCACCCCCTAATACTCTGTGGGCCCCTTTCCCACTGTGTCACTCCCTAATACTCTGTGGGCCCCCTTCCCCACTGTGTCATCCCCTAATACTCTGAGGACCCCCTTCCCCAGTCACCCACTAATACTCTGTGGGCCCCCTTCCCCACTGTCACCCCCTAATACTCTGAGGACCCCTTTCCCCACTGTGTCACCCCCTAGTAGCCTGGGGGCCTCCACCCCTAACTGCATGAGACAATTAAATGACAGTGTTGAGGCTGGAGAACTAGTTATAAGAAATGTACTCACACTGACTCACTCCAGGTCTCCAGCAGGAAGCCCTCTCTCTCTCTCTCTGCTTCTCCATCACAAAAACATACCGGGCATGGCGCTTGACCAATCAGCACAGCTCTTTTGTGAGGACCCACAAGCAAAACTAATGCTGATTGGCTGCACTGAAACTCTGCAAGCAATTGACGCGCCCCCTGGGCCATGTTCAGGGGATACCCGGAGCCGGATCTGGATAGGGGTAGTAGTCCTTGTGGCGGTGACCCGGTCCGTGCCCAGGGTGTCAAACTAAGTGGCAGTCTATGGCAGTAGATGTTAATTCGTTCGACTACGCCACCCGTTGAGTGCGGCTTTGAAGCCGCCGCTGCAGAACAGTCCGCTGAGGCCGGTGGTATGGGTGCAGCGATGATGGTATAACCCCCAACGGGAGGGGTATGGCCTCAGGGCAGCAGGTGAAGATGATGGGGGTTGTTATGTTGTAGAAAGGAGAGTCAGAGTCAGGAGATGCAGTTTCAGGGTTTTTACTCACTGGTGTTCTCTCAGTCACTCTGGCCTTGAGTGACCACCCGAGCCGTGCTGCGTCCACCAGGTCCTGGACTCGGCCAACCCCCAGGCAGTCCGGAGCGTGGTCCTGAGCTTCCCTGTCTCTCTCTCTTCCTCCTGGCCGTTCCCACCAGGGATCCACCTTTGGCCGGCTCCCTTGGGTCTCTTGGTGGTCAAACCTCCTCTGGGTTCCCTGACCCTATGCTTGGTGTGCCTTTCTGGTGGATTTGGTGAGGGTCGTGGCAAATCTTGACCACGACCTCCGGTTTCTGGCTGAGGATTAGTGGCCTCCACCAGTTCGGGTTCCGGTACCCGTGTCCGACAACCCTTCACCCTTTTTGGTTTAAGACTGGGTTCTTGGGGTTCCCTCTGTCTTTCTCTCTGGGTCCTTCTTACTCCTCTCTCTCTCTCTGCAGACCTTGCTCTGGAGCCGGGCCCAGCCGGAGCCACAGCTCCCTGTCAGCCCTACTGGCTGAGCTCCTCTGCTCTGCACTCCCCTACTACAAGACCCTGTCCTAAGATGGTGCCCACCTTATATACTCCCTCTATGTGTGAACCCAGGTGACCAGCACCCAATGGGCTCCTAGCTTTACCCAGACTACTCCCCCTATCTGCCCCTACACTACTGGGATGTTCCACCCCCCTCCCACTCCAGCCAGGGACAGACACTGTCGTACCTGCACATATACTGGTGGGAGTACCGTAGTTCTGTCCCCCGGAAATGGGATGTATGTAGTGCATGCAGCCTACTAAGCTCAGTTCCACACTCCATCCTTACCCGGGAGTGGAATACCACACCTCTGGCTTGAGGTGTAATACCCCTGTAGCAGCCGAATCCTCAGGGTGCTACATTCCCCCCTGGTAAACCACAGCACGTCCTCGGGCTGTAAAAGAATAAAATATCCAAAAACATACAATTTTTTTTTTAAAACATACTAAAACATATCAAACATTATAAACATTATCAGCTTTTAGCAAAATAAACTTTTTCTTTCATATAAAACTCTTTCATTGTAATGTTCTTCCGCCTCTGGCCACTGTGCGCTTGTGACCAGGTAAAAGTGCAACAGTCAGTTTAAGAAAAAACAGTTTTCCTATAAAACCAGTAGGGGGCGCCTTAGAAAGCGCAACTATATACAAGGGGAGGTGGCCGCTCTCAGTCCTCGGCCAGTGGGATTAGGGAAGAATGACCGCTCTCAGTCCTCGGCCAGTGGGATTAAGGGACATACGGGTAACAGTTTAATTTGCTGGTCCCAACGGGGACTATAACAGTTCCTGTACCCCGACGGGTAACTATGTACAGTTCTTTTTACCGTACTTTAATAACGGCGTCCTCCTGATGCTTCCTCCCTGTATTCTTCAGACCCGTCCGGGTCCTCTTGCTCCTCCTGACACCTCAGCTCTTCCTCTGTCAGCCGGTGTACATGAAGGGCATAGGGTCCTTTGGCACATTGGTGCCGGGTAAAGGTGACCTCATCACCCAAGTATAGGTCACGACCTCTGTGTCCCTCCGGTAGGTGGGACTCGACATCTCTTCTGGTCACGAAGACGTCGCCGGGGGTGCGGTGATCTCTGATGAAGCCCCAACCGTGCTGCAGTTGGAATTTAATTACAGTCCCGGTGGCACGGGGACCGTGGGCTGCACGGGGGTTCCTTCGGGTCCGGCTCTTTTGTTCTGCACTCTTTACTTGCAGCCGCTCCTCGCGGACTCGTCTCTCTCTCCGTTCTCGCTCAAAGACTTCCAACTGCTGGCGGCAGCACTCCGCACGCTCAGCTGCGGCCGCCCGGGTCTCCTGAGTGAACCCGATGAGGTCTCCTCCTGCGGGGTCCCACTCAAACTGCGCCTCCTCTAACGAGAGCGGGGTCATCTTGACGGGCGCCGGAGCCGGGATCAGGGGCTCATCCAGGGGTCTTTCTTTCCGGAGTCGGGGATGGTGGTACTCCGGTGGCCACACAAAGGGCTGTCCATCCGGGCAAGTGTGCTGGGCAAACAAGTCTTCACCCAGGTGCGGCACTGTGGAGGTTGAGGGCGCGGTGGTGGCAGCGGCGCCCGGGTTCACCAGGCCTTGCGACCAGGCCTGGGGCACCCTGAAGGTGAAGGGCACCGTGAAGACGGCGGCGCCCGGGTGTACTTGACCTTGCGACCAAGCCGGTATCTCGGTAGAGGGCGCTGTTGGTACTGCGGCGCCCGGGGGTACTCGGCCCTGCGACCAGGCCGGTGGCGTCTCCTGCTTGGCCGCGCTCGGAGTAGAGGCGCGTGACGTCACAGGGGGCGTGGTCGCGGCTCCTGCTTGAGGCCTAGTCTGGAGCGGTGGCGGTGCGGCAACGGGCACGATCGGTGGGATTTCGGGCTCTGCGACGGGGAGCGGGGGTAGGCTTACGGTGGCTGGGCTTGGGGTAGTGACGTCCCCTTTACTTGCCTCCGTCTCTTCAGCTCCCTCTGCGGCGTCGTCTCCGGCCTTCGTCCCTTCTGCATCCTCTTCAGGGGCAGGCGTGCTCCTCGTTGCGGGTGGTGTGCTCCGCTGGCGGGTTCCAGCCTGCTGGGCCATCTCCCTGCTCCATTCCATCAGCGTTTCTCGCTGCACCTGGGCCATCCTCCGTGCGAGGCCCTCCAGCGCGGTCTGTGCACGCTCCCGGTCTCGGGGGAGCTGTGCCAGGATCTCCACCAGGTCTAGTGGGGTGGTCGCTTGCAACAGGCTCCTGACCACAGGGTCGGTGCTGCCTGACTCTCCCTCCATCTCCGGGTACGGCTTCTCCAGACTCCTCCAGGCTGCACCCATCTTCTCTGTTTTGTTCTGTATACGCCCATACTGAGGGCGGTCCTGGGGTAACTTGGTGATTGTCAGTTCCAGGGGCAGACCCCCCACGCTGACGGACATCTCAATCATTGCAGTCTCTGCTGGTGGGGGCGGTCTTCGTTTTTGGCGCCATTCTTGGTCCTGGCCCACGATGGGAGGTGGCCTCTTGCCACCCTCTGGCACGCCCATAATGGCGTCCGCTCTGCCAGGGCGGGAAACTGTCCAAGATGGCGGGAATCGTCTCCCAGTGGCGGGAAACTCCGTGGATGGCGGGAAAAGACTGGAGATGGCGGGCAAACGGCGGGAAACGATCTGAGATGGCGTCCGATGGCGGGGACCCTCCGGAATTGGCGGGAGACTTCTTTTTGAGGTAAATGTGAACTTTTCTTCAGGCACGCAGTACCCGGTGGTTGCGGGCACGTGATCCTGCCGACTACGCCAAAGTTGACGCGCCCCCTGGGCCATGTTCAGGGGATACCCGGAGCCGGATCTGGATAGGGGTAGTAGTCCTTGTGGCGGTGACCCGGTCCGTGCCCAGGGTGTCAAACTAAGTGGCAGTCTATGGCAGTAGATGTTAATTCGTTCGACTACGCCACCCGTTGAGTGCGGCTTTGAAGCCGCCGCTGCAGAACAGTCCGCTGAGGCCGGTGGTATGGGTGCAGCGATGATGGTATAACCCCCAACGGGAGGGGTATGGCCTCAGGGCAGCAGGTGAAGATGATGGGGGTTGTTATGTTGTAGAAAGGAGAGTCAGAGTCAGGAGATGCAGTTTCAGGGTTTTTACTCACTGGTGTTCTCTCAGTCACTCTGGCCTTGAGTGACCACCCGAGCCGTGCTACGTCCACCAGGTCCTGGACTCGGCCAACCCCCAGGCAGTCCGGAGCGTGGTCCTGAGCTTCCCTGTCTCTCTCTCTTCCTCCTGGCCGTTCCCACCAGGGATCCACCTTTGGCCGGCTCCCTTGGGTCTCTTGGTGGTCAAACCTCCTCTGGGTTCCCTGACCCTATGCTTGGTGTGCCTTTCTGGTGGCTTTGGTGAGGGTCGTGGCAAATCTTGACCACGACCTCCGGTTTCTGGCTGAGGATTAGTGGCCTCCACCAGTTCGGGTTCCGGTACCCGTGTCCGCCAACCCTTCACCCTTTTTGGTTTAAGACTGGGTTCTTGGGGTTCCCTCTGTCTTTCTCTCTGGGTCCTTCTTACTCCTCTCTCTCTCTCTGCAGACCTTGCTCTGGAGCCGGGCCCAACCGGAGCCACAGCTCCCTGTCAGCCCTCCTGGCTGAGCTCCTCTGCTCTGCACTCCCCTACTACAAGACCCTGTCCTAAGATGGTGCCCACCTTATATACTCCCTCTATGTGTGAACCCAGGTGACCAGCACCCAATGGGCTCCTAGCTTTACCCAGACTACTCCCCCTATCTGCCCCTACACTACTGGGATGTTCCACCCCCCTCCCACTCCAGCCACAGACAGACACTGTCGTACCTGCACATATACTGGTGGGAGTACCGTAGTTCTGTCCCCCGGAAATGGGATGTATGTAGTGCATGCAGCCTACTAAGCTCAGTTCCACACTCCATCCTTACCCGGGAGTGGAATACCACACCTCTGGCTTGAGGTGTAATACCCCTGTAGCAGCCGAATCCTCAGGGTGCTACACAATCAGTGTTAGATTAAAAAAAAGGGAAAGGGAAAAAAGGAGAGAAGGTGTGCAATTCAATATATTTTAATCAAGTGATAATATATAATTTTCACAGCATATTTCTGGAGCCAGAAAGATAGATACAAAAAGAGGTCAATGCATGTTACATACAATCATACACTTAATGATATACAGTCATTAGTCCACAGGTTATGGTAGTAAACAAAGTAATATAAATAATGTCAGTCCATATCAATTATGTATTAGAATGATCACAAATGACCATATCTGTCTACAAACCACAGAGATTGTAAAACATGAAACCACAAATTTACATCACATAAGACATAATGGTACACATGCAAAGTGTGGTTTAAGGGTACCCTGCCTAACTTGAGTAAAGTGCAGCGCCATGCATGGACCCCACAGTGGAAGAATCCCCCGCTTACAAACCCCAACGTACATTTCCTCTTTGAGTTATAGCTTTATCAGGGGGGAATATGATGAGCCCCAAGCCACAGCCTCTTTATATACCTTGTGGCATTGTAAAATGCCATATGCCAGACTCTCTATAGCGCTACACCGCTTCCTGTCTCTCACCTCCGAACCGGAAGTACAACTGCGTCACCGCGGCAGGAAGTGCGCGCACGTCCAGGAGCAGGGACGCGTCACCATGACTCCCGGACATGCGCACTCGCGGTCCTAGACGCTGTGTCTCTCAGAGGAGGGAGGGGGAATAGAGGGAGCGCAAGTGACGGCAGATCATTAGAACAGGGGTAGGTATTAACTCCTAATGGGCCAAAGTGGACATATGAGCACAGAAGGAAAATCATTAACAATGCAAAGCTATACCACATATATCAACCCAGAAAACCTTTTACAAGAATAATTAATATGTGAAAGTGCGGCCACAATTACAATTATCCTGACTGTAATAAAAGTCACACTTTTTCAGCCCATGCCAATTTCGTCCGGAGGATGGTGTCCATTCACATCAGATCGTACCGAAGACTAGAGGGGGCTACATCAAAAAAACAACAGATTTAATTCTTTAAAAAAAAAAAAAAATTCTAAAAAATATATATTTAAAATGTAATGTAGGTACATAACACAGAAGACACTGGGAACGATGTTCACAAAAAAGGGGCAAAACTAAGGGATTCATTCAAACCCCCAAGGGTCATCGTCCCCAGGGTTACAATCCAGCGCGTTTCACGCTGGGCAAGGACCCTTCTAATATTGCCTCCGCGGATCCCACCATGGACGACCTCAATCCCCCTAACCTTAAGGGAAGCAGGGTCGCAATCATGGTGGGTGCTAAAATGGCGGGGCAATGTTTTCAATAAAGAAGGGTCCTCCACCATCCGGGCAGCAGCAATGTCCCTCACATGCTCCCTCACACATCTGCGCAACTCTCTTGATGTCAGACCAACATATATGAGTTGGCACCCGCAGGTGGCATAATACACCACATTGCAGGTGCCACAATTCACATATTCCTTAATAATGTTTTAGTACTGTACACCGACATGAATGAGGCAATGCGGAGGACATTGCTGCACGCCAGACAATTCCCACACTGAAAGCATTCGCTCAAAGATCGAGTAGATTCAAACAAAGATGGTGTTTAGGGAGCATAATGACTCCGAACAAGTATGTTGCGCAGATTTCTAGATCTGCGAGCTGTCATTAATGGATAATCCACCAGTGAATCCCTTAAATGAGGGTCGGTCTGGAGGACAGGCCAATGACGCTTTAAAATGGACATGATGCTCTCCAACTCATGGTTGTAGGTGGTAATAAATCTGACCTTAGACTGATTAGAGGTCATACCCCTGGTCAGCTTAGTACGAAGCAATTCAGTGCGAGAAGTGTGCTTCGCTCTAAGGTACCCTGTCTTGATACTCCGGTTGCTGTAACCTCTCTCTCTGAAGCGCGATGCCAAACACAGACACACAACAGCTGATCGGAAGACAGCAGCGCTCCATCAGCACAGAGTCAGCTGTGACCGTGTTGACTCTGTACCAGTAAGAGTGCACTGTTCTCTGAGGAGCAGTGCGTGCCATAAAGATCAGTATTGAAGCCGGCAGGCCATGAGAAGGAGTTGCACTTCACATTGCTCCGATGAGCAGTGCAGCCGGGTACAGAATGAAATGTTCACCCCTCTCTAAGGAGCGTGCACGTGGACGAGATACAGGAGCAGATAGGCACAGTTAATGTGAAGGCGCTGCGCTTGACAAATGAGAAGTGCCGTAGGTGGGCGGGCCCACCGGAGGATTCTCCGGTTATCTGGTGGGCCAGTCCAACCCTGCCTATCAGTATGTCTTTGGAGTGTGGGAGGAAACCGGAGAACCCAGAGGAAACCCACGCAAACATGGGGAGAACATACAAACTCCTTGCAGATGTTGTCCTTGGTGCAATTTGAACCCAGGACCACGGGCAGCATTTATACTACTTAGCAACATGATCTTGTTTCCTTTGTTCGTCATGAAAGTTGTATTTAGATTTTTTTTTTCTGCCATCAGAGACCATGATTTTCTGTGATTATGGATGGACGGTCACACCAGAGGAATACTTCCTGGGTTTAATGGGTTACTAACAAAATCAAAATAAGAAGTCCGTTTTCTGTACATACAGAATAAATAATAATCTGTGCCAATACAACCTAGTTCTACATCTGCACTGATTTGCAGCTATCCCCTCCCTAATGATGATCCCACATGACTCTCTTTACCCTACTTATCCATCCTCCAGTAGTTCTAATGCTGTTGGACGATTGTGCTCAGATGCACCTGACTCGCCCCCTGGGCCGTGGGGTACCCGGGACCGGGCTTCTGTACGATGCTGGGGGTAGTAGTGGCAACCCGATCCCGTGGCTCAGGGTGGTCAGACCAAATTGTGACAGTCTATTTATAGATTTATGAATGTCCGACTACGCCACCCGTGGATTGCGGTCAGAGATAACCGCCGTTGCGAGGCAGACCGCTGAGGCTGGTGTTGGTGTGCAGCACAGGGGTAGGATAACTCCCCACGGGAAGAGTGTAGCCTCAGGGCAGTGTATATGGATGCTGGGGGTGATAGTGCCGGCCACAATAGTAAAAGTTCAGAGCCTGTTTCCAACAGTTCTGGGTCTTTATTGTAGATGTTACTAATGACCCAACAGTAGTACCGGGTAGGAATAGGCCTGGGTATCGGAGAGCATTCGGGGGAGCCCCACCGGTCAGGGTGAGTGTGTAGGCCTACCGTTTTCTGTATGCTCTTGCTGACTATCCCCCTTTTCGTGGTGTAATAGCCCATGTCCCTGAGCTGGCCGTGTACTTCTCGCCTGTATGGCTTGCGACTCGGGCCTTGGGTACCTTTTGCTTTCTCCTGCTGTACTGGTCCCTCTGTGTGGCGGAGCCTCCAGGCTTCTTAGGCCAAGGGACCTGAAATCCCTCGCGGGTTGGTTCTCTGCTGCTGGGCTTGCAACCCCGACAGCCTCGGACCCCAATGTCCAGTTGTGTGCTTCTCTCATCCAGGACCGGCTCTCGTCGCCTCTGTCCCTGGCTTGCAGTTTCTCCTCTGCCTCACGGACTCCTCAGCCGCTGCTGACCTGTCCCTCTTCTCTGAGAACCCTTCTGGACACTTCAGAAGTGGGTTCTGGTCTCTCTAACCCTGCCCCAGTTCTAGCTTTTATAGGGGCTGCCTGTTCCCCCTACTGTCCTGGGAGGTGCTGCATGCTAATTGTCCCTGACCAGGGAACCTCTCTCCTGCTCTCAGACACAGCCTTTAATATTTGTGGCATCCAGGCCTGGGGTGACACACATCTAATGACCCTGTCTAATTAATCATCTGACGGCTGGGTTGTAGCACAGTTCAGCTATGCTATGCTGAAGAACCCACTGATGCCATCCGAATTTGTACCTTATGATGCTGTCTAGTTTATGAAAAACAAGTGCAGATATGACCCTTTCTCATAAAGTATCCCCCAGACCATCTGACGGCATCATCATTGCCCTGAAAGCTGTTCTATGTTCAGCTCTGCTATACATGCAGGGGAGATCATGATCATAGCTCTATAGATCCGCATGAGCCAATTAAATGTTTTTTAAATAGTAATGAATTGGTCAGATAGTGGTCACCTCATCCATATAAATAAAAACTTTACTGGAATCACACATGAAAAGAACAAATACAAGTTTATGGGTCCATGAAAATCACAGAACGCACATGGATGGCATCAGTGTGGAGTCCGTGTTGTGTCTGTGATTAACTTTGGCTGCAGATCCACATGGAGTTGTCCTGCGGTGCAGATTTTAAATGTGCGACATCTGAATTAAACTGCAGCGTTTCGCTGTGGATTTCACCCATTGCTTTACATAGGATGAATTCCATTGCAAAATTCTGAGCAAATGTGCATGTTAACCATGTGCTTTTTGCCACACATTTTGCCCAAGATTAGCAGCAGGGATTTTTTTTTAATGCGAAATTTAGCTTTTTTTCACTGATTTGCTACACCTGTAATTTTTCCCCGCTTTCTAGTACACCATATAATAAAATGAAAGGTGTCATTCAAAAGTGCAACTTGTACCACAAAAAAAACAAGTTTTGACACAGCTATATCGATGGAAAAATAAAGTTATGGCTCTTGGAAGCAAAGGAGGTAAAAACAAAAGGGCAAAAATGGAAAATTGCCAAGTCCGGAAGGGGTTAAACGGCACATTTTCACAGTGAATGCAAAAAAACAAAGTAATGCAGCCACATGTACAGCAGCGTGTGACGTCATCCAGTCTACGGAGCATGCAAGTCCCGGTCCTTACGCGTTTCAGAAAACTCGGTTTCCTTTGTCAGAGGAAACTGTTAACAGTTAACTTTTTGCGTTCAGGCACGCCACCGGCTGGAGCTGCCTGTTCCCTACACTGCAGCTCTACGTGCATCTTTTTTTTCGCCGAGGACCTCCGTACACCCACCGAGTGGGGGTCTTCCTGCTCTTCTTTCAAGTGGATGCAACAAAGAACTTTGCTGGACTGCATAGGTAAATAGGGTAATTATCTACTCCATTAGTGTATTGTGCTTATCACTATGTTTCTTCAGTGTTTAACATGTAACTGGATACACATTGATACATATGCTATAATAGCAGGGTGGGCAAATTAGGCTGATATCCTAACTTCAATTTTTTCCAATTTTTTCTAAATGATCTTTTGCAGCCAGGTTAGTCACCTGCCCCAAAGCTTGCTATTCGGTGTACAATGCACATATACAATCTCTTTTCTTGTTTTTACTGTTTTTATTGGTGTTCATTTACATGTATACTTATTGTGCTGTTGATGTATACATGAAGTTTTTTGAAATTTAGCACACTTGTTGTGTGTCCTATGTGCTTATGGTTTCTTAAACACATCGAAAGCAGACAAAACAGGTTTTCTATAAAAACGACACAAAGCAGCCCAGTAAGTGATACTGTTCCCATGCGCTTGGTTCTGAACACTACTCTCATCATGGTTCCATGCCTGCGCTGCGTTCAGCACCAGCAGGGACTATGATGAGGGTAGTGGTAGTCTGCTCACGCAGTGTCCTCACCTGTAAAAAATAATAATAAAATAATAAAATCCATGCACTCACTTCTCCTAGGTGTCCCCCACTGTATTCCATGTGACTACTGGACTAGGTGGACCTCCACAATATTAAAGGGGGTTACCCACAAAGTTCATTTTTAATTAATGGATCTTAATTTCTGCTATCTTTTTAAGTTTCCCATGATGATGATATAAATGTTCCCCTGCTGTGACCATGCTGCAGCTGTGATCCCATGCTGTCCTGTACACTTTTTTTTTTAATACATCCAATTGTGGAACATATTGATCCAAGATCTATTTATTGAAATGAGCTTGGTTCATGGGACAATCTCAAGACTTGGGCTGCATGGTGATACTTAACTGTGATCTGGGTCTTGCTGCCAAAAATCTCTGCCAATACTAGCATATTACTACCTTTTTTTTTGTTGTGGCCAAAGTCGCCTTGTAGCCCCAGCAGCCAATTGCTGGCCCATTCACAGGATGCTGGGCCACACAACACCTTACCATATCACAACTTAGTGGCTAAAGTCTTTTAAAATAGTCGGTTATGTACTGTGCAATTAGAGCAGGTGTCTGGTAGTTACATGGATGTACAGTGGGTATGGAAAGTATTCAGACCCCTTTAAATGTTTCACACTTTATTTCATTGCAGCCATTTGGTAAATTCTAAAGAGTTCAGTTTTTTTGCTCTCATTAATGTACACTCTGCACCCTATCTTGACTGAAAAAAAAACCCAGAAATGTAGAAGTTTTTGCAAATTTATTAAAAAAGATAAACTTAAATATCACATGGTCATAAGTATTCAGACCCTTTGCTCAGACACTCATATTTTAGTCACATGCTGTCCATTTCCTTGTGATCCTCCTTGAGATGGTTCTACTCCTTCATTGGAGTCTAGCTGTGTTTAATTAAACTGATAGGACTTGATTTGGAAAGGCACACACCTGTCTATATAAGACCTCACAGCTCACAGTGCATGTCAGACCAAATGAGAATCATGAGCTCAAAAGGAACTGCCCAAGGAGCTCAGAGACAAAATTGTGGCAAGGCACGGATCTGGCCAAGGTTACAAAAGAATTTCTGCTGTACTCAAGGATCCTAAGAGCACAGTGGCCTCCATAATCCTTAAATGGAAGAAGTTTGGGACCACCAGAAGACTTCCTAGACCTGGCTGACCAGCCAAACTGAGCAATTGTGGGAGAAGAGCTTTGGTGAGAGGTAAAGAACCCCAAAATCACTGTGGCTGAGCTCCAGAGATGCAGTAGGGAGATGGGAGAAAGTTCCACAAAGTCAACTCTCACTGCAGCCCTCCACCAGTCGGGCCTTTATGGCAGAGTGGCTCGACGGAAGCCTCTCCTCAGTGCAAGACATATGAAAGCCGGCATAGAGTTTGCTCAAAAACACATGAAGGACTCCCAGACTATGAAAAATAAGATTCTCTGGTCTGATGAGATGAAGATAGAACTTTTTGGTGATAATTCTAAGCGGTATGTGTGGAGAAAACCAGCACTGCTCATCACCTGCCAATACAATCCCAACAGTGAAACATGGTGGTGGCAGCATCATGCTATGGGGGGTGTTTTTCAGCTGCAGGGACAGGATGACTGGTTGCAATTGAAAGAAACTTTTTTTTTTTAATGAAGTGACAGCATTTTAACTAAAATTTTGTTTTCCCGCTGTTAAACCTGCTGATACAGATTTTAGTTTCATAAGTTTGTCCTGTTACCGATATATTTTGTTTTTATTTAAGTCACAATGTAGAGAGTGGGGTATTAAAGGCATTTCAATTTAGTTCTGTAATGTCAGGAATTTTTCAGAAAACAAATAAAGATGGACTGAAATCTGGTGTCATTTTTCTTCTATATTGAACACTTGCAATGTTTAATAAGCCCCCACAAAGGTGGAGAGGGGCCCTTGCAGGCAGGAGCATGTGAGAGTGTGAAATGTGATAACAGCAGGAGAGCACTAGGACCCTGTGACTTTTGCCTGGCTGAGCTCAGAGGAGGGGCAGTGCAAGAAACTCTATGTGTTCTAAGAGTGTCTGAGGTGTCTGAGGTGTGAGAGGCTAGACAGGAAGTCTGTGAGAACGGAGCTGCAGGAAGATGCTGTCTTTACACGCTTCCCTGTGGAGTTTGTTTGTTTACCCCTTTCTCTCTTTAAGAACAAGTGCTGAGCTGGGGAAAGCTGTGTGGCTCTGTGGAGTTTTGTCGAAGTCCATGCTGAGTGAATTAGAGACTTTGTGCTGGAGGAGTCACGTGTCGAGTGATAAAGGAAGGGACTGAGGAATCCATTTCTGTGACGGAGCACATGGTTGGCGTACTGAATAAGAGTGAGAGACTTCGGGAGGAAAGAAGGTTTCTGGTGCCATTTCTACTGAGAGGATATTGACAAGCCTTTGTGAAGAGATCTTCCCAGACCTTAATCTGAGGCTACAGGACTAAAGTCCCCGGCGTGTGGGCTCGGCATCGGCCGACAAGACAAGGAATTTTTGCTGTTTTTGTGAACTTTGTTTTTGTTTTGGCGCCAAAGTTTTCCGGGACTAGCTGCAGCCACAGTGATTCACAGGCCTGTGATAGACTGCATCTGAGGTTAACGGTACCATAATTTTAAGATACCTGGGTATCCTGATAATAAGGGTATAAGAGCAATTGATATAGTTTCGTGCATTATTATTGTTAATAGTGGTAGGATTGTATTCAGTGTGCCATCTCAGGGGGTCCCCATATACCGCCCTCACTAGACTGACTTTGTGTTTAGGTAAAATTGTTCCAGATCACTAGAATAATTCACATAAACTGGAAACCTTGAGATTGGCACATTGATTTCAGCTCTTGCTGATTGTGTGTATCTAGTAGAGGTAGTGTCCCAGGCAGAACCTTAGACTGATTCATTCAATACTGAATTTTAGTCTAATCCCTGTTTTAGTAAAGAAAGTGTTTATTTCTGTCTCTGTCTCAGTTTGTGACTCACTGGATCTCTCTCAGACCCCCGGTCATTACAAGCGTACTGCCCATAAGGACAGACAACACAGCCATTCAGTCCATATTATAGGCAGAAGAGGGGCCCTATGTCAAGCAGCACCGGGCCCCTTTCACTCCTGCCCCTAATCATTCTGACCCCGGGGAGAGAGCGGAGCACACAGCGCAGAGAGCAGGGCTACAAACAGGGGGCGTGTCCTGCAGGGAGAGAGACGCTGGCCAATGAACGCTTTCCTGATCAGACTGAGGAGAGCGCTCATTGACTGCAGCCTCTGGCTCCTGCACGGCGCCCAATAGTAAGTGTTCACCTCACCTGCAGTCAGGGTCCCCGGGCTGCACAGCACACAGAGGCCATAGTGGAGGAAGAGCAGGAGTGACTGTGCTTCTGCTGCTCCCTCCGGTCCTTCCAGCAGTAGCTGCTGACAGAGAAGAGGTGGGAGATTAGGCTCACTGCACAGGACAGCACAGCAGCAGGGGCTGATGTCAGTATACTGTGTCCCCATCCCCCACACTGGTGTCTGAAGCCCTCTCCACTTCATCTCTGAGCTATGTGGCAGAACTCATGCACAGCTCACATCTGAACACCTGGTATCATAGATTAGTGCATGTATGTATAGGTGTGTGTGTATACATGTGTGTCTATATCTGTGTCTATATTACTGTGTGTATACATGTGTGTCTATATAACTGTGTGTATACGTGTGTGTGTGTGTATATATATGTGTGTGTATGTACTGTATATGTATATATGTGTATCAATACAGTATATGTATGTACGGTGTATGGTATATGTGTATGTATGGTATATGTGTGTATAGATATATGTATGTACGGTATACGTGTGTGTGTATGTACAGTGTGTGTGTATGTACAGTATATGTATGTGTGTGTTTATGTATATGTTTGTGTGTGTGAACATATTTGTTTTCAGTTCATGTATTATACTGTGATTGTAAAGAATAGAAGAATAAACCTGGCTCTTTAAAGGGTTATTCACCAAATAATCAAGGTATCCTCAATCCATCGCATCGGGAATAACTTGCTGGTCACTGGGGATTGGACCACTGGGCCCCCCAGAGATTCTGGGAACAGAGCTCTGCAGTGTCGTCCTGAATGGAGCAGAGTTGTGCCTGTTTGGCCTCTGCTCTATTCATTATCTATGAGCTGCTGAGCGCTGCGCTCGGTTATTTCCATCAGCTCCATAGACAATGAATAAAGTAGATACCAGATGATACAGATACCAGACATATAATATATACATGGTTGGAATTTGCCGGTCCCAGCCATTATCACGTAACCATGAGGATGCGCTTTTCACACTTGCTGTCATGTGTCAACTAGAGAGTCTCAGCCATATCTTGCAATGTTCTATTCACCAACATAGCTGACACTCTAGTTGTCACCTGACTGCAAGTCTGACTGTGCTGGAACCAGCAGAACCGAATCTTTATCTTTACTGATATATAATTTGTCTCCATGTCAGTGAAAATATATATTTTTAGAGGTGTGGAGGGGCCCATTTACTATGGAGCCCTGTGATTTCTATGCACACCCCTGCTTACAGGGCGGCAATAATGACGGTATCCTGGCTTGTTGCTCGGAGCCCGAGGCTTCGGGGGTCTCACGGCCAGATTTCCCTGATCATAAGCGGCATGCTAGGCAGCGAGGGGGACCCAGGCACATTTCTTGCACAGGGGCCCCAAGCTGTTGTCGTCACTGCATTCTGAGTCTTCTATCCTTTGGATTACGATATCATATCGGAGAGAGAGTGAGACACAGGACAGGATGTGTGTCAAACAAGCTCTAAACTTTATTACAAAGCATGGGTTTTATATTCACTCTGAAGGCAGGAAACGGATTTACCATATATGGTTTGATTATACAATTTTAGCACACAAAGACTAACTTCTTTTCTCGTGCTTGTGTTGAAACATTCAATCGGACACATTGAATTAGACACATTAAATCAGATACATTCTGATGACTGGCAAGGACGCATTATTGATTCAAGAAGGAACATTCACAGCTGGTGTTTTTTGACCTAAAGTAACTTTCAGACTTATATAGCATAGATGGGGCCTTTGAACTTAAGGGGCCTCATCTTCTGCTATAACATTCCATCCTTTTGTTCCTTCATTTATCAATATGTTTCTCTATATTTTCTTTTAGTACACCGCTGAATACACATTAGAAAAAGCTTAAAAACCAAATAATCCGCAAGACACATTAGCAAAACCTGTAAAATAGCTTGCACTATACCAGCCAACCACCCACCGATACCTTTAAACCAATTTGCGGGATTTAGAAAGGAAAATCTCTGTGTGGAATTATTGGCCAAAGTATCTGAACAGTTCACCCAAAAGTTTATCTCTTCCCATGAGACTGGAACAGCGAGAAAGGGTATGCTAGTGGACGTCACAGGGGCATGTGTACATATCCAACAATTAGCAATGGTCTGGTTTTGCTCCTTTAGTCCATCGATTAGAGCAAGATGGTGTCTAATGAATCTATTGTCGTCTCCATCCATGGTGCCTAACCTAGTCCATGCACCTGTGGTCGCAAGGATGCAGGTAAGTATAAACAATATCTTCATTCTTTGTCCGCTGGTTCTCCTAGTATCTTTTTATAATGGGACGCGTGGCTCCAGGTCTCTTTTTCCCTCTAGCTTAACGGCTGTGCTTGTGGTCAGCAGAACTTGAAAGGGTCCGTCAAACCGTGGATCTAGGCTTTTCCTCACGTGTCTTTTTATAACCACCCAGTCTCCAGGTTGCAGCGTATGGCTGCTAGAGTCTTGATCTGGATCTGGAAGAGAACTGAAGACATTATCATGTACTTGCTTAATCTTTTTGTGTAAAGCCCTCACATAGGAACTTAGCACATGGTTGTTCATTTCTAATGCTTGTGGATAGAAACACCCTAGGCTGGGTACGTTGCCAAACAATATCTCATATGGAGAGAGTCCAGTCTTTTTATTAGGCGTGTATCTTACTGAAAACAGAGCAAGCGGTAAACAGTCCGGCCATGGTTTTCCTGTCTCAGCCATGGCTTTCTGAATTTTTAATTTCAATGTCCCATTCAGTCTTTCCACTTTTCCACTACTTTGTGGGTGATATGGGGTGTGGAATGCTTGTTGAATTCCTAGAGCTGACATGACTTCATTCATTATTTCACCTGTGAAGTGTGTACCTCTGTCACTC
This sequence comes from Phyllobates terribilis, assembly GCF_046119375.1. Classification (NCBI taxonomy): domain Eukaryota; kingdom Metazoa; phylum Chordata; class Amphibia; order Anura; family Dendrobatidae; genus Phyllobates; species Phyllobates terribilis. The sequence goes on from NW_027362762.1 coordinate 147,379,468, forward strand.
TCAATTACCTCTGGTACCCCATACCTGCAGACCACCTCCGCAAGCAGTTTCTTTGCGGTTGGCGCAGCCGTGGCTTTGGCAATCGGGAAAGCCTCTGGCCATCCTGAGAACAAATCAATACAGACCAACACATATTCCCATGATCCTGACTTTGGCAGCTGAATATAATCAATTTGCAGTCTCTGGAATGGATAGAGGGGCCGGGGTGTGTGTTTGGGTGGTGTTTTAACTACTCTACCCTGATTATGTGTAGCACATATCATGCACCCTTGTACCAGGTTTTCAATACAGGTGGAGAATCCTGGTGCCACCCAATGTTTCTACATCACACTCATCACACCCGTTTTAGATTGGTGTGTCGGCCCATGTAGTATCTGGGCAGCTGCTGGGTACAGTGCCCTTGGAAGGCATCGTCGTGTCCCTTTCCCCCATACCCCATTTGCTTCATTCAGGCATGCACCTTCCTTTAACCACTTATCAACCTCCTCCTTTTGAGCCTGAGCCTGCATTTGGGATAAGATGTCCTCCGACACAAAGGGGTTTTTAGGGGCACTTATCTAACGTACTGTTGACCCTTGTTGCGGCTTACAGGCTGCTGTTTTTGCCGCTGCATCTGCCATCGCGTTTCCTCAGCTTACCTGGTCGGTGTGTCTGGTATGTGCTCTTACCTTTATGACAGCTACTTGTTTGGGTAGTTGTAATGCATCAATTAACTGCTGGACCGCATCAGCATTCTTAATGGGGTGTCCTGCTGCCGTCAGGAAACCTCTTGACTTCCATATTGGACCAAAATCATGCGATATACCGAATGCGTACCTAGAATCTGTGTAAATGTTAACAATACTACCTTCCGCTAGTTTACAGGCCTCGGTTAGGGCCCTAAGTTCAGCTTCTTGAGCCGATTGGTGTGGGAGCATTGGTTCTGCCTTGATTACTGCATTGAGGGAGACAACTGCATATCCAGTATGGAAGGTACCTGAATCGTCCTGATGACGGGATACATCTACAAAAAATTCAAAATCTGCATTTTGTAATTCATGTTCAAATGCAGTAGGTAAACCTTCCTTTTTCTTGTGCCATCATTTGTACACAGTCATGAGGAACTTCCTCTCTTGGATCTTCCTTAAAAAGCACAGTACCTGACTCCTCCTTCAGATCCAAGAGAGGTAACAAAGTTGCTGGGTTCAGAGTAGTACACCTCTGTAAAGAAACATTGGGAGGCATTAACAGTGCACATTGTAACCTGAGATGACGTGCTGCTGAGAGGTGAGCGGGTTGCACTTGATTCAATATAGTGTAGACATCATGAGGTGTTAGAACGGTGAGCGGGTGGTCAAGAACAATGTCTGCGGATTTGTGGAGTAATAGTCCAACAGCATGCAGAGCACGTACACAGGATGGTGCACCTCTGTCTACCGCATCTAATCTGCCACTAAAATAGGCAACAGGTCTCTGATTGTCACCGTGTGTTTGAGTTAAAACTCCTGCTGCATGTCCAGCTTGCTCATGAAGGTACAGAGTAAATGGGAGCTCATAATTAGGGGTACCCAAAGCTGGAGCGGCCAAAATACGGTTCTTGAGAGAATAAAAACAGTCTATTGCCTCTGATGTTAGTACAAAAGGTGTTGGAGTAAGACAGTCATAGAGGGGCTGCATTAAAACAGAGACGGCATGAATCCACTGTCTGCAATAGGAAACAAGTCCAAGAAAAGTTCTGAGGGCTGCAACATTAATGGGGACGGTGAATGCCTGTACTGCTTGTTTACGTGCATTTGTTAAATGACGAGCTCCTGGTGTAATGCAATGTCCCAAAAAGGTGACTGAAGATTTACAAAACTGAAGCTTATATTTCGATGCCTTGCAGCCAGCGCGATAGAGAAACAACATAAGCGATATAGTTGCACTATGACATTGTTTCCTGGAGGGGGCACAAATGAGCAGGTCATCGATATATTGCAAAACAACGATATGTGGTTCAGACCATCCCTCCAGTATTTCCTGCAGACTTGCAGTGTACATTGTGGGTGAATTCTGGGCACCCTGTGGCAACACTGTCCATGTATATTGACTACCCTGGAATGTGAAAGCAAACAAGTACTGGCAGTCAGGATGTAATGGTACACTGAAAAATGCATTTGCCAAATCGACCACTGAAAAGCAAAGAGAGTTAGAAGGTATCTGTGACAGGAGAGTATGCGGGTTGGGCACAACTGGTGTTAGAAGTTCTGTGGCTTTGTTAACCAACCGGAGGTCATGGACCATTCTATATGCGGCTGGTTGTCCTGGCACGCTCTTTTTCTTTACTGGGAACAGGGGAGTGTTGCAAGGGGACTGGGTTTTGACTAGGACTCCTCTCTGTAGTAATTTTTGGACTTGCTGGGCTATGGCATTCTCCTGAGCCGAGCTAAGGGGATACTGCCTCTGTTGAGGCAAGATTGCTCCTGGTTTTAATTTTACCATTACTGGTTGAACTCTTAACCTACCAACATCTGTTTTGTCTGAGGCCTAAAAATCATGTGGCACAGCCTGCTCTAATATCAGGGGAAACTCATTTGTCTCTTCTATGCTGGCAATATCTAGTGACATAATTTTGCAAAGGGTACTTGGTTTTAAACCTGGGGTCATGGTCACAGTGCCATCGGGATGATACTCTATATGTGCTTGTAATTGGGACAACACATCATTTCCCAATAGATTACATTGGCCTCGGGGCGATACCATGAGCTGGCTATGTACAGTAGCTCCTTGAATTTGCAGGGGAATTCTCTTAGTGACAGGGAGCAGGACAGACGGGGAATTGAAGGGGGTGGCAATGACATGATGTGAAAAATCAGTGTCAGTGTATGGCCAATCACCTTGAGTAATTACTGAATTGTCGGCCCCCGTATCTACTTGGAAATCGATTTCATGTCCCCCTGGTAGGTTCACCTGCACTGTACAACTGGGAGTTGGGGGTAAGGAGATGAGGGGGTTCATGTGCAAGCTACCCTCATCCTATGGGGGCGTTGTTTGGTTGGCTGGAGGACCCGTACTCTGAGCATTTGGATACGGGTTGGTCCTACAGTTCTTTCTAAAATGTCCTGGCTTTTTACATCCGTAACACAGTTTCTGTCCTCCTCCTTCAGTCCGTCCTCTGCCTCTGTTGTTTCTGGGGGTCGTCTCTACTATGTGTATTCTGGCAGCTCTTTTTGCCTGCGCTATGTCATGTTGTGCCCCCTGAGCTATTCTAGCTAAATCTTCTGCCTTCACTGATCTCCAGTCCGGTCTACTTGCTTTTACCTTCTCTGCAATCTCTTTCTTTAGTCCATTCATGAAAGCACTTGCTAATACCCTCTCACTAGTCTTATTCCCGGGGTTGAACCCCATTTCTGACCAGGTTTTCTTTAGTGCATAGAAATAATCCTTAGGATCTTCCTCCTTCCCTTGCACTCTATCTTCTAGTGTAACTTGCTTTTCTGCTTGCCTGTCTTGACATGCTTTTACCAACGCTGCTGCGAATAGGACTCCAGCTGCTGCATCATTAGATTCTGCATCTACGGGTCCGGTCCTATTGGCATACTGTTTTTTTGTCTCATCTATCAACCTATCATAGCGGGCTTCATCTGCCAATTTTCCCTTAATTACCCCCTGCAGATCTATTCTAGTGGCATGGTACGTATCCTGTATGGTGGTGATCATTCTAGCGAAACCCATAGGGGACTGGGATGGGTCTGGCAGCTGGGAGATCAGTGCCAACTGCTCTGAAGGACTCCATGGTCTATACATTAACATTGTACGAGCTTCCTGACCTGGAACCACTGCATCCCCCCCCTGCTGCTGCTGCTGCTGCTCCCGGTGCTCCTGGCACAACTACCGTCCTCATTGGGAATAGTCTAGCTGGGTGGGGTCTCGGTCCTCCACATGCCACACAGATGTCTACTGTCAAGGGGTTCTGCTGTCCACATCTGGGGTAAACCCAACATTTGTTTTCCTGGGAATTCTGGTACTGGGGTGGGGGTGACGTCGGGAGCGGACAGGGAGGAAAATCTGTCATTCCGTTTTTTGTCAGTCTGTAACGTCCGTCTCCTAATTATTCAATCTTTCCTTCAAAATAAGCGCATGCATTCATCCATACATCTACTGTCCCTAACAGACCCTTATCTTTCAGCCATCCATGATAGGAGTTAAAGAAGGATTTCCATTTCTCTCCATTCATCTCTCCATTCTCATTCATTCCCGCTTTACGCAATATTTTGTCAATTCCAATCAGTGCCTGTTTCCCTTCTCTGCGTACTACTAAGTCTTTGGCTATAATGCCTTCCTTGGCATTTTGGTTCCCCATTTTTTTCGGTTCTCCTCATCTAGAAGAGACTCCTCAGTCACTTAGACAATGGTCACTTAGACAATGGGCCACAAAGGTTTCTGAACCATTCCACTACTAGCCTCTCTAGGACTTATACGCCAACCAGAAAAACAGACCAAAAACATCAATCCCGGGACACATCCACAACACAATCATCGGATCCATACTTTCATTCTTAAATTCTCCAAAGGATAGAAGGCAGGACTGATCTGAGGGGATTCTACTGGTTCAAAGGGACCTGAGCCAGACAACAATCTGTGAATTACCTGGGGAGCCGACCGCTCTGGGGTGAGGGAGTCTCTTCTATGCAGTGATATAATTAGGTAGAATATAACAGTTATTCTTACCTCAGCGCTGTATATATCACCAACAGAGAGCTTTGCTGGTCCCACGTCTCGGACCGGTCGAGCACCCCTGGGTAGATTAACTCAAGGTCCCTGTTCGAGGCGCCAGCTGTCGTCACTGCATTCTGAGTCTTCTATCCTTTGGATTACGATATCGGAGAGAGAGTGAGACACAGGACAGGATGTGTGTCAAACAAGCTCTAAATTTTATTACAAAGCATGGGTTTTATATTCACTCTGAAGGCTGGAAACTGTTATGATCTGCTACAGAGACTAAGGAAAGACAGGAGATCTGTCCCTACAACAGAACTAAACTAGATCCCTACGATGTAACGGGGAACCTGATCCTGCGATCAGACCCGCTAAAGTCCTCGGCTAGTCTGTACGAAGACCTATAGATGTGAGGGAGGTATCCTACAAGAACTAGGGACTGGGATAAGTTGGACACCTCCTAGCAGAAATAGTAGCAGTCAAAGACAAACACACAACAAAAAGCATGGAGGTCAGAAGACCTAGCAAAACTAACAGAGAACGGCAACAGAGCACCAAGCTAGCTCAAGAGTAGTAAATACAATGAAGTCCAGCAAGGCAAGGAGGGCGGAGCCGGATTAAATAGGCAAAAATGGTCATGTGACCAGCAAACTCAAAAAAAACTAACAGGAGAGTTCTAACAGAAACGGATTTACCATATATGGTTTGATTATACAATTTTAGCACACAAAGACTAACTTCTACTCTCATGCTTGTGTTGAAACATTCAATCGGACACATTGAATTAGACACATTAAATCAGATACATTCTGATGACTGGCAAGGACGCATTATTGATTCAAGAAGGAACATTCACAGCTGATGTTTTTTGACCTAAAGTAACTTTCAGACTTATATAGCATAGATGGGGCCTTTGAACTTAAGGGGCCTCATCTTCTGCTATAACACTGTCAATGTCCACCAGGGGCGGACACAGACTGTAGTGGGCCCCTGTGCAAGAAATTTTTGCCCCCCCCCTGCCGTTCATAGGGCAACAAAGTTATGTAAACATAACCCCCCCATGTGCATCTCTCACACCCACATGTGCATCTCTCATCCCCCCATGTGCAGTTCTCATCCCCCCCATGCATCTCTCATCCCCCCATGTGCATCTCATCCCCCCATGCATCTTTCACGCATCTTTGATCCCCCCATGTGCAGCTCTCATCCCCCCCATGTGCAGCTCTCATCCCCTCCCCCGTGCATCTCACCCCCCCGTGCATCTCATCCCCCCGTGCATCTCATCCCGTCCCGTGCATCTCATCCCGTCCCGTGCATCTCATCCCGCCCCGTGCATCTCATCCCCCCGTGCATCTCGCATCCCCCCCGTGCATCTCTCATCCCCCCATGTGCATCTTATCCCCCCCGTGCATCTCTCATTCCCCCATGCATCTCTGATTCCCCCCCACTCCTAGTTAATTAATTGTATTTAAAAAAAATAAATAAAACTTGTTATACTTACCCCCATGGATCCCTGCAGAATCCTGGCGCTCATCCACGTCGCTGCCACCAGGTTCACCTGACTTCCAGCGCCGTCACATGACCGGAAGTCAGGGGAATCATGAAGGCGCTGACGCAGCAGCGCTGCACTGCTACACAGAGGAAATCGGCGCTGAGATGTCCCGGCGCTTAACGCTCAGCATGGGGCCGGGGGCCCAGGGCCGGCTCCAGGTTTTTGTGGGCCCCGGGCGAAAGAGTCTCAGTGGGCCCCTTTAACACATACCACGATTCATGATGCACAGATACCGCAGAGAAATATATGTATAGTACAATGCAAAGATTTCACTTCTTACATAGTGATATCTATTGTAAATTCCACAATAGCTCAGAAACCAGCGAATCGCTCCACACAGTATACTGGCCCCCATAAAATGCTCCATACAGGAGACTGGCCCCCATAAAATGCTCCATACAGAATACTGGCCCCCATAAAATGCTCCATACAGGATACTGGTCCCCATATAATACCTTATACAGAATACTGGCCCCCATATAACGCTCCATACAGAATACTGGCCCCCATATAACGCTCCATACAGAATACTGGCCCCCATATAATGCTCCATACAGAATACTGGCCCCCATAAAATGCTCCATACAGAATACTGGCCCCCACAAAATGCTCCATACAGAATATTGGCCCCCATATAACGCTCCATAAGGAATACTGGCCCCCATATAACACTCCATACAGGATTTTGGCCCCCATATAACGCTCCATACGGAATACTGGCCCCCATATAACGCGCCATACGGAATACTGGCCCCCATATAACGCTCCATACGGGATACTGGCCCCCATATAACGCTCCATACAGAATACTGGCCGCCATATAACGCTCCATGCAGGATACTGGCCCCAATATAACGCTCCATGCAGGATACTGGCCCCCATATAACGCTCCATGCAGGATACTGGCCCCCATAAAATGCTCCATACAGAAAACTGGCCCCCATAAAATGCTCCATACAGGATACTGGTCCCCATATAACGCCCCATACAGAATACTGGCTCCCATATAACGCTCCATACAGGATACTGGCCCCCATATAACGCTTCATTCAGAATACTGGCCCCCATATAATGCTCCATACAGAATACTGGCCCCCATAATATGCTCCATACAGAATACTGGCCCCCATAAAATGCTCCATACAGAATACTGGCCCCCATATAACGCTCCATATGGAATACTGGCCCCCATATAACACTCCATACAGGATACTGGTCCCCATATAATGCTCCATACGGAATACTGGCCCCCATATAACGCTCCATACGGAATACTGGCCCCCATATAACGCTCCATACGGAATACTGGCCCCCATATAACGCTCCATACAGAATACTGGCCCCCATATAACGCTCCATACAGGATACTGGCCCCCATATAACGCTCCATACAGGATACTGGCCCCCATATAACGCTCCATGCAGGATACTGACCCCCATATAACGCTCCATAGAGAATACTGGCCCCCATATAACGCTCCATAAGGAATACTGGCCCCCATATAACACTCCATACAGGATTTTGGCCCCCATATAACGCTCCATACGGAATACTGGCCCCCATATAACACGCCATACGGAATACTGGCCCCCATATAACGCTCCATACGGGATACTGGCCCCCATGTAACGCTCCATACAGAATACTGGCCGCCATATAATGCTCCATGCAGGATACTGGCCCCAATATAACGCTCCATGCAGGATACTGGCCCCCATATAACGCTCCATGCAGGATACTGGCCCCCATAAAATGCTCCATACAGAATACTGGCCCCCATAAAATGCTCCATACAGGATACTGGTCCCCATATAACGCTCCATACAGAATACTGGGTCCCATATAACGCTCCATACAGGATACTGGCCCCCATATAATTCTCCATACAGAATACTGGCCCCCATATAATGCTCCATACAGAATACTGGCCCCCATAATATGCTCCATACAGAATACTGGCCCCCATAAAATGCTCCATACAGAATACTGGCCCCCATATAACGCTCCATATGGAATACTGGCCCCCATATAACACTCCATACAGGATACTGGCCCCCATATAATGCTCCATACGGAATACTGGCCCCCATATAACGCTCCATACAGAATACTGGCCCCCATATAACGCTCCATGCAGGATACTGGCCCCCATATAATGCTCCATGCAGGATACTGACCCCCATATAACGCTCCATACAGAATACTGGCCCCCATATAACGCTCCATGCAGGCTGTTCCCCACACATAATGCCCCACGCAGGCTGTTCCCCCCATATAATGCCCCACGCAGGCTGATCCCCCCACATAATGCCCCATACAGGCTGTTCCCCCCGATATAGGATGTCACCCCCCTTTTAATGCCCCATGCAGGATGACACCCCCCCTTCCTTATAATGCCACATTCAGGATGTCACCCCCCCTCCCTTATAATGCCCCATGCAGGATGTCACACACACCCCCCTCCCTTATAATGCCCCATGCAGGATGTCACACCCCCCTTATAATGCATAATGCCCCATGCAGGATGTCACACTCCCCCTCCCTTATAATGCCCCATGCAGGATGTCACTCCCCCCCCGTTATTATGCCCCATGCAGGATGTCACCCCCCCCTTATAATGCCCCATGCAGGACTTGACCCCCCCCCTTATAATGCCCCATGCAGGATTTCACACACCCCCACCTCACCCCCCCTCCCTTATACTGCCACAGGCCTCCATACAATAAAAAAAGAAATCCAATACTCACCTCACGTCTCACCTGCTGCCGCTGCTCCGGACTCATCAGCGTCGCCGGCCTCATCCCGCTCTGCGCTGTGACTGCTCAGGAGAGAGTGCGGTGTAAAGACGTCACCGCGCCCTCTGACCTGAGACGTCACAGTGCAGCAGCCGCGGCGGATGCAGGAGCTGCTGCGGAGGCACGGGGAAGGGTAAGTATTGTGCCGGGTGGCAGGGCCCTGAGCAAGCGGGGGGGGGGGGGGGGGAGCGGGCGCTGACACCGCTCTCCTCCACTCACGGGTCCCATAGCACGCGGGGTGCCAGATGGTGAGGGCCCCCGCCTGCTCAGGGCCCCGGCATTTGCCCCGGTGCTGACGCCGGCCCTACGGGGGCCCCATGAGGAGACGCACAAGAGGGGGGACCCAACGGGGCTCCGAGGGGGCCCCGACCGGCCGGGCCCCATACTGGAGTCAGGACAGTCATGCCCTGATGGCGGCCCTGCTGGAGGCTGGAGGGGCCCCCTCTCCCTCGGGGCCCCCATTCAATGAACAGGCTGCATGGGCGGTAGGTCCGCCCCTGATGTCCACCCCTGCACAAAGCAGTGTGACTAATGTAAAAGACTGGAGCAATACTAATAAAGGGTAAATGATAACAGAACTGTTAGTTTGTGGATACTAGTCACACCGACCTCCAGAATAAAAATCCTAATGTTGTCCAGCTGCTTTTTAGAGGGTACTTCAATGGATCACTTTCTGATTTGAGAATTGTAATTGCTATTAAGAATTTGTTTAGCCGGATTTCATCCCCAAGCTATGCATGTGCATCATTCACAGAAAAGTCCAGCAATACTTTGCATTTCTCAGGAACAGACTGACTATGTAGTGTTTGAATATATATGCAAAGTGCTTTAGTCGGGGACAATCTCTCCTCAAGCCTCTTGTCACTTAGTTGCAAACAAGTAGAAGATGATGAGTTTACCACTTTGTTGTAAAATCAAATCCTGGAACCACATCAGTGGGTGCTGAATCCTGCTGGTGATCAGCAAACTATGAAATATTTTTTTTTTAAGCAAAACTATTAGTAATATCATTAAAAATGTATTAGTAATTCATTAAACAGCATTCTACATGAATAGAGAACTGAGATCACCTTGAGCTCTATTACCTGTCCAGTGATGCTTTCTCCTGCCTGACAGCTTATGTGCCGTGGTGTTGGGGCGAGGCTCTAGCTGCGTTTTAAGATCGTTCTTTAAGCATGCCTAAATAATAAGGTGCTAGTTGCACCCTTGGTATGGCTGGGTAGTTCGGTGCACTTTTCCCACCTACTTGTTTTTCATTTACTCTCCTGTGGCTCCTGTAAAACCAGTAATGTCAATCAAGGAAGAGGAGATTGTAAACAGCCCACATAAAGCATGTTTGTTTTTTGTTTTTTTACACAAGCTTTTAGTTCAAAGTAGCCTAACAAAGGCATATTGTTGGTTTTTGGCAAAGTAGTAATTTGGTAAAGTAGCTGACGGTGCCCTTTTAAAGGGAATGTGTCCACCCCCCTGGGCGATATCAGATGTCTCCTATGGACATACAGGTGATAAAAAAGTAAATCTATACTTACCTGTATGGCCATAGTAGGGGTCTGATTGCAGAGAAATCTGGTTTTATAAAGTCTGCTTTCCAGAGGCTTGGCGTCCGCGCGACGCCAAGCAAACCCCTCCAATCTGCTTACTATTCCCCTAAATCTCCGCCTCTGTGCTAAATTACCATATCCCCTCCCCTGCACGGCACAGGGTCCTGTGACTGCCCTGTGACAGGCCCTGCTCTGCCTACCCTGTATGGCCATAGTAGAGGTCTGATATAGAGATTCCCTTCAACTTCCACCCACAGGGGGCCAATGGTTGAACAGCTGTGTAACAAAGTCATGGGTTTTTAGCCCAAAAGGGAAGACTTTCAGATTGTTGTAACTTATTCTTAGCATAGTGCCCAAAGGCCTGATCATAATGGTTTGCTTAATGAAGTGACTGATTTAGAATCAGAGTAACTATCCAAGATGCTTCATTAAGAGAGTACACTGAAGGAAATGTGCACATGATGTCTTAAAATCGTGATCTTCTAGAAGGACAGGTAAGGGTCTCACTAAATGCTGATATGGCGGCCTGCAGTGCACTGGTGCCACAGAACCCAGAAGGGTGCATGGATGTACTTCTCCACAAGAGGCCCTCACACATTCACACACCTCCACCCTACCACCTCAGACCAGCAGAGGGAGCCCGTTAGGGATATATAAAGGGAGGGTGGAGCCAGGCAGCTCAGTCAGAAGTTAGTTAGTCTCTCAGACACAGAGAGGGACAGAGCTCAGATTTGAGCAGAGAGCGTGCTGACGCTCAGAGAGCAACAAGCTGGCTGCTGTGCTTAGGCGAGCCAAGGCCTACAACACGCGTGAAGGCCTAGTGAGGGCCCTGAGTGTGGCCGAAGGCGAGAGGAGAAGGAAGAAGTAGCGAGGGGGTAGAGGAGCATACCAGACTCACCCTGATATATATACCGGACACCGGGTCCGCGCCTACGGGGACCCTTTATACCAGTAGGGACCACCGGAACCCCTGGAGGACTACAGGTCCCAGGTTCACCAAATGCTGATTGCAGTACTAGGGCTAGGAGTCACGGAGGCCCCAGCGACCAGGGAGAGTGATCTCCAAGAAAAGTCCCTACCACCAAGTCAGCAGGTGCAAAGAGAGACAGTAACCAAGCTAGGCCTAGCTCCAGGCAGGTCAGAAGCTTAGCGAGTAAAGCCACAGATCAGGAGGCCCTATACCCGCTCACTGGGGAGAGTCCAAAAGTGCGCCCTTCGAACCGTGCCTGCACCATCACCAATAAAGGTATTGAAGCTTAGCCCCGTTTGAGTATGCGTCTTTCCTGTGGGACCGTCCTGCCGTCCCTCCCCCGCATCCACCATCTATCCCTACACTGCCCTGGGGCTAGCTCTACCTGTGGAGAGCCATACTATCCCTGCTGCCATAACACCAGCTCCAGAGGACTGCTCCGCAGCGGCGGCACCCTTTTGCCGCATTCCACAGGTGGCGTCACGAGCTTTCCAAATCCCCTATATATAATTTCCCCTTTATACTGACCGCCCTGGGTCACGGAGCGGGCCAGCCACCGTGATATCCCCCACCGGCTTACGCAGAGGCCCGGCTGCCGAGTACCCCACGGCTCAGGGGGTGTGTTAGCCTTGGCATCACGAACAGAATTCTGTGCCCGTTGCCACCGGGTACTGTACACCTTAAAAGACTGTAATACTCACTGTGGTGAAGGTTTCCCACCGTTCCCGAGATTTCTCGCCATTGTCCGCCATCTTCCTGACACCGTGCGGGAAGAAGAGGGGCGTAACCGCGGGAATCGGAGAAGCGTAAACGCTGGAAGCGCGCAAAGCCCAGGACACGCCCCACCCCTGACGTCGAATCAGAAAGTGTCAGGTCCTGGAAGGAGCCCAGAGGACGCTCTGACGTCAGACGCGAGCGACGCAAGGTCCTGGAAGAAGACCGTCGCCCGCGGAGCTGCGGCCTACCTGATAAGCAGTGAAGAAGGTAGGCTCCAGTTCACTAGGAGGGCGCAACCATGGCCGACGACCAGCGAGCCACCGGAGCACCGGTTAACGCTCCTGATGCCCAACCCGCGCCCGGCGCTGCACAGGCCGGAGCGGTCGCTCCACCAGCAGGGGTCGTGACCCCATTGATACCCATGGCCCTGCCGTATATCCCTGGAGCGAAGTGGCTTCCCCAGTATAATGGCAAACCAGACACCCTGTCTGGATTCAAGAGAAAAATATGTGGTGTGCTAGACATGTATTCTATGACCGGTAAACAGAGAGCTGCTGTTGTGCTGGGACAATTGACTGGTGCTGCAGAGTGGGAAGTTGAAACCTGGCCAGCCGCAGACCAGGAATCTGTATCCACCATCTTTAAGAGACTGCAAACTGTGTTTGAAAACTGCACTGAGACGGATCTCCGGATCAGGTTCTACCACCGTGTCCAGAAACCTGAGGACAGTATCCGGGACTACGCCTGGCGCGTACAGGAAGCCCTGTGGGCCCTGAAACAGGTTAGTCCAGCCAGCATGCAAAATGAAAATAAAATGCTGACGGATCAAGGCCCTGCCTTTGAAGCCGAGCTGTTCAAAGAGTTTTGCCATTTGTACGGGTGTAAGAAGATCCGGACTACACCGTACCACCCCCAAACCAATGGGTTATGTGAAAAGATGAATAACATAGTCATCGACCTGTTGAAGACCTTACCTCTCGAAGAAAGAAACCAATGGCCGGACAAACTACCTGACCTGGTAGATCTGTACAATCACATACCTGTGAGTTCCACCAATTGTACTCCAGCGTACCTCATGAGAGCAAGACCTGGAAAGTTGCCCATGGACCTGGAGCTTGGAGTGGTCGAGCCAGAAGCAGATATGTCCACTGAAGACTGGGATGCGACTTGACAGGAACAGTACAAGAGAGTACAAGCCTGTGTCGAAGACAGTCTAAGTAGGGTGAGAGATAAGCAGGAAGCACAGAACAACAAGAGTGCACCAGCTGAACCCTTGACACCTGGAGAAGTTGTGCTGAAACGAAAGAGAAGAAGCCACAAGCTTGACGACCAGTGGGAAAGGGAACCTTACACTGTGTTGAATTCCAGATTCGACGATAGGAAAATCTGCCTAATTAGCAAAGACGGAGGAAGAACAACTGCAACAGTATCAAGAGACCATCTGAAGTTGTGCCCAAGTCCGCTAAAGCCCCAGGAGGAAGTGCCTCTCACCGTACCGGAGGAGTCTAAAGAAGAAGTACTCCATACTGACTTAGGAGATTTCCCGGCAGATTGGCCTCAACTGGATGGAGCGGTAATAATACCTGTGCTACACTTCTACCAACAGCCAGAAGACTCTCCACTGCAAGTAACACCTGTAAGTGCATCGGAAGAGCCTGCTCAGGAAGAATCCCCGGAAGAAGGATCACCGGTAGAAGCAGAGCCAGTAGGCCCAGTAACCAGTGTACTTGCCTGTCCCGTAGAGAGGTTAAGGCAGTCTTGCAGTCCACCAACACATAGAGCGGAAAATAGCGCAAGCATCCCCACTACTTGCATTCCAGTACTACGTATGTCATCGCGTAGCACAAAAGGCCAGACCCCTGTCAGGTATAAGGAGTAAGTTAAAAATACCTGCAGTATAAATAGTTACCCAGTAGGGTATTGCATAATGTTTATTGTATAAACTGAAATATATGTGTTTATTTAGTTACCCGTAAGGGTATATACAGTTATATGAAAAAGTTTGGGCACCCCTATTAATCTTAAGCTTAATGTTTTATAAAAATTGGTGTTTTTGCAACAGCTATTTCAGTTTGATATATGTAATAACTGTTGGACACAGTAATGTTTCTGCCTTGAAATGAGGTTTATTGTACTAACAGAAAATGTGCAATCTGCATACAAACAAAATTTGACAGGTGGGCACCTCACCAGAAAAGTGACATTAATATTTAGTAGATCCTCCTTTTGCAAAAATAACAGCCTCTAGTCGCTTCCTGTAGCTTTTAATGAGTTCCTGGATCCTGGATGAAGGTATTTTTTTTTTTTCAAATTCAAGTTTTTTTTATTTTTTGTGTTGAAAAAGTGCAAGATAATACAATATACATAGTAAAAGGGGTAGCGTAACTATAAATCTATGCATAACTACAGTACATTGGGGGGATACAGGGAGGGTTTTCCATCAATATCCAGATCAAGCATGTATTTTTCCATATGAAAGATAGAGAGAGAGGGAGCGGACCACGGCAGACCACCAATCAATAGAGTGTGATTATGATCATTGTTGTGACGACATCCCGGATAACTTTAGTTGGGGGCTAGATGGTAGGCGTCAGAGTTTTGGAAATCCATCCAATCCCTCCAAATCACACAGTATCTATCAACATCAGCCGGTGAGATGGCAATCAGATGCTCCATCCTATTAAGGAGAGAAATCTCCGCAAACCATTCCTCCACAGTGGGTGGGTCTCTGCTTTTCCAGTGTCGTGGAATGACATTCTTAGCCGCCTGTATTAGGTAGCCTATTGACCTTTTATAACTACATTTACTTATTGGTAACATTGATAAAAGGAGGGCTTCTGGCGTATTAGGGATAGTCAAACCAGTTAGTTTCTCAATCATGGGAACCACCTTTGCCCAAAATGCATTTATTATAGAGCACCCCCACCATATGTGTGACATTGTCCCTTCCTCCTCCCCACATCTCCAACATCTGTCTGAGACCACTGGGTACCATCTATGAAGGACTGCTGGTACCCGGTACCATCTAGAGATAATTTTGAAGGAGGTTTCCTGAGCTTTGGACCCTATTGAGGTTTTATGTGTTAGGAAGAAGGATGAAGGTATTTTTGACCATTCCTCTTTAAAAAACAATTCCAGTTCAGTTAAGTTTGATGGTCGCCGAGCATGGACAGCCCTCTTCAAATGATCCCACAGATGTTCAATGATATTCAGGTCTGGGGACTGGGATGGCCATTCCAGAACATTGTAATTGTTCCTCTGCATGAATGCCTGAGTAGATTTGGAGCGGTGTTTTGGATCATTGTCTTGCTGAAAGATCCATCCCCTGCGTAACTTCAACTTTATCACTGATTTTTGAACATTATTGTCAAGAATCTGCTGATACTGAGTGGAATCCATGAGTCCCTCAACTTTAACAAGATTCCCGATGCCGGCATTGGCCACACAGCCCCAAAGCATGATGGAACCTCCACCAAATTTTACTGTGGGTAGCAAGTGTTTTTCTTGGAATGCTGTGGTTTTTTTGCCGCCATGCATAACGCCTTTTTGTATGACCAAACAACTCAATCTTGGTTTCATCAGTCCACAGGACCTTCTTCGAAAAAGAAATTGGCTTCTCCAAATGTGCTTTTGCATACCTCAGCCGACTCTGTTTGTGGCGTGCTTGCAGAAACGGCTTCTTTCGCATCACTCTCCCATACAGCTTCTCCTTGTGCAAAGTGCGTTGTATAGTTGACCGATGCACAGTGACACCATCTGCAGCAACTTGATGCTGCAGCTCTCTGGAGGTGGTCTGAGGATTGTCCTTGACTGATCTCACCATTCTTCTTCTCTGCCTTTCTGATGTTTTTCTTGGCCTGCCACTTCTGGCCTTAACAAGATCTGTCCCTGTGTTCTTCCATTTCCTTACTATGTTCCTCACAGTGGAAACTGACAGGTTAAATCTCTGAGACAGCTTTTTGTATCCTTCCCCTGAACAACTATGTTGAATAATCTTTGTTTTCAGATCATTTGACAGTTGTTTTGAGGAGCCCATGATGCCACTCTTCAGAGGAGATTCAAACAGGAGAACAACTTGCAAGTGGCCACTTTAAGTAGCTTTTCTCATGATTGCATACACCTGGCTCTGAAGTTCAAAGCTCAATGAGGTTACAAAACCAAAAAAAGTGCTTTAGTAAGTCAGTAAAAAGTAGGTAGGAGTATTTAAAACAAGAAAATAAGGGTGCCCATACTTATGCACCTGTCAAATTTTGTTTGAATGCAGATTGCACATTTTCTGTTAGTACAATAAACCTCATTTCAAGGCAGAAACATTACTGTGTCCAACAGTTATTACATATATCAAACTGAAATAGCTGTTGCAAAAACACCAATTTTAAGAAAACATTAAGCTGAAGATTAATAGGGGTGCCCAAACTTTTTCATATAACTGTATAAAGGACTCGTAGGCTGAGGACTGTGAGCAGCCCAAGAACTGTTCATGTACATAGTTGCACTCCCTGGAGTGCTCCTTAAGTGACCACTGAACAAAAACCCGTTTGGCATGGCCGAAGACGTGGTCCAGCACCTAGATCACCTATGCCCTGCAGCCACACCCAGGGCCTACGTTGAGGGTTTTCGGACGGGTCCCTCATGCTGCTCATCTTCACCAGTGAGATGGACACCAGTTAATGGATCTCACTGAGACTTTAAGAGGAGTGTTTTATATAAGAAAATGTATTAATGTTATTATTGTATTATAATGTTACCTGTAACGTTCAAGAAAAGTGCCTCCCATAAAGGGAAGAAATGTTACTGTTTAACCTGTTTTGAGAAAAATGCTTCAGTCCAGGAGTACCGAGTTTTACTAGGGGGGGATGTGGCGCACTGCTGTGCACTGGTACCACAGAACCCAGAAGGGTGCATGGATGGACTTCTCCACAAGAGGCCCTCTTGTGCCGGGTGCCAGGCCCCTGAGCAAGCGGAGGGGGGGAGCGGGCGCTGACACTGCTCTCCTCCGCTCACGGGTCCCATAGCACGCGGGGTGCCCGATGGTGAAGGCCCCCGCCTGCTCAGGGCCCCGGCATTTGCCCGGGTGCTGACGCCGGCCCTACTGGGGCCCCAAGAGGAGACGCACAAGAGGGGGACCCCAACGGGGCTCCGAGGGGGCCCCGACCGGCCGGACCCCATACTGGAGTCAGGACAGTCATGCCCTGATGGCGGCCCTGCTGGAGGCTGGAGGGGCCCCCTCTCCCTCGGGGCCCCCATTCAATGAACAGGCTGCACGGGCGGTAGGTCCGCCCCTGATGTCCACCCCTGCACAAAGCAGTAAAAGACTGGAACGATACTAATAAAGGGTAAATGATAGCAGAACTGTTAGTTTGTGGATACTAGTCACACCGACCTCCAGAATAAAAATCCTAATGTTGTCCAGCTGCTTTTTAGAGGGTACTTCAATGGATCACTTTCTGATTTGAGAATTGTAATTGCTATTAAGAATTTGTTTAGCCGGATTTCATCCCCAAGCTATGCATGTGCATCATTCACAGAAAAGTCCAGCAATACTTTGCATTTCTCAGGAACAGACTGACTATGTAGTGTTTGAATATATATGCAAAGTGCTTTACTCAGGGGCAATCTCTCCTCAAGCCTCTTGTCACTTAGTTGCAAACAAGTAGAACATGATGAGTTTACCACTTTGTTGTAAAATCAAATCCTGGAACCACATCAGTGGGTGCTGAATCCTGCTGGTGATCAGCAAACTATGAAATATATATTTTTTTTAAGCAAAACTATTAGTAATATCATTAAAAATGTATTAGTAATTCATCAAACAGCATTCTACATGAATAGAGAACTGAGATCACCTTGAGCTCTATTACCTGTCCGGTGATGCTTTCTCCTGCCTGACAGCTTATGTGCCGTGGTGTTGGGGCGAGGCTCTAGCTGCGTTTTAAGATCGTTCTTTAAGCATGCCTAAATAATAAGGTGCTAGTTGCACCCTTGGTATGGCTGGGTAGTTCGGTGCACTTTTCCTACCTACTTGTTTTTCATTTACTCTCCCCTGGCTCCTGTAAAACCAGTAATGTCAATCAAGGAAGAGGAGATTGTAAACAGCCCACATAAAGCATGTTTGTTTTTTGTTTTTTTTACACAAGCTTTTAGCTCAAAGTAGCCTAACAAAGGCATATTGTTGGTTTTTGGCAAAGTTAGTAATTTGGTAAAGTAGCTGACGGTGCCCTTTTAAAGGGAATGTGTCCACCCCCCTGGGCGATATCAGACCTCTCCTATGGACATACAGGTGATAGAAAAGTAAATCTATACTTACCTGTATGGCCATTGTAGGGGCCTGATTGCAGAGAAATCTGGTTTTATAAAGTCTGCTTTCCAGAGGCTTGGCGTCCGTGCGACGCCAAGCAAACCCCTCCAATCTGCTTACTATTCCCCTAAATCGCCGCCTCTGTGCTAAATTACCATATCCCCTCCCCTGCACGGCACAGGGTCCTGTGACTGCCCTGTGACAGGCCCTGCTCTGCCTACCCTGTATGGCCATAGTAGAGGTCTGATATAGAGATTCCCTTCAACCTCCACCCACAGCGGGCCAATGGTTGAACAGCTGTGTAACAAAGTCATGGGTTTTTAGCCCAAAAGGGAAGACTTTCAGATTGTTGTAACTTATTCTTAGCATAGTGCCCAAAGGCCTGATCATAATGGTTTGCTTAATGAAGTGACTGATTTAGAATCAGAGTAACTATCCAAGATGCTTCATTAAGAGAGTACACTGAAGGAAATGTGCACATGATGTCTTAAAATCGTGATCTTCTAGAAGGACAGGTAAGGGTCTCACTAAATGCTGATATGGCGGCCTGCTGTGCACTGGTGCCACAGAACCCAGAAGGGTGCATGGATGTACTTCTCCACAAGAGGCCCTCACACATTGACACACCTCCACCCTACCACCTCAGAACAGCAGAGGGAGCCCGTTAGGGATATATAAAGGGAGGGTGGAGCCAGGCAGCTCAGTCAGAAGTTAGTTAGTCTCTCAGACACAGAGAGGGACAGAGCTCAGAGTTGAGCAGAGAGCGTGCTGACGCTCAGAGAGCAGCGAAGAGGCAGCAAGCTGGCTGCTGTGCTTAGGCAAGCCAAGGCCTACAGCACGTGTGAGGGCCCTGAGTGTGGCCGAAGGCGAGAGGAGAAGGAAGAAGTAGCGAGGGGGCAGAGGAGCATACCAGGCTCACCCCGATATATATACCGGACACTGGGTCCGCACCTACGGGGACCCTTTATACCCAGTAGGCACCACCGGAACCCCTGGAGGACTACAGGTCCCAGGTTCACCAAATGCTGGGCTAGGAGTCACGGAGGCCCCAGCGACCAGGGAAAGTGATCTCCAAGAAAAGTCCCTACCACCAAGTCAGCAGGTGCAAAGAGAGACAGTAACCAAGCTAGGCCTAGCTCCAGGCAGGTCAGAAGCTTAGCGAGTAAAGCCACGGATCAGGAGTCCTATAACCGCTCACTGGGGAGAGTCCAAAAGTGCACCCTTCGTCCGGAGTACACTGAACCGTGCTTGCACCATCACCAGTAAAAGTACTGAAGCTTAGCCCCGTGTGAGTGTCCGTCTTTCCTCTGGGACCGTCCTGCCGTCTCTCCCCCGCATCCACCATCTACCCCTACACTGCCGTGGGGCTAGCTCTACCTGTGGAGAGCCATACTATCCTTGCTGCCGTAACACCGGCTCCAGAGGACTGCTCCGCAGCGGCGGCACCCTTTTGCCGCATTCCACAGGTGGCGTCACAAACTTTCCAAATCCCCTATATATAATTTCCCCTTTGTACTGACCGCCCTGGGTCACGGACCGGGCCAGCCACCGTGATATCCCCCACCGGCATACGCAGAGGCCTGGCTGCCGAGGACCCCACGGCCCAGGGGTCGCGTCACTGACAGTCGGCTTAAAGGGAACCTGTCACCAGGTTTTTACCATGAGGCAAGACCACCACCTTTCAGGCCTGATATACAGCATTTTTTAATGCTGTATATATGCCCCCAACCCGGCCTACAAGACAATGTTTTATTATACTCGCCTGTGGGGCGGTCTGGTTCAAGGGGTGACGCTAGTCTTTTTCCAGCGCCTACCTTCCTTTGATGCCGTCCTTTTTGCTTCGTGTGGATGACGCGTCCCTATGTCATCCAGTCTCCCCCCGGCATTGCACTCCTGCACAGGCGAACTTCTCTGCCTTGTCGGGGGCAGAGCAAAGTACTGCAGTACACATGCCCCAGGAAAGGTCAGGTTAAGTGTCATCAGTGTTTGGTCAGTGTCACTTTTTACCATCAGTTTCACATGATAAATGAATGACATGGCTTCTATGCTTTGCAATGTTAATCATGGACAACACACAGTGTACAGTACACTAATATCATGCGTGTGCTGTGATTCTCACAGACCCATACACTTGTACTTTTCCTCTATGAAGCCAGTAAAAAAACAAAAGCACATCACTGATTTTTGCATGGACACAGTCTGCAAAACACAGACATGTGAACAGCTCCATAAACTATAATTCATATGTATTTTATCCATGAAACTCACAGAACAGAGGGATCTGAATGAGGCCTAAAGGATAGTATACTGAAGGTTTATGTCATAACCAGAGACTGGTTTTAATTGGATTTCTACTGTTCTTTGTGCATTATCAGATACCAGATTTAAGAAACTTCACTGTAATATGGAAGGCAATGTGTAAAAAAATACTTCTTTCTGTATATTTTTTTCTATCGAGTACTTCTCAAAGTATCAATATCACAATATGTTTATATAAAAATATGTATTGATTTATTCTTGGATTGTCCATTAAAAAGAATTATTGCAGAAGGTACAAAAAATTATTAGGTACAAAGTGATTGTCCATTTGTCCATAATTAGCTTAATAGTTGAGATTCACCCATCTTTTCCTGGGATCCTGGCTGGTAGATTGCGTTTGTCTGTGTGCAGCACGTGTGTCAAGATGACACCATGTGTCCGTTGGGCCTACATCAGCAGCTGGTTTACACACAGACCATCGTCCTGTGGAATGGCAAGAGACCCCCCAGTCTCTAACATGGGCTTTTATAGCACCTGTCATTCCGCATATGGTAGTGAACTAAAAATACACACACAAATAGCGCATGTCATCTAGAAACGATGGCTGATGCAATCTGTATGGTACAGAATAAAGAATAAAATTAATATCCAGAATTAATATTTAACACAATGAAATGAACATCAAAATCAGGTTTGTCAACAATTTTTTTTTATTTCCTATATTCATTCCTATTACAAAACTTCTGTCCTGTGATAAATGTTCTATTATACCAACACTGCCCTGAAAAGTGCCGTCAGGATTTGCCTTCTTGGTAAAGTCTCTGTCCCTGCAGACTTGGAGATCTCCAGCATTACTCCATGCAGCCATGAGGAACTTCTCTCTTTACTCCTTGGGTTTCCGTTGTCCTAGCAGGAAGTGGGTGACGTTCTCGTACATCACAAGGGTGGTACAGCAGGCGGGGTCACAAGGAGGATGTTGGGGACAATTCTCTCATAGAAGCTGTGTAAAACATTTTTTTTTCCTTTTAAGAAAGAAGAAACACAACTATTAACTCTTGTTTTCATCTACCACTAGGTCGGTGATAACTTGTTGGGGTGAGGGGGGGGCACAAGTTTGGGTAAATACGGGCTATACCTATTTCTCAGAAGTTGTAAGGGAATATATCTTTCTAGGCTTTATCTTGAGTCCATTTTCCTTGTCGCTAATTCTCAGCCACCGAGCCTGGAAAAAATAAAGTTTTAACAAATATAACAAACTTTTAAATTGGTTTTTGAAATTAAAATCTATAGGCGGCCAGCGCAGTGCACTACATTCGTTTGTGGGACAGAACATGTCGTTAAAGGGTCTTTCTCATCAGTGCATTCCCAGTCCATATGCTTTATTAGAGCAGATGTCAGCAGATAATGGACAACCCCCCCCCACAGGAATCCCTCCTACCATTTAAGTCATGACTACGTACCATTGCAAACAGCTGAAGAAATCTGAGGCGGACTATATACAAGAAGAGTTTTCTCATACTTTTATGCCATATCCCTAGAAGATTCCATAAGTGTCTGATAGGCGCAGATCCCAGATTTGAGACCCGCATCTGTCTCCAGACCTGGGGAACTATGAATAGAGAGATAGCAATTTTGTTTTGTGGAGGTTCCAAAAACTATCCGACGACTCGGCCTTGTGTTCGGTTATTTTTATAGACCTTGACTAGAGTGGCAGGGTACATACGAAACCAGTGCTCCATCCAATTCCTCTTGAAGCTTTTATGTGGCGGATTCAAGACCCCTGTGCTATTGATTGGAGGGTGTCTACATGGTTGAACACCCATACTAGTCTAATGTGTTTGAGATGGACAATCCTCTTAAGGAAAGTTCAGAGGAGAATACCTACTACAAAACAGCTGGTTGGGTCGGATGTGGTTTTTTGCGCCACTTGGTTTGTTGTCTCATAAGATTATGTTTAAAGTTCTTTATGGTTTGTTCATGTTGAGGCTTTGTGACTTTCGTCTGTACCGTACTGTTCCTTTATTATTTCTTTAGAAAAACATTCCATGCTGTTTGATGCAGAACTGGTGCTACTCCTCTTCATGTTAAGGCATCATTCTACCAATGTGATCGCTGGTCTGATATAACTCGGGATCATTGTTAGGATGCAGGATTTATTTCAGTTAGCTCTCTACTGGGGTCCTACTAGTGCAGGCATTGAGAACGAAGTACAAAATCAGCAGGCAAATGAGTAGTCAGAAACAAGCAGAGGTCAGGGCAGGCGGCAGTGTAAAAACATAGTCAGAAACAAGCAGAGGTCAGGACAGGCGGCAATGCAAAAACATAGTCGGAAACAAGCAGAGGTCAGGGCAGGCGGCAGTACAAAAACATAGTCGGAAACAAGCAGAGGTAACGGCAGGCGGCAGTGAAAAAAACATAATCCATTGAGAAAGCCATAGTCAAAACCAGTAAATCTGTCTGAGAAGCAGCTGTGCAGAAGATGTTATGGGCACACTGCAAACAACTTGCCACTGCATTTTCTCCTGGTTAGATATTGTGTCATGGAATCCTCTTCTCAGGAGAATGACATCCCTGATATTTGGAAGTTGGTCCTTCTCTCTCATGTAGAGCCAGCATACTTCATGTGGCCTCAGCATGGCTTGCAAGTTCTTTCTAGCAGCATTGCTGACTGGCATGTATGGTATAGGATTGTAGACTTGTTTAGCAGTCACCTTAATACGCGGTGGATAGGAGTAAGGCATACTGCGGACTTTAAGTGTTTGAGAGGAAGTTGGCATCTTCCAGGTAGATGGGCTCCCGGGCAACGGGGCTGTTGTCTGTACCTCACCTATTATTTTGGTGGGTTCCTGATGTTTCTTTATATCCACTGGCTCTGCGCTGATGTTTGCTGCAGGTTGTGGTGGTGGACTTTTCAGTCTCACATATCGGCCCGTTTTGGGTGATGGACGATATGGTGGTGGACTTTTCAGTCTCAAATATCGGCCAGTTTTTTGTTTTGGTGACCCAAACAGGCATTTAATAAATAGCACGATATGATCAAGTGCTGCCATCAGATATCCAGTAAAGCCAGTTTGCCTTTGGTGGTGTTCAGGCTTCTGGCTGTATGAGGATGTCCTGGCATGTGGGAGATGTCTCCGTGCTTGGATCTTTCCTCCAGCTACTGGGGCAGCCATTAGGCTGCCTCCCCCTCCACACACACAAAAGTGTGCGTGGATGGTAGAAAACACTCCCAAAAAAGAAATTAAGTAAAAAAAACACAAAAATATGATACAATTCGCTCTGGATTAGTGTTCAGCTCTCCTCTCTACCTCTGCTTGCCTCGCACTGACCGTTCTTGCTGAACATTCCATGACTCGTGGACAACGGAACTGTGATGTCATAAAGCCGAACATGGCAACGGGGCTAGTATAGGAAAAATAGTTATGTTATCCATGGCAGATAATCCAATATCAGCTCTCACTGCACGGATAGGGGTTAGCTACATTGGGATGAAATATATATAAATTTACTAGAGCACAAGTCTAAAGAAGTATTCCCATCTCCAAGATCCTATCCTAATCTGTAGGTGTAATAATAATAATATTAGCAAATACCTCCAATTAGAAATGTAATATAGTATTTTTCATTCGCTAGGTCTCTTACCCCATGTGCAGGCATTGCAGGACCTTAGGTATCCATGGTTACGACAACTAGCAACTAGCTAACTAACTGTGACTTTATCAGTGGACATCACCATGGATGCCTAAGGTCCTGCGATGCCTGCACATGTGGAAAGAGACATAGTGAATCAAAAATACTATACTACATTTCTAATTAGAGATATTTGCTAATATTACTATTATTACACCTACTACATATTGGGATAGGATCTTGGAAATAGGAATACCCCTTTAATATTTTCAAACATGTATACTTATTAGCCTCGTATGTGAGCCATTGGGATCTACAGTGGATTGCAAAAGTATTAACCTCCTTAGTGAAGCAAACAACCAATAAGACAAAATAACGGAAAACTTCAGTGTGCATAACTATTCACCCTCCTAAAGTCAATACTTTGTAGCGCATCCTTTTGCAGAAATTACAGCTGCAAGTCGCTTTGGATAAGTCTCTATGAGCTTTCCACATCTTGCCACTGAAATTTTTTCCATTCCTCAAGGCAAAACTGCTCCAGCTCCTTCAAGTTAGATGATTTCCTCTGGTGAACAACAATCTTTAAATCTAACCACAAATTCTCAATTGGATTAAGGTCTGGGCTTTGACTAGGCCACTCTAAAACATACCTGTGTCCCCTTAATGCACTGAAGTGTTGCAAATAGCAGTATGCTTTGGTTTATTGTCTTGTTGGAAGGTGAACCTCCATCCCAGTCTCAAATCACTGACATACTGAAACAGTTTTTGCTCAAGAATATCCCTGTATTTCGAACCAGTCATCTTCACCACAACGTGGACCATTTTCCCTGTCCCTGCTGCTGAAAAACATCCCCACAGCATGATGCTGCCACCACCATGTTACACTGTTGGGATGGTGTTTTGGGGGAGATGAGCTTTGTTGGTTTGGTGCCAGACATGGCGTTTACCTTGGTGGCCAAAAAGTTCAATCTTGTCTCATCTGACCACAGCACCTTCCTCCATACATTTGGGGAGTCTCCCATATGTCTTTTGGCAAACTCAAAACAAGCCTTACCTTTTTTTCTGTAAGTAAAGGCTTTTTTTCTGCCCACTCTTCCATAAAGTCCACCTCTGTGGAGTGTACGGCTTAGGCCAGTTGAGGAACAATCAGAGAAAAGGTATAATAGAAACAAGTGCACCAATTCTGCATTTATCCCCCACTCCTGGTTTTGGCTCCCACTCCTGAGAAAAAATACTGACCAAATACTGATAGTGGGGTCGTGGCCTTATTGTGGTTGTATAGACTGATACTCCAGTCTCTGCTTGGGAACTCTGCAGCTCCTTCAGGGTTACTTTGGTCTCTGTGCTGCCTCTCTGATTAATGGCCTCCTTGGCCGGGCTGAGAGTTTAGATGGGCGTCCCTCTCTTGGCAGGTTTGTTGTGGTACCATATTCTTTCCATTTGATAATGGATTTGATTGTGCTCTGGATGATCATCAGAGATTGGGATATTTTTTATAACCCAACCCTGACTTGTACTTCTCAACAACTTTGCCCCTGACTTGTTTGGAGATCTCCTTGGTCTTCATGGTGTTGTTTGGTTAGTGGTACCTCTTGCTTTAGGCTATGTGCCCACGATGCAGAATTGAAGCGGAAAATTTCCGCAGCGTTTCTGCATGTCCTTGCCAGTAAAAACGCATGTGGATTTTACACGCGTTTTTGCAGCGTTTTTACATGTGGATTTGACATGCGATTTTCAAATGCATTGTGAAGTCAAATCTGCATGCGGAAACGCACAAATAATGGACATGCTGCTGATTTTTCCGCAATGATAATCCGCAGTGGAAATTTCCGCAACATGTGCATAGCACATGCGGTTTATCATTGGGGACCATGGGGCACAGATTACCAGGTGATTTTTAAGCATTTCCGCTGCGGAAATTCCGCATCAAAAACGCTTGAATAACGCATAGTGGGCACGCAGCCTAATGGTGTTGCAGGCTCTGCTCTGTGGCCTTTCAGAAAAGGTAAAGTGTACAGTGCCTACAAGTAGTATTCAACCCCCTGCAGATTTAGCTGGTTTGATAAGATGCAAATAAGTTAGAGCCTTCAAACTGAAAACGAGAGTAGGATTTATGAACAGAAGCATAAATCTTACAAACCAAAAAGTTATGTTGCTCAGTTGAATTTTATTAAATTTTAAACATAAAAGTGTGGGTCAATTATTATACAACCCCTATGTTTAATATTTTGTGGAATAACCCTTGTTTGCAATTACAGCTAATAATCGTCTTTTATAAGACCTGATCAGGCCGGCACAGGTCTGTGGAGTTATCTTGGCCCACTCCTCCATGCAGATCTTCTCCAAGTTATCTAGATTCTTTGGGTGTCTCATGTGGACTTTGTTCTTGAGCTCCTTCCACAAGTTTTCAATTGGGTTAAGGTCAGGAGACTGACTAGGCCACTCCAACACCTTGACTTTTTCCCTCTTGAACCAGGCCTTGGTTTTCTTGGCTGTGTGCTTTGGGTCGTTGTCTTGTTGGAAGATGAAATTACGACCCATCTTAAGATCCTTGATGGAGGAGCGGAGGTTCTTGGCCAAAATCTCCAGGTAGGCCGTGCTATCCATCTTCCCATTGATGCGGACCAGATGGCCAGGCCCCTTGGCTGAGAAACAGCCCCACATCATGATGCTGCCACCACCATGCTTGACTGTAGGGATGGTATTCTTGGGGTCGTATGCAGTGCCATCCAGTCGCCAAACGTCATGTGTGTGGTTGGCACCAAAGATCTCGATCTTGGTCTCATCAGACCATAGAACCTTTAACCAGTCTGTCTCAGAGTCCTCCAAGTGATCATGAGCAAACTGTAGACGAGCCTTGACATGACGCTTTGAAAGTAAAGGTACCTTACGGGCTCGTCTGGAACGGAGACCATTGCGGTGGAGTACGTTACTTATGGTATTGACTGAAACCAATGTCCCCACTGCCATGAGATCTTCCCGGAGCTCCTTCCTTGTTGTCCTTGGGTTAGCCTTGACTCTTCGGACAAGCCTGGCCTCGGCACGGGAGGACAATTTCAAAGGCTGTCCAGGCCGTGGAAGGCTAACAGTAGTTCCATAAGCCTTCCACTTACGGATGATGCTCCCAACAGTGGAGACAGGTAGGCCCAACTCCTTGGAAAGGGTTTTGTACCCCTTGCCAGCCTTGTGACCCTCCACGATCTTGTCTCTGATGGCCTTGGAATGCTCCTTTGTCTTTCCCATGTTGACCATGTCTGAGTGCTGTTCACAAGTTTGGGGAGGGTCTTAAATAGTCAGAAAAGGCTGGCAAAAGAGATCTTTAATCCACACATGTGAAGCTCATTATTCTTGGTGCCTGAACTACTTCTTAACACTTTAGGGGGACCAAACAGAATTCTTGTGGTTTGAGGGGTTGAATAATAAATGACACTCTGAATTAACTTTTAACGTTTTAAAAAAAAACAAAAAAAAAACAATATTTGCTGCAGAGCATTTCTCACTTCCAGGCTGATCTACAGTACAAATGTCACAATGCCAAGTTAATTCCGCATGTGTCAACCAGCTAAATCTGCAGGGGGTTGAATACTACTTGTAGGCACTGTATATATTGACAGACCATGAGACACTTAGACTGCACACAGGTGGACTTCCTTTTACTAAGCATGTGACTTGTGAAGATAATTGCTTCAACCAGGAATTTTTATGGGCTTTATAGGAAAAGGGGTGAATACTTGTGCACATAACAATTTTTAGTTCTTATCCCATAAATTAAATTTTTGCCTATATTCTTCTCAATTAACTTCACCAATTTAGACTATTTAGTGCTGATGCATCACACTCAAATTTAATTACAAAAATATTTAACACAGGTTGTAAGGAATACTTTCACAAACCATTGTATATATTGTCAGCTCCTTCCAGGAATGTCACTTCCCGGTAACAAGGATGGCCCATGATGCACACTGTCCAGACCATTGCGGTCTTCTGGATTATTTCATCTAGTTTTAGAATAAATATTGTATTTTGACCTGAACCAATAAATGGAAAATCTGTTTTAATATGTCTGCAATTCCAAAGTAACCATTGGAACATGTTCACACAGCATTTTGAATGCATTTTTAGGATTTCCTTAGAAGATTATAATAGAAAAAAAAAAGTTTCAAAAAGTGCACAATTCTGCAGCATCTTTAAATGCACTTTGGACATGAGTAAAATCATATTCACTTTTTCTTAAAATGTTTAACTAGAAAAACGCTGTGGGAAAAAATGCAGCACTTAGGAAAATGGCCTTGTATAGGCTTGTTTCCTCTGTTCGTCATGAAAATTGTATTTATAATAATAATCTTTAATTAATCTTATATAGCGCTATCATATTCCGCAGCGCTTTACATACATAATTATTATTGCTAATCTAAATTCCCTATCAGCAGCGTCAGACTGGAGTACCTTGGGCCCACCAGAGAAAAATAATACTTGGGGCCCACCATGCAGTATATATACACGGGGCACATCCCCTTAGAGGTGTATCCAGGTCTTCTAGCACCCGGGGCAAAAATTCAGTTTTGCGCCCCCCCCCCCCCCCCAGCACATATGTGATTTGCACACTAAGGCCACGGCCCCACTATCAGTGTTCGGTCAGTATTTTTTCTCAGGAGTGGGAGCCAAAACCAGGAGTGGGTGATAAATGCAGAATTGGTGACTTGTTTCTATTATACCTTTTTTATACCACTTCAGAGAAAAATTACTGACTGAACATTCATAGTTGGGAGGATATTACACGCTGTCAGGATTGGCTACAAGGCTTTACTTTTATAATTAATGCGCTCGTCCAGGTTTCAGATGAAAGTCTGCAGTCACTGTGTGTGACTGCAGGCTTCTGAATTCTCACAGCGCATGCACTGCACACTTTTAGGATTCTCCCTTGCCGTGGAAACAGTGGACAGTCATGTGAGCACAAGTATGTGATTTGTACACTTCTGGCCACATTCCGACTAGACATGTCCGGCCTCCCTCAATTCATTTTCATTGAGTGAGGCCACACATGTCTAGTCGGCACGTGACTGGATGTATGCAAATCGCCGGCATAAGAGAATCCTGATAGCGTGCAGTGCACACTGTGAGAGTTCAGAAGTCTGCAGTCACATAGAATGACTGCAGACTCATCATAAACGTGGACATCTTTAATGCTCCTAACATAAATAAAAATAAAAAAATGTCAGCATCATAAAAAACATTTACCTCCAGGTACCTGATAGAGAACGACTCCAGAGACAGCGTCATCTTTCTTTTCTTCCTCTTGTCCAGACGCCATGATGACTTTTCTCATCGACAGCTCGTGTCTGCAGACTTCCGTCTTCTCCGGGCTTCTGCAGCACATCCCAACATGATGCCCTGAAAGATAGCAGTGTCATTATAATGCTCCTGAATACAAATATCTGCCCTATGCTGAGCCCATGAATAAATAATTGCCCCTCACTATATTCCCTGCACAAAATATGACCCACACACTGTCCCTCTTATGGTACCTGCTCTCCACACTGCCCTCTTCTTTCCATACTTGGCCCCCTCTTCACACTGTCCT
Organism: Phyllobates terribilis; assembly: GCF_046119375.1. Taxonomy (NCBI): domain Eukaryota; kingdom Metazoa; phylum Chordata; class Amphibia; order Anura; family Dendrobatidae; genus Phyllobates; species Phyllobates terribilis. The sequence goes on from NW_027362762.1 coordinate 147,409,489, forward strand.
CACACTGTGTCCCCCCTATAGGGCCCAGTCTCTATACTGTGCCCCCTCATCACATTCCCCCTCCTTAGCATACTGTTCCCCTCCTGACTGTGACCTTACACTGTACCCCTATGCCATCGCCCACCCACTACTCAGTCTCTATTCTGTGCCCACTCACATTTTCTCCTCACACTATTCCCCTCAATAGTCTCCTTACACGCCCCCTCCTAGATACGCCCCTGCATCCTCTATATACTACACCGCACTTGACCCATCCTCTATATACTACACCACAAAGGACACATCCTCTATATACTACACCGCAGGGGACCCATCCTCTATATACTACACCGCACGGGACCCATCTTCTATATACTACACCACACAGGACCCACCCTCTATATACTACACCGCATGGGACCCATCCTCTATATACTACACCACACATCCTCTATATACTACACCGCAGGGGACCCATCCTCTATATACTACACCGCACTTGACCCATCCTCTATATACTACACCGCATGGGACCCATCCTCAATATACTACACCGCACGGGACCCATCCTCTATATACTACACCACACATCCTCTATATACTACACCGCACGGGACCCATCCATGGGCGTACCCAGGATCAAAACTAGGGGGGGGCAAGCCATGGTCGTTCAGGTTGTAAAATTTTAAAACGAAAAAGGTGAATGAAATTAAAATTTTAAGAAAATTATATGTAATTATAGAAGTGCTTTATTAGTTATTACAATTATTTGCTTGCAAAAAATTTTGATTTTTATTCTAATTACATGTCTTATACTAATATCATTTTTCTTGGGTTTGAAGAAAACTTGTTCAAAAATTTAGTTTCAATCCAGTCCTGATTTTCCTTGAAGAATTTGCGATGGACGCTCATCAAACACAATCCAGTCAGTCTGTCCTCTCCCATTGTACTTCTGAGCCAGGTCTTTACCCTTCGAAGGGTACTGAAAGATCTTTCAACAATAGCTGTGGTGGACGGGAAAGCGCTTAAAATGAAGAGTGCGTGCCTTGTTGCAGGGAAAAAAATATTAGCCTCCTCAAAAAGTGCAGCCACTTCAATGTCTTTAACCATCTGTCCTTTCTCCAGGTCCGGACCGGTTCCTACTCCCAAGGCCCAGGCCCTTCCAAATTTCAATAATTACACAGTGAGTGAGTGTATTGTGTAATTTACACTGGCTGGCTGCCACAGTCACTGGCAGCCGGCCCACAGTAACAGGAGAAGTGCTCCACTCCGGAGGGATTCTCAGAGACAGGAAACAGGGGAGGCAGGCAGCGTGCTACGTCAGCACGCCTCAGGAGTCAGGACCCTGATCAGGTGACATGCGGTGTGCTGTGTCACTCAGCGTGCGTTAAAGGTAATCCCGGCCGGACCCCATGCAGTGACACTACGCTGTTCCGGCCGCCGGGTGCAGAGCAGGGCAGTCACCTGCGGCCGGCCGCAGAGGGAACTTTCGCTGGCCGCGACCGCCAGTGTTCTAAGTGTGTGTGTGGCAGGGCCGGCTCCAGGTTTTTGTGGGCCCCAGGCGAAAGAGTGTCAGTGGGCCCCTTTAATACATACCACGATTCATGATGCACAGACACCGAAGAGAAATATATATATATAGTACAATGCAAATATTTCACTTCTTACATTCATGAGTGATATCTATTGTAAATTCCATAATAGCTCAGAAACCAGCGAATCACTCCACACAGTATACTGGCACCCATAAAATAATAATAATAATAATCTTTATTTTTTATATAGCGCTAACATATTCCCCAGCGCTTTACATACATTATCGTCGCTGTCCCCATCGGGGCTCACAATCTAGATTCCCTATCAGTATGTCTTTGGAGTGTGGGAGGAAACCGGAGAACCTGGAGGAAACCCACGCAAACACAGGGAGAACAAACAAACTCCTTGCAGATGTTGTCCTTGGTAGGATTTGAACCCAGGATCCCAGCGCTGCAAGGCTGCAGTGCTAACCTCTGCGCCACCGTGCCACTCTAAATGCTCCATACCGGATACTGACCCCCATATAACGCTCCATACAAAATACTGGCCCCCATATAACGCTCCATACAGAATACTGGCCCCCATATAACGCTCCATACAGAATACTGGCCCCCATATAACGCTCCATACAGGATACTGACCCCCATATAACGCTCCATACAGAATACTGGCCCCCATATAACGCTCCATACAGAATACTGGCCCCCATATAACGCTTCATACAGAATACTGGCCCCCATATAACGCTCCATACAGAATACTGGCCCCCATATAACGCTCCATACAGGATTATGGCCCCCATATAATGCTCCATACAGAATACTGGCCCCCATATAATGCTCCATACAGAATACTGGCCCCCATATAACGATCCATACAGGATACTGGCCCCCATATAATGCTCCATACAGAATACTGGCCCCCATAAAATGCTCCATACAGAATACTGGCCCCCATATAACGCTCCATACAGGATACTGGCCCCCATATAACGCTCCATACGGAATACTGGCCCCCATATAACGCTTCATACAGGATACTGGCCCCCATATAACGCTCCATAGAGAAAACTGGCCCCCATATAACGCTGCATACAGGATACTGGCCCCCATATAACGCTCCATACAGAATACTGGCCCCCATATAACGCTCCATGCAGGATACTTGGCCCCATATAACACTCCATGTAGGATACTGGCCCCCATATAACGCTCCATACAGAATACTGGCCCACATATAATGCTCCATGCAGGCTATTCCCCACACATAATGCCTCATACAGGCTATTCCCCTCACATAATGCCCCACGCAGGCTGTTCCCCCCACATAATGCCCCACGCAGGATGTCACCCCCCCTTATAATGCCCCATGCAGGATGTCACACACCCCACCTCCCTTATAATGCCCCATGCAGGATGTCACCCCCCCTTAAAATGCCCCATGCAGGATGTCACCCCCTCCTTATAATGCCCCATTCAGGATGTCACACCACCCTCCCTTATAATGCCCATGCAGGATGTCACCCCCCCGTTATAATGCCCCATGCAGGATGTCACCCCCCCTTATAATGCCCCATGCAGGATGTCACACACCCCTCCTCCCTTATAATGCCCCATGCAGGATGTCAGCCCCCCTTATAATGCCCCATGCAGGATGTCACACACACCCCCCTCCCTTATAATGCCCAATGCAGGATGTCACCCCCCCTCCCTTATAATGCCCCATGCAGGATGTCACCACTACCCTTATAATGCCCCATTCAGGATGTCACACCCCCCTCCCTTATAATGCCCCATGCAGGATGTCACCCCCCCTATGATGCCCCATGCAGGATGTCACCCCCCCTCCCTTATAATGCCCCATGCAGGATGTCACACCCCCCTTCCCTTATAATGCCCCATGCAGGATGTCACACACACCCCCTCCCTTATAACACCCCATGCAGGATGTCACCCCCCCATTATAATGCCCCATGCAGGATGTCACCCCCCCTTATAATGCCCCATACAGGATGTCACACACCCCCTCCCTTATAACGCTCCATGCTGGACGTAACCCCCCCCGTTATAATGCCCCATGCTGGATGTCACCCCCCCTCCTTATAATGCCCCATGCAGGATGTCACACACCCCCTCCCTTATAATGCCCCATGCAGGATGTCCCTCCCCATATAATGCCCCATGCAGGATGTCACACACACCCCATATAATGCCCCATGCAGGATGTCACACACCTCCCCTCCCATATAATGCCCCATGCAGGATGTCACACACCTCCCCTCCCATATAATGCCCCATGCAGGATGTCACACACCCCCACCTCAACCCCCTCCCTTATACTGCCACAGGCCTCCATACAATAAAAATAATTAAATCAAATACTCACCTCACGTCTCACCTGCTGCCGCTGCTCCGGACGCCAGCGTCGCCGGCCTCATCCCGCTCTGCGCTGTGACTGCTCAGGAGAGAGCGCGGTGTAAAGACGTCACTGCGCCCTCTGACCTGAGACGTCACAGTGCAGCAGCCGCGGAGGAGGCAGGAGCTCCTGCGGAGGCACGGGGAGAGGTAAGTATTGTGCCGGCTGCCGGGCCCTGAGCAAGTGGGGGTGGCGGGCGCTGACACCGCTCTCCTCAGCTCATGGGTCCCATAGCGCCTGCTCAGTGCCCTGGCCCTGGAGTCCGGCGTGCGTCACTGCTTCTAGGTGGGGGCAGCTGCCCCCCCCCCGCCCCACAGTGGGTACACCCATAGACCCATCCTCTATATACTACACCACACAGGACCCATCCTCTATATACTACACCGCACGGGACCCATTCTCTATATACTACACCACACATCCTCGATATACTACACCGCATGGGACCCATCCTCTATATACTATACTGCACGGGACCCATCCTCTATATACTACACCACACATCCTCTATATACTACACTGCATGGGACCCATCCTCTATATACTACACCACACATCCTCTATATACTACACCGCACGGGAGAGCTGACAGATCCTCTTGTTTAAAATTCTACTCCACTTCAGGGTATTTACCTGAGGGGCCCTTTGCACACTGTGTAATCCCTTATTACCTGAGGGGCCTCTCACCCTTTGTCACTCTTAATTACTTAGGGGCCCCCTTCCCCACTGTCACCCACTAATATTCTGTGGGCCCCCTTCCCATTGTGTCACCCTCCTAATGCTCTGTAGGCCCCCTTCCCACTGTGTCACTCCCCTAATGCTCTGTGGGCCCCATTCCCCACTCTGTCACCCCCCTAATGCTCTGTGGGCCCCCTTCCCCACTGTGTCACCCCACTAATGCTCTGTGGGCCCCCTTCCCCACTGTCACCCCCTAATACTCTGAGGGCCCCCTTCCCCACTGTGTCAGCCCCTACTACTCTGTGGGCCCCATTACCCACTCTCACCCACTAAAACTCTGTGGGCCCCGTTTCCCACTGTGTCACCCCTTAATACTCTGTGGGCCCCCTTTCCCACTGTGTCACCCCCTAATACACTGTAGGCCCCCTTCACCACTGTCACCCCGTAATGCTCTGTGGATCCCCTTTCCCACTGTGACACCCTCTAATACTCTGAGGGCCCCCTTCCCCACTGTGTCACCCCCTACTACTCTGAGGGCCCCCTTCCCCACTGTCACCCCCTACTACTCTGAGGGCCCCCTTCCCCACTGTCGTGTTACCCCCTAATACACTAAGGGCCCCCTTCCCCACTGTGTCACCCCCTAATACTCTGAGGGCCCCCTTCCCCACTGTGTCACCCCCTAATACTCTGAGGGCCCCTATCTCCACTGTGTCACCCCCTAATACTCTGAGGGCCCCCTTCCCCACTATGTCACCTCCTAATACTCTGAGGGCCCCCTTCCCCACTGTGTCACCCCTTACTACTCTGAGGGCCCCCTTCCCCACTATATCACCCCCTAATTCTCTGAGGGCCCCCTTCCCCATTGTCACCCACTAATTCTCTGTGGGCCCCTTTCCCACTGTGTTACCCCCTAATGCTCTGTGGGCCCCCTTCCCCACTGTGTCATCCCCTAATACTCTGAGGACCCCCTTCTCCAGTCACCCACTAACATTCTGTGGGCACCCTTTCCCATTTTGTCACCCCCTAAAATTCTGTGGGCCTCCTTTCCCACTGTGTCACCCCCTACTACTCTGATGGCCCCCTTCCCCTCTGTCAACGAGTAATATTCTGTGGGCCTCCTTTCCCACTGTGTCACCCCCTAATACTCTGTGGGCCCTCTTTCTCACTGTGTCACGCCCTACTACTCTGTGGGCCCTCTTTCCCACTGTGTCAACCCCTAATGCTCTGAAGGACCCTTTCCCACTGTGTCACCCCCTAATACTCTGAGGGCCCCCTCCCCACTGTGTCACCCCCTACTACTCTGAGGGCCCCCTTCCCCACTGTGTCACCCCTACTACTCTGAGGGCCCCCTTCCCCACTGTCGTGTCACCCCCTAATACACTGAGGGCCCCCTTCCCCACTGTGTCACCCCCTAATACTCTGTGGGCCCCTTTCCCACTATGTCACCCTCTAATGCTCTGTGGTCCCCCTTCCCCACTGTGTCACCCCCTAAAACTCTGAGGGCCCCCTTCCCCAATGTGTCACCCCCTAATAATCTGAGGGCCCCCATCCCCACTGTGTCACCCCCTAATACTCTGAGGGCCCCCTTCCCCACTGTGTCACCCCTTACTACTCTGGGGGCCCCCTTCCCCACTGTCACCCACTAATATTCTGTGGGCCCCTTTCCAACTGTGTCACCCACTAATACACTGAGGGCCCCCTTCCCCACTGTGTCACCCCCTAATTCTCTGAGGGCCCCCTTCCCCATTGTCACCCACTAATTCTCTGTGGGCCCCTTTCCCACTGTGTTACCCCCTAATGCTCTGTGGGCCCCCTTCCACACTGTGTCATTCCCTAATACTCTGAGGACCCCCTTCCCCAGTCACCCACTAATATTCTGTAGGCCCCCTTTCCCACTTTGTCACCCCCTAAAACTCTGTGGGCCCCCTTTCCCACTGTCAACGACTAATATTCTTTGGGCCTCCTTTCCCACTGTGTCACCACCTAATACTCTGTGGGCCCTCTTTCCCACTGTGTCACCCCCTACTACTCTGTGGGCCCCCTTCCCCACTGTCGTGTTACCCCCTAATACACTAAGGGCCCCCTTCCCCACTGTGTCACCCCCTAATACTCTGATGGCCCCCTTCCCCACTGTGTCACCCACTAATTCTCTGTGGGCCCCTTTCCCACTGTGTTACCCCCTAATGCTCTGTGGGCCCCCTTCCCCACTGTGTCATCCCCTAATACTCTGAGGACCCCCTTCTCCAGTCACCCACTAACATTCTGTGGGCCCCCTTTCCCATTTTGTCACCCCCTAAAATTCTGTGGGCCTCCTTTCCCACTGTGTCACCCCCTACTACTCTGATGGCCCCCTTCCCCTCTGTCAATGACTAATATTCTGTGGGCCTCCTTTCCCACTGTGTCACCCCCTAATACTCTGTGGGCCCTCTTTCCCACTGTGTCACGCCCTACTACTCTGTGGGCCCTCTTTCCCACTGTGTCACCCCCTAATGCTCTGAGGGACCCTTTCCCACTGTGTCACCCCCTAATACTCTGTGGGCCCCCTTTCCCGCTGTCACCCCCTAATACTCTGAGGGCCCCCTCCCCACTGTGTCACCCCCTACTACTCTGAGGGCCCCCTTCCCCACTGTGTCACCCCTACTACTCTGAGGGCCCCCTTCCCCACTGTCGTGTCACCCCCTAATACACTGAGGGCCCCCATCCCCACTGTGTCACCCCCTAATACTCTGTGGGCCCCTTTCCCACTATGTCACCCTCTAATGCTCTGAGGGCCCCCTTCCCCAATGTGTTACCCCCTAATACTCTGAGGGCCCCCATCCCCACTGTGTCACCCCCTAATACTCTGAGGGCCCCCTTCCCCACTGTGTCACCCCTTACTACTCTGGGGGCCCCCTTCCCCACTGTAACCCACTAATATTCTGTGGGCCCCTTTCCAACTGTGTCACCCACTAATACACTGAGGGCCCCCTTCCCCACTGTGTCACCCCCTAATTCTCTGAGGGCCCCCTTCCCCATTGTCACCCACTAATTCTCTGTGGGCCCCTTTCCCACTGTGTTACCCCCTAATGCTCTGTGGGCCCCCTTCCACACTGTGTCATTCCCTAATACTCTGAGGACCCCCTTCCCCAGTCACCCACTAATATTCTGTAGGCCCCCTTTCCCACTTTGTCACCCCCTAAAACTCTGTGGGCCCCCTTTCCCACTGTCAACGACTAATATTCTTTGGGCCTCCTTTCCCACTGTGTCACCACCTAATACTCTGTGGGCCCTCTTTCCCACTGTGTCACCCCCTACTACTCTGTGGGCCCTCTTCCCCACTGTGTCATCCCCTAATACTCTGAGGACCCCCTTCCCCAGTCACCCACTAATACTCTGTGGGCCCCCTTCCCCACTGTCACCCCCTAATACTCTGAGGACCCCTTTCCCCACAGTGTCACCCCCTAGTAGCCTGGGGGCTTCCACCCCTAACTGCATGAGACAATTAAATGACAGTGTTGAGGCTGGAGAACTAGTTATAAGAAATGTACTCACACTGACTCACTCCAGGTCTCCAGCAGGAAGCCCTCTCTCTCCTTCTCTCTCTCTCTCTCTCTCCTTCTCTCTCTCTCTCCTTCTCTCTCTCTCTCTCCTTCTCTCTCTCTCTCTCTCTCTCTCTCTCTCTCCCTCTCTCTCTCTCTCTCTCTCTCTCTGCTTCTCCATCACAAAAACATACCGGGCATGGCGCTTGACCAATCAGCACAGCTCTTTTGTGAGGACCCACAAGCAAAACTAATGCTGATTAGCTGCACTGAAACTCTGCAAGCAATCAGTGTTAGATTAAAAAAAAGGGAAAGGGAAAAAAGGAGAGAAGGTGTGCAATTCAATATATTTTAATCAAGTGATAATATATAATTTTCACAGCATATTTCTGGAGCCAGAAAGATAGATACAAAAAGAGGTCAATGCATGTTACATACAATCATACACTTAATGATATACAGTCATTAGTCCACAGGTTATGGTAGTAAACAAAGTAATATAAATAATGTCAGTCCATATCAATTATGTATTAGAATGATCACAAATGACCATATCTGTCTACAAACCACAGAGATTGTAAAACATGAAACCACAAATTTACATCACATAAGACATAATGGTACACATGCAAAGTGTGGTTTAAGGGTACCCTGCCTAACTTGAGTAAAGTGCAGCGCCATGCATGGACCCCACAGTGGAAGAATCCCCCGCTTACAAACCCCAACGTACGTTTCCTCTTTGAGTTATAGCTTTATCAGGGGGGAATATGATGAGCCCCAAGCCACAGCCTCTTTATATACCTTGTGGCATTGTAAAATGCCATATGCCAGACTCTCTATAGCGCTACACCGCTTCCTGTCTCTCACCTCCGAACCGGAAGTACAACTGCGTCACCGCGGCAGGAAGTGCGCGCACGTCCAGGAGCAGGGACGCGTCACCATGACTCCCGGACATGCGCACTCGCGGTCCTAGACGCTGTGTCTCTCAGAGGAGGGAGGGGGAATAGAGGGAGCGCAAGTGACGGCAGATCATTAGAACAGGGGTAGGTATTAACTCCTAATGGGCCAAAGTGGACATATGAGCACAGAAGGAAAATCATTAACAATGCAAAGCTATACCACATATATCAACCCAGAAAACCTTTTACAAGAATAATTAATATGTGAAAGTGCGGCCACAATTACAATTATCCTGACTGTAATAAAAGTCACACTTTTTCAGCCCATGCCAATTTCGTCCGGAGGATGGTGTCCATTCACATCAGATCGTACCGAAGACTAGAGGGGGCTACATCAAAAAAACAACAGATTTAATTCTTTAAAAAAAAAAAAAATTCTAAAAAATATATATTTAAAATGTAATGTAGGTACATAACACAGAAGACACTGGGAACGATGTTCACAAAAAAGGGGCAAAACTAAGGGATTCATTCAAACCCCCAAGGGTCATCGTCCCCAGGGTTACAATCCAGCGCGTTTCACGCTGGGCAAGGACCCTTCTAATATTGCCTCCGCGGATCCCACCATGGACGACCTCAATCCCCCTAACCTTAAGGGAAGCAGGGTCGCAATCATGGTGGGTCCTAAAATGGCGGGGCAATGTTTTCAATAAAGAAGGGTCCTCCACCATCCGGGCAGCAGCAATGTCCCTCACATGCTCCCTCACACATCTGCGCAACTCTCTTGATGTCAGACCAACATATATGAGTTGGCACCCGCAGGTGGCATAATACACCACATTGCAGGTGCCACAATTCACATATTCCTTAATAATGTTTTAGTACTGTACGCCGACATGAATGAGGCAATGCGGAGGACATTGCTGCACGCCAGACAATTCCCACACTGAAAGCATTCGCTCAAAGATCGAGTAGATCCAAACAAAGATGGTGTTTAGGGAGCATAATGACTCCGAACAAGTATGTTGCGCAGATTTCTAGATCTGCGAGCTGTCATTAATGGATAATCCACCAGTGAATCCCTTAAATGAGGGTCAGTCTGGAGGACAGGCCAATGACGCTTTAAAATGGACATGATGCTCTCCCACTCATGGTTGTAGGTGGTAATAAATCTGACCTTAGACTGATTAGAGGTCATACCCCTGGTCACCTTAGTACGAAGCAATTCAGTGCGAGAAGTGTGCTTTGCTCTAAGGTACCCTGTCTTGATACTCCGGTTGCTGTAACCTCTCTCTCTGAAGCGCGATGCCAAACACAGACACACAACAGCTGATCGGAAGACAGCAGCGCTCCATCAGCACAGAGTCAGCTGTGACCATGTTGACTCTGTACCAGTAAGAGTGCACTGCTCTCTGAGGAGCAGTGCGTGCCATAAAGATCAGTATTGAAGCCGGCAGGCCATGAGAAGGAGTTGCACTTCACATTGCTCCGATGAGCAGTGCAGCCGGGTACAGAATGAAATGTTCACCCCTCTCTAAGGAGCGTGCACGTGGACGAGATACAGGAGCAGATAGGCACAGTTAATGTGAAGGCGCTGCGCTTGACAAATGAGAAGTGCTGTAGGTGGGCGTGTCCTGGATGGGCGGGCCCACCAGAGGATTCTCCGGTTATCCGGTGGGCCAGTCCAACCCTGCCTATCAGTATGTCTTTGGAGTGTGGGAGGAAACCGGAGAACCCAGAGGAAACCCACGCAAAGATGGGGAGAACATACAAACTCCTTAAAGATGTTGTCCTTGGTGCAATTTGAACCCAGGACCACGGGCAGCATTTATACTACTTAGCAACATGACCTTGTTTCCTTTGTTCGTCATGAAAATTGTATTTAGATTTTTTTTTTCTGCCATCAGAGACCATGATTTTCTGTGATTATGGATGGACGGTCACACCAGAGGAATACTTCCTGGGTTTAATGGGTTACTAACAAAATCAAAATAAGAAGTCCGTTTTCTGTACATACAGAATTAATAATAATCTGTGCCAATACAACCTAGTTCTACATCTGCACTGATTTGCAGCTATCCCCTCCCTAATGATGATCCCACATGACTCTCTTTACCCTACTTATCCATCCTCCAGTAGTTCTAATGCTGTTGGACGATTGTGCTCAGATGCACCTGACTCGCCTCCTGGGCCGTGGGGTACCCGGGAACGGGCTTCTGTACGATGCTGGGGGTAGTAGTGGCAACCCGATCCCGTGGCTCAGGGTGGTCAGACCAAATTGTGACAGTCTATTTATAGATTTATGAATGTCCGACTACGCCACCCGTGGATTGCGGTCAGAGATAACCGCCGCTGCGAGGCAGACCGCTGAGGCTGGTGTTGGTGTGCAGCACAGGGGTAGGATAACTCCCCACGGGAAGAGTGTAGCCTCAGGGCAGTGTATATGGATGCTGGGGGTGATAGTGGCGGCCGCAATAGTAAAAGTTCAGAGCCTGTTTCCAACAGTTCTGGGTCTTTATTGTAGATGTTACTAATGACCCAACAGTAGTACCGGGTAGGAATGGGCCTGGGTATCGGAGAGCATTCGGGGGAGCCCCACCAGTCAGGGTGAGTGTGTAGGCCTACCGTTTTCTGTATGCTCTTGCTGACTATCCCCCTTTTCGTGGTGTAATAGCCCATGTCCCTGAGCTGGCCGTGTACTTCTCGCCTGTATGGCTTGCGACTCGGGCCTTGGGTACCTTTTGCTTTCTCCTGCTGTACTGGTCCCTCTGTGTGGCGGAGCCTCCAGCCTTCTTAGGCCAAGGGACCTGAAATCCCTCGCGGGTTGGTTCTCTGCTGCTGGGCTTGCAACCCTGACAGCCTCGGACCCCAATGTCCGGTTGTGTGCTTCTCTCAGCCAGGACCGGCTCTCGTCGCCTCTGTCCCTGGCTTGCAGTTTCTCCTCTGCCTCACGGACTCCTCAGCCGCTGCTGACCTGTCCCTCTTCTCTGAGAACCCTTCTGGACACATCAGAAGTGGGTTCTGGTCTCTCTAACCCTGCCCCAGTTCCAGCTTTTATAGGGGCTGCCAGCTCACCCTACTGGCCTGGGACAGGAGATGTTGCATGCTAATTGTCCCTGACCAGGGAACCTCCCTCCTGCTCTCAGACACAGCCTTTAATATTTGTGGCATCCAGGCCTGGGGTGACACACATCTAATGACCCTGTCTAATAAATCATCTGACGGCTGGGTTGTAGCACAGTTCAGCTATGCTATGCTGAAGAACCCACTGATGCCATCCGAATTTGTACCTTATGATGCTGTCTAGTTTATGAAAAACAAGTGCAGATATGACCCTTTCTCATAAAGTATCCCCCAGACCATCTGACGGCATCATCATTGCCCTGAAAGCTGTGTTGTAGCACAGCTCTGCTGTTCTATGCTCAGCTCTGCTATACATGCAGGGGAGATCATGATCATAGCTCTATAGATCCGCATGAGCCAATTAAATGTTTTGTAAATAGTAATGAATTGGTCAGATAGTGGTCACCTCATCCATATAAATAAAAACTTTACTGGAATCACACATGAAAAGAACAAATACAAGTTTATGGGTCCATGAAAATCACAGAACGCACATGGATGGCATCAGTGTGGAGTCCGTGTTGTGTCTGTGATTAACTTTGGCTGCAGATCCACATGGAGTTGTCCTGCGGTGCAGATTTTAAATGTGCGACATCTGAATTAAACTGCAGCGTTTCGCTGTGGATTTCACCCATTGCTTTACATAGGATGAATTCCATTGCAAAATTCTGAGCAAATGTGCATGTTAACCATGTGCTTTTTGCCACACATTTTGCCCAAGATTAGCAGCAGGGATTTTTTTTTAATGCAAAATTTAGCTTTTTTTCACTGATTTGCTACACCTGTAATTTTTCCCCGCTTTCTAGTACACCATATGATAAAATGAAAGGTGTCATTCAAAAGTGCAACTTGTACCACAAAAAAAACAAGTTGTGACACAGCTATATCGATGGAAAAATAAAGTTATGGCTCTTGGAAGCAAAGGAGGTAAAAACAAAAGGGCAAAAATGGAAAATTGCCAAGTCCGGAAGGGGTTAAACGGCACATTTTCACAGTGAATGCAAAAAAACAAAGTAATGCAGCCACATGTACAGCAGCGTGTGACGTCATCCAGTCTACGGAGCATGCAAGTCCCGGTCCTTACGCGTTTCAGAAAACTCGGTTTCCTTCATCACAGGAAACTGTTAACAGTTAACTTTTTGCGTTCAGGCACGCCACCGGCTGGAGCTGCCTGTTCCCTACACTGCAGCTCTACGTGCATCTTTTTTTCCTGCTCTTCTTTCAAGCGGATGCAACAAAGAACTTTGCTGGACTGCATAGGTAAATAGGGTAATTATCTACTCCATTAGTGTATTGTGCTTATCACTATGTTTCTTCAGTGTTTAACATGTAACTGGATACACATTGATACATATGCTATAATAGCAGGGTGGGCAAATTAGGCTGATCTCCTAACTTCAATTTTTTCCAATTTTTTCTAAATGATCTTTTGCAGCCAGGTTAGTCACCTGCCCCAAAGCTTGCTATTCGGTGTACAATGCACATATACAATCTCTTTTCTTGTTTTTACTGTTTTTATTGGTGTTCATTTACATGTATACTTATTGTGCTGTTGATGTATACATGAAGTTTTTTGAAATTTAGCACACTTGTTGTGTGTCCTATGTGCTTATGGTTTCTTAAACACATCGAAAGCAGACAAAACAGGTTTTCTATAAAAACGACACAAAGCAGCCCAGTAAGTGATACTGTTCCCATGCGCTTGGTTCTGAACACTACTCTCATCATGGTTCCATGCCTGCGCTGCGTTCAGCACCAGCAGGGACTATGATGAGGGTAGTGGTAGTCTGCTCACGCAGTGTCCTCACCTGTAAAAAAAATAATAAAGTAATAAAATCCATGCACTCACTTCTCCTAGGTGTCCCCCACTGTATTCCATGTGACTACTGGACTAGGTGGACCTCCACAATATTAAAGGGGGTTACCCACAAAGTTCATTTTTAATTAATGGATCTTAATTTCTGCTATCTTTTTAAGTTTCCCATGATGATGATATAAATGTTCCCCTGCTGTGACCATGCTGCAGCTGTGATCCCATGCTGTCCTGTACACTTTTTTTTTTAATACATCCAATTGTGGAACATATTGATCCAAGATCTATTAATTGAAATGAGCTTGGTTCATGGGACAATCTCAAGACTTGGGCTGCATGGTGATACTTAACTGTGATCTGGGTCTTGCTGCCAAAAATCTCTGCCAATACTAGCATATTACTACCTTTTTTTTTGTTGTGGCCAAAGTCGCCTTGTAGCCCCAGCAGGCAATTGCTGGCCCATTCACAGGATGCTGGGCCACACAACACCTTACCATATCACAACTTAGTGGCTAAAGTCTTTTAAAATAGTCGGTTATGTACTGTGCAATTAGAGCAGGTGTCTGGTAGTTACATGGATGTACAGTGGGTACGGAAAGTATTCAGACCCCTTTACATTTTTCACACTTTATTTCATTGCAGCCATTTGGTAAATTCTAAAGAGTTCAGTTTTTTTGCTCTCATTAATGTACACTCTGCACCCTATCTTGACTGAAAAAAAACCCAGAAATGTAGAAGTTTTTGCAAATTTATTAAAAAAGATAAACTTAAATATCACATGGTCATAAGTATTCAGACCCTTTGCTCAGACACTCATATTTTAGTCACATGCTGTCCATTTCCTTGTGATCCTCCTTGAGATGGTTCTACTCCTTCATTGGAGTCTAGCTGTGTTTAATTAAACTGATAGGACTTGATTTGGAAAGGCACACACCTGTCTATATAAGACCTCACAGCTCACAGTGCATGTCAGACCAAATGAGAATCATGAGCTCAAAAGGAACTGCCCAAGGAGCTCAGAGACAAAATTGTGGCAAGGCACAGATCTGGCCAAGGTTACAAAAGAATTTCTGCTGTACTCAAGGATCCTAAGAGCACAGTGGCCTCCATAATCCTTAAATGGAAGACGTTTGGGACCACCAGAAGACTTCCTAGACCTGGCTGACCAGCCAAACTGAGCAATTGTGGGAGAAGAGCTTTGGTGAGAGGTAAAGAACCCCAAAATCACTGTGGCTGAGCTCCAGAGATGCAGTAGGGAGATGGGAGAAAGTTCCACAAAGTCAACTCTCACTGCAGCCCTCCACCAGTCGGGCCTTTATGGCAGAGTGGCTCGACGGAAGCCTCTCCTCAGTGCAAGACATATGAAAGCCGGCATAGAGTTTGCTCAAAAACACATGAAGGACTCCCAGACTATGAGAAATAAGATTCTCTGGTCTGATGAGATGAAGATAGAACTTTTTGGTGATAATTCTAAGCGGTATGTGTGGAGAAAACCAGCACTGCTCATCACCTGCCAATACAATCCCAACAGTGAAACATGGTGGTGGCAGCATCATGCTATGGGGGGTGTTTTTCAGCTGCCGGGACAGGATGACTGGTTGCAATTGAAAGAAACTTTTTTTTTTAATGAAGTGACAGCATTTTAACTAAAATTTTGTTTTCCCGCTGTTAAACCTGCTGATACAGATTTTAGTTTCATAAGTTTGTCCTGTTACCGATATATTTTGTTTTTATTTAAGTCACAGTGTAGAGAGTGGGGTATTAAAGGCATTTCAATTTAGTTCTGTAATGTCAGGAATTTTTCAGAAAACAAATAAAGATGGACTGAAATCTGGTGTCATTTTTCTTCTATATTGAACACTTGCAATGTTTAATAAGCCCCCACAAAGCCAGGGGCGGACATACCGCCCCGGCCCGAAGGTGGAGAGGGGCCCTTGCAGGCAGGAGCATGTGAGAGTGTGAAATGTGATAACAGCAGGAGAGCACTAGGACCCTGTGACTTTTGCCTGGCTGAGCTCAGAGGAGGGGCAGTGCAAGAAACTCTATGTGTTCTAAGAGTGTCTGAGGTGTGAGAGGCTAGACAGGAAGTCTGTGAGAACGGAGCTGCAGGAAGATGCTGTCTTTACACGCTTCCCTGTGGAGTTTGTTTACCCCTTTCTCTCTTTAAGAACAAGTGCTGAGCTGGGGAAAGCTGTGTGGCTCTGTGGAGTTTTGTCGAAGTCCATGCTGAGTGAATTAGAGACTTTGTGCTGGAGGAGTCACGTGTCGAGTGATAAAGGAAGGGACTGAGGAATCCATTTCTGTGACGGAGCACATGGTTGGTGTACTGAATAAGAGTGAGAGACTTCGGGAGGAAAGAAGGTTTCTGGTGCCATTTCTACTGAGAGGATATTGACAAGCCTTTGTGAAGAGATCTTCCCAGACCTTAATCTGAGGCTACAGGACTAAAGTCCCCGGCGTGTGGGCTCGGCATCGGCCGACAAGACAAGGAATTTTTGCTGTTTTTGTGAACTTTGTTTTTGTTTTGGCGCCAAAGTTTTCCGGGACTAGCTGCAGCCACCGTGATTCACAGGTCTGTGATAGACTGCATCTGAGGTTAACAGTACCATAATTTTAAGATACCTGGGTATCCTGATAATAAGGGTATAAGAGCAATTGATATAGTTTCGTGCATTATTATTGTTAATAGTGGTAGGATTGTATTCAGTGTGCCATCTCAGGGGGTCCCCATATACCGCCCTCACTAGACTGACTTTGTGTTTAGGTAAAATTGTTCCAGATCACTAGAATAATTCACATAAACTGGAAACCTTGAGATTGGCACATTGATTTCAGCTCTTGCTGATTGTGTGTATCTAGTAGAGGTAGTGTCCCAGGCAGAACCTTAGACTGATTCATTCAATACTGAATTTTAGTCTAATCCCTGTTTTAGTAAAGAAAGTGTTGTTTATTTCTGTCTCTGTCTCAGTTTGTGACTCACTGGATCTCTCTCAGACCCCCGGTCATTAACAAGCGTACTGCCCATAAGGGCAGACAACGCAGCCATTCAGTCAATATTATGGGCAGAAGAGGGGCCCTATGTCAAGCAGCACCGGGCCCCTTTCACTCCTGCCCCTAATCATTCTGACCCCGGGGAGAGAGCGGAGCACACGGCGCAGAGAGCAGGGCTACAAACAGGGGGCGTGTCCTGCAGGGAGAGAGACGCTGGCCAATGAACGCTTTCCTCATCAGACTGAGGAGAGCGCTCATTGGCTGCAGCCTCTGGCTCCTGCACGGCGCCCAATAGTAAGTGTTCACCTCACCTGCAGTCAGGGTCCCCGGGCTGCACAGCACACAGAGGCCATAGTGGAGGAAGAGCAGGAGTGACTGTGCTTCTGCTGCTCCCTCCGGTCCTTCCAGCAGTAGCTGCTGACAGAGAAGAGGTGGGAGATTAGGCTCACTGCACAGGACAGCACAGCAGCAGGGGCTGATGTCAGTATACTGTGTCCCCATCCCCCACAGTGGTGTCTGAAGCCCTCTCCACTTCATCTCTGAGCTATGTGGCAGAACTCATGCACAGCTCACATCTGAACACCTGGTATCATAGATTAGTGCATGTATGTATAGGTGTGTGTGTATACATGTGTGTCTATATCTGTGTCTATATTACTGTGTGTATACATGTGTGTCTATATAACTGTGTGTATACGTGTGTGTGTGTATATATATGTGTGTGTATGTACTGTATATGTATATATGTGTATCAATGCAGTATATGTATGTACGGTGTATGGTATATGTGTATGTATGGTATATATGTGTATAGATATATGTATGTACGGTATACGTGTGTGTGTATGTACAGTGTGTGTGTATGTACAGTATATGTATGTGTGTGTTTATGTATATGTTTGTGTGTGTGAACATATTTGTTTTCAGTTCATGTATTATACTGTGATTGTAAAGAATAGAAGAATAAACCTGGCTCTTTAAAGGGTTATTCACCAAATAATCAAGGTATCCTCAATCCATCGCATCGGGAATAACTTGCTGGTCACTGGGGATTGGACCACTGGGCCCCCCAGAGATTCTGGGAACAGAGCTCTGCAGTGTCGTCCTGAATGGAGCAGAGTTGTGCCTGTTTGGCCTCTGCTCTATTCATTATCTATGAGCTGCTGAGCGCTGCGCTCGGTTATTTCCATCAGCTCCATAGACAATGAATAAAGTAGATACCAGATGATACAGATACCAGACATATAATATATACATGGTTGGAATTTGCCGGTCCCAGCCATTATCACGTAACCATGAGGATGCGCTTTTCACACTTGCTGTCATGTGTCAACTAGAGAGTCTCAGCCATATCTTGCAATTTTCTATTCACCAACATAGCTGACACTCTAGTTGTCACCTGACTGCAAGTCTGACTGTGCTGGAACCAGCAGAACCGAATCTTTATCTTTACTGATATATATATATATATATATATATATATATATATATATATAATTTGTCTCCATGTCAGTGAAAATATATATTTTTAGAGGTGTGGAGGGGCCCATTTACTATGGAGCCCTGTGATTTCTATGCACACCCCTGCTTACAGGGCGGCAATAATGACGGTATCCTGGCTTGTTGCTCGGAGCCCGAGGCTTCGGGGGTCTCACGGCATGATTTCCCTGATCTTAGGCGGCATCCTAGGCAGCAAGGGGGACCCAGGCACATTTCTTGCACAGGGGCCCCAAGCTGTCAATGTCCACCAGGGGCGGACTCAGACTGTAGTAGGCCCCTGTGCAAGAAATTTTTGCCCCCCCCTGCCCTTCATAGGGCAACAAAGTTATGTAAACATAACCCCCCCATGTGCATCTCTCACACCCACATGTGCATCTCTCATCCCCCCATGTGCAGCTCATCCCCCCATGCATCTTTCACGCATCTTTCATCCCCCCCATGTGCAGCTCTCATCCCCCCCATGTGCAGCTCTCATCTCATCCCCCCGTGCATCTCATCCCGCCCCGTGCATCTCATCCCGCCCCGTGCATCTCATCCCGCCCCGTGCATCTCTCATCCCCCCATGTGCATCTTATCCCCTCCGTGCATCTCTCATTCCCCCATGCATCTCTGATTCCCCCCCACTCCTAGTTAATTAATTGTATTTAAAAAAAAAAAAAAAACTTGTTATACTTACCCCCATGGATCCCTGCAGAATCCTGGCGCTCATCCACGTCGCTGCCACCAGGTTCACCTTACTTCCAGCGCCGTCACATGACCGGAAGTCAGAGGAAAGCAGCGCTGAGATGTCCCGGCGCTTAACGCTCAGCATGGGGCCGGGGGCCCAGGGCCGGCTCCAGGTTTTTGTGGGCCCCGGGTGAAAAAGTCTCAGTGGGCCCCTTTAACACATACCACGATTCATGATGCACAGATACCGCAGAGAAATATATGTATAGTACAATGCAAAGATTTCACTTCTTACATAGTGATATCTATTGTAAATTCCACAATAGCTCAGAAACCAGCGAATCGCTCCACACAGTATACTGGCCCCCATAAAATGCTCCATACAGGAGACTGGCCCCCATAAAATGCTCCATACTGAATACTGGCCCCCATAAAATGCTCCTTACAGGATACTGGTCCCCATATAATACCTTATACAGAATACTGGCCCCCATATAACGCTCCATACAGAATACTGGCCCCCATATAACGCTCCATACAGAATACTGGCCCCCATATAATGCTCCATACAGAATACTGGCCCCCATAAAATGCTCCATACAGAATACTGGCCCCCACAAAATGCTCCAAACAGAATACTGGCCCCCATATAACACTCCATAAGGAATACTGGCCCCCATATAACACTCCATACAGGATTTTGGCCCCCATATAACGCTCCATACGGAATACTGGCCCCCATATAACGCGCCATACGGAATACTGGCCCCCATATAACGCTCCATACGGGATACTGGCCCCCATATAACGCTCCATACAGAATACTGGCCGCCATATAACGCTCCATGCAGGATACTGGCCCCAATATAATGCTCCATGCAGGATACTGGCCCCCATATAACGCTCCATGCAGGATACTGGCCCCCATAAAATGCTCCATACAGAATACTGGCCCCCATAAAATGCTCCATACAGGATACTGGTCCCCATATAACGCTCCATACAGAATACTGGCTCCCATATAACGCTCCATACAGGATACTGGCCCCCATATAACGCTCCATACAGAATACTGGCCCCCATATAATGCTCCATACAGAATACTGGCCCCCATAATATGCTCCATACAGAATACTGGCCCCCATAAAATGCTCCATACAGAATACTGGCCCCCATATAACGCTCCATATGGAATACTGGCCCCCATATAACACTCCATACAGGATACTGGCCCCCATATAATGCTCCATACGGAATACTGGCCCCCATATAACGCTCCATACGGAATACTGGCCCCCATATAACGCTCCATGCAGAATACTGGCCCCCATATAACGCTCCATGCAGGATACTGGCCCCCATATAACGCTCCATGCAGGATACTGACCCCCATAAAACGCTCCATACAGAATACTGGCCCCCATATAACGCTCCATGCAGGCTGTTCCCCACACATAATGCCCCACGCAGGCTGTTCCTCCCACATAATGCCCCACGCAGGCTGATCCCCCCACATAATACCCCATGCAGGCTGTTCCCCCCCCATATAGGATGTCACCCCCCTTATAATGCCCCATGCAGGATGACACCCCCCCTTCCTTATAATGCCACATTCAGGATGTCACACACCCCCCCTCCCTTATAATGCCCCATGCAGGAAATCACACACACATCCCTCCCTTATAATGCCCCATGCAGGATGTCACACCCCCCTTATAATGCCCCATGCAGGATGTCACACTCCCCCTCCCTTATAATGCCCCATGCAGGATGTCACTCCCCCCCCGTTATTATGCCGCATGCAGGATGTCACCCCCCCCTTATAATGCCCCATGCAGGACTTCACCCCCCCCCTTATAATGCCCCATGTAGGATTTCACACACCCCCACCTCACCCCCCCTCCCTTATACTGCCACAGGCCTCCATACAATAAAAAAAGAAATCCAATACTCACCTCACGTCTCACCTGCTGCCGCTGCTCCGGACTCATCAGCGTCGCCGGCCTCATCCCCCTCTGCGCTGTGACTGCTCAGGAGAGAGTGCGGTGTAAAGACGTCACCGCGCCCTCTGACCTGAGACGTCACAGTGCAGCAGCCGCGGCGGATGCAGGAGCTGCTGCGGAGGCACGGGGAAGGGTAAGTATTTTGCCGGGTGCCAGGGCCCTGAGCAAGCGGGGGGGGGAGCGGGCGCTGACACCGCTCTCCTCCGCTCACGGGTCCCATAGCACGCGGGGTGCCCGATGGTGAGGGTCCCCGCCTGCTCAGGGCCCCGGCATTTGCCCGGGTGCTGACGCCGGCCCTACGTCGGCCCCATGAGGAGACGCACAAGAGGGGGGCCCCAACGGGGCTCCGAGGGGGCCCCGACCGGCCGGGCCCCATACTGGAGTCAGGACAGTCATGCCCTGATGGCGGCCCTGCTGGAGGCTGGAGGGGCCCCCTCTCCCTCGGGGCCCCCATTCAATGAACAGGCTGCACGGGCGGTAGGTCCGCCCCTGATGTCCACCCCTGCAGAAAGCAGTGTGACTAATGTAAAAGACTGAAACGATACTAATAAAGGGTAAATGATAACAGAACTGTTAGTTTGTGGATACTAGTCACACCGACCTCCAGAATAAAAATCCTAATGTTGTCCAGCTGCTTTTTAGAGGGTACTTCAATGGATCACTTTCTGATTTGAGAATTGTAATTGCTATTAAGAATTTGTTTAGCCGGATTTCATCCCCAAGCTATGCATGTGCATCATTCACAGAAAAGTCCAGCAATACTTTGCATTTCTCAGGAACAGACTGACTATGTAGTGTTTGAATATATATGCAAAGTGCTTTAGTCGGGGGCAATCTCTCCTCAAGCCTCTTGTCACTTAGTTGCAAACAAGTAGAAGATGATGAGTTTACCACTTTGTTGTAAAATCAAATCCTGGAACCACATCAGTGGGTGCTGAATCCTGCTGGTGATCAGCAAACTATGAAATATATATTTTTTTTAAGCAAAACCATTAGTAATATCATTAAAAATGTATTAGTAATTCATTAAACAGCATTCTACATGAATAGAGAACTGAGATCACCTTGAGCTCTATTACCTGTCCGGTGATGCTTTCTCCTGCCTGACAGCTTATGTGCCGTGGTGTTGGGGCGAGGCTCTAGCTGCCTTTTAAGATCGTTCTTTAAGCATGCCTAAATAATAAGGTGCTAGTTGCACCCTTGGTATGGCTGGGTAGTTCGGTGCACTTTTCCCACCTACTTGTTTTTCATTTACTCTCCTCTGGCTCCTGTAATGTCAGTAAGTAATGTCAATCAAGGAAGAGGAGATTGTAAACAGCCCACATAAAGCATGTTTGTTTTTTGTTTTTTTACACAAGCTTTTAGTTCAAAGTAGCCTAACAAAGGCATATTGTTGGTTTTTGGCAAAGTAGTAATTTGGTAAAGTAGCTGACGGTGCCCTTTTAAAGGGAATGTGTCCACCCCCCTGGGCGATATCAGACCTCTCCTATGGACATACCGGTGATAGAAAAGTAAATCTATACTTACCTGTATGGCCATAGTAGGGGTCTGATTGCAGAGAAATCTGGTTTTATAAAGTCTGCTTTCCAGACGCTTGGCGTCCGCGTGACGCCAAGCAAACCCCTCCAATCTGCTTACTATTCCCCTAAATCGCCGCCTCTGTGCTAAATTACCATATCCCTCCCCTGTACGGCACAGGGTCCTGTGACTGCCCTGTGACAGGCCCTGCTCTGCCTACCCTGTATGGCCATAGTAGAGGTCTGATATAGAGATTCCCTTCAACCTCCACCCACAGCGGGCCAATGGTTGAACAGCTGTGTAACAAAGTCATGGGTCTTTAGCCCAAAAGGGAAGACTTTCAGATTGTTGTAACTTATTCTTAGCATAGTGCCCAAAGGCCTGATCATAATGGTTTGCTTAATGAAGTGACTGATTTGGAATCAGAGTAACTATCCAAGATGCTTCATTAAGAGAGTACACTGAAGGAAATGTGCACATGATGTCTTAAAATCGTGATCTTCTAGAAGGACAGGTAAGGGTCTCACTAAATGCTGATATGGCGGCCTGCTGTGCACTTGTGCCACAGAACCCAGAAGGGTGCATGGATGTAGTTCTCCACAAGAGGCCCTCACACATTCACACACCTCCACCCTACCACCTCAGACCAGCAGAGGGAGCCCGTTAGGGATATATAAAGGGAGGGTGGAGTCAGGCAGCTCAGTCAGAAGTTAGTTAGTCTCTCAGACACAGAGAGGGACAGAGCTCAGAGTTGAGCAGAGAGCGTGCTGACGCTCAGAGAGCAGCGAAGAGGCAGCAAGCTGGCTGCTGTGCTTAGGCAAGCTAAGGCCTACAGCACGTGTGAGGGCCCTGAGTGTGGCCGAAGGCGAGAGGAGAAGGAAGAAGTAGCGAGGGGGCAGAGGAGCATACCAGGCTCACCCCGATATATATACCGGACACCGGGTCCGCACCTACGGGGACCCTTTATACCCAGTAGGGACCACCGGAACCCCTGGAGAACTACAGGTCCCAGGTTCACCAAATGCTGGGCTAGGAGTCACGGAGGCCCCAGCGACCAGGGAGAGTGATCTTCAAGAAAAGTCCCTACCACCAAGTCAGCAGGTGCAAAGAGAGACAGTAACCAGCTAGGCCTAGCTCCAGGCAGGTCAGAAGCTTAGCGAGTAAAGCCACGGATCAGGAGTCCTATACCCGCTCACTGGGGAGAGTCCAAAAGTGCACCCTTCGTCCGGAGTACCCTGAACCGTGCCTGCACCATCACCAATAAAGGTACTGAAGCTTAGCCCCGTGTGAGTGTGCGTCTTTCCTCCGTAACCGTCCTGCCGTCTCTCCCCCGCATCTACCATCTATCCCTACACTGCCCTGGGGCTAGCTCTACCTGTGGAGAGCCATACTATCCCTGCTGCCGTAACACCAGCTCCAGAGGACTGCTCCGCAGCGGCGGCACCCTTTTGCCGCATTCCACAGGTGGCGTCACGAACTTTCCAAATCCCCAATATATAATTTCCCCTTTATACTGACCGCCCTGGGTCACGGACCGGGCCAGCCACCGTGATATCCCCCACCGGCATATGCAGAGGCCCGGCTGCCGAGTACCCCACGGCCCAGGGGGTGCGTTAGCCTTGGCGTCATGAACAGAATTCTGTGCCCGTTGCCACCGGGTACTGTGCGCCTTAAAAGACTGTAATACTCACTGTGGTGAAGGTTTCCCGCCATTCCCGAGATTTCTCGCCATTGTCCGCCATCTTCCTGTCGCCGTGCGGGAAGAAGAGGGGCGTAACCGCGGGAATCGGAGAGACGTAAACGCTGGAAGCGCGCAAAGCCCAGGACACGCCCCGCCCCTGACGTCGAATCAGAAAGTGTCAGGTCCTGGACGGAGCCCAGAGGACGCTCTGACGTCAGACGCGAGCGACGCAAGGTCCTCGAAGAAGACCGTCGCCCGCGGAGCTGCGGCCTACCTGATAAGCAGTGAAGAAGGTAGGCTCCAGTTCACTAGGGGGGCGCAACCATGGCCGACGACCAGCGAGCCACCGGAGCACCGGTTAACGCTCCTGATGCCCAACCCGCGCCCGGCGCTGCACAGGCCGGAGCGGTCGCTCCACCAGCAGGGGTCGTGACCCCATTGATACCCATGGCCCTGCCGTATATCCCTGGAGCGAAGTGGCTTCCCCAGTATAATGGCAAACCAGACACCCTGTCTGGATTCAAGAGAAAAATATGTGGTGTGCTAGACATGTATTCTATGACCGGTAAACAGAGAGCTGCTGTTGTGCTGGGACAATTGACTGGTGCTGCAGAGTGGGAAGTTGAAACCTGGCCAGTCGCAGACCAGGAATCAGTATCCATCATCTTTAAGAGACTGCAAACTGTGTTTGAAAACTGCACTGAGACGGATCTCCGGATGAGGTTCTACCACTGTGTCCAGAAACCTGAGGACAGTATCCGGGACTACGCCTGGCGCGTACAGGAAGCCCTGCGGGCCCTGAAACAGGTTAGTCCAGCCAGCATGCAAAATGAAAATAAAATGCTGACGGATCAAGGCCCTGCCTTTGAAGCCGAGCTGTTCAAAGAGTTTTGCCATTTGTACGGGTGTAAGAAGATCCGGACTACACCGTACCACCCCCAAACCAATGGGTTATGTGAAAAGATGAATAACATAGTCATCGACCTGTTGAAGACCTTACCTCTCGAAGAAAGAAACCAATGGCCGGACAAACTACCTGACCTGGTAGATTTGTACAATCACATACCTGTGAGTTCCACCAATTGTACTCCAGCGTACCTCATGAGAGCAAGACCTGGAAAGTTGCCCATGGACCTGGAGCTTGGAGTGGTCGAGCCAGAAGCAGATATGTCCACTGAAGACTGGGATGCGACTTGACAGGAACAGTACAAGAGAGTACAAGCCTGTGTCGAAGACAGTCTAAGTAGGGTGAGAGATAAGCAGGAAGCACAGAACAACAAGAGTGCACCAGCTGAACCCTTGACACCTGGAGAAGTTGTGCTGAAACGAAAGAGAAGAAGCCACAAGCTTGCCGACCAGTGGGAAAGGGAACCTTACACTGTGTTGAATTCCAGATTCGACGATAGGAAAATCTGCCTAATTAGCAAAGACGGAGGAAGAACAACTGCAACAGTATCAAGAGACCATCTGAAGTTGTGCCCAAGTCCGCTAAAGCCCCAGGAGGAAGTGCCTCTCACCGTACCGGAGGAGCCTAAAGAAGAAGTACTCCATACTGACTTAGGAGATTTCCCGGCAGATTGGCCTCAACTGGATGGAGCGGTAATAATACCTGTGCTACACTTCTACCAACAGCCAGAAGACTCTCCACTGCAAGTAAGACCTGTAAGTGCATCGGAAGAGCCTGCTCAGGAAGAATCCCCGGAAGAAGGATCACCGGTAGAAGCAGAGCCAGTAGGCCCAGTAACCAGTGTACTTGCCTGTCCCGTAGAGAGGTTAAGGCAGTCTTGCAGTCCACCAACACATAGAGCGGAAAATAGCGCAAGCATCCCCACTACTTGCATTCCAGTACTACGTATGTCATCGCGTAGCACAAAAGGCCAGACCCCTGTCAGGTATAAGGAGTAAGTTAAAAATACCTGCAGTATAAATAGTTACCCAGTAGGGTATTGCATAATGTTTATTGTATAAACTGAAATATATGTGTTTATTTAGTTACCCGTAAGGGTATATACAGTTATATGAAAAAGTTTGGGCACCCCTATTAATCTTAAGCTTAATGTTTTATAAAAATTGGTGTTTTTGCAACAGCTATTTCAGTTTGATATATGTAATAACTGTTGGACACAGTAATGTTTCTGCCTTGAAATGAGGTTTATTGTACTAACAGAAAATGTGCAATCTGCATACAAACAAAATTTGACAGGTGGGCACCTCACCAGAAAAGTGACATTAATATTTAGTAGATCCTCCTTTTGCAAAAATAACAGCCTCTAGTCGCTTCCTGTAGCTTTTAATGAGTTCCTGGATCCTGGATGAAGGTATTTTTTTTTTTCAAATTCAAGTTTTTTTTATTTTTTGTGTTGAAAAAGTACAAGATAATACAATATACATAGTAAAAGGGGTAGCGTAACTATAAATCTATGCATAACTACAGTACATTGGGGGTATACAGGGAGGGTTTTCCATCAATATCCAGATCAAGCATGTATTTTTCCATATGAAAGATAGAGAGAGAGGGAGCGGACCACGGCAGACCACCAATCAATAGAGTGTGATTATGATCATTGTTGTGACGACATCCCGGATAACTTTAGTTGGGGGCTAGATGGTAGGCATCAGAGTTTTGGAAATCCATCCAATCCCTCCAAATCACACAGTATCTATCAACATCAGCCGGTGAGATGGCAATCAGATGCTCCATCCTATTAAGGAGAGAAATCTCCGCAAACCATTCCTCCACAGTGGGTGGGTCTCTGCTTTTCCAGTGTCGTGGAATGACATTGTTAGCCGCCTGTATTAGGTAGCCTATTGACGACCTTTTATAACTACGTTTACTTATTGGTAACATTGATAAAAGGAGGGCTTCTGGCGTATTAGGGATAGTCAAACCAGTTATTTTCTCAATCATGGGAACCACCTTTGCCCAAAATGCATTTATTATAGGGCACCCCCACCATATGTGTGACATTGTCCCTTCCCCCTCCCCACATCTCCAACATCTGTCTGAGACCACTGGGTACCATCTAGAGATAATTTTGAAGGAGGTTTCCTGAGCTTTGGACCCTATTGAGGTTTATGTCTTAGGAAGAAGGATGAAGGTATTTTTGACCATTCCTCTTTAAAAAACAATTCCAGTTCAGTTAAGTTTGATGGTCGCCGAGCATGGACAGCCCTCTTCAAATGATCCCACAGATGTTCAATGATATTCAGGTCTGGGGACTGGGATGGCCATTCCAGAACATTGTAATTGTTCCTCTGCATGAATGCCTGAGTAGATTTGGAGCGGTGTTTTGGATCATTGTCTTGCTGAAAGATCCATCCCCTGCGTAACTTCAATTTTATCACTGATTTTTCAACATTATTGTTAATAATCTGCTGATACTGAGTGGAATCCATGAGTCCCTCAACTTTAACAAGATTCCCGATGCCGGCATTGGCCACACAGCCCCAAAGCATGATGGAACCTCCACCAAATTTTACTGTGGGTAGCAAGTGTTTTTCTTGGAATGCTGTGTTTTTTTTGCCGCCATGCATAACGCCTTTTTGTATGACCAAACAACTCAATCTTGGTTTCATCAGTCCACAGGACCTTCTTCGAAAAAGAAATTGGCTTCTCCAAATGTGCTTTTGCATACCTCAGCCGACTCTGTTTGTGGCGTGCTTGCAGAAACGGCTTCTTTCGCATCACTCTCCCATACAGCTTCTCCTTGTGCAAAGTGCGTTGTATAGTTGACCGATGCACAGTGACACCATCTGCAGCAAGTTGATGCTGCAGCTCTCTGGAGGTGGTCTGAGGATTGTCCTTGACTGATCTCACCATTCTTCTTCTCTGCCTTTCTGATGTTTTTCTTGGCCTGCCACTTCTGGCCTTAACAAGATCTGTCCCTGTGTTCTTCCATTTCCTTACTATGTTCCTCACAGTGGAAACTGACAGGTTAAATCTCTGAGACAGCTTTTTGTGTCCTTCCCCTGAACAACTATGTTGAATAATCTTTGTTTTCAGATCATTTGACAGTTGTTTTGAGGAGCCCATGATGCCACTCTTCAGAGGAGATTCAAACAGGAGAACAACTTGCAAGTATCCACTTTAAGTAGCTTTTCTCATGATTGCATACACCTGGCTCTGAAGTTCAAAGCTCAATGAGGTTACAAAACCAAAAAAAGTGCTTTAGTAAGTCAGTAAAAAGTAGGTAGGAGTATTTAAAACAAGAAAATAAGGGTGCCCATACTTATGCACCTGTCAAATTTTGTTTGAATGCAGATTGCACATTTTCTGTTAGTACAATAAACCTCATTTCAAGGCAGAAACATTACTGTGTCCAACAGTTATTACATATATCAAACTGAAATAGCTGTTGCAAAAACACCAATTTTAAGAAAACATTAAGCTTAAGATTAATAGGGGTGCCCAAACTTTTTCATATAACTGTATAAAGGACTCGTAGGCTGAGGACTGTGAGCAGCCCAAGAACTGTTCATGTACATAGTTGCACTCCCTGGAGTGCTCCTTAAGTGACCACTGAACAAAAACCCGTTTGGCGTGGCCGAAGACGTGGTCCAGCACCTAGATCACCTATGCCCTGCAGCCAAACCCAGGGCCTATGTTGAGGGTTTTCGGACGGGTCCCTCATGCTGCTCATCTTCACCAGTGAGATGGACACCAGTTAATGGATCTCACTGAGACTTTAAGAGGAGTGTTTTATATAAGAAAATGTATTAATGTTATTATTGTATTATAATGTTACCTGTAACGTTCAAGAAAAGTGCCTCCCATAAAGGGAAGAAATGTTACTGTTTAACCTGTTTTGAGAAACATGCTTCAGTCCAGGAGTACCGAGTTTTACTAGGGGGGGATGTGGCGCCCTGCTGTGCACTGGTGCCACAGAACCCAGAAGGGTGCATGGATGGACTTCTCCACAAGAGGCCCTCTTGTGCCGGGTGCCAGGGCCCTGAGCAAGCGGGGGGGAGCGGGCGCTGACACCGCTCTCCTCCGCTTACGGGTCCCATAGCACGCGGGGTGCCCGATGGTGAGGGCCCCCGCCTGCTCAGGGCCCCGGCATTTGCCCGGGTGCTGACGCCGGCCCTACGGGGGCCCCAAGAGGAGACGCACAAGAGGGGGGCCCCAACGGGGCTCCGAGGGGGCCCTGACCGGCCGGGCCCCATACTGGAGTCAGGACAGTCATGCCCTGATGGCGGCCCTGCTGGAGGCTGGAGGGGCCCCCTCTCCCTCGGGGCCCCCATTCAATGAACAGGCTGCACGTGCGGTAGGTCCGCCCCTGATGTCCACCCCTGCACAAAGCAGTGTGACTAATGTAAAAGACTGGAACGATACTAATAAAGGGTAAATGATAACAGAACTGTTAGGTTGTGGATACTAGTCACACCGACCTCCAGAATAAAAATCCTAATGTTGTCCAGCTGCTTTTTAGAGGGTACTTCAATGGATCACTTTCTGATTTGAGAATTGTAATTGCTATTAAGAATTTGTTTAGCCGGATTTCATCCCCAAGCTATGCATGTGCATCATTCACAGAAAAGTCCAGCAATACTTTGCACTTCTCAGGAACAGACTGACTATGTAGTGTTTGAATATATATGCAAAGTGCTTTAGTCGGGGGCAATCTCTCCTCAAGCCTCTTGTCACTTAGTTGCAAACAAGTAGAAGATGATGAGTTTACCACTTTGTTGTAAAATCAAATCCTGGAACCACATCAGTGGGTGCTGAATCCTGCTGGTGATCAGCAAACTATGAAATATATATATTTTTTTAAGCAAAACTATTAGTAATATCATTAAAAATGTATTAGTAATTCATTAAACAGCATTCTACATGAATAGAGAACTGAGATCACCTTGAGCTCTATTACCTGTCCGGTGATGCTTTCTCCTGCCTGACAGCTTATGTGCCGTGGTGTTGGGGCGAGGCTCTAGCTGCGTCTTTAAGCATGCCTAAATAATAAGGTGCTAGTTGCACCCTTGGTATGGCTGGGTAGTTCGGTGCACTTTTCCCACCTACTTGTTTTTCATTTACTCTCCTCTGGCTCCTGTAAAACCAGTAATGTCAATCAAAGAAGAGGAGATTGTAAACAGCCCACATAAAGCATGTTTGTTTTTTGTTTTTTTACACAAGCTTTTAGTTCAAAGTAGCCTAACAAAGGCATATTGTTGGTTTTTGGCAAAGTAGTAATTTGGTAAAGTAGCTGACGGTGCCCTTTTAAAGGGAATGTGTCCACCCCCCTGGGCGATATCAGACCTCTCCTATGGACATACAGGTGATAGAAAAGTAAATCTATACTTACCTGTATGGCCATAGTAGGGATCTGATTGCAGAAAAATCTGGTTTTATAAAGTCTGCTTTCCAGAGGCTTGGCGTCCGTGCAACGCCAAGCAAACCCCTCCAATCTGCTTACTATTCCCCTAAATCGCCGCCTCTGTTCTAAATTACCATATCCCCTCCCCTGCACGGCACAGGGTCCTGTGACTGCCCTGTGACAGGCCCTGCTCTGCCTACCCTGTATGGCCATAGTAGAGGTCTGATTCAGGCTGAGTTCACACGATGCGTTTTTCATGCGTTTCCGCGGCGTTTTTGCAGTTGCGTAAACGCCGCGGAAACGCATTAAAAACGCATGGTAGAAGGGCAGCAATGTTCCCCAATTGAAATCCGCATGTGCTGCGCCCATGATGCGGATTTTTCCGCAGCGTAAACACTGCGGTCAAAAATCCGCAGCATGTCAATTAATTTTGCGGAAACGCTGCTCTTTTGCCGCCATTGACTTGCATTAGACCGCATGGAATCCGCATCACTGTATATGTTGATGCGCTTTTCATGCGGTCTAATGTGCGGATGGTACCCGGGTGTGGATGAGAGGACTCTCATCCAGACCCAGGTACCATTAAAAAAAAAAGAATAAAATAAAAAATATATATATTCTCACCTTCTGACGGCCCGCGCTGCGTCCTGCTGGCTTCCCGGGCACTTCGCGGTTGAATGAAGGACCTTCGCTGACGTCAGAGTCATGTGACGGGTCACGTGACGCTGACGTCGGAAGGTCCTAAAGTCTTCACTGCCGGCAGCCGGGACCGAGCGAAGCCGGACACCGGGGGCCATCAGAGGGTAAAGTATATATTTATTTTTTGACATTCACACACTATATAAATCCATGCAGTTTGCATGGATTTATATAGTGTAAAGTTGACAAGCACTTTCCAAGTGATGCTAAAATCGCTTGGGAAGCGCTTGTCAACCCGCATGCGGAAATGAAAGTGAAGACCGCTTCATTTCCGCATGTCCCTGGCAGGAAACCGCATGTACAATCCGCATGCGTTTTTTCCTGCCAGAGAGATGCAGAAACGCTCAGGAAAAAATCCTGAGCATTTCTGCATCGTGTGCACATACCCATAGAGATTCCCTTCAACCTCCACCCACAGCGGGCCAATGGTTGAACAGCTGTGTAACAAAGTCATGGGTTTTTAGCCCAAAAGGGAAGACTTTCAGATTGTTGTAACTTATTCTTAGCATAGTGCCCAAAGGCCTGATCATAATGGTTTGCTTAATGAAGTGACTGATTTGGAATCAGAGTAACTATCCAAGATGCTTCATTAAGAGAGTACACTGAAGGAAATGTGCACATGATGTCTTAAAATCGTGATCTTCTAGAAGGACAGGTAAGGGTCTCACTAAATGCTGATATGGCGGCCTGCTGTGCACTGGTGCCACAGAACCCAGAAGGGTGCATGGATGTACTTCTCCACAAGAGGCCCTCACACATTCACACACCTCCACCCTACCACCTCAGACCAGCAGAGGGAGCCCGTTAGGGATATATAAAGGGAGGGTGGAGCCAGGCAGCTCAGTCAGAAGTTAGTTAGTCTCTCAGACACAGAGAGGGACAGAGCTCAGAGTTGAGCAGAGAGCGTGCTGACGCTCAGAGAGCAGCGAAGAGGCAGCAAGCTGGCTGCTGTGCTTAGGCAAGCCAAGGCCTACAGCACGTGTGAGGGCCCTGAGTGTGGCCGAAGGCGAGAGGAGAAGGAAGAAGTAGCGAGGGGGCAGAGGAGCATACCAGGCTCACCCCGATATATATACCGGACACCGGGTCCGCACCTACGGGGACCCTTTATACCCAGTAGGGACCACCGGAACCCCTGGAGGACTACAGGTCCCAGGTTCACCAAATGCTGGGCTAGGAGTCACGGAGGCCCCAGCGACCAGGGAGAGTGATCTCCAAGAAAAGTCCCTACCATCAAGTCAGCAGGTGCAAAGAAAGACAGTAACCAAGCTAGGCCTAGCTCCAGGCAGGTCAGGAGCTTAGCGAGTAAAGCCACGGATCAGGAGTCCTATACCCGCTCACTGGGGAGAGTTCAAAAGTGCACCCTTCGTCCGGAGTACCCTGAACCGTGCCTGCACCATCACCAGTAAAGGTACTGAAGCTTACCCCCGTGTGAGTGTCCGTCTTTCCTCCGGGACCGTCCTGCCGTCTCTCCCCTGCATCCACCATCTATCCCTACACTGCCATGGGGCTAGCTCTACCTATCCTTGCTGCCGTAACACCGGCTCCAGAGGACTGCTCCGCAGCGGCGGCACCCTTTTGCCGCATTCCACAGGTGGCGTCACAAACTTTCCAAATCCCCTATATATAATTTCCCCTTTATACTGACCGCCCTGGGTCACGGACTGGGCCAGCCACCTTGATATCCCCCACCGGCATACGCAGAGGCCTGGCTGCCGAGGACCCCACGGCCCAGGGGTCGGGTCACTGACAGTCGGCTTAAAGGGAACCTGTCACCAGATTTTTACCATGAGGCAAAACCACCACCTTTCAGGCCTGATATACAGCATTTTTTTAATGCTGTATATATGCCCCCAACCCGGCCTACAAGACAATGTTTTATTATACTCGCCTGTGGGGCGGTCTGGTTCAAGGGGTGACGCTAGTCTTTTTCCGGCGCCTACCTTCCTTTGATGCCGTCCTTTTTGCTTCGTGTGGATGACGCGTCCCTATGTCATCCAGTCTCCCCCCGGCATTGCACTCCTGCGCAGGCGAACTTCTCTGCCTTGTCGGGGCAGAGCAAAGTACTGCAGTACACATGCCCCAGGAAAGGTCAGGTTAAGTGTCATCATTGTTTGGTCAGTGTCACTTTTCACCATCAGTTTCACATGATAAATGAATGACATGGCGTCTATGCTTTGCAATGTTAATCATGGACAACACACAGTGTACAGTACACTAATATCATGCGTGTGCTGTGATTCTCACAGACCCATACACTTGTACTTTTCCTCTATGAAGCCAGTTAAAAAACAAAAGCACATCACTGATTTTTGCATGGACACAGTCTGCAAAACACAGACATGTGAACAGCTCCATAAACTATAATTCATATGTATTTTATCCATGAAACTCACAGAACAGAGGGATCTGAATGAGGCCTAAAGGATAGTATACTGAAGGTTTATGTCATAACCAGAGACTGGTTTTAATTGGATTTCTACTGTTCTTTGTGCATTATCAGATACCAGATTTAAGAATCTTCACTGTAATATGGAAGGCAATGTGTAAAAAAATACTTCTTTCTGTATATTTTTTTCTATCGAGTACTTCTCAAAGTATCAATATCACAATATTCTTATATAAAAAATGTATTGATTTATTCTTGGATTGTCCATTAAAAAGAATTATTGCAGAAGGTACAAAAAATTATTAGTTACAAAGTGATTGTCCATTTGTCCATAATTAGCTTAATAGTTGAGATTCACCCATCTTTTCCTGGGATCCTGGCTGGTAGATTGCGTTTGTCTGTGTGCAGCACGTGTGTCAAGATGACACCATGTGTCCGTTGGGCCTACATCAGCAGCTGGTTTACACACAGACCTCGTCCTGTGGAATGGCAAGAGACCCCCCAGTCTCTAACATGGGCTTTTATAGCACCTGTCATTCCGCATATGGTAGTGAACTAAAAATACACACACAAATAGCGCATGTCATCTAGAAACGATGGCTGATGCAATCTGTATGGTACAGAATAAAGAATAAAATGAATATCCATAATTAATATTTAACACAATGAAATGAACATCAAAATCAGGTTTGTCAATAATTTTTTTTTATTTCCTATATTCATTCCTATTACAAAACTTCTGTCCTGTCATAAATGTTCTATTGTACCAACACTGCCCTGAAAAGTGCCGGCAGGATTTGCCTTCTTGGTAAAGTCTCTGTCCCTGCAGACTTGGAGATCTCCAGCATTACTCCATGCAGCCATGAGGAACTTCTCTCTTTACTCCTTGGGTTTCCGTTGTCCTAGCAGGAAGTGGGCGACGTTCTCGTACATCACAAGGGTGGTACAGCAGACGGGGTCACAAGGAGGATGTTGGGGACAATTCTCTCATAGAAGCTGTGTAAAACATTTTTTTTCCTTTTAAGAAAGAAGAAACACAACTATTAACTCTTGTTTTCATCTACCACTAGGTCGGTGATAACTTGGTGGGGTGAGGGGGGGGGGCACAAGTTTGGGTAAATACGGGCTATACCTATTTCTCAGAAGTTGTAAGGGAATATATCTTTCTAGGCTTTATCTTGAGTCCATTTTCCTTGTCGCTAATTCTCAGCCACCGAGCCTGGAAAAAATAAAGTTTTAACAAATATAACAAACTTTTAAATTGGTTTTTGAAATTAAAATCTATAGGCGGCCAGCGCAATGCACTACATTCGTTTGTGGGACAGAACATGTCGTTAAAGGGTCTTTCTCATCAGTGCATTCCCAGTCCATATGCTTTATTAGAGCAGATGTCAGCAGATAATGGACAACCCCCCCCACAGGAATCCCTCCTACCATTTAAGTCATGACTACGTACCATTGCAAACAGCTGAAGAAATCTGAGGCGGACTATATACAAGAAGAGTTTTCTCATACTTTTATGCCATATCCCTAGAAGATTCCATAAGTGTCTGATAGGCGCAGATCCCAGATTTGAGACCCGCATCTGTCTCCAGACCTGGGGAACTATGAATAGAGAGATAGCAATTCTGTTTTGTGGAGGTTCCAAAAACTATCCGACGACTCGGCCTTGTGTTCGGTTATTTTTATAGACCTTGACTAGAGTGGCAGGGTACATACGAAACCAGTGCTCCATCCAATTCCTCTTGAAGCTTTTATGTGGCGGATTCAAGACCCCTGTGCTATTGATTGGAGGGTGTCTACATGGTTGAACACCCATACTAGTCTAATGTGTTTGAGATGGACAATCCTCTTAAGGAAAGTTCAGAGGAGAATACCTACTACAAAACAGCTGGTTGGGTCAGATGTGGTTTTTTGCGCCACTTGGTTTGTTGTCTCATAAGATTATGTTTAAAGTTCTTTATGGTTTGTTCATGTTGAGGCTTTGTGACTTTCGTCTGTACCGTACTGTTCCTTTATCATTTCTTTAGAAAAACATTCCATGCTGTTTGATGCAGAACTGGTGCTACTCCTCTTCATGTTAAGGCATCATTCTACCAATGTGATCGCTGGTCTGATATAACGCGGGATCATTGTTAGGATGCAGGATTTATTTCAGTTAGCTCTCTACTGGGGTCCTACTAGTGCAGGCATTGAGAACGAAGTACAAAATCAGCAGGCAAATGAGTAGTCAGAAACAAGCAGAGGTCAGGGCAGGCGGCAGTGTAAAAACATAGTCAGAAACAAGCAGAGGTCAGGACAGGCGGCAATGCAAAAACATAGTCGGAAACAAGCAGAGGTCAGGGCAGGCGGCAGTACAAAAACATAGTCGGAAACAAGCAGAGGTAACGGCAGGCGGCAGTGAAAAAACATAATCCATTGAGCAAGCCATAGTCAAAATCAGTAAATCTGTCTGAGAAGCAGCTGTGCAGAAGATGTTATGGGCACGCTGCAAACAACTTGCCACTGCATTTTCTCCTGGTTAGATATTGAGTCATGGAATCCTCTTCTCAGGAGAATGACATCCCTGATATTTGGAAGTTGGTCCTTCTCTCTCATGTAGAGCCAGCATACTTCATGTGGGCTCAGCATGGCTTGCAAGTTCTTTCTAGCAGCATTGCTGACTGGCATGTATGGTATAGGATTGTAGACTTGTTTAGCAGTCACCTTAATACGCGGTGGATAGGAGTAAGGCATACTGCGGACTTTAGGTGTTTGAGAGGAAGTTGGCATCTTCCAGGTAGATGGGCTCCCGGGCAACGGGGCTGTTGTCTGTACCTCACCTATTATTTTGGTGGGTTCCTGATGTTTCTTTATATCCACTGGCTGTGCGCTGATGTTTGCTGCAGGTTGTGGTGGTTGACTTTTCAGTCTCACATATCGGCCCGTTTTGGGTGATGGACGATATGGTGGTGGACTTTTCAGTCTCAAATATCGGCCAGTTTTTTGTTTTGGTGACCCAAACAGGCATTTAATAAATAGCACGATATGATCAAGTGCTGCCATCAGATATCCAGTAAAGCCAGTTTGCCTTTGGTGGTGTTCAGGCTTCTGGCTGTATGAGGATGTCCTGGCATGTGGGAGATGTCTCCGTGCTTGGATCTTTCCTCCAGCTACTGGGGCAGCCATTAGGCTGCCTCCCCCTCCACACACACAAAAGTGTGCGTGGATGGTAGAAAACACTCCCAAAAAAGAAATTAAGTAAAAAAAACACAAAAATATGATACAATTCGCTCTGGATTAGTGTTCAGCTCTCCTCTCTACCTCTGCTTGCCTCGCACTGACCGTTCTTGCTGAACATTCCATGACTCGTGGACAACGGAACTGTGATGTCATAAAGCCGAACATGGCAACGGGGCTAGTATAGGAAAAATAGTTATGTTATCCATGGCAGATAATCCAATATCAGCTCTCACTGCACGGATAGGGGTTAGCTACATTGGGATGAAATATATATAAATTTACTAGAGCACAAGTCTAAAGAAGTATTCCCATCTCCAAGATCCTATCCCAATCTGTAGGTGTAATAATAATAATATTAGCAAATACCTCCAATTAGAAATGTAATATAGTATTTTTCATTCGCTAGGTCTCTTACCCCATGTGCAGGCATTGCAGGACCTTAGGTATCCATGGTTACAACAACTAGCAACTAGCTAACTGACTGTGACTTTATGAGTGGACATCACCATGGATGCCTAAGGTCCTGCGATGCCTGCACATGTGGAAAGAGACATAGTGAATCAAAAATACTATACTACATTTCTAATTAGAGATATTTGCTAATATTACTATTATTACACCTACTACATATTGGGATAGGATCTTGGAAATAGGAATGCCCCTTTAATATTTTCAAACATGTATACTTATTAGCCTCGTATGTGAGCCAATGGGATCTACAGTGGATTGCAAAAGTATTAACCTCCTTAGTGAAGCAAACAACCAATAAGACAAAATAACGGAAAACTTCAGTGTGCATAACTATTCACCCTCCTAAAGTCAATACTTTGTAGCGCATCCTTTTGCAGAAATTACAGCTGCAAGTCGCTTTGGATAAGTCTCTATGAGCTTTCCACATCTTGCCACTGAAATTTTTTCCATTCCTCAAGGCAAAACTGCTCCAGCTCCTTCAAGTTAGATGATTTCCTCTGGTGAACAACAATCTTTAAATCTAACCACAAATTCTCAATTGGATTAAGGTCTGGGCTTTGACTAGGCCACTCTAAAACATACCTGTGTCCCCTTAAAGCACTGAAGTGTTGCAAATAGCAGTATGCTTTGGTTTATTGTCTTGTTGGAAGGTGAACCTCCATCCCAGTCTCAAATCACTGACATACTGAAACAGTTTTTGCTCAAGAATATCCCTGTATTTCGAACCAGTCATCTTCACCACAACTTGGACCATTTTCCCTGTCCCTCCTGCTGAAAAACATCCCCACAGCATGATGCTGCCACCACCATGTTACACTGTTGGGATGGTGTTTTGGGGGTGATGAGCTTTGTTGGTTTGGTGCCAGACATGGCATTTACCTTGGTGGCCAAAAAGTTCAATCTTGTCTCATCTGACCACAGCACCTTCCTCCATACATTTGGGGAGTCTCCCATATGTCTTTTGGCAAACTCAAAACAAGCCTTACATTTTTTTCTGTAAGTAAAGGCTTTTTTTCTGCCCACTCTTCCATAAAGTCCACCTCTGTGGAGTGTACGGCTTAGGCCAGTTGAGGAACAATCAGAGAAAAGGTATAATAGAAACAAGTGCACCAATTCTGCATTTATCCCCCACTCCTGGTTTTGGCTCCCAGTCCTGAGAAAAAATACTGACCAAATACTGATAGTGGGGTCGTGGCCTTATTGTGGTCGTATAGACTGATACTCCAGTCTCTGCTTGGGAACTCTGCAGCTCCTTCAGGGTTACTTTGGTCTCTGTGCTGCCTCTCTGATTAATGGCCTCTTTGGCCGGGCTGAGAGTTTAGATGGGCGTCCCTCTCTTGGCAGGTTTGTTGTGGTACCATATTCTTTCCATTTGATAATGGATTTGATTGTGCTCTGGATGATCATCAGAGATTGGGATATTTTTTATAACCCAACCCTGACTTGTACTTCTCAACAACTTTGCCCCTGACTTGTTTGGAGATCTCCTTGGTCTTCATGGTGTTGTTTGGTTAGTGGTACCTCTTGCTTTAGGCTATGTGCCCACGATGCAGAATTGAAGCGGAAAATTTCCACAGCGTTTCTGCATGTCCTTGCCAGTAAAAACGCATGTGGATTTTACACGCGTTTTTGCAGCGTTTTTACATGTGGATTTGACATGCGATTTTCAAATGCATTGTGAAGTCAAATCTGCATGCGGAAACGCACAAATAATGGACATGCTGCTGATTTTTCCGCAATGATAATCCGCAGTGGAAATTTCCGCAACATGTGCATAGCACATGCGGTTTATCATTGGGGACCATGG
The DNA here is from genome assembly GCF_046119375.1 of Phyllobates terribilis. Lineage (NCBI taxonomy): Eukaryota > Metazoa > Chordata > Amphibia > Anura > Dendrobatidae > Phyllobates > Phyllobates terribilis. Next base: position 147,448,705 of record NW_027362762.1, read on the forward strand.
GGCACAGATTACCAGGTGATTTTTAAGCATTTCCGCTGCGGAAATTCCGCATCAAAAACGCTTGAATAACGCATAGTGGGCACGCAGCCTAATGGTGTTGCAGGCTCTGCTCTGTGGCCTTTCAGAAAAGGTAAAGTGTATATACTGACAGACCATGAGACACTTAGACTGCACACAGGTGGACTTCCTTTTACTAAGCATGTGACTTGTGAAGATAATTGCTTGCACCAGGAATTTTTATAGGCTTTATAGGAAAAGGGGTGAATACTTGTGCACATAACAATTTTTAGTTCTTATCCCATAAATTAAATTTTTGCCTATATTCTTCTCAATTAACTTCACCAATTTAGACTATTTAGTGCTGATGCATCACACTCAAATTTAATTACAAAAATATTTAACACAGGTTGTAATGAATACTTTCACAAACCATTGTATATATTGTCCGCTCCTTCCAGGAATGTCACTTCCCGGTAACAAGGATGGCCCATGATGCACACTGTTCAGACCATTGCGGTCTACTGGATTATTTCACCTAGTTTTAGAATAAATATTGTATTTTGACCTGAACCAATAAATGGAAAATCTGTTTTAATATGTCTGCAATTCCAAAGTAACCATTGGAACATGTTCACACAGCATTTTGAATGCATTTTTAGGATTTCCTTAGAAGATTATAATAGAAAAAAAAAGTTTCAAAAAGTGCACAATTCTGCAGCATCTTTAAATGCACTTTGGACATGAGTAAAATCATATTCACTTTTTCTTAAACTGTTTGAGTAGAAAAACGCTGTGGGAAAAAATGCAGCACTTAGGAAAATGCCCTTGTATAGGCTTGTTTCCTCAGTTCGTCATGAAAATTGTATTTATAATAATAATCTTTAATGAATCTTATATAGCGCTATCATATTCCGCAGCGCTTTACATACATAATTATTATTGCTAATCTAAATTCCCTATCAGCAGCGTCGGACTGGAGCACCTTGGGCCCACCAGAGAAAAATAATTCTTGGGGCCCACCATGCAGTATATATACACGGGGCACATCCCCTTAGAGGTGTATCCAGGTCTTCTAGCACCCGGGGCAAAAATTCAGTTTTGCGCCCCCCCCCAGCACATATGCGATTTGCACACTAAGGCCACGGCCCCACTATCAGTGTTCGGTCAGTATTTTTTCTCAGGAGTGGGAGCCAAAACCAGGAGTGGGTGATAAATGCAGAATTGGTGACTTGTTTCTATTATACCTTTTTTATACCACTTCAGAGAAAAATTACTGACTGAACATTGATAGTTGGGAGGATATTACACGCTGTCAGGATTGGCTACAAGGCTTTACTTTTATAATTAATGCGCTCGTCCAGGTTTCAGATGAAAGTCTGCAGTCACTGTGTGTGACTGCAGGCTTCTGAATTCTCACAGCGCATGCACTGCACACTTTTAGGATTCTCCCTTGCCGTGGAAACAGTGGACAGTCATGTGAGCACAAGTATGTGATTTGTACACTTCTGGCCACATTCCAACTAGACATGTCCGGCCTCCCTCAATTCATTTTCATTGAGTGAGGCCACACATGTCTAGTCGGCACGTGACTGGATGTATGCAAATCGCCGGCATGAGAGAATCCTGATAGCGTGCAGTGCACACTGTGAGAGTTCAGAAGTCTGCAGTCACATAGACGTGGACATCTTTAATGCTCCTAACATAAATAAAAATAAAAAAATGTCAGCATCATAAAAAACATTTACCTCCAGGTACCTGATAGAGAACGACTCCAGAGACAGCGTCATCTTTCTTTTGTTCCTCTTGTCCAGACGCCATGATGACTTTTCTCATCGACAGCTCGTGTCTGCAGACTTCCGTCTTCTCCGGGCTTCTGCAGCACATCCCAACATGATGCCCTGAAAGATAGCAGTGTCATTATAATGCTCCTGAATACAAATATCTGCCCTATGCTGAGCCCATGAATAAATAATTGCCCCTCACTATATTCCCTGCACAAAATATGACCCACACACTGTCCCTCTTATGGTACCTGCTCTCCACACTGCCCTCTTCTTTCCATACTTGGCCCCCTCTTCACACTGTCCTCACACTGTGTCCCCCCTATAGGGCCCAGTCTCTATACTGTGCCCCCTCATCACATTCCCCCTCCTTAGCATACTGTTCCCCTCCTGACTGTGACCTTACACTGTACCCCTATGCCATCGCCCACCCACTACTCAGTCTCTATTCTGTGCCCACTCACACTGTCTCCTCACACTATTCCCCTCAATAGTCTCCTTACACGCCCCCTCCTAGATACGCCCCTGCATCCTCTATATACTACACCGCACTTGACCCATCCTCTATATACTACACCACAAAGGACACATCCTCTATATACTACACCGCACTTGACCCATCCTCTATATACTACACCACAAAGGACACATCCTCTATATACTACACCGCAGGGGACCCATCCTCTATATACTACAACGCACGGGACCCATCTTCTATATACTACACCACACAGGACCCATCCTCTATATACTACACCGCATGGGACCCATCCTCTATATACTACACCACACATCCTCTATATACTACACCGCAGGGGACCCATCCTCTATATACTACACCGCACTTGACCCATCCTCTATATACTACACCGCATGGGACCCATCCTCAATATACTACACCGCACGGGACCCATCCTCTATATACTACACCACACATCCTCTATATACTACACCGCACGGGATCCATCCATGGGCGTACCCAGGATCAAAACTAGGGGGGGGCAAGCCATGGTCGTTCAGGTTGTAAAATTTTAAAACGAAAAAGGTGAATGAAATTAAAATTTTAAGAAAATTTTATGTAATTATAGAAGTGCTTTATTAGTTATTACAATTATTTGCTTGCAAAAAATTTTGATTTTTATTCTAATTACATGTCTTATACTAATATCATTTTTCTTGGGTTTGAAGAAAACTTTTTCAAAACTTTAGTTTCAATCCAGTCCTGATTTTCCTTGAAGAATTTCCGATGGACGCTCATCAAACACAATCCAGTCAGTCTGTCCTCTCCCATTGTACTTCTGAGCCAGGTCTTTACCCTTCGAAGGGTACTGAAAGATCTTTCAACAATAGCTGTGGTGGACGGGAAGGCACTTAAAATGAAGAGTGCGTGCCTTGTTGCAGGGAAAAAAATATTAGCCTCCTCAAAATGTGCAGCCACTTCAATGTCTTTAACCATCTGTCCTTTCTCCAGGTCCGGAACGGTTCCTACTCCCAAGGCCCAGGCCTTTCCAAATTTCAATAATTACACAGTGAGTGAGTGTATTGTGTAATTTACACTGGCTGGCTGCCACAGTCACTGGCAGCCGGCCCACAGTAACAGGACAAGTGCTCCACTCCGGCGGGATTCTCAGAGACAGGAAACAGGGGAGGCCGGCAGCGTGCTACGTCAGCACGCCTCAGGAGTCAGGACCCTGATCAGGTGACATGCGGTGTGCTGTGTCACTCAGCGTGCGTTAAAGGTAATCCCGGCCGGACCCCATGCAGTGACACTGCGCAGTTCCGGCCGCCGGGTGCAGAGCAGGGCAGTCACCTGCGGCCGGCCGCAGAGGGAACTTTCGCTGGCCGCGACCGCCAGTGTTCTAAGTGTGTGTGTGGCAGGGCCGGCTCCAGGTTTTTGTGGGCCCCAGGCGAAAGAGTGTCAGTGGGCCCCTTTAATACATACCACGATTCATGATGCACAGATACCGAAGAGAAATATATATATATAGTACAATGCAAATATTTCACTTCTTACATTCATGAGTGATATCTATTGTAAATTCCACAATAGCTCAGAAACCAGCGAATCACTCCACACAGTATACTGGCACCCATAAAATAATAATAATAATCTTTATTTTTTATATAGTGCTAACATATTCCCCAGCGCTTTACATACATTATCGTTGCTGTCCCCATCGGGGCTCACAATCTAGATTTCCTATCAGTATGTCTTTGGAGTGTGGGAGGAAACCAGAGAACCTGGAGAAAACCCACGCAAACACAGGGAGAACATACAAACTCCTTGCAGATGTTGTCCTTGGTGGGATTTGAACCAAGGATCCCAGTGCTGCAAGGCTGCAGTGCTAACCACTGCGCCACCATGCCACTCTAAATGCTCCATACCAGATACTGGTCCACATATAACGCTCCATACAGGATACTGGCCCCCATATAACGCTCCATACAGAATACTGGCCCCCATATAACGCTCCATACAGAATACTGGCCCCCATATAACGCTCCATACAGAATACTGGCCCCCATATAACGCTCCATACAGGATACTGATCCCCATATAACGCTCCATACAGAATACTGGCCCCCATATAACGCTCCATACAGAATACTGGCCCCCATATAACGCTCCATACAGAATACTGGCCCCCATATAACGCTCCATACAGGATTATGGCCCCCATATAATGCTCCATACAGAATACTGGCCCCCATATAATGCTCCATACAGAATACTGGCCCCCATATAACGATCCATACAGGATACTGGCCCCCATATAATGCTCCATACAGAATACTGGCCCCCATAAAATGCTCCATACAGAATACTGGCCCCTGTATAACGCTCCATACGGAATACTGGCCCCCATGTAACACTCCATATAGGATACTGGCCCCCATATAACGCTCCATACGGAATACTAGCCCCCATATAACGCTCCATACAGGATACTGGCCCCCATATAACGCTCCATAGAGAAAACTGGCCCCCATATAACGCTCCATACAGGATACTGGCCCCCATATAACGCTCCATACAGAATACTGGCCCCCATATAACGCTCCATGCAGGATACTTGGCCCCATATAACACTCCATGTAGGATACTGGCCCCCATATAACGCTCCATACAGAATACTGGCCCACATATAATGCTCCATGCAGGCTATTCCCCACACATAATGCCTCATACAGGCTGTTCCCCTCACATAATGCCCCACGCAGGCTGTTCCCCCCACATACTGCCCCACGAAGGCTGTTCCCCCCACATAATGCCCCACGCAGGATGTCACCCCCCCTTATAATGCCCCATGCAGGATGTCACACACCCCACCTCCCTTATAATGCCCCATGCAGGATGTCGCCCCCCCTTATAATGCCCCATGCAGGATGTCACCCCCTCCTTATAATGCCCCATTCAGGATGTCACACCCCCCTCCCTTATAATGCCCATGCAGGATGTCACCCCCCCGTTATAATGCCCCATGCAGGATGTCACCCCCTCTTATAATGCCCCATGCAGGATGTCACACACCCCTCCTCCCTTATAATGCCCCATGCAGGATGTCACCCCCCCCTTATAATGCCCCATGCAGGATGTCACACACCCCCCCTCCCTTATAATGCCCAATGCAGGATGTCACCCCCCCCTTATAATGCCCCATGCAGGATGTCACCCCTACCCTTATAATGCCCCATTCAGAATGTCACACCCCCCTCCCTTATAATGCCCCATGCAGGATGTCACCCCCCCGTTATAATGCCCCATGCAGGATGTCACCCCCCGTTATAATGCCCCATGCAGGATGTCACCCCCCCTTATAATGCCCAATACAGGATGTCACACACCCCCTCCCTTATAACGCCCCATGCAGGACGAAACCCCCCCGTTATAATGCCCCATGCTGGATGTCACACCCCCCCTCCTTATAATGCCCCATGCAGGATGTCACACACACCCCTCCCTTATAATGCCCCATGCAGGATTTCCCCCCCCATATAATGCCCCATGCAGGATGTCACACACACCCCATATAATGCCCCATGCAGGATGTCACACACCTCCCCTCTCATATAATGCCCCATGCAGGATGTCACACACCTCCCCTCCCATATAATGCCCCATGCAGGATGTCACACACCCCCACCTCACCCCCCTCCCTTATACTGCCACAGGCCTCCATACAATAAAAATAATTAAATCAAATACTCATCTCACGTCTCACCTGCTGCCGCTGCTCCGGACGCCAGCGTCGCCGGCCTCATCCCGCTCTGCGTTGTGACTGCTCAGGAGAGAGCGCGGTGTAAAGACGTCACTGCGCCCTCTGACCTGAGACGTCACAGTGCAGCAGCCGAGGAGGAGGCAGGAGCTCCTGCGGAGGCACGGGGAGAGGTAAGTATTGTGCCGGCTGCCGGGCCCTGAGCAAGTGGGGGGGGCGGGCGCTGACACCGCTCTCCTCCGCTCATGGGTCCCATAGCGCCTGCTCAGGGCCCTGGCATTTGCCCGGGTGCTGATGCTGGCCCTGGAGTGCGGCGTGCGTCACTGCTTCTAGGGGGGGGCAGCTGCCCCCCCCGCCCCACGGTGGGTACGCCCATGGACCCATCCTCTATATACTACACCACACAGGACCCATCCTCTATATACTACACCGCATGGGACCCATCCTCTATATACTACACCGCACGGGACCCATTCTCTATATACTACACCACACATCCTCGAAATACTACACCGCATGGGACCCATCCTCTATATACTATACCGCACGGGACCCATCCTCTATATACTACACCACACATCCTCTATATACTACACTGCATGGGACCCATCCTCTATATACTACACCACACATCCTCTATATACTACACCGCACGGGAGAGCTGACAGATCCTCTTGTTTAAAATTCTACTCCACTTCAGGGTATTTACCTGAGGGGCCCTTTGCACACTGTGTAATCCCTTATTACCTGAGGGGCCTCTCACACTTTGTCACTCTTAATTACCTAGGGGCCCCCTTCCCCACTGTCACCCACTAATATTCTGTGGGCCCCCTTCCCATTGTGTCACCCTCCTAATGCTCTGTAGGCCCCCTTCCCACTGTGTCACTCCCCTAATGCTCTGTGGGCCCCATTCCCCACTCAGTCACCCCCCTAATGCTCTGTGGGCCCCCTTCCCCACTGTGTCACCCCACTAATGCTCTGTGGGCCCCCTTCCCCACTGTCACCCCCTAATACTCTGAGGGCCCCCTTCCCCACTGTGTCAGCCCCTACTACTCTGTGGGCCCCCTTACCCACTCTCACCCACTAAAACTCTGTGGGCCCCGTTTCCCACTGTGTCACCCCTTAATACTCTGTGGGCCCCCTTTCCCACTGTGTCACCCCCTAATACACTGTAGGCCCCCTTCACCACTGTCACCCCGTAATGCACTGTGGATCCCCTTTCCCACTGTGACACCCTCTAATACTCTGAGGGCCCCCTTCCCCACTGTGTCACCCACTACTACTCTGAGGGCCCCCTTACCCACTGTCACCCCCTACTATTCTGAGGGCCCCCTTCCCCACTGTCATGTTACCCCCTAATACACTGAGGGCCCCCTTCCCCACTGTGTCACCCCCTAATACTCTGAGGGCCCCCTTCCCCACTGTGTCACCCCCTAATACTCTGAGGGCCCCCATCTCCACTGTGTCACCCCCTAATACTCTGAGGGCCCCCTTCCCCACTATGTCACCTCCTAATACTCTGAGGGCCCCCTTCCCCACTGTGTCACCCCTTACTACTCTGAGGGCCCCCTTCCCCACTGTCACCCACTAATATTCTGTGGGCCCCTTTCCCACTGTGTCACCCCCTAATACACTGAGGGCCCCCTTCCCCACTGTGTCACCCCCTAATTCTCTGAGGGCCCCCTTCCCCATTGTCACCCACTAATTCTCTGTGGGCCCCTTTCCCACTGTGTTACCCCCTAATGCTCTGTGGGCCCCCTTCCCCACTGTGTCATCCCCTAATACTCTGAGGACCCCCTTCTCCAGTCACCCACTAACATTCTGTGGGCCCCCTTTCCCATTTTGTCACCCCCTAAAATTCTGTGGGCCTCCTTTCCCACTGTGTCAGCCCCTACTACTCTGATGGCCCCCTTCCCCACTGTCAACGACTAATATTCTGTGGGCCTCCTTTCCCACTGTGTCACCCCCTAATACTTTGTGGGCCCTCTTTCCCACTGTGTCACCCCCTAATACTCTGTGGGCCCCCTTTCCCACTGTGTCACCCCCTAATACTCTGAGGGCCCCCTCCCGACTGTGTCACCCCCTACTACTGTGAGGGCCCCCTTCCCCACTGTGTCACCCCCTACTACTCTGAAGGCCCCCTTCCCCACTGTCGTGTCACCCCCTAATACACTGAGGGCCCCCTTCCCCACTGTGTCACCCCCTAATACTCTGTGGGCCCCTTTCCCACTATGTCACCCTCTAATGCTCTGTGGTCCCCCTTCCCCACTGTGTCACCCCCTAATACTCTGAGGGCCCCCTTCCCCAATGTGTCACCCCCTAATACTCTGAGGGCCCCCATCCCCACTGTGTCACCCCCTAATACTCTGAGGGCCCCCTTCCCCACTATGTCACCCCCTAATACTCTGAGGGCCCCCTTCCCCACTGTGTCACCCCTTACTACTCTGGGGCCCCCTTCCCCACTGTCACCCACTAATATTCTGTGGGCCCCTTTCCAACTGTGTCACCCACTAATACACTGAGGGCCCCCTTCCCCACTGTGTCACCCCCTAATTCTCTGAGGGCCCCCTTCCCCATTGTCACCCACTAATTCTCTGTGGGCCCCTTTCCCACTGTGTTACCCCCTAATGCTCTGTGGGCCCCCTTCCCCACTGTGTCATTCCCTAATACTCTGAGGACCCCCTTCCCCAATCACCCACTAATATTCTGTGGGCCCCCTTTCCCACTTTGTCACCCCCTAAAACTCTGTGGGCCCCTTTTCCCACTGTCAACGACTAATATTCTTTGGGCCTCCTTTCCCACTGTGTCACCCCCTAATACTCTGTGGGCCCTCTTTCCCACTGTGTCACCCCCTACTACTCTGTGGGCCCTCTTTCCCACTGTGTCACCCCCTAATGCTCTGAGGGACCCTTTCCCACTGTGTCATGCCCTAATACTCTGTGGGCCCCCTTCCCCACTGTGTCATCCCCTAATACTCTGAGGACCCCCTTCCCCAGTCACCCACTAATACTCTGAGGACCCCCTTCCCCACTGTCACCCCCTAATACTCTGAGGACCCCTTTCCCCACTGTGTCACCCCCTAGTGGCCTGGGGGCCTCCACCCCTAACTGCATGAGACAATTAAATGACAGTGTTGAGGCTGGAGAACTAGTTATAAGAAATGTACTCACACTGACTCACTCCAGGTCTCCAGCAGGAAGCCCTCTCTCTCTCTCTCTATCTTTCTCTCTCTCTCTCTCTCTCTCTCTCCCTCTCTCTCTTTCTCTCCTTCTCTCTCTCTCTCCTTCTCTCTCTCTCTCTCCTTCTCTCTCTCTCTCCCTCTCTCTCTCTCTCTCTCTCTCTGCTTCTCCATCACAAAAACATACCGGGCATGGCGCTTGACCAATCAGCACAGCTCTTTTGTGAGGACCCACAAGCAAAACTAATGCTGATTGGCTGCACTGAAACTCTGCAAGCAATCAGTGTTAGATTAAAAAAAAGGGAAAGGGAAAAAAGGAGAGAAGGTGTGCAATTCAATATATTTTAATCAAGTGATAATATATAATTTTCACAGCATATTTCTGGAGCCAGAAAGATAGATACAAAAAGAGGTCAATGCATGTTACATACAATCATACACTTAATGATATACAGTCATTAGTCCACAGGTTATGGTAGTAAACAAAGTAATATAAATAATGTCAGTCCATATCAATTATGTATTAGAATGATCACAAATGACCATATCTGTCTACAAACCACAGAGATTGTAAAACATGAAACCACAAATTTACATCACATAAGACATAATGGTACACATGCAAAGTGTGGTTTAAGGGTACCCTGCCTAACTTGAGTAAAGTGCAGCGCCATGCATGGACCCCACAGTGGAAGAATCCCCCGCTTACAAACCCCAACGTACGTTTCCTCTTTGAGTTATAGCTTTATCAGGGGGGAATATGATGAGCCCCAAGCCACAGCCTCTTTATATACCTTGTGGCATTGTAAAATGCCATATGCCAGACTCTCTATAGCGCTACACCGCTTCCTGTCTCTCACCTCCGAACCGGAAGTACAACTGCGTCACCGCGGCAGGAAGTGCGCGCACGTCCAGGAGCAGGGACGCGTCACCATGACTCCCGGACATGCGCACTCGCGGTCCTAGACGCTGTGTCTCTCAGAGGAGGGAGGGGGAATAGAGGGAGCGCAAGTGACGGCAGATCATTAGAACAGGGGTAGGTATTAACTCCTAATGGGCCAAAGTGGACATATGAGCACAGAAGGAAAATCATTAACAATGCAAAGCTATACCACATATATCAACCCAGAAAACCTTTTACAAGAATAATTAATATGTGAAAGTGCGGCCACAATTACAATTATCCTGACTGTAATAAAAGTCACACTTTTTCAGCCCATGCCAATTTCGTCCGGAGGATGGTGTCCATTCACATCAGACCGTACCGAAGACTAGAGGGGGCTACATCAAAAAAACAACAGATTTAATTCTTTAAAAAAAAAAAAATTCTAAAAAATATATATTTAAAATGTAATGTAGGTACATAACACAGAAGACACTGGGAACGATGTTCACAAAAAAGGGGCAAAACTAAGGGATTCATTCAAACCCCCAAGGGTCATCGTCCCCAGGGTTACAATCCAGCGCGTTTCACGCTGGGCAAGGACCCTTCTAATATTGCCTCCGCGGATCCCACCATGGACGACCTCAATCCCCCTAACCTTAAGGGAAGCAGGGTCGCACTCAAGGTGGGTCCTAAAATGGCGGGGCAATGTTTTCAATAAAGAAGGGTCCTCCACCATCCGGGCAGCAGCAATGTCCCTCACATGCTCCCTCACACATCTGCGCAACTCTCTTGATGTCAGACCAACATATATGAGTTGGCACCCGCAGGTGGCATAATACACCACATTGCAGGTGCCACAATTCACATATTCCTTAATAATGTTTTAGTACTGTACGCCGACATGAATGAGGCAATGCGGAGGACATTGCTGCACGCCAGACAATTCCCACACTGAAAGCATTCGCTCAAAGATCGAGTAGATTCAAACAAAGATGGTGTTTAGGGAGCATAATGACTCCGAACAAGTATGTTGCGCAGATTTCTAGATCTGCGAGCTGTCATTAATGGATAATCCACCAGTGAATCCCTTAAATGAGGGTCGGTCTGGAGGACAGGCCAATGACACTTTAAAATGGACATGATGCTCTCCCACTCATGGTTGTAGGTGGTAATAAATCTGTCCTTAGACTGATTAGAGGTCATACCCCTGGTCACCTTAGTACGAAGCAATTGAGTGCGAGAAGTGTGCTTCGCTCTAAGGTACCCTGTCTTGATACTCCTGTTGCTGTAACCTCTCTCTCTGAAGCACGATGCCAAACACAGACACACAACAGCTGATCGGAAGACAGCAGCGCTCCATCAGCACAGAGTCAGCTGTGACCGTGTTGACTCTGTACCAGTAAGAGTGCACTGCTCTCTGAGGAGCAGTGCGTGCCATAAAGATCAGTATTGAAGCCGGCAGGCCATGAGAAGGAGTTGCACTTCACATTGCTCCGATGAGCAGTGCAGCCGGGTACAGAATGAAATGTTCACCCCTCTCTAAGGAGCGTGCACGTGGACGAGATACAGGAGCAGATAGGCACAGTTAATGTGAAGGCGCTGCGCTTGACAAATGAGAAGTGCCGTAGGTGGGCGTGTCCTGGATGGGCGGGCCCACCGGAGGATTCTCCGGTAATCTGGTGGGCCAGTCCAACCCTGCCTATCAGTATGTCTTTGGAGTGTGGGAGGAAACCGGAGAACCCAGAGGAAACCCACGCAAACATGGGGAGAACATACAAACTCCTTGCAGATGTTGTCCTTGGTGCAATTTGAACCCAGGACCACGGGCAGCATTTATACTATTTAGCAACATGACCTTGTTTCCTTTGTTCGTCATGAAAGTTGTATTTAGATTTTTTTTTTCTGCCATCAGAGACCATGATTTTCTGTGATTATGGATGGACGGTCACACCAGAGGAATACTTCCTGGGTTTAATGGGTTACTAACAAAATCAAAATAAGAAGTCCGTTTTCTGTACATACAGAATAAATAATAATCTGTGCCAATACAACCTAGTTCTACATCTGCACTGATTTGCAGCTATCCCCTCCCTAATGATGATCCCACATGACTCTCTTTACCCTACTTATCCATCCTCCAGTAGTTCTAATGCTGTTGGACGATTGTGCTCAGATGCACCTCACTCGCCCCCTGGGCCGTGGGGTACCCAGGACCGGGCTTCTGTACGATGCTGGGGGTAGTAGTGGCAACCCGATCCCGTGGCTCAGGGTGGTCAGACCAAATTGTGACAGTCTATTTATAGATTTATGAATGTCCGACTAAGCCACCCGTGGATTGCGGTCAGAGATAACCGCCGTTGCGAGGCAGACCGCTGAGGCTGGTGTTGGTATGCAGCACAGGGGTAGGATAACTCCCCACGGGAAGAGTGTAGCCTCAGGGCAGTGTATATGGATGCTGGGGGTGATAGTGCCGGCCACAATAGTAAAAGTTCAGAGCCTGTTTCCAACAGTTCTGGGTCTTTATTGTAGATGTTACTAATGACCCAACAGTAGTACCGGGTAGGAATGGGCCTGGGTATCGGAGAGCATTCGGGGGAGCCCCACCGGTCAGGGTGAGTGTGTAGGCCTACCGTTTTCTGTATGCTCTTGCTGACTATCCCCCTTTTCGTGGTGTAATAGCCCATGTCCCTGAGCTGGCCGTGTACTTCTCGCCTGTATGGCTTGCGACTCGGGCCTTGGGTACCTTTTGCTTTCTCCTGCTGTACTGGTCCCTCTGTGTGGCGGAGTCTCCAGGCTTCTTAGGCCAAGGGACCTGAAATCCCTCACGGGTTGGTTCTCTGCTGCTGGGCTTGCAAGCCTGACAGCCTCGGACCCCAATGTCTGGTTGTGTGCTTCTCTCATCCAGGACCGGCTCTCGTCGCCTCTGTCCCTGGCTTGCAGTTTCTCCTCTGCCTCACGGACTCCTCAGCCGCTGCTGACCTGTCCCTCTTCTCTGAGAACCCTTCTGGACACTTCAGAAGTGGGTTCTGGTCTCTCTAACCCTGCCCCAGTTCTAGCTTTTATAGGGGCTGCCTGCTCCCCCTACTGGCCTGGGAGGTGCTGCATGCTAATTGTACCTGACCAGGGAACCTCCCTCCTGCTCTCAGACACAGCCTTTAATATTTGTGGCATCCAGGCCTGGGGTGACACACATCTAATGATCCTGTCTAATAAGTCATCTGACGGCTGGGTTGTAGCACAGTTCAGCTATGCTATGCTGAAGAACCCACTGATGCCATCTGAATTTGTACCTTATGATGCTGTCTAGTTTATGAAAAACAAGTGCAGATATGACCCTTTCTCATAAAGTATCCCCCAGACCATCTGACGGCATCATCATTGCCCTGAAAGCTGTTCTATGCTCAGCTCTGCTATACATGCAGGGGAGATCATGATCATAGCTCTATAGATCCGCATGAGCCAATTAAATGTTTTGTAAATAGTAATGAATTGGTCAGATAGTGGTCACCTCATCCATATAAATAAAAACTTTACTGGAATCACACATGAAAAGAACAAATACAAGTTTATGGGTCCATGAAAATCACAGAACGCACATGGATGGCATCAGTGTGGAGTCCGTGTTGTGTCTGTGATTAACTTTGGCTGCAGATCCACATGGAGTTGTCCTGCGGTGCAGATTTTAAATGTGCGACATCTGAATTAAACTGCAGCGTTTCGCTGTGGATTTCACCCATTGCTTTACAAAGGATGAATTCCATTGCAAAATTCTGAGCAAATGTGCATGTTAACCATGTGCTTTTTGCCACACATTTTGCCCAAGATTAGCAGCAGGGATTTTTTTTTAATGCGAAATTTAGCTTTTTTTCACTGATTTGCTACACCTGTAATTTTTCCCCGCTTTCTAGTACACCATATGATAAAATGAAAGGTGTCATTCAAAAGTGCAACTTGTACCACAAAAAAAACAAGTTGTGACACAGCTATATCGATGGAAAAATAAAGTTATGGCTCTTGGAAGCAAAGGAGGTAAAAACAAAAGGGCAAAAATGGAAAATTGCCAAGTCCGGAAGGGGTTAAACGGCACATTTTCACAGTGAATGCAAAAAAAACAAAGTAATGCAGCCACATGTACAGCAGCGTGTGACGTCATCCAGTCTACGGAGCATGCAAGTCCCGGTCCTTACGCGTTTCAGAAAACTCGGTTTCCTTTGTCAGAGGAAACTGTTAACAGTTAACTTTTTGCGTTCAGGCACGCCACCGGCTGGAGCTGCCTGTTCCCTACACTGCAGCTCTACGTGCATCTTTTTTTTCGCCGAGGACCTCCGTACACCCACCGAGTGGGGGTCTTCCTGCTCTTCTTTCAAGCGGATGCAACAAAGAACTTTGCTGGACTGCATAGGTAAATAGGGTAATTATCTACTCCATTAGTGTATTGTGCTTATCACTATGTTTCTTCAGTGTTTAACATGTAACTGGATACACATTGATACATATGCTATAATAGCAGGGTGGGCAAATTAGGCTGATCTCCTAACTTCAATTTTTTCCAATTTTTTCTAAATGATCTTTTGCAGCCAGGTTAGTCACCTGCCCCAAAGCTTGCTATTCGGTGTACAATGCACATATACAATCTCTTTTCTTGTTTTTACTGTTTTTATTGGTGTTCATTTACATGTATACTTATTGTGCTGTTGATGTATACATGAAGTTTTTTGAAATTTAGCACACTTGTTGTGTGTCCTATGTGCTTATGGTTTCTTAAACACATCGAAAGCAGACAAAACAGGTTTTCTATAAAAACGACACAAAGCAGCCCAGTAAGTGATACTGTTCCCATGCGCTTGGTTCTGAACACTACTCTCATCATGGTTCCATGCCGGCACTGCGTTCAGCACCAGCAGGGACTATGATGAGGGTAGTGGTAGTCTGCTCACGCAGTGTCCTCACCTGTAAAAAAAAATAATAAAATAATAAAATCCATGCACTCACTTCTCCTAGGTGTCCCCCACTGTATTCCATGTGACTACTGGACTAGGTGGACCTCCACAATATTAAAGGGGGTTACCCACAAAGTTCATTTTTAATTAATGGATCTTAATTTCTGCTATCTTTTTAAGTTTCCCATGATGATGATATAAATGTTCCCCTGCTGTGACCATGCAGCAGCTGTGATCCCATGCTGTCCTGTACACTTTTTTTTTTAATACATCCAATTGTGGAACATATTGATCCAAGATCTATTAATTGAAATGAGCTTGGTTCATGGGACAATCTCAAGACTTGGGCTGCATGGTGATACTTAACTGTGATCTGGGTCTTGCTGCCAAAAATCTCTGCCAATACTAGCATATTACTACCTTTTTTTTGTTGTGGCCAAAGTCGCCTTGTAGCCCCAGCAGCCAATTACTGGCCCATTCACAGGATGCTGGGCCACACAACACCTTACCATATCACAACTTAGTGGCTAAAGTCTTTTAAAATAGTCGGTTATGTACTGTGCAATTAGAGCAGGTGTCTGGTAGTTACATGGATGTACAGTGGGTACGGAAAGTATTCAGACCCCTTTAAATTTTTCACACTTTATTTCATTGCAGCCATTTGGTAAATTCTAAAGAGTTCAGTTTTTTTGCTCTCATTAATGTACACTCTGCACCCTATCTTGACTGAAAAAAAAACAGAAATGTAGAAGTTTTTGCAAATTTATTAAAAAAGATAAACTTAAATATCACATGGTCATAAGTATTCAGACCCTTTGCTCAGACACTCATATTTTAGTCACATGCTGTCCATTTCCTTGTGATCCTCCTTGAGATGGTTCTACTCCTTCATTGGAGTCTAGCCGTGTTTAATTAAACTGATAGGACTTGATTTGGAAAGGCACACACCTGTCTATATAAGACCTCACAGCTCACAGTGCATGTCAGACCAAATGAGAATCATGAGCTCAAAAGGAACTGCCCAAGGAGCTCAGAGACAAAATTGTGGCAAGGCACAGATCTGGCCAAGGTTACAAAAGAATTTCTGCTGTACTCAAGGATCCTAAGAGCACAGTGGCCTCCATAATCCTTAAATGGAAGAAGTTTGGGACCACCAGAAGACTTCCTAGACCTGGCTGACCAGCCAAACTGAGCAATTGTGGGAGAAGAGCTTTGGTGAGAGGTAAAGAACCCCAAAATCACTGTGGCTGAGCTCCAGAGATGCAGTAGGGAGATGGGAGAAAGTTCCACAAAGTCAACTCTCACTGCAGCCCTCCACCAGTCGGGCCTTTATGGCAGAGTGGCTCGACGGAAGCCTCTCCTCAGTGCAAGACATATGAAAGCCGGCATAGAGTTTGCTCAAAAACACATGAAGGACTCCCAGACTATGAAAAATAAGATTCTCTGGTCTGATGAGATGAAGATAGAACTTTTTGGTGATAATTCTAAGCGGTATGTGTGGAGAAAACCAGCACTGCTCATCACCTGCCAATACAATCCCAACAGTGAAACATGGTGGTGGCAGCATAATGCTATGGGGGGTGTTTTTCAGCTGCAGGGACAGGATGACTGGTTGCAATTGAAAGAAACTTTTTTTTTTTAATGAAGTGACAGCATTTTAACTAAAATTTTGTTTTTCCGCTGTTAAACCTGCTGATACAGATTTTAGTTTCATAAGTTTGTCCTGTTACCGATATATTTTGTTTTTATTTAAGTCACAATGTAGAGAGTGGGGTATTAAAGGCATTTCAATTTAGTTCTGTAATGTCAGGAATTTTTCAGAAAACAAATAAAGATGGACTGAAATCTGGTGTCATTTTTCTTCTATATTGAACACTTGCAATGTTTAATAAGCCCCCACAAAGCCAGGGGCGGACATACCGCCCCGGCCCGAAGGTGGAGAGGGGCCCTTGCAGGCAGGAGCATGTGAGAGTGTGAAATGTGATAACAGCAGGAGAGCACTAGGACCCTGTGACTTTTGCCTGGCTGAGCTCAGAGGAGGGGCAGTGCAAGAAACTCTATGTGTTCTAAGAGTGTCTGAGGTGTGAGAGGCTAGACAGGAAGTCTGTGAGAACGGAGCTGCAGGAAGATGCTGTCTTTACACGCTTCCCTGTGGAGTTTGTTTACCCCTTTCTCTCTTTAAGAACAAGTGCTGAGCTGGGGAAAGCTGTGTGGCTCTGTGGAGTTTTGTCGAAGTCCATGCTGAGTGAATTAGAGACTTTGTGCTGGAGGAGTCACGTGTCGAGTCATAAAGGAAGGGACTGAGGAATCCATTTCTGTGACGGAGCACATGGTTGGTGTACTGAATAAGAGTGAGAGACTTCGGGAGGAAAGAAGGTTTCTGGTGCCATTTCTACTGAGAGGATATTGACAAGCCTTTGTGAAGAGATCTTCCCAGACCTTAACACTAGAACTACTGATGGAGTCATTTTGACTCCTTTCGTTTTTTATTTCTCTTCTGTGACTACATTTTTCAGAATTCCGGCTTAAAACTCGGTGACTTTTCCTCAAATATGATGTGAAAAAAGATTTTGTGAGAATAAATAATTTTGGTGAAAAATTTGCGTGTTTTTTTCAAAATTTACCAAGAACTACTGAAGGGAGTCATTTTGACTCCCTACTATATTTTGAGGTCCTTTTGTCACTAAATGTTGCTATAAAGTTTTGTGCATAATTTTTTCACTCTGTCTTATTTACCCTGATGTTCATATAGATGTAGTTCAATTTACATGTCAACTTTTCACATTTTCCTTGTGTTTTACCTGCTTGTATTACTGTGTAATGCTGAACAAACTCTATCTGATGAGGAGCTAGATGCATTCATTGCGATATTCTATGCTCGTGGAATATCTGGCACGAACCGTCACTCGATTAGCAGTATTTGGTGTAATGACTGGGGAATACCGTTTTGCAAAGCGACAATGTCTAGGGACCGCTTTGTTGAAATTATGAGGTTTCTCAGATTTGATGAGAAATCTACTCGATCGGAGAGACTGCAAAAGGACAAGTTTGCTCTATTTTCTACTGTGTGGGACAGGTTTATTGAAAATTGTATTGCGTGTTACAAACCTGGCCCATACATAATGGTGGATGAGCAACTTTTCCCAAGCAAAACTAGGTGTCCATTCACGCAGTACATGCCTTCCAAACCAGATAAATATGGCCGCAAATATTGGCTAGCTGTTGATAAGAGGAGCAAATATCTGGCAAATGGCTTCCCTTATCTAGGCAAAGATGACACACGCCGTGCTGAGGACCGTTTAGCTGACCATGTGGTAATGAAGTTATTGGACCCGTTTTTGAAAAAAGGTCGCAATGTTACAACCGATAATTATTTTACTTCAGTAAAATTAGCTAAACAGCTAAAAAGCAAAGGAACAACCATCGTGGGAACACTGAACAAGATAAGGCGAGAAGTGCCTAAAGAAATAAAATCCATGAAAGAGGAATTGTACAACACTAAAGTGTTTAGAAATGAAGACAATTTTACACTTACAGTATATCAAGGAAAGCCCAACAAAAATGTTGTCATTTTGAGTTCCGTCCATCCAGATGTTGTTGTTGCGTCTGATTCCGCTAAAAAACTCCAGAAACGGTAAAGTTTTACAATGAAACAAAATATGGAGTAGATGTAGTGGATCAGATGGCACGAAAATATACCACACGAACATGCACAAGGAGATGGCCTGTTCATGCATTTGAAAATGCCTTAGACTTTGCGGGTATAAATGCATGGATAATATTCAAGGAGATTACCCACCAAAAAATGTCACGCAAGGCATTTTTGCAAACGCTTGTGAGAGAGTTGAGTGGTCCTTATGTCACAGATAGGGAAAAGGGTTCCACGTCCCAAGTTTCTACATGCTCAGAAGTGATGGTTCAAACAAAATTTTGCCAGATCAAAGAAAAGTGCAAGAAAAATAGATTTGTTGGAAATTGTAAGACTTGTGGTAAGTCTTTGTGTGGGCAATGTACTGCCATAAATCAAAGGCAATGCCTAAAATGCGAAACACCAAATGTTTAGAAGGTGAATTCTGCGCCATATTTTCATTTTTATGCTCCTCCACCTACATTTTCTCTGCTTTTTGTTCTTCAGTTGTTGTTTATATGTGTGCACTTGAATAAAAAAAAATGTTTGAAAAACGTCTATTATAATTATTGTTATTTTCTGTAGAAAAATAAGAAAAGCAGAAAAAAAACAATCAAAAGCATTACTGTTGGATCTCACAATAATAATACATTACAAAAAATATAATTATTAATAAATAACCACAAATGAAACTCTAAAAATAAACGAAAACAAGCAAGGAGTCAAAATGACTCCTTTCAGTAGTTCTAGGCGGGGTCACGAGTCCAGTAGTCCTAGTGTTAATCTGAGGCTACAGGACTAAAGTCCCCGGCGTGTGGGCTCGGCATCGGCCGACAAGACAAGGAATTTTTGCTGTTTTTGTGAACTTTGTTTTTGTTTTGGCGCCAAAGTTTTCCGGGACTAGCTGCAGCCACCGTGATTCACAGGCCTGTGATAGACTGCATCTGAGGTTAACGGTACCATAATTTTAAGATACCTGGGTATCCTGATAATAAGGGTATAAGAGCAATTGATATAGTTTTGTGCATTATTATTGTTAATAGTGGTAGGATTGTATTCAGTGTGCCATCTCAGGGGGTCCCCATATACCGCCCTCACTAGACTGACTTTGTGTTTAGGTAAAATTGTTCCAGATCACTAGAATAATTCACATAAACTGGAAACCTTGAGATTGGCACATTGATTTCAGCTCTTGCTGATTGTGTGTATCTAGTAGAGACAGTGTCCCAGGCAGAACCTTAGACTGATTCATTCAATACTGAATTTTAGTCTAATCCCTGTTTTAGTAAAGAAAGTGTTGTTTATTTCTGTCTCTGTCTCAGTTTGTGACTCACTGGATCTCTCTCAGACCCCCGGTCATTACAAGCGTACTGCCCATAAGGGCAGACAACGCAGCCATTCAGTCCATATTATGGGCAGAAGAGGGGCCCTATGTCAAGCAGCACCGGGCCCCTTTCACTCCTGCCCCTAATCATTCTGACCCCGGGGAGAGAGCGGAGCACACAGCGCAGAGAGCAGGGCTACAAACAGGGGGCGTGTCCTGCAGGGAGAGAGACGCTGGCCAATGAACGCTTTCCTGATCAGACTGAGGAGAGCGCTCATTGGCTGCAGCCTCTGGCTCCTGCACGGCGCCCAATAGTAAGTGTTCACCTCACCTGCAGTCAGGGTCTCCGGGCTGCACAGCACACAGAGGCCATAGTGGAGGAAGAGCAGGAGTGACTGTGCTTCTGCTGCTCCCTCCGGTCCTTCCAGCAGTAGCTGCTGACAGAGAAGAGGTGGGAGATTAGGCTCACTGCACAGGACAGCACAGCAGCAGGGGCTGATGTCAGTATACTGTGTCCCCATCCCCCACAGTGGTGTCTGAAGCCCTCTCCACTTCATCTCTGAGCTATGTGGCAGAACTCATGCACAGCTCACATCTGAACATCTGGTATCATAGATTAGTGCATGTATGTATAGGTGTGTGTGTATACATGTGTGTCTATATCTGTGTCTATATTACTGTGTGTATACATGTGTTTCTATATAACTGTGTGTATACGTGTGTGTGTGTATATATATGTGTGTGTATGTACTGTATATGTATATATGTGTATCAATACAGTTTATGTATGTACTATGTATGGTATATGTGTGTATAGATATATGTATGTACGGTATACGTGTGTGTGTATGTACAGTGTGTGTGTATGTACAGTATATGTATGTGTGTGTTTATGTATATGTTTGTGTGTGTGAACATATTTGTTTTCAGTTCATGTATTATACTGTGATTGTAAAGAATAGAAGAATAAACCTGGCTCTTTAAAGGGTTATTCACCAAATAATCAAGGTATCCTCAATCCATCGGATCGGGAATAACTTGCTGGTCACTGGGGATTGGACCACTGGGCCCCCCAGAGATTCTGGGAACAGAGCTCTGCAGTGTCGTCCTGAATGGAGCAGAGTTGTGCCTGTTTGGCCTCTGCTCTATTCATTATCTATGAGCTGCTGAGCGCTGCGCTCGGTTATTTCCATCAGCTCCATAGACAATGAATAAAGTAGATACCAGATGATACAGATACCAGACATATAATATATACATGGTTGGAATTTGCCGGTTCCAGCCATTATCACGTAACCATGAGGATGCGCTTTTCACACTTGCTGTCATGTGTCAACTAGAGAGTCTCAGCCATATCTTGCAATGTTCTATTCACCAACATAGCTGACACTCTAGTTGTCACCTGACTGCAAGTCTGACTGTGCTGGAACCAGCAGAACCGAATCTTTATCTTTACTGATATATAATTTGTCTCCATGTCAGTGAAAATATATATTTTTAGAGGTGTGGAGGGGCCCATTTACTATGGAGCCCTGTGATTTCTATGCACACCCCTGCTTACAGGGCGGCAATAATGACGGTATCCTGGCTTGTTGCTCGGAGCCCGAGGCTTCGGGGGTCTCACGGCCAGATTTCCCTGATCATAAGCGGCATGCTAGGCAGCGAGGGGGACCCAGGCACATTTCTTGCACAGGGGCCCCAAGCTGTTGTCGTCACTGCATTCTGAGTCTTCTATCCTTTGGATTACGATATCGGAGAGAGAGTGAGACACAGGACAGGATGTGTGTCAAACAAGCTCTAAACTTTATTACAAAGCATGGGTTTTATATTCACTCTGAAGGCAGGAAACGGATTTACCATATATGGTTTGATTATACAATTTTAGCACACAAAGACTAACTTCTATTCTCATGCTTGTGTTGAAACATTCAATCGGACACATTGAATTAGACACATTAAATCAGATACATTCTGATGACTGGCAAGGACGCATTATTGATTCAAGAAGGAACATTCACAGCTGGTGTTTTTTGACCTAAAGTAACTTTCAGACTTATATAGCATAGATGGGGCCTTTGAACTTAAGGGGCCTCATCTTCTGCTATAACATTCCATCCTTTTGTTCCTTCATTTATCAATATGTTTCTCTATATTTTCTTTTAGTACACCGCTGAATACACATTAGAAAAAGCTTAAAAACCAAATAATCCGCAAGACACATTAGCAAAACCTGTAAAATAGCTTGCACTATACCAGCCAACCACCCACCGATACCTTTAAACCAATTTGCGGGACTTAGAAAGGAAAATCTCTGTGTGGAATTATTGGCCAAAGTATCTGAACAGTTCACCCAAAAGTTTATCTCTTCCCATGAGACTGGAACAGCGAGAAAGGGTATGCTAGTGGACGTCACAGGGGCATGTGTACATATCCAACAATTAGCAATGGTCTGGTTTTGCTCCTTTAGTCCATCGATTAGAGCAAGATGGTGTCTAATGAATCTATTGTCGTCTCCATCCATGGTGCCTAACCTAGTCCATGCACCTGTGGTCGCAAGGATGCAGGTAAGTATAAACAATATCTTCATTCTTTGTCCGCTGGTTCTCCTAGTATCTTTTTATAATGGGACGCGTGGCTCCAGGTCTCTTTTTCCCTCTAGCTTAACGGCTGTGCTTGTGGTCAGCAGAACTTGAAAGGGTCCGTCAAACCGTGGATCTAGGCTTTTCCTCACGTGTCTTTTTATAACCACCCAGTCTCCAGGTTGCAGCGTATGGCTGCTAGAGTCTTGATCTGGATCTGGAAGAGAACTGAAGACATTATCATGTACTTGCTTAATCTTTTTGTGTAAAGCCCTCACATAGGAACTTAGCACATGGTTGTTCATTTCTAATGCTTGTGGATAGAAACACCCTAGGCTGGGTACGTTGCCAAACAATATCTCATATGGAGAGAGTCCAGTCTTTTTATTAGGCGTGTATCTTACTGAAAACAGAGCAAGCGGTAAACAGTCCGGCCATGGTTTTCCTGTCTCAGCCATGGCTTTCTGAATTTTTAATTTCAATGTCCCATTCAGTCTTTCCACTTTTCCACTACTTTGTGGGTGATATGGGGTGTGGAATGCTTGTTGAATTCCTAGAGCTGACATGACTTCATTCATTATTTCACCTGTGAAGTGTGTACCTCTGTCACTCTCAATTACCTCTGGTACCCCATACCTGCAGACCACCTCCGCAAGCAGTTTCTTTGCGGTTGCCGCAGCCGTGGTTTTGGCAATCGGGAAAGCCTCTGGCCATCCTGAGAACAAATCAATACAGACCAACACATATTCCCATGATCCTGACTTTGGCAGCTGAATATAATCAATTTGCAGTCTCTGGAATGGATAGAGGGGCCGGGGTGTGTGTTTGGGTGGTGTTTTAACTACTCTACCCTGATTATGTGTAGCACATATCATGCACCCTTGTACCAGGTTTTCAATACAGGTGGAGAATCCTGGTGCCACCCAATGTTTCTACATCACACTCATCACACCCGTTTTAGATTGGTGTGTCGGCCCATGTAGTATCTGGGCAGCTGCTGGGTACAGTGCCCTTGGAAGGCATCATCGTGTCCCTTTCCCCCATACCCCATTTGCTTCATTCAGGCATGCACCTTCCTTTAACCACTTATCAACCTCCTCCTTTTGAGCCTGAGCCTGCATTTGGGATAAGATGTCCTCCGACACAAAGGGGTTTTTAGGGGCACTTATCTGACGTACTGTTGACCCTTGTTGCGGCTTACAGGCTGCTGTTTTTGCCGCTGCATCTGCCATCGCGTTTCCTCAGCTTACCTGGTCGGTGCGTCTGGTATGTGCTCTTACCTTTATGGCAGCTACTTGTTTGGGTAGTTGTAACGCATCAATTAACTGCTGGACCGCATCAGCATTCTTAATGGGGTGTCCTGCTGCCGTCAGGAAACCTCTTGACTTCCATATTGGACCAAAATCATGCGATATACCGAATGCGTACCTAGAATCTGTGTAAATGTTAACAATACTACCTTCCGCTAGTTTACAGGCCTCGGTTAGGTCCCTAAGTTCAGCTTCTTGAGCCGATTGGTGTGGGAGCATTGGTTCTGCCTTGATTACTGCATTGAGGGAGACAACTGCATATCCAGTATGGAAGGTACCTGAATCGTCCTGATGACGGGATCCATCTACAAAAAATTCAAAATCTGCATTTTGTAATTCATGTTCAAATACAGTAGGTAAACCTGCCGTTTCTTGTGCCATCATTTGTACACAGTCATGAGGAACTTCCTCTCTTGGATCTTCCTTAAAAAGCACAGTACCTGACTCCTCCTTCAGATCCGAGAGAGGTAACAAAGTTGCTGGGTTCAGAGTAGTACACCTCTGTAAAGAAACATTGGGAGGCATTAACAGTGCACATTGTAACCTGAGATGACGTGCTGCTGAGAGGTGAGCGGGTTGCACTTGATTCAATATAGTGTAGACATCATGAGGTGTTAGAACGGTGAGCGGGTGGTCAAGAACAATGTCTGCGGATTTGTGGAGTAATAGTCCAACAGCATGCAGAGCACGTACACAGGATGGTGCACCTCTGGCTACCGCATCTAATCTGCCACTAAAATAGGCAACAGGTCTCTGATTGTCACCGTGTGTTTGAGTTAAAACTCCTGCTGCATGTCCAGCTTGCTCATGAAGGTACAGAGTAAATGGGAGCTCATAATTAGGGGTACCCAAAGCTGGAGCGGCCAAAATACGGTTCTTGAGAGAATAAAAACAGTCTATTGCCTCTGATGTTAGTACAAAAGGTGTTGGAGTAAGACAGTCATAGAGGGGCTGCATTAAAACAGAGACGGCATGAATCCACTGTCTGCAATAGGAAACAAGTCCAAGAAAAGTTCTGAGGGCTGCAACATTAATGGGGACGGTGAATGCCTGTACTGCTTGTTTATGTGCATTTGTTAAATGACGAGCTCCTGGTGTAATGCAATGTCCCAAAAAGGTGACTGAAGATTTACAAAACTGAAGCTTATATTTCGATGCCTTGCAGCCAGCGCGATAGAGAAACAACATAAGCGATATAGTTGCACTATGACATTGTTTCCTGGAGGGGGCACAAATGAGCAGGTCATCGACATATTGCAAAACAACGATATGTGGTTCAGACCATCCCTCCAGTATTTCCTGCAGACTTGCAGTGTACATTGTGGGTGAATTCTGGGCACCCTGTGGCAACACTGTCCATGTATATTGACTACCCTGGAATGTGAAAGCAAACAAGTACTGGCAGTCAGGATGTAATGGTACACTGAAAAATGCATTTGCCAAATCGACCACTGAAAAGCAAAGAGAGTTAGAAGGTATCTGTGACAGGAGAGTATGCGGGTTGGGCACAACTGGTGTTAGAAGTTCTGTGGCTTTGTTAACCAACCGGAGGTCATGGACCATTCTATATGCGGCTGGTTGTCCTGGCACGCTCTTTTTCTTTACTGGGAACAGGGGAGTGTTGCAAGGGGACTGGGTTTTGACTAGGACTCCTCTCTGTAGTAATTTTTGGACTTGCTGGGCTATGGCATTCTCCTGAGCCGAGCTAAGGGGATACTGCCTCTGTTGAGGCAAGATTGCTCCTGGTTTTAATTTTACCATTACTGGTTGAACTCTTAACCTACCAACATCTGTTTTGTCTGAGGCCCAAAAATCATGTGGCACAGCCTGCTCTAATATCAGGGGAAACTCATTTGTCTCTTCTATGCTGGCAATATCTAGTGACATAATTTTGCAAAGGGTACTTGGTTTTAAACCTGGGGTCATGGTCACAGTGCCATCGGGATGATACTCTATATGTGCTTGTAATTGGGACAACACATCATTTCCCAATAGATTACATTGGCCTCGGGGCGATACCATGAGCGGGCTATGTACAGTAGCTCCTTGAATTTGCAGGGGAATTCTCTTAGTGACAGGGAGCAGGACAGACGGGGAATTGAAGGGGGTGGCAATGACATGATGTGAAAAATCAGTGTCAGTGTATGGCCAATCACCTTGAGTAATTACTGAATTGTCGGCCCCCGTATCTACTTGGAAATCGATTTCATGTCCCCCTGGTAGGTTCACCTGCACTGTACAACTGGGAGTTGGGGGTAAGGAGATGAGGGGGTTCATGTGCAAGCTACCCTCATCCTATGGGGGCGTTGTTTGGTTGGCTGGAGGACCCGTACTCTGAGCATTTGGATACGGGTTGGTCCTACAGTTCTTTCTAAAATGTCCTGGCTTTTTACATCCGTAACACAGTTTCTGTCCTCCTCCTTCAGTCCGTCCTCTGCCTCTGTTGTTTCTGGGGGTCGTCTCTACTATGTGTATTCTGGCAGCTCTTTTTGCCTGCGCTATGTCATGTTGTGCCCCCTGAGCTATTCTAGCTAAATCTTCTGCCTTCACTGATCTCCAGTCCGGTCTACTTGCTTTTACCTTCTCTGCAATCTCTTTCTTTAGTCCATTCATGAAAGCACTTGCTAATACCCTCTCACTAGTCTTATTCCCGGGGTTGAACCCCATTTCTGACCAGGTTTTTTTTAGTGCATAGAAATAATCCTTAGGATCTTCCTCCTTCCCTTGCACTCTATCTTCTAGTGTAACTTGCTTTTCTGCTTGCCTGTCTTGACATGCTTTTACCAACGCTGCTGCGAATAGGACTCCAGCTGCTGCATCATTAGATTCTGCATCTACGGGTCCGGTCCTATTGGCATACTGTTTTTTTGTCTCATCTATCAACCTATCATAGCGGGCTTCATCTGCCAATTTTCCCTTAATTACCCCCTGCAGATCTATTCTAGTGGCATGGTACGTATCCTGTATGGTGGTGATCATTCTAGCGAAACCCATAGGGGACTGGGATGGGTCTGGCAGCTGGGAGATCAGTGCCAACTGCTCTGAAGGACTCCATGGTCTATACATTAACATTGTACGAGCTTCCTGACCTGGAACCACTGCATCCCCCCCTGCTGCTGCTGCTGCTCCCGGTGCTCCTGGCACAACTACCGTCCTCATTGGGAATAGTCTAGCTGGGTGGGGTCTCGGTCCTCCACATGCCACACAGATGTCTACTGTCAAGGGGTTCTGCTGTCCACATCTGGGGTAAACCCAACATTTGTTTTCCTGGGAATTCTGGTACTGGGGTGGGGGTGACGTCGGGAGCGGACAGGGAGGAAAATCTGTCATTCCGTTTTTTGTCAGTCTGTAACGTCCGTCTCCTAATTATTCAATCTTTCCTTCAAAATAAGCGCATGCATTCATCCATACATCTACTGTCCCTAACAGACCCTTATCTTTCAGCCATCCATGATAGGAGTTAAAGAAGGATTTCCATTTCTCTCCATTCATCTCTCCATTCTCATTCATTCCCGCTTTACGCAATATTTTGTCAATTCCAATCAGTGCCTGTTTCCCTTCTCTGCGTACTACTAAGTCTTTGGCTATAATGCCTTCCTTGGCATTTTGGTTCCCCATTTTTTTTGGTTCTCCTCACCTAGAAGAGACTCCTCAGTCACTTAGACAATGGTCACTTAGACAATGGGCCACAAAGGTTTCTGAACCATTCCACTACTAGCCTCTCTAGGACTTATACGCCAACCAGAAAAACAGACCAAAAACATCAATCCCGGGACACATCCACAACACAATCATCGGATCCATACTTTCATTCTTAAATTCTCCAAAGGATAGAAGGCAGGACTGATCTGAGGGGATTCTACTGGTTCAAAGGGACCTGAGCCAGACAACAATCTGTGAATTACCTGGGGAGCCGACCGCTCGGGGGTGAGGGAGTCTCTTCTATGCAGTGATATAATTAGGTAGAATATAACAGTTATTCTTACCTCAGCGCTGTATATATCACCAACAGAGAGCTTTGCTCGTCCCACGTCTCGGACCGGTCGAGCACCCCTGGGTAGATTAACTCAAGGTCCCTGTTCGAGGCGCCAGCTGTCGTCACTGCATTCTGAGTCTTCTATCCTTTGGATTACGATATCGGAGAGAGAGTGAGACACAGGACAGGATGTGTGTCAAACAAGCTCTAAACTTTATTACAAAGCATGGGTTTTATATTCACTCTGAAGGCTGGAAACTGTTATGATCTGCTACAGAGACTAAGGAAAGACAGGAGATCTGTCCCTACAACAGAACTAAACTAGATCCCTACGATGTAACGGGGAACCTGATCCTGCGATCAGACCCGCTAAAGTCCTCGGCTAGTCTGTACGAAGACCTATAGATGTGAGGGAGGTATCCCTACAAGAACTAGGGACTGGGATAAGTTGGACACCTCCTAGCAGAAATAGTAGCAGTCAAAGACAAACACACAACAAAAAGCATAGAGGTCAGAAGACCTAGCAAAACTAACAGAGAACGGCAACAGAGCACCAAGCTAGCTCAAGAGTAGTAAATACAATGAAGTCCAGCAAGGCAAGGAGGGCGGAGCCGGATTAAATAGGCAAAAATGGTCATGTGACCAGCAAACTCAAAAAAACCTAACAGGAGAGTTCTAACAGTACCCCCTCTTCTAAGAGGATCCTCCGGATCCCCTAGGCTCAGGCTTACCAGGAAACCTCCTGTGAAACGCTCTGACAAGTCTGGAAGCAGAAACATCATCCGCCCTCACCCATGAGTTATCCTCTGGTCCGAAACCCTTCCAAGCGATGAGATACTGCAAACTCCCTCTATACCGTCTAGAATTTAGGATGCGGGAAATTTCATATTCCCCGTCCTCCACCACCGGAGGAACAGTGGCAGAGGCGTCACCATCCGACACATCAGCTTTTTTCAATAGAGAAACATGAAACACCGGGTTAATCTTCCAGAACGTAGGAACCTCCAACCTAACAGCAGATTGGTTAACTATCTGAAGCACCTTAAAGGGCCCTATGAACTTGGGACCCAATTTTTTAGAAGGAATCCTCAATCGCAGATTCTTAGAGGACAACCAAACCATGTCACCAACAGCAAACAAAACCTCTTGCCGTTTCCTATCAAAGTACCTCTTAGATTTTTTGTTAGCCTCCTGAAGATTACCACGCACATCCGTCCAAACTCTCTCCAAATCACCGGAAAAACTCTCCTCCTCAGGCACAGCCGAAACCAATTTGGAGAATGACCCAAAAGACGGATGTCTCCCAGAACAACAAAAAAAAGGCGAACACCCAGCAGAAGAGGATGTATGGTTGTTAAGAGCAAATTCAGCAAGTGGCAGAAACTCAGACCACCCCTCTTGATTGTCTGCCACAAAACAACGCAAGAACTGCTCAACATCCTGGTTCTTCCTTTCTGTCTGGCCATTAGACTCAGGATGATATCCGGATGAAAACGACAAATGAACTCCCAACCTGTCACAAAAGGCACGCCAAAAACGAGCCACGAACTGAGGTCCCCTATCAGAAACAATGTCAGTAGGAACACCATGTAGTCTGACAATTTCCTTGACAAAGGCCTTAGCGAGTGTCTTAGCGCAGGGCAGTTTGATGAAGGGAACCAAGTGACACATCTTGCTAAAACGGTCCACGACCACCCAGATGACCGTGAAACCTTCAGAGGGGGGAAGGTCAGTAATAAAGTCCATAGCCAGATGTGTCCAAGGTGCACTAGGAACCTCCAGAGGGCAAAGCAACCCCGCAGCAGGAGCATGCGAAGACTTGGATCTTGCACACACAGTACATTGGCGCACCCACTTAATGACTTCCTTCTGCCATCCAGGCCACCAAAAACTGCGAACCACAAGTCTCTTGGTCTCAGAAATTCCTGGATGACCTGCCAACCGAGACTCATGACACTCAACAAACAAATCTCTCCTAAAGGTCCTAGGCACAAACAACCTCCCATGGGGAGTGTTAGATGGGGCATTCTCCTGAGCTTTAAGAATCTCATCCTCCAAAACGGAGTCCAAAGCAGCAATCACAACACCTTCTTGTAAAATGGTCTCCTCTTCCTCCTCAACACCGACCATGGGAGAAAAGCTGCGAGACAAAGCATCCGCTTTAACATTCTTGGTACCCGGGATGTAAGTAACGGAAAAATTAAACCGCGAGAAAAAAAGTGCCCACCTAGCCTGACGGGCATTCAAGCGCTTGGCAGCATCAAGATAGATCAGATTTTTATGATCAGTGAAAACCTGAATGGGAAATTCAGCACCTTCCAAGAGGTGACGCCAGTGTTCAAATGCGAGTTTAATCGCCAGCAATTCCCGATTACCAATATCGTAATTAAGTTCAGTCTCAGAAAATTTCTTTGAAAAAAAGGCACAGGGATGTACTCCATCCTTGTTTTCGTGAGACAACACCGCACCGACCCCCACCGAAGAAGCATCAACCTCAACCAAAAACGGCTTAGTCACATCAGGCTGCATAAGGATGGGAGCAGAGGTGAACCTCTCCTTTAGAAACACAAAAGCTTCAATGGCCTCAGAAGTCCACTGAACCGCATTAGCACCTTTCCTGGTGAGATCGGTCAGCGGTTTGACAATAATAGAAATTTTTTTTATGAATTTTCTGTAATAATTGGCGAAACCCAAAAACCTCTGTATCGATTTCAAACCAATAGGCCTAGGCCATTCCTGCACAGCTTGAACTTTAACCGGGTCCATCTCAAAACCTTCACTGGAGATAATGTAGCCCAAAAAACGAATTCTCTGTACAGCGAACTCACATTTCTCCAGCTTAGCAAAAAGCGAATTGTCCATTAATAACTGTAATACCTCACGTACGCTCCGCCAATGAGACTCCAGATCAGGCGAATAAATCAGAATGTCATCCAAATACACAACCACATTTTTGCCGATTAAAGGTCTAAGGATGTCATTAATAAGATTCTGAAAAAATGCTGGAGCATTGGTAAGACCAAAAGGCATCACCAGATTCTCAAAATGACCCACAGGAGTGTTAAAAGCAGTCTTCCATTCATCACCCTCCTTCATGCGCAACAAATTGTATGCCCCCCGGAGATCAATTTTAGAGAACCACTTGGCCCCCACTAACTGGTTAAATAAATCAGGAATCAATGGCAGTGGGTAAGGATTGCGTACATTAATTTTATTAATCTCACGAAAGTCCAGACAAGGACGTAAACCGCCATCTTTCTTTTTTACAAAAAAAAATCCAACAGCCACAGGAGACTTGGAAGGCCTAATGTGACCGGCGGCCAAGCTTGTCTGTATGTATTCCTCCAAAGCCTTTCTCTCAGGAATAGTCAGATTAAATAAATGACTTTTAGGAAGAGTCGCTCCAGGGACAAATTCAATGGTACAATCATAGTCTTTATGGGGAGGCAAAATTTGCGACTCCTCCTCAGAAAAAACTCTCCAAAAATCCTGAATAGGTACAGGCAATTCCCCTTTTTCCACAGCAGCAATGCGCCCGTTACAACACTTGTCATAACACTTAGGGCTCCAGGACTTAATTTCATTGGTAGACCAATCCAATACAGGATTGTGCAATTTTAACCAGGGTAACCCCAATATTACTGGAGAAGGCAAATTATCCAATACCACCAAATCCAAATTCTCTTGATGAATACCATTAATAGTGAGGGGAAATTCACAGACCTTGTGAGTAACACTCGTCAAGGGAGAGCCATCAACAGAAACCACAGAAATAGGGGATGACAAAGTTTTAGGTTCTAATATAAGTTTTTCCAAGAATCCCCCATCAATCACATTCAGAGTAGAACCACAATCCAAAAATACCCGAAATTCAATTAATTCATCCTGAGCAGCAGTAGTGGCAGATAGGAATACTCCCTTAGAATTTAAACAGGCAATACGGGCATGACTGACCATTTTTTTTTCTTTCTTCATACGAAGCACACAGCTCTTAATAAAATGACCATAATTTCCGCAATAGAAGCACAAGCCTTCAGAAAGCCTGCGGTCTTTTTCCTGAGAGCGGGGTGCCATTGCCCCAATCTCCATCGGCTCTCCATTGTCAGCACAGACCCTCTCAAGACTCGGAGTTGACATAGCAGAGGATTTGCTCTCATTAATCCTTGCACGCAGTCTCCTGTCCACCCGTATAGCTAATTGCATTGCCTCCTGCAAGTTTCCAGGTGTGGGATAAGCAATCAGTAAATCCTTAACCCTTTCACCTAGCCCTGCAAGAAACAAGCTTTTCAAAGCTGAATCGTTCCACCCCACCTGGGCAGACCACCGACGGAAGTGAGAACAATATTTTTCCACATTACCCGATCCCTGCCTCAAACGTCTTAATTCAGACTCAGCAGATGAGACACGATCAGGATCATCGTACAACAAACCCAAAGCAGAAAAAAAACTATCCACTGATCTAAAGCACGGATCACTAGGTTGGAGAGAGAAGGCCCATCCCTGAGGATCTTTGCGCAAAAGTGACATTATGAACCCTATACGCTGTGATTCATCACCAGAGGATCCGGGTCTCAAACGAAAATACAATAAACAAGCATTTTTAAAAGAAAAAAAATCTTGTTGTTCGCCAAAAAATAAATCAGGCAGACGTACCTTTGGTTCAACAAAATGTGCTCCAGGACAGCTACTCACGTGTTGTTGGAGCTTGACCACCTCCAGAGAGAGTCCCTGCAAGCGTTGAGCCAAATCTTGAACCGAAACCATGATGGAAAACTGGAGGTCTTTCCTTAGAGAAATTTTTTTTTTTTTTTTTTTTTTTTTTCTTTTAGGGCTGGACTTACTGTTATGATCTGCTACAGAGACTAAGGAAAGACAGGAGATCTGTCCCTACAACAGAACTAAACTAGATCCCTACGATGTAACGGGGAACCTGATCCTGCGATCAGACCCGCTAAAGTCCTCGGCTAGTCTGTACGAAGACCTATAGATGTGAGGGAGGTATCCCTACAAGAACTAGGGACTGGGATAAGTTGGACACCTCCTAGCAGAAATAGTAGCAGTCAAAGACAAACACACAACAAAAAGCATAGAGGTCAGAAGACCTAGCAAAACTAACAGAGAACGGCAACAGAGCACCAAGCTAGCTCAAGAGTAGTAAATACAATGAAGTCCAGCAAGGCAAGGAGGGCGGAGCCGGATTAAATAGGCAAAAATGGTCATGTGACCAGCAAACTCAAAAAAACCTAACAGGAGAGTTCTAACAGAACCGAATTTACCATATATGGTTTGATTATACAATTTTAGCACACAAAGACTAACTTCTATTCTCGTGCTTGTGTTGAAACATTCAATCGGACACATTGAATTAGACACATTAAATCAGATACATTCTGATGACTGGCAAGGACGCATTATTGATTCAAGAAGGAACATTCACAGCTGATGTTTTTTGACCTAAAGTAACTTTCAGACTTATATAGCATAGATGGGGCCTTTGAACTTAAGGGGCCTCATCTTCTGCTATAACACTGTCAATGTCCACCAGGGGCGGACACAGACTGTAGTGGGCCCCTGTGCAAGAAATTTTTGCCCCCCCCCTGCCCTTCATAGGGCAACAAAGTTATGTAAACATAACCCCCCCATGTGCATCTTTCACACCCACATGTGCATCTCTCATCCCCCCATGTGCAGCTCTAATCCCCCCCATGCATCTCTCATCCCCCCATGTGCATCTCATCCCCCCATGCATCTTTCACGCATCTTTCATCCCCCCATGTGCAGCTCTCATCCCCCCATGTGCAGCTCTCATCCCCCCCATGAGCAGCTCTCATCCCCTCCCCCGTGCATCTCACCCCCCCGTGCATCTCATCCCCCCGTGCATCTCATCCCGCTCCATGCATCTCATCCCGCCCCGTGCATCTCATCCCGTCCCGTGCATCTCATCCCGCCCCGTGCATCTCATCCCCCCCGTGCATCTCTCATCCCCCCATGTGCATCTTATCCCCCCCGTGCATCTCTCATTCCCCCATGCATCTCTGATTCCCCCCCACTCCTAGTTAATTAATTGTATTTAAAAAAAAAAAATAAAACTTGTTATACTTACCCCCATGGATCCCTGCAGAATCCTGGCGCTCATCCACGTCGCTGCCACCAGGTTCACCTGACTTCCAGCGCCGTCACATGACCGGAAGTCAGGGGAATCATGAAGGCGCTGACGCAGCAGCGCTGCACTGCTACACAGAGGAAATCGGCGCTGAGATGTCCCGGCGCTTAACGCTCAGCATGGGGCCGGGGGCCCAGGGCCGGCTCCAGGTTTTTGTGGGCCCCGGGCGAAAGAGTCTCAGTGGGCCCCTTTAACACATACCACGATTCATGATGCACAGATACCGCAGAGAAATATATGTATAGTACAATGCAAAGATTTCACTTCTTACATAGTGATATCTATTGTAAATTCCACAATAGCTCAGAAACCAGCGAATCGCTCCACACAGTATACTGGCCCCCATAAAATGCTCCATACAGGAGACTGGCCCCCATAAAATGCTCCATACAGAATACGGGCCCCCATAAAATGCTCCATACAGGATACTGGTCCCCATATAATACCTTATACAGAATACTGGCCCCCATATAACGCTCCATACAGAATACTGGCCCCCATATAACGCTCCATACAGAATACTGGCCCCCATATAATGCTCCATACAGAATACTGGCCCCCATAAAATGCTCCATACAGAATACTGGCCCCCATATAACGCTCCATAAGGAATACTGGCCCCCATATAACACTCCATACAGGATTTTGGCCCCCATATAACGCTCCATACGGAATACTGGCCCCCACATAACGCGCCATACGGAATACTGGCCCCCATATAACGCTCCATACGGGATACTGGCCCCCATATAACGCTCCATACAGAATACTGGCCGCCATATAACGCTCCATGCAGGATACTGGCCCCAATATAATGCTCCATGCAGGATACTGGCCCCCATATAACGCTCCATACAGGATACTGGCCCCCATATAACGCTCCATTCAGAATACTGGCCCCCATATAATGCTCCATACAGAATACTGGCCCCCATAATATGCTCCATACAGAATACTGGCCCCCATAAAATGCTCCATACAGAATACTGGCCCCCATATAATGCTCCATATGGAATACTGGCCCCCATATAACACTCCATACAGGATACTGGCCCCCATATAATGCTCCATACGGAATACTGGCCCCCATATAACGCTCCATACGGAATACTGGCCCCCATATAACGCTCCATACAGAATACTGGCCCCCATATAACGCTCCATGCAGGATACTGGCCCCCATATAACGCTCCATGCAGGATACTGACCCCCATATAACGCTCCATACAGAATACTGGCCCCCATATAACGCTCCATGCAGGCTGTTCCCCACACATAATGCCCCACGCAGGCTGTTCCGCCCACATAATGCCCCACGCAGGCTGATCCCCCCACATAATGCCCCATGCAGGCTGTTCCCCCCCCATATAGGATGTCACCCCCCTTTTAATGCCCCATGCAGGATGACACCCCCCCTTCCTTATAATGCCACATTCAGGATGTCACCCCCCCCTCCCTTATAATGCCCCATGCAGGATGTCACACACACCCCCCTCCCTTATAATGCCCCATGCAGGATATCACACCCACCTTATAATGCCCCATGCAGGATGTCACACTCCCCCTCCCTTATAATGCCCCATGCAGGATGTCACTCCCCCCCCGTTATTATGCCCCATGCAGGATGTCACCCCCCCCTTATAATGCCCCATGCAGGACTTGACCCCCCCCCTTATAATGCCCCATGCAGGATTTCACACACCCCCACCTCACCTCCCCTCCCTTATACTGCCACAGGCCTCCATACAATAAAGAAAGAAATCCAATACTCACCTCACGTCTCACCTGCTGCCGCTGCTCCGGACTCATCAGCGTCGCCGGCCTCTTCCCGCTCTGCGCTGTGACTGCTCAGGAGAGAGTGCGGTGTAAAGACGTCACCGCGCCCTCTGACCTGAGACGTCACAGTGCAGCAGCCGCGGCGGATGCAGGAGCTGCTGCGGAGGCACGGGGAAGGGTAAGTATTGTGCCGGGTGGCAGGGCCCTGAGCAAGCGGGGGGGGGGGAGCGGGCACTGACACCGCTCTCCTCCGCTCACGGGGTCCCATAGCACGCGGGGTGCCCGATGGTGAGGGCCCCCGCCTGCTCAGGGCCCCGGCATTTGCCCGGGTGCTGACGCCGGCCCTACGGGGGCCCCATGAGGAGACGCACAAGAGGGGGGACCCAACGGGGCTCCGAGGGGGCCCCGACCGGCTGGGCCCCATACTGGCATCAGGACAGTCATGCCCTGATGGCGGCCCTGCTGGAGGCTGGAGGGGCCCCCTCTCCCTCGGGGCCCCCATTCAATGAACAGGCTGCACGGGCGGTAGGTCCGCCCCTGATGTCCACCCCTGCACAAAGCAGTGTGACTAATGTAAAAGACTGGAACGATACTAATAAAGGGTAAATGATAACAGAACTGTTAGTTTGTGGATACTAGTCACACCGACCTCGAGAATAAAAATCCTAATGTTGTCCAGCTGCTTTTTAGAGGGTACTTCAATGGATCACTTTCTGATTTGAGAATTGTAACTGCTATTAAGAATTTGTTTAGCCGGATTTCATCCCCAAGCTATGCATGTGCATCATTCACAGAAAAGTCCAGCAATACTTTGCATTTCTCAGGAACAGACTGACTATGTAGTGTTTGAATATATATGCAAAGTGCTTTAGTCGGGGGCAATCTCTCCTCAAGCCTCTTGTCACTTAGTTGCAAACAAGTAGAAGATGATGAGTTTACCACTTTGTTGTAAAATCAAATCCTGGAACCACATCAGTGGGTGCTGAATCCTGCTGGTGATCAGCAAACTATGAAATATTTTTTTTTTAAGCAAAACTATTAGTAATATCATTAAAAATGTATTAGTAATTCATTAAACAGCATTCTACATGAATAGAGAACTGAGATCACCTTGAGCTCTATTACCTGTCCAGTGATGCTTTCTCCTGCCTGACAGCTTATGTGCTCTAGCTGCATTTTAAGATCGTTCTTTAAGCATGCCTAAATAATAAGGTGCTAGTTGCACCCTTGGTATGGCTGGGTAGTTCGGTGCACTTTTCCCACCTACTTGTTTTTCATTTACTCTCCTCTGGCTCCTGTAAAACCAGTAATGTCAATCAAGGAAGAGGAGATTGTAAACAGCCCACATAAAGCATGTTTGTTTTTTGTTTTTTTACACAAGCTTTTAGTTCAAAGTAGCCTAACAAAGGCATATTGTTGGTTTTTGGCAAAGTAGTAATTTGGTAAAGTAGCTGACGGTGCCCTTTTAAAGGGAATGTGTCCACCCCCCTGGGCGATATCAGACCTCTCCTATGGACATACAGGTGATAAAAAAGTTAATCTATACTTACCTGTATGGCCATAGTAGGGGTCTGATTGCAGAGAAATCTGGTTTTATAAAGTCTGCTTTCCAGAGGCTTGGCGTCCGTGCGACGCCAAGCAAACCCCTCCAATCTGCTTACTATTCCCCTAAATCGCCGCCTCTGTGCTAAATTACCATATCCCCTCCCCTGCACGGCACAGGGTCCTGTGACTGCCCTGTGACAGGCCCTGCTCTGCCTACCCTGTATGGCCATAGTAGAGGTCTGTTATAGAGATTCCCTTCAACCTCCACCCACAGCGGGCCAATGGTTGAACAGCTGTGTAACAAAGTCATGGGTTTTTAGCCCAAAAGGGAAGACTTTCAGATTGTTGTAACTTATTCTTAGCATAGTGCCCAAAGGCCTGATCATAATGGTTTGCTTAATGAAGTGACTGATTTGGAATCAGAGTAACTATCCAAGATGCTTCATTAAGAGAGTACACTGAAGGAGATGTGCACATGATGTCTTAAAATCGTGATCTTCTAGAAGTACAGGTAAGGGTCTCAATAAATGCTGATATGGCGGCCTGCTGTGCACTGGTGCCACTGAACCCAGAAGGGTGCATGGATGTAGTTGTCCACAAGAGGCCCTCACACATTCACACACCTCCACCCTACCACCTCAGACCAGCAGAGGGAGCCCGTTAGGGATATATAAAGGGAGGGTGGAGCCAGGCAGCTCAGTCAGAAGTTAGTTAGTCTCTCAGACACAGAGAGGGACAGAGCTCAGAGTTGAGCAGAGAGCGTGCTGACGCTCAGAGAGCAGCAAGCTGGCTGCTGTGCTTAGGCGATCCAAGGCCTACAGCACGTGTGAAGGCCTAGTGAGGGCCCTGAGTGTGGCCGAAGGCGAGAGGAGAAGGAAGAAGTAGCGAGGGGGTAGAGGAGCATACCAGACTCACCCTGATATATATACCGGACACCGGGTCCGCGCCTACGGGGACCCTTTATACCAGTAGGGACCACCGGAACCCCTGGAGGACTACAGGTCCCAGGTTCACCAAATGCTGATTGCAGTACTAGGGCTAGGAGTCACGGAGGCCCCAGCGACCAGGGAGAGTGATCTCCAAGAAAAGTCCCTACCACCAAGTCAGCAGGTGCAAAGAGAGACAATAACCAAGCTAGGCCTAGCTCCAGGCAGGTCAGAAGCTTAGCGAGTAAAGCCACGGATCAGGAGGCCCTGTACCCGCTCACTGGGGAGAGTCCAAAAGTGCGCCCTTCGTCCGGAGTACCCTGAACCGTGCCTGCACCATCACCAAT
Organism: Phyllobates terribilis; assembly: GCF_046119375.1. Taxonomy (NCBI): domain Eukaryota; kingdom Metazoa; phylum Chordata; class Amphibia; order Anura; family Dendrobatidae; genus Phyllobates; species Phyllobates terribilis. The sequence continues at coordinate 147,487,281 of NW_027362762.1, forward strand.
AAAGGTACTGAAGCTTAGCCCCGTGTGAGTGTGCGTCTTTCCTCCGGGACCGTCCTGCCGTCTCTCCCCCGCATCCACCATCTATCCCTACACTGCCCTGGGGCTAGCTCTACCTGTGGAGAGCCATACTATCCCTGCTGCCGTAACACCAGCTCCAGAGGACTGCTCCGCAGCGGCGGCACCCTTTTGCCGCATTCCACAGGTGGCGTCATGAACTTTCCAAATCCCCTATATATAATTTCCCCTTTATACTGACCGCCCTGGGTCACGGAGCGGGCCAGCCACCGTGATATCCCCCACCGGCATACGCAGAGGCCCGGCTGCCGAGTACCCCACGGCCCAGGGGGTGCGTTGGCCTTGGCATCACGAACAGAATTCTGTGCCCGTTGCCACCGGGTACTGTGCACCTTAAAAGACTGTAATACTCACTGTGGTGAAGGTTTCCCGCCGTTCCCGAGATTTCTCGCCATTGTCCGCCATCTTCCTGTCGCCGTGCGGGAAGAAGAGGGGTGTAACCGCGGGAATCGGAGAAGCGTAAACGCTGGAAGCGCGCAAAGCCCAGGACACGCCCCACCCCTGACGTCGAATCAGAAAGTGTCAGGTCCTGGAAGGAGCCCAGAGGACGCTCTGACGTCAGACGCGAGCGACGCAAGGTCCTGGAAGAAGACCGTCGCCCGCGGAGCTGCGGCCTACCTGATAACCAGTGAAGAAGGTAGGCTCCAGTTCACTAGGAGGGCGCAACCATGGCCGACGACCAGCGAGCCACCGGAGCACCGGTTAACGCTCCTGATGCCCAACCCGCGCCCGGCACTGCACAGGCTGGAGCGGTCGCTCCACCAGCAGGGGTCGTGACCCCATTGATACCCATGGCCCTGCCGTATATCCCTGGAGCGAAGTGGCTTCCCCAGTATAATGGCAAACCAGACACCCTGTCTGGATTCAAGAGAAAAATATGTGGTGTGCTAGACATGTATTCTATGACCGGTAAACAGAGAGCTGCTGTTGTGCTGGGACAATTGACTGGTGCTGCAGAGTGGGAAGTTGAAACCTGGCCAGCCGCAGACCAGGAATCAGTATCCATCATCTTTAAGAGACTGCAAACTGTGTTTGAAAACTGCACTGAGACGGATCTCCGGATGAGGTTCTACCACTGTGTCCAGAAACCTGAGGACAGTATCCGGGACTATGCCTGGCGCGTACAGGAAGCCCTGCGGGCCCTGAAACAGGTTAGTCCAGCCAGCATGCACAATGAAAATAAAATGCTGACGGATCAAGGCCCTGCCTTTGAAGCCGAGCTGTTCAAAGAGTTTTGCCATTTGTACGGGTGTAAGAAGATCCGGACTATACCGTACCACCCCCAAACCAATGGGTTATGTGAAAAGATGAATAACATAGTCATCGACCTGTTGAAGACCTTACCTCTCGAAGAAAGAAACCAATGGCCGGACAAACTACCTGACCTGGTAGATCTGTACAATCACATACCTGTGAGTTCCACCAATTGTACTCCAGCGTACCTCATGAGAGCAAGACCTGGAAAGTTGCCCATGGACCTGGAGCTTGGAGTGGTCGAGCCAGAAGCAGATATGTCCACTGAAGACTGGGATGCGACTTGACAGGAACAGTACAAGAGAGTACAAGCCTGTGTCGAAGACAGTCTAAACGAAAGAGAAGAAGCCACAAGCTTGACGACCAGTGGGAAAGGGAACCTTACACTGTGTTGAATTCCAGATTCGACGATAGGAAAATCTGCCTAATTAGCAAAGACGGAGGAAGAACAACTGCAACAGTATCAAGAGACCATCTGAAGTTGTGCCCAAGTCCGCTAAAGCCCCAGGAGGAAGTGCCTCTCACCGTACCGGAGGAGCCTAAAGAAGAAGTACTCCATACTGACTTAGGAGATTTCCCGGCAGATTGGCCTCAACTGGATGGAGCGGTAATAATACCTGTTGTAACATACCTGGCGGCGTCCTTGCATAGTGGTCCATCTCCCACTGTGCAAGAGCGCGCACTTGATCTCCAGTCCAGAATGTCTCTCTGGCTTCCCTCCATGCTGTCTGTTTGCCTCTGTGTCTGCTGCTTAAGGGCGGCGCCCGATCACTTCCTGCTTTTTGTACCTGCTGCAGGCACACCCCTTGTGCGTCCTCAGCCTATTGCTGTCTGTCACCTGGTATTTAAAACAGGTGCTCCAATTAACCCATGCCTGAGCATCTTGCCCTGTCAGTTGGCTTTTGTCTCTGACATGCCAGGTCCTGTCTATGTTACCTGTCTTGCAGTATCTGTTCCCATGTCTGTACTGTGTCCTATCTGTGTACCTTAACCTGCAGTCTGTACTCGTTCCTTGCCTGTTCGTTCCGCCTTCCTGGAGGCTGTATTTCCAGGCCAGTCTGAACACGCTCCTTGCCTGTTCGTCCCGCCTCTCTGGGGGCCGTATTCCCAGACCCGCTCCTGTATCCCGCTGCAGTGTCGGTCTCCTCCGTACACTCAGTTCCAGTCTGAACTCTCTCCTATCTTTTACCTGTTTTTTCTCTATGTCCGTTCCTTTCCTTTTTCTGCAGAGTCTGAACTCATACCTACTCCTGCTCGTTGTCACTGTACTTCCGTTTGTGAGTTTGTGGTCCACTCGCTACTTCTCTGCAAGTACCCTGTGGGTATCTGGTTCTGCCTTTCCCTTCTAGTCTGTTCCGTGTGAACAGAGCCCTGTTCCTTCCGCGTCTGCGGTTTTCGCTTTGCTCAGCTCTGTCCGCCGCGTCTGCGGTTTTCGCCTTGCTCAGCTCTGTCCGCCGCGTCTGCGGTTTTCGCTTTGCTCAGCTCTGTCCGCCGCGTCTGCGGTTTTCGCTTTGCTCAGCTCTGTCCGCCGCGTCTGCGGTTTTCGCTTTGCTCAGCTCTGTCCGCCGCGTCTGCGGTTTTCGCTTTGCTCAGCTCTGTCCGCCGCGTCTGCGGTTTTCGCTTTGCTCAGCTCTGTCCAGCGCGTCTGCGGTTTTCGCTTTGCTCAGCTCTGTCCAGCGCGTCTGCGGTTTTCGCTTTGCTCAGCTCTGTCCAGCGCGTCTGCGGTTTTCGCTTTGCTCAGCTCTGTCCACCGCGTCTGCGGTTTTCGCTTTGCTCAGCTCTGTCCACCACGTCTGCGCTTTTCGTTTTGCTCAGCTCTGTCCACCGCGTCTGCGGTTTTCACTTTGCTCAGCTCTGTCCACCGCGTCTGCGGTTTTCTCTCTGCTCAGCTCTGTCCACCGCGTCTGCGGTTTTCGATTTGCTCAGCTCTGTCCACCGCGTCTGCGGTTTTCGCTTTGCTCAGCTCTGTCCACCGCGTCTGCGGTTTTCGCTTTGCTCAGCTCTGTCCACCGCGTCTGCGGTTTTCGCTTTGCTCAGCTCTGTCCACCGCGTCTGCGGTTTTCGCTTTGCTCAGCTCTGTCTACCGCGTCTGCGGTTTCGAATTTGTCTCCCAGTCTGTACTGGACCCTACCCAGCCTGTGCTCTAGTCTGCCTGTTCCTGTATTCCCCGGTGTGGGTCAACAGCCGTGTCCGGAGTCTGACCTGGAGTAGACCCTGGTTCCTCTGCTCGGTTCCTCCCTGGTGCACTGGCGTCGTATGCCGTCGTGCGACCTTGGTCGGATCGGGCAGATACTTAGTTACGCCCCTCCAGGCACTCTCCGGTTCATGGCACAGTGGAATCACTACATAAACACGCACACGCCAGTCAGTCCGGGCGTGTGCATTACAGCATGCTCAGGCCATGGTTCCCGTTGAGCCCCACGGCCTTCGCTCTCTGAGATGTTTTCCAGCAAATACGTGCATTAAAAATAAATAAATACATTTTTTTTTTTTTTTTTTTCCTTAGCTGAGTTCCAGGCGAATTACGCATCCGTCCAGATGGATCTATCAGCTCTCGTTCCTGCGGATCTGCCACGTTACTATGGGGATGCAAGACAGAGTCGTGCATTTGTGGAGCAATGCATGCTACACTTTAAGTTCTACCCTCTATGTTTTCCCACAGATCGGGTTAAGGTGGGATTCATGATGTCTTACCTAGCGGGTGATGCCTTGAATTGTATCATTCCCCTATGGGACGCACAGGATGCTATCGTCCTAGACATAATGGCCTTCCTGGTGGCCTTTCTAATGGTCTTCGATGATCCTAACCCGGAGGCTCCTGCTGAAGCTTCACTTCCCAGTATCCCGGAGCAGCCCCGATGGGTAATGTGTGTGGGTAGCGCAATAGTCCTCCAGCCCAATGAGACTACTGCCCACCCAGAATCCTCACAGGGTGACTACACTCTCCGGAATACTTCTCCCAACCTCAAGAGGCAGTCCAGACGTGCTAGACGTAGAGGCAAGCCGTCACGCCAGGGTCTGTCCTCCCTGAGACCTCCTGACTCCAACCTTGAAGTCCCTACTGAAGCTTCATCTCCCTGTATCCCGGAGAAGCCCCAAAGGGTAATGTGCGTGGGTAGTGCACCAGTTCTCCTGCCCGAAGAGACTGCTGCCCACCCAGAATTCACACCGGAGGACCCCCTGTTGCCTCCTGAATCTCCCAGGATACCACTTGAGGACAATTGGAGAGAGACTTCCCTATACCCTGCACCTGATACCTCGCCCGCTTCGTCCAGTGAGTCCGACCTAGTGTTCTCCGAAGCAGAGGTTACCCATGAGTCTCTTCACCCCTCCGACCTGGCGGAGGACCTCCAGTTGTCTTCTGAACCCTTCGGGGTGCTACCTGATAGCGAATGGACAGAGACTCTCCTATACTCAGTACCTGATACCTCGCCCGCTTCTTCCAGTGAGTCCGACCTAGTGTACTCCGAAGCAGAGGTTACCCCCGAGTCTCTACACCCCTCCGACCAGGCGGAGGACCTCCAGTTGTCTCCTGAACCCTTTGGGGTGCTACCTGATAGCGAATGGACAGAGACTCTCCTATACTCGGTACCTGATACCTCGGCCGCTTCTTCCAGTGAGTCCGACCTAGTGTACTCGAAAGCAGAGGTTATCCCCGAGTCTCTACACCCCTCCGACCAGGCGGAGGACCTCCAGTTGTTTCCTGAACCCTTCGGGGTGCTACCTGATAGCGAATGGACTGAGACTTTCCTATACTCAGTACCTGTTACCTCGGCCGCTTCTTCCAGTGAGTCCGACCTAGTGTACTCCGAAGCAGAGGTTATCCCCGAGTCTCTACACCCCTCCGACCAGGCGGAGGACCTCCAGTTGTCTCCTGAACCCTTCGGAGTGCTACCTGATAGCGAATGGACTGAGACTCTCCTATACTCGGTACCTGTTACCTCGGCCGCTTCTTCCAGTGAGTCTGACTTAGTGTACTCCGAAGCAGAGGTTATCCCCGAGTCTCTACACCCCTCCGACCAGGCGGAGGACCTCCAGTTGTCTCCTGAACCCGTCGGGGTGCTACCTGATAACGAATGGACAGGTACTTTCCTATACTCGGTACCTGATACCTCGCCCACTTCATCTAGCGAGTCCGATCTAGTGTACTCCGAAGCAGAGGTTACCCCCGAGTCTCTGCACTATTTCGACCCGGCGGAGGATCCCCAGTTGTTTCCTGAATCCTCCTGGGTACCACCAGATAACAAGGTAACAGGGACTTTTCTACACCTTGTACCTGATACCTCGCCCATTTCATCCTGTGAGCTTGACGGGATGTGCCCCGAGGCAGAGGTTGCCCCCGAGTCTCTACACCCCTCCAACCCGGCGGAGGACTTCCAGTTGTCTCCTGAACCCTCTGGGGTGCTACCTGATAATAAGTGGAGAGAGACTTCCCTGTGTGCTGTTCCTGGTATTCCACCCTTTTCGTCTATTGCTGAGGATGGCTGGATAGGAGGTAGCATCCTAGCTAACCAGATGAGACCAGTTTCTCCAGTGGACAGTGGAAGTGATCTCCTTGAAGTGAAGGATTGGCCCTCGAATTCCCTGCAGAACATTCTGGCAGGCCTAAAGAAGAGGGGGCGTAAAGGGGGGGGTACTGTAACATACCTGGCGGCGTCCTTGCATAGTGGTCCATCTCCCACTGTGCAAGAGCGCGCACTTGATCTCCAGTCCAGAATGTCTCTCTGGCTTCCCTCCATGCTGTCTGTTTGCCTCTGTGTCTGCTGCTTAAGGGCGGCGCCCGATCACTTCCTGCTTTTTGTACCTGCTGCAGGCACACCCCTTGTGCGTCCTCAGCCTATTGCTGTCTGTCACCTGGTATTTAAAACAGCTGCTCCAATTAACCCATGCCTGAGCATCTTGCCCTGTCAGTTGGCTTTTGTCTCTGACATGCCAGGTCCTGTCTATGTTACCTGTCTTGCAGTATCTGTTCCCATGTCTGTACTGTGTCCTATCTGTGTACCTTAACCTGCAGTCTGTACTCGTTCCTTGCCTGTTCGTTCCGCCTTCCTGGAGGCTGTATTTCCAGGCCAGTCTGAACACGCTCCTTGCCTGTTCGTCCCGCCTCTCTGGGGGCCGTATTCCCAGACCCGCTCCTGTATCCCGCTGCAGTGTCGGTCTCCTCCGTACACTCAGTTCCAGTCTGAACTCTCTCCTATCTTTTACCTGTTTTTTCTCTATGTCCGTTCCTTTCCTTTTTCTGCAGAGTCTGAACTCATACCTACTCCTGCTCGTTGTCACTGTACTTCCGTTTGTGAGTTTGTGGTCCACTCGCTACTTCTCTGCAAGTACCCTGTGGGTATCTGGTTCTGCCTTTCCCTTCTAGTCTGTTCCGTGTGAACAGAGCCCTGTTCCTTCCGCGTCTGCGGTTTTCGCTTTGCTCAGCTCTGTCCGCCGCGTCTGCGGTTTTCGCCTTGCTCAGCTCTGTCCGCCGCGTCTGCGGTTTTCGCTTTGCTCAGCTCTGTCCGCCGCGTCTGCGGTTTTCGCTTTGCTCAGCTCTGTCCGCCGCGTCTGCGGTTTTCGCTTTGCTCAGCTCTGTCCAGCGCGTCTGCGGTTTTCGCTTTGCTCAGCTCTGTCCAGCGCGTCTGCGGTTTTCGCTTTGCTCAGCTCTGTCCACCGCGTCTGCGGTTTTCGCTTTGCTCAGCTCTGTCCACCGCGTCTGCGGTTTTCGCTTTGCTCAGCTCTGTCCACCGCGTCTGCGGTTTTCGCTTTGCTCAGCTCTGTCCACCGCGTCTGCGGTTTTCGCTTTGCTCAGCTCTGTCCACCGCGTCTGCGGTTTTCGATTTGCTCAGCTCTGTCCACCGCGTCTGCGGTTTTCGCTTTGCTCAGCTCTGTCCACCGCGTCTGCGGTTTTCGCTTTGCTCAGCTCTGTCCACCGCGTCTGCGGTTTTCGCTTTGCTCAGCTCTGTCCACCGCGTCTGCGGTTTTCGCTTTGCTCAGCTCTGTCTACCGCGTCTGCGGTTTCGAATTTGTCTCCCAGTCTGTACTGGACCCTACCCAGCCTGTGCTCTAGTCTGCCTGTTCCTGTATTCCCCGGTGTGGGTCAACAGCCGTGTCCGGAGTCTGACCTGGAGTAGACCCTGGTTCCTCTGCTCGGTTCCTCCCTGGTGCACTGGCGTCGTATGCCGTCGTGCGACCTTGGTCGGATCGGGCAGATACTTAGTTACGCCCCTCCAGGCACTCTCCGGTTCATGGCACAGTGGAATCACTACATAAACACGCACACGCCAGTCAGTCCGGGCGTGTGCATTACACCTGTGCTACACTTCTACCAACAGCCAGAAGACTCTCCACTGCAAGTAAGACCTGTAAGTGACCCGGAAGAGCCTGCTCAGGAAGAATCCCCGGAAGAAGGATCACCGGTAGAAGCAGAGCCAGTAGGCCCAGTAACCAGTGTACTTGCCTGTCCCGTAGAGAGGTTAAGGCAGTCTTGCAGTCCACCAACACATAGAGCGGAAAATAGCGCAAGCATCCCCACTACTTGCATTCCAGTACTACGTATGTCATCGCGTAGCACAAAAGGCCAGACCCCTGTCAGGTATAAGGAGTAAGCTAAAAATACCTGCAGTATAAATAGTTACCCAGTAGGGTATTGCATAATGTTTATTGTATAAACTGAAATATATGTGTTTATTTAGTTACCCGTAAGGGTATATACAGTTATATGAAAAAGTTTGGGCACCCCTATTAATCTTAAGCTTAATGTTTTATAAAAATTGGTGTTTTTGCAACAGCTATTTCAGTTTGATATATGTAATAACTGTTGGACACAGTAATGTTTCTGCATTGAAATGAGGTTTATTGTACTAACAGAAAATGTGCAATCTGCATACAAACAAAATTTGACAGGTGCATAAGTATGGGCACCTCACCAGAAAAGTGACATTAATATTTAGTAGATCCTCCTTTTGCAAAAATAACAGCCTCTAGTCGCTTCCTGTAGCTTTTAATGAGTTCCTGGATCCTGGATGAAGGTATTTTTTTTTTTCAAATTCAAGTTTTTTTTATTTTTTGTGTTGAAAAAGTACAAGATAATACAATATACATAGTAAAAGGGGTAGCGTAACTATAAATCTATGCATAACTACAGTACATTGGGGGGATACAGGGAGGGTTTTCCATCAATATCCAGATCAAGCATGTATTTTTCCATATGAAAGATAGAGAGAGGGAGCGGACCACGGCAGACCACCAATCAATAGAGTGTGATTATGATCATTGTTGTGACGACATCCCGGATAACTTTAGTTGGGGGCTAGATGGTAGGCGTCAGAGTTTTGGAAATCCATCCAATCCCTCCAAATCACACAGTATCTATCAACATCAGCCGGTGAGATGGCAATCAGATGCTCCATCCTATTAAGGAGAGAAATCTCCGCAAACCATTCCTCCACAGTGGGTGGGTCTCTGCTTTTCCAGTGTCGTGGAATGACATTCTTAGCCGCCTGTATTATGTATTAGGTAGCCTATTGATGACCTTTTATAACTACATTTACTTATTGGTAACATTGATAAAAGGAGGGCTTCTGGCGTATTAGGGATAGTCAAACCAGTTATTTTCTCAATCATGGGAACCACCTTTGACCAAAATGCATTTATTATAGGGCACCCCCACCATATGTGTGACATTGTCCCTTCCCCCTCCCCACATCTCCAACATCTGTTTGAGACCACTGGGTACCATCTATGAAGGACTGTTGGTACCCGGTACCATCTAGAGATAATTTTGAAGGAGGTTTCCTGAGCTTTGGACCCTATTGAGGTTTTATGTGTTAGGAAGAAGGATGAAGGTATTTTTGACCATTCCTCTTTAAAAAACAATTCCAGTTCAGTTAAGTTTGATGGTCGCCGAGCATGGACAGCCCTCTTCAAATGATCCCACAGATGTTCAATGATATTAAGGTCTGGGGACTGGGATGGCCATTCCAGAACATTGTAATTGTTCCTCTGCATGAATGCCTGAGTAGATTTGGAGCGGTGTTTTGGATCATTGTCTTGCTGAAAGATCCATCCCCTGCGTAACTTCAACTTTATCACTGATTTTTGAACATTATTGTCAATAATCTGCTGATACTGAGTGGAATCCATGAGTCCCTCAACTTTAACAAGATGCCGGCATTGGCCACACAGCCCCAAAGCATGATGGAACCTCCACCAAATTTTACTGTGGGTAGCAAGTGTTTTTCTTGGAATGCTGTGTTTTTTTTGCCGCCATGCATAACGCCTTTTTGTATGACCAAACAACTCAATCTTGGTTTCATCAGTCCACAGGACCTTCTTCGAAAAAGAAATTGGCTTCTCCAAATGTGCTTTTGCATACCTCAGCCGACTCTGCCGACTCAGCCCATACTTATGCACCTGTCAAATTTTGTTTGAATGCAGATTGCACATTTTCTGTTAGTACAATAAACCTCATTTGAAGGCAGAAACATTACTGTGTCCAACAGTTATTACATATATCAAACTGAAATAGCTGTTGCAAAAACACCAATTTTAAGAAAACATTAAGCTTAAGATTAATAGGGGTGCCCAAACTTTTTCATATAACTGTATAAAGGACTCGTAGGCTGAGGACTGTGAGCAGCCCAAAAACTGTTCATGTACATAGTTGCACTCCCTGGAGTGCTCCTTAAGTGACCACTGAACAAAAACCCGTTTGGCGTGGCCGAAGACGTGGTCCAGCACCTAGATCACCTATGCCCTGCAGCCACACCCAGGGCCTACGTTGAGGGTTTTCGGACGGGTCCCTCATGCTGCTCATCTTTACCAGTGAGATGGACACCAGTTAATGGATCTCACTGAGACTTTAAGAGGAATGTTTTATATAAGAAAATGTATTAATGTTATTATTGTATTATAATGTTACCTGTAACGTTCAAGAAAAGTGCCTCCCATAAAGGGAAGAAATGTTACTGTTTAACCTGTTTTGAGAAAAATGCTTCAGTCCAGGAGTACCGAGTTTTACTAGGGGGGGATGTGGCGCCCTGCTGTGCACTGGTGCCACAGAACCCAGAAGGGTGCATGGATGGACTTCTCCACAAGAGGCCCTCTTGTGCCGGGTGCCAGGGCACTGAGCAAGCGGGGGGGGAGCGGGCGCTGACACCGCTCTCCTCCGCTCACGGGTCCCATAGCACGCGGGGTGCCCGGTGGTGAGGGCCCCCGCCTGCTCAGGGCCCCGGCATTTGCCCGGGTGCTGACGCCGGCCCCACGGGGGCCCCATGAGGAGACGCACAAGAGGGGGGCCCCAACGGGGCTCCGAGGGGGTCCCGACCGGCCGGGCCCCATACTGGAGTCAGGACAGTCATGCCCTGATGGCGGCCCTGCTGGAGGCTGGAGGGGCCCCCTCTCCCTCGGGGCCCCCATTCAATGAACAGGCTGCACGGGCGGTAGGTCCGCCCCTGATGTCCACCCCTGCACAAAGCAGTGTGACTAATGTAAAAGACTGGAACGATACTAATAAAGGGTAAATGATAACAGAACTGTTAGTTTGTGGATACTAGTCACACCGACCTCCAGAATAAAAATCCTAATGTTGTCCAGCTGCTTTTTAGAGGGTACTTCAATGGATCACTTTCTGATTTGAGAATTGTAATTGCTATTAAGAATTTGTTTAGCCGGATTTCATCCCCAAGCTATGCATGTGCATCATTCACAGAAAAGTCCAGCAATACTTTGCATTTCTCAGGAACAGACTGACTATGTAGTGTTTGAATATATATGCAAAGTGCTTTAGTCGGGGGCAATCTCTCCTCAAGCCTCTTGTCACTTAGTTGCAAACAAGTAGAAGATGATGAGTTTACCACTTTGTTGTAAAATCAAATCCTGGAACCACATCAGTGGGTGCTGAATCCTGCTGGTGATCAGCAAACTATGAAATATATATTTTTTTTAAGCAAAACTATTAGTAATATCATTAAAAATGTATTAGTAATTCATTAAACAGCATTCTACATGAATAGAGAACTGAGATCACCTTGAGCTCTATTACCTGTCCGGTGATGCTTTCTCCTGCCTGACAGCTTATGTGCCGTGGTGTTGGGGCGAGGCTCTAGCTGCGTTTTAAGATCGTTCTTTAAGCATGCCTAAATAATAAGGTGCTAGTTGCACCCTTGGTATGGCTGGGTAGTTCGGTGCACTTTTCCCACCTACTTGTTTTTCATTTACTCTCCTCTGGCTCCTGTAAAACCAGTAATGTCAATCAAGGAAGAGGAGATTGTAAACAGCCCACATAAAGCATGTTTGTTTTTTGTTTTTTTACACAAGCTTTTAGTTCAAAGTAGCCTAACAAAGGCATATTGTTTGTTTTTGGCAAAGTAGTAATTTGGTAAAGTAGCTGACGGTGCCCTTTTAAAGGGAATGTGTCCACCCCCCTGGGCGATATCAGACCTCTCCTATGGACATGCAGGTGATAGAAAAGTAAATCTATACTTACCTGTATGGCCATAGTAGGGGTCTGATTGCAGAGAAATCTGGTTTTATAAAGTCTACTTTCCAGAGGCTTGGCGTCCGTGCGAGGCCAAGCAAACCCCTCCAATCTGCTTACTATTCCCCTATATCGCCGCCTCTGTGCTAAATTACCATATCCCCTCCCCTGCACGGCACAGGGTCCTGTGACTGCCCTGTGACAGGCCCTGCTCTGCCTACCCTGTATGGCCATAGTAGAGGTCTGATATAGAGATTCCCTTCAACCTCCACCCACAGCGGGCCAATGGTTGAACAGCTGTGTAACAAAGTCATGGGTTTTTAGCCCAAAAGGGAAGACTTTCAGATTGTTGTAACTTATTCTTAGCATAGTGCCCAAAGGCCTGATCATAATGGTTTGCTTAATGAAGTGACTGATTTGGAATCAGAGTAACTATCCAAGATGCTTCATTAAGAGAGTACACTGAAGGAAATGTGCACATGATGTCTTAAAATCGTGATCTTCTAGAAGGACAGGTAAGGGTCTCACTAAATGCTGATATGGCGGCCTGCTGTGCACTGGTGCCACAGAACCCAGAAGGGTGCATGGATGTACTTCTCCACAAGAGGCCCTCACACATTCACACACCTCCACCCTACCACCTCAGACCAGCAGAGGGAGCCCGTTAGAGATATATAAACGGAGGGTGGAGCCAGGCAGCTCAGTCAGAAGTTAGTTAGTCTCTCAGACACAGAGAGGGACAGAGCTCAGAGTTGAGCAGAGAGCGTGCTGACGCTCAGAGAGCAGCGAAGAGGCAGCAAGCTGGCTGCTGTGCTTAGGCAAGCCAAGGCCTACAGCACGTGTGAGGGCCCTGAGTGTGGCCGAAGGCGAGAGGAGAAGGAAGAAGTAGCGAGGGGGCAGAGGAGCATACCAGGCTCACCCCGATATATATACCGGACACCGGGTCCGCACCTACGGGGACCCTTTATACCCAGTAGGGACCACCGGAACCCCTGGAGGACTACAGGTCCCAGGTTCACCAAATGCTGGGCTAGGAGTTACGGAGGCCCCAGCGACCAGGGAGAGTGATCTCCAAGAAAAGTCCCTACCACCAAGTCAGCAGGTGCAAAGAGAGACAGTAACCAAGCTAGGCCTAGCTCCAGGCAGGTCAGAAGCTTAGCGAGTAAAGCCACGGATCAGGAGTCCTATACCCGCTCACTGGGGAGAGTCCAAAAGTGCACCCTTCGTCCGGAGTACCCTGAACCGTGCCTGCACTATCACCAGTAAAGGTAGTGAAGCTTACCCCCGTGTGAGTGTCCGTCTTTCCTCCGGGACCGTCCTGCCGTCTCTCCCCTGCATCCACCAACTACCCCTACACTGCCATGCGGCTAGCTCTACCTGTGGAGAGACATACTATCCTTGCTGCCGTTACACCGGCTCCAGAGGACTGCTCCGCAGCGGCGGCACCCTTTTGCCGCATTCCACAGGTGGCGTCACAAACTTTCCAAATCCCCTATATATAATTTCCCCTTTATACTGACCGCCCTGGGTCACGGACCGGGCCAGCCACCGTGATATCCCCCACCGGCATACGCAGAGGCCTGGCTGCCGAGGACCCCACGGCCCAGGGGTCGCGTCACTGACAGTCGGCTTAAAGGGAACCTGTCACCAGGTTTTTACCATGAGGCAAGACCACCACCTTTCAGGCCTGATATACAGCATTTTTTAATGCTGTATATATGCCCCCAACCCGGCCTACAAGACAATGTTTTATTATACTCGCCTGTGGGGCGGTCTGGTTCAAGGGGTGACGCTAGTCTTTTTCCGGCGCCTACCTTCCTTTGATGCCATCCTTTTTGCTTCGTGTGGATGACGCGTCCCTATGTCATCCAGTCTCCCCCCGGCATTGCACTCCTGCGCAGGCGAACTTCTCTGCCTTGTCGGGGGCAGAGCAAAGTACTGCAGTACACATGCCCCAGGAAAGGTCAGGTTAAGTGTCATCAGTGTTTGGTCAGTGTCACTTTTCACCATCAGTTTCACATGATAAATGAATGACATGGCTTCTATGTGTTGCAATGTTAATCATGGACAACACACAGTGTACAGTACACTAATATCATGCGTGTGCTGTGATTCTCACAGACCCATACACTTGTACTTTTCCTCTATGAAGCCAGTTAAAAAACAAAAGCACATCACTGATTTTTGCATGGACACAGTCTGCAAAACACAGACATGTGAACAGCTCCATAAACTATAATTCATATGTATTTTATCCATGAAACTCACAGAACAGAGGGATCTGAATGAGGCCTAAAGGATAGTATACTGAAGGTTTATGTCATAACCAGAGACTGGTTTTAATTGGATTTCTACTGTTCTTTGTGCATTATCAGATACCAGATTTAAGAAACTTCACTGTAATATGGAAGGCAATGTGTAAAAAAATACTTCTTTCTGTATATTTTTTTCTATCGAGTACTTCTCAAAGTATCAATATCACAATATTCTTATATAAAAATATATTGATTTATTCTTGGATTGTCCATTAAAAAGAATTATTGCAGAAGGTACAAAAAATTATTAGTTACAAAGTGATTGTCCATTTGTCCATAATTAGCTTAATAGTTGAGATTCACCCATCTTTTCCTGGGATCCTGGCTGGTAGATTGCGTTTGTCTGTGTGCAGCATGTGTGTCAAGATGACACCATGTGTCCGTTGGGCCTACATCAGCAGCTGGTTTACACACAGGCCCTCGTCCTGTGGAATGGCAAGAGACCCCCCAGTCTCTAACATTGGCTTTTATAGCACCTGTCATTCCGCCTATGGTAGTGAACTAAAAATACACACACAAATAGCGCATGTCATCTAGAAACGATGGCTGATGCAATCTGTATGGTACAGAATAAAGAATAAAATGAATATCCATAATTAATATTTAACACAATGAAATGAACATCAAAATCAGGTTTGTCAACAATTTTTTTTAATTTCCTATATTCATTCCTATTACAAAACTTCTGTCCTGTCATAAATGTTCTATTGTACCAACACTGCCCTCAAAAGTGCCGTCAGGATTTGCCTTCTTGGTAAAGTCTCTGTCCCTGCAAACTTGGAGATCTCCAGCATTACTCCATGCAGCCATGAGGAACTTCTCTCTTTACTCCTTGGGTTTCCGTTGTCCTAGCAGGAAGTGGGCGACGTTCTCGTACATTACAAGGGTGGTACAGCAGGCGGGGTCACAAGGAGGATGTTGGGGACAATTCTCTCATAGAAGCTGTGTAAAACATTTTTTTTCCTTTTAAGAAAGAAGAAACACAACTATTAACTCTTGTTTTCATCTACCACTAGGTCGGTGATAATTTGGTGGGGTGAGGGGGGGTGCACAAGTTTGGGTAAATACCTATTTCTCAGAAGTTGTAAGGGAATATATCTTTCTAGGCTTTATCTTGAGTCCATTTTCCTTGTCGCTAATTCTCAGCCACCGAGCCTGGAAAAAATAAAGTTTTAACAAATATAACAAACTTTTAAATTGGTTTTTGAAATTAAAATCTATAGGCGGCCAGCGCAGTGCACTACATTCGTTTGTGGGACAGAACATGTCGTTAAAGGGTCTTTCTCATCAGTGCATTCCCAGTCCATATGCTTTATTAGAGCAGATGTCAGCAGATAATGGACAACCCCCCCACAGGAATCCCTCCTACCATTTAAGTCATGACTACGTACCATTGCAAACAGCTGAAGAAATCTGAGGCGGACTATATACAAGAAGAGTTTTCTCATACTTTTATGCCATATCCCTAGAAGATTCCATAAGTGTCTGATAGGCGCAGATCCCAGATTTGAGACCCGCATCTGTCTCCAGACCTGGGGAACTATGAATAGAGAGATAGCAATTCTGTTTTGTGGAGGTTCCAAAAACTATCCGACGACTCGGCCTTGTGTTCGGTTATTTTTATAGACCTCGACTAGAGTGGCAGGGTACATACGAAACCAGTGCTCCATCCAATTCCTCTTGAAGCTTTTATGTGGCGGATTCAAGACCCCTGTGCTATTGATTGGAGGGTGTCTACATGGTTGAACACCCATACTAGTCTAATGTGTTTGAGATGGACAATCCTCTTAAGGAAAGTTCAGAGGAGAATACCTACTACAAAACAGCTGGTTGGGTCGGATGTGGTTTTTTGCGCCACTTGGTTTGTTGTCTCATAAGATTATGTTTAAAGTTCTTTATGGTTTGTTCATGTTGAGGCTTTGTGACTTTCGTCTGTACCGTACTGTTCCTTTATCATTTCTTTAGAAAAACATTCCATGCTGTTTGATGCAGAACTGGTGCTACTCCTCTTCATGTTAAGGCATCATTCTACCAATGTGATCGCTGGTCTGATATAACTCGGGATCATTGTTAGGATGCAGGATTTATTTCAGTTAGCTCTCTACTGGGGTCCTACTAGTGCAGGCATTGAGAACGAAGTACAAAATCAGCAGGCAAATGAGTAGTCAGAAACAAGCAGAGGTCAGGGCAGGCGGCAGTGTAAAAACATAGTCAGAAACAAGCAGAGGTCAGGACAGGCGACAATGCAAAAACATAGTCGGAAACAAGCAGAGGTCAGGGCAGGCGGCAGTACAAAAACATAGTCGGAAACAAGCAGAGGTAACGGCAGGCGGCAGTGAAAAAACATAATCCATTGAGCAAGCCATAGTCAAAACCAGTAAATCTGTCTGAGAAGCAGCTGTGCAGAAGATGTTATGGGCACGCTGCAAACAACTTGCCACTGCATTTTCTCCTGGTTAGATATTGTGTCATGGAATCCTCTTCTCAGGAGAATGACATCCCTGATATTTGGAAGTTGGTCCTTCTCTCTCATGTAGAGCCAGCATACTTCATGTGGGCTCAGCATGGCTTGCAAGTTCTTTCTAGCAGCATTGCTGACTGGCATGTATGGTATAGGATTGTAGACTTGTTTAGCAGTCACCTTAATACGCGGTGGATAGGAGTAAGGCATACTGCGGACTTTAGGTGTTTGAGAGGAAGTTGGCATCTTCCAGGTAGATGGGCTCCCGGGCAACGGGGCTGTTGTCTGTACCTCACCTATTATTTTGGTGGGTTCCTGATGTTTCTTTATATCCACTGGCTCTGCGCTGATGTTTGCTGCAGGTTGTGGTGGTGGACTTTTCAGTCTCATGTATCGGCCCGTTTTGGGTGATGGACGATATGGTGGTGGACTTTTCAGTCTCAAATATCGGCCAGTTGTTTGTTTTGGTGACCCAAACAGGCATTTAATAAATAGCACGATATGATCAAGTGCTGCCATCAGATA
This sequence comes from Phyllobates terribilis, assembly GCF_046119375.1. Classification (NCBI taxonomy): domain Eukaryota; kingdom Metazoa; phylum Chordata; class Amphibia; order Anura; family Dendrobatidae; genus Phyllobates; species Phyllobates terribilis. Next base: position 147,504,373 of record NW_027362762.1, read on the forward strand.
TCCAGTAAAGCCAGTTTGCCTTTGGTGGTGTTCAGGCTTCTGGCTGTATGAGGATGTCCTGGCATGTGGGAGATATCTCCGTGCTTGGATCTTTCCACCAGCTACTGGGGCAGCCATTAGGCTGCCTCCCCCTCCACACACACAAAAGTGTGCGTGGATGGTAGAAAACACTCCCAAAAAAGAAATTAAGTAAAAAAAACACAAAAATATGATACAATTCGCTCTGGATTAGTGTTCAGCTCTCCTCTCTACCTCTGCTTGCCTCGCACTGACCGTTCTTGCTGAACATTCCATGACTCGTGGACAATGGAACTGTGATGTCATAAAGCCGAACATGGCAACGGGGCTAGTATAGGAAAAATAGTTATGTTATCCATGGCAGATAATCCAATATCAGCTCTCACTGCACGGATAGGGGTTAGCTACATTGGGATGAAATATATATAAATTTACTAGAGCACAAGTCTAAAGAAGTAGTAATAATAATAATATTAGCAAATACCTCCAATTAGAAATGTAATATAGTATTTTTCATTCGCTAGGTCTCTTACCCCATGTGCAGGCATTGCAGGACCTTAGGTATCCATGGTTACGACAACTAGCAACTAGCTAACTAACTGTGACTTTATCAGTGGACATCACCATGGATGCCTAAGGTCCTGCGATGCCTGCACATGTGGAAAGAGACATAGTGAATCAAAAATACTATACTACATTTCTAATTAGAGATATTTGCTAATATTACTATTATTACACCTACTACATATTGGGATAGGATCTTGGAAATAGGAATACCCCTTTAATATTTTCAAACATGTATACTTATTAGCCTCGTATGTGAGCCAATGGGATCTACAGTGGATTGCAAAAGTATTAACCTCCTTAGTGAAGCAAACAACCAATAAGACAAAATAACGGAAAACTTCAGTGTGCATAACTATTCACCCTCCTAAAGTCAATACTTTGTAGCGCATCCTTTTGCAGAAATTACAGCTGCAAGTCGCTTTGGATAAGTCTCTATGAGCTTTCCACATCTTGCCACTGAAATTTTTTCCATTCCTCAAGGCAAAACTGCTCCAGCTCCTTCAAGTTAGATGATTTCCTCTGGTGAACAACAATCTTTAAATCTAACCACAAATTCTCAATTGGATTAAGGTCTGGGCTTTGACTAGGCCACTCTAAAACATACCTGTGTCCCCTTAAAGCACTGAAGTGTTGCAAATAGCAGTATGCTTTGGTTTATTGTCTTATTGGAAGGTGAACCTCCATCCCAGTCTCAAATCACTGACATACTGAAACAGTTTTTGCTCAAGAATATCCCTGTATTTCGAACCAGTCATCTTCACCACAACTTGGACCATTTTCCCTGTCCCTCCTGCTGAAAAACATCCCCACAGCATGATGCTGCCACCACCATGTTACACTGTTGGGATGGTGTTTTTGGGGTGATGAGCTTTGTTGGTTTGGTGCCAGACATGGCATTTACCTTGGTGGCCAAAAAGTTCAATCTTGTCTCATCTGACCACAGCACCTTCCTCCATACATTTGGGGAGTCTCCCATATGTCTTTTGGCAAACTCAAAACAAGCCTTACATTTTTTTCTGTAAGTAAAGGCTTTTTTTCTGCCCACTCTTCCATAAAGTCCACCTCTGTGGAGTGTACGGCTTAGGCCAGTTGAGGAACAATCAGAGAAAAGGTATAATAGAAACAAGTGCACCAATTCTGCATTTATCCCCCACTCCTGGTTTTGGCTCCCACTCCTGAGAAAAAATACTGACCAAATACTGATAGTGGGGTCGTGGCCTTATTGTGGTCGTATAGACTGATACTCCAGTCTCTGCTTGGGAACTCTGCAGCTCCTTCAGGGTTACTTTGGTCTCTGTGCTGCCTCTCTGATTAATGGCCTCCTTGGCCGGGCTGAGAGTTTAGATGGGCGTCCCTCTCTTGGCAGGTTTGTTGTGGTACCATATTCTTTCCATTTGATAATGGATTTGATTGTGCTCTGGATGATCATCAGAGATTGGGATATTTTTTATAACCCAACCCTGACTTGTACTTCTCAACAACTTTGCCCCTGACTTGTTTGGAGATCTCCTTGGTCTTCATGGTGTTTTTTGGTTAGTGGTACCTCTTGCTTTAGGCTATGTGCCCACGATGCAGAATTGAAGCGGAAAATTTCCGCAGCGTTTCTGCATGTCCTTGCCAGTAAAAACACATGTGGATTTTACACGCGTTTTTGCAGCGTTTTTACATGTGGATTTGACATGCGATTTTCAAATGCATTGTGAAGTCAAATCTGCATGCGGAAACGCACAAATAATGGACATGCTGCTGATTTTTCCGCAATGATAATCCGCAGTGGAAATTTCCGCAACATGTGCATAGCACATGCGGTTTATCATTGGGGACCATGGGGCACAGATTACCAGGTGATTTTTTAAGCATTTCCGCTGCGGAAATTCCGCATCAAAAACACTTGAATAACGCATAGTGGGCACGCAGCCTAATGGTGTTGCAGGCTCTGCTCTGTGGCCTTTCAGAAAAGGTAAAGTGTATATACTGACAGACCATGAGACACTTAGACTGCACACAGGTGGACTTCCTTTTACTAAGCATGTGACTTGTGAAGATAATTGCTTGCACCAGGAATTTTTATAGGCTTTATAGGAAAAGGGGTGAATACTTGTGCACATAACAATTTTTAGTTCTTATCCCATAAATTAAATTTTTGCCTATATTCTTCTCAATTAACTTCACCAATTTAGACTATTTAGTGCTGATGCATCACACTCAAATTTAATTACAAAAATATTTAACACAGGTTGTAATGAATACTTTCACAAACCATTGTATATATTGTCAGCTCCTTCCAGGAATGTCACTTCCCGGGAACAAGGATGGCCCATGATGCACACTGTTCAGACCATTGCGGTCTTCTGGATTATTTCATCTAGTTTTAGAATAAATATTGTATTTTGACCTGAACCAATAAATGGAAAATCTGTTTTAATATGTCTGCAATTCCAAAGTAACCATTGGAACATGTTCACACAGCATTTTGAATGCATTTTTAGGATTTCCTTAGAAGATTATAATAGAAAAAAAAAGTTTCAAAAGGTGCACAATTCTGCAGCATCTTTAAATGCACTTTGGACATGAGTAAAATCATATTCACTTTTTCTTAAACTGTTTGAGTAGAAAAACGCTGTGGGAAAAAATGCAGCACTTAGGAAAATGGCCTTGTATAGGCTTGTTTCCTCTGTTCGTCATGAAAATTGTATTTATAATAATAATCTTTAATTAATCTTATATAGCGCTATCATATTCCGCAGCGCTTTACATACATAATTATTATTGCTAATCTAAATTCCCTATCAGCAGCGTCGGACTGGAGTACCTTGGGCCCACCAGAGAAAAATAATTCTTGGGGCCCACCATGCAGTATATATTCACGGGGCACATCCCCTTAGAGGTGTATCCAGGTCTTCTAGCACCCGGGGCAAAAATTCAGTTTTGCGCCCCCCCCCCAGCACATATGCGATTTGCACACTAAGGCCACGGCCCCACTATCAGTGTTCGGTCAGTATTTTTTCTCAGGAGTGGGAGCCAAAACCAGGAGTGGGTGATAAATGCAGAATTGGTGACTTGTTTCTATTATACCTTTTTTATACCACTTCAGAGAAAAATTACTGACTGAACATTGATAGTTGGGAGGATATTACACGCTGTCAGGATTGGCTACAAGGCTTTACTTTTATAATTAATGCGCTCGTCCAGGTTTCACATGAAAGTCTGCAGTCACTGTGTGTGACTGCAGGCTTCTGAATTCTCACAGCGCATGCACTGCACACTTTTAGGATTCTCCCTTGCCGTGGAAACAGTGGACAGTCATGTGAGCACAAGTATGTGATTTGTACACTTCTGGCCACATTCCAACTAGACATGTCCGGCCTCCCCCAATTCATTTTCATTGAGTGAGGCCACACATGTCTAGTCGGCACGTGACTGGATGTATGCAAATCGCCGGCATGAGAGAATCCTGATAGCGTGCAGTGCACACTGTGAGAGTTCAGAAGTCTGCAGTCACATAGAATGACTGCAGACTCATCATAAACGTGGACATCTTTAATGCTCCTAACATAAATAAAAATAAAAAAATGTCAGCATCATAAAAAACATTTACCTCCAGGTACCTGATAGAGAACGACTCCAGAGACAGCGTCATCTTTCTTTTCTTCCTCTTGTCCAGACGCCATGATGACTTTTCTCATCGACAGCTCGTGTCTGCAGACTTCCGTCTTCTCCGGGCTTCTGCAGCACATCCCAACATGATGCCCTGAAAGATAGCAGTGTCATTATAATGCTCCTGAATACAAATATCTGCCCTACGCTGAGCCCATGAATAAATAATTGCCCCTCACTATATTCCCTGCACAAAATATGACCCACACACTGTCCCTCTTATGGTACCTGCTCTCCACACTGCCCTCTTCTTTCCATACTTGGCCCCCTCTTCACACTGTCCTCACACTGTGTCCCCCCTATAGGGCCCAGTCTCTATACTGTGCCCCCTCATCACATTCCCCCTCCTTAGCATACTGTTCCCCTCCTGACTGTGACCTTACACTGTACCCCTATGCCATCGCCCACCCACTACTCAGTCTCTATTCTGTGCCCACTCACACTGTCTCCTCACACTATTCCCCTCAATAGTCTCCTTACACGCCCCCTCCTAGATACGCCCCTGCATCCTCTATATACTACACCGCACTTGACCCATCCTCTATATACTACACCACACAGGACCCATCCTCTATTTACTACACCGCATGGGACCCATCCTCTATATACTACACCACACATCCTCTATATACTACACCGCAGGGGACCCATCCTCTATATACTACACCGCAGGGGACCCATCCTCTATATACTACACCGCATGGGACCCATCCTCAATATACTACACCGCACGGGACCCATCCTCTATATACTACACCACACATCCTCTATATACTACACCGCACGGGACCCATCCATGGGCGTACCCAGGATCAAAACTAGGGGGGGGCAAGCCATGGTCGTTCAGGTTGTAAAATTTTAAAACGAAAAAGGTGAACGAAATTAAAATTTTATGAAAATTATATGTAATTATAGAAGTGCTTTATTAGTTATTACAATTATTTGCTTGCAAAAAATTTTGATTTTTATTCTAATTACATGTCTTATACTAATATCATTTTTCTTGGGTTTGAAGAAAACTTTTTCAAAACTTTAGTTTCAATCCAGTCCTGATTTTCCTTGAAGAATTTCCGATGGACGCTCATCAAACACAATCCAGTCAGTCTGTCCTCTCCCATTGTACTTCTGAGCCAGGTCTTTACCCTTCGAAGGGTACTGAAAGATCTTTCAACAATAGCTGTGGTGGACGGGAAGGCACTTAAAATGAAGAGTGCGTGCCTTGTTGCAGGGAAAAAAATATTAGCCTCCTCAAAAAGTGCAGCCACTTCAATGTCTTTAACCATCTGTCCTTTCTCCAGGTCCGGACCGGTTCCTACTCCCAAGGCCCAGGCCCTTCCAAATTTCAATAATTACACAGTGAGTGAGTGTATTGTGTAATTTACACTGGCTGGCTGCCACAGTCACTGGCAGCCGGCCCACAGTAACAGGACAAGTGCTCCACTCCGGCGGGATTCTCAGAGACAGGAAACAGGGGAGGCCGGCAGCGTGCTACGTCAGCACGCCTCAGGAGTCAGGACCCTGATCAGGTGACATGCGGTGTGCTGTGTCACTCAGCGTGGGTTAAAGGTAATCCCGGCCGGACCCCATGCAGTGACACTGCGCAGTTCCGGCCGCCGGGTGCAGAGCAGGGCAGTCACCTGCGGCCGGCCGCAGAGGGAACTTTCGCTGGCCGCGACCGCCAGTGTTCTAAGTGTGTGTGTGGCAGGGCCGTCTCCAGGTTTTTGTGGGCCCCAGGCGAAAGAGTGTCAGTGGGCCCCTTTAATACATACCACGATTCATGATGCACAGATACCGAAGAGAAATATATATATATATAGTACAATGCAAATATTTCACTTCTTACATTCATGAGTGATATCTATTGTAAATTCCACAATAGCTCAGAAACCAGCGAATCACTCCACACAGTATACTGGCACCCATAAAATAATAATAATAATAATAATCTTTATTTTTATATAGCGCTAACATATTCCCCAGCGCTTTACATACATTATCGTTGCTGTCCCCATCGGGGCTCACAATCTAGATTTCCTATCAGTATGTCTTTGGAGTGTGGGAGGAAACCGGAGAACCTGGAGGAGACCCACGCAAACACAGGGAGAACATACAAACTCCTTGCAGATGTTGTCCTTGGTGGGATTTGAACCCAGGATCCCAGTGCTGCAAGGCTGCAGTGCTAACCACTGCGCCACCGTGCCACTCTAAATGCTCCATACCAGATACTGGTCCCCATATAACGCTCCATACAGGATACTGACCCCCATATAACGCTCCATACAGAATACTGGCCCCCATATAATGCTCCATACAGAAAACTGGCCCCCATATAACGCTCCATACAGAATACTGGCCCCCATATAACGCTCCATACAGAATACTGGCCCCCATATAACGCTCCATACAGGATACTGATCCCCATATAACGCTCCATACAGAATACTGGCCCCCATATAACGCTCCATACAGAATACTGGCCCCCATATAACGCTCCATACAGAATACTGGCCCCCATATAACGCTCCATACAGGATTATGGCCCCCATATAATGCTCCATACAGAATACTGGCCCCCATATAATGCTCCATACAGAATACTGGCCCCCATATAACGATCCATACAGGATACTGGCCCCCATATAATGCTCCATACAGAATACTGGCCCCCATAAAATGCTCCATACAGAATACTGGCCCCCGTATAACGCTCCATACGGAATACTGGCCCCCATGTAACACTCCATACAGGATACTGGCCCCCATATAACGCTCCATACGGAATACTAGCCCCCATATAACGCTCCATACAGGATACTGGCCCCCATATAACGCTCCATAGAGAAAACTGGCCCCCATATAACGCTCCATACAGGATACTGGCCCCCATATAACGCTCCATACAGAATACTGGCCCCCATATAACGCTCCATGCAGGATACTTGGCCCCATATAACACTCCATGTAGGATACTGGCCCCCATATAACGCTCCATACAGAATACTGGCCCACATATAATGCTCCATGCAGGCTACTCCCCACACAAAATGCCTCATACAGGCTGTTCCCCTCACATAATGCCCCACGCAGGCTGTTCCCCCCACATACTGCCCCACGAAGGCTGTTCCCCCCACATAATGCCCCACGCAGGATGTCACCCCCCCTTATAATGCCCCATGCAGGATGTCACACACCCCACCTCCCTTATAATGCCCCATGCAGGATGTCACCCCCCTTATAATGCCCCATGCAGGATGTCACCCCCTCCTTATAATACCCCATTCAGGATGTCACACCCCCCTCCCTTATAATGCCCATGCAGGATGTCACCCCCCCGTTATAATGCCCCATGCAGGATGTCACCCCCCCTTATAATGCCTCATGCAGGATGTCACACACCCCTCCTCCTTTTTAATGCCCCATGCAGGATGTCACCCCCCCTTATAATGCCCCATGCAGGATGTCACACACCCCCCCTCCATTATAATGCCCAATGCAGGATGTCACCCCCCCCTTATAATGCCCCATGCAGGATGTCACCCCTACCCTTATAATGCCCCATTCAGGATGTCACACCCCCCTCCCTTATAATGCCCCATGCAGGATGTCACCCCCCCGTTATAATGCCCCATGCAGGATGTCACCCCCCCTATGATGCCCCATGCAGGATGTCACCCCCCCTCCCTTATAATGCCCCATGCAGGATGTCACACCCCCCTTCCCTTATAATGCCCCATGCAGGATGTCACACACACCCCCCTCCCTTATAACACCCCATGCAGGATGTCACCCCCCCGTTATAATGCCCCATGCAGGATGTCACCCCCCCTTATAATGCCCCATACAGGATGTCACACACCCCCTCCCTTATAACGCCCCATGCAGGACGTAACCCCCCCGTTATAATGCCCCATGCTGGATGTCACACCCCCCCTCCTTATAATGCCCCATGCAGGATGTTACACACACCCCTCCCTTATAATGCTCATGCAGGATTCCCCCTCCCATATAATGCCCCATGCAGGATGTCACACACACCCCATATAATGCCCCATGCAGGATGTCACACACCTCCCCTCTCATATAATGCCCCATGCAGGATGTCACACACCTCCCCTCCCATATAATGCCCCATGCAGGATGTCACACACCCCCACCTCACCCCCCTCCCTTATACTGCCACAGGCCTCCATACAATAAAAATAATTAAATCAAATACTCATCTCACGTCTCACCTGCTGCCGCTGCTCCGGACGCCAGCGTCGCCGGCCTCATCCCGCTCTGCGCTGTGACTGCTCAGGAGAGAGCGCGGTGTAAAGACGTCACTGCGCCCTCTGACCTGAGACGTCACAGTGCAGCAGCCGCGGAGGAGGCAGGAGCTCCTGCGGAGGCACGGGGAGAGGAAAGTATTGTGCCGGCTGCCGGGCCCTGAGCAAGTGGGGGGGGGGGCGGGCGCTGACACCGCTCTCCTCCGCTCATGGGTCCCATAGCGCCTGCTCAGGGCCCTGGCATTTGCCCGGGTGCTGATGCTGGCCCTGGAGTGCGGCGTGCGTCACTGCTTCTAGGGGGGGGCAGCTGCCCCCCCCGCCCCACGGTGGGTACGCCCATGGACCCATCCTCTATATACTACACCACACAGGACCCATCCTCTATATACTACACCGCATGGGACCCATCCTCTATATACTACACCGCACGGGACCCATTCTCTATATACTACACCACACATCCTCGAAATACTACACCGCATGGGACCCATCTTCTATATACTATACCGCACGGGACCCATCCTCTATATACTACACCACACATCCTCTATATACTACACTGCATGGGACCCATCCTCTATATACTACACCACACATCCTCTATATACTACACCGCATGGGAGAGCTGACAGATCCTCTTGTTTAAAATTCTACTCCACTTCAGGGTATTTACCTGAGGGGCCCTTTGCACACTGTGTAATCCCTTATTACCTGAGGGGCCTCTCACACTTTGTCACTCTTAATTACCTAGGGGCCCCCTTCCCCACTGTCACCCACTAATATTCTGTGGGCCCCCTTCCCATTGTGTCACCCTCCTAATGCTCTGTAGGCCCCCTTCCCACTGTGTCACTCCCCTAATGCTCTGTGGGCCCCATTCCCCACTCAGTCACCCCCCTAATGCTCTGTGGGCCCCCTTCCCCACTGTGTCACCCCACTAATGCTCTGTGGGCCCCCTTCCCCACTGTCACCCCCTAATTGTCACGGGTGTGTTGCCACGAAGATCGTCACGAGTACACAGCCTGACTTCTCGCAGCTGACTTGTTGGTGCTTTGTGTTTTCTCGGCAGTGAAGGAGTTAATTCTCTCTCTCTCTGGGCTAGCTGAGGTCCAGCCTCGCCCAGCTGCAATCAATGCTTCGTTAGTGAGACTCCTTTATATTCCTGCAGGTCTGTTTGTGAGGTGTCGGTGAAAGCTTTTCATTCAGACTTACAGAGCGGATCGTGGTGTTTGGAGTTGCTGAGATAAGTGTATTTGGAAGTGTTATTTCCCTTTCCTCGCTTTATCATTTATCTCCTTTCCCGTTGGTGTTCCCTCTGTTGTAGTTGTGTTGAAGTTGTATGCAAGGTGGTTTTGGTTTTTCCCTTGTACTGTCTCGTTCGTCTAAATACTGTGTGTGGGCATATTATTGCTGGTTCCCAATTGTTGTGATCGGGGTCCTTCTCAGGACTAGATTACTGTGGTGCAGGGATCCTCAGGAGGTAGGGGTTACGCTGGCGGCCTGGACCTCTGTACCTTTAACAGTACCTCCAGGATGAGGGATTAGTCAGGGCCCCAGCTTAGGGTCAGCTTAGGCCCCCTACCTCCAGTATTCTGTGACAGTGTGACATTTTCACCGACCAACTTAGTTTTTCTCCAGCTACCATGGATCCAGTAGCCGGTCTAGCTCGGCAGTTGCAGAGTTTGTCCATGGGGCTGGCGGACGTTAGGTCCAAGGTTTTGCATCCTCTGGAGCAAGCCGGACCAGAACCTAAAGTAGCTCTCCCTGACAGGTTCACTGGGGGGCGGGACAAGTTTTTTGTTTTCCGGGAGGCATGCAAATTGTACTTTCGGCTGCGGCCTCGGTCATCGGGCAGTGAAGAACAAAGGGTGGGAATTGTCATCTCGCTCCTACAAGGGGACCCACAATCTTGGGCGTTCTCTCTTCCCCCAAGCTCCCCGGTTCTCCAGTCAGTGGATAGGTTTTTCGCTGCTTTGGGACTCGTATATGATGACCCAGATCGGATCTCCCTTGCTGAGTCTAAGTTACGTAGGATTCAGCAGGGAGATCGTCCGGCGGAGGAATTCTGTTCGGAGTTCCGTAGGTGGGCCACGGACACCCAGTGGAATGACCCGGCTCTTAGGAGCCAGTTTTGTCATGGTTTATCCGACAAATTACAGGATGTGTTGGCACAGTATGACTCTCCCGCGTCACTGGAAGCCGCTATGGCCCTTGCTATTCGCGTTGACAGACGGCTTCGGGAGAGGTGCGGGATAACTCTACCCCCAGTAATGTCTCCACCTCTTACAAGGTCCCCTCATATGGTGGTTCCCCTGGTCAGTCCGGAGGAGCCTATGCAATTAGGAGGGACATCATTTCGGGGAAGGGGACCGGTGGTGCGCCATAAGACAGGAAGGTGTTTCCTCTGCGGGAAAAAGGGACATTTTATTGGGGGGTGTCCATCCCGCCCCTTGCAGAGTAAAGAGTCGTCGAAAAAACTGTTGATCCCAGGTTGTGTGGTGGACGGCAATCTGGGAGTAGGTATTTCGTCCCTAGGTTCGTCTCAGTTTCTCGTACCGGCGGAGGTGGTGGTGGGTACGAGAACTGAGAGGATATCTGTTCTGCTGGATAGTGGGGCCGGGGCTAATCTGGTTGATGCTCGGTTTGCCCGGGTTCAAGGTATGCGATTGAGTGAGTTGGCTAAACCCATCCCCATATTCTCGATCGATGCCAGGCCTCTCGGTCAGGGAAGTTTTTTGCAAGCTGTGCATGGCGTAAAACTTCAAGTGGGGGCAATACATAAAGAACTGTTGTCTTGCTACGTGTTGGAGGGTCTTCCCACTCCTATAGTGTTGGGCCTTCCTTGGTTAGCTAAGCATAACCCGGTTATTAATTGGCAAACCAGAGAGATAAGCCAATGGAGTAAATTCTGTAATAAAAACTGCATGAACACGGTCATCGGTGCGGTTACTCCTTGGGTCTTACCTCCATTTCTGGCAGACTTTGAGGATGTATTCTCGGAGAATGGGTGTCAGGAACTACCTCCTCATCGCGAGTATGACTGTTCTGTAAAACTGCTCCCTGAGGCCAAGTTACCTAAAGCTAGGTTGTATAACCTTTCTGGTCCTGAGAGGCAGGCCATGAAGGATTATATTTCTGAAAGTCTGGCTAAGGGGCATATTAGACCTTCATCTTCACCGGTGGCCGCGGGGTTCTTCTTTGTTAAGAAGAAAGATGGAGGCCTACGCCCTTGCCTGGATTTCCGTGAACTTAATCGGATTACGGTCCGAGATCCGTATCCGCTCCCACTTATTCCCGATCTCTTTAATCAGATCGTGGGCGCCAAATGGTTCTCTAAGTTGGATCTCAGGGGGGCGTACAATCTGATTAGGATGAAGGAGGGGGATGAGTGGAAGACGGCTTTTAACACTCCGGAGGGGCATTATGAGAACCTTGTCATGCCATTCGGTCTGACTAATGCCCCGGCGGTGTTTCAACACTTTGTTAATGATATTTTTCGCCACCTGGTGGGACAGTTTGTTGTCATATATCTGGATGATATCTTAATTTACTCGCCGGATCTGGTGTCTCATCAGGAGCACGTTAGACAGGTGTTACAGATCTTGCGGGATAATAAACTGTATGCCAAGTGGGAAAAGTGTGTGTTCGCCGTACAGGAACTCCAGTTTTTAGGCTTCCTGGTTTCAGCGTCCGGTTTTCGTATGGACCCTGGGAAAGTGCGGGCAGTTCTTGAGTGGGATCGGCCGGAGAATCTTAAGGCACTACAACGTTTCCTGGGGTTTGCTAACTATTACCGGAAGTTCATTCGTAATTTCTCGTCCATGGTTAAGCCTCTCACAGACATGACTAAAAAGGGGACGGATTTTTCTAGGTGGTCTGACAAGGCTTGTCAAGCATTCTCCTCCTTGAAAAAATGTTTTGCCTCGGCACCCATACTCATTCAACCTGATGCGTCTCAGCCATTCTTTGTAGAGGTAGACGCTTCCGAGGTAGGGGTGGGAGCAGTATTGTCACAGGGTTCGTCCCCTGGTAAGTGGCATCCGTGCGCCTTTTTCTCTAAAAAATTGTCGTCCGCTGAGAGGAATTACGATGTCGGCAATAGGGAACTCCTGGCCATTAAGTTAGCTTTTGAGGAGTGGCGCCATTTTTTGGAGGGGGCAGTTCATCCGGTCACCGTCATCACCGATCACAAGAACCTGCTATATCTGGAGTCCGCTAAACGTCTGAATCCCAGACAAGCTAGGTGGTCATTGTTTTTTACCAGGTTTAATTTCGTCGTTACATATCGTCCTGGGTCTAAAAATGTAAAGGCGGATGCCTTATCTCGTAGTTTCCCTGGGGCCGGGAATACGGACGACCCGATTCCTATTCTTCAGGAGGGGGTGGTGGTTTCGGCAGTATGCTCTGAGCTGGAGGAGGAGATATTGGAGGCTCAGGGGGACGCCCCTGTTGGACCTCCGGGGAGACTGTTCGTTCCAGATCAGTTGCGACAAAAGGTGATCGAGGCACACCATAACTCAGTTTTTGCAGGACACCCGGGGAGTAAAGCAACTGTGGATCTCCTCTCGCGTCGGTTTTGGTGGCCTAACTTACATAAAGAGGTGGTAACTTTTGTCGCGTCCTGTGGGGTTTGTGCGCGCTCTAAGACCTCACATACCCGTCCGTCTGGGGCCCTCTTACCTTTGAAGATCCCGGAGCGTCCTTGGACTCATCTGTCTATGGACTTTATTACGGACCTCCCTCCGTCTTCGGGTAAAACGGTCATACTCGTTGTAGTGGACAGGTTCAGCAAGATGGCACATTTTATCGCTCTTCCGGCTCTCCCTAATGCTAAAACTCTTGCGCAGGTGTTCATTGGGGAGATTGTGAGGCTTCACGGGGTACCCTCCGAGGTGGTGTCTGATCGGGGGTCTCAGTTTGTGTCCAAGTTCTGGAAGGCGTTTTGTGCACGGCGGGGGATGCATTTGTCATTTTCGTCGGCTTTTCATCCTCAGACCAATGGTCAGACGGAACGTATGAACCAGAGCTTGGAGACATATCTTCGGTGTTTTGTGTCAGAGAACCAGGAGGACTGGGCTTCTTTCCTACCTCTGGCAGAGTTTGCTCTCAATAATAGGCGGAGCGAGTCCACTGGTAAGTCCCCGTTTTTTGGGGCATATGGTTTTCACCCCCAGTTTTGTACTTTCAGTAGGGGGGGCTCTTCGGGGGTTCCGGAGGAGGAACGATTTTCCTCATCTCTCGCTTCAGTATGGAGAGGGGTGCTGAAGAATCTGAATACTATGGGGAACCGATACAAACGTATGGCTGATAGGAGGAGAGTGTCTGGTCCGGACCTAAGTGTGAACGATCAGGTATGGTTGTCTACCAGGAATATTAAACTTAAGGTTCCCTCCTGGAAACTGGGTCCCAGGTTCATCGGGCCGTACAGAATCAGTTCTGTTATTAATCCGGTGGCATTCCGTCTTGACCTCCCCCCTACGTTTAAAATTCACAACGTGTTTCACAGATCATTGCTTAAGAGGTATGTGGTGCCGGTGGTACCGTCACCTTCACCTCCCCCTCCTGTGGTTGTCAATGGTAACTTGGAGTTCCAGGTATCGAGGGTCATTGATTCACGCTTTAATCGCCGGTCCCTTCAGTACTTGGTTCATTGGAAGGGGTATGGTCCTGAGGAGAGGATGTGGGTTCCTGCGTCGGATATTAACGCAGACCGATTAGTTCGGGCCTTCCACACGACTCACCCGGATAAACCTGGCCCTGAGGGTCCGGAGGCCCCTCGTAGAAGGGGGGGTACTGTCACGGGTGTGTTGCCACGAAGATCGTCACGAGTACACAGCCTGACTTCTCGCAGCTGACTTGTTGGTGCTTTGTGTTTTCTCGGCAGTGAAGGAGTTAATTCTCTCTCTCTCTGGGCTAGCTGAGGTCCAGCCTCGCCCAGCTGCAATCAATGCTTCGTTAGTGAGACTCCTTTATATTCCTGCAGGTCTGTTTGTGAGGTGTCGGTGAAAGCTTTTCATTCAGACTTACAGAGCGGATCGTGGTGTTTGGAGTTGCTGAGATAAGTGTATTTGGAAGTGTTATTTCCCTTTCCTCGCTTTATCATTTATCTCCTTTCCCGTTGGTGTTCCCTCTGTTGTAGTTGTGTTGAAGTTGTATGCAAGGTGGTTTTGGTTTTTCCCTTGTACTGTCTCGTTCGTCTAAATACTGTGTGTGGGCATATTATTGCTGGTTCCCAATTGTTGTGATCGGGGTCCTTCTCAGGACTAGATTACTGTGGTGCAGGGATCCTCAGGAGGTAGGGGTTACGCTGGCGGCCTGGACCTCTGTACCTTTAACAGTACCTCCAGGATGAGGGATTAGTCAGGGCCCCAGCTTAGGGTCAGCTTAGGCCCCCTACCTCCAGTATTCTGTGACAGTGTGACACTAATACTCTGAGGGCCCCCTTCCCCACTGTGTCAGCCCCTACTACTCTGTGGGCCCCCTTACCCACTCTCACCCACTAAAACTCTGTGGGCCCCGTTTCCCACTGTGTCACCCCTTAATACTCTGTGGGCCCCCTTTCCCACTGTGTCACCCCCTAATACACTGTAGGCCCCCTTCACCACTGTCACCCCGTAATGCTCTGTGGATCCCTTTTCCCACTGTGACACCCTCTAATACTCTGAGGGCCCCCTTCCCCACTGTGTCACCCCCTACTACTCTGAGGGCCCCCTTCCCCACTGTCACCCCCTACTACTCTGAGGGCCCCCTTCCCCACTGTCATGTTACCCCCTAATACACTGAGGGCCCCCTTCCCCACTGTGTCACCCCCTAATACTCTGAGGGCCCCCTTCCGAACTGTGTCACCCCCTAATACTCTGAGGGCCCCCATCTCCACTGTGTCACCCACTAATACTCTGAGGGCCCCCTTCCCCACTATGTCACCTCCTAATACTCTGAGGGCCCCCTTCCCCACTGTGTCACCCCTTACTACTCTGAGGGCCCCCTTCCCCACTGTCACCCACTAATATTCTGTGGGCCCCTTTCCCACTGTGTCACCCCCTAATACACTGAGGGCCCCCTTCCCCACTGTGTCACCCCTTAATTCTCTGAGGGCCCCCTTCCCCATTGTCACCCACTAATTCTCTGTGGGCCCCTTTCCCACTGTGTTACCCCCTAATGCTCTGTGGGCCCCCTTCCCCACTGTGTCATCCCCTAATACTCTGAGGACCCCCTTCTCCAGTCACCCACTAACATTCTGTGGGCCCCCATTCCCATTTTGTCACCCCCTAAAATTCTGTGGGCCTCCTTTCCCACTGTGTCACCCCCTACTACTCTGATGGCCCCCTTCCCCACTGTCAACGACTAATATTCTGTGGGCCTCCTTTCCCACTGTGTCACCCCCTAATACTTTGTGGGCCCTCTTTCCCACTGTGTCACCCCCTAATACTCTGTGGGCCCCCTCCCCACTGTGTCACCCTCTACTACTCTGAGGGCCCCCTCCCCACTGTGTCACCCTCTACTACTCTGAGGGCCCCCTTCCCCACTGTGTCACCCCCTACTACTCTGAGGGCCCCCTTCCCCACTGTCGTGTCACCCCCTAATACACTGAGGGCCCCCTTCCCCACTGTGTCACCCCCTAATACTCTGTGGGCCCCTTTCCCACTATGTCACCCTCTAATGCTCTGTGGTCCCCCTTCCCCACTGTGTCACCCCCTAATACTCTGAGGGCCCCCTTCCCCAATGTGTCACCCCCTAATACTCTGAGGGCCCCCATCCCCACTGTGTCACCCCCTAATACTCTGAGGGCCCCCTTCCCCACTATGTCACCCCCTAATACTCTGAGGGCCCCCTTCCCCACTGTGTCACCCCTTACTACTCTGGGGGCCCCCTTCCCCACTGTCACCCACTAATATTTTGTGGGCCCCTTTCCAACTGTGTCACCCACTAATACACTGAGGGCCCCCTTCCCCACTGTGTCACCCCCTAATTCTCTGAGGGCCCCCTTCCCCATTGTCACCCACTAATTCTCTGTGGGCCCCTTTCCCACTGTGTTACCCCCTAATGCTCTGTGGGCCCCCTTCCCCACTGTGTCATTCCCTAATACTCTGAGGACCCCCTTCCCCAATCACCCACTAATATTCTGTGGGCCCCCTTTCCCACTTTGTCACCCCCTAAAACTCTGTGGGCCCCCTTTCCCACTGTCAACGACTAATATTCTTTGGGCCTCCTTTCCCACTGTGTCACCCCCTAATACTCTGTGGGCCCTCTTTCCCACTGTGTCACCCCCTACTACTCTGTGGGCCCTCTTTCCCACTGTGTCACCCCCTAATGCTCTGAGGGACCCTTTCCCACTGTGTCATGCCCTAATACTCTGTGGGCCCCCTTCCCCACTGTGTCATCCCCTAATACTCTGAGGACCCCCTTCCCCAGTCACCCACTAATACTCTGTGGGCCCCCTTCCCCACTGTCACCCCCTAATACTCTGAGGACCCCTTTCCCCACTGTGTCACCCCCTAGTGGCCTGGGGGCCTCCACCCCTAACTGCATGAGACAATTAAATGACAGTGTTGAGGCTGGAGAACTAGTTATAAGAAATGTACTCACACTGACTCACTCCAGGTCTCCAGCAGGAAGCCCTCTCTCTCTCTCTCTCCTTCTCCCTCTCTCTCCTTCTCTCTCTCTCTCTCCTTCTCTCTCTCTCTCTCTCTCCCTCTCTCTCTCTCTCTCTGCTTCTCCATCACAAAAACATACCGGGCATGGCGCTTGACCAATCAGCACAGCTCTTTTGTGAGGACCCACAAGCAAAACTAATGCTGATTGGCTGCACTGAAACTCTGCAAGCAATCAGTGTTAGATTAAAAAAAAGGGAAAGGGAAAAAGGGAGAGAAGGCGTGCAATTCAATATATTTTAATCAAGTGATAATATATAATTTTCACAGCATATTTCTGGAGCCAGAAAGATAGATACAAAAAGAGGTCAATGCATGTTACATACAATCATACACTTAATGATATACAGTCATTAGTCCACAGGTTATGGTAGTAAACAAAGTAATATAAATAATGTCAGTCCATATCAATTATGTATTAGAATGATCACAAATGACCATATCTGTCTACAAACCACAGAGATTGTAAAACATGAAACCACAAATTTACATCACATAAGACATAATGGTACACATGCAAAGTGTGGTTTAAGGGTACCCTGCCTAACTTGAGTAAAGTGCAGCGCCATGCATGGACCCCACAGTGGAAGAATCCCCCGCTTACAAACCCCAACGTACGTTTCCTCTTTGAGTTATAGCTTTATCAGGGGGGAATATGATGAGCCCCAAGCCACAGCCTCTTTATATACCTTGTGGCATTGTAAAATGCCATATGCCAGACTCTCTATAGCGCTACACCGCTTCCTGTCTCTCACCTCCGAACCGGAAGTACAACTGCGTCACCGCGGCAGGAAGTGCGCGCACGTCCAGGAGCAGGGACGCGTCACCATGACTCCCGGACATGCGCACTCGCGGTCCTAGACGCTGTGTCTCTCAGAGGAGGGAGGGGGAATAGAGGGAGCGCAAGTGACGGCAGATCATTAGAACAGGGGTAGGTATTAACTCCTAATGGGCCAAAGTGGACATATGAGCACAGAAGGAAAATCATTAACAATGCAAAGCTATACCACATATATCAACCCAGAAAACCTTTTACAAGAATAATTAATATGTGAAAGTGCGGCCACAATTACAATTATCCTGACTGTAATAAAAGTCACACTTTTTCAGCCCATGCCAATTTCGTCCGGAGGATGGTCAAGGGCTGTCACATTGTAGAAGGATCATCTTTATTCTCATTTGCACAAGGAAAGACTAGAAGCAATGGGATGAAACTAAATGGGAGGAGACACAGATTAGATATTAGAAAAAACTTTTTGACAGTTAGGGTGATTAATGAGTGGAACAGGCTGCCACGAGAGGTGGTGAGTTCCCCTTCAATGGATGTCTTCAAACAGAGGCTGGACAGACATCTGTCTGAGATGATTTAGTGAATCCTGCTTTGAGCAGGGGGTTGGACCAGATGACCCAGGAGGTCCCTTCCAACTCTACCATTCTATGATTCTATGATTCTATGGTGTCTATTCACATCAGATCGTACCGAAGACTAGAGGGGGCTACATCAAAAAAACAACAAAACTGTTTGGAAAAATATATAAGAAAAAAAAGATTTAATTCTTTAAAAAAAAAAAAAAATTCTAAAAAATATATATTTAAAATGTAATGTAGGTACATAACACAGAAGACACTGGGAACGATGTTCACAAAAAAGGGGCAAAACTAAGGGATTCATTCAAACCCCCAAGGGTCATCGTCCCCAGGGTTACAATCCAGCGCGTTTCACGCTGGGCAAGGACCCTTCTAATATTGCCTCCGCGGATCCCACCATGGACGACCTCAATCCCCCTAACCTTAAGGGAAGCAGGGTCGCAATCATGGTGGGTCCTAAAATGGCGGGGCAATGTTTTCAATAAAGAAGGGTCCTCCACCATCCGGGCAGCAGCAATGTCCCTCACATGCTCCCTCACACATCTGCGCAACTCTCTTGATGTCAGACCAACATATATCAGTTGGCACCCGCAGGTGGCATAATACACCACATTGCAGGTGCCACAATTCACATATTCCTTAATAATGTTTTAGTACTGTACGCCGACATGAATGAGGCAATGCGGAGGACATTGCTGCACGCCAGACAATTCCCACACTGAAAGCATTCGCTCAAAGATCGAGTAGATTCAAACAAAGATGGTGTTTAGGGAGCATAATGACTCCGAACAAGTATGTTGCGCAGATTTCTAGATCTGCGAGCTGTCATTAATGGATAATCCACCAGTGAATCCCTTAAATGAGGGTCGGTCTGGAGGACAGGCCAATGACGCTTTAAAATGGACATGATGCTCTCCCACTCATGGTTGTAGGTGGTAATAAATCTGACCTTAGACTGATTAGAGGTCATACCCCTGGTCACCTTAGTACGAAGCAATTCAGTGCGAGAAGTGTGCTTCGCTCTAAGGTACCCTGTCTTGATACTCCGGTTGCTGTAACCTCTCTCTCTGAAGCGCGATGCCAAACACAGACACACAACAGCTGATCGGAAGACAGCAGCGCTCCATCAGCACAGAGTCAGCTGTGACCGTGCTGACTCTGTACCAGTAAGAGTGCACTGCTCTCTGAGGAGCAGTGCGTGCCATAAAGATCAGTATTGAAGCCGGCAGGCCATGAGAAGGAGTTGCACTTCACATTGCTCCGATGAGCAGTGCAGCCGGGTACAGAATGAAATGTTCACCCCTCTCTAAGGAGCGTGCACGTGGACGAGATACAGGAGCAGATAGGCACAGTTAATGTGAAGGCGCTGCACTTGACAAATGAGAAGTGCCGTAGGTGGGCGTGTCCTGGATGGGCGGGCCCACCGGAGGATTCTCCGGTTATCTGGTGGGCCAGTCCAACCCTGCCTATCAGTATGTCTTTGGAGTGTGGGAGGAAACCGGAGAACCCAGAGGAAACCCACGCAAACATGGGGAGAACATACAAACTCCTTGCAGATGTTGTCCTTGGTGCAATTTGAACCCAGGACCACGGGCAGCATTTATACTACTTAGCAACATGATCTTGTTTCCTTTGTTCGTCATGAAAGTTGTATTTAGATTTTTTTTTTCTGCCATCAGAGACCATGATTTTCTGTGATTATGGATGGACGGTCACACCAGAGGAATACTTCCTGGGTTTAATGGGTTACTAACAAAATCAAAATAAGAAGTCCGTTTTCTGTACATACAGAATAAATAATAATCTGTGCCAATACAACCTAGTTCTACATCTGCACTGATTTGCAGCTATCCCCTCCCTAATGATGATCCCACATGACTCTCTTTACCCTACTTATCCATCCTCCAGTAGTTCTAATGCTGTTGGACGCTTGTGCTCAGATGCACCTGACTCGCCCCCTGGGCCGTGGGGTACCCGGGACCGGGCTTCTGTACGATGCTGGGGGTAGTAGTGGCAACCCGATCCCGTGGCTCAGGGTGGTCAGACCAAATTGTGACAGTCTATTTATATATTTATGAATGTCCGACTACGCCACCCGTGGATTGCGGTCAGAGATAACCGCCGTTGCGAGGCAGACCGCTGAGGCTGGTGTTGGTGTGCAGCACAGGGGTAGGATAACTCCCCCCGGGAAGAGTGTAGCCTCAAGGCAGTGTATATGGATGCTGGGGGTGATAGTGCCGGCCACAATAGTAAAAGTTCAGAGCCTGTTTCCAACAGTTCTGGGTCTTTATTGTAGATGTTACTAATGACCCAACAGTAGTACCGGGTAGGAATGGGCCTGGGTATCGGAGAGCATTCGGGGGAGCCCCACCGGTCAGGGTGAGAGTGTAGGCCTACCGTTTTCTGTATGCTCTTGCTGACTATCCCCCTTTTCGTGGTGTAATAGCCCATGTCCCTGAGCTGGCCGTGTACTTCTCGCCTGTATGGCTTGCGACTCGGGCCTTGGGTACCTTTTGCTTTCTCCTGCTGTACTGGTCCCTCTGTGTGGCGGAGCCTCCAGGCTTCTTAGGCCAAGGGACCTGAAATCCCTCGCGGGTTGGTTCTCTGCTGCTGGGCTTGCAACCCTGACAGCCTCGGACCCCAATGTCCGGTTGTGTGCTTCTCTCAGCCAGGACCGGCTCTCGTCGCCTCTGTCCCTGGCTTGCAGTTTCTCCTCTGCCTCACGGACTCCTCAGCCGCTGCTGACCTGTCCCTCTTCTCTGAGAACCCTTCTGGACACTTCAGAAGTGGGTTCTGGTCATCTGACGGCTGGGTTGTAGCACAGTTCAGCTATGTTATGCTGAAGAACCCACTGATGCCATCTGAATTTGTACCTTATGATGCTGTCTAGTTTATGAAAAACAAGTGTAGATATGACCCTTTCTCATAAAGTATCCCCCAGACCATCTGACGGCATCATCATTGCCCTGAAAGCTGTTTTATGTTCAGCTCTGCTATACATGCAGGGGAGATCATGATCATAGCTCTATAGATCCGCATGAGCCAATTAAATGTTTTGTAAATAGTAATGAATTGGTCAGATAGTGGTCACCTCATCCATATAAATAAAAACGTTACTGGAATCACACATGAAAAGAACAAATACAAGTTTATGGGTCCATGAAAATCACAGAACGCACATGGATGGCATCAGTGTGGAGTCCGTGTTGTGTCTGTGATTAACTTTGGCTGCAGAATCCACATGGAGTTGTCCTGCGGTGCAGATTTTAAATGTGCGACATCTGAATTAAACTGCAGCGTTTCGCTGTGGATTTCACCCATTGCTTTACATAGGATGAATTCCATTGCAAAATTCTGAGCAAATGTGCATGTTAACCATGTGCTTTTTGCCACACATTTTGCCCAAGATTAGCAGCAGGGATTTTTTTTTATGCGAAATTTAGCTTTTTTTCACTGATTTGCTACACCTGTAATTTTTCCCCGCTTTCTAGTACACCATATGATAAAATGAAAGGTGTCATTCAAAAGTGCAACTTGTACCACAAAAAAACAAGTTGTCACACAGCTATATCGATGGAAAAATAAAGTTATGGCTCTTGGAAGCAAAGGAGGTAAAAACAAAAGGGCAAAAATGGAAAATTGCCAAGTCCGGAAGGGGTTAAACGGCACATTTTCACAGTGAATGCAAAAAAACAAAGTAATGCAGCCACATGTACAGCAGCGTGTGACGTCATCCAGTCTACGGAGCATGCAAGTCCCGGTCCTTACGCGTTTCAGAAAACTCGGTTTCCTTCATCAGAGGAAACTGTTAACAGTTAACTTTTTGCGTTCAGGCACGCCACCGGCTGGAGCTGCCTGTTCCCTACACTGCAGCTCTACGTGCATCTTTTTTTTCGCCGAGGACCTCCGTACACCCACCGAGTGGGGGTCTTCCTGCTCTTCTTTCAAGCGGATGCAACAAAGAACTTTGCTGGACTGCATAGGTAAATAGGGTAATTATCTACTCCATTAGTGTATTGTGCTTATCACTATGTTTCTTCAGTGTTTAACATGTAACTGGATACACATTGATACATATGCTATAATAGCAGGGTGGGCAAATTAGGCTGATCTCCTAACTTCAATTTTTTCCAATTTTTTCTAAATGATCTTTTGCAGCCAGGTTAGTCACCTGCCCCAAAGCTTGCTATTCGGTGTACAATGCACATATACAATCTCTTTTCTTGTTTTTACTGTTTTGATTAGTGTTCATTTACATGTATACTTATTGTGCTGTTGATGTATACATGAAGTTTTTTGAAATTTAGCACACTTGTTGTGTGTCCTATGTGCTTATGGTTTCTCAAACACATCGAAAGCAGACAAAACAGGTTTTCTATAAAAACGACACAAAGCAGCCCAGTAAGTGATACTGTTCCCATGCGCTTGGTTCTGAACACTACTCTCATCATGGTTCCATGCCTGCGCTGCGTTCAGCACCAGCAGGGACTATGATGAGGGTAGTGGTAGTCTGCTCACGCAGTGTCCTCACCTGTAAAAAAAATAATAAAATCCATGCACTCACTTCTCCTAGGTGTCCCCCACTGTATTCCATGTGACTACTGGACTAGGTGGACCTCCACAATATTAAAGGGGGTTACCCACAAAGTTCATTTTTAATTAATGGATCTTAATTTCTGCTATCTTTTTAAGTTTCCCATGATGATGATATAAATGTTCCCCTGCTGTGACCATGCAGCAGCTGTGATCCCATGCTGTCCTGTACACTTTTTTTTTTAATACATCCAATTGTGGAACATATTGATCCAAGATCTATTTATTGAAATGAGCTTGGTTCATGGGACAATCTCAAGACTTGGGCTGCATGGTGATACTTAACTGTGATCTGGGTCTTGCTGCCAAAAATCTCTGCCAATACTAGCATATTACTACCTTTTTTTTTGTTGTGGCCAAAGTCGCCTTGTAGCCCCAGCAGCCAATTGCTGGCCCATTCACAGGATGCTGGGCCACACAACACCTTACCATATCACAACTTAGTGGCTAAAGTCTTTTAAAATAGTCGGTTATGTACTGTGCAATTAGAGCAGGTGTCTGGTAGTTACATGGATGTACAGTGGGTACGGAAAGTATTCAGACCCCTTTAAATTTTTCACACTTTATTTCATTGCAGCCATTTGGTAAATTCTAAAGAGTTCAGTTTTTTTGCTCTCATTAATGTACACTCTGCACCCTATCTTGACTGAAAAAAAAACAAAAACAGAAATGTAGAAGTTTTTGCAAATTTATTAAAAAAGATAAACTTAAATATCACATGGTCATAAGTATTCAGACCCTTTGCTCAGACACTCATATTTTAGTCACATGCTGTCCATTTCCTTGTGATCCTCCTTGAGATGGTTCTACTCCTTCATTGGAGTCTAGCTGTGTTTAATTAAACTGATAGGACTTGATTTGGAAAGGCACACACCTGTCTATATAAGACCTCACAGCTCACAGTGCATGTCAGACCAAATGAGAATCATGAGCTCAAAAGGAACTGCCCAAGGAGCTCAGAGACAAAATTGTGGCAAGGCACAGATCTGGCCAAGGTTACAAAAGAATTTCTGCTGTACTCAAGGATCCTAAGAGCACAGTGGCCTTCATAATCCTTAAATGGAAGAAGTTTGGGACCACCAGAAGACTTCCTAGACCTGGCTGACCTGCCAAACTGAGCAATTGTGGGAGAAGAGCTTTGGTGAGAGGTAAAGAACCCCAAAATCACTGTGGCTGAGCTCCAGAGATGCAGTAGGGAGATGGGAGAAAGTTCCACAAAGTCAACTCTCACTGCAGCACTCCACCAGTCGGGCCTTTATGGCAGAGTGGCTCGACGGAAGCCTCTCTTCAGTGCAAGACATATGAAAGCCAGCATAGAGTTTGCTCAAAAACACATGAAGGACTCCAAGACTATGAGAAATAAGATTCTCTGGTCTGATGAGATGAAGATAGAACTTTTTGGTGACAATTCTAAGCGGTATGTGTGGAGAAAACCAGCACTGCTCATCACCTGCCAATACAATCCCAACAGTGAAACATGGTGGTGGCAGCATCATGCTATGGGGGGTGTTTTTCAGCTGCAGGGACAGGATGACTGGTTGCAATTGAAAGAAACTTTTTTTTTTTAATGAAGTGACAGCATTTTAACTAAAATTTTGTTTTCCCGCTGTTAAACCTGCTGATACAGATTTTAGTTTCATAAGTTTGTCCTGTTACCGATATATTTTGTTTTTATTTAAGTCACAATGTAGAGAGTGGGGTATTAAAGGCATTTGAATTTAGTTCTGTAATGTCAGGAATTTTTCAGAAAACAAATAAAGATGGACTGAAATCTGGAGTCATTTTTCTTCTATATTGAACACTTGCAATGTTTAATAAGCCCCCACAAAGCCAGGGGCGGACATACCGCCCCGGCCCGAAGGTGGAGAGGGGCCCTTGCAGGCAGGAGCATGTGAGAGTGTGAAATGTGATAACAGCAGGAGAGCACTAGGACCCTGTGACTTTTGCCTGGCTGAGCTCAGAGGAGGGGCAGTGCAAGAAACTCTATGTGTTCTAAGAGTGTCTGAGGTGTGAGAGGCTAGACAGGAAGTCTGTGAGAACGGAGCTGCAGGAAGATGCTGTCTTTACACGCTTCCCTGTGGAGTTTGTTTACCCCTTTCTCTCTTTAAGAACAAGTGCTGAGCTGGGGAAAGCTGTGTGGCTCTGTGGAGTTTTGTCGAAGTCCATGCTGAGTGAATTAGAGAC
Source organism: Phyllobates terribilis (assembly GCF_046119375.1). Classification (NCBI taxonomy): domain Eukaryota; kingdom Metazoa; phylum Chordata; class Amphibia; order Anura; family Dendrobatidae; genus Phyllobates; species Phyllobates terribilis. Next base: position 147,529,673 of record NW_027362762.1, read on the forward strand.
TTTGTGCTGGAGGAGTCACGTGTCGAGTGATAAAGGAAGGGACTGAGGAATCCATTTCTGTGACGGAGCACATGGTTGGTGTACTGAATAAGAGTGAGAGACTTCGGGAGGAAAGAAGGTTTCTGGTGCCATTTCTACTGAGAGGATATTGACAAGCCTTTGTGAAGAGATCTTCCCAGACCTTAATCTGAGGCTACAGGACTAAAGTCCCCGGCGTGTGGGCTCGGCGTCGGCCAATAAGACAACGAATTTTTGCTGTTTTTGTGAACTTTGTTTTTGTTTTGGCGCCAAAGTTTTCCGGGACTAGCTGCAGCCACCGTGATTCACAGTCCTGTGATAGACTGCATCTGAGGTTAACGGTACCATAATTTTAAGATACCTGGGTATCCTGATAATAAGGGTATAAGAGCAATTGATAGTTTCGTGCATTATTATTGTTAATAGTGGTAGGATTGTATTCAGTGTGCCATCTCAGGGGGTCCCCATATACCGCCCTCACTAGACTGACTTTGTGTTTAGGTAAAATTGTTCCAGATCACTAGAATAATTCACATAAACTGGAAACCTTGAGATTGGCACATTGATTTCAGCTCTTGCTGATTGTGTGTATCTAGTAGAGACAGTGTCCCAGGCAGAACCTTAGACTGATTCATTCAATACTGAATTTTAGTCTAATCCCTGTTTTAGTAAAGAAAGTGTTGTTTATTTCTGTCTCTGTCTCAGTTTGTGACTCACTGGATCTCTCTCAGACCCCCGGTAATTACAAGCGTACTGCCCATAAGGGCAGACAATGCAGCCATTCAGTCAATATTATGGGCAGAAGAGGGGCCCTATGTCAAGCAGCACCGGGCCCCTTTCACTACTGCCCCTAATCATTCTGACCCCGGGGAGAGAGCGGAGCACACGGCGCAGAGAGCAGGGCTACAAACAGGGGGCGTGTCCTGCAGGGAGAGAGACGCTGGCCAATGAACGCTTTCCTCATCAGACTGAGGAGAGCGCTCATTGGCTGCAGCCTCTGGCTCCTGCACGGCGCCCAATAGTAAGTGTTCACCTCACCTGCAGTCAGGGTCCCCGGGCTGCACAGCACACAGAGGCCATAGTGGAGGAAGAGCAGGAGTGACTGTGCTTCTGCTGCTCCCTCCGGTCCTTCCAGCAGTAGCTGCTGACAGAGAAGAGGTGGGAGATTAGGCTCACTGCACAGGACAGCACAGCAGCAGGGGCTGATGTCAGTATACTGTGTCCCCATCCCCCACAGTGGTGTCTGAAGCCCTCTCCACTTCATCTCTGAGCTATGTGGCAGAACTCATGCACAGCTCACATCTGAACACCTGGTATCATAGATTAGTGCATGTATGTATAGGTGTGTGTGTATACATGTGTGTCTATATCTGTGTCTATATTACTGTGTGTATACATGTGTGTCTATATAACTGTGTGTATACGTGTGTATGTACTGTAGATGTATATATGTGTATCAATACAGTATATGTATGTACGGTGTATGGTATATGTGTATGTATGGTATATGTGTGTATAGATATATGTATGTACGGTATACGTGTGTGTGTATGTACAGTGTGTGTGTATGTACAGTATATGTATGTGTGTGTTTATATGTTTGTGTGTGTGAACATATTTGTTTTCAGTTCATGTATTATACTGTGATTGTAAAGAATAGAAGAATAAACCTGGCTCTTTAAAGGGTTATTCACCAAATAATCAAGGTATCCTCAATCCATCGGATCGGGAATAACTTGCTGGTCACTGGGGATTGGACCACTGGGCCCCCCAGAGATTCTGGGAACAGAGCTCTGCAGTGTCGTCCTGAATGGAGCAGAGTTGTGCCTGTTTGGCCTCTGCTCTATTCATTATCTATGAGCTGCTGAGCGCTGCGCTCGGTTATTTCCATCAGCTCCATAGACAATGAATAAAGTAGATACCAGATGATACAGATACCAGACATATAATATATACATGGTTGGAATTTGCCGGTTCCAGCCATTATCACGTAACCATGAGGATGCGCTTTTCACACTTGCTGTCATGTGTCAACTAGAGAGTCTCAGCCATATCTTGCAATGTTCTATTCACCAACATAGCTGACACTCTAGTTGTCACCTGACTGCAAGTCTGACTGTGCTGGAACCAGCAGAACCGAATCTTTATCTTTACTGATATATAATTTGTCTCCATGTCAGTGAAAATATATATTTTTAGAGGTGTGGAGGGGCCCATTTACTATGGAGCCCTGTGATTTCTATGCACACCCCTGCTTACAGGGCGGCAATAATGACGGTATCCTGGCTTGTTGCTCGGAGCCCCAGGCTTCGGGGGTCTCACGGCCAGATTTCCCTGATCATAAGCGGCATGCTAGGCAGCGAGGGGGACCCAGGCACATTTCTTGCACAGGGGCCCCAAGCTGTCAATGTCCATCAGGGGCGGACTCAGACTGTAGTGGGCCCCTGTGCAAAAAATTTTTGCCCCCCCAACCTGCCCTTCATCGGGCAACAAAGTTATGTAAACATGACCCCCCCCATGTGCATCTCTCACACCCACATGTGCATCTCTCATCCCCCCATGTGCAGCTCTCATCCCCCCCATGTGCAGCTCTCATCCCCCCATGTGCATCTCATCCCCCCATGCATCTTTCACGCATCTTTCATCCCCCCCATGTTCATCTCATCCCCCCATGTGCAGCTCTCATCCCCCCCATGTGCAGCTCTCATCCCCCCATGTGCAGCTCTCATCCCCCCCATGTGCAGCTCTCATCCCCTCCCCCGTGCAACTCATCTCCCCGTGCATCTCATCCCGCCCCGTGCATCTCATTCCCCCCCGTGCATCTCATTCCCCCCCGTGCATCTCGCATCCCCCCGTGCTTCTCGCATCCCCCCGTGCATCTCTCATCCCCCATGTGCATCTTATCCCCCCCGTGCATCTCTCATTCCCCCATGCATCTCTGATTCCCCCCCACTCCTAGTTAATTAATTGTATTTAAAAAAAATAAATAAAACTTGTTATACTTACCCCCATGGATCCCTGTAGAATCCTGGCTCTCATCCACGTCGCTGCCACCAGGTTCACCTGACTTCCAGCGCCGTCACATGACCGGAATTCAGGGGAATCATGAAGGTGCTGACGCAGCAGCGCTGCACTGCTACACAGAGGAAAGCAGCGCTGAGATGTCCCGGCGCTTAACGCTCAGCATGGGGCCGGGGGCCCAGGGCCGGCTCCAGGTTTTTGTGGGCCCCGGGTGAAAGAGTCTCAGTGGGCCCCTTTAACACATACCACGATTCATGATACACAGATACCGCAGAGAAATATATGTATAGTACAATGCAAAGATTTCACTTCTTACATAGTGATATCTATTGTAAATTCCACAATAGCTCAGAAACCAGCGAATCGCTCCACACAGTATACTGGCCCCCATAAAATGCTCCATACAGGAGACTGGCCCCCATAAAATGCTCCATACAGAATACTGGCCCCCATAAAATGCTCCATACAGGATACTGGTCCCCATATAATACCTTATACAGAATACTGGCCCCCATATAACGCTCCATACAGAATACTGGTCCCCATATAACGCTCCATACAGAATACTGGCCCCCATATAACGCTCCATACAGAATACTGGCCCCCCATAAAATGCTCCATACAGAATACTGACCCCCACAAAATGCTCCATACAGAATACTGGCCCCCATATAACGCTCCAGAAGGAATACTGGCCCCCATATAACACTCCATACAGGATTTTGGCCCCCATATAACGCTCCATACGGAATACTGGCCCCCATATAACGCGCCATACGGAATACTGGCCCCCATATAACGCTCCATACGGGATACTGGCCCCCATATAACGCTCCATACAGAATACTGGCCGCCATATAACGCTCCATGCAGGATACTGGCCCCAATATAACACTCCATGCAGGATACTGGCCCCCATATAACGCTCCATGCAGGATACTGGCCCCCATAAAATGCTCCATACAGAATACTGGCCCCCATAAAATGCTCCATACAGAATACTGGCTCCCATATAACGCTCCATACAGGATACTGGCCCCCATATAATACCCTATACAGAATATTGGCCCCCATATAAAGCTCCATACAGAATACTGGCCCCCATATAACGCTCCATATGGAATACTGGCCCCCATATAACGCTCCATATGGAATACTGGCCCCCATATAACACTCCATACAGGATACTGGCCCCCATATAATGCTCCATACGGAATACTGGCCCCCATATAACGCTCCATACGGAATACTGGCCCCCATATAACGCTCCATACAGAATACTGGCCCCCATATAACGCTCCATGCAGGATGCTGGCCCCCATATAACGCTCCATGCAGGATACTGACCCCCATATAACGCTCCATACAAAATACTGGCCCCCATATAACGCTCCATGCAGGCTGTTCCCCCCACATAATGCCCCACGCAGGCTGTTCCCCCACATAATGCCCCACGCAGGCTGATCCCCCCACATAATGCCCCATGCAGGCTGTCCCCCCCCCATATAGGATGTCACCCCCCTTATAATGCCCCATGCAGGATGACACCCCCCCTTCCTTATAATGCCACATTCAGGATGTCACACACCCCCCCTCCCTTATAATGCCCCATGCAGGATGTCACACACACCCCCCTCCCTTATAATGCCCCATGCAGGATGTCACACCCCCCTTATAATGCCCCATGCAGGATGTCACACTCCCCCTCCCTTATAATGCTCCATGCAGGATGTCACCCCCCCCCCCCGTTATTATGCCCCATGCAGGATGTCACCCCCCCCTTATAATGCCCCATGCAGAACTTCACCCCCCCCTTATAATGCCCCATGCAGGATTTCACACACCCCCACCTCACCCCCCCTCCCTTATACTGCCACAGGCCTCCATACAATAAAAAAAGAAATCCAATACTCACCTCACGTCTCACCTGCTGCCGCTGCTCCGGACTCATCAGCGTCACCGGCCTCATCCCGCTCTGCGCTGTGACTGCTCAGGAGAGAGTGCGGTGTAAAGACGTCACCGCGCCCTCTGACCTGAGACGTCACAGTGCAGCAGCCGCGGCGGATGCAGGAGCTGCTGCGGAGGCACGGGGAAGGGTAAGTATTGTGCCGGGTGCCAGGTCCCTGAGCAAGTGGGGGGGGGGGAGCGGGCGCTGACACCGCTCTCCTCCGTTCACGGGTCCCATAGCACGCGGGGTGCCCGATGGTGAGGGCCCCCGCCTGCGCAGGGTCCCGGCATTTGCCCGGGTGCTGACGCCAGCCCTACGGGGGCCCCATGAGGAGATGCACAAGAGGGGGTCCCAACTGGGCTCCGAGAGGGCCCCGACCGGCCAGGCCCCATACTGGAGTCAGGACAGTCATGCCCTGATGGAGGCTGGAGGGGCCCCCTCTCCCTCGGGGCCCCCATTCAATGAACAGGCTGCACGGGCGGTAGGTCCGCCCCTGATGTCCACCCCTGCACAAAGCAGTGTGACTAATGTAAAAGACTGGAACGATACTAATAAAGGGTAAATGATAACAGAACTGTTAGTTTGTGGATACTAGTCACTCCGACCTCCAGAATAAAAATCCTAATGTTGTCCAGCTGCTTTTTAGAGGGTACTTCAATGGATCACTTTCTGATTTGAGAATTGTAATTGCTATTAAGAATTTGTTTAGCCGGATTTCATCCCCAAGCTATGCATGTGCATCATTCACAGAAAAGTCCAGCAATACTTTGCATTTCTCAGGAACAGACTGACTATGTAGTGTTTGAATATATATGCAAAATGCTTTAGTCGGGGGCAATCTCTCCTCAAGCCTCTTGTCACTTAGTTGCAAACAAGTAGAAGATGATGAGTTTACCACTTTGTTGTAAAATCAAATCCTGGAACCACATCAGTGGGTGCTGAATCCTGCTGGTGATCAGCAAACTATGAAATATATATATTTTTTAAGCAAAACTATTAGTAATATCATTAAAAATGTATTAGTAATTCATTAAACAGCATTCTACATGAATAGAGAACTGAGATCACCTTGAGCTCTATTACCTGTCCAGTGATGCTTTCTCCTGCCTGACAGCTTATGTGCCGTGGTGTTGGGGCGAGGCTCTAGCTGCGTTTTAAGATCGTTCTTTAAGCATGCCTAAATAATAAGGTGCTAGTTGCACCCTTGGTATGGCTGGGTAGTTCGGTGCACTTTTCCCACCTACTTGTTTTTCATTTACTCTCCTCTGGCTCCTGTAAAACCAGTAATGTCAATCAAGGAAGAGGAGATTGTAAACAGCCCACATAAAGCATGTTTGTTTTTTGTTTTTTTACACAAGCTTTTAGTTCAAAGTAGCCTAACAAAGGCATATTGTTGGTTTTTGGCAAAGTAGTAATTTGGTAAAGTAGCTGACGGTGCCCTTTTAAAGGGAATGTGTCCACCCCCCTGGGCGATATCAGACCTCTCCTATGGACATACAGGTGATAGAAAAGTAAATCTATACTTACCTGTATGGCCATAGTAGGGGTCTGATTGCAGAGAAATCTGGTTTTATAAAGTCTGCTTTCCAGAGGCTTGGTGCCCGTGCGACGCCAAGCAAACCCCTCCAATCTGCTTACTATTCCCCTAAATCGCCGCCTCTGTGCTAAATTACCATATCCCTCCCCCTCCCCTGCACGGCACAGGGTCCTGTGACTGCCCTGTGACAGGCCCTGCTCTGCCTACCCTGTATGGCCATAGTAGAGGTCTGATATAGAGATTCCCTTCAACCTCCACCCACAGCGGGCCAATAGTTGAACAGCTGTGTAACAAAGTGATGGGTTTTTAGCCCAAAAGGGAAGACTTTCAGATTGTTGTAACTTATTCTTAGCATAGTGCCCAAAGGCCTGATCATAATGGTTTGCTTAATGAAGTGACTGATTTGGAATCAGAGTAACTATCCAAGATGCTTCATTAAGAGAGCACACTGAAGGAAATGTGCACATGATGTCTTAAAATCGTGATCTTCTAGAAGGACAGGTAAGGGTCTCACTAAATGCTGAAATGGCGGCCTGCTGTGCACTGGTGCCACAGAACCCAGAAGGGTGCATGGATGTACTTCTCCACAAGAGGCCCTCACACATTCACACACCTCCACCCTACCACCTCAGACCAGCAGAGGGAGCCCGTTAGGGATATATAAAGGGAGGGTGGAGCCAGGCAGCTCAGTCAGAAGTTAGTTAGTCTCTCAGACACAGAGAGGGACAGAGCTCAGAGTTGAGCAGAGAGCGTGCTGACGCTCAGAGAGCAGCAAGCTGGCTGCTGTGCTTAGTCGAGCCAAGGCCTACAGCACGTGTGAAGGCCTAGTGAGGGCCCTGAGTGTGGCCGAAGGCGAGAGGAGAAGGAAGAAGTAGCGAGGGGGTAGAGGAGCATACCAGGCTCACCCTGATATATATACCGGACACCGGGTCCGCGCCTACGGGGACCCTTTATACCAGTAGGGACCACCGGAACCCCTGGAGGACTACAGGTCCCAGGTTCACCAAATGCTGATTGCAGTACTAGGGCTAGGAGTCACGGAGGCCCCAGCGACCAGGGAGAGTGATCTCCAAGAAAAGTCCCTACCACCAAGTCAGCAGGTGCAAAGAGAGACAGTAACCAAGCTAGGCCTAGCTCCAGGCAGGTCAGAAGCTTAGCGAGTAAAGCCACGGATCAGGAGGCCCTATACCCGCTCACTGGGGAGAGTCCAAAAGTGCGCCCTTCGTCCGGAGTACCCTGAACCGTGCCTGCACCATCACCAATAAAGGTACTGAAGCTTAGCCCCGTGTGAGTGTGCGTCTTTTTTCCGGGACCGTCCTGTCGTCTCTCCCCCGCATCCACCATCTATCCCTACACTGCCCTAGGGCTAGCTCTACCTGTGGAGAGCCATACTATCCCTGCTGCCGTAACACCAGCTCCAGAGGACTGCTCCGCAGCGGCGGCACCCTTTTGCCGCTTTCCACAGGTGGCGTCACGAACTTTCCAAATCCCCAATAGATAATTTCCCCTTTATACTGACCGCCCTGGGTCACGGACCGGGCCAGCCACCGAGATATACCCCACCGGCATATGCAGAGGCCCGGCTGCCGAGTACCCCACGGCCCAGGGGGCGCGTTAGCCTTGGCGTCACGAACAGAATTCTGTGCCCGTTGCCACTGGGTACTGTGCGCCTTAAAAGACTGTAATACTCACTGTGGTGAAGGTTTCCCGCCATTCCCGAGATTTCTCGCCATTGTCCGCCATCTTCCTGTCACCGTGCGGGAAGAAGAGGGGCGTAACCGCGGGAATCGGAGAGGCGTAAACGCTGGAAGCGCGCAAAGCCCAGGACACGCCCCGCCCCTGACGTCGAATCAGAAAGTGTCAGGTCCTGGAAGGAGCCCAGAGGACGCTCTGACGTCAGACACGAGCGACGCAAGGTCCTGGAAGAAGACCGTCGCCCGCGGAGCTGCGGCCTACCTGATAAGCAGTGAAGAAGGAAGGCTCCAGTTCACTAGGGGGGCGCAACCATGGCCGACGACCAGCGAGCCACCGGAGCACCGGCTAACGCTCCTGATGCCCAACCCGCGCCCGGCGCTGCACAGGCCGGAGCGGTTTCTCCACCAGCAGGGGTCATGACCCCATTGATACCCATGGCCCTGCAGTATATCCCTGGAGTGAAGTGGCTTCCCTAGTAAAATGGCAAACCAGACACCCTGTCTGGATTCAAGAGAAAAATATGTGGTGTACTAGACATGTATTCTATGACCGGTAAACAGAGAGCTGCTGTTGTGCTGGGACAATTGACTGGTGCTGCAGAGTGGGAAGTTGAAACCTGGCCAGCCGCAGACCAGGAATCAGTATCCATCATCTTTAAGAGACTGCAAACTGTGTTTGAAAACTGCACTGAGACGGATCTTCGGATGAGGTTCTACCACTGTGTCCAGAAACCTGAGGACAGTATCCGGGACTACGCCTGGCGCGTACAGGAAGCCCTGCGGGCCCTGAAACAGGTTAGTCCAGCCAGCATGCAAAATGAAAATAAAATGCTGACGGATCAAGGCCCTGCCTTTGAAACCGAGCTGTTCAAAGAGTTTTGCCATTTGTACGGGTGTAAGAAGATCCGGACTACACCGTACCACCCCCAAACCTATGGGTTATGTGAAAAGATGAATAACATAGTCATCGACCTGTTGAAGACCTTACCTCTCGAAGAAAGAAACCAATGGCCGGACAAACTACCTGACCTGGTAGATTTGTACAATCACATACCTGTGAGTTCCACCAATTGTACTCCAGCGTACCTCATGAGAGCAAGACCTGGAAAGTTGCCCATGGACCTGGAGCTTGGAGTGGTCGAGCCAGAAGCAGATATGTCCACTGAAGACTGGGATGCGACTTGACAGGAACAGTACAAGAGAGTACAAGCCTGTGTCGAAGACAGTCTAAGTAGGGTGAGAGATAAGCAGGAAGCACAGAACAACAAGAGTGCACCAGCTGAACCCTTGACACCTGGAGAAGTTGTGCTGAAACGAAAGAGAAGAAGCCACAAGCTTGACGACCAGTGGGAAAGGGAACCTTACACTGTGTTGAATTCCAGATTCGACGATAGGAAAATCTGCCTAATTAGCAAAGACGGAGAAAGAACAACTGCAACAGTATCAAGAGACCATCTGAAGTTGTGCCCAAGTCCGCTAAAGCCCCAGGAGGAAGTGCCTCTCACCATACCGGAGGAGCCTAAAGAAGAAGTACTCCATACTGACTTAGGAGATTTCCCGGCAGATTGGCCTCAACTGGATGGAGCGGTAATAATACCTGTGCTACACTTCTACCAACAGCCAGAAGACTCTCCACTGCAAGTAAGACCTGTAAGTGCCCCGGAAGAGCCTGCTCAGGAAGAATCCCCGGAAGAAGGATCACCGGTAGAAGCAGAGCCAGTAGGCCCAGTAACCAGTGTATTTGCCTGTCCCGTAGAGAGGTTAAGGCAGTCTTGCAGTCCATCAACACATAGAGCGGAAAATAGCGCAAGCATCCACACTACATGCATTCCAGTACTACGTAGGTGTAACGGGTCTGGGAGGCGGAACCTCTGAGCTACTATACAAGGGGGCGGTCCTTGTAAGGGAGCGGGTGGCGACCAGGGAAGACGGGCAGGCAGTCACAGCAGGTGACCGGGACAGTCTCAGGGTGAACGGGCAGGAGGTCACGGCAAGTGACCGGGGCAGTCTCTGGATGAACAGGCTGGAGGTCACGGCAAGTGACCGGGGCAGTCTCTGGATGAACGGGCTGGAGGTCACGGCAAGTGACCGGGGCAGTCTCTGGATGAACGGGCTGGAGGTCACGGCAAGTGACCGGGGCAGTCTCTGGGTAAAGGGTAGGTACGACCTGTGATGGCTGAACCTCCAGGTAGGCTAGCAGGCAGATGGAAGATGTGTGCTCCCAGGTGAGCAAGCGAGAGTCTCTGGATGAACGGGTGGTCACAGCATGTGACGGCGGATCCTCCAGGTAGGCAAACAGGCAGGTAGCGGAGGAGCGCTCCCAGGTGAGCGGGCAGGAGTCTCTGGAATAGCAGGTGGTCACAGCACGTGACGGCGGAGCCTCCAGGTAGGCAAGCAGGCAGGTAGCGGAGGAGCGCTCCCAGGTGAGCGGGCAAGAGTCTCTGGAATAGCAGATGGTCACAGCACGTGACGGCGGAGCCTCCAGGTAGGCTAGCAGGCAGGTAGCAGATGTGCGCTCCCAGGTGAGCGGCCAAGCTGGTCCATAGACAGACTGACAGGAGTAGGAAGGCAGACCGTCGGACCTCAGGCTAGCAAGCAGGTAGCAGGAATATCAGGCAGGAAACAGACAGCAAACTGGCAGGACTCTGGCAGGAATCAGGCAGGTAACAGACAGCAAACTGGCAGGACTCTGGCAGGAATCAGGCAGGTAACTGACAGGTAACTGGCAACGGGACCTGAGGGCTGAAGCAGAGTAGTGAACAGTGCAACAACATTGCTCGGGCACCTCCATTTTGGAGGAGGTGCCTTATATATGGTGAAGTCCTCCGGCCATTGGCCGGGAACTCCTTAGGACGGCGCGCGCGGCCCCTTTAAGAGGGAGGGAGCAAGCGCGCGCGTGCTCTAAGCACAGTGGCCGGGAAGGAGCGCGCACTGCCAGCAGAGCGGGAGGAGGACGCCGGGCTCGGAGCAGAGAGGTGAGGGGAACAGCGTCCCTGCCTAGCAGAGGGCAGGAACGCCGACGCTACAGTACCCCCCCCTTTAGGCCCCCCCTTTTTTAGGCCAGACAGAAATTTAGCTAGGATGAGAGGGGCATGGATGTTCTCCCGGGGCTCCCATGTTCTCTCCTCAGGACCAAACCCCTTCCAATCTACTAGAAAAAAGGTCTTCCCTCTTACCCTTTTGGTGGCCAGAATGTTCTCTACCTCAAATTCGTTTTCAGCGGAAACCGGAGCAGGAGGCGTGCCTGTAGACTTGGAAAAAGAGTTAAGTACCACGGGTTTGAGGAGAGATACATGGAAGGAGTTAGGGATCCGCAAATTGGCCGGGAGTTTCAATTTATAGGCCACCGGGTTGATCTGACTGATGACCTCCAGAGGACCGATGAACCGAGGCCCTAACTTATAGGAAGGAATCTTGAGCCGGACATACTTGGACGAGAGCCAGACCTTATCCCCAGGACGGAATTGAGGAGGATCCAGACGTTTTTTGTCAGCATGTCTTTTCATACGTTCGAATGACAGAAGGAGTGCGGACCGGGTACTCTCCCATATGGAGGAAAATTTGTTAACAAGAGATTCCGCAGCCGGATTGTCCACCGAGGTGGAGACGGGAAACGGGATCCGAGGATGCTGACCGAAGACTACAAAAAACGGGGATTTGGAGGAAGATTCGCTCTCGTGATTGTTGTACGAGAATTCAGCCCATGGCAGGAGATCCACCCAGTCAGAATGGTGGGCATTAATGAAGTGCCGGAGGTAACTGGTCAGGATCTGATTGATCCGCTCCACTTGACCATTAGACTGTGGGTGGTAAGCGGAGGAGAAGTCCAGGGTGACGTCTAGCAATTTACAAGTGGCTCTCCAGAAACGAGAAGTGAACTGTACCCCACGATCCGACACGATGTGACGGGGCAGGCCATGAAGACGGAAGATGTGGCGGATAAAGTCTTTAGCCAGCTCGGGTGCAGACGGGAGGCCTGGCAGGGGAATGAAGTGAGCCATCTTGGAAAAGCGGTCAGCGACCACCCAAATGACCGTACAATCGGCAGAGACGGGAAGATCAGTTATGAAGTCCATCGCTATATGCTGCCAGGGGGCAGCAGGTACTGGCAGAGGAAGGAGGCGACCGGCTGGCAGGTGTCTCGGAACTTTGTTGCGGGCGCAGGACACACAGGCAGAAACAAAGTCTATTACATCCTTGTGCAGGTTAGACCACCAGTAGTGCCGGGTAATAAGCTGGAGGGTCTTTTTCTGACCGGCGTGGCCAGCTAGTTTAGACGAATGACCCCAGTGTAGGATCTTCTCCCGATCAGGTACCGATACGAACGTCTTACCGGGAGGGAGACGATTTAGACTCACGGGAGCCACCTGCATTACTCTGGCGGGATCGATGATATGTTTAGGTTCTTCCTCGAGGTCAGATACCAGAAAGGATCGGGACAAGGTGTCCGCTTTGATGTTCTTGTCAGCCGGGCGAAAATGTAGAACAAAATCAAAGCGAGCAAAAAACAAGGACCACCGGGCTTGGCGCGGGTTAAGTCTCTGGGCATGCTGGAGATAAGCCAAGTTCTTGTGGTCAGTGTAAATTATTACCGGATGAAGAGCCCCCTCGAGCAGGTAACGCCACTCCTCCAATGCCAGCTTGATGGCCAATAACTCTCGGTCTCCTATGGAATAATTGCGCTCAGAAGAGGAGAAGAGTTTGGAGAAGAAGCCGCAAGTTACCATCCTCCCGGAAGATGATTTTTGAGTAAGTACAGCTCCGGCTCCAGAGGAGGAGGCGTCAACCTCCAGGAAGAACTGCTTGTTGCCATCCGGACGATGCAGCACCGGGGCGGAAGAGAAGGCCTGTTTTAAGGAAAGAAAGGCCTCCTCTGCTTCGGACGGCCACTCCTTGGGATTAGTACCCTTACGGGTGAGCGCGGAAATTGGGGCAGTCCGGGAAGAGAAGTGTGGTATGAAGAGGCGGTAGTAGTTGGCGAAGCCCAGGAACCGCTGAATGGCCTTCAACCCCTCCGGTCGGGGCCATTTCTCGATGGCAGACAGTTTCTCTGGATCCATTCGTAGGCCGGTCTGAGAAATAATGTAGCCCAAAAACGGAAGCGAGGTCTGCTCAAAGAGGCACTTCTCATATTTAGCGAAGAGGTGATTCTGCCTGAGCCTGAGCAGGACCTGACGAACGTCCCTCCGGTGAGTCTGGAGATCCGGAGAGAAGACCAAGATGTTGTCCAGGTACACCACAACGCAGGAGTAGAGAAGGTCCCGGAAGATGTCATTGACCAACTCTTGAAAGACGGCAGGAGCGTTACAGAGACCAAAGGGCATTACCAGATATTCATAGTGGCCGTCCCGGGTGTTGAATGCAGTCTTCCATTCATCCCCTTGACGGATACGGACCAGGTTGTACGCCCCACGGAGGTCCAGTTTGGTGAAGACTCTAGCCCCCCTCAGGCGATCAAATAATTCTGGAATGAGCGGAAGGGGGTACTTATTCTTCACCGTGATCTGGTTAAGGCCTCTATAGTCTATACAGGGACGGAGAGAGCCGTCCTTCTTTTTTACGAAGAAGAAGCCTGCTCCCGCCGGGGAGGTAGATTTCCGGATGAATCCCCTGGCCAAATTCTCCTCAATATATTCGGACATCGACCGGGTCTCAGCAGCGGACAATGGGTAAATACGCCCACGGGGAGGAGTAGTACCGGGTAACAGGTCGATAGGACAGTCGTATGGTCTATGAGGGGGTAATGTCTCTGCCTCCTTTTTATTAAAGACATCAGCAAATGACCAATAGGGAATCGGAAGTCCAGGTAGATTAGTTGGGGTAGGAGAAGGACGGACGGGATGAACAGGAACCAAACAAGTCTTATGACAGTCCTGTCCCCAGCGAAGGACTTCTCCGGTCTGCCAGTCAAGCACGGGTGCATGTCTCTGGAGCCAAGGTAGACCTAGTAAGAGGGCGTGAGAGAGTCCAGGCAGAACATGAAAAGAGATGCTCTCAGAATGCAGCATTCCCACCTGCAGAGTTATAGATTCGGTGATGAGTTGGATGGGACGTGGTAAGAGGCCCCCATCCACAGCAGCGACAGATAATGGTACAGCCAGAGGTTTGGTGGGAATGCGGTATTTTTCTACCAGGGACTGTGAAATAAGATTCCCGGCTGCTCCAGAGTCAAGTTGGGCTAGTTCGAAATAACGATTCTCCCCGCAGATAATAGAGACTGACAGTAGCAGAGATGGAGAGGATTTATTCTTGTCTAGGTCGACCTCTCTGAGCGAACCTAGACACAGGCGTTTCCCGACCTCTCCGGGCAGGTACGGATCCGGTGCTCCTTACTGCCACAGTAGAAGCAGCTCCCTTCGGCACGGCGTAAGTCCTGACGGGTTTTGACCATCTTGGTCTGGTCGACCTGCATAGGCTCAGGAGAGTGTACCTGGGGAGAAACGGAGGGAGTGACGGGTTTCTGAAAAGTAGGAGCTAGACGTGGAAACCTCCTCTCACGGTTGACCTCTTTGGCACGCTCCTGGAACCGTAGGTCAATCCGGGTGGCAAGAGTTATTAAGTCATCGAGAGTGGTAGGGATGTCCCGACCGGCGAGTTCATCTTTAATACGGCCGGACAGACCCTCCCAGAAGACAGATACCAGAGCGTCGTTATCCCAAGCCAGCTCCGAGGCAAGGGTACGGAACCGTATGGCATATTGGCCCACGGTGAGATTTCCCTGGTGGAGGCGTAGCAGAGATGATGCGGATGAGGTCTTCCGTCCGGGTTCGTCGAAGACTTTCCGGAAAGCCGTGAGAAAGGCAGGCAAGTCGGACACCAGGGGGTCTCCTCTCTCCCATAGAGGATTTAGCCAGGCCAGGGCCTCCCCGGTGAGATGGGACATGATGAAGGCAATTTTGGCCCGGTCGGAGTTAAACTGGTGGGACAGGAGTTCAAAGTGCAGGGTGCACTGATTTATGAAGCCCCGAGCCTGAGCGGAGTCGCCTCCGAAGCGAGGAGGTGCAGAAAGCCGGGGTCCGGGGTAGGATACCATGGTATTGGTGGGCAGCGGAGCTGCCGGGTTGCGAGTCATGGCACTGGCGGTGGTTGCTGGTGGGGCAGTCAGAGTGTCCAGGCGAGAATTGACATTCCGCAGGTGACCCAGGATGGACTCCTGTTGGGACCTCTGACGGGACAGTTCATGACAGAGGTCCGAGAGCGAGGGAGCTTGGGTGCCACCGGGTTCCATGGCCCGAACAAACTGTAACGGGTCTGGGAGGCGGAACCTCTGAGCTACTATACAAGGGGGCGGTCCTTGTAAGGGAGCGGGTGGCGACCAGGGAAGACGGGCAGGCAGTCACAGCAGGTGACCGGGACAGTCTCAGGGTGAACGGGCAGGAGGTCACGGCAAGTGACCGGGGCAGTCTCTGGATGAACAGGCTGGAGGTCACGGCAAGTGACCGGGGCAGTCTCTGGATGAACGGGCTGGAGGTCACGGCAAGTGACCGGGGCAGTCTCTGGATGAACGGGCTGGAGGTCACGGCAAGTGACCGGGGCAGTCTCTGGGTAAAGGGTAGGTATGACCTGTGATGGCTGAACCTCCAGGTAGGCTAGCAGGCAGATGGAAGATGTGTGCTCCCAGGTGAGCAAGCGAGAGTCTCTGGATGAACGGGTGGTCACAGCATGTGACGGCGGATCCTCCAGGTAGGCAAACAGGCAGGTAGCGGAGGAGCGCTCCCAGGTGAGCGGGCAGGAGTCTCTGGAATAGCAGGTGGTCACAGCACGTGACGGCGGAGCCTCCAGGTAGGCAAGCAGGCAGGTAGCGGAGGAGCGCTCCCAGGTGAGCGGGCAAGAGTCTCTGGAATAGCAGATGGTCACAGCACGTGACGGCGGAGCCTCCAGGTAGGCTAGCAGGCAGGTAGCAGATGTGCGCTCCCAGGTGAGCGGCCAAGCTAGTCCATAGACAGACTGACAGGAGTAGGAAGGCAGACCGTCGGACCTCAGGCTAGCAAGCAGGTAGCAGGAATATCAGGCAGGAAACAGACAGCAAACTGGCAGGACTCTGGCAGGAATCAGGCAGGTAACAGACAGCAAACTGGCAGGACTCTGGCAGGAATCAGGCAGGTAACTGACAGGTAACTGGCAACGGGACCTGAGGGCTGAAGCAGAGTAGTGAACAGTGCAACAACATTGCTCGGGCACCTCCATTTTGGAGGGGGTGCCTTATATATGGTGAAGTCCTCCGGCCATTGGCCGGGGACTCCTTAGGACGGCGCGCGCGGCCCCTTTAAGAGGGAGGGAGCGCGCGCGCGCCCTAAGCACAGTGGCCGGGAAGGAGCGCGCGCTGCCAGCAGAGCGGGAGGAGGACGCCGGGCTCGGAGCAGAGAGGTGAGGGGAACAGCGTCCCTGCCTAGCAGAGGGCAGGGACGCCGACGCTACAGTAGGTCATCGCGTAGCACAAAAGGCCAGACCCCTGTCAGGTATAAGGAGTAAGTTAAAAATACCTGCAGTATAAATAGTTACCCAGTAGGGTATTGCATAATGTTTATTGTATAAACTGAAATATATGTGTTTATTTAGTTACCCGTAAGGGTATATACAGTTATATGAAAAAGTTTGGGTACCCCTATTAATCTTAAGCTTAATGTTTTATAAAAATTGGTGTTTTTGCAACAGCTATTTCAGTTTGATATATGTAATAACTGTTGGACACAGTAATGTTTCTGCCTTGAAATGAGGTTTATTGTACTAACAGAAAATGTGCAATCTGCATACAAACAAAATTTGACAGGTGGGCACCTCACCAGAAAAGTGACATTAATATTTAGTAGATCCTCCTTTTGCAAAAATAACAGCCTCTAGTCGCTTCCTGTAGCTTTTAATGAGTTCCTGGATCCTGGACGAAGGTATTTTTTTTTTTTCAAATTCAAGTTTTTTTTATTTTTTGTGTTGAAAAAGTACAAGATAATACAATATACATAGTAAAAGGGGTAGCGTAACTATAAATCTATGCATAACTACAGTACATTGGGGGGATACAGGGAGGGTTTTCCATCAATATCCAGATCAAGCATGTATTTTTCCATATGAAAGATAGAGAGAGAGGGAGCGGACCACGGCAGACCACCAATCAATAGAGTGTGATTATGATCATTGTTGTGACGACATCCCGGATAACTTTAGTTGGGGGCTAGATGGTAGGCGTCAGAGTTTTGGAAATCCATCCAATCCCTCCAAATCACACAGTATCTATCAACATCAGCCGGTGAGATGGCAATCAGATGCTCCATCCTATTAAGGAGAGAAATCTCCGCAAACCATTCCTCCACAGTGGGTGGGTCTCTAATTTTCCAGTGTCGTGGAATGACATTGTTAGCCGCCTGTATTAGGTAGCCTATTGATGACCTTTTATAACTACGTTTACTTATTGGTAACATTGATAAAAGGAGGGCTTCTGGCGTATTAGGGATAGTCAAACCAGTTATTTTCTCAATCATGGGAACCACCTTTGCCCAAAATGCATTTATTATAGGGCACCCCCAACATATGTGTGACATTGTCCCTTCCCCCTCCCCACATCTCCAACATCTGTCTGAGACCACTGGGTACCATCTATGAAGGACTGCTGGTACCCGGTACCATCTAGAGATAATTTTGAAGGAGGTTTCCTGAGCTTTGGACCCTATTGAGGTTTATGTGTTAGGAAGAAGGATGAAGGTATTTTTGACCATTCCTCTTTAAAAAACAATTCCAGTTCAGTTAAGTTTGATGGTCGCCGAGCATGTACAGCCCTCTTCAAATGATCCCACAGATGTTCAATGATATTCAGGTCTGGGGACTGGGATGGCCATTCCAGAACATTGTAATTGTTCCTCTGCACGAATGCCTGAGTAGATTTGGAGCGGTGTTTTGGATCATTGTCTTGCTGAAAGATCCATCTCCTGCGTAACTTCAATTTTATCACTGATTTTTGAACATTATTGTCAAGAATCTGCTGATACTGAGTGGAATCCATGAGTCGCTCAACTTTAACAAGATTCCCGATACCGGCATTGGCCACACAGCCCCAAAGCATGATGGAACCTCCACCAAATTTTACTGTGGGTAGCAAGTGTTTTTCTTGGAATGCTGTGTTTTTTTTGCCGCCATGCATATCGCCTTTTTGTATGACCAAACAACTCAATCTTGGTTTCATCAGTCCACAGGACCTTCTTCGAAAAAGAAATTGGCTTCTCCAAATGTGCTTTTGCATACCTCAGCCGACTCTGTTTGTGGCGTGCTTGCAGAAACAGCTTCTTTCGCATCACTCTCCCATACGGCTTCTCCTTGTGCAAAGTGTGTTGTATAGTTGACCGATGCACAGTGACACCATCTGCTGCAAGTTGATGCTGCAGCTCTCTGGAGGTGGTCTGAGGATTGTCCTTGACTGATCTTACCATTCTTCTTCTCTGCCTTTCTGATGTTTTTCTTGGCCTGCCACTTCTGGCCTTAACAAGATCTGTCCCTGTGTTCTTCCATTTCCTTACTATGTTCCTCACAGTGGAAACTGACAGGTTAAATCTCTGAGACAGCTTTTTGTATCCTTCCCCTGAACAACTATGTTGAATAATCTTTGTTTTCAGATCATTTGACAGTTGTTTTGAGGAGCCCATGATGCCACTCTTCAGAGGAGATTCAAACAGGAGAACAACTTGCAAGTGGCCACTTTAAGTAGCTTTTCTCATGATTGCATACACCTGGCTCTGAAGTTCAAAGTTCAATGAGGTTACAAAACCAAAAAAAGTGCTTTATTAAGTTAGTATAAAAGTAGGTAGGAGTATTTAAAACAAGAAAATAAGGGTGCCCATACTTATGCACCTGTCAAATTTTGTTTGAATGCAGATTGCACATTTTCTGTTAGTACAATAAACCTCATTTCAAGGCAGAAACATTACTGTGTCCAACAGTTATTACATATATCAAACTGAAATAGCTGTTGCAAAAACACCAATTTTAAGAAAACATTAAGCTTAAGATTAATAGGGGTGCCCAAACTTTTTCATATAACTGTATAAAGGACTCGTAGGCTGAGGACTGTGAGCAGCCCAAGAACTGTTCATGTACATAGTTGCACTCCCTGGAGTGCTCCTTAAGTGACCACTGAACAAAAACCCGTTTGGCGTGGCTGAAGACCTGGTCCAGCACCTAGATCACCTATGCCCTGCAGCCACACCCAGGGCCTACGTTGAGGGTTTTCGGATGGGTCCCTCATGCTGCTCATCTTCACCAGTGAGATGGACACCAGTTAATGGATCTCACTGAGACTTTAAGAGGAGTGTTTTATATAAGAAAATGTATTAATGTTATTATTGTATTATAATGTTACCTGTAACGTTCAAGAAAAGTGCCTCCCATAAAGGGAAGAAATGTTACTGTTTAACCTGTTTTGAAAAAAATTCTTCAGTCCAGGAGTACCGAGTTTTACTAGGGGGGGATGTGGCGCCCTGCTGTGCACTGGTGCCACAGAACCCAGAAGGGTGCATGGATGGACTTCTCCACAAGAGGCCCTCTTGTGCCGGGTGCCAGGGCCCTGAGCAAGCGGGGGGGGAGCGGGCGCTGACACCGCTCTACTCCGCTCACGGGTCCCATAGCACGCGGGGTGCCCGATGGTGAGGGCCCCCGCCTGCTCAGGGCCCCGGCATTTGCCCGGGTGCTGACGCCGGCCCTACGGGGGCCCCAAGAGGAGACGCACAAGAGGGGGGCCCCAACGGGGCTCCGAGGGGGCCCCGACCGGCCGGGCCCCATACTGGAGTCAGGACAGTCATGCCCTGATGGCGGCCCTGCTGGAGGCTGGAGGGGCCCCCTCTGCCTCGGGGCCCCCATTCAATGAACAGGCTGCACGGGCGGTAGGTCCGCCCCTGATGTCCACCCCTGCACAAAGCAGTGTGACTAATGTAAAAGACTGGAACGATACTAATAAAGGGTAAATGATAACAGAACTGTTAGTTTGTGGATACTAGTCACACCGACCTCCAGAATAAAAATCCTAATGTTGTCCAGCTGCTTTTTAGAGGGTACTTCAATGGATCACTTTCTGATTTGAGAATTGTAATTGCTATTAAGAATTTGTTTAGCCGGATTTCATCCCCAAGCTATGCATGTGCATCATTCACAGAAAAGTCCAGCAATACTTTGCACTTCTCAGGAACAGACTGACTATGTAGTGTTTGAATATATATGCAAAGTGCTTTAGTCGGGGGCAATCTCTCCTCAAGCCTCTTGTCACTTAGTTGCAAACAAGTAGAAGATGATGAGTTTACCACTTTGTTGTAAAATCAAATCCTGGAACCACATCAGTGGGTGCTGAATCCTGCTGGTGATCAGCAAACTATGAAATATATATTTTTTTTTTAAGCAAAACTATTAGTAATATCATTAAAAATGTATTAGTAATTCATTAAACAGCATTCTACATGAATAGAGAACTGAGATCACCTTGAGCTCTATTACCTGTCCGGTGATGCTTTCTCCTGCCTGACAGCTTATGTGCCGTGGTGTTGGGGCGAGGCTCTAGCTGCGTTTTAAGATCTTTCTTTAAGCATGCCTAAATAATAAGGTGCTAGTTGCACCCTTGGTATGGCTGGGTAGTTCGGTGCACTTTTCCCACCTACTTGTTTTTCATTTACTCTCCTCTGGCTCCTGTAAAACCAGTAATGTCAATCAAGGAAGAGGAGATTGTAAACAGCCCACATAAAGCATGTTTGTTTTTTGTTTTTTTACACAAGCTTTTAGTTCAAAGTAGCCTAACAAAGGCATATTGTTGGTTTTTGGCAAAGTAGTAATTTGGTTTTATAAAGTCTGCTTTCCAGAGGCTTGGTGTCTGGAAAGCAAACCCTTCCAATCTGCTTACTATTCCCCTAAATCGCCGCCTCTGTGCTAAATTACCATATCCCCTCCCCTGCACGGCACAGGGTCCTGTGACTGCCCTGTGACAGGCCCTGCTCTGCCTACCCTGTATGGCCATACCTACAAAAGACAAAAATATATCTCATACCCTACCATCATTATATATAAATGTAAAGCAAAGTTGCATAATAAATATAGGGTACTTAGTGAACTATTTTTGATCAAAAAAAAGTATACAAGCCGTCCCACCAGCGGCAAGGTGACCCTAAATTGGGACGGTACCTATACTGCCTATATTAAAACCCTTACTGTATATCAAAGTTGAAGTAATGCATATAAAAGGGTAGACAAATAGGACCGGGTCCCAACTCCAGACCACCTAGGCCCGTGGTAAGCTACATATATACTGATCAAAAATAGTTCACTAAGTACCCTATATTAATTATGCAACTTTGCTTTACATTTATATATAATGATGGTAGGGTATGAGATATATTTTTGTCTTTTGAAGGAAATGTGCACATGATGTCTTAAAATCGTGATCTTCTAGAAGGACAGGTAAGGGTCTCACTAAATGCTGATATGGCGGCCTGCTGTGCACTGGTGCCACAGAACCCAGAAGGGTGCATGGATGTAGTTCTCCACAAGAGGCCCTCACACATTCACACACCTCCACCCTACCACCTCAGACCAGCAGAGGGAGCCCGTTAGGGATATATAAAGGGAGGGTGGAGCCAAGCAGCTCAGTGAGAAGTTAGTTAGTCTCTCAGACACAGAGAGGGACAGAGCTCAGAGTTGAGCAGAGAGCGTGCTGACGCTCAGAGAGCAGCGAAGAGGCAGCAAGCTGGCTGCTGTGCTTAGGCAAGCCAAGGCCTACAGCACGTGTGAGGGCCCTGAGTGTGGCCGAAGGCGAGAGGAGAAGGAAGAAGTAGCGAGGGGGCAGAGGAGCATACCAGGCTCACCCCGATATATATACCGGACACCGGGTCCGCACCTACGGGGACCCTTTATACCCAGTAGTGACCACCGGAACCCCTGGAGGACTACAGGTCCCAGGTTCACCAAATGCTGGGCTAGGAGTCACGGAGGCCCCAGCGACCAGGGAGAGTAATCTCCAAGAAAAGTCCCTACCACCAAGTCAGCAGGTGCAAAGAGAGACAGTAACCAAGCTAGGCCTAGCTCCAGGCAGGTCAGAAGCTTAGCGAGTAAAGCCACGGATCAGGAGTCCTATACCCGCTCACTGGGGAGAGTCCAAAAGTGCACCCTTCGTCCGGAGTACCCTGAACCGTGCCTGCACCATCACCAGTAAAGGTACTGAAGCTTACCCCCGTGTGAGTGTCCGTCTTTCCTCCGGGACCGTCCTGCCGTCTCTCCCCTGCATCCACCATCTACCCCTACACTGCCATGGGGCTAGCTCTACCTGTGGAGAGCCATACTATCCTTGCTGCCGTAACACCGGCTCCAGAGGACTGCTCCGCAGCGGCGGCACCCTTTTGCCGCATTCCACAGGTGGCGTCACAAACTTTCCAAATCCCCTATATATAATTTCCCCTTTATACTGACCGCCCTGGGTCACGGACCGGGCCAGCCACCGTGATATCCCCCACCGGCATACGCAGAGGCCTGGCTGCCGAGGACCCCACGGCCCAGGGGTCGCGTCACTGACAGTCGGCTTAAAGGGAACCTGTCACCAGGTTTTTACCATGAGGCAAGACCACCACCTTTCAGGCCTGATATACAGCATTTTTTAATGCTGTATATATGCCCCCAACCCGGCCTACAAGACCATGTTTTATTATACTCGCCTGTGGGGCGGTCTGGTTCAAGGGGTGACGCTAGTCTTTTTCCGGCGCCTACCTTCCTTTGATGCCGTCCTTTTTGCTTCGTGTGGATGACGCGTCCCTATGTCATCCAGTCTCCCCCCCGGCATTGCACTCCTGCGCAGGCGAACTTCTCTGCCTTGTCGGGGGCAGAGCAAAGTACTGCAGTACACATGCCCCAGGAAAGGTCAGGTTAAGTGTCATCAGTGTTTGGTCAGTGTCACTTTTCACCATCAGTTTCACATGATAAATGAATGACATGGCTTCTATGCTTTGCAATGTTAATCATGGACAACACACAGTGTACAGTACACTAATATCATGCGTGTGCTGTGATTCTCACAGACCCATACACTTGTACTTTTCCTCTATGAAGCCAGTTAAAAAACAAAAGCACATCACTGATTTTTGCATGGACACAGTCTGCAAAACACAGACATGTGAACAGCTCCATAAACTATAATTCATATGTATTTTATCCATGAAACTCACAGAACAGAGGGATCTGAATGAGGCCTAAAGGATAGTATACTGAAGGTTTATGTCATAACCAGAGACTGGTTTAAATTGGATTTCTACAATATTCTTATATAAAAATGTATTGATTTATTCTTGGATTGTCCATTAAAAAGAATTATTGCAGAAGGTACAAAAAATTATTAGTTACAAAGTGATTGTCCATTTGTCCATAATTAGCTTAATAGTTGAGATTCACCCATCTTTTCCTGGGATCCTGGCTGGTAGATTGCGTTTGTCTGTGTGCAGCACGTGTGTCAAGATGACACCATGTGTCCGTTGGGCCTACATCAGCAGCTGGTTTACACACAGACCTCGTCCTGTGGAATGGCAAGAGACCCCCCAGTCTCTAAAATGGGCTTTTATAGCACCTGTCATTCCGCATATGGTAGTGAACTAAAAATACACACACAAATAGCGCATGTCATCTAGAAACGATGGCTGATGCAATCTGTATGGTACAGAATAAAGAATAAAATGAATATCCATAATTAATATTTAACACAATGAAATGAACATCAAAATCAGGTTTGTCAACAATTTTTTTTTATTTCCTATTTTCATTCCTATTACAAAACTTCTGTCCTGTCATAAATGTTCTATTGTACCAACACTGCCCTGAAAAGTGCCGGCAGGATTTGCCTTCTTGGTAAAGTCTCTGTCCCTGCAGACTTGGAGATCTCCAGCATTACTCCATGCAGCCATGAGGAACTTCTCTCTTTACTCCTTGGGTTTCCGTTGTCCTAGCAGGAAGTGGGCGACGTTCTCGTACATCACAAGGGTGGTACAGCAGGCGGGGTCACAAGGAGGATGTTGGGGACAATTCTCTCATAGAAGCTGTGTAAAACATTTTCCTTTTAAGAAAGAAGAAACACAACTATTAACTCTTGTTTTCATCTACCACTAGGTCGGTGATAACTTGGTGGGGTGAGGGGGGGGGGCACAAGTTTGGGTAAATACGGGCTATACCTATTTCTCAGAAGTTGTAAGGGAATATATCTTTCTAGGCTTTATCTTGAGTCCATTTTCCTTGTTGCTGATTCTCAGACACCGAGCCTGGAAAAAATAAAGTTTTAACAAATATAACAAACTTTTAAATTGGTTTTTGAAATTAAAATCTATAGGCGGCCAGCGCAGTGCACTACATTCGTTTGTGGGACAGAACATGTCGTTAAAGGGTCTTTCTCATCAGTGCATTCCCAGTCCATATGCTTTATTAGAGCAGATGTCAGCAGATAATGGACAACCCCCCCCACAGGAATCCCTCCTACCATTTAAGTCATGACTACGTACCATTGCAAACAGCTGAAGAAATCTGAGGCGGACTATATACAAGAAGAGTTTTCTCATACTTTTATGCCATATCCCTAGAAGATTCCATAAGTGTCTGATAGGCGCAGATCCCAGATTTGAGACCCGCATCTGTCTCCAGACCTGGGGAACTATGAATAGAGAGATAGCAATTCTGTTTTGTGGAGGTTCCAAAAACTATCCGACGACTCGGCCTTGTGTTCGGTTATTTTTATAGACCTCGACTAGAGCGGCAGGGTACATACGAAACCAATGCTCCATCCAATTCCTCTTGAAGCTTTTATGTGGCAGATTCAAGACCCCTGTGCTATTGATTGGAGGGTGTCTACATGGTTGAACACCCATACTAGTCTAATGTGTTTGAGATGGACAATCCTCTTAAGGAAAGTTCAGAGGAGAATACCTACTACAAAACAGCTGGTTGTGTCGGATGTGGTTTTTTGCGCCACTTGGTTTGTTGTCTCATAAGACTATGTTTAAAGTTCTTTATGGTTTGTTCATGTTGAGGCTTTGTGACTTTCGTCTGTACCGTACTGTTCCTTTATCATTTCTTTAGAAAAACATTCCATGCTGTTTGATGCAGAACTGGTGCTACTCCTCTTCATGTTAAGGCATCATTCTACCAATGTGATCGCTGGTCTGATATAACTCGGGATCATTGTTAGGATGCAGGATTTATTTCAGTTAGCTCTCTACTGGGGTCCTACTAGTGCAGGCATTGAGAACGAAGTACAAAATCAGCAGGCAAATGAGTAGTCAGAAACAAGCAGAGGTCAGGGCAGGCGGCAATGCAAAAACATAGTCGGAAACAAGCAGAGGTCAGGGCAGGCGGCAGTACAAAAACATAGTCGGAAACAAGCAGAGGTAACGGCAGGCGGCAGTGAAAAAACATAATCCATTGAGCAAGCCATAGTCAAAACCAGTAAATCTGTCTGAGAAGCAGCTGTGCAGAAGATGTTATGGGCACGCTGCAAACAACTTGCCACTGCATTTTCTCCTGGTTAGATATTGTGTCATGGAATCCTCTTCTCAGGAGAATGACATCCCTGATATTTGGAAGTTGGTCCTTCTCTCTCATGTAGAGCCAGCATACTTCATGTGGGCTTAGCATGGCTTGCAAGTTCTTTCTAGCAGCATTGCTGACTGGCATGTATGGTATAGGATTGTAGACTTGTTTAACAGTCACCTTAATACGCGGTGGATAGGAGTAAGGCATACTGCGGACTTTAGGTGTTTGAGAGGAAGTTGGCATCTTCCAGGTAGATGGGCTCCCGGGCAACGGGGCTGATGTCTGTACCTCACCTATTATTTTGGTGGGTTCCTGATGTTTCTTTATATCCACTGGCTCTGCGCTGATGTTTGCTGCAGGTTGTGGTGGTGGACTTTTCAGTCTCACGTATCGGCCAGTTTTTTGTTTTGGTGACCCAAACAGGCATTTAATAAATAGCACGATATGATCAAGTGCTGCCATCAGATATCCAGTAAAGCCAGTTTGCCTTTGGTGGTGTTCAGGCTTCTGGCTGTATGAGGATGTCCTGGCATGTGGGAGATGTCTCCATGCTTGGATCTTTCCTCCAGCTACTGGGGCAGCCATTAGGCTGCCTCCCCCTCCACACACACAAAAGTGGGCGTGGATGGTAGAAAACACTCCCAAAAAAGAAATTAAGTAAAAAAAAACACAAAAATATGATAAAATTCGCTCTGGATTAGTGTTCAGCTCTCCTCTCTACCTCTGCTTGCCTCGCACTGACCGTTCTTGCTGAACATTCCATGACTCGTGGACAACGGAACTGTGATGTCATAAAGCCGAACATGGCAACGGGGCTAGTATAGTAAAAATAGTTATGTTATCCATGGCAGATAATCCAATATCAGCTCTCACTGCACGGATAGGGGTTAGCTACATTGGGATGAAATATATATAAATTTACTAGAGCACAAGTCTAAAGAAGTATTCCCATCTCCAAGATCCTATCCCAAACTGTAGGTGTAATAATAATAATATTAGCAAATACCTCCAATTAGAAATGTAATATAGTATTTTTCATTCGCTAGGTCTCTTACCCCATGTGCAGGCATTGCAGGACCTTAGGTATCCATGGTTACGACAACTAGCAACTAGCTAACTAACTGTGACTTTATCAGTGGACATCACCATGGATGCCTAAGGTCCTGCGATGCCTGCACAAGTGGAAAGAGACATAGTGAATCAAAAATACTATACTACATTTCTAATTAGAGATATTTGCTAATATTACTATTATTACACCTACTACATATTGGGATAGGATCTTGGAAATAGGAATGCCCCTTTAATATTTTCAAACATGTATACTTATTAGCCTCGTATGTGAGCCAATGGGATCTACAGTGGATTGCAAAAGTATTAACCTCCTTAGTGAAGCAAACAACCAATAAGACAAAATAACGGAAAACTTCACTGTGCATAACTATTCACCCTCCTAAAGTCAATACTTTGTAGCGCATCCTTTTGCAGAAATTACAGCTGCAAGTCGCTTTGGATAAGTCTCTATGAACTTTCCACATCTTGCCACTGAAATTTTTTCCATTCCTCAAGGCAAAACTGCTCCAGCTCCTTCAAGTTAGATGATTTCCTCTGGTGAACAACAATCTTTAAATCTAACCACAAATTCTCAATTGGATTAAGGTCTCGGTTTTGACTAGGCCACTCTAAAACATACCTGTGTCCCCTTAAAGCACTGAAGTGTTGCAAATAGCAGTATGCTTTGGTTTATTGTCTTGTTGGAAGGTGAACCTCCATCCCAGTCTCAAATCACTGACATACTGAAACAGTTTTTGCTCAAGAATATCCCTGTATTTCGAACCAGTCATCTTCACCACAACTTGGACCATTTTCCCTGTCCCTGCTGCTGAAAAACATCCCCACAGCATGATGCTGCCACCACCATGTTACACTGTTGGGATGGTGTTTTTGGGGTGATGAGCTTTGTTGGTTTGGTGCCAGACATGGCGTTTACCTTGGTGGCCAAAAAGTTCAATCTTGTCTCATCTGACCACAGCACCTTCCTCCATACATTTGGGGAGTCTCCCATATGTCTTTTGGCAAACTCAAAAGAAGTCTTACATTTTTTTTCTGTAAGTAAAGGCTTTTTTTCTGCCCACTCTTCCATAAAGTCCACCTCTGTGGAGTGTACGGCTTAGGCCAGTTGAGGAACAATCAGAGAAAAGGTATAATAGAAACAAGTGCACCAATTCTGCATTTATCCCCCACTACTGGTTTTGGCTCCCACTCCTGAGAAAAAATACTGACCAAATACTGATAGTGGGGTCGTGGCCTTATTGTGGTCGTATAGACTGATACTCCAGTCTCTGCTTGGGAACTCTGCAGCTCCTTCAGGGTTACTTTGGTCTCTGTGCTGCCTCTCTGATTAATGGCCTCCTTGGCCAAGCTGAGAGTTTAGATGGGCGTCCCTCTCTTGGCAGGTTTGTTGTGGTACCATATTCTTTCCATTTGATAATGGATTTGATTGTGCTCTGGATGATCATCAGAGATTGGGATATTTTTTATAACCCAACCCTGACTTGTACTTCTCAACAACTTTGCCCCTGACTTGTTTGGAGATCTCCTTGGTCTTCATGGTGTTGTTTGGTTAGTGGTACCTCTTGCTTTAGGCTATGTGCCCACAATAAATATATAGGAGAACAACGAGTAAATTGGCATAAAAAATATATAAATCTTTATTCCATCAAATTTAAAAGTGTACATAGTAGAGAGAAAAATGACATAATACGGATAATGTAGAGACACTAATTAAATTATCACGACCGCTTCCTCAAGGGGAAGTGATGTGTAAAGGGAGAAAAGACCTGTATATACCCCAAGATCATCTGATAGCAATGGGCGGGTGCCTATTTACGGCGCGCGCGCTGTCGTAATCCGCCCACAGAGGCACGACCAAGCCGTCAGGAACAAGTCTCTCAGAAATTTTTTTGATTTTACTGTTTGAGTTTCTTTTGCCCATTTTTGGGATAAAACTTCTATCTCTTCATTTAGTTTTTTTATGGAATCCATAGACATCTCATTTTTTAAAGAGGTCTGTAATTTCTCAATTTGAGTTTCGATACCAGATAGAGATACCTGATTCATCTCAATAATCAATTTCATGTATCCAGTCGAGCAAGTTTTAGAATACTGTTCCCATTTGCCCTTTATAATCTCATCATCTATATTGAAAGAGGGAAAAATTTGTACCCTCAATCCACGAGGTATGAGTCCCTTCTCAATATATTTTTTCAAAAATGCGATATTCCACCACAATTTTGTTCTTTTCCTAATTAGTTCCTTAATTTCATTAATCTGTATTATTGTGTGTCCTCCCCCCATATATGCACCATTAGAGCTATCCTCACTACAAATACTGTCCAATTGTGAGAGCCAGGTCCCATCCTGAGCTCTAAAATCCATCTCGGGTCTGAAAAAGACTGTGAGAAACACAGAAATAAGTAATACAACTAAATAGACCCTATAGGGGTAAAGTTGGCATATCCGGGGAAAGGTATATCCCAGATTTGCCAATCTAAGCCAACTCATGAAATACATAAATATATAGGAGAACAACGAGTAAATTGGCATAAAAAATATATAAACCTTTATTCCATCAAATTTAAAAGTGTACATAGTAGAGAGAAAAATGACATAATACGGATAATGTAGAGACACTAATTAAATTATCAGTGTGGCAAGATATGTTACAAAGTATACATATATAGTGCCCACAATGCAGAATTGAAGCGGAAAATTTCCGCAGCGTTTCTGCATGTCCTTGCCAGTAAAAACGCATGTGGATTTTACACGCGTTTTTGCAGCGTTTTTACATGTGGATTTGACATACGATTTTCAAATGCATTGTGAAGTCAAATCTGCATGCGGAAACGCACAAATAATGGACATGCTGCTGATTTTTCCGCAATGATAATCCGCAGTGGAAATTTCCGCAACATGTGCATAGCACATGCGGTTTATAATTGGGGACCATGGGGCACAGATTATCAGGTGATTTTTAAGCATTTCCGCTGCGGAAATTCCGCATCAAAAACGCTTGAATAACGCATAGTGGGCACGCAGCCTAATGGTGTTGCAGGCTCTGCTCTGTGGCCTTTCAGAAAAGGTAAAGTGTATATACTGACAGACCATGAGACACTTAGACTGCACACAGGTGGACTTCCTTTTACTAAGCATGTGACTTGTGAAGATAATTGCTTGCACCAGGAATTTTTATAGGCTTTATAGGAAAAGGTGAATACTTGTGCACATAACAATTTTTAGTTCTTATCCCATAAATTAAATTTTTGCCTATATTCTTCTCAATTAACTTCACCAATTTAGACTATTTAGTGCTGATGCATCACACTCAAATTTAATTACAAAAATATTTAACACAGGTTGTAAGGAATACTTTCACAAACCATTGTAGATATTGTCAGCTCCTTCCAGGAATGTCACTTCCCGGTAACAAGGATGGCCCATGATGCACACTGTCCAGACCATTGCGGTCTTCTGGATTATTTCATCTAGTTTTAGAATAAATATTGTATTTTGACCTGAACCAATAAATGGAAAATCTGTTTTAGGCTGAGTTCACACGATGCGTTTTTCGTGCGTTTCCGCGGCGTTTTTGCAGTTGCGTAAACGCCGCGGAAAAGCATGAAAAACGCATGGTAGAAGGGCAGCAATGTTCCCCAATTGAAATCCGCATGTACTGTGCCCATGATGCGGATTTTTCCGCAGCATAAACGCTGCGGTCAAAAATCCGCAGCATGTCAATTAATTTTGCGGAAACGCTGCTCTTTTGCCGCCATTGACTTGCATTAGACCGCATGGAATCCGCATCACTGTATATGTTGATGCGCTTTTCATGCGGTCTAATGTGCGGATGGTACCCGGGTGTGGATGAGAGGACTCTCATCCAGACCCAGGTACCATTAAAAAAAAAAGAATAAAATAAAAAATAGCGGAGCGGTAATAATACCTGTGCTACACTTCTACCAACAGCCAGAAGACTCTCCACTGCAAGTAAGACCTGTAAGTGCATCGGAAGAGCCTGCTCAGGAAGAATCCCCGGAAGAAGGATCACCGGTAGAAGCAGAGCCAGTAGGCCCAGTAACCAGTGTACTTGCCTGTCCCGTAGAGAGGTTAAGGCAGTCTTGCAGTCCACCAACACATAGAGCGGAAAATAGCGCAAGCATCCCCACTACTTGCATTCCAGTACTACGTATGTCATCGCGTAGCACAAAAGGCCAGACCCCTGTCAGGTATAAGGAGTAAGTTAAAAATACCTGCAGTATAAATAGTTACCCAGTAGGGTATTGCATAATGTTTATTGTATAAACTGAAAAATATGTGTTTATTTAGTTACCCGTAAGGGTATATACAGTTATATGAAAAAGTTTGGGCACCCCTATTAATCTTAAGCTTAATGTTTTATAAAAATTGGTGTTTTTGCAACAGCTATTTCAGTTTGATATATGTAATAACTGTTGGACACAGTAATGTTTCTGCCTTGAAATGAGGTTTATTGTACTAACAGAAAATGTGCAATCTGCATACAAACAAAATTTGGCAGGTGCATAAGTATGGGCACCTCACCAGAAAAGTGACATTAATATTTAGTAGATCCTCCTTTTGCAAAAATAACAGCCTCTAGTCGCTTCCTGTAGCTTTTAATGAGTTCCTGGATCCTGGATGAAGGTATTTTTTTTTTTCAAATTCAAGGTTTTTTTATTTTTTGTGTTGAAAAAGTACAAGATAATACAATATACATAGTAAAAGGGGTAGCGTAACTATAAATCTATGCATAACTACAGTACATTGGGGGGATACAGGGAGGGTTTTCCATCAATATCCAGATCAAGCATGTATTTTTCCATATGAAAGATAGAGAGAGGGAGCGGACCACGGCAGACCACCAATCAATAGAGTGTGATTATGATCATTGTTGTGACGACATCCCGGATAACTTTAGTTGGGGGCTAGATGGTAGGCGTCAGAGTTTTGGAAATCCATCCAATCCCTCCAAATCACACAGTATCTATCAACATCAGCCGGTGAGATGGCAATCAGATGCTCCATCCTATTAAGGAGAGAAATCTCCGCAAACCATTCCTCCACAGTGGGTGGGTCTCTGCTTTTCCAGTGTCGTGGAATGACATTCTTAGCCGCCTGTATTAGGTAGCCTATTGATGACCTTTTATAACTACATTTACTTATTGGTAACATTGATAAAAGGAGGGCTTCTGGCGTATTAGGGATAGTCAAACCAGTTATTTTCTCAATCATGGGAACCACCTTTGCCCAAAATGCATTTATTATAGGGCACCCCCACCATATGTGTGACATTGTCCCTTCCCCCTCCCCACATCTCCAACATCTGTTTGAGACCACTGGGTACCATCTATGAAGGACTGCTGGTACCTGGTACCATCTAGAGATAATTTTGAAGGAGATTTCCTGAGCTTTGGACCCTATTGAGGTTTTATGTGTTAGGAAGAAGGATGAAGGTATTTTTGACCATTCCTCTTTAAAAAACAATTCCAGTTCAGTTAAGTTTGATGGTCGCCGAGCATGGACAGCCCTCTTCAAATGATCCCACAGATGTTCAATGATATTCAGGTCTGGGGACTGGGATGGCCATTCCAGAACATTGTAATTGTTCCTCTGCATGAATGCCTGAGTAGATTTGGAGCGGTGTTTTGGATCATTGTCTTGCTGAAAGATCCATCCCCTGCGTAACTTCAACTTTATCACTGATTTTTGAACATTATTGTCAAGAATCTGCTGATACTGAGTGGAATCCATGAGTCCCTCAACTTTAACAAGATTCCCGATGCCGACATTGGCCACACAGCCCCAAAGCATGATGGAACCTCCACCAAATTTTACTGTGGGTAGCAAGTGTTTTTCTTGGAATGCTGTGGTTTTTTTGCCGCCATGCATAACGCCTTTTTGTATGACCAAACAACTCAATCTTGGTTTCATCAGTCCACAGGACCTTTTTCGAAAAAGAAATTGGCTTCTCCAAATGTGCTTTTGCATACCTCAGCCGACTCTGTTTGTGGCGTGCTTGCAGAAACGGCTTCTTTCGCATCACTCTCCCATATAGCTTCTCCTTGTGCAAAGTGCGTTGTATAGTTGGTGGATACTAGTCACACCGACCTCCAGAATAAAAATCCTAATGTTGTCCAGCTGCTTTTTAGAGGGTACTTCAATGGATCACTTTCTGATTTGAGAATTGTAACTGCTATTAAGAATTTGTTTAGCCGGATTTCATCCCCAAGCTATGCATGTGCATCATTCACAGAAAAGTCCAGCAATACTTTGCATTTCTCAGGAACAGACTGACTATGTAGTGTTTGAATATATATGCAAAGTGCTTTAGTCGGGGGCAATCTCTCCTCAAGCCTCTTGTCACTTAGTTGCAAACAAGTAGAACATGATGAGTTTACCACTTTGTTGTAAAATCAAATCCTGGAACCACATCAGTGGGTGCTGAATCCTGCTGGTGATCAGCAAACTATGAAATATATTTTTTTTTTAAGCAAAACTATTAGTAATATCATTAAAAATGTATTAGTAATTCATTAAACAGCATTCTACATGAATAGAGAACTGAGATCACCTTGAGCTCTATTACCTGTCCGGTGATGCTTTCTCCTGCCTGACAGCTTATGTGCCGTGGTGTTGGGGCGAGGCTCTAGCTGCGTTTTAAGATCGTTCTTTAAGCATGCCTAAATAATAAGGTGCTAGTTGCACCCTTGGTATGGCTGGGTAGTTCGGTGCACTTTTCCCACCTACTTGTTTTTCATTTACTCTCCTCTGGCTCCTGTAAAACCAGTAATGTCAATCAAGGAAGAGGAGATTGTAAACAGCCCACATAAAGCATGTTTGTTTTTTGTTTTTTTACACAAGCTTTTAGTTCAAAGTAGCCTAACAAAGGCATATTGTTGGTTTTTGGCAAAGTAGTAATTTGGTTTTATAAAGTCTGCTTTCCAGAGGCTTGGCGTCCGTGCGACGCCAAGCAAACCCCTCCAATCTGCTTACTATTCCCCTAAATCGCCGCCTCTGTGCTAAATTACCATATCCCCTCCCCTGCACGGCACAGGGTCCTGTGACTGCCCTGTGACAGGCCCTGCTCTGCCTACCCTGTATGGCCATACCTACAAAAGACAAAAATATATCTCATACCCTACCATCATTATATATAAATGTAAAGCAAAGTTGCATAATAAATATAGGGTACTTAGTGAACTATTTTTGATCAAAAAAAGTATACAAGCCGTCCCACCAGCGGCAAGGTGACCCTAAATTGGGACGGTACCTATACTGCCTATATTAAAACCCTTACTGTATATCAAAGTTGAAGTAATGCATATAAAAGGGTAGACAAATAGGACCGGGTCCCAACTCCAGACCACCTAGGCCCGTGGTAAGCTACATATATACTGATCAAAAATAGTTCACTAAGTACCCTATATTTATTATGCAACTTTGCTTTACATTTATATATAATGATGGTAGGGTATGAGATATATTTTTGTCTTTTGAAGGAAATGTGCACATGATGTCTTAAAATCGTGATCTTCTAGAAGGACAGGTAAGGGTCTCACTAAATGCTGATATGGCGGCCTGCTGTGCACTGGTGCCACAGAACCCAGAAGGGTGCATGGATGTAGTTCTCCACAAGAGGCCCTCACACATTCACACACCTCCACCCTACCACCTCAGACCAGCAGAGGGAGCCCGTTAGGGATATATAAAGGGAGGGTGGAGCCAGGCAGCTCAGTGAGAAGTTAGTTAGTCTCTCAGACACAGAGAGGGACAGAGCTCAGAGTTGAGCAGAGAGCGTGCTGACGCTCAGAGAGCAGCGAAGAGGCAGCAAGCTGGCTGCTGTGCTTAGGCAAGCCAAGGCCTACAGCACGTGTGAGGGCCCTGAGTGTGGCCGAAGGCGAGAGGAGAAGGAAGAAGTAGCGAGGGGGCAGAGGAGCATACCAGGCTCACCCCGATATATATACCGGACACCGGGTCCGCACCTACGGGGACCCTTTATACCCAGTAGTGACCACCGGAACCCCTGGAGGACTACAGGTCCCAGGTTCACCAAATGCTGGGCTAGGAGTCACGGAGGCCCCAGCGACCAGGGAGAGTAATCTCCAAGAAAAGTCCCTACCACCAAGTCAGCAGGTGCAAAGAGAGACAGTAACCAAGCTAGGCCTAGCTCCAGGCAGGTCAGAAGCTTAGCGAGTAAAGCCACGGATCAGGAGTCCTATACCCGCTCACTGGGGAGAGTCCAAAAGTGCACCCTTCGTCCGGAGTACCCTGAACCGTGCCTGCACCATCACCAGTAAAGGTACTGAAGCTTACCCCCGTGTGAGTGTCCGTCTTTCCTCCGGGACCGTCCTGCCGTCTCTCCCCTGCATCCACCATCTACCCCTACACTGCCATGGGGCTAGCTCTACCTGTGGAGAGCCATACTATCCTTGCTGCCGTAACACCGGCTCCAGAGGACTGCTCCGCAGCGGCGGCACCCTTTTGCCGCATTCCACAGGTGGCGTCACAAACTTTCCAAATCCCCTATATATAATTTCCCCTTTATACTGACCGCCCTGGGTCACGGACCGGGCCAGCCACCGTGATATCCCCCACCGGCATACGCAGAGGCCTGGCTGCCGAGGACCCCACGGCCCAGGGGTCGCGTCACTGACAGTCGGCTTAAAGGGAACCTGTCACCAGGTTTTTACCATGAGGCAAGACCACCACCTTTCAGGCCTGATATACAGCATTTTTTAATGCTGTATATATGCCCCCAACCCGGCCTACAAGACAATGTTTTATTATACTCGCCTGTGGGGCGGTCTGGTTCAAGGGGTGACGCTAGTCTTTTTCCGGCGCCTACCTTCCTTTGATGCCGTCCTTTTTGCTTCGTGTGGATGACGCGTCCCTATGTCATCCAGTCTCCCCCCGGCATTGCACTCCTGCGCAGGCGAACTTCTCTGCCTTGTCGGGGGCAGAGCAAAGTACTGCAGTACACATGCCCCAGGAAAGGTCAGGTTAAGTGTCATCAGTGTTTGGTCAGTGTCACTTTTCACCATCAGTTTCACATGATAAATGAATGACATGGCTTCTATGCTTTGCAATGTTAATCATGGACAACACACAGTGTACAGTACACTAATATCATGCGTGTGCTGTGATTCTCACAGACCCATACACTTGTACTTTTCCTCTATGAAGCCAGTTAAAAAACAAAAGCACATCACTGATTTTTGCATGGACACAGTCTGCAAAACACAGACATGTGAACAGCTCCATAAGCTATAATTCATATGTATTTTATCCATGAAACTCACAGAACAGAGGGATCTGAATGAGGCCTAAAGGATAGTATACTGAAGGTTTATGTCATAACCAGAGACTGGTTTAAATTGGATTTCTACAATATTCTTATATAAAAATGTATTGATTTATTCTTGGATTGTCCATTAAAAAGAATTATTGCAGAAGGTACAAAAAATTATTAGTTACAAAGTGATTGTCCATTTGTCCATAATTAGCTTAATAGTTGAGATTCACCCATCTTTTCCTGGGATCCTGGCTGGTAGATTGCGTTTGTCTGTGTGCAGCACGTGTGTCAAGATGACACCATGTGTCCGTTGGGCCTACATCAGCAGCTGGTTTACACACAGACCTCGTCCTGTGGAATGGCAAGAGACCCCCCAGTCTCTAAAATGGGCTTTTATAGCACCTGTCATTCCGCATATGGTAGTGAACTAAAAATACACACACAAATAGCGCATGTCATCTAGAAACGATGGCTGATGCAATCTGTATGGTACAGAATAAAGAATAAAATGAATATCCATAATTAATATTTAACACAATGAAATGAACATCAAAATCAGGTTTGTCAACAATTTTTTTTTATTTCCTATATTCATTCCTATTACAAAACTTCTGTCCTGTCATAAATGTTCTATTGTACCAACACTGCCCTGAAAAGTGCCGGCAGCATTTGCCTTCTTGGTAAAGTCTCTGTCCCTGCAGACTTGGAGATCTCCAGCATTACTCCATGCAGCCATGAGGAACTTCTCTCTTTACTCCTTGGGTTTCCGTTGTCCTAGCAGGAAGTGGGCGACGTTCTCGTACATCACAAGGGTGGTACAGCAGGAGGGGTCACAAGGAGGATGTTGGGGACAATTCTCTCATAGAAGCTGTGTAAAACATTTTCCTTTTAAGAAAGAAGAAACACAACTATTAACTCTTGTTTTCATCTACCACTAGGTCGGTGATAACTTGGTGGGGTGAGGGGGGGGGGGCACAAGTTTGGGTAAATACGGGCTATACCTATTTCTCAGAAGTTGTATGGGAATATATCTTTCTAGGCTTTATCTTGAGTCCATTTTCCTTGTCGCTAATTCTCAGCCACCGAGCCTGGAAAAAATAAAGTTTTAACAAATATAACAAACTTTTAAATTGGTTTTTGAAATTAAAATCTATAGGCGGCCAGCGCAGTGCACTACATTCGTTTGTGGGACAGAACATGTCGTTAAAGGGTCTTTCTCATCAGTGCATTCCCAGTCCATATGCTTTATTAGAGCAGATGTCAGCAGATAATGGACAACCCCCCCCACAGGAATCCCTCCTACCATTTAAGTCATGACTACGTACCATTGCAAACAGCTGAAGAAATCTGAGGCGGACTATATACAAGAAGAGTTTTCTCATACTTTTATGCCATATCCCTAGAAGATTCCATAAGTGTCTGATAGGCGCAGATCCCAGATTTGAGACCCGCATCTGTCTCCAGACCTGGGGAACTATGAATAGAGAGATAGCAATTCTGTTTTGTGGAGGTTCCAAAAACTATCCGACGACTCGGCCTTGTGTTCGGTTATTTTTATAGACCTCGACTAGAGCGGCAGGGTACATACGAAACCAATGCTCCATCCAATTCCTCTTGAAGCTTTTATGTGGCAGATTCAAGACCCCTGTGCTATTGATTGGAGGGTGTCTACATGGTTGAACACCCATACTAGTCTAATGTGTTTGAGATGGACAATCCTCTTAAGGAAAGTTCAGAGGAGAATACCTACTACAAAACAGCTGGTTGTGTCGGATGTGGTTTTTTGCGCCACTTGGTTTGTTGTCTCATAAGACTATGTTTAAAGTTCTTTATGGTTTGTTCATGTTGAGGCTTTGTGACTTTCGTCTGTACCGTACTGTTCCTTTATCATTTCTTTAGAAAAACATTCCATGCTGTTTGATGCAGAACTGGTGCTACTCCTCTTCATGTTAAGGCATCATTCTACCAATGTGATCGCTGGTCTGATATAACTCGGGATCATTGTTAGGATGCAGGATTTATTTCAGTTAGCTCTCTACTGGGGTCCTACTAGTGCAGGCATTGAGAATGAAGTACAAAATCAGCAGGCAAATGAGTAGTCAGAAACAAGCAGAGGTCAGGGCAGGCGGCAGTGTAAAAACATAGTCAGAAACAAGCAGAGGTCAGGACAGGCGGCAATGCAAAAACATAGTCGGAAACAAGCAGAGGTCAGGGCAGGCGGCAGTACAAAAACATAGTCGGAAACAAGCAGAGGTAACGGCAGGCGGCAGTGAAAAAACATAATCCATTGAGCAAGCCATAGTCAAAACCAGTAAATCTGTCTGAGAAGCAGCTGTGCAGAAGATGTTATGGGCACGCTGCAAACAACTTGCCACTGCATTTTCTCCTGGTTAGATATTGTGTCATGGAATCCTCTTCTCAGGAGAATGACATCCCTGATATTTGGAAGTTGGTCCTTCTCTCTCATGTAGAGCCAGCATACTTCATGTGGGCTCAGCATGGCTTGCAAGTTCTTTCTAGCAGCATTGCTGACTGGCATGTATGGTATAGGATTGTAGACTTGTTTAACAGTCACCTTAATACGCGGTGGATAGGAGTAAGGCATACTGCGGACTTTAGGTGTTTGAGAGGAAGTTGGCATCTTCCAGGTAGATGGGCTCCCGGGCAACGGGGCTGATGTCTGTACCTCACCTATTATTTTGGTGGGTTCCTGATGTTTCTTTATATCCACTGGCTCTGCGCTGATGTTTGCTGCAGGTTGTGGTGGTGGACTTTTCAGTCTCACGTATCGGCCAGTTTTTTGTTTTGGTGACCCAAACAGGCATTTGATAAATAGCACGATATGATCAAGTGCTGCCATCAGATATCCAGTAAAGCCAGTTTGCCTTTGGTGGTGTTCAGGCTTCTGGCTGTATGAGGATGTCCTGGCATGTGGGAGATGTCTCCGTGCTTGGATCTTTCCTCCAGCTACTGGGGCAGCCATTAGGCTGCCTCCCCCTCCACACACACAAAAGTGGGCGTGGATGGTAGAAAACACTCCCAAAAAAGAAATTAAGTAAAAAAAAACACAAAAATATGATAAAATTCGCTCTGGATTAGTGTTCAGCTCTCCTCTCTACCTCTGCTTGCCTCGCACTGACCGTTCTTGCTGAACATTCCATGACTCGTGGACAACGGAACTGTGATGCCATAAAGCCGAACATGGCAACGGGGCTAGTATAGGAAAAATAGTTATGTTATCCATGGCAGATAATCCAATATCAGCTCTCACTGCACGGATAGGGGTTAGCTACATTGGGATGAAATATATATAAATTTACTAGAGCACAAGTCTAAAGAAGTATTCCCATCTCCAAGATCCTATCCCAAACTGTAGGTGTAATAATAATAATATTAGCAAATACCTCCAATTAGAAATGTAATATAGTATTTTTCATTCGCTAGGTCTCTTACCCCATGTGCAGGCATTGCAGGACCTTAGGTATCCATGGTTACGACAACTAGCAACTAGCTAACTAACTGTGACTTTATCAGTGGACATCACCATGGATGCCTAAGGTCCTGCGATGCCTGCACAAGTGGAAAGAGACATAGTGAATCAAAAATACTATACTACATTTCTAATTAGAGATATTTGCTAATATTACTATTATTACACCTACTACATATTGGGATAGGATCTTGGAAATAGGAATGCCCCTTTAATATTTTCAAACATGTATACTTATTAGCCTCGTATGTGAGCCAATGGGATCTACAGTGGATTGCAAAAGTATTAACCTCCTTAGTGAAGCAAACAACCAATAAGACAAAATAATGGAAAACTTCACTGTGCATAACTATTCACCCTCCTAAAGTCAATACTTTGTAGCGCATCCTTTTGCAGAAATTACAGCTGCAAGTCGCTTTGGATAAGTCTCTATGAACTTTCCACATCTTGCCACTGAAATTTTTTCCATTCCTCAAGGCAAAACTGCTCCAGCTCCTTCAAGTTAGATGATTTCCTCTGGTGAACAACAATCTTTAAATCTAACCACAAATTCTCAATTGGATTAAGGTCTGGGTTTTGACTAGGCCACTCTAAAACATACCTGTGTCCCCTTAAAGCACTGAAGTGTTGCAAATAGCAGTATGCTTTGGTTTATTGTCTTGTTGGAAGGTGAACCTCCATCCCAGTCTCAAATCACTGACATACTGAAACAGTTTTTGCTCAAGAATATCCCTGTATTTCGAACCAGTCATCTTCACCACAACTTGGACCATTTTCCCTGTCCCTGCTGCTGAAAAACATCCCCACAGCATGATGCTGCCACCACCATGTTACACTGTTGGGATGGTGTTTTTGGGGTGATGAGCTTTGTTGGTTTGGTGCCAGACATGGCGTTTACCTTGGTGGCCAAAAAGTTCAATCTTGTCTCATCTGACCACAGCACCTTCCTCCATACATTTGGGGAGTCTCCCATATGTCTTTTGGCAAACTCAAAAGAAGTCTTACATTTTTTTTCTGTAAGTAAAGGCTTTTTTTCTGCCCACTCTTCCATAAAGTCCACCTCTGTGGAGTGTACGGCTTAGGCCAGTTGAGGAACAATCAGAGAAAAGGTATAATAGAAACAAGTGCACCAATTCTGCATTTATCCCCCACTCCTGGTTTTGGCTCCCACTCCTGAGAAAAAATACTGACCAAATACTGATAGTGGGGTCGTGGCCTTATTGTGGTCGTATAGACTGATACTCCAGTCTCTGCTTGGGAACTCTGCAGCTCCTTCAGGGTTACTTTGGTCTCTGTGCTGCCTCTCTGATTAATGGCCTCCTTGGCCAAGCTGAGAGTTTAGATGGGCGTCCCTCTCTTGGCAGGTTTGTTGTGGTACCATATTCTTTCCATTTGATAATGGATTTGATTGTGCTCTGGATGATCATCAGAGATTGGGATATTTTTTATAACCCAACCCTGACTTGTACTTCTCAACAACTTTGCCCCTGACTTGTTTGGAGATCTCCTTGGTCTTCATTGTGTTGTTTGGTTAGTGGTACCTCTTGCTTTAGGCTATGTGCCCACAATAAATATATAGGAGAACAACGAGTAAATTGGCATAAAAAATATATAAATCTTTATTCCATCAAATTTAAAAGTGTACATAGTAGAGAGAAAAATGACATAATACGGATAATGTAGAGACACTAATTAAATTATCAGTGTGGCAAGATATGTTACAAAGTATACATATATAGTCACGCGTATGGTCATAGTGGGACATGAGCAACATTGATCATATAGCATAAAGCTGGTATATCAAAATGATCAAACAAGTATAATAGTATAACCAGTAGTGGTCCATAGGTATTCAATATTTAACGGATTTATCCTTGCCATATATATATCAGGTCTTCACCTAAATGATGCTCCTGCCCATAAGTAACCAAACACGTGCTACATGGAATATATAAAAGTAGTCTCTTACCACAGAGAGTGTAAAAAAAGGGGGAAGGTAAAGTGCGTAGAAAACGCACAATACCAGCCCCTAGTCTAAAGACACTGCTTAAATTACCAGTGTGGCAAGATTATTGCAAAATATACATATATAAACACGTACATGGTCACGAAGGGACGAGGGCAACATATACAAAATAGAGTAAAGTTAGTATATCAAGATAGTCTGATGAATATAATGATATGTCAGAGAAAATCCATAAATATTACCATGATCAGTAAATTTACATTTGCCACATGCATCAAGCGTCCAACTCAGTAATGTTCCCGCCCATAAATAGTAAAATACATATCACATAGAGCAATAAAAAGTAGTCTCTTACCGCAAAAAATGTCAAAGAGAAAGTAAGGTGCATAAGGGAACGCACAGTGGTAGCCCCGACGCGCGTTTCGCGGTCCGCAACGACCGCTTCCTCAAGGGGAAGTGATGTGTAAAGGGAGAACAGACCTGTATATACCCCAAGATGTCGGTCACGTGTGGCCCCACGTGACCGATCATCTGATAGCAATGGGCGGGTGCCTATTTACGGCGCGCGCGCTGTCGTAATCCGCCCACAGAGGCACGACCAAGCCGTCAGGAACAGGTCTCTCAGAAATTTTTTTGATTTTACTGTTTGAGTTTCTTTTGCCCATTTTTGGGATAAAACTTCTATCTCTTCATTTAGTTTTTTTATGGAATCCATAGACATCTCATTTTTTAAAGAGGTCTGTAATTTCTCAATTTGAGTTTCGATACCAGATAGAGATACCTGATTCATCTCAATAATCAATTTCATGTATCCAGTCGAGCAAGTTTTAGAATACTGTTCCCATTTGCCCTTTATAATCTCATCATCTATATTGAAAGAGGGAAAAATTTGTACCCTCAATCCACGAGGTATGAGTCCCTTCTCAATATATTTTTTCAAAAATGCGATATTCCACCACAATTTTGTTCTTTTCCTAATTAGTTCCTTAATTTCATTAATCTGTATTATTGTGTGTCCTCCCCCCATATATGCACCATTAGAGCTATCCTCACTACAAATACTGTCCAATTGTGAGAGCCAGGTCCCATCCTGAGCTCTAAAATCCATCTCGGGTCTGAAAAAGACTGTGAGAAACACAGAAATAAGTAATACAACTAAATAGACCCTATAGGGGTAAAGTTGGCATATCCGGGGAAAGGTATATCCCAGATTTGCCAATCTAAGCCAACTCATGAAATACATAAATATATAGGAGAACAACGAGTAAATTGGCATAAAAAATATATAAATCTTTATTCTATCAAATTTAAAAGTGTACATAGTAGAGAGAAAAATGACATAATACGGATAATGTAGAGACACTAATTAAATTATCAGTGTGGCAAGATATGTTACAAAGTATACATATATAGTGCCCACAATGCAGAATTGAAGCGGAAAATTTCCGCAGCGTTTCTGCATGTCCTTGCCAGTAAAAACGCATGTGGATTTTACACGCGTTTTTGCAGCGTTTTTACATGTGGATTTGACATACGATTTTCAAATGCATTGTGAAGTCAAATCTGCATGCGGAAACGCACAAATAATGGACATGCTGCTGATTTTTCCGCAATGATAATCCGCAGTGGAAATTTCCGCAACATGTGCATAGCACATGCGGTTTATCATTGGGGACCATGGGGCACAGATTACCAGGTGATTTTTAAGCATTTCCGCTGCGGAAATTCCGCATCAAAAACGCTTGAATAACGCATAGTGGGCACGCAGCCTAATGGTGTTGCAGGCTCTGCTCTGTGGCCTTTCAGAAAAGGTAAAGTGTATATACTGACAGACCATGAGACACTTAGACTGCACACAGGTGGACTTCCTTTTACTAAGCATGTGACTTGTGAAGATAATTGCTTGCACCAGGAATTTTTATAGGCTTTATAGGAAAAGGTGAATACTTGTGCACATAACAATTTTTAGTTCTTATCCCATAAATTAAATTTTTGCCTATATTCTTCTCAATTAACTTCACCAATTTAGACTATTTAGTGCTGATGCATCACACTCAAATTTAATTACAAAAATATTTAACACAGGTTGTAATGAATACTTTCACAAACCATTGTAGATATTGTCAGCTCCTTCCAGGAATGTCACTTCCCGGTAACAAGGATGGCCCATGATGCACACTGTCCAGACCATTGCGGTCTTCTGGATTATTTCACCTAGTTTTAGAATAAATATTGTATTTTGACCTGAACCAATAAATGGAAAATCTGTTTTAGGCTGAGTTCACACGATGCGTTTTTCGTGCGTTTCCGCGGCGTTTTTGCAGTTGCGTAAACGCCGCGGAAAAGCATGAAAAACGCATGGTAGAAGGGCAGCAATGTTCCCCAATTGAAATCCGCATGTACTGTGCCCATGATGTGGATTTTTCCGCAGCGTAAACGCTGCGGTCAAAAATCCGCAGCATGTCAATTAATTTTGCGGAAACGCTGCTCTTTTGCCGCCATTGACTTGCATTAGACCGCATGGAATCCGCATCACTGTATATGTTGATGCGCTTTTCATGCGGTCTAATGTGCGGATGGTACCCGGGTGTGGATGAGAGGACTCTCATCCAGACCCAGGTACCATTAAAAAAAAAAGAATAAAATAAAAAATACATATATTCTCACCTTTTGACGGCCCGCGCAGCGTCCTCCAGGCTTCCCGGGCACTTCGCGGTTGAATGAAGGACCTTCGCTGACGTCAGAGTCATGTGACGGGTCACGTGACGCTGATGTCGGAAGGTCCTACAGTCTTCACTGCTGGCAGCCGGGACCGATGAAGCAGGACACCGGGGGCCATCAGAGGGTAACGTAAAGATTTATTTTTTATTTTTTGACATCACACACTATATAAATCCATGCCGTTTGCATGGATTTATATAGTGTGAAGTTGACAAGCACTTTCCAAGTGATGCTAAAATCGCTTGGGAAGCGCTTGTCAACCCGCATGCGGAAATGAAAGTGAAGACTGCTTCATTTCCGCATGTCCCTGGCAGGAAACCGCATGTACAATCCGCAT
The DNA here is from genome assembly GCF_046119375.1 of Phyllobates terribilis. Classification (NCBI taxonomy): domain Eukaryota; kingdom Metazoa; phylum Chordata; class Amphibia; order Anura; family Dendrobatidae; genus Phyllobates; species Phyllobates terribilis. The sequence goes on from NW_027362762.1 coordinate 147,574,294, forward strand.
GCGTTTTTTCCTGCCAGAGAGATGCAGAAACGCTCAGGAAAAAATCCTGAGCATTTCTGCATCGTGTGCACATACCCTTAATATGTCTGCAATTCCAAAGTAACCATTGAAACATGTTCACACAGCATTTTCAATGCATTTTTAGGATTTCCTTAGAAGATTATAATAGAAAAAAAAAGTTTCAAAAAGTGCACAATTCTGCAGCATCTTTAAATGCACTTTGGACATGAGTAAAATCATATTCACTTTTTCTTAAAATGTTTGAGTAGAAAAACGCTGTGGGAAAAAATGCAGCACTTAGGAAAATGGCCTTGTATAGGCTTGTTTCCTCTGTTCGTCATGAAAATTGTATTTATAATAATCATATTCATATTATATTCCGCAGCGCTTTACATACATAATTATTATTGCTAATCTAAATTCCCTATCAGCAGCGTCGGACTGGAGTACCTTGGGCCCACCAGAGAAAAATAATTCTTGGGGCCCACCATGCAGTATATATACACGGGGCACATCCCCTTAGAGGTGTATCCAGGTCTTCTAGCACCCGGGGCAAAAATTCAGTTTTGCGCCCCCCCCCCAGCACATACGCGATTTGCACACTAAGGCCACGGCCCCAATTCATTTTCATTGAGTGAGGCCACACATGTCTAGTCGGCACGTGACTGGATGTATGCAAATCGCCGGCATGAGAGAATCCTGATAGTGTGCAGTGCACACTGTGAGAGTTCAGAAGTCTGCAGTCACATAGAATGACTGCAGACTCATCATAAACGTGGACATCTTTAACCCCTTTACAACCCAAGGTGGTTTGCACGTTAATGACCAGGCCAATTTTTACAATTCTGACCACTGTCACTTTATGAGGTAATTACTCTGGAACGCTTCAACGGATCCCCCTGATTCTGAGACTGGTTTTTTTGTGACATATTGTACTTCATGATTGTGATAAAATTTCTTCGATATCACTTACGTTTATTTGTGAAAAAAACGGAAATTTGGCGAAAATTTTGAAAATTTTGCAATTTTCAAAATTTGAATTTTTATGCCCTTAAATCAGAGAGTTATGTCACACAAAATAGTTAATAAATAACATTTCCCACATGTCTACTTTACATCAGCACAATTTTGGAACCCAAATTTTTTTTTGTTAGGGAGCTATAAGGGTTAAAATTTGACCAGCGATTTCTCATTTTTCCAACAAAATTTACAAAACCATTTTTTTAGGGACCACATCACATTTGAAGTCACTTTGAGAGGTCTTTATGACAGAAAATACCCAAAAGTGACACCATTCTAAAATCTGCACCCCTCAAGGTGCTCAAAACCACATTCAAGAACTTTATTAACCCTTCAGGTGCTTCACAGGAATTTTTGGAATGTGGAAGAAAAAAATGAACATTTAACTTTTTTCACAAAAATGTTACTTTAGACCCAATATTTTTTATTTTCACAGGGGTAACAGGAAAAAATGGACCCCAAAATTTGTTGTGCAATTTCCCCTGGGCACGCAGATACCCCATATGTGGGGAAAAACCAATGTTTGGGTGCACGGCAGGGCTCGGAAGGGAAGGAGCGCCATTTGACTTTTTGATTGTAAAATTTGCTTGAATAATTAGCAGATGCCATGTTGCGTTTGGAGAGCCCCTGATGTGCCTAAACAGTGGAAACCCCCCACAAGTGACCCCATTTTGGAAACTAGACCCCCCAAGGCACCTATCTAGATGCATAGTGAGCACTTGGAACCCTCAGGTGCTTCACAAATTGATTCGTAAAAATGAAAAAGTGGAAAAAAAAATACTTTTTCATTTTTACGAATCAATTTGTGAAGCACCTAGGGGTTCCAAGTTCTCACTATGCATCTAGATAGGTGCCTTGGGGGGGTCTAGTTTCCAAAATGGGGTCATTTGTGGTGGAGCTCCACTGTTTAGGCACATCAGGGGCTCTCCAAACGCTACATGGTGTCCGCTAACAAATTGAGCCGATTTTCCATTCAATTTGTTAGCGGACACCATGTCGCGTTTGGAGAGCCCCTGATGTGCCTAAACAGTGGAGCTCCCCCACAAGTGACCCCATTTTGGAAACTATACCCCTCAAGGATTTTATTAAGGGGTATAGCGAACATTTTGAACCCAGAGGAACGACACAGAATTTGATAAGATTAGGTCATCATATCGAATAAGTTGTCATTACTCTTGAGCGCAAGTGCTCACTACTTGAGTTTGCATCGGGTACTCAGGTATGCACCATGTATCATGGGTGCTCAAGTGAAATGCTCGAGTCCCCGCCCGCATGTTTCACGGTTATTAGACACCCCCAAAAAAACATGCGGGGATCGCTCGTGCATTGCAGGCAATCCCCGCGAGGTTTTTTTGACCGCGAAGCATATGGGGCGGAGACTCGAGCACCCCCGATACTCAGTGCATACCCGAGCACCCGATACTCAGTGCATACCCGAGCACCCGATGCAAACTCAAGTAGCGAGCACTTGCGCTCAACACTAGTCGCCATATCGTCATTTTTTTTTTTTTACATTGGAAAAAAAAAAACAACCCCAACCCTAACATTAGCATAACCCCAACCCCAGCCCTAGCGTTTATTTTTTACAGCGTTCCTCATGCGGTATAAGTGATGAGATTACTTTATTATTTGGGTCGGTGCGATTACAGAGATACCAGAATCATATCGGGTTATTATGAATGACAGCTGTCACACACTAAAAGACACATATTTTGTAAAATCTAGTTTTTGCATCGCCATATTTTGGCCGACAGAGTCATGTGACGGCTTGTTTTTTGCGGGATGAGTTGACGTTTTTATTGGTGCCATTTTCAGGCACGTGACATTTTTTGATCGCTTTCTATTCCTATTTTTGGGAGGCAGAATAAACAAAAACCAACAATTCAGAAATTGTGTTTTTTTACATTTTTTTATTCTGTTCCGCTTGTGGTAAAATTGATAAGGCAGCTTTATTCTTCGGGTCAGTACGTTTACAGCGGTACCACATTTATATAGTTTTTCTATGTTTTGGCGCTTTTACACAGTAAAAGATTTAATTCTTTAAAAAAAAAAAAATTCTAAAAAATATATATTTAAAATGTAATGTAGGTACATAACACAGAAGACACTGGGAACGATGTTCACAAAAAAGGGGCAAAACTAAGGGATTCATTTAAACCACCAAGGGTCATCGTCCCCAGGGTTACAATCCAGCGCGTTTCACGCTGGGCAAGGACCCTTCTAATATTGCCTCCGCGGATCCTACCATGGACAACCTCAATCCCCCTAACCTTAAGGGAAGCAGGGTCGCAATCATGGTGGGTCCTAAAATGGCGGGGCAATGTTTTCAATAAAGAAGGGTCCTCCACCATCCGGGCAGCAGCAATGTCCCTCACATGCTCCCTCACACATCTGCGCAACTCTCTTGATGTCTGACCAACATATATGAGTTGGCACCCGCAGGTGGCATAATACACCACATTGCAGGTGCCACAATTCACATATTCCTTAATAATGTTTTAGTACTGTACGCCGACATGAATGAGGCAATGCGGAGGACATTGCTGCACGCCAGACAATTCCCACACTGAAAGCATTCGCTCAAAGATCGAGTAGATCCAAACAAAGATGGTGTTTAGGGAGCATAATGACTCCGAACAAGTATGTTGCGCAGATTTCTAGATCTGCGAGCTGTCATTAATGGATAATCCACCAGTGAATCCCTTAAATGAGGGTCAGTCTGGAGGACAGGCCAATGACGCTTTAAAATGGACATGATGCTCTCCCACTCATGGTTGTAGGTGGTAATAAATCTGACCTTAGACTGATTAGAGGTCATACCCCTGGTCACCTTAGTACGAAGCAATTCAGTGCGAGAAGTGTGCTTCGCTCTAAGGTACCCTGTCTTGATACTCCGGTTGCTGTAACCTCTCTCTCTGAAGCGCGATGCCAAACACAGACACCCAACAGCTGATCGGAAGACAGCAGCGCTCCATCAGCACAGAGTCAGCTGTGACCGTGTTGACTCTGTACCAGTAAGAGTGCACTGCTCTCTGAGGAGCAGTGCGTGCCATGAAGATCAGTATTGAAGCCGGCAGGCCATGAGAAGGAGTTGCACTTCACATTGCGCCGATGAGCAGTGCAGCCGGGTACAGAATGAAATGTTCACCCCTCTCTAAGGAGCGTGCACGTGGACGAGATTCAGGAGCAGATAGGCACAGTTAATGTGAAGGCGCTGCGCTTGACAAATGAGAAGTGCCGTAGGTGGGCGTGTCCTTAATGGGCGGGCCCACCGGAGGATTCTCCGGTTATCCGGTGGGCCAGTCCAACCCTGCCTATCAGTATGTCTTTGGAGTGTGGGAGGAAACCGGAGAACCCAGAGGAAACCCACGCAAACATGGGGAGAACATACAAACTCCTTGCAGATGTTGTCCTTGGTGCAATTTGAACCCAGGACCACGGGCAGCATTTATACTACTTAGCAACATGACCTTGTTTCCTTTGTTCGTCATGAAAATTGTATTTAGATTTTTTTTTTCTGCCATCAGAGACCATGATTTTCTGTGATTATGGATGGACGGTCACACCAAAGGAATACTTCCTGGGTTTAATGGGTTACTAACAAAATCAAAATAAGAACTCCGTTTTCTGTACATACAGAATTAATAATAATCTGTGCCAATACAACCTAGTTCTACATCTGCACTGATTTGCAGCTATCCCCTCCCTAATGATGATCCCACATGACTCTCTTTACCCTACTTATCCATCCTCCAGTAGTTCTAATGCTGTTGGACGATTGTGCTCAGATGCACCTGACTCGCCCCCTGGGCCGTGGGGTACCCGGGACCGGGCTTCTGTACGATGCTGGGGGTAGTAGTGGCAACCCGATCCCGTGGCTCAGGGTGGTCAGACCAAATTGTGACAGTCTATTTATAGATTTATGAATGTCCGACTACGCCACCCGTGGATTGCGGTCAGAGATAACCGCCGTTGCGAGGCAGACCGCTGAGGCTGGTGTTGGTGTGCAGCACAGGGGTAGGATAACTCCCCACGGGAAGAGTGTAGCCTCAGGGCAGTGTATATGGATGCTGGGGGTGATAGTGCCGGCCGCAATAGTAAAAGTTCAGAGCCTGTTTCCAACAGTTCTTGGTCTTTATTGTAGATGTTACTAATGACCCAACAGTAGTACCGGATAGGAATGGGCCTGGGTATCGGAGAGCATTCGGGGGAGCCCCACTGGTCAGGGTGAGTGTGTAGGCCTACCGTTTTCTGTATGCTCTTGCTGACTATCCCCCTTTTCGTGGTGTAATAGCCCATGTCCCTTAGCTGGCCGTGTACTTCTCGCCTGTATGGCTTGCGACTCGGGCCTTGGGTACCTTTTGCTTTCTCCTGCTGTACTGGTCCCTCTGTGTGGCGGAGCCTCCAGGCTTCTTAGGCCAAGGGACCTGAAATCCCTCGCGGGTTGGTTCTCTGCTGCTGGGCTTGCAACCCTGACAGCCTCGGACCCCAATGTCCGGTTGTGTGCTTCTCTCAGCTAGGACCGGCTCTCGTCGCCTCTGTCCCTGGCTTGCAGTTTCTCCTCTGCCTCACGGACTCCTCAGCCGCTGCTGACCTGTCCCTCTTCTCTGAGAACCCTTCTGGACACTTCAGAAGTGGGTTCTGGTCTCTCTAACCCTGCCCCAGTTCTAGCTTTTATAGGGGCTGCCTGCTCCCCCTACTGGCCTGGGAGGTGCTGCATGCTAATTGTCCCTGACCAGGGAACCTCCCTCCTGCTCTCAGACACAGCCTTTAATATTTGTGGCATCCAGGCCTGGGGTGACACACATCTAATGACCCTGTCTAATAAATCATCTGACGGCTGGGTTGTAGCACAGTTCAGCTATGCTATGCTGAAGAACCCACTGATGCCATCCGAATTTGTACCTTATGATGCTGTCTAGTTTATGAAAAACAAGTGCAGATATGACCCTTTCTCATAAAGTATCCCCCAGACCATCTGACGGCATCATCATTACCCTGAAAGCTGTGTTGTAGCACAGCTCAGCTGTTCTATGCTCAGCTCTGCTATACATGCAGGGGAGATCATGATCATAGCTCTATAGATCCGCATGAACCAATTAAATGTTTTGTAAATAGTAATGAATTGGTCAGATAGTGGTCACCTCATCCATATAAATAAAAACTTTACTGGAATCACACATGAAAAGAACAAATACAAGTTTATGGGTCCATGAAAATCACAGAACGCACATGGATGGCATCAGTGTGGAGTCCGTGTTGTGTCTGTGATTAACTTTGGCTGCAGATCCACATGGAGTTGTCCTGCGGTGCAGATTTTAAATGTGCGACATCTGAATTAAACTGCAGCGATTCACTGTGGATTTCACCCATTGCTTTACATAGGATGAATTCCATTGCAAAATTCTGAGCAAATGTGCATGTTAACCATGTGCTATTTGCCACACATTTTGCCCAAGATTAGCAGCAGGGATTTTTTTTTAATGCGAAATTGAGCTTTTTTTCACTGATTTGCTACACCTGTAATTTTTCCCCGCTTTCTAGTACACCATATGATAAAATGAAAGGTGTCATTCAAAAGTGCAACTTGTACCACAAAAAAAACAAGTTGTGACACAGCTATATCGATGGAAAAATAAAGTTATGGCTCTTGGAAGCAAAGGAGGGAAAAACAAAAGGGCAAAAATGGAAAATTGCCAAGTCCGGAAGGGGTTAAACGGCACATTTTCACAGTGAATGCAAAAAAACAAAGTAATGCAGCCACATGTACAGCAGCGTGTGACGTCATCCAGTCTACGGAGCATGCAAGTCCCGGTCCTTACGCGTTTCAGAAAACTCGGTTTCCTTCATCAGAGGAAACTGTTAACAGTTAACTTTTTGTGTTCAGGCACGCCACCGGCTGGAGCTGCCTGTTCCCTACACTATTAGCAAAATTAAACCCAAAAACATAATTGCTGGAGGCAAACCAGGGCCCATGGAAATCCACAAGCACAACCGTGTCAAACCAGCGACATAGCTCCAGAACACATAAACAACAGAAGACAGAAATGGAGCTTTTAGCAAAATGCAATTAGAAAAAAGATTTTATTATTGGTATAAATACATTAAAGTACATGTAAAATCCATAAGGACAAATATAAATACTGATGTGTGCAAGAGAGAACAGAAGACCCCCCCAACAACAGGCCTCAGGTAGGCATCATTACAGTGCAAAATATGATGTACAGCAAATAGTGAACACTATGCATACCCAACCACAGGGGAGCAATGAATATTGCTAAGGTACCCCATGCTCTATATAAAAATTCAAAGTACTATTGGGAAATAGGCGATGCAAGAGAGTACATAGAAAGCTGAATGATAGTACATCAAACAAAAAGATCAAGGCACTAACCCAAGGGCTGAGAACTCCCCATAAGGGGAAGAGAAGGGTACAAAGAGTACAGAAAACACCTACCCAACGCGCGTTTCGCGTGGACAATGCGTTGCTTTCTCAAGGGACGGTGTAATGCAATCCATCCAGGACCTTTGAGTATCCTTGGCAACCGGTCACGTGCAGTAACACGTGACCGGCCGCCAACCAATGACGCTGCTAGAAGCGGCGCACGCGCGTCCAGAAGACCGCGCCCCCCCGCCGCATCCCCGGCAGTCAAGCCCGAGAGCGCACGCGCCGAGCCAGTCAAAAAATCAACCGGCACAGCGCATGCGCGGACATAGAGACGCCGGGGAGCGGCGCGGGAGCAGGGCCACGGGACGCGCGCGCGCACCACAGCGCCACCAATGGTAGATAAAAGAACGACCAGCAAAGAAACCCCTTCAGAATGATAAGCAAAATGTAAGGAGCCACAACATGGCACAATGCAGGTTTACATATGTATAATAAAACAATACATTATGATCTTCACAACAGCACAACATAAAATAACTTGACTCCACGTGTCACAACATCGATTCAAAGTCCAACGAGAGGGCAAGGAAGCTGTGCAAATCCAAAGCTGGCCATCCATGAAAGCACAATACACATGGATGATAAAAGCCATGTTATTGGTATTGACCAAAGAAAATAAAGAAAGGTCCTAAATGGAACATAGAAAAATAAAATATATAAAACATGTAATATAAAAACAACCCTAATCGAAACCCCAAACATAAGACAATAATGAAAAAGAAAAAGGAAGGGGAAGGGGAGAAAAAGGGGGAGGGGGGGGAGGGGTAAATAGGGGGAAAAGGGAATAGCAATGTATGGTACAAGAAGAGATATGTATTATAGATGGATAGAAAAGGAACCATTAAATGAATGGGGCAAAGCTAAGTGATTCATTGAGGCCAGAGGGGGCCATAGTACCAAGTGTAACTATCCACCGTGCTTCTCGTTGTGCAAGAAGTTTTTTAATATTGCCACCTCTGGACCCCAAATGGACCTGTTCTATACCCCTAATCATAAGAGATCGTGGATCACAATTATGGTAATCCTTAAAATAGCGGGGGATTGTTTTAAGATCTGACAAGTCAATCACGTTCCTCGCTGCAATGATGTCCCTAACATGTTCTCGTATTCTGACTCTGAACTCCCTGGAGGTGAGACCTATATAAACAAGAGGACATCCACATGTGGCGTAGTAAATAACATTCCTACTGCCGCAGGAGATCCATTGTAAAATCTTAAATTGCCGTTCACCTCCAGCGGAGTCAAAGGTTTTGCAACGAAGAACGTTCGAGCAAGCAAGGCAATGCCCACAAGGGTAACAGCCCAATGTAGGTTCAAAAGATGACAAAAATGTATTGTTAGGAGGAACGTAGTGACTTCTAACAATGATATTCAAATTCCGAGCCCTTCTTGGCGTCATAGATGGCCTGTCACCTAGAACCTGAGTTAATGAAGATTCTACACCAAGGACAGGCCAATGTTTCGCCAAGATCGCTCTCATATTACCCCACTCACTATTGAAGGTGGAAATGAACCGGATCTTATTGTTTCCCGTGTCCTCTCTTTTGTATTGGTATAATAATTTAGACCTTGGAGTTGTCTTAGCCCTCACATAGCCTCTCTTAATGGAACGCCGACTGTAACCTCGTTGTAAGAATCTTAATTGGAGATCTCTTGCCTGTGCCTCAAATAGATGGTTGGAGGAACAAATTCGTCTCACCCTGAGGAACTGTCCGACCGGGACGGCCCTCAAAGTGGCAGGATCATGGGCAGACGAAGCATGTATAAACGCATTAACTGCTGTCGTTTTCCTAAAGACGTCAGTCTGAACGGACGACTGAGAGTCGACCGCAAGGCTAACGTCTAAAAAATCAATTTTAGTTAAATCATATTTATAAGTCAATCGAATGTTATAATTATTATTATTCAGTCTGTCCATGAATATCTCAAGCTGCTGCGCCGTGCCCCTCCACAAAAATAAAATATCATCAATATATCTATACCAGCACAGCACATGGTCAGCGGCCCATGACCCCTCGCCGCCAAAAATCTGTCTCTCCCAAAAGCCCAGGAAGAGATTGGCATACGAGGGGGCACAGGCCGCACCCATGGCCGTGCCACGCTTTTGTAAATAGAATATATCTTTGAAAGTAAAAAAATTGTGGGTGAGCACAAAGCGCAGCAGCCCAAGAATAAAGCCACACAGAGGGCCATCCAGGTCGGAGGCCCCCAGGAAGAAACGGACAGCCTCCAAACCATCACCATGGTTAACTTTTTGTGTTCAGGCACGCCACCGGCTGGAGCTGCCTGTTCCCTACACTGCAGCTCTACGTGCATCTTTTTTTTCGCCGAGGACCTCCGTACACCCACCGAGTGGGGGTCTTCCTGCTCTTCTTTCAAGCGGATGCAACAAAGAACTTTGCTGGACTGCATAGGTAAATAGGGTAATTATCTACTCCATTAGTGTATTGTGCTTATCACTATGTTTCTTCAGTGTTTAACATGTAACTGGATACACATTGATACATATGCTATAATAGCAGGGTGGGCAAATTAGGCTGATCTCCTAACTTCAATTTTTTCCAATTTTTTTCTAAATGATCTTTGCAGCCAGGTTAGTCACCTGCCCCAAAGCTTGCTATTCGGTGTACAATGCACATATACAATCTCTTTTCTTGTTTTTACTGTTTTTATTGGTGTTCATTTACATGTATACTTATTGTGCTGTTCATGTATACATGAAGTTTTTTGAAATTTAGCACACTTGTTGTGTGTCCTATGTGCTTATGGTTTCTTAAACACATCGAAAGCAGACAAAACAGGTTTTCTATAAAAACGACACAAAGCAGCCCAGTAAGTGATACTGTTCCCATGCGCTTGATTCTGAACACTACTCTCATCATGGTTCCATGCCTGCGCTGCGTTCAGCACCAGCAGGGACTATGATGAGGGTAGTGGTAGTCTGCTCACGCAGTGTCCTCACCTGTAAAAAAAAATAATAAAATAATAAAATCCATGCACTCACTTCTCCTAGGTGTCCCCCACTGTATTCCATGTGACTACTGGACTAGGTGGACCTCCACAATATTAAAGGGGGTTACCCACAAAGTTCATTTTTAATTAATGGATCTTAATTTCTGCTATCTTTTTAAGTTTCCCATGATGATGATATAAATGTTCCCCTGCTGTGACCATGCTGCAGCTGTGATCCCATGCTGTCCTGTACACTTTTTTTTTTAATACATCCAATTGTGGAACATATTGATCCAAGATCTATTAATTGAAATGAGCTTGGTTCATGGGACAATCTCAAGACTTGGGCTGCATGGTGATACTTAACTGTGATCTGGGTCTCGCTGCCAAAAATCTCTGCCAATACTAGCATATTACTACCTTTTTTTTTGTTGTGGCCAAAGTCGCCTTGTAGCCCCAGCAGCCAATTGCTGGCCCATTCACAGGATGCTGGGCCACACAACACCTTACCATATCACAACTTAGTGGCTAAAGTCTTTTAAAATAGTCGGTTATGTACTGTGCAATTAGAGCAGGTGTCTGGTAGTTACATGGATGTACAGTGGGTACGGAAAGTGTTCAGACCCCTTTAAATTTTTCACACTTTATTTCATTGCAGCCATTTGGTAAATTCTAAAGAGTTCAGTTTTTTTGCTCTCATTAATGTACACTCTGCACCCTATCTTGACTGAAAAAAAAAAAACAGAAATGTAGAAGTTTTTGCAAATTTATTAAAAAAGATAAACTTAAATATCACATGGTCATAAGTATTCAGACCCTTTGCTCAGACACTCATATTTTAGTCACATGCTGTCCATTTCCTTGTGATCCTCCTTGAGATGGTTCTACTCCTTCATTGGAGTCTAGCCATGTTTAATTAAACTGATAGGACTTGATTTGGAAAGGCACACACCTGTCTATATAAGACCTCACAGCTCACAGTGCATGTCAGACCAAATGAGAATCATGAGCTCAAAAGGAACTGCCCAAGGAGCTCAGAGACAAAATTGTGGCAAGGCACAGATCTGGCCAAGGTTACAAAAGAATTTCTGCTGTACTCAAGGATCCTAAGAGCACAGTGGCCTCCATAATCCTTAAATGGAAGAAGTTTGGGACCACCAGAAGACTTCCTAGACCTGGCTGACCTGCCAAACTGAGCAATTGTGGGAGAAGAGCTTTGGTGAGAGGTAAAGAACCCCAAAATCACTGTGGCTGAGCTCCAGAGATGCAGTAGGGAGATGGGAGAAAGTTCCACAAAGTCAACTCTCACTGCAGCACTCCACCAGTCGGGCCTTTATGGCAGAGTGGCTCGACGGAAGCCTCTCTTCAGTGCAAGACATATGAAAGCCAGCATAGAGTTTGCTCAAAAACACATGAAGGACTCCAAGACTATGAGAAATAAGATTCTCTGGTCTGATGAGATGAAGATAGAACTTTTTGGTGACAATTCTAAGCGGTATGTGTGGAGAAAACCAGCACTGCTCATCACCTGCCAATACAATCCCAACAGTGAAACATGGTGGTGGCAGCATCATGCTATGGGGGGTGTTTTTCAGCTGCAGGGACAGGATGACTGGTTGCAATTGAAAGAAACTTTTTTTTTTTAATGAAGTGACAGCATTTTAACTAAAATTTTGTTTTCCCGCTGTTAAACCTGCTGATACAGATTTTAGTTTCATAAGTTTGTCCTGTTACCGATATATTTTGTTTTTATTTAAGTCACAATGTAGAGAGTGGGGTATTAAAGGCATTTGAATTTAGTTCTGTAATGTCAGGAATTTTTCAGAAAACAAATAAAGATGGACTGAAATCTGGAGTCATTTTTCTTCTATATTGAACACTTGCAATGTTTAATAAGCCCCCACAAAGCCAGGGGCGGACATACCGCCCCGGCCCGAAGGTGGAGAGGGGCCCTTGCAGGCAGGAGCATGTGAGAGTGTGAAATGTGATAACAGCAGGAGAGCACTAGGACCCTGTGACTTTTGCCTGGCTGAGTTCAGAGGAGGGGCAGTGCAAGAAACTCTGTGTGTTCTAAGAGTGTCTGAGGTGTGAGAGGCTAGACAGGAAGTCTGTGAGAACGGAGCTGCAGGAAGATGCTGTCTTTACACGCTTCCCTGTGGAGTTTGTTTACCCCTTTCTCTCTTTAAGAACAAGTGCTGAGCTGGGGAAAGCTGTGTGGCTCTGTGGAGTTTTGTCGAAGTCCATGCTGAGTGAATTAGAGACTTTGTGCTGGAGGAGTCACGTGTCGAGTGATAAAGGAAGGGACTGAGGAATCCATTTCTGTGACGGAGCACATGGTTGGTGTACTGAATAAGAGTGAGAGACTTCGGGAGGAAGGAAGGTTTCTGGTGCCATTTCTACTGAGAGGATATTGACAAGCCTTTGTGAAGAGATCTTCCCAGACCTTAATCTGAGGCTACAGGACTAAAGTCCCCGGCGTGTGGGCTCGGCATCGGCCGACAAGACAAGGAATTTTTGCTGTTTTTGTGAACTTTGTTTTTGTTTTGGCGCCAAAGTTTTCCGGGACTAGCTGCAGCCACCGTGATTCACAGGCCTGTGATAGACTGCATCTGAGGTTAACGGTACCATAATTTTAAGATACCTGGGTATCCTGATAATAAGGGTATAAGAGCAATTGATATAGTTTCGTGCATTATTATTGTTAATAGTGGTAGGATTGTATTCAGTGTGCCATCTCAGGGGGTCCCCATATACCGCCCTCACTAGACTGACTTTGTGTTTAGGTAAAATTGTTCCAGATCACTAGAATAATTCACATAAACTGGAAACCTTGAGATTGGCACATTGATTTCAGCTCTTGCTGATTGTGTGTATCTAGTAGAGGTAGTGTCCCAGGCAGAACCTTAGACTGATTCATTCAATACTGAATTTTAGTCTAATCCCTGTTTTAGTAAAGAAAGTGTTGTTTATTTCTGTCTCTGTCTCAGTTTGTGACTCACTGGATCTCTCTCAGACCCCCGGTCATTACAAGCGTACTGCCCATAAGGGCAGACAACGCAGCCATTCAGTCCATATTATGGGCAGAAGAGGGGCCCTATGTCAAGCAGCACCGGGCCCCTTTCACTCCTGCCCCTAATCATTCTGACCCCGGGGAGAGAGCGGAGCACACGGCGCCGAGAGCAGGGCTACAAACAGGGGGCGTGTCCTGCAGGGAGAGAGACGCTGGCCAATGAACGCTTTCCTCATCAGACTGAGGAGAGCGCTCATTGGCTGCAGCCTCTGGCTCCTGCACGGCGCCCAATAGTAAGTGTTCACCTCACCTGCAGTCAGGGTCCCCGGGCTGCACAGCACACAGAGGCCATAGTGGAGGAAGAGCAGGACTGACTGTGCTTCTGCTGCTCCCTCCGGTCCTTCCAGCAGTAGCTGCTGACAGAGAAGAGGTGGGAGATTAGGCTCACTGCACAGGACAGCACAGCAGCAGGGGCTGATGTCAGTATACTGTGTCCCCATCCCCCACAGTGGTGTCTGAAGCCCTCTCCACTTCATCTCTGAGCTATGTGGCAGAACTCATGCACAGCTCACATCTGAACACCTGGTATCATAGATTAGTGCATGTATGTATAGGTGTGTGTGTATACATGTGTGTCTATATCTGTGTCTATATAACTGTGTGTATACATGTGTGTCTATATAACTGTGTGTATACGTGTGTGTGTGTATATATATGTGTGTGTATGTACTGTATATGTATATATGTGTATCAATACAGTATATGTATGTACGGTGTATGGTATATGTGTATGTATGGTATATGTGTGTATAGATATATGTATGTACGGTATACGTGTGTGTGTATGTACAGTGTGTGTGTATGTACAGTGTATGTGTGTGTTTATGTATATGTTTGTGTGTGTGAACATATTTGTTTTCAGTTCATGTATTATACTGTGATTGTAAAGAATAGAAGAATAAACCTGGCTCTTTAAAGGGTTATTCACCAAATAATCAAGGTATCCTCAATCCATCGCATCGGGAATAACTTGCTGGTCACTGGGGATTGGACCACTGGGCCCCCCAGAGATTCTGGGAACAGAGCTCTGCAGTGTCGTCCTGAATGGAGCAGAGTTGTGCCTGTTTGGCCTCTGCTCTATTCATTATCTATGAGCTGCTGAGCGCTGCGCTCGGTTATTTCCATCAGCTCCATAGACAATGAATAAAGTAGATACCAGATGATACAGATACCAGACATATAATATATACATGGTTGGAATTTGCCGGTTCCAGCCATTATCACGTAACCATGAGGATGCGCTTTTCACACTTGCTGTCATGTGTCAACTAGAGAGTCTCAGCCATATCTTGCAATGTTCTATTCACCAACATAGCTGACACTCTAGTTGTCACCTGACTGCAAGTCTGACTGTGCTGGAACCAGCAGAACCGAATCTTTATCTTTACTGATATATAATTTGTCTCCATGTCAGTGAAAATATATATTTTTAGAGGTGTGGAGGGGCCCATTTACTATGGAGCCCTGTGATTTCTATGCACACCCCTGCTTACAGGGCGGCAATAATGACGGTATCCTGGCTTGTTGCTCGGAGCCCGAGGCTTCGGGGGTCTCACGGCCAGATTTCCCTGATCATAAGCGGCATGCTAGGCAGCGAGGGGGACCCAGGCACATTTCTTGCACAGGGGCCCCAAGCTGTTGTCGTCACTGCATTCTGAGTCTTCTATCCTTTGGATTACGATATCGGAGAGAGAGTGAGACACAGGACAGGATGTGTGTCAAACAAGCTCTAAACTTTATTACAAAGCATGGGTTTTATATTCACTCTGAAGGCAGGAAACGGATTTACCATATATGGTTTGATTATACAATTTTAGCACACAAAGACTAACTTCTATTCTCGTGCTTGTGTTGAAACATTCAATCGGACACATTGAATTAGACACATTAAATCAGATACATTCTGATGACTGGCAAGGACGCATTATTGATTCAAGAAGGAACATTCACAGCTGGTGTTTTTTCACCTAAAGTAACTTTCAGACTTATATAGCATAGATGGGGCCTTTGAACTTAAGGGGCCTCATCTTCTGCTATAACATTCCATCCTTTTGTTCCTTCATTTATCAATATGTTTCTCTATATTTTCTTTTAGTACACCGCTGAATACACATTAGAAAAAGCTTAAAAACCAAATAATCCACAAGACACATTAGCAAAACCTGTAAAATAGCTTGCACTATACCAGCCAACCACCCACCGATACCTTTAAACCAATTTGCGGGATTTAGAAAGGAAAATCTCTGTGTGGAATTATTGGCCAAAGTATCTGAACAGTTCACCCAAAAGTTTATCTCTTCCCATGAGACTGGAACAGCGAGAAAGGGTATGCTAGTGGACGTCACAGGGGCATGTGTACATATCCAACAATTAGCAATGGTCTGGTTTTGCTCCTTTAGTCCATCGATTAGAGCAAGATGGTGTCTAATGAATCTATTGTCGTCTCCATCCATGGTGCCTAACCTAGTCCATGCACCTGTGGTCGCAAGGATGCAGGTAAGTATAAACAATATCTTCATTCTTTGTCCGCTGGTTCTCCTAGTATCTTTTTATAATGGGACGCGTGGCTCCAGGTCTCTTTTCCCTCTAGCTTAACGGCTGTGCTTGTGGTCAGCAGAACTTGAAAGGGTCCGTCAAACCGTGGATCTAGGCTTTTCCTCACATGTCTTTTTATAACCACCCAGTCTCCAGGTTGCAGCGTATGGCTGCTAGAGTCTTGATCTGGATCTGGAAGAGAACTGAAGATATTATCATGTACTTGCTTAATCTTTTTGTGTAAAGCCCTCACATAGGAACTTAGCACATGATTGTTCATTTCTAATGCTTGTGGATAGAAACACCCTAGGCTGGGTACGTTGCCAAACAATATCTCATATGGAGAGAGTCCAGTCTTTTTATTAGGCGTGTATCTTACTGAAAACAGAGCAAGCGGTAAACAGTCCGGCCATGGTTTTCCTGTCTCAGCCATGGCTTTCTGAATTTTTAATTTCAATGTCCCATTCAGTCTTTCCACTTTTCCACTACTTTGTGGGTGATATGGGGAGTGGAATGCTTGTTGAATTCCTAGAGCTGACATGACTTCATTCATTATTTCACCTGTGAAGTGTGTACCTCTGTCACTCTCAATTACCTCTGGTACCCCATACCTGCAGACCACCTCCGCAAGCAGTTTCTTTGCGGTTGCCGCAGCCGTGGCTTTGGCAATCGGGAAAGCCTCTGGCCATCCTGAGAACAAATCAATACAGACCAACACATATTCCCATGATCCTGACTTTGGCAGCTGAATATAATCAATTTGCAGTCTCTGGAATGGATAGAGGGGCCGGGGTGTGTGTTTGGGTGGTGTTTTAACTACTCTACCCTGATTATGTGTAGCACATATCATGCACCCTTGTACCAGGTTTTCAATACAGGTGGAGAATCCTGGTGCCACCCAATGTTTCTACATCACACTCATCACACCCGTTTTAGATTGGTGTGTCGGCCCATGTAGTATCTGGGCAGCTGCTGGGTACAGTGCCCTTGGAAGGCATCGTCGTGTCCCTTTCCCCCATACCCCATTTGCTTCATTCAGGCATGCACCTTCCTTTAACCACTTATCAACCTCCTCCTTTTGAGCCTGAGCCTGCATTTGGGATAAGATGTCCTCCGACACAAAGGGGTTTTTAGGGGCACTTATCTGACGTACTGTTGACCCTTGTTGCGGCTTACAGGCTGCTGTTTTTGCCGCTGCATCTGCCATCGCGTTTCCTCAGCTTACCTGGTCGGTGCGTCTGGTATGTGCTCTTACCTTTATGACAGCTACTTGTTTGGGTAGTTGTAGCGCATCAATTAACTGCTGGACCGCATCAGCATTCTTAATGGGGTGTCCTGCCGTCAGGAAACCTCTTGACTTCCATATTGGACCAAAATCATGCGATATACCGAATGCGTACCTAGAATCTGTGTAAATGTTAACAATACTACCTTCCGCTAGTTTACAGGCCTCGGTTAGGGCCCTAAGTTCAGCTTCTTGAGCCGATTGGTGTGGGAGCATTGGTTCTGCCTTGATTACTGCATTGAGGGAGACAACTGCATATCCAGTATGGAAGGTACCTGAATCGTCCTGATGACGGGATCCATCTACAAAAAATTCAAAATCTGCATTTTGTAATTCATGTTCAAATACAGTAGGTAAACCTGCCGTTTCTTGTGCTTTCATTTGTACACAGTCATGAGGAACTTCCTCTCTTGGATCTTCCTTAAAAAGCACAGTACCTGACTCCTCCTTCAGATCCGAGAGAGGTAACAAAGTTGCTGGGTTCAGAGTAGTACACCTCTGTAAAGAAACATTGGGAGGCATTAACAGTGCACATTGTAACCTGAGATGACGTGCTGCTGAGAGGTGAGCGGGTTGCACTTGATTCAATATAGTGTAGACATCATGAGGTGTTAGAACGGTGAGCGGGTGGTCAAGAACAATGTCTGCGGATTTGTGGAGTAATAGTCCAACAGCATGCAGAGCACGTACACAGGATGGTGCACCTCTGGCTACCGCATCTAATCTGCCACTAAAATAGGCAACAGGTCTCTGATTGTCACCGTGTGTTTGAGTTAAAACTCCTGCTGCATGTCCAGCTTGCTCATGAAGGTACAGAGTAAATGGGAGCTCATAATTAGGGGTACCCAAAGCTGGAGCGGCCAAAATACGGTTCTTGAGAGAATAAAAACAGTCTATTGCCTCTGATGTTAGTACAAAAGGTGTTGGAGTAAGACAGTCATAGAGGGGCTGCATTAAAACAGAGACGGCATGAATCCACTGTCTGCAATAGGAAACAAGTCCAAGAAAAGTTCTGAGGGCTGCAACATTAATGGGGACGGTGAATGCCTGTACTGCTTGTTTACATGCATTTTTTAAATGACGAGCTCCTGGTGTAATGCAATGTCCCAAAAAGGTGACTGAAGATTTACAAAACTGAAGCTTATATTTCGATGCCTTGCAGCCAGCGCGATAGAGAAACAACATAAGCGATATAGTTGCACTATGACATTGTTTCCTGGAGGGGGCACAAATGAGCAGGTCATCGACATATTGCAAAACAACGATATGTGGTTCAGACCATCCCTCCAGTATTTCCTGCAGACTTGCAGTGTACATTGTGGGTGGATTCTGGGCACCCTGTGGCAACACTGTCCATGTATATTGACTACCCTGGAATGTGAAAGCAAACAAGTACTGGCAGTCAGGATGTAATGGTACACTGAAAAATGCATTTGCCAAATCGACCACTGAAAAGCAAAGAGAGTTAGAAGGTATCTGTGACAGGAGAGTATGCGGGTTGGGCACAACTGGTGTTAGAAGTTCTGTGGCTTTGTTAACCAACCGGAGGTCATGGACCATTCTATATGCGGCTGGTTGTCCTGGCACGCTCTTTTTCTTTACTGGGAACAGGGGAGTGTTGCAATGGGACTGGGTTTTGACTAGGACTCCTCTCTGTAGTAATTTTTGGACTTGCTGGGCTATGGCATTCTCCTGAGCCGAGCTAAGGGGATACTGCCTCTGTTGAGGCAAGATTGCTCCTGGTTTTAATTTTACCATTACTGGTTGAACTCTTAACCTACCAACATCTGTTTTGTCTGAGGCCCAAAAATCATGTGGCACAGCCTGCTCTAATATCAGGGGAAACTCATTTGTCTCTTCTATGCTGGCAATATCTAGTGACATAATTTTGCAAAGGGTACTTGGTTTTAAACCTGGGGTCATGGTCACAGTGCCATCGGGATGATACTCTATATGTGCTTGTAATTGGGACAACACATCATTTCCCAATAGATTACATTGGCCTCGGGGCGATACCATGAGCTGGCTATGTACAGTACCTCCTTGAATTTGCAGGGGAATTCTCTTAGTGACAGGGAGCAGGACAGACGGGGAATTGAAGGAGGTGGCAATGACATGATGTGAAAAATCAGTGTCAGTGTATGGCCAATCACCTTGAGTAATTACTGAATTGTCGGCCCCCGTATCTACTTGGAAATCGATTTCATGTCCCCCTGGTAGATTCACCTGCACTGTACAACTGGGAGTTGGGGGTAAGGAGATGAGGGAGTTCATGTGCAAGCTACCCTCATCCTATGGGGGCGTTGTTTGGTTGGCTGGAGGACCCGTACTCTGAGCATTTGGATACGGGTTGGTCCTACAGTTCTTTCTAAAATGTCCTGGCTTTTTACATCCGTAACACAGTTTCTGTCCTCCTCCTTCAGTCCGTCCTCTGCCTCTGTTGTTTCTGGGGGTCGTCTCTACTATGTGTATTCTGGCAGCTCTTTTTGCCTGCGCTATGTCATGTTGTGCCCCCTGAGCTATTCTAGCTAAATCTTCTGCCTTCACTGATCTCCAGTCCGGTCTACTTGCTTTTACCTTCTCTGCAATCTCTTTCTTTAGTCCATTCATGAAAGCACTTGCTAATACCCTCTCACTAGTCTTATTCCCGGGGTTGAACCCCATTTCTGACCAGGTTTTCTTTAGTGCATAGAAATAATCCTTAGGATCTTCCTCCTTCCCTTGCACTCTATCTTCTAGTGTAACTTGCTTTTCTGCTTGCCTGTCTTGACATGCTTTTACCAACGCTGCTGCGAATAGGACTCCAGCTGCTGCATCATTAGATTCTGCATCTACGGGTCCGGTCCTATTGGCATACTGTTTTTTTGTCTCATCTATCAACCTATCATAGCGGGCTTCATCTGCCAATTTTCCCTTAATTACCCCCTGCAGATCTATTCTAGTGGCATGGTACGTATCCTGTATGGTGGTGATCATTCTAGCGAAACCCATAGGGGACTGGGATGGGTCTGGCAGCTGGGAGATCAGTGCCAACTGCTCTGAAGGACTCCATGGTCTATACATTAACATTGTACGAGCTTCCTGACCTGGAACCACTGCATCCCCCCCTGCTGCTGCTGCTGCTCCCGGTGCTCCTGGCACAACTACCGTCCTCATTGGGAATAGTCTAGCTGGGTGGGGTCTCGGTCCTCCACATGCCACACAGATGTCTACTGTCAAGGGGTTCTGCTGTCCACATCTGGGGTAAACCCAACATTTGTTTTCCTGGGAATTCTGGTACTGGGGTGGGGGTGACGTCGGGAGCGGACAGGGAGGATAATCTGTCATTCCGTTTTTTGTCAGTCTGTAACGTCCGTCTCCTAATTATTCAATCTTTCCTTCAAAATAAGCGCATGCATTCATCCATACATCTACTGTCCCTAACAGACCCTTATCTTTCAGCCATCCATGATAGGAGTTAAAGAAGGATTTCCATTTCTCTCCATTCATCTCTCCATTCTCATTCATTCCCGCTTTACGCAATATTTTGTCAATTCCAATCAGTGCCTGTTTCCCTTCTCTGCGTACTACTAAGTCTTTGGCTATAATGCCTTCCTTGGCATTTTGGTTCCCATTTTTTTTGGTTCTCCTCACCTAGAAGAGACTCCTCAGTCACTTAGACAATGGTCACTTAGACAATGGGCCACAAAGGTTTCTGAACCATTCCACTACTAGCCTCTCTAGGACTTATACGCCAACCAGAAAAACAGACCAAAAACATCAATCCCGGGACACATCCACAACACAATCATCGGATCCATACTTTCATTCTTAAATTCTCCAAAGGATAGAAGGCAGGACTGATCTGAGGGGATTCTACTGGTTCAAAGGGACCTGAGCCAGACAAAATCTGTGAATTACCTGGGGAGCCGACCGCTCGGGGGTGAGGGAGTCTCTTCTATGCAGTGATATAATTAGGTAGAATATAACAGTTATTCTTACCTCAGCGCTGTATATATCACCAACAGAGAGCTTTGCTCGTCCCACGTCTCGGACCGGTCGAGCACCCCTGGGTAGATTAACTCAAGGTCCCTGTTCGAGGCGCCAGCTGTCGTCACTGCATTCTGAGTCTTCTATCCTTTGGATTACGATATCGGAGAGAGAGTGAGACACAGGACAGGATGTGTGTCAAACAAGCTCTAAACTTTATTACAAAGCATGGGTTTTATATTCACTCTGAAGGCTGTAAACTGTTATGATCTGCTACAGAGACTAAGGAAAGACAGGAGATCTGTCCCTACAACAGAACTAAACTAGATCCCTACGATGTAACGGGGAACCTGATCCTGCGATCAGACCCGCTAAAGTCCTCGGCTAGTCTGTACGAAGACCTATAGATGTGAGGGAGGTATCCCTACAAGAACTAGGGACTGGGATAAGTTGGACACCTCCTAGCAGAAATAGTAGCAGTCAAAGACAAACACACAACAAAAAGCATAGAGGTCAGAAGACCTAGCAAAACTAACAGAGAACGGCAACAGAGCACCAAGCTAGCTCAAGAGTAGTAAATACAATGAAGTCCAGCAAGGCAAGGAGGGCGGAGCCGGATTAAATAGGCAAAAATGGTCATGTGACCAGCAAACTCAAAAAAACCTAACAGGAGAGTTCTAACAGTACCCCCTCTTCTAAGAGGATCCTCCGGATCCCCTAGGCTCAGGCTTACCAGGAAACCTCCTGTGAAACGCTCTGACAAGTCTGGAAGCAGAAACATCATCCGCCCTCACCCATGAGTTATCCTCTGGTCCGAAACCCTTCCAAGCGATGAGATACTGCAAACTCCCTCTATACCGTCTAGAATTTAGGATGCGGGAAATTTCATATTCCCCGTCCTTCACCACCGGAGGAACAGTGGCAGAGGCGTCACCATCCGACACATCAGCTTTTTTCAATAGAGAAACATGAAACACCGGGTTAATCTTCCAGAACGTAGGAACCTCCAACCTAACAGCAGATTGGTTAACTATCTGAAGCACCTTAAAGGGCCCTATGAACTTGGGACCCAATTTTTTAGAAGGAATCCTCAATCGCAGATTCTTAGAGGACAACCAAACCATGTCACCAACAGCAAACAAAACCTCTTGCCGTTTCCTATCAAAGTACCTCTTAGATTTTTTGTTAGCCTCCTGAAGATTACCACACACATCCGTCCAAACTCTCCAAATCACCGGAAAAACTCTCCTCCTCAGGCACAGCCGAAACCAATTTGGAGAATGACCCAAAAGACGGATGTCTCCCAGAGCAACAAAAAAAAGGCGAACACCCAGCAGAAGAGGATGTATGGTTGTTAAGAGCAAATTCAGCAAGTGGCAGAAACTCAGACCACCCCTCTTGATTGTCTGCCACAAAAATATGCAAGAACTGCTCAACATTCTGGTTCTTCCTTTCTGTCTGGCCATTAGACTCAGGATGATATCCGGATGAAAACGACAAATGAACTCCCAACCTGTCACAAAAGGCACACCAAAAACGAGCCACGAACTGAGGTCCCCTATCAGAAACAATGTCAGTAGGAACACCATGTAGTCTGACAATTTCCTTGACAAAGGCCTTAGCGAGTGTCTTAGCGCAGGGCAGTTTGATGAAGGGAACCAAGTGACACATCTTGCTAAAACGGTCCACGACCACCCAGATGACCGTGAAACCTTCAGAGGGGGGAAGGTCAGTAATAAAGTCCATAGCCAGATGTGTCCAAGGTGCACTAGGAACCTCCAGAGGGCAAAGCAACCCCGCAGCAGGAGTATGCGAAGACTTGGATCTTGCACACACAGTACATTGGCGCACCCACTTAATGACTTCCTGCTGCCATCCAGGCCACCAAAAACTGCGACCCGCAAGTCTCTTGGTCTCAGAAATTCCTGGATGACCTGCCAACCGAGACTCATGACACTCAACAAACAAATCTCTCCTAAAGGTCCTAGGCACAAACAACCTCCCATGGGGAGTGTTAGATGGGGCATTCTCCTGAGCTTTAAGAATCTCATCCTCCAAAACGGAGTCCAAAGCAGCAATCACAACACCTTCTTGTAAAATGGTCTCCTCTTCCTCCTCAACACCGACCATGGGAGAAAAGCTGCGAGACAAAGCATCCGCTTTAACATTCTTGGTACCCGGGATGTAAGTAACGGAAAAATTAAACCGCGAGAAAAAAAGTGCCCACCTAGCCTGACGGGCATTCAAGCGCTTGGCAGCATCAAGATAGAACAGATTTTTATGATCAGTGAAAACCTGAATGGGAAATTCAGCACCTTCCAAGAGATGACGCCAGTGTTCAAATGCGAGTTTAATCGCCAGCAATTCCCGATTACCAATATCGTAATTAAGTTCAGTCTCAGAAAATTTCTCTGAAAAAAAGGCACAGGGATGTACTCTATCCTTGTTTTCCTGAGACAACACCGCACCGACCCCCACCGAAGAAGCATCAACCTCAACCAAAAACGGCTTAGTCACATCAGGCTGCATAACGATGGGAGCAGAGGTGAACCTCTCCTTTAGAAACACAAAAGCTTCAATGGCCTCAGAAGTCCACTGAACCGCATTAGCACCTTTCCTGGTGAGATCGGTCAGCGGTTTGACAATAATAGAAATTTTTTTTATGAATTTTCTGTAATAATTGGCGAAACCCAAAAACCTCTGTATCGATTTCAAACCAATAGGCCTAGGCCATTCCTGCACAGCTTGAACTTTAACCGGGTCCATCTCAAAACCTTCACTGGAGATAATGTAGCCCAAAAAACGAATTCTCTGTACAGCGAACTCACATTTCTCCAGCTTAGCAAAAAGCGAATTGTCCATTAATAACTGTAATACCTCACGTACGCTCCGCCAATGAGACTCCAGATCAGGCGAATAAATCAGAATGTCATCCAAATACACAACCACATTTTTGCCGATTAAAGGTCTAAGGATGTCATTAATAAGATTCTGAAAAAATGCTGGAGCATTGGTAAGACCAAAAGGCATCACCAGATTCTCAAAATGACCCACAGGAGTGTTAAAAGCAGTCTTCCATTCATCACCCTCCTTCATGCGCAACAAATTGTATGCCCCCCGGAGATCAATTTTAGAGAACCACTTGGCCCCCACTAACTGGTTAAATAAATCAGGAATCAATGGCAGTGGGTAAGGATTGCGTACATTAATTTTATTAATCTCACGAAAGTCCAGACAAGGACGTAAACCGCCATCTTTTTTTTTTACAAAAAAAAATCCAACAGCCACAGGAGACTTGGAAGGCCTAATGTGACCGGCGGCCAAGCTTGTCTGTATGTATTCCTCCAAAGCCTTTCTCTCAGGAATAGTCAGATTAAATAAACGACTTTTAGGAAGAGTCGCTCCAGGGACAAATTCAATGGTACAATCATAGTCTCTATGGGGAGGCAAAATTTGCGACTCCTCCTCAGAAAAAACTCTCCAAAAATCCTGAATAGGTACAGGTAATTCCCCTTTTTCCACAGCAGCAATGCGCCCGTTACAACACTTGTCATAACACTTAGGGCTCCAGGACTTAATTTCATTGGTAGACCAATCCAATACAGGATTGTGCAATTTTAACCAGGGTAACCCCAATATTACTGGAGAAGGCAAATTATCCAATACCACCAAATCCAAATTCTCTTGATGAATACCATTAATAGTGAGGGGAAATTCACAGACCTTGTGAGTAACACTCTTCAAGGGAGAGCCATCAACAGAAACCACAGAAATAGGGGATGACAAAGTTTTAGGTTCTAATCTAAGTTTTTCCAAGAATCCCCCATCAATCACATTCAGAGTAGAACCACAATCCAAAAATACCCGAAATTCAATTAATTCATCCTGAGCAGCAGTAGTGGCAGATAGGAATACTCCCTTAGAATTTAAACAGGCAATACGGGCATGACTGACCATTTTTTTTTCTTTCTTCATACGAAGCACACAGCTCTTAATAAAATGACCAGAATTTCCGCAATAGAAGCACAAGCCTTCAGAAAGCCTGCGGTCTTTTTCCTGAGAGCGGGGTGCCATTGCCCCAATCTCCATCGGCTCTCCATTGTCAGCACAGACCCTCTCAAGACTCGGAGTTGACATAGCAGAGGATTTGCTCTCATTAATCCTTGCACGCAGTCTCCTGTCCACCCGTATAGCTAATTGCATTGCCTCCTGCAAGTTTCCAGGTGTGGGATAAGCAATCAGTAAATCCTTAACCCTTTCACCTAGCCCTGCAAGAAACAAGCTTTTCAAAGCTGAATCGTTCCACCCCACCTGGGCAGACCACCGACGGAAGTGAGAACAATATTTTTCCACATTACCCGATCCCTGCCTCAAACGTCTTAATTCAGACTCAGCAGATGAGACACGATCAGGATCATCGTACAACAAACCCAAAGCAGAAAAAAAACTATCCACTGATCTAAAGCACGGATCACTAGGTTGGAGAGAGAAGGCCCATCCCTGAGGATCTTTGCGCAAAAGTGACATTATGAACCCTATACGCTGTGATTCATCACCAGAGGATCCGGGTCTCAAACGAAAATACAATAAACAAGCATTTTTAAAAGAAAAAAAATCTTGTTCTTCGCCAAAAAATAAATCAGGCAGACGTACCTTTGGTTCAACAAAATGTGCTCCAGGACAGCTACTCACGTGTTGTTGGAGCTTGACCACCTCCAGAGAGAGTCCCTGCAAGCGTTGAGCCAAATCTTGAACCGAAACCATGATGGAAAACTGGAGGTCTTTCCTTAGAGAAATTTTTTTTTTTTTTTTTTTTCTTTTAGGGCTGGACTTACTGTTATGATCTGCTACAGAGACTAAGGAAAGAGAGGAGATCTGTCCCTACAACAGAACTAAACTAGATCCCTACGATGTAACGGGGAACCTGATCCTGCGATCAGACCCGCTAAAGTCCTCGGCTAGTCTGTACGAAGACCTATAGATGTGAGGGAGGTATCCCTACAAGAACTAGGGACTGGGATAAGTTGGACACCTCCTAGCAGAAATAGTAGCAGTCAAAGACAAACACACAAAAAGCATAGAGGTCAGAAGACCTAGCAAAACAAACAGAGAACGGCAACAGAGCACCAAGCTAGCTCAAGAGTAGTAAATACAATGAAGTCCAGCAAGGCAAGGAGGGCGGAGCCGGATTAAATAGGCAAAAATGGTCATGTGACCAGCAAACTCAAAAAAACCTAACAGGAGAGTTCTAACAGAAACGGATTTACCATATATGGTTTGATTATACAATTTTAGCACACAAAGACTAACTTCTATTCTCGTGCTTGTGTTGAAACATTCAATCGGACACATTGAATTAGACACATTAAATCAGATACATTCTGATGACTGGCAAGGACGCATTATTGATTCAAGAAGGAACATTCACAGCTGATGTTTTTTGACCTAAAGTAACTTTCAGACTTATATAGCATAGATGGGGCCTTTGAACTTAAGGGGCCTCATCTTCTGCTATAACACTGTCAATGTCCACCAGGGGCGGACACAGACTGTAGTGGGCCCCTGTACAAGAAATTTTTGCCCCCCCCTGCCCTTCATAGGGCAACAAAGTTATGTAAACATAACCCCCCCATGTGCATCTCTCACACCCACATGTGCATCTCTCATCCCCCCATGTGCAGCTCTCATCCCCCCCATGAATCTCTCATCCCCCCATGTGCATCTCATCCCCCCATGCATCTTTCACGCATCTTTCATCCCCCCATGTGCAGCTCTCATCCCCCCATGTGCAGCTCTCATCCCCCCCATGTGCAGCTCTCATCCCCTCCCCCGTGCATCTCACCCCCCCGTGCATCTCATCCCCCCGTGCATCTCATCCCGCTCCATGCATCTCATCCCGCCCCGTGCATCTCATCCCGTCCCGTGCATCTCATCCCGCCCCGTGCATCTCATCCCCCCCGTGCATCTCGCATCCCCCCCGTGCATCTCTCATCCCCCCATGTGCATCTTATCCCCCCCGTGCATCTCTCATTCCCCCATGCATCTCTGATTCCCCCCCACTCCTAGTTAATTAATTGTATTTAAAAAAAATAAATAAAACTTGTTATACTTACCCCCATGGATCCCTGCAGAATCCTGGCGCTCATCCACGTCGCTGCCACCAGGTTCACCTGACTTCCAGCGCCGTCACATGACCGGAAGTCAGGGGAATCATGAAGGCGCTGACGCAGCAGCGCTGCACTGCTACACAGAGGAAATCGGCGCTGAGATGTCCCGGCGCTTAACGCTCAGCATGGGGCCGGGGGCCCAGGGCCGGCTCCAGGTTTTTGTGGGCCCCGGGCGAAAGAGTCTCAGTGGGCCCCTTTAACACATACCACGATTCATGATGCACAGATACCGCAGAGAAATATATGTATAGTACAATGCAAAGATTTCACTTCTTACATAGTGATATCTATTGTAAATTCCACAATAGCTCAGAAACCAGCGAATCGCTCCACACAGTATACTGGCCCCCATAAAATGCTCCATACAGGAGACTGGCCCCCATAAAATGCTCCATACAGAATACTGGCCCCCATAAAATGCTCCATACAGGATACTGGTCCCCATATAATACCTTATACAGAATACTGGCCCCCATATAACGCTCCATACAGACTACTGGCCCCCATATAACGCTCCATACAGAATACTGGCCCCCATATAATGCTCCATACAGAATACTGGCCCCCATAAAATGCTCCATACAGAATACTGGCCCCCACAAAATGCTCCATACAGAATACTGGCCCCCATATAACGCTCCATAAGGAATACTGGCCCCCATATAACACTCCATACAGGATTTTGGCCCCCATATAACGCTCCATACGGAATACTGGCCCCCATATAACGCGCCATACGGAATACTGGCCCCCATATAACGCTACATACGGGATACTGGCCCCCATATAACGCTCCATACAGAATACTGGCCGCCATATAACGCTCCATGCAGGATACTGGCCCCGATATAACGCTCCATGCAGGATACTGGCCCCCATATAACGCTCCATGCAGGATACTGGCCCCCATAAAATGCTCCATACAGAAAACTGGCCCCCATAAAATGCTCCATACAGGATACTGGTCCCCATATAACGCCCCATACAGAATACTGGCTCCCATATAACGCTCCATACAGGATACTGGCCCCCATATAACGCTCCATTCAGAATACTGGCCCCCATATAATGCTCCATACAGAATACTGGCCCCCATAATATGCTCCATACAGAATACTGGCCCCCATAAAATGCTCCATACAGAATACTGGCCCCCATATAATGCTCCATATGGAATACTGGCCCCCATATAACACTCCATACAGGATACTGGCCCCCATATAATGCTCCATACGGAATACTGGCCCCCATATAACGCTCCATACGGAATACTGGCCCCCATATAACGCTCCATACGGAATACTGACCCTCATATAACGCTCCATACAGAATACTGGCCCCCATATAACGCTCCATGCAGGATACTGGCCCCCATATAACGCTCCATGCAGGATACTGACCCCCATATAACGCTCCATACAGAATACTGGCCCCCATATAACGCTCCATAAGCAATACTGGCCCCCATATAACACTCCATACAGGATTTTGGCCCCCATATAACGCTCCATACGGAATACTGGCCCCCATATAACGCGCCATACGGAATACTGGCCCCCATATAACGCTCCATACGGGATACTGGCCCCCATATAACGCTCCATACAGAATACTGGCCGCCATATAACGCTCCATGCAGGATACTGGCCCCAATATAAGGCTCCATGCAGGATACTGGCCCCCATATAACGCTCCATGCAGGATACTGGCCCCCATAAAATGCTCCATACAGAATACTGGCCCCCATAAAATGCTCCATACAGGATACTGGTCCCCATATAACGCTCCATACAGAATACTGGGTCCCATATAACGCTCCATACAGGATACTGGCCCCCATATAATTCTCCATACAGAATACTGGCCCCCATATAATGCTCCATACAGAATACTGGCCCCCATAATATGCTCCATACAGAATACTGGCCCCCATAAAATGCTCCATACAGAATACTGGCCCCCATATAACGCTCCATATGGAATACTGGCCCCCATATAACACTCCATACAGGATACTGGCCCCCATATAATGCTCCATACGGAATACTGGCCCCCATATAACGCTCCATACAGAATACTGGCCCCCATATAACGCTCCATGCAGGATACTGGCCCCCATATAACGCTCCATGCAGGATACTGACCCCCATATAACGCTCCATACAGAATACTGGCCCCCATATAACGCTCCATGCAGGCTGTTCCCCACACATAATGCCCCACGCAGGCTGTTCCCCCCACATAATGCCCCACGCAGGCTGATCCCCCCACATAATGCCCCATGCAGGCTGTTCCCCCCCATATAGGATGTCACCCCCCTTTTAATGCCCCATGCAGGATGACACCCCCCCTTCCTTATAATGCCACATTCAGGATGTCACCCCCCCTCCCTTATAATGCCCCATGCAGGATGTCACACACACCCCCCTCCCTTATAATGCCCCTTGCAGAATGTCACACCCCCCTTATAATGCCCCATGCAGGATGTCACACTCCCCCTCCCTTATAATGCCCCATGCAGGATGTCACTCCCCCCCCGTTATTATGCCCCATGCAGGATGTCACCCCCCCTTATAATGCCCCATGCAGGATTTCACACACCCCCACCTCACCTCCCCTCCCTTATACTGCCACAGGCCTCCATACAATAAAAAAAGAAATCCAATACTCACCTCACGTCTCACCTGCTGCCGCTGCTCCGGACTCATCAGCGTCGCCGGCCTCATCCCGCTCTGCGCTGTGACTGCTCAGGAGAGAGTGCGGTGTAAAGACGTCACCGCGCCCTCTGACCTGAGACGTCACAGTGCAGCAGCCGCGGCGGATGCAGGAGCTGCTGCGGAGGCACGGGGAAGGGTAAGTATTGTGCCGGGTTGCAGGGCCCTGAGCAAGCGGGGGGGGGGGAGTGGGCGCTGACACCGCTCTCCTCCGCTCACGGGTCCCATAGCACGCGGGGTGCCCGGTGGTGAGGGCCCCCGCCTGCTCAGGGCCCCGGCATTTGCCCGGGTGCTGACGCCGGCCCTACGGGGGCCCCATGAGGAGACGCACAAGAGGGGGGACCCAACGGGGCTCCGAGGGGGCCCCGACCGGCCGGGCCCCATACTGGAGTCAGGACAGTCATGCCCTGATGGCGGCCCTGCTGGAGGCTGGAGGGGCCCCCTCTCCCTCGGGGCCCCCATTCAATGAACAGGCTGCACGGGCGGTAGGTCCGCCCCTGATGTCCACCCCTGCACAAAGCAGTGTGACTAATGTAAAAGACTGGAGCAATACTAATAAAGGGTAAATGATAACAGAACTGTTAGTTTGTGGATACTAGTCACACCGACCTCCAGAATAAAAATCCTAATGTTGTCCAGCTGCTTTTTAGAGGGTACTTCATTGGATCACTTTCTGATTTGAGAATTGTAATTGCTATTAAGAATTTGTTTAGCCGGATTTCATCCCCAAGCTATGCATGTGCATCATTCACAGAAAAGTCCAGCAATACTTTGCATTTCTCAGGAACAGACTGACTATGTAGTGTTTGAATATATATGCAAAGTGCTTTAGTCGGGGGCAATCTCTCCTCAAGCTTGTTGTCACTTAGTTGCAAACAAGTAGAAGATGATGAGTTTACCACTTTGTTGTAAAATCAAATCCTGGAACCACATCAGTGGGTGCTGAATCCTGCTGGTGATCAGCAAACTATGAAATATTTTTTTTTTAAGCAAAACTATTAGTAATATCATTAAAAATGTATTAGTAATTCATTAAACAGCATTCTACATGAATAGAGAACTGAGATCACCTTGAGCTCTATTACCTGTCCAGTGATGCTTTCTCCTGCCTGACAGCTTATGTGCTCTAGCTGCGTTTTAAGATCGTTCTTTAAGCATGCCTAAATAATAAGGTGCTAGTTGCACCCTTGGTATGGCTGGGTAGTTCGGTGCACTTTTCCCACCTACTTGTTTTTCATTTACTCTCCTCTGGCTCCTGTAAAACCAGTAATGTCAATCAAGGAAGAGGAGATTGTAAACAGCCCACATAAAGCATGTTTGTTTTTTGTTTTTTTACACAAGCTTTTAGTTCAAAGTAGCCTAACAAAGGCATATTGTTGGTTTTTGGCAAAGTAGTAATTTGGTAAAGTAGCTGACGGTGCCCTTTTAAAGGGAATGTGTCCACCCCCCTGGGCGATATCAGACCTCTCCTATGGACATACAGGTGATAAAAAAGTAAATCTATACTTACCTGTATGGCCATAGTAGGGGTCTGATTGCAGAGAAATCTGGTTTTATAAAGTCTGCTTTCCAGAGGCTTGGCGTCCGCGCGACGCCAAGCAAACCCCTCCAATCTGCTTACTATTCCCCTAAATCGCCGCCTCTGTGCTAAATTACCATATCCCCTCCCCTGCACGGCACAGGGTCCTGTGACTGCCCTGTGACAGGCCCTGCTCTGCCTACCCTGTATGGCCATAGTAGAGGTCTGATATAGAGATTCCCTTCAACCTCCACCCACAGCGGGCCAATGGTTGAACAGCTGTGTAACAAAGTCATGGGTTTTTAGCCCAAAAGGGAAGACTTTCAGATTGTTGTAACTTATTCTTAGCATAGTGCCCCAAGGCCTGATCATAATGGTTTGCTTAATGAAGTGACTGATTTAGAATCAGAGTAACTATCCAAGATGCTTCATTAAGAGAGTACACTGAAGGAAATGTGCACATGATGTCTTAAAATCGTGATCTTCTAGAAGGACAGGTAAGGGTCTCACTAAATGCTGATATGGCGGCCTGCTGTGCACTGGTGCCACAGAACCCAGAAGGGTGCATGGATGTAGTTCTCCACAAGAGGCCCTCACACATTCACACACCTCCACCCTACCACCTCAGACCAGCAGAGGGAGCCCGTTAGGGATATATAAAGGGAGGGTGGAGCCAGGCAGCTCAGTCAGAAGTTAGTTAGTCTCTCAGACACAGAGAGGGACAGAGCTCAGAGTTGAGCAGAGAGCGTGCTGACGCTCAGAGAGCAGCAAGCTGGCTGCTGTGCTTAGGCGAGCCAAGGCCTACAACACGCGTGAAGGCCTAGTGAGGGCCCTGAGTGTGGCCGAAGGCGAGAGGAGACGGAAGAAGTAGCGAGGGGGTAGAGGAGCATACCAGACTCACCCTGATATATATACCGGACACCGGGTCCGCGCCTACGGGGACCCTTTATACCAGTAGGGACCACCGGAACCCCTGGAGGACTACAGGTCCCAGGTTCACCAAATGCTGATTGCAGTACTAGGGCTAGGAGTCACGGAGGCCCCAGCGACCAGGGAGAGTGATCTCCAAGAAAAGTCCCTACCACCAAGTCAGCAGGTGCAAAGAGAGACAGTAACCAAGCTAGGCCTAGCTCCAGGCAGGTCAGAAGCTTAGCGAGTAAAGCCACGGATCAGGATGCCCTATACCCGCTCACTGGGGAGAGTCCAAAAGTGCGCCCTTCGTCCGGAGTACCCTGAACCGTGCCTGCACCATCACCAATAAAGGTACTGAAGCTTAGCCCCGTGTGAGTGTGCGTCTTTCCTCCGGGACCGTCCTGCCGTCTCTCCCCCGCATCCACCATCTATCCCTACACTGCCCTGGGGCTAGCTCTACCTGTGGAGAGCCATACTATCCCTGATGCCGTAACACCAGCTCCAGAGGACTGCTCCGCAGCGGCGGCACCCTTTTGCCGCATTCCACAGGTGGCATCACGAACTTTCCAAATCCCCTATATATAATTTCCCCTTTATACTGACCGCCCTGGGTCACAGACCGGGCCAGCCACCATGATATCCCCCACCGGCATACGCAGAGGCCCGGCTGCCGAGTACCGCACGGCCCAGGGGGCGCTTTAGCCTTGGCGTCACGAACAGAATTCTGTGCCCGTTGCCACCGGATACTGTGCACCTTAAAAGACTGTAATACTCACTGTGGTGAAGGTTTCCCGCCATTCCCGAGATTTCTCGCCATTATCCGCCATCTTCCTGTCGCCGTGCGGGAAGAAGAGGGGCGTAACAGCGGGAATCGGAGAAGCGTAAACGCTGGAAGCGCGCAAAGCCCTGGACACGCCCCGCCCCTGACGTCGAATCAGAAAGTGTCAGGTACTGGAAGGAGCCCAGAGGACGCTCTGACGTCAGACGCGAGCGACGCAAGGTCCTGGAAGAAGACCGTCGCCCGCGGAGCTGCGGCCTACCTGATAAGCAGTGAAGAAGGTAGGCTCCAGTTCACTAGGGGGGCGCAACCATGGCCGACGACCAGCGAGCCACCGGAGCACCGGTTAACGCTCCTGATGCCCAACCCGCGCCCGGCGCTGCACAGGCCGAAGCGGTCGCTCCACCAGCAGGGGTCGTGACCCCATTGATACCCATGGCCCTGCCGTATATCCCTGGAGCGAAGTGGCTTCCCCAGTATAATGGCAAACCAGACACCCTGTCTGGATTCAAGAGAAAAATATGTGGTGTGCTAGACATGTATTCTATGACCGGTAAACAGAGAGCTGCTGTTGTGCTGGGACAATTGACTGGTGCTGCAGAGTGGGAAGTTGAAACCTGGCCAGCCGCAGACCAGGAATCAGTATCCATCATCTTTAAGAGACTGCAAACTGTGTTTGAAAACTGCACTGAGATGGATCTCCGGATGAGGTTCTACCACTGTGTCCAGAAACCTGAGGACAGTATCCGGGACTACGCCTGGCGCGTACAGGAAGCCCTGCGGGCCCTGAAACAGGTTAGTCCAGCCAGCATGCAAAATGAAAATAAAATGCTGACAGATCAAGGCCCTGCCTTTGAAGCCGAGCTGTTCAAAGAGTTTTGCCATTTGTACGGGTGTAAGAAGATCCGGACTACACCGTACCACCCCCAAACCAATGGGTTATGTGAAAAGATGAATAACATAGTCATCGACCTGTTGAAGACCTTACCTCTCGAAGAAAGAAACCAATGGCCGGACAAACTACCTGACCTGGTAGATCTGTACAATCACATACCTGTGAGTTCCACCAATTGTACTCCAGCGTACCTCATGAGAGCAAGACCTGGAAAGTTGCCCATGGACCTGGAGCTTGGAGTGGTCGAGCCAGAAGCAGATATGTCCACTGAAGACTGGGATGCGACTTGACAGG
Organism: Phyllobates terribilis; assembly: GCF_046119375.1. Lineage (NCBI taxonomy): Eukaryota > Metazoa > Chordata > Amphibia > Anura > Dendrobatidae > Phyllobates > Phyllobates terribilis. Next base: position 147,608,852 of record NW_027362762.1, read on the forward strand.
AACAGTACAAGAGAGTACAAGCCTGTGTCGAAGACAGTCTAAACGAAAGAGAAGAAGCCACAAGCTTGATGACCAGTGGGAAAGGGAACCTTACACTGTGTTGAATTCCAAATTCGACGATAGGAAAATCTGCCTAATTAGCAAAGACGGAGGAAGAACAACTGCAACAGTATCAAGAGACCATCTGAAGTTCTGCCCAAGTCCGCTAAAGCCCCAGGAGGAAGTGCCTCTCACCGTACCGGAGGAGCCTAAAGAAGAAGTACTCCATACTGACTTAGGAGATTTCCCGGCAGATTGGCCTCAACTGGATGGAGCGGTAATAATACCTGTGCTACACTTCTACCAACAGCCAGAAGACTCTCCACTGCAAGTAAGACCTGTAAGTGCATCGGAAGAGCCTGCTCAGGAAGAATCCCCGGAAGAAGGATCACCGGTAGAAGCAGAGCCAGTAGGCCCAGTAACCAGTGTACTTGCCTGTCCCGTAGAGAGGTTAAGGCAGTCTTGCAGTCCACCGACACATAGAGCGGAAAATAGCGCAAGCATCCCCACTACTTGCATTCCAGTACTACGTATGTCATCGCGTAGCACAAAAGGCCAGACCCCTGTCAGGTATAAGGAGTAAGTTAAAAATACCTGCAGTATAAATAGTTACCCAGTAGGGTATTGCATAATGTTTATTGTATAAACTGAAATATATGTGTTTATTTAGTTACCTGTAAGGGTATATACAGTTATATGAAAAAGTTTGGGCACCCCTATTAATCTTAAGCTTAATGTGACATTGTCCCTTCCCACATCTCCAACATCTGTCTGAGATCACTGGGTACCATCTATGAAGGACTGCTGGTACCCGGTACCATCTAGAGATAATTTTGAAGGAGGTTTCCTGAGCTTTGGACCCTATTGAGGTTTTATGTGTTAGGAAGAAGGATGAAGGTATTTTTGACCATTCCTCTTTAAAAAACAATTCCAGTTCAGTTAAGTTTGATGGTCGCCGAGCATGGACAGCCCTCTTCAAATGATCCCACAGATGTTCAATGATATTCAGGTCTGGGGACTGGGATGGCCATTCCAGAACATTGTAATTGTTCCTCTGCATGAATGCCTGAGTAGATTTGGAGCGGTGTTTTGGATCATTGTCTTACTGAAAGATCCATCCCCTGCGTAACTTCAACTTTATCACTGATTTTTGAACATTATTGTCAAGAATCTGCTGATACTGAGTGGAATCCATGAGTCCCTCAACTTTAACAAGATTCCCGATGCCGGCATTGGCCACACAGCCCCAAAGCATGATGGAACCTCCACCAAATTTTACTGTGGGTAGCAAGTGTTTTTCTTGGAATGCTGTGTTTTTTTTGCCGCCATGCATAACGCCTTTTTGTATGACCAAACAACTCAATCTTGGTTTCATCAGTCCACAGGACCTTCTTCGAAAAAGAAATTGGCTTCTCCAAATGTGCTTTTGCATACCTCAGCCGACTCTGTTTGTGGCGTGCTTGCAGAAACGGCTGCTTTCGCATCACTCTCCCATACAGCTTCTCCTTGTGCAAAGTGCGTTGTATAGTTGACCGATGCACAGTGACACCATCTGCAGCAAGTTGATGCTGCAGCTCTCTGGAGGTGGTCTGAGGATTGTCATTGACTGATCTCACCATTCATCTTCTCTGCCTTTCTGATGTTTTTCTTGGCCTGCCACTTCTGGCCTTAACAAGAACTGTCCCTGTGTTCTTCCATTTCCTTACTATGTTCCTCACAGTGGAAACTGACGGGTTAAATCTCTGAGACAGCTTTTTGTATCCTTCCCCTGAACAACTATGTTGAATAATCTTTGTTTTCAGATCATTTGACAGTTGTTTTGAGGAGCCCATGATGCCACTCTAAAGAGGAGATTCAAACAGGAGAACAACTTGCAAGTGGCCACTTTAAGTAGCTTTTCTCATGATTGCATACACCTGGCTCTGAAGTTCAAAGCTCAATGAGGTTACAAAACCAAAAAAAGTGCTTTAGTAAGTCAGTAAAAAGTAGGTAGGAGTATTTAAAACAAGAAAATAAGGGTGCCCATACTTATGCACCTGTCAAATTTTGTTTGAATGCAGATTGCACATTTTCTGTTAGTACAATAAACCTCATTTCAAGGCAGAAACATTACTGTGTCCAACAGTTATTACATATATCAAACTGAAATAGCTGTTGCAAAAACACCAATTTTAAGAAAACATTAAGCTTAAGATTAATAGGGGTGCCCAAACTTTTTCATATAACTGTATAAAGGACTCGTAGGCTGAGGACTGTGAGCAGCCCAAGAACTGTTCATGTACATAGTTGCACTCCCTGGAGTGCTCCTTAAGTGACCACTGAACAAAAACCCGTTTGGCGTGGCCGAAGACGTGGTCCAGCACCTAGATCACCTATGCCCTGCAGCCACACCCAGGGCCTACGTTGAGGGTTTTCGGACGGGTCCCTCATGCTGCTCATCTTCACCAGTGAGATGGACACCAGTTAATGGATCTCACTGAGACTTTAAGAGGAGTGTTTTATATAAGAAAATGTATTAATGTTATTATTGTATTATAATGTTACCTGTAACGTTCAAGAAAAGTGCCTCCCATAAAGGGAAGAAATGTTACTGTTTAACCTGTTTTGAGAAAAATGCTTCAGTCCAGGAGTACCGAGTTTTACTAGGGGGGGATGTGGCACCCTGCTGTGCACTGGTGCCACAGAACCCAGAAGGGTGCATGGATGGACTTCTCCACAAGAGGCCCTCTTGTGCCGGGTGCCAGGGCCCTGAGCAAGAGGGGGGGGGAGCGGGCGCTGACACCGGTCTCCTCCACTCACGGGTCCCAAAGCACGCGGGATGCCCGGTGGTGAGGGCCCCCGCCTGCTCAGGGCCCCGGCATTTGCCCGGGTGCTGACGCCGGCCCCACGGGGGCCCCATGAGGAGACTCACAAGAGGGGGGCCCCAACGGAGCTCCGAGGGGGCCCCGACCGGCCGGGCCCCATACTGGAGTCAGGACAGTCATGCCCTGATGGCGGCCCTGCTGGAGGCTGGAGGGGCCCCCTCTCCCTCGGGGCCCCCATTCAATGAACAGGCTGCACGGGCGGTAGGTCCGCCCCTGATGTCCACCCCTGCACAAAGCAGTGTGACTAATGTAAAAGACTGGAACGATACTAATAAAGGGTAAATGATAACAGAACTGTTAGTTTGTGGATACTAGTCACACCGACCTCCAGAATAAAAATCCTAATGTTGTCCAGCTGCTTTTTAGAGGTACTTCAATGGATCACTTTCTGATTTGAGAATTGTAATTGCTATTAAGAATTTGTTTAGCCGGATTTCATCCCCAAGCTATGCATGTGCATCATTCACAGAAAAGTCCAGCAATACTTTGCATTTCTCAGGAACAGACTGACTATGTAGTGTTTGAATATATGCAAAGTGCTTTAGTCGGGGGCAATCTCTCCTCAAGCCTCTTGTCACTTAGTTGCAAACAAGTAGAAGATGATGAGTTTACCACTTTGTTGTAAAATCAAATCCTGGAACCACATCAGTGGGTGCTGAATCCTGCTGGTGATCAGCAAACTATGAAATATATATTTTTTTTAAGCAAAACTATTAGTAATATCATTAAAAATGTATTAGTAATTCATTAAACAGCATTCTACATGAATAGAGAACTGAGATCACCTTGAGCTCTATTACCTGTCCGGTGATGCTTTCTCCTGCCTGACAGCTTATGTGCCGTGGTGTTGGGACGAGGCTCTAGCTGCGTTTTAAGATCGTTCTTTAAGCATGCCTAAATAATAAGGTGCTAGTTGCACCCTTGGTATGGCTGGGTAGTTCGGTGCACTTTTCCCACCTACTTGTTTTTCATTTACTCTCCTCTGGCTCCTGTAAAACCAGTAATGTCAATCAAGGAAGAGGAGATTGTAAACAGCCCACATAAAGCATGTTTGTTGTTTGTTTTTTTACACAAGCTTTTAGTTCAAAGTAGCCTAACAAAGGCATATTGTTGGTTTTTGGCAAAGTAGTAATTTGGTAAAGTAGCTGACGGTGCCCTTTTAAAGGGAATGTGTCCACCCCCCTGGGCGATATCAGACCTCTCCTATGGACATACAGGTGATAGAAAAGTAAATCTATACTTACCTGTATGGCCATAGTAGGGGTCTGATTGCAGAGAAATCTGGTTTTATAAAGTCTGCTTTCCAGAGGCTTGGCGTCCGTGCGACGCCAAGCAAACCCCTCCAATCTGCTTACTATTCCCCTAAATCGCCGCCTCTGTGCTAAATTACCATATCCCCTCCCCTGCACGGCACAGGGTCCTGTGACTGCCCTGTGACAGGCCCTGCTCTGCCTACCCTGTATGGCCATAGTAGAGGTCTGATATAGAGATTCCCTTCAACCTCCACCCACAGCGGGCCAATGGTTGAACAGTTGTGTAACAAAGTCATGGGTTTTTAGCCCAAAAGGGAAGACTTTCAGATTGTTGTAACTTATTCTTAGCATAGTGCCCAAAGGCCTGATCATAATGGTTTGCTTAATGAAGTGACTGATTTGGAATCAGAGTAACTATCCAAGATGCTTCTAAGAGAGTACACTGACTAAATGTTGATATGGCGGCCTGCTGTGCACTGGTGCCACAGAACCCAGAAGGGTGCATGGATGTAGTTCTCCACAAGAGGCCCTCACACATTCACACACCTCCACCCTACCACCTCAGACCAGCAGAGGGAGCCCGTTAGGGATATATAAAGGGAGGGTGGAGCCAGGCAGCTCAGTCAGAAGTTAGTTAGTTTCTCAGACACAGAGAGGGACAGAGCTCAGAGTTGAGCAGAGAGCGTGCTGACACTCAGAGAGCAGCAAGCTGGCTGCTGTGCTTAGGCGAGCCAAGGCCTACAGCACGTGTGAAGGCCTAGTGAGGGCCCTGAGTGTGGCCGAAGGCGAGAGGAGAAGGAAGAAGTAGCGAGGGGGTAGAGGAGCATACCAGGCTCACCCTGATATATATACTGGACACCGGGTCCGCGCCTACGGGGACCCTTTATACCAGTAGGGACCACCGGAACCCCTGGAGGACTACAGGTCCCAGGTTCACCAAATGCTGATTGCAGTACTAGGGCTAGGAGTCACGGAGGCCCCAGCGACCAGGGAGAGTGATCTCCAAGAAAAGTCCCTACCACCAAGTCAACAGGTGCAAAGAGAGACAGTATCCAAGCTAGGCCTAGCTCCAGGCAGGTCAGAAGCTTAGCGAGTAAAGCCACGGATCAGGAGGCCCTATACCCGCTCACTGGGGAGAGTCCAAAAGTGCGCCCTTCGTCCGGAGTACCCTGAACCGTGCCTGCACCATCACCAATAAAGGTACTGAAGCTTAGCCCCGTGTGAGTGTGCGTCTTTCCTCTGGGACCGTCCTGCCGTCTCTCGCCCGCATCCACCATCTATCCCTACACTGCCCTGGGGCTAGCTCTACCTGTGGAGAGCCATACTATCCCTGCTGCCGTAACACCAGCTCCAGAGGACTGCTCCGCAGCGGCGGCACCCTTTTGCCGCATTCCACAGGTGGCGTCACGAACTTTCCAAATCCCCAATATATAATTTCCCCTTTATACTGACCGCCCTGGGTCACGGACCGGGCCAGCCACCGTGATATCCCCCACCGGCATACGCAGAGGCCCGGCTGCTAAGTACCCCACGGCCCAGGGGGCGCGTTAGCCTTGGCGTCACGAACAGAATTCTGTGCCCGTTGCCACCGAGTACTGTGCGCCTTAAAAGACTGTAATACTCACTGTGGTGAAGGTTTCCCGCCATTTCCGAGATTTCTCGCCATTGTCCGCCATCTTTCTGTCGCCGTGCGGGAAGAAGAGGGGCGTAACCGTGGGAATCGGAGAGGCGTAAACGCTGGAAGCGCGCAAAGCCCAGGACACGCCCCGCCCCTGACGTCGAATCAGAAAGTGTCAGGTCCTGGAAGGAGCCCAGAGGACGCTCTGACGTCAGACGCGAGCGACGCAAGGTCCTGGAAGAAGACCGTCGCCCGCGGAGCTGCGGCCTACCTGATAAGCAGTGAAGAAGGAAGGCTCCAGTTCACTAGGGGGGCGCAACCATGGCCGACGACCAGCGAGCCACCGGAGCACCGGCTAACGCTCCTGATGCCCAACCCGTGCCCGGCGCTGCACAGGCCGGAGCGGTCGCTCCACCAGCAGGGGTCGTGACCCCATTGATACCCATGGCCCTGCCGTATATCCCTGGAGCGAAGTGGCTTCCCCAGTATAATGGCAAACCAGACACCCTGTCTGGATTCAAGAGAAAAATATGTGGTGTGCTAGACATGTATTCTATGACCGGTAAACAGAGAGCTGCTGTTGTGCTGGGACAATTGACTGGTGCTGCAGAGTGGGAAGTTGAAACCTGGCCAGCCGCAGACCAGGAATCAGTATCCATCATCTTTAAGAGACTGCAAACTGTGTTTGAAAACTGCACTGAGACGGATCTCCGGATGAGGTTCTACCACTGTGTCCAGAAACCTGAGGACAGTATCCGGGACTACGCCTGGCGCGTACAGGAAGCCCTGCGGGCCCTGAAACAGGTTAGTCCAGCCAGCATGCAAAATGAAAATAAAATGCTGACGGATCAAGGCCCTGCCTTTGAAACCGAGCTGTTCAAAGAGTTTTGCCATTTGTACGGGTGTAAGAAGATCCGGACTACACCGTACCACCCCCAAACCAATGGGTTATGTGAAAAGATGAATAACATAGTCATCGACCTGTTGAAGACCTTACCTCTCGAAGAAAGAAACCAATGGCCGGACAAACTACCTGACCTGGTAGATCTGTACAATCACATACCTGTGAGTTCCACCAATTGTACTCCAGCGTACCTCATGAGAGCAAGACCTGGAAAGTTGCCCATGGACCTGGAGCTTGGAGTGGTCGAGCCAGAAGCAGATATGTCCACTGAAGACTGGGATGCGACTTGACAGGAACAGTACAAGAGAGTACAAGCCTGTGTCGAAGACAGTCTAAGTAGGGTGAGAGATAAGCAGGAAGCACAGAACAACAAGAGTGCACCAGCTGAATCCTTGACACCTGGAGAAGTTGTGCTGAAACGAAAGAGAAGAAGCCACAAGCTTGACGACCAGTGGGAAAGGGAACCTTACACTGTGTTGAATTCCAGATTCGACGATAGGAAAATCTGCCTAATTAGCAAAGACGGAGGAAGAACAACTGCAACAGTATCAAGAGACCATCTGAAGTTGTGCCCAAGTCCGCTAAAGCCCCAGGAGGAAGTGCCTCTCACCGTACCGGAGGAGCCTAAAGAAGAAGTACTCCATACTGACTTAGGAGATTTCCCGGCAGATTGGCCTCAACTGGATGGAGCGGTAATAATACCTGTGCTACACTTCTACCAACAGCCAGAAGACTCTCCACTGCAAGTAAGACCTGTAAGTGCCCCGGAAGAGCCTGCTCAGGAAGAATCCCCGGAAGAAGGATCACCGGTAGAAGCAGAGCCAGTAGGCCCAGTAACCAGTGTACTTGCCTGTCCCGTAGAGAGGTTAAGGCAGTCTTGCAGTCCATCAACACATAGAGCGGAAAATAGCGCAAGCATCCACACTACATGCATGCCAGTACTACGTAGGTGTAACGGGTCTGGGAGGCGGAACCTCTGAGCTACTATACAAGGGGGCGGTCCTTGTAAGGGAGCGGGTGGCGACCAGGGAAGACGGGCAGGCAGTCACAGCAGGTGACCGGGACAGTCTCAGGGTGAACGGGCAGGAGGTCACGGCAAGTGACCGGGGCAGTCTCTGGAAGAACAGGCTGGAGGTCACGGCAAGTGACCGGGGCAGTCTCTGGATGAACGGGCTGGAGGTCACGGCAAGTGACCGGGGCAGTCTCTGGATGAACGGGCTGGAGGTCACGGCAAGTGACCGGGGCAGTCTCTGGGTAAAGGGTAGGTACGACCTGTGATGGCTGAACCTCCAGGTAGGCTAGCAGGCAGATGGAAGATGTGTGCTCCCAGGTGAGCAAGCGAGAGTCTCTGGATGAACGGGTGGTCACAGCATGTGACGGCGGATCCTCCAGGTAGGCAAACAGGCAGGTAGCGGAGGAGCGCTTCCAGGTGAGCGGGCAGGAGTCTCTGGAATAGCAGGTGGTCACAGCACGTGACGGCGGAGCCTCCAGGTAGGCAAGCAGGCAGGTAGCGGAGGAGCGCTCCCAGGTGAGCGGGCAAGAGTCTCTGGAATAGCAGATGGTCACAGCACGTGACGGCGGAGCCTCCAGGTAGGCTAGCAGGCAGGTAGCAGATGTGCGCTCCCAGGTGAGCGGCCAAGCTGGTCCATAGACAGACTGACAGGAGTAGGAAGGCAGACCGTCGGACCTCAGGCTAGCAAGCAGGTAGCAGGAATATCAGGCAGGAAACAGACAGCAAACTGGCAGGACTCTGGCAGGAATCAGGCAGGTAACAGACAGCAAACTGGCAGGACTCTGGCAGGAATCAGGCAGGTAACTGACAGGTAACTGGCAACGGGACCTGAGGGCTGAAGCAGAGTAGTGAACAGTGCAACAACATTGCTCGGGCACCTCCATTTTGGAGGAGGTGCCTTATATATGGTGAAGTCCTCCGGCCATTGGCCGGGGACTCCTTAGGACGGCGCGCGCGGCCCCTTTAAGAGGGAGCGCGCGCGCGCCCTAAGCACAGTGGCCGGGAAGGAGCGCGCGCTGCCAGCAGAGCGGGAGGAGGACGCCGGGCTCGGAGCAGAGAGGTGAGGGGAACAGCGTCCCTGCCTAGCAGAGGGCAGGGACGCCGACGCTACAGTACCCCCCCCTTTAGGCCCCCCCTTTTTTAGGCCAGACAGAAATTTAGCTAGGATGAGAGGGGCATGGATGTTCTCCCGGGGCTCCCATGTTCTCTCCTCAGGACCAAACCCCTTCCAATCTACTAGAAAAAAGGTCTTCCCTCTTACCCTTTTGGTGGCCAGAATGTTCTCTACCTCAAATTCGTTTTCAGCGGAAACCGGAGCAGGAGGCGTGCCTGTAGACTTGGAAAAAGAGTTAAGTACCACGGGTTTGAGGAGAGATACATGGAAGGAGTTAGGGATCCGCAAATTGACCGGGAGTTTCAATTTATAGGCCACCGGGTTGATCTGACTGATGACCTCCAGAGGACCGATGAACCGAGGCCCTAACTTATAGGAAGGAATCTTGAGCCGGACATACTTGGACGAGAGCCAGACCTTATCCCCAGGACGGAATTGAGTAGGATCCAGACGTTTTTTGTCAGCATGTCTTTTCATACGTTCGGATGACAGAAGGAGTGCGGACCGGGTACTCTCCCATATGGAGGAAAATTTGTTAACAAGAGATTCCGCAGCCGGATTGTCCACCGAGGTGGAGATGGGAAACGGGATCCGAGGATGCTGACCGAAGACTACAAAAAACGGGGATTTGGAGGAAGATTCGCTCTCGTGATTGTTGTACGAGAATTCGGCCCATGGCAGGAGATCCACCCAGTCAGAATGGTGGGCATTAACGAAGTTCCGGAGGTAACTGGTCAGGATCTGATTGATCCGCTCCACTTGACCATTAGACTGTGGGTGGTAAGCGGAGGAGAAGTCCAGGGTGACGTCTAGCAATTTACAAGTGGCTCTCCAGAAACGAGAAGTGAACTGTACCCCACGATCCGACACGATGTGACGGGGCAGGCCATGAAGACGGAAGATGTGGCGGATAAAGTCTTTAGCCAGCTCGGGTGCAGACGGGAGGCCTGGCAGGGGAATGAAGTGAGCCATCTTGGAAAAGCGGTCAGCGACCACCCAAATGACCGTACAATCGGCAGAGACGGGAAGATCAGTTATGAAGTCCATCGCTATATGCTGCCAGGGGGCAGCAGGTACTGGCAGAGGAAGGAGGCGACCGGCTGGCAGGTGTCTCGGAACTTTGTTGCGGGCGCAGGACACACAGGCAGAAACAAAGTCTATTACATCCTTGTGCAGGTTAGGCCACCAGTAGTGCCGGGTAATAAGCTGGAGGGTCTTTTTCTGACCGGCGTGGCCAGCTAGTTTAGACGAATGACCCCAGTGTAGGATCTTCTCCCGATCAGGTACCGATACGAACGTCTTACCGGGAGGGAGACGATTTAGACTCACGGGAGCCACCTGCATTACTCTGGCGGGATCGATGATATGTTTAGGTTCTTCCTCGAGGTCAGATACCAGAAAGGATCGGGACAAGGCGTCCGCTTTGATGTTCTTGTCAGCCGGGCGAAAATGTAGAACAAAATCAAAGCGAGCAAAAAACAAGGACCACCGGGCTTGGCGCGGGTTAAGTCTCTGGGCATGCTGGAGATAAGCCAAGTTCTTGTGGTCAGTGTAAATTATTACCGGATGAAGAGCCCCCTCGAGCAGGTAACGCCACTCCTCCAATGCCAGCTTGATGGCCAATAACTCTCGGTCTCCTATGGAATAATTGCGCTCAGAAGAGGAGAAGAGTTTGGAGAAGAAGCCGCAAGTTACCATCCTCCCGGAAGATGATTTTTGAGTAAGTACAGCTCCGGCTCCAGAGGAGGAGGCGTCAACCTCCAGGAAGAACTGCTTGTTGCCATCCGGACGATGCAGCACCGGGGCGGAAGAGAAGGCCTGTTTTAAGGAAAGAAAGGCCTCCTCTGCTTCGGACGGCCACTCCTTGGGATTAGTACCCTTACGGGTGAGCGCGGAAATTGGGGCAGTCCGGGAAGAGAAGTGTGGTATGAAGAGGCGGTAGTAGTTGGCGAAGCCCAGGAACCGCTGAATGGCCTTCAACCCCTCCGGTCGGGGCCATTTCTCGATGGCAGACAGTTTCTCTGGATCCATTCGTAGGCCGGTCTGAGAAATAATGTAGCCCAAAAACGGAAGCGAGGTCTGCTCAAAGAGGCACTTCTCATATTTAGCGAAGAGGTGATTCTGCCTGAGCCTGAGCAGGACCTGACGAACGTCCCTCCGGTGAGTCTGGAGATCCGGAGAGAAGACCAAGATGTTGTCCAGGTACACCACAACGCAGGAGTAGAGAAGGTCCCGGAAGATGTCATTGACCAACTCTTGAAAGACGGCAGGAGCGTTACAGAGACCAAAGGGCATTACCAGATATTCATAGTGGCCGTCCCGGGTGTTGAATGCAGTCTTCCATTCATCCCCTTGACGGATACGGACCAGGTTGTACGCCCCACGGAGGTCCAGTTTGGTGAAGACTCTAGCCCCCCTCAGGCGATCAAATAATTCTGGAATGAGCGGAAGGGGGTACTTATTCTTCACCGTGATCTGGTTAAGGCCTCTATAGTCTATACAGGGACGGAGAGAGCCGTCCTTCTTTTTTACGAAGAAGAAGTCTGCTCCCGCCGGGGAGGTAGATTTCCGGATGAATCCCCTGGCCAAATTCTCCTCAATATATTCGGACATCGACCGGGTCTCAGCAGCGGACAATGGGTAAATACGCCCACGGGCAGAAGAAGTACCGGGTAACAGGTCGATAGGACAGTCGTATGGTCTATGAGGGGGTAATGTCTCTGCCTCCTTTTTATTAAAGACATCAGCAAATGACCAATAGGGAATCGGAAGTCCAGGTAGATTAGTTGGGGTAGGAGAAGGACGGACGGGATGAACAGGAACCAAACAAGTCTTATGACAGTCCTGTCCCCAGCGAAGGACTTCTCCGGTCTGCCAGTCAAGCACGGGTGCATGTCTCTGGAGCCAAGGTAGACCTAGTAAGAGGGCGTGAGAGAGTCCAGGCAGAACATGAAAAGAGATGCTCTCAGAATGCAGCATTCCCACCTGCAGAGTTATAGATTCGGTGATGAGTTGGATGGGACGTGGTAAGAGGCCCCCATCCACAGCAGCGACAGATAATGGTACAGCCAGAGGTTTGGTGGGAATGCGGTATTTTTCTACCAGGGACTGTGAAATAAGATTCCCGGCTGCTCCAGAGTCAAGTTGGGCTAGTTCGAAATAACGATTCTCCCCGCAGATAATAGAGACTGACAGTAGCAGAGATGGAGAGGATTTATTCTTGTCTAGGTCGACCTCTCTGAGCGAACCTAGACACAGGCGTTTCCCGACCTCTCCGGGCAGGTACGGATCCGGTGCTCCTTACTGCCACAGTAGAAGCAGCTCCCTTCGGCACGGCGTAAGTCCTGACGGGTTTTGACCATCTTGGTCTGGTCGACCTGCATAGGCTCAGGAGAGTGTACCTGGGGAGAAACGGAGGGAGTGACGGGTTTCTGAAAAGTAGGAGCTAGACGTGGAAACCTCATCTCACGGGTGACCTCTTTGGCACGCTCCTGGAACCGTAGGTCAATCCGGGTGGCAAGAGTTATTAAGTCATCGAGAGTGGTAGGAATGTCTCGACCGGCAAGTTCATCTTTAATACGGCCGGACAGACCCTCCCGGAAGACAGATACCAGAGCGTCGTTATCCCAAGCCAGCTCCGAGGCAAGGGTACGGAACCGTATGGCATATTGGCCCACGGTGAGATTTCCCTGGTGGAGGCTTAGCAGAGATGATGCGGATGAGGTCTTCCGTCCGGGTTCGTCGAAGACTTTCCGGAAAGCCGTGAGAAAGGCAGGCAAGTCGGACACCAGGGGGTCTCCTCTCTCCCATAGAGGATTTAGCCAGGCCAGGGCCTCCCCGGTGAGATGGGACATGATGAAGGCAATTTTGGCCCGGTCGGAGTTAAACTGGTGGGACAGGAGTTCAAAGTGCAGGGTGCACTGATTTATGAAGCCCCGAGCCTGAGCGGAGTCGCCTCCGAAGCGAGGAGGTGCAGAAAGCTGGGGTCCGGGGTAGGATACCATGGTATTGGTGGGCAGCGGAGCTGCCGGGTTGCGAGTCATGGCACTGGCGGTGGTTGCTGGTGGGGCAGTCAGAGTGTCCAGGCGAGAATTGACATTCCGCAGGTGACCCAGGATGGACTCCTGTTGGGACCTCTGACGGGACAGTTCATGACAGAGGTCCGAGAGCGAGGGAGCTTGGGTGCCACCGGGTTCCATGGCCCGAGCAAACTGTAACGGATCTGGGAGGCGGAACCTCTGAGCTACTAAACAAGGGGGCGGTCCTTGTAAGGGAGCGGGTGGTGACCAGGGAAGACGGGCAGGCAGTCACAGCAGGTGACCGGGACAGTCTCAGGGTGAATGGGCAGGAGGTCACGGCAAGTGACCGGGGCAGTCTCTGGATGAACAGGCTGGAGGTCACGGCAAGTGACCGGGGCAGTCTCTGGATGAACGGGCTGGAGGTCACGGCAAGTGACCGGGGCAGTCTCTGGATGAACGGGCTGGAGGTCACGGCAAGTGACCGGGGCAGTCTCTGGGTAAAGGGTAGGTACGACCTGTGATGGCTGAATCTCCAGGTAGGCTAGCAGGCAGATGGAAGATGTGTGCTCCCAGGTGAGCAAGCGAGAGTCTCTGGATGAACGGGTGGTCACAGCATGTGACGGCGGATCCTCCAGGTAGGCAAACAGGCAGGTAGCGGAGGAGCGCTCCCAGGTGAGCGGGCAGGAGTCTCTGGAATAGCAGGTGGTCACAGCACGTGACGGCGGATCCTCCAGGTAGGCAAACAGGCAGGTAGCGGAGGAGCGCTCCCAGGTGAGCGGGCAGGAATCTCTGGAATAGCAGGTGGTCACAGCACGTGACGGCGGAGCCTCCAGGTAGGCAAGCAGGCAGGTAGCGGAGGAGCGCTCCCAGGTGAGCGGGCAAGAGTCTCTGGAATAGCAGATGGTCACAGCACGTGACGGCGGAGCCTCCAGGTAGGCTAGCAGGCAGGTAGCAGATGTGCGCTCCCAGGTGAGCGGCCAAGCTGGTCCATAGACAGACTGACAGGAGTAGGAAGGCAGACCGTCGGACCTCAGGCTAGCAAGCAGGTAGCAGGAATATCAGGCAGGAAACAGACAGCAAACTGGCAGGACTCTGGCAGGAATCAGGCAGGTAACAGACAGCAAACTGGCAGGACTCTGGCAGGAATCAGGCAGGTAACTGACAGGTAACTGGCAACGGGACCTGAGGGCTGAAGCAGAGTAGTGAACAGTGCAACAACATTGCTCGGGCACCTCCATTTTGGAGGGGGTGCCTTATATATGGTGAAGTCCTCCGGCCATTGGCCGGGGACTCCTTAGGACGGCGCGCGCGGCCCCTTTAAGAGGGAGGGAGCGCGCGCGCGCCCTAAGCACAGTGGCCGGGAAGGAGCGCGCGCTGCCAGCAGAGCGGGAGGAGGACGCCGGGCTCGGAGCAGAGAGGTGAGGGGAACAGCGTCCCTGCCTAGCAGAGGGCAGGGACGCCGACGCTACAGTAGGTCATCGCGTAGCACAAAAGGCCAGACCCCTGTCAGGTATAAGGAGTAAGTTAAAAATACCTGCAGTATAAATAGTTACCCAGTAGGGTATTGCATAATGTTTATTGTATAAACTGAAATATATGTGTTTATTTAGTTACCCGTAAGGGTATATACAGTTATATGAAAAAGTTTGGGCACCCCTATTAATCTTAAGTTTAATGTTTTATAAAAATTGGTGTTTTTGCAACAGCTATTTCAGTTTGATATATGTAATAACTGTTGGACACAGTAATGTTTCTGCCTTGAAATGAGGTTTATTGTACTAACAGAAAATGTGCAATCTGCATACAAACAAAATTTGACAGGTGGGCACCTCACCAGAAAAGTGACATTAATATTTAGTAGATCCTCCTTTTGCAAAAATAACAGCCTCTAGTCGCTTCCTGTAGCTTTTAATGAGTTCCTGGATCCCGGATGAAGGTATTTTTTTTTTTTCAAATTCAAGTGTTTTTTATTTTTTGTGTTGAAAAAGTACAAGATAATACAATATACATAGTAAAAGGGGTAGCGTAACTATAAATCTATGCATAACTACAGTACATTGGGGGGATACAGGGAGGGTTTTCCATCAATATCCAGATCAAGCATGTATTTTTCCATATGAAAGATAGAGAGAGAGGGAGCGGACTACGGCAGACCACCAATCAATAGAGTGTGATTATGATCATTGTTGTGACGACATCCCGGATAACTTTAGTTGGGGGCTAGATGGTAGGCGTCAGAGTTTTGGAAATCCATCCAATCCCTCCAAATCACACAGTATCTATCAACATCAGCCGGTGAGATGGCAATCAGATGCTCCATCCTATTAAGGAGAGAAATCTCCGCAAACCATTCCTCCACAGTGGGTGGGTCTCTGCTTTTCCAGTGTCGTGGAATGACATTGTTAGCCGCCTGTATTAGGTAGCCTATTGATGACCTTTTATAACTACGTTTACTTATTGGTAACATTGATAAAAGGAGGGCTTCTGGCGTATTAGGGATAGTCAAACCAGTTATTTTCTCAATCATGGGAACCACCTTTGCCCAAAATGCATTTATTATAGGGCACCCCCACCATATGTGTGACATTGTCCCTTCCCCCTCCCCACATCTCCAACATCTGTCTGAGACCACTGGGTACCATCTATGAAGGACTGCTGGTACCCGGTACCATCTAGAGATAATTTTGAAGGAGGTTTCCTGAGCTTTGGACCCTATTGAGGTTTTATGTGTTAGGAAGAAGGATGAAGGTATTTTTGACCATTCCTCTTTAAAAAACAATTCCAGTTCAGTTAAGTTTGATGGTCGCCGAGCATGGACAGCCCTCTTCAAATGATCCCACAGATGTTCAATGATATTCAGGTCTGGGGACTGGGATGGCCATTCCAGAACATTGTAATTGTTCCTCTGCACGAATGCCTGAGTAGATTTGGAGCGGTGTTTTGGATCATTGTCTTGCTGAAAGATCCATCCCCTGCGTAACTTCAATTTTATCACTGATTTTTGAACATTATTGTCAAGAATCTGCTGATACTGAGTGGAATCCATGAGTCCCTCAACTTTAACAAGATTCCCGATACCGGCATTGGCCACACAGCCCCAAAGCATGATGGAACCTCCACCAAATTTTACTGTGGGTAGCAAGTGTTTTTCTTGGAATGCTGTGTTTTTTTTGCCGCCATGCATAACGCCTTTTTGTATGACCAAACAACTCAATCTTGGTTTCATCAGTCCACAGGACCTTCTTCGAAAAAGAAATTGGCTTCTCCAAATGTGCTTTTGCATACCTCAGCCGACTCTGTTTGTGGCGTGCTTGCAGAAACGGCTTCTTTCGCATCACTCTCCCATACAGCTTCTCCTTGTGCAAAGTGCGTTGTATAGTTGACCGATGCACAGTGACACCATCTGCTGCAAGTTGATGCTGCAGCTCTCTGGAGGTGGTCTGAGGATTGTCCTTGACTGATCTCACCATTCTTCATCTCTGCCTTTCTGATGTTTTTCTTGGCCTGCCACTTCTGGCCTTAACAAGATCTGTCCCTGTGTTCTTCCATTTCCTTACTATGTTCCTCACAGTGGAAACTGACAGGTTAAATCTCTGAGACAGCTTTTTGTATCCTTCCCCTGAACAACTATGTTGAATAATCTTTGTTTTCAGATCATTTGACAGTTGTTTTGAGGAGCCCATGATGCCACTCTTCAGAGGAGATTCAAACAGGAGAACAACTTGCAAGTGGCCACTTTAAGTAGCTTTTCTCATGATTGCATACACCTGGCTCTGAAGTTCAAAGTTCAATGAGGTTACAAAACCAAAAAAACTGCTTTAGTAAGTCAGTAAAAAGTAGGTAGGAGTATTTAAAACAAGAAAATAAGGGTGCCCATACTTATGCAGCTGTCAAATTTTGTTTGAATGCAGATTGCACATTTTCTGTTAGTACAATAAACCTCATTTCAAGGCAGAAACATTACTGTGTCCAACAGTTATTACATATATCAAACTGAAATAGCTGTTGCAAAAACACCAATTTTAAGAAAACATTAAGCTTAAGATTAATAGGGGTGCCCAAACTTTTTCATATAACTGTATAAAGGACTCGTAGGCTGAGGACTGTGAGCAGCCCAAGAACTGTTCATGTACATAGTTGCACTCCCTGGAGTGCTCCTTAAGTGACCACTGAACAAAAACCCGTTTGGCGTGGCTGAAGACGTGGTCCAGCACCTAGATCACCTATGCCCTGCAGCCACACCCAGGGCCTACGTTGAGGGTTTTCGGACGGGTCCCTCATGCTGCTCATCTTCACCAGTGAGATGGACACCAGTTAATGGATCTCACTGAGACTTTAAGAGGAGTGTTTTATATAAGAAAATGTATTAATGTTATTATTGTATTATAATGTTACCTGTAACGTTCAAGAAAAGTGCCTCCCATGAAGGGAAGAAATGTTACTGTTTAACCTGTTTTGAGAAAAATGCTTCAGTCCAGGAGTACCGAGTTTTACTAGGGGGGGATGTGGCGCCCTGCTGTGCACTGGTGCCACAGAACCCAGAAGGGTGCATGGATGGACTTCTCCACAAGAGGCCCTCTTGTGCCGGGTGCCAGGGCCCTGAGCAAGCGGGGGGGGGAGCGGACGCTGACACCGCTCTACTCCGCTCACGGGTCCCATAGCACGCGGGATGCCCGATGGTGAGGGCCCCCGCCTGCTCAGGGCCCCGGCATTTGCCCGGGTGCTGACGCCGGCCCTACGGGGGCCCCAAGAGGAGACGCACAAGAGGGGGGCCCCAACGGGGCTCCGAGGGGGCCCCGACCGGCCGGGCCCCATACTGGAGTCAGGACAGTCATGCCCTGATGGCGGCCCTGCTGGAGGCTGGAGGGGCCCCCTCTCCCTCGGGGCCCCCATTCAATGAACAGGCTGCACGGGCGGTAGGTCCGCCCCTGATGTCCACCCCTGCACAAAGCAGTGTGACTAATGTAAAAGACTGGAACGATACTAATAAAGGGTAAATGATAACAGAACTGTTAGTTTGTGGATACTAGTCACACCGACCTCCAGAATAAAAATCCTAATGTTGTCCAGCTGCTTTTTAGAGGGTACTTCAATGGATCACTTTCTGATTTGAGAATTGTAATTGCTATTAAGAATTTGTTTAGCCGGATTTCATCCCCAAGCTATGCATGTGCATCATTCACAGAAAAGTCCAGCAATACTTTGCACTTCTCAGGAACAGACTGACTATGTAGTGTTTGAATATATATGCAAAGTGCTTTAGTCGGGGGCAATCTCTCCTCAAGCCTCTTGTCACTTAGTTGCAAACAAGTAGAAGATGATGAGTTTACCACTTTGTTGTAAAATCAAATCCTGGAACCACATCAGTGGGTGCTGAATCCTGCTGGTGATCAGCAAACTATGAAATATATATATTTTTTTAAGCAAAACTATTAGTAATATAATTAAAAATGTATTAGTAATTCATTAAACAGCATTCTACATGAATAGAGAACTGAGATCACCTTGAGCTCTATTACCTGTCCGGTGATGCTTTCTCCTGCCTGACAGCTTATGTGCCGTGGTGTTGGGGCGAGGCTCTAGCTGCGTTTTAAGATCTTTCTTTAAGCATGCCTAAATAATAAGGTGCTAGTTGCACCCTTGGTATGGCTGGGTAGTTCGGTGCACTTTTCCCACCTACTTGTTTTTCATTTACTCTCCTCTGGCTCCTGTAAAACCAGTAATGTCAATCAAGGAAGAGGAGATTGTAAACAGCCCACATAAAGCATGTTTGTTTTTTGTTTTTTTACACAAGCTTTTAGTTCAAAGTAGCCTAACAAAGGCATATTGTTGGTTTTTGGCAAAGTAGTAATTTGGTAAAGTAGCTGACGGTGCCCTTTTAAAGGGAATGTGTCCACCCCCCCTGGGCGATATCAGACCTCTCCTATGGACATACAGGTGATAGAAAAGTAAATCTATACTTACCTGTATGGCCATAGTAGGGGTCTGATTGCAGAGAAATCTGGTTTTATAAAGTCTGCTTTCCAGAGGCTTGGCGTCCGTGCAACGCCAAGCAAACCCCTCCAATCTGCTTACTATTCCCCTAAATCGCCGCCTCTGTGCTAAATTACCATATCCCCTCCCCTGCACGGCACAGGGTCCTGTGACTGCCCTGTGACAGGCCCTGCTCTGCCTACCCTGTATGGCCATAGTAGAGGTCTGATTCAGGCTGAGTTCACACGATGCGTTTTTCATGCGTTTCCGCGGCGTTTGTGCAGTTGCGTAAACGCCGCGGAAACGCATTAAAAACGCATGGTAGAAGGGCAGCAATGTTCCCCAATTGAAATCCGCATGTGCTGCGCCCATGATGCGGATTTTTCCGCAGCGTAAACACTGCGGTCAAAAATCCGCAGCATGTCAATTAATTTTGCGGAAACGCTGCTCTTTTGCCGCCATTGACTTGCATTAGACCGCATGGAATCCGCATCACTGTATATGTTGATGCGCTTTTCATGCGGTCTAATGTGCGGATGGTACCCGGGTGTGGATGAGAGGACTCTCATCCAGACCCAGGTACCATTAAAAAAAAAAGAATAAAATAAAAAAAATATATATTCTCACCTTCTGACGGCCCGCGCTGCGTCCTGCTGGCTTCCCGGGCACTTCGCGGTTGAATGAAGGACCTTCGCTGACGTCAGAGTCATGTGACGGGTCACGTGACGCTGACGTCGGAAGGTCCTAAAGTCTTCACTGCCGGCAGCCGGGACCGAGCGAAGCCGGACACCGGGGGCCATCAGAGGGTAAAGTATAGATTTATTTTTTGACATTCACACACTATATAAATCCATGCCGTTTGCATGGATTTATATAGTGTAAAGTTGACAAGCACTTTCCAAGTGATGCTAAAATCGCTTGGGAAGCGCTTGTCAACCCGCATGCGGAAATGAAAGTGAAGACCGCTTCATTTCCGCATGTCCCTGGCAGGAAACCGCATGTACAATCCGCATGCGTTTTTTCCTGCCAGAGAGATGCAGAAACGCTCAGGAAAAAATCCTGAGCATTTCTGCATCGTGTGCACATACCCATAGAGATTCCCTTCAACCTCCACCCACAGCGGGCCAATGGTTGAACAGCTGTGTAACAAAGTCATGGGTTTTTAGCCCAAAAGGGAAGACTTTCAGATTGTTGTAACTTATTCTTAGCATAGTGCCCAAAGGCCTGATCATAATGGTTTGCTTAATGAAGTGACTGATTTGGAATCAGAGTAACTATCCAAGATGCTTCATTAAGAGAGTACACTGAAGGAAATGTGCACATGATGTCTTAAAATCGTGATCTTCTAGAAGGACAGGTAAGGGTCTCACTAAATGCTGATATGGCGGCCTGCTGTGCACTGGTGCCACAGAACCCAGAAGGGTGCATGGATGTAGTTCTCCACAAGAGGCCCTCACACATTCACACACCTCCACCCTACCACCTCAGACCAGCAGAGGGAGCCCGTTAGGGATATATAAAGGGAGGGTGGAGCCAGGCAGCTCAGTCAGAAGTTAGTTAGTCTCTCAGACACAGAGAGGGACAGAGCTTAGAGTTGAGCAGAGAGCGTGCTGACGCTAAGAGAGCAGCGAAGAGGCAGCAAGCTGGCTGCTGTGCTTAGGCAAGCCAAGGCCTACAGCACGTGTGAGGGCCCTGAGTGTGGCCGAAGGCGAGAGGAGAAGGAAGAAGTAGCGAGGGGGCAGAGGAGCATACCAGGCTCACCCCGATATATATACCGGACACCGGGTCCGCACCTACGGGGACCCTTTATACCCAGTAGGGACCACCGGAACCCCTGGAGGACTACAGGTCCCAGGTTCACCAAATGCTGGGCTAGGAGTCACGGAGACCCCAGCGACCAGGGAGAGTGATCTCCAAGAAAAGTCCCTACCACCAAGTCAGCAGGTGCAAAGAAAGACAGTAACCAAGCTAGGCCTAGCTCCAGGCAGGTCAGAAGCTTAGCGAGTAAAGCCACGGATCAGGAGTCCTATACCCGCTCACTGGGGAGAGTTCAAAAGTGCACCCTTCGTCCGGAGTACCCTGAACCGTGCCTGCACCATCACCAGTAAAGGTACTGAAGCTTACCCCCGTGTGAGTGTCCGTCTTTCCTCCGGGACCGTCCTGCCGTCTCTCCCCTGCATCCACCATCTACCCCTACACTGCCATGGGGCTAGCTCTACCTGTGGAGAGCCATACTATCCTTGCTGCCGTAACACCGGCTCCAGAGGACTGCTCCGCAGCGGCGGCACCCTTTTGCCGCATTCCACAGGTGGCGTCACAAACTTTCCAAATCCCATATATATAATTTCCCCTTTATACTGACCGCCCTGGGTCACGGACTGGGCCAGCCACCGTGATATCCCCCACCGGCATACTCAGAGGTCTGGCCCAGGGGTCGGGTCACTGACAGTCGGCTTAAAGGGAACCTGTCACCAGGTTTTTACCATGAGGCAAAACCACCACCTTTCAGGCCTGATATACAGCATTTTTTAATGCTGTATATATGCCCCCAACCCGGCCTACAAGACAATGTTTTATTATACTCGCCTGTGGGGCGGTCTGGTTCAAGGGGTGACGCTAGTCTTTTTCCGGCGCCTACCTTCCTTTGATGCCGTCCTTTTTGCTTCGTGTGGATGACGCGTCCCTATGTCATCCAGTCTCCCCCCGGCATTGCACTCCTGCGCAGGTGAACTTCTCTGCCTTGTCGGGGCAGAGCAAAGTACTGCAGTACACATGCCCCAGGAAAGGTCAGGTTAAGTGTCATCAGTGTTTGGTCAGTGTCACTTTTCACCATCAGTTTCACATGATAAATGAATGACATGGCTTCTATGCTTTGCAATGTTAATCATGGACAACACACAGTGTACAGTACACTAATATCATGCGTGTGCTGTAATTCTCACAGACCCATACACTTGTACTTTTCCTCTATGAAGCCAGTAAAAAAACAAAAGCACATCACTGATTTTTGCATGGACACAGTCTGCAAAACACAGACATGTGAACAGCTCCATAAACTATAATTCATATGTATTTTATCCATGAAACTCACAGAACAGAGGGATCTGAATGAGGCCTAAAGGATAGTATACTGAAGGTTTATGTCATAACCAGAGACTGGTTTAAATTGGATTTCTACTGTTCTTTGTGCATTATCAGATACCAGATTTAAGAAACTTCACTGTAATATGGAAGGCAATGTGTAAAAAAATACTTCTTTCTGTATATTTTTTTCTATCGAGTACTTCTCAAAGTATCAATATCACAATATTCTTATATAAAAAATGTATTGATTTATTCTTGGATTGTCCATTAAAAAGAATTATTGCAGAAGGTACAAAAAATTATTAGTTACAAAGTGATTGTCCATTTGTCCATAATTAGCTTAATAGTTGAGATTCACCCATCTTTTCCTGGGATCCTGGCTGGTAGATTGCGTTTGTCTGTGTGCAGCACGTGTGTCAAGATGACACCATGTGTCCGTTGGGCCTATATCAGCAGCTGGTTTACACACAGACCATCGTCCTGTGGAATGGCAAGAGACCCCCCAGTCTCTAACATGGGCTTTTATAGCACCTGTCATTCCGCATATGGTAGTGAACTAAAAATACACACACAAATAGCGCATGTCATCTAGAAACGATGGCTGATGCAATCTGTATGGTACAGAATAAAGAATAAAATGAATATCCATAATTAATATTTAACACAATGAAATGAACATCAAAATCAGGTTTGTCAACAATTTTTTTTTATTTCCTATATTCATTCCTATTACAAAACTTCTGTCCTGTCATAAATGTTCTATTGTACCAACACTGCCCTGAAAAGTGCCGTCAGGATTTGCCTTCTTGGTAAAGTCTCTGTCCCTGCAGACTTGGAGATCTCCAGCATTACTCCATGCAGCCATGAGGAACTTCTCTCTTTACTCCTTGGGTTTCCGTTGTCCTAGCAGGAAGTGGGCGACGTTCTCGTACATCACAAGGGTGGTACAGCAGGCGGGGTCACAAGGAGGATGTTGGGGACAATTCTCTCATAGAAGCTGTGTAAAACATTTTTTTTCCTTTTAAGAAAGAAGAAACACAACTATTAACTCTTGTTTTCATCTACCACTAGGTCGGTGATAACTTGGTGGGGTGAGGGAGGGCACAAGTTTGGGTAAATACGGGCTATACCTATTTCTCAGAAGTTGTAAGGGAATATATCTTTCTAGGCTTTATCTTGAGTCCATTTTCCTTGTCGCTAATTCTCAGCCACCGAGCCTGGAAAAAATAAAGTTTTAACAAATATAACAAACTTTTAAATTGGTTTTTGAAATTAAAATCTATAGGCGGCCAGTGCAGTGCACTACATTCGTTTGTGGGACAGAACATGTCGTTAAAGGGTCTTTCTCATCAGTGCATTCCCAGTCCATATGCTTTATTAGAGCAGATGTCAGCAGATAATGGACAACCCCCCCCCACAGGAATCCCTCCTACCATTTAAGTCATGACTACGTACCATTGCAAACAGCTGAAGAAATCTGAGGCGGACTATATACAAGAAGAGTTTTCTCATACTTTTATGCCATATCCCTAGAAGATTCCATAAGTGTCTGATAGGCGCAGATCCCAGATTTGAGACCCGCATCTGTCTCCAGACCTGGGGAACTATGAATAGAGAGATAGCAATTCTGTTTTGTGGAGGTTCCAAAAACTATCCGACGACTCGGCCTTGTGTTCGGTTATTTTTATAGACCTTGACTAGAGTGGCAGGGTACATACGAAACCAGTGCTCCATCCAATTCCTCTTGAAGCTTTTATGTGGCGGATTCAAGACCCCTGTGCTATTGATTGGAGGGTGTCTACATGGTTGAACACCCATACTAGTCTAATGTGTTTGAGATGGACAATCCTCTTAAGGAAAGTTCAGAGGAGAATACCTACTACAAAACAGCTGGTTGGGTCAGATGTGGTTTTTTGCGCCACTTGGTTTGTTGTCTCATAAGATTATGTTTAAAGTTCTTTATGGTTTGTTCATGTTGAGGCTTTGTGACTTTCGTCTGTACCGTACTGTTCCTTTATCATTTCTTTAGAAAAACATTCCATGCTGTTTGATGCAGAACTGGTGCTACTCCTCTTCATGTTAAGGCATCATTCTACCAATGTGATCGCTGGTCTGATATAACGCGGGATCATTGTTAGGATGCAGGATTTATTTCTGTTAGCTCTCTACTGGGGTCCTACTAGTGCAGGCATTGAGAACGAAGTACAAAATCAGCAGGCAAATGAGTAGTCAGAAACAAGCAGAGGTCAGGGCAGGCGGCAGTGTAAAAACATAGTCAGAAACAAGCAGAGGTCAGGACAGGCGGCAATGCAAAAACATAGTCGGAAACAAGCAGAGGTAACGGCAGGCGGCAGTGAAAAAACATAATCCATTGAGCAAGCCATAGTCAAAACCAGTAAATCTGTCTGAGAAGCAGCTGTGCAGAAGATGTTATGGGCACGCTGCAAACAACTTGCCACTGCATTTTCTCCTGGTTAGATATTGTGTCATGGAATCCTCTTCTCAGGAGAATGACATCCCTGATATTTGGAAGTTGGTCCTTCTCTCTCATGTAGAGCCAGCATACTTCATGTGGGCTCAGCATGGCTTGCAAGTTCTTTCTAGCAGCATTGCTGACTGGCATGTATGGTATAGGATTGTAGACTTGTTTAGCAGTCACCTTAATACGCGGTGGATAGGAGTAAGGCATACTGCGGACTTTAGGTGTTTGAGAGGAAGTTGGCATCTTCCAGGTAGATGGGCTCCCGGGCAACGGGGCTGTTGTCTGTACCTCACCTATTATTTTGGTGGGTTCCTGATGTTTCTTTATATCCACTGGCTCTGCGCTGATGTTTGCTGCAGGTTGTGGTGGTGGACTTTTCAGTCTCACGTATCGGCCCGTTTTGGGTGATGGACGATATGGTGGTGGACTTTTCAGTCTCAAATATCGGCCAGTTTTTTGTTTTGGTGACCCAAACAGGAATTTAATAAATAGCACGATATGATCAAGTGCTGCCATCAGATATCCAGTAAAGCCAGTTTGCCTTTGGTGGTGTTCAGGCTTCTGGCTGTATGAGGATGTCCTGGCATGTGGGAGATGTCTCCGTGCTTGGATCTTTCCTCCAGCTACTGGGGCAGCCATTAGGCTGCCTCCCCCTCCACACACACAAAAGTGTGCGTGGATGGTAGAAAACACTCCCAAAAAAGAAATTAAGTAAAAAAAACACAAAAATATGATACAATTCGCTCTGGATTAGTGTTCAGCTCTCCTCTCTACCTCTGCTTGCCTCGCACTGACCGTTCTTGCTGAACATTCCATGACTCGTGGACAACGGAACTGTGATGTCATAAAACCGAACATGGCAACGGGGCTAGTATAGGAAAAATAGTTATGTTATCCATGGCAGATAATCCAATATCAGCTCTCACTGCACGGATAGGGGTTAGCTACATTGGGATGAAATATATATAAATTTACTAGAGCACAAGTCTAAAGAAGTATTCCCATCTCCAAGATCCTATCCCAATCTGTAGGTGTAATAATAATAATATTAGCAAATACCTCCAATTAGAAATGTAATATAGTATTTTTCATTCGCTAGGTCTCTTACCCCATGTGCAGGCATTGCAGGACCTTAGGTATCCATGGTTACGACAACTAGCAACTAGCTAACTAACTGTGACTTTATCAGTGGACATCACCATGGATGCCTAAGGTCCTGAGATGCCTGCACATGTGGAAAGAGACATAGTGAATCAAAAATACTATACTACATTTCTAATTAGAGATATTTGCTAATATTACTATTATTACACCTACTACATATTGGGATAGGATCTTGGAAATAGGAATACCCCTTTAATATTTTCAAACATGTATACTTATTAGCCTCGTATGTGAGCCAATGGGATCTACAGTGGATTGCAAAAGTATTAACCTCCTTAGTGAAGCAAACAACCAATAAGACAAAATAACGGAAAACTTCAGTGTGCATAACTATTCACCCTCCTAAAGTCAATACTTTGTAGCGCATCCTTTTGCAGAAATTACAGCTGCAAGTCGCTTTGGATAAGTCTCTATGAGCTTTCCACATCTTGCCACTGAAATTTTTTCCATTCCTCAAGGCAAAACTGCTCCAGCTCCTTCAAGTTAGATGATTTCCTCTGGTGAACAACAATCTTTAAATCTAACCACAAATTCTCAATTGGATTAAGGTCTGGGCTTTGACTAGGCCACTCTAAAACATACCTGTGTCCCCTTAAAGCACTGAAGTGTTGCAAATAGCAGTATGCTTTGGTTTATTGTCTTGTTGGAAGGTGAACCTCCATCCCAGTCTCAAATCACTGACATACTGAAACAGTTTTTGCTCAAGAATATCCCTGTATTTCGAACCAGTCATCTTCACCACAACTTGGACCATTTTCCCTGTCCCTCCTGCTGAAAAACATCCCCACAGCATGATGCTGCCACCACCATGTTACACTGTTGGGATGGTGTTTTTGGGGTGATGAGCTTTGTTGGTTTGGTGCCAGACATGGCATTTACCTTGGTGGCCAAAAAGTTCAATCTTGTCTCATCTGACCACAGCACCTTCCTCCATACATTTGGGGAGTCTCCCATATGTCTTTTGGCAAACTCAAAACAAGCCTTACATTTTTTTCTGTAAGTAAAGGCTTTTTTTCTGCCCACTCTTCCATAAAGTCCACCTCTGTGGAGTGTACGGCTTAGGCCAGTTGAGGAACAATCAGAGAAAAGGTATAATAGAAACAAGTGCACCAATTCTGCATTTATCCCCCACTCCTGGTTTTGGCTCCCACTCCTGAGAAAAAATACTGACCAAATACTGATAGTGGGGTCGTGGCCTTATTGTGGTCGTATAGACTGATACTCCAGTCTCTGCTTGGGAACTCTGCAGCTTCTTCAGGGTTACTTTGGTCTCTGTGCTGCCTCTCTGATTAATGGCCTCCTTGGCCGGGCTGAGAGTTTAGATGGGCGTCCCTCTCTTGGCAGGTTTGTTGTGGTACCATATTCTTTCCATTTGATAATGGATTTGATTGTGCTCTGGATGATCATCAGAGATTGGGATATTTTTTATAACCCAACCCTGACTTGTACTTCTCAACAACTTTGCCCCTGACTTGTTTGGAGATCTCCTTGGTCTTCATGGTGTTGTTTGGTTAGTGGTACCTCTTGCTTTAGGCTATGTGCCCACGATGCAGAATTGAAGCGGAAAATTTCCGCAGCGTTTCTGCATGTCCTTGCCAGTAAAAACGCATGTGGATTTTACACGCGTTTTTGCAGCGTTTTTACATGTGGATTTGACATGCGATTTTCAAATGCATTGTGAAGTCAAATCTGCATGCGGAAACGCACAAATAATGGACATGCTGCTGATTTTTCCGCAATGATAATCCGCAGTGGAAATTTCCGCAACATGTGCATAGCACATGCGGTTTATCATTGGGGACCATGGGGCACAGATTACCAGGTGATTTTTAAGCATTTCCGCTGCGGAAATTCCGCATCAAAAACGCTTGAATAACGCATAGTGGGCACGCAGCCTAATGGTGTTGCAGGCTCTGCTCTGTGGCCTTTCAGAAAAGGTAAAGTGTATATGCTGACAGACCATGAGACACTTAGACTGCACACAGGTGGACTTCCTTTTACTAAGCATGTGACTTGTGAAGATAATTGCTTGCACCAGGAATTTTTATAGGCTTTATAGGAAAAGGGGTGAATACTTGTGCACATAACAATTTTTAGTTCTTATCCCATAAATTAAATTTTTGCCTTTATTCTTCTCAATTAACTTCACCAATTTAGACTATTTAGTGCTGATGCATCACACTCAAATTTAATTACAAAAATATTTAACACAGGTTGTAATGAATACTTTCACAAACCATTGTATATATTGTCAGCTCCTTCCAGGAATGTCACTTCCCGGTAACAAGGATGGCCCATGATGCACACTGTTCAGACCATTGCGGTCTTCTGGATTATTTCATCTAGTTTTAGAATAAATATTGTATTTTGACCTGAACCAATAAATGGAAAATCTGTTTTAATATGTCTGCAATTCCAAAGTAACCATTGGAACATGTTCACACAGCATTTTGAATGCATTTTTAGGATTTCCTTAGAAGATTATAATAGAAAAAAAAAGTTTCAAAAAGTGCACAATTCTGCAGCATCTTTAAATGCACTTTGGACATGAGTAAAATCATATTCACTTTTTCTTAAACTGTTTGAGTAGAAAAACGCTGAGGGAAAAAATGCAGCACTTAGGAAAATGGCCTTGTATAGGCTTGTTTCCTCTGTTCGTCATGAAAATTGTATTTATAATAATAATCTTTAATTAATCTTATATAGCGCTATCATATTCCGCAGCGCTTTACATACATAATTATTATTGCTAATCTAAATTCCCTATCAGCAGCGTCGGACTGGAGTACCTTGGGCCCACCAGAGAAAAATAATTCTTGGGGCCCACCATGCAGTATATATACACGGGGCACATCCCCTTAGAGGTGTATCCAGGTCTTCTAGCACCCGGGGCAAAAATTCAGTTTTGCGCCCCACCCCAGCACATATGCGATTTGCACACTAAGGCCACGGCCCCACTATCAGTGTTCGGTCAGTATTTTTTCTCAGGAGTGGGAGCCAAAACCAGGAGTGGGTGATAAATGCAGAATTGGTGACTTGTTTCTATTATACCTTTTTTATACCACTTCAGAGAAAAATTACTGACTGAACATTGATAGTTGGGAGGATATTACACGCTGTCAGGATTGGCTACAAGGCTTTACTTTTATAATTAATGCGCTCGTCCAGGTTTCAGATGAAAGTCTGCAGTCACTGTGTGTGACTGCAGGCTTCTGAATTCTCACAGCGCATGCACTGCACACTTTTAGGATTCTCCCTTGCCGTGGAAACAGTGGACAGTCATGTGAGCACAAGTATGTGATTTGTACACTTCTGGCCACATTCCAACTAGACATGTCCGGCCTCCCCCAATTCATTTTCATTGAGTGAGGCCACACATGTCTAGTCGGCACGTGACTGAATGTATGCAAATCGCCGGCATGAGAGAATCCTGATAGCGTGCAGTGCACACTGTGAGAGTTCAGAAGTCTGCAGTCACATAGAATGACTGCAGACTCATCATAAACGTGGACATCTTTAATGCTCCTAACATAAATAAAAATAAAAAAATGTCAGCATCATAAAAAACATTTACCTCCAGGTACCTGATAGAGAACGACTCCAGAGACAGCGTCATCTTTCTTTTCTTCCTCTTGTCCAGACGCCATGATGACTTTTCTCATCGACAGCTCGTGTCTGCAGACTTCCGTCTTCTCCGGGCTTCTGCAGCACATCCCAACATGATGCCCTGAAAGATAGCAGTGTCATTATAATGCTCCTGAATACAAATATCTGCCCTATGCTGAGCCCATGAATAAATAATTGCCCCTCACTATATTCCCTGCACAAAATATGACCCACACACTGTCCCTCTTATGGTACCTGCTCTCCACACTGCCCTCTTCTTTCCATACTTGGCCCCCTCTTCACACTGTCCTCACACTGTGTCCCCCCTATAGGGCCCAGTCTCTATACTGTGCCCCCTCATCACATTCCCCCTCCTTAGCATACTGTTCCCCTCCTGACTGTGACCTTACACTGTACCCCTATGCCATCGCCCACCCACTACTCAGTCTCTATTCTGTGCCCACTCACACTGTCTCCTCACACTATTCCCCTCAATAGTCTCCTTACACGCCCCCTCCTAGATACGCCCCTGCATCCTCTATATACTACACCGCACTTGACCCATCCTCTATATACTACACCACAAAGGACACATCCTCTATATACCACACCGCAGGGGACCCATCCTCTATATACTACACCGCACGGGACCCATCTTCTATATACTACACCACACATCCTCTATATACTACACCGCAGGGGACCCATCCTCTATATACTACACCGCACTTGACCCATCCTCTATGTACTACACCGTATGGGACCCATCCTCAATATACTACACTGCACGGGACCCATCCTCTATATACTACACCACACAGGACCCATCCTCTATATACTACACCGCATGGGACCCATCCTCTATATACTACACCACACATCCTCTATATACTACACCGCAGGGGACCCATCCTCTATATACTACACCGCACTTGACCCATCCTCTATGTACTACACCGTATGGGACCCATCCTCAATATACTACACTGCACGGGACCCATCCTCTATATACTACACCACACATCCTCTATATACTACACCGCACGGGACCCATCCATGGGCGTACCCAGGATCAAAACTAGGGGGGGGCAAGCCATGGTCGTTCAGGTTGTAAAATTTTAAAACGAAAAAGGTGAATGAAATTAAAATTTTAAGGAAATTATATGTAATTATAGAAGTGCTTTATTAGTTATTACAATTATTTGCTTGCAAAAAATTTTGATTTTTATTCTAATTACATGTCTTATACTAATATCATTTTTCTTGGGTTTGAAGAAAACTTTTTCAAAACTTTAGTTTCAATCCAGTCCTGATTTTCCTTGAAGAATTTCCGATGGACGCTCATCAAACACAATCCAGTCAGTCTGTCCTCTCCCATTGTACTTCTGAGCCAGGTCTTTACCCTTCGAAGGGTACTGAAAGATCTTTCAACAATAGCTGTGGTGGACGGGAAAGCGCTTAAAATGAAGAGTGCGTGCCTTGTTGCAGGGAAAAAAATATTAGCCTCCTCAAAAAGTGCAGCCACTTCAATGTCTTTAACCATCTGTCCTTTCTCCAGGTCCGGACCGGTTCCTACTCCCAAGGCCCAGGCCCTTCCAAATTTCAATAATTACACAGTGAGTGAGTGTATTGTGTAATTTACACTGGCTGGCTGCCACAGTCACTGGCAGCCGGCCCACAGTAACAGGACAAGTGCTCCACTCCGGCGGGATTCTCAGAGACAGGAAACAGGGGAGGCCGGCAGCGTGCTACGTCAGCACGCCTCAGGAGTCAGGACCCTGATCAGGTGACATGCGGTGTGCTGTGTCACTCAGCGTGCGTTAAAGGTAATCCCAGCCGGACCCCATGCAGTGACACTGCGCAGTTCCGGCCGCCGGGTGCAGAGCAGGGCAGTCACCTGCGGCCGGCCGCAGAGGGAACTTTCGCTGGCCGCGACCGCCAGTGTTCTGAGTGTGTGTGTGGCAGGGCCGGCTCCAGGTTTTTGTGGGCCCCAGGCGAAAGAGTGTCAGTGGGCCCCTTTAATACATACCACGATTCATGATGCACAGATACCGAAGAGAAATATATATATATATATATAGTACAATGCAAATATTTCACTTCTTACATTCATGAGTGATATCTATTGTAAATTCCACAATAGCTCAGAAACCAGCGAATCACTCCACACAGTATACTGGCACCCATAAAATAATAATAATAATCTTTATTTTTATATAGCGCTAACATATTCCCCAGCGCTTTACATACATTATCGTTGCTGTCCCCATCGGGGCTCACAATCTAGATTTCCTATCAGTATGTCTTTGGAGTGTGGGAGGAAACCGGAGAACCTGGAGGAAACCCACGCAAACACAGGGAGAACATACAAACTCCTTGCAGATGTTGTCCTTGGTGGGATTTGAACCCAGGATCCCAGCGCTGCGAGGCTGCAGTGCTAACCACTGCGCCACCGTGCCACTCTAAATGCTCCATACCGGATACTGGTCCCCATATAACGCTCCATACAGGATACTGACCCCCATATAACGCTCCATACAGAATTCTGGCCCCCATATAACGCTCCATACAGAATACTGGCCCCCATATAACGCTCCATACAGAATACTGGCCCCCATATAACGCTCCATACAGAATACTGGCCCCCATATAACGCTCCATACAGGATACTGATCCCCATATAACGCTCCATACAGAATACTGGCCCCCATATAACGCTCCATACAGAATACTGGCCCCCATATAACGCTCCATACAGAATACTGGCCCCCATATAACGCTCCATACAGGATTATGGCCCCCATATAATGCTCCATACAGAATACTGGCCCCCATATAATGCTCCATACAGAATACTGGGACCCATATAACGATCCATACAGGATACTGGCCCCCATATAATGCTCCATTCAGAATACTGGCCCCCATAAAATGCTTCATACAGAATACTGGCCCCCGTATAACGCTCCATACGGAATACTGGCCCCCATGTAACACTCCATACAGGATACTGGCCCCCATATAACGCTCCATATGGAATACTGGCCCCCATATAACGCTCCATACAGGATACTGGCCCCCATATAACGCTCCATAGAGAAAACTGGCCCCCATACAATGCTCCATACAGGATACTGGCCCCCATATAACGCTCCATACAGAATACTGGCCCACATATAATGCTCCATGCAGGCTATTCCCCACACATAATGCCTCATACAGGCTGTTCCCCTCACATAATGCCCCACGCAGGCTCTTCCCCCCACATACTGCCCCACGCAGGCTGTTCCCCCCACATAATGCCCCACGCAGGATGTCACCCCCCCTTATAATGCCCCATGCAGGATGTCACACACCCCCACCTCACCCCCCTCCCTTATACTGCCAGAGGCCTCCATACAATAAAAATAATTAAATCAAATACTCATCTTACGTCTCACCTGCTGCCGCTGCTCCGGACGCCAGCGTCGCCGGCCTCATCCCGCTCTGCGCTGTGACTGCTCAGGAGAGAGCGCGGTGTAAAGACGTCACTGCGCCCTCTGACCTGAGACGTCACAGTGCAGCAGCCGCGGAGGAGGCAGGAGCTCCTGCGGAGGCACGGGGAGAGGTAAGTATTGTGCCGGCTGCCGGTCCCTGAGCAAGTGGGGGGGGCGGGCGCTGACACCGCTCTCCTCCGCTCATGGGTCCCATAGCGCCTGCTCAGGGCCCTGCATTTGCCCGGGTGCTGATGCTGGTCCTGGAGTGCGGCGTGCGTCATTGCTTCTAGGGGGGGGCAGCTGCCCCCCCCCGCCCCACGGTGGGTACGCCCATGGACCCATCCTCTATATACTACACCACACAGGACCCATCCTCTATATACTACACCGCATGGGACCTATCCTCTATATACTACACCGCACGGGACCCATTCTCTATATACTACACCACACATCCTCGAAATACTACACCGCATGGGACCCATCCTCTATATACTATACCGCACGGGACCCATCCTCTATATACTACACCACACATCCTCTATATACTACACTGCATGGGACCCATCCTCTATATACTACACCACACATCCTCTATATACTACACCGCACGGGAGAGCTGACAAATCCTCTTGTTTAAAATTCTACTCCACTTCAGGGTATTTACCTGAGGGGCCCTTTGGACACTGTGTAATCCCTTATTACTTGTGGGGCCTCTCACACTTTGTCACTCTTAATTACCTAGGGGCCCCCTTCCCCACTGTCACCCACTAATATTCTGTGGGCCCACTTCCCATTGTGTCACCCTCCTAATGCTCTGTAGGCCCCCTTCCCACTGTGTCACTCCCCTAATGCTCTGTGGGCCCCATTCCCCACTCTGTCACCCCCCTAATGCTCTGTGGGCCCCCTTCCCCACTGTGTCACCCCACTAATGCTCTGTGGGCCCCCTTCCCCACTGTCACCCCCTAATACTCTGAGGGCCCCCTTCCCCACTGTGTCAGCCCCTACTACTCTGTGGGCCCCCT
This sequence comes from Phyllobates terribilis, assembly GCF_046119375.1. Classification (NCBI taxonomy): domain Eukaryota; kingdom Metazoa; phylum Chordata; class Amphibia; order Anura; family Dendrobatidae; genus Phyllobates; species Phyllobates terribilis. The sequence goes on from NW_027362762.1 coordinate 147,642,485, forward strand.
TACCCACTCTCACCCACTAAAACTCTGTGGGCCCCGTTTCCCACTGTGTTACCCCTTAATACTCTGTGGGCCCCCTTTCCCACTGTGTCACCCCCTAATACACTGTAGGCCCCCTTCACCACTGTCACCCCGTAATGCTCTGTGGATCCCCTTTCCCACTGTGACACCCTCTAATACTCTGAGGGCCCCCTTCCCCACTGTGTCACCCCCTACTACTCTGAGGGCCCCCTTCCCCACTGTCACCCCCTACTACTCTGAGGGCCCCCTTCCCCACTGTCATGTTACCCCCTAATACACTGAGGGCCCCCTTCCCCACTGTGTCACCCCCTAATACTCTGAGGGCCCCCTTCCCCACTGTGTCACCCCCTAATACTCTGAGGGCCCCCATCTCCACTGTGTCACCCCCTAATACTCTGAGGGCCCCCTTCCCCACTATGTCACCTCCTAATACTCTGAGGGCCCCCTTCCCCACTGTGTCACCCCTTACTACTCTGAGGGCCCCCTTCCCCACTGTCACCCACTAATATTCTCTGGGCCCCTTTCCCACTGTGTCACCCCCTAATACACTGAGGGCCCCCTTCCCCACTGTGTCACCCCCTAATTCTCTGAGGGCCCCCTTCCCCATTGTCACCCACTAATTCTCTGTGGGCCCCTTTCCCACTGTGTTACCCCCTAATGCTCTGTGGGCCCCCTTCCCCACTGTGTCATCCCCTAATACTCTGAGGACCCCCTTCTCCAGTCACCCACTAACAATCTGTGGGCCCCCTTTCCCATTTTGTCACCCCCTAAAATTCTGTGGGCATCCTTTCCCACTGTGTCACCCCCTACTACTCTGATGGCCCCCTTCCCCACTGTCAACGACTAATATTCTGTGGGCCTCCTTTCCCACTGTGTCACCCCCTAATACTTTGTGGGCCCTCTTTCCCACTGTGTCACCCCCTAATACTCTGTGGGCCCCCTTTCCCACTGTGTCACCCCCTAATACTCTGAGGGCCCCCTTCCCCACTGTGTCACCCCCTACTACTCTGAGGGCCCCCTTCCCCACTGTCGTGTCACCCCCTAATACACTGAGGGCCCCCTTCCCCACTGTGTCACCCCCTAATACTCTGTGGGCCCCTTTCCCACTATGTCACCCTCTAATGCTCTGTGGTCCCCCTTCCCCACTGTGTCAGCCCCTACTACTCTGTGGGCCCCCTTACCCACTCTCACCCACTAAAACTCTGTGGGCCCCGTTTCCCACTGTGTTACCCCTTAATACTCTGTGGGCCCCCTTTCCCACTGTGTCACCCCCTAATACACTGTAGGCCCCCTTCACCACTGTCACCCCGTAATGCTCTGTGGATCTCCTTTCCCACTGTGACACCCTCTAATACTCTGAGGGCCCCCTTCCCCACTGTGTCACCCCCTACTACTCTGAGGGCCCCCTTCCCCACTGTTATGTTACCCCCTAATACACTGAGGGCCCCCTTCCCCACTGTGTCACCCCCTAATACTCTGAGGCCCCCTTCCCCACTGTGTCACCCCCTAATACTCTGAGGGCCCCCATCTCCACTGTGTCACCCCTTAATACTCTGAGGGCCCCCTTCCCCACTATGTCACCTCCTAATACTCTGAGGGCCCCCTTCCCCACTGTGTCACCCCTTACTACTCTGAGGGCCCCCTTCCCCACTGTCACCCACTAATATTCTGTGGGCCCCTTTCCCACTGTGTCACCCCCTAATACACTGAGGGCCCCCTTCCCCACTGTGTCACCCCCTAATTCTCTGAGGGCCCCTTTCCCCATTGTCACCCACTAATTCTCTGTGGGCCCCTTTCCCACTGTGTTACCCCCTAATGCTCTGTGGGCCCCCTTCCCCACTGTGTCATCCCCTAATACTCTGAGGACCCCCTTCTCCAGTCACCCACTAACATTCTGTGGGCCCCCTTTCCCATTTTGTCACCCCCTAAAATTCTGTGGGCCTCCTTTCCCACTGTGTCACCCCCTACTACTCTGATGGCCCCCTTCCCCACTGTCAACGACTAATATTCTGTAGGCCTCCTTTCCCACTGTGTCACCCCCTAATACTTTGTGGGCCCTCTTTCCCACTGTGTCACCCCCTAATACTCTGTGGGCCCCCTTTCCCACTGTGTCACCCCCTAATACTCTGAGGGCCCCCTCCCCACTGTGTCACCCCCTACTACTCTGAGGGCCCCCTTCCCCACTTTGTCACCCCCTACTACTCTGAGGGCCCCCTTCCCCACTGTCGTGTCACCCCCTAATACACTGAGGGCCCCCTTCCCCACTGTGTCACCCCCTAATACTCTGTGGGCCCCTTTCCCACTATGTCACCCTCTAATGCTCTGTGGTCCCCCTTCCCCACTGTGTCAGCCCCTACTACTCTGTGGGCCCCCTTACCCACTCTCACCCACTAAAACTCTGTGGGCCCCGTTTCCCACTGTGTTACCCCTTAATACTCTGTGGGCCCCCTTTCCCACTGTGTCACCCCCTAATACACTGTAGGCCCCCTTCACCACTGTCACCCCGTAATGCTCTGTGGATCCCCTTTCCCACTGTGACACCCTCTAATACTCTGAGGGCCCCCTTCCCCACTGTGTCACCCCCTACTACTCTGAGGGCCCCCTTCCCCACTGTCACCCCCTACTACTCTGAGGGCCCCCTTCCCCACTGTCATGTTACCCCCTAATACACTGAGGGCCCCCTTCCCCACTGTGTCACCCCCTAATACTCTGAGGGCCCCCTTCCCCACTGTGTCACCCCCTAATACTCTGAGGGCCCCCATCTCCACTGTGTCACCCCCTAATACTCTGAGGGCCCCCTTCCCCACTATGTCACCTCCTAATACTCTGAGGGCCCCCTTCCCCACTGTGTCACCCCTTACTACTCTGAGGGCCCCCTTCCCCACTGTCACCCACTAATATTCTGTGGGCCCCTTTCCCACTGTGTCACCCCCTAATACACTGAGGGCCCCCTTCCCCACTGTGTCACCCCCTAATTCTCTGAGGGCCCCCTTCCCCATTGTCACCCACTAATTCTCTGTGGGCCCCTTTCCCACTGTGTTACCCCCTAATGCTCTGTGGGCCCCCTTCCCCACTGTGTCATCCCCTAATACTCTGAGGACCCCCTTCTCCAGTCACCCACTAACAATCTGTGGGCCCCCTTTACCATTTTGTCACCCCCTAAAATTCTGTGGGCCTCCTTTCCCACTGTGTCACCCCCTACTACTCTGATGGCCCCCTTCCCCACTGTCAACGACTAATATTCTGTGGGCCTCCTTTCCCACTGTGTCACCCCCTAATACTTTGTGGGCCCTCTTTCCCACTGTGTCACCCCCTAATACTCTGTGGGCCCCCTTTCCCACTGTGTCACCCCCTAATACTCTGAGGGCCCCCTCCCCACTGTGTCACCCCCTACTACTCTGAGGGCCCCCTTCCCCACTGTGTCACCCCCTACTACTCTGAGGGCCCCCTTCCCCACTGTCGTGTCACCCCCTAATACACTGAGGGCCCCCTTCCCCACTGTGTCACCCCCTAATACTCTGTGGGCCCCTTTCCCACTATGTCACCCTCTAATGCTCTGTGGTCCTGTAGCACCCTGAGGACTCGGCTGCTACAGGGGTATTGCACCTCAAACCAGAGGTGTGGTATTCCACTCCCGGGTAAGGATGGAGTGTGGAACTGAGCTCAGAAGGCTGCATGCACTACATACATCCCATTTCCGGGGGACAGAACTACGGTACTCCCACCAGTATATGTGCAGGTACGACAGCGTCTGTCCCTGGCTGGAGTGGGAGGGGGGTGGAACATCCCAGTAGTGTAGGGGCAGATAGGGGGAGTAGTCTGGGTAAATGTAGGAGCTCATTGGGTGCTGGTCACCTGAGCTCACACATAGAGGGAGTATATAAGGTGGGCACCATCTTAGGACAGGGTCAGTCAGTCAGTCTGTGAGTCAGCAGTAACTCCAGGAGAGGAGAAGGAAGAGGGACCCAGAGGCGCAGGACGAGAGGGGACCCCAAGATCCCAGAATAAGGACAAAAGGGTGAAGGGTCGGCAAAAGGGTACCGGATCCCAAGCTGGCGGAGGCCAAAGCAAACCTTAGCCAGGAACCGGAGGTCGTGGGCAAGATTTGCCACGACCCTCACCAAATCCACCAGAATGGCACACCGAGCATAGGGTCAGGGAAGCCAGAGAAGGTTCAACCACCAAGAGACCCGAGGGAGCCGGACATAGGTGGATCCCTGGTGAGAACGGCCAGAGAGAAAGAGAAGAAGGGAGCTCAGGACCATACTCAGGAATTGCCCGGGAGTTGACCGAGTCCCGCACCTGGTGGACGCAGCACGGCTTGGGTGGTCACTGCTGTACAGAGTGACCCGAGCAACACCAGTGAGTAAAAACCCTGAAACTGCATTTCATGCCTCTGAGTCTCCTTGCTGCACCTTCACAACCACCATCCTCCACGTCTGACCCCCTGAGGCTATACCCCTCCCGTTGGGGGTTATACTACCACAGCTGCACACACACCACCAGCCTCAGCGGACCATCCTGCAGCGGCGGCCTTTTGACCGCAAATCAACGGGTGGCGTAGTCGACACTAAGAACATCTGCAAGGACTGCCGCACACTGAGTTTGACACCCTGGGCACGGACCGGGTCACAGCCACTCGGAGACTACAACCCCCATCTGATCCGGCTCCGGGTATCCCTAACAACATGGCCCAGGGGGCGCGTCAGTCCCCCTTCCCCACTGTGTCACCCCCTAATACTCTGAGGGCCCCCTTCCCCAATGTGTCACCCCCTAATACTCTGAGGGCCCCCATCCCCACTGTGTCACCACCTAATACTCTGAGGGCCCCCTTCCCCACTATGTCACCCCCTAATACTCTGAGGGCCCCCTTCCCCACTGTGTCACCCCTTACTACTCTGGGGGCCCCCTTCCCCACTGTCACCCACTAATATTCTGTGGGCCCCTTTCCAACTGTGTCACCCACTAATACACTGAGGGCCCCCTTCCCCACTGTGTCACCCCCTAATTCTCTGAGGGCCCCCTTCCCCATTGTCACCCACTAATTCTCTGTGGGCCCCTTTCCCACTGTGTTACCCCCTAATGCTCTGTGGGCCCCCTTCCCCACTGTCATTCCCTAATACTCTGAGGACCCCCTTCCCCAGTCACCCACTAATATTCTGTGGGCCCCCTTTCCCACTGTGTCACCCCCTAATACTCTGTGGGCCCTCTTTCCCACTGTGTCACCCCCTACTACTCTGTGGGCCCTCTTTCCCACTGTGTCACCCCCTAATGCTCTGAGGGACCCTTTCCCACTGTGTCATGCCCTAATACTCTGTGGGCCCCCTTCCCCACTGTGTCATCCCCTAATACTCTGAGGACCCCCTTCCCCAGTCACCCACTAATACTCTGTGGGCCCCCTTCCCCACTTTCACCCCCTAATACTCTGAGGACCCCTTTCCCCACTGTGTCACCCCCTAGTAGCCTGGGGGCCTCCACCCCTAACTGCATGAGACAATTAAATGACAGTGTTGAGGCTGGAGAACTAGTTATAAGAAATGTACTCACACTGACTCACTCCAGGTCTCCAGCAGGAAGCCCTCTCTCTCTCTCTCTCTCTCTTTCTCTCTCTCCCTCCCTCTCTCTCTCTCTCTGCTTCTCCATCACAAAAACATACCGGGCATGGCGCTTGACCAATCAGCACAGCTCTTTTGTGAGGACCCACAAGCAAAACTAATACTGATTGGCTGCACTGAAACTCTGCAAGCAATCAGTGTTAGATTAAAAAAAAGGGAAAGGGAAAAAAGGAGAGAAGGTGTGCAATTCAATATATTTTAATCAAGTGATAATATATAATTTTCTCAGCATATTTCTGGAGCCAGAAAGATAGATACAAAAAGAGGTCAATGCATGTTACATACAATCATACACTTAATGATATACAGTCATTAGTCCACAGGTTATGGTAGTAAACAAAGTAATATAAATAATGTCAGTCCATATCAATTATGTATTAGAATGATCACAAATGACCATATCTGTCTACAAACCACAGAGATTGTAAAACATGAAACCACAAATTTACATCACATAAGACATAATGGTACACATGCAAAGTGTGGTTTAAGGGTACCCTGCCTAACTTGAGTAAAGTGCAGCGCCATGCATGGACCCCACAGTGGAAGAATCCCCCGCTTACAAACCCCAACGTACGTTTCCTCTTTGAGTTATAGCTTTATCAGGGGGGAATATGATGAGCCCCAAGCCACAGCCTCTTTATATACCTTGTGGCATTGTAAAATGCCATATGCCAGACTCTCTATAGCGCTACACCGCTTCCTGTCTCTCACCTCCGAACCGGAAGTACAACTGCGTCACCGCGGCAGGAAGTGCGCGCACGTCCAGGAGCAGGGTCGCGTCACCATGACTCCCGGACATGCGCACTCGCGGTCCTAGACGCTGTGTCTCTCAGAGGAGGGAGGGGGAATAGAGGGAGCGCAAGTGACGGCAGATCATTAGAACAGGGGTAGGTATTAACTCCTAATGGGCCAAAGTGGACATATGAGCACAGAAGGAAAATCATTAACAATGCAAAGCTATACCACATATATCAACCCAGAAAACCTTTTACAAGAATAATTAATATGTGAAAGTGCGGCCACAATTACAATTATCCTGACTGTAATAAAAGTCACACTTTTTCAGCCCATGCCAATTTCGTCCGGAGGATGGTGTCCATTCACATCAGATCGTACCGAAGACTAGAGGGGGCTACATCAAAAAAAAAAACAGATTTAATTCTTTAAAAAAAAAAAAATTCTAAAAAATATATATTTAAAATGTAATGTAGGTACATAACACAGAAGACACTGGGAACAATGTTTACAAAAAAGGGGCAAAACTAAGGGATTCATTCAAACCCCCAAGGGTCATCGTCCCCAGGGTTACAATCCAGCGCGTTTCACGCTGGGCAAGGACCCTTCTAATATTGCCTCCGCGGATCCCACCATGGACGACCTCAATCCCCCTAACCTTAAGGGAAGCAGGGTCGCAATCATGGTGGGTCCTAAAATGGCGGGGCAATGTTTTCAATAAAGAAGGGTCCTCCACCATCCGGGCAGCAGCAATGTCCCTCACATGCTCCCTCACACATCTGCGCAACTCTCTCGATGTCAGACCAACATATATGAGTTGGCACCCGCAGGTGGCATAATACACCACATTGCAGGTGCCACAATTCACATATTCCTTAATAATGTTTTAGTACTGTACGCCGACATGAATGAGGCAATGCGGAGGACATTGCTGCACGCCAGACAATTCCCACACTGAAAGCATTCGCTCAAAGATCGAGTAGATTCAAACAAAGATGGTGTTTAGGGAGCATAATGACTCCGAACAAGTATGTTGCGCAGATTTCTAGATCTGCGAGCTGTCATTAATGGATAATCCACCAGTGAATCCCTTAAATGAGGGTCGGTCTGGAGGACAGGCCAATGACGCTTTAAAATGGACATGATGCTCTCCCACTCATGGTTGTAGGTGGTAATAAATCTGACCTTAGACTGATTAGAGGTCATACCCCTGGTCACCTTAGTACGAAGCAATTCGGTGTGAGAAGTGTGCTTCGCTCTAAGGTACCCTGTCTTGATACTCCGGTTGCTGTAACCTCTCTCTCTGAAGCGCGATGCCAAACACAGACACACAACAGCTGATCGGAAGACAGCAGCGCTCCATCAGCACAGAGTCAGCTGTGACCGTGCTGACTTTGTACCAGTAAGAGTGCACTGCTCTCTGAGGAGCAGTGCGTGCCATAAAGATCAGTATTGAAACCGGCAGGCCATGAGAAGGAGTTGCACTTCACATTGCTCCGATGAGCAGTGCAGCCGGGTACAGAATGAAATGTTCACCCCTCTCTAAGGAGCGTGCACGTGGACGAGATACAGGAGCAGATAGGCACAGTTAATGTGAAGGCGCTGCGCTTGACAAATGAGAAGTGCCGTAGGTGGGCGTGTCCTGGATGGGCGGGCCCACCGGAGGATTCTCCGGTTATCCGGTGGGCCAGTCCAACCCTGCCTATCAGTATGTCTTTGGAGTGTGGGAGGAAACCGGAGAACCCAGAGGAAACCCACGCAAACATGGGGAGAACATACAAACTCCTTGCAGATGTTGTCCTTGGTGCAATTTGAACCCAGGACCACGGGCAGCATTTATACTACTTAGCAACATGACCTTGTTTCCTTTGTTCGTCATGAAAGTTGTATTTAGATTTTTTTTTTCTGCCATCAGAGACCATGATTTTCTGTGATTATGGATGGACGGTCACACCAGAGGAATACTTCCTGGGTTTAATGGGTTACTAACAAAATCAAAATAAGAACTCCGTTTTCTGTACATACAGAATAAATAATAATCTGTGCCAATACAACCTAGTTCTACATCTGCACTGATTTGCAGCTATCCCCTCCCTAATGATGATCCCACATGACTCTCTTTACCCTACTTATCCATCCTCCAGTAGCTCTAATGCTGTTGGACGATTGTGCTCAGATGCACCTGACTCGCCCCCTGGGCCGTGGGGTACCCGGGACCGGGCTTCTGTACGATGCTGGGGGTAGTAGTGGCAACCCGATCCCGTGGCTCAGGGTGGTCAGACCAAATTGTGACAGTCTATTTATAGATTTATGAATGTCCGACTACGCCACCCGTGGATTGCGGTCAGAGATAACCGCCGTTGCGAGGCAGACCGCTGAGGCTGGTGTTGGTGTGCAGCACAGGGGTAGGATAACTCCCCACGGGAAGAGTGTAGCCTCAGGGCAGTGTATATGGATGCTGGGGGTGATAGTGCCGGCCACAATAGTAAAAGTTCAGAGCCTGTTTCCAACAGTTCTGGGTCTTTATTGTAGATGTTACTAATGACCCAACAGTAGTACCGGTTAGGAATGGGCCTGGGTATCGGAGAGCATTAGGGGGAGCCCCACCGGTCAGGGTGAGTGTGTATAGAATCATAGAATCATAGAATCATAGAATGGTAGAGTTGGAAGGGACCTCCTGGGTCATCTGGTCCAACCCCCTGCTCAAAGCAGGATTCACTAGATCATCTCAGACAGATGTCTGTCCAGTCTCTGTTTGAAGACGTCCATTGAAGGGGAACTCACCACCTCTCGTGGCAGCCTGTTCCACTCATTAATCACCCTAACTGTCAAAAAGTTTTTTCTAATATCTAATCTGTGTCTCCTCCCATTTAGTTTCATCCCATTGCTTCTAGTCTTTCCTTGTGCAAATGAGAATAAAGATGATCCTTCTACAATGTGACAGCCCTTGACATATTTGTAGACAGCTATTAAGTCTCCTCTCAGTCTTCTTTTTTGCAAGCTAAACATTCCCAAATCCTGCAACCGTTCCTCATAGGACATGGTTTGCAGACCAGTCACCATTCTGGTCGCTCTTCTCTGAACTTGCTCCAGTTTGTCTATGTCTTTTTTAAAATGTGGTGCCCAAAACTGTACACAGTATTCCAGATGAGGTCTGACCAAAGAGGAGTAAAGACCGATAATGACTTCACGTGATCTAGACTGTATGCTTCTGTTAATACATCCCAGAATTGTATTTGCCTTTTTTGCTGCTGCATCACACTGTTGACTCATGTTCAGTCTATGATCTATTAGTATACCTAAGTCTTTTTCACATGTACTGTTGCTTAGCTCTATTCCTCCCATTCTGTATATGCTTTTTTCATTTTTATTGCCCAGATGTAGTACTTTGCATTTTTCCCTGTTAAAAACCATTCTGTTGGTTGCTGCCCACTGCTCCAGTTTATTTAGGTCTTTTTGAATCCTCTCTCTCTCTTCTCTAGTATTAGCTATCCCTCCTAGCTTTGTGTCATCAGCAAATTTAATCAGTTTACCCTCAATTCCTTCATCTAAATCATTGATAAAGATGTTGAACAATACAGGTCCCAGGACGGAGCCCTGTGGTACCCCACTTGAGACATTCATCCAGCTGGATGTGAAGCCATTTACAACCACCCTTTGAGTCCGATCACTAAGCCAGTTATGAATCCACCTAACAGTTGCCTGGTCCATTGCATACTTGGTCATTTTTTCAATAAGGATGGTGTGAGATACTTTGTCAAATGCTTTGCTGAAGTCAAGATATACTATATCTACAGCATTTCCCTGATCCACCCAGTCAGTGATTCTGTCATAGAAGGAAATTAAGTTAGTCTGACATGACTTGTTAGTTACAAACCCATGCTGACTCTGGTTAATCACTTCATTCTTATCCATGTACTTACATACATGTTGTTTAATAATTTGTTCAAAGATCTTTCCTGGTATAGAAGTCAGACTCACCGGCCTATAGTTCCCTGGGTCCACCTTCTTCCCCTTTTTGAAGATAGGAACAACATTTGCTCTTCTCCAGTCTTCTGGGACTTCTCCTGTTCTCCAAGAATTTTCAAAGATTATGGAGAGTGGTTCTAAAATTTCTTCTACGATCTCCTTCAGTACTCTGGGGTGTAATTCATCTGGACCTGGAGACTTGAACTCATTTATGTTAGCTAAATATTCCCTCACAATCTTTCTGTTTACAGATAACTTGGATTCCTCTATTCCTTTAAAAGGACAGTGAAGATCAGTTGATGTTACATTTTCTTTCTGAGAAAAAACAGATGCAAAATAGGAATTAAAAAGTTCGGCCTTCTCAACATCCTCTCTTACCATTTCTCCATTTTCATCCTGTAAAAATCCTATAGCATCTTTGACTTTTCTTTTACTTTTGACATACCCCCAAAATCCTTTTTTATTGCTTTTGACATCTCTTGCAAGCCTTAATTCATTGTCAGCTTTAGCTAACCTGATACGTGGCCTGCAGGATCTGCAGACTGCATTATAATCTTCTTTAGATATGCCTCCCTCTTTCCATTTAATAAACATTTCTTTCTTTCTTTTTAGCATGTGTTTAAGTTCTGTGTTCATCCATCCTGGTTTCCTTAAATGCTTCCCATTCTTCCTACTTTTCGGGATTGTTAACGATTGTGCTTTGAGAATCTCATTTTTAAAAATTTCCCATCCTTCCTGGACATTTTTGTCCTTAAGGACATCCAGCCATTGGATCCCTCCTATTCTCTTTCTGAGTCTCTTAAAATCTGCCTTTCTAAAATCTAACCTTGAAGTCTGAGTCTTCACATGTCTTCCTCCTCTAGTTATCCAAAATTCTATAATAGCATGATCGCTGCCTCCTAGGGTCCCAGCCACCTTTACCTCCTCAACCATTTCCTCCCTGTTTATAAGGATTAGATCCAAAGTAGCAGATCCCCTTGTTTTCTCCCCTACCTTTTGGAAGATAAAGTTGTCAGCAAGAGAGGATAAGAATTTGCTTGACCTGTTAGTTTTACTTGAGAGAGATTCCCAACAAATGTCTGGATAGTTGAAATCTCCCATGACCACTACGTCATATTTTTTGGAGAACTTGGTCATTTGATACATAAAGAGTTCATCCATATCTTCAGCTTGCCCAGGTGGCCTGTAGTAAATGCCTACAATGGTGTCCTTTCCGTTGTTCTCTCCTTGTATTCTTACCCAAACAGTTTCCACAGAACTCCCAGTCTCTGAAGCTTCAATCTCTGTGCAGATATACGCTTTTCTAACATACAATGCAACACCTCCTCCTCGTTTATCAAGTCTGTTTCTTGCAAATAAGTTGTATCCTTTTAGCCTTTTATTCCAATCATGTGTATCGTCCCACCAAGTTTCAGTGATTCCAATGACATCATATTCCTTTTCCTGCATTAGTAGTTCCAATTCTCCTTGTTTGTTGCCCATGCTTTGTGCATTTGTATAAAAACATTTTAGTTTGTGATTGGTTTCTCTTTCTCCCATATTTTTATTATTTAAATTGTTTTGTCTTTGTTCTTCCTTTCCACTTCCAGTAGCAGAGATCTCAATAGTATTTGTCAGCTGTATGGCTTTTTCTGGCCTTTTGCTTCCCTTCCCACATTGTTCTAGTTTAAAGCTCTTCTGATGAGTGTAGCAAGGCGACTTCCAAATACATGTTTTCCAGTCTTCGTAAGGTGCACCCCATCTCTAGCAAGTAGTCCATCGTATAGGTAATTCATTCCGTGATCCAGAAATCCAAATCCTTGTTGACGGCACCATCGACGTAGCCAGTTGTTCACCTGTAGAATCTTATTCCACCTCATTGTTCCATGGCCATCCACTGGGAGGATGGATGAGAAGACCACCTGCGCTCCCAATTCTTTCACTTTCTTGCCTAAGTCTTCAAAGTCACTGCAGATGGTTTCCAGGTCCTTTCTTGCGGTGTCATTTGTCCCCACATGTATTAGCAGGAATGGGTAGTGATCTGTAGGTCTGAAGAGTCTTGATATCCTGTCAGACACATCTTTAATTTTTGCTCCTGGAAGACAGCACATTTCTCTTGAGGTTATGTCTGGTCTGCAGATAGCGGCCTCTGTTCCTCTTAACAGGGAATCCCCCATGACCACCACTCTCCGTTTTTTCTTCACAACATTCTTCTTTCTCCATCCAGGAGGATTCTGAGGGCTTACAAGGTTATTCATTGCTGGCAAAGTCTTATCTTGCTGTATTTCTTCATGGTGCTCCTGCGAGAGAGCCTGGTACTGGTTCCTGAGCAGTATGGGTGCTGACTGCCTCTCGATCCTCCTGCTTCGGTGGGTCACATGCTTCCATTCCTCTGTTTCGTCAGGTGCAGTTCGAATTTCTTCTCTTTCTGAATCATGAAGAGATAATTCTGCTCTGTCTAAGAACTCTTCACCTTCCTTAATGATTTTCAAGGTAGTTAACCTCTCTTCCAGATTTAGGCCTACCGTTTTCTGTATGCTCTTGCTGACTATCCCCCTTTTCGTGGTGTAATAGCCCATGTCCCTGAGCTGGCCGTGTACTTCTCGCCTGTATGGCTTGCGACTCGGGCCTTGGGTACCTTTTGCTTTCTCCTGCTGTACTGGTCCCTCTGTGTGGCGGAGCCTCCAGGCTTCTTAGGCCAAGGGACCTGAAATCCCTCGCGGGTTGGTTCTCTGCTGCTGGGCTTGCAACCCTGACAGCCTCGGACCCCAATGTCCGGTTGTGTGCTTCTCTCAGCCAGGACTGGCTCTCGTCGCCTCTGTCCCTGGCTTGCAGTTTCTCCTCTGCCTCACGGACTCCTCAGCCGCTGCTGACCTGTCCCTCTTCTCTGAGAACCCTTCTGGACACTTCAGAAGTGGGTTCTGGTCTCTCTAACCCTGCCCCAGTTCCAGCTTTTATAGGGGCTGCCTGCTCCCCCTACTGGCCTGGGAGGTGCTGCATGCTAATTGTCCCTGACCAGGGAACCTCCCTCCTGCTCTCAGACACAGCCTTTAATATTTGTGGCATCCAGGCCTGGGGTGACACACATCTAATGACCCTGTCTAATAAATCATCTGACGGCTGGGTTGTAGCACAGTTCAGCTATGCTATGCTGAAGAACCCACTGATGCCATCTGAATTTGTACCTTATGATGCTGTCTAGTTTAAGAAAAACAAGTGCAGATATGACCCTTTCTCATAAAGTATCCCCCAGACCATCTGACGGCATCATCATTGCCCTGAAAGCTGTGTTGTAGCACAGCTCTGCTGTTCTATGCTCAGCTCTGCTATACATGCAGGGGAGATCATGATCATAGCTCTATAGATCCGCATGAGCCAATTAAATGTTTTTTAAATAGTAATGAATTGGTCAGATAGTGGTCACCTCATCCATATAAATAAAAACTTTACTGGAATCACACATGAAAAGAACAAATACAAGTTTATGGGTCCATGAAAATCACAGAACGCACATGGATGGCATCAGTGTGGAGTCCGTGTTGTGTATGTGATTAACTTTGGCTGCAGAATCCACATGGAGTTGTCCTGCGGTGCAGATTTTAAATGTGCGACATCTGAATTAAACTGCAGCGTTTCGCTGTGGATTTCACCCATTGCTTTACATAGGATGAATTCCATTGCAAAATTCTGAGCAAATGTGCATGTTAACCATGTGCTTTTTGCCACACATTTTGCCCAAGATTAGCAGCAGGGATTTTTTTTTAATGCGAAATTTAGCTTTTTTTCACTGATTTGCTACACCTGTAATTTTTCCCCGCTTTCTAGTACACCATATGATAAAATGAAAGGTGTCATTCAAAAGTGCAACTTGTACCACAAAAAAAACAAGTTGTGACACAGCTATATCGATGGAAAAATAAAGTTATGGCTCTTGGAAGCAAAGGAGGTAAAAACAAAAGGGCAAAAATGGAAAATTGCCAAGTCCGGAAGGGGTTAAACGGCACATTTTCACAGTGAATGGAAAAAAAACAAAGTAATGCAGCCACATGTACAGCAGCGTGTGACGTCATCCAGTCTACGGAGCATGCAAGTCCCGGTCCTTACGCGTTTCAGAAAACTCGGTTTCCTTCATCAGAGGAAACTGTTAACAGTTAACTTTTTGCGTTCAGGCACGCCACCGGCTGGAGCTGCCTGTTCCCTACACTGCAGCTCTACGTGCATCTTTTTTTTCGCCGAGGACCTCCGTACACCCACCGAGTGGGGGTCTTCCTGCTCTTCTTTCAAGCGGATGCAACAAAGAACTTTGCTGGACTGCATAGGTAAATAGGGTAATTATCTACTCCATTAGTGTATTGTGCTTATCACTATGTTTCTTCAGTGTTTAACATGTAACTGGATACACATTGATACATATGCTATAATAGCAGGGTGGGCAAATTAGGCTGATCTCCTAACTTCAATTTTTTCCAATTTTTTCTAAATGATCTTTGCAGCCAGGTTAGTCACCTGCCCCAAAGCTTGCTATTCGGTGTACAATGCACATATACAATCTCTTTTCTTGTTTTTACTGTTTTTATTGGTGTTCATTTACATGTATACTTATTGTGCTGTTGATGTATACATGAAGTTTTTTGAAATTTAGCACACTTGTTGTGTGTCCTATTTGCTTATGGTTTCTTAAACACATTGAAAGCAGACAAAACAGGTTTTCTATAAAAACGACACAAAGCAGCCCAGTAAGTGATACTGTTCCCATGCGCTTGGTTCTGAACACTACTCTCATCATGGTTCCATGCCTGCGCTGCGTTCAGCACCAGCAGGGACTATGATGAGGGTAGTGGTAGTCTGCTCACGCAGTGTCCTCAGCTGTAAAAAAAAATAATAAAATATTAAAATCCATGCACTCACTTCTCCTAGGTGTCCCCCACTGTATTCCATGTGACTACTGGACTAGGTGGACCTCCACAATATTAAAGGGGGTTACCCACAAAGTTCATTTTAATTAATGGATCTTAATTTCTGCTATCTTTTTAAGTTTCCCATGATGATGATATAAATGTTCCCCTGCTGTGACCATGCTGCAGCTGTGATCCCATGCTGTCCTGTACACTTTTTTTTTTAATACATCCAATTGTGGAACATATTGATCCAAGATCTATTAATTGAAATGAGCTTGGTTCATGGGACAATCTCAAGACTTGGGCTGCATGGTGATACTTAACTGTGATCTGTGTCTTGCTGCCAAAAATCTCTGCCAATACTAGCATATTACTACCTTTTTTTTTGTTGTGGCCAAAGTCGCCTTGTAGCCCCAGCAGCCAATTGCTGGCCCATTCACAGGATGCTGGACCACACAACACCTTACCATATCACAACTTAGTGGCTAAAGTCTTTTAAAATAGTCGGTTATGTACTGTGCAATTAGAGCAGGTGTCTGGTAGTTACATGGATGTACAGTGGGTACGGAAAGTATTCAGACCCCTTTAAATTTTTCACACTTTATTTCATTGCAGCCATTTGGTAAATTCTAAAGAGTTCAGTTTTTTTGCTCTCATTAATGTACACTCTGCACCCTATCTTGACTGAAAAAAAAAAAACAGAAATGTAGAAGTCTTTGCAAATTTATTAAAAAAGATAAACTTAAATATCACATGGTCATAAGTATTCAGACCCTTTGCTCAGACACTCATATTTTAGTCACATGCTGTCCATTTCCTTGTGATCCTCCTTGAGATGGTTCTACTCCTTCATTGGAGTCTAGCTGTGTTTAATTAAACTGATAGGACTTGATTTGGAAAGGCACACGCCTGTCTATATAAGACCTCACAGCTCACAGTGCATGTCAGACCAAATGAGAATCATGAGCTCAAAAGGAACTGCCCAAGGAGCTCAGAGACAAAATTGTGGCAAGGCACAGATCTGGCCAAGGTTACAAAAGAATTTCTGCTGTAGGATCCTAAGAGCACAGTGGCCTCCATAATCCTTAAATGGAAGAAGTTTGGGACCACCAGAAGACTTCCTAGACCTGGCTGACCAGCCAAACTGAGCAATTGTGGGAGAAGAGCTTTGGTGAGAGGTAAAGAACCCCAAAATCACTGTGGCTGAGCTCCAGAGATGCAGTAGGGAGATGGGAGAAAGTTCCACAAAGTCAACTCTCACTGCAGCCCTCCACCAGTCGGGCCTTTATGGCAGAGTGGCTCGACGGAAGCCTCTCCTCAGTGCAAGACATATGAAAGCCGGCATAGAGTTTGCTCAAAAACACATGAAGGACTCCCAGACTATGAGAAATAAGATTCTCTGGTCTGATGAGATGAAGATAGAACTTTTTGGTGATAATTCTAAGCGGTATGTGTGGAGAAAACCAGCACTGCTCATCACCTGCCAATACAATCCCAACAGTGAAACATGGTGGTGGCAGCATCATGCTATGGGGGGTGTTTTTCAGCTGCAGGGACAGGATGACTGGTTGCAATTGAAAGAAACTTTTTTTTTTTAATGAAGTGACAGCATTTTAACTAAAATTTTGTTTTCCCGCTGTTAAACCTGCTGATACAGATTTTAGTTTCATAAGTTTGTCCTGTTACCGATATATTTTGTTTTTATTTAAGTCACAATGTAGAGAGTGGGGTATTAAAGGCATTTCAATTTAGTTCTGTAATGTCAGGAATTTTTCAGAAAACAAATAAAGATGGACTGAAATCTGGAGTCATTTTTCTTCTATATTGAACACTTGCAATGTTTAATAAGCCCCCACAAAGCCAGGGGCGGACATACCGCCCCGGCCCGAAGGTGGAGAGGGGCCTTTGCAGGCAGGAGCATGTGAGAGTGTGAAATGTGATAACAGCAGGAGAGCACTAGGACCCTGTGACTTTTGCCTGGCTGAGTTCAGAGGAGGGGCAGTGCAAGAAACTCTGTGTGTTCTAAGAGTGTCTGAGGTGTGAGAGGCTAGACAGGAAGTCTGTGAGAACGGAGCTGCAGGAAGATGCTGTCTTTACACGCTTCCCTGTGGAGTTTGTTTACCCCTTTTTCTCTTTAAGAACAAGTGCTGAGCTGGGGAAAGCTGTGTGGCTCTGTGGAGTTTTGTGGAAGTCCATGCTGAGTGAATTAGAGACTTTGTGCTGGAGGAGTCACGTGTCGAGTGATAAAGGAAGGGACTGAGGAATCCATTTCTGTGACGGAGCACATGGTTGGTGTACTGAATAAGAGTGAGAGACTTCGGGAGGAAAGAAGGTTTCTGGTGCCATTTCTACTGAGAGGATATTGACAAGCCTTTGTGAAGAGATCTTCCCAGACCTTAATCTGAGGCTACAGGACTAAAGTCCCCGGCGTGTGGGCTCGGCATCGGCCGACAAGACAAGGAATTTTTGTTGTTTTTGTGAACTTTGTTTTTGTTTTGGCGCCAAAGTTTTCCGGGACTAGCTGAGCCACCGTGATTCACAGGCCTGTGATAGACTGCATCTGAGGTTAACGGTACCATAATGTTAAGATACCTGGGTATCCTGATAATAAGGGTATAAGAGCAATTGATATAGTTTCGTGCATTATTATTGTTAATAGTGGTAGGATTGTATTCAGTGTGCCATCTCAGAGGGTCCCCATATACCGCCCTCACTAGACTGACTTTGTGTTTAGGTAAAATTGTTCCAGATCACTAGAATAATTCACATAAACTGGAAACCTTGAGATTGGCACATTGATTTCAGCTCTTGCTGATTGTGAGTATCTAGTAGAGACAGTGTCCCAGGCAGAACCTTAGACTGATTCATTCAATACTGAATTTTAGTCTAATCCCTGTTTTAGTAAAGAAAGTGTTGTTTATTTCTGTCTCTGTCTCAGTTTGTGACTCACTGGATCTCTCTCAGACCCCCGGTCATTACAAGCGTACTGCCCATAAGGGCAGACAACGCAGCCATTCAGTCCATATTATGGGCAGAAGAGGGGCCCTATGTCAAGCAGCACCGGGCCCCTTTCGCTCCTGCCCCTAATCATTCTGACCCCGAGCCGGGGAGAGAGCGGAGCACACAGCGCAGAGAGCAGGGCTACAAACAGGGGGCGTGTCCTGCAGGGAGAGAGACGCTGGCCAATGAACGCTTTCCTCATCAGACTGAGGAGAGCGCTCATTGGCTGCAGCCTCTGGCTCCTGCACGGCGCCCAATAGTAAGTGTTCACCTCACCTGCAGTCAGGGTCCCCGGGCTGCACAGCACACAGAGGCCATAGTGGAGGAAGAGCAGGAGTGACTGTGCTTCTGCTGCTCCCTCCGGTCCTTCCAGCAGTAGCTGCTGACAGAGAAGAGGTGGGAGATTAGGCTCACTGCACAGGACAGCACAGCAGCAGGGGCTGATGTCAGTATACTGTGTCCCCATCCCCCACAGTGGTGTCTGAAGCCCTCTCCACTTCATCTCTGAGCTATGTGGCAGAACTCATGCACAGCTCACATCTGAACACCTGGTATCATAGATTAGTGCATGTATGTATAGGTGTGTGTGTATACATGTGTGTCTATATCTGTGTCTATATTACTGTGTGTATACATGTGTGTCTATATAACTGTGTGTATACGTGTGTGTGTGTGTATATATATGTGTGTGTATGTACTGTATATGTATATATGTGTATCAATACAGTATATGTATGTACGGTGTATGGTATATGTGTATGTATGGTATATGTGTGTATAGATATATGTATGTACGGTATACGTGTGTGTGTATGTACAGTGTGTATGTATGTACAGTATATGTATGTGTGTGTTTATGTATATGTTTGTGTGTGTGAACATATTTGTTTTCAGTTCATGTATTATACTGTGATTGTAAAGAATAGAAGAATAAACCTGGCTCTTTAAAGGGTTATTCACCAAATAATCAAGGTATCCTCAATCCATCGCATCGGGAATAACTTGCTGGTCACTGGGGATTGGACCACTGGGCCCCCCAGAGATTCTGGGAACAGAGCTCTGCAGTGTCGTCCTGAATGGAGCAGAGTTGTGCCTGTTTGGCCTCTGCTCTATTTATTATCTATGAGCTGCTGAGCGCTGCGCTCGGTTATTTCCATCAGCTCCATAGACAATGAATAAAGTAGATACCAGATGATACAGATACCAGACATATAATATATACATGGTTGGAATTTGCCGGTTCTAGCCATTATCACGTAACCATGAGGATGCGCTTTTCACACTTGCTGTCATGTGTCAACTAGAGAGTCTCAGCCATATCTTGCAATGTTCTATTCACCAACATAGCTGACACTCTAGTTGTCACCTGACTGCAAGTCTGACTGTGCTGAAACCAGCAGAACCGAATCTTTATCTTTACTGATATATAATTTGTCTCCATGTCAGTGAAAATATATATTTTTAGAGGTGTGGAGGGGCCCATTTACTATGGAGCCCTGAGATTTCTATGCACACCCCTGCTTACAGGGCGGCAATAATGACGGTATCCTGGCTTGTTGCTCGGAGCCCGAGGCTTCGGGGGTCTCACGGCCAGATTTCCCTGATCATAAGCGGCATGCTAGGCAGCGAGGGGGACCCAGGCACATTTCTTGCACAGGGGCCCCAAGCTGTCAATGTCCACCAGGGGCGGACACAGACTGTAGTGGGCCCCTGTGCAAGAAATTTTTGCCCCCCCCCTGCCCTTCATAGGGCAACAAAGTTATGTAAACATAACCCCCCCATGTGCATCTCTCACACCCACATGTGCATCTCTCATCCCCCCATGTGCAGCTCTCATCCCCCCCCATGCATCTCTCATCCCCCCATGTGCATCTCATCCCCCCATGCATCTTTCACGCATCTTTCATCCCCCCATGTGCAGCTCTCATCCCCCCATGTGCAGCTCTCATCCCCCCCATGTGCAGCTCTCATCCCCTCCCCTGTGCATCTCACCCCCCCGTTCATCTCATCCCCCCGTGCATCTCATCCCGCCCCGTGCATCTCATACCCCCCCGTGCATCTCGCATCCCCCCCGTGCATCTCTCATCCCCCCATGTGCATCTTATCCCCCCCGTGCATCTCTCATTCCCCCATGCATCTCTGATTTCCCCCCACTCCTAGTTAATTAATTGGATTTAAAAAAAAAAAATAAACCTTGTTATACTTACCCCCATGGATCCCTGCAGACTCCTGGCGCTCATCCACGTCGCTGCCACCAGGTTCACCTGATTTCCAGCGCCGTCACATGACCGGAAGTCAGGGGAATCATGAAGGCGCTGACGCAGCAGCGCTGCACTGCTACACAGAGGAAATCGGCGCAGAGATGTCCCGGCGCTTAACGCTCAGCATGGGGCCGGGGGCCCAGGGCCGGCTCCAGGTTTTTGTGGGCCCCGGGCAAAAGAGTCTCAGTGGGCCCCTTTAACACATACCACGATTCATGATGCACAGGTACCGCAGAGAAATATATGTATAGTACAATGCAAAGATTTCACTTCTTACATAGTGATATCTATTGTAAATTCCACAATAGCTCAGAAACCAGCGAATCGCTCCACACAGTATACTGGCCCCCATAAAATACTCCATACAGGAGACTGGCCCCCATAAAATGCTCCATACAGAATACTGGCCCCCATAAAATGCTCCATACAGGATACTGGTCCCTATATAACGCTCCATACAGAATACTGGCCCCCATATAACGCTCCATACAGAATACTGGCCCCCATATAACGCTCCATACAGAATACTGGCCCCCATATAACGCTCCATGCAGGATACTGGCCCCCATATAACGCTCCATGCAGGATACTGACCCCCATATAACGCTCCATACAGAATACTGGCCCCCATATAATGCTCCATGCAGGCTGTTCAACACACATAATGCCCCACGCAGGCTGTTCCCCCCACATAATGCCCCACGCAGGCTGATCCCCCCACATAATGCCCCATGCAGGCTGTTCCGCCCCATATAGGATGTCACCCCCCTTTTAATGCCCCATGCAGGATGACACCCCCCCTTCCTTATAATGCCACATTCAGGATGTCACACACCCCCCCTCCCTTATAATGCCCCATGCAGGATGTCACACACACCCCCCTCCCTTATAATGCCCCATGCAGGATGTCACACCCCCCTTATAATGCCCCATTCAGGATGTCACTTCCCCCCCGTTATTATGCCCCATGCAGGATGTCACCCCCCCCTTATAATGCCCCATGCAGGACTTCACCCCCCCCCCTTATAATGCCCCATGCAGGATTTCACACACCCCCACCTCACCCCCCTCTCCCTTATACTGCCACAGGCCTCCATACAATAAAAAAAGAAATCCAATACTCACCTGACGTCTCACCTGCTGCCGCTGCTCCGGACTCATCAGCGTCGCCGGACTCATCCCGCTCTGCGCTGTGACTGCTCAGGAGAGAGTGCGGTGTAAAGACGTCACCGCGACCTCTGACCTGAGACGTCACAGTGCAGCAGCCGCGGCGGATGCAGGAGCTGCTGCGGAGGCACGGGGAAGGGTAAGTATTGTGCCAGGTGCCAGGGCCCTGAGCAAGCAGGGGGGAGGGGGGGGAGCGGGCGCTGGCACCGTTCTCCTCCGCTCACGGGTCCCATAGCACGCGGGGCGCCCGATGGTGAGGGCCGCCGCCTGCTCAGGGCCCCGGCATTTGCCCGGGTGCTGACGCCGGCCCTACGGGGGCCCCATGAGGAGACGCACAAGAGGGGGGACCCAACGGGGCTCCGAGGGGGCCCCGACCGGCCGGGCCCCATACTGGAGTCAGGACAGTCATACCCTGATGGCGGCCCTGCTGGAGGCTGGAGGGGCCCCCTCTCCCTCGGGGCCCCCATTCAATGAACAGGCTGCATGGGCGGTAGGTCCGCCCCTGATGTCCACCCCTGCACAAAGCAGTGTGACTAATGTAAAAGACTGGAGCGATACTAATAAAGGGTAAATGATAACAGAACTGTTAGTTTGTGGATACTAGTCACACCGACCTCCAGAATAAAAATCCTAATGTTGTCCAGCTGCTTTTTAGAGGGTACTTCAATGGATCACTTTCTGATTTGAGAATTGTAATTGCTATTAAGAATTTGTTTAGCCGGATTTCATCCCCAAGCTATGCATGTGCATCATTCACAGAAAAGTCCAGCAATACTTTGCATTTCTCAGGAACAGACTGACTATGTAGTGTTTGAATATATATGCAAAGTGCTTTAGTCGGGGACAATCTCTCCTCAAGCCTCTTGTCACTTAGTTGCAAACAAGTAGAAGATGATGAGTTTACCACTTTGTTGTAAAATCAAATCCTGGAACCACATCAGTGGGTGCTGAATCCTGCTGGTGATCAGCAAACTATGAAATATTTTTTTTTTAAGCAAAACTATTAGTAATATCATTAAAAATGTATTAGTAATTCATTAAACAGCATTCTACATGAATAGAGAACTGAGATCACCTTGAGCTCTATTACCTGTCCGGTGATGCTTTCTCCTGCCTGACAGCTTATGTGCCGTGGTGTTGGGGCGAGGCTCTAGCTGCGTTTTAAGATCGTTCTTTAAGCATGCCTAAATAATAAGGTGCTAGTTGCACCCTTGGTATGGCTGGGTAGTTCGGTGCACTTTTCCCACCTACTTGTTTTTCATTTACTCTCCTCTGGCTCCTGTAAAACCAGTAATGTCAATCAAGGAAGAGGAGATTGTAAACAGCCCACATAAAGCATGTTTGTTTTTTGTTTTTTTTACACAAGCTTTTAGTTCAAAGTAGCCTAACAAAGGCATATTGTTGGTTTTTGGCAAAGTAGTAATTTGGTAAAGTAGCTGACGGTGCCCTTTTAAAGGGAATGTGTCCACCCCCCTGGGCCATATCAGACCTCTCCTATGGACATACAGGTGATAAAAAAGTAAATCTATACTTACCTGTATGGCCATAGTAGGGGTCTGATTGCAGAGAAATCTGGTTTTATAAAGTCTGCTTTCCAGAGGCTTGGCGTCCACGCGACGCCAAGCAAACCCCTCCAATCTGCTTACTATTCCCCTAAATCGCCGCCTCTGTGCTAAATTACCATATCCCCTCCCCTGCACGGCACAGGGTCCTGTGACTGCCCTGTGACAGGCCCTGCTCTGCCTACCCTGTATGGTCATAGTAGAGGTCTGATATAGAGATTCCCTTCAACCTCCACCCACAGCGGGCCAATGGTTGAACAGCTGTGTAACAAAGTCATGGGTTTTTAGCCCAAAAGGGAAGACTTTCAGATTGTTGTAACTTATTCTTAGCATAGTGCCCAAAGGCCTGATCATAATGGTTTGCTTAATGAAGTGACTGATTTAGAATCAGAGTAACTATCCAAGATGCTTCATTAAGAGAGTACACTGAAGGAAATGTGCACATGATGTCTTAAAATCGTGATCTTCTAGAAGGACAGGTAAGGGTCTCACTAAATGCTGATATGGCGGCCTGCTGTGCACTGGTGCCACAGAACCCAGAAGGGTGCATGGATGTAGTTCTCCACAAGAGGCCCTCACACATTCACACACCTCCACCCTACCACCTCAGACCAGCAGAGGGAGCCCGTTAGGGATATATAAAGGGAGGGTGGAGCCAGGCAGCTCAGTCAGAAGTTAGTTAGTCTCTCAGACACAGAGAGGGACAGAGCTCAGATTTGAGCAGAGAGCGTGCTGACGCTCAGAGAGCAGCAAGCTGGCTGCTGTGCTTAGGCGAGCCAAGGCCTACAACACGCGTGAAGGCCTAGTGAGGGCCCTGAGTGTGGCCGAAGGCGAGAGGAGAAGGAAGAAGTAGCGAGGGGGTAGAGGAGCATACCAGACTCACCCTGATATATATACCGGACACCGGGTCCGCGCCTACGGGGACCCTTTATACCAATAGGGACCACCGGAACCCCTGGAGGACTACAGGTCCCAGGTTCACCAAATGCTCATTGCAGTACTAGGGCTAGGAGTCACGGAGGCCCCAGCGACCAGGGAGAGTGATCTCCAAGAAAAGTCCCTACCACCAAGTCAGCAGGTGCAAAGAGAGACAGTAACCAAGCTAGGCCTAGCTCCAGGCAGGTCAGAAGCTTAGCGAGTAAAGCCACGGATCAGGAGGCCCTATACCCGCTCACTGGGGAGAGTCCAAAAGTGCGCCCTTCGTCCGGAGTACCCTGAACCGTGCCTGCACCATCACCAATAAAGGTACTGAAGCTTAGCCCCGTGTGAGTGTGCGTCTTTCCTCTGGGACCGTCCTGCCGTCTCTCCCCCGCATCCACCATCTATCCCTACACTGCCCTGGGGCTAGCTCTACCTGTGGAGAGCCATACTATCCCTGCTGCCGTAACACCAGCTCCAGAGGACTGCTCCGCAGCGGCGGCACCCTTTTGCCGCATTCCACAGGTGGCGTCACGAACTTTCCAAATCCCCTATATATAATTTCCCCTTTATACTGACCGCCCTGGGTCACGGAGCGGGCCAGCCACCGTGATATCCCCCACCGGCTTACGCAGAGGCCCGGCTGCCGAGTACCCCACGGCTCAGGGGGTGCGTTAGCCTTGGCATCACGAACAGAATTCTGTGCCCGTTGCCACCGGGTACTGTGCACCTTAAAAGACTGTAATACTCACTGTGGTGAAGGTTTCCCGCCGTTCCCGAGATTTCTCGCCATTGTCCGCCATCTTCCTGTCGCCGTGCAGGAAGAAGAGGGGCGTAACCGCGGGAATCGGAGAAGCGTAAACGCTGGAAGCGCGCAAAGCCCAGGACACGTCCCGCCCCTGACGTCGAATCAGAAAGTGTCAGGTCCTGGAAGGAGCCCAGAGGACGCTCTGACGTCAGACGCGAGCGACGCAAGGTCCTGGAAGAAGACCGTCGCCCGCGGAGCTGCGGCCTACCTGATAAGCAGTGAAGAAGGTAGGCTCCAGTTCACTAGGAGGGCGCAACCATGGCCGACGACCAGCGAGCCACCGGAGCACCGGTTAACGCTCCTGATGCCCAACCCGCGCCCGGCGCTGCACAGGCTGGAGCGGTCGCTCCACCAGCAGGGGTCGTGACCCCATTGATACCCATGGCCCTGCCGTATATCCCTGGAGCGAAGTGGCTTCCCCAGTATAATGGCAAACCAGACACCATGTCTGGATTCAAGAGAAAAATATGTGGTGTGCTAGACATGTATTCTATGACCGGTAAACAGAGAGCTGCTGTTGTGCTGGGACAATTGACTGGTGCTGCAGAGTGGGAAGTTGAAACCTGGCCAGCCGCAGACCAGGAATCAGTATCCATCATCTTTAAGAGACTGCAAACTGTGTTTGAAAACTGCACTGAGACGGATCTCCGGATGAGGTTCTACCACTGTGTCCAGAAACCTGAGGACAGTATCCGGGACTACGCCTCGCGCGTACAGGAAGCCCTGCGGGCCCTGAAACAGGTTAGTCCAGCCAGCATGCAAAATGAAAATAAAATGCTGACAGATCAAGGCCCTGCCTTTGAAGCCGAGCTGTTCAAAGAGTTTTGCCATTTGTACGGGTGTAAGAAGATCCGGACTACACCGTACCACCCCCAAACCAATGGGTTATGTGAAAAGATGAATAACATAGTCATCGACCTGTTGAAGACCTTACCTCTCGAAGAAAGAAACCAATGGCCGGACAAACTACCTGACCTGGTAGATCTGTACAATCACATACCTGTGAGTTCCACCAATTGTACTCCAGCGTACCTCATGAGAGCAAGACCTGGAAAGTTGCCCATGGACCTGGAGCTTGGAGTGGTCGAGCCAGAAGCAGATATGTCCACTGAAGACTGGGATGCGACTTGACAGGAACAGTACAAGAGAGTACAAGCCTGTGTCGAAGACAGTCTAAGTAGGGTGAGAGATAAGCAGGAAGCACAGAACAACAAGAGTGCACCAGCTGAACCCTTGACACCTGGAGAAGTTGTGCTGAAACGAAAGAGAAGAAGCCACAAGCTTGACGACCAGTGGGAAAGGGAACCTTACACTGTGTTGAATTCCAGATTCGACGATAGGAAAATCTGCCTAATTAGCAAAGATGGAGGAAGAACAACTGCAACAGTATCAAGAGACCATCTGAAGTTGTGCCCAAGTCCGCTAAAGCCCCAGGAGGAAGTGCCTCTCACCGTACCGGAGGAGCCTAAAGAAGAAGTACTCCATACTGACTTAGGAGATTTCCCGGCAGATTGGCCTCAACTGGATGGAGCGGTAATAATACCTGTGCTACACTTCTACCAACAGCCAGAAGACTCTCCACTGCAAGTAAGACCTGTAAGTGCCCCGGAAGAGCCTGCTCAGGAAGAAGGATCACCGGTAGAAGCAGAGCCAGTAGGCCCAGTAACTAGTGTACTTGCCTGTCCCGTAGAGAGGTTAAGGCAGTCTTGCAGTCCATCAACACATAGAGCGGAAAATAGCGCAAGCATCCACACTACATGCATTCCAGTACTACGTAGGTCATCGCGTAGCACAAAAGGCCAGAACCCTGTCAGGTATAAGGAGTAAGTTAAAAATACCTGCAGTATAAATAGTTACCCAGTAGGGTATTGCATAATGTTTATTGTATAAACTGAAATATATGTGTTTATTTAGTTACCCGTAAGGGTATATACAGTTATATGAAAAAGTTTGGGCACCCCTATTAATCTTAAGTTTAATGTTTTATAAAAATTGGTGTTTTTGCAACAGCTATTTCAGTTTGATATATGTAATAACTGTTGGACACAGTAATGTTTCTGCCTTGAAATGAGGTTTATTGTACTAACAGAAAATGTGCAATCTGCATACAAACAAAATTTGACAGGTGGGCACCTCACCAGAAAAGTGACATTAATATTTAGTAGATCCTCCTTTTGCAAAAATAACAGCCTCTAGTCGCTTCCTGTAGCTTTTAATGAGTTCCTGGATCCTGGATGAAGGTATTTTTTTTTTTTCAAATTAAAGTTTTTTTTTATTTTTTGTGTTGAAAAAGTACAAGATAATACAATATACATAGTAAAAGGGGTAGCGTAACTATAAATCTATGCATAACTACAGTACATTGGGGGGATACAGGGAGGGTTTTCCATCAATATCCAGATCAAGCATGTATTTTTCCATATGAAAGATAGAGAGAGAGGGAGCGGACCACGGCAGACCACCAATCAATAGAGTGTGATTATGATCATTGTTGTGACGACATCCCGGATAACTTTAGTTGGGGGCTAGATGGTAGGCGTCAGAGTTTTGGAAATCCATCCAATCCCTCCAAATCACACAGTATCTATCAACATCAGCCGGTGAGATAGCAATCAGATGCTCCAACCTATTAAGGAGAGAAATCTCCGCAAACCATTCCTCCACAGTGGGTGGGTCTCTGCTTTTCCAGTGTCGTGGAATGACATTGTTAGCCGCCTGTATTAGGTAGCCTATTGATGACCTTTTATAACTAAGTTTACTTATTGGTAACATTGATAAAAGGAGGGCTTCTGGCGTATTAGGGATAGTCAGACCAGTTATTTTCTCAATCATGGGAACCACCTTTGCCCAAAATGCATTTATTATAGGGCACCCCCACCATATGTGTGACATTGTCCCTTCCCCCTCCCCACATCTCCAACATCTGTCTGAGACCACTGGGTACCATCTATGAAGGACTGCTGGTACCCGGTACCATCTAGAGATAATTTTGAAGGAGGTTTCCTGAGCTTTGGACCCTATTGAGGTTTTATGTGTTAGGAAGAAGGATGAAGGTATTTTTGACCATTCCTCTTTAAAAAACAATTCCAGTTCAGTTAAGTTTGATGGTCGCCGAGCATGGACAGCCCTCTTCAAATGATCCCACAGATGTTCAATGATATTCAGGTCTGGGGACTGGGATGGCCATTCCAGAACATTGTAATTGTTCCTCTGCATGAATGCCTGAGTAGATTTGGAGCGGTGTTTTGGATCATTGTCTTGCTGAAAGATCCATCCCCTGCGTAACTTCAACTTTATCACTGATTTTTGAACATTATTGTCAAGAATCTGCTGATACTGAGTGGAATCCATGAGTCCCTCAACTTTAACAAGATTCCCGATGCCGGCATTGGCCACACAGCCCCAAAGCATGATGGAACCTCCACCAAATTTTACTGTGGGTAGCAAGTGTTTTTCTTGGAATGCTGTGGTTTTTTTGCCGCCATGCATAACGCCTTTTTGTATGACCAAACAACTCAATCTTGGTTTCATCAGTCCACAGGACCTTCTTCGAAAAAGAAATTGGCTTCTCCAAATGTGCTTTTGCATACCTCAGCCGACTCTGTTTGTGGCGTGCTTGCAGAAACGGCTTCTTTCGCATCACTCTCCCATACAGCTTCTCCTTGTGCAAAGTGCGTTGTATAGTTGACCGATGCACAGTGACACCATCTGCGGCAAGTTGATGCTGCAGCTCTCTGGAGGTGGTCTGAGGATTGTCCTTGACTGATCTCACCATTCTTCTTCTCTGCCTTTCTGATCTTTATCTTGGCCTGCCACTTGTGGCCTTAACAAGAACTGTCCCTGTGTTCTTCCATTTCCTTACTATGTTCCTCACAGTGGAAACTGACGGGTTAAATCTCTGAGACAGCTTTTTGTATCCTTCCCCTGAACAACTATGTTGAATAATCTTTGTTTTCAGATCATTTGACAGTTGTTTTGAGGAGCCCATGATGCCACTCTTCAGAGGAGATTCAAACAGGAGAACAACTTGCAAGTGGCCACTTTAAGTAGCTTTTCTCATGATTGCATACACCTGGCTCTGAAGTTCAAAGCTCAATGAGGTTACAAAACCAAAAAAAGTGCTTTAGTAAGTCAGTAAAAAGTAGGTAGGAGTATTTAAAACAAGAAAATAAGGGTGCCCATACTTATGCACCTGTCAAATTTTGTTTGAATGCAGATTGCACATTTTCTGTTAGTACAATAAACCTCATTTCAAGGCAGAAACATTACTGTGTCCAACAGTTATTACATATATCAAACTGAAATAGCTGTTGCAAAAACACCAATTTTAAGAAAACATTAAGCTTAAGATTAATAGGGGTGCCCAAACTTTTTCATATAACTGTATAAAGGACTCGTAGGCTGAGGACTGTGAGCAGCCCAAGAACTGTTCATGTACATAGTTGCACTCCCTGGAGTGCTCCTTAAGTGACCACTGAACAAAAACCCGTTTGGCGTGGCCGAAGACGTGGTCCAGCACCTAGATCACCTATGCCCTGCAGCCACACCCAGGGCCTACGTTGATGGTTTTCGGACGGGTCCCTCATGCTGCTCATCTTCACCAGTGAGATGGACACCAGTTAATGGATCTCACTGAGACTTTAACACTAGAACTACTGATGGAGTCATTTTGACTCCTTTTGTTTTTTATTTCTCTTCTGTGACTACATTTTTCAGAATTCCGGCTTGAAACTCGGTGACTTTTCCTCAAATATGATGTGAAAAAAGATTTTGTGAGAATAAATAATTTTGGTGAAAAATTTGCGCGTTTTTTTCAAAATTTACCAAGAACTACTGAAGGGAGTCATTTTGACTCCCTACTATATTTTGAGGTCCTTTTGTCACTAAATGTTGCTATAAAGTTTTGTGCATAATTTTTTCACTCTGTCTTATTTACCCTGATGTTCATATAGATGTAGTTCAATTTACATGTCAACTTTTCACATTTTCCTTGTGTTTTACCTGCTTGTATTACTGTGTAATGCTGAACAAAATAGCTTGTTTACTCTAGGCTCTTATCTTATGCTAATGAAGGGTGGTGTTTTTCTAAGGTCCTCGCAGGAGACAGTATTCTGGATAGTAACTTTACTTTCAGTTCAGCTGAAGAGACAAAGAGAACAGACGCAGACATACGAGCTCTGAAGACTCATACAGGTATGAATTGTTATGAAATAGTTTAGCTGTCTGTCAACTGATTCAGCCCACCTACTTTTGAAGGTGGCAGAACAGTTATTATTTCTTTTAGTTTTCATTTCATTTCTATTTTTCAGCAGGGAACTATATAGAATTATGGAATTTGTGAGGAATATGGAGAGAAGACGTTTGATAAAGCCTCAGGATATTCTGGCTACTTTGCAATCCATACCGGAGGATGAATCGGAATCCGAATTGCAGGAACATGTATTTGATTCTGACAGTGATGAAGATTTCATTCCTCAGAACATATCAAGTGAATCTGAAGACTCAGAAGGAACAAATCCAGAAGGTAAGTAGTTATGTGTATTTATTTGTTCTTCCACACACTGAGTTAGGGCCTGTGCACACTAGCAGAATTCTGGCTGAATAGCCATCTGGATATTCTTGCCGCAATACAGGCCGTACCTGCCCGCTCATGCCTGAAGCTCCGCTCCGAACCCCGGGCTGGAGCCGCTGTCAGGGACAGAGCAGCGCTTGCTTACGCGCGAGCACGGCTCCATCCCAGACAGCGGCTCCAGCCCGGGGTTCGGAGCGGAGCTTCAGGTATGAAACTCCGCTCTGTACCTGAGCGGGCAGGTACGGGCCGGATTGTGGTGAGAATATCCGGTCGGATATTCCGCCGCTAATCCAGCCAGTGTGCACGGACCCTTACAAAACAAAAATACTAAATATTCATCAACTTTTTTACAGATATTCCAAGCACATCAACTGGGGATCGGGCTCATGCAGTTATGTTGCCTCGTGACCATCCTCCTGGTCGTGGACAGAAAAAATCAGCAAAACGTCCCAGAAATGAAAGAACAACAGATAACGATGGCGGCGAAGGTAATGCAACAACAAACACCAGAGAAGGCGAATCTGAAGGAATACTAGTTTCAGCGGATGGTATTCAATGGAAACCTGTTGAAATTGGAGAACACTTGCCTGGTAGGCGTGACAGCCAAAATATTCTTCGAGAAGCACCTGGCCCTACAGGATACGCCAGAAGAAATATCATTATCGATAGTCCTTTGAGCGCATGGCGTTTATTTTTTGATTCATATATATTGACACATATAAAGAACTGTACGCTTGCAGAAGCATGCAGGAACAATAATTTACAGTTTACTCTATCTGATGAGGAGCTAGATGCATTCATTGCGATATTCTATGCTCGTGGAATATCTGGCACGAACCGTCACTCGATTTGCAGTATTTGGTGTAATGACTGGGGAATACCGTTTTGCAAAGCGACAATGTCTAGGGACCGCTTTGTTGAAATTATGAGGTTTCTCAGATTTGATGAGAAATCTACTCGATTGGAGAGACTGCAAACGGACAAGTTTGCTCTATTTTCTACTGTGTGGGACAGGTTTATTGAAAATTGTATTGCGTGTTACAAACCTGGCCCATACATAACGGTGGATGAGCAACTTTTCCCAAGCAAAACTAGGTGTCCATTCACGCAGTACATGCCTTCCAAACCAGATAAATATGGCCACAAATATTGGCTAGCTGTTGATAAGAGGAGCAAATATCTGGCAAATGGCTTCCCTTATCTAGGCAAAGATGACACACGCCGTGCTGAGGACCGTTTAGCTGACCATGTGGTAATGAAGTTATTGGACCCGTTTTTGAAAAAAGGTCGCAATGTTACAACCGATAATTATTTTACTTCAGTAAAATTAGCTAAACAGCTAAAAAGCAAAGGAACAACCATCGTGGGAACACTGAACAAGATAAGGCGAGAAGTGCCTAAAGAAATAAAATCCATGAAAGAGGAATTGTACAACACTAAAGTGTTTAGAAATGAAGACAATTTTACACTTACAGTATATCAAGGAAAGCCCAACAAAAATGTTGTCATTTTGAGTTCCGTCCATCCAGATGTTGTTGTTGCGTCTGATTCCGCTAAAAAAACTCCAGAAACGGTAAAGTTTTACAATGAAACAAAATATGGAGTAGATGTAGTGGATCAGATGGCACGAAAATATACCACACGAACATGCACAAGGAGATGGCCTGTTCATGCATTTGAAAATGCCTTAGACTTTGCGGGTATAAATGCATGGATAATATTCAAGGAGATTACCCACCAAAAAATGTCACGCAAGGCATTTTTGCAAACGCTTGTGAGAGAGTTGAGTGGTCCTTATGTCACAGATAGGGAAAAGGGTTCCACGTCCCAAGTTTCTACATGCTCAGAAGTGATGGTTCAAACAAAATTTTGCCAGATCAAAGAAAAGTGCAAGAAAAATAGATCTGTCGGAAATTGTAAGACTTGTGGTAAGTCTTTGTGTGGGCAATGTACTGCCATAAATCAAAGGCAATGCCTAAAATGCGAAACACCAAATGTTTAGAAGGTGAATTCTGCGCCATATTTTTATTTTTATGCTCCTCCACCTACATTTTCTCTGCTTTTTGTTCTTCAGTTGTTGTTTATATGTGTGCACTTGAATAAAAAAAAATGTTTGAAAAACATCTATTATAATTATTGTTATTTTCTGTAGAAAAATAAGAAAAGCAGAAAAAAAACAATCAAAAGCATTACTGTTGGATCTCACAATAATAATACATTGCAAAAAATATAATTATTAATAAATAACCACAAATGAAACTCTAAAAATAAACGAAAACAAGCAAGGAGTCAAAATGACTCCTTTCAGTAGTTCTAGGCGGGGTCACGAGTCCAGTAATCCTAGTGTTAAGAGGAGTGTTTTATATAAGAAAATGTATTAATGTTATTATTGTATTATAATGTTACCTGTAACGTTCAAGAAAAGTGCCTCCCATAAAGGGAAGAAATGTTACTGTTTAACCTGTTTTGAGAAAAATGCTTCAGTCCAGGAGTACCGAGTTTTACTAGGGGGGGATGTGGCACCCTGCTGTGCACTGGTGCCACAGAACCCAGAAGGGTGCATGGATGGACTTCTGCACAAGAGGCCCTCTTGTGCCGGGTGCCAGGGCCCTGAGCAAGAGGGGGGGGGGAGCGGGCGCTGACACCGGTCTCCTCCACTCACGGGTCCCATAGCACGCGGGATGCCCGGTGGTGAGGGCCCCCGCCTGCTCAGGGCCCCGGCATTTGCCCGGGTGCTGACGCCGGCCCCACGGGGGCCCCATGAGGAGACTCACAAGAGGGGGGCCCCAACGGAGCTCCGAGGGGGCCCCGACCGGCCGGGCCCCATACTGGAGTCAGGACAGTCATGCCCTGATGGCGGCCCTGCTGGAGGCTGGAGGGGCCCCCTCTCCCTCGGGGCCCCCATTCAATGAACAGGCTGCACGGGCGGTAGGTCCGCCCCTGATGTCCACCCCTGCACAAAGCAGTGTGACTAATGTAAAAGACTGGAACGATACTAATAAAGGGTAAATGATAACAGAACTGTTAGTTTGTGGATACTAGTCACACCGACCTCCAGAATAAAAATCCTATTGTTGTCCAGCTGCTTTTTAGAGGTACTTCAATGGATCACTTTCTAATTTGAGAATTGTAATTGCTATTAAGAATTTGTTTAGCCGGATTTCATCCCCAAGCTATGCATGTGCATCATTCACAGAAAAGTCCAGCAATTCTTTGCATTTCTCAGGAACAGACTGACTATGTAGTGTTTGAATATATATGCAAAGTGCTTTAGTCGGGGGCAATCTCTCCTCAAGCCTCTTGTCACTTAGTTGCAAACAAGTAGAAGATGATGAGTTTACCACTTTGTTGTAAAATCAAATCCTGGAACCACATCAGTGGGTGCTGAATCCTGCTGGTGATCAGCAAACTATGAAATATATATTTTTTTTAAGCAAAACTATTAGTAATATCATTAAAAATGTATTAGTAATTCATTAAACAGCATTCTACATGAATAGAGAACTGAGATCACCTTGAGCTCTATTACCTGTCCGGTGATGCTTTCTCCTGCCTGACAGCTTATGTGCCGTGGTGTTGGGACGAGGCTCTAGCTGCGTTTTAAGATCGTTCTTTAAGCATGCCTAAATAATAAGGTGCTAGTTGCACCCTTGGTATGGCTGGGTAGTTCGGTGCACTTTTCCCACCTACTTGTTTTTCATTTACTCTCCTCTGGCTCCTGTAAAACCAGTAATGTCAATCAAGGAAGAGGAGATTGTAAACAGCCCACATAAAGCATGTTTGTTGTTTGTTTTTTTACACAAGCTTTTAGTTCAAAGTAGCCTAACAAAGGCATATTGTTGGTTTTTGGCAAAGTAGTAATTTGGTAAAGTAGCTGACGGTGCCCTTTTAAAGGGAATGTGTCCACCCCCCTGGGCGATATCAGACCTCTCCTATGGACATACAGGTGATAGAAAAGTAAATCTATACTTACCTGTATGGCCATAGTAGGGGTCTGATTGCAGAGAAATCTGGTTTTATAAAGTCTGCTTTCCAGAGGCTTGGCGTCCGTGCGACGCCAAGCAAACCCCTCCAATCTGCTTACTATTCCCCTAAATCGCCGCCTCTGTGCTAAATTACCATATCCCCTCCCCTGCACGGCACAGGGTCCTGTGACTGCCCTGTGACAGGCCCTGCTCTGCCTACCCTGTATGGCCATAGTAGAGGTCTGATATAGAGATTCCCTTCAACCTCCACCCACAGCGGGCCAATGGTTGAACAGCTATGTAACAAAGTCATGGGTTTTTAGCCCAAAAGGGAAGACTTTCAGATTGTTGTAACTTATTCTTAGCATAGTGCCCAAAGGCCTGATCATAATGGTTTGCTTAATGAAGTGACTGATTTGGAATCAGAGTAACTATCCAAGATGCTTCATTAAGAGAGTACACTGAAGGAAATGTGCACATGATGTCTTAAAATCGTGATCTTCTAGAAGGACAGGTAAGGGTCTCACTAAATGTTGATATGGCGGCCTGCTGTGCACTGGTGCCACAGAACCCAGAAGGGTGCATGGATGTAGTTCTCCACAAGAGGCCCTCACACATTCACACACCTCCACCCTACCACCTCAGACCAGCAGATGGAGCCCGTTAGGGATATATAAAGGGAGGGTGGAGCCAGGCAGCTCAGTCAGAAGTTAGTTAGTCTCTCAGACACAGAGAGGGACAGAGCTCAGAGTTGAGCAGAGAGCGTGCTGACGCTCAGAGAGCAGCAAGCTGGCTGCTGTGCTTAGGCGAGCCAAGGCCTACAGCACGTGTGAAGGCCTAGTGAGGGCCCTGAGTGTGGCCGAAGGCGAGAGGAGAAGGAAGAAGTAGCGAGGGGGTAGAGGAGCATACCAGGCTCACCCTGATATATATACTGGACACCGGGTCCGCGCCTACGGGGACGCTTTATACCAGTAGGGACCACCGGAACCCCTGGAGGACTACAGGTCCCAGGTTCACCAAATGCTGATTGCAGTACTAGGGCTAGGAGTCACGGAGGCCCCAGCGACCAGGGAGAGTGATCTCCAAGAAAAGTCCCTACCACCAAGTCAACAGGTGCAAAGAGAGACAGTATCCAAGCTAGGCCTAGCTCCAGGCAGGTCAGAAGCTTAGCGAGTAAAGCCACGGATCAGGAGGCCCTATACCCGCTCACTGGGGAGAGTCCAAAAGTATGCCCTTCGTCCGGAGTACCCTGAACCGTGCCTGCACCATCACCAATAAAGGTACTGAAGCTTAGCCCCGTGTGAGTGTGCGTCTTTCCTCCGGGACCGTCCTGCCGTCTCTCCCCCGCATCCACCATCTATCCCTACACTGCCCTGGGGCTAGCTCTACCTGTGGAGAGCCATACTATCCCTGCTGCCGTAACACCAGCTCCAGAGGACTGCTCCGCAGCGGCGGCACCCTTTTGCCGCATTCCACAGGTGGCGTCACGAACTTTCCAAATCCCCAATATATAATTTCCCCTTTATACTGACCGCCCTGGGTCACGGACCGGGCCAGCCACCGTGATATCCCCCACCGGCATACGCAGAGGCCCGGCTGCCAAGTACCCCACGGCCCAGGGGGCGCGTTAGCCTTGGCGTCACGAACAAAATTCTGTGCCCGTTGCCACCGGGTACTGTGCGCCTTAAAAGACTGTAATACTCACTGTGGTGAAGGTTTCCCGCCATTCCCGAGATTTCTCGCCATTGTCCGCCATCTTCCTGTCGCCGTGCGGGAAGAAGAGGGGCGTAACCGCGGGAATCGGAGAGGCGTAAACGCTGGAAGCGCGCAAAGCCCAGGACACGCCCCGCCCCTGACGTCGAATCAGAAAGTGTCAGGTCCTGGAAGGAGCCCAGAGGACGCTCTGACGTCAGACGCGAGCGACGCAAGGTCCTGGAAGAAGACCGTCGCCCGCGGAGCTGCGGCCTACCTGATAAGCAGTGAAGAAGGAAGGCTCCAGTTCACTAGGGGGGCGCAACCATGGCCGACGACCAGCGAGCCTCCGGAGCACCGGCTAACGCTCCTGATGCCCAACCCGTGCCCGGCGCTGCACAGGCCGGAGCGGTCGCTCCACCAGCAGGGGTCGTGACCCCATTGATACCCATGGCCCTGCCGTATATCCCTGGAGCGAAGTGGCTTCCCCAGTATAATGGCAAACCAGACACCCTGTCTGGATTCAAGAGAAAAATATGTGGTGTGCTAGACATGTATTCTATGACCGGTAAACAGAGAGCTGCTGTTGTGCTGGGACAATTGACTGGTGCTGCAG
The DNA here is from genome assembly GCF_046119375.1 of Phyllobates terribilis. Taxonomy (NCBI): domain Eukaryota; kingdom Metazoa; phylum Chordata; class Amphibia; order Anura; family Dendrobatidae; genus Phyllobates; species Phyllobates terribilis. The sequence continues at coordinate 147,679,263 of NW_027362762.1, forward strand.
AGTGGAAAGTTGAAACCTGGCCAGCCGCAGACCAGGAATCAGTATCCATCATCTTTAAGAGACTGCAAACTGTGTTTGAAAACTGCACTGAGACGGATCTCCGGATGAGGTTCTACCACTGTGTCCAGAAACCTGAGGACAGTATCCGGGACTACGCCTGGCGCGTACAGGAAGCCCTGCGTGCCCTGAAACAGGTTAGTCCAGCCAGCATGCAAAATGAAAATAAAATGCTGACGGATCAAGGCCCTGCCTTTGAAACCGAGCTGTTCAAAGAGTTTTGCCATTTGTACGGGTGTAAGAAGATCCGGACTACACCGTACCACCCCCAAACCTATGGGTTATGTGAAAAGATGAATAACATAGTCATCGACCTGTTGAAGACCTTACCTCTCGAAGAAAGAAACCAATGGCCGGACAAACTACCTGACCTGGTAGATCTGTACAATCACATACCTGTGAGTTCCACCAATTGTACTCCAGCGTACCTCATGAGAGCAAGACCTGGAAAGTTGCCCATGGACCTGGAGCTTGGAGTGGTCGAGCCAGAAGCAGATATGTCCACTGAAGACTGGGATGCGACTTGACAGGAACAGTACAAGAGAGTACAAGCCTGTGTCGAAGACAGTCTAAGTAGGGTGAGAGATAAGCAGGAAGCACAGAACAACAAGAGTGCACCAGCTGAACCCTTGACACCTGGAGAAGTTGTGCTGAAACGAAAGAGAAGAAGCCACAAGCTTGACGACCAGTGGGAAAGGGAACCTTACACTGTGTTGAATTCCAGATTCGACGATAGGAAAATCTGCCTAATTAGCAAAGACGGAGGAAGAACAACTGCAGCAGTATCAAGAGACCATCTGAAGTTGTGCCCAAGTCCGCTAAAGCCCCAGGAGGAAGTACCTCTCACCGTACCGGAGGAGCCTAAAGAAGAAGTACTCCATACTGACTTAGGAGATTTCCCGGCAGATTGGCCTCAACTGGATGGAGCGGTAATAATACCTGTGCTACACTTCTACCAACAGCCAGAAGACTCTCCACTGCAAGTAAGACCTGTAAGTGCCCCGGAAGAGCCTGCTCAGGAAGAATCCCCGGAAGAAGGATCACCGGTAGAAGCAGAGCCAGTAGGCCCAGTAACCGGTGTACTTGCCTGTCCCGTAGAGAGGTTAAGGCAGTCTTGCAGTCCATCAACACATAGAGCGGAAAATAGCGCAAGCATCCACACTACATGCATTCCAGTACTACGTAGGTGTAACGGGTCTGGGAGGCGGAACCTCTGAGCTACTATACAAGGGGGCGGTCCTTGTAAGGGAGCGGGTGGCGACCAGGGAAGACGGCCAGGCAGTCACAGCAGGTGACCGGGACAGTCTCAGGGTGAACGGGCAGGAGGTCACGGCAAGTGACCGGGGCAGTCTCTGGATGAACAGGCTAGAGGTCACGGCAAGTGATCGGGGCAGTCTCTGGATGAACGGGCTGGAGGTCACGGCAAGTGACCGGGGCAGTCTCTGGATGAACGGGCTGGAGGTCACGGCAAGTGACCGGGGCAGTCTCTGGGTAAAGGGTAGGTACGACCTGTGATTGCTGAACCTCCAGGTAGGCTAGCAGGCAGATGGAAGATGTGTGCTCCCAGGTGAGCAAGCGAGAGTCTCTGGATGAACGGGTGGTCACAGCATGTGACGGCGGATCCTCCAGGTAGGCAAACAGGCAGGTAGCGGAGGAGCGCTCCCAGGTGAGCGGGCAGGAGTCTCTGGAATAGCAGGTGGTCACAGCACGTGACGGCGGAGCCTCCAGGTAGGCAAGCAGGCAGGTAGCGGAGGAGCGCTCCCAGGTGAGCGGGCAAGAGTCTCTGGAATAGCAGATGGTAACAGCACGTGACGGCGGAGCCTCCAGGTAGGCTAGCAGGCAGGTAGCAGATGTGCGCTCCCAGGTGAGCGGCCAAGCTGGTCCATAGACAGACTGACAGGAGAAGGAAGGCAGACCGTTGGACCTCAGGCTAGCAAGCAGGTAGCAGGAATATCAGGCAGGAAACAGACAGCAAACTGGCAGGACTCTGGCAGGAATCAGGCAGGTAACAGACAGCAAACTGGCAGGACTCTGGCAGGAATCAGGCAGGTAACTGACAGGTAACTGGCAACGGGACCTGAGGGCTGAAGCAGAGTAGTGAACAGTGCAACAACATTGCTCGGGCACCTCCATTTTGGAGGAGGTGCCTTATATATGGTGAAGTCCTCCGGCCATTGGCCGGGGACTCCTTAGGACGGCGCGCGCGGCCCCTTTAAGAGGGAGGGAGCGCGCGCGCGCGCGCCCTAAGCACAGTGGCCGAGAAGGAGCGCGCACTGCCAGCAGAGCGGGAGGAGGACGCCGGGCTCGGAGCAGAGAGGTGAGGGGAACAGCGTCCCTGCCTAACAGAGGGCAGGGACGCCGACGCTACAGTAGGTCATCGCGTAGCACAAAAAGCCAGACCCCTGTCAGGTATAAGGAGTAAGTTAAAAATACCTGCAGTATAAATAGTTACCCAGTAGGGTATTGCATAATGTTTATTGTATAAACTGAAATATATGTGTTTATTTAGTTACCCGTAAGGGTATATACAGTTATATGAAAAAGTTTGGGCACCCCTATTAATCTTAAGCTTAATGTTTTATAAAAATTGGTGTTTTTGCAACAGCTATTTCAGTTTGATATATGTAATAACTGTTGGACACAGTAATGTTTCTGCCTTGAAATGAGGTTTATTGTACTAACAGAAAATGTGCAATCTGCATACAAACAAAATTTGACAGGTGGGCACCTCACCAGAAAAGTGACATTAATATTTAGTAGATCCTCCTTTTGCAAAAATAACAGCCTCTAGTCGCTTCCTGTAGCTTTTAATGAGTTCCTGGATCCCGGATGAAGGTATTTTTTTTTTTTCAAATTCAAGTTTTTTTTATTTTTTGTGTTGAAAAAGTACAAGATAATACAATATACATAGTAAAAGGGGTAGCGTAACTATAAATCTATGCATAACTACAGTACATTGGGGGATACAGGGAGGGTTTTCCATCAATATCCAGATCAAGCATGTATTTTTCCATATGAAAGATAGAGAGAGAGGGAGCGGACCACGGCAGACCACCAATCAATAGAGTGTGATTATGATCATTGTTGTGACGACATCCCGGATAACTTTAGTTGGGGGCTAGATGGTAGGCGTCAGAGTTTTGGAAATCCATCCAATCCCTCCAAATCACACAGTATCTACTAACATCAGCCGGTGAGATGGCAATCAGATGCTCCATCCTATTAAGGAGAGAAATCTCCGCAAACCATTCCTCCACAGTGGGTGGGTCTCTGCTTTTCCAGTGTCGTGGAATGACATTGTTAGCCGCCTGTATTAGGTAGCCTATTGATGACCTTTTATAACTACGTTTACTTATTGGTAACATTGATAAAAGGAGGGCTTCTGGCGTATTAGGGATAGTCAAACCAGTTATTTTCTCAATCATGGGAACCACCTTTGCCCAAAATGCATTTATTATAGGGCACCCCCACCATATGTGTGACATTGTCCCTTCCCCCTCCCCACATCTCCAACATCTGTCTGAGACCACTGGGTACCATCTATGAAGGACTGCTGGTACCCGGTACCATCTAGAGATAATTTTGAAGGAGGTTTTCTGAACTTTGGACCCTATTGAGGTTTTATGTGTTAGGAAGAAGGATGAAGGTATTTTTGACCATTCCTCTTTAAAAAACAATTCCAGTTCAGTTAAGTTTGATGGTCGCCGAGCATGGACAGCCCTCTTCAAATGATCCCACAGATGTTCAATGATATTCAGGTATGAGGACTGGGATGGCCATTCCAGAACATTGTAATTGTTCCTCTGCACGAATGCCTGAGTAGATTTGGAGCGGTGTTTTGGATCATTGTCTTGCTGAAAGATCCATCCCCTGCGTAACTTCAATTTTATCACTGATTTTTGAACATTATTGTCAAGAATCTGCTGATACTGAGTGGAATCCATGAGTCCCTCAACTTTAACAAGATTCCCGATACCGGCATTGGCCACACAGCCCCAAAGCATGATGGAACCTCCACCAAATTTTACTGTGGGTAGCAAGTGTTTTTCTTGGAATGCTGTGTTTTTTTTGCCGCCATGCATAACGCCTTTTTGTATGACCAAACAACTCAATCTTGGTTTCATCAGTCCACAGGACCTTCTTCGAAAAAGAAATTGGCTTCTCCAAATGTGCTTTTGCATACCTCAGCCGACTCTGTTTGTGGCGTGCTTGCAGAAACGGCTTCTTTCGCATCACTCTCCCATACAGCTTCTCCTTGTGCAAAGTGCGTTGTATAGTTGACCGATGCACAGTGACACCATCTGCTGCAAGTTGATGCTGCAGCTCTCTGGAGGTGGTCTGAGGATTGTCCTTGACTGATCTCACCATTCTTCTTCTCTGCCTTTCTGATGTTTTTCTTGGCCTGCCACTTCTGGCCTTAACAAGATCTGTCCCTGTGTTCTTCCATTTCCTTACTATGTTCCTCACAGTGGAAACTGACAGGTTAAATCTCTGAGACAGCTTTTTGTATCCTTCACCTGAACAACGATGTTGAATAATCTTTGTTTTGAGATCATTTGACAGTTGTTTTGAGGAGCCCATGATGCCACTCTTCAGAGGAGATTCAAACAGGAGAACAACTTGCAAGTGGCCACTTTAAGTAGCTTTTCTCATGATTGCATACACCTGGCTCTGAAGTTCAAAGTTCAATGAGGTTACAAAACCAAAAAAAGTGCTTTAGTAAGTCAGTAAAAAGTAGGTAGGAGTATTTAAAACAAGAAAATAAGGGTGCCCATACTTATGCACCTGTCAAATTTTGTTTGAATGCAGATTGCACATTTTCTGTTAGTACAATAAACCTCATTTCAAGGCAGAAACATTACTGTGTCCAACAGTTATTACATATATCAAACTGAAATAGCTGTTGCAAAAACACCAATTTTAAGAAAACATTAAGCTTAAGATTAATAGGGGTGCCCAAACTTTTTCATATAACTGTATAAAGGACTCGTAGGCTGAGGACTGTGAGCAGCCCAAGAACTGTTCATGTACATAGTTGCACTCCCTGGAGTGCTCCTTAAGTGACCACTGAACAAAAACCCGTTTGGCGTGGCTGAAGACGTGGTCCAGCACCTAGATCACCTATGCCCTGCAGCCACACCCAGGGCCTACGTTGAGGGTTTTCGGACGGGTCCCTCATGCTGCTCATCTTCACCAGTGAGATGGACACCAGTTAATGGATCTCACTGAGACTTTAAGAGGAGTGTTTTATATAAGAAAATGTATTAATGTTATTATTGTATTATAATGTTACCTGTAACGTTCAAGAAAAGTGCCTCCCATAAAGGGAAGAAATGTTACTGTTTAACCTGTTTTGAGAAAAATGCTTCAGTCCAGGAGTACCGAGTTTTACTAGGGGGGGATGTGGCGCCCTGCTGTGCACTGGTGCCACAGAACCCAGAAGGGTGCATGGATGGACTTCTCCACAAGAGGCCCTCTTGTGCCGGGTGCCAGGGCCCTGAGCAAGCGGGGGGGGAGCGGGCGCTGACACCGCTCTACTCCGCTCACGGGTCCCATAGCACGCGGGGTGCCCGATGGTGAGGGCCCCCGCCTGCTCAGGGCCCCGGCATTTGCCCTGAGCCCCATACTGGAGTCAGGACAGTCATGCCCTGATGGCGGCCCTGCTGGAGGTTGGAGGGGCCCCCTCTCCCTCGGGGCCCCCATTCAATGAACAGGCTGCACGGGCGGTAGGTCCGCCCCTGATGTCCACCCCTGCACAAAGCAGTGTGACTAATGTAAAAGACTGGAACGATACTAATAAAGGGTAAATGATAACAGAACTGTTAGTTTGTGGATACTAGTCACACCGACCTCCAGAATAAAAATCCTAATGTTGTCCAGCTGCTTTTTAGAGGGTACTTCAATGGATCACTTTCTGATTTGAGAATTGTAATTGCTATTAAGAATTTGTTTAGCCGGATTTCATCCCCAAGCTATGCATGTGCATCATTCACAGAAAAGTCCAGCAATACTTTGCACTTCTCAGGAACAGACTGACTATGTAGTGTTTGAATATATATGCAAAGTGCTTTAGTCGGGGGCAATCTCTCCTCAAGCCTTTTGTCACTTAGTTGCAAACAAGTAGAAGATGATGAGTTTACCACTTTGTTGTAAAATCAAATCCTGGAACCACATCAGTGGGTGCTGAATCCTGCTGGTGATCAGCAAACTATGAAATATATATATTTTTTTAAGCAAAACTATTAGTAATATCATTAAAAATGTATTAGTAATTCATTAAACAGCATTCTACATGAATAGAGAACTGAGATCACCTTGAGCTCTATTACCTGTCCGGTGATGCTTTCTCCTGCCTGACAGCTTATGTGCCGTGGTGTTGGGGCGAGGCTCTAGCTGCGTTTTAAGATCTTTCTTTAAGCATGCCTAATTAATAAGGTGCTAGTTGCACCCTTGGTATGGCTGGGTAGTTCGGTGCACTTTTCCCACCTACTTGTTTTTCATTTACTCTCCTCTGGCTCCTGTAAAACCAGTAATGTCAATCAAGGAAGAGGAGATTGTAAACAGCCCACATAAAGCATGTTTGTTTTTTGTTTTTTTACACAAGCTTTTAGTTCAAAGTAGCCTAACAAAGGCATATTGTTGGTTTTTGGCAAAGTAGTAATTTGGTAAAGTAGCTGATGGTGCCCTTTTAAAGGGAATGTGTCCACCCCCCCTGGGCGATATCAGACCTCTCCTATGGACATACAGGTGATAGAAAAGTAAATCTATACTTACCTGTATGGCCATAGTAGGGGTCTGATTGCAGAGAAATCTGGTTTTATAAAGTCTGCTTTCCAGAGGCTTGGCGTCCGTGCAACGCCAAGCAAACCCCTCCAATCTGCTTACTATTCCCCTAAATCGCCGCCTCTGTGCTAAATTACCATATCCCCTCCCCTGCACGGCACAGGGTCCTGTGACTGCCCTGTGACAGGCCCTGCTCTGCCTACCCTGTATGGCCATAGTAGAGGTCTGATTCAGGCTGAGTTCACACGATGCGTTTTTCATGCGTTTCCGCGGCGTTTTTGCAGTTGCGTAAACGCCGCGGAAACGCATTAAAAACGCATGGTAGAAGGGCAGCAATGTTCCCCAATTGAAATCCGCATGTGCTGCGCCGATGATGCGGATTTTTCCGCAGCGTAAACACTGCGGTCAAAAATCCGCAGCATGTCAATTAATTTTGCGGAAACGCTGCTCTTTTGCCGCCATTGACTTGCATTAGACCGCATGGAATCCGCATCACTGTATATGTTGATGCACTTTTCATGCGGTCTAATGTGCGGATGGTACCCGGGTGTGGATGAGAGGACTCTCATCCAGACCCAGGTACCATTAAAAAAAAAAGAATAAAATAAAAAATATATATATTCTCACCTTCTGACGGCCCGCGCTGCGTCCTGCTGGCTTCCCGGGCACTTCGCGGTTGAATGAAGGACCTTCGCTGACGTCAGAGTCATGTGACGGGTCACGTGACGCTGACGTCGGAAGGTCCTAAAGTCTTCACTGCCGGCAGCCGGGACCGAGCGAAGCCGGACACCGGGGGCCATCAGAGGGTAAAGTATAGATTTATTTTTTGACATTCACACACTATATAAATCCATGCCGTTTGCATGGATTTATATAGTGTAAAGTTGACAAGCACTTTCCAAGTGATGCTAAAATCGCTTGGGAAGCGCTTGTCAACCCGCATGCGGAAATGAAAGTGAAGACCGCTTCATTTCCGCATGTCCCTGGCAGGAAACCGCATGTACAATCCGCATGCGTTTTTTCCTGCCAGAGAGATGCAGAAACGCTCAGGAAAAAATCCTGAGCATTTCTGCATCGTGTGCACATACCCATAGAGATTCCCTTCAACCTCCACCCACAGCGGGCCAATGGTTGAACAGCTGTGTAACAAAGTCATGGGTTTTTAGCCCAAAAGGGAAGACTTTCAGATTGTTGTAACTTATTCTTAGCATAGTGCCCAAAGGCCTGATCATAATGGTTTGCTTAATGAAGTGACTGATTTGGAATCAGAGTAACTATCCAAGATGCTTCATTAAGAGAGTACACTGAAGGAAATGTGCACATGATGTCTTAAAATCGTGATCTTCTAGAAGGACAGGTAAGGGTCTCACTAAATGCTGATATGGCGGCCTGCTGTGCACTGGTGCCACAGAACCCAGAAGGGTGCATGGATGTAGTTCTCCACAAGAGGCCCTCACACATTCACACACCTCCACCCTACCACCTCAGACCAGCAGAGGGAGCCCGTTAGGGATATATAAAGGGAGGGTGGAGCCAGGCAGCTCAGTCAGAAGTTAGTTAGTCTCTCAGACACAGAGAGGGACAGAGCTCAGAGTTGAGCAGAGAGCGTGCTGACGCTCAGAGAGCAGCGAATAGGCAGCAAGCTGGCTGCTGTGCTTAGGCAAGCCAAGGCCTACAGCACGTGTGAGGGCCCTGAGTGTGGTCGAAGGCGAGAGGAGAAGGAAGAAGTAGCGAGGGGGCAGAGGAGCATACCAGGCTCACCCCGATATATATACCGGACACCGGGTCCGCACCTACGGGGACCCTTTATACCAGTAGGGACCACCGGAACCCCTGGAGGACTACAGGTCCCAGGTTCACCAAATGCTGGGCTAGGAGTCACGGAGGCCCCAGCGACCAGGGAGAGTGATCTCCAAGAAAAGTCCCTACCACCAAGTCAGCAGGTGCAAAGAAAGACAGTAACCAAGCTAGGCCTAGCTCCAGGCAGGTCAGAAGCTTAGCGAGTAAAGCCACGGATCAGGAGTCCTATACCCGCTCACTGGGGAGAGTTCAAAAGTGCACCCTTCGTCCGGAGTACCCTGAACCGTGCCTGCACCATCACCAGTAAAGGTACTGAAGCTTACCCCTGTGTGAGTGTCCGTCTTTCCTCCGGGACCGTCCTGCCGTCTCTCCCCTGCATCCACCATCTACCCCTACACTGCCATGGGGCTAGCTCTACCTGTGGAGAGCCATACTATCCTTGCTGCCGTAACACCGGCTCCAGAGGACTGCTCCGCAGCGGCGGCACCCTTTTGCCGCATTCCACAGGTGGCGTCACAAACTTTCCAAATCCCCTATATATAATTTCCCCTTTATACTGACCGCCCTGGGTCACGGACTGGGCCAGCCACCGTGATATCCCCCACCGGCATACGCAGAGGTCTGGCCCAGGGGTCTGGTCACTGACAGTCGGCTTAAAGGGAACCTGTCACCAGGTTTTTACCATGAGGCAAAACCACCACCTTTCAGGCCTGATATACAGCATTTTTTAATGCTGTATATATGCCCCCAACCCGGCCTACAAGACAATGTTTTATTATACTCGCCTGTGGGGCGGTCTGGTTCAAGGGGTGACGCTAGTCTTTTTCCGGCGCCTACCTTCCTTTGATGCCGTCCTTTTTGCTTCGTGTGGATGACGCGTCCCTATGTCATCCAGTCTCCCCCCGGCATTGCACTCCTGCGCAGGCGAACTTCTCTGCCTTGTCGGGGCAGAGCAAAGTACTGCAGTACACATGCCCCAGGAAAGGTCAGGTTAAGTGTCATCAGTGTTTGGTCAGTGTCACTTTTCACCATCAGTTTCACATGATAAATGAATGACATGGCTTCTATGCTTTGCAATGTTAATCATGGACAACACACAGTGTACAGTACACTAATATCATGCGTGTGCTGTGATTCTCACAGACCCATACACTTGTACTTTTCCTCTATGAAGCCAGTAAAAAAACAAAAGCACATCACTGATTTTTGCATGGACACAGTCTGCAAAACACAGACATGTGAACAGCTCCATAAACTATAATTCATATGTATTTTATCCATGAAACTCACAGAACAGAGGGATCTGAATGAGGCCTAAAGGATAGTATACTGAAGGTTTATGTCATAACCAGAGACTGGTTTTAATTGGATTTCTACTGTTCTTTGTGCATTATCAGATACCAGATTTAAGAAACTTCACTGTAATATGGAAGGCAATGTGTAAAAAAATACTTCTTTCTGTATATTTTTTTTTATCGAGTACTTCTCAAAGTATCAATATCACAATATTCTTATATAAAAAATGTATTGATTTATTCTTGGATTGTCCATTAAAAAGAATTATTGCAGAAGGTACAAAAAATTATTAGTTACAAAGTGATTGTCCATTTGTCCATAATTAGCTTATTAGTTGAGATTCACCCATCTTTTCCTGGGATCCTGGCTGGTAGATTGCGTTTGTCTGTGTGCAGCACGTGTGTCAAGATGACACCATGTGTCCGTTGGGCCTACATCAGCAGCTGGTTTACACACAGACCTCGTCCTGTGGAATGGCAAGAGACCCCCCAGTCTCTAAAATGGGCTTTTATAGCACCTGTCATTCCGCATATGGTAGTGAACTAAAAATACACACACAAATGGCGCATGTCATCTAGAAACGATGGCTGATGCAATCTGTATGGTACAGAATAAAGAATAAAATGAATATCCATAATTAATATTTAACACAATGAAATGAACATCAAAATCAGGTTTGTCAACAATTTTTTTTTATTTCCTATATTCATTCCTATTACAAAACTTCTGTCCTGTCATAAATGTTCTATTGTACCAACACTGCCCTGAAAAGTGCCGTCAGGATTTGCTTTCTTGGTAAAGTCTCTGTCCCTGCAGACTTGGAGATCTCCAGCATTACTCCATGCAGCCATGAGGAACTTCTCTCTTTACTCCTTGTGTTTCCGTTGTCCTAGCAGGAAGTGGGCGACGTTCTCGTACATTACAAGGGTGGTACAGCAGGCGGGGTCACAAGGAGGATGTTGGGGACAATTCTCTCATAAAAGCTGTGTAAAACATTTTTTTTCCTTTTAAGAAAGAAGAAACACAACTATTAACTCTTGTTTTCATCTACCACTAGGTCGGTGATAACTTGGTGGGGTGAGGGGGGGCACAAGTTTGGGTAAATACGGGCTATACCTATTTCTCAGAAGTTGTAAGGGAATATATCTTTCTAGGCTTTATCTTGAGTCCATTTTCCTTGTCGCTAATTCTCAGCCACCGAGCCTGGAAAAAATAAAGTTTTAACAAATATAACAAACTTTTAAATTGGTTTTTGAAATTAAAATCTATAGGCGGCCAGCGCAGTGCACTACATTCGTTTGTGGGACAGAACATGTCGCTAAAGGGTCTTTCTCATCAGTGCATTCCCAGTTCATATGCTTTATTAGAGCAGATGTCAGCAGATAATGGACAACCCCCCCACAGGAATCCCTCCTACCATTTAAGTCATGACTACGTACCATTGCAAACAGCTGAAGAAATCTGAGGCGGACTATATACAAGAAGAGTTTTCTCATACTTTTATGCCATATCCCTAGAAGATTCCATAAGTGTCTGATAGGCGCAGATCCCAGATTTGAGACCCGCATCTGTCTCCAGACCTGGGGAACTATGAATAGAGAGATAGCAATTCTGTTTTGTGGAGGTTCCAAAAACTATCCGACGACTCGGCCTTGTGTTCGGTTATTTTTATAGACCTTGACTAGAGTGGCAGGGTACATACGAAACCAGTGCTCCATCCAATTCCTCTTGAAGCTTTTATGTGGCGGATTCAAGACCCCTGTGCTATTGATTGGAGGGTGTCTACATGGTTGAACACCGATACTAGTCTAATGTGTTTGAGATGGACAATCCTCTTAAGGAAAGTTCAGAGGAGAATACCTACTACAGAACAGCTGGTTGGGTCGGATGTGTTTTTTTGCGCCACTTGGTTTGTTGTCTCATAAGATTATGTTTAAAGTTCTTTATGGTTTGTTCATGTTGAGGCTTTGTGACTTTCGTCTGTACCGTACTGTTCCTTTATCATTTCTTTAGAAAAACATTCCATGCTGTTTGATGCAGAACTGGTGCTACTCCTCTTCATGTTAAGGCATCATTCTACCAATGTGATCGCTGGTCTGATATAACTCGGGATCATTGTTAGGATGCAGGATTTATTTCAGTTAGCTCTCTACTGGGGTCCTACTAGTGCAGGCATTGAGAACGAAGTACAAAATCAGCAGGCAAATGAGTAGTCAGAAACAAGCAGAGGTCAGGGCAGGCGGCAGTGTAAAAACATAGTCAGAAACAATCAGAGGTCAGGACAGGCGGCAATGCAAAAACATAGTCGGAAACAAGCAGAGGTCAGGGCAGGCGGCAGTACAAAAACATAGTCGGAAACAAGCAGAGGTAACGGCAGGCGGCAGTGAAAAAACATAATCCATTGAGCAAGCCATAGTCAAAACCAGTAAATCTGTCTGAGAAGCAGCTGTGCAGAAGATGTTATGGGCACGCTGCAAACAACTTGCCACTGCATTTTCTCCTGGTTAGATATTGTGTCATGGAATCCTCTTCTCAGGAGAATGACATCCCTGATATTTGGAAGTTGGTCCTTCTCTCTCATGTAGAGCCAGCATACTTCATGTGGGCTCAGCATGGCTTGCAAGTTCTTTCTAGCAGCATTGCTGACTGGCATGTATGGTATAGGATTGTAGACTTGTTTAGCAGTCACCTTAATACGCGGTGGATAGGAGTAAGGCATACTGCGGACTTTAGGTGTTTGAGAGGAAGTTGGCATCTTCCAGGTAGATGGGCTCCCGGGCAACGGGGCTGTTGTCTGTACCTCACCTATTATTTTGGTGGGTTCCTGATGTTTCTTTATATCCACTGGCTCTGCGCTGATGTTTGCTGCAGGTTGTGGTGGTGGACTTTTCAGTCTCACGTATCGGCCCGTTTTGGGTGATGGACGATATGGTGGTGGACTTTTCAGTCTCAAATATCGGCCAGTTTTTTGTTTTGGTGACCCAAACAGGCATTTAATAAATAGCACGATATGATCAAGTGCTGCCATCAGATATCCAGTAAAGCCAGTTTGCCTTTGGTGGTGTTCAGGCTTCTGGCTGTATGAGGATGTCCTGGCATGTGGGAGATGTCTCCGTGCTTGGATCTTTCCTCCAGCTACTGGGGCAGCCATTAGGCTGCCTCCCCCTCCACACACACAAAAGTGTGCGTGGATGGTAGAAAACACTCCCAAAAAAGAAATTAAGTAAAAAAAACACAAAAATATGATACAATTCGCTCTGGATTAGTGTTCAGCTCTCCTCTCTACCTCTGCTTGCCTCGCACTGACCGTTCTTGCTGAACATTCCATGACTCGTGGACAACGGAACTGTGATGTCATAAAGCCGAACATGGCAACGGGGCTAGTATAGGAAAAATAGTTATGTTATCCATGGCAGATAATCCAATATCAGCTCTCACTGCACGGATAGGGGTTAGCTACATTGGGATGAAATATATATAAATTTACTAGAGCACAAGTCTAAAGAAGTATTCCCATCTCCAAGATCCTATCCCAATCTGTAGGTGTAATAATAATAATATTAGCAAATACCTCCAATTAGAAATGTAATATAGTATTTTTCATTCGCTAGGTCTCTTACCCCATGTGCAGGCATTGCAAGACCTTAGGTATCCATGGTTACGACAACTAGCAACTAGCTAACTGACTGTGACTTTATCAGTGGACATCACCATGGATGCCTAAGGTCCTGCGATGCCTGCACATGTGGAAAGAGACATAGTGAATCAAAAATACTATACTACATTTCTAATTAGAGATATTTGCTAATATTACTATTATTACACCTACTACATATTGGGATAGGATCTTGGAAATAGGAATACCCCTTTAATATTTTCAAACATGTATACTTATTAGCCTCGTATGTGAGCCAATGGGATCTACAGTGGATTGCAAAAGTATTAACCTCCTTAGTGAAGCAAACAACCAATAAGTCAAAATAACGGAAAACTTCAGTGTGCATAACTATTCACCCTCCTAAAGTCAATACTTTGTAGCGCATCCTTTTGCAGAAATTACAGCTGCAAGTCGCTTTGGATAAGTCTCTATGAGCTTTCCACATCTTGCCACTGAAATTTTTCCATTCCTCAAGGCAAAACTGCTCCAGCTCCTTCAAGTTAGATGATTTCCTCTGGTGAACAACAATCTTTAAATCTAACCACAAATTCTCAATTGGATTAAGGTCTGGGCTTTGACTAGGCCACTCTAAAACATACCTGTGTCCCCTTAAAGCACTGAAGTGTTGCAAATAGCAGTATGCTTTGGGTTATTGTCTTGTTGGAAGGTGAACCTCCATCCCAGTCTCAAATCACTGACATACTGAAACAGTTTTTGCTCAAGAATATCCCTGTATTTCGAACCAGTCATCTTCACCACAACTTGGACCATTTTCCCTGTCCCTCCTGCTGAAAAACATCCCCACAGCATGATGCTGCCACCACCATGTTACACTGTTGGGATGGTGTTTTTGGGGTGATGAGCTTTGTTGGTTTGGTGCCAGACATGGCATTTACCTTGGTGGCCAAAAAGTTCAATCTTGTCTCATCTGACCACAGCACCTTCCTCCATACATTTGGGGAGTCTCCCATATGTCTTTTGGCAAACTCAAAACAAGCCTTACATTTTTTTCTGTAAGTAAAGGCTTTTTTTCTGCCCATTTTTCCATAAAGTCCACCTCTGTGGAGTGTACGGCTTAGGCCAGTTGAGGAACAATCAGAGAAAAGGTATAATAGAAACAAGTGCACCAATTCTGCATTTATCCCCCACTCCTGGTTTTGGCTCCCACTCCTGAGAAAAAATACTGACCAAATACTGATAGTGGGGTCGTGGCCTTATTGTGGTTGTATAGACTGATACTCCAGTCTCTGCTTGGGAACTCTGCAGCTCCTTCAGGGTTACTTTGGTCTCTGTGCTGCCTCTCTGATTAATGGCCTCCTTGGCCGGGCTGAGAGTTTAGATGGGCGTCCCTCTCTTGGCAGGTTTGTTGTGGTACCATATTCTTTCCATTTGATAATGGATTTGATTGTGCTCTGGATGATCATCAGAGATTGGGATATTTTTTATAACCCAACCCTGACTTGTACTTCTCAACAACTTTGCCCCTGACTTGTTTGGAGATCTCCTTGGTCTTCATGGTGTTGTTTGGTTAGTGGTACCTCTTGCTTTAGGCTATGTGCCCACGATGCAGAATTGAAGCGGAAAATTTCCGCAGCGTTTCTGCATGTCCTTGCCAGTAAAAACGCATGTGGATTTTACACGCGTTTTTGCAGCGTTTTTACATGTGGATTTGACATGCGATTTTCAAATGCATTGTGAAGTCAAATCTGCATGCGGAAACGCACAAATAATGGACATGCTGCTGATTTTTCCGCAATGATAATCCGCAGTGGAAATTTCCGCAACATGTGCATAGCACATGCGGTTTATCATTGGGGACCATGGGGCACAGATTACCAGGTGATTTTTAAGCATTTCCGCTGCGGAAATTCCGCATCAAAAACGCTTGAATAACGCATAGTGGGCACGCAGCCTAATGGTGTTGCAGGCTCTGCTCTGTGGCCTTTCAGAAAAGGTAAAGTGTATATACTGACAGACCATGAGACACTTAGACTGCACACAGGTGGACTTCCTTTTACTAAGCATGTGACTTGTGAAGATAATTGCTTGCACAAGGAATTTTTATAGGCTTTATAGGAAAAGGGGTGAATACTTGTGCACATAACAATTTTTAGTTCTTATCCCATAAATTACATTTTTGCCTATATTCTTCTCAATTAACTTCACCAATTTAGACTATTTAGTGCTGATGCATCACACTCAAATTTAATTACAAAAATATTTAACACAGGTTGTAAGGAATACTTTCACAAACCATTGTATATATTGTCAGCTCCTTCCAGGAATGTCACTTCCCGGTAACAAGGATGGCCAATGATGCACACTGTCCAGACCATTGCGGTCTTCTGGATTATTTCATCTAGTTTTAGAATAAATATTGTATTTTGACCTGAACCAATAAATGGAAAATCTGTTTTAATATGTCTGCAATTCCAAAGTAACCATTGCAACATGTTCACACAGCATTTTGAATGCATTTTTAGGATTTCCTTAGAAGATTATAATAGAAGTTTCAAAAAGTCCACAATTCTGCAGCATCTTTAAATGCACTTTGGACATGAGTAAAATCATATTCACTTTCTCTTAAAATGTTTAACTAGAAAAACGCTGTGGGAAAAAATGCAGCACTTAGGAAAATGGCCTTGTATAGGCTTGTTTCCTCTGTTCGTCATGAAAATTGTATTTCTAATAATAATCTTTAATTAATCTTATACAGCGCTATCATATTCCGCAGCGCTTTACATACATAATTATTATTGCTAATCTAAATTCCCTATCAGCAGCGTCGGACTGGAGTACCTTGGGCCCACCAGAGAAAAATAATTCTTGGGGCCCACCATGCAGTATATATACACGGGGCACATCCCCTTAGAGGTGTATCCAGGTCTTCTAGCACCCGGGGCAAAAATTCAGTTTTGCGCCCCCCCCCCCAGCACATATGCGATTTGCACACTAAGGCCACGGCCCCACTATCAGTGTTCGGTCAGTATTTTTTCTCAGGAGTGGGAGCCAAAACCAGGAGTGGGTGATAAATGCAGAATTGGTGACTTGTTTCTATTATACCTTTTTTATACCACTTCAGAGAAAAATTCCTGACTGAACATTGATAGTTGGGAGGATATTACACGCTGTCAGGATTGGCTACAAGGCTTTACTTTTATAATTAATGCGCTCATCCAGGTTTCAGATGAAAGTCTGCAGTCACTGTGTGTGACTGCAGGCTTCTGAATTCTCACAGCGCATGCACTGCACACTTTTAGGATTCTCCCTTGCCGTGGAAACAGTGGACAGTCATGTGAGCACAAGTATGTGATTTGTACACTTCTGGCCACATTCCGACTAGACATGTCCGGCCTCCCTCAATTCATTTTCATTGAGTGAGGCCACACATGTCTAGTCGGCACGTGACTGGATGTATGCAAATCGCCGGCATGAGAGAATCCTGATAGCGTGCAGTGCACACTGTGAGAGTTCAGAAGTCTGCAGTCACATAGAATGACTGCAGACTCATCATAAACGTGGACATCTTTAATGCTCCTAACATAAATAAAAAAAAAAAAAATGTCAGCATCATAAAAAACATTTACCTCCAGGTACCTGATAAAGAACGACTCCAGAGACAGCGTCATCTTTCTTTTCTTCCTCTTGTCCAGACGCCATGATGACTTTTCTCATCGACAGCTCGTGTCTGCAGACTTCCGTCTTCTCCGGGCTTCTGCAGCACATCCCAACATGATGTCCTGAAAGATAGCAGTGTCATTATAATGCTCCTGAATACAAATATCTGCCCTACGCTGAGGTCATGAATAAATAATTGCCCCTCACTATATTCCCTGCACAAAATATGACCCACACACTGTCCCTCTTATGGTACCTGCTCTCCACACTGCCCTCTTCTTTCCATACTTGGCCCCCTCTTCACACTGTCCTCACACTGTGTCCCCCCTATAGGGCCCAGTCTCTATACTGTGCCCCCTCATCACATTCCCCCTCCTTAGCATACTGTTCCCCTCCTGACTGTGACCTTACACTGTACCCCTATGCCATCGCCCACCCACTACTCAGTCTCTATTCTGTGCCCACTCACACTGTCTCCTCACACTATTCCCCTCAATAGTCTCCTTACACGCCCCCTCCTAGATACGCCCCTGCATCCTCTATATACTACACCGCACTTGACCCATCCTCTATATACTACACCACAAAGGACACATCCTCTATATACTACACCGCAGGGGACCCATCCTCTATATACTACACCGCACGGGACCCATCTTCTATATACTACACCACACAGGACCCATCCTCTATATACTACACCGCATGGGACCCATCCTCTATATACTACACCACACATCCTCTATATACTACACCGCAGGGGACCCATCCTCTATATACTACACCGCACTTGACCCATCCTCTATATACTACACCGCATGGGACCCATCCTCAATATACTACACCGCACGGGACCCATCCTCTATATACTACACCACACATCCTCTATATACTACACCGCACGGGACCCATCCATGGGCGTACCCAGGATCAAAACTAGGGGGGGGCAAGCCATGGTCGTTCAGGTTGTAAAATTTTAAAACGAAAAAGGTGAATGAAATTAAAATTTTAAGAAAATTATATGTAATTATAGAAGTGCTTTATTAGTTATTACAATTATTTGCTTGCAAAAATTTTTGATTTTTATTCTAATTACATGTCTTATACTAATATCATTTTTCTTGGGTTTGAAGAAAACTTGTTCAAAACTTTAGTTTCAATCCAGTCCTGATTTTCCTTGAAGGCAGGCAGCGTGCTACGTCAGCACGCCTCAGGAGTCAGGACCCTGATCAGGTGACATGCGGTGTGCTGTGTCACTCAGCGTGCGTTAAAGGTAATCCCGGCCGGACCCCATGCAGTGACACTGCGCAGTTCCGGCCGCCGGGTGCAGAGCAGGGCAGTCACCTGTGGCCGGCCGCAGAGGGAACTTTCGCTGGCCGCGACCGCCAGTGTTCTAAGTGTGTGTGTGGCAGGGCCGGCTCCAGGTTTTTGTGGGCCCCAGGCGAAAGAGTGTCAGTGGGCCCCTTTAATACATACCACGATTCATGATGCACAGATACCGAAGAGAAATATATATATATAGTACAATGCAAATATTTCACTTCTTACATTCATGAGTGATATCTATTGTAAATTCCACAATAGCTCAGAAACCAGCGAATCACTCCACACAGTATACTGGCACCCATAAAATAATAATCTTTATTTTTTATATAGCGCTAACATATTCCCCAGCGCTTTACATACATTATCGGCGCTGTCCCCATCGGGGCTCACAATCTAGATTCCCTATCAGTATGTCTTTGGAGTGTAGAAGGAAACTGGAGAACCTGGAGGAAACCCACGCAAACACAGGGAGAACATACAAACTCCTTGCAGATGTTGTCCTTGGTGGGATTTGAACCCAGGATCCCAGAGCTGCAAGGCTGCAGTGCTAAACACTGCGCCACCGTGCCACTCTAAATGCTCCATACCGGATACTGGTCCCCATATAACGCTCCATACAGGATACTGACCCCTATATAACGCTCCATACAGAATACTGGCCCCCATATAACGCTCCATACAGAATACTGGCCCCCATATAACGCTCCATACAGAATACTGGCCCCCATATAACGCTCCATACAGAATACTGGCCCCCATATAACGCTCCATACAGGATACTGATCCCCATATAACGCTCCATACAGAATACTGGCCCCCATATAACGCTCCATACAGAATACTGGCCCCCATATAACGCTCCATACAGAATACTGGCCCCCATAAAATGCTCCATACAGAATACTGGCCCCCGTATAACGCTCCATACGGAATACTGGCCCCCATGTAACACTCCATACAGGATACTGGCCCCCATAAAATGCTCCATACAGAATACTGGCCCCCGTATAACGCTCCATACGGAATACTGGCCCCCATGTAACACTCCATACAGGATACTGGCCCCCATATAACGCTCCATACAGGATACTGGCCCCCATATAACGCTCCATACGGAATACTGGCCCCCATATAACGCTCCATACAGGATACTGGCCCCCATATAACGCTCCATAGAGAAAACTGGCCCCCATATAACGCTCCATACAGGATACTGGCCCCCATATAACGCTCCATACAGAATACTGGCCCCCATATAACGCTCCATGCAGGATACTTGGCCCCATATAACACTCCATGTAGGATACTGGCCCCCATATAACGCTCCATACAGAATACTGGCCCACATATAATGCTCCATGCAGGCTATTCCCCACACATAATGCCTCATACAGGCTGTTCCCCTCACATAATGCCCCACGCAGGCTGTTCCCCCCACATACTGCCCCACGCAGGCTGTTCCCCCCACATAATGCCCCACGCAGGATGTCACCCCCCCTTATAATGCCCCATGCAGGATGTCACACCACCCCACCTCCCTTATAATGCCCCATGCAGGATGTCACCCCCCCTTATAATGCCCCATGTAGGATGTCACCCCCTCCTTATAATGCCCCATTCAGGATGTCACACCCCCCTCCCTTATAATGCCCATGCAGGATGTCACCCCCCCGTTATAATGCCCCATGCAGGATGTCACCCCCCCTTATAATGCCCCATGCATAATGTCACACACCCCTCCTCCCTTATAATGCCCCATGCAGGATGTCACCCCACCTCCCTTATAATGCCCCATGCAGGATGTCACTCCTACCCTTATAATGCCCCATTCAGGATGTCACACCCCCCTCCCTTATAATGCCCATGCAGGATGTCACCCCCCCGTTATAATGCCCCATGCAGGATGTCACCCCCCCTTATAATGCCCCATGCAGGATGTCACACACCCCTCCTCCCTTATAATGCCCCATGCAGGATGTCACCCCCCCTTTTAATGCCCCATGCAGGATGTCACACACACCCCCCTCCCTTATAATGCCCAATGCAGGATGTCACCCCCCCCTTATAATGCCCCCTGCAGGATGTCAGCCCTACCCTTATAATGCCCCATTCAGGATGTCACACCCCCCTCCCTTATAATGCCCCATGCAGGATGTCACCCCCCGTTATAATGCCCCATGCAGGATGTCACCCCCCCTCCCTTATAATGCCCCCTGCAGGATGTCAGCCCTACCCTTATAATGCCCCATTCAGGATGTCACACCCCCCTCCCTTATAATGCCCCATGCAGGATGTCACCCCCCCGTTATAATGCCCCATGCAGGATGTCACCCCCCCTATGATGCCCCATGCAGGATGTCACCCCCCCTCCCTTATAATTCCCCATGCAGGATGTCACACCCCCCCTTCCCTTATAATGCCCCATGCAGGATGTCACACACACCCCCCTCCCTTATAACACCCCATGCAGGATGTCACCCCCCGTTATAATGCCCCATGCAGGATGTCACCCCCCCTTATAATGCCCCATACAGGATGTCACACACCCCCTCCCTTATAACGCCCCATGCAGGACGTAACCCCCCGTTATAATGCCCCATGCTGGATGTCACACCCCCCCTCCTTATAATGCCCCATGCAGGATGTCACACACCCCCCTCCCTTATAATGCCCCATGCAGGATGTCCCCCCCCATATAATGCCCCATGCAGGATGTCACACACACCCCATATAATGCCCCATGCAGGATGTCACACACCTCCCCTCCCATATAATGCCCCATGCAGGATGTCACACACCTCCCCTCCCATATAATGCCCCATGCAGGATGTCACACACCCCCACCTCACCCCCCTCCCTTATACTACCACAGGCCTCCATACAATAAAAATAATTAAATCAAATACTCACCTCACGTCTCACCTGCTGCCGCTGCTCCGGACGCCAGCGTCGCCAGCCTCATCCCGCTCTGCGCTGTGACTGCTCAGAAGAGAGCGCGGTGTAAAGACGTCACTGCGCCCTCTGACCTGAGACGTCACAGTGCAGCAGCCGCGGAGGAGGCAGGAGCTCCTGCGGAGGCACGGGGAGAGGTAAGTATTGTGCCGGCTGCCGGGCCCTGAGCAAGTGGGGGGGGCGGGCGCTGACACCGCTCTCCTCCGCTCATGGGTCCCATAGCGCCTGCTCAGGGCCCTGGCATTTGCCCGGGTGCTGATGCTGGCCCTGGAGTGCGGCGTGCGTCACTGCTTCTAGGGGGGGGCAGCTGCCCCCCCCGCCCCACGGTGGGTACGCCCATGGACCCATCCTCTATATACTACACCACACAGGACCCATCCTCTATATACTACACCGCATGGGACCCATCCTCTATATACTACACCGCACGGGACCCATTCTCTATATACTACACCGCACATCCTCGAAATACTACACCGCATGGGACCCATCCTCTATATAGTATACCGCACGGGACCCATCCTCTATATACTACACCACACATCCTCTATATACTACACTGCATGGGACCCATCCTCTATATACTACACCACACATCCTCTATATACTACACCGCACGGGAGAGCTGACAGATCCTCTTGTTTAAAATTCTACTCCACTTCAGGGTATTTACCTGAGGGGCCCTTTGCACACTGTGTAATCCCTTATTACCTGAGGGGCCTCTCACACTTTGTCACTCTTAATTACCCAGGGGCCCCCTTCCCCACTGTCACCCACTAATATTCTGTGGGCCCGCTTCCCATTGTGTCACCCTCCTAATGCTCTGTAGGCCCCCTTCCCACTGTGTCACTCCCCTAATGCTCTGTGGGCCCCATTCCCCACACTGTCACCCCCCTAATGCTCTGTGGGCCCCCTTACCCACTGTGTCACCCCACTAATGCTCTGTGGGCCCCTTTCCCCACTGTCACCCCCTAATACTCTGAGGGCCCCCTTCCCCACTGTGTCAGCCCCTACTACTCTGTGGGCCCCCTTACCCACTCTCACCCACTAAAACTCTGTGGGCCCCGTTTCCCACTGTGTCACCCCTTAATACTCTGTGGGCCCCCTTTCCCACTGTGTCACCCCCTAATACACTGTAGGCCCCCTTCACCACTGTCACCCCGTAATGCTCTGTGGATCCCCTTTCCCACTGTGACACCCTCTAATACTCTGAGGGCCCCCTTCCCCACTGTGTCACCCCCTACTATTCTGAGGGCCCCCTTCCCCACTGTCACCCCCTACTACTCTGAGGGCCCCCTTCCCCACTGTCGTGTTACCCCCTAATACACTGAGGGCCCCTTTCCCCACTGTGTCACCCCCTAATACTCTGAGGGCCCCCTTCCCCACTGTGTCACCCCCTAATACTCTGAGGGCCCCCATCTCCACTGTGTCACCCCCTAATACTCTGAGGGCCCCCTTCCCCACTATGTCACCTCCTAATACTCTGAGGGCCCCCTTCCCCACTGTGTCACCCCTTACTACTCTGAGGGCCCCCTTCCCCACTGTCACCCACTAATATTCTGTGGGCCCCTTTCCCACTGTGTCACCCCCTAATACACTGAGGGCCCCCTTCCCCACTGTGTCACCCCCTAATTCTCTGAGGGCCCCCTTCCCCATTGTCACCCACTAATTCTCTGTGGGCCCCTTTCCCACTGTGTTACCCCCTAATGCTCTGTGGGCCCCCTTCCCCACTGTGTCATCCCCTAATACTCTGAGGACCCCCTTCTCCAGTCACCCACTAACATTCTGTGGGCCCCCTTTCCCATTTTGTCACCCCCTAAAATTCTGTGGGCCTCCTTTCCCACTGTGTCACCCCCTACTACTCTGATGGCCCCCTTCCCCACTGTCAACGACTAATATTCTGTGGGCCTCCTTTCCCACTGTGTCACCCCCTAATACTCTGTGGGCCCTCTTTCCCACTGTGTCACCCCCTACTACTCTGTGGGCCCTCTTTCCCACTGTGTCACCCCCTAATGCTCTGAGGGACCCTTTCCCACTGTGTCACCCCCTAATACTCTGTGGGCCCCCTTTCCCACTGTGTCACCCCCTAATACTCTGAGGGCCCCCTCCCCACTGTGTCACCCCCTACTACTCTGAGGGCCCCCTTCCCCACTGTGTCACCCCCTACTACTCCGAGGGCCCCCTTCCCCACTGTCGTGTCACCCCCTAATACACTGAGGGCCCCCTTCCCCACTGTGTCACCCCCTAATACTCTGTGGGCCCCTTTCCCACTATGTCACCCTCTAATGCTTTGTGGTCCCCCTTCCCCACTGGGTCACCCCCTAATACTCTGAGGGCCCCCTTCCCCAATGTGTCACCCCCTAATACTCTGAGGGCCCCCATCCCCACTGTGTCACCCCCTAATACTCTGAGGGCCCCCTTCCCCACTGTGTCACCCCTTGCTACTCTGGGGGCCCCCTTCCCTACTGTCACCCACTAATATTCTGTGGGCCCCTTTCCAACTGTCACCCACTAATACACTGAGGGCCCCCTTCCCCACTGTGTCACCCCCTAATTCTCTGAGGGCCCCCTTCCCCATTGTCACCCACTAATTCTCTGTGGGCCCCTTTCCCACTGTTACCCCCTAATGCTCTATGGGCCCCCTTCCACACTGTGTCATTCCCTAATACTCTGAGGACCCCCTTCCCCAGTCACCCACTAATATTCTGTGGGCCCCCTTTTCCACTTTGTCTCCCGCTAAAACTCTGTTGGCCCCCTTTCCCACTGTCAGCGACTAATATTCTTTGGGCCTCCTTTCCCACTGTGTCACCCCCTAATACTCTGTGGGCCCTCTTTCCCACTGTGTCACCCCCTACTACTCTGTGGGCCCTCTTTCCCACTGTGTCACCCCCTAATGCTCTGAGGGACCCTTTCCCACTGTGTCACCCCCTAATACTCTGTGGGCCCACTTTCCCACTGTGTCACCCCCTAATGCTCTGAGGGACCCTTTCCCACTGTGTCATTCCCTACTACTCTGTGGGCCCTCTTTCCCACTGTGTCACCCCCTAATGCTCTGAGGGACCCTTTTCCACTGTGCATTGCCCTAATACTCTGAGGACCCCCTTCCCCAGTCACCCACTAATACTCTGTGGGCCCCCTTCCCCACTGTCACCCCCTAATACTCTGAGGACCCCTTTCCCCACTGTGTCACCCCCTAGTAGCCTGGGGGCCTCCACCCCTAACTGCATGAGACAATTAAATGACAGTGTTGAGGCTGGAGAACTAGTTATAAGAAATGTACTCACACTAACTCACTCCAGGTCTCCAGCAGGAAGCCCTCTCTCTCTCTCTCTCTCTCTCTCCCTCTCTTTCTCTCCCTCTCTCCTCTCTCCTCTCTCTCTCCTCTCTCTCCCTCTCTCTCTCTCTCTCTCTATCTCTGCTTCTCCATCACAAAAACATACCGGGCATGGCGCTTGACCAATCAGCACAGCTCTTTTGTGAGGACCCACAAGCTAAACTAATGCTGATTGGCTGCACTGAAACTCTGCAAGCAATCAGTGTTAGATTAAAAAAAAGGGAAAGGGAAAAAAGGAGAGAAGGTGTGCAATTCAATATATTTTAATCAAGTGATAATATATAATTTTCACAGCATATTTCTGGAGCCAGAAAGATAGATACAAAAAGAGGTCAATGCATGTTACATACAATCATACACTTAATGATATACAGTCATTAGTCCACAGGTTATGGTAGTAAACAAAGTAATATAAATAATGTCAGTCCATATCAATTATGTATTAGAATGATCACAAATGACCATATCCGTCTACAAACCACAGAGATTGTAAAACATGAAACCACAAATTTACATCACATAAGACATAATGGTACACATGCAAAGTGTGGTTTAAGGGTACCCTGCCTAACTTGAGTAAAGTGCAGCACCATGCATGGACCCCACAGTGGAAGAATCCCCCGCTTACAAACCCCAATGTACGTTTCCTCTTTGAGTTATAGCTTTATCAGGGGGGAATATGATGAGCCCCAAGCCACAGCCTCTTTATATACCTTGTGGCATTGTAAAATGCCATATGCCAGACACTCTATAGCGCTACACCGCTTCCTGTCTCTCACCTCCGAACCGGAAGTACAACTGCGTCACCGCGGCAGGAAGTGCGCGCACGTCCAGGAGCAGGGACGCGTCACCATGACTCCCGGACATGCGCACTCGCGGTCCTAGACGCTGTGTCTCTCAGAGGAGGGAGGGGGAATAGAGGGAGCGCAAGTGACGGCAGATCATTAGAACAGGGGTAGGTATTAACTCCTAATGGGCCAAAGTGGACATATGAGCACAGAAGGAAAATCATTAACAATGCAAAGCTATACCACATATATCAACCCAGAAAACCTTTTACAAGAATAATTAATATGTGAAAGTGCGGCCACAATTACAATTATCCTGACTGTAATAAAAGTCACACTTTTTCAGCCCATGCCAATATCGTCCGGAGGATGGTGTCCATTCACATCAGATCGTACCGAAGACTAGAGGGGGCTACATCAAAAAAACAACAGATTTAATTCTTTAAAAAAAAAAAAATTCTAAAAAATATATATTTAAAATGTAATGTAGGTACATAACACAGAAGACACTGGGAACGATGTTCACAAAAAAGGGGCAAAACTAAGGGATTCATTCAAACCCCCAAGGGTCATCGTCCCCAGGGTTACAATCCAGCGCGTTTCACGCTGGGCAAGGACCCTTCTAATATTGCCTCCGCGGATCCCACCATGGACGACCTCAATCCCCCTAACCTTAAGGGAAGCAGGGTCGCAATCATGGTGGGTCCTAAAATGGCGGGGCAATGTTTTCAATAAAGAAGGGTCCTCCACCATCCGGGCAGCAGCAATGTCCCTCACATGCTCCCTCACACATCTGCGCAACTCTCTTGATGTCAGACCAACATATATGAGTTGGCACCCGCAGGTGGCATAATACACCACATTGCAGGTGCCACAATTCACATATTCCTTAATAATGTTTTAGTACTGTACGCCGACATGAATGAGGCAATGCGGAGGACATTGCTGCACGCCAGACAATTCCCACACTGAAAGCATTCGCTCAAAGATCGAGTAGATTCAAACAAAGATGGTGTTTAGGGAGGATAATGACTCCGAACAAGTATGTTGCGCAGATTTCTAGATCTGCGAGCTGTCATTAATGGATAATCCACCACTGAATCCCTTAAATGAGGGTCGGTCTGGAGGACAGGCCAATGACGCTTTAAAATGGACATGATGTTCTCCCACTCATGGTTGTAGGTGGTAATAAATCTGACCTTAGACTGATTAGAGGTCATACCCCTGGTCACCTTAGTACGAAGCAATTCAGTGCGAGAAGTGTGCTTCGCTCTAAGGTACCCTGTCTTGATACTCCGGTTGCTGTAACCTCTCTCTCTGAAGCGCGATGCCAAACACAGACACACAACAGCTGATCGGAAGACAGCAGCGCTCCATCAGCACAGAGTCAGCTGTGACCGTGCTGACTCTGTACCAGTAAGAGTGCACTGCTCTCTGAGGAGCATTGCGTGCCATAAAGATCAGTATTGAAGCCGGCAGGCCATGAGAAGGAGTTGCACTTCACATTGCTCCGATGAGCAGTGCAGCCGGTTACAGAATGAAATGTTCACCCCTCTCTAAGGAGCGTGCACGTGGACGAGATACAGAAGCAGATAGGCACAGTTAATGTGAAGGCGCTGCGCTTGACAAATGAGAAGTGCCGTAGGTGGGCGTGTCCTGGATGGGCGGGCCCACCGGAGGATTCTCCGGTTATCCGGTGGGCCAGTCCAACCCTGCCTATCAGTATGTCTTTGGAGTGTGGGAGGAAACCGGAGAACCCAGAGGAAACCCACGCAAACATGGGGAGAACATACAAACTCCTTGCAGATGTTGTCCTTGGTGCAATTTGAACCCAGGACCACAGGCAGCATTTATACTACTTAGCAACATGACCTTGTTTCCTTTGTTCGTCATGAAAGTTGTATTTAGATTTTTTTTTTCTGCCATCAGAGACCATAATTTTCTGTGATTATGGATGGACGGTCACACCAGAGGAATACTTCCTGGGTTTAATGGGTTACTAACAAAATCAAAATAAGAAGTCCGTTTTCTGTACATACAGAATTAATAATAATCTGTGCCAATACAACCTAGTTCTACATCTGCACTGATTTGCAGCTATCCCCTCCCTAATGATGATCCCACATGACTCTCTTTACCCTACTTATCCATCCTCCAGTAGTTCTAATGCTGTTGGACGATTGTGCTCAGATGCACCTGACTCGCCCCCTGGGCCGTGGGGTACCCGGGACCGGGCTTCTGTACGATGCTGGGGGTAGTAGTGGCAACCTGATCCCGTGGCTCAGGGTGGTCAGACCAAATTGTGACAGTCTATTTATAGATTTATGAATGTCCGACTACGCCACCCATGGATTGCGGTCAGAGATAACCGCCGTTGCGAGGCAGACCGCAGAGGCTGGTGTTGGTGTGCAGCACAGGGGTAGGATAACTCCCCACGGGAAGAGTGTAGCCTCAGGGCAGTGTATATGGATGCTGGGGGTGATAGTGCCGGCCGCAATAGTAAAAGTTCAGAGCCTGTTTCCAACAGTTCTGGGTCTTTATTGTAGATGTTACTAATGACCCAACAGTAGTACCGGGTAGGAATGGGCCTGGGTATCGGAGAGCATTCGGGGGAGCCCCACCGGTCAGGGTGAGTGTGTAGGCCTACCGTTTTCTGTATGCTCTTGCTGACTATCCCCCTTTTCGTGGTGTAATAGCCCATGTCCCTGAGCTGGCCGTGTACTTCTCGCCTGTATGGCTTGCGACTCGGGCCTTGGGTACCTTTTGCTTTCTCCTGCTGTACTGGTCCCTCTGTGTGGCGGAGCCTCCAGGCTTCTTAGGCCAAGGGAACTGAAATCCCTCGCGGGTTGGTTCTCTGCTGCTGGGCTTGCAACCCTGACAGCCTCGGACCCCAATGTCCGGTTGTGTGCTTCTCTCAGCCAGGACCGGCTCTCGTCGCCTCTGTCCCTGGCTTGCAGTTTCTCCTCTGCCTCACGGACTCCTCAGCCGCTGCTGACCTGTCCCTCTTCTCTGAGAACCCTTCTGGACACTTCAGAAGTGGGTTCTGGTCTCTCTAACCCTGCCCCAGTTCCAGCTTTTATAGGGGCTGCCTGCATCCCCTACTGGCCTGGGAGGTGCTGCATGCTAATTGTCCCTGACCAGGGAACCTCCCTCCTGCTCTCAGACACAGCCTTTAATATTTGTGGCATCCAGGCCTGGGGTGACACACATCTAATGACCCTGTCTAATAAATCATCTGACGGCTGGGTTGTAGCACAGTTCAGCTATGCTATGCTGAAGAACCCACTGATGCCATCTGAATTTGTACCTTATGATGCTGTCTAGTTTATGAAAAACAAGTGCAGATATGACCCTTTCTCATAAAGTATCCCCCAGACCATCTGACGGCATCATCATTGCCCTGAAAGCTGTTCTATGTTCAGCTCTGCTATACATGCAGGGGAGATCATGATCATAGCTCTATAGATCCGCATGAACCAATTAAATGTTTTGTAAATAGTAATGAATTGGTCAGATAGTGGTCACCTCATCCATATAAATAAAAACTTTACTGGAATCACACATGAAAAGAACAAATACAAGTTTATGGGTCCATGAAAATCACAGAACGCACATGGATGGCATCAGTGTGGAGTCCGTGTTGTGTCTGTGATTAACTTTGGCTGCAGATCCACATGGAGTTGTCCTGCGGTGCAGATTTTAAATGTGCGACATCTGAATTAAACTGCAGCGATTCACTGTGGATTTCACCCATTGCTTTACATAGGATGAATTCCATTGCAAAATTCTGAGCAAATGTGCATGTTAACCATGTGCTTTTTGCCACACATTTTGCCCAAGATTAGCAGCAGGGATTTTTTTTTAATGCGAAATTTAGCTTTTTTTCACTGATTTGCTACACCTGTAATTTTTCCCCGCTTTCT
Organism: Phyllobates terribilis; assembly: GCF_046119375.1. Lineage (NCBI taxonomy): Eukaryota > Metazoa > Chordata > Amphibia > Anura > Dendrobatidae > Phyllobates > Phyllobates terribilis. The sequence continues at coordinate 147,708,798 of NW_027362762.1, forward strand.
AGTACACCATATGATAAAATGAAAGGTGTCATTCAAAAGTGCAACTTGTACCACAAAAAAAACAAGTTGTGACACAGCTATATCGATGGAAAAATAAAGTTATGGCTCTTGGAAGCAAAGGAGGTAAAAACAAAAGGGCAAAAATGGAAAATTGCCAAGTCCGGAAGGGGTTAAACGGCACATTTTCACAGTGAATGCAAAAAAACAAAGTAATGCAGCCACATGTACAGCAGCGTGTGACGTCATCCAGTCTACGGAGCATGCAAGTCCCGGTCCTTACGCGTTTCAGAAAACTCGGTTTCTTTTGTCAGAGGAAACTGTTAACATTTAACTTTTTGCGTTCAGGCACGCCACCGGCTGAAGCTGCCTGTTCCCTACACTACGTGCATCTTTTTTTTCGCCGAGGACCTCCGTACACCCACCGAGTGGGGGTCTTCCTGCTCTTCTTTCAAGCGGATTCTACAAAGAACTTTGCTGGACTGCATAGGTAAATAGGGTAATTATCTACTCCATTAGTGTATTGTGCTTATCACTATGTTTCTTCAGTATTTAACATGTAACTGGATACACATTGATACATATGCTATAATAGCAGGGTGGGCAAATTAGGCTGATCTCCTAACTTCAATTTTTTCCAATTTTTTCTAAATGATCTTTTGCAGCCAGGTTAGTCACCTGCCCCAAAGCTTGCTATTCGGTATACAATGCACATATACAATCTCTTTTCTTGTTTTTACTGTTTTTATTGGTGTTCATTTACATGTATACTTATTGTGCTGTTGATGTATACATGAAGTTTTTTGAAATTTAGCACACTTGTTGTGTGTCCTATGTGCTTATGGTTTCTTAAACACATCGAAAGCAGACAAAACAGGTTTTCTATAAAAACGACACAAAGCAGCCCAGTAAGTGATACTGTTCCCATGCGCTTGGTTCTGAACACTACTCTCATCATGGTTCCATGCCTGCGCTGCGTTCAGCACCAGCAGGGACTATGATGAGGGTAGTGGCAGTCTGCTCACGCAGTGTCCTCACCTGTAAAAAAAAATAATAAAATAATAAAATCCATGCACTCACTTCTCCTAGGTGTCCCCCACTGTATTCCATGTGACTACTGGACTAGGTGGACCTCCACAATATTAAAGGGGGTTACCCACAAAGTTCATTTTTAATTAATGGATCTTAATTTCTGCTATCTTTTTAAGTTTCCCATGATGATGATATAAATGTTCCCCTGCTGTGACCATGCTGCAGCTGTGATCCCATGCTGTCCTGTACACTTTTTTTTTTAATACATCCAATTGTGGAACATATTGATCCAAGATCTATTAATTGAAATGAGCTTGGTTCATGGGACAATCTCAAGACTTGGGCTGCATGGTGATACTTAACTGTGATCTGTGTCTTGCTGCCAAAAATCTCTGCCAATACTAGCATATTACTACCTTTTTTTTTTGTTGTGGCCAAAGTCGCCTTGTAGCCCCAGCAGCCAATTGCTGGCCCATTCACAGGATGCTGGGCCACACAACACCTTACCATATCACAACTTAGTGGCTAAAGTCTTTTAAAATAGTCGGTTATGTACTGTGCAATTAGAGCAGGTGTCTGGTAGTTACATGGATGTACAGTGGGTACGGAAAGTGTTCAGACCCCTTTAAATTTTTCACACTTTATTTCATTGCAGCCATTTGGTAAATTCTAAAGAGTTCAGTTTTTTTGTTCTCATTAATGTACACTCTGCACCCTATCTTGACTGAAAAAAAAAAAACAGAAATGTAGAAGTTTTTGCAAATTTATTAAAAAAGATAAACTTAAATATCACATGGTCATAAGTATTCAGACCCTTTGCTCAGACACTCATATTTTAGTCACATGCTGTCCATTTCCTTCTGATCCTCCTTGAGATGGTTCTACTCCATTGGAGTCTAGCTGTGTTTAATTAAACTGATAGGACTTGATTTGGAAAGGCACACACCTGTCTATATAAGACCTCACAGCTCACAGTGCATGTCAGACCAAATGAGAATCATGAGCTCAAAAGGAACTGCCCAAGGAGCTCAGAGACAAAATTGTGGCAAGGCACAGATCTGGCCAAGGTTACAAAAGAATTTCTGCTGTACTCAAGGATCCTAAGAGCACAGTGGCCTCCATAATCCTTAAATGGAAGAAGTTTGGGACCACCAGAAGACTTCCTAGACCTGGCTAACCAGCCAAACTGAGCAATTGTGGGAGAAGAGCTTTGGTGAGAGGTAAAGAACCCCAAAATCACTGTGGCTGAGCTCCAGAGATGCAGTAGGGAGATGGGAGAAAGTTCCACAAAGTCAACTCTCACTGCAACCCTCCACCAGTCGGGCCTTTATGGCAGAGTGGCTCGACGGAAGCCTCTCCTCAGTGCAAGACATATGAAAGCCGGCATAGAGTTTGCTCAAAAACACATGAAGGACTCCCAGACTATGAGAAATAAGATTCTCTGGTCTGATGAGATGAAGATAGAACTTTTTGGTGATAATTCTAAGCGGTATGTGTGGATAAAACCAGCACTGCTCATCACCTGCCAATACAATCCCAACAGTGAAACATGGTGGTGGCAGCATCATGCTATGGGGGTGTTTTTCAGCTGCAGGGACAGGATGACTGGTTGCAATTGAAAGAAACTTTTTTTTTTTAATGAAGTGACAGCATTTTAACTTAAATTTTGTTTTCCCGCTGTTAAACCTGCTGATACAGATTTTAGTTTCATAAGTTTGTCCTGTTACCGATATATTTTGTTTTTATTTAAGTCACAATGTAGAGAGTGGGGTATTAAAGGCATTTCAATTTAGCTCTGTAATGTCAGGAATTTTTCAGAAAACAAATAAAGATGGACTGAAATCTGGTGTCATTTTTCTTCTATATTGAACACTTGCAATGTTTAATAAGCCCCCACAAAGCCAGGGGCGGACATACCGCCCCGGCCCGAAGGTGGAGAGGGGCCCTTGCAGGCAGGAGCATGTGAGAGTGTGAAATGTGATAACAGCAGGAGAGCACTAGGACCCTGTGACTTTTGCCTGGCTGAGCTCAGAGGAGGGGCAGTGCAAGAAACTCTATGTGTTCTAAGAGTGTCTGAGGTGTGAGAGGCTAGACAGGAAGTCTGTGAGAACGGAGCTGCAGGAAGATGCTGTCTTTACACGCTTCCCTGTGGAGTTTGTTTACCCCTTTCTCTCTTTAAGAACAAGTGCTGAGCTGGGGAAAGCTGTGTGGCTCTGTGGAGTTTTGTCGAAGTCCATGCTGAGTGAATTAGAGACTTTGTGCTGGAGGAGTCACGTGTCGAGTGATAAAGGAAGGGACTGAGGAATCCATTTCTGTGACGGAGCACATGGTTGGTGTACTGAATAAGAGTGAGAGACTTCGGGAGGAAAGAAGGTTTCTGGTGCCATTTCTACTGAGAGGATATTGACAAGCCTTTGTGAAGAGATCTTCCCAGACCTTAATCTGAGGCTACAGGACTAAAGTCCCCGGGGTGTGGGCTCGGCATCGGCCGACAAGACAAGGAATTTTTGCTGTTTTTGTGAACTTTGTTTTTGTTTTGGCGCCAAAGTTTTCCGGGACTAGCTACAGCCACCGTGATTCACAGGCCTGTGATAGACTGCATCTGAGGTTAACGGTACCATAATTTTAAGATACCTGGGTATCCTGATAATAAGGGTATAAGAGCAATTGATATAGTTTCGTGCATTATTATTGTTAATAGTGGTAGGATTGTATTCAGTGTGCCATCTCAGGGGGTCCCCATATACCGCCCTCACTAGACTGACTTTGTGTTTAGGTAAAATTGTTCCAGATCACTAGAATAATTCACATAAACTGGAAACCTTGAGATTGGCACATTGATTTCAGCTCTTGCTGATTGTGTGTATCTAGTAGAGGTAGTGTCCCAGGCAGAACCTTAGACTGATTCATTCAATACTGAATTTTAGTCTAATCCCTGTTTTAGTAAAGAAAGTGTTGTTTATTTCTGTCTCTGTCTCAGTTTGTGACTCACTGGATCTCTCTCAGACCCCCGGTCATTACAAGCGTACTGCCCATAAGGGCAGACAACGCAGCCATTCAGTCCATATTATGGGCAGAAGAGGGGCCCTATGTCAAGCAGCACCGGGCCCCTTTCACTCCTGCCCCTAATCATTCTGACCCCGGGGAGAGAGCGGACCACACAGCGCAGAGAGCAGGGCTACAAACAGGGGGCGTGTCCTGCAGGGAGAGAGACGCTGGCCAATGAACGCTTTCCTCATCAGACTGAGGAGAGCGCTCATTGGCTTCAGCCTCTGGCTCCTGCACGGCGCCCAATAGTAAGTGTTCACCTCACCTGCAGTCAGGGTCCCCGGGCTGCACAGCACACAGAGGCCATAGTGGAGGAAGAGCAGGAGTGACTGTGCTTCTGCTGCTCCCTCCGGTCCTTCCAGCAGTAGCTGCTGACAGAGAAGAGGTGGGAGATTAGGCTCACTGCACAGGACAGCACAGCAGCAGGGGCTGATGTCAGTATACTGTGTCCCCATCCCCCACAGTGGTGTCTGAAGCCCTCTCCACTTCATCTCTGAGCTATGTGGCAGAACTCATGCACAGCTCACATCTGAACACCTGGTATCATAGATTAGTGCATGTATGTATAGGTGTGTGTGTATACATGTGTGTCTATATCTGTGTCTATATTACTGTGTGTATACATGTGTGTCTATATAACTGTGTGTATACGTGTGTGTGTATATATATGTGTGTGTATGTACTGTATATGTATATATGTGTATCAATACAGTATATGTATGTACGGTGTATGGTATATGTGTATGTATGGTATATGTGTGTATAGATATATGTATGTACGGTATACGTGTGTGTGTATGTACAGTGTGTGTGTATGTACAGTATATGTATGTGTGTGTTTATGTATATGTTTGTGTGTGTGAACATATTTGTTTTCAGTTCATGTATTATACTGTGATTGTAAAGAATAGAAGAATAAACCTGGCTCTTTAAAGGGTTATTCACCAAATAATCAAGGTATCCTCAATCCATCGGATCGGGAATAACTTGCTGGTCACTGGGGATTGGACCACTGGGCCCCCCAGAGATTCTGGGAACAGAGCTCTGCAGTGTCGTCCTGAATGGAGCAGAGTTGTGCCTGTTTGGCCTCTGCTCTATTCATTATCTATGAGCTGCTGAGCGCTGCGCTCGGTTATTTCCATCAGCTCCATAGACAATGAATAAAGTAGATACCAGATGATACAGATACCAGACATATAATATATACATGGTTGGAATTTGCCGGTTCCAGCCATTATCACGTAACCATGAGGATGCGCTTTTCACACTAGCTGTCATGTGTCAACTAGAGAGTCTCAGCCATATCTTGCAATGTTCTATTCACCAACATAGCTGACACTCTAGTTGTCACCTGACTGCAAGTCTGACTGTGCTGGAACCAGCAGAACCGAATCTTTATCTTTACTGATATATAATTTGTCTCCATGTCAGTGAAAATATATATTTTTAGAGGTGTGGAGGGGCCCATTTACTATGGAGCCCTGTTATTTCTATGCACACCCCTGCTTACAGGGCGGCAATAATGACGGTATCCTGGCTTGTTGCTCGGAGCCCGAGGCTTCGGGGGTCTCACGGCCAGATTTCCCTGATCATAAGCGGCATGCTAGGCAGCGAGGGGGACCCAGGCACATTTCTTGCACAGGGGCCCCAAGCTGTTGTCGTCACTGCATTCTGAGTCTTCTATCCTTTGGATTACGATATCGGAGAGAGAGTGAGACACAGGACAGGATGTGTGTCAAACAAGCTCTAAACTTTATTACAAAGCATGGGTTTTATATTCACTCTGAAGGCAGGAAACGGATTTACCATATATGGTTTGATTATACAATTTTAGCACACAAAGACTAACTTCTATTCTCGTGCTTGTGTTGAAACATTCAATCGGACACATTGAATTAGACACATTAAATCAGATACATTCTGATGACTGGCAAGGACGCATTATTGATTCAAGAAGGAACATTCACAGTTGGTGTTTTTTGACCTAAAGTAACTTTCAGACTTATATAGCATAGATGGGGCCTTTGAACTTAAGGGGCCTCATCTTCTGCTATAACATTCCATCCTTTTGTTCCTTCATTTATCAATATGTTTCTCCTATATTTTCTTTTAGTACACCGCTGAATACACATTAGAAAAAGCTTAAAAACCAAATAAACCGCAAGACACATTAGCAAAACCTGTAAAATAGCTTGCACTATACCAGCCAACCACCCACCGATACCTTTAAACCAATTTGCGGGATTTAGAAAGGAAAATCTCTGTGTGGAATTATTGGCCAAAGTATCTGAACAGTTCACCCAAAAGTTTATCTCTTCCCATGAGACTGGAACAGCGAGAAAGGGTATGCTAGTGGACGTCACAGGGGCATGTGTACATATCCAACAATTAGCAATGGTCTGGTTTTGCTCCTTTAGTCCATCGATAAGAGCAAGATGGTGTCTAATGAATCTATTGTCGTCTCCATCCATGGTGCCTAACCTAGTCCATGCACCTGTGGTCGCAAGGATGCAGGTAAGTATAAACAATATCTTCATTCTTTGTCCGCTGGTTCTCCTAGTATCTTTTTATAATGGGACGCGTGGCTCCAGGTCTCTTTTCCCTCTAGCTTAACGGCTGTGCTTGTGGTCAGCAGAACTTGAAAGGGTCCATCAAACCGTGGATCTAGGCTTTTCCTCACGTGTCTTTTTATAACCACCCAGTCTCCAGATTGCAGCGTATGGCTGCTAGAGTCTTGATCTGGATCTGGAAGAGAACTGAAGACATTATCATGTACTTGCTTAATCTTTTTGTGTAAAGCCCTCACATAGGAACTTAGCACATGGTTGTTCATTTCTAATGCTTGCGGATAGAAACACCCTAGGCTGGGTACGTTGCCAAACAATATCTCATATGGAGAGAGTCCAGTCTTTTTATTAGGCGTGTATCTTACTGAAAACAGAGCAAGCGGTAAACAGTCCGGCCATGGTTTTCCTGTCTCAGCCATGGCTTTGTGAATTTTTAATTTCAATGTCCCATTAAGTCTTTCCACTTTTCCACTACTTTGTGGGTGATATGGGGTGTGGAATGCTTGTTGAATTCCTAGAGCTGACATGACTTCATTCATTATTTCACCTGTGAAGTGTGTACCTCTGTCACTCTCAATTACCTCTGGTATCCCATACCTGCAGACCACCTCCGCAAGCAGTTTCTTTGCGGTTGCCGCAGCCGTGGCTTTGGCAATCGGGAAAGCCTCTGGCCATCCTGAGAACAAATCAATACAGACCAACACATATTCCCATGATCCTGACTTTGGCAGCTGAATATAATCAATTTGCAGTCTCTGGAATGGATAGAGGGGCCGGGGTGTGTGTTTGGGTGGTGTTTTAACTACCCTGATTATGTGTAGCACATATCATGCACCCTTGTACCAGGTTTTCAATACAGGTGGACAATCCTGGTGCCACCCAATGTTTCTGCATCACACTCATCACACCCGTTTTAGATTGGTGTGTCAGCCCATGTAGTATCTGGGCAGCTGCTGGGTACAGTGCCCTTGGAAGGCATCGTCGTGTCCCTTTCCCCCATACCCCATTTGCTTCATTCAGGCATGCACCTTCCTTTAACCACTTATGAACCTCCTCCTTTTGAGCCTGAGCCTGCATTTGGGATAAGATGTCCTCCGACACAAAGGGGTTTTCAGGGGCACTTATCTGACGTACTGTTGACCCTTGTTGCGGCTTACAGGCTGCTGTATTTGCCGCTGCATCTGCCATCGCGTTTCCTCTGCTTACCTGGTCGGTGCGTCTGGTATGTGCTCTTACCTTTATGACAGCTACTTGTTTGGGTAGTTGTAGCGCATCAATTAACTGCTGGACCGCATCAGCATTCTTAATGGGGTGTCCTGCTGCCGTCAGGAAACCTCTTGACTTCCATATTGGACCAAATTCCTGCTATATACCGAATGCGTACCTAGAATCTGTGTAAATGTTAACAATACTACCTTCCGCTAGTTTACAGGCCTCGGTTAGGGCCCTAAGTTCAGCTTCTTGAGCCGATTGGTGTGGGAGCATTGGTTCTGCCTTGATTACTGCATTGAGGGAGACAACTGCATATCCAGTATGGAAGGTACCTGAATCGTCCTGATGACGGGATCCATCTACAAAAAATTCAAAATCTGCATTTTGTAATTCATGTTCAAATACAGTAGGTAAACCTGCCGTTTCTTGTGCCATCATTTGTACACAGTCATGAGGAACTTCCTCTCTTGGATCTTCCTTAAAAAGCACAGTACCTGACTCCTCCTTCAGATCCGAGAGAGGTAACAAAGTTGCTGGGTTCAGAGTAGTACACCTCTGTAAAGAAACATTGGGAGGCATTAACAGTGCACATTGTAACCTGAGATGACATGCTGCTGAGAGGTGAGCGGGTTGCACTTGATTCAATATAGTGTAGACATCATGAGGTGTTAGAACGGTGAGCGGGTGGTCAAGAACAATGTCTGCGGATTTGTGGAGTAATAGTCCAACAGCATGCAGAGCACGTACGCAGGATGGTGCACCTCTGGCTACCGCATCTAATCTGCCACTAAAATAGGCAACAGGTCTCTGATTGTCACCGTGTGTTTGAGTTAAAACTGCTGCTGCATGTCCAGCTTGCTCATGAAGGTACAGAGTAAATGGGAGCTCATAATTAGGGGTACCCAAAGCTGGAGAGGCCAAAATACGGTTCTTGAGAGAATAAAAACAGTCTATTGCCTCTGATGTTAGTACAAAAGGTGTTGGAGTAAGACAGTCATAGAGGGGCTGCATTAAAACAGAGACGGCATGAATCCACTGTCTGCAATAGGAAACAAGTCCAAGAAAAGTTCTGAGGGCTGCAACATTAATGGGGACGGTGAATGCCTGTACTGCTTGTTTACGTGCATTTGTTAAATGACGAGCTCCTGGTGTAATGCAATGTCCCAAAAAGGTGACTGAAGATTTACAAAACTGAAGCTTATCTTTCGATGCCTTGCAGCCAGCGCGATAGAGAAACAACATAAGCGATATAGTTGCACTATGACATTGTTTCCTGGAGGGGGCACAAATGAGCAGGTCATCGACATATTGCAAAACAACGATATCTGGTTCAGACCATCCCTCCAGTATTTCCTGCAGACTTGCAGTGTACATTGTGGGTGAATTCTTGGCACCCTGTGGCAACACTGTCCATGTATATTGACTACCCTGGAATGTGAAAGCAAACAAGTACTGGCAGTCAGGATGTAATGGTACACTGAAAAATGCATTTGCCAAATCGACCACTGAAAAGCAAAGAGAGTTAGAAGGTATCTGTGACAGGAGAGTATGCGGGTTGGGCACAACTGGTGTTAGAAGTTCTGTGGCTTTGTTAACCAACCGGAGGTCATGGACCATTCTATATGCGGCTGGTTGTCCTGGCACGCTCTTTTTCTTTACTGGGAACAGGGGAGTGTTGCAAGGGGACTGGGTTTTGACTAGGACTCCTCTCTGTAGTAATTTTTGGACTTGCTGGGCTATGGCATTCTCCTGAGCCGAGCTAAGGGGATACTGCCTCTGTTGAGGCAAGATTGCTCCTGGTTTTAATTTTACCATTACTGGTTGAACTCTTAACCTACCAACATCTGTTTTGTCTGAGGCTCAAAAATCATGTGGCACAGCCTGCTCTAATATCAGGGGAAACTCATTTGTCTCTTCTATGCTGGCAATATCTAGTGACATAATTTTGCAAAGGGTACTTGGTTTTAAACCTGGGGTCATGGTCACAGTGCCATCGGGATGATACTCTATATGTGCTTGTAATTAGGACAACACATCATTTCCCAATAGATTACATTGGCCTCGGGGTGATACCATGAGCTGGCTATGTACAGTAGCTCCTTGAATTTGCAGGGGAATTCTCTTAGTGACAGGGAGCAGGACAGACGCTGAATTGAAGGGGGTGGCAATGACATGATGTGAAAAATCAGTGTCAGTGTATGGCCAATCACCTTGAGTAATTACTGAATTGTCGGCCCCCGTATCTACTTGGAAATCGATTTCATGTCCCCCTGGTAGGTTCACCTGCACTGTACAACTGGGAGTTGGGGGTAAGGAGATGAGTGGGTTCATGTGCAAGCTACCCTCATCCTATGGGGGCGTTGTTTGGTCGGCTGGAGGACCCGTACTCTGAGCATTTGGATACGGGTTGGTCCTACAGTTCTTTCTAAAATGTCCTGGCTTTTTACATCCGTAACACAGTTTCTGTCCTCCTCCTTCAGTCCGTCCTCTGCCTCTGTTGTTTCTGGGGGTCGTCTCTACTATGTGTATTCTGGCAGCTCTTTTTGCCTGCGCTATGTCATGTTGTGCCCCCTGAGCTATTCTAGCTAAATCTTCTGCCTTCACTGATCTCCAGTCCGGTCTACTTGCTTTTACCTTCTCTGCAATCTCTTTCTTTAGTCCATTCATGAAAGCACTTGCTAATACCCTCTCACTAGTCTTATTCCCGGGGTTGAACCCCATTTCTGACCAGGTTTTCTTTAGTGCATAGAAATAATCCTTAGGATCTTCCTCCTTCCCTTGCACTCTATCTTCTAGTGTAACTTGCTTTTCTGCTTGCCTGTCTTGACATGCTTTTACCAACGCTGCTGCGAATAGGACTCCAGCTGCTGCATCATTAGATTCTGCATCTACGGGTCCGGTCCTATTGGCATACTGTTTTTTTGTCTCATCTATCAACCTATCATAGCGGGCTTCATCTGCCAATTTTCCCTTAATTACCCCCTGCAGATCTATTCTAGTGGCATGGTACATATCCTGTATGGTGGTGATCATTCTAGCGAAACCCATAGGGGACTGGGATGGGTCTGGCAGCTGGGAGATCAGTGCCAACTGCTCTGAAGGACTCCATGGTCTATACATTAACATTGTACGAGCTTCCTGACCTGGAACCACTGCATCCCCCCCTGCTGCTGCTGCTGCTGCTCCCGGTGCTCCTGGCACAACTACCGTCCTCATTGGGAATAGTCTAGCTGGGTGGGGTCTCGGTCCTCCACATGCCACACAGATGTCTACTGTCAAGGGGTTCTGCTGTCCACATCTGGGGCAAACCCAACATTTGGGTTCCTGGGAATTCTGGTACTGGGGTGGGGGTGACGTCGGGAGCGGACAGGGAGGAAAATCTGTCATTCCGTTTTTTGTCAGTCTTTAACGTCAGTCTCCTAATTCTTCAATCTTTCCTTCAAAATAAGCGCATGCATTCATCCATACATCTACTGTCCCTAACAGACCCTTATCTTTCAGCCATCCATGATAGGAGTTAAAGAAAGATTTCCATTTCTCTCCATTCATCTCTCCATTCTCATTCATTCCCGCTTTACACAATATTTTGTCAATTCCAATCAGTGCCTGTTTCCCTTCTCTGCGTACTACTAAGTCTTTGGCTATAATGCCTTCCTTGGCATTTTGGTTCCCCATTTTTTTCGGTTCTCCTCAACTAGAAGAGACTCCTCAGTCACTTAGACAATGGTCACTTAGACAATGGGCCACAAAGGTTTCTGAACCATTCCACTACTAGCCTCTCTAGGACTTATACGCCAACCAGAAAAACAGACCAAAAACATCAATCCCGGGACACATCCACAACACAATCATCGGATCCATACTTTCATTCTTAAATTCTCCAAAGGATAGAAGGCAGTACTGATCTGAGGGGATTCTACTGGTTCAAAGGGACCTGAGCCCGACAACAATCTGTGAATTACTTGGGGAGCCGACCGCTCGGGGGTGAGGGAGTCTCTTCTATGCAGTGATATAATTAGGTAGAATATACCAGTTATTCTTACCTCAGCGCTGTATATATCACCAACAGAGAGCTTTGCTCGTCCCACGTCTCGGACCGGTCGAGCACCCCTGGGTAGATTAACTCAAGGTCCCTGTTCGAGGCGCCAGCTGTCGTCACTGCATTCTGAGTCTTCTATCCTTTGGATTACGATATCGGAGAGAGAGTGAGACACAGGACAGGATGTGTGTCAAACAAGCTCTAAACTTTATTACAAAGCATGGGTTTTACATTCACTCTGAAGGCAGGAAACGGATTTACCATATATGGTTTGATTATACAATTTTAGCACACAAAGACTAACTTCTATTCTCGTGCTTGTGTTGAGACATTCAATCGGACACATTGAATTAGACACATTAAATCAGATACATTCTGATGACTGGCAAGGACGCATTATTGATTCAAGAAGGAACATTCACAGCTAATGTTTTTTGACCTAAAGTAACTTTCAGACTTATATAGCATAGATGGGGCCTTTGAACTTAAGGGGCCTCATCTTCTGCTATAACACTGTCAATGTCCACCAGGGGCGGACACAGACTGTAGTGGGCCCCTGTGCAAGAAATTTTTGCCCCCCCCCCTGCCCTTCATAGGGCAACAAAGTTATGTAAACATAACCCCCCATGTGCATCTCTCACACCCACATGTGCATCTCTCATCCCCCCATGTGCAGCTCTCATCCCCCCCATGCATCTCTCATCCCCCCATGTGCATCTCATCCCCCCATGCATCTTTCACGCATCTTTCATCCCCCCATGTGCAGCTCTCATCCCCCCATGTGCAGCTCTCATCCCCCCCATGTGCAGCTCTCATCCCCCCATGTGCAGCTCTCATCCCCTCCCCCGTGCATCTCACCCCCCCGTGCATCTCATCCCCTCCCCCGTGCATCTCATCCCGCCCCGTGCATCTCATCCCGCCCCGTGCATCTCATCCCCCCCGTGCATCTCGCATCCCCCCCGTGCATCTCTCATCCCCCCATGTGCATCTTATCCCCCCTGTGCATCTCTCATTCCCCCATGCATCTCTGATTCCCCCCCACTCCTAGTTAATTAATTGTATTTAAAAAAAATAAATAAAACTTGTTATACTTACCCCCATGGATCCCTGCAGAATCCTGGCGCTCATCCACGTCGCTGCCACCAGGTTCACCTGACTTCCAGCGCCGTCACATGACCGGAAGTCAGGGGAATCATGAAGGCGCTGACGCAGCAGCGCTGCACTGCTACACAGAGGAAATCGGCGCTGAGATGTCCCGGCGCTTAACGCTCAGCATGGGGCCGGGGGCCCAGGGCCGGCTCCAGGTTTTTGTGGGCCCCGGGCGAAAGAGTCTCAGTGGGCCCCTTTAACACATACCACGATTCATGATGCACAGATACCGCAGAGAAATATATGTATAGTACAATGCAAAGATTTCACTTCTTACATAGTGATATCTATTGTAAATTCCACAATAGCTCAGAAACCAGCGAATCGCTCCACACAGTATACTGGCCCCCATAAAATGCTCCATACAGGAGACTGGCCCCCATAAAATGCCCCATACAGAATACTGGCCCCCATAAAATGCTCCATACAGGATACTGGTCCCCATATAATACCTTATACGGAATACTGGCCCCCATATAACGCTCCATACAGAATACTGGCCCCCATATAACGCTCCATAGAGAATACTGGCCCCCATATAATGCTCCATACAGAATACTGGCCCCCATAAAATGCTCCATACAGAATACTGGCCCCCACAAAATGCTCCATACAGAATACTGGCCCCCATATAACGCTCCATAAGGAATACTGGCCCCCATATAACACTCCATACAGGATTTTGGCCCCCATATAACGCTCCATACGGAATACTGGCCCCCATATAACGCGCCATACGGAATACTGGCCCCCATATAACGCTCCATACGGGATACTGGCCCCCATATAACGCTCCATACAGAATACTGGCCGCCATATAACGCTCCATGCAGGATACTGGCCCCAATATAACGCTCCATGCAGGATACTGGCCCCCATATAACGCTCCATGCAGGATACTGGCCCCCATAAAATGCTCCATATAGAATACTGGCCCCCATAAAATGCTCCATACAGGATACTGGTCCCCATATAACGCTCCATACAGAATACTGGCTCCCATATAACGCTCCATACAGGATACTGGCCCCCATATAACGCTCCACACAGAATACTGGCCCCCATATAATGCTCCATACAGAATACTGGCCCCCATAATATGCTCCATACAGAATACTGGCCCCCACAAAATGCTCCATACAGAATACTGGCCCCCATATAATGCTCCATAAGGAATACTGGCCCCCATATAACACTCCATACAGGATTTTGGCCCCCATATAACGCTCCATACGGAATACTGGCCCCCATATAACGCGCCATACGGAATACTGGCCCCCATATAACGCTCCATACGGGATACTGGCCCCCATATAACGCTCCATACAGAATACTGGCCGCCATATAACGCTCCATGCAGGATACTGGCCCCAATATAACGCTCCATGCAGGATACTGGCCCCCATATAACGCTCCATGCAGGATACTGGCCCCCATAAAATGCTCCATACAGAATACTGGCCCCCATAAAATGCTCCATACAGGATACTGGTCCCCATATAACGCTCCATACAGAATACTGGCTCCCATATAACGCTCCATACAGGATACTGGCCCCCATATAACGCTCCATACAGAATACTGGCCCCCATATAATGCTCCATACAGAATACTGGCCCCCATAATATGCTCCATACAGAATACTGGCCCCCATAAAATGCTCCATACAGAATACTGGCCCCCATATAACGCTCCATATGGAATACTGGCCCCATATAACACTCCATACAGGATACTGGCCCCCATATAATGCTCCATACGGAATACTGGCCCCCATATAATGCTCCATACGGAATACTGGCCCCCATATAACGCTCCATACAGAATACTGGCCCCCATATAACGCTCCATGCAGGATACTGGCCCCCATATAACGCTCCATGCAGGATACTGACCCCCATATAACGCTCCATACAGAATACTGGCCCCCATATAACGCTCCATGCAGGCTGTTCCCCACACATAATGCCCCACGCAGGCTGTTCCCCCCACATAATGCCCCACGCAGGCTGATCCCCCCACATAATGCCCCATGCAGGCTGTTCCCCCCCATATAGGATGTCACCCCCCTTTTAATGCCCCATGCAGGATGACACCCCCCCTTCTTTATAATGCTACATTCAGGATGTCACCCCCCCTCCCTTATAATGCCCCATGCAGGATGTCACACACACCCCCCTCCCTTATAATGCCCCATGCAGGATGTCACACCCCCCTTATAATGCCCCATGCAGGATGTCACACTCCCCCTCCCTTATAATGCCCCATGCAGGATGTCACTCCCCCCCCGTTATTATGCCCCATGCAGGATGTCACCCCCCTTATAATGCCCCATGCAGGACTTCACCCCCCCCCCCTTATAATGCCCCATGCAGGATTTCACACACCCCCACCTCACCCCTCCTCCCTTATACTGCCACAGGCCTCCATACAATAAAAAAAGAAATCCAATACTCACCTCACGTCTCACCTGCTGCCGCTGCTCCGGACTCATCAGTGTCGCCGGCCTCATCCCGCTCTGCGCTGTGACTGCTCAGGAGAGAGTGCGGTGTAAAGACGTCACCGCGCCCTCTGACCTGAGACGTCACAGTGCAGCAGCCGCGGCGGATGCAGGAGCTGCTGCGGAGGCACGGGGAAGGGTAAGTATTGTGCCGGGTGCCAGGGCCCTGGGCAAGCGGGGGGGGGGGAGCGGGCGTTGACACCGCTTTCCTCCGCTCATGGGTCCCATTTGCCCGGGTGCTGACGCCGGCCCTATGGTGGCCCCATGAGGAGACGCACAAGAGGGGGGCCCCAACGGGTCTCTGAGGGGGCCCCGACCGGCCGGGCCCCATACTGGAGTCAGGACAGTCATGCCCTGATGGCGGCCCTGCTGGAGGCTGGAGGGGCCCCCTCTCCCTCGGGGCCCCATTCAATGAACAGGCTGCACGGGCGGTAGGTCCGCCCCTGATGTCCACTCCTGCACAAAGCAGTGTGACTAATGTAAAAGACTGGAACGATACTAATAAAGGGTAAATGATAACAGAACTGTTAGTTTGTGGATACTAGTCACACCGACCTCCAGAATAAAAATCCTAATGTTGTCCAGCTGCTTTTTAGAGGGTACTTCAATGGATCACTTTCTGATTTGAGAATTGTAATTGCTATTAAGAATTTGTTTAGCCGGATTTCATCCCCAAGCTATGCATGTGCATCATTCACAGAAAAGTCCAGCAATACTTTGCATTTCTCAGGAACAGACTGACTATGTAGTGTTTGAATATATATGCAAAGTGCTTTAGTCGGGGGCAATCTCTCCTCAAGCCTCTTGTCACTTAGTTGCAAACAAGTAGAAGATAATGAGTTTACCACTTTGTTGTAAAATCAAATCCTGGAACCACATCAGTGGGTGCTGAATCCTGCTGGTGATCAGCAAACTATGAAATATATTTTTTTTAAGCAAAACTATTAGTAATATCATTAAAAATGTATTAGTAATTCATTAAACAGCATTCTACATGAATAGAGAACTGAGATCACCTTGAGCTCTATTACCTGTCCGGTGATGCTTTCGCCCGCCTGACAGCTTATGTGCCGTGGTGTTGGGGCGAGGCTCTAGCTGCGTTTTAAGATCGTTCTTTAAGCATGCCTAAATAATAAGGTGCTAGTTGCACCCTTGGTATGGCTGGGTAGTTCGGTGCACTTTTCCCACCTACTTGTTTTTCATTTACTCTCCTCTGGCTCCTGTAAAACCAGTAATGTCAATCAAGGAAGAGGAGATTGTAAACAGCCCACATAAAGCATGTTTGTTTTTTGTTTTTTTACACAAGCTTTTAGTTCAAAGTAGCCTAACAAAGGCATATTGTTGGTTTTTGGCAAAGTAGTAATTTGGTAAAGTAGCTGATGGTGCCCTTTTAAAGGGAATGTGTCCACCCCCCTGGGCGATATCAGACCTCTCCTATGGACATACAGGTGATAAAAAAGTAAATCTATACTTACCTGTATGGCCATAGTAGGGGTCTGATTGCAGAGAAATTTGGTTTTATAAAGTCTGCTTTCCAGAGGCTTGGCGTCCGCGCGACGCCAAGCAAACCCCTCCAATCTGCTTACTATTCCCCTAAATCGCCGCCTCTGTGCTAAATTACCATATCCCCTCCCCTGCACGGCACAGGGTTCTGTGACTGCCCTGTGACAGGCCCTGCTCTGCCTACCCTGTATGGCCATAGTAGAGGTCTGATATAGAGATTCCCTTCAACTTCCACCCACAGCGGGCCAATGGTTGAACAGCTGTGTAACAAAGTCATGGGTTTTTAGCCCAAAAGGGAAGACTTTCAGATTGTTGTAACTTATTCTTAGCATAGTGCCCAAAGGCCTGATCATAATGGTTTGCTTAATGAAGTGACTGATTTGGAATCAGAGTAACTATCCAAGATGCTTCATTAAGAGAGTACACTGAAGGAAATGTGCACATGATGTCTTAAAATCGTGATCTTCTAGAAGGACAGGTAAGGGTCTCACTAAATGCTGATATGGCGGCCTGCTGTGCACTGGTGCCACAGAACCCAGAAGGGTGCATGGATGTAGTTCTCCACAAGAGGCCCTCACACATTCACACACCTCCACCCTACCACCTCAGACCAGCAGAGGGAGACCGTTAGGGATATATAAAGGGAGTGTGGAGTCAGGCAGCTCAGTCAGAAGTTAGTTAGTCTCTCAGACACAGAGAGGGACAGAGCTCAGAGTTGAGCAGAGAGCGTGCTGACGCTCAGAGAGCAGCAAGCTGGCTGCTGTGCTTAGGCGAGCCAAGGCCTACAGCACGTGTGAAGGCCTAGTGAGGGCCCTGAGTGTGGCCGAAGGCGAGAGGAGAAGGAAGAAGTAGCGAGGGGGTAGAGGAGCATACCAGACTCACCCTGAAATATATACCGGACACCGGGTCCGCGCCTACGGGGACCCTTTATACCAGTAGGGACCACCGGAACCCCTGGAGGACTACAGGTCCCAGGTTCACCAAATGCTGATTGCAGTATTAGGGCTAGGAGTCACGGAGGCCCCAGCGACCAGGGAGAGTGATCTCCAAGAAAAGTCCCTACCACCAAGTCAGCAGGTGCAAAGAGAGACAGTAACCAAGCTAGGCCTAGCTCCAGGCAGGTCAGAAGCTTAGCGAGTAAAGCCACGGATCAGGAGGCCCTATACCCGCTCACTGGGGAGAGTCCAAAAGTGCGCCCTTCGTCCGAAGTACCCTGAACCGTGCTTGCACCATCACCAATAAAGGTACTGAAGCTTAACCCCGTGTGAGTGTGCGTCTTTCCTCCGGGACCGTCCTGCCGTCTCTCCCCCGCATCCACCATCTATCCCTACACTGCCCTGGGGCTAGCTCTACCTGTGGAGAGCCATACTATCCCTGCTGCCATAACACCAGCTCCAGAGGACTGCTCCGCAGCGGCGGCACCCTTTTGCCGCATTCCACAGGTGGCGTCACGAACTTTCCAAATCCCCTATATATAATTTCCCCTTTATACTGACCGCCCTGGGTCACGGACCGGGCCAGCCACCGTGATATCCCCCACCGGCATACGCAGAGGCCCGGCTACCGAGTACCCCACGGCCCAGGGGGCGCGTTAGCCTTGGCGTCACGAACAGAATTCTGTGCCCGTTGCCACCGGGTACTGTGCACCTTAAAAGACTGTAATACTCACTGTGGTGAAGGTTTCCCGCCATTCCCGAGATTTCTCGCCATTGTCCGCCATCTTCCTGTCGCCGTGCGGGAAGAAGAGGGGCGTAACCGCGGGAATCGGAGAAGCGTAAACGCTGGAAGCGCGCAAAGCCCAGGACACGCCCCGCCCCTGACGTCGAATCAGAAAGTGTCAGGTCCTGGAAGGAGCCCAGAGGACGCTCTGACGTCAGACGCGAGCGACGCAAGGTCCTGGAAGAAGACCGTCGCCCGCGGAGCTGCGGCCTACCTGATAAGCAGTGAAGAAGGTAGGCTCCAGTTCACTAGGGGGGCGCAACCATGGCCGACGACCAGCGAGCCACCGGAGCACCGGTTAACGCTCCTGATGCCCAACCCGCGCCCGGCGCTGCACAGGCCGGAGCGGTCGCTCCACCAGCAGGGGTCGTGACCCCATTGATACCCATGGCCCTGCCGTATATCCCTGGAGCGAAGTGGTTTCCCCAGTATAATGGCAAACCAGACACCCTGTCTGGATTCAAGAGAAAAATATGTGGTGTGCTAGACATGTATTCTATGACCGGTAAACAGAGAGCTGCTGTTGTGCTGGGACAATTGACTGGTGCTGCAGAGTGGGAAGTTGAAACCTGGCCAGCTGCAGACCAGGAATCAGTATCCATCATCTTTAAGAGACTGCAAACTGTGTTTGAAAACTGCACTGAGACGGATCTCCGGATGAGGTTCTACCACTGTGTCCAGAAACCTGAGGACAGTATCCGGGACTACGCCTGGCGCGTACAGGAAGCCCTGCGGGCCCTGAAACAGGTTAGTCCAGCCAGCATGCAAAATGAAAATAAAATGCTGACGGATCAAGGCCCTGCCTTTGAAGCCGAGCTGTTCAAAGAGTTTTGCCATTTGTACGGGTGTAAGAAGATCCGGACTACACCGTACCACCCCCAAACCAATGGGTTATGTGAAAAGATGAATAACATAGTCATCGACCTGTTGAAGACCTTACCTCTCGAAGAAAGAAACCAATGGCCGGACAAACTACCTGACCTGGTAGATCTGTACAATCACATACCTGTGAGTTCCACCAATTGTACTCCAGCGTACCTCATGAGAGCAAGACCTGGAAAGTTGCCCATGGACCTGGAGCTTGGAGTGGTCGAGCCAGAAGCAGATATGTCCACTGAAGACTGGGATGCGACTTGACAGGAACAGTACAAGAGAGTACAAGCCTGTGTCGAAGACAGTCTAAGTAGGGTGAGAGATAAGCAGGAAGCACAGAACAACAAGAGTGCACCAGCTGAACCCTTGACACCTGGAGAAGTTGTGCTGAAACGAAAGAGAAGAAGCCACAAGCTTGACGACCAGTGGGAAAGGGAACCTTACACTGTGTTGAATTCCAGATTCGACGATAGGAAAATCTGCCTAATTAGCAAAGACAGAGGAAGAACAACTGCAACAGTATCAAGAGACCATCTGAAGTTGTGCCCAAGTCCGCTAAAGCCCCAGGAGGAAGTGCCTCTCACCGTACCGGAGGAGCCTAAAGAAGAAGTACTCCATACTGACTTAGGAGATTTCCCGGCAGATTGGCCTCAACTGGATAGAGCGGTAATAATACCTGTGCTACACTTCTACCAACAGCCAGAAGACTCTCCACTGCAAGTAAGACCTGTAAGTGCCCCGGAAGAGCCTGCTCAGGAAGAATCCCCGAAAGAAGGATCACCGGTAGAAGCAGAGCCAGTAGGCCCAGTAACCAGTGTACTTGCCTGTCCCGTAGAGAGGTTAAGGCAGTCTTGCAGTCCACCAACACATAGAGCGGAAAATAGCGCAAGCATCCCCACTACTTGCATTCCAGTACTACGTATGTCATCGCGTAGCACAAAAGGCCAGACCCCTGTCAGGTATAAGGAGTAAGTTAAAAATACCTGCAGTATAAATAGTTACCCAGTAGGGTATTGCATAATGTTTATTGTATAAACTGAAATATATGTGTTTATTTAGTTCCCCGTAAGGGTATATACAGTTATATGAAAAAGTTTGGGCACCCCTATTAATCTTAAGCTTAATGTTTTATCAAAAATTGGTGTTTTTGCAACAGCTATTTCAGTTTGATATATGTAATAACTGTTGGACACAGTAATGTTTCTGCCTTGAAATGAGGTTTATTGTACTAACAGAAAATGTGCAATCTGCATACAAACAAAATTTGACAGGTGCATAAGTATGGGCACCTCACCAGAAAAGTGACATTAATATTTAGTAGATCCTCCTTTTGCAAAAATAACAGCCTCTAGTCGCTTCCTGTAGCTTTTAATGAGTTCCTGGATCCTGGATGAAGGTATTTTTTTTTTTTCAAATTCAAGTTTTTTTTATTTTTTGTGTTGAAAAAGTACAAGATAATACAATATACATAGTAAAAGGGGTAGCGTAACTATAAATCTATGCATAACTACAGTACATTGGGGGGATACAGGGAGGGTTTTCCATCAATATCCAGATCAAGCATGTATTTTTCCATATGAAAGATAGAGAGAGGGAGCGGACCACGGCAGACCACCAATCAATAGAGTGTGATTATGATCATTGTTGTGACGACATCCCGGATAACTTTAGTTGGGGGCTAGATGGTAGGCGTCAGAGTTTTGGAAATCCATCCAATCCCTCCAAATCACACAGTATCTATCAACATCAGCCGGTGAGATGGCAATCAGATGCTTCATCCTATTAAGGAGAGAAATCTCCGCAAACCATTCCTCCACAGTGGCTGGGTCTCTGCTTTTCCAGTGTCGTGGAATGACATTCTTAGCCGCCTGTATTAGGTAGCCTATTGATGACCTTTTATAACTACATTTACTTATTGGTAACATTGATAAAAGGAGGGCTTCTGGCGTATTAGGGATAGTCAAACCTGTTATTTTCTCAATCATGGGAACCACTTTTGCCCAAAATGCATTTATTATAGGGCACCCCCACCATATGTGTGACATTGTCCCTTCCCCCTCCCCACATCTCCAACATCTGTCTGAGACCACTGGGTACCATCTATGAAGGACTGCTGGTACCCGGTACCATCTAGAGATAATTTTGAAGGAGGTTTCCTGAGCTTTGGACCCTATTGAGGTTTTATGTGTTAGGAAGAAGGATGAAGGTATTTTTGACCATTCCTCTTTAAAAAACAATTCCAGTTCAGTTAAGTTTGATGATCGCCGAGCATGGACAGCCCTCTTCTATGATCCCACAGATGTTCAATGATATTCAGGTCTGGGGACTGGGATGGCCATTCCAGAACATTGTAATTGTTCCTCTGCATGAATGCCTGAGTAGATTTGGAGCGGTGTTTTGGATCATTGTCTTGCTGAAAGATCCATCCCCTGCGTAACTTCAACTTTATCACTGATTTTTGAACATTATTGTCAAGAATCTGCTGATACTGAGTGGAATCCATGAGTCCCTCAACTTTAACAAGATTCCCGATACCGGCATTGGCCACACAGCCCCAAAGCATGATGGAACCTCCACCAAATTTTACTGTGGGTAGCAAGTGTTTTTCTTGGAATGCTGTGGGTTTTTTGCCGCCATGCATAACGCCTTTTTGTATGACCAAACAACTCAATCTTGGTTTCATCAGTCCACAGGACCTTCTTCGAAAAAGAAATTGGCTTCTCCAAATGTGCTTTTGCATACCTCAGCCGACTCTGTTTGTGACGTGCTTGCAGAAACGGCTTCTTTCGCATCACTCTCCCATACAGCTTCTCCTTGTGCAAAGTGCGTTGTATAGATGACCAATGCACAGTGACACCATCTGCAGCAAGTTGATGCTGCAGCTCTCTGGAGGTGGTCTGAGGATTGTGCTTGACTGATCTCACCATTCTTCTTCTCTGCCTTTCTGATGTTTTTCTTGGCCTGCCACTTCTGGCCTTAACAAGAACTGTTCATGTGTTCTTCCATTTCCTTACTATGTTCCTCACAGTGGAAACTGACGGGTTAAATCTCTGAGACAGCTTTTTGTATCCTTCCCCTGAACAACTATGTTGAATAATCTTTGTTTTCAGATCATTTGACAGTTGTTTTGAGGAGCCCATGATGCCACTCTTCAGAGGAGATTCAAACAGGAGAACAACTTGCAAGTGGCCACTTTAAGTAGCTTTTCTCATGATTGCATACATCTGGCTCTGAAGTTCAAAGCTCAATGAGGTTACGAAACCAAAAAAAGTGCTTTAGTAAGTCAGTAAAAAGGAGGTAGGAGTATTTAAAACAAGAAAATAAGGGTGCCCATACTTATGCACCTGTCAAATTTTGTTTGAATGCAGATTGCACATTTTCTGTTAGTACAATAAACCTCATTTCAAGGCAGAAACATTACTGTGTCCAACAGTTATTACATATATCAAACTGAAATAGCTGTTGCAAAAACACCAATTTTAAGAAAACATTAAGCTTAAGATTAATAGGGGTGCCCAAACTTTTTCATATAACTGTATAAAGGACTCGTAGGCTGAGGACTGTGAGCAGCCCAAGAACTGTTCATGTACATAGTTGCACTCCCTCGAGTGCTCCTTAAGTGACCACTGTACAAAAACCCGTTTGGCGTGGCTGAAGACGTGGTCCAGCACCTAGATCACCTATGCCCTGCAGCCACACCCAGGGTCTACGTTGAGGGCTTTCGGACGGGTCCCTCATGCTGCTCATCTTCACCAGTGAGATGGACACCAGTTAATGGATCACACTGAGACTTTAAGAGGAGTGTTTTATATAAGAAAATGTATTAATGTTATTATTGTATTATAATGTTACCTGTAACGTTCAAGAAAAGTGCCTCCCATAAAGGGAAGAAATGTTACTGTTTAACCTGTTTTGAGAAAAATGCTTCAGTCCAGGAGTACCGAGTTTTACTAGGGGGGGATGTGGCGCCCTACTGTGCACTGGTGCCAGAAGGGTGCATGGATGGACTTCTCCACAAGAGGCCCCGGGTGCCAGGGCCCTGAGCAAGCGGGGGGGGGGGGGAACGGGCGCTGACACCGCTCTCCTCCGCTCACGGGTCCCATAGCACGCGGGGTGCCCGATGGTGAGGGCCCCCGCCTGCTCAGGGCCCCGGCATTTGCCCGGGTGCTGACGCCGGCCCTACGCGGGCCCCAAGAGGAGACGCACAAGAGGGGGGCCCCAACAGGGCTCCGAGGGGGCCCCGACCGGCCGGGCCCCATACTGGAGTCAGGATAGCCATGCCCTGATGGCGGCCCTGCTGGAGGCTGGAGGGGCCCCCTCTCCCTCGGGGCCCCCATTCAATGAACAGGCTGCACGGGCGGTAGTTCCGCCCCTGATGTCCACCGCTGCACAAAGCATTGTGACTATTGTAAAAGACTGGAACGATACTAATAAAGGGTAAATGATAGCAGAACTGTTAGTTTGTGGATACTAGTCACACCGACCTCCAGAATAAAAATCCTAATGTTGTCCAGCTGCTTTTTAGAGGGTACTTCAATGGATCACTTTCTGATTTGAGAATTGTAATTGCTATTAAGAATTTGTTTAGCCGGATTTCATCCCCAAGCTATGCATGTGCATCATTCACAGAAAAGTCCAGCAATACTTTGCATTTCTCAGGAACAGACTGACTATGTAGTGTTTGAATATATATGCAAAGTGCTTTAGTCGGGGGCAATCTCTCCTCAAGCCTCTTGTCACTTAGTTGCAAACAAGTAGAAGATGATGAGTTTACCACTTTGTTGTAAAATCAAATCCTGGAACCACATCAGTGGGTGCTGAATCCTGCTGGTGATCAGCAAACTATGAAATATATTTTTTTTTTAAGCAAAACTATTAGTAATATCATTAAAAATGTATTAATAATTCATTAAACAGCATTCTACATGAATAGAGAACTGAGATCACCTTGAGCTCTATTACCTGTCCGGTGATGCTTTCTCCTGCCTGACAGCTTATGTGCCGTGGTGTTGGGGCGAGGCTCTAGCTGCGTTTTAAGATCTTTCTTTAAGCATGCCTAAATAATAAGGTGCTAGTTGCACCCTTGGTATGGCTGGGTAGTTCGGTGCACTTTTCCCACCTACTTGTTTTTCATTTACTCTCCTCTGGCTCCTGTAAAACCAGTAATGTCAATCAAGGAAGAGGAGATTGTAAACAGCCCACATAAAGCATGTTTGTTTTTTGTTTTTTTACACAAGCTTTTAGTTCAAAGTAGCCTAACAAAGGCATATTGTTGGTTTTTGGCAAAGTAGTAATTTGGTAAAGTAGCTGACGGTGCCCTTTTAAAGGGAATGTGTCCACCCCCCTGGGCGATATCAGACCTCTCCTATGGACATACAGGTGATAAGTATAGATTTACTTTTCTACCTGTATGGCCATAGTAGGGGTCTGATTGCAGAGAAATCTGGTTTTATAAAGTCTGCTTTCCAGAGGCTTGCCGTCCGTGCGACGCCAAGCAAACCCCTCCAATCTGCTTACTATTCCCCTAAATCGCCGCCTCTGTGCTAAATTACCATATCCCTCCCCCTCCCCTGCACGGCACAGGGTCCTGTGACTGCCCTGTGACAGGCCCTGCTCTGCCTACCCTGTATGGCCATAGTAGAGGTCTGATTCAGGCTGAGTTCACACCATGCGTTTTTCATGCGTTTCCGCGGCGTTTTTGCAGTTGCGGAAACGCATTAAAAATGCATGGTAGAAGGGCAGCAATGTTCCCCAATTGAAATCCGCATGTGCTGTGACCATGATGCGGATTTTTCCGCAGCGTAAACGCTGCGGTCAAAAATCCGCACCATGTCAATTAATTTTGCGGAAACGCTGCTCTTTTGCCGCCATTGACTTGCATTAGACCGCATGGAATCCGCATCACTGTATATGTTGATGCGCTTTTCATGCGGTCTAATGTGCGGATGGTACCCGTGTGTGGATGAGAGGACTCTCATCCAGACCCAGGTACCATTAAAAAAAAAAGAATAAAATAAAAAATATATATATTCTCACCTTCTGACGGCCCGCGCTGCGTCCTGCTGGCTTCCCGGGCACTTCGCGGTTGAATGAAGGACCTTCGCTGACGTCAGAGTCATGTGACGGGTCACGTGACGCTGACGTCGGAAGGTCCTAAAGTCTTCACTGCCGGCAGCCGGGACCGAGCGAAGCCGGACACCGGGGGCCATCAGAGGGTAAAGTATATATTTATTTTTTATTTTTTGACATTCACACACTACATAAATCCATGCCGTTTGCATGGATTTATATAGTGTAAAGTTGACAAGCACTTTCCAAGTGATGCTAAAATCGCTTGGGAAGCGCTTGTCAACCCGCATGCGGAAATGAAAGTGAAGACCGCTTCATTTCCGCATGTCCCTGGCAGGAAACCGCATGTACAATCCGCATGCGTTTTTTCCTGCCAGAGAGATGCAGAAACGCTCAGGAAAAAATCCTGAGCATTTCTGCATCGTGTGCACATACCCATAGAGATTCCCTTCAACCTCCACCCACAGCGGGCCAATGGTTGAACAGCTGTGTAACAAAGTCATGGGTTTTTAGCCCAAAAGGGAAGACTTTCAGATTGTTGTAACTTATTCTTAGCATAGTGCCCAAAGGCCTGATCATAATGGTTTGCTTAATGAAGTGACTGATTTGGAATCAGAGTAACTATCCAAGATGCTTCATTAAGAGAGTACACTGAAGGAAATGTGCACATGATGTCTTAAAATCGTGATCTTCTAGAAGGACAGGTAAGGGTCTCACTAAATGCTGATATGGCGGCCTGCTGTGCACTGGTGCCACAGAACCCAGAAGGGTGCATGGATGTACTTCTCCACAAGAGGCCCTCACACATTCACACACCTCCACCCTACCACCTCAGACCAGCAGAGGGAGCCCGTTAGGGATATATAAAGGGAGGGTGGAGCCATGCAGCTCAGTCAGAAGTTAGTTAGTCTCTCAGACACAGAGAGGGACAGAGCTCAGAGTTGAGCAGAGAGCGTGCTGACGCTCAGAGAGCAGCGAAGATGCAGCAAGCTGGCTGCTGTGCTTAGGCAAGCCAAGGCCTACAGCACGTGTGAGGGCCCTGAGTGTGGCCGAAGGCGAGAGGAGAAGGAAGAAGTAGCGAGGGGGCAGAGGAGCATACCAGGCTCACCCCGATATATATACCGGACACCGGGTCCGCACCTACGGGGACCCTTTATACCCAGTAGGGACCACCGGAACCCCTGGAGGACTACAGGTCCCAGGTTCACCAAATGCTGGGCTAGGAGTCACGGAGGCCCCAGCGACCAGGGAGAGTGATCTCCAAGAAAAGTCCCTACCACCAAGTCAGCAGGTGCAAAGAAAGACAGTAACCAAGCTAGGCCTAGCTCCAGGCAGGTCAGAAGCTTAGCGAGTAAAGCCACGGATCAGGAGTCCTATACCCGCTCACTGGGGAGAGTCCAAAAGTGCACCCTTCGTCCGGAGTACACTGAACCGTGCCTGCACAATCACCAGTAAAGGTACTGAAGCTTAGCCCCGTGTGAGTGTCCGTCTTTACTCCGGGACCGTCCTGCCGTCTCTCCCCTGCATCCACCATCTACCCCTACACTGCCATGGGGCTAGCTCTACCTGTGGAGAGCCATACTATCCTTGCTGCCCTAACACCGGCTCCAGAGGACTGCTCCGCAGTGGCGGCACCCTTTTGCCGCATTCCACAGGTGGCGTCACAAACTTTCCAAATCCCCTATATATAATTTCCCCTTTATACTGACCGCCCTGGGTCACGGACCGGGCCAGCCACCGTGATATCCCCCACCGGCATACGCAGAGGCCTGGCTGCCGAGGACCCCACGGCCCAGGGGTCGCGTCACTGACAGTCGGCTTAAAGGGAACCTGTCACCAGGTTTTTACCATGAGGCAAGACCACCACCTTTCAGGCCTGATATACAGCATTTTTTAATGCTGTATATATGCCCCCAACCCGGCCTACAAGACAATGTTTTAGTATACTCGCCTGTGGGGCGGTCTGGTTCAAGGGGTGACGCTAGTCTTTTTCCGGCGCCTAGCTTCCTTTGATGCCGTCCTTTTTGCTTCGTGTGGATGACGCGTCCCTATGTCATTCAGTCTCCCCCCGGCATTGCACTCCAGGACAGGCGAACTTCTCTGTCTTGTCGGGGGCAGAGCAAAGTACTGCAGTACACATGCCCCAGGAAAGGTCAGGTTAAGTGTCATCAGTGTTTGGTCAGTGTCACTTTTTACCATCAGTTTCACATGATAAATGAATGACATGGCTTCTATGCTTTGCAATGTTAATCATGGACAACACAGTGTACAGTACACTAATATCATGCGTGTGCTGTGATTCTCACAGACCCATACACTTGTACTTTTCCTCTATGAAGCCAGTAAAAAAACAAAAGCACATCACTGATTTTTGCATGGACACAGTCTGCAAAACACAGACATGTGAACAGCTCCATAAACTATAATTCATATGTATTTTATCCATGAAACTCACAGAACAGAGGGATCTGAATGAGGCCTAAAGGATAGTATACTGAAGGTTTATGTCATAACCAGAGACTGGTTTTAATTGGATTTCTACTGTTCTTTGTGCATTATCAGATACCAGATTTAAGAAACTTCACTGTAATATGGAAGGCAATGTGTAAAAAAATACTTCTTTCTGTATATTGTTTTCTATCGAGTACTTCTCAAAGTATCAATATCACAATATTCTTATATAAAAAAATGTATTGATTTATTCTTGGATTGTCCATTAAAAAGAATTATTGCAGAAGGTACAAAAAATTATTAGTTACAAAGTGATTGTCCATTTGTCCATAATTAGCTTAATAGTTGAGATTCACCCATCTTTTCCTGGGATCCTGGCTGGTAGATTGCGTTTGTCTGTGTGCAGCACGTGTGTCAAGATGACACCATGTGTCCGTTGGGCCTACATCAGCAGCTGGTTTACACACAGACCTCGTCCTGTGGAATGGCAAGAGACCCCCCAGTCTCTAACATGGGCTTTTATAGCACCTGTCATTCCGCATATGGTAGTGAACTAAAAATACACACACAAATAGCGCATGTCATCTAGAAACGATGGCTGATGCAATCTGTATGGTACAGAATAAAGAATAAAATGAATATCCATAATTAATATTTAACACAATGAAATGAACATCAAAATCAGGTTTGTCAACAATTTTTTTTTATTTCCTATATTCATTCCTATTACAAAACTTCTGTCCTGTCATAAATGTTCTATTGTACCAACACTGCCCTGAAAAGTGCCGTCAGGATTTGCCTTCTTGGTAAAGTCTCTGTCCCTGCAGACTTGGAGATCTCCAGCATTACTCCATGCAGCCATGAGGAACTTCTCTCTTTACTCTTTGGGTTTCCGTTGTCCTAGCAGGAAGTGGGCGACGTTCTCGTACATCACAAGGGTGGTACAGCAGGCGGGGTCACAAGGAGGATGTTGGGGACAATTCTCTCATAGAAGCTGTGTAAAACATTTTTTTTTCCTTTTAAGAAAGAAGAAACACAACTATTAACTCTTGTTTTCATCTACCACTAGGTCGGTGATAACTTGGTGGGGTGAGGGGGGGGGCACAAGTTTGGGTAAATACGGGCTATACCTATTTCTCAGAAGTTGTAAGGGAATATATCTTTCTAGGCTTTATCTTGAGTCCATTTTCCTTGTCGCTAATTCTCAGCCACCGAGCCTGGAAAAAATAAAGTTTTAACAAATATAACAAACTTTTAAATTGGTTTTTGAAATTAAAATCTATAGGCGGCCAGCGCAGTGCACTACATTCGTTTGTGGGACAGAACATGTCGTTAAAGGGTCTTTCTCATCAGTGCATTCCCAGTCCATATGCTTTATTAGAGCAGATGTCAGCAGATAATGGACAACCCCCCCCACAGGAATCCCTCCTACCATTTAAGTCATGACTACGTACCATTGCAAACAGCTGAAGAAATCTGAGGCGGACTATATACAAGAAGAGTTTTCTCATACTTTTATGCCATATCCCTAGAAGATTCCATAAGTGTCTGATAGGCGCAGATCCCAGATTTGAGACCCGCATCTGTCTCCAGACCTGGGGAACTATGAATAGAGAGATAGCAATTCTGTTTTGTGGAGGTTCCAAAAACTATCCGACGAGTCGGCCTTGTGTTCGGTTATTTTTATAGACCTTGACTAGAGTGGCAGGGTACATACGAAACCAGTGCTCCATCCAATTCCTCTTGAAGCTTTTATGTGGCGGATTCAAGACACCTGTGCTATTGATTGGAGGGTGTCTACATGGTTGAACACCCATACTAGTCTAATGTGTTTGAGATGGACAATCTTCTTAAGGAAAGTTCAGAGGAGAATACCTACTACAAAACAGCTGGTTGGGTCGGATGTGGTTTTTTGCGCCCCTTGGTTTGTTGTCTCATAAGATTATGTTTAAAGTTCTTTATGGTTTGTTCATGTTGAGGCTTTGTGACTTTCGTCTGTACCGTACTGTTCCTTTATCATTTCTTTAGAAAAACATTCCATGCTGTTTGATGCAGAACTGGTGCTACTCCTCTTCATGTTAAGGCATCATTCTACCAATGTGATCGCTGGTCTGATATAACTCGGGATCATTGTTAGGATGCAGGATTTATTTCAGTTAGCTCTCTACTGGGGTCCTACTAGTGCAGGCATTGAGAACGAAGTACAAAATCAGCAGGCAAATGATTAGTCAGAAACAAGCAGAGGTCAGGGCAGGCGGCAATGCAAAAACATAGTCGGAAACAAGCAGAGGTCAGGACAGGCGGCAATGCAAAAACATAGTCGGAAACAAGCAGAGGTCAGGGCAGGCGGCAGTGAAAAAACATAATCCATTGAGCAAGCCATAGTCAAAACCAGTAAATCTGTCTGAGAAGCAGCTGTGCAGAAGATGTTATGGGCACGCTGCAAACAACTTGCCACTGCATTTTCTCCTGGTTAGATATTGTGTCATGGAATCCTCTTCTCAGGAGAATGACATCCCTGATATTTGGAAGTTGGTCCTTCTCTCTCATGTAGAACCAGCATACTTCATGTGGGCTCAGCATGGCTTGCAAGTTCTTTCTAGCAGCATTGCTGACTGGCATGTATGGTATAGGATTGTAGACTTGTTTAGCAGTCACCTTAATACGCGGTGGATAGGAGTAAGGCATACTGCGGACTTTAGGTGTTTGAGAGGAAGTTGGCATCTTCCAGGTAGATGGGCTCCCGGGCAACGGGGCTGTTGTCTGTACCTCACCTATTATTTTGGTGGGTTCCTGATGTTTCTTTATATCCACTGGCTCTGCGCTGATGTTTGCTGCAGGTTGTGGTGGTGGACTTTTCAGTCTCACGTATCGGCCCGTTTTGGGTGATGGACGATATGGTGGTGGACTTTTCAGTCTCAAATATCGGCCAGTTTTTTGTTTTGGTGACCCAAACAGGCATTTAATAAATAGCACGATATGATCAAGTGCTGCCATCAGATATCCAGTAAAGCCAGTTTGCCTTTGGTGGTGTTCAGGCTTCTGGCTGTATGAGGATGTCCTGGCATGTGGGAGATGTCTCCGTGCTTGGATCTTTCCTCCAGCTACTGGGGCAGCCATTAGGCTGCCTCCCCCTCCACACACACAAAAGTGTGCGTGGATGGTAGAAAACACTCCCAAAAAAGAAATTAAGTAAAAAAAACACAAAAATATGATACAATTCGCTCTGGATTAGTGTTCAGCTCTCCTCTCTACCTCTGCTTGCCTCGCACTGACCGTTCTTGCTGAACATTCCATGACTCGTGGACAATGGAACTGTGATGTCATAAAGCCGAACATGGCAACGGGGCTAGTATAGGAAAAATAGTTATGTTATCCATGGCAGATAATCCAATATCAGCTCTCACTGCACGGATAGGGGTTAGCTACATTGGGATGAAATATATATAAATTTACTAGAGCACAAGTCTAAAGAAGTATTCCCATCTCCAAGATCCTATCCCAATCTGTAGGTGTAATAATAATAATATTAGCAAATACCTCCAATTAGAAATGTAATATAGTATTTTTCATTCGCTAGGTCTCTTACCCCATGTGCAGGCATTGCAGGACCTTAGGTATCCATGGTTACGACAACTAGCAACTAGCTAACTAACTGTGACTTTATCAGTGGACATCACCATGGATGCCTAAGGTCCTGCGATGCCTGCACATGTGGAAAGAGACATAGTGAATCAAAAATACTATACTACATTTCTAATTAGAGATATTTGCTAATATTACTATTATTACACCTACTACATATTGGGATAGGATCTTGGAAATAGGAATACCCCTTTAATATTTTCAAACATGTATACTTATTAGCCTCGTATGTGAGCCAATGGGATCTACAGTGGATTGCAAAAGTATTAACCTCCTTAGTGAAGCAAACAACCAATAAGACAAAATAACGGAAAACTTCAGTGTGCATAACTATTCACCCTCCTAAAGTCAATACTTTGTAGCGCATCCTTTTGCAGAAATTACAGCTGCAAGTCGCTTTGGATAAGTCTCTATGAGCTTTCCACATCTTGCCACTGAAATTTTTTCCATTCCTCAAGGCAAAACTGCTCCAGCTCCTTCAAGTTAGATGATTTCCTCTGATGAACAACAATCTTTAAATCTAACCACAAATTCTCAATTGGATTAATGTCTGGGCTTTGACTAGGCCACTCTAAAACATACCTGTGTCCCCTTAAAGCACTGAAGTGTTGCAAATAGCAGTATGCTTTGGTTTATTGTCTTGTTGGAAGGTGAACCTCCATCCCAGTCTCAAATCACTGACATACTGAAACAGTTTTTGCTCAAGAATATCCCTGTATTTCGAACCAGTCATCTTCACCACAACTTGGACCATTTTCCCTGTCCCTGCTGCTGAAAAACATCCCCACAGCATGATGCTGCCACCACCATGTTACACTGTTGGGATGGTGTTTTTGGGGTGATGAGCATTGTTGGTTTGGTGCCAGACATGGCGTTTACCTTGGTGGCCAAAAAGTTCAATCTTGTCTCATCTGACCACAGCACCTTCCTCCATACATTTGGGGAGTCTCCCATATGTCTTTTGGCAAACTCAAAACAAGCCTTACATTTTTTTCTGTAAGTAAAGGCTTTTTTTCTGCCCACTCTTCCATAAAGTCCACCTCTGTGGAGTGTACGGCTTAGGCCAGTTGAGGAACAATCAGAGAAAAGGTATAATAGAAACAAGTGCACCAATTCTGCATTTATCCCCCACTCCTGGTTTTGGCTCCCACTCCTGAGAAAAAATACTGACCAAATACTGATAGTGGGGTCGTGGCCTTATTGTGGTCGTATAGACTGATACTCCAGTCTCTGCTTGGGAACTCTGCAGCTCCTTCAGGGTTACTTTGGTCTCTGTGCTGCCTCTCTGATTAATGGCCTCCTTGGCCGGGCTGAGAGTTTAGATGGGCGTCCCTCTCTTGGCAGGTTTGTTGTGGTACCATATTCTTTCCATTTGATAATGGATTTGATTGTGCTCTGGATGATCATCAGAGATTGGGATATTTTTTATAACCCAACCCTGACTTGTACTTCTCAACAACTTTGCCCCTGACTTGTTTGGAGATCTCCTTGGTCTTCATGGTGTTGTTTGGTTAGTAGTACCTCTTGCTTTAGGCTATGTGCCCACGATGCAGAATTTAAGCGGAAAATTTCCGCAGCGTTTCTGCATGTCCTTGCCAGTAAAAACGCATGTGGATTTTACACGCGTTTTTGCAGCGTTTTTACATGTGGATTTGACATGCGATTTTCAAATGCATTGTGAAGTCAAATCTGCATGCGGAAACGCACAAATAATGGACATGCTGCTGATTTTTCCGCAATGATAATCCGCAGTGGAAATTTCCGCAACATGTGCATAGCACATGCGGTTTATCATTGGGTACCATGGGGCACAGATTACCAGGTGATTTTTAAGCATTTCCGCTGCGGAAATTCCGCATCAAAAACGCTTGAATAACGCATAGTGGGCACGCAGCCTAATGGTGTTGCAGGCTCTGCTCTGTGGCCTTTCAGAAAAGGTAAAGTGTATATACTGACAGACCATGAGACACTTAGACTGCACACAGGTGGACTTCCTTTTACTAAGCATGTGACTTGTGAAGATAATTGCTTGCACCAGGAATTTTTATAGGCTTTATAGGAAAAGGGGTGAATACTTGTGCACATAACAATTTTTAGTTCTTATCCCATAAATTAAATTTTTGCCTATATTCTTCTCAATTAACTTCACCAATTTAGACTATTTAGTGCTGATGCATCACACTCAAATTTAATTACAAAAATATTTAACACAGGTTGTAATGAATACTTTCACAAACCATTGTATATATTGTCAGCTCCTTCCAGGAATGTCACTTCCCGGTAACAAGGATGGCCCATGATGCACACTGTCCAGACCATTGCGGTCTTCTGGATTATTTCACCTAGTTTTAGAATAAATATTGTATTTTGACCTAAACCAATAAATGGAAAATCTGTTTTAATATGTCTGCAATTCCAAAGTAACCATTGGAACATGTTCACACAGCATTTTGAATGCATTTTTAGGATTTCCTTAGAAGATTATAATAGAAAAAAAAAAGTTTCAAAAAGTGCACAATTCTGCAGCATCTTTAAATGCACTTTGGACATGAGTAAAATCATATTCACTTTTTCTTAAAATGTTTGAGTAGAAAAACGCTGTGGGAAAAAATGCAGCACTTAGGAAAATGGCCTTGTATAGGCTTGTTTCCTCTGTTCGTCATGAAAATTGTATTTATAATAATAATCTTTAATTAATCTTATATAGCGCTATCATATTCCGCAGCGCTTTACATACATAATTATTATTGCTAATCTAAATTCCCTATCAGCAGCGTCGGACTGGAGTACCTTGGGCCCACCAGAGAAAAATAATTCTTGGGGCCCACCATGCAGTATATATACACGGGGCACATCCCCTTAGAGGTGTATCCAGGTCTTCTAGCACCCAGGGCAAAAATTCAGTTTTGCGCCCCCCCCCCCAGCACATATGCGATTTGCACACTAAGGCCACGGCCCCACTATCAGTGTTCGGTCAGTATTTTTTCTCAGGAGTGGGATCCAAAACCAGGAGTGGGTGATAAATGCAGAATTGGTGACTTGTTTCTATTATACCTTTTTTATACCACTTCAGAGAAAAATTACTGACTGAACATTGATAGTTGGGAGGATATTACACGCTGTCAGGATTGGCTACAAGGCTTTACTTTTATAATTAATGCGCTCGTCCAGGTTTCAGATGAAAGTCTGCAGTCACTGTGTGTGACTGCAGGCTTCTGAATTCTCACAGCGCATGCACTGCACACTTTTAGGATTCTCCCTTGCCGTGGAAACAGTGGACAGTCATGTGAGCACAAGTATGTAATTTGTACACTTCTGGCCACATTCCGACTAGACATGTCCTGCCTCCCTCAATTCATTTTCATTGAGTGAGGCCACACATGTCTAGTCGGCACGTGACTGGATGTATGCAAATCGCTGGCATGAGAGAATCCTGATAGCGTGCAGTGCACACTGTGAGAGTTCAGAAGTCTGCAGTCACATAGAATGACTGCAGACTCATCATAAACGTGGACATCTTTAATGCTCCTAACATAAATAAAAATAAAAAAATGTCAGCATCATAAAAAACATTTACTTCCAGGTACCTGATAGAGAACGACTCCAGAGACAGCGTCATCTTTCTTTTCTTCTTGTCCAGACGCCATGATGACTTTTCTCATCGACAGCTCGTGTCTGCAGACTTCCGTCTTCTCCGGGCTTCTGCAGCACATCCCAACATGATGCCCTGAAAGATAGCAGTGTCATTATAATGCTCCTGAATACAAATATCTGCCCTACGCTGAGCCCATGAATAAATAATTGCCCCTCACTATATTCCCTGCACAAAATATGACCCACACACTGTCCCTCTTATGGTACCTGCTCTCCACACTGCCCTCTTCTTTCCATACTTGGCCCCCTCTTCACACTGTCCTCACACTGTGTCCCCCCTATAGGGCCCAGTCTCTATACTGTGCCCCCTCATCACATTCCCCCTCCTTAGCATACTGTTCCCCTCCTGACTGTGACCCTACACTGTACCCCTATGCCATCGCCCACCCACTACTCAGTCTCTATTCTGTGCCCACTCACACTGTCTCCTCACACTATTCCCCTCAATAGTCTCCTTACACGCCCCCTCCTAGATACGCCCCTGCATCCTCTATATACTACACCACAAAGGACACATCCTCTATATACTACACCGCAGGGGACCCATCCTCTATATCAGGGGTCTCAAACATGCGGCCCCTGAGGCTGCTTTATGCGGCCCGCAGGCACAGACCCCTTGACGATCCCGACCTGGTCCAGGAGGAGCCGCCGACAGCAGCGCTGAATTGCCGCACAGAGACTGTTTCCCAGCACTGCATTTCCAATGCCAGCCGCTGGCCAATCAGAGGCCAGCAGCTGATATCTGCGTGTCGGCG
Organism: Phyllobates terribilis; assembly: GCF_046119375.1. NCBI lineage: Eukaryota > Metazoa > Chordata > Amphibia > Anura > Dendrobatidae > Phyllobates > Phyllobates terribilis. The sequence continues at coordinate 147,745,011 of NW_027362762.1, forward strand.
CAGCGAGTATGACGTCATTGCCATATGCAGATGTCAGCTGTTGGCCTCTGATTGGCCGGCGGCTGATATTGAAAATGCTGTGCTGGGAGACAGTCTCTGTGCGGCAATGCAGTGCTGCTGTCGGCGGCTCCTCCTGGACCAGGTCGGGATCGTCAAGGGGTCGGACTCTGTGGTGCCTGCGGGCCACATCTGCAGGAAGGCCGCCGAGGGAACGGAGGACAGGTGAGAATCATCTTTTTTTTTTCTATTTTATGTGTGTGAAGAACAGCACAGGGGGCACAGAGCCACAACATGGGGACCGGGATGGGGCACAGAGCCACAAGAGGGGACCTGGATGGGGCACAGAGCCACAAGAGGGGACCTGGATGGAGCACAGAGCCACAGGATGGGGACCTGGATGGAGCACAGAGCCACAGGATGGGGACCTGGATGGGGCACAGAGCCACAGGATGGGGACCTGGATGGGGCACAGAGCCACAGGATGGGGACCTGGATGGGGCACAGAGCCACAGGATGGGGACCTGGATGGGGCACAGAGCCACAGGATGGGGACCTGGATGGGGCACAGAGCCACAGGATGGGGACCTGGATGGGGCACAGAGCCACAGGATGGGGACCTGGATGGGGCACAGAGCCACAAGATGTGGACCTGGATGGGGCACAGAGCCACAAGATGTGGACCTGGATGGGGCACAGAGCCACAAGATGGGGACCTGGATGGGGCACAGAGCCACAAGATGGGGACCAGAGCCACAACATGGGGACCTGGATGGGGCACATAGCCACAAGATGGGGACCTGGATGGGGCACATAGCCACAAGCTGGGGACCTGGATGGGGCACATAGCCACAAGCTGGGGACCTGGATGGGGCACATAGCCACAAGCTGGGGACCTGGATGGGGCACATAGCCACAAGCTGGGGACCTGGATGGGGCACATAGCCACAAGCTGGGGACCTGGATGGGGCACATAGCCACAAGCTGGGGACCTGGATGGGGCACATAGCCACAAGCTGGGGACCTGGATGAGGCACATTAGTACAAGATGGGCGTCAGAATGGGGAACGTTGCCACAGGATGGGGACCTGGATGGGGCACAGAGCCACAAGATGGGGACCTGGATGGGGCACAGAGCCACAAGATGGGGACCAGAGCCACAAGATGGGCGCCAGGATGGGGAACGTTGCCACAGGATGGGGACCTGGATGGGGCACATAGCCACAGGATAGGGACCTGGATGGGGCACATTAGTACAAGATGGGGACTTGGATGGGGAACATTACTACAAGATGTTTTCCATTATTACTATATGATGCTAATTGTAAGACAATATTACTGTATGTGGCCAATTGGGGGAAATAAAATTGTAAAAAAAATAAAAAATAAAATAAAGCATGAAAAAATATTGGGCACTAAAAATGCTGTTTTATATGTAAACTAAAGTAAACACAAAAAAGTGTACGTTTATTATCGCCACATCCATAACGACCCAAGCCATAAAAAAATAAACACGGCAAAAATGTTCAAAAGGTGTATACAAAAAAAATGAAAAACCAAGCAATGTGAACTGAGGTCTAAGATGGCAGACATGCAAGAAATAGGAGCATGTTCACACTAGCAAAAAGAAGCAAAACCTACAAAAGACAAAAATATATCTCATACCCTACCATCATTATATATAAATGTAAAGCAAAGTTGCATAATAAATATAGGGTACTTAGTGAACTATTTTTGATCAAAAAAAGTATACAAGCCGTCCCACCAGCGGCAAGGTGACCCTAAATTGGGACGGTACCTATACTGCCTATATTAAAAACCTTACTGTATATCAAAGTTGAAGTAATGCATATAAAAGGGTAGACAAATAGGACCGGGTCCCAACTCCAGACCACCTAGGCCCGTGGTAAGCTACATATATACTAATCAGCTCAACAAAGGGTATGCCACACCCTTAAATTGCACAGAATGCAAACAAGACAAAAAACCAAGCAATGTGAACTGAGGTCTAAGATGGCAGACATGCAAGAAATAGGAGCATGTTCACACTAGCAAAAAGAAGCAAAACCTACAAAAGACAAAAATATATCTCATACCCTACCATCATTATATATAAATGTAAAGCAAAGTTGCATAATAAATATAGGGTACTTAGTGAACTATTTTTGATCAAAAAAAGTATACAAGCCATCCCACCAGCGGCAAGGTGACCCTAAATTGGGACGGTACCTATAATGCCTATATTAAAAACCTTACTGTATATCAAAGTTGAAGTAATGCATATAAAAGGGTAGACAAATAGGACCGGGTCCCAACTCCAGACCACCTAGGCCCGTGGTAAGCTACATATATACTAATCAGCTCAACAAAGGGTATGCCACACCCTTAAATTGCACAGAATGCAAACAAGACAAAAAACCAAGCAATGTGAACTGAGGTCTAAGATGGCAGACATGCAAGAAATAGGAGCATGTTCACACTAGCAAAAAGAAGCAAAACCTACAAAAGACAAAAATATATCTCATACCCTACCATCATTATATATAAATGTAAAGCAAAGTTGCATAATAAATATAGGGTACTTAGTGAACTATTTTTGATCAAAAAAAGTATACAAGCCATCCCACCAGCAGCAAGGTGACCCTAAATTGGGACGGTACCTATAATGCCTATATTAAAAACCTTACTGTATATCAAAGTTGAAGTAATGCATATAAAAGGGTAGACAAATAGGACCGGGTCCCAACTCCAGACCACCTAGGCCCGTGGTAAGCTACATATATACTAATCAGCTCAACAAAGGGTATGCCACACCCTTAAATTGCACAGAATGCAAACAAGACAAAAAACCAAGCAATGTGAACTGAGGTCTAAGATGGCAGACATGCAAGAAATAGGAGCATGTTCACACTAGCAAAAAGAAGCAAAACCTACAAAAGACAAAAATATATCTCATACCCTACCATCATTATATATAAATGTAAAGCAAAGTTGCATAATAAATATAGGGTACTTAGTGAACTATTTTTGATCAAAAAAAGTATACAAGCCATCCCACCAGCGGCAAGGTGACCCTAAATTGGGACGGTACCTATAATGCCTATATTAAAAACCTTACTGTATATCAAAGTTGAAGTAATGCATATAAAAGGGCAGACAAATAGGACCGGGTCCCAACTCCAGACCACCTAGGCCTGTGGTAAGCTACATATATACTAATCAGCTCAACAAAGGGTATGCCACACCCTTAATTGCAAACAAGACAAAAAACCAAGCAATGTGAACTGAGGTCTAAGATGGCAGACATGCAAGAAATAGGAGCATGTTCACACTAGCAAAAAGAAGCAAAACCTACAAAAGACAAAAATATATCTCATACCCTACCATCATTATATATAAATGTAAAGCAAAGTTGCATAATAAATATAGGGTACTTAGTGAACTAATGGTATCACTAAAAATGTCACATTGAACAAAGAATGCGGCCCCCCAAATTCAAATTTTTTCCATGTGCGGCCCATATATCCAGCTGAGTTTGAGGCCCCTGCTCTATATACTACACCGCACGGGACCCATCTTCTATATACTACACCACACAGGACCCATCCTCTATATACTACACCGCATCCTCTATATACTACACCACACATCCTCTATATACTACACCGCAGGGGACCCATCCTCTATATACTACACCGCACTTGACCCATCCTCTATATACTACACCGCATGGGACCCATCCTCAATATACTACACCACACATCCTCTATATACTACACCGCACGGGACCCATCCATGGGCATACCCAGGATCAAAACTAGGGGGGGGCAAGCATTGGTCGTTCAGGTTGTAAAATTTTAAAACGAAAAAAGTGAATGAAATTAAAATTTTAAGAAAATTATATGTAATTGTAGAAGTGCTTTATTAGTTATTACAATTATTTGCTTGCAAAAAAATTTGATTTTTATTCTAATTACATGTCTTATACTAATATCATTTTTCTTGGGTTTGAAGAAAACTTGTTCAAAACTTTAGTTTCAATCCAGTCCTGATTTTCCTTGAAGAATTTCCGATGGACGCTCATCAAACACAATCCAGTCAGTCTGTCCTCTCCCATTGTACTTCTGAGCCAGGTCTTTACCCTTCGAAGGGTACTGAAAGATCTTTCAACAATAGCTGTGGTGGACGGGAAAGCACTTAAAATGAAGAGTGCGTGCCTTGTTGCAGGGAAAAAAATATTAGCCTCCTCAAAAAGTGCAGCCACTTCAATGTCTTTAACCATCTGTCCTTTCTCCAGGTCCGGACCGGTTCCTAATCCCAAGGCTCAGGTCCTTCCAAATTTCAATAATTACACAGTGAGTGAGTGTATTGTGTAATTTACACTGGCTGGCTGCCACAGTCACTGGCAGCCGGCCCACAGTAACAGGACAAGTGCTCCACTCCGGCGGGATACTCAGAGACAGGAAACAGGGGAGGCAGGCAGCGTGCTACGTCAGCACGCCTCAGGAGTCAGGACCCTGATCAGGTGACATGCGGTGTGCTGTGTCACTCAGCGTGCGTTAAAGGTAATCCCGGTCGGACCCCATGCAGTAACACTGCGCAGTTCCGGCCGCCGGGTGCAGAGCAGGGCAGTCACCTGCGGCCGGCCGCAGAGGGAACTTTCGCTGGCCGCGACCGCCAGTGTTCTAAGTGTGTGTGTGGCAGGGCCGGCTCCAGGTTTTTGTGGGCCCCAGGCGAAAGAGTGTCAGTGGGCCCCTTTAATACATACCACGATTCATGATGCACAGATACCGAAGAGAAATATATATATATAGTACAATGCAAATATTTCACTTCTTACATTCATGAGTGATATCTATTGTAAATTCCACAATAGCTCAGAAACCAGCGAATCACTCCACACAGTGTACTGGCACCCATAAAATAATAATCTTTATTTTTTATATAGCGCTAACATATTCCCCAGCGCTTTACATACATTATCGTCGCTGTCCCCATCAGGGATCACAATCTAGATTCCCTATCAGTATGTCTTTGGAGTGTGGGAGGAAACTGGAGAACCTGGAAGAAACCCACGCAAACACAGGGAGAACATACAAACTCCTTGCAGATGTTGTCCTTGGTGGGATTTGAACCCAGGATCCCAGCGCTGCAAGGCTGCAGTGCTAACCACTGCGCCACCGTGCCACTCTAAATGCTCCATACCGGATATTGGTCCCCATATAACGCTCCATACAGGATACTGACCCCCATATAACGCTCCATACAGAATACTGGCCCCCATATAACGCTCCATACAGAATACTGGCCCCCATATAACGCTCCATACAGAATACTGGCCCCCATATAACGCTCCATACAGGATACTGACCCCCATATAACGCTCCATACAGAATACTGGCCCCCATATAACGCTCCATACAGAATACTGGCCCCCATATAACGCTTCATACAGAATACTGGCCCCCATATAACGCTCCATACAGAATACTGGCCCCCATATAACGCTCCATACAGGATTATGGCCCCCATATAATGCTCCATACAGAATACTGGCCCCCATACAATGCTCCATACAGAATATTGGCCCCCGTATAACAATCCATACAGGATACTGGCCCCCATATAATGCTCCATACAGAATACTGGCCCCCATAAAATGCTCCATACAGAATACTGGCCCCCGTATAACGCTCCATACGGAATACTGGCCCCCATGTAATACTCCATACAGGATACTGGCCCCCATATAACGCTCCATACAGGATACTGGCCCCCATATAACGCTCCATACGGAATACTGGCCCCCATATAACGCTCCATACAGGATACTGGCCCCCATATAACGCTCCATAGAGAAAACTGGCCCCCATATAACGCTCCATACAGGATACTGGCCCCCATATAACGCTCCATACAGAATACTGGCCCCCATATAACGCTCCATGCAGGATACTTGGCCCCATATAACACTCCATGTAGGATACTGGCCCACATATAACGCTCCATACAGAATACTGGCCCACATATAATGCTCCATGCAGGCTATTCCCCACACATAATGCCTCATACAGGCTGTTCCCCTCACATAATGCCCCACGCAGGCTGTTCCCCCCACATACTGCCCCACGCAGGCTGTTCCCCCCACATAATGCCCCACGCAGGATGTCACCCCCCCTTATAATGCCCCATGCAGGATGTCACACACCCCACCTCCCTTATAATGCCCCATGCAGGATGTCACCCCCCCTTATAATGCCCCATGCAGGATGTCACCCCCTCCTTATAATGCCCCATTCAGGATGTCACACCCCCCTCCCTTATAATGCCCATGCAGGATGTCACCTCCCCGTTATAATGCCCCATGCAGGATGTCACCCCCCCTTATAATGCCCCATGCAGGATGTCACACACCCCTCCTCCCTTATAATGCCCCATGCAGGATGTCACCCCCCCTTATAATGCCCAATGCAGGATGTCACACACACCCCCCTCCCTTATAATGCCCAATGCAGGATGTCACCCCCCCTCCCTTATAATGCCCCATGAAGGATGTCACCCCTACCCTTATAATGCCCCATTCAGGATGTCACACACCCCTCCCTTATAATGCCCCATGCAGGATGTCACCCCCCCGTTATAATGCCCCATGCAGGATGTCACCCCCCCTATGATGCCCCATGCAGGATGTCACACCCCCCTTCCCTTATAATGCCCCATGCAGGAGGTCACACACACCCCCCTCCCTTATAACACCCCATGCAGGATGTCACCCCCCCGTTATAATGCCCCATGCAGGATGTCACCCCCCCTTATAATGCCCCATACAGGATGTCACACACCCCCTCCCTTATATCGCCCCATGCAGGACGTAACCCCCCCGTTATAATGCCCCATGCTGGATGTCACCCCCCCCTCCTTATAATGCGCCATGCAGGATGTCACACACCCCCTCCCTTATAATGCCCCATGCAGGATGTCCCCCCCCATATAATGCCCCATGCAGGATGTCACACACACCCCATATAATGCCCCATGCAGGATGTCACACACCTCCCCTCCCATATAATGCCCCATGCAGGATGTCACACACCTCCCCTCCCATATAATGCCCCATGCAGGATGTCACACACCCCTACCTCACCCCCCTCCCTTATACTGCCACAGGCCTCCATACAATAAAAATAATTAAATCAAATACTCACCTCACGTCTCACCTGCTGCCGCTGCTCCGGACGCCAGCGTCGCCGGCCTCATCCCGCTCTGCGCTGTGACTGCTCAGGAGAGAGCGCGGTGTAAAGACGTCACTGCGCCCTCTGACCTGAGACGTCACAGTGCAGCAGCCGCGGAGGAGGCAGGAGCTCCTGCGGAGGCACGGGGAGAGGTAAGTATTGTGCCGGCTGCCGGGCCCTGAGCAAGTGAGGGGGGCGGGCGCTGACACCGCTCTCCTCCGCTCATGGGTCCCATAGCGCCTGCTCAGGGCCCTGGCATTTGCCCGGGTGCTGATGCTGGCCCTGGAGTGCGGCGTGCGTCACTGCTTCTAGGGGGGGGCAGCTGCCCCCCCCCTCTGCCCCACGGTGGGTACGCCCATGGACCCATCCTCTATATACTACACCACACAGGACCCATCCTCTATATACTACACCGCATGGGACCCATCCTCTATATACTACACCGCACGGGACCCATTCTCTATATACTACACCACACATCCTCGATATACTACACCGCATGGGACCCATCCTCTATATACTATACCGCACTGGACCCATCCTCTATATACTACACCACACATCCTCTATGTACTACACTGTGTAGCGCCGGCGTCCCTGCCCTCTGCTAGGCAGGGACGCTGTTCCCCTCACCTATCTGCTCCGTGCCCGGCGTCCTCCTCCCGCTCTGCTGGCAGCGCGCGCTCCTTCCCAGCCACTGTGCTTAGGGCGCGCGCTCTCCCTCCCTCTTAAAGGGGCCGCGCGCGCCGTCCTAAGGAGTCCCCGGCCAATGGCCGGAGGACTTCACCATATATAAGGCACCTCCTCCAAAATGGAGGTGCCCGAGCAATGTTGTTGCACTGTTCACTATTCTGCTTCAGCCCTCAGGTCCCGTTACCAGTTACCTGCCAGTTACCTGCCAGATACCTGCCAGATTCCTGCCTGATTACCTGCTACCTGCCTGCTAGTCTGAGGTCCGACGGTCTGCCTTACTACTCCTGTCAGTCTGTCTAAGGACCAGCCTGTCCGCTCACCTGGGAGCGCACTTCAGCCACCTGCCTGCTTGCCTGAGGTCCGACGGTCTGCCTTCCAACTCCTGTCAGTCTGTCTATGGACCAGCTTGCCTGCTCACCTGGGAGCACACATCTGCTACCTGCCTGCTAGCCTACCTGGAGGCTCCGCCGTCACGTGCTGTGACCACCTGCCTGTCCAGTGACTCCTGCCCGCTCACCTGGGAGCGCTCATCTGCTGCCTGTCTGCTAGCCTACCTGGAGGCTCTGCCGTCACGTTCTGTGACCACCCGCCTGTCCAGAGACTTCTGCCCGCTCACCTGGGAGCGCTCATCTGCCGCCTGTCTGTTGGTCTTCCTGGAGGCTCCGCCGTCACATGCTGTGACCACCCGTTCATCCAGAGACTCTCGCCTGCTCACCTGGGAGCTCACGTCTATCATCAGCCGCCACAGGTCGTACCAATCCTTTACCCAGAGACTGCCCCGGTCACTTGCCGTGACCATCTGCCCGTTCATTCAGAGACTGCCCCGGTCACTTGCCGTGACCATCTGCCCGTTCATTCAGAGACTGCCCCGGTCACTTGCCGTGACCATCTGCCCGTTCATCCAGAGACTGCCCCGGTCACTTGCCGTGACCTCCAGCCCGTTCACTCAGAGACTGTCCCGGTCACCTGCTGTGACTTCCTGCCCGTCTTCCCTGGTCGCCACCCGCTCCCTTACAAGGACCGCCCCCTTGTATAGTAGCTCAGAGGTTCCGCCTCCCAGACCCGTTACAGTTTGCTCGGGCCATGGAACCCGGTGGCACCCAAGCTCCCTCGCTCTCGGACCTGTGTCATGAACTGTCCCGTCAAAGGTCCCAACAGGAGTCCATCCTGGGTCACCTGCGGAATGTCAATACTCGCCTGGACACTCTGACTGCTCCACCAGCAACCTCCGCCAGTGCCATGTCTCGCAATCCGGCAGCTCCGCTGCCCACTAATACCATGGTATCCTACCCCGGACCCCGGCTTTCTGCACCTCCTCGCTTCGGAGGCGACTCCGCCCAGGCTCGGGGCTTCATAAATCAGTGCACCCTGCACTTTGAACTATTGTCCCACCAGTTTAACTCCGACCGAGCCAAAATTGCATTCATCATGTCCCATCTCACCGGGGAGGCCCTGGCCTGGCTAAATCCTCTATGGGAGAGAGGAGACCCCCTGGTGTCCAACTTGCCTGCTTTTCTCACGGCTTTCCGGAAAGTCTAAGACGAACCCGGACGGAAGACCTCATCCGCATCATCACTGCTACGCCTCCGTCAGGGAAGTCTCACCGTGGGCCAATATGCCATACGGTTCCGTACCCTTGCCTCGGAGCTGGCCTGGGATAACGACGCTCTGGTATCCGTCTTCTGGGAGGGTCTGTCCGGCCGTATTAAAGATGAACTTGCCGGTCGGGACATCCCTACCACTCTCGATGACCTAATAACTCTTGCCACCTGGATTGACCTACGGTTCCAGGAGCGTGCCAAAGAGGTCACCCGTGAGAGGAGGTTACCACGTCTAGCTCCTACTTTTCAGAAACCCGTCACTCCCTCCGTCTCTACCCAGGTACACTCTCCTGAGCCTATGCAGGTCGACCAGACCAAGATGGTCAAAACCCGTCAGGACTTACGCCGTGCCGAGGGGAGCTGCTTCTACTGTGGCAGTAAGGAGCACCGGATCCGTACCTGCCCGGAGAGGTCGGGAAACGCCTGTGTCTAGGTTCGCTCAGAGAGGTCGACCTAGACAAGAATAAATCCTCTCCATCTCTGCTGTTGTCAGTCTCAATCGTCTGCGGGGAGAGCCGTTATTTCGAACTAGCCCAACTTGACTCTGGAGCAGCCGGGAATCTTATTTCACAGTCCCTGGTAGAGAAATACCGCATCCCCACCAAACCTCTGGCTGTACCCTTGTCTGTTGCTGCCGTGGATGGGGGTCTCTTACCACGCCCCATCCAACTCATCACCGAATCCATTACTCTGCAGGTGGGAATGCTGCATTCTGAGAGTATCTCCTTTCATGTTCTGCCTGGACTCTCCCACGCCCTCTTGCTAGGCCTACCTTGGCTCCAGAGACATGCACCCGTGCTTGACTGGCAGACCGGAGAAGTCCTTCGCTGGGGACAGGACTGCCATAAGACCTGTCTGGTTCCCGTCCATCCCGTCCGTCCTTCTCCTACCCCAGCTAATCTACCTGGACTTCCGATTCCTTATTGGTCTTATGCTGATGTCTTTAATAAAAAGGAAGCAGAGACACTACCCCCTCATAGACCATACGACTGCCCTATCGACCTGTTACCTGGTACTACTCCTCCCCGTGGGCGTATTTATCCATTATCCGCTGCTGAGACCCGGTCGATGTCCGAATATATTGAGGAGAATCTGGCCAGGGGATTCATCCGGAAATCTACCTCCCCGGCGGGAGCAGGCTTCTTTTTCGTCAAAAAGAAGGACGGCTCTCTCCATCCCTGTATAGACTATAGAGGCCTTAACCAGATCACGGTGAAGAATAAGTACCCCCTTCCGCTCATTCCGGAGTTATTTGATCGTCTGAAGGGGGCTAGAATCTTCACCAAACTGGACCTCCGTGGGGCGTACAACCTGGTTCGTATCCGTCAGGGGGATGAATGGAAGACGGCATTCAACACCCGGGACGGCCACTATGAATATCTGGTAATGCCCTTTGGTCTCTGTAACGCTCCTGCCGTCTTTCAAGAGTTGGTCAATGACATCTTCCGGGACCTTCTCTACTCCTGCGTAGTGGTGTACCTGGACGACATCTTGGTCTTCTCTCCGGATCTCCAGACTCACCGGAGGGACGTTCGTCAGGTCCTGCTCAGGCTCAGGCAGAATCACCTCTTCGCTAAATATGAGAAGTGCCTCTTTGAGCAGACCTCGCTTCCGTTTTTGGGCTACATTATTTCTCAGACCGGCCTACGAATGGATCCAGAGAAACTGTCTGCCATCGAGAAATGGCCCCGACCGGAGGGGTTGAAGGCCATTCAGCGATTCCTGGGCTTCGCTAACTACTACCGCCTCTTCATACCACACTTCTCTTCCCAGACTGCCCCAATTTCCGCGCTCACCCGTAAGGGTACTAATCCCAAAGAGTGGCCGCCCGAAGCAGAGGAGGCCTTTCTTTCCCTAAAACAGGCCTTCTCTTCCGCCCCGGTGCTGCATCGCCCGGACGGCAACAAGCAGTTCTTCCTGGAAGTTGACGCCTCCTCCTCTGGAGCCGGAGTGGTACTTATTCAAAAATCATCTTCCGGGAGAATGGTAACTTGTGGCTTCTTCTCCAAACTCTTCTCCTCTTCTGAGCGCAACTATTCCATAGGAGACCGAGAGTTATTGGCCATCAAGCTGGCGTTGGAGGAGTGGCGTTACCTACTCGAGGGGGCTCTTCACCCGGTAATAATTTACACTGACCACAAGAACTTGGCTTACCTCCAGCATGCCCAGAGACTTAACCCGCGCCAAGCCCGGTGGTCCTTGTTTTTTGCTCGCTTTGATTTTGTTCTTCATTTTCGCCCGGCTGACAAAAACGTCAAAGCAGACGCCTTGTCCCGATCCTTTCTGGTGTCCGATCTCGAGGAAGAACCTAAACATATCATCGATCCCGCCAGAGTAATGCAGGTGGCTCCCGTGAGTCTAAATCGTCTCCCTCCCGGTAAGACGTTTGTTTCAGTACCTGATCGGAAGAAGATCCTACACTGGGGCCATTCGTCTAAACTAGCTGGCCACGCCGGTCAGAAAAAGACCCTCCAGCTTATTGCCCGGCACTACTGGTGGCCTACCCTGCACAAGGACGTAATAGACTTTGTTTCTGCCTGTGTGTCCTGCGCCCGCAACAAAGTCCCGAGACACCTGCCAGCCGGTCGCCTCCTTCCGCTTCCTGTGCCTGCTGCCCCCTGGCAGCATATTGCTATGGACTTCATAACTGATCTCCCCGTCTCCGCCGGTTGTACGGTCATTTGGGTGGTCGCTGATCGCTTTTCCAAGATGGCTCACTTTATTCCCCTGCCAGCCCTCCCGTCTGCACCCGAGCTGGCTAAAGACTTTATCCGCCACATCTTCCGTCTTCATGGCCTGCCCCTCCACATCGTGTCGGATCGTGGGGTACAGTTCACCTCACGTTTCTGGAGAGCCACTTGTAAACTGCTAGACGTCACCCTGGACTTCTCTTCCGCTTACCACCCACAGTCCAATGGTCAAGTGGAGCGGATCAATCAGAACCTGACCAGTTACCTCCGGCACTTCGTTAATGCCCATCATTCAGACTGGGTGGATCTCCTACCATGGGCCGAGTTCTCTTATAACAATCACGAGAGCGAATCCTCCTCCAAATCCCCGTTTTTTGTAGTCTTCGGTCAGCATCCTCGGATTCCTTTTCCTGTCTCCACCTCTGTGGACAACCCGGCTGCGGAATCTCTCGTTAGCAAATTTTCCTCCATTTGGGAGAGTACCCGATCCGCACTCCTTCAGTCGTCCGAACGGATGAAAAGACACGCTGACAAAAAACGCCTGGATCCTCCACAATTTCGTCCTGGAGATAAAGTCTGGCTCTCATCTAAATATGTCCGACTCAAGATACCTTCTTACAAGTTAGGGCCTCGGTTCATCGGTCCTCTGGAGGTCATCAGTCAGATCAACCCGGTGGCCTATAAATTGAAACTCCCGGCCAACTTACGGATCCCTAACTCCTTCCATGTATCTCTCCTCAAACCTGTGGTACTTAACTCTTTTTCCAAGTCTACAGGTACGCCTCCTGCTCCGGTTTCTGCTGAGGACGAGTTTGAGGTAGAGAACATTCTTGCCACCAAAAGGGTAAGAGGAAAGACCTTTTTTCTAGTAGATTGGAAGGGGTTTGGTCCTGAGGAGAGAACGTGGGAGCCCCGGGAGAACATCCATGCCCCTCTTATCCTAGCTAAATTTTTGTCTAGCCTAAAAAAGGGGGGGCCTAAAGGGGGGGGTACTGTAGCGCCGGCGTCCCTGCCCTCTGCTAGGCAAGGACGCTGTTCCCCTCACCTCTCTGCTCCGTGCCCGGCGTCCTCCTCCCGCTCTGCTGGCAGCGCGCGCTCCTTCCCGGCCACTGTGCTTAGGGCGCGCGCGCGCGCTCTCCCTCCCTCTTAAAGGGGCCGCGCGTGCCGTCCTAAGGAGTCCCCGGCCAATGGCCGGAGGACTTCACCATATATAAGGCACCTCCTCCAAAATGGAGGTGCCCGAGCAATGTTGTTGCACTGTTCACTACTCTGCTTCAGCCCTCAGGTCCCGTTGCCAGTTACCTGCCAGATACCTGCCAGATTCCTGCCTGATTACCTGCTACCTGCCTGCTAGTCTGAGGTCCGACGGTCTGCCTTACTACTCCTGTCAGTCTGTCTAAGGACCAGCCTGTCCGCTCACCTGGGAGCGCACTTCAGCCACCTGCCTGCTTGCCTGAGGTCCGACGGTCTTCCTTCCAACTCCTGTCAGTCTGTCTATGGACCAGCTTGCCTGCTCACCTGGGAGCACACATCTGCTACCTGCCTGCTAGCCTACCTGGAGGCTCCGCCGTCACGTGCTGTGACCACCTGCCTGTCCAGTGACTCCTGCCCGCTCACCTGGGAGCGCTCATCTGCTGCCTGTCTGCTAGCCTACCTGGAGGCTCTGCCGTCACGTGCTGTGACCACCCGCCTGTCCAGAGACTTCTGCCCGCTCACCTGGGAGCGCTCATCTGCCGCCTGTCTGTTGGTCTTCCTGGAGGCTCCGCCGTCACATGCTGTGACCACCCGTTCATCCAGAGACTCTCGCCTGCTCACCTGGGAGCTCACGTCTATCATCAGCCGCCACAGGTCGTACCAATCCTTTACCCAGAGACTGCCCCGGTCACTTGCCGTGACCATCTGCCCGTTCATTCAGAGACTGCCCCGGTCACTTGCCGTGACCATCTGCCCGTTCATTCAGAGACTGCCCCGGTCACTTGCCGTGACCATCTACCCGTTCATCCAGAGACTGCCCCGGTCACTTGCCGTGACCTCCAGCCCGTTCACTCAGAGACTGTCCCGGTCACCTGCTGTGACTTCCTGCCCGTCTTCCCTGGTCGCCACCCGCTCCCTTACAAGGACCGCCCCCTTGTATAGTAGCTCAGAGGTTCCGCCTCCCAGACCCGTTACACACTGCATGGGACCCATCCTCTATATACTACACCACACATCCTCTATATACTACACCGCACGGGAGAGCTGACAGATCCTCTTGTTTAAAATTCTACTCCACTTCAGGGTATTTACCTGAGGGGCCCATTGCACACTGTGTAATCCCTTATTACCTGAGGGGCCTCTCACACTTTGTCACTCTTAATTACTTAGGGGCCCCCTTCCCCACTGTCACCCACTAATATTCTGTGGGCCCCCTTCCCATTGTGTCACCCTCCTAATGCTCTGTAGGCCCCCTTCCCACTGTGTCACTCCCCTAATGCTCTGTGGGCCCCATTCCCCACTCTGTCACCCCCCTAATGCTCTGTGGGCCCCCTTCCCCACTGTGTCACCCCACTAATGCTCTGTGGGCCCCCTTCCCCACTGTCACCCCCTAATACTCTGAGGGCCCCCTTCCCCACTGTGTCATCCCCTAATACTCTGAGGACCCCCTTCCCCAGTCACCCACTAATACTCTGTGGGCCCCCTTCCCCACTGTCACCCCCTAATACTCTGAGGACCCCTTTCCCCACTGTGTCACCCTCTAGTAGCCTGGGGGCCTCCACCCCTAACTGCATGAGACAATTAAATGACAATGTTGAGGCTGGAGAACTAGTTATAAGAAATGTACTCACACTGACTCACTCCAGATCTCCAGCAGGAAGCCCTCTCTCTCTCTCTCTATCTCTCTCTCTCTCTCTCTCTCTCTCTCTCCCTCTCTCTCTGCTTCTCCATCACAAAAACATACCGGGCATGGCGCTTGACCAATCAGTACAACTCTTTTGTGAGGACCCACAAGCAAAACTAATGCTGATTGGCTGCACTGAAACTCTGCAAGCAATCAGTGTTAGATTAAAAAAAAGGGAAAGGGAAAAAAGGAGAGAAGGCGTGCAATTCAATATATTTTAATCAAGTGATAATATATAATTTTCTCAGCATATTTCTGGAGCCAGAAAGATAGATACAAAAAGAGGTCAATGCATGTTACATACAATCATACACTTAATGATATACAGTCATTAGTCCACAGGTTATGGTAGTAAACAAAGTAATATAAATAATGTCAGTCCATATCAATTATGTATTAGAATGATCACAAATGACCATATCTGTCTACAAACCACAGAGATTGTAAAACATGAAACCACAAATTTACATCACATAAGACATAATGGTACACATGCAAAGTGTGGTTTAAGGGTACCCTGCCTAACTTGAGTAAAGTGCAGCGCCATGCATGGACCCCACAGTGGAAGAATCCCCCGCTTACAAACCCCAACGTACGTTTCCTCTTTGAGTTATAGCTTTATCAGGGGGGAATATGATGAGCCCCAAGCCACAGCCTCTTTATATACCTTGTGGCATTGTAAAATGCCATATGCCAGACTCTCTATAGCGCTACACCGCTTCCTGTCTCTCACCTCCGAACCGGAAGTACAACTGCGTCACCGCGGCAGGAAGTGCGCGCACGTCCAGGAGCAGGGACGCGTCACCATGACTCCCGGACATGCGCACTCGCGGTCCTAGACGCTGTGTCTCTCAGAGGAGGGAGGGGGAATAGAGGGAGAGCAAGTGACGGCAGATCATTAGAACAGGGGTAGGTATTAACTCCTAATGGGCCAAAGTGGACATATGAGCACAGAAGGAAAATCATTAACAATGCAAAGCTATACCACATATATCAACCCAGAAAACCTTTTACAAGAATAATTAATATGTGAAAGTGCGGCCACAATTACAATTATCCTGACTGTAATAAAAGTCACACTTTTTCAGCCCATGCCAATTTCGTCCGGAGGATGGTGTCCATTCACATCAGAGCGTACCGAAGACTAGAGGGGGCTACATCAAAAAAACAACAGATTTAATTCTTTAAAAAAAAAAAAATTCTAAAAAATATATATTTAAAATGTAATGTAGGTACATAACACAGAAGACACTGGGAACGATGTTCACAAAAAAGGGGCAAAACTAAGGGATTCATTCAAACCCCCAAGGGTCATCGTCCCCAGGGTTACAATCCAGCGCGTTTCACGCTGGGCAAGGACCCTTCTAATATTGCCTCCGCGGATCCCACCATGGACGACCTCAATCCCCCTAACCTTAAGGGAAGCAGGGTCGCAATCATGGTGGGTCCTAAAATGGTGGGGCAATGTTTTCAATAAAGAAGGGTCCTCCACCATCCGGGCAGCAGCAATGTCCCTCACATGCTCCCTCACACATCTGCGCAACTCTCTTGATGTCAGACCAACATATATGAGTTGGCACCCGCAGGTGGCATAATACACCACATTGCAGGTGCCACAATTCACATATTCCTTAATAATGTTTTAGTACTGTACGCCGACATGAATGAGGCAATGCGGAGGACATTGCTGCACGCCAGACAATTCCCACACTGAAAGCATTCGCTCGAAGATCGAGTAGATTCAAACAAAGATGGTGTTTAGGGAGCATAATGACTCCGAACAAGTATGTTGCGCAGATTTCTAGATCTGCGAGCTGTCATTAATGGATAATCCACCAGTGAATCCCTTAAATGAGGGTCGGTCTGGAGGACAGGCCAATGACGCTTTAAAATGGACATGATGCTCTCCCACTCATGGTTGTAGGTGGTAATAAATCTGACCTTAGACTGATTAGAGGTCATACCCCTGGTCACCTTAGTACGAAGCAATTCAGTGCGAGAAGTGTGCTTCGCTCTAAGGTACCCTGTCTTGATACTCCGGTTGCTGTAACCTCTCTCTCTGAAGCGCGATGCCAAACACAGACACACAACAGCTGATCGGAAGACAGCAGCGCTCCATCAGCACAGAGTCAGCTGTGACCGTGCTGACTCTGTACCAGTAAGAGTGCACTGCTCTCTGAGGAGCAGAGAGTGCCATAAAGATCAGTATTGAAGCCGGCAGGCCATAAGAAGGAGTTGCACTTCACATTGCTCCGATAAGCAGTGCAGCCGGGTACAGAATGAAATGTTCACCCCTCTCTAAGGAGCGTGCACGTGGACGAGATACAGGAGCAGATAGGCACAGTTAATGTGAAGGCGCTGCACTTGACAAATGAGAAGTGCTGTAGGTGGGCGTGTCCTGGATGGGCGGGCCCACCGGAGGATTCTCCGGTTATCCGGTGGGCCAGTCCAACCCTGCCTATCAGTATGTCTTTGGAGTGTGGGAGGAAACCGGAGAACCCAGAGGAAACCCACGCAAACATGGGGAGAACATACAAACTCCTTGCAGATGTTGTCCTTGGTGCAATTTGAACCCAGGACCACGGGCAGCATTGATACTACTTAGCAACATGACCTTGTTTCCTTTGTTCGTCATGAAAATTGTATTTAGATTTTTTTTTTCTGCCATCAGAGACCATGATTTTCTGTGATTATGGATGGACGGTCACACCAGAGGAATACTTCCTGGGTTTAATGGGTTACTAACAAAATCAAAATAAGAACTCCGTTTTCTGTACATACAGAATTAATAATAATCTGTGCCAATACAACCTAGTTCTACATCTGCACTGATTTGCAGCTATCCCCTCCCTAATGATGATCCCACATGACTCTCTTTACCCTACTTATCCATCCTCCAGTAGTTCTAATGCTGTTGGACGATTGTGCTCAGATGCACCTGACTCGCCCTCTGGGCCGTGGGGTACCCGGGACCGGGCTTCTGTACGATGCTGGGGGTAGTAGTGGCAACCCGATCCCGTGGCTCAGGGTGGTCAGACCAAATTGTGACAGTCTATTTATAGATTTATGAATGTCCGACTACGCCACCCGTGGATTGCGGTCAGAGATAACCGCCGTTGCGAGGCAGACCGCTGAGGCTGGTGTTGGTGTGCAGCACAGGGGTAGGATAACTCCCCACGGGAAGAGTGTAGCCTCAGGGCAGTGTATATGGATGCTGGGGGTGATAGTGCCGGCCGCAATAGTAAAAGTTCAGAGCCTGTTTCCAACAGTTCTGGGTCTTTATTGTAGATGTTACTAATGACCCAACAGTAGTACCGGGTAGGAATGGGCCTGGGTATCGGAGAGCATTCGGGGGAGCCCCACTGGTCAGGGTGAGTGTGTAGGCCTACCGTTTTCTGTATGCTCTTGCTGACTATCCCCCTTTTCGTGGTGTAATAGCCCATGTCCCTGAGCTGGCCGTGTACTTCTCGCCTGTATGGCTTGCGACTCGGGCCTTGGGTACCTTTTGCTTTCTCCTGCTGTACTGGTCCCTCTGTGTGGCGGAGCCTCCAGGCTTCTTAGGCCAAGGGACCTGAAATCCCTCGCGGGTTGGTTCTCTGCTGCTGGGCTTGCAACCCTGACAGCCTCGGACCCCAATGTCCGGTTGTGTGCTTCTCTCAGCCAGGACCGGCTCTCGTCGCCTCTGTCCCTGGCTTGCAGTTTCTCCTCTGCCTCGCGGACTCCTCAGCCGCTGCTGATCTGTCCCTCTTCTCTGAGAACCCTTCTGGACACTTCAGAAGTGGGTTCTGGTCTCTCTAACCCTGCCACAGTTCCAGCTTTTATAGGGGCTGCCAGCTCCCCCTACTGGCCTGGGACAAGAGGTGTTGCATGCTAATTGTCCCTGACCAGGGAACCTCCCTCCTGCTCTCAGACACAGCCTTTAATATTTGTGGCATCCAGGCCTGGGGTGACACACATCTAATGACCCTGTCTAATAAATCATCTGACGGCTGGGTTGTAGCACAGTTCAGCTATGCTATGCTGAAGAACCCACTGATGCCATCCGAATTTGTACCTTATGATGCTGTCTAGTTTATGAAAAACAAGTGCAGATATGACCCTTTCTCATAAAGTATCCCCCAGACCATCTGACGGCATCATCATTGCCCTGAAAGCTGTGTTGTAGCACAGCTCAGCTGTTCTATGCTCAGCTCTGCTATACATGCAGGGGAGATCATGATCATAGCTCTATAGATCCGCATGAACCAATTAAATGTTTTGTAAATAGTAATGAATTGGTCAGATAGTGGTCACCTCATCCATATAAATAAAAACTTTACTGGAATCACACATGAAAAGAACAAATACAAGTTTATGGGTCCATGAAAATCACAGAACGCACATGGATGGCATCAGTGTGGAGTCCGTGTTGTGTTTGTGATTAACTTTGGCTGCAGATCCACATGGAGTTGTCCTGCGGTGCAGATTTTAAATGTGCGACATCTGAATTAAACTGCAGCGATTGAGTCACTGTGGATTTCACCCATTGCTTTACATAGGATGAATTCCATTGCAAAATTCTGAGCAAATGTGCATGTTAACCATGTGCTTTTTGCCACACATTTTGCCCAAGATTAGCAGCAGGGATTTTTTTTTAATGCGAAATTTAGCTTTTTTTCACTGATTTGCTACACCTGTAATTTTTCCCCGCTTTCTAGTACACCATATGATAAAATGAAAGGTGTCATTCAAAAGTGCAACTTGTACCACAAAAAAAAAAAGTTGTGACACAGCTATATCGATGGAAAAATAAAGTTATGGCTCTTGGAAGCAAAGGAGGTAAAAACAAAAGGGCAAAAATGGAAAATTGCCAAGTCCGGAAGGGGTTAAACGGCACATTTTCACAGTGAATGCAAAAAAACAAAGTAATGCAGCCACATTTACAGCAGCGTGTGACGTCATCCAGTCTACGGAGCATGCAAGTCCCGGTCCTTACGCGTTTCAGAAAACTCGGTTTCCTTCATCAGAGGAAACTGTTAACAGTTAACTTTTTGCGTTCAGGCACGCCACCGCCTGGAGCTGCCTGTTCCCTACACTGCAGCTCTACGTGCATCTTTTTTTTCGCCGAGGACCTCCGTACACCCACCGAGTGGGGGTCTTCCTGCTCTTCTTTCAAGCGGATGCAACAAAGAACTTTGCTGGACTGCATAGGTAAATAGGGTAATTATCTACTCCATTAGTGTATTGTGCTTATCACTATGTTTCTTCAGTGTTTAACATGTAACTGGATACACATTGATACATATGCTATAATAGCAGGGTGGGCAAATTAGGCGGATCTCCTAACTTCAATTTTTTCCAATTTTTTCTAAATGATCTTTTGCAGCCAGGTTAGTCACCTGCCCCAAAGCTTGCTATTCGGTGTACAATGCACATATACAATCTCTTTTCTTGTTTTTACTGTTTTTATTGGTGTTCATTTACATGTATACGTATTGTGCTGTTGATGTATACATGAAGTTTTTTGAAATTTAGCACACTTGTGTGTCCTATGTGCTTATGGTTTCTTAAACACATCGAAAGCAGACAAAACAGGTTTTCTATAAAAACGACACAAAGCAGCCCAGTAAGTGATACTGTTCCCATGCGCTTGGTTCTGAACACTACCCTCATCATGGTTCCATGCCTGCGCTGCGTTCAGCACCAGCAGGGACTATGATGAGGGTAGTGGTAGTCTGCTCACGCAGTGTCCTCACCTGCAAAAAAAAATAATAAAATAATAAAATCCATGCACTCACTTCTCCTAGGTGTCCCCCACTGTATTCCATGTGACTACTGGACTAGGTGGACCTCCACAATATTAAAGGGCGTTACCCACAATGTTCATTTTTAATTAATGGATCTTAATTTCTGCTATCTTTTTAAGTTTCCCATGATGATGATATAAATGTTCCCCTGCTGTGACCATGCAGCAGCTGTGATCCCATGCTGTCCTGTACACTTTTTTTTAAAATACATCCAATTGTGGAACATATTGATCCAAGATCTATTAATTGAAATGAGCTTGGTTCATGGGACAATCTCAAGACTTGGGCTGCATGGTGATACTTAACTGTGATCTGTGTCTTGCTGCCAAAAATCTCTGCCAATACTAGCATATTACTACCTTTTTTTTTGTTGTGGCCAAAGTCGCCTTGTAGCCCCAGCAGTCAATTACTGGCCCATTCACAGGATGCTGGGCCACACAACACCTTACCATATCACAACTTAGTGGCTAAAGTCTTTTAAAATAGTCGGTTATGTACTGTACAATTAGAGCAGGTGTCTGGTAGTTACATGGATGTACAGTGGGTACGGAAAGTGTTCAGACCCCTTTAAATTTTTCACACTTTATTTCATTGCAGCCATTTGGTAAATTCTAAAGAGTTCAGGTTTTTTGCTCTCATTAATGTACACTCTGCACCCTATC
Source organism: Phyllobates terribilis (assembly GCF_046119375.1). Lineage (NCBI taxonomy): Eukaryota > Metazoa > Chordata > Amphibia > Anura > Dendrobatidae > Phyllobates > Phyllobates terribilis. The sequence goes on from NW_027362762.1 coordinate 147,766,550, forward strand.
TTGACTGAAAAAAAAATACCAGAAATGTAGAAGTTTTTGCAAATTTATTAAAAAAGATAAACTTAAATATCACATGGTCATAAGTATTCAGACCCTTTGCTCAGACACTCATATTTTAGTCACATGCTGTCCATTTCCTTGTGATCCTCCTTGAGATGGTTCTACTCCTTCATTGGAGTCTAGCTGTGTTTAATTAAACTGATAGGACTTGATTTGGAAAGGCACACACCTGTCTATATAAGACCTCACAGCTCACAGTGCATGTCAGACCAAATGAGAATCATGAGCTCAAAAGGAACTGCCCAAGGAGCTCAGAGACAAAATTGTGGCAAGGCACAGATCTGGCCAAGGTTACAAAAGAATTTCTGCTGTACTCAAGGATCCTAAGAGCACAGTGGCCTCCATAATCCTTAAATGGAAGAAGTTTGGGACCACCAGAAGACTCCCTAGACCTGGCTGACCAGCCAAACTGAGCAATTGTGGGAGAAGAGCTTTGGTGAGAGGTAAAGAACCCCAAAATCACTGTGGCTGAGCTCCAGAGATGCAGTAGGGAGATGGGAGAAAGTTCCACAAACTCAACTCTCACTGCAGCCCTCCACCAGTCGGGCCTTTATGGCAGAGTGGCTCGACGGAAGCCTCTCCTCAGTGCAAGACATATGAAAGCCGGCATAGAGTTTGCTCAAAAACACATGAAGGACTCCCAGACTATGAGAAATAAGATTCTCTGGTCTGATGAGATGAAGATAGAACTTTTTGGTGATAATTCTAAGCGGTATGTGTGGAGAAAACCAGCACTGCTCATCACCTGCCAATACAATCCCAACAGTGAAACATGGTGGTGGCAGCATCATGCTATGGGGGGTGTTTTTCAGCTGCAGGGACAGGATGACTGGTTGCAATTGAAAGAAACTTTTTTTTTTAATGAAGTGACAGCATTTTAACTAAAATTTTGTTTTCCCGCTGTTAAACCTGCTGATACAGATTTTAGTTTCATAAGTTTGTCCTGTTACCGATATATTTTGTTTTTAAGTCACAATGTAGAGAGTGGGGTATTAAAGGCATTTCAATTTAGTTCTGTAATGTCAGGAATTTTTCAGGAAACAAATAAAGATCGACTGAAATCTGGTGTCATTTTTCTTCTATATTGAACACTTGCAATGTTTAATAAGCCCCCACAAAGCCAGGGGCGGACATACCGCCCCGGCCCGAAGGTGGAGAGGGGCCCTTGCAGGCAGGAGCATGTGAGAGTGTGAAATGTGATAACAGCAGGAGAGCACTAGGACCCTGTGACTTTTGCCTGGCTGAGCTCAGAGGAGGGGCAGTGCAAGAAACTCTATGTGTTCTAAGAGTGTCTGAGGTGTGAGAGGCTAGACAGGAAGTCTGTGAGAACGGAGCTGCAGGAAGATGCTGTCTTTACACGCTTCCCTGTGGAGTTTGTTTACCCCTTTCTCTCTTTAAGAACAAGTGCTGAGCTGGGGAAAGCTGTGTGGCTCTGTGGAGTTTTGTCGAAGTCCATGCTGAGTGAATTAGAGACTTTGTGCTGGAGGAGTCACGTGTCGAGTGATAAAGGAAGGGACTGAGGAATCCATTTCTGTGACGGAGTACATGGTTGGTGTACTGAATAAGAGTGAGAGACTTCGGGAGGAAAGAAGGTTTCTGGTGCCATTTCTACTGAGAGGATATTGACAAGCTGTAGCGCCGGCATCCCTGCCCTCTGCTAGGCAGGGACGCTGTTCCCCTCACCCCTCTGCTCCGAGCCCGGCGTCCTCCTCCCGCTCTGCTGGCAGCGCGCGCTCCTTCCCGGCCACCGTGCTTAGGGCGCGCGCGCGCTCCCTCCCTCTTAAAGGGGCCGCGCGCGCCGTCCTAAGGAGTCCCCGGCCAATGGCCGGAGGACTTCACCATATATAAGGCACCTCCTCCAAAATGGAGGTGCCCGAGCAATGTTGTTGCACTGTTCACTACTCTGCTTCAGCCCTCAGGTCCCGTTGCCAGTTACCTGCCAGATTCCTGCCAGTTTGCTGTCTGATTCCTGCCTGATATTCCGCTTACCTGCCTGCTAGCCTGAGGTCCGACGGTCTGCCCTCCAACTCCTGTCAGTCTGTCTATGGACCAGCTTGCCCGCTCACCTGGGAGCGCACATCTGCTACCTGCCTGCTAGCCTACCTGGAGGCTCTGCCGTCACGTGCTGTGACCACCTGCCATTCCAGAGACTCCTGCCCGCTCACCTGGGAGCGCACACCTGCTACCTGCCTGCTAGCCTACCTGGAGGCTCCGTCGTCACGTGCTGTGACCACCTGCCATTCCAGAGACTCCTGCCCGCTCACCTGGGAGCGCACACCTGTTACCTGCCTGCTAGCCTACCTGGAGGCTCCGCCGTCACGTGCTGTGACCACCTGCCATTCCAGAGACTCTCGCTTGCTCACCTGGGAGCACACATCTACCATCTGCCTGCTAGCCTACCTGGAGGCTCTGCCATCACAGGTCGTACCTACCCTTTACCCAGAGAGTGCCCCGGTCACTTGCCGTGACCTCCTGCCCGTTCATCCAGAGACTGCCCCGGTCACTTGCCGTGACCTCCTGCCCGTTCATCCAGAGACTGCCCCGGTCACTTGCCGTGACCTCCTGCCCGTTCATCCAGAGACTGCCCCGGTCACTTGCCGTGACCTCCAGCCCGTTCACTCTGAGACTGTCCCGGTCACCTGCTGTGACTGCCTGCCCGTCTTCCCTGGTCGCCACCTGCTCCCTTACAAGGACCGCCCCCTTGTATAGTAGCTCAGAGGTTCCGCCTCCCAGACCCGTTACAGTTTGCTCGGGCCATGGAACCCGGTGACACCCAAGCTCCCTCACTCTCGGACCTGTGTCATGAACTGTCCCGTCAGAGGTCCCAACAGGAGTCCATCCTGGGTCACCTGCGGAATGTCAATTCTCGCCTGTACACTCTGACTGCTCCACCAGCAACCACCGCCAGTGCCATGACTCGCAATCCGGCAGCTCCGCTGACCACCAATACTATGGTATCCTACCCCGGACCCCGGCTTTCTGCACCTCCTCGCTTCGGAGGCGACTCCGCTCAGGCTCGGGGCTTTATAAATCAGTGCACCCTGCACTTTGAACTCCTGTCCCACCAGTTTAATTCCGACCGGGCCAAAATTGCCTTCATCATGTCCCATCTCACCGGGGAGGCCCTGGCCTGGCTAAATCCTCTATGGGAGAGAGGAGACCCCCTGGTGTCCGACTTGCCTGCCTTTCTTACGGCTTTCCGGAAAGTCTTCGACGAACCTGGACGGAGGACCTCATCCGCATCATCTCTGCTACGCCTCCGTCAGAGAAGTCTCACCGTGGGCCAATATGCCATACGGTTCCGAACCCTTGCCTCGGAGCTGGCCTGGGATAACGACGCTCTGGTATTTGTCTTCTGGGAGGGTCTGTCCGGCCGTATTAAAGGTGAACTTGCCGGTCGAGACATTCCTACCACTCTCGATGACCTAATAACTCTTGCCACCTGGATTGACCTACGGTTCCAGGAGCGTGCCAAAGAAGTCACCCGTGAGAGGAGGTTTCCACGTCTAGCTCCTACTTTTCAGAGATCCGTCACTCCCTCCGTTTCTCCCCAGGTACACTCTCCTGAGCCTATGCAGGTCGACCAGACTAAGATGGTCAAGACCCGTCAGGACTTACGCCGTGCCGAGGGGAGCTGCATCTACTGTGGCAATAAGGAGCACCGGATCCGTACCTGCCCGGAGAGGTCGGGAAACGCCTGTGTCTAGGTTCGCTCAGAGAGGTCGACCTAGACAAGAATAAATCCTCTCCATCTCTGCTGCTGTCAGTCTCAATTATCTGCGGGGAGAATCGTTTTTTCGAACTAGCCCAACTTGACTCTGGAGCGGCCGGGAATCTTATTTCACAGGCCCTGGTAGAAAAATACCGCATTCCCACCAAACCTCTGGCTATACCATTATCTGTTGCTGCTGTGGATGGGGGTCTCTTACCACGTCCCATCCAACTCATCACCGAATCCGTAACTCTGCAGGTGGGAATGCTGCATTCTGAGAGCATCTCTTTTCATGTTCTGCCTGGACTCTCTCACGCCCTCTTACTAGGTCTACCTTGGCTCCAGAGACATGCACCCGTGCTTGACTGGCAGACCGGAGAAGTCCTTCGCTGGGGACAGGACTGTCATAAGACTTGTTTGGTTCCTGTTCATCCCGCCCGTCCTTCTCCTACCCCAACTAATCTACCTGGACTTCCGATTCCCTATTGGTCATTTGCTGATGTCTTTAATAAAAAGGAGGCAGAGACATTACCCCCTCATAGACCATACGACTGTCCTATCGACCTGTTACCCGGTGCTACGCCTCCCCGTGGGCGTATTTACCCATTGTCCGCTGCTGAGACCCGGTCGATGTCCGAATATATTGAGGAGAATTTGGCCAGGGGATTCATCCGGAAAATCTACCTCCCCGGCGGGAGCAGGCTTCTTTTTCGTAAAAAAGAAGGACGGCTCTCTCCGTCCCTGTATAGACTATAGAGGCCTTAACCAGATCACGGTGAAGAATAAGTACCCCCTTCCGCTCATTCCAGAATTATTTGATCGTCTGAGGGGGGCTAGAATCTTCACCAAACTGGACCTCCGTGGGGCGTACAACCTGGTCCGTATCCGTCAAGGGGATGAATGGAAGACTGCATTCAACACCCGGGACGGCCACTATGAATATCTGGTAATGCCCTTTGGTCTCTGTAACGCTCCTGCCGTCTTTCAAGAGTTGGTCAATGACATCTTCCGGGACCTTCTCTACTCCTGCGTAGTGGTGTACCTGGACGACATCTTGGTCTTCTCTCCGGATCTCCAGACTCACCGGAGAGACGTTCGTCAGGTCCTGCTCAGGCTCAGGCAGAATCACCTCTTCGCTAAATATGAGAAGTGCCTCTTTGAGCAGACCTCGCTTCCGTTTTTGGGCTACATTATTTCTCAGACCGGCCTACGAATGGATCCAGAGAAACTGTCTGCCATCGAGAAATGGCCCCGACCGGAGGGGTTGAAGGCCATTCAGCGGTTCCTGGGCTTCGCCAACTACTACCGCCTCTTCATACCGCACTTCTCTTCCCGGACTGCCCCAATTTCCGCGCTCACCCGTAAGGGCACTAATCCCAGAGAGTGGCCGCCCGAAGCAGAGGAGGCCTTTCTTTCCTTAAAACAGGCCTTCTCTTCCGCCCCGGTGCTGCATCGCCCAGATGGCAACAAGCAGTTCTTCCTGGAGGTTGACGCCTCCTCCTCTGGAGCCGGAGCGGTACTTACCCAAAAATCATCTTCCGGGAGAATGGTAACTTGTGGCTTCTTCTCCAAACTCTTCTCCTCTTCTGAGCGCAACTATTCCATTGGAGATCGAGAGTTATTGGCCATCAAGCTGGCATTGGAGGAGTGGCGTTACCTGCTCGAAGGGGCTCTTCACCCGGTAATAATTTACACTGACCACAAGAACTTGGCTTACCTCCAGCATGCCCAGAGACTTAACCCGCGCCAAGCTCGGTGGTCCTTGTTTTTTGCTCGCTTTGATTTTATTCTTCATTTTCGCCCGGCTGACAAAAACATCAAGGCGGACGCCTTGTCCCGATCCTTTCTGGTGTCTGATCTCGAGGAAGAACCGAAACACATCATCGATCCCGCCAGAGTAATGCAGGTGGCTCCCGTGAGTCTAAATCGTCTCCCTCCCGGTAAGACGTTCGTATCAGTACCTGATCGGGAGAAGATCCTACTCTGGGGTCACTCGTCTAAACTAGCTGGCCACGCCGGTCAGAAAAAGACCCTCCAGCTTATTACCCGGCACTACTGGTGGCCTACCCTGCACAAGGACGTAATAGACTTTGTTTCTGCCTGTGTGTCCTGCGCCCGCAACAAGGTTCCGAGACATCTGCCAGCCGGTCGCCTCCTTCCGCTCCCAGTACCTGCTGCCCCCTGGCAGCATATAGCAATGGACTTTATAACTGATCTCCCCGTCTCTGCCGGTTGTACGGTCATTTGGGTGGTCGCTGACCGCTTTTCCAAGATGGCTCATTTCGTTCCCCTGCCAGGCCTCCCGTCTGCACCCGAGCTGGCTAAAGACTTTATCCGCCACATCTTCCGTCTTCATGGCCTGCCCCTCCACATCGTGTCGGATCGTGGGGTACAGTTCACCTCACGCTTCTGGAGAGCCACTTGTAAACTGCTAGACGTCACCCTGGACTTCTCCTCCGCTTACCACCCACAGTCTAATGGTCAAGTGGAGCGGATCAATCAGAACCTGACCAGTTACCTCCGGCACTTCGTTAATGCCCACCATTCAGACTGGGTGGATCTCCTGCCATGGGCCGAATTTTCTTACAACAATCACGAGAGCGAATCTTCCTCCAAATCCCCGTTTTTTGTTGTCTTCGGTCAGCATCCTCGGATCCCATTTCCCGTCTCCACCTCGGTGGACAATCCGGCTGCGGAATCTCTTGTTAACAAATTTTCCTCCATATGGGAGAGTACCCGATCCGCACTCCTTCTGTCATCCGAGCGTATGAAAAGACATGCTGACAAAAAACGTCTGGATCCTCCTCAATTCCGTCCAGGGGATAAGGTCTGGCTCTCGTCCAAGTAAGTCCGGCTCAAGATTCCTTCCTATAAGTTAGGGCCTCGGTTCATCGGTCCTCTGGAGGTCATCAGTCAGATCAACCCGGTGGCCTATAAATTGAAACTCCCGGCCAACTTGCGGATCCCTAACTCCTTCCATGTATCTCTCCTCAAACCTGTGGTACTTAACTCTTTTTCCAAGTCTACAGGTACGCCTCCTGCTCCGGTTTCCGCTGAAAACGAATTTGAGGTAGAGAACATTCTGGCCACCAAAAGGGTAAGAGGGAAGACCTTTTTTCTAATAGATTGGAAGGGGTTTTGTCCTGAGGAGAGAACGTGGGAGCCCCGGGAGAACATCCATGCCCCTCTCATCCTAGCTAAATTTCTCTCTGGCCTAAAAAAGGGGGGGCCTAAAGGGGGGGGTACTGTAGCGCCGGCGTCCCTGCCCTCTGCTAGGCAGGGACGCTGTTACCCCTCACCCCTCTGCTCCGAGCCCGGCGTCCTCCTCCCGCTCTGCTGGCAGCGCGCGCTCCTTCCCGGCCACTGTGCTTAGGGCGCGCGCGCGCTCCCTCCCTCTTAAAGGGGCCGCGCGCGCCGTCCTAAGGAGTCCCCAGCCAATGGCCGGAGGACTTCACCATATATAAGGCACCTCCTCCAAAATGGAGGTGCCCGAGCAATGTTGTTGCACTGTTCACTACTCTGCTTCAGCCCTCAGGTCCCGTTGCCAGTTACCTGCCAGATTCCTGCCATTCCAGAGACTCCTGCCCGCTCACCTGGGAGCGCACACCTGCTACCTGCCTGCTAGCCTACCTGGAGGCTCCGTCGTCACGTGCTGTGACCACCTGCCATTCCATAGACTCCTGCCCGCTCACCTGGGAGCGCACACCTGTTACCTGCCTGCTAGCCTACCTGGAGGCTCCGCCGTCACGTGCTGTGACCACCTGCCATTCCAGAGACTCTCGCTTGCTCACCTGGGAGCACACATCTACCATCTGCCTGCTAGCCTACCTGGAGGCTCTGCCATCACAGGTCGTACTTACCCTTTACCCAGAGACTGCCCCGGTCACTTGCCGTGACCTCCTGCCCGTTCATCCAGAGACTGCCCCGGTCACTTGCCGTGACCTCCTGCCCGTTCATCCAGAGACTGCCCCGGTCACTTGCCGTGACCTCCAGCCCGTTCACTCTGAGACTGTCCCTGTCACCTGCTGTGACTGCCTGCCCGTCTTCCCTGGTCGCCACCAGCTCCCTTACAAGGACCGCCCCCTTGTATAGTAGCTCAGAAGTTCCGCCTCCCAGACCCGTTACACAAGCCTTTGTGAAGAAATCTTCCCAGACCTTAATCTGAGGCTACAGGACTAAAGTCCCCGGCGTGTGGGCTCGGCATCGGCCGACAAGACAAGGAATTTTTGCTGTTTTTGTGAACTTTGTTTTTGTTTTGGCGCCAAAGTTTTCCGGGACTAGCTGCAGCCACCGTGATTTACAGGCCTGTGATAGACTGCATCTGAGGTTAACGGTACCATAATTTTAAGATACCTGGGTATCCTGATAATAAGGGTATAAGAGCAATTGATATAGTTTTGTGCATTATTATTGTTAATAGTGGTAGGATTGTATTCAGTGTGCCATCTCAGGGGATCCCCATATACCGCCCTCACTAGACTGACTTTGTGTTTAGGTAAAATTGTTCCAGATCACTAGAATAATTCACATAAACTGGAAACCTTGAGATTGGCACATTGATTTCAGCTCTTGCTGATTGTGTGTATCTAGTAGAGACAGTGTCCCAGGCAGAACCTTAGACTGATTCATTCAATACTGAATTTTAGTCTAATCCCTGTTTTAGTAAAGAAAGTGTTGTTTATTTCTGTCTCTGTCTCAGTTTGTGACTCACTGGATCTCTCTCAGACCCCCGGTCATTACAAGCGTACTGCCCATAAGGGCAGACAACGCAGCCATTCAGTCCATATTATGGGCAGAAGAGGGGCCCTATGTCAAGCAGCACCGGGCCCCTTTCACTCCTGCCCCTAATCATTCTGACCCCGGGGAGAGAGCGGAGCACACGGCGCAAAGAGCAGGGCTACAAACAGGGGGCGTGTCCTGCAGGGAGAGAGACGCTGGCCAATGAACGCTTTCCTCATCAACTGAGGAGAGCGCTCATTGGCTGCAGCCTCTGGCTCCTGCACGGCGCCCAATAGTAAGTGTTCACCTCACCTGCAGTCAGGGTCCCCGGGCTGCACAGCACACAGAGGCCATAGTGGAGGAAGAGCAGGAGTGACTGTGCTTCTGCTGCTCCCTCCGGTCCTTCCAGCAGTAGCTGCTGACAGAGAAGAGGTGGGAGATTAGGCTCACTGCACAGGACAGCACAGCAGCAGGGGCTGATGTCCGTATACTGTGTCCCCATCCCCCACAGTGGTGTCTGAAGCCCTCTCCACTTCATCTCTGAGCTATGTGGCAGAACTCATGCACAGCTCACATATGAACACCTGGTATCATAGATTAGTACATGTATGTATAGGTGTGTGTGTATACATGTGTGTCTATGACGCGCCCCCTGGGCCTGTGCTGTGCAGGGGGATACCCGGAGCCGGATCGCTGAGATGCTGGGGGTTGTAGTTCTCCGTGGCGGTGACCCGGTCCGTGCCCAGGGCGGTCAAACCAGTGGCAGCCTTTGTGTTATAATAAGTGTCCGACTACGCCACCCGTGGATTGCGGTCAGTGGGGACCGCCGCTGCGCTGCAGACCGCTGAGGCTGATGTTGTTTGCGCAGCTGAGTATGGGATAACTCCCCACGGGAGAAGTATTGCCTCAGGGCAGCTAATGTGAGAGATGATGATGGGAGTGATGGTGCGAGCGTCCCAGTGCTAATGGTGCTGGTGCGGCGAGGGACCACAGAGACGTGCAGTTGCAGTTTTCAATGCTTTACTCACAGTTGTTGTTCATGTCAATGCTGCAGGCGATGACTGCCCGAGCCGTGCTGCGTCCACCAGGTGAGGGACTCGGTCAACTCCCAGGCAATTCCAGAGTGTGGTTCAGAGCTCCCTTCTCTACCTTTCTCTGGCCGTCCCCACCAGTGACCCACCTTTGTCCAGCTTCCTCGGGCCTTCTGTTGGCGAAACCTCTCCCGGTTTCCCTGACCCTATACGGTATGCCTTTCTGGTGGATGTAGTGAGGGGTCGCACCAAGATGTGGTAACAACCTCCGGTCTTTGGCTGAGGAATCTGTTGCCTCCACCAATTTGGGTTCCGGTACCCTGTTCTGCCAACCCTTCACCCTGTATCTCCTCTGGGAATATGGGGTTCCTTCTGTCCTCGTGTCTCGGGGCCTTTCTCTGTGTTCCTTGCTTCCTTTCTCCTCTGTTCCAGTTCCTTTCTTACTTTCCTTTCTGTTCCTTCTCCTCTCTCTTTCTGCTGTTTCTGGCCTCCACTCCAGGCCTGCCTCTGGAGCTGGGCCCAGACTGAGCCACAGCTCCCTGTCAGCCCTCCTGGCTGAGCTCCTGTCTTCTTCTCCTCCTCCCTGAACTGGCTCCTGATCTAAGATGGTGCCCACCTCCCTCTATGTGTGAGCCCAGGTGACTAGCAACCAATGGGCTCCTACCTATGCCCAGAGACCCACCCTTATCTGCTCCTACACCACTGGGTATTCCACCCCTCCCCACTCCAGTCAGGGACAGATGCTGTCTTGCCTGCACTTCTATCTTGTGGGAGCACCGTTGAGCTGTCCCTCGGAAATGGGGTGTGTGTGATGCATGCAGCCTACCGAGTCCTGGTCCACACTCCATCCTTACCCGGGAGTGGAATACCACACCTCTGGTTCGAGGTGCAATACCCCTGTAGCAGCCGAGCCCTCGGGGTGCTACATTCCCCCCTGGTAAATCACAGCACGTCCTCGGGCTGGAAAAGAATAAAACAATTTAAAACATACAAATTTTTTAAAGTGCACTCGCATATAAGACATTAACCAAGAACTCATCCCTTTATGGGAGGTACTCTTTTTCCTTTTAACGTTACTGGTATAATTTTCATAAAACATCTTGCTAATGCCACTGGAACTCTTTTATAAAACACTATGTAAAACTTTGGCATCACTATTTTAGCAGCATATTAAACTTTTCAATATAAGACATTTTCAAGTAAAACATTTTTTTCAAAAACACATTCTTGAGCTCTGGCCGCTGTGCAACTTGTGACCAGGTGTTCGTTCTTCTTTTAAGTGCAACAGTCCATTTAATCTTGAGGTAGGTGTTGCAGTTTTTGCATAAAACCAGTAGGGGGCGCTTTAAGAAGCGCAACTATTTACAAGATGGCCGCTCTCAGTCCTCGGCCAGTGGGGATAGGGGAATGGCTGCTCACAGTCCTCAGCCTGGTTAGGGATTAGGGGCACACAGGTAACAGTCCTTTAACTATTCCACACTAGTCCCAACGGGGACCACACTTCAATCAGCAGCAGTTCTCATAACAGTTCTTGTAACAGTTCTGGTACCCTGACGGGTAACTATATACAGTTCCACTTTACCGTTTACTGGTAACGGTGTCCTCCTGATGCTCCTTGCTCTTCCGGGTAATCTTCTGGTCCGTCCGGACCCTCAGTGTACTCCGTGTCTGGGCGGTACTGCAGTTCCTCCTCCGTGAGCCGGTGAACGTGGAGGGCGTACAGTCCCTTTGCGCCCTTGTGCCGGGTGTAGGTGACCACGTCACCGGGGTACAGGTCACGGGCGTGATGTCCCTCTGGCAGGTGGCTTTCTACGTCTCTCCTGGTGACGAAGACGTCCGTGTCAGCCTCCGGGTCTCTGATGAAGCCCCAGCCATGCTCTAGCTGGAACTTGACTACGGTCCCGGTGGCTCTGGGACTGCGGATGGCGTGGGTGTCTTGTCGGGCCCTCCTCTTCTGTTCCGCGCTCCTGGCCTGGAGAAGGTCGCTGTTGATGACGCCCGGGGTCAGAGGGTGCGACTTTGGGCCTGGGCTGGTGGCGGCAGTGACCAGGGCTGGAGGGCTCGGCAGCAGGGCTTGTTGCGGGGTCTGGAGCAGGTCGGTGTTTGCAGCGCCCGGGATCGGCGGCTCCACCAGGACTAAAGAGTCTCAGCCATATCTTGCAATGTTCTATTCACCAACATAGCTGACACTCTCTCTAGTTGTCACCTGACTGCAAGTCTGACTGTGCTTATATATATATATAATTTGTCTCCATGTCAGTGAAAATATATATTTTTAGAGCTGTGGAGGGGCCCATTTACTATGGAGCCCTGTGATTTCTATGCACACCAATGCTTACAGGGCGGCAATAATGACGGTATCCTGGCTTGTTGCTCGGAGCCCGAGGCTTCGGGGGTCTCACGGCCAGATTTCCCTGATCTTAGGCGGCATGCTAGGCAGCAAGGGGGACCCAGGCACATTTCTTGCACAGGGGCCCCAAGCTGTCAATGTCCACCAGGGGCGGACTCAGACTGTAGTGGGCCCCTGTGCAAGAAATTTTTGCCCCCCCCTGCACTTCATAGGGCAACAAAGTTATGTAAACATAACCCCCCCATGTGCATCTCTCACACCCACATGTGCATCTCTCATCCCCCCATGTGCAGCTCTCATCCCCCCCATGCATCTCTCATCCCCCCATGTGCATCTCATCCCCCCATGCATCTTTCACGAATCTTTCATCCCCCCCATGTGCAGCTCTCATCCCTCCCATGTGCAGCTCTCATCCCCTCCCCCGTGCATCTCATCCCCCCGTGCATCTCATCCCGCCCCGTGCATCTCATCCCGTCCCGTGCATCTCATCCCCCACGTGCATCTCGCATCCCCCCGTGCATCTCTCATCCCCCCATGTGCATCTTATCCCCCCCTGTGCATCTCTCATTCCCCCCTGCATCTCTGATTCCCCCCCACTCCTAGTTAATTAATTGTATTTAAAAAAAAAAAAAAACTTGTTATACTTACCCCCATGGATCCCTGCAGAATCCTGGCGCTCATCCACGTCGCTGCCACCAGGTTCACCTGACTTCCAGCGCCGTCACATGACCGGAAGTCAGGGGAATCATGAAGGCGCTGACGCAGCAGCGCTGCACTGCTACACAGAGGAAAGCAGCGCTGAGATGTCCCGGTGCTTAACGCTCAGCATGGGGCCGGGGGCCCAGGGCCGGCCCAGGTTTTTGTGGGCCCCGGGTGAAAAAGTCTCAGTGGGCCCCTTTAACACATACCACGATTCATGATGCACAGATACCGCAGAGAAATATATGTATAGTACAATGCAAAGATTTCACTTCTTACATAGTGATATCTATTGTAAATTCCACAATAGCTCAGAAACCAGCGAATCGCTCCACACAGTATACTGGCCCCCATAAAATGTTCCATACAGGAGACTGGCCCCCATAAAATGCTCCATACAGAATACTGGCCCCCATAAAATGCTCCACACAGGATACTGGTCTTCATATAATACCTTATACAGAATACTGGCCCCAATATAACGCTCCATACAGAATACTGGCCCCCATATAACACTCCATACAGAATACTGGCCCCCATATAATGCTCCATACAGAATACTGGCCCCCATAAAATGCTCCATACAGAATACTGGCCCCCACAAAATGCTCCAAACAGAATACTGGCCCCATATAATGCTCCATAAGGAATACTGGCCCCCATATAACACTCCATACAGGATTTTGGCCCCCATATAACGCTCCATATGGAATACTGGCCCCCATATAACGCGCCATACGGAATACTGGCCCCCATATAACGCTCCATACGGGATACTGGCCCCCATATAATGCTCCATACAGAATACTGGCCGCCATATAACGCTCCATGCAGGATACTGGCCCCAATATAATGCTCCATGCAGGATACTGGCCCCCATATAACGCTCCATGCAGGATACTGGCCCCCATAAAATGCTCCATACAGAATACTGGCCCCCATAAAATGCTCCATACAGGATACTGGTCCCCATATAACGCTCCATACAGAATACTGGCTCCCATATAACGCTCCATACAGGATACTGGCCCCCATATAACGCTCCATACAGAATACTGGCCCCCATATAATGCTCCATACAGAATACTGGCCCCCATAATATGCTCCATACAGAATACTGGCCCCCATAAAATGCTCCATACAGAATACTGGCCCCCATATAACGCTCCATATGGAATACTGGCCCCCATATAACACTCCATACAGGATACTGGCCCCCATATAATGCTCCATACGGAATACTGGCCCCCATATAACGCTCCATACGGAATACTGGCCCCCATATAACGCTCCATACGGAATACTGGCCCCCATATAACGCTCCATGCAGGATACTGGCCCCCATATAATGCTCCATGCAGGACACTGGCCCCCATATAACCCTCCATGCAGGATACTGACCCCCATATAACGCTCCATACAGAATACTGGCCCCCATATAACGCTCCATGCAGGCTGTTCCCCACACATAATGCCCCACGCAGGCTGTTCCCCCCACATAATGCCCCACGCAGGCTGATCCCCCCACATAATGCCCCATGCAGGCTGTTCCCCCCCATATAGGATGTCACCCCCCTTATAATGCCCCATGCAGGATTTCACACACCCCCACCTCACCCCCCCTCCCTTATACTGCCACAGGCCTCCATACAATTAAAAAAGAAATCCAATACTCACCTCACGTCTCACCTGCTGCCGCTGCTCCGGACTCATCAGTGTCGCCGGCCTCATCCCGCTCTGCGCTGTGACTGCTCAGGAGAGAGTGCGGTGTAAAGACGTCACCGCGCCCTCTGACCTGAGACGTCACAGTGCAGCAGCCGCAGCGGATGCAGGAGCTGCTGCGGAGGCACGGGGAAGGGTAAGTATTGTGCCGGGTGCCAGGGCCCTGAGCAAGCGGGGGGGGGAGCGGGCGCTGACACCGCTCTCCTCCGCTCACGGGTCCCATAGCACGCGGGGTGCCCGATGGTGAGGGTCCCCGCCTGCTCAGGGCCCCGGCACTTGCCCGGGTGCTGATGCCGGTCCTACGGGGGCCCCATGAGGAGACGCACAAGAGGGGGGCCCCAACGGGGCTCCGAGGGGGCCCCGACCGGCCGGGCCCCATACTGGAGTCAGGACAGTCATGCCCTGATGGCGGCCCTGCTGGAGCCTGGAGGGGCCCCCTCTCCCTCGGGGCCCCCATTCAATGAACAGGCTGCACGGGCGGTAGGTCCGCCCCTGATGTCCACCCCTGCACAAAGCAGTGTGACTAATGTAAAAGACTGGAGCGATACTAATAAAGGGTAAATGATAACAGAACTGTTAGTTTGTGGATACTAGTCACACCGACCTCCAGAATAAAAATCCTAATGTTGTCCAGCTGCTTTTTAGAGGGTACTTCAATGGATCACTTTCTGATTTGAGAATTGTAATTGCTATTAAGAATTTGTTTAGCCGGATTTCATCCCCAAGCTATGCATGTGCATCATTCACAGAAAAGTCCAGCAATACTTTGCATTTCTCAGGAACAGACTGACTATGTAGTGTTTGAATATATATGCAAAGTGCTTTAGTCGGGGGCAATCTCTCCTCAAGCCTCTTGTCACTTAGTTGCAAACAAGTAGAACATGATGAGTTTACCACTTTGTTGTAAAATCAAATCCTGGAACCACATCAGTGGGTGCTGAATCCTGCTGGTGATCAGCAAACTATGAAATATATATTTTTTTTAAGCAAAACTATTAGTAATATCATTAAAAATGTATTAGTAATTCATTAAACAGCATTCTACATGAATAGAGAACTGAGATCACCTTGAGCTCTATTACCTGTCCGGTGATACTTTCTCCTGCCTGACAGCTTATGTGCCGTGGTGTTGGGGCGAGGCTCTAGCTGCGTTTTAAGATCGTTCTTTAAGCATGCCTAAATAATAAGGTGCTAGTTGCACCCTTGGTATGGCTGGGTAGTTCGGTGCACTTTTCCCACCTACTTGTTTTTCATTTACTCTCCTCTGGCTCCTGTAAAACCAGTAATGTCAATCAAGGAAGAGGAGATTGTAAACAGCCCACATAAAGCATGTTTGTTTTTTGTTTTTTTACACAAGCTTTTAGTTCAAAGTAGCCTAACAAAGGCATATTGTTGGTTTTTGACAAAGTAGTAATTTGGTAAAGTAGCTGACGGTGCCCTTTTAAAGGGAATGTGTCCACCCTCCTGGGCGATATCAGACCTCTCCTATGGACATACAGGTGATAGAAAAGTAAATCTATACTTACCTGTATGGCCATAGTAGGGGTCTGATTGCAGAGAAATCTGGTTTTATAAAGTCTGCTTTCCAGAGGCTTGGCGTCCGTGCGACGCCAAGCAAACCCCTCCAATCTGCTTACTATTCCCCTAAATCGCCGCCTCTGTGCTAAATTACCATATCCCTCCCCCTCCCCTGCACGGCACAGGGTCCTGTGACTGCCCTGTGACAGGCCCTGCTCTGCCTACCCTGTATGGCCATA
This sequence comes from Phyllobates terribilis, assembly GCF_046119375.1. Classification (NCBI taxonomy): domain Eukaryota; kingdom Metazoa; phylum Chordata; class Amphibia; order Anura; family Dendrobatidae; genus Phyllobates; species Phyllobates terribilis. The sequence continues at coordinate 147,782,600 of NW_027362762.1, forward strand.
GTAGAGGTCTGATATAGAGATTCCCTTCAACCTCCACCCACAGCGGGCCAATGGTTGAACAGCTGTGTAACAAAGTCATGGGTTTTTAGCCCAAAAGGGAAGACTTTCAGATTGTTGTAACTTATTCTTAGCATAGTGCCCAAGGCCTGATCATAATGGTTTGCTTAATGAAGTGACTGATTTGGAATCAGAGTAACTATCCAAGATGCTTCATTAAGAGAGTACACTGAAGGAAATGTGCACATGATGTCTTAAAATCGTGATCTTCTAGAAGGACAGGTAAGGGTCTCACTAAATGCTGATATGGCGACCTGCTGTGCACTGGTGCCACAGAACCCAGAAGGGTGCATGGATGTACTTCTCCACAAGAGGCCCTCACACATTCACACACCTCCACCCTACCACCTCAGACCAGCAGAGGGAGCCCGTTAGGGATATATAAAGGGAGGGTGGAGCCAGGCAGCTCAGTCAGAAGTTAGTTAGTCTCTCAGACACAGAGAGGGACAGAGCTCGGAGTTGAGCAGAGAGCGTGCTGACGCTCATAGAGCAGCAAGCTGGCTGCTGTGCTTAGGCGAGCCAAGGCCTACAGCACGTGTGAAGGCCTAGTGAGGGCCCTGAGTGTGGCCGAAGGCGAGAGGAGAAGGAAGAAGTAGCGAGGTGGTAGAGGAGCATACCAGGCTCACCCTGATATATATACCGGACACCGGGTCCGCGCCTACGGGGACCCTTTATACCAGTAGGGACCACCGGAACCCCTGGAGGACTACAGGTCCCAGGTTCACCAAATGCTGATTGCAGTACTAGGGCTAGGAGTCACGGAGGCCCCAGCGACCAGGGAGAGTGATCTCCAAGAAAAGTCCCTACCACCAAGTCAGCAAGTGCAAAGAGAGACAGTAACCAAGCTAGGCCTAGCTCCAGGCAGGTCAGAAGCTTAGCGAGTAAAGCCACGGATCAGGAGGCTCTATACCCGCTCACTGGGGAGAGTCCAAAAGTGCGCCCTTCGTCCGGAGTACCCTGAACCGTGCCTGCACCATCACCAATAAAGGTACTGAAGCTTAGCCCCGTGTGAGTGTGCGTCTTTCCTCCGGGACCATCCTGCCGTCTCTCCCCCGCATCCACCATCTATCCCTACACTGCCCTGGGGCTAGCTCTACCTGTGGAGAGCCATACTATCCCTGCTGCCGTAACACCAGCTCCAGAGGACTGCTCCGCAGCGGCGGCACCCTTTTGCCGCATTCCACAGGTGGCGTCACGAACTTTCCAAATCCCCAATATATAATTTCCCCTTTATACTGACCGCCCTGGGTCACGGACCGGGCCAGCCACCGTGATATCCCCCACCGGCATACACAGAGGCCCGGCTGCCGAGTACCCCACGGCCCAGGGGGCGCGTTAGCCTTGGCATCACGAACAGAATTCTGTGCCCGTTGCCACCTGGTACTGTGCGCCTTAAAAGACTGTAATACTCACTGTGGTGAAGGTTTCCCGCCATTCCTGAGATTTCTCGCCATTGTCCGCCATCTTCCTGTCGCCGTGCGGGAAGAAGAGGGGCGTAAACGCTGGAAGCGCGCAAAGCCCAGGACACGCCCCGCCCCTGACGTCGAATCAGAAAGTGTCAGGTCCTGGAAGGAGCCCAGCGGACGCTCTGACGTCAGACGCGAGCGACGCAAGGTCCTGGAAGAAGACCGTCACCCGCGGAGCTGCGGCCTACCTGATAAGCAGTGAAGAAGGAAGGCTCCAGTTCACTAGGGGGGCGCAACCATGGCCGACGACCAGCGAGCCACCGGAGCACCGGCTAACGCTACTGATGCCCAACCCGCGCCAGGCGCTGCACAGGCCGGAGCGGTCGCTCCACCAGCAGGGGTCGTGACCCCATTGATACCCATGGCCCTGCCGTATATCCCTGGAGCGAAGTGGCTTCCCCAGTATAATGGCAAACCAGACACCATGTCTGGATTCAAGAGAAAAATATGTGGTGTGCTAGACATGTATTCTATGACCGGTAAACAGAGAGCTGCTGTTGTGCTGGGACAATTGACTGGTGCTGCAGAGTGGGAAGTTGAAACCTGGCCAGCCGCAGACCAGGAATCAGTATCCATCATCTTTAAGAGACTGCAAACTGTGTTTGAAAACTGCACTGAGACGGATCTCCGGATGAGGTTCTACCACTGTGTCCAGAAACCTGAGGACAGTATCCGGGACTACGCCTGGTGCGTACAGGAAGCCCTGCGGGCCCTGAAACAGGTTAGTCCAGCCAGCATGCAAAATGAAAATAAAATGCTGACGGATCAAGGCCCTGCCTTTGAAACCGAGCTGTTCAAAGAGTTTTGTCATTTGTACGGGTGTAAGAAGATCCGGACTACACCGTACCACCCCCAAACCAATGGGTTATGTGAAAAGATGAATAACATAGTCATCGACCTGTTGAAGACCTTACCTCTCGAAGAAAGAAACCAATGGCCGGACAAACTACCTGACCTGGTAGATCTGTACAATCACATACCTGTGAGTTCCACCAATTGTACTCCAGCGTACCTCATGTGTTAGAACTCTCCTGTTAGTTTTTTTTTAGTTTGCTGGTCACATGACCATTTTTGCCTATTTAATCCGGCTCCGCCCTCCTTGCCTTGCTGGACTTCATTGTATTTACTACTCTTGAGCTAGCTTGGTGCTCTGTTGCCGGTCTCTGTTAGTTTTGCTAGGTCTTCTGACCTGTATGCTTTTTGTTGTGTCTTTGTCTTTTACTGCTACTATTTCTGCTAGGAGGTGTCCAACTTATCCCAGTCCCTATTTCTTGTAGGGATCCCTCCCTCACATCTATAGGTCTTCGTACAGACTAGCCGAGGACTTTAGCGGGTCTGATCGCAGGATCAGGTTCCCCGTTACATCGTAGGGATCTAGTTTAGTTCTATTGTAGGGACAGATCTCCTGTCTTTCCTTAGTCCCTGTAGCAGATCATAACATCATGAGAGCAAGACCTGGAAAGTTGCCCATGGACCTGGAGCTTGGAGTGGTCGAGCCAGAAGCAGATATGTCCACTGAAGACTGGGATGCGACTTGACAGGAACAGTACAAGAGAGTACAAGCCTGTGTCGAAGACAGTCTAAGTAGGGTGAGAGATAAGCAGGAAGCACAGAACAACAAGAGTGCACCAGCTGAACCCTTGACACCTGGAGAAGTTGTGCTGAAACGAAAGAGAAGAATCCACAAGCTTGACGACCAGTGGGAAAGGGAACCTTACACTGTGTTGAATTCCAGATTCGACGATAGGAAAATCTGCCTAATTAGCAAAGACGGAGGAAGAACAACTGCAACAGTATCAAGAGACCATCTGAAGTTGTGCCCAAGTCCGCTAAAGCCCCAGGAGGAAGTGCCTCTCACCTTACCGGAGGAGCCTAAAGAAGAAGTACTCCATACTGACGTGGGAGATTTCCCGGCAGATTGGCCTCAACTGGATGGAGCGGTAATAATACCTGTGCTACACTTCTACCAACAGCCAGAAGACTCTCCACTGCAAGTAAGACCTGTAAGTGCCCCGGAAGAGCCTGCTCAGGAAGAATCCCCGGAAGAAGGATCACCGGTAGAAGCAGAGGCAGTAGGCCCAGTAACCAGTGTACTTGCCTGTCCCGTAGAGAGGTTAAGGCAGTCTTGCAGTCCATCAACACATAGAGCAGAAAATAGCGCAAGCATCTGATGCGCCCCTGGGCCTGTGTCGCGCTGCGTTGCGCACGCGGGAGCTTACCCGGAGCCGGATCTCTTGAGGGTTGTAGTCTCGTGGCGGCGACCCGGTCCGTGCCCAGGGAGTCAAACTGAGCGGCGATGTACTAGCAGTAGATGGTTGGTGACTACGCCACCCGTTGAATGCAGCTATGGAGCTGCCGCTGCAGGGCAGACCGCTGAGGCCGGTGGAAGGATGGTGCAGCGTGGATGGTATAACCCCCAACGGGAGGGGTATGGCCTCAGGGCAGCCGACGTGGATGATGGGGGTAGCAGGAACCACTCAGAGACGGTGCGGTGTAGTTCAGGGTCTTTACTGGTGACAAAGATAGACCCTCCCGGAGTACTTGCTAGTGATAGGGGCCTGGTCAGTCTGTGAGCAAGCAGGATCTCCCCTGGCCAGGTGGAGTTGTAGGCCTCCCCGTCTATCTGCACTCTTCTGGCTACCTTGCTAGAGGCGGGAATAAGTAGCCCACGTCCCTGAGTGTACCGTGTGGTGCTCACCCGTATGGCCGGTGACTCGGGGCCTTCTAATGGCTTCCGCTCCACGATGGCGGTGCTGGTCCCACGCGTGTGACCGTGCCTTCGGGCTTCTGGGCCAGAGGACCTGAAATCCTCTGCCGGACGGTTTCTGCTGATGGGTAGGAGTTAGTCCCCACAGCCTCGGACTCCGGGTCCGGTAAGAAATCTTCTCAGTCAGGGCGAGCTCTGCAGCTGCCAGCCCCTGACTCGTTGTAACACTGCTCCCCACAGAGCTCCTGATGTTTCTTGCTATGCTACTTCTCTTCTCTACTCTTGTTCTGTCTTCTTTCTCACTAACTCTGCCTCAGCCCCGGGTTTATATAGGGGAAGTCCTTCCCCTCCCAAGACTGGGCAGGAGGTGTGGCATGCACAGGATCCCTGACCAAAGGACCTCCCACCTGCTCTCAGACGTAATATCTCTATCACTGTGGCAACCAGACCCCTGGGGTGTCACATTCCCCCCTAGTGAAATTTAGTACTCCGGGACTAAACATATTTTTTTTTTTTTTTTTTTAGAAAAACATAACAATAACAATACAATAAGAAAAACACATAAGATGGTTACGGCGTGTCCGCAACCGGGTGCAGTTTTGAAAAGCAAGGTGTCCATTTCACCCAAAACAGGGAGACGTAACCAGGTAGGGGCCTGTCCTGCCCCGAGTCCTTAACAGTCTTTAGTCCATCCTGGGTTACGCTCCAACTATGTACAAGGATTCCCGGTAAATCCACCAAGGACTCCTAAAAAGAACTAGAAACACAAAATTATACACAAGCAACTATAAACAAGTAAACATTATAAGATAGCTTAAACATTTAGATCCTCCAACGTGCGGGTAGCTGGCCTCTAGTGGCCCTAGTGGACCTACGGAGCTGACTGTCTGGCCCTGAACTACAGGGTGTAGGAGCTGTCAAGGGTAAACTGGGCAGCTGTCTATGGGCCCTCTGGCTCACTAGGGGTATGGCAGGCTCACTATAAGCAGAGGGTTGATTTTCCGGGTCTGCTTGTGTAGAGTCTTCTGCCTCCTGGACCGGCTGTTCTTCCAGCTCTACCGGTTGCTCCGTAGGTTCTTGGGATGATGGTTGGAGGAAGGTGAGTACGGGTACCACAACTGCACCATTGACTTGAGTCCAAGACCGAGGGAAGTCCCCGAGCACGGTACTAACCATATCTTCCCTTTCCTCTACGGGTCGATGGTCTTCTTGTTCCTCTTCAGGGTTCCTCAGTTGTTCGGGACACTTCTTCAGGTGGTCCCGGGATACAATGGCTGTGGTTTCCCCTCCGTCTTTACTGATGGTACAGACCTTCGGGTTTTCGTGGCTTGAGGGCAGTACGGTGTACGGGTCCTTCTCCCACTGGTCGTCCAACTTGTGGAGCCGTCTCTTCCTCTTCAAGACCTGCTCTCCGGGTACCAGGGGAACAGCGGGAGCATACTGGTTGTAAGTTTTCTCTTGTCTTTCCCTAGCCTGACAGAGACTTCGCTCCACGCTCTCCTGTACTCTCCGGTACTGCTGCTGCCTCTCTGTGTCCCAATCTGTTTCTGGTGAAGTGTCCTCGGGTATCAGGACTCCCATTTCCAGGTCAACAGGTAACTTACCAGGTCTTGCCCTCATTAGGTAAGCCGGGGTACAGTTGGTGGAACCTACCGGGATGTGGTTGTATAGGTCCACCAGATCGGGCAACTTTTCAGGCCACAGACTGCGTTCTTCCAGGGGCAACGTTTTTAGAAGATCCATTACCACCTGGTTCATTTTTTCACAAAGTCCATTAGTCTGCGGATGGTAGGGTGTCGTCCTTATCTTCCGGCAGCCATACAGATTGCAGAATTCCTGGAAGACTTCCGCTTCAAAGGCAGGTCCCTGGTCCGTCAGCACTTGGTCCGGGTACCCGTGTGGACGGCAAAAGTGCTGCTGGAAGGCTCTAGCTGCTGTTTGAGCCGTTAAGTCCTTGACGGGGACGACAACCAGAAACCGGGAGTAATGATCCACGATGGTTAACGCGTAGACGTAGCCACTTCTGCTTGGGGTCAGTTTTACATGATCCAAGGCTACCAGTTCCAACGGTTGCCGGGTGACGATGGACTGCAGGGGAGTCTTCTGGCTGGCGCGGTCCTTCCTTCTCAGGTTGCACGGGCCACAGTCTCTGCACCACTTCTCAATGGTTCCCCTCATGCCTACCCAGTGGAATCGCTCGCGCAGCAGGAACTCCAGCTTCTTCCACCCGAAGTGTCCAGCTCCGTCGTGGTATGCCTCCATCACCATGGCTGCGTCTCTTCGTGGCACCACTACTTGCCAGAGTAATTCATGCGTCCGGGAGTTAACCATTCTGCGGCACAACTTCCCTTTGTAAAGGAACAGTCGACTCTTCTCTGCCCATAGTTGTTTGGCTTCCTCCGGAGCGTCTGGTTCAAGGCGAGCCTCCGGCCGAGTCAGCATCTCCTTCACCAGTCGGACGGCAGGGTCGCTGTCTTGCGTTTCCGCCCAGTTGTAGTGAGGTAAGGGGTTCAACGTAGCAGCCTGCTTACTCCTTACCCGGTGGGAATACTGGATAGTCCCATGACGGTGGAACGCAGGGAGTTCAATTTCTTCCAGTCCCTCCGGATCTTCTCCTTCGTCCGGCAGGTTGGGCATCCTGGACAGGGCGTCCGCGTTAGTATTGGAGCGCCCTGCCCGGTATTTGATTATGAACTCGTAGTTGGACAGACGGGCCATCCACCTCTGCTCCAGGGCACCGAGTCTTGCCGTGTCCAGGTGTGTCAACGGGTTGTTATCCGTGTACACGGTGAACCGGGAAGAAGCAAGGTAATGCTTAAAGCGCTCAGTGACTGCCCATACCACGGCCAGGAACTCTAGCTTAAATGAGCTATAATTCTCGGGGTTCCTTTCGGTGGGTCGCAGTTTTCGGCTGGCATAGGCGATTACTCGTTCTTTCCCCTGCTGGATCTGGGACAGTACGGCTCCTAGCCCGATGTTACTGGCGTCGGTGTAGAGGATGAAGGGCTGGCTATAATCCGGGTACGCCAAGATTTCATCCCCCGTGAGGGCCATCTTCAGCTGGCGGAAGAACTCTTCTTCTAGCTCTTCCCATTTGAAGGGCGGCTTCTGGTTCTTGGCCTTCCGGGACTAGCCTATCAGGAGGTCCTGCATAGGCGCTGCCTTTTTGGTAAAACCGGGAATAAACCTTCGGTAGTAGCCTACCAACCCGAGGAACTGCCGCACTTCTTTTACGCTGGAGGGGCTTGGCCATCCCTTAATTGCGGTGATCTTATCGGGGTCGGGAGCCACTCCGTCAGCGCTCACCACGTGTCCCAGGTACTGCACCTTTGGTTTCAGGAGGTGACACTTGGAGGGTTTCACCTTTAGGCCGTAACTCGCCAGAGCTTCGAACACCTCCGCCAGGTGTTTCAGGTGGTCCTCATAAGTTTTGGAGTATACGATGACATCGTCCAGGTACAACAGGACCGTCTCGAAGTTTCTGTGGCCCAGACAGCACTCCATTAATCGTTGGAAGGTTCCTGGGGCGTTGCAGAGTCCGAACGGCATGCAGGTGAACTCGCTAAGTCCCATCGGGGTGGTGAATGCGGTCTTCTCCCGGTCCGCCTCTGCTACAGGAACCTGCCAGTACCCGCTAGTGAGATCCAAGGTAGAGAAGAAGTTAGCAGACCTTAAAGCAGCCAATGACTCCTCTATCCTTGGTAAGGGGTACGCATCCTTGTGTGTGATACGGTTGATTTTCCGGTAATCTACACACATCCTCATGGTGTTGTCTTTCTTTTTGACTAAAACTAGCGGGGCTGCCCAGGGGCTACAGCTATCCCGGATTACCCCAGCCTCCTTCATGTCTCTAAGCATCCCCTTGGCGTGTTGGTAATGTGCAGGGGGTACGGGTCGATACCTCTCTTTTATGGGAGGATGATCTCCCGTGGGGATGCGGTGTTCTACCCCCTTGACTCGCCCGAAGTCTAACGGGTGTTTACTAAACACTCTCTCATACTCTCGAACCACCCGGTAGACTCCCTGTTTCTGGTGGGAGGGAGTGGAGTCAGTTCCCAAATGTAGTTGCTGACACCAATCCTCCATTACTTTCTTAGAGCCGTTACCTTCCTCCGGGTGAGATGGAGGCAAGGGTTCCACAGACTGTATAGAGTTTTGGTTGATGGTATATAATTTTGCTAGCGTGGCATACCGGGGCAGGTACACTTCCCTCTCCCCGATATTGATTATGCGAACGGGCACCCTCCCATGGCGTACATTGACCACCCCCCGTGCTGTCAAAATGGTGGGCCTACTGTCTGAGTAAACTGGTTCTACCATTGCCTGGTAATCTCTACCTCTCAGACCAATAGCTGCCCGCCACCAAATCATCATTTCACTTTTTGGGGGCATGGCAATAGGGAAAGGGTCACACATTCTTACGCTACCAATCTCACCGCCGGAGAGTTCCACCTGTTGCCGTCGCATCAGTGCCCGGATCTCTTTCTGGAGCACTCGCTGCTCGCCGGAGCTGGCGTTCTTGGCAACCTGCTGTAGAAGGAAAATCACCTCTGCAAGACAATTTTCAATTACATTAGTTCCTAGAGTTATTTTTGGGTGGCTCTCATGTTTGTCAATGTCTACAATGATCAGTCCCTGTGCTGCCAGTTCGACTCTACCGATTTTGATGGTCACCTCTTTAAATCCTATCTGTGGCACGGGCTGGCCATTGCTGGCGATGATACTCAAGTCGTCGTCAGGGTAGCGGGTAATATCCGAGTCATTCCAGTACTGCTTAAAGAGCACGTACGGGATGGTGGTGACCTGTGACCCGGTGTCCAGTAGGGCACTCATGGGAATGCCATCCAGTACCACAGGCAAGACTGGACGTCCTCCCACATATCTGTCGCGCCAGTTCGATGGGCCTGGTGATCTTTTTCCTGGGGGTTGGCCCTCTACCCCAGGTTGTGCCCGTTTAAAGAACAGTACCTTTCCATATGTCCGGGTTGATTGCAGCGGCGGCAGATGGGTCGTCCGTCCTCGCTGTATCGGTCACTGGGTCTTCCTCTGGCCGGTGGGGTCCTCCTTGGTCGACGCCACGGGATGTCCTCCGGTCCGGATGCCAGCTGGATCTTCCCTGGGGTGGAAACCTGTAAAGACTGCACAGTTCGGGTTAGCGCAGCAACGCTCTTAGCTAGCTCTTGGACCTGATGGCGTAGGTCTGGAGCCGGGTCATTGTCCAAAGCCTGCGCATCAGCTCCCACAGGCCCTGCCGACAAGGGCGCCGCCTCCTGGTGGTAAGTGATAGCTGGGCGCCTGTGGGTCACAACGCCACCCGGTGCCGGTTCTCGGAGCACCCGGATGGCTCTGTCCTTGAACTGTGCAAAGTCCAGATGGGGATCCTGTAAGGCCATTGCCCGCAACTGGGTTCGGTGGGCATTGCAATATAAACCCTCTATAAATTGTTCAGTCAACAGCCTGTCCTCGTTTCCCACCCCATCAGGGTCGGTCTGCTTTATGGCCCTCAGGGCCTCTTGTAGGTTTAGTGCATAGTCCCTTATACTCTCATGCGCTCGCTGCTTGCACCCGTAGAATCTAAGCTTAATCTCGGCTGAGGTGCGGGTATCAAAAGTGTCCTTCAGCCGGGTTAGTATCCCTGCGACAGTCTTCCTCCCAGGTGGCCAGGATTTTACTTCCCTTTTGGCTGCCCCAGTTAGTTGGGCCACCAGGATGCTCACTTTTTGCTCTTCTGTGAGGGGGTACACCTGGAAGAGGCTATCCAGCTTTTCTCTAAAGTCATGCAGGGTATGTGACTCCCCTGAGTACTGGGGTAGCCAAGCTGCTCCCGGGATATAGGGCATGGTGAAGGGCATAACTGCAGCAGCGGTGGCGCTGGCGGGGGTTGAGGCAGTGAAGCTCTCCTCCGTATCCGACATCTTCCTCCCCCCTAGTGGACCGTGGCCTACCTTGCGATGATCCTGTTCCGTAGGCCGCGGCTCCGCAGTGGATCGTCAGGGTTGAGGACCTTCCGTCGCGCTCCGGTGACGTCGGCGTCTGCTGGGCTCCTTCCAGGACCTTACGCAACGTCCGGACGTGAGGCGGGGCTTCAGTTCTCGCGCGCTTTCGGAGTCCACGCCCCTCTTCTTCCCGCGCGGCGTCCTCAAGATGGCGTCCAATGGCGGGAAGAAGGTCGAAGATGGCGCCGGATGGCGGGAAAACTTCGCGGATGGCGGGAAGAAGGTAGAAGATGGCGCCGGATGGCGGGAAACCTCCACGGATATCGGGAATCTTCACCACTGGTAAGTTTGAACAGTCTTTGCTTTTCAGGCACGCAGTACCCGGTGGTTGCGGGCACGAAATCCTGCCGACTACGCCAAAGTTCACGCGCCCCTGGGCCTGTGTCGCGCTGCGTTGCGCACGCGGGAGCTTACCCGGAGCCGGATCTCTTGAGGGTTGTAGTCTCGTGGCGGCGACCCGGTCCGTGCCCAGGGAGTCAAACTGAGCGGCGATGTACTAGCAGTAGATGATTGGTGACTACGCCACCCGTTGAATGCAGCTATGGAGCTGCCGCTGCAGGGCAGACCGCTGAGGCCGGTGGAAGGATGGTGCAGCGTGGATGGTATAACCCCCAACGGGAGGGGTATGGCCTCAGGGCAGCCGACGTGGATGATGGGGGTAGCAGGAACCACTCAGAGACGGTGCGGTGTAGTTCAGGGTCTTTACTGGTGACAAAGATAGACCCTCCCGGAGTACTTGCTAGTGATAGGGGCCTGGTCAGTCTGTGAGCAAGCAGGATCTCCCCTGGCCAGGTGGAGTTGTAGGCCTCCCCGTCTATCTGCACTCTTCTGGCTACCTTGCTAGAGGCGGGAATAAGTAGCCCACGTCCCTGAGTGTACCGTGTGGTGCTCACCCGTATGGCCGGTGACTCGGGGCCTTCTAATGGCTTCCGCTCCACGATGGCGGTGCTGGTCCCACGCGTGTGACCGTGCCTTCGGGCTTCTGGGCCAGAGGACCTGAAATCCTCTGCCGGACGGTTTCTGCTGCTGGGTAGGAGTTAGTCCCCACAGCCTCGGACTCCGGGTCCGGTAAGAAATCTTCTCAGTCAGGGCGAGCTCTGCAGCTGCCAGCCCCTGACTCGTTGTAACACTGCTCCCCACAGAGCTCCTGATGTTTCTTGCTATGCTACTTCTCTTCTCTACTCTTGTTCTGTCTTCTTTCTCACTAACTCTGCCTCAGCCCCGGGTTTATATAGGGGAAGTCCTTCCCCTCCCAAGACTGGGCAGGAGGTGTGGCATGCACAGGATCCCTGACCAAAGGACCTCCCACCTGCTCTCAGACGTAATATCTCTATCACTGTGGCAACCAGACCCCTGGGGTGTCACACATCCACACTACATGCATTCCAGTACTACGTAGGTCATCGCACAAAAGGCCAGACCCCTGTCAGGTATAAGGAGTAAGTTAAAAATACCTGCAGTATAAATAGTTACCCAGTAGGGTATTGCATAATGTTTATTGTATAAACTGAAATATATGTGTTTATTTAGTTACCTGTAAGGGTATATACAGTTATATGAAAAAGTTTGGGCACCCCTATTAATCTTAAGCTTAATGTTTTATAAAAATTGGTGTTTTTGCAACAGCTATTTCAGTTTGATATATGTAATAACTGTTGGACACAGTAATGTTTCTGCCTTGAAATGAGGTTTATTGTACTAACAGAAAATGTGCAATCTGCATACAAACAAAATTTGACAGGTGGGCACCTCACCAGAAAAGTGACATTAATATTTAGTAGATCCTCCTTTTGCAAAAATAACAGCCTCTAGTCGCTTCCTGTAGCTTTTAATGAGTTCCTGGATCCTGGATGAAGGTATTTTTTTTTTTTCAAATTCAAGTTTTTTTTATTTTTTGTGTTGAAAAAGTACAAGATAATACAATATACATAGTAAAAGGGGTAGCGTAACTATAAATCTATGCATAACTACAGTACATTGGGGGGATACAGGGAGGGTTTTCCATCAATATCCAGATCAAGCATGTATTTTTCCATATGAAAGATAGAGAGAGAGGGAGCGGACCACGGCAGACCACCAATCAATAGAGTGTGATTATGATCATTGTTGTGACGACATCCCGGATAACTTTAGTTGGGGGCTAGATGGTAGGTGTCAGAGTTTTGGAAATCCATCCAATCCCTCCAAATCACACAGTATCTATCAACATCAGCCGGTGAGATGGCAATCAGATGCTCCATCCTATTAAGGAGAGAAATCTCCGCAAACCATTCCTCCACAGTGGGTGGGTCTCTGCTTTTCCAGTGTCGTGGAATGACATTCTTAGCCGCCTGTATTAGGTAGCCTATTGATGACCTTTTATAACTACGTTTACTTATTGGTAACATTGATAAAAGGAGGGCTTCTGGCGTATTAGGGATAGTCAAAGCAGTTATTTTCTCAATCATGGGAACCACCTTTGCCCAAAATGCATTTATTATAGGGCACCCCCACCATATGTGTGACATTGTCCCTTCCCCCTCCCCACATATCCAACATCTGTCTGAGACCACTGGGTACCATCTATGAAGGACTGCTGGTACCCGGTACCATCTAGAGATAATTTTGAAGGAGGTTTCCTGAGCTTTGGACCCTATTGAGGTTTTATGTGTTAGGAAGAAGGATGAAGGTATTTTTGACCATTCCTCTTTAAAAAACAATTCCAGTTCAGTTAAGTTTGATGGTCGCCGAGCATGGACAGCCCTCTTCAAATGATCCCACAGATGTTCAATGATATTCAGGTCTGGGGACTGGGATGGCCATTCCAGAACATTGTAATTGTTCCTCTGCATGAATGCCTGAGTAGATTTGGAGCGGTGTTTTGGATCATTGTCTTGCTGAAAGATCCATCCCCTGCGTAACTTCAACTTTATCACTGATTTTTGAACATTATTGTCAAGAATCTGCTGATACTGAGTGGAATCCATGAGTCCCTCAACTTTAACAAGATTCCCGATGCCGGCATTGGCCACACAGCCCCAAAGCATGATGGAACCTCCACCAAATTTTACTGTGGGTAGCAAGTGTTTTTCTTGGAATGCTGTGGTTTTTTTGCCGCCATGCATAACGCCTTTTTGTATGACCAAACAACTCAATCTTGGTTTCATCAGTCCACAGGACCTTCTTCGAAAAAGAAATTGGCTTCTCCAAATGTGCTTTTGCATACCTCAGCCGACTCTGTTTGTGGCGTGCTTGCAGAAACGGCTTCTTTCGCATCACTCTCCCATACAGCTTCTCCTTGTGCAAAGTGCGTTGTATAGTTGACCGATGCACAGTGACACCATCTGCAGCAAGTTGATGCTGCAGCTCTCTGGAGGTGGTCTGAGGATTGTCCTTGACTGATCTCACCATTCTTCTTCTCTGCCTTTCTGATGTTTTTCTTGGCCTGCCACTTCTGGCCTTAACAAGATCTGTCCCTGTGTTCTTCCATTTCCTTACTATGTTCCTCACAGTGGAAACTGACAGGTTAAATCTCTGAGACAGCTTTTTGTATCCTTCCCCTGAACAACTATGTTGAATAATCTTTGTTTTCAGATCATTTGACAGTTGTTTTGAGGAGCCCATGATGCCACTCTTCAGAGGAGATTCAAACAGGAGAACAACTTGCAAGTGGCCACTTTAAGTAGCTTTTCTCATGATTGCATACACCTGGCTCTGAAGTTCAAAGCTCAATGAGGTTACAAAACCAAAAAAAGTGCTTTAGTAAGTCAGTAAAAAGTAGGTAGGAGTATTTAAAACAAGAAAATAAGGGTGCCCATACTTATGCACCTGTCAAATTTTGTTTGAATGCAGATTGCACATTTTCTGTTAGTACAATAAACCTCATTTCAAGGCAGAAACATTACTGTGTCCAACAGTTATTACATATATCAAACTGAAATAGCTGTTGCAAAAACACCAATTTTAAGAAAACATTAAGCTTAAGATTAATAGGGGTGCCCAAACTTTTTCATATAACTGTATAAAGGACTCGTAGGCTGAGGACTGTGAGCAGCCCAAGAACTGTTCATGTACATAGTTGCACTCCCTGGAGTGCTCCTTAAGTGACCACTGAACAAAAACTCGTTTGGTGTGGCCGAAGACGTGGTCCAGCACCTAGATCACCTATGCCCTGCAGCCACACCCAGGGCCTACGTTGAGGGTTTTCGGACGGGTCCCTCATGCTGCTCATCTTCACCAGTGAGATGGACACCAGTTAATGGATCTCACTGAGACTTTAAGAGGAGTGTTTTATATAAGAAAATGTATTAATGTTATTATTGTATTATAATGTTACCTGTAACGTTCAAGAAAAGTGCCTCCCATAAAGGGAAGAAATGTTACTGTTTAACCTGTTTTGAGAAAAATGCTTCAGTCCAGGAGTACCGAGTTTTACTAGGGGGGGATGTGGCGCCCTGCTGTGCACTGGTGCCACAGAACCCAGAAGGGTGCATGGATGGACTTCTCCACAAGTGGCCCTCTTGTGCCGGGTGCCAGGGCCCTGAGCAAGCGGGGGGGGGAGCGGGCGCTGACACTGCTCTCCTCCGCTCACGGGTCCCATAGCACGCGGGGTGCCCGATGGTGCTCCGAGGGGGCCCCGACCCGGCCGGGCCCCATACTGGAGTCAGGACAGTCATGCCCTGATGGCGGCCCTGCTGGAGGCTGGAGTGGCCCCCTCTCCCTCGGGGCCCCCATTCAATGAACAGGCTGCACGGGCGGTAGGTCCGCCCCTGATGTCCACCCCTGCACAAAGCAGTGTGACTAATGTAAAAGACTGGAACGATACTAATAAAGGGTAAATGATAACAGAACTGTTAGTTTGTGGATACTAGTCACACCGAACTCCAGAATAAAAATCCTAATGTTGTCCAGCTGCTTTTTAGAGGGTACTTCAATGGATCACTTTCTGATTTGAGAATTGTAATTGCTATTAAGAATTTGTTTAGCCGGATTTCATCCCCAAGCTATGCATGTGCATCATTCACAGAAAAGTCCAGCAATACTTTGCATTTCTCAGGAACAGACTGACTATGTAGTGTTTGAATATATATGCAAAGTGCTTTAGTCGGGGGCAATCTCTCCTCAAGCCTCTTGTCACTTAGTTGCAAACAAGTAGAAGATGATGAGTTTACCACTTTGTTGTAAAATCAAATCCTGGAACCACATCAGTGGGTGCTGAATCCTGCTGGTGATCAGCAAACTATGAAATATATTTTTTTTTTAATCAAAACTATTAGTAATATCATTAAAAATGTATTAGTAATTCATTAAACAGCATTCTACATGAATAGAGAACTGAGATCACCTTGAGCTCTATTACCTGTCCGGTGATGCTTTCTCCTGCCTGACAGCTTATGTGCCGTGGTGTTGGGGCGAGGCTCTAGCTGCGTTTTAAGATCGTTCTTTAAGCATGCCTAAATAATAAGGTGCTAGTTGCACCCTTGGTATGGCTGGGTAGTTCGCTGCACTTTTCCCACCTACTTGTTTTTCATTTACTCTCCTCTGGCTCCTGTAAAACCAGTAATGTCAATCAAGGAAGAGGAGATTGTAAACAGCCCACATAAAGCATGTTTGTTTTTTGTTTTTTTACACAAGCTTTTAGTTCAAGCTAGCCTAACAAAGGCATATTGTTGGTTTTTGGCAAAGTAGTAATTTGGTAAAGTAGCTGATGGTGCCCTTTTAAAGGGAATGTGTCCACCCCCCTGGGCGATATCAGACCTCTCCTATGGACATACAGGTGATAGAAAAATAAATCTATACTTACCTGTATGGCCATAGTAGGGGTCTGATTGCAGAGAAATCTGGTTTTATAAAGTCTGCTTTCCAGAGGCTTGGCGTCCGTGCAACGCCAAGCAAACCCCTCCAATCTGCTTACTATTCCCCTAAATCGCTGCCTCTGTGCTAAATTACCATATCCCTCCCCCTCCCATGCACGGCACAGGGTCCTGTGACAGGCCCTGCTCTGCCTACCCTGTATGGCCATAGTAGAGGTCTGATATAGAGATTCCCTTCAACCTCCACCCACAGCGGGCCAATGGTTGAACAGCTGTGTAACAAAGTCATGGGTTTTTAGCCCAAAAGGGAAGACTTTCAGATTGTTGTAACTTATTCTTAGCATAGTGCCCAAAGGCCTGATCATAATGGTTTGCTTAATGAAGTGACTGATTTGGAATCAGAGTAACTATCCAAGATGCTTCATTAAGAGAGTACACTGAAGGAAATGTGCACATGATGTCTTAAAATCGTGATCTTCTAGAAGGACAGGTAAGGGTCTCACTAAATGCTGATATGGTGGCCTGCTGTGCACTGGTGCCACAGAACCCAGAAGGGTGCATGGATGTACTTCTCCACAAGAGACCCTCACACATTCACACACCTCCACCCTACCACCTCAGACCAGCAGAGGGAGCCCGTTAGGGATATATAAAGGGAGGGTGGAGCCAGGCAGCTCAGTCAGAAGTTAGTTAGTCTCTCAGACACAGAGAGGGACAGAGCTAAGAGTTGAGCAGAGAGCGTGCTGTCGCTCAGAGAGCAGCGAAGAGGCAGCAAGCTGGCTGCTGTGCTTAGGCAAGCCAAGGCCTACAGCACGTGTGAGGGCCCTGAGTGTGGCCGAAGGCGAGAGGAGAAGGAAGAAGTAGCGAGGGGGCAGAGGAGCATACCAGGCTCACCCCGATATATATACCGGACACCGGGTCCGCACCTACGGGGACCCTTTATACCCAGTATGGACCACCGGAACCCCTGGAGGACTACAGGTCCCAGGTTCACCAAATGCTGGGCTAGGAGTCACGGAGGCCCCAGCGACCAGGGAGAGTGATCTCCAAGAAAAGTCCCTACCACCAAGTCAGCAGGTGCAAAGAGAGGCAGTAACCAAGCTAGGCCTAGCTCCAGGCAGGTCAGAAGCTTAGCGAGTAAAGCCACGGATCAGGAGTCCTATACCCGCTCACTGGGGAGAGTCCAAAAGTGCACCCTTCGTCCGGAGTACACTGAACCGTGCCTGCACCATCACCAGTAAAGGTACTGAAGCTTAGCCCCGTGTGAGTGTCCGTCTTTCCTCCGGGACCGTCCTGCCGTCTCTCCCCCGCATCCACCATCTACCCCTACACTGCCATGGGGCTAGCTCTACCTGTGGAGAGCCATACTATCCTTGCTGCCGTAACACCGGCTCCAGAGGACTGCTCCGCAGCGGCGGCACCCTTTTGCCGCATTCCACAGGTGGCGTCACAAACTTTCCAAATCCCCTATATATAATTTCCCCTTTATACTGACCGCCATGGGTCACGGACTGGGCCAGCCACCGTGATATCCCCCACCGGCATACGCAGAGGCCTGGCTGCCGAGGACCCCACGGCCCAGGGGTCGCGTCGCTGACAGTCGGCTTAAAGGGAACCTGTCACCAGTTTTTTACCATGAGGCAAGACCACCACCTTTCAGGCCTGATATACAGCATTTTTTAATGCTGTATATATGCCCCCAACCCGGCCTACAAGACAATGTTTTATTATACTCGCCTGTGGGGCGGTCTGGTTCAAGGGGTGACGCTAGTCTTTTTCCGGCGCCTACCTTACTTTGATGCCGTCCTTTTTGCTTCGTGTGGATGACGCGTCCCTATGTCATCCAGTCTCCTCCCCGGCATTGCACTCCTGCGCAGGCGAACTTCTCTGCCTTGTCGGGGGCAGAGCAAAGTACTGCAGTACACATGCCCCAGGAAAGGTCAGGTTAAGTGTCATCAGTGTTTGGTCAGTGTCACTTTTCACCATCAGTTTCACATGATAAATGAATGACATGGCTTCTATGCTTTGCAATGTTAATCATGGACAACACACAGTGTACAGTACACTAATATCATGCGTGTGCTGTGATTCTCACAGACCCATACACTTGTACTTTTCCTCTATGAAGCCAGTTAAAAAACAAAAGCACATCACTGATTTTTGCATGGACACAGTCTGCAAAACACAGACATGTGAACAGCTCCATAAACTATAATTCATATGTATTTTATCCATGAAACTCACAGAACAGAGGGATCTGAATGAGGCCTAAAGGATAGTATACTGAAGGTTTATGTCATAACCAGAGACTGGTTTTAATTGGATTTCTACTGTTCTTTGTGCATTATCAGATAACAGATTTAAGAAACTTCACTGTAATATGGAAGGCAATGTGTAAAAAAATACTTCTTTCTGTATATTTTTTTCTATCGAGTACTTCTCAAAGTATCAACATCACAATATTCTTATATAAAAATGTATTGATTTATTCTTGGATTGTCCATTAAAAAGAATTATTGCAGAAGGTACAAAAAATTATTAGTTACAAAGTGATTGTCCATTTGTCCATAATTAGCTTAATAGTTGAGATTCACCCATCTTTTCCTGGGATCCTGGCTGGTAGATTGCGTTTGTCTGTGTGCAGCACGTGTGTCAAGATGACACCATGTGTCCGTTGGGCCTACATCAGCAGCTGGTTTACACACAGACCTCGTCCTGTGGAATGGCAAGAGACCCCCCAGTCTCTAACATGGGCTTTTATAGCACCTGTCATTCCGCATATGGTAGTGAACTAAAAATACACACACAAATAGCGCATGTCATCTAGAAACGATGGCTGATGCAATCTGTATGGTACAGAATAAAGAATAAAATGAATATCCATAATTAATATTTAACACAATGAAATGAACATCAAAATCAGGTTTGTCAACAATTTTTTTTTATTTCCTATATTCATTCCTATTACAAAACTTCTGTCCTGTCATAAATGTTCTATTGTACCAACACTGCCCTGAAAAGTGCTGGCAGGATTTGCCTTCTTGGTAAAGTCTCTGTCCCTGCAGACTTGGAGATCTCCAGCATTACTCCATGCAGCCATGAGGAACTTCTCTCTTTACTCCTTGGGTTTCCGTTGTCCTAGCAGGAAGTGGGCGACGTTCTCGTACATCACAAGGGTGGTACAGCAGGCGGGGTCACAAGGAGGATGTTGGGGACAATTCTCTCATAGAAGCTGTGTAAAACATTTTTTTTCCTTTTAAGAAAGAAGAAACACAACTATTAACTCTTGTTTTCATCTACCACTAGGTCGGTGATAACTTGGTGGGGTGAGGGGGGGCACAAGTTTGGGTAAATACGGGCTATACCTATTTCTCAGAAGTTGTAAGGGAATATATCTTTCTAGGCTTTATCTTGAGTCCATTTTCCTTGTCGCTAATTCTCAGCCACCGAGCCTGGAAAAAATAAAGTTTTAACAAATATAACAAACTTTTAAATTGGTTTTTGAAATTAAAATCTATAGGCGGCCAGCGCAGTGCACTACATTCGTTTGTGGGACAGAACATGTCGTTAAAGGGTCTTTCTCATCAGTGCATTCCCAGTCCATATGCTTTATTAGAGCAGATGTCAGCAGATAATGGACAACCCCCCCCCACAGGAATCCCTCCTACCATTTAAGTCATGACTACGTACCATTGCAAACAGCTGAAGAAATCTGAGGCGGACTATATACAAGAAGAGTTTTCTCATACTTTTATGCCATATCCCTAGAAGATTCCATAAGTGTCTGATAGGCGCAGATCCCAGATTTGAGACCCGCATCTGTCTCCAGACCTGGGGAACTATGAATAGAGAGATAGCAATTCTGTTTTGTGGAGGTTCCAAAAACTATCCGACGACTCGGCCTTGTGTTCGGTTATTTTTATAGACCTCGACTAGAGTGGCAGGGTACATACGAAACCAGTGCTCCATCCAATTCCTCTTGAAGCTTTTATGTGGCAGATTCAAGACCCCTGTGCTATTGATTGGAGGGTGTCTACATGGTTGAACACCCATACTAGTCTAATGTGTTTGAGATGGACAATCCTCTTAAGGAAAGTTCAGAGGAGAATACCTACTACAAAACAGCTGGTTGGGTCGGATGTGTTTTTTTGCGCCACTTGGTTTGTTGTCTCATAAGATTATGTTTAAAGTTCTTTATGGTTTGTTCATGTTGAGGCTTTGTGACTTTCGTCTGTACCGTACTGTTCCTTTATCATTTCTTTAGAAAAAACATTCCATGCTGTTTGATGCAGAACTGGTGCTACTCCTCTTCATGTTAAGGCATCATTCTACCAATGTGATCGCTGGCCTGATATAACTCGGGATCATTGTTAGGATGCACGATTTATTTCAGTTAGCTCTCTACTGGGGTCCTACTAGTGCAGGCATTGAGAACGAAGTACAAAATCAGCAGGCAAATGAGTAGTCAGAAACAAGCAGAGGTCAGGGCAGGCGGCAGTGTAAAAACATAGTCAGAAACAAGCAGAGGTCAGGACAGGCGGCAGTGTAAAAACATAGTCAGAAACAAGCAGAGGTCAGGACAGGCGGCAATGCAAAAACATAGTCGGAAACAAGCAGAGGTCAGGGCAGGCGGCAGTACAAAAACATAGTCGGAAACAAGCAGAGGTAACAGCAGGCGGCAGTGAAAAAACATAATCCATTGAGCAAGCCATAGTCAAAACCAGTAAATCTGTCTGAGAAGCAGCTGTGCAGAAGATGTTATGGGCACGCTGCAAACAACTTGCCACTGCATTTTCCCCTGGTTAGATATTGTGTCATGGAATCCTCTTCTCAGGAGAATGACATCCCTGATATTTGGAAGTTGGTCCTTCTCTCTCATGTAGAGCCAGCATACTTCATGTGGGCTCAGCATGGCTTGCAAGTTCTTTCTAGCAGCATTGCTGACTGGCATGTATGGTATAGGATTGTAGACTTGTTTAGCAGTCACCTTAATACGCGGTGGATAGGAGTAAGGCATACTGCGGACTTTAGGTGTTTGAGAGGAAGTTGGCATCTTCCAGGTAGATGGGCTCCCGGGCAACGGGGCTGTTGTCTGTACCTCACCTATTATTTTGGTGGGTTCCTGATGTTTCTTTATATCCACTGGCTCTGCGCTGATGTTTGCTGCAGGTTGTGGTGGTGGACTTTTCAGTCTCACGTATCGGCCCGTTTTGGGTGATGGACGATATGGTGGTGGACTTTTCAGTCTCAAATATCGGTCAGTTTTTTGTTTTGGTGACCGAAACAGGCATTTAATAAATAGCACAATATGATCAAGTGCTGCCATCAGATATCCAGTAAAGCCAGTTTGCCTTTGGTGGTGTTCAGGCTTCTGGCTGTATGAGGATGTCTTGGCATGTGGGAGATGTCTCCGTGCTTGGATCTTTCCTCCAGCTACTGGGGCAGCCATTAGGCTGCCTCCCCCTCCACACACACAAAAGTGTGCGTGGATGGTAGAAAACACTCCCAAAAAAGAAATTAAGTAAAAAAAACACAAAAATATGATAAAATTCGCTCTGGATTAGTGTTCAGCTCTCCTCTCTACCTCTGCTTGCCTCGCACTGACCGTTCTTGCTGAACATTCCATGACTCGTGGACAACGGAACTGTGATGTCATAAAGCCGAACATGGCAACGGGGCTAGTATAGGAAAAATAGTTATGTTATCCATGGCAGATAATCCAATATCAGCTCTCACTGCACGGATAGGGGTTAGCTACATTGGGATGAAATATATATAAATTTACTAGAGCACAAGTCTAAAGAAGTATTCCCATCTCCAAGATCCTATCCCAATCTGTAGGTGTAATAATAATAATATTAGCAAATACCTCCAATTAGAAATGTAATATAGTATTTTTCATTCGCTAGGTCTCTTACCCCATGTGCAGGCATTGCAGGACCTTAGGTATCCATGGTTACGACAACTAGCAACTAGCTAACTAACTGTGACTTTATCAGTGGACATCACCATGGATGCCTAAGGTTCTGCGATGCCTGCACATGTGGAAAGAGACATAGTGAATCAAAAATACTATACTACATTTCTAATTAGAGATATTTGCTAATATTACTATTATTACACCTACTACATATTGGGATAGGATCTTGGAAATAGGAATGCCCCTTTAATATTTTCAAACATGTATACTTATTAGCCTCGTATGTGAGCCAATGGGATCTACAGTGGATTGCAAAAGTATTAACCTTCTTAGTGAAGCAAACAACCAATAAGACAAAATAACGGAAAACTTCAGTGTGCATAACTATTCACCCTCCTAAAGTCAATACTTTGTAGCGCATCCTTTTGCAGAAATTACAGCTGCAAGTCGCTTTGGATAAGTCTCTATGAGCTTTCCACATCTTGCCACTGAAATTTTTTCCATTCCTCAAGGCAAAACTGCTCCAGCTCCTTCAAGATAGATGATTTCCTCTGGTGAACAACAATCTTTAAATCTAACTACAAATTCTCAATTGGATTAAGGTCTGGGCTTTGACTAGGCCACTCTAAAACATACCTGTGTCCCCTTAAAGCACTGAAGTGTTGCAAATAGCAGTATGCTTTGGTTTATTGTCTTGTTGGAAGGTGAACCTCCATCCCAGTCTCAAATCACTGACATACTGAAACAGTTTTTGCTCAAGAATATCCCTGTATTTCGAACCAGTCATCTTCACCACAACTTGGACCATTTTCCCTGTCCCTGCTGCTGAAAAACATCCCCACAGCATGATGCTGCCACCACCATGTTACACTGTTGGGATGGTGTTTTTGGGGTGATGAGCTTTGTTGGTTTGGTGCCAGACATGGCGTTTACCTTGGTGGCCAAAAAGTTCAATCTTGTCTCATCTGACCACAGCACCTTCCTCCATACATTTGGGGAGTCTCCCATATGTCTTTTGGCAAACTCAAAACAAGCCTTACACTTTTTTCTGTAAGTAAAGGCTTTTTATCTGCCCACTCTTCCATAAAGTCCACCTCTGTGGAGTGTATGGCTTAGGCCAGTTGAGGAACAATCAGAGAAAAGGTATAATAGAAACAAGTGCACCAATTCTGCATTTATCCCCCACTCCTGGTTTTGGCTCCCACTCCTGAGAACAAATACTGACCAAATACTGATAGTGGGGTCGTGGCCTTATTGTGGTCGTATAGACTGATACTCCAGTCTCTGCTTGGGAACTCTGCAGCTCCTTCAGGGTTACTTTGGTCTCTGTGCTGCCTCTCTGATTAATGGCCTCCTTGGCTGGGCTGAGAGTTTAGATGGGCGTCCCTCTCTTGGCAGGTTTGTTGTGGTACCATATTCTTTCCATTTGATAATGGATTTGATTGTGCTCTGGATGATCATCAGAGATTGGGATATTTTTTATAACCCAACCCTGACTTGTACTTCTCAACAACTTTGCCCCTGACTTGTTTGGAGATCTCCTTGGTCTTCATGGTGTTGTTTGGTTAGTGGTACCTCTTGCTTTAGGCTATGTGCCCACGATGCAGAATTTAAGCGGAAAATTTCCGCAGCGTTTCTGCATGTCCTTGCCAGTAAAAACGCATGTGGATTTTACACGCGTTTTTGCAGCGTTTTTACATGTGGATTTGACATGCGATTTTCAAATGCATTGTGAAGTCAAATCTGTATGCGGAAACGCACAAATAATGGACATGCTGCTGATTTTTCCGCAATGATAATCCGCAGTGGAAATTTCCGCAACATGTGCATAGCACATGCGGTTTATCATTGGGGACCATGGGGCACAGATTACCAGGTGATTTTTAAGCATTTCCGCTGCGGAAATTCCGCATCAAAAACGCTTGAATAACGCATAGTGGGCACGCAGCCTAATGGTGTTGCAGGCTCTGCTCTGTGGCCTTTCAGAAAAGGTAAAGTGTATATACTGACAGACCATGAGACACTTAGACTGCACACAGGTGGACTTCCTTTTACTAAGCATGTGACTTGTGAAGATAATTGCTTGCACCAGGAATTTTTATAGGCTTTATAGGAAAAGGGGTGAATACTTGTGCACATAACAATTTTTAGTTCTTATCCCATAAATTAAATTTTTGCCTATATTCTTCTCAATTAACTTCAAAAATTTAGACTATTTAGTGCTGATGCATCACACTCAAATTTAATTACAAAAATATTTAACACAGGTTGTAATGAATACTTTCACAAACCATTGTATATATTGTCCGCTCCTTCCAGGAATGTCACTTCCCGGTAACAAGGATGGCCCATGATGCACACTGTCCAGACCATTGCGGTCTTCTGGATTATTTCACCTAGTTTTAGAATAAATATTGTATTTTGACCTGAACCAATAAATGGAAAATCTGTTTTAATATGTCTGCAATTCCAAAGTAACCATTGGAACATGTTCACACAGCATTTTGAATGCATTTTTAGGATTTCCTTAGAAGATTATAATAGAAAAAAAAAGTTTCAAAAAGTGCACAATTCTGCAGCATCTTTAAATGCACTTTGGACATGAGTAAAATCATATTCACTTTTTCTTAAAATGTTTGAGTAGAAAAACGCTGTGGGAAAAAATGCAGCACTTAGGAAAATGGCCTTGTTTAGGCTTGTTTCCTCTGTTCGTCATGAAAATTGTATTTATAATAATCATATTCATATCATATTCCGCAGCGCTTTACATACATAATTATTATTGCTAATCTAAATTCCCTATCAGCAGCGTCGGACTGGAGTACCTTGGGCCCACCAGAGAAAAATAATTCTTGGGGCCCACCATGCAGTATATATACACGGGGCACATCCCCTTAGAGGTGTATCCAGGTCTTCTAGCACCCAGGGCAAAAATTCAGTTTTGCGCCCCCCCCCAGCACATATGCGCTTTGCACACTAAGGCCACGGCCCCACTATCAGTGTTCGGTCAGTATTTTTTCTCAGGAGTGGGAACCAAAACCAGGAGTGGGTGATAAATGCAGAATTGGTGACTTGTTTCTATTATACCTTTTTTATACCACTTCAGAGAAAAATTACTGACTGAACATTGATAGTTGGGAGGATATTACACGCTGTCAGGATTGGCTACAAGGCTTTACTTTTATAATTAATGCGCTCGTCCAGGTTTCAGATGAAAGTTTGCAGTCACTGTGTGTGACTGCAGGCTTCTGAATTCTCACAGCGCATGCACTGCACACTTTTAGGATTCTCCCTTGCCGTGGAAACAGTGGACAGTCATGTGAGCACAAGTATGTGATTTGTACACTTCTGGCCACATTCCGACTAGACATGTCCGGCCTCCCTCAATTCATTTTCATTGAGTGAGGCCACACATGTCTAGTCGGCACTTGACTGGATGTATGCAAATCGCCGGCATGAGAGAATCCTGATAGCGTGCAGTGCACACTGTGAGAGTTCAGAAGTCTGCAGTCACATAGAATGACTGCAGACTCATCATAAACGTGGACATCTTTAATGCTCCTAACATAAATAAAAATAAAAAAATGTCAGCATCATAAAAAACATTTACCTCCAGGTACCTGATAGAGAACGACTCCAGAGACAGCGTCATCTTTCTTTTCTTCCTCTTGTCCAGACGCCATGATGACTTTTCTCATCGACAGCTCGTGTCTGCAGACTTCCGTCTTCTCCGGGCTTCTGCAGCACATCCCAACATGATGCCCTGAAAGATAGCAGTGTCATTATAATGCTCCTGAATACAAATATCTGCCCTATGCTGAGCCCATGAATAAATAATTGCCCCTCACTATATTCCCTGCACAAAATATGACCCACACACTGTCCCTCTTATGGTACCTGCTCTCCACACTGCCCTCTTCTTTCCATACTTGGCTCCCTCTTCACACTGTCCTCACACTGTGTCCCCCCTATAGGGCCCAGTCTCTATACTGTGCCCCCTCATCACATTCCCCCTCCTTAGCATACTGTTCCCCTCCTGACTGTGACCTTACACTGTACCCCTATGCCATCGCCCACCCACTACTCAGTCTCTATTCTGTGCCCACTCACACTGGCTCCTCACACTATTCCCCTCAATAGTCACATAGAATGACTGCAGACTCATCATAAACGTGGACATCTTTAACCTCTTTACAACCCAAGGTGGTTTGCACGTTAATGACCAGGCCAATTTTTACAATTCTGACCACTGTCACTTTATGAGGTAATTACTCTGGAACGCTTCAACGGATTCCCCTGATTCTGAGATTGTTTTTTTGTGACATATTGTACTTCATGATTGTGATAAAATTTCTTCGATATCACTTACGTTTATTTGTGAAAAAAACGGAAATTTGGCGAAAATTTTGAAAATTTTGCAATTTTCAAAATTTTTATTTTTATGCCCTTAAATCAGAGAGTTATGTCACACAAAATAGTTAATAAATAACATTTCCCACATGTCTACTTTACATCAGCACAATTTTGGAACCCAAATTTTTTTTTGCTAGGGAGCTATAAGGGTTAAAATTTGACCAGCGATTTCTCATTTTTCCAACAAAATTTACAAAACCATTTTTTTAGGGACCACATCACATTTGAAGTCACTTTGAGAGGTCTTTATGACAGAAAATACCCAAAAGTGACACCATTCTAAAAACTGCACCCCTCAAGGTGCTCAAAACCACATTCAAGAACTTTATTAACCCTTCAGGTGCTTCACAGGAATTTTTGGAATGTGGAAGAAAAAAATGAACATTTAACTTTTTTCACAAAAATGTTACTTTAGACCCAATATTTTTTATTTTCACAGGGGTAACAGGAAAAAATGGACCCCAAAATTTGTTGTGCAATTTCCCCTGGGCACGCAGATACCCCATATGTTGGGAAAAACCAATGTTTGGGCGCACGGCAGGGCTCGGAAGGGAAGGAGCGCCATTTGACTTTTTGATTGTAAAATTTGCTTGAATAATTAGCGGACGCCATGTTGCGTTTGGAGAGCCCCTGATGTGCCTAAACAGTGGAAACCCCCCACAAGTGACCCAATTTTGGAAACTAGACCCCCAAAGGCACCTATCTAGATGCATAGTGAGCACTTGGAACCCTCAGGTGCTTCACAAATTGATTCGTAAAAATGAAAAAGTGGAAAAAAAAAATACTTTTTCATTTTTACGAATCAATTTGTGAAGCACCTAGGGGTTCCAAGTTCTCACTATGCATCTAGATAGGTGCCTTGGGGGGGTCTAGTTTCCAAAATGGGGTCACTTGTGGTGGAGCTCCACTGTTTAGGCACATCAGGGGCTCTCCAAACGCAACATGGTGTCCGCTAACAAATTGAATGGAAAATTGGCTCAAATTGTTAGCGGGCACCATGTTGCGTTTGGAAAGCCCCTGATGTGCCTAAACAGTGGAGCTCCCCCACAAGTGACCCCATTTTGGAAACTAGACCCCCCAAGGCACCTATCTAGATGCATAGTGAGCACTTGGAACCCTCAGGTGCTTCACAAATTGATTCGTAAAAATGAAAAAGTGGAAAAAAAAATACTTTTTCATTTTTAGGAATCAATTTGTGAAGCACCTAGGGGTTCCAAGTTCTCACTATGCATCTAGATAGGTGCCTTGGGGGGTCTAGTTTCCAAAATGGGGTCATTTGTGGTGGAGCTTCACTGTTTAGGCACATCAGGGGCTCTCCAAACGCAACATGGTGTCCGCTAACAAATTGAGCCGATTTTCCATTCAATTTGTTAGCGGACACCATGTCGCGTTTGGAGAGCCCCTGATGTGCCTAAACAGTGGAGCTCCCCCACAAGTGACCCCATTTTGGAAACTATACCCCTCAAGGATTTTATTAAGGGGTATAGCGAACATTTTGAACCCAGAGGAACGACACAGAATTTGATAAGATTAGGTCATCATATCGAATAAGTTGTCATTACTCTTGAGCGCAAGTGCTCGCTACTTGAGTTTGCATCGGGTACTCAGGTATGCACCATGTATCATGGGTGCTCAACTGAAATGCTCGAGTACCCGCCCGCATGTTTCACGGTTATTAGACACCCCCAAAAAAAACATGCGGGGATTGCTCGTGCATGGCAGGCAATCCCCGCGAGGTTTTTTTGACCGCGAAGCATATGGGGCGGAGACTCGAGCACCCCCGATACTCAGTGCATACCCGAGCACCCAATACTCAGTGCATACCCGAGCACCCGATACTCAGTGCATACCTGAGCACCCGATACTCAGTGCATACCCGAGCACCCGATGCAAACTCAAGTAGCGAGCACTTGCGCTCAACACTAGTCGCCATATCGTCATTTTTTTTTTTTTACATTGGAAAAAAAAAACAACCCCAACCCTAACATTAGCATAACCCCAACCCCAGCCCTAGCGTTTATTTTTTACAGCGTTCCTCATGCGGTATAAGTGATGAGATTACTTTATTATTTGGGTCGGTGCGATTACAGCGATACCAGAATCATATCGGGTTATTATGATTGACAGCTGTCACACACTAAAAGACACATATTTTGTAAAATCTAGTTTTTGCATCGCCATATTTTGGCCGACAGAGTCATGTGACGGCTTGTTTTTTGCGGGATGAGTTGCCATTTTCAGGCACGTGACATTTTTTGATCGCTTTCTATTCCTATTTTTGGGAGGCAGAATAAACAAAAACCAACAATTCAGAAATTGTGTTTTTTTACATTTTTTTATTCTGTTCCGCTTGTGGTAAAATTGATAAGGCAGCTTTATTCTTCGGGTCAGTACGTTTACAGCGGTACCACATTTATATAGTTTTTCTATGTTTTGGCGCTTTTACACAGTAAAAGCTATTTTATAGAAAAAAATATTTTTTTGCATCGCTTTATTCTGAGAGCTCTAACTTTTTGATTTTTCGGATGATGGAGCTGTATGGCAGCTTGTTTTTTGCGGGATGAGATGACGTTTTCAGCGATACCATTTTTATTTATATTCGTCTCTATGATCGCGTGTTATTCCATTTTTTGTTTGGCGGTATGATGATAAAGCATTGTTTTTTGCTTTTTTTTTTTTTTCTTTACCGTGTTCACTGAAGGGGTTAACTAGTGGAACAGTTTTCTAGGTCAGGTCGTTACGGACGCGGCAATACCAAATATGTGTACTTTTATTGTTTGTTTGTTTTTTTTTCATAATAATATTTATTGATGGGTACATTATATTTTTATTTTTAGTGGATTATTTTTTTAAAAAATATTTTTACAATTTTTTTTAAATTTTTTTTTTCACTTTCAGACACTTTTTTTACTTTTTTACTTTGTCCCACTATGGGACTTTCACTTTTTATATTCTGATCGCCTGCATGGCACAGGAATGCAGCACCATCAATGTGCCATGCAGGCTGTCAGCGCTGGACAGGGAGAAGATTGTATGGAGATGCACTGCGCATGTCCAAGCAATCTTCCTGCTGTCTGGTGACCCGGATGTTGTCATGACGACATCGGGTCGTAATGGCAACACCTGGGAAGCCGCTTCAGACAGCGCTGGAAGCAGGAAGAGGAGGTGAGTATCGCCGATCACCTCCCCTTGCCCCCGCAATGCCGCGATCGACTTCGATCACAGCATCGCGGGGGTTAATGTGCTGGGAGCGGTGCAGGACCGCTCCCTGCACATAGTATCGGGTGTCAGCTGTGACAATCAGCTGACACCCGGCGGCGATCGCGCCCGCACAACCTGTGTGCGCGCGAGATCGCCATGACGTACTAATACGGGTCAGGCTCTTAAAGTCCAGGGCACTGACGCGTATTAGTACGTCATGGGCTTTAAAGGGGTTAATGCTCC
The DNA here is from genome assembly GCF_046119375.1 of Phyllobates terribilis. NCBI lineage: Eukaryota > Metazoa > Chordata > Amphibia > Anura > Dendrobatidae > Phyllobates > Phyllobates terribilis. Next base: position 147,812,395 of record NW_027362762.1, read on the forward strand.
TAATATAAATAAAAATAAAAAAATGTCAGCATCATAAAAAACATTTACCTCCAGGTACCTGATAGAGAACGACTCCAGAGACAGCGTCATCTTTCTTTTCTTCCTCTTGTCCAGACGCCATGATGACTTTTCTCATCGACAGCTCGTGTCTGCAGACTTCCGTCTTCACCGGGCTTCTGCAGCACATCCCCACACGATGCCCTGAAAGATAGCAGTGTCATTATAATGCTCCTGAATACAAATATCTGCCCTATGCTGAGCCCATGAATAAATAATTGCCCCTCACTATATTCCCTGCACAAAATATGACCCACACACTGTCCCTCTTATGGTACCTGCTCTCCACACTGCCCTCTTCTTTCCATACTTGGCCCCCTCTTCACACTGTCCTCACACTGTGTCCCCCCTATAGGGCCCAGTCTCTATACTGTGCCCCCTCATCACATTCCCCCTCCTTAGCATACTGTTCCCCTCCTGACTGTGACCTTACACTGTACCCCTATGCCATCGCCCACCCCACTACTCAGTCTCTATTCTGTGCCCACTCACACTGGCTCCTCACACTATTCCACTCAATAGTCTCCTTACACGCCCCCTCCTAGATACGCCCCTGCATCCTTTATATACTACACCGCACTTGACCCATCCTCTATATACTACACCACAAAGGACACATCCTCTATATACTACACCGCACGGGACTCATCTTCTATATACTACACCACACAGGACCCATCCTCTATATACTACACCGCATGGGACTCATCCTCTATATACTACACCGCATGGGACCCATCCTCTATATACTACACCGCATGGGACTCATCCTCTATATACTACACCACACATCCTCTATATACTACACCGCAGGGGACCCATCCTCTATATACTACACCGCACTTGACCCATCCTCTATATACTACACCGCATGGGACCCATCCTCAATATACTACACCGCACGGGACCCATCCTCTATATACTACACCACACATCCTCTATATACTACACCGCATGGGACTCATCCTCTATATAGTACACCACACATCCTCTATATATTACACCGCACGGGACCCATCCATGGGCGTACCCAGGATCAAAACTAGGGGGGGGGCAAGCCATGGTCGTTCAGGTTGTAAAATTTTAAAACGAAAAAGGTGAAAGAAATTAAAATTTTAAGAAAATTATACGTAATTGTAGAAGTACTTTATTAGTTATTACAATTATTTGCTTGCAAAAAATTTTGATTTTTATTCTAATTACATGTCTTATACTAATATCAGTTTTCTTAGGTTTGAAGAAAACTTGTTCAAAACTTTAGTTTCAATCCAGTCCTGATTTTCCTTGAAGAATTTCCGATGGACGCTCATCAAACACAATCCAGTCAGTCTGTCCTCTCCCATTGTACTTCTGAGCCAGGTCTTTACCCTTCAAAGGGTACTGAAAGATCTTTCAACAATAGCTGTGGTGGATGGGAAAGTGCTTAAAATGAAGAGTGCGTGCCTTGTTGCAGGGAAAAAAATATTAGCCTCCTCAAAAAGTGCAGCCACTTCAATGTCTTTAACCACCTATCCTTTCTCCAGGTCCGGACCGGTTCCTACTCCCAAGGCCCAGGCCCTTTGAAATTTCAATAATTACACAGTGAGTGAGTGTATTGTGTAATTTACACTGGCTGGCTGCCACAGTCACTGGCAGCCGGCCCACAGTAACAGGACAAGTGCTCCACTCCGGCGGGATAACAGGGGAGGCAGGAAATAGGGGAGGCAGGCAGCGTGCTACGTCAGCACGCCTCAGGTGTCAGGACCCTGATCAGGTGACATGCGGTGTGCTGTGTCACTTAGCGTGCGTTAAAGGTAATCCCGGCCGGACCCCATGCAGTGACACTGCGCAGTTCCGGCCGCCGGGTGCAGAGCAGGGCAGTCACCTGCGGCCGGCCGCAGAGGGAACTTTCGCTGGCCGCGACCGCCAGTGTTCTAAGTGTGTGTGCAGCAGGGCCGGCTCCAGGTTTTTGTGGGCCCCGGGACAAAGAGTGTCAGTGGGCCCCTTTAACACATACCACGATTCATGATGCACAGATACCGAAGAGAAATATATATATATATAGTACAATGCAAATATTTCACTTCTTACATTCATGAGTGATATCTATTGTAAATTCCACAATAGCTCAGAAACCAGCGAATCGCTCCACACAGTATACTGGCACCCATAAAATGCTCCATACAGGACACTGGTCCCCATATAACTCTCCATACAGGATACTGGCCCCCATATAACGCTCCATACAGAATACTGGCCCCCATAAAATAATAATAATCTTTATTTTTTATATAGCGCTAATATATTCTGCAGCGCTTTACATACATTATCGTCGCTGTCCCCATCGGGGCTCACAATCTAGATTCCCTATCAGTATGTATTTGGAGTGTGGGAGGAAACTGGAGAACCTGGAGGAAACCCACGCAAACACAGGGGAACATAGAAACTCCTTGCAGATATTGTCCTTGGTGGGATTTGAACCCAGGACCCCAGTGCTACAAGGCTGCAGGGCTAACCACTGCGCCACCATGCCGTCCTAAATGCTCCATACTGGATACTGGTCCCCATATAACGCTCCATACAGGATACTGGCCCCCATACAACGCTCCATACAGGATACTGGCCCCCATAAAACGCTCCATACAGGATACTGGCCCCCATATAACGCTCCATACAGGATACTGGCCACCATATAACGCTCCATACAGAATACTGGCCCCCATATAACGCTCCATACAGGATACTGGCCCCCATATAACGCTCCATACAGGATACTGGCCCCCATATAATGCTCCATACAGAATACTGGCCCCCATATAACGCTCCATACGGAATACTGGCCCCCATATAACACTCCATACAGGATACTGGCCCCTATATAACGCTCCATACAGGATATTGGCCCCCATATAACGCTCCATAGAGAATACTGGCCCCCATATAACGCTCCATACAGGATACTGGCCCTCATATAACGCTCCATACAGAATACTGGCCCCCATATAACGCTCCATACAGGATACTGGCCCCCATATAACGCTCCATACAGAATACTGGCCCCCATATAACGCTCCATACAGGATACTGGCCCCCATATAACGCTCCATACAGGATACTGTCCCCCATAAAATGCTCCATACAGAATACTGGCCCCCCATATAATGCTCCATATGGAATACTGGCCCCCATATAACACTCCATACAGGATCCTAGCCCCCATATAACGCTCCATACGGAATACTGGCCCCCATATAACAGTCCATACAGGATACTGGCCCCCATATAACACTCCATACAGGATACTGGCCCCCATATAATACTCCATGCAGGATACTGGCCCCCATATAATGCTCCATACAGAATACTGACCCCCATTTAACGCTCCATGCAGGCTATTCCCCACACATAATGCCTCATGCAGGCTGTTCCCCTCACATAATGCCCCACGCAGGCTGTTCCCCCCACATAACGCCCCACGCAGGCTGCTCCCCCCACATAATGCCCCACGCAGGTTGTTTCCCCCCATATAATGGCCCATGTAGGATGTCACCCCACCTTACAATGCCCCATGCAGGATGTCACCCCCCCTTATAATGCCCTATACAGGATGTCACACACACCCCCCTCCTTATAATGCCCCATGCAGGATGTCACACCCCCGCCCTTATAATGCCCCATGCAGGATGTCACACCTCCCTTCCCTTATAATGTCCCATGCAGGATGTCACCCTCCCTTATAATGCCCCATGCAGGATGTACACCCCCCTTATAATGCCCCATGCAGGATGTCACACACACCCCCTCACTTATAATGCCCCATGCAGGATGTCACACAACCACCCCATATAATGCCCCATGCAGAATGTCACACACCTCCCCTCCCATATAATGCCCCATGCAGGATGTCGCACACCTCTCCTCCCATATAATGCCCCATGCAGGATGTCACACCCTCCCCTCCCTTATAATGCGCCATGCAGGATGTCACACCCCCCCTCCCTTATAATGCCCCATGCAGGATGTCACACACACCCCCCTCCCTTATAATGCCCCATGCAGGATGTCACCTCCCCCTCCCCGTTATAATGCCCCATGCAGGATGTCACCCCACCTAATAATGCCCCATACAGGATGTCACACACCCCCCTCCCTTATAACGCCCCATGTAGGACGTAACCCCCCCTGTTATAATGCCCCATGCAGGATGTCACACCCCCCCTCCTTATAATGCCCCATGCAGGATGTCACACACATCCCTCCCTTATAATGCCCCATGCAGGATCTCACGCCCCCACCTCACCCCCCTCCCTTATACTGCCACAGGCCTCCATACAATAAAAATAAATAAATCAAATACTCACCTCACGTCCCACCTGCTGCCGCTGCTCCTGACTCCAGCGTCGCCGGCCTCATCCCGCTCTGCGCTGTGACTGCTCAGGAGAGAGCGCGGTGTAAAGACGTCACCGCGCCCTCTGACCTGAGACGTCACAGTGCAGCAGCCGAGGAGGATGCAGGAGCTGCTGCGGAGGCACGGGGAGAGGTAAGTATTGTGCCAGCTGCTGGGCCCTGAGCAAGCGGGGGGGAGCGGGCGCTGACACTGCTCTCCTCCGCTCACGGGTCCCATAGCGCGCGGTGAGGGCCCCGGCATTTGCCCGCGTGCTGATGCTGGCCCTGGAGTGCAGCGTGCGTCTCTGCTTCTGGGGGGGGGGGCAGCTGCCCCCCCCGCCCCACGGTGGGTACGCCCATGGACCCATCCTCTATATACTACACCACACAGGACCCATCCTCTATATACTACACCAAATGGGACCCATCCTCTATATACTACACCGCACGGGACCCATTCTCTATATACTACACCACACATCCTCTATATACTACACCACATGGGACCCATCCTCTATATACTATACCGCACGGGACCCATCCTCTATATACTACACCACACATCCTCTATATACTACACCGCACGGGACCCATCCTCTATATACTACACCACACATCCTCTATATACTACACCGCACGGGAGAGCTGACAGATCCTCATGTTTAAAATACTACTCCACTTCAGGGTATTTACCTGAGGGGCACTTTGCACACTGTGTAATCCCTTATTACCTGAGGGGCCTCTCACACTTTGTCACTCTTAATTATCTAGGGGCCCCCTTCCCCACTGTCACCCACTAATATTCTGTGGGCCCCCTTCCCATTGTGTCACCCCCCCTAATGCTCTGTGGGCCCCCTTCCCACTGTGTCACTCCCCTAATTCTCTGTGGGCCCCCTTCCCCACTGTGTCACCCCACTAATGCTCTATGGGTCCCCTTCCCCACTGTCACCCCCTAATACTCTGAGGGCCCCCTTCCCCACTGTGTCAGCCCCTACTACTCTGTGGGCAAGGACCCTTCTAATATTGCCTCCGCGGATCCCACCATGGACGACCTCAATCCCCCTAACCTTAAGGGAAGCAGGGTCGCAATCATGGTGGGTCCTAAAATGATGGGGCAATGTTTTCAATAAAGAAGGGTCCTCCACCATCCGGGCAGCAGCAATGTCCCTCACATGCTCCCTCACATATCTGCGCAACTCTCTTGATGTCAGACCAACATATATGAGTTGGCACCCGCAGGTGGCATAATACACCACATTGCAGGTGCCACAATTCACATATTCCTTAATAATGTTTTAGCACTGTACGCCGACATGAATGAGGCAATGCGGAGGACATTGCTGCACGCCAGACAATTCCCACACTGAAAGCATTCGCTCAAAGATCGAGTAGATCCAAACAAAGATGGTGTTTAGGGAGCACAATGACTCCGAACAAGTATGTTGCGCAGATTTCTAGATCTGCGAGCTGTCATTAATGGATAATCCACCAGTGAATCCCTTAAATGAGGGTCAGTCTGGAGGACAGGCCAATGACGCTTTAAAATGGACATGATGCTCTCCCACTCATGGTTGTAGGTGGTAATAAATCTGACCTTAGACTGATTAGAGGTCATTCCTCTGGTCACCTTAGTACGAAGCAATTCAGTGCGAGAAGTGTGCTTCGCTCTAAGGTACCCTGTCTTGATACTCCGGTTGCTGTAACCTCTCTCTCTGAAGCGCGATGCCAAACACAGACACACAACAGCTGATCGGAAGACAGCAGCGCTCCATCAGCACAGAGTCAGCTGTGACCGTGCTGACTCTGTACCAGTAAGAGTGCACTGCTCTCTGAGGAGCAGTGCGTGCCATAAAGATCAGTATTGAAGCCGGCAGGCCATGAGAAGGAGTTGCACTTCACATTGCGCCGATGAGCAGTGCAGCCGGGTACAGAATGAAATGTTCACCCCTCTCTAAGGAGCGTGCACGTGGACGAGATACAGGAGCAGATAGGCACAGTTAATGTGAAGGCGCTGTGCTTGACAAATGAGAAGTGCCGTAGGTGGGCGTGTCCTGGATGGGCGGGCCCACCGGAGGATTCTCCGGTTATCCGGTGGGCCAGTCCAACCCTGCCTATCAGTATGTCCGTTTTCTGTACATACAGAATTAATAATAATCTGTGCCAATACAATCTAGTTCTACATCTGCACTGATTTGCAGCTATCCCCTCCCTAATGATGATCCCACATGACTCTCTTTACCCTACTTATCCATCCTCCAGTAGTTCTAATGCTGTTGGACGATTGTGCTCAGATGCACCTGACTCGCCCTCTGGGCCGTGGGGTACCCGGGACCGGGCTTCTGTACGATGCTGGGGGTAGTAGTGGCAACCCGATCCCGTGGCTCAGGGTGGTCAGACCAAATTGTGACAGTCTATTTATAGATTTATGAATGTCCGACTATGCCACCCGTGGATTGCGGTCAGAGATAACCGCCGTTGCGAGGCAGACCGCTGAGGCTGGTGTTGGTGTGCAGCACAGGGGTAGGATAACTCCCCACGGGAAGAGTGTAGCCTCAGGGCAGTGTATATGGATGCTGGGGGTGATAGTGCCGGCCGCAATAGTAAAAGTTCAGAGCCTGTTTCCAACAGTTCTGGGTCTTTATTGTAGATGTTACTAATGACCCAACAGTAGTACCGGGTAGGAATGGGCCTGGGTATCGGAGAGCATTCGGGGGAGCCCCACTGGTCAGGGTGAGTGTGTAGGCCTACCGTTTTCTGTATGCTCTTGCTGACTATCCCCCTTTTCGTGGTGTAATAGCCCATGTCCCTGAGCTGGCCGTGTACTTCTCGCCTGTATGGCTTGCGACTCGGGCCTTGGGTACCTTTTGCTTTCTCCTGCTGTACTGGTCCCTCTGTGTGGCGGAGCCTCCAGGCTTCTTAGGCCAAGGGACCTGAAATCCCTCGCGGGTTGGTTCTCTGCTGCTGGGCTTGCAACCCTGACAGCCTCAGACCCCAATGTCCGGTTGTGTGCTTCTCTCAGCCAGGACCGGCTCTCGTCGCCTCTGTCCCTGGCTTGCAGTTTCTCCTCTGCCTCACGGACTCCTCAGCCGCTGCTGACCTGTCCCTCTTCTCTGAGTACCCTTCTGGACACTTCAGAAGTGGGTTCTGGTCTCTCTAACCCTGCCCCAGTTCCAGCTTTTATAGGGGCTGCCTGCTCCCCCTACTGGCCTGGGACAGGAGGTGTTGCATGCTAATTGTCCCTGACCAGGGAACCTCCCTCCTGCTCTCAGACACAGCCTTTAATATTTGTGGCATCCAGGCCTGGGGTGACACACATCTAATGACCCTGTCTAATAAATCATCTGACGGCTGGGTTGTAGCACAGTTCAGCTATGCTATGCTGAAGAACCCACTGATGCCATCTGAATTTGTACCTTATGATGCTGTCTAGTTTATGAAAAACAAGTGTAGATATGACCCTTTCTCATAAAGTATCCCCCAGACCATCTGACGGCATCATCATTGCCCTGAAAGCTGTGTTGTAGCACAGCTCAGCTGTTCTATGCTCAGCTCTGCTATACATGCAGGGGAGATCATGATCATAGCTCTATAGATCCGCATGAACCAATTAAATGTTTTGTAAATAGTAATGAATTGGTCAAATAGTGGTCACCTCATCCATATAAATAAAAACTTTACTGGAATCACACATGAAAAGAACAAATACAAGTTTATGGGTCCATGAAAATCACAGAACGCACATGGATGGCATCAGTGTGGAGTCCGTGTTGTGTCTGTGATTAACTTTGGCTGCAGATCCACATGGAGTTGTCCTGCGGTGCAGATTTTAAATGTGCGACATCTGAATTAAACTGCAGCGATTCACTGTGGATTTCACCCATTGCTTTACATAGGATGAATTCCATTGCAAAATTCTGAGCAAATGTGCATGTTAACCATGTGCTTTTTGCCACACATTTTGCCCAAGATTAGCAGCAGGGATTTTTTTTAATGCGAAATTTAGCTTTTTTTCACTGATTTGCTACACCTGTAATTTTTCCCCGCTTTCTAGTACACCATATGATAAAATGAAAGGTGTCATTCAAAAGTGCAACTTGTACCACAAAAAAAACAAGTTGTGACACAGCTATATCGATGGAAAAATAAAGTTATGGCTCTTGGAAGCAAAGGAGGTAAAAACAAAAGGGCAAAAATGGAAAATTGCCAAGTCCGGAAGGGGTTAAACGGCACATTTTCACAGTGAATGCAAAAAAACAAAGTAATGCAGCCACATGTACAGCAGCGTGTGACGTCATCCAGTCTACGGAGCATGCAAGTCCCGGTCCTTACGCGTTTCAGAAAACTCGGTTTCCTTCATCAGAGGAAACTGTTAACAGTTAACTTTTTGCGTTCAGGCACGCCACCGGCTGGAGCTGCCTGTTCCCTACACTGCAGCTCTACATGCATCTTTTTTTTCGCCGAGGACCTCCGTACACCCACCGAGTGGGGGTCTTCCTGCTCTTCTTTCAAGCGGATGCAACAAAGAACTTTGCTGGACTGCATAGGTAAATAGGGTAATTATCTACTCCATTAGTGTATTGTGCTTATCACTATGTTTCTTCAGTGTTTAACATGTAACTGGATACACATTGATACATATGCTATAATAGCAGGGTGGGCAAATTAGGCTGATCTCCTATCTTCAATTTTTTCCAGTTTTTTCTAAATGATCTTTGCAGCCAGGTTAGTCACCTGCCCCAAAGCTTGCTATTCGGTGTACAATGCACATATACAATCTCTTTTCTTGTTTTTACTGTTTTTATTGGTGTTCATTTACATGTATACTTATTGTGCTGTTGATGTATACATGAAGTTTTTTGAAATTTAGCACACTTGTTGTGTGTCCTATGTGCTTATGGTTTCTTAAACACATCGAAAGCAGACAAAACAGGTTTTCTATAAAAACGACACAAAGCAGCCCAGTAAGTGATACTGTTCCCATGCGCTTGGTTCTGAACACTACTCTCATCATGGTTCCATGCCTGCGCTGCGTTCAGCACCAGCAGGGACTATGATGAGGGTAGTGGTAGTCTGCTCACGCAGTGTCCTCACCTGTAAAAAAAATAATAAAATAATAAAATCCATGCACTCACTTCTCCTAGGTGTCCCCCACTGTATTCCATGTGACTACTGGACTAGGTGGACCTCCACAATATTAAAGGGGGTTACCCACAAAGTTCATTTTTAATTAATGGATCTTAATTTCTGCTATCTTTTTAAGTTTCCCATGATGATGATATAAATGTTCCCCTGCTGTGACCATGCTGCAGCTGTGATCCCATGCTGTCCTGTACACTTTTTTTTTTAATACATCCAGTTGTGGAACATATTGATCCAAGATCTATTAATTGAAATGAGCTTGGTTCATGGGACAATCTCAAGACTTGGGCTGCATGGTGATACTTAACTGTGATCTGGGTCTTGCTGCCTAAAATCTCTGCCAATACTAGCATATTACTACCTTTTTTTTTGTTGTGGCCAAAGTCGCCTTGTAGCCCCAGCAGCCAATTGCTGGCCCATTCACAGGATGCTGGGCCACACAACACCTTACCATATCACAACTTAGTGGCTAAAGTCTTTTAAAATAGTCGGTTATGTACTGTGCAATTAGAGCAGGTGTCTGGTAGTTACATGGATGTATAGTGGGTACGGAAAGTGTTCAGACCCCTTTAAATTTTTCACACTTTATTTCATTGCAGCCATTTGGTAAATTCTAAAGAGTTCAGTTTTTTTGCTCTCATTAATGTACACTCTGCACCCTATCTTGACTGAAAAAAAAAAAAACAGAAATGTAGAAGTTTTTGCAAATTTATTAAAAAAGATAAACTTAAATATGACATGGTCATAAGTATTCAGACCCTTTGCTCAGACACTCATATTTTAGTCACATGCTGTCCATTTCCTTGTGATCCTCCTTGAGATGGTTCTACTCCTTCAATGGAGTCTAGCTGTGTTTAATTAAACTGATAGGACTTGATTTGGAAAGGCACACACCTGTCTATATAAGACCTCACAGCTCACAGTGCATGTCAGACCAAATGAGAATCATGAGCTCAAAAGGAATTGCCCAAGGAGCTCAGAGACAAAATTGTGGCAAGGCACAGATCTGGCCAAGGTTACAAAAGAATTTCTGCTGTACTCAAGGATCCTAAGAGCACAGTGGCCTCCATAATCCTTAAATGGAAGAAGTTTGGGACCACCAGAAGACTTCCTAGACCTGGCTGACCAGCCAAACTGAGCAATTGTGGGAGAAGAGCTTTGGTGAGAGGTAAAGAACCCCAAAATCACTGTGGCTGAGCTCCAGAGATGCAGTAGGGAGATGGGAGAAAGTTCCACAAAGTCAACTCTCACTGCAGCCCTCCACCAGTCGGGCCTTTATGGCAGAGTGGCTCGACGGAAGCCTCTCCTCAGTGCAAGACATATGAAAGCCAGCATAGAGTTGCTCAAAAACACATGAAGGACTCCCAGACTATGAGAAATAAGAATCTCTGGTCTGATGAGATGAAGATAGAACTTTTTGGTGATAATTCTAAGCGGTATATGTGGAGAAAACCAGCACTGCTCATCACCTGCCAATACAATCCCAACAGTGAAACATGGTGGTGGCAGAATCATGCTATGGGGGGTGTTTTTCAGCTGCAGGGACAGGATGACTGGTTGCAATTGAAAGAAACTTTTTTTTTTAATGAAGTGACAGCATTTTAACTAAAATTTTGTTTTCCCGCTGTTAAACCTGCTGATACAGATTTTAGTTTCATAAGTTTGTCCTATTACCGATATATTTTGTTTTTATTTAAGTCACAATGTAGAGAGTGGGGTATTAAAGGCATTTCAATTTAGTTCTGTAATGTCAGGAATTTTTCAGAAAACAAATAAAGATGGACTGAAATCTGGTGTCATTTTTCTTCTATATTGAACACTTGCAATGTTTAATAAGCCCCCACAAAGCCAGGGGCGGACATACCGCCCCAGCCCGAAGGTGGAGAGGGGCCCTTGCAGGCAGGAGCATGTGAGAGTGTGAAATGTGATAACAGCAGGAGAGCACTAGGACCCTGTGACTTTTGCCTGGCTGAGCTCAGAGGAGGGGCAGTGCAAGAAACTCTATGTGTTCTAAGAGTGTCTGAGGTGTGAGAGGCTAGACAGGAAGTCTGTGAGAACGGAGCTGCAGGAAGATGCTGTCTTTACACACTTCCCTGTGGAGTTTGTTTACCCCTTTCTCTCTTTAAGAACAAGTGCTGAGCTGGGGAAAGCTGTGTGGCTCTGTGGAGTTTTGTCGAAGTCCATGCTGAGTGAATTAGAGACTTTGTGCTGGAGGAGTCACGTGTCGAGTGATAAAGGAAGGGACTGAGGAATCCATTTCTGTGACGGAGCACATGGTTGGTGTACTGAATAAGAGTGAGAGACTTCGGGAGGAAAGAAGGTTTCTGGTGCCATTTCTACTGAGAGGATATTGACAAGCCTTTGTGAAGAGATCTTCCCAGACCTTAATCTGAGGCTACAGGACTAAAGTCCCCGGCGTGTGGGCTCGGCATCGGCCGACAAGACAAGGAATTTTTGCTGTTTTTGTGAACTTTGTTTTTGTTTTAGTAAAGAAAGTGTTGTTTATTTCTGTCTCTGTCTCAGTTTGTGACTCACTGGATCTCTCTCAGACCCCCGGTCATTACAAGCGTACTGCCCATAAGGGCAGACAACGCAGCCATTCAGTCCATATTATGGGCAGAAGAGGGGCCCTATGTCAAGCAGCACCGGGCCCCTTTCACTCCTGCCCCTAATCATTCTGACCCCGAGCTGGGGAGAAAGCGGAGCACACAGCGCAGAGAGCAGGGCTACAAACAGGGGGCGTGTCCTGCAGGGAGAGAGACGCTGGCCAATGAACGCTTTCCTCATCAGACTGAGGAGAGCGCTCATTGGCTGCAGACTCTGGCTCCTGCACGGCGCCCAATAGTAAGTGTTCACCTCACCTGCAGTCAGGGTCCCCGGGCTGCACAGCACACAGAGGCCATAGTGGAGGAAGAGCAGGACTGACTGTGCTTCTGCTGCTCCCTCCGGTCCTTCCAGCAGTAGCTGCTGACAGAGAAGAGGTGGGAGATTAGGCTCACTGCACAGGACAGCACAGCAGCAGGGGCTGATGTCAGTATACTGTGTCCCCATCCCCCACAGTGGTGTCTGAAGCCCTCTCCACTTCATCTCTGAGCTATGTGGCAGAACTCATGCACAGCTCACATCTGAACACCTGGTATCATAGATTAGTGCATGTATGTATAGGTGTGTGTGTATACATGTGTGTCTATATCTGTGTCTATATAACTGTGTGTATACATATGTGTGTGTATGTACTGTATATGTATATATGTGTATCAATACAGTATATGTATGTACGGTGTATGGTATATGTGTATGTATGGTATATGTGTGTATAGATATATGTATGTACGGTATACGTGTGTGTGTATGTACAGTGTGTGTGTATGTACAGTATATGTATGTGTGTGTTTATGTATATGTTTGTGTGTGTGAACATATTTGTTTTCAATTCATGTATTATACTGTGATTGTAAAGAATAGAAGAATAAACCTGGCTCTTTAAAGGGTTATTCACCAAATAATCAAGGTATCCTCAATCCATCGCATCGGGAATAACTTGCTGGTCACTGGGGATTGGACCACTGGGCCCCCCAGAGATTCTGGGAACAGAGCTCTGCAGTGTCGTCCTGAATGGAGCAGAGTTGTGCCTGTTTGGCCTCTGCTCTATTCATTATCTATGAGCTGCTGAGCGCTGCGCTCGGTTATTTCCATCAGCTCCATAGACAATGAATAAAGTAGATACCAGATGATACAGATACCAGACATATAATATATACATGGTTGGAATTTGCCGGTTCCAGCCATTATCACGTAACCATGAGGATGCGCTTTTCACACTTGCTGTCATGTGTCAACTAGAGAGTCTCAGCCATATCTTGCAATGTTCTATTCACCAACATAGCTGACACTCTAGTTGTCACCTGACTGCAAGTCTGACTGTGCTGGAACCAGCAGAACCGAATCTTTATCTTTACTGATATATAATTTGTCTCCATGTCAGTGAAAATATATATTTTTAGAGGTGTGGAGGGGCCCATTTACTATGGAGCCCTGTGATTTCTATGCACACCCCTGCTTACAGGGCGGCAATAATGACGGTATCCTGGCTTGTTGCTCGGAGCCCGAGGCTTCGGGGGTCTCACGGCCAGATTTCCCTGATCATAAGCGGCATGCTAGGCAGCGAGGGGGACCCAGGCACATTTCTTGCACAGGGGCCCCAAGCTGTTGTCGTCACTGCATTCTGAGTCTTCTATCCTTTGGATTACGATATCGGAGAGAGAGTGAGACACAGGACAGGATGTGTGTCAAACAAGCTCTAAACTTTATTACAAAGCATGGGTTTTATATTCACTCTGAAGGCAGGAAACGGATTTACCATATATGGTTTGATTATACAATTTTAGCACACAAAGACTAACTTCTATTCTCGTGCTTGTGTTGAAACATTCAATCGGACACATTGAATTAGACACATTAAATCAGATACATTCTGATGACTGGCAAGGACGCATTATTGATTCAAGAAGGAACATTCACAGCTGGTGTTTTTTGACCTATATAGCATAGATAGGGCCTTTGAACTTAAGGGGCCTCATCTTCTGCTATAACATTCCATCCTTTTGTTCCTTCATTTATCAATATGTTTCTCTATATTTTCTTTTAGTACACCGCTGAATACACATTAGAAAAAGCTTAAAAACCAAATAAACCGCAAGACACATTAGCAAAACCTGTAAAATAGCTTGCACTATACCAGCCAACCACCCACCGATACCTTTAAACCAATTTTCGGGATTTAGAAAGGAAAATCTCTGTGTGGAATTATTGGCCAAAGTATCTGAACAGTTCACCCAAAAGTTTATCTCTTCCCATGAGACTGGAACAGCGAGAAAGGGTATGCTAGTGGACGTCACAGGGGCATGTGTACATATCCAACAATTAGCAATGGTCTGGTTTTGCTCCTTTAGTCCATCGATTAGAGCAAGATGGTGTCTAATGAATCTATTGTCGTCTCCATCCATGGTGCCTAACCTAGTCCATGCACCTGTGGTCGCAAGGATGCAGGTAAGTATAAACAATATCTTCATTCTTTGTCCGCTGGTTCTCCTAGTATCTTTTTATAATGGGACGCGTGGCTCCAGGTCTCTTTTCCCTCTAGCTTAACGGCTGTGCTTGTGGTCAGCAGAACTTGAAAGGGTCCATCAAACCGTGGATCTAGGCTTTTCCTCACGTGTCTTTTTATAACCACCCAGTCTCCAGGTTGCAGCATATGGCTGCTAGAGTCTTGATCTGGATCTGGAAGAGAACTGAAGACATTATCATGTACTTGCTTAATCTTTTTGTGTAAAGCCCTCACATAGGAACTTAGCACATGGTTGTTCATTTCTAATGCTTGCGGATAGAAACACCCTAGGCTGGGTACGTTGCCAAACATTGAAGCATTATAACAAAATAATGCTATGCGCCCTGGATGAAGCCGCACCTCCTACACAAACAACAATTCGGCATAGACGGCGACAACCCTGGCACACGCCTCAAACACGTCTTCTCCAGAGGTACTCCAGGTGCGCTGAACGGCTGTGGAGAAAATCAAATCTGCCCGAAGATTTCCTCCACTATAAATTTATGCTGAAAACATATAACTCTGCCCTTCACCTCTCCAAACAAACCTACTTTAACAACCTCATCATCTCACTTTCCAATAATCCTAAACGACTCTTTGACACGTTTCATTCTCTCCTCAATCAAACAGCACAGGCCCCGACCACCGACCTCAGCGCTGACGATCTGGCTAACTATTTCAAAGAAAAAATTTACCATATCCGACAGGAAATTTTCTCCCAATCCCCAAATGTTATGCATGCTCCCCCCCGCCACATTGTATCTTGCTCATTTTCTGACTTCGAACCAGTCACGGAAGATGAAGTGATCAGGCTCCTTGCATCTTCTCGCCCTACCACCTGCACCAGCGACCCTATTCCCTCACATCTCCTTCAGTCCCTTGCTCCAGCTGTCACCTCTCACCTAACTAAAATTTTCAACCTTTCCCTCTCATCTGGTATCTTTCCCTCTTCTTTTAAACACGCCAGCATACAACCATTACTTAAAAAACCATCCCTCGACCAGAACTGCACGGCCAACTACAGACCTGTTTCCAATCTTCCCTTTATCTCTAAACTCCTGGAACGCCTGGTCCACTCCCGTCTAATCCGCTATCTCTCAGACAACTCTCTTCTTGACCCTTTACAATCTGGTTTCCGCTCTTTACATTCTACTGAAACTGCCCTCACTAAAGTCTCTAATGATCTACTAACAGCTAAATCTAATGGTCACTACTCCCTGCTGATTCTCCTGGATCTCTCTGCAGCATTTGACACTGTGGATCACCAGCTCCTCCTCACTATGCTCCGCACTATTGGCCTCAAGGACACGGTTCTCTCCTGGTTCTCCTCTTATCTCTCTGACCGCTCCTTCTCTGTGTCTTTTGCCGGCTCCTCCTCCTCCCTACTTCCTCTTACTGTCGGGGTTCCTCAAGGATCAGTCCTAGGCCCCCTTCTTTTCTCCTTATACACCGCTCCTATTGGACAAACAATCAGTAGATTCGGTTTTCAGTACCATCTCTATGCTGATGACACCCAATTATACACCTCTGCTCCGGACATCATCCCTGCATTACTACAAAAGACCAGTGATTGTCTTTCTGCTGTGTCTAACATTATGTCCTCCCTCTACCTAAAACTGAATCTGTCAAAAACTGAACTACTCGTCTTTCCTCCCTCCATTAATCTACCTGTGCCCGATATTGCCATCTCCGTTTGTGGCTCAACCATTACTCCCCAGCTACAAGCCCGCTGTCTTGGGGTCATTTTTGATTCAGATCTTTCTTTCACTCCTCACATCAAATCACTCGCTCGTTCATGTCATCTACACCTCAAAAACATCTCAAGAATCAGGACTTTTCTCACCTTTGACTCGGCAAAAACTCTTACTGTCGCTCTTATTCATTCTCGTCTTGACTATTGCAACGCTCTACTAATCGGTCTCCCTCTTACTAAACTCTCCCCTCTCCAATCCGTCCTGAACGCAGCAGCCAGGATCATATTCCTCGCCAACCGCTACTCAGATGCCTTTTCCCTGTGCCAGTCATTGCATTGGTTGCCCATCCAATATAGAGTTCGTTTTAAACTTATCACGCTTACCCACAAAGCGCTCCATGCTTCAGTACCCCCCTACATCTCCTCCCTTGTCTCAGTCTACCACCCTACATGTGCCCTCCGTTCTGCAAATGACTTGAAACTAAAATCCTCCATAATCCGAACTTCCCACTCCCGTCTCCAAGATTTCTCGCGTGCTGCGCCAATTCTCTGGAATGCACTACCCAGGACAGTTCGATTAATTCCCAATACCCACAGTTTCAAGCGAACCCTAAAAACACATTTCTTTAGACTGGCGTATCACCTAAACACACTCTGTCCATCCCAGCTTTCCCCCATATTAAAATCTTCTTCAACTTCGGGTTCAAACCAACCATGCACATAAAAGCCTCTGTCAGGACTGCACACATACTGGCTGGCGACCAGTCCATGTATTATTATTTATCCTATTCAGTATATCAAGGCTGCATTATACAATATATGTACTTTTTACCTTTTGTGTCTCCCCCACTTCCTCATAGACTGTAAGCTCGCGAGCAGGGCCCTCACTCCGTTCGATATGAGATATGCTTATTCTGTATTGTCTGTATAAGTCCCCCCTAAAATTTGTAAAGTGCTGCGGAATATGTTGGCGCTATAAAAATAAACTATTATTATTATTATTATTATTATTATTATTATTATTATTATTATTATCTCATATGGAGAGAGTCCAGTCTTTTTATTAGGCGTGTATCTTACTGAAAACATAGCAAGTGGTAAACAGTCCGGCCATGGTTTTCCTGTCTCAGCCATGGCTTTGTGAATTTTTAATTTCAATGTCCCATTAAGTCTTTCCACTTTTCCACTACTTTGTGGGTGATATGGGGTGTGGAATGCTTGTTGAATTCCTAGAGCTGACATGACTTCATTCATTATTTCACCTGTGAAGTGTGTACCTCTGTCACTCTCAATTACCTCTGGTACCCCATACCTGCAGACCACCTCCGCAAGCAGTTTCTTTGCGGTTGCCGCAGCCGTGGCTTTGGCAATCGGGAAAGCCTCTGGCCATCCTGAGAACAAATCAATACAGACCAACACATATTCCCATGATCCTGACTTTGGCAGCTGAATATAATCAATTTGCAGTCTCTGGAATGGATAGAGGGGCCGGGGTGTGTGTTTGGGTGGTGTTTTAACTACTCTACCCTGATTATGTGTAGCACATATCATGCACCCTTGTACCAGGTTTTCAATACAGGTGGAGAATCCTGGTGCCACCCAATGTTTCTGCATCACACTCATCACACCCGTTTTAGATTGGTGTGTCGGCCCATGTAGTATCTGGGCAGCTGCTGGGTACAGTGCCCTTGGAAGGCATCGTCGTGTCCCTTTCCCCCATACCCCATTTGCTTCATTCAGGCATGCACCTTCCTTTAACCACTTATCAACCTCCTCCTTTTGAGCCTGAGCCTGCATTTGGGATAAGATGTCCTCCGACACAAAGGGGTTTTTAGGGGCACTTATCTGACGTACTGTTGACCCTTGTTGCGGCTTACAGGCTGCTGTTTTTGCCGCTGCATCTGCCATCGCATTTCCTCTGCTTACCTGGTCGGTGCGTCTGGTATGTGCTCTTAACTTTATGACAGCTACTTGTTTGGGTATTTGTAGCACATCAATTAACTGCTGGACCGCATCAGCATTCTTAATGGGGTGTCCTGCTGCCGTCAGGAAACCTCTTGACTTCCATATTGGACCAAAATCATGCGATATACCGAATGCGTACCTAGAATCTGTGTAAATGTTAACAATACTACCTTCCGCTAGTTTACAGGCCTCGGTTAGGGCCCTAAGTTCAGCTTCTTGAGCCGATTGGTGTGGGAGCATTGGTTCTGCCTTGATTACTGCATTGAGGGAGACAACTGCATATCCAGTATGGAAGGTACCTGAATCGTCCTGATGACGGGATCCATCTACAAAAAATTCAAAATCTGCATTTTGTAATTCATGTTCAAATACAGTAGGTAAACCTGCCGTTTCTTGTGCCATCATTTGTACACAGTCATGAGGAACTTCCTCTCTTGGATCTTCCTTAAAAAGCACAGTACCTGACTCCTCCTTCAGATCCGAGAGAGGTAACAAAGTTGCTGGGTTCAGAGTAGTACACCTCTGTAAAGAAACATTGGGAGGCATTAACAGTGCACATTGTAACCTGAGATGACGTGCTGCTGAGAGGTGAGCGGGTTGCACTTGATTCAATATAGTGTAGACATCATGAGGTGTTAGAACGGTGAGCGGGTGGTCAAGAACAATGTCTGCGGATTTGTGGAGTAATAGTCCAACAGCATGCAAAGCACGTACACAGAATGGTGCACCTCTGGCTACCGCATCTAATCTGCCACTAAAATAGGCAACAGGTCTCTGATTGTCACCGTGTGTTTGAGTTAAAACTCCTGCTGCATGTCCAGCTTGCTCATGAAGGTACAGAGTAAATGGGAGCTCATAATTAGGGGTACCCAAAGCTGGAGCGGCCAAAATACGGTTCTTGAGAGAATAAAAACAGTCTATTGCCTCTGATGTTAGTACAAAAGGTGTTGGAGTAAGACAGTCATAGAGGGGCTGCATTAAAACAGAGACGGCATGAATCCACTGTCTGCAATAGGAAACAAGTCCAAGAAAAGTTCTGAGGGCTGCAACATTAATGGGGATGGTGAATGCCTGTACTGCTTGTTTACGTGCATTTGTTAAATGACGAGCTCCTGGTGTAATGCAATGTCCCAAAAAGGTGACTGAAGATTTACAAAACTGAAGCTTATCTTTCGATGCCTTGCAGCCAGCGCGATAGAGAAACAACATAAGCGATATAGTTGCACTATGACATTGTTTCCTGGAGGGGGCACAAATGAGCAGGTCATCGACATATTGCAAAACAACGATATGTGGTTCAGACCATCCCTCCAGTATTTCCTGCAGACTTGCAGTGTACATTGTGGGTGAATTCTGGGCACCCTGTGGCAACACTGTCCATGTATATTGACTACCCTGGAATGTGAAAGCAAACAAGTACTGGCAGTCAGGATGTAATGGTACACTGAAAAATGCATTTGCCAAATCGACCACTGAAAAGCAAAGAGAGTTAGAAGGTATCTGTGACAGGAGAGTATGCGGGTTGGGCACAACTGGTGTTAGAAGTTCTGTGGCTTTGTTAACCAACCGGAGGTCATGGACCATTCTATATGCGTCTGGTTGATCTGGTACGCTCTTTTTCTTTACTGGGAACAGGTGAGTGTTGCAAGGGGACTGGGTTTTGACTAGGACTCCTCTCTGTAGTAATTTTTGGACTTGCTGGGCTATGGCATTCTCCTGAGCCGAGCTAAGGGGATACTGCCTCTGTTGAGGCAAGATTGCTCCTGGTTTTAATTTTACCATTACTGGTTGAACTCTTAACCTACCAACATCTGTTTTGTCTGAGGCCCAAAAATCATGTGGCACAGCCTGCTCTAATATCAGGGGAAACTCATTTGTCTCTTCTATGCTGGCAATATCTAGTGACATAATTTTGCAAAGGGTGCTTGGTTTTAAACCTGGGGTCATGGTCACAGTGCCATCGGGATGATACTCTATATGTGCTTGTAATTGGGACAACACATCATTTCCCAATAGATTACATTGGCCTCGGGGCGATACCATGAGCTCGCTATGTACAGTAGCTCCTTGAATTTGCAGGTGAATTCTCTTAGTGACAGGGAGCAGGACAGATGGGGAATTGAAGGGGGTGGCAATGACATGATGTGAAAAATCAGTGTCAGTGTATGGCCAATCACCTTGAGTAATTACTGAATTGTCGGCCCCCGTATCTACTTGGAAATCGATTTCATGTCCCCCTGGTAGGTTCACCTGCACTGTACAACTGGGAGTTGGGGGTAAGGAGATGAGGGGGTTCATGTGCAAGCTACCCTCATCCTATGGGGGCGTTGTTTGGTCGGCTGGAGGACCCGTACTCTGAGCATTTGGATACGGGTTGGTCCTACAGTTCTTTCTAAAATGTCCTGGCTTTTTACATCCGTAACACAGTTTCTGTCCTCCTCCTTCAGTCCGTCCTCTGCCTCTGTTGTTTCTGGGGGTCGTCTCTACTATGTGTATTCTGGCAGCTCTTTTTGCCTGCGCTATGTCATGTTGTGCCCCCTGAGCTATTCTAGCTAAATCTTCTGCCTTCACTGATCTCCAGTCCGGTCTACTTGCTTTTACCTTCTCTGCAATCTCTTTCTTTAGTCCATTCATGAAAGCACTTGCTAATACCCTCTCACTAGTCTTATTCCCGGGGTTGAACCCCATTTCTGACCAGGTTTTCTTTAGTGCATAGAAATAATCCTTAGGATCTTCCTCCTTCCCTTGCACTCTATCTTCTAGTGTAACTTGCTTTTCTGCTTGCCTGTCTTGACATGCTTTTACCAACGCTGCTGCGAATAGGACTCCAGCTGCTGCATCATTAGATTCTGCATCTACGGGTCCGGTTCTATTGGCATACTGTTTTTTTGTCTCATCTATCAACCTATCATAGCGGGCTTCATCTGCCAATTTTCCCTTAATTACCCCCTGCAGATCTATTCTAGTGGCATGGTACGTATCCTGTATGGTGGTGATCATTCTAGCGAAACCCATAGGGGACTGGGATGGGTCTGGCAGCTGGGAGATCAGTGCCAACTGCTCTGAAGGACTCCATGGTCTATACATTAACATTGTACAAGCTTCCTGACCTGGAACCACTGCATCCCCCCCTGCTGCTGCTGCTGCTCCCGGTGCTCCTGGCACAACTACCGTCCTCATTGGGAATAGTCTAGCTGGGTGGGGTCTCGGTCCTCCACATGCCACACAGATGTCTACTGTCAAGGGGTTCTGCTGTCCACATCTGGGGCAAACCCAACATTTGGGTTCCTGGGAATTCTGGTACTGGGGTGGGGGTGACGTCGGGAGCGGACAGGGAGGAAAATCTGTCATTCCGTTTTTTGTCAGTCTGTAACGTCCGTCTCCTAATTCTTCAATCTTTCCTTCAAAATAAGCGCATGCATTCATCCATACATCTACTGTCCCTAACAGACCCTTATCTTTCAGCCATCCATGATAGGAGTTAAAGAAGGATTTCCATTTCTCTCCATTCATCTCTCCATTCTCATTCATTCCCGCTTTACACAATATTTTGTCAATTCCAATCAGTGCCTGTTTCCCTTCTCTGTGTACTACTAAGTCTTTGGCTATAATGCCTTCCTTGGCATTTTGGTTCCCCATTTTTTTCGGTTCTCCTCACCTAGAAGAGACTCCTCAGTCACTTAGACAATGGTCACTTAGACAATGGGCCACAAAGGTTTCTGAACCATTCCACTACTAGCCTCTCTAGGACTTATACGCCAACCAGAAAAACAGACCAAAAACATCAATCCCGGGACACATCCACAACACAATCATCGGATCCATACTTTCATTCTTAAATTCTCCAAAGGATAGAAGGCAGGACTGATCTGAGGGGATTCTACTGGTTCAAAGGGACCTGAGCCAGACAACAATCTGTGAATTATCTGGGGAGCCGACCGCTCAGGGGTGAGGGAGTCTCTTCTATGCAGTGATATAATTAGGTAGAATATAACAGTTATTCTTACCTCAGCGCTGTATATATCACCAACAGAGAGCTTTGCTCGTCCCACGTCTCGGACCGGTCGAGCACCCCTGGGTAGATTAACTCAAGGTCCCTGTTCGAGGCGCCAGCTGTCGTCACTGCATTCTGAGTCTTCTATCCTTTGGATTACGATATCGGAGAGAGAGTGAGACACAGGACAGGATGTGTGTCAAACAAGCTCTAAACTTTATTACAAAGCATGGGTTTTATATTCACTCTGAAGGCAGGAAACGGATTTACCATATTTGGTTTGATTATACAATTTTAGCACACAAAGACTAACTTCTATTCTCGTGCTTGTGTTGAAACATTCAATCGGACACATTGAATTAGACACATTAAATCAGATACATTCTGATGACTGGCAAGGACGCATTATTGATTCAAGAAGGAACATTCACAGCTGATGTTTTTTGACCTAAAGTAACTTTCAGACTTATATAGCATAGATGGGGCCTTTGAACTTAAGGGGCCTCATCTTCTGCTATAACGCTGTCAATGTCCACCAGGGGCGGACACAGACTGTAGTGGGCCCCTGTGCAAGAAATTTTTGCCCCCCTGCCCCCCCCTGACCTTCATAGGGCAACAAAGTTATGTAAACATAACCCCCCCATGTGCATCTCTCACACCCACATGTGCAGCTCTCATCCCCCCATGCATCTCTCATCCCCCCATGTGCATCTCATCCCCCCATGCATCTTTCACGCATCTTTCATCCCCCCATGTGCAGCTCTCATCCCATGTGCAGCTCTCATCCCCCCCATGTGCAGCTCTCATCCCCTCCCCCATGCATCTCACCCCCCCGTGCATCTCATCCCCCCGTGCATCTCATCCCGCCCCGTGCATCTCATCCCGCCCCGTGCATCTCATCCCGCCCCGTGCATCTCATCCCGCCCCATGCATCTCATCCCGCCCCGTGCATCTCATCCCCCCCGTGCATCTCTCATCCCCCCATGTGCATCTTATCCCCCCCGTGCATCTCTCATTCCCCCATGCATCTCTGATTCCCCCCCACTCCTAGTTAATTAATTGTATTTAAAAAAAAAAAAATAAAACTTGTTATACTTACCCCCATGGATCCCTGCAGAATCCTGGCGCTCATCCACGTCGCTGCCACCAGGTTCACCTGACTTCCAGCGCTGTCACATGACCGGAAGTCAGGGGAATCATGAAGGCGCTGACGCAGCAGCGCTGCACTGCTACACAGGGAAATCGGCGCTGAGATGTCCCGGCGCTTAACGCTCAGCATGGGGCCGGGGGCCCAGGGCCGGCTCCAGGTTTTTGTGGGCCCCGGGCGAAAGAGTCTCAGTGGGCTCCTTTAACACATACCACGATTCATGATGCACAGATAGCGCAGAGAAATATATGTATAGTACAATGCAAAGATTTCACTTTTTACATAGTGATATCTATTGTAAATTCCACAATAGCTCAGAAACCAGCGAATCGCTCCACACAGTATACTGGCCCCCATAAAATACTCCATACAGGAGACTGGCCCCCATAAAATGCTCCATACAGAATACTGGCCCCCATAAAATGCTCCATACAGGATACTGGTCCCCATATAATACCTTATACAGAATACTGGCCCCCATATAACGCTCCATACAGAATACTGGCCCCCATATAACGCTCCATACAGAATACTGGCCCCCATATAATGCTCCATAAAGAATACTGGCCCCCATAAAATGCTCCATACAGAATAGTGGCCCCCACAAAATGCTCCATACAGAATACTGGCCCCCATATGACGCTCCATAAGGAATACTGGCCCCCATATAACACTCCATACAGGATTTTGGCCCCCATATAATGCTCCATACGGAATACTGGCCCCCATATAACGCACCATACGGAATACTGGCCCCCATATAACGCTCCATACGGGATACTGGCCCCCATATAACGCTCCATACAGAATACTGATCGCCATATAACGCTCCATGCAGGATACTGGCCCCAATATAACGCTCCATGCAGGATACTGGCCCCCATATAACGCTCCATGCAGGATACTGGCCCCCATAAAATGCTCCATACAGAATACTGGCCCCCATAAAATGCTCCATACAGGATACTGGTCCCCATATAACGCTCCATACACAATACTGGCTCCCATATAACGCTCCATACAGGATACTGGCCCCCATATAATGCTCCATACAGAATACTGGCCCCCATAAAATGCTCCATACAGAATACTGGCCCCCACAAAATGCTCCATACAGAATACTGGCCCCCATATAACGCTCCATAAGGAATACTGGCCCCCATATAACACTCCATACAGGATTTTGGCCCCCATATAATGCTCCATACGGGATACTGGCCCCCATATAACGCTCCATACAGAATACTGATCGCCATATAACGCTCCATGCAGGATACTGGCGCCAATATAACGCTCCATGCAGGATACTGGCCCCCATATAACGCTCCATGCAGGATACTGGCCCCCATAAAATGCTCCATACAGAATACTGGCCCCCATAAAATGCTCCATACAGGATACTGGTCCCCATATAACGCTCCATACAGAATACTGGCTCCCATATAACGCTCCATACAGGATACTGGCCCCCATATAACGCTCCATACAGAATACTGGCCCCCATATAATGCTCCATACAGAATACTGGCCCCCATAATATGCTCCATACAGAATACTGGCCCCCATAAAATGCTCCATACAGAATACTGGCCCCCATATAACGCTCCATATGGAATACTGGCCCCCATATAACACTCCATACAGGATACTGGACCCCATATAATGCTCCATACGGAATACTGGCCCCCATATAACGCTCCATACGGAATGCTGGCCCCTATATAACGCTCCATACAGAATACTGGCCCCCATATAACGCTCCATGCAGGATACTGGCCCCCATAGAACGCTCCATGCAGGATACTGACCCCCATATAACGCTCCATACAGAATACTGGCCCCCATATAACGCTCCATGCAGGCTGTTCCCCACACATAATGCCCCACGCAGGCTGTTCCCCCCACATAATGCCCCACGCAGGCTGATCCCCCCACATAATGCCCCATGCAGGCTGTTCCCCCCCATATAGGATGTCACCCCCCTTTTAATGCCCCATGCAGGATCACACCCCCCCTTCCTTATAATGCCACATTCAGGATGTCACCCCCCCTCCCTTATAATGCCCCATGCAGGATGTCACACACACCCCCCTCCCTTATAATGCCCCATGCAGGATGTCACCCCCCCCTTATAATGCCCCATGCAGGATGTCACACTCCCCCTCCCTTATAATGCCCCATGCAGGATGTCACTCCCCCCCCCCGTTATTATGCCCCATGCAGGATGTCACCCCCCCCTTATAATGCCCCATGCAGGACTTCACCCCCCCCTTATAATGCCCCATGCAGGATTTCACACACCCCCACCTCACCCCCCCTCCCTTATACTGCCACAGGCCTCCATACAATAAAAAAAGAAATCCAATACTCACCTCACGTCTCACCTGCTGCCGCTGCTCCGGACTCATCAGCGTCGCCGGCCTCATCCCGCTCTGCGCTGTGACTGCTCAGGAGAGAGTGCGGTGTAAAGACGTCACCGCGCCCTCTGACCTGAGACGTCAAAGTGCAGCAGCCGCGGCGGATGCAGGAGCTGCTGCGGAGGCACGGGGAAGGGTAAGTATTGTGCCGGGTGCCAGGGCCCTGAGCAAGCGGGGGGGGGGGAGCGGGGGCTGACACCGCTCTCCTCCGCTCACGGGTCCCATAGCACGCGGGGTGCCCGGGTGCTGACGCCGGCCCTACGGGGGCCCCATGAGGAGACGCACAAGAGGGGGGCCCCAACGGAGCTCCGAGGGGGCCCCGACCGGCCGGGCCCCATACTGGAGTCAGGACAGTCATGCCCTGATGGCCGCCCTGCTGGAGGCTGGAGGGGCCCCCTCTCCCTCGGGTCCCCCATTCAATGAACAGGCTGCACGGGCGGTAGGTCCGCCCCTGATGTCCACCCCTGCACAAAGCAGTGTGACTAATGTAAAAGACTGGAACGATACTAATAAAGGGTAAATGATAATAGAACTGTTAGTTTGTGGATACTAGTCACACCGACCTCCAGAATAAAAGTCCTAATGTTGTCCAGCTGCTTTTTAGAGGGTACTTCAATGGATCACTTTCTGATTTGAGAATTGTAATTGCTATTAAGAATTTGTTTAGCCGGATTTCATCCCCCAGCTATGCATGTGCATCATTCACAGAAAAGTCCAGCAATACTTTGCATTTCTCAGGAACAGATTGACTATGTAGTGTTTGAATATATATGCAAAGTGCTTTAGTCGGGGGCAATCTCTCCTCAAGCCTCTTGTCACTTAGTTGCAAACAAGTAGAAGATGATGAGTTTACCACTTTGTTGTAAAATCAAATCCTGGAACCACATCAGTGGGTGCAGAATCCTGCTGGTGATCAGCAAACTATGAAATATATATTTTTTTTAAGCAAAACAATTAGTAATATCATTAAAAATGTATTAGAAATTCATTAAACAGCATTCTACATGAATAGAGAACTGAGATCACCTTGAGCTCTATTACCTGTCCGGTGATGCTTTCTCCTGCCTGACAGCTTATGTGCCGTGGTGTTGGGGCGAGGCTCTAGCTGCGTTTTAAGATCGTTCTTTAAGCATGCCTAAATAATAAGGTGCTAGTTGCACCCTTGGTATGGCTGGGTAGTTCGGTGCACTTTTCCCACCTACTTGTTTTTCATTTACTCTCCTCTGGCTCCTGTAAAACCAGTAATGTCAATCAAGGAAGAGGAGATTGTAAACAGCCCACATAAAGCATGTTTGTTTTTTGTTTTTTTACACAACCTTTTAGTTCAAAGTAGCCTAACAAAGGCATATTGTTGGTTTTTGGCAAAGTAGTAATTTGGTAAAGTAGCTGACGGTGCCCTTTTAAAGGGAATGTGTCCACCCCCCTGGGCGATATCAGACCTCTCCTATGGACATACAGGTGATAGAAAAGTAAATCTATACTTACCTGTATGGCCATAGTAGGGGTCTGATTGCAGAGAAATCTGGTTTTATAAAGTCTGCTTTTCAGAGGCTTGGCGTCCGTGCGACGCCAAGCAAACCCCTCCAATCTGCTTACTATTCCCCTAAATCGCCGCCTCTGTGCTAAATTACCATATCCCTCCCCCTCCCCTGCACGGCAGGGCCATAGTAGAGGTCTGATATAGAGATTCCCTTCAACCTCCACCCACAGCGGGCCAATGGTTGAACAGCTGTGTAACAAAGTCATGGGTTTTTAGCCCAAAAGGGAAGACTTTCAGATTGTTGTAACTTATTCTTAGCATAGTGCCCAAAGGCCTGATCATAGTGGTTTGCTTAATGAAGTGACTGATTTGGAATCAGAGTAACTATCCAAGATGCTTCATTAAGAGAGTACACTGAAGGAAATGTGCACATGATGTCTTAAAATCGTGATCTTCTAGAAGGACAGGTAAGGGTCTCACTAAATGCTGATATGGCGGCCTGCTGTGCACTGGTGCCACAGAACCCAGAAGGGTGCATGGATGTACTTCTCCACAAGAGGCCCTCACACATTCACACACCTCCACCCTACCACCTCAGACCAGCAGAGGGAGCCCGTTAGGGATATATAAAGGGAGGGTGGAGCCAGGCAGCTCAGTCAGAAGTTAGTTAGTCTCTCAGACACAGAGAGGGACAGAGCTCAGAGTTGAGCAGAGAGCGTGCTGACGCTCAGAGAGCAGCAAGCTGGCTGCTGTGATTAGGCGAGCCAAGGCCTACAGCACGTGTGAGGGCCTAGTGAGGGCCCTGAGTGTGGCCGAAGGCGAGAGGAGAAGGAAGAAGTAGCGAGGGGGTAGAGGAGCATACCAGGCTCACCCTGATATATATACCGGACACCGGGTCCGCGCCTACGGGGACCCTTTATACCAGTAGGGACCACCGGAACCCCTGGAGGACTACAGGTCCCAGGTTCACCAAATGCTGATTGCAGTACTAGGGCTAGGAGTCACGGAGGCCCCAGCGACCAGGGAGAGTGATCTCCAAGAAAAGTCCCTACCACCAAGTCAGCAGGTGCAAAGAGAGACAGTAACCAAGCTAGGCCTAGCTCCAGGCAGGTCAGAAGCTTAGCGAGTAAAGCCACGGATCAGGAGGCCCTATACCCGCTCACTGGGGAGAGTCCAAAAGTGCGCCCTTCGTCCGGAGTACCCTGAACCGTGCCTGCACCATCACCAATAAAGGTACTGAAGCTTAGCCCCGTGTGAGTGTGCGTCTTTCCTCCGGGACTGTCCTGCCGTCTCTCCCCCGCATCCACCATCTATCCCTACACTGCCCTGGGGCCAGCTCTACCTGTGGAGAGCCATACTATCCCTGCTGCCGTAACACCAGCTCCAGAGGACTGCTCCGCAGCGGCGGCACCCTTTTGCTGCATTCCACAGGTGGCGTCACGAACTTTCCAAATCCCCAATATATAATTTCCCCTTTATACTGACCGCCCTGGGTCACGGACCGGGCCAGCCACCGTGACATCCCCCACCGGCATACGCAGAGGCCCAGCTGCCGAGTACCCCACGGCCCAGGGGGCGCGTTAGCCTTGGCGTCACGAACAGAATTCTGTGCCCGTTGCCACCGGGTACTGTGCGCCTTAAAAGACTGTAATACTCACTGTGGTGAAGGTTTCCCGCCATTCCCGAGATTTCTCGCCATTGTCCGCCATCTTCCTGTCGCCGTGCGGGAAGAAGAGGGGCGTAACCGCGGGAATCGGAGAGTCGTAAACGCTGGAAGCGCGCAAAGCCCAGGACACGCCCCGCCCCTGACGTCGAATCAGAATGTGTCAGGTCCTGGAAGGAGCCCAGAGGACGCTCTGACGTCAGACGCGAGCGACGCAAGGTCCTGGAAGAAGACCGTCGCCCGCGGAGCTGCGGCCTACCTGATAAGCAGTGAAGAAGGAAGGCTCCAGTTCACTAGGGGGGCGCAACCATGGCCGACGACCAGCGAGCCACCGGAGCACCGGCTAACGCTCCTGATGCCCAACCTGCGCCCGGCGCTGCACAGGCCGGAGCGGTCGCTCCACCAGCAGGGGTCGTGACCCCATTGATACCCATGGCCCTGCCGTATATCCCTGGAGTGCAGTGGCTTCCCCAGTATAATGGCAAACCAGGCACCCTGTCTGGATTCAAGAGAAAAATATGTGGTGTGCTAGACATGTATTCTATGACCGGTAAACAGAGAGCTGCTGTTGTGCTGGGACAATTGACTGGTGCTGCAGAGTGGGAAGTTGAAACCTGGCCAGCCGCAGACCAGGAATCAGTATCCATCATCTTTAAGAGACTGCATACTGTGTTTGAAAACTGCACTGAGACGGATCTCCGGATGAGGTTCTACCACTGTGTCCAGAAACCTGAGGACAGTATCCGGGACTACGCCTGGCGCGTACAGGAAGCCCTGCGGGCCCTGAAACAGGTTAGTCCAGCCAGCATGCAAAATGAAAATAAAATGCTGACGGATCAAGGCCCTGCCTTTGAAACCGAGCTGTTCAAAGAGTTTTGCCATTTGTACGGGTGTAAGAAGATCCGGACTACACCGTACCACCCCCAAACCAATGGGTTATGTGAAAAGATGAATAACATAGTCATCGACCTGTTGAAGACCTTACCTCTCGAAGAAAGAAACCAATGGCCGGACAAACTACATGACCTGGTAGATCTGTACAATCACATACCTGTGAGTTCCACCAATTGTACTCCAGCGTACCTCATGAGAGCAAGACCTGGAAAGTTGCCCATGGACCTGGAGCTTGGAGTGGTCGAGCCAGAAGCAGATATGTCCACTGAAGACTGGGATGCGACTTGACAGGAACAGTACAAGAGAGTACAAGCCTGTGTCGAAGACAGTCTAAGTAGGGTGAGAGATAAGCAGGAAGCACAGAACAGCAAGAGTGCACCAGCTGAACCCTTGACACCTGGAGAAGTTGTGCTGAAACGAAAGAGAAGAAGCCACAAGCTTGACGACCAGTGGGAAAGGGAACCTTACACTGTGTTGAATTCCAGATTCGACGATAGGAAAATCTGCGTAATTAGCAAAGACGGAGGAAGAACAACTGCAACAGTATTAAGAGACCATCTGAAGTTGTGCCCAAGTCCGCTAAAGCCCCTGGAGGAAGTGCCTCTCACCGTACCGGAGGAGCCTAAAGAAGAAGTACTCCATACTGACTTAGGAGATTTCCCGGCAGATTGGCCTCAACTGGATGGAGCGGTAATAATACCTGTGCTACACTTCTACCAACAGCCAGAAGACTCTCCACTGCAAGTAAGACCTGTAAGTGCCCCGGAAGAGCCTGCTCAGGAAGAATCCACGGAAGAAGGATCACCGGTAGAAGCAGAGCCAGTAGGCCCAGTAACCAGTGTACTTGCCTGTCCCGTAGAGAGGTTAAGGCAGTCTTGCAGTCCATCAACACATAGAGCGGAAAATAGCGCAAGCATCCACACTACATGCATTCCAGTACTACGTAGGTCATCGCGTAGCACAAAAGGCCAGACCCCTGTCAGGTATAAGGAGTAAGTTAAAAATACCTGCAGTATAAATAGTTACCCAGTAGGGTATTGCATAATGTTTATTGTATAAACTGAAATATGTGTTTATTTAGTTACCCGTAAGGGTATATACAGTTATATGAAAAAGTTTGGGCACCCCTATTAATCTTAAGCTTAATGTTTTATAAAAATTGGTGTTTTTGCAACAGCTATTTCAGTTTGATATATGTAATAACTGTTGGACACAGTAATGTTTCTGCCTTGAAATGAGGTTTATTGTACTAACAGAAAATGTGCAATCTGCAAAGAAACAAAATTTGACAGGTGCATAAGTATGGGCACCTCACCAGAAAAGTGACATTAATATTTAGTAGATCCTCCTTTTGCAAAAATAACAGCCTCTAGTCGCTTCCTGTAGCTTTTAATGAGTTCCTGGATCCTGGATGAAGGTATTTTTTTTTTTCAAATTCAAGTTTTTTTTATTTTTTGTGTTGAAAAAGTACAAGATAATACAATATACATAGTAAAAGTGGTAGCGTAACTATAAATCTATGCATAACTACAGTACATTGGGGGGATACAGGGAGGGTTTTCCATCAATATCCAGATCAAGCATGTATTTTTCCATATGAAAGATAGAGAGAGAGGGAGCGGACCACGGCAGACCACCAATCAATAGAGTGTGATTATGATCATTGTTGTGATGACATCCCGGATAACTTTAGTTGGGGGCTAGATGGTAGGCGTCAGAGTTTTGGAAATCCATCCAATCCCTCCAAATCACACAGTATCTATCAACATCAGCCGGTGAGATGGCAATCAGATGCTCCATCCTATTAAGGAGAGAAATCTCCGCAAACCATTCCTCCACAGTGGGTGGGTCTCTGCTTTTCCAGTGTCGTGGAATGACATTCTTAGCCGCCTGTATTAGGTAGCCTATTGATGACCTTTTATAACTACGTTTACTTATTGGTAACATTGATAAAAGGAGGGCTTCTGGCTTATTAGGGATAGTCAAACCAGTTATTTTCTCAATCATGGGAACCACCTTTACCCAAAATGCATTTATTATAGGGCACCCCCACCATATGTGTGACATTGTCCCTTCCCCCTCCCCACATCTCCAACATCTGTCTGAGACCACTGGGTACCATCTATGAAGGACTGCTGGTACCCGGTACCATCTAGAGATAATTTTGAAGGAGGTTTCCTGAGCTTTGGACCCTATTGAGGTTTTATGTGTTAGGAAGAAGGATGAATTCAATGTGTTCGACCCCAAGGCTGTAGGTCTGGTGGGGGGAGAAACAAAAAGCAGGCGCAGATCTAAGTGTAGATGTATATATATATATATATATATATATATATAGAAACAGAAGAAAAATGAACTGCTCACCTTTAGCAGATCTTGTACCAAGGCTTATCGACCAATTCTGGTCTAATGTGGGTAGCTGGTCCACTGGTATGCAGCTTCTATCCGGATTAAACGGATCTCCCAGCTGGAGTCCGTAAGAATAGGGTTCAGAGTGTGTATCCGGCCAATTGAGCGCTCCCAGGGTCACAAGGAATGATTATCCAAAAAAAGGATTTACTTCTTCAGAAGATTTATTCAAGTTAGTAAATAGATAAAACTTAGAAATAAAACAACGCGTTTCGGCTATTAAAATTAAAGATATATAGCCTTCCTCAGGTCTAATGTAAGAGAGTCAATAGTGGTGGTTATATAGTCACTATAAAAACCTACCTAGTGAAATAATTATCCTAATCACATGTAAATTGGTTTGAGTTGGAACGCCCAAATCCCATTCTATAGAGACTCAGCTTTCTCAGAGTTAGGATTTTCCAGCTTTTTCCTCTGATTGTAGAATAAACAAATTATAGAGCAGCTAAACTTGTCATAATAAAATTTGTCATAATAAAATTTTTCATAATAAAATTTTGGTAACAAAGATATTATACTTTCTCCTTCTCTTTCTTTCCTTTCTTTTTCTATCCCTTTAAGAGGAGAAAATAAGTGCATTGGTAGAAGAATCTATACCATGAACCTGAATTTAAGAAGATTTTCATTCAATAGGTATATCAATGAAATTCAGATAAGGGGAGTTTAATTCACATGGATATATATGCCAAAGGTAGTGAAACGGAGAGAGAGAAAAAAAAAAAAAAAAAAGGAGAGAGGTTATTATTATACATAGTGAATAAAACCTCCGTGAACTCTATACATTCTCCAATTTATCGTTGAGGCTATCAGGATACAAACAACGTAGTCTATATATCCAGAAGGCCTCCTTCTTGTTAAGTTGTTGGATCCTGTCAGGAATATCAGCTGGGATCTGCTCCACCGGTGTAAGTCTCACTTTAAATTTTTTGTTATGGGTAGTAAGAAGATGTCTGGAGAGGCTGTGTGTTAATAAGCCATTTTTGGCATTGTATCTGTGGGCATTGAGTCGGGATCTCACCATTTGTGTGGTCCTACCCACGTACTGGAGACCGCAATCACATGTAATAACATAGATTACGTAGTCACTAGTACAGGTCAGGTGATCCTTGATATTAAAAGTCTCTCCTGTGCTATTCGATGTAATGGAATGGGACCCATGAGTAATTATATGACAGCACTGACATTTTTTCTGAGAGCACCTATAAGTGCCATTCTGTGTGAGTCTATTTGTACTAATAAAGGGACAAATGTTTTTAGATTGAGAGAACACTGGTTGGCCTCCTGGTTTCCGTTTTTTTAAACGACTAGGCGCGAGGAGGTTTCTTAGAGTTTTTCCTCTCCTAAATGTAATGCCAGGTATTTTTGGCAATATATCTCGTAGGAGAGGATCTTGTTTCAAGATATGCCAATGCTTTTGCAAAATATTCCTAATCAATTGGTTCCACTTATTATAAGAGGTGATAAAATTATGATTCCATTTATTCATATTCCTAGTGTCACTATCCCTGGATTCCTTATGGGGCAATTCATCCCCATTCCCCAAACAATCAGTTTGGGTTTTAGTCAAATTTATACGGTATGCCTCATCGATAATTTGCTTGGGGTACTTTTTCTCTTTAAATCTCTTCTTGAGTATATCCGATTGTCTGATATAATCCGAATCCTTAGTATTATTTTTTCTGATTCGATGAAATTGGCTGAAAGGGATGTTATTTTTCCATTTGATGTAATGGGCACTTTGATAGTCCAAGTAGCCATTCACATCAACAGATTTGAAATGAGTTTTCGTTATTATTTTTTTTTCTTCATGTGAAATTTCTAAATCAAGAAAAACAGCTATTTTTGGTTCGATACTAGAAGAAAAAGTAATGCCCCAGGTGTTCTCATTCAATTCATTGATTAGAGACTGAGCATCCTCTCTACTGCCCCTCCATATCACGAATAGATCATCTATATAGCGCTTGTATAGTACTATATTGTTGCTATATTTAGGGGAGCATAGGGGCGACTGGGACTCGAATAGCCCCATGAATAAATTAGCAAAACTTGGGGCTACCCGAGTCCCCATCGCGGTACCAAGGAAGAAGGATGAAGGTATTTTTGACCATTCCTCTTTAAAAAACAATTCCAGTTCAGTTAAGTTTGATGGTCGCCGAGCATGGACAGCCCTCTTCAAATGATCCCACAGATGTTCAATGATATTCAGGTCTGGGGACTGGGATGGCCATTCCAGAACATTGTAATTGTTCCTCTGCATGAATGCCTGAGTAGATTTGGAGCGGTGTTTTGGATCATTGTCTTGCTGAAAGATCCATCCCCTGCGTAACTTCAACTTTATCACTGATTTTTGAACATTATTGTCAAGAATCTGCTGATACTGAGTGGAATCCATGAGTCCCTCAACTTTAACAAGATTCCCGATGCCGGCATTGGCCACACAGCCCCAAAGCATGATGGAACTTCCACCAAATTTTACTGTGGGTAGCAAGTGTTTTTCTTGGAATGCTGTGGTTTTTTTGCCGCCATGCATAACGCCTTTTTGTATGACCAAACAACTCAATCTTGGTTTCATCAGTCCACAGGACCTTCTTCGAAAAAAGAAATTGGCTTTTCCAAATGTGCTTTTGCATACCTCAGCCGACTCTGTTTGTGGCGTGCTTGCAGAAACGGCTTCTTTCGCATCACTCTCCCATACAGCTTCTCCTTGTGCAAAGTGCGTTGTATAGTTGACCGATGCACAGTGACACCATCTGCAGCAAGTTGATGCTGCAGCTCTCTGGAGGTGGTCTGAGGATTGTCCTTGACTAATCTCACCATTCTTCTTCTCTGCCTTTCTGATGTTTTTCTTGGCCTGCCACTTCTGGCCTTAACAAGAACTGTCCCTGTGTTCTTCCATTTACTTACTATGTTCCTCACAGTGGAAACTGACAGGTTAAATCTCTGAGACAGATTTTTGTATCGTTCCCCTGAACATCTATGTTGAATAATCTTTGTTTTCAGATCATTTGACAGTTGTTTTGAGGAGCCCATGATGCCACTCTTCAGAGGAGATTCAAACAGGAGAACAACTTGCAAGTGGCCACTTTAAGTAGCTTTTCTCATGATTGCATACACCTGGCTCTGAAGTTCAAAGCTCAATGAGGTTACAAAACCAAAAAAAGTGCTTTAGTAAGTCAGTAAAAAGTAGGTAGGAGTATTTAAAACAAGAAAATAAGGGTGCCCATACTTCTGCACCTGTCAAATTTTGTTTGAATGCAGATTGCACATTTTCTGTTAGTAACAATAAACCTCATTTCAAGGAAGAAACATTACTGTGTCCAACAGTTATTACATATATCAAACTGAAATAGCTGTTGCAAAAACACCAATTTTAAGAAAACATTAAGCTTAAGATTAATAGGGGTGCCCAAACTTTTTCATATAACTGTATAAAGGACTCGTAGGCTGAGGACTGTGAGCAGCCCAAGAACTGTTCATGTACATAGTTGCACTCCCTGGAGTGCTCCTTAAGTGACCACTGAACAAAAACCCGTTTGGCGTGGCCGAAGACGTGGTCCAGCACCTAGATCACCTATGCCCTGCAGCCACACCCAGGGCCTACGTTGAGGGTTTTCGGACGGGTCCCTCATGCTGCTCATCTTCACCAGTGAGATGGACACCAGTTAATGGATCTCACTGAGACTTTAAGAGGAGTGTTTTATATAAGAAAATGTATTAATGTTATTATTGTATTATAATGTTACCTGTAACGTTCAAGAAAAGTGCCTCCCATAAAGGGAAGAAATGTTACTGTTTAACCTGTTTTGAGAAAAATGCTTCAGTCCAGGAGTACCGAGTTTTACTAGGGGGGGATGTGGCGCCCTGCTGTGCACTGGTGCCACAGAACCCAGAAGGGTGCATGGATGGACTTCTCCACAAGAGGCCCTCTTGTGCCGGGTGCCAGGGCCCTGAGCAAGCGGGGGGGGAGCGGGTGCTGACACCGCTCTCCTCCGCTCACGGGTCCCATAGCAAGCGGGGTGCCCGATGGTGAGGGCCCCCGCCTGCTCAGGGCCCCGGCATTTGCCCGGGTGCTGACGCCGGCCCTACGGGGGCCCCAAGAGGAGACGCACAAGAGGGGGGCCCCAACGGGGCTCCGAGGGGGCCCCGACCGGCCGGGCCCCATACTGGAGTCAGGACAGTCATGCCCTGATGGCGGCCCTGCTGGAGGCTGGAGGGGCCCCCTCTCCCTCGGGGCCCCCATTCAATGAACAGGCTGCACGGGCGGTAGGTCCGCCCCTGATGTCCACCCCTGCACAAAGCAGTGTGACTAATGTAAAAGACTGGAACGATACTAATAAAGGGTAAATGATAGCAGAACTGTTAGTTTGTGGATACTAATCACACCGACCTCCAGAATAAAAATCCTAATGTTGTCCAGCTGCTTTTTAGAGGGTACTTCAATGGATCACTTTCTGATTTGAGAATTGTAATTGCTATTAAGAATTTGTTTAGCCGGATTTCATCCCCAAGCTATGCATGTGCATCATTCACAGAAAAGTCCAGCAATACTTTGCATTTCTCAGGAACAGACTGACTATGTAGTGTTTGAATATATATGCAAAGTGCTTTAGTCGGGGGCAATCTCTCCTCAAGCCTCTTGTCACTTAGTTGCAAACAAGTAGAAGATGATGAGTTTACCACTTTGTTGTAAAATCAAATCCTGGAACCACATCAGTGGGTGCTGAATCCTGCTGGTGATCAGCAAACTATGAAATATATATTTTTTTTAAGCAAAACTATTAGTAATATCATTAAAAATGTATTAGTAATTCATTAAACAGCATTCTACATGAATAGAGAACTGAGATCACCTTGATCACCTTGAGCTCTATTACCTGTCCGGTGATGCTTTCTCCTGCCTGACAGCTTATGTGCCGTGGTGTTGGGGCGAGGCTCTAGCTGCGTTTTAAGATCGTTCTTTAAGCATGCCTAAATAATAAGGTGCTAGTTGCACCCTTGGTATGGCTGGGTAGTTCGGTGCACTTTTCCTACCTACTTGTTTTTCATTTACTCTCCTCTGGCTCCTGTAAAACCAGTAATGTCAATCAAGGAAGAGGAGATTGTAAACAGCCCACATAAAGCATGTTTGTTTTTTGTTTTTTTACACAAACTTTTAGTTCAAAGTAGCTTAACAAAGGCATATTGCTGGTTTTTGGCAAAGTAGTAATTTGGTAAAGTAGCTGACGGTGCCCTTTTAAAGGGAATGTGTCCACCCCCCTGGGCGATATCAGACCTCTCCTATGGACATACAGGTGATAGAAAAGTAAATCTATACTTACCTGTATGGCCATAGTAGGGGTCTGATTGCAGAGAAATCTGGTTTTATAAAGTCTGCTTTCCAGAGGCTTGGCGTCCGCGCGACGCCAAGCAAACCCCTCCAATCTGCTTACTATTCCCCTAAATCGCCGCCTCTGTGCTAAATTACCATATTCCCTCCCCTGCACGGCACAGGGTCCTGTGACTGCCCTGTGACAGGCCCTGCTCTGCCTACCCTGTATGGCCATAGTAGAGGTCTGATATAGAGATTCCCTTCAACCTCCACCCACAGCGGGCCAATGGTTGAACAGCTGTGTAACAAAGTCATGGGTTTTTAGCCCAAAAGGGAAGACTTTCAGATTGTTGTAACTTATTCTTAGCATAGTGCCCAAAGGCCTGATCATAATGGTTTGCTTAATGAAGTGACTGATTTGGAATCAGAGTAACTATCCAAGATGCTTCATTAAGAGAGTACACTGAAGGAAATGTGCACATGATGTCTTAAAATCGTGATCTTCTAGAAGGACAGGTAAGGGTCTCACTAAATGCTGATTTGGCGGCCTGCTGTGCACTGGTGCCACAGAACCCAGAAGGGTGCATGGATGTAGTTCTCCACAAGAGGCCCTCACACATTCACACACCTCCACCCTACCACCTCAGACCAGCAGAGGGAGCCCGTTAGGGATATATAAAGGGAGGGTGGAGCCAGGCAGCTCAGTCAGAAGTTAGTTAGTCTCTCAGACACAGAGAGGGACAGAGCTCAGAGTTGAGCAGAGAGCGTGCTGACGCTCAGAGAGCAGCGAAGAGGCAGCAAGCTGGCTGCTGTGCTTAGGCAAGCCAAGGCCTACAGCACGTGTGAGGGCCCTGAGTGTGGCCGAAGGCGAGAGGAGAAGGAAGAAGTAGCGAGGGGGCAGAGGAGCATACCAGGCTCACCCCGATATATATACCGGACACCGGGTCCGCACCTACGGGGACCCTTTATACCCAGTAGGGACCACCGGAACCCCTGGAGGACTACAGGTCCCAGGTTCACCAAATGCTGGGCTAGGAGTCACGGAGGCCCCAGCGACCAGGGAGAGTGATCTCCAAGAAAAGTCCCTACCACCAAGTCAGCAGGTGCAAAGAAAGACAGTAACCAAGCTAGGCCTAGCTCCAGGCAGGTCAGAAGCTTAGCGAGTAAAGCCACGGATCAGGATTCCTATACCCGCTCACTGGGGAGAGTCCAAAAGTGCACCCTTCGTCCGGAGTACCCTGAACCGTGCCTGCACCATCACCAGTAAAGGTACTGAAGCTTACCCCCGTGTGAGTGTCCGTCTTTCCTCCGGGACCGTCCTGCCGTCTCTCCCCCGCATCCACCATCTACCCCTACACTGCCATGGGGCTAGCTCTACCTGTGGAGAGCCATACTATCCTTGCTGCCGTAACACCGGCTCCAGAGGACTGCTCCGCAGTGGCGGCACCCTTTTGCCGCATTCCACAGGTGGCGTCACAAACTTTCCAAATCCCCTATATATAATTTCCCCTTTATACTGATCGCCTTGGGTCACGGACTGGGCCAGCCACCGTGATATCCCCCACCGGCATACGCAGAGGCCTGGCTGCCGAGGACCCCACGGCCCAGGGGTCGCGTCACTGACAGTCGGCTTAAAGGAAACCTGTCACCAGGTTTTTACCATGAGGCAAAACCACCACCTTTCAGGCCTGATATACAGCATTTTTTAATGCTGTATATATGCCCCCAACCCGGCCTACAAGACAATGTTTTATTATACTCGCCTGTGGGGCGGTCTGGTTCAAGGGGTTTTGCTTCGTGTGGATGACGCGTCCCTATGTCATCCAGTCTCCCCCCGGCATTGCACTACTGCGCAGGCGAACTTCTCTGCCTTGTCGGGGGCAGAGCAAAGTACTGCAGTACACATGCCCCAGGAAAGGTCAGGTTAAGTGTCATCAATGTTTGGTCAGTGTCACTTTTCACCATCAGTTTCACATGATAAATGAATGACATGGCTTCTATGCTTTGCAATGTTAATCATGGACAACACACAGTGTACAGTACACTAATATCATGCGTGTGCTGTGATTCTCACAGACCCATACACTTGTACTTTTCCTCTATGAAGCCAGTTAAAAAACAAAAGCACATCACTGATTTTTGCATGGACACAGTCTGCAAAACACAGACATGTGAACAGCTCCATAAACTATAATTCATATGTATTTTATCCATGAAACTCACAGAACAGAGGGATCTGAATGAGGCCTAAAGGATAGTATACTGAAGGTTTATGTCATAACCAGAGACTGGTTTTAATTGGATTTCTACTGTTCTTTGTGCATTATCAGATACCAGATTTAAGAAACTTCACTGTAATATGGAAGGCAATGTGTAAAAAAATACTTCTTTCTGTATATTTTTTTCTATCGAGTACTTCTCAAAGTATCAATATCACAATATTCTTATATAAAAAATGTATTGATTTATTCTTGGATTGTCCATTAAAAAGAATTATTGCAGAAGGTACAAAAAATTATTAGTTACAAAGTGATTGTCCATTTGTCCATAATTAGCTTAATAGTTGAGATTCACCCATCTTTTCCTGGGATCCTGGCTGGTAGATTGCGTTTGTCTGTGTGCAGCACGTGTGTCAAGATGACACCATGTGTCCGTTGGGCCTATATCAGAAGCTGGTTTACACACAGACCCTCGTCCTGTGGAATGGCAAGAGACCCCCCAGTCTCTAACATGGGCTTTTATAGCACCTGTCATTCCGCATATGGTAGTGAACTAAAAATACACACACAAATAGCGCATGTCATCTAGAAACGATGGCTGATGCAATCTGTATGGTACAGAATAAAGAATAAAATGAATATCCATAATTAATATTTAACACAATGAAATGAACATCAAAATCAGGTTTGTCAACAAATTTTTTATTTCCTATATTCATTCCTATTACAAAACTTCTGTCCTGTCATAAATGTTCTATTGTACCAACACTGCCCTGAAACGTGCCGTCAGGATTTGCCTTCTTGGTAAAGTCTCTGTCCCTGCAGACTTGGAGATCTCCAGCATTACTCCATGCAGCCATGAGGAACTTCTCTCTTTACTCCTTGGGTTTCCGTTGTCCTAGCAGGAAGTGGGCGACGTTCTCGTACATCACAAGGGTGGTACAGCAGGCGGGGTCACAAGGAGGATGTTGGGGACAATTCTCTCATAGAAGCTGTGTAAAACATTTTTTTTTCCTTTTAAGAAAGAAGAAACACAACTATTAACTCTTGTTTTCATCTACCACTAGGTCGGTGATAACTTGGTGGGGTGAGGGGGGGGGCACAAGTTTGGGTAAATACGGGCTATACCTATTTCTCAGAAGTTGTAAGGGAATATATCTTTCTAGGCTTTATCTTGAGTCCATTTTCCTTGTCGCTAATTCTCAGCCACCATTCCTGGAAAAAATAAAGTTTTAACAAATATAACAAACTTTTAAATTGGTTTTTGAAATTAAAATCTATAGGCGGCCAGCGCAGTGCACTACATTCGTTTGTGGGACAGAACATGTCGTTAAAGGGTCTTTCTCATCAGTGCATTCCCAGTCCATATGCTTTATTAGAGCAGATGTCAGCAGATAATGGACAACCCCCCCCACAGGAATCCCTCCTACCATTTAAGTCATGACTACGTACCATTGCAAACAGCTGAAGAAATCTGAGGCGGACTATATACAAGAAGAGTTTTCTCATACTTTTATGCCATATCCCTAGAAGATTCCATAAGTGTCTGATAGGCGCAGATCCCAGATTTGAGACCCGCATCTGTCTCCAGACCTGGGGAACTATGAATAGAGAGATAGCAATTCTGTTTTGTGGAGGTTCCAAAAACTATCCGACGACTCGGCCTTGTGTTGGGTTATTTTTATAGACCTTGACTAGAGTGGCAGGGTACATACGAAACCAGTGCTCCATCCAATTCCTCTTGAAGCTTTTATGTGGCGGATTCAAGACCCCTGTGCTATTGATTGGAGGGTGTCTACATGGTTGAACACCCATACTAGTCTAATGTGTTTGAGATGGACAATACTCTTAAGGAAAGTTCAGAGAATACCTACTACAAAACAGCTGGTTGGGTCAGATGTGGTTTTTTGCGCCACTTGGTTTGTTGTCTCATAAAATTATGTTTAAAGTTCTTTATGGTTTGTTCATGTTGAGGCTTTGTGACTTTCGTCTGTACCGTACTGTTCCTTTATCATTTCTTTAGAAAAACATTCCATGCTGTTTGATGCAGAACTGGTGCTACTCCTCTTCATGTTAAGGCATCATTCTACCAATGTGATCGCTGGTCTGATATAACTCGGGATCATTGTTAGGATGCAGGATTTATTTCAGTTAGCTCTCTACTGGGGTCCTACTAGTGCAGGCATTGACAACGAAGTACAAAATCAGCAGGCAAATGAGTAGTCAGAAACAAGCAGAGGTCAGGGCAGGCGGCAGTGTAAAAACATAGTCAGAAACAAGCAGAGGTCAGGACAGGCGGCAATGCAAAAACATAGTCGGAAACAAGCAGAGGTCAGGGCAGGCGGCAGTACAAAAACATAGTCGGAAACAAGCAGAGGTAACGGCAGGCGGCAGTGAAAAAACATAATCCATTGAGCAAGCCATAGTCAAAACCAGTAAATCTGTCTGAGAAGCAGCTGTGCAGAAGATGTTATGGGCACGCTGCAAACAACTTGCCACTGCATTTTCTCCTGGTTAGATATTGTGTCATGGAATCCTCTTCTCAGGAGAATGACATCCCTGATATTTGGAAGTTGGTCCTTCTCTCTCATGTAGAGCCAGCATACTTCATGTGGGCTCAGCATGGCTTGCAAGTTATTTCTAGCAGCATTGCTGACTGGCATGTATGGTATAGGATTGTAGACTTGTTTAGCAGTCACCTTAATACGCGGTGGATAGGAGTAAGGCATACTGCGGACTTTAAGTGTTTGAGAGGAAGTTGGCATCTTCCAGGTAGATGGGCTCCCAGGCAACGGGGCTGTTGTCTGTATCTCACCTATTATTTTGGTGGGTTCCTGATGTTTCTTTATATCCACTGGCTCTGCGCTGATGTTTGCTGCAGGTTGTGGTGGTGGACTTTTCAGTCTCACGTATCGGCCCGTTTTGGGTGATGGACGATATGGTGGTGGACTTTTCAGTCTCAAATATCGGCCAGTTTTTTGTTTTGGTGACCCAAACAGGCATTTAATAAATAGCACGATATGATCAAGTGCTGCCATCAGATATCCAGTAAAGCCAGTTTGCCTTTGGTGGTGTTCAGGCTTCTGGCTGTATGAGGTTGTCCTGGCATGTGGGAGATGTCTCCGTGCTTGGATCTTTCCTCCAGCTACTGGGGCAGCCATCAGGCTGCCTCCCCCTCCACACACACAAAAGTGTGCGTGGATGGTAGAAAACACTCCCAAAAAAGAAATTAAGTAAAAAAAACACAAAAATATGATACAATTCGCTCTGGATTAGTGTTCAGCTCTCCTCTCTACCTCTGCTTGCCTCGCACTGACCGTTCTTGCTGAACATTCCATGACTCGTGGACAATGGAACTGTGATGTCATAAAGCCGAACATGGCAACGGGGCTAGTATAGGAAAAATAGTTATGTTATCCATGGCAGATAATCCAATATTAGCTCTCACTGCACGGATAGGGGTTAGCTACATTGGGATGAAATATATATAAATTTACTAGAGCACAAGTCTAAAGAAGTATTCCCATCTCCAAGATCCTATCCCAATCTGTAGGTGTAATAATAATAATATTAGCAAATACCTCCAATTAGAAATGTAATATAGTATTTTTCATTCGCTAGGTCTCTTACCCCATGTGCAGGCATTGCAGGACCTTAGGTATCCATGGTTACGACAACTAGCTAACTAA
The DNA here is from genome assembly GCF_046119375.1 of Phyllobates terribilis. Taxonomy (NCBI): domain Eukaryota; kingdom Metazoa; phylum Chordata; class Amphibia; order Anura; family Dendrobatidae; genus Phyllobates; species Phyllobates terribilis. The sequence goes on from NW_027362762.1 coordinate 147,855,938, forward strand.
CTGTGACTTTATCAGTGGACATCACCATGGATGCCTAAGGTCCTGCGATGCCTGCACATGTGGAAAGAGACATAGTGAATCAAAAATACTATACTACATTTCTAATTAGAGATATTTGCTAATATTACTATTATTACACCTACTACATATTGGGATAGGATCTTGGAAATAGGAATACCCCTTTAATATTTTCAAACATGTATACTTATTAGCCTCGTATGTGAGCCAATGGGATCTACAGTGGATTGCAAAAGTATTAACCTCCTTAGTGAAGCAAACAACCAATAAGACAAAATAACGGAAAACTTCAGTGTGCATAACTATTCACCCTCCTAAAGTCAATACTTTGTAGCGCATCCTTTTGCAGAAATTACAGCTGCAAGTCGCTTTGGATAAGTCTCTATGAGCTTTCCACATCTTGCCACTGAAATTTTTTCCATTCCTCAAGGCAAAACTGCTCCAGCTCCTTCAAGTTAGATGATTTCCTCTGGTGAACAACAATCTTTAAATCTAACCACAAATTCTCAATTGGATTAAGGTCTGGGCTTTGACTAGGCCACTCTAAAACATACCTGTGTCCCCTTAAAGCACTGAAGTGTTGCAAATAGCAGTATGCTTTGGTTTATTGTCTTGTTGGAAGGTGAACCTCCATCCCAGTCTCAAATCACTGACATACTGAAACAGTTTTTGCTCAAGAATATCCCTGTATTTCGAACCAGTCATCTTCACCACAACTTGGACCATTTTCCCTGTCCCTCCTGCTGAAAAACATCCCCACAGTATGATGCTGCCACCACCATGTTACACTGTTGGGATGGTGTTTTTGGGGTGATGAGCTTTGTTGGTTTGGTGCCAGACATGGCATTTACCTTGGTGGCCAAAAAGTTCAATCTTGTCTCATCTGACCAAAGCACCTTCCTAGATACATTTGGGGAGTCTCCCATATGTCTTTTGGCAAACTCAAAACAAGCCTTACATTTTTTTCTGTAAGTAAAGGCTTTTTTTCTGCCCACTCTTCCATAAAGTCCACCTTTGTGGAGTGTACGGCTTAGGCCAGTTGAGGAACAATCAGAGAAAAGGTATAATAGAAACAAGTGCACCAATTCTGCATTTATCCCCCACTACTGGTTTTGGCTCCCACTCCTGAGAAAAAATACTGACTAAATACTGATAGTGGGGTCGTGGCCTTATTGTGGTCGTATAGACTGATACTCCAGTCTCTGCTTGGGAACTCTGCAGCTCCTTCAGGGTTACTTTGGTCTCTGTGCTGCCTCTCTGATTAATGGCCTTCTTGGCCGGGCTGAGAGTTTAGATGGGCGTCCCTCTCTTGGCAGGTTTGTTGTGGTACCATATTCTTTCCATTTGATAATGGATTTGATTGTGCTCTGGATGATCATCAGAGATTGGGATATTTTTTATAACCCAACCCTGACTTGTACTTCTCAACAACTTAGCCCCTGACTTGTTTGGAGGTCTCCTTGGTCTTCATGGTGTTGTTTGGTTAGTGGTACCTCTTGCTTTAGGCTATGTGCCCACGATGCAGAATTGAAGCGGAAAATTTCCGCAGCGTTTCTGCATGTCCTTGCCAGTAAAAACGCATGTGGATTTTACACGCGTTTTTGCAGCGTTTTTACATGTGGATTTGAGATGCGATTTTCAAATGCATTGTGAAGTCAAATCTGCATGCGGAAACGCACAAATAATGGACATGCTGCTGATTTTTCCGCAATGATAATCCGCAGTGGAAATTTCCGCAACATGTGCATAGCACATGCAGTTTATCATTGGGGACCATGGGGCACAGATTACCAGGTGATTTTTTAAGCATTTCCGCTGCGGAAATTCCGCATCAAAAACACTTGAATAACGCATAGTGGGCACGCAGCCTAATGGTGTTGCAGGCTCTGCTCTGTGGCCTTTCAGAAAAGGTAAAGTGTATATACTGACAGACCATGAGACACTTAGACTGCACACAGGTGGACTTCCTTTTACTAAGCATGTGACTTGTGAAGATAATTGCTTGCACCAAGAATTTTTATGGGCATATAGGAAAAGGGGTGAATACTTGTGCACATAACAATTTTTAGTTCTTATCCCATAAATTAAATTTTTGCCTATATTCTTCTCAATTAACTTCACCAATTTAGACTATTTAGTGCTGATGCATCACACTCAAATTTAATTACAAAAATATTTAACACAGGTTGTAATGAATACTTTCACAAACCATTGTATATATTGTCAGCTCCTTCCAGGAATGTCACTTCCCGGTAACAAGGATGGCCCATGATGCACACTGTCCAGACCATTGCGGTCTTCTGGATTATTTCATCTAGTTTTAGAATAAATATTGTATTTTGACCTGAACCAATAAATGGAAAATCTGTTTTAATATGTCTGCAATTCCAAAGTAACCATTGGAACATGTTCACACAGCATTTTGAATGCATTTTTAGGATTTCCTTAGAAGATTATAATAGAAAAAAAAAGTTTCAAAAAGTCCACAATTCTGCAGCATCTTTAAATGCACTTTGGACATGAGTAAAATCATATTCACTTTTTCTTAAAATGTTTGAGTAGAAAAACGCTGTGGGAAAAAATGCAGCACTTAGGAAAATGGCCTTGTATAGGCTTGTTTCCTCTGTTCGTCATGAAAATTGTATTTATAATAATAATCTTTAATTAATCTTATATAGCGCTATCATATTCCGCAGCGCTTTACATACATAATTATTATTGCTAATCTAAATTCCCTATCAGCAGCGTCGGACTGGAGTACCTTGGGCCCACCAGAGAAAAATAATTCTTGGGGCCCACCATGCAGTATATATACACGGGGCACATCCCCTTAGAGGTGTATCCAGGTCTTCTAGCACCCGGGGCAAAAATTCAGTTTTGCGCCCCCCCCCCAGCACATATGCGATTTGCACACTAAGGCCACGGCCCCACTATCAGTGTTCGGTCAGTATTTTTTCTCAGGAGTGGGAGCCAAAACCAGGAGTGGGTGATAAATGCAGAATTGGTGACTTGTTTCTATTATACCTTTTTTATACCACTTCAGAGAAAAATTACTGACTGAACATTGATAGTTGGGAGGATATTACACGCTGTCAGGATTGGCTACAAGGCTTTACTGTTATAATTAATGCGCTCGTCCAGGTTTCAGATGAAAGTCTGCAGTCACTGTGTGTGACTGCAGGCTTCTGAATTCTCACAGCGCATGTGTAGCACCCTGAGGATTCGGCTGCTACAGGGGTATTGCACCTCAACCCAGAGGTGTGATATTCCACTCCCGGGTAAGGAAGGAGTGTGGAACTGAGCTCAGATAGACTGCATGCACTACATACATCCCATTCCAGAGGAGCAGGCCGACGGCACTCCCACTTAGAAATGTGCAGGTGCGACCGAGCCTGTTCCTGGCTGGAGTGGGAGGGGGGAGGAACATCCCATGTAGTGTAGGGGCAGATAGGGGGAGCAGTCTGGGTAGTGGTAGGAGCTCATTGGGTGCTGGTCACCTGAGCTCACACATAGAGGGATATATAAGGAGGGCACCAACTAGGATCAGGGTCAGACGCAGAGAGTAAGTCAGACGCAGAGAGTAAGTCAGATGCAGAGGACAAGCCTGCAGAAAGAGAGAGAGAAAGAAACAACAGCCCTGGAGAGAGAGTGGAGTGAAGAAAGACCCAGAGGGGGACAAAGAAGGGACCCAAGAACCCAAATAAGAACACCGGGTGAGGAGTCAGCAGAAGGGTACCGGAACCCAAGCTGGTGGGGGTAAAGACATTCCCCAGCCAGAGACCGGAGACCGTGGGCAGAGTCTGTCACGGTCACCCACTACATTCACCCTGAAGGCACACCACATGGAGGGTCAGGGAACCTGAGGCCAAAGGTTGCCCAATAGAAGGCCCGAGGGAGCTGGATTTAGGTGAATCACTGGTGGGGACGGCTGAAGGAAGGACAGAGGGAGAGCTCAGGGCCACGCTCCGGACTTGTTTGGGGGTTGGCCGGATCCAGGACCTGGTGGACGCAGCACGGCTCGGGAGGTCACTTGGAGCTAGAGTGACCAGGAACATCTGCAGTAAGTAAAGACCCTTAACTGCACTACCCGAGTCTGTCATCATTACCGGCTGCACCGCACCACCACAACCCCCATCCTCTGCGCCTGTCCCCTCTGAGGCTATACCCCTCCCGTTGGGGGTTATCCCACCAAGCTGCGCATCCACCATCAGCCTCAGCGGACCCTGCTGCAGCGGCGGCCACAGTGACCGCATCACAACGGGTGGCGTAGTCGACACAACGAACTTTAATAACATCAGTAAAGACTGCCACATAACCCTGAGCTTGACGCCCTGGGCACGGGACCGGGTCACAGCCGCTCGGAGACTACAACCCCCCATCTGATCCGGTGCCGGGTATTCCCCTCAAAAAGGAATATGTCCCAGGGGGCGCGTCAACTTTGGCGTAGTCGGCAGGATTACGTGCCCGCAACACCCGGGTACTGCGTGCCTGAAGAAAAGTGCAAGTTTACCTCAGAAAGAAGACTCCTGCCGGTTCCGGAGGGTCCACGCCATCGGACTCCATCACCAGTCGTTTCCCGCCGATTGTCCGCCATTTCCAACTTGTTCCCGCCATCTGCAGAGTTTCCCGCCACAGGGCGACGCTTCCCGCCAAAACCGCAGATTTCCCGCCTTGGAAGAGCAGCGGACGCCATTATGGGCGTGCCAAAGGAGGGCAAGAGGCCACCTCCCATCGTGGGCCAGGACAGAAAATGGCGCCAAAAGTGGAAACCGCCCCCACCAACAGAGACTGTGATGCTGGAGGTGTCTGTCAGCGTGAAAGAACTACCCCTGGAGCTGACAGTCACCGAGTTGCCCCGGGACCGCCCTCGGAGGGGGAGGAGACGAAAGAGAAGAGAAAAGATGGGTGTCGCTTGGAGCAGTCTAGAACGAGCGCACCCGGAGGCAAGGTGTCCAGAGCGAGAGCACCCGGAGTCGAGAAGAGGAAGAGTAGACCCGGGAATGGAGCGGCAGCAGAGCAGCACCGGCCCGCTGGCCAGGAGCCTGCAAAAGGAAGAAGGAGGAGAGCAGAGCAGCACCGGCCCGCTGGCCAGGAGCCTGCCGGAAGCAGAGCAGAGCAGCACCGACCCGATGGTCAGGAGCCTGCTGGAGTCAACAACCCCGCTAGGCTTAGCGGAGATCCTGGCGCAGCTTCCCCGAGATCGAGAGTGCGCGCGGAGTGCCCTGGAGGGCCTCGCGGGAAGGATGGCCCGAGTGCAGAGGGAGATCCTGGCGGAGTGGGGCCGGGAGATGGCCCAGCAAGCTGGAATCCGTCCACGGAACCCGCTCCCTTGGAAGACGACACCGACTACCTCTGCGGATGACGCGGGAGGACCCAAGGCCGGAGACGGCGCAGAAGAGGGAGCGAGAAGTATGGCAGCAGGTAAGGGGGACGCCTATACCCCATACCGGAAGACCACCCACCTGCCCCAGCTCCCCGTCGCAGAGCCCGAAAGTCCCCCTGCCGTACCCGAGACCGCCATGACACCGCCACCGACTAGGCCCCGACCGGAAGCCGCCGTCGCGACCCCAGTGACGTCACGCGTCGTGACCCGGAGCGTGGCGCAGGAAGAAGAGCCTCCGGCCTGGTCACAGGGCCTAGCGTTTCCGGGCGCCGCATCCAAAGCAGAGCCATCTACCTCCGCGGAGCCTCCGGCCTGGTCGCAAGGCCAGGTAACCCAGGGCGCCGCCGTCCTAACGGTGCCCTTCACCTTCCAGGTGCCCCAGGCCTGGCCGCAAGGCCTGGGCAACCCGGGCGCCATCACCACCGCGCCCGCGCCCGTAATACCAAGGGTGCCACACCTGGGGGAGGACCTCTTCGGCCAGCTCACATGGCCGGACGGGCGGCCCTTCATCTGGCCCGAAGGGTACCCTGAGCTAGAGCGGCAGCAAAGACTAGGGCCCTTGTGTGAGCCCCTGATCCCGGCTCCAAAGCCCGTGACTCGGGTCTCGCCTCCACTCGAGGAAGCCCAGTTCGTGTGGGACCCCACGGGAGAAGATTTGATGGGGTTCACCGGAGAGACTCGGGCAGCTGCAGCAGAGCGTACCGAGTGTTGCCGTCAACAGCTGGCAGAGTTCAAGAGAGAGCGGGAGGAGAGGCGGGCCAGAGAGCAATGGGCCCGGACCCGCAGCGCGGAGCAAAAGAGTCGGACCAGAAGGGACCCCCGTGCAGCAGATCGTCCCCGTACCATCGGGACGGTAATAAAGTTTAATGCGCAGCATGGGTGGGGCTTCATAAAGGACCAGAACACCATGGGTGACGTCTTCGTTACCCGACGGGATGTCGAGTCTCACCTGCCAGAGGGTCACAAAGGCCGTGACCTCTACGTCGGTGACGAGGTAACGTTCACCCGGCACAAGTGTGCCAAGGGACCTTACGCCCTCCACGTGCATCGCCTGACAGAGGAGGAGTTGCGGTGTAGGGAGGAAGAGCCAGAAGACCCGGACGGGTTCAAGGCTAGGAGGTACTACGATTAAGAACAGTAGTAAAGAAAAACTGTATATAGTTACCCGTCGGGGTACACAAGTAACCGTGGCTGCTTTGAAGTTTAGTCCCCGTTGGGACCAGTGAACAGTTTAACCCGTGTGTCCCTTACCCAAACCAGGCTGAGGACTGTGAGCAGCCATCCCTTTCCCTTACCTGGCCGGGGACTGAGAACGGCCAAAACTTCCCTGTACATAGTTGCGCTTCCTAAGGCGCCCCCTACTGGTTTTATAAGGAACTGCTTTTCAAAAGACTGTCGCACTTTACCTGGTCACGAGTTGCACGGTGACCAGAGGAGGAAGAAAGAAAGAGACGACGAGAATGTTATTTATATAAATATATCTACTGTTTTATATAATGTTTTATATGTTTATAAAAATTTGTATGTTTGGTGTTTTTGTCTTTGCAGCCCGAGGACGTGCTGTGATTTACCAGGGGGGAATGTAGCACCCTGAGGATTCGGCTGCTACAGGGGTATTGCACCTCAACCCAGAGGTGTGATATTCCACTCCCGGGTAAGGAAGGAGTGTGGAACTGAGCTCAGATAGACTGCATGCACTACATACATCCCATTCCAGAGGAGCAGGCCGACGGCACTCCCACTTAGAAATGTGCAGGTGCGACCGAGCCTGTTCCTGGCTGGAGTGGGAGGGGGGAGGAACATCCCATGTAGTGTAGGGGCAGATAGGGGGAGCAGTCTGGGTAGTGGTAGGAGCTCATTGGGTGCTGGTCACCTGAGCTCACACATAGAGGGATATATAAGGAGGGCACCAACTAGGATCAGGGTCAGACGCAGAGAGTAAGTCAGACGCAGAGAGTAAGTCAGATGTAGAGGACAAGCCTGCAGAAAGAGAGAGAGAAAGAAACAACAGCCCTGGAGAGAGAGTGGAGTGAAGAAAGACCCAGAGGGGGACAAAGAAGGGACCCAAGAACCCAAATAAGAACACCGGGTGAGGAGTCAGCAGAAGGGTACCGGAACCCAAGCTGGTGGGGGTAAAGACATTCCCCAGCCAGAGACCGGAGACCGTGGGCAGAGTCTGTCACGGTCACCCACTACATTCACCCTGAAGGCACACCACATGGAGGGTCAGGGAACCTGAGGCCAAAGGTTGCCCAATAGAAGGCCCGAGGGAGCTGGATTTAGGTGAATCACTGGTGGGGACGGCTGAAGGAAGGACAGAGGGAGAGCTCAGGGCCACGCTCCGGACTTGTTTGGGGGTTGGCCGGATCCAGGACCTGGTGGACGCAGCACGGCTCGGGAGGTCACTTGGAGCTAGAGTGACCAGGAACATCTGCAGTAAGTAAAGACCCTTAACTGCACTACCCGAGTCTGTCATCATTACCGGCTGCACCGCACCACCACAACCCCCATCCTCTGCGCCTGTCCCCTCTGAGGCTATACCCCTCCCGTTGGGGGTTATCCCACCAAGCTGCGCATCCACCATCAGCCTCAGCGGACCCTGCTGCAGCGGCGGCCACAGTGACCGCATCACAACGGGTGGCGTAGTCGACACAACGAACTTTAATAACATCAGTAAAGACTGCCACATAACCCTGAGCTTGACGCCCTGGGCACGGGACCGGGTCACAGCCGCTCGGAGACTACAACCCCCCATCTGATCCGGTGCCGGGTATTCCCCTCAAAAAGGAATATGTCCCAGGGGGCGCGTCACATGCACTGCACAATTTTAGGATTCTCCCTTGCCGTGGAAACAGTGGACAGTCATGTGAGCACAAGTATGTGATTTGTACACTTCTGGCCACATTCCGACTAGACATGTCCGGCCTCCCTCAATTCATTTTCATTGAGTGAGGCCACACATGTCTAGTCGGCACGTGACTGGATGTATGCAAATCGCCGGCATGAGAGAATCCTGATAGCGTGCAGTGCACACTGTGAGAGTTCAGAAGTCTGCCGTCACATAGAATGACTGCAGACTCATCATAAACGTGGACATCTTTAATGCTCCTAACATAAATAAAAATAAAAAAATGTCAGCATCATAAAAAACATTTACCATATATTCCGGCGTATAAGACGACTTTTGAAGACTGAAAAATCTTCTGTCTAGTCTGGGGTCGTCTTATACGCCGGTAATGTTTTTGAACTTTCAGAAATTGACATGGGGGGATACTCTGGGGGTGTTAATAAGCTGCCGTGGCCGTATCCCTGCCATGTGGGAGTTAATATAAGGTGGAGGGAGTTAAAATACGGCGGCGGTAGGTCCAGACAGTCAGCGCTTCTGTGCTGAAACTGACACATCGCTGCGCTGTGTCTTCTCAGGCCTGGGACACAGCGCAGCGTATTCCCAGCAGCGGAGACAGACAGAACCTAGCGAACTTTTCTGACACATCGCAGTGTCTTCCCAGCTCCGGACACAGCGCAGGGCTTCTGTGCCGACAGCTTTCACTTGTCACAGAAGCCCTGCGCTGTGTCCGGACTTCACTTCCCAGTATTATTTACGGTATAATCATAATAGTGCGGGCTATAAGCTGAAAGCCTTCACTAAGGCTGTATGCTGTCACAGGAGTAGCGCTGCTCCAATTGACAGCACAGTAACAGTAAAGGGTTAAGAGAGCCGCGGCCGCATCCCCAGCCCCTGCAGATATCAGCCCTCCACATAGCCCTCCACACAGAGCCGATATCAGCCCACCCTTGTATCCCTATTATTGTACCTCCTTTTCTGCATTTTAGATCTTGCTTCTGAGGATGCAGTGCTACTGTTTATGAGAGGCAGAGGGGAGGTACGGTATTAGGCTACAAGGGTGGGACAGAAAAGTCTTCCCTGATGTCATGGAGACAGGGAGGGCTAGGCAGACCAATGAGAGCAGGTTTTGTATACAACAACCAGCCATTGGCTGGAACATTATTTGCCATGATTGGCTGGTTGTTGTATACTGTATTCCACATGCAATACAGCACTAGTACTGTACCTGTCTTTAAGTAAAGCACAATACAGTATAAAATGTCCAACTGTGAAAACCCTGCCATGGCTTCATCATCAAGAAGAAAGAAATATGATGCCAGTTTCAAACTTAAAGTTGTAAACTTTGCCATGGAACATAACAACTGTGCTGCTGCAAGACAATATGGTGTAACAGAAAAGATGGTTCGGGACTGGAAAGCAAATGAAAAAATATTAAAGAGTATGCCAAGGGGGAAGTGTGCATTAAGAAAAGGCACCCCACATTGGCCAGAACTAGAAAAACATGTAGCAGATATGGTCACTGAACATCGCCAAAATGGTTACGTAGTGACACAAAATACAATACGTTTGTTTGCACTTAAGTGGGCAAAATCAAACCCAGATCATATCAACAATTTTAGGGCCACTGCATCCTGGTGTACTAGATTTATGGCAAGGCATGATCTGGTACTGAGGCAAAAGACAAAAATTTCCCAAAAATTACCTGCAGATCTTGACAATAAAGTCAATAGTTTCCATCGTTACGTCATACAACAGCGCACTAAACATGGCTATACATTAAATAGCATTGGAAATATGGATGAAACTCCAATGAATTTTGATATGATTGGAAATAAAACTGTCCATCAAAAAGGAGAAAAAACTATTTTAATTAAAACAACAGGACATGAGAAGTCCAGTTTTACGGTGGTTCTAGGATGCACAGCTGATGGCGCCAAACTGAGACCTATGATTATTTTTAAAAGAAAAACAATGCCAAAACTAAAGTTTCCTGTTGGTTGTTTTGTACATGTGCATGAGAAAGGCTGGATGGATAAAGAGGGGGTAAAGCTATGGCGTGACAATGTATGGAGCAAGCGACCAGGTGGACTTATGCAAAAACGAAGTCTACTGGTGTGGGATATGTTTAGGGCTCATTTAACGCCTAACACCAAGCAAAGACTTGCAAAGCTAAACACAGATGCGGCAGTTATTCCTGCAGGATTGACATCATTGGTGCAACCACTGGATGTGTGCCTAAACAAGCCATTTAAAGATCGCATTCGACAACAGTGGAATGAATGGATGGTTAGTGGTGAAAAGACTTTCACAAAAGGAGGAAACATGCGTGCTCCACAGTTGGATGTTCTGTGCCAGTTTGTCATAAATGCCTGGAATGATATTGATCCAGAAACAGTTAAAAAGTCCTTCAAGAAGTGTGGCATATCTAATTCCTTAGATGGCATGGAGGACGACTACTTGTGGCAAGATGAAGATGAAGCTGAATCTGACACCACACCATCTGATACCGAATTCGATCCATATGATGACTGCTTTACAGATGTGTCACAAGATCTCATTGATGTACTTATGATATCAGATGACGAACAGGAGGATTTTGAAGGCTTTTAAAGAAAGGGAAACCTGTAAAATACTGTAGCTGACGGTTATGATAGATGTTGGTAGTTTGTTTGTTGCTTTACCATATCTTTCTCCTATCATTATCAGTTCTTGTTTGGTTGACAGCTTAAAAAAAACTTAAAGTACAGTATGGTAACATTTACAGTAAAATGGATGATAGTAATGTTGTTGTTGTATGCCTTATGTTTATGAGTGACAGCTTTCCTGCTATATACCTGCATGTCATAAGAATTTAAATTAAAAAAGGACCATGTTAAATTCAAATCTGTTTTTTTTTAATTTTTACCGGTGTTTGGTATGCGTTGGAAAAGGGGTAGTCTTATACGGTGAATATATCCTAAACTCTATATTTTAACAGGAAAGTAGGGGGGTCGTCTTATACACCAGGTCGTCTTATACGCCGGAATATACGGTACCTCCAGGTACCTGATAGAGAACGACTCCAGAGACAGCGTCATCTTTCTTTTCTTCCTCTTGTCCAGACGCCATGATGACTTTTCTCATCGACAGCTCGTGTCTGCAGACTTCCGTCTTCTCCGGGCTTCTGCAGCACATCCCAACATGATGCCCTGAAAGATAGCAGTGTCATTATAATGCTCCTGAATACAATTATCTGCCCTATGCTGAGCCCATGAATAAATAATTGCCCCTCACTATATTCCCTGCACAAAATATGACCCACACACTGTCCCTCTTATGGTACCTGCTCTCCACACTGCCCTCTTCTTTCCATACTTGGCCCCCTCTTCACACTGTCCTCACACTGTGTCCCCCCTATAGGGCCCAGTCTCTATACTGTGCCCCCTCATCACATTCCCCCTCCTTAGCATATTGTTCCCCTCCTGACTGTGACCTTACACTGTACCCCTATGCCATCGCCCACCCACTACTCAGTCTCTATTCTGTGCCCACTCACACTGTCTCCTCACACTATTCCCCTCAATAGTCTCCTTACATGCCCCCTCCTAGATACGCCCCTGCATCCTCTATATACTACACCGCGCTTGACCCATCCTCTATATACTACACCACAAAGGACACATCCTCTATATACTACACCGCAGGGGACCCATCCTCTATATCAGGGTTCCCCAACTCCAGTCCTCAAGGCCCACCAACAGGTCATGTTTTCAGGATTTCCTTAGTATTGCACAGGCAATAATTCCATCACCTGCACAGGCAATAATTCCATCACCTGTGCAATACTAAGGAAATCCTGAAAACATGACCTGTTGGTGGGCCTTGAGGACTGGAGTTGGGGAACCCTGCTCTATATAGTACACCGCACGGGACCCATCTTCTATATGCTACACCACACAGGACCCATCCTCTATATACTACACCGCATGGGACCCATCCTCTATATACTACACCACACATGCTCTATATACTACACCGCAGGGGACCCATCCTCTATATACTACACCGCACTTGACCCATCCTCTATATACTACACCGCATGGGACCCATCCTCAATATACTACACCGCACGGGACCCATCCTCTATATACTACACCACACATCCTCTATATACTACTCCGCACGGGACCCATCCATGGGCGTACCCAGGATCAAAACTAGGGGGGGGCAAGCCATGGTCGTTCAGGTTGTAAAATTTTAAAACGAAAAAGGTGAATGAAATTAAAATTTTAAGAAAATTATATGTAATTATAGAAGTGCTTTATTAGTTATTACAATTATTTGCTTGCAAAAAATTTTGATTTTTATTCTAATTACATGTCTTATACTAATATCATTTTTCTTGGGTTTGAAGAAAACTTGTTCAAAACTTTAGTTTCAATCCAGTCCTGATTTTCCTTGAAGAATTTCCGATGGACGCTCATCAAACACAATCCAGTCAGTCTGTCCTCTCCCATTGTACTTCTGAGCCAGGTCTTTACCCTTCGAAGGGTACTGAAAGATCTTTCAACAATAGCTGTGGTGGACGGGAAGGCACTTAAAATGAAGAGTGCGTGCCTTGTTGCAGGGAAAAAAATATTAGCCTCCTCAAAAAGTGCAGCCACTTCAATGTCTTTAACCATCTGTCCTTTCTCCAGTTCCGGACCGGTTCCTACTCCCAAGGCCCAGGCCCTTCCAAATTTCAATAATTACACAGTGAGTGAGTGTATTGTGTAATTTACACTGGCTGGCTGCCACAGTCACTGGCAGCCGGCCCACAGTAACAGGACAAGTGCTCCACTCCGGCGGGATAACGGGGGAGGCAGGAAACAGGGGAGGCAGGCAGCGTGCTACGTCAGCACGCCTCAGGAGTCAGGACCCCGATCAGGTGACATGCGGTGTGCTGAGTCACTCAGCGTGCGTTAAAGGTAATCCCGGCCGGACCCCATGCAGTGACACTGCGCAGTTCCGGCCGCCGGGTGCAGAGCAGGGCAGTCACCTGCGGCCGGCCGCAGAGGGAACTTTCGCTGGCCGCGACCGCCAGTGTTCTAAGTGTGTGTGCAGCAGGGCCGGCTCCAGGTTTTTGTGGGCCCCGGGAGAAAGAGTGTCAGTGGGCCCCTTTAACACATACCACGATTCATGATGCACAGATACCGAAGAGAAATATATATATATATATATAGTACAATGCAAATATTTCACTTCTTACATTCATGAGTGATATCTATTGTAAATTCCACAATAGCTCAGAAACCAGCGAATCGCTCCACACAGTATACTGGCACCCATAAAATGCTCCATACAGGACACTGGTCCCCATATAACTCTCCATACAGAATACTGGCCCCCATATAACGCTCCATACAGAATACTGGCCCCCATAAAATAATAATAATCTTTATTTTTATATAGCGCTAACATATTCTGCGGCGCTTTACATACATTATCGTCGCTGTCCCCATCGGGGCTCACAATCTAGATTCCCTATCAGTATGTATTTGGAGTGTGGGAGGAAACTGGAGAACCTGGAAGAAACCCACGCAAACACGGGGGAACATAGAAACTCCTTGCAGATATTGTCCTTGGTGGGATTTGAACCCAGGACCCCAGTGCTACAAGGCTGCAGTGCTAACCACTGCGCCACCATGCCGCCCTAAATGCTCCATACCGGATACTGGCCCCCATATAACGCTCCATACAGGATACTGGCCCCCATAAAATGCTCCATACAGAATACTGGCCCCCATATAACGCTCCATACGGGATACTGGCCCTCATATAATGCTCCATACAGAATACTGGCCCCCATATAACGTTCCATACAGGATACTGGCCCCCATATAACGCTCCATACAGAATACTGGCCCCCATATAACGCTCCATACAGGATACTGGCCCCCATATAACGCTCCATACAGGATACTGGCCCCCATAAAATGCTCCATACAGAATACTGGCCCCCCATATAATGCTCCATATGGAATACTGGCCCCCATATAACACTCCATACAGGATCCTAGCCCCCATATAACGCTCCATACGGAATACTGGCCCCCATATAACAATCCATACAGGATACTGGCCCCCATATAACACTCCATACAGGATACTGGCCCCCATATAACGCTCCATGCAGGATACTGGCCCCCATATAACACTCCATGCAGGATACTGGCCCCCATATATTGCTCCATGCAGAATACTGGCCCCCATATAACGCTCCATGCAGGCTATTCCCCACACATAATGCCTCATGCAGGCTGTTCCCCTCACATAATGCCCAACGCAGGCTGTTCCCCCCACAGGCTCTTCCCCCCACATAATGCCCCACGCAGGTTATTCCCCCCCATATAATGGCCCATGTAGGATGTCACCCCACCTTACAATGCCCCATGCAGGATGTCACCCCCCCTTATAATGCCCTATGCAGGATGTCACACACACCCCCCTCCTTATAATGCCCCAAGCAGGATGTCACACCCCCGCCCTTATAATGCCCCATGCAGGATGTCACACCCCCCTTCCCTTATAATGCCCCATGCAGGATGTCACCCTCCCTTATAATGCCCCATGCAGGATGTACACCCCCCTTATAATGCCCCATGCAGGATGTCACACACACCACCTCACTTATAATGCCCCATGCAGGATGTCACACAACCACCCCATATAATGCCCCATGTAGGATGTCACACACCCCCCTCCCTTATACTGCCCCATGCAGAATGTCGCACACCTCCCCTCCCATATAATGCCCCATGCAGGATGTCGCACACCTCTCCTCCCATATAATGCCCCATGCAGGATGTCACACACACCCCTCCCTTATAATGCCCCATGCAGGATGTCACACCCCCCCTCCCTTATAATGCCCCATGCAGGATGTCACACACACCCCCCTCCCTTATAATGCCCCATGCAGGATGTCACCTCCCCCTCCCCGTTATAATGCCCCATGCAGGATGTCACCCCCCCTTATAATGCCCCATACAGGATGTCACACACCCCCCTCCCTTATAACGCCCCATGCAGGACGTAACCCCCCCCCTGTTATAATGCCCCATGCAGGATGTCACACCCCCCCTCCTTATAATGCCCCATGCAGGATGTCACACACATCCCTCCCTTATAATGCCCCATGCAGGATCTCACGCCCCCACCTCACCCCCCTCCCTTATACTGCCACAGGCCTCCATACAATAAAAATAAATAAATCAAATACTCACCTCACGTCCCACCTGCTGCCGCTGCTCCTGACTCCAGCGTCGCCGGCCTCATCCCGCTCTGCGCTGTGACTGCTCAGGAGAGAGCGCGGTGTAAAGACGTCACCGCGCCCCCTGACCTGAGACGTCACAGTGCAGCAGCCGAGGAGGATGCAGGAGCTGCTGCGGAGGCACGGGGAGAGGTAAGTATTGTGCCAGCTGCCGGGCCCTGAGCAAGCGGGGGGGAGCGGGCGCTGACACTGCTCTCCTCCGCTCACGGGTCCCATAGCGCGTGGTGAGGGCCCCCCCGCCTGCTGAGGGCCCCGGCATTTTCCCGCGTGCTGATGCTGGCCCTGGAGTGCGGCGTGCGTCCCTGCTTCTAGGGGGGGGCAGCTGCCCCCCCCGCCCCACGGTGGGTACGCCCATGGACCCATCCTCTATATACTACACCACACAGGACCCATCCTCTATATACTACACCGCACGGGACCCATTCTCTATATACTACACCGCACGGGACCCATACTCTATATACTAAACAACACACATCCTCTATATACTACACCGCATGGGACCCATCCTCTATATACTATACCGCACGGGACCCATCCTCTATATACTACACCACACATCCTCTATATACTACACCGCACGGGACCCATCCTCTATATACTACACCACACATCCTCTATATACTACACCGCACGGGAGAGCTGACAGATCCTCATGTTTAAAATACTTCTCCACTTCAGGGTATTTACCTGAGGGGCACTTTGCACACTGTGTAATCCCTTATTACCTGAGGGGCCTCTCACACTTTGTCACTCTTAATTACCTAGGGGCCCCCTTCCCCACTGTCACCCACTAATATTCTGTGGGCCCCCTTCCCATTGTGTCACCCCCCCTAATGCTCTGTGGGCCCCCTTCCCACTGTGTCACTTCCCTAATTCTCTGTGGGCCCCCTTCCCCACTGTGTCACCCCACTAATACTCTATGGGCCCCCTTCCCCACTGTCACCCCCTAATACTCTGAGGGCCTCCTTCCCCACTGTGTCAGCCCCTACTACTCTGTGGGCCCCCTTACCCACTCTCACCCACTAATTCTCTGTGGGCCCCGTTTCACACTGTGTCACCCCCTAATACTCTGTGGGCCCCCTTTCCCACTGTGTCACCCCCTAATACACTGTGATGGCCCCCTTCACCACTGTCACCTCGTAATGCTCTGTGGGCCCCCTTTCCCACTGTGTCACCCCCTAATACACTGAGGGCCCCCTTCCCCACTATGTCATCCCCTAATACTCTGAGGACCCCCTTCCCCACTGTTTCACCCCCTACTACTCTGAGGGCCCCCTTCCCCACAGTCACCCACTAATATTCTGTGAGCCCCCTTTCCCACTGTGTCACCCCCTAATACACTGAGGGCCCCCTTCCCCACTGTCACACACTAATACTATGTGGGCCCCCTTTCCCACTGTGTCACCCCCTAATACTCTGTGGGCCCCCTTCACCACTGTCACCCCGTAATGCTCTGTGGGCCCTCTTCCCCACTGTGTCACCCCCTAATACTCTGAAGGCCCCCTTCCCCACTGTGTCACCCCCTAATACTCTGAGGGCCCCCTTCCCCACTGTGTCACCCCCTACTACTCTGAGGGCCCCCTTCCCCACTGTCCCCACTAATACTCTGTGGGCTCTTTTCCCACTATGTCACCCCCTAATGCTCTGTGGGCCCCCTTCCCCACTGTGTCACCCCCTAATACTCTGAGGGCCCCCTTCCCCACTGTGTCACCCCCTAATACTCTGAGGGCCCCCATCCCCACTGTGTCACCCCCTAATACTCTGAGGGCCCCCTTCCCCACTATGTCACCCCCTAATACTCTGAGGGCCCCCTTCCCCACTGTGTCACCCCTTATTACTGTGAGGGCCCCCTTCCCCACTGTCACCCACTAATATTCTGTGGGCCCCTTTCCCACTGTGTCACCCCCTAATACACTGAGGGCCCCCTTCCCCACTGTCACACACTAATACTATGTGGGCCCCCTTTCCCACTGTGTCACCCCCTAATACTCTGTGGGCCCCCTTCACCACTGTCACCCCGTAATGCTCTGTGGGCCCTCTTCCCCACTGTGTCACCCCCTAATAATCTGAAGGCCCCCTTCCCCACTGTGTCACCCCCTAATACTCTGAGGGCCCCCTTCCCCACTGTCACCCCCTAATACTCTGAGGGCCCCCTTCCCCACTATGTCACCCCCTACTACTCTGAGGGCCCCCTTCCCCACTGTCACCCACTAATATTCTGTGGGCCCCCTTTCCCACTGTGTCATCCCCTAATACACTGATGGCCCCCTTCCCCACTGTCCCCACTAATACTCTGTGGGCTCTTTTCCCACTATGTCACCCCCTAATGCTCTGTGGGCCCCCTTCCCCACTGTGTCACCCCCTAATACTCTGAGGGCCCCCTTCCCCACTGTGTCACCCCCTAATACTCTGAGGGCCCCCATCCCCACTGTGTCACCCCCTAATACACTGAGGGCCTCCTTCCCCACCATGTCACCCCCTAATACTCTGAGGGCCCCCTTCCCCACTGTGTCACCCCTTATTACTCTGAGGGCCCCCTTCCCCACTGTCACCCACTAATATTCTGTGGGCCCCTTTCCCACTGTGTCACCCCCTAATACACTGATGGCCCCCTTCCCCACTGTGTCATCCCCTAATTCTCTGAGGGCCCCCTTCCCAACTGTCACCCACTAATACTCTGTGGGCCCGTTCCCCACTGTGTCACCCCCTAATACTCTGAGGGCCCCCTTCCCAACTGTCACCCACTAATACTCTGTGGGCCCGTTCCCCACTGTGTCACCCCCTAATACTCTGAGGGCCCCCTTCCCCACTATGTCACCCCCTAATACACTGAGGGCCTCCTTCCCCACCATGTCACCCCCTAATACTCTGAGGGCCCCCTTCCCCACTGTGTCACCCCTTATTACTCTGAGGGCCCCCTTCCCCACTGTCACCCACTAATATTCTGTGGGCCCCTTTCCCACTGTGTCACCCCCTAATACACTGATGGCCCCCTTCCCCACTGTGTCACCCCCTAATTCTCTGAGGGCCCCCTTCCCAACTGTGTCACCCACTAATACTCTGTGGGCCCGTTCCCCACTGTGTCACCCCCTAATACTCTGAGGGCCCCCTTCCCCACTGTGTCACCCCCTAATACTCTGAGGGCTCCCTTCCCCACTGTGTCACGCCTTACTACTCTGAGGGCCCCCTTCCCCAATGTGTCACCCCCTAATACTCTGAGGGCCCCCTTCCCAACTGTCACCCACTAATACTCTGAGGGCCCCCTTCCCCACTGTGTCATCCCCTAATACTCTGAGGACCCCCTTCCCCAGTCACCCACTAATACTCTGTGGGCCCCCTTCCCCATTGTCACCCCCTTAATACTCTGAGGACCCCTTTCCCCACATTTTTAACCCCATAGTAACCTGGGGGCCTCCACCCCTAACTCTCTCTCTCTCTCTCTCTTTCTCTTTCTCTTTTTCTCTCTCTCTTTCTCTTTCTCTTTCTCTCTCTCTTTCTCTTTCTCTCTCTCTTTCTCTCTCTCTCTCCTTCTCCATCACAAAAACATACCGGGCATGGCGCTTGACCAATCAGCACAGCTCTTTTGTGAGGACCCACAAGCAAAACTAATGCTGATTGGCTGCACTGAAACTCTGCAAGCAATCAGTGTTAGATTAAAAAAAAAGGGAAAGGGAAAAAAGGAGAGAAGGTGTGCAATTCAATATATTTTAATCAAGTGATAATATATAATTTTCACAGCATATTTCTGGAGCCAGAAAGATAGATTCAAAAAGAGGTCAATGCATGTTACATACAATCATACACTTAATGATATACAGTCATTAGTCCACAGGTTATGGTAGTAAACAAAGTAATATAAATAATGTCAGTCCATATCAATTATGTATTAGAATGATCACAAATGACCATATCTGTCTACAAACCACAGAGATTGTAAAACATGAAACCACAAATTTACATCACATAAGACATAATGGTACACATGCAAAGTGTGGTTTAAGGGTACCCTGCCTAACTTGAGTAAAGTGCAGCGCCATGCATGGACCCCACAGTGGAAGAATCCCCCGCTTACAAACCCCAACGTACGTTTCCTCTTTGAGTTATAGCTTTATCAGGGGGGAATATGATGAGCCCCAAGCCACAGCCTCTTTATATACCTTGTGGCATTGTAAAATGCCATATGCCAGACTCTCTATAGCGCTACACCGCTTCCTGTCTCTCACCTCCGAACCGGAAGTACAACTGCGTCACCGCGGCAGGAAGTGCGCGCACGTCCAGGAGCAGGGACGCGTCACCATGACTCCCGGACATGCGCACTCGCGGTCCTAGACGCTGTGTCTCTCAGAGGAGGGAGGGGGAATAGAGGGAGAGCAAGTGACGGCAGATCATTAGAACAGGGGTAGGTATTAACTCCTAATGGGCCAAAGTGGACATATGAGCACAGAAGGAAAATCATTAACAATGCAAAGCTATACCACATATATCAACCCAGAAAACCTTTTACAAGAATAATTAATATGTGAAAGTGCGGCCACAATTACAATTATCCTGACTGTAATAAAAGTCACACTTTTTCCACCGTCCGGAGGATGGTGTCCATTCACATCAGATCGTACCGAAGACTAGAGGGGGCTACATCAAAAAAACAACAAAACTGTTTGGAAAAATATATAAGAAAAAAAAGATTTAATTCTTTAAAAAAAAAAAAAAAATTCTAAAAAATATATATTTAAAATGTAATGTAGGTACATAACACAGAAGACACAGGGAACGATGTTCACAAAAAAGGGGCAAAACTAAGTGATTCATTCAAACCCCCAAGGGTCATCGTCCCCAGGGTTACAATCCAGCGCGTTTCACGCTGGGCAAGGACCCTTCTAATATTGCCTCCGCGGATCCCACCATGGACGACCTCAATCCCCCTAACCTTAAGGGAAGCAGGGTCGCAATCATGGTGGGTCCTAAAATGGCGGGGCAATGTTTTCAATAAAGAAGGGTCCTCCACCATCCGGGCAGCAGCAATGTCCCTCACATGCTCCCTCACACGTCTGCGCAACTCTCTTGATGTCAGACCAACATATATGAGTTGGCACCCGCAGGTGGCATAATACACCACATTGCAGGTGCCACAATCCACATATTCCTTAATAATGTTTTAGTACTGTACGCCGACATGAATGAGGCAATGCGGAGGACATTGCTGCACGTCAGACAATTCCCACACTGAAAGCATTCGCTCAAAGATCGAGTAGATCCAAACAAAGATGGTGTTTAGGGAGCGTAATGACTCCGAACAAGTATGTTGCGCAGATTTCTAGATCTGCGAGCTGTCATTAATAGATAATCCGCCAGAGAATCCCTTAAATGAGGGTCCGTCTGGAGGACAGGCCAATGACGCTTTAAAATGGACATGATGCTCTCCCACTCATGGTTGTAGGTGGTAATAAATCTGACCTTAGACTGATTAGAGGTCATACCCCTGGTCACCTTAGTACGAAGCAATTCAGTGCGAGAAGTGTTCTTCGCTCTAAGGTACCCCCTCTTGATACTCCGGTTGCTGTAACCTCTCTCTCTGAAGCGCGATGCCAAACACAGACACACAACAGCTGATCGGAAGACAGCAGCGCTCCATCAGCACAGAGTCAGCTGTGACCGTGTTGACTCTGTACCAGTAAGAGTGCACTGCTCTCTGAGGAGCAGTGCGTGCCATAAAGATCAGTATTGAAGCCGGCAGGCCATGAGAAGGAGTTGCACTTCACATTGTGCCGATGAGCAGTGCAGCCGGGTACAGAATGAAATGCTCACCCCTCTCTACGGAGCGTGCACGTGGACGAGATACAGGAGCAGATAGGCACAGTTAATGTGAAGGCGCTGCGCTTGACAAATGAGAAGTGCCGTGGGTGGGCGTGTCCTGGATGGGCGGGCCCACCGGAGGATTCTCCGGGTTATCCGGTGGACCAGTCCAACCCTGCCTATCAGTATGTCTTTGGAGTGTGGGAGGAAACCGGAGAACCCAGAGAAAACCCACACAAACATGGGGAGAACATACAAACTCCTTGCAGATGTTGTCCTTGGTGCAATTTGAACCCAGGACCACGTGCAGCATTTATACTACTTAGCAACATGGCCTTGTTTTCTCTGTTCGTGATGAAAATAGTATTTAGATTTTTTTTTTTGCCATCAGAGACCATGATGTTCTGTGATTATGGATGGACGGTCACACCAGAGGATTACTTCCTGGGTTTAATGGGTTATTCACAAAATCAAAATAAGAACTCCGTTTTCTGTACATACAGAATTAATAATAATCTGTGCCAATACAACCTAGTTCTACTTCTGCTCTGATTTGCAGCTATCCCCTCCCTAATGATGATCCCACATGACTCTCTTTACCCTACTTATCCATCCTCCAGTAGTTCTAATGCTGTTGGTCGATTGTGCTCAGATGCACCTAATGACCCTGTCTAATAAATCATCTGACGGCTGGGTTGTAGCACAGTTCAGCTATGCTATGCTGAAGAACCCACTGATGCCATCCGAATTTGTACCTTTTGATGCTGTCTAGTTTATGAAAAACAAGTGCAGATATGACCCTTTCTCATAAAGTATCCCCCAGACCATCTGATGGCAGCATCATTGCCCTGAAAGCTGTGTTGTAGCACAGCTCAGCTGTTCTATGCTCAGCTCTGCTATACATGCAGGGGAGATCATGATCATAGCTATATAGATCTGCATGAACCAATTAAATGTTTTGTAAATAGTAATGAATTGGTCAGATAGTGGTCACCTCATCCATATAAATAAAAACTTTACTGGAATCACACATGAAAAGAACAAATACAATTTTATGGGTCCATGAAAATCACAGAACGCACATGGATGGCATCAGTGTGGAGTCCGTGTTGTGTCTGTGATTAACTTTGGCTGCAGAATCCACATGGAGTTGTCCTGCGGTGCAGATTTTAAATATGCGACATCTGAATTAAACTGCAGCGTTTCGCTGTGGATTTCACCCATTGCTTTACATAGGGTGAATTCCATTGCAAAATTCTGAGCAAATGTGCATGTTAACCATGTGCTTTTTGCCACACATTTTGCCCAAGATTAGCACCAGTGATTTTTTTTTAATGCGAAATTGAGCTTTTTTTCACTGATTTGCTACACCTGTAATTTTTTCCCTGATTTCTTGTACATCATATGATAAAATGAAAGGTGTCATTCAAAAGTGCAACTTGTACCACAAAAAAACAAGTTGTGACACAGCTATATCGATGGAAAAATAAAGTTATGGCTCTTGGAAGAAAAGGAGGTAAAAACGAAAGGGCAAAAATGGAAAATTGCCAAGTCCGGAAGGGGTTAAACGGCACATTTTCACAGTGAATGCAAAAAAGCAAAGTAATGCAGCCACATGTACAGCAGCGTGTGACGTCATCCAGTCTACGGAGCATGCAAGTCCCGGTCCTTACGCGTTTCAGAAAACTCGGTTTCCTTTGTCAGAGGAAACTGTTAACAGTTAACTTTTTGCGTTCAGGAACGCCACCGGCTGGAGCTGCCTGTTCCCTACACTGCAGCTCTACGTGCATCTTTTTTTTCGCAGAGGACCTCCGTACACCCACCGAGTGGGGGTCTTCCTGCTCTTCTTTCAAGCGGATGCAACAAAGAACTTTGCTGGACTACATTGGTAAATAGGGTAATTATCTACTCCATTAGTGTATTGTGCTTATCACTATGTTTCTTCAGGGTTTAACATGTAACTGGATACACATTGATACATATGCTATAATAGCAGGGTGGGCAAATTAGGCTGATCTCCTAACTTCAATTTTTTGCAAGTTTTTCTAAATGATCTTTTGCAGCCAGGTTAGTCACCTGCCCCAAAGCTTGCTATTCGGTGTACAATGCACATATACAATCTCTTTTCTTGTTTTTACTGTTTTTATTGGTGTTCATTTACATGTATACTTATTGTGCTGTTGATGTATACATGAAGTTTTTTGAAATTTAGCACACTTGTTGTGTGTCCTATGTGCTTATGGTTTCTTAAACACATCGAAAGCAGACAAAACAGGTTTTCTATAAAAACGACACAAAGCAGCCCAGTAAGTGATACCTCCCTGGAATCAGGCTTTCCTGCACTATATTATGCTGCTCTCAGATTATATAGCAAAAACCTGCTGACAGATTCCCTTTCAAGAGCTTCTATCACCTTCCCCAAATGCAAACTAAACTGAATAAATATTTATTTAGGGAGTTAACCCCCATAAAAATTATACCAAGCACATACAGTTTAGTTTAATATTGAAAAATCTACTTTTACCTTTCATATGCCAAAGAGGGCGCACCATTACACCCATCTATCCTCATTAAAGCCAGTCACCTGTCTTGATTAAAAGTGCTCCATTGGTATGAGTGATCGCTGTCTACAATGCGTTCCAAGTGTCAGTGTTCGGCCGTGCAGACAATGTGGCTGCAGGCGCATTCTAATGCTTGGTTTCTGCCTGTCTTTGGCCGCTGCTTGAGTGGCTTCAGTGAGGAGGAAGAGGAGTTGAACCCCTTTACAACCCAAGGTGCTTTGCACGTTAATGACCAGGCCAATTTTTACAATTCTGACCACTGTCAATTTATGAGGTAATTACTCTGGAACGCTTCAACGGATCCCCCTGATTCTGAGATTGTTTTTTTTTGTGACATATTGTACTTCATGATTGTTTTAAAATTTCTTCGATATCACTTGCGTTTATTTGTGAAAAAAACGGAAATTTGGCGAAAATTTAGAAAATTTTGCAATTTTCAAAATTTTAATTTTTATGGCCTTAAATCAGAGAGATATGTCACACAAAATAGTTAATAAATAACATTTCCCACATGTCTACTTTACATCAGCACAATTTTGGAACCAACATTTTTTTTTATTGGTGAGTTATAAGGGTTAAAAGTTGACCAGCGATTTCTCATTTTTCCAACAAAATTTACAAAACCATTTTTTTAGGGACCATATCATATTTGAAGTCACTTTGAGGGGTCTTTATGACAGAAAATACCCAAAAGTGACACCATTCTAAAAACTGCGCCCCTCAAGGTGCTCAAAACCACATTCAATAACTTTATTAACCCTTCAGGTGCTTTACAGGAATTTTTGGAATGTGGAAGAAAAAAATTAACATTTAACTTTTTTCACAAAAATGTTACTTTAGACCCAATCTTTTTTATTTTCACAGAGGTAACAGGAAAAAATGGACCCCAAAATTTGTTGTGCAATTTCCCCTGGGCACGCAGATACCCCATATGTGGGGAAAAAACACTGTTTGGGCGCACGGCAGGGTTGGAAGGGAAGGAGCGCCATTTGACTTTTTTAATGTAAAATTTGCTTGAATAATTAGCCCCTGATGTGCCTAAACAGTGGAAACCCCCCACAAGTGACACCATTTTGGAAACTAGACCCCTCAGGGAACTTATCTAGATGTGTGGTGAGCACCTTGAACCCCCAGGTGCTTCACAGAAGTTTATAACATTGAGCCGTAAAAATAAAATTTTCACTTTTTTCCCACAAAAATGTTTTTCAGCCCCCACTTTTGCATTTTCATAAGGGTAACAGGAGAAATTGCACCATGCAGTTGGTTGTGCAATTTCTCCTGAGTAACCAGATACCCCATATGTTGGGGAAAACCACTGTTTGGACGCACGGCAGGGTTCGTAAGGGAAGGAGCGCCATTTGACTTTTTGAATGTAAAATTTGCTTGAATAATTAGCGGACGCCATGTTGCATTTGGGGAGCCCCTGATGTGCCTAAACAGTGGAAACCCCCCACCAGTGACGACACCATTTTGGAAACTAGACCCCTCAGGGAACTTATCTAGATGTGTGGTGAGCACCTTGAACCCCCAAGTCCTTTACAGAAGTTTATAACATGGAGCCGTGAAAATAAAAAAATCAAACTTTTTCCACAAAAATGATGTTTTAGCCCTAATTTTTTTATTTTCACAAGGGTAAGAGGAGAAAATGGACCCCAAAAACTTTTATGCAATTTCTCCTGAGTATGTCAATACCCCATATGTGGGGAAAATACAGTGTTTTGGCACACGACAGAGTTCAGAAGGAAAGGAGCATTGTGTGACTTTTTGAACGCAAAATCGGAATCGAGAGCGGATGCCATGTCGCGTTTGGAGAACCCCTGATGGGCCTAAATAGTGGAAACGCCCCACAATGACCCCATTTTGGAAACTACACCCCTGAAGGATTTTATCAAGGGGTATAGTGTACATTTTGAACCCAGAGGTATGACACAGAATTTGATAACATTAGGTCATCATATTGAATAAGTTGTCATTAGTCTTGAGCGCAAGTGCTCGCTACTTCAGTTTGCATCGGGTACTCAGGTAAGCACCATGTATCAAGGGTGCTTGAGTGACATGCTCGAGTCCCCGCGCGCATGTTTCACGGTTATTAGACACCCAAAAAAACATGCGGGGATCGCTCGTGCATAGCAGGCAATCCCCGCAACTTTTTTTTGGCCGCGAAGCATATGGGGCGGAGACTCGAGCATGTCACTCGAGCACCCACGATACTCAATGCATACCCAAGCACCCGATGCAAACTCAAATAACGAGCACTTGCGCTCAACACTAGTTGCCATATCGTCATGGTTTTTTTTTTTGTTTTTTTTTTATTTTTGAAAAAAAAAAACAACCCTAACCCTAGCACAACCCTAACCCCAACCCTAACCTCAACCCCAGCCCTAGCGTTTATTTTTTACGCCGTTCCTAGTGCGGTATAAGTGATTAGACGACTTTACTCTTCGGGTTGGTGCGACTACAGAGATACCAGAATCATATCGGGTTTTTATGATTGACAGCTGTCACACACTAAAAGACGCATTTTTTTGTAAAATCTAGTTTTTGCATCGCCATATTTTGAGAGCTATAATTTTTCTATATTTTGGCCGACAGAGTCATGTGACGGCTTGTTTTTTGCGGGATGAGTTATCGTTTTTATTGGTGCCATTTTCAGGCACGTGACATTTTTTGATCGCTTTCTATTCCGATTTTTGGGAGGCAGAATTAACAAAAACCAACAATTCAGGAATTGAGGTTTTTTACATTTTTTTATTCTGCTCCGCGTGTGGTAAAATTGATAAGGCAGCTTTATTCTTTGGGTCAGTACGTTTACAGCGGTATCACATTTATATCGTTTTTCTATGTTTTGGCACTTTTATACAATAAAAGCCATTTTATAGAAAAAATTATTTTTTTGCATCGCTTTATTCTGAGAGCTATAACTTGAGTTTTCGGATGATGGAGCTGCGTGGTGGCTTGTTTTTTGCAGGACAAGATGACGTTTTCAGCAGTACCATTTTTATTTATATTCGTCTTTTTGATTGCGTGTTATTCCATTTTTTGTTTGGCAGTATGATGATAAAGCATTGTTTTTTGCTTTGGTTTTTTTGGGTTTTTTTTTTACTGAAGGGGTTAACTAGTGGGACAGTTTTATAGGTCAGGTCGTTCCGGACGCGGCGATACCAAATATGTGTATTTTTATTGTTTGTTTGCTTTTTTCATAATAATATTTATTGATGGGTACATTATATTTTTATATTTGGTGGATTATTTTTTTATTTTTTTTAAATATTTTTCAATCTTTTTTTTTTTTTTTTTTTCACTTTCTGACAGTTTTTTTATTTCTATACTTTGTTCCACTATGGGACTTTCACTTTTTTTATTCTGATCGCTTGCATAGCACAGGAATGGAGCACCATCCCTGTGCTATGCAGGCTGTCAGCGCTGCACAGTGAGAAGATAGTTTGGTCATGCACTGCGCATAACCAAAAAATGTTCTTGCTGTCTGGTGACCCGGATGTTGTCATGACGTTATCGGGTCGTCATGGCAACATCCGGGAAGCTGCGGCATACAGCGCTGGAGGCCGGAAGAGGAGGTGAGTATTGCGATCACCTCCCCTTAGCCACCACAATTCTGCGATCGACTTCGATTGCAGCATTGCAGGGGTTAATGTGCCGGGAGCAGTGCGGGACCGCTCCCTGCAAATAGTACCGGGTGTCAGCTGTGACAATCAGCTGACACCCGGCGGCGATCGCGCCAGCACAGCCTGTGTGCGCGCGCGATCGCCATGACGTATTAATACGGGTCAGGCTCTTAAAGCCCAGGGCATAGACTCATATTAATACGTCATGAGCTTTAAAGGGGTTAAGTGAACAAGCAGCTTACACATGTCACATAGTGGTCTCCTCCCTGACATTGCTCACTGCACTTTCAGGTGCATCAAGCGACGACCGCAGACTGGCAAGATTAACGCGTCAGAGCTTGTTCGCAGCCACATTGTGTGCACTGACATTTGGAGTACTCGCTGTTTCCAATGGACCGCTCTCAAGACAAGAGTCTGGCTTTAATATACATATAATAGGGCATAACAATGCACCAACGCAAAGGCCACACTAAGGGTGCACTGAAGTACCCTCGTTTGCATATTAAATAAATTTAGCTCTTTCGACAAATATGAATGTAAACTGTATACTCCTGGTGTGATTTTTATATGGGCTATGTCCCCTATTCTAAATGTTTTTGCAGACAAAACCTGAGATAAAAAAAAAGTGAGCAAATACCCTGCAGTAAATAAATAAGTAACAATAGTGTATGAAAATAACATAAGGTACTTGATTAACATAATTTTGATAAAAAAAAAAAACTAAAAAGCTTTCCTACCACGTCACGGTGACCCTATTCAGGACGGTCCAAACCTCTAGTTTTAAAACCTTACCATATGTCAAATGACGTAAATGTGAATAAGGGCCGGGCAGGACCGAGACCCCGACTATTGGACACCCAGCAATGGAGAGCTATATAAACGTAATATCCAGCTCAAAGAAAAAGGAAGGCCACAATGTTGTTTGCACAGAGTACAAAAACCTGAAACAAAAACCTACAAAAATGAACTGGAATATAAGTTGGTATGATTGCAGTGGGTAGGCGCATGTTCACACTGGCCACTAAACAAACAAAATATAAGATAAAAACAAAGTGAGCAAATAAGGAGAGTAGTGAATTTTCATTCTCTTTAGAAGTGGGCACATGTGATTGCCCGGCCGCTGCAGGAGCGGCATCTGCGGCTGACACTGTGCGCTATTAAGGAAAATGAGTGTTCACTGTTCCCCACGCCCATAGTCCGGGCGTGGGGAGCAGTGAATATTTCGGCAGCTCATCTAAGCATGTGAGGGCGCATGGCAGTCATGCGCTGCTCACACTGTGAGATCAGCTGCTGGCAGCTGAACAGGACGTGGCGCTAGAATAGAGGGGAGGTGAGCAGAATTCTTTATTTTTCTTTAAGTGTGCAGCGTGATAGGGATGGAGGTGCCTTGCTTACCCAGATGGGGATGGGGGTGCCATGCATACCAGGATGGGGATAGAGTGTCATGCATACCAGGATGGGGATTAGGGTGTCATTCATACCAGGATGGGGGTGCCATACATACCAGGATGGGGGTGCCATGCATACCAGGATAGGGGTGCCATGCTTAACAGGATGGGGTTGGGGGTGCCATGCATACCAGGATGGGGGACCATGTATATCATCATGGGGGATATTAGTACATGATGGAGGGGGGAGGATATGATACACAGGGGCCTATGATGGAGAGGGCGATATGACACATAGGGGCCCATGATGGAGGGGGGGATATGACGCATAGGGTGCATGATGGAGAGGAGGGATATGACACACAGGGGCCCATGATGGAGGGAGGGATATGACACACAGGGGCCCAATATGGAGGGGGGAGAATGACACACAGGGGCCCATGATGGAGGGGTGGAATGACATATAGGGGCCCATGATGGGAGGGGGAAATATGACATATAAGAGCCCATGATGGAGGGGGGGTGACACGTAGGGGCTTATGATGGAGGGGGGAATGACACGTAAGGGCCCATGATGAAGGGGGGGATATGACACATAGGGGCCAATTATGGAGGGGGGGATATGACACATAAGGGCCCATGATGGAGGGGGGGTGACACATAGGGGCCCATGATGGGGAGGTGGGAGAGCGGATCACACATAGGGGCCCATGATGCAGGGGGGGCGATAGAGTGGATCAAACATAGGGGCCCATGAATGGGGGGGAAAGAGGATGATATATGGGGGCCCATGATAGGGGGTGATATGTACAGGCCCCGGATGGGTAGGGGGGGATAATACAGGCCCAGGATGGAGGGGGGGCGGATACATGGGAGCCTTTGATGGGGGACATTATTAAATAAAGGGGGCAAAAATGGGTGACAATTACAGTATGGGGGTCAGGATGAGGTATTATTAGTTTATGGTGGCAAGTGGGGACATAATTACTGTAGGGAACATTACTACTGTAATATAATTTATTTTTGAGGATACTGTTCTCCATGGGGGAGTAACAAAAGGGGGTCCTGTTACTGTGCAGGGTGGCACTATGTCGCTTTTTTTTTTCATCTGGTGTAGTGTAGAAATCAGAGAATAAGTGCTCTAAAAGTGAACAACTGTTGATAACTGTGTGTTATTTTCTGCAGCGACAAGTCCTAAATGGAAGAAGTGATGGCTGTCTGTGCCAGATGAAAAAGAAAAGCAAAGATGAAGGACTTCAACTAGAGGCGTCACTGGTGAGTCAGTGTATTACATGTAAATGCACACTATACAATGTATACAGAGCTCCTGTGTATAATGTCACTGGTGATCCCTGTATTACCTGTACACTATATACAGAGCTCCTGTGTATAATGTCATTGGTGATCCCTGTATTACCTGTACACTGACACTATATATAGAGCTCCTGTGTATAATATCATCAGTGGTAATATTTGTGTTATTAGTATTGTATTTTTTATTCATAAGTCTTATTGTAGTATTATTCGTTGACTATGTAATGGTAACATGTGGTCTGGTCACGGTGTGGCGGTATTTGTTCCTTGTATGTCGTATTATTCGGTCACTATGTAGTGGTAATATTTAGTCTGGTCATGGTGTGGCGGTATTTATTCCTTGTATGTGGTATTATTCGGTCACTATGTGGTGGTAATATGTGGTCTGTTCACGGTGTGGCGGTATTTGTCCCTTGTTTGTGGTATTATTCGGTTACTATGTGGTGGTAATATGTGATCTGGTCATGGTTGTAACGGGTCTGGGAGGCGGAACCTCTGAGCAACTATACAAGGGGGCGGTCCTTGTAAGGAAGCGGGTGGCTCCCAGTGAAGACAGGCAGGTAGTCACGGCAAGTGACAGGGACAGTCTCTGGGTAGAAGGGCAGGTAGTCACGGCAAGTGACAGGGACAGTCTCTGGGTAGAAGGGCAGGTAGTCACGGCAAGTGACAGGGACAGTCTCTGGGTAGAAGGATGGGTACTCACGGCAAGTGACAGGGACAGTCTCTGGGTAGAAGGACAGCAGGCAGGTGGCTGGTGAGCGCTCCCAGGTGAGCGGGCGAGAGTCTCTGGATGGGCAGGTGGTCACGGCAAGTGACGGCAGAGCCTCCAGGTAGGCTAGCAGACAGGTAGCAGGTGAGCGCTCCCAGGTGAGCAGGCAAGAGTCTCTGGACAGGCAGGTGGTCACGGCAAATGACGGCGGAGCCTCCAAGTAGGCTAGCAGGCAGGTAGCAGGTGAGTGCTCCCAGGTGAGCAGGCAAGAGTCTCTGGACAGGCAGGTGGTCACGGCAAGTGACGGCGGAGCCTCCAGGTAGACTAGCAGGCAGGTAGCAGATGAGCGCTCCCAGGTGAGCGGGCAGGCTGGTCCATAGACAGACTGACTGGTGCCGGAAAGCAGACCGTCGGACCGCAGGCTTGCAAGCAGGTAAACAGATATCAGGCAGGTATCAAGCAGGAATCTGACAGGTGACTGGCAGGTAACTGGTAACGGGACCTGAGGGCTGAAGCAGAGTGAAGGCTTTGCAACAACATTGCTCGGGCACCTCCATTTTAGAGGAGGTGCCTTATATATGGTGAAGTCCTCCGGCCATTGGCCGGGGACTCCTTAGGACGGCGCGCGCAGCCCCTTTAAGAGAGGGGGAGCGCGCGCACGCGTGCCCTAAGCACCGTGACGGGAAGCAGCGTGCGCTGCCAGCAGAGCGGGAGGAAGACGCCGGGCACGGAGCGGAGAGGTGAGGGGAACAGCGTCCCTGCCTAGCAGGAGGCAGGGACGCCGACGCTACAGTACCCCCCCCTTTAGGCCCCCCTTTTTTAGGCCAGAGAGAAATTTATCAAGGATGAGAGGGGCATGGATGTTCTCCCGGGGCTCCCACGTTCTCTCCTCAGGACCAAACCCCTTCCAATCTACCAGAAAAAAAGGTTTTTCCTCTTACCCTTTTGGTGGCCAGAATGTTCTCTACCTCAAACTCGTTCTCAGCGGAAACCAGAGCAGGAGGCGTACCTGTAGACTTGGAAAAAAGAGTTAAGTACCACAGGTTTGAGGAGAGATACATGGAAGGAGTTAGGGATCCGTAAGTTGGCCGGGAGTTTCAATTTATAGGCCACCGGGTTGATCTGTTTGATAACTTCCAGTGGGCCGATGAACCGAGGCCCTAACTTGTAGGAAGGAATCTTGAGCCGGACATATTTGGACAAGAGCCAGACTTTATCTCCAGGACGGAATTGTGGAGGATCTAGGCGTTTCTTGTCAGCGTGTTTTTTCATCCGCTCGGACGACTGAAGGAGTGCGGATCGGGTACTCTCCCAAATGGAGGAGAATTCGCTAACGAGAGATTCCGCAGCCGGATTGTCCACCGAGGTGGAGACGGGAAATGGGATCCGAGGATGCTGACCGAAGACTACAAAAAACGGGGATTTGGAGGAAGATTCGCTCTCGTGATTATTGTAAGAGAACTCGGCCCATGGTAGGAGATCCACCCAGTCCGAATGGTGGGCATTAACGAAGTGCCGGAGGTAACTGGTCAGGTTCTGATTGATCCGCTCCACTTGACCATTGGACTGTGGATGGTAAGCGGAGGAGAAGTCCAGAGTGACGTCAAGCAACTTACATGTGGCTCTCCAGAAGCGTGAGGTGAACTGAACCCCACGATCTGACACGATGTGGAGGGGCAGGCCATGGAGACGGAAGATGTGGCGGATAAAGTCTTTAGCCAGTTCGGGTGCAGACGGGAGACCCGGCAGGGGAATGAAGTGCGCCATCTTGGAGAAGCGATCAGCGACCACCCAAATGACCGTACAACCGGCAGAGACAGGAAGATCCGTTATAAAGTCCATAGCAATATGCTGCCACGGGGCAGCAGGTACTGGAAGAGGAAGAAGGCGACTGGCTGGCAGGTGTCTCGGAACTTTGTTGCGGGCGCAGGACACACAGGCAGAAGCAAAGTCTATTACATCCTTGTGCAGGGTAGGCCACCAGTAATGCCGGGTAATGAGCTGGAGGGTCTTTTTCTGACCGGCGTGGCCAGCTAGCTTAGACGAGTGACCCCAGTGTAGGACCTTCTTCCGATCAGGTACTGTTATGAACGTCTTACCGGGAGGGAGACGATTTAGATTCACGGGAGCCACTTGCATTACTCTGGCGGGATTAATGATGTGCTTAGGTTCCTCCTCTAGATCAGATACCAGGAAGGATCGGGACAAGGCGTCAGCTTTGATGTTTTTGTCTGCCGGGCGAAAATGAAGAACAAAATCAAAGCGGGCAAAAAACAAGGACCACCGGGCTTGGCGCGGGTTAAGTCTCTGGGCGCTCTGAAGGTAAGCCAAGTTCTTGTGGTCCGTGTAAATTATTACCGGGTGAAGAGCCCCCTCGAGCAGGTAACGCCACTCCTCCAGTGCCAGCTTAATGGCTAACAATTCTCGGTCTCCAATAGAATAGTTGCGCTCAGAAGAGGAGAAGAGTTTAGAGAAAAAACCGCAGGTTACCATTCTTCCGGAAGATGACTTTTGGGTAAGTACCGCCCCGGCTCCGGAGGAGGAAGCGTCAACTTCTAGGAAGAATTGTTTGTTGCCGTCCGGACGATGCAGCACCGGGGCGGAGGAGAAGGCCTGTTTTAAGGAAAGAAAGGCCTCCTCAGCTTCGGGCGGCCATCTTCTGGGATTAGTACCTTTACGGGTGAGCGCAGAGATAGGGGCAGTCCGGGAAGAGAAGTGCGGTATGAAGAGGCGGTAATAGTTGGCGAAGCCCAGGAACCGCTGAATAGCCTTCAACCCCTCTGGTCGGGGCCACTTCTGGATGGCAGACAGTTTCTCAGGATCCATTTGTAGGCCGGTCTGAGAGATTATGTAGCCCAGAAATGGAAGAGAGGTCTGCTCAAAGATGCACTTCTCATATTTAGCGTAGAGGTGATTCTGCCTGAGCCTGAGCAGGACCTGACGAACAGCCCTCCGGTGAGTAGGAAGGTCCGGAGAGAAGACCAAGATGTCGTCCAGGTACACCACCACGCAGGAGTAGAGAAGGTCACGGAAGATGTCATTGACCAACTCTTGAAAGACGGCAGGAGCGTTACAGAGACCGAAGGGCATTACAAGGTACTCATAGTGGCCGTCCCGGGTGTTGAATGCCATCTTCCACTCATCCCCCTGACGGATACGGACCAGGTTATACGCCCCACGGAGATCCAGTTTGGTGAAGATTCTAGGCCCCCTCAGGCGGTCAAATAATTCAGGAATGAGCGGGAGGGGGTATTTATTCTTCACTGTAATCTGGTTAAGGCCTCTATAATCTATACATGGACGGAGTGAGCCGTCCTTCTTTTTGACGAAGAAGAAGCCTGCTCCCGCCGGGGAGGTAGATTTCCGGATAAATCCCCGGGCCAGATTCTCCTCAATATATTCCGACATGGACCGGGTCTCTGCTGCGGACAAAGGGTAGATACGCCCACGGGGAGGAGTAGAGCCGGGTATCAGGTCGATTGGACAATCGTATGGTCTATGAGGGGGTAATGTCTCTGCTTCTTTTTTATTGAAGACATCCGCATAAGACCAATAGGGAACCGGTAGACCGGGTAGATTGACTGGGGTAGGAGAAGGACGAGCAGGATGAACGGGAACTAGACAAGTCTTATGGCAGTCCTGTCCCCAGCGAAGGACTTCTCCGGTCTGCCAGTCAAGCACGGGTGCATGTTTCTGGAGCCAAGGTAGGCCTAACAAGAGTGCGTGAGAGAGTCCAGGCAGAACATGAAAGGAGATGCTCTCAGAATGCAGCATTCCCACCTGCAGAGTTATGGATTCGGTGACGAGTTGGATGGGATGTGGTAAGAGGCCCCCATCCACGGCGGCGACAGATAAAGGCACGGCCAGAGGTTTGGTGGGAATGCGGTATTTCTCTACCAGAGACTGAGAAATGAGATTTCCAGCAGCTCCTGAGTCAAGTTGAGCCAGTTCGAAATAGCGGTTCTCTCCGCAGGTGATAGAGACTGACAGCATCAGGGATGGAGAGGGTTTACTTTTGTCTAGGGCGACCTCTCTGAGCGATCCTAGACACAGGCGTTTCCCAACCTCTCTGGGCAGGAACGGATCCGGTGCTCCTTACTGCCACAGTAGAAGCAGCTCCCCTCGGCACGGCGTAAGTCTTGACGGGTTTTGACCATCTTGGTCTGGTCGACCTGCATAGGCTCAGGTGAGTGTGCCTGGGGAGTAACGGAGGGAGTGACGGGTTTCTGGAAGGTGGGGGCTAGACGTGGAAACCTCCTCTCACGGGTGACCTCTTTGGCGCGCTCCTGGAACCGGATGTCAATCCGGGTGGCAAGTGTTATTAAGTCGTCGAGAGTGGTAGGAATGTCCCGACCGGCGAGTTCATCTTTAATACGGCCGGACAGACCCTCCCAGAAGACAGACACCAGAGCGTCGTTATCCCAGGCCAGCTCCGAAGCAAGGGTACGGAACCGTATGGCATATTGGCCCACGGTGAGATCTCCTTGACGGAGGCGTAGCAGAGACGATGCGGATGAGGTCTTCCGTCCGGGTTCATCGAAGACTTTCCGGAAAGCCGTGAGAAAGGCTGGCAAGTCGGACACCAGGGGGTCTCCTCTCTCCCATAGAGGATTTAGCCAAGCCAGAGCCTCCCCCGTGAGGTGGGACATGATAAAGGCCACTTTGGACCGGTCGGAGATAAACTGGTGGGACAAGAGTTCAAAGTGGTTTATGAAGCCCCGAGCTTGAACGGAATCACCTCCGAAGCGAGGAGGTGCAGAAAGCCGGGGTCCAGGACTGGATACCATGGTATTGGTGGGCAGCGGCGCTGCCGGATTGTGAGTCATGACACTAGCGGTGGTTGCTGGTGGAGCAGTCAGAGTATCCAGGCGAGAGTTGACATTCCGCAGGTGACCCAGGATGGACTCCTGTTGGGACCTCTGACGGGACAGTTCATGACATAGGTCCGAGAGCGAGGGAGCTTGGGTGCCACCGGGTTCCATGGCCCGAGCAAACTGTAACGGGTCTGGGAGGCGGAACCTCTGAGCAACTATACAAGGGGGCGGTCCTTTTAAGGAAGCGGGTGGCTCCCAGGGAAGACGGGCAGGTAGTCACGGCAAGTGACAGGGACAGTCTCTGGGTAGAAGGGCAGGTAGTCACGGCAAGTGACAGGGACAGTCTCTGGGTAGAAGGGCAGGTAGTCACGGCAAGTGACAGGGACAGTCTCTGGGTAGAAGGACGGGTACTCACGGCAAGTGACAGGGACAGTCTCTGGGTAGAAGGACAGCAGGCAGGTGGCTGGTGAGCGCTCCCAGGTGAGCGGGCGAGAGTCTCTGGACGGGCAGGTGGTCACGGCAAGTGACGGCAGAGCCTCCAGGTAGGCTAGCAGACAGGTAGCAGGTGAGCGCTCCCAGGTGAGCAGGCAAGAGTCTCTGGACAGGCAGGTGGTCACGGCAAGTGACGGTGGAGCCTCCAGGTAGGCTAGCAGGCAGGTAGCAGGTGAGTGCTCCCAGGTGAGCAGGCAAGAGTCTCTGGACAGGCAGGTGGTCACGGCAAGTGACGGCGGAGCCTCCAGGTAGACTAGCAGGCAGGTAGCAGATGAGCGCTCCCAGGTGAGCGGGCAGGCTGGTCCATAGACAGACTGACTGATACCGGAAAGCAGACCGTCGGACCGCAGGCTTGCAAGCAGGTAAACAGATATCAGGCAGGTATCAAGCAGGAATCTGACAGGTGACTGGCAGGTAACTGGTAACGGGACCTGAGGGCTGAAGCAGAGTGAAGGCATTGCAACAACATTGCTCGGGCACCTCCATTTTGGAGGAGGTGCCTTATATATGGTGAAGTCCTCCGGCCATTGGCCGGGGACTCCTTAGGACGGCGCGCGCGGCCCCTTTAAGAGAGGGGGAGCGCGCGCGCGCGCGCCCTAAGCACCGTGGCCGGGAAGCAGCGCGCGCTGCCAGCAGAGCGGGAGGAAGACGCCGGGCACGGAGCGGAGAGGTGAGGGGAACAGCGTCCCTGCCTAGCAGGAGGCAGGGACGCCGACGCTACAATGGTGTGACGGTATGTGTCCCTTATATGTGGTGGTATTGGTCTTGGTATAGTGGATTGTGTTGTGTATGGCGGCCATTTGTTGTCTCTGATATCAATAAGAGGAAGATTCTTTATTTCCAATTCGCTTTTTTTTTTCATCTGGTGTAGTGTAGAAATCAGGGAATAAGTGTGGAATGTGCTCTAGAAGTGATCAGCTATTGATAACTGTGTGTTATTTTCTGCAGCGACAAGTCCTGGATGGAAGAAGTGATGGCGGTCTGTGCCGGATAAAAAAGAAAAGCGAAGATGAAGGACTTCAACTAGAGACGTCACTGGTGAGTCGGTGTATTACATGTAAATGCACACTATACAATGTATACAGAGCTCCTGTGTATAATGTAACTGGTGATCCCTGTATTACCTGTACACTATACACTGTATACATGGCTCCTGTGTATAATGTCATTGGTGATCCCTGTATTATCTGTACACTGATTCTATATACAGAGCTCCTGTGTATAATATCACCAGTGGTAATATTTGTGTTATTAGTATTGTGTTTTTTATTCATGATCCTTATTCTAGTATTATTTGTTGACTATGTAATGGTAACATGTGGTCTGGTCATGGTATGGCGGTATTTGTTCCTTGTATGTGGTATTATTCGGTCACTATGTGGTGGTAATATGTGGTCTGGTCATGGTGTGGCGGTATTTGTTCCTTGTATGTCATATTATTCGGTCACTATGTGGTGGTAATATTTAGTCTGGTCATGGTGTGGCGGTATTTATTCCTTGAATGTGGTATTATTCGGTCACTATGTGGTGGTAATATGTGGTCTGGTCACGGTGTGGCAGTATTTGTTCCTTGTATGTGGTATTATTTGGTCACTATGTGGTGATAATATGTAGTCTGGTCATGGTGTGGCGGTATTTGTTCCTTGTATGTGGTATTATTCGGTCACTATGTGATGCTAATATGTGGTCTGGTCACGGTGTGGCGGTATTTGTCCCTTGTTTTTGGTATTATTCGGTTACTATGTGGTTGTAATATGTGATCTGGTCATGGTGTGACGGTATGTGTCCCTTGTATGTGGTGGTATTGGTCTTGGTATAATGGATTGTGTTGTGTATGGCGGCCATTTGTTATCTCTGATATCAATAAGAGGAAGATTCTTTATTTCCAATAGAGATTAATTGCTTTGATGTTTAACCCCTCCCTGTCCTGTGTCTATTACACAGTAGCAAATATGCACTTAGAGAGGTTCTCCAGTGAAAACAAGTAATCACCTATCCTAAGGCCACATTCACACATTCAGTATTTGGTCAGTACTTTACATCAGTATTTGGAAGCCAAAACCAGGAGTGGGCGATAAACACAGAAGTGGTGACGTATTTCTATTATACTATTCCTCTGATTGTTCCACTCCTCGTTTTGGCTTACAAATAAGTGATGTAAAATACTGAACGTGTGAACGTGACCTAAGGATAAGTTATTGATTAGTGGGGGTTTGAATGCTGGGACTTGCACCTATCTGCAGAATGTGGAGCTTTTCTCCCCATTAGACTGAAGCTCATGTGCGACTTGACAACTGAGCCATTCATTCCCTCAGTGGCTGTTCCTGTTTTTTTCCGAAAGCCCCAAATAGAATGAATGAGGCTGCGGTCAGACGTCCCATCTGCCGCTGCATTTTAAAATGGGGATAAAAGTGCCTTGTCAGGTATAAAAGTTCCACATTCTTCTGGTTGGTGCGGTTCCCAATGGTCAGATTATACCGATCAATAAGATATCTCCTACCTAACCTGTGATTCGGTGATAATTTGTTTTCATCAAAGAACCCCTGTAATGTAAACTTCTGTAATTGTACATCCCAGTTATAGCGGTGCACAGTAGATGTGTAGGAGCCTCCTGTGATTTACAGTCGACGCTCCACTATAACAGGAGTAACGGATAACAGGTATTTGCATATACTGTAGCTGTAGGGTGGGCCCCTAGGATCAATTCCTCCTGTGGGCCCCAGACACCCCAGTCTGACCCTGGGTGGAACCGTGCCTTCCTTGAAAGATATATTCAGAAGGGGCTAATCCCTAGAGGATTAAGGGTGCAAGTGTTCCCGTCTTAGGCTGTGTGCCCACTATGCGTTTTTTAAGCGTTTCCGCAGAGGCAATTTCGCTGCAGAAACATGTAAAAAACGATTGTTAGTAGGTCTCCTATGTTCCCCAATGATAATCCACATGTGCTGTGCACATGCTGCGGAAATTTCCACTTCGGATTATCATTGCGGAAAAATCCGCAGCACTACCAATTATTTTGCGGACACGCAGCGTAATTGCCGCCATTGACTTGCATTGAATCGCTTAATATCCGCATGACTACATGTGCACATGCGGATATTAAGCGATTCATTGTGCGGATGGTACCCGGGTCTGGAGAAGAGGAGACTCTCCTCCAGAGCCGGATACCATAGTACCTGTAGGAAAAAAGAATTTTAAATAAAAAAACACATTATACTCACCTTCTGATGGCCCGTGGTCTTCTATCCGGTACGTCTTGGCTCCCTGGTGGCTTGCGATGGAGTAAAAGGACCTTCCATGACATCATTCAGTCATGTGACAGGTCACACGACCGCTAATGTTGGCGGTCGCGTGACCTGTCACATGACTAAACGACGTCATGGAAAGTCCTTTTACACCACCGCGAGACACTAGGGAGACCGGACGCATCGGAGAAGGAGACCGGGGGCCATCGGAAGGTGAGTATATGTTTTTGTTTTTTTTTTTTTAACATTTTTATTCTTTTTTTAGATAACTTGGTCATACTATATAAAATCCATGCCGGTTGCATGGATTTATTTAGTGTGACCAAGTTGTCAAGCACTTTTCCAAGTGATGGTAAAATCGCTTGGAAAGCGCTTGACAACCCGCATGCGAAAT
Source organism: Phyllobates terribilis (assembly GCF_046119375.1). NCBI lineage: Eukaryota > Metazoa > Chordata > Amphibia > Anura > Dendrobatidae > Phyllobates > Phyllobates terribilis. The sequence goes on from NW_027362762.1 coordinate 147,895,811, forward strand.
CGCATGTGAAAAACGCTTGTCCCTGGCTGAAAAAACGCATGTAAAATCCGCATGCGTTCTTTCTGCCAGAGAGATTCAGGAACGCTCAGGAAAAATATGGAGCATTTCTGCATCGTGGGCACATAGCCTTACTAAATAGAAGATGATGCTTTTAAGGTTAAATGGGAAGACTTGGCTGATTCATGTTCAAAGGGGTTTATGGAACTATTGTGTGACTTTAATCAGACAATACTGAATGAGCTAGAGAAAGAAATAGAGGAATTACAAGATATCTTAAAAAGGGAACTATCAGGAGATGCACTAAGGAAATTCAGTGAGCAATTGGACCATGACTTCCAGGTAACATAGTAACATAGTTTTTAAGGTTGAAGGAAGACTAAGTCCATCTAGTTCAACCCATAGCCTAACATGTTGATCCAGAGGAAGGCAAAAAAAAACCATGTGGCAACACTAAGCTCCACATTGGGGAAAAAAATTCCTTCCTGACTCCATAAGGCAATCAGACTAGTTCCCTGGATCAACGCCCTATCAAGGAATCTAGTATATATATATAACCTGTAATATTATACTTTTCAAGAAAGGCATCCAGGCCCTTCTTAAATTTTAGTAGTGAATCACTCATTACAACATCATGCGGCAAAGAGTTCCATAGTCTCATTGCTCTTACAGTAAAGAATCCGCGTCTGTGATTATGATTAAACCTTCTTTCCTCCAGACGTAGAAGATGCCCCCTTGTCCCCGTCTCAGGCCTCAGAGTAAAAAGATCAGTAGAAAGGTCTTTGTACTGTCCCCTCATATATTTGTACATAGTAATAAGATCACCCCTAAGCCTTCTTTTTTCCCAACTAAATAACCTCAAGTGTAATAACCTGTCTTGGTATTGCAGACCCCCCAGTCCTCTAATAACCTTGGTCGCTCTTCTCTGCACCCTCTCTAGTTCAGCCATGTCTTTCTTATACACCAGAGACCAGAACTGTACACAGTATTCTAAGTGTAGTCGCACTAGTGACTTGTATAGAGGTAATATTGTGTTCTCCTCATGAGCATCTATGCCTCTCTTAACGCATCCCATTATTTTATTTGCCTTTGCAGCAGCTGCCTGACACTGGCACCCAAACGTGAGCTTGTCGTCCACCAATACACCCAGGTCTTTTTCAGTGACAGTTTTGCCCAGTGTTTTACAATTAAGCAAATAACTATACATTTTATTTCCTCTGCCCAAGTGCATTACCTTACATTTATCCCGATTAAAGCTCATTTGCCATTTACCAGCCCAAGCTTCTAGTTTACATAGATCCTACTGTAATATAAAATTGTTCTCCTCTGTATTGATTACCCTGCAGAGTTTAGTGTCATCTGCAAATATTGAAACACTACTCTGTATGCCCCCTACAAGGTCATTAATAAATATGTTAAAAAGAAGGGGGCCCAATACTGACCCCTGTGCTACCCCACTGTTAACTGAGACCCAGTCTGTGTGTGTTCCATTAATAACCACCCTTTGTTTCCTATCACTGAGCCAATTCTTAACCCACATACATATATTTTCCCCTATCCCCATTGTTCTCATTTTATGTATTAACCTTTTGTGTGGAACCGTATCAAAAGCTTTTGAAAAGTCCATATACACAACATCCACTGCATTTCCTTGGTCCAGTCCGGAAGTTACCTCTTCATAAAAGCTGATCAGATTAGTTTGACAGGAACGATCCCTCGTAAACCCATGTTGATATTGGGTCATGAGGTTATTCTTCTTCAGATGCTCTAGTATAGCATCTCTTAGGAAACCCTCCAGGATTTTACCCACAGTAGAGGTTAAGCGTACTGGCCTATAATTTCCAAGTTCGTTTTTGTCCCCTTTTTGAATATTGGCACCACATTTGCTATACGTCAGTCCTGTGGTACAGACCCTGTTATTATGGTATCTTTAAAGATTAAAAATAATGGTCTATCTATGACATAATTAATTCCTGCAGTACTCGCGGGTGTATCCCATCCGGGCCTGGGGATTTGTGAACTTTAGTGATTTTTAGACGCCACCGTACTTCCTGCTGGGTTAAGCAAGTGACATTTAATGGAGAATTTTTGTTATCACTGATCATGTTTTCTGTGATGCGATTTTCTTGTGTAAATACTGTTGGAAAAAAATCATTTAGCATATTGGCTTTTTCCTCATCCTCATCCACCCTTTCACCCATACTATTTTTAAGGGGGCCAACAGTATCATTTTTTAGTTTCTTACTATTTATGTAGTTAAAGAATATTTTTACTTTCTCTGGCAATGAGTCTCCCTGTCTCAATCTTTGCTGCCTTGATTTGTTTTTTACAGAATTTATTTAATTTTCTATATTTATTTAATGCCTCATCACTACCTACTTGCCTTAGTTCTCTAAATGCTTTCTTTTTGGCACTTATTGCGCCCCTTACAGCTCTATTTAGCCATAGTGGTTTCGTCCTATTTCTAGCATGTTTATTCCCATAGGGTATGTATTGCGCACAGGTTCTATTCAGGATACTAATAAATGTCTCCCATTTGCTTTGTGTAGTTTTATGTCTCAGGATATCGTCCCAGTTTATTGCATCTCTCAACCGCATGGGAGAAAGAGATTGTATCAACCAAATCAAAGAAGTTCCAGAGAGACTTTAATGATAAAGCGACTGGTCGAGTTTATAAGTGGAAAATGAACACTAACCGTTCACGGTTTGCCTTTCATGCTAGGTCTAGATCACGTTCCAGTTCTGGATCTGGATCGGGGGATGAATCTCAAATTAAGACAAACACAGTGGGAAATGAAGATCAGATCCCCATTCATAGATATAACAAAACAAGACTGGCAACCAAACATAAGAATCTGACCAATAACCAACAGGATAAAAAAATAAAGACTAATCTACAGGTAATTAACCTGTCAACTCATAAACTCACCCAAGCACAATATGAAGTATTGAGTAAGGGTTTGACTTTTTAACCTACTAATCCCTTTCATCTTTTCACAGTTAGGCTGTGTGCCCATGATGCGTTTTTAATGTGTTTCCGCAGCGTTTTTGCAGCTGCGGAAATGCATTAAAAATGCATGGTAGAAGGGCAGCAATGTTCCCCAATGATTATCCGCATGTGCTGTGCACATGCTGCGGAAATTTCCGCTGCGTATTATCATTGCGGAAAAAAACGCAGCACTACCAATTATTTTGCGGAAGTGCTGCGTCTTCGCCGCCATTGACTTGCATTAGACCGCATGGATTACGCATCACTGTATATGTAGATGCGTAATCCAAGCGTTCTAATGTGCGGATGGTACCCGGGTATAGATGAGAGGAGAGTCTCCTCCACACCCAGGTACCATTAAAAAATCTGTAAAAAAAGAATAAAATAAAAAATAAATGTATACTTACCTTCTGTCGGCCCGCGCTGCGCTCCTACTTGCTTCCCGGCACTTTGCAGTGAATTGAAGGACCTGCGCTGACGTCAGAGTCATGTGATGGGTCACGCGACGCTGACGTCGGCAGGTCTTTTCAATTCACTGCTGCCGGCAGCCGGGACCGAGCGAAGCAAGACAGCGCGGGCCATCGGAGGGTAAGTATATATTTATTTTTTTATTTTTACCACTCTCTCGGGTCACACTATATAAATCCATGCTGTTTGCATGGATTTATATAGTGTGACCTAGTTGTCACAAGCACTTTCCAAGTGATGCTAATCGCTTGGAAAGCGCTTGTCAATCCACATGCGGAAATGTCAGTGAATAACGCTCCATTTCCGCATGTCCCTGGCAGGAAAACGCATGTACAATCCGCATGCGTTTTTTTCTGCCAGGAAGATGCAGAAACGCTCAGGAAAAAATCCTGAGCATTTCTGCATCGTGGGCACATAGCCTTATGAAAGACTTAAACATATTCTCTCGCAAACTCATTCTGAAAAAATTACACAATCATGGTACATCTGGTCTTGGTTTGGACAGTGCAGCTGAGCAAGAAGCCCTCTCCATTTTGGAGGAATTATTGCAGGAACAGAGTGACGATCAACAAGGTATGTTCCCTAAAAGTGTTCTGCCCAGATAGACGAGGTTTTCCCCCTTGTCCATATGCCCAGCTGTTAAGATTTTTACCAAATTGGTCTTAGAAGATTTTAAAAAAATTCCAACTCAGCAGAGACAGAGTAACTTAAATGATAAACAAAGGCATTCTTTGAGAGAACTACAGAAACTTGATGATGCGGTTTTCAAGGCTGCGGAAAAGGGGGGAAACATCGTAATCTGGCCAGTAACTAAATACGAAAGAGAGGCTTTCAGGCAACTGAAAGATAGGAACTGTTACGGGTCCGGGTAGTGGAACCTCTGTGCTTCGGTGCAAGGAGGGACCAGAGGGGCGTGACTAAGTGCCTACTCGGCCTGACCAAAGTCTCATGGCGGCTCGATCGACTCCGTGAACCAGGGTGGGACCGAGCAGGGGGACCAGGTGCCACTCTGGGACCGACCTTGTGTGAAAGCAGGTGACTCCCACCGGTCAGATGGCAGGAACTGACCAGTACAGCCAATGAGCATGGCAGGAAGGCTGACGGGTAGTCCGGATAGATAAGCAGGCTGGTTCGGCAGATAGCCAGACGGGTGCTTCGGGTAGGCGAGCTGGCGGGGCACGACAGGTAACTGGCAGGTGCTCCAGGTAGGCAGGCTGGCGGGCACTACAGGTAACAGACAGGTGCTTCCAGGTAAGCAGCCTGGCGGGCACGGTAGGTACTGGCAGGTGCTTCCAGGTAAGCAGGCTGACGGGCAGAACTATAGACAGGCTGGCGGGCTGAACTGTAGATAGGCTGGCGAGCAGGACTGACAGGCAGCGGGACCTGAGGGCTGAAGTGAGTGTTAGCACACAGAACAACAACCTTGCACAGGCACCTCCATTTTGGAGGAGGTGCCTTATATAGGAGAAGTCCTCCGGCCATTGGCCGGGGACTCTTTAGGATGGGGCGCGCGGCCCCTTTAAGAGGGAGGGAGTGCGCGTGCCCTAAGCACAGTTCCCGGGAAGCTGCAGCAGGGGAGCGGGAGGACGACAGACCTGGACCGCGGCGGTGAGGGGAACGGCGTCTCTGCCCGGCAGGAGGCAGAGACGCCGATGCTACAGTACCCCCCCTTTACGCCTCCTCTTCTTCAGGCCCGCAAGAAATTTTTTAAGAAGATGAGGGGCATGAATGTTCTCCCTGGGTTCCCAAGACCTCTCCTCAGGGCCAAACCCCTTCCAATCCACAAGAAAGAAAGTCTTTCCTCTTACCCTCTTGGTGGCCAAAATGTTTTGTACCTCAAAGACGTCATCAGCAGAGACTGGAGCTGGAGCGGTACCTGGATCATCAGAGAAAGAATTAAGGACAACAGGTTTCAGGAGGGATACATGAAAGGAGTTGGGAATCCGTAAGGTGACTGGGAGTTTCAGCTTGTAAGCCACGGGATTGATTCGGTTCAGAACCTTAAACGGACCGATGAACCACAGACCCAACTTATAGGAAGGTATCTCGAGACGAACATATTTGGAGGAAGGCCAGACCTTGTCTCCCAGACAGAATTGAGGTGGATCCAGGCGTCTCTTATCAGCATGTTTCTTCATCCGCTCTGAGGACTGAAGAAGTGCAGATCTAGTGTCTTCCCAAATAGCTGAAAATTCGCTGACCAGAGACTCTGCGGAAGGATTGTCCACTGAAGAGGAGACGGAAAACGGAATCCAGGGGTGTTGACTGTAGACCACAAAGAACGGGGATTTGGAAGAGGACTCGCTTTCATGGTTATTATAGGAGAATCAGAAAATAGCATTTCTTCAGGATTCTGAGTCTTCAGGGGATTGGCACATGCATCTCCACATCGTGAATAAGGGAAAAAAAACACCCTCCAGATTGTGGATGGGATAATACTGTTATTTTTTGCTTAATTGTGTTATTATAGTAGAACTCAGCTCAGGGCAGGAGCTCAACCCAGTCGTTATGGTGAGCGTTGACAAAATGCCAAAGAAAGCTGGTAAGAACCTGGTTGATACGTTCCACTTGCCCATTGGACTGAGGATGATAAGCAGAGGAGAAATCCAAGGAGACATCCAGCAGTTTACACGTAGCTCTCCAGAAGCGCGAAGTGAACTGAACCCCGCGATCAGAAACAATGTGGAGGGGTAGGCCGTGGAGGCGAAAAATGTGAATTACATAGAATACTGATTAGAATAATGGACAAAATTCACACTAGTGGTCACCACTGATACAAATAGCTGAAGGGTATATAGAAAGGAAAAGATGTGTGAATAAAATTTAACTTTTATTAGTATAATTAAAAAAACTCTTGTTTTATAAAAACTATTTATGAATGAATATTCATACATCGAATGATGTATATAGGGCTACTGCTGTATAGTTTTAAGCAGTTCTAGCCCACAAGTTACTTATTTCAAATGTGAGGACACAAAAATAAATTATCCACAGCCGATGTCCCTATAATTATTGGCTGGGTATTATAAATTGTGTGTCCCAGGTATCCCAATACTCTCTGTCAAAAAGTTTGATTATTATAAATTCCATATATAAGATGCCGTAAAAATGTGAGGGATAATAATTAATTCTCCACTAGTGAGCCTCTTATGGCTTCTTATATTCTCTGCGCTGTTAGTGAGTTATTAACAGTATTCATAGAGAGATAAAATATTATGCTTGTACGATCTCACTGCTATAGATGACATTAAAGAAACAGCTATATGGCTGAACTTACATCTATGAGCCAAGCACTAATCTAATGTGGGTAATATATGCGGTTAATACCGCTGATCTACCAAATCATACCCATAAAGATAAGAGTGCTCATTTTCTCCCACAGCATATACATTCTAACTGTGTGCGAGTGGTCTGCTTGCAGTCACTGTTATTTATTGCAGAGATTGAACATGCAGTTAGCTACCAGTGTGTATCATTAGCTTCACGTGGAGATCAAAGCACGCTATCTCCCCCACAGCGTTCTCACTCAAGTTACGTGCAGGTAATCTGCACGCGGTCAATGCCGCTTCATATGTTAAGCCGGCAGAGTAAAAGTTATTTATTATAGAGATCGTACAGTTAACTGCCAGTTTGTATCACTGGCTAAAGCACGTGGAGAGCAAAGCACCTTATGTCCCCGACAGCGTTCTCATTCAAATCGCGTGCAGATGATCTGCACGCGGTCAGTGCCGCTTTATATATTAAGCCGGCAGAGTAAAGATTAGAGTGAGATAACGACGGCACATAGCATGACAGAGAGTGGTGTATGGATCCTGGAGTTAGAATATAAGAATATAAGAATAAAGTTTCTAAATAAATATTTAGAATATAAGAATAAACGTCCCTGACGCGCGTTTCGCAGACCACTCGCACACAGTTAGAATGTATATGCTGTGGGAGAAAATGAGCACTCTTATCTTTATGGGTATGATTTGGTAGATCAGCGGTATTAACCGCATATATTACCCACATTAGATTAGTGCTTGGCTCATAGATGTAAGTTCAGCCATATAGCTGTTTCTTTAATGTCATCTATAGCAGTGAGATCGTACAAGCATAATATTTTATCTCTCTATGAATACTGTTAATAACTCACTAACAGCGCAGAGAATATAAGAAGCCATAAGAGGCTCACTAGTGGAGAATTAATTATTATCCCTCACATTTTTACGGCATCTTATATATGGAATTTATAATAATCAAACTTTTTGACAGAGAGTGTTGGGATACCTGGGACACACAATTTATAATACCCAGCCAATAATTATAGGGACATCGGCTGTGGATAATTTATTTTTGTGTCCTCACATTTGAAATAAGTAACTTGTGGGCTAGAACTGCTTAAAACTATACAGCAGTAGTCCTATATACATCATTCGATGTATGAATATTCATTCATAAATAGTTTTTATAAAACAAGAGTTTTTTTAATTATACTAATAAAAGTTAAATTTTATTCACACATCTTTTCCTTTCTTTATACCCTTCCCAATCTATACTAGCTATTTGTATCAGTGGTGACCACTAGTGTGAATTTTGTCCATTATTCTAATCAGTATTCTATGTAATTCAATCTTTTAGTGTTCTGCTTGGACACATCTTTATCTGATTTTAGGGACATTGATTTGTAACAACTAAGATATTTCAATTTAACATAGACTTCCAGATTGAAGAACAATAATAATTTTTTGAGACAATATGGCAACATCGAAAATCTCTAACCAGCTCAAGTCCAGATCAGCGCGACAGAAAGATGAAATGAAAACAATATTCAATGATGATACCTCATCTAGGAGTGATTTAATGGTAGATAATTTGGAGATGGATGATCTCCTTAAAAAATTTAGGGACATTCAGATCAAACACTTGCAGGCAACTTGGACCAAAATGAGTCTAGAACAGTATCTTGAACAGGGGCTTATATCTAGAGGCCTGCGTGTCTCAATCTTCCCCTCGTATGAACTCACTAAACCTAATCTTAAAGATAGATGGGAAGCGACCCTTACAGATTGTTCACGCAAGCTGATGAATCTCCTGATTGAAGATGAGATACATATTTTAGAAAAATTGGAAAAAGATCTGGACGAGATCTCACCCAAAATGGAAAAATTAGAAGGCAAGACAGAATTTCAAGAAGGTTTTAAACAAACCCTACAATATGTTGATAAAATTGAAAATAAAATAAAATTACGTAAAAGGAAAAAGTATTTAAGAGACAAAACAGATTACTCCAAAGGGGAAATTTATAACTGGGGTAAAAATCTGTCTAAACGTGTCAAGAAACAACCCTATAATAACAATAACAACAAAAAAAGAGATGACCAGAGAGGTGAATTTTCTGGCACGGATGCAGAGAGTAGCAACTGGTCAGAATCTGATTCTGAACCTCCTTCTTATGGAAGTAGAAGAGCAGACCAGGATAATAACCCTAACCCCACGGGACCTTTTTTACGGGACAGAGGCAGATGGGGATTCAGAGGTTCAATCAAGAACAAGAACAGGAGGAAGTGAGAAACTCAGATACAGCTGACACGAACGCCTTAAGACTAATTAACTTGTTCAAACACACTATTACAGGTTGTCAGGCAAATGTTTTGAAGAAGGGCCTGAATTTTTGTCTCCCAACCCATTTGAACAAATTTAGTATTATTAGGGACCTGCACTTATTTGGGAGAAAGTTAATTTTTAAAAAACTGTACTCAGATCAATCAAGTAGGGGTACTATCTCTCAGGAAGTAGAACCTACATCAAGTTTGTCGAGCCAAGAATTGAGGACGTTAGAGATTTTGGAAGAATTAGACACAGAGAACCAAGTAGGGGAATTAGAGAATGAAAACAAATTATGCGCTAAATGGAAAAAGAAGATCCTTAAGCCCAAATCTACCAATATGCCGACATTACAGACCTGCCCTGCAGTGAAAGTCTTTGTGGATTTGGTTACGAAGGATATTTTAGCTTTGCCAGATGGAGATTCTCAATCAATCACTGCTCCTGGAGATAGACGAATAATTGATGAACTCAAACAAATGGAGGATGTCGTCTTTAAGTCCAGTGATAAAGGTGGCAATATTGTCATCTGGCCGCAGGATAAATATATCCAAGAAGCCAAGAGACAACTTACCAACAAAGACTGCTATAGATCACTCTGGAGTGATCCCACTGACCAGTTCCTGGAAGAATACACTAATTTAATAACCCAGGGATTTGACAGTGGAGCTATCACGAAACGTGAGAGGGACTTCCTGACGGTTAAACACCCAAGAGTAGCAACATTTTATATGCTACCCAAGGTCCATAAAGACCTTGGAAACCCACCAGGAAGACCCATTGTCTCTGGTATAGGTAACCTGACTGAAAAAGCCAATCAATGGGTAGATCAGGAATTGAGAGGATATGTTTACGATCTTCCCTCCTATACCAGAGACACCATGCAAGTTCTACAAGAACTTGAGGGCAGTAAACTTGACCAGCAAGAACTACTTGTGACATGTGATGTCGAAAGTTTATATACTTGTATACATCAGGATAGTGGATGCAAGGCCGTTGATTTTTATTTATCTAGAAATCACGACCTTGATCCAACACGAAAAGATTTCGTTCTCTCTCTTTTGAAGTTTATTCTAAAAAGAAATTATTTTGTTTTTGACGGACGCTTCTACCTACAAATGCGGGGAACCGCAATGGGGGCGGCGGTCGCACCCACTTTCGCAAATTTATACTTGGGATGGTGGGAAGAAGAGTTCGTCTTTGCAGAGAATATGTCTATCTATATATATCAGATTGTATTGTACAAACGCTACATAGATGATATTATTATTATCTGGGGGGGCACAGCAGATACCCTAATTAATTTTGTTAACATCCTTAATGATAATCAACTTAACTTGAAGTTAACTCTCTCTTTCCATAGGGATCATATTCCATTTTTGGATATTATGATATACAGAGACCTGGATAACAGGATCCAAACAGATCTATATAGAAAGGAAACTGCCACAAACAGCATCTTGGATGCTAGAAGTGCACATGCACCATCAACCATCAAAGCCATTCCCAAGGGGGAATTCTTGCGGTTACGCCGCAACTGTTCCACCTTTGAAGGGTTCAAATTGAGAGCAGTGGAACTGAGGAAGAGACTTTCTGAAAGAAATTACTCTAAACAATCAATCAAAAAGGCATATAACATTGCCTTAAGGATGGAGAGGAAGGATCTTTTGATCCCGAAGATTCGAGATCAGGATGATACGCTGAGATTTATAACCGAATATCATCAAGATTGGCAAATTATGATTAACATCTTTAATAAACACTGGGGGATTTTAAAATCCGATAGAGATCTTGATCGATATCTTACACCAAAGGCCTCAATAGGATATTGGAAAACCACATCTATCTCTAACCTTTTGGTCTCGAGTTACTTCAAACGTAATAATAGAGCTTAAAATAAACGAGATCTACTGCGCTGGTATACTCACTTTAAATGACACGAGAGGTTAAGGAGATAAAAAATATATTTTTATTTTTATTCATACAAAAGCTAGTTAAAATAAGGATAAAATATGAGGCTAAAAATTCCCAGAAGAAGCGAGGCTCAGTGGAGGAATATGAGCGAAATATCAGTGGATTATTCTCGGTATGTCCAGGACGTACAGGTACCTGTGAAGGGTATATATACTATGGTAAGTATAGGAATAGTTGGCGGATTATCTTATTAGTATATAGAGATTTTAGTTACCTGAAACGTAATTAGGTGGTGGAAGAGTAATCACATATGGATGCCTCTGGTTAGTTCTCTTGAACCTGTCAGCTGTGAGTAAAAGAAGGGGGGCTAATTATTAAGAGACAGGGTATTACCACGTTTAGAGTTTGAGTTGGGTATTTTACCTGTATAGTAGAAATCTTAAATAAGTGGAGGGGTCTGTATATATCTGGTAGGATTAGGGGGTTACTCCCCTGGGTTATTGCAGAGACTATAGGGTACTATAAAATGGAAATAGAAAATTAAAACGTTAAAACGTATATAAATCTAAATAGCACACTTATCACAGTTTACCTTACCCGTAGGGAAGTAGTTTTGTGGATCTAGAGGGTAGTAGTTGTCCAATGGTGGTGGATGTAGTCACAGTATAGTCATCCAGACTAGTGTAGTCATCAAGATTAGTTATACCACCTAGGGGAGCTGTGTGTCAATTGTGGTTATTATAAATAATAACTATTATAATACAGTACTCATAGGTAAAAAGAAAAGTAAAATGATCTCTTATATATATATATATGTATAGAGTACGTACTGCTGCAATAAAATGAGAGGTCTTACCACTATTGGCTCTGTGTGATGGAAAAAGCATCAGCTTTGGAGTAGGTTGAGCTGTATAGAAAAAATCCTGGTTTGTAGCAAGAGGTAGAGAGCGCTGGTAAGTGTTTTAAAGCTGTTTCTTTCAACAGTGGTGCTGATAAGAATTCCTTGGGGCGGTGGAGTCTGTCGTTCGTGCACGTGTAGTCCCGGATGGGCACGTGCTGCTGGAGTTGTTATCTTTGTCGGCGTCCTGGTTAGAATGCCTGCTTCGTGGGGACGGGACTGCTGGATGTCAGAGCTGAGGGCGTCGGAGTCCCGGCCGGAGACTCCGGCACCTGCGTGCAGCACCCGAGAAAAGAAAGATGATGATCTCAGTAGGACCTGCGTAGCGTAAGGTCCTACTAGTCACGTGACTGGGAGACGGAGAGCAGGAGAGGCCAAACTTCCTACGCGTTTCGGATACTACGGTATCCTTCCTCAGGGATGGTCATGATTCTCACTGCTCTCATTATATACCCGCCAAAGCTTCTGGGAGGTATTTGTGGTTAATTATCATTAAAGGCAAAAAGTTCAATTCCGGTGTTTAGGCCCTTTGGCCTCAAAGAGTCCATCTTAAATATCCATTCTGTTTCCTTTTTAGACATTTGTTTAATGTAATTGCCATTCCTCCAGTTTTTTTGGATAATCTGTATCCCTATAACTTCCATGTCTTTTATGGATCCTTTGTGCTTATCTTTAAAATGTTTGGATAGGGGATGTCCCTCAAATTTGTTTTTAATATTTCTAACGTGTTCACTGATCCTTTTATTGAGAGCCCGTATGGTCCGTCCCACATATAATTTTTTACATGGACACTTTAACCCATATATCACACCTTTAGTGGTGCACGTAATCTGGTCTTTTATGGGGAATTTTATAAGTCCATGAGAGATGTGGCTTTGTTTTTTTGTGTGTAGAGCTTTACATATTTTACAGTCTCTACATGGAAAGAAGCCCACAGTATCTGTTGTGTGGAGGGGCTGTGGATTTTTGATTGTAGGTGCCACTTTTATGCCAATGTTTTTAGCTTTCTTAAAAATAAATTGGGGGTATGGAGGTATCAAATCCCCAATTATCTTATCATCCTTTAAAATGTCCCAGTGTTTTTTAATGATAGTTTTAAGTATATTAGAGTTGGAGTTGTAGGTGGTAATAATGGGCACTTCCAGTGTGGGTTCCATACGTATGGGGCGGTTCGTATTTTTGGAGTTATTAGTTATTAATAGTTGGCCGCGTGGAATTGTTTTAATCTGATTTTTGGTTTTTTGTAGAAAGTCTTGTTGGTACCCTTTGACAATAAATTTATCTGTAAGGAGATTCGCCTCTTCGTTAAAATCTGATGTTTTTGAGCAATTCCTGCGTAATCTTACATATTGACTCTTTGGTACATTTAAGAGCCATCTGGGTAGATGACAACTATCCAGATGGATATATCCGTTTGTATCCGTGGGCTTAAAAAAGGTGTTAGTACATAGTTGTTCATTATCAATGAAGATGTTTAAGTCCAGGAAGTTAACCTGTTCTTTGCTAATGGAGGCAGTAAATTTCAAGAAGTATTCATTTTGATTAATATCCTCTAAAAATTGGTCTAGGGCTGGTGGGCTGCCTGACCAGATGAAGAGGATATCATCTATAAACCGACGCCATAAGACTAGGTTAGAACGTAGGTGTCCTTCTGGGTAAATGTTAGAATGTTCCCACATACCCACATATAAATTTGCATAACTAGGTGCAAATCTCGTACCCATAGCGGTACCCCACCTCTGGGTATAGTAGTTCTTACCATATTTGAAAGAGTTGTGATTCAAAATGAAGTACATACATTCCTCTATGAAGTGAATTTGTGTGTCTGGTATATTACTTAGCTTTTTTAGAAAGAAAGTAGTGGCTTCACAGCCTTTGTGATGCTGAATCACCGTGTAGAGGGAGGTAATATCCAATGTACCTAGGATATAATGTTTTTGCCATTGGATTTGGCTTAGCAATTGAAGAGCATGTTTTGTGTCCTTCAAGTGGGCAGGTAATTGTGGTACTAAAGATTGGATATGGCGATCCACATATCTTGAAAGATTAGAGGTGAGGCTCTGGATACCGGATATAATAGGTCTACCTGGGGGGTTCACTAGGGATTTGTGTATTTTAGGGAGGTGATAGAAGATTGGTGTTCTGGGGTGAAGGGTCTGTATATAATCAAACTCATTTTTGTTTAGGAAACCTTCATTGAGGCCTTTTTCAAGGAGAACTTTCATTTCTCTTAGATGTTCTCTAGTAGGATCCTCTTTTAGTAGTTCGTATGTACGGGTGTCGTTGAGAAGTCGCATAGCTTCCGCATGATATTGCGAGTAGTCCAGAATTACTATGCCTCCTCCTTTGTCCGCTGGGCGTATGGCGATACTTTCGTTATTAGCCAAACTATGCATTGCTGTGCGTTCCTTGTTGCTGAGGTTATTTTTAAACCTCATGCATTTTTTCTCACTAATTCTTCTAATATCATCCACGACATTTTTTTGGAAGGTTTCCATTGATTCTGAATATTCATGGATAGGGTGAAAATTAGATTTTTTCTTTAGATCTGTGTGTATAAACATAGAATCTGCAGATGTAGAAAATGTAGAAAACGTAGTTGGACATGTTTTTTTCTTGAGAAAATGTTTTTTAAGAGCTAGATTACGCATGAATTTTTTTACTCCTATGAAGGCATCAAATTTATTGAATTTTGTGGATGGGGCATATTTTAACCCCTTATTTAATAGTTGTATTTCATTTGGTTGGAGAATGTATTGACTTAAATTAAAAATTGATGTAGTTTTTGTTGTGTTTAATTCCTGAGATTGTATCTTTTTCTTTTTGGCGAATTTCCTCCCCCTACAGCCCCTCTGACGTTTCCTCGATTGGCCACACGAAAAAAATCCGTGGTAGTAGGTCTTTTTCTAACTTGTGGATGTTGGGGATTTCTATCTTTGGGCCTGGTATCGGTATTAATATGATTGATAGTATTTTGAGAGGGCAAGTGGGTAGATGTAGAGGGTAAGGAGAGAAGGGGGTGAGGGGGAGGGGGAGGAGGAGAGGGAGAGGGAGGGGAAGAGAGGAGGGGGAGAGGAGGTGATTCTCCTATGTTATGTAATGCCCTGTATCTATTGTGAATAGAAATAGGGGTCCCGATATTATTTAGATCTGGTTCCTGGTTATTAGGTGTTTCTCTATTCCTTGGGGTGATGTTGCGTTGGTTATCATCTTCAGGAGTTGAATGTATAGAGAAGTCTTCTGGGTTGGTTATAGGGCTAGTTGGACTGGCATCTATTTGGTCAATGATCTTATAACCATTCTCTGTAATTAATGCACTTAGAGTGGGTTCAGGGATGCAGTCCCTGCCAAATTTTTTGCGTTTCCTTTCAATGATCTCTTGCTCTTTATTATCTATTCTATTTATAATATTTTTAGATAATTTGATAATAGCTGGGTGGTTCTGGTGGGGTTTAATGGTTCGAAATAGTTTAGAGATTTTACTCTTACTTTCCATAAGTTGCTGTTTCCTTTTCTCTATAATGAATATTACAGCTTGTTTAGAGAAAGATTTAAACATGTCTTCCCACTCAGTTAGGGTTGTTGGATCACCTATGTCTCCTGATAGAGGTTTTGTGACACATAAACCCGCTGGAAATGTGTCATAGGTCAAATATCTTTCCAGTGTAGCCACTTCCCATAGGTCACGCATTTCTTTTAGTAGTAATTGCTCCAATATTTTGAGCGATTCTTTAATATGATCTAAGTTACCTGTAGGGAGAGAATTAGTGGATTCTTGTCGTATGTTAAAAAATTTTTGGATGTTTTGGATTCTATCAGTTCTATGAGTCCAGAGGTCACTCATATTGATTGGTAGTTTCCGGATCTACTGAAGTATTTAAAGATATTGGATTTTAATTTTCTATTTCCATTTTATAGTACCCTATAGTCTCTGCAATAACCCAGGGGAGTAACCCCCTAATCCTACCAGATATATACAGACCCCTCCACTTATTTAAGATTTCTACTATACAGGTAAAATACCCAACTCAAACTCTAAACGTGGTAATACCCTGTCTCTTAATAATTAGCCCCCCTTCTTTTACTCACAGCTGACAGGTTCAAGAGAACTAACCAGAGGCATCCATATGTGATTACTCTTCCACCACCTAATTACGTTTCAGGTAACTAAAATCTCTATATACTAATAAGATAATCCGCCAACTATTCCTATACTTACCATAGTATATATACCCTTCACAGGTACCTGTACGTCCTGGACATACCGAGAATAATCCACTGATATTTCGCTCATATTCCTCCACTGAACCTCGCTTCTTCTGGGAATTTTTAGCCTCATATTTTATCCTTATTTTAACTAGCTTTTGTATGAATAAAAATAAAAATATATTTTTTATCTCCTTAACCTCTCGTGTCATTTAAAGTGAGTATACCAGCGCAGTAGATCTCGTTTATTTTAGGTTTTATGCTTATGTGGTATATGGTGCCCCTTACTACGTGCTGCAGGTTAACTTAACTATACCCACAAGCGCCCTTAAGACCCTTTTTTTGTAATAATAGAGCTGTAAATGTAAGGGATCCGGGTTTCTTCCCCTGCAAATTATGCAGGGCCTGTCAAATTCTGACCCCTATGAAATCCTTTAGGGATGCCTTTGGAAAAAACTTTACCATATATCAACATTTAAATTGCTCTTCAGTTGGAGTAATTTACTGTTTGGAGTGCACATGTGGTGTCAGTATTCCGGGTTTTCTAGGTAACCTTGTGAATATTTTGCCCTTTGTTAAGATGGAGTTTGCTGTTTTTGTATGCCCTAATTCCTGTTCGTTTGTTTAAAACCCGGCTCAGGTGCTGGCTTCCTTGCTGGAGTATTCTGCTTCTGCTTCCCTTCAGTCAAGCTGCCTTGTCCTACTATTATCTCCCAGATCTCGTGTGTATTTGACGCGCCCCTGGGCCTGCTGTGTCGCGCAGCGTCCCGCGCACGGGGGCTTACCCGGAACCGGATCAGATGAGGGTTGTAGTCTCCGAGTGGCGGGGACCCGGTCCGTGCCCAGGGAGTCAAACTCAGTGTGTGGCAGTCTTGATAGATGTTATTTGAGTGTCGACTACGCCACCCGTTGATTTGCAGCTATGGAGATGCCGCTGCAGGGCAGACCGCTGAGGCCGGTGTAGAATTGTGCAGCGTGATAGTATAACCCCCAACGGGAGGAGTATGGCCTCAGGGCAGCCGACGTGGAAGATGGGGGGTAGCAGGAACCACTCAGAGACGGTGCGGTGTAATTCAGGGTCTTTACTGGTAACAACGATAGACCCTCCCGGAGTACTTGCTAGCGAACGGGGCCTGGTCAGTCCTTGAGCAGATGGGATCTCCCCTGGCCAGGCGGAGTTGTAGGCCTCCCAAACTGACTGTACTCTTCTGGCTACCTTGCTAGAAGCGGATATAAGTAGCCCACGTCCCTGAGTGTACCGTGTGGTGCTCACCCGTATGGCCGGTGACTCGGGGCCTTCTAATGGCTTCCGCTCCACGATGGCGGTGCTGGTCCCTCGCGTGTGACCGTGCCTTCGGGTTTCTGGGCCAGAGGACCTGAAATCCCCTGCCGGTCGGCTTCTGCTGCTGGGTAAGAGTTAGTCCCCACAGCCTCGGACGCCGGGTCCGGTAAGGAAGCTTCTCAGTCAGGGCGAGCTCTGCAGCTGCCAGCCCCTGACTCGTAGTAGTATTGCTCCCACTGAGCTTCTGCTGTTTCTTCCTATGACTGTTTCTTGTCTCTACTCTCCTTGACTCCTAACCCTGCTTCAGCCCCGGGTTTATATAGGGGAAGTTCTTCCCCTCCCAAGACTGGGCAGGAGGTGTGGCATGCACAGGATCCCTGACCAAAGGACCTCCCACCTGCTCTCAGACATAACATCTCTATCACTGTGGCAACCAGACCCCTGGGGTGTCACATTCCCCCCTAGTGAAATTTAGTACTCCGGGACTAAACATATTTTAGAAAAACATAACAAGATAAAAACAATAATAATACAATAAGAAAAACATATAAAGATGGTTACGGCATGTCCGTAACCGGGTGCAGTCTTTGAAGAAAAGCAAGGTGTCCATTTCACCAAAACAGGGAGACGTAACCAGGTAGGGGTTTGTCCTACCCCGAGTCCTTAACAGTCTCTAGTCCGTCCTGGGTTACGCTCCAACTATGTACAAGGATTCCCGGTACATCCGCCAAGGACTCCTACAAATAACTAGAAACACAAAATTATACACAAGCAACAATACACAGGTAAACATAAATAAAACAATTTATACACTTCAAATCCTCCACCGTGCGGGTAACTGGCCTCTAGTGGCCCTAGTGGACCTACGGAGCTGACTGCCTAGCCCTGAACTACAGGGTGTAGGAGCTGTCAAGGGTAAACTGGGCAGCTGTCTACCGGCTCTTTGGCTCACTAGGGATATGGCAGGCTCACTGCAAGCAGAGGGTTGATCCTCCTGGTCTGCGGGTGTGGGGTCTTCTGCCTCCTGGACCGGCTGTTCTTCCAGCTCTACCTGTTGCTCCGTAGGTGCTTGGGATGCTGGTTGGAGGAAGGTGAGTACGGGTACCACAACTGCACCATTGACTTGAGTCCAAGACCGAGGGAAGTCCCCGAGCACAGTACTAACCATATCTTCCCTTTCCTCTACGGGTCGATGGTCTTCTTGTTCCTCTTCAGGGTTCCTCAGTTGTTCGGGACACTTCTTCAGGTGGTCCCGGGATACAATAGCTGTGGTTTCCCCTCCGTCTTTACTGATGGTACAAACCTTCGGGTTCTCGTGGCTTGAGGGCAGTACGGTGTACGGGTCCTTTTCCCACTGGTCGTCCAACTTGTGGAGCCGTCTCTTCCTCTTCAAGACCTGCTCTCCGGGTACCAGGGGAACAGCGGGAGCATACTGGTTGTAAGTTTTCTCTTGTCTTTCCCTAGCCTGACAGAGACTTCGCTCCACGCTCTCCTGTACTCTCCGGTACTGCTGCTGCCTCTCTGTGTCCCAGTCTGTTTCTGGTGAAGTGTCCTCGGGTGTCAGGACTCCCATTTCCAGGTCAACAGGTAACTTACCAGGTCTTGCCCTCATTAGGTAAGCCGGGGTACAGTTGGTGGAACCTACCGGGATGTGGTTGTATAGGTCCACCAGATCGGGCAACTTCTCAGGCCACAGACTGCGTTCTTCCAGGGGCAACGTTTTTAAAAGATCCATTACCACCTGGTTCATTTTCTCACAAAGTCCATTAGTTTGCGGATGGTAGGGTGTCGTCCTTATCTTCCGGCAGCCATACAGATTGCAGAATTCCTGGAAGACCTCCGCTTCAAAGGCAGGTCCCTGGTCCGTCAGCACTTGGTCCGGGTACCCGTGTGGACGGCAAAAGTGCTGCTGGAAGGCTCTAGCTGCTGTTTGAGCCGTTAAGTCCTTGACGGGGACGACAACCAAGAACCGGGAGTAATGATCCACGATGGTTAACGCGTAGACGTAGCCACTTCTGCTTGGGGTCAGTTTTACATGATCCAAGGCTACCAGTTCCAACGGTTGCCGGGTGACGATGGACTGCAGGGGAGTCTTCTGGCTGGCACGGTCCTTCCTTCTCAGGTTGCACGGGCCACAGTCTCTGCACCACTTCTCAATGGTTCCCCTCATGCCTACCCAGTGGAATCGCTCGCGCAGCAGGAACTCCAGCTTCTTCCACCCGAAGTGTCCAGCTCCGTCGTGGTATGCCTCCATCACCATGGCTGCGTCTCTTCGTGGCACCACTACTTGCCAGAGTAGTTCATGCGTCCGGGAGTTAACCATTCTGCGGCACAACTTCCCCTTGTAAAGGAACAGTCGACTCTTCTCTGCCCATAGTTGTTTGGCTTCCTCCGGAGCGTCTGGTTCAAGGCAAGCCTCCGGGCGAGTCAGCATCTCCTTCACCAGTCGGACGGCAGGGTCGCTGTCTTGCGTTTCCGCCCAGTTGTAGTGAGGTAAGGGGTTCAACGTAGCAGCCTGCTTACTCCTTACCCGGTGGGAATACTGGATAGTCCCATGACGGTGGAACGCAGGGAGTTCAACTTCTTCCAGTCCCTCCGGATCTTCTCCTTCGTCCGGCAGGTTGGGCATCCTGGACAGGGCATCCGCGTTGGTATTGGAGCGTCCGGCCCGGTATTTGATTGTGAACTCGTAGTTGGACAGACGGGCCATCCACCTCTGCTCCAGGGCACCGAGTCTTGCCGTGTCCAGGTGTGTCAACGGGTTGTTATCCGTGTACACGGTGAACCGGGAAGAAGCGAGGTAATGCTTAAAGCGCTCGGTGACTGCCCATACTACGGCCAGGAACTCTAGCTTAAATGAGCTGTAATTCTCGGGGTTCCTTTCGGTGGGTCGCAGTTTTCGGCTGGCGTAGGCGACTACTCGTTCCTTCCCCTGCTGGATCTGGGACAGTACGGCTCCTAGCCCGATGTTACTGGCGTCGGTGTAGAGGATAAAGGGCTGGCTATAATCCGGGTACGCCAGGATTTCGTCCCCCGTGAGGGCCATCTTCAGCTGGCGGAAGGACTCTTCTTCCAGCTCCTCCCATTTGAAGGGCGGCTTCTGGTTCTTGGCCTTCCGGGACTGGCCTATCAGGAGGTCCTGCATAGGTGCTGCCTTTTTGGTGAAACCGGGAATAAACCTTCGGTAGTAGCCTACCAACCCGAGGAACTGCCGCACTTCTTTTACGCTGGAGGGGCTTGGCCATTCCTTAATTGCGGTGATCTTATCAGGGTCGGGAGCCACTCCGTCAGCGCTCACCACGTGTCCCAGGTACTGCACCTTTGGTTTCAGGAGGTGACACTTGGAGGGTTTCACCTTTAGGCCGTAACTCGCCAGAGCTTCGAACACTTCCGCCAGGTGTTTCAGGTGGTCCTCATACGTCTTGGAATATACGATGACATCGTCCAGGTACAACAGGACCGTCTCGAAGTTTCTGTGGCCCAGACAACACTCCATTAGTCGTTGGAAGGTTCCTGGTGCGTTGCAGAGTCCGAACGGCATGCAGGTGAACTCGCTAAGTCCCATCGGGGTGGTGAATGCGGTCTTCTCCCGGTCCGCCTCTGCTACAGGAACCTGCCAGTACCCGCTAGTGAGATCCAAGGTAGAGAAGAAGTTAGCAGATCTTAAAGCAGCCAATGACTCCTCTATCCTTGGTAAGGGGTACGCATCCTTGTGTGTGATACGGTTGATTTTCCGGTAATCTACACACATCCTCAAGGTGTTGTCTTTTTTTCTGACTAAGACTAGTGGAGCTGCCCAGGGGCTACAGCTATCCCTGATCACCCCAGCCTCCTTCATGTCTCTAAGCATCCCCTTGGCGTGTTGGTAGTGGGCAGGGGGTACGGGTCGATACCTCTCTTTTATAGGAGGATGGTCTCCCGTGGGGATGTGGTGTTCTACCCACTTGACTCGCCCGAAGTCTAACGGGTGTTTACTGAACACTCTCTCGTACTCTTGAACCACCCGATAGACTCCTTGTTTCTGGTGTGCGGGAGTGGAGTCAGTACCCAGATGTAGTTGCTGACACCAGTCCTCCATGTTTTTCTTAGAGCCGTTACCTTCCTCCGGGTGAGATGGAGGCAAGGGTTCCACAGATTGTATAGAATTTTGGTTAATGGTATATAATTTGGCTAGCGTGGCATACCGGGGCAGGTACACTTCCCTCTCCCCGATATTTATTATGCGAACGGGCACCCTCCCATGGCGTACATCAACCACCCCCCGTGCTGTCAAAATGGTGGGCCTACTGTCTGAGTAAACTGGTTCTACCATTGCCTGGTAATCCCTACCTCTCAGACCAATAGCTGCCCGGCACCAAATCATCATTTCACTTTTTGGGGGCATGGCAATAGGAAAAGGGTCACACATTCTTACGCTACCAATCTCACCGCCGGAGAGTTCCACCTGTTGCCGCCGCATCAGTGCCCGGATCTCTTTCTGGAGCACCCGCTGCTCGCCGGAGCTGGCGTTCTTGGCAACCTGCTGTAAAAGGAAAATCACCTCTGCAAGACAATTTTCAATTACATTAGTTCCTAGAGTTATTTTTGGGTGACTCTCATGTTTGTCAATATCTACAATGATCAGTCCCTGTGCTGCCAGTTCGACTCTACCGATTTTGATGGTCACCTCTTTAAATCCGATCTGTGGCACGGGCTGGCCATTGCTGGCGATGATACTCAAGTCGTCGTCAGGGTAGCGGGTAATATCCGAGTCATTCCAGTACTGCTTAAAGAGCACGTACGGGATGGTGGTGACCTGTGACCCGGTGTCCAGTAGGGCACTCATGGGAATGCCATCCAGTACCACAGGCAAGACTGGACGTCCTCCCACATATCTGTCGCGCCAGTTCGATGGGCCTGGTGATCTTTTTCCTGGGGGTTGGCCCTCTACCCCAGGTTGTGCCCGTTTAAAGAACAGTACCTTGCCATATGTCCGGGTTGATTGCAGCGGCGGCAGATGGGTCGTCCGTCCTCGCTGTATCGGTCACTGGGTCTTCCTCTGGCCGGTGGGGTCCTCCTTGGTCGACGCCACGGGATGTCCTCCGGTCCGGATGCCAGCTGGATCTTCCCTGGGGTGGAAACCTGTAAAGACTGCACAGTTCGGGTTAGCGCAGCAACGCTCTTAGCTAGCTCTTGGACCTGATGGTGTAGGTCTGGAGCCGGGTCATTGTCCAAAGCCTGCGCATCAGCTCCCACAGGCCCTGCCGACAAGGGCGCCGCCTCCTGGTGGTAAGTGATAGCTGGGCGCCTGTGGGTCACAATGCCACCCGGTGCCGGTTCTCGGAGCACCCGGATGGCTCTGTCCTTGAACTGTGCAAAGCCCAGATGGGGATCCTGTAAGGCCATCGCCCGCAACTGGGTTCGGTGGGCATTACAATATAGTCCCTCTATAAATTGTTCGGTCAACAGCCTGTCCTCGTTTCCCACTCCATCAGGGTCGGTCTGCTTAATGGCCCTCAGGGCCTCTTGTAGGTTTAGTGCATAGTCCCTTATACTCTCATGCGCTCGCTGCTTGCACCCGTAGAATCTAAGCTTAATCTCGGCTGAGGTGCGGGTATCAAAGGTATCCTTCAGCCGGGTTAGTATCCCTGCGACAGTCTTCCTCCCAGGTGGCCAGGATTTTACTTCCCTTTTGGCTGCCCCGGTTAGTTGGGCCACCAGGATGCTCACTTTTTGCTCTTCTGTGAGGGGGTACACCTGGAAGAGGCTATCCAGCTTTTCTCTAAAGTCATGCAGGGTATGTGACTCCCCTGAGTACTGGGGTAGCCAAGCTGCTCCCGGGATATAGGGCATGGTGAAGGGCATAACTGCAGCAGCGGTGGCGCTGGCGGGGGTTGAGGTAGTGAAGCTCTCCTCCGTATCCGACATCTTCCTCCCCCCTAGTGGACCGTGGCCTACCTTGCGATGATCCTGTTCCGTAGGCCGCGGCTCCGCAGTAGATCGTCAGGGTTGAGGACCTTCCGTCGCGCTCTGGTGACGTCGGCGTCTGCTGGGCTCCTTCCAGGACCTTACGCAACGTCCGGACGTGAGGCGGGGCTTCAGTTCTCGCGCGCTTTCGAAGTCCACGCCCCTCTTCTTCCCGCGCGGCGTCCTCAAGATGGCGTCCAATGGCGGGAAAACTCCACGGATGGCGGGAAGAAGGCCGAAGATGGCGCCGGATGGCGGGAAAACTTCGCGGATGGCGGGAAGAAGGCAGAAGATGGCGCCGGATGGCGGGAAACCTCACCACTGGTAAGTTTGAACAGTCTTTGCTTTTCAGGCACGCAGTACCCGGTGGTTGCGGGCACGAAATCCTGCCGACTACGCCAAAGTTGACGCGCCCCTGGGCCTGCTGTGTCGCGCAGCGTCCCGCGCACGGGGGCTTACCCGGAACCGGATCAGATGAGGGTTGTAGTCTCCGAGTGGCGGGGACCCGGTCCGTGCCCAGGGAGTCAAACTCAGTATGTGGCAGTCTTGATAGATGTTATTTGAGTGTCGACTACGCCACCCGTTGATTTGCAGCTATGGAGCTGCCGCTGCAGGGCAGACCGCTGAGGCCGGTGTAGAATTGTGCAGCGTGATAGTATGGCCTCAGGGCAGCCGACGTGGAAGATGGGGGGTAGCAGGAACCACTCAGAGACGGTGCGGTGTAATTCAGGGTCTTTACTGGTAACAACGATAGACCCTCCCGGAGTACTTGCTAGCGAACGGGGCCTGGTCAGTCCTTGAGCAGATGGGATCTCCCCTGGCCAGGCGGAGTTGTAGGCCTCCCAAACTGACTGTACTCTTCTGGCTACCTTGCTAGAAGCGGATATAAGTAGCCCACGTCCCTGAGTGTACCGTGTGGTGCTCACCCGTATGGCCGGTGACTCGGGGCCTTCTAATGGCTTCCGCTCCACGATGGCGGTGCAGGTCCCTCGCGTGTGACCGTGCCTTCGGGTTTCTGGGCCAGAGGACCTGAAATCCCCTGCCGGTCGGCTTCTGCTGCTGGGTAAGAGTTAGTCCCCACAGCCTCGGACGCCGGGTCCGGTAAGGAAGCTTCTCAGTCAGGGCAAGCTCTGCAGCTGCCAGCCCCTGACTCGTAGTAGTATTGCTCCCACTGAGCTTCTGCTGTTTCTTCCTATGACTGTTTCTTGTCTCTACTCTCCTTGACTCCTAACCCTGCTTCAGCCCCGGGTTTATATAGGGGAAGTTCTTCCCCTCCCAAGACTGGGCAGGAGGTGTGGCATGCACAGGATCCCTGACCAAAGGACCTCCCACCTGCTCTCAGACATAACATCTCTATCACTGTGGCAACCAGACCCCTGGGGTGTCACATATTTACCAGGTTAATCTTCACGCCCCTGGCTCTGGACATTCTCTGCCTATGTAAGCTACACTCACTGTGTTATCATTAACCTGTTGACTTTGGAATTTAACCCTTGCCTCACTCCACCCGGTAAGAACTGTGTTTCTGAACTGTGTTGTTGTTTAACCCTTCGTTCACTCCCTCCGGTGAGGGCTGCTGGAACTATTTACTGGAATATTACTTAAATGTGAACTTGTTTCTGGACTTCCCTGAATCTACGCCTCATCTAGGATTAACTTGTGAACTTGTTCTTGGACTTCCCTGTGGCCACGTCACCAGTCTGTTAGACTTTCCTTTTGATCACATTTGTGTGAGGACTCCGTCGTAAGAACATTGCAGACTTGCTATATAGGTTCCAAAGACTTAATATCGCTGGACTTATTTCATTGTATGTCACTACGGGTTATCTGTATATTGTTTTTGGGTGTTATTGCTGTTGCACAAATACATTATTTGCATTAAAGAAACCCGTCTCTGCTTGTTCATTGCCCCACGCTATCAGAATCCTCGAGTTCCTACAATAGTATTACATGTGGACTCAGATATGTAGGCAAGACAACTAGAGATCTGAGGACACGCATTAGAGAGCATATTAGGAGTATCATTAATTTTGATAAGGATGAACAAATATGCAGAGAAAGACAAAAAATTTTTGTTCCCACTCCCATCGCTAAGCATTTCAAACATGCACATGATTTACGATGGAAAGATCTGAAAGGGTGGGCAATTTTTCAGCACAAACTGGACATTAGGGGTGGAGATTTGGACCAGTTCCTGCTGAAAATGGAAAGCCAGTGGATATTCCGTTTAAATACGGTCAATCCACATGGGTTGAACGAAAATTTCAATTTCGGTTGTTTTCTATGATGTTTCTCTATATTCTGATCAGTGACTTTCTTGCATGTCTCTCGTTTTAGGATTGTAAGCTGTGCATTTCCCAAGAATTTCTCTTGCCTTACAGCAAACTGATTTATGTCTATCTGTCCTCTGAAAATATTGTTGCATCTGGGTATCTTGTCCCAGATGTATCAGTTTAAATATAAAGAACAAAATATATTCAAATATTTCCATCTTTTATACTTTCCCATTCATTCTCCTCATGCTGTATTTGAGGTGGGGAATGAGGGGATTGGTCTTATTTATACTTACTGAGGAATTTACGTGAATTATCACAGAAAATATGAGAGAGAACCAGGGGCTTGTAACAAGGATCCCCCTTAAATACAACTGATGGTTAATGTGTATAAGATCTCTTCAATCTAATAGGTCTATATATATAGTAATACTTCATTGTACTATCATTCTAATGCATAGCCTTTCAGGTATACTATCAGCCAACCCACTAGTATGGGATGAAATTTGGAATTCAGCCATTATTTTTATAATTCCTGTTATTTTCTAAACTTTATTTGGAGTCATTCTATTACATCT
This sequence comes from Phyllobates terribilis, assembly GCF_046119375.1. Taxonomy (NCBI): domain Eukaryota; kingdom Metazoa; phylum Chordata; class Amphibia; order Anura; family Dendrobatidae; genus Phyllobates; species Phyllobates terribilis. The sequence continues at coordinate 147,921,948 of NW_027362762.1, forward strand.
TTCTGCTAATGCAGGCATGTGGACTCTTTGATTGGCTGTCAGACCTGTCAATCTTGACAGGAGGTATAAGAATCCTGAGAAGGCGGCCGATCCCGCCCTTAGAAAAAGCCGGTAATCACGGCGAAACGCGCGTCAGGGACGTTTATTCTTATATTCTAAATGTGGTGACACACTCCAGGATCCATACACCACTCTCTGTCATGCTATGTGCCGTCGTTATCTCACTCTAATCTTTACTCTGCCGGCTTAATATATAAAGCGGCACTGACCGCGTGCAGATCATCTTGAATGAGAACGCTGTCGGGGAGATAAGGTGTTTTGCTCTCCACGTGCTTTAGCCAGTGATACAAACTGGCAGTTAACTGCACGATCTTTATAATAAATAACTTTTACTCTGCCGGCTTAACATATGAAGCGGCATTGACCGCGTGCAGATTACCTGCACGTAACTTGAGTGAGAACGCTGTGGGGGAGATAGCGTGCTTTGATCTCCACGTGAAGCTAATGATACACACTGGCAGCTAACTGCATGTTTAATCTCTGCAATAAATAACAGTGACTGTAAGCACACCACTCGCACACAGTTAGAATGTATATGCTGTGAGAGAAAATGAGCACTCTTATCTTTATGGGTATGATTTGGTAGATCAGCGGTATTAACCGCATATATTACCCACATTAGATTAGTGCTTGGCTCACAGATGTAAGTTCAGCCATATAGCTGTTTCTTTAATGTCATCTATAGCAGTGAGATCGTACAAGCATAATATTTTATCTCTCTATGAATACTGTTAATAACTCACTAACAGCGCAGAGAATATAAGAAGCCATAAGAGGCTCACTAGTGGAGAATTAATTATTATCCCTCACATTTTTACGGCATCTTATATATGGAATTTATAATAATCAAACTTTTTGACAGAGAGTGTTGGGATACCTGGGACACACAATTTATAATACCCAGCCAATAATTATAGGGACATCGGCTGTGGATAATTTATTTTTGTGTCCTCACATTTGAAATAAGTAACTTGTGGGCTAGAACTGCTTAAAACTATACAGCAGTAGTCCTATATACATCATTCGATGTATGAATATTCATTCATAAATAGTTTTTGTAAAACAAGAGTTTTTTTAATTATACTAATAAAAGTTAAATTTTATTCACACATCTTTTCCTTTCTTTATACCCTTCCCAATCTATACTGGCGAAAAATGTGATGAATGAAGTCCTTAGCCAGCACAGATGCAGATGGAAGACCAGGCAGAGGAATGAAGTGGGCCATTTTAGAAAAGCACCCAAATAACAGTACAACCGGCAAAAGCAGGGAGATCCGTAATGAAGTCCATTGCAATGTGTTGCCACGAAGCGGAAGGCACGGGAAGAGGAAAAAGACGGTCGGATGGAAGGTGCCTGGGAACCTTGTTAAGGGCACAGGAGGAACAAGCCGCGACAAAGTCCGCAACATCCTTGCGCAGGGAAGGGCACCAGTAATGTCTGGCGATGAGCAAAAAGGTCTTCCTCTGGCCAGCATGACCGGCTAGTTTCAATGAATGGCCCTAGAGTAGAACCTTCTTACGATTTTGGAACCGCTACAAAGGTCTTACCATGTGGAAGATGAGACAGGTCAAACGGGGCCACAGTCATTACTTTGGAGGGGTCGATCATATGTAGAGGTTCCTCTTCTTGGTCGTAAGACAGGAATAAGCAGGATAAATCGTCAGCTTTAATGTTCTTGTCTGCCGGGCGGTAATGCAGAGTGAAGCAGAATCGGGCAAAGAAAAGAGACCACCTGACCTGGCGCAGCAAGTAGCGCCACTCCTCCAGCGCTAATTTGATGGCCAGCAGCTCATGATCTCCTATGGAGTAATTGCGCTCAGAGGAGGAGAAGAGCTTGGAGAAGAAGCCGCAGGTTACCATTCTCTCGGACGAGGACTTCTGGATGAGCACCGCTCCGGCTCCGGAGGAGGATGCATCAACCCCCAGGAAGAACCGCTTGTTGCAATCCAGACAGTGTAGCACAGGGGCGGAAGAGAAGGCTTGTTTCAGGGAGATGAAGGCCTCCTCCTCTTCGGAAGTCCATTCCCTGGGATTTGCTCCTTTACGGGTGAGCGCGGAGATGGGAGCAGTCCAGGAGGAGAAATGAGGAATGAAAAGGCGGTAATAATTTGCGAAGCCCAGGAATTGCTGAATCGCCTTCAACCCCTCCGGACGGGGCCACTTTAAGACGGCAGAGACCCTCTCATGATCCATCCGCAGACCAGTCTCGGAGATAATATAGCCCAACAACGGTAGAGAAGTCTGCTCAAAGAGGCATTTCTGGAACTTAGCATATAGGCGATTCTGCCGGAGCCTTAGCAGAACCTGACGAACATCCCTCCGGTGTGAGGGCAGATCTGGAGAGAAGACCAAAATATCAAGACCAGGTATACCAATACGCAAGAATACAGAAGATCATGGAAGATGTCGTTAACCAGCTCTTGGAAGACAGCTGGAGCATTACAGAGACCAAAGGACATCACGCGGTACTCGTAGTGACCATCCCGGGTGTTGAATGCCATCTTCCACTCATCTCCCTGGCGGGGCCAGATGAAATCATACGCCCCACGAAGATCGAGCTTAGTGAAGATCTTTGCGCCTTTAAGGCAGTCGAACAGATCCGAGATGAGAGGCAGGGGGTACTTATTTTTGATGGTAATCTGGTTAAGACCCCTGTAATCGATACAGGGACGTAGGGAGCCGTCTTTCTTCTTGACGAAGAAGAATCCTGCACCAGCCGGAGAGGTGGATTTCTTGATAAATCCCCTAGCAAGATTCTCCTCTATGTACTCAGACATGGCCCGGGTCTCAGCCAGCGACAAGGGGTAGATATGCCCGCGGGGAGGAGAAGCGCCAGGTACCAGGTCGATGGGGCAATCATATGGCCTATGAGGTGGTAGTGTCTCCGCTTCCTTTTTGTCAAAGACGTCCGCATAGGACCAATAGGGTGCCTGGAGACCAGGTAGATTAGCCAGAGTTGACGAGGGTCGAGCTGGACGAACCGGAACCAGACAGGACTCATGGCATTCCTGACCCCAACGGAGCACTTCACCAGATCTTCAATTCAGGACGGGCTCATGTCTTTGTAACCAGGCAAGACCAAGCAAGAGGGAGTGACAGAGACCGGACAACACATGAAACGAGATCTTCTCCGAGTGCAGAATTCCCACCTGAAGGGTTACAGGCTCTGTGACAAGTAAGATGGTCTCTGGAAGAAGCCTCCCATCCACGGAGGCAACCGCCAAAGTTTCAGCCAGGCATACAGTAGGAATCTGATATCGTTCCACAACTGCCTGTTGAATGAGAATCCCAATGGCTCCGGAATCCAGATCGGCAATCTCGAAGAAGCGGGTCTCACAAGTGGAATAGAAGCAGACAGAGTCAAGGACGGAGAGGATTTACTCTTGCCTAGGACGACCTCTCTGAGCAGTCCTAGACACTGGAGTTTCCTGGCCTCACCGGGCAGGAACGGATCAGATGTTCTTTACTGCCACAGTAGAAGCAACTCCCCTCGGCTCGGGGCGTCTCCTGGCGAGACTTGACCATCCTGGTTTGGTCAATTTGCATGGGCTCAGGCAAACATGCTTGGGAAATTGCTGGTTGCGAGGCTGGCTTTTGGAATACAGGAGCGAGATGCGGATATCTTCTCTCCCGGGTAGTCACGTACCAGAAAACGGATGTCAATCTGGGTAGCTAATGACACCAGGTCGTCCAGGGTGGAAGGGATGTCACGACCGGCTAGCTCATCCTTGATCTGTCCGGAAAGACCCTCCCAGAAGGTGGACACCAGGGACTCGTTGTTCAAGTCAAGCTCAGATGCGAGGGTTCGGAAATGTATGGCATACTGGCCCACAGAGAGACTCCCTTGGCGGAGACGGAGAAGTGAGGAGGCAGTAGAAGATTTTCGTCCGGGCTCATCGAAGACCTTCCGGAAGTCAGTGAGGAAAGCTGGAAAATCGGACACCAGGGGATCCCCTCTTTCCCACAGAGGGTTTAGCCATGCCAATGCCTACCCGGTGAGGTGGGACATGATGAACGCCACCTTGGCCCGGTCAGAGGCGAACTGATGTGCCAGGAGTTCAAAGTGCAGCGTGCACTGATTTAAGAAGCCCCGACATAAGACGGGGTCACCACCAAAACGTGGAGGCGCAGAGAGCCGGGGTCCAGAGCCACGTGCCATAGCGCCCGTAGGTTGAGGTGCCGCCGGAGCGGGTGCCGCTCTGCTAGGGTCGGACACAGACGGGGTGGACCACGTGTCAAGGCGGCAGTTGACACTCCGCAGATAGGACAGGACAGTCTCCTGTTGGGATCTCTGACGTGAGACCTCCTGGTACATGTCAGAAAGTGAAGGAGCCTGGGGGCCACGGGGTTCCATCGCCTGTGCAAACTGTTACGGGTCCGGGTGGTGGAACCTCTGTGCTTCGGTGCAAGGAGGGACCAGAGGGGCATGACTAAGTGCCTACTCGGCCTGACCAAGGTCGCACGGCAGCTTAATCGACTCCGTGAACCAGGGAGGGACCGAGCAGGGTGACCAGGTGCCAATCTGGGACTGACCTTGTGTGAGAGCAGGTGACTCCCACCGGTCAGATGGCAGGAACTGCCCGGTACAGCGGATGAGCACGGCAGGAAGGCTGACGGGTGGTCCGGGTAGATAAGAAGGCAGGTTCAGCAGATAGCCAGACGGGTGCTCTGGGTAGGCGAGCTGGCGAGCATGACAGGTAACTGGCAGGTACTCCAGGTAGGCAGGCTGGTGGGCACTACAGGTAACAGACAGGTGCTTCCAGGTAAGCAGGCTGGCGGGCAGAACTATAGACAGGCTGACGGGCTGGACTGACAGACAGACTGGCAGGCAGGACTGACAGGCAGCGGGACCTGAGGGCTGGAGCAAGTGTTTAGCACACGGAACAACAACCTTGTACAGGCACCTCCATTTTGGAGGCGGTGCCTTATATAGGGGAAGTCCTCTGGCCATTGGCCGGGGACTCTATAGGACGGCACGCGTGGCCCCTTTAAGAGGGAGGGAGTGCGCGCGCCCTAAGCACAGTGCCCGGGTAGCTGCGCCTTGTGCGCTCCACAGCAGCAGGGGAGCGGGAGGACACCGGACCTGGACCGCGGCGGTGAGGGGAACGGCGTCTCTGCCCAGCAGGAGGCAGAGACGCCGATGCTACAGGAACACTTATGAGAAATTACAATTCTCTCTTCCTGCTTCCTTCTCTGCTCATCTGCACTCTATTCTTAGTAAAGCCTTAGATTCAGGGATAATCACTAAGCAAGTCTTTGAAGGTTTGATGATTAAATACCCTAAGATCCCAACTCTGTATCTCCTCCTCAAGATCCACAAAGATCCCGTCGACCCTCAGGGCTGCCCGATCGTGTCAGGCATTGACGGTTTATGTGAGCCCGTGTGTAAATTTATAGATCAGTACTTAAAATCGATGGTGGAAACTTTACCGTCTTTTATCAGAGACACAACGGACGTGCTAAGGAGGGTTGACGGGATCTTTGTGGAATCAGATATGCTTCTGGTAACTGCAGATATAGAGTCTTTATATACCTGCATTGACCATCAGGATGGCCTGAATGCCGTCTGCTTCTTCCTGAGGAACTCCAACTGGGACAGCCATCTGAGTGACTTAGTTCTTGAATTGCTCCAGTTCGTGTTAACACATAATTTTTTAGTATTTAAGGATATTTTTTACTTGCAGAAGCGCGGCACTGCCATGGGTGCGGCCTGCGCGCCCGCATACGCTAACCTCTTCCTAGGTTACTGGGAGAGGGGTTTGTTTGGGGACGCGGGGGCATGGACCGCCGACCACGTGCAGTGCTGGCTGCGATATATTGATGATTTATTCATTATTTGGGAGGGTACTGCTAGGGAACTGGAGCAATTCATGGATCAACTCAATGAGAACCCGTTTAATATCAAACTGACCTTTCAATATAGCGAGAAGAGAGGGGATTTTCTTGATATCTCACTTGAGGTTGATGAAAATAGATGCATTCAAACTGACGTCTTTAGGAAATCGACGTCAGTGAATGCACTGTTACATGCTGATTCGGCACACAGTGCCCCTACGGTCAGGGCTGTCCCAGTTGGGCGATTCCTCAGGATGAGGCGGATATGCTCATCAGAAAATAAATTTGAAAACCAGGCTATAGATCTGACTTTACATTTTATGGAGAGGGGATACAGTAAGCGCTGTGTTAAAAAGGGTTATAGGTAGAGTTGAGCGATACCTTCCGATATCAGGAAATATCGGACCGATACCCAAAATGTATCGGATATCGCGGATTCCAATACCGGAAACCCATGCAAGTCAATGGGACACAAATATCGGAATGAAAATAAACCCTTTCTTTCCTTGTAGGTTAATTCTACGTACATGAAGTAAAACAACTAAGAATAATGTAGAATGTATTACGCGAAAAGCCGGCAATTCAGCAGCGGCATACACCGGTACCCGACAATTTACAACAGAAAGAATAGAGCTTCACACATAGATTAGATAGATAGAAACATGTAAGTCACATATATATGAAGTACAGTGACAGTGTTGCTTACTGTACTTGTCATTTAGTGTAAAGGATTTATTTTAAAAAAATGATAGTGTTTTCATGCACCGTCTCTTTAAAAAAGCCGGCCGGCCATTCAGCAGCGGTACCCGACAATTTACAACAGAAAGAATAGAGTATCACACATAGATTAGATAGATAGAAACATGTCAGTCACATATATATGAAGTACAGTGACAGTGTTGATTACTGTACTTGTCATTTAGTGTAAAGGATTTATTAAAAAAAATAATAGTGTTTTCATGCACCGTCTCTTTAAAAAAGCCGGCCGGCAATTCAGCAGCGGTACCCGACAATTTACAACAGAAAGAATAGAGTATCACACATAGATTAGATAGATAGAAACATGTCAGTCACATATATATGAAGTACAGTGACAGTGTTGATTACTGTACTTGTCATTTAGTGTAAAGGATTTATTTAAAAAAATGATAGTGTTTTCATGCACCGTCTCTTTAAAAAAGTCGGCCGGCAATTCAGCAGCGGTACCCGACAATTTACAACAGAAAGAATAGAGTATCACACATAGATTAGATAGATAGAAACATGTCAGTCACATATATATGAAGTACAGTGACAGTGTTGATTACTGTACTTGTCATTTAGTGTAAAGGATTTATTAAAAAAAAATAATAGTGTTTTCATGCACCGTCTCTTTTAAAAAGCCGGCCGGCAATTCAGCAGCGGTACCCGACAATTTAGAATAGAAGAAATAGAGAATCACACATAGATTAGATAGATAAAAACATGTCAGTCACATATATATGAAGTACAGTGACAGTGTTGACTACTGTACTTGTCATTTAGTGTTAAAATAAAGGATTTATTTTAAAAAAAATTGGCGTGGGGTTCCCTGTAATTTTAGGCTCTAGCGGAGGTTAAGCAGACAGCTGGGGCAGATGTTTGAAGCCTGGGAAGGGGGTAATACCCACGGAGCTTCCCAGACTACTAATATCAGCCCCCAGCTGAATACCTAGCCTTTACTAGCTATTTAAATGGGGGACCCCCCCCAAAAAATGACATGGGGTCCCCCCTAATTTAATAGCTAGCAAAGGCTAGGCAGACAGCTGGGGGCTGATTTTAATAGCCCAGGAAGGGTGCCATGAATATTGGCCCCCTCCCAGGCTAGAAACACCAGCCGTCAGCCGCCCCAGAAATGGTGCATCCATAGGATGCGCCAATTCTGGCACTTAGCCTTGCTCTTCCCACTGCCCTGTAGCGGTGGCAGTGGGGTAATTGCGCTCCTCAGTGTCTCGCTGTGACGGCATCCAGATGAGCCGAGGTCATATCCAATGAACTCAGCTGACCTCATGCATGTCACTAACAGCGTGGGAGAATTCTCACGCTGAAGTGCTGAGTGCACGAGAATTTTCCCACGCTGTCAGTGACGTGCATGAGATGAGCCGAGTTCATTGGACATGACCTCGGCTCATCTTTATGCCGTCACAGCGAGACACTGAGGAGCGCAAGCAAGCCTGCGTTTCTCAGTGTCTGCGGGATGACAGGCTGGATGGCAGCGTTCTGCTGCGGTCCAGCCTGTCATCTCGATGTAGCAGAGCTGAAGCTGTCGTGGGAACCATGGAAAGGTAAGGATGAGGTTGCTTTATTATTTTTCTTTTATTGCAGGAGATCGTTGGCTTCATCTGGAATGGGCGTGATGGTAAGTATGGTTTAATTTAGAACAATAAAGAATTGTGTGTTTATTTCAATTAAAGGACTTTATTCTGGGTGTTGTGTTTTTTTAAAATACTTTACTAGAAATTCATGGTGGTCATGTCTAATATTGGCGTGACCCCATGAATTTCGGGCTTTGGGCCAGCTGATAATGCCAAGCTGGCCCTAACCCCTTTATTACCCAGTGAGCCACCACACCAGGGCCCTGGATGAGTTGGATACAGCGCCAGAAGATGGCGCTTCTATGAACGCGCCATTTTCCGGGGTGGCTGCGGACTGCAATTTGCAGCGGGGGTGGCCCAGAAAGCTTGGGCCTCCCAGCGCTGCGGATTCCAGCCCCCTGCTGCCTAGTTGTACCTGGCTGGACACAAAAACAGGGCGAAGCCTCACGTCAATTTTTTTTTAATTATTTCATGAAATAATTTAAAAAAAAGGGCTTCCCTATTTTGTTGTGTCCGGCCAGGTACAAATAGGCAGCTGGTGGTTGGGGGCAGCCCGTTCCTGCCTGCTGTACCTGGCTGGACACAAATATAGTGCAAAGCCCCACGTCAATTTTTTTTAATTATTTCATGAAATAATTTAAAAAAAGGGCTTCCCTATATTGTTGTGTCCGGCCAGGTACAAATAGGCAGCTGGGAGTTGGGGGCAGCCCATTCCTGGATGCTGTACCTGGCTGGCATACAAAAATATGGCAAAGCCCACGTCAAAATTTGGGGAAAAATTAATTAAAAAATAAATAATTTAGGGACTGCATCTTTATTAAAGTGTTAAAATAAAGTATTTATTAAAAATAAAATTGGCGTGGGATCCCCCATAGTTTTAGTCTCTAGCGGAGGTTAAGCAGACGGCTGGGGCAGATATTTGAAGCCTGGGAAGGGAGTAATACCCACGGAGCTTCCCAGGCTACTAATATCAGCCCCCAGCTGAATACCTAGCCTTTACTAGCTATTAAAATGGGAGACCCCCCCAAAAAATGACGTGGGGTCCCCCCTATTTTAATAGCCAGCAAAGGCTAGGCAGACAGCTGGGGGCTGATATTAATAACCCAGGAAGGGTGCCATGAATATTGGCCCCCTCCCAGGCTAGTAACACCAGCCGTCAGCCGCCCCATAGGATGCGCCAATTCTGGCACTTAGCCTCGCTCTTCCACGCTGCCCTGGTGCGGTGGCAGGGGGTAATAGTGGTGGGGTTCATGTCAGCGCCAGCTGCCATGAAGCCCAGGTTAGTAACGATGGGCGTCTATAAGACACCCCCATTACTAACCTACAAAGTGTTAAAAATAAAAAACACACACTACACCCAGAAAAAAAATAATTTATTTGAAATAAAACACAACATTTTATTTAATTCTTAGTTTACTAAAAAAAAAATAGTTACCTGTCCACGTTCCTGCGCTGATCTCCCATGCACAGCTGTCACATCTGGAGATGTGACAGCTGTCATTGCTGCTGTAAGCTCATGCTGCCGTGAACACGTCCGCTCCCGGCAGCATGAGCCCCTGACTGAGGTCACCGGAGTGCATTCAGGCAGCGCTGCTCCGGTGACCTCCTTTACGGCACTGCTGTACCGTGGGAATTTCTCACGGTACAGCGGGGCCGTAAGGCAGCTGAACGGAGCAGCGCTGCCTGAACTCCGGCGAACCCGCTTATGCAATGACGGGGCTGCTTTACGGCCCCGTCATTCTAGCGGCGGCAGCGGTTCAGAGCGGTCACATTCTATGTGGCTGCTCTAAACTGGAGATCTTTGTGGGACACTCGTGGACTACTACGGAGGGGTAAGGATAAGGTTGTGGTTTATTATTTTATATTTTATTACAGGAGATCGATGGCTTCGGGGAATTAGGTGTCTAGGTGAGTATAGGTGTATTTTTTTTATTTTTTACTTTATTTTAGGTGGCGATCGGCGGGGACAGGTAATGTATGAACTAATTTATTTTAGGTAACCACTGGCCACCAATGAAATGTATTTAAAATTAATTGGGGACCAAAAACCCCCAAAAAATATGGGGACCTAAAAAAATAAAACATGTATAGGGGCAAAAATAACATATGGGGCAGTTTAAATAGCAGGAACAGGCTGATGGGAAGTACTGCTCCCATCAAGCTGATCCTGCTGGCACGAGTGGACGGGGGACAGACATAGGCCGATGGGAGTAGTAGTGTCACATCGGCCTATGTCTGCCTGCACGCACACACCCGCAGACATCGCACAGACACCGCGCACACCTGCACACACCTGCAAACATCGCACAGACACCGCGCACACCCGCAGACACCGCACACACACCACGCACACATCGCACAGACACCCACACACACCAATCATGACCGGTCTGGGAGATGAGGCTGACCTGTGCGGCTGTGGGAAAGTTCATGTGAGTTCATGCAGTCAAGCATGAACTCACATGAACCCTCTGAGGGCACAGCGGCTACTTCAAATGAACAGCTGATCAGCATCAGCTGATACCTCAGCTGTTCATTTGAAATAACCAGCGGGAAAGCGCAGCACAGAACGGGAAAGCCGGCGGTGAAGTCTTTTCACTGCCGGCTTCCCCGCCCGGGTCCTTCGCTCCCCGCTACTTGGTGCTGCGCTCCCCGCCCGGTCCTAACTTACGATCGGGATGGGAGGTGGCGAGGGGAGCAGAGGATCGGGATGGGAGGCTGCGGGGAAGCAGTATGGGGCTGTGTGATTGTTTAAAAGCCGGCGGCTTCTTACCGCCCGCCGGCTTTTAAACAATCAGGAGAATTCTCCCACGCTGGGATGTCATTCTGATGACAGGCTGGATCGCAGCTGAGCGCTGCCATCCAGCTTGTCATCCTTCAGAGACACTGCAGAGCGCAGGCATTATGGGAACTTCCGATTCCGGTATTCGATATTCTAAAAGTATCGGAATTAAGTATCGGAATTCCGATACCGCGAATATCGGCCGATACCCGATATTTCAGTATCGGAATGCTCAACACTAGTTATAGGAGAGCGAGGTCTACTCCTCGCAGCGCTTTGTTAGGATCTATTATGAGAGCAAGGGAAGAATTTGGACCACCTAGGTTCATTTCCACTTATAACCAAGACTGGTCGCTTATGAGAACTATTCTCCAGCGTCATTGGTCCATTCTACTGACTGAACCATCACTGGCTCCACATATTTCTGCATCCCCCCTTATGACGCCAAAACAATGCAGAAATATTAAAGATATTCTAGTTACAAGCCATTATATTTCACCAAAAATAAATCCATTTGAGTCAAGGCGACCAACAAAGGGATGTTTTCTGTGCGGCCGCTGTCTCGCTTGCACCAATGTCTCTCGCAGCACTGAGTTCTCGAACACCTCTGGAAGTCGCCAATACAAAATTAATGAATTTATTTCATGTGGGACTTCAAATGTGATATACCATGCAACCAGTAGATGTGGAAAAATATAGTATTAACGTCCAGGGAATTGCGGGTGAGGACCAGAGAGCATGTGAGAGACATCGCTGCGGCGAAGACAGCGGCCGACATTACCCTGTTAAAGACGATACCAAGTCATTTCAGCCAATACCATGGAAGTAATCCCAAAACATTTATGTTCGAGGTATTGAGGTAATTCATGGTGGTATCTGGGGTGTGGCTGACGCGAATGGCGCAGTGCGCATGCGCCGATAGACCGGGATATCATTGATGCATTGCGGCCATGTGACCGCAGGTCCTAAAAGGTACTTAAGTGGGCATGGAAGGTGTGGCACCCCAGGGGTCTGGTCTCCACAATAATAGCAATATTATGTCTGAGAGCAGGTGGGAGGTCTCTTGGTCAGGGATCTTATGCATGCCACACCTCCTGCCCAGTCCTGGGAGGGGAAGAACTTCCCCTATATAAACCTGGGGCTGAGGCAGGGTTAGGAGAGAACAAGAGTAGAGAAGAGAAGCAGCATAGGAAGAAACAACAGGAGCTCTGTGGGAGCAGTGCTACAAGGAGTCAGGGGCTGGCAGCTGCAGAGCTCGCCCTGACTGAGAAGTTATCACCGGACCCGGAGTCCGAGGCTGTGGGGACTAATCCTTACCCAGCAGCAGAAACCGACTGGCAGGGGATTGCAGGTCCTCTGGCCCAGAAACCCGAAGGCACGGTCACACGCGTGGGACCAGCACCGCCATCGTGGAGCGGAAGCCATTAGAAGGCCCCGAGTCACCGGCCATACGGGTGAGCACCACACGGTACACTCAGGGACGTGGGCTACTTTTACCCGCCTCTAGCAAGGTAGCCAGAAGAGTACAGTTAGCTGGGAAGGCCTACAACTCCGCCTGGCCAGGGGAGATCCCATCTGCTCAAGGACTGACCAGGCCCCGATCGCTAGCAAGTACTCCGGGAGGGTCTATCTTTGTCACCAGTAAAGACACTGAACTACACGCATCGTCTCTGAGTGGTTCCTGCTACCCCCATCATCCACGTCGGCTGCCCTGAGGCCATACCCCTCCCGTTGGGGGTTATACCATCCCCGCTGCACCATCCTTCCACCGGCCTCAGCGGTCTGCCCTGCAGCGGCAGCTCCAAAGCTGCATTCAACGGGTGGCGTAGTCATCCAACATCCACTGCTATTTTACCGCCACTTAGTCTGACTCCCTGGGCACGGACCGGGTCACCGCCACAAGACTACTACCCCCATCTGATCCGGCTCCGGGCAAGCCCCCGTGTACGCGATGCCGCACGGCACAGAAGGCCCAGGGGCGCGTCAACTTTTGGCGTAGTCGGCAGGATCTCGTGCCCGCAACCACCGGGTACTGCGTGCCTGAAAAAGACTGTTCAAACTTACCAGTGGTGAAGATTCCCGCCATCCGGCGCCATTTTCAGCCTTCTTCCCGCCTTCCGTGGAGTTTTCCCGCCGTTGGACGCCATCTTGAAGACGCCGCACGGGAAGAAGAGGGGCGTGGACTCCAAAAGCGCGCGAGAACTGAAGCCCCGCCTCACGTCCAGACGTCGCGTAAGGTCCTGGAAGGAGCCCAGCAGACGCTGACGTCACAGGAGCGCGACGGAAGGTCCTCAACCCTGACGATCCACTGCGGAGCCGCGGCCTACGGAAGAGGATCATCGCAAGGTAGGCCACGGTCCACTAGGGGGGAGGAAGATGTCGGATACGGAGGAGAGCTTCACTGCCTCAAGCCCCGCCAGCGTCAGCGCTGCTGCAGTCATGCCTTTCACCATGCCCTATATCCCGGGAGCAGCCTGGCTACCCCAATACTCAGGGGAGTCACATACCCTGAATGACTTTAGAGAAAAGCTGGATAGCCTCTTCCAGGTGTACCCCCTCACAGAAGAGCAAAAAGTGAGCATCCTGGTGGCCCAACTAACCGGGGCAGCCCAAAGGGAGGTAAAGTCCTGGCCACCTGGGAGGAGGACTGTCGCAGGGATACTAACCCGGCTGAGGGACACCTTTGATACCCGCACCTCAGCCGAGATTAAGCTTAAATTCTATGGGTGCAAGCAGCGAGCACATGAGAGTATAAGGGACTATGCACTAAACCTACAAGAGGCCCTGAGAGCCATTAAGCAGACCGACCCCGACAGCGTGGGAAACGAGGACAGGCTGTTAACCGAACAATTTATAGAGGGACTATATTGCAATGTCCACCGAACCCAGTTGCGGGCCATAGCCTTACAGGATCCTCATCTGGACTTTGCACAGTTCAAGGACAGAGCTATCCGGGTGCTCCGAGAACCGGCACCGGGTGGCGTTGTGACCCACAGGCGCCCAGCTATCACTTACCACCAGGAGGCGGCGCCCTTGTCGGCAGGGCCTGTGGGGGCTGATGCGCAGGCTTTGAACAATGACCCGGCTCCAGACCTGCACCATCAGGTCCAAGAGCTAGCTAAAAGCGTTGCTGCGCTAACCCGAACTGTGCAGTCTTTACAGGTTTCCACTCCAGGGAAGATCCAGCTGGCATCCGGACCGGAGGACATCCCGTGGCGCCGACCAAGGAGGACCCCACCGGCCAGAGGAAGACCCAGCGACCGATACAACGAGGACGGACAACCCATCTGCCGCCGCTGCAATCAACCTGGACATATGGCAAGGTACTGTCCTTTAAACTGGCACAACCTGGGGTAGAGGGCCAACCCCCAGGAAAAAGATCACCAGGCCCATCGAACTGGCGTGACAAATATGTGGGAGGACGTCCAGTCTTGCCTGTGGTACTGGATGGCATTCCTATGAGTGCCCTACTTGACACCGGGTCACAGGTCACCACCATCCCGTACGTGCTCTTCAAGCAGTACTGGAATGACTCGGATATAACCCGCTACCCTGACGACGACTTGAGTATCATCGCCAGCAATGGTCAACCCGTGCCGCAGATCGGATTTAAAGAGATGACCATTAAAATCGGTAGAGTCGAACTGGCAGCACAGGGACTGATCATTGTAGACATTGACAAGCGTGAGAGTCACCCAAAGATAACTCTAGGAACTAATGTGATTGAAAATTGTCTTGCAGAGGTGATTTTCATTTTACAGCAGGTTGCCAAGAACGCCAGCTCCGGCCAGCAGCGAGTGCTCCAGAAAGAGATCCGGGCACTGATGCGACGGCAACAGGTGGAACTCTCCGGCGGTGAGATTGGTAGCGTAAGAATGTGTGACCCTTTCCCTATTGCCATGCCCCCAAAAAGTGAAATGATGATTTGGTGGCGGGCAGCTATTGGTCTGAGAGGTAGAGATTACCAAGCAATGGTAGAACCAGCCTATTCGGACAGTAGGCCCACCATTTTGACAGCCCGGGGGGTGGTTGATGTACACCATGGGAGGGTGCCCGTTCGCATAATAAATATCGGGAAGAGGGAAGTGTACCTACCCCGGTATGCCACGCTAGCCAAATTATACACCATCAACCAAAATTCTATACAGTCTGTGGAACCCTTGCCTCCATCTCACCCGGAGGAAGGTAACGGCTCTAAGAAAATAATGGAGGATTGGTGTCAGCAACTACATTTGGGTACTGACTCCACTCCCTCCCATCAGAAACAGGGAGTCTATCGGGTGGTTCAAGAGTATGAGAGAGTGTTTAGTAAACACCCGTTAGACTTCGGGCGAGTCAAGGGGGTGGAACACCACATCCCCACGGGAGACCATCCTCCCATAAAAGAGAGGTATCGACCCGTACCCCCTGCACACTACCAACACGCCAAGGGGATGCTTAGAGACATGAAGGAGGCTGGGGTAATCAAGGATAGCTGTAGCCCCTGGTCAGCCCCACTAGTCTTAGTCAAAAAGAAAGACAACACCATGAGAATGTGTGTAGATTACCGGAAAATCAACCGAATCACACACAAGGATGCGTACCCCTTACCAAGGATAGAGGAGTCTTTGGCTGCTTTAAAATCTGCTAACTTCTTCTCTACCTTGGATCTCACTAGCGGGTACTGGCAGGTTCCTGTAGCAGAGGCGGACCGGGAGAAGACCGCATTCACTACCCCGATGGGACTTAGCGAGTTTACTTGTATGCCGTTCGGACTCTGCAATGCACCAGGAACCTTCCAACGATTAATGGAGTGCTGTCTGGGACACAGAAACTTCGAGACGGTCCTGCTGTACCTGGACGATGTCATCGTATATTCCAAGACTTATGAGGACCACCTGAAACACCTGGCGGAAGTGTTCGAAGCCCTGGCAAGTTATGGCCTGAAGGTGAAACCCTCTAAGTGTCACCTCCTGAAGCCAAAGGTGCAGTACCTGGGACACGTGGTGAGTGCTGACGGAGTGGCTCCCGACCCTGATAAGATCACCGCAATTAAGGAATGGCCAAGCCCCTCCAGCGTAAAGGAAGTGAGGCAGTTCCTCGGGTTGGTAGGCTACTACCGAAGGTTTATTCCCGGTTTCACCAGAAAGGCAGCTCCTATGCAGGACCTCCTGATAGGCCAGTCCAGGAAGGCCAAGAACCAGAAGCCACCCTTCAGATGGGAGAAGCTGGAAGAAGAGTCCTTCCGCCAGCTGAAGATGGCCCTCACGGGGGATGAAATCCTGGCATACCCTGATTATAGCCAGCCCTTTATCCTCTACACCGACGCCAGTAACATCGGGCTAGGAGCCGTACTGTCCCAGATTCAGCAGGGGAAAGAACGGGTAATTGCTTACGCCAGCCGAAAACTGCGACCCACCGAAAGAAACCCTGAAAATTACAGCTCATTTAAGCTAGAGTTCCTGGCAGTGGTGTGGGCAGTCACCGAACGCTTTAAGCACTACCTCGCTTCTTCCCGGTTCACCGTGTACACGGATAACAACCCGTTGACACACCTGGACACAGCAAGACTCGGTGCCCTAGAGCAGAGATGGATGGCCCGCTTGTCCAACTATGAGTTCACAATCAAATACCGGGCAGGACGCTCCAATACCAACGCGGACGCCCTGTCCAGGATGCCAAATCTACCGGACGTAGGGGAAGACTCAGAGGGTCTGGAAGAAGTTGAACTCCCCGCATTCCACCGTCATGGGACTATCCAGTATTCCCACCGTGTAAGGAGTAAATCCGCTACGTTCAACCCTTTACCTCATTACAACTGGGCGGAGACGCAAGACAGTGACCCTGCCGTCCGACTGGTAAAGGAGATGCTGACTCGGCCAGATGCACGCCTTGACCCAGACGCTCCGGAGGAAGCCAAGCAACTGTGGGCTGAGAAGAGTCGACTGTTCCTTTACAAGGGGAAGTTGTGCCACAGGATGGTTAACTCCCGGACGCATGAACTAATCTGGCAAGTAGTGGTGCCAAGAAGAGACGCAGCTATGGTGATGGAGGCATACCACGACGGAGCTGGGCACTTCGGATGGAAGAAGCTGGAGTTCCTGCTGCGCGGGCGGTCCCATTGGGTGGGCATGAGAGGAACCATCGAGAGGTGGTGCAGAAACTGTGGCCCGTGCAACTTAAGAAGGAAGGACCGTGCCAGCCAGAAGACTCCCCTGCAGTCCATCGTCACCCGGCAGCTGTTGGAACTGGTAGCCTTGGATCATGTAAAACTGACCCCAAGCAGAAGTGGCTACGTCTACGCACTAACCATCGTGGATCACTACTCCCGGTTCTTGGTTGTCGTCCCCGTCAAGGACTTAACAGCTCGAACAGCAGCTAGAGCCTTCCAGCAGCATTTCTGCCGTCCACACGGGTACCCGGACCAAGTGTTGACGGATCAGGGACCTGCCTTTGAAGCGGAGGTCTTCCAAGAATTCTGCACTCTGTATGGCTGCCGGAAGATAAGGACGACACCCTATCATCCGCAAACTAATGGACTTTGTGAGAAAATGAACCAGGTGGTGATAGATCTTCTAAAAACATTGCCCCTGGAAGAACGCAGTCTGTGGCCCGAGAGGCTGCCCGACCTAGTGGACCTATACAACCACATCCCGGTAGGTTCCACTAACTGTACCCCGGCTTACCTGATGAGGGCAAGACCTGGTAAGCTACCTGTTGACCTGGAGATGGGAGTCCTGACACCCGAGGACACTTCACCAGAAGCAGACTGGGACACAGAGAGGCAGCAGCAGTACCAGAAAGTACAGGAGAGCGTGGAGCGTAGTCTCTGTCAAGCTAGGGAAAGACAAGAGAAAACTTACAACCAGTATGCTCCCGCTGTTCCCCTGGTGCCCGGAGAGCAGGTCTTGAAGAGGAAAAGACGGCTCCATAAGTTGGACGACCAGTGGGAGAAGGACCCGTACACCGTACTGCCCTCGAGCCACGACAACCCGAAGGTCTGTACCATCAGCAAAGACGGAGGGGAAACCACAACCATTGTATCCCGGGATCACCTGAAGAAGTGTCCCGAACAGCTACGGAACCCTGAAGAGGAACAAGAAGACCCTCGACCCGTAGAGGAAGGGAAAGATATGGTTAGTACTGTGCTCGGAGACTTCCCTCGGTCCTGGACTCAAGTCAATGGTGCAGTTGTGGTACCCGTCCTCACGTTCCTCCAACCAGCATCCCAAGTACTTACAGAGCAACCGGTAGAGCTGGAAGAACAGCCGGTCCAGGAGGCAGAAGACTCCACACAAGCAGATCAGGAGGATCAACCCTCTGCTTATAGTGAGCCTGCCATACCCCTAGTGAGCCAAAGGGTCCGTAGACGGCTGCCCAGTTTACCCTTGACAGCTCCTATACCCTGTAGCTCAGGACCAGTCAACCAGCTTCGTAGGTCCACTAGGGTCACTAGAGGCCAGTTGCCCGTACGGTGGAGGATCTAAGTGTTTAAGTTATTTTATTAATGTTTATCTGTTATTGTTGCTTGTGTATAATTTTGTGTTTCTAGTTATTTACAGGAGTCTTTGGTGGATTTACCGGGAATCTTTTGTGTATAGTTGGAGCGTAACCCAGGACGGACTAAAAGACTGTTAAGGACTCGGGGCAGGACAGACCCCTACCTGGTTACGTCTCCCTGTTTTGGTGAAATGGACACCTTTGTTTTCTTCAAAGACTGCACCCGGTTGCGGACACACCGTGACCATCTTTATGTGTTTCCTTATTGTATTTTATTGTTGTTGTTACACCCTGTTATGTTTTTGTAAAATATGTTTAGTCCCGGAGTACTAAATTTCACTAGGGGGGAATGTGGCACCCCAGGGGTCTGGTCTCCACAATAATAGCAATATTATGTCTGAGAGCAGGTGGGAGGTCTCTTGGTCAGGGATCTTATGCATGCCACACCTCCTGCCCAGTCCTGGGAGGGGAAGAACTTCCCCTATATAAACCTGGGGCTGAGGCAGGGTTAGGAGAGAACAAGAGTAGCGAAGAGAAGCAGCATAGGAAGAAACAACAGGAGCTCTGTGGGAGCAGTGCTACAAGGAGTCAGGGGCTGGCAGCTGCAGAGCTCGCCCTGACTGAGAAGTTATCACCGGACCCGGAGTCCGAGGCTGTGGGGACTAATCCTTACCCAGCAGCAGAAACCAACCGGCAGGGGATTGCAGGTCCTCTGGCCCAGAAACCCGAAGGCACGGTCACACGCGTGGGACCAGCACCGCCATCGTGGAGCGGAAGCCATTAGAAGGCCCCGAGTCACCGACCATACGGGTGAGCACCACACGGTACACTCAGGGACGTGGGCTACTTTTACCCGCCTCTAGCAAGGTAGCCAGAAGAGTACAGTTAGCTGGGAAGGCCTACAACTCCGCCTGGCCAGGGGAGATCCCATCTGCTCAAGGACTGACCAGGCCCCGATCGCTAGCAAGTACTCCGGGAGGGTCTATCTTTGTCACCAGTAAAGACCCTGAACTACACGCATCGTCTCTGAGTGGTTCCTGCTACCCCCATCATCCACGTCGGCTGCCCTGAGGCCATACCCCTCCCGTTGGGGGTTATACCATCCCCGCTGCACCATCCTTCCACCGGCCTCAGCGGTCTGCCCTGCAGCGGCAGCTCCAAAGCTGCATTCAACGGGTGGCGTAGTCATCCAACATCCACTGCTATTTTACCGCCACTTAGTCTGACTCCCTGGGCACGGACCGGGTCACCGCCACAAGACTACTACCCCCATCTGATCCGGCTCCGGGTAAGCCCCCGTGTACGCGATGCCGCACGGCACAGAAGGCCCAGGGGCGCGTCAGAAGGTCCTATAAACATTCCCCCCGAGGAAGCTGTAAACACACCATGCAAAACGCGCGTTGGGGATTTCTTCTGCTGGGCACTTTTATTTTTTCTATGGGTAAGAGTGCAATATTATACTTACAACAATGAATTGTAGCTTTTCTTCAGTTCTTGGTTTATGCATGCCACATGACCACTTTTTATGGTTTTTAAGCCACTTCACCTCTTGATAAATATTCTGTGCTATGCATATGCATTATCTCATTTGAGATCAGCACTATTGCACCTTAGCCCTATTATTATTCATATTGGAGATTATACCAATTTTGTATTCAAAAGTTGCCCAGCTTGTCCTTTTTATTATGTCATTTGTCCTATGTGTTTAATAAAGTGTTTTGTTACTTTTTTGCCATAAAACTCCTGTCTTTGTTAATTTTTGCATTCACATCCAGGTCAGTGGTACCTTACTTTCCGGCATCCCCAGCGCTGCTTTTGATTAGTCCGGGTAGCACAACGTCATCTGTGCGTCCTGCTCATCTCTAGTTGGGACCTATGGATTTATTTTTTATTCCTTTATTCACAGTCGGAGCAGCCAGAACTTTCTTATCTTTATGTAGCTTCATTATACGGCATCTGGCTTTTTTGTGTCTGTAAGGCCGTGTTCACACATTGCATAAATACTGTGTTTTTTGTTTTCTGCAGGTTCCGCACCAAACTACTGAATAACAATCTTCTCCCACTTATTTGATGCCTTTTTGGTGCAGATGTGAAGCCGTGTTTTTAATGTGTTTTTTTTTTATAGTATAGAAAAGCTTTGATTCTGCACATAAAAAGTAACTACTGTTTTTTACATGTGTTTTTTTAGGCTTCACATATAAAACAAGAGATAAAAAAAAATAATTAAAACCGCACAGTTCAGCAACATCTTTAGACCACAGTGGCTGCAGTTCTCATGAAATCACATTCATTTTGCTTGGGCAGTTAAACAGCAGAATTTCTGTGCAAAAAAACAGCAGAAAATATGCAACATTTACGCTACACGTGAACAAGGTCTAAATTTTTAAGCAAATGTGATTTCATTAAATCCCCTCCCTGGTGCGTATAAAGACACTGCTAAAAAACGAGTGAAAAAAAAACGCTGCTGCATTTCTAAACGCAGAGTCAAAGCTTTTCTGTACTATTAAAATTTTTTTTTAAAAAAATGCTGCTTCATTTCTACCCCAAAATCACATCAAGTATGGGGTAAAACACATAGAAGAAAAAAAAAAGGAAACATGCATTAATCAGAGGAAATTGTTATTGCATTGTGTAGTGAGGACACCTTCAGAAAAAAAGCAGCAGAACGAACACAGCATTTACGCTACGTGTGAACATGGCCTCAATATTACAGTTTTATTACATATTTTATTTGTTTAATAGAGAAAAAAAAACAACCACGCCATTTTTATGCCATTTCCCGATTCACGTAAATAATCTGTTTGCTGTGTTGTGCAGGTCGTTACGATTACAGGGACACCAAATATATCCATGCCATTTGCTGATTTGTGATATTTATTATTTAAAAAAAAAAAAGCATTAAAAATGACATTATTTTTTTCATTATCAAGTGTTTTTCATTATTTTTTAGTAATTTTATAGGATGAAAAAAATCTCTTATTCTCCCTCTAGAATACAAACACATAGAAATACACTGCTGTGTACAATGTATTAGTATAATCTGTCTGTGGAATCAGAGCCTGCAGTACAGAGCAAGTACACATAATTCTCCTCATTCCATCACCCGAGCTTGTGGTGCACCAAGGACAACATTTGCAAGAGTTTGTATGTTCTCCCCGTGTTTGTGGGGGTTTTTCTCTGGGTATTCTGGTTTCCTCCCACACTACAAAAAACATATTAATAGGGAATCTAGATTGTGAGCCTCAATGGGGACAATGCCAATAATGTCTGTAAAGAGCTGTGGAATTAATGGCCCTATAAATAAATTAATGTATCTCTATGGACATGTATAATCTGCTTCTGGGTTGACCGCCTGCAATAGAGGTCAAGATTACCAATTTCTCCTATGTGTATCATAAATTGTGGCTCAATGGTAGAGCTTCAACTTGGGAACATGGAGACATCATTTGAGACCCAATCACAGGAGAAGAAGCAGTGAATATATAATTTGATTTATGCAGAGAGAAGCGGCTCCGCCCCGAAGAGGAAGAGCTACCGAGTGATGAAGACGTCAGAGAGAGGCGAGTATCAGAAGCCGGGACAAAAGAAAGCTCTGACATGATGGGACAGTCCCGCTAAACCCGGGACAGTTGGGGCTATGGTATAACTCTTTTGTGCTATCACGATGTGCAGGTCAGACCGATACATTCATTCAGTTCCAGGAAGTAGTGAGGAAGGCCCTAATATTTTCAAGTCAGGAAGGAGCGCGCCCCAGTACTTCTGGAACTGAAGGTGCCTGTATCGTATCAGGGCAAAATTTCCCAGGTGAGGTACCTCAAAACTATTCACTATATATTTGCCTCCTTGTCACTATGGAAGTAAGGCCATGTCGAAACGCGTAGGTTTTTATCTTTGTATAGTTGCACTATGCCTGTAACACCATGTGGATCAATATTTAATATGGCTAACAAAAGCCAAGTTTTATTTTTCTCTATATGCCTTTTTCGCTGGATCATTTGCATTTTTTCTTGGTTTCCACAATTTAGCCACATCAGGGGCTTTCCAAACACAATATGACGCCTGCAGACCATTCCATCAAAGTCAGCGATCCAAAACGTCACTCCTCCCCTTCTGAGCTCTGCCGTGCGCCCATACAGTTGTTTTCCCCCACATATGGGGCATTGACGTACTCAGGAAAAATTTAACAACAAATTTTGGGGTCCATTTTCTCCTGCTATCTTTGTGAAAATTAAAAAATTTGGGATTAAAACAACATTTTTGTGGGAAAAATATGATTTTTTTTATTTTCAGGGCTCTACGTTATAAATTTCTGTGAAGGATCTGAGGGTTCAAGGTGCTCAACACATCTAGATAAATTCTTTAAGGAGTCTAGTTTACAAAATAGGGTCACTTGTGGGGGGTTTCCACTGTTTAGGCACATCGGGGCTCTTCAAACGCGACATGGTGTCCGCTCTCGATTCCAGACATTTTGAGTTCAAAAAGTCAAACGGAGCTTCTTCCCTTCCGAGCCCTGCCATGACAGTAGTTTTCCCTCACATATGGTAGATTGTCATACTCAGGAGAAATTGCAAAACACATCTTGGGGTCAATTTTCTCCTGGTATCCTTGTGAAAATAAAAAAAATGGGGCTAAAGTAACATTTTTGTGGAAAAAAGTAAAATGTTAATTTTTTTCCTTCCACATTACTTTAATTCCTGTGAGGCACCTGAAGGGTTAATAAACTTCTTGAATGTGGTTCTGAGGACTCTGAGGGGTGCAGTGTTTTGAATGGTGTCACTTTTGGGTATTTTCTGTCATATAGGCCCCCCAAAGTCACTTCAAATGTGATGTGGTCCCTAAAAAAATGGTTTTGTAAATTTTGTTGGAAAAATGAGAAATAGCTGATCAACTTTTAACCCTTCTAACAAAAAAAAATTATGTTTCAAAAATGATGCAGATGTGCAGTAGACATATGGGAAATGTTGTTTATTCACTATTTTGTATGACATAACTCTCTGGTTTAAGGGTATAAAAATTAAAAGTTTGAAAATTACAACATTTTCAGAATTTTCACCAAATTTCCGATATTTTCACAAATAAACACAAGTCATATCGAATAAATTTCACCACTATCATGAAGTACAATATGTCACAAAAACAATCTCAGATTCACTGGGATCCGTTGAAGTGTTCCAAAGTTATTACCACATGAAGTTAGGGTATGTGCACACGATGCAGAAATGAAGCAGAAAATTTCTGCATCATTTCTGCATCTCCCTGGCAGAAAAAACGCATGCAGATTGTGCATGCGTTTTTCCTGCAGAATACATGCGGATCCACATGCAGATTCACATGCGTTTCCGCATGCAGATTGACAAGCGCTTTCCAGGCGATGTTAGCATCACCTGGAAAGTGCTTGATAACTAGGTCACACTATATAAATCCATGCAAACAGCATGGATTTATACAGTGTGAACCGAGAGAGTGTATATACTTACCTCCGATGGCCCGCGCTGTCCTGCTCAATCTGTTCTCCCTCGCCGGCAACTTTGAATTGAAAGACCTGCCGACGTCAGCGTCACGTGACCCGTCACATGACTCTGACGTCACCGCAGGTCCTACAACTCACTGCAAGTGCCGGGAACCAAGCGGGAGCGCTGCGCGGGCCGACAGATGGTAAGAATACATTTATTTTTTATTTTATTCTTCTTTTACAGCTTTTTTAATGGTACCTGGGTGTGGATGAGACTCTCCTCTCCTCTACACCCGGGTACCATCCGCACATTAGAACACACCAATTACGCAAGTACAGATGCAGTCTTGCGGAATTGGCGCGTTCTAATGCAAGTCAATGGCGGCAAAATCGCCGCGTTTCCGCAAAATTAATTGACATGCTGCGGATTTTTGACCGCAGCGTTAACGCTGCGGAAAAATCCGCATCATGGGCACAGCACATGCGGATTTCCATTGGGGAACATTGCTTCCCTTCTACCATGCGTTTTTCATGCGTTTCCGCGGCGTTTACGCAACTGCAAAAACGCCGCGGAAACGCATGAAATACGCATCGTGTGAACTCAGCCTTACACTGGTCAGAATTGTAAAATTTGTCCTTGTCAGTAAGGTAAAAACAGGCTGGAGGGGTGTGAAAATTTAAAGATCTCATAATAGTCAGGTGGGAGATGTCCAGAACGATTTGGTACTCTTAACCAAAGGGTTCAGTATCTTTTCAAGATAAATGGCTAATAGAGAAAAAATCAAATAGAGGCTACAATAGGAGGCCTGGGGGAAAATGTAGAAATTTCAGAATTTTAAGCAAGGTGAAAAGAACAAGGGTCATAGGTTCAGATTTATGTAGAAAGTTGTAGGTATTTTTGTCAATCACTTGTTGATCTTATTTGTGATAAAAGCAACAGGATTATACGAAATTGGTCTATAGTTATCACAGTTAGACAACTGCAGTGGAATCTCAGATATGCAGTAGGATTTGTCCATTATCACTATAGATCCTCCCTTATCACATGGTTTTATTATGAGGGATTTGTCTTTTTTAAGTGCGTTAAATGCATTAGTTTTTTCACTGGTCATATTGGGTCTGTGAGGAAAATGTCCCAGTCTGTAGGACATAATGACCTTGTCTATGCCTTGTTAGACTGTGTCAGTATAGGCCTCAACTCCGTGTAAATTGCATGGGGGTCTGGAACTATTTTTAAGGCGTAAGCCTAAAGAAGTAATGATCCTATGATCAGGGATAATGGACAGATCCATGACCTGTTGTTCTGATAAAGAAAAATGTGTCTTTACTTGCCTCATTCCCAGCCTTTTGCCACACTTCTCTCCTTTTCTGTATCTCCCCTGCCCCACGTCCCGTGTTAGTTGCATTCCTCTTTTTCACGTCACTTCCAGTCGGTCTATTTAACTACACACAGAGGAGCTTACAGATCCCCTATATACTAAACCACACAGGAGAGCTGGCAGATCCTCTATATACTACACCACACAGGAGAACTGGCAGATCCGCTATATACTACACCACACAGGAGAGCTGACAGATCCTCTATATACTACACCACACAGGAGAGGTGACAGATCCTCTATATACTACACCACACAGGAGAACTGGCAGATCCGCTATATACTACACCACACAGGAGAGCTGACAGATCCTCTATATACTACACCACACAGGAGAGCTGACAGATCCTCTATATACTACACCACACAGGAGAGCTGACAGATCCGCTATATACTACACCACACAGGAGAACTGGCAGATCCGCTATATACTACACCACACAGGAGAGCTGACAGATCCTCTATATACTACACCACACAGGAGAGCTGACAGATCCGCTATATACTACACCACACAGGAGAGCTGACAGATCCTCTATATACTACACCACACAGGAGAGAGCTGACAGATCCTCTATATACTACACCACAAAGGAGAACTGGCAGATCCGCTATATACTACACCACACAGGAGAGCTGACAGATCCTCTATATACTACACCACACAGGAGAGCTGACAGATCCTCTATATACTACACCACACAGGAGAGCTGACAGATCCGCTATATACTACACCACACAGGAGAACTGGCAGATCCGCTATATACTACACCACACAGGAGAGCTGACAGATCCTCTATATACTACACCACACAGGAGAGCTGACAGATCCTCTATATACTACACCACACAGGAGAACTGACAGATCCTCTATATACTACACCACACAGGAGAGCTGACAGATCCTCTATATACTACACCCCACAGGAGAGCTGACAGATCCTCTATATACTACACCACACAGGAGAGCTGACAGATCCTCTATATACTACACCACACAGGAGAACTGACAGATCCTCTATATACTACACCACACAGGAGAGCTGACAGATCCTCTATATACTACAACACACAGGAGAGCTGACAGATCCTCTATATACTACACCACACAGGAGAGCTGACAGATCCTCTATATACTACACCACACAGGAGAGCTGGCAGATCCGCTATATACTACACCACACAGGAGAGCTGACAGATTCTCTATATACTACACCACACAGGAGAACTGGCAGATCCTCTATATACTACACCACACAGGAGAGCCGACAGATCCTCTATATACTACACCACACAGGACAGCTGATAGATCCTCTATATACTACACCACACAGGAGAGCTGACAGATCCCCTATATACTACACCACACAGGAGAGCTGACAGATCCTCTATACACTACACCACACAGGACAGATTGTTAATTTTTTTGCCCACACAGACGTATGAGGGCTATTTTTTGCCAAACAAGTTGTAGTTTTAAATGGCATCATTCATTTTACTATTGAATGTACTAAAAAATGGGGAAAAAACACGCAAATGGAGTGAAATTGTGAAAAAAATGCAAATCTGCCATAGTTTTTTTTTGGGCTGTTTTTATGGTATTTATTGCGTGAGAAAAATATGGAAACATGATTGCTTAGGTCAGTGCAATTACGGCACTGCAAAACTCTCACTTGACTATCGCTGTGCGCTGTGGCACTAAGTTACTGATCTACTCATATCACCCCTAATTGTCTGAAGGCCCCTCCCCCACTATCACCCCAAACTGCATGAGGGCCCCCTACCCTAATGTCACTCCTAATTGTCTGCAGGATCACTCACCCACTGTGTTACACCTACTTGCCTGAAGGCCCCTCCTTCACTGTCACCCCTAATTATCTGAGGGCTAACTCCACTGTCATCCCTAATTCTCTTAAAGCCCCTCCCCCACTATGTCACCTCAAACTGCATGAGGGCCCCCTCTCCCACTGTCACCCCTAATTGTCTGAGGGCCCCCTTTACCCACTGTGTTACACCAATTTGCCTATAAGCCCCCTACCTAACTGTCTGAGAGCACTTAATGACAGAGCCGGGGTTGGAGAAGCAGTAGTTTGAACAGAAGTTTTACTCACACACACTCCAGTGACTGGAACAGCAGGAAGCCATCTCTCCCTCTGCTCCTCTGTCCTGATTACCAGACTTGCCAGACTACAGCACTGGTGCATGCTCCTCACCATTCACAGCACAGCTCCTTGTTGATCTGTGCTGGTGAGGTCACACAAACAAAATTAACCCTGATTGGTTGGTTGCAGCGCAGCCAAAGCCAGCAGCACCCCTCTCCAGGTTTGAGAAGAGCAACTGGGACGTGAATCCAAACACTGGACACAGTGAGTAATCACCCAGCTGATCGGAAGGAACAACAACCTCTCTGGCAACAAACAGTCAGCTGTGGAAGGAGGAGCGCACTGGTCTGTGAGGAGCTGTGGAAGGAGGAGCGCACAAGTCTGTGAGGAGCTGTGGAAGGAAGAGCGCACTGGTGTGTGAGGAGCTGTGGAAGGAAGAACGCACAGGTCTGTGAGGAGCTGTGGAAGGAAGAGCGCACCGGTGTGTGAGGAGCTGTGAAAGGAAGAGAGCACAGGTCTGTGAGGAGCTGTGGTAGGAAGAGTGCACTGGTCTGTGAGGAGCATGGAAGGAAGAGCGCACAGGTCTGTGAGGGGCTGTGAAAGGAAGAGCGCACCGGTCTGTGAGGAGCTGTGGAAGGAAGAGCGCACCGGTCTGTGAGGAGCATGGAAGGAAGAGCGCATCGGTCTGTGAGGAGCATGGAAGGAAGAGCGCACAGGTCTGTGAGGAGTTGTGGAAGGAAGAGCTCACTGGTCTGTGAGGAGCTGTGGAAGGAAGAGCGCACAGGTCTGTGAGGAGCTGTGGAAGGAAAAGCGCACCGGTCTGTGAGGAGTTGTGGAAGGAAGAGCGCACAGGTCTGTGAGGAGCTGTGGAAGGAAGAGCTCACTGGTCTGTGAGGAGCTGTGGAAGGAAGAGCGCACCGGTCTGTGAGGAGCATGGAAGGAAGAGCGCATCGGTCTGTGAGGAGCATGGAAGGAAGAGCGCACAGGTCTGTGAGGAGTTGTGGAAGGAAGAGCTCACTGGTCTGTGAGGAGCTGTGGAAGGAAGAGCGCACAGGTCTGTGAGGAGCTGTGGAAGGAAAAGCGCACCGGTCTGTGAGGAGTTGTGGAAGGAAGAGCGCACAGGTCTGTGAGGAGCTGTGGAAGGAAGAGCTCACTGGTCTGTGAGGAGCTGTGGAAGGAAGAGCGCACAGGTCTGTGAGGAGCTGTGGAAGGAAGAGCTCACTGGTCTGTGAGGAGCTGTGGAAGGAAGAGCGCACAGGTCTGTGAGGAGCTGTGGAAGGAAGAGCACACAGGTCTGTGAGGAGCTGTGGAAGGAAGAGCACACAGGTCTGTGAGGAGCTGTGGAAGGAAGAGCGCACCGGTCTGTGAGGAGTTGTGGAAGGAAGAGCGCACCGGTCTGTGAGGAGCTGTGGAAGGAAGAGCGCACTGGTCTGTGAGGAGCTGTGGAAGGAAGAGCGCACAGGTCTGTGAGGAGCTGTGGAAGGAAGAGCTCACTGGTCTGTGAGGAGCTGTGGAAGGAAGAGCGCACAGGTCTGTGAGGAGCTGTGGAAGGAAGAGCACACAGGTCTGTGAGGAGCTGTGGAAGGAAGAGCACACAGGTCTGTGAGGAGCTGTGGAAGGAAGAGCGCACCGGTGTGTGAGGAGCTGTGAAAGGAAGAGAGCACAGGTCTGTGAGGAGCTGTGGTAGGAAGAGTGCACTGGTCTGTGAGGAGCATGGAAGGAAGAGCTCACTGGTCTGTCAGGAGCTGTGGAAGGAAGAGCTCACAGGTGTGTGAGGGGCTGTGAAAGGAAGAGCGCACCGGTCTGTGAGGAGCTGTGGAAGGAAGAGCGCACCGGTCTGTGAGGAGCATGGAAGGAAGAGCGCATCGGTCTGTGAGGAGCATGGAAGGAAGAGCGCACAGGTCTGTGAGGAGTTGTGGAAGGAAGAGCTCACTGGTCTGTGAGGAGCTGTGGAAGGAAGAGCGCACAGGTCTGTGAGGAGCTGTGGAAGGAAAAGCGCACCGGTCTGTGAGGAGTTGTGGAAGGAAGAGCGCACAGGTCTGTGAGGAGCTGTGGAAGGAAGAGCTCACTGGTCTGTGAGGAGCTGTGGAAGGAAGAGCGCACAGGTCTGTGAGGAGCTGTGGAAGGAAGAGCTCACTGGTCTGTGAGGAGCTGTGGAAGGAAGAGCGCACAGGTCTGTGAGGAGCTGTGGAAGGAAGAGCACACAGGTCTGTGAGGAGCTGTGGAAGGAAGAGCACACAGGTCTGTGAGGAGCTGTGGAAGGAAGAGCGCACCGGTCTGTGAGGAGTTGTGGAAGGAAGAGCGCACCGGTCTGTGAGGAGCTGTGGAAGGAAGAGCGCACTGGTCTGTGAGGAGCTGTGGAAGGAAGAGCGCACAGGTCTGTGAGGAGCTGTGGAAGGAAGAGCTCACTGGTCTGTGAGGAGCTGTGGAAGGAAGAGCGCACAGGTCTGTGAGGAGCTGTGGAAGGAAGAGCACACAGGTCTGTGAGGAGCTGTGGAAGGAAGAGCACACAGGTCTGTGAGGAGCTGTGGAAGGAAGAGCGCACCGGTCTGTGAGGAGTTGTGGAAGGAAGAGCGCACCGGTCTGTGAGGAGCTGTGGAAGGAAGAGCTCACTGGTCTGTGAGGAGCTGTGGAAGGAAGAGCGCACAGGTCTGTGAGGAGCTGTGGAAGGAAGAGCGCACAGGTCTGTGAGGAGCTGTGGAAGGAGGAGCGCACTGGTCTGTGAGGAGCTGTGGAAGGAAAAGCGCACCGGTCTGTGAGGAGTTGTGGAAGGAAGAGCGCACAGGTCTGTGAGGAGCTGTGGAAGGAAGAGCTCACTGGTCTGTGAGGAGCTGTGGAAGGAAGAGCGCACAGGTCTGTGAGGAGCTGTGGAAGGAAGAGCGCACAGGTCTGTGAGGAGCTGTGGAAGGAGGAGCGCACTGGTCTGTGAGGAGCTGTGGAAGGAAGAGCGCACAGGTCTGTGAGGAGCTGTGGAAGGAAGAGCTCACTGGTCTGTGAGGAGCTGTGGAAGGAAGAGCGCACAGGTCTGTGAGGAGCTGTGGAAGGAAGAGCGCACAGGTCTGTGAGGAGCTGTGGAAGGAAGAGCACACAGGTCTGTGAGGAGCTGTGGAAGGAAGAGCGCACCGGTCTGTGAGGAGTTGTGGAAGGAAGAGCGCACCGGTCTGTGAGGAGCTGTGGAAGGAAGAGCTCACTGGTCTGTGAGGAGCTGTGGAAGGAAGAGCGCACAGGTCTGTGAGGAGCTGTGGAAGGAAGAGCGCACAGGTCTGTGAGGAGCTGTGGAAGGAAAAGCGCACCGGTCTGTGAGGAGCTGTGGGAGGAAGAGCGCACAGGTCTGTGAGGAGCTGTGGAAGGAAGAGCGCACAGGTCTGTGAGGAGCTGTGGAAGGAAGAGCGCACAGGTCTGTGAGGAGCTGTGGAAGGAAGAGCGCACAGGTCTGTGAGGAGCTGTGGAAGGAAGAGCGCACCGGTCTGTGAGGAGCTGTGGGAGGAAGAGCGCACCGGTCTGTGAGGAGCTGTGGAAGGAAGAGCGCACCGGTCTGTGAGGAGCTGTGGGAGGAAGAGCGCACTGGTCTGTGAGGAGCTGTGGAAGGAAGAGCGCACAGGTCTGTGAGGAGCTGTGGAAGGAAGAGCTCACAGGTCTGTGAGGAGCTGTGGAAGGAAGAGCTCACAGGTCTGTGAGGAGCTATGGAAGGAAGAGCGCACAGGTCTGTGAGGAGCTGTGGAAGAAAGAGCGCACCAGTCTGTGAGGAGCTGTGGGAGGAAGAGCGCACCGGTCTGTGAGGAGCTGTGGAAGGAAGAGCGCACCGGTCTGTGAGGAGCTGTGGGAGGAAGAGCGCACCGGTCTGTGAGGAGCTGTGGAAGGAAGAGCGCACCGGTCTGTGAGGAGCTGTGGGAGGAAGAGCGCACCGGTCTGTGAGGAGCTGTGGAAGGAAGAGCGCACAGGTCTGTGAGGAGCTGTGGAA
Source organism: Phyllobates terribilis (assembly GCF_046119375.1). Taxonomy (NCBI): domain Eukaryota; kingdom Metazoa; phylum Chordata; class Amphibia; order Anura; family Dendrobatidae; genus Phyllobates; species Phyllobates terribilis. Next base: position 147,953,332 of record NW_027362762.1, read on the forward strand.
GGAAGAGCGCACAGGTCTGTGAGGAGCTGTGGAAGAAAGAGCGCACCGGTCTGTGAGGAGCTGTGGAAGGAAGTGCGCACCGGTCTGTGAGGAGCTGTGGAAGGAAGAGCGCACCGGTCTGTGAGGAGCTGTGGGAGGAAGAGCGCACCGGTCTGTGAGGAGCTGTGGGAGGAAGAGCGCACAGGTCTGTGAGGAGCTGTGGGAGGAAGAGCGCACAGGTCTGTGAGGAGCTGTGGAAGGAAGAGCGCACAGGTCTGTGAGGAGCTGTGGAAGGAAGAGCGCACAGGTCTGTGAGGAGCTGTGGAAGGAAGAGCGCACAGGTCTGTGAGGAGCTGTGGAAGGAAGAGTGCACCGGTCTGTGAGGAGCTGTGGGAGGAAGAGCGCACCGGTCTGTGAGGAGCTGTGGAAGGAAGAGCGCACCGGTCTGTGAGGAGCTGTGGAAGGAAGATCGCACAGGTCTGTGAGGAGCTGTGGAAGGAAGAGCGCACTGGTCTGTGAGGAGCTGTGGAAGGAAGAGCGCACAAGTCTGTGAGGAGCTGTGGAAGGAAGAGCTCACTGGTCTGTGAGGAGCTGTGGAAGGAAGAGCGCACAGGTCTGTGAGGAGCTGTGGAAGGAGGAGCGCACTGGTCTGTGAGGAGCTGTGGAAGGAAGAGCGCACAGGTCTGTGAGGAGCTGTGGAAGGAGGAGCGCACTGGTCTGTGAGGAGCTGTGGAAGGAAGAGCGCACAGGTCTGTGAGGAGCTGTGCAAGGAAGAGCGCACCGGTCTGTGAGGAGCTGTGGAAGGAAGAGCGCACAGGTCTGTGAGGAGCTGTGGAAGGAGGAGCGCACAGGTCTGTGAGGAGCTGTGGAAGGAGGAGCGCACTGGTCTATGAGGAGCTGTGGAAGGAAGAGCGCACAGGTCTGTGAGGAGCTGTGGAAGGAAGAGCGCACCGGTCTGTGAGGAGCTGTGGGAGGAAGAGCGCACAGGTCTGTGAGGAGCTGTGGAAGGAAGAGCGCACAGGTCTGTGAGGAGCTGTGGAAGGAAGAGCGCACAGGTCTGTGAGGAGCTGTGGAAGGAAGAGCGCACAGGTCTGTGAGGAGCTGTGGAAGGAAGAGCTCACTGGTCTGTGAGGAGCTGTGGAAGGAAGAGCGCACAGGTCTGTGAGGAGCTGTGGAAGGAGGAGCGCACAGATCTGTGAGGAGCTGTGGAAGGAAGAGCGCACAGGTCTGTGAGGAGCTGTGGAAGGAAGAGCGCACAGGTCTGTGAGGAGCTGTGGAAGGAAAAGCGCACCGGTCTGTGAGGAGTTGTGGAAGGAAGAGCGCACAGGTCTGTGAGGAGCTGTGGAAGGAAGAGCGCACAGGTCTGTGAGGAGCTGTGGAAGGAAGAGCTCACTGGTCTGTGAGGAGCTGTGGAAGGAAGAGCGCACAGGTCTGTGAGGAGCTGTGGAAGGAAGAGCACACAGGTCTGTGAGGAGCTGTGGAAGGAAGAGCACACAGGTCTGTGAGGATCTGTGGAAGGAAGAGCGCACCGGTCTGTGAGGAGTTGTGGAAGGAAGAGCGCACCGGTCTGTGAGGAGCTGTGGAAGGAAGAGCTCACTGGTCTGTGAGGAGCTGTGGAAGGAAGAGCGCACAGGTCTGTGAGGAGCTGTGGAAGGAAGAGCGCACAGGTCTGTGAGGAGCTGTGGAAGGAGGAGCGCACTGGTCTGTGAGGAGCTGTGGAAGGAAAAGCGCACCGGTCTGTGAGGAGTTGTGGAAGGAAGAGCGCACAGGTCTGTGAGGAGCTGTGGAAGGAAGAGCTCACGAGGAGCTGTGGAAGGAAGAGCTCACTGGTCTGTGAGGAGCTGTGGAAGGAAGAGCGCACAGGTCTGTGAGGAGCTGTGGAAGGAAGAGCACACAGGTCTGTGAGGAGCTGTGGAAGGAAGAGCACACAGGTCTGTGAGGAGCTGTGGAAGGAAGAGCGCACCGGTCTGTGAGGAGTTGTGGAAGGAAGAGCGCACCGGTCTGTGAGGAGCTGTGGAAGGAAGAGCTCACTGGTCTGTGAGGAGCTGTGGAAGGAAGAGCGCACAGGTCTGTGAGGAGCTGTGGAAGGAAGAGCGCACAGGTCTGTGAGGAGCTGTGGAAGGAAAAGCGCACCGGTCTGTGAGGAGCTGTGGGAGGAAGAGCGCACAGGTCTGTGAGGAGCAGTGGAAGGAAGAGCGCACAGGTCTGTGAGGAGCTGTGGAAGGAAGAGCGCACAGGTCTGTGAGGAGCTGTGGAAGGAAGAGCGCACAGGTCTGTGAGGAGCTGTGGAAGGAAGAGCGCACCGGTCTGTGAGGAGCTGTGGGAGGAAGAGCGCACCGGTCTGTGAGGAGCTGTGGAAGGAAGAGCGCACCGGTCTGTGAGGAGCTGTGGGAGGAAGAGCGCACTGGTCTGTGAGGAGCTGTGGAAGGAAGAGCGCACAGGTCTGTGAGGAGCTGTGGGAGGAGGAGCGCACTGGTCTGTGAGGAGCTGTGGAAGGAAGAGCGCACAGGTCTGTGAGGAGCTGTGGAAGGAGGAGCGCACTGGTCTGTGAGGAGCTGTGGAAGGAAGAGCGCACAGGTCTGTGAGGAGCTGTGGAAGGAAGAGCGCACCGGTCTGTGACGAGCTGTGGAAGGAAGAGCGCACAGGTCTGTGAGGAGCTGTGGAAGGAAGAGCGCACAGGTCTGTGAGGAGCTGTGGAAGGAGGAGCGCACTGGTCTGTGAGGAGCTGTGGAAGGAAGAGCGCACAGGTCTGTGAGGAGCTGTGGAAGGAAGAGCGCACCGGTCTGTGAGGAGCTGTGGGAGGAAGAGCGCACAGGTCTGTGAGGAGCTGTGGAAGGAAGAGCGCACAGGTCTGTGAGGAGCTGTGGAAGGAAGAGCGCACAGGTCTGTGAGGAGCTGTGGAAGGAAGAGCGCAGAGGTCTGTGAGGAGCTGTGGAAGGAAGAGCTCACTGGTCTGTGAGGAGCTGTGGAAGGAAGAGCGCACAGGTCTGTGAGGAGCTGTGGAAGGAGGAGCGCACAGGTCTGTGAGGAGCTGTGGAAGGAAGAGCGCACAGGTCTGTGAGGAGCTGTGGAAGGAAGAGCGCACAGGTCTGTGAGGAGCTGTGGAAGGAAAAGCGCACCGGTCTGTGAGGAGTTGTGGAAGGAAGAGCGCACAGGTCTGTGAGGAGCTGTGGAAGGAAGAGCGCACAGGTCTGTGAGGAGCTGTGGAAGGAAGAGCTCACTGGTCTGTGAGGAGCTGTGGAAGGAAGAGCGCACAGGTCTGTGAGGAGCTGTGGAAGGAAGAGCACACAGGTCTGTGAGGAGCTGTGGAAGGAAGAGCACACAGGTCTGTGAGGAGCTGTGGAAGGAAGAGCGCACCGGTCTGTGAGGAGTTGTGGAAGGAAGAGCGCACCGGTCTGTGAGGAGCTGTGGAAGGAAGACCTCACTGGTCTGTGAGGAGCTGTGGAAGGAAGAGCGCACAGGTCTGTGAAGAGCTGTGGAAGGAAGAGCGCACAGGTCTGTGAGGAGCTGTGGAAGGAGGAGCGCACTGGTCTGTGAGGAGCTGTGGAAGGAAAAGCGCACCGGTCTGTGAGGAGTTGTGGAAGGAAGAGCGCACAGGTCTGTGAGGAGCTGTGGAAGGAAGAGCTCACGAGGAGCTGTGGAAGGAAGAGCTCACTGGTCTGTGAGGAGCTGTGGAAGGAAGAGCGCACAGGTCTGTGAGGAGCTGTGGAAGGAAGAGCACACAGGTCTGTGAGGAGCTGTGGAAGGAAGAGCACACAGGTCTGTGAGGAGCTGTGGAAGGAAGAGCGCACCGGTCTGTGAGGAGTTGTGGAAGGAAGAGCGCACCGGTCTGTGAGGAGCTGTGGAAGGAAGAGCTCACTGGTCTGTGAGGAGCTGTGGAAGGAAGAGCGCACAGGTCTGTGAGGAGCTGTGGAAGGAAGAGCGCACAGGTCTGTGAGGAGCTGTGGAAGGAAAAGCGCACCGGTCTGTGAGGAGCTGTGGGAGGAAGAGCGCACAGGTCTGTGAGGAGCAGTGGAAGGAAGAGCGCACAGGTCTGTGAGGAGCTGTGGAAGGAAGAGCGCACAGGTCTGTGAGGAGCTGTGGAAGGAAGAGCGCACAGGTCTGTGAGGAGCTGTGGAAGGAAGAGCGCACCGGTCTGTGAGGAGCTGTGGGAGGAAGAGCGCACCGGTCTGTGAGGAGCTGTGGAAGGAAGAGCGCACCGGTCTGTGAGGAGCTGTGGGAGGAAGAGCGCACTGGTCTGTGAGGAGCTGTGGAAGGAAGAGCGCACAGGTCTGTGAGGAGCTGTGGAAGGAAGAGCGCACAGGTCTGTGAGGAGCTGTGGAAGGAAGAGCTCACAGGTCTGTGAGGAGCTGTGGAAGGAAGAGCTCACAGGTCTGTGAGGAGCTATGGAAGGAAGAGCGCACAGGTCTGTGAGGAGCTGTGGAAGAAAGAGCGCACCGGTCTGTGAGGAGCTGTGGGAGGAAGAGCGCACCGGTCTGTGAGGAGCTGTGGAAGGAAAAGCGCACCGGTCTGTGAGGAGCTGTGGGAGGAAGAGCGCACTGGTCTGTGAGGAGCTGTGGAAGGAAGAGCGCACAGGTCTGTGAGGAGCTGTGGAAGGAAGAGCTCACAGGTCTGTGAGGAGCTGTGGAAGGAAGAGCGCACAGGTCTGTGAGGAGCTGTGGAAGAAAGAGCGCACCGGTCTGTGAGGAGCTGTGGAAGGTAGTGCGCACCGGTCTGTGAGGAGCTGTGGAAGGAAGAGCGCTCCAGTCTGTAAGGAGCTGTGGGAGGAAGAGCGCACTGGTCTGTGAGGAGCTGTGGGAGGAAGAGCGCACAGGTCTGTGAGGAGCTGTGGGAGGAAGAGCGCACAGGTCTGTGAGGAGCTGTGGAAGGAAGAGCGCACAGGTCTGTGAGGAGCTGTGGAAGGAAGAGCGCACAGGTCTGTGAGGAGCTGTGGAAGGAAGAGCGCACAGGTCTGTGAGGAGCTGTGGAAGGAAGAGTGCACCGGTCTGTGAGGAGCTGTGGGAGGAAGAGCGCACCGGTCTGTGAGGAGCTGTGGAAGGAAGAGCGCACCGGTCTGTGAGGAGCTGTGGGAGGAAGAGCGCACTGGTCTGTGAGGAGCTGTGGAAGGAAGATCGCACAGGTCTGTGAGGAGCTGTGGAAGGAAGAGCGCACTGGTCTGTGAGGAGCTGTGGAAGGAAGAGCGCACAAGTCTGTGAGGAGCTGTGGAAGGAAGAGCTCACTGGTCTGTGAGGAGCTGTGGAAGGAAAAGCGCACAGGTCTGTGAGGAGCTGTGGAAGGAGGAGCGCACTGGTCTGTGATGAGCTGTGGAAGGAAGAGCGCACAGGTCTGTGAGGAGCTGTGGAAGGAGGAGCGCACTGGTCTGTGAGGAGCTGTGGAAGGAAGAGCGCACCGGTCTGTGAGGAGCTGTGGAAGGAAGAGCGCACAGGTCTGTGAGGAGCTGTGGAAGGAACAGCGCACAGGTCTGTGAGGAGCTGTGGAAGGAGGAGCGCACTGGTCTGTGAGGAGCTGTGGAAGGAAGAGCGCACTGGTCTGTGAGGAGCTGTGGAAGGAAGAGCGCACAGGTCTGTGAGGAGCTGTGGAAGGAAGAGCGCACCGGTCTGTGAGGAGCTGTGGGAGGAAGAGCGCACAGGTCTGTGAGGAGCTGTGGAAGGAAGAGCGCACAGGTCTGTGAGGAGCTGTGGAAGGAAGAGCGCACAGGTCTGTGAGGAGCTGTGGAAGGAAGAGCGCACAGGTCTGTGAGGAGCTGTGGAAGGAAGAGCGCACCGGTCTGTGTGGAGTTGTGGAAGGAAGAGCGCACAGGTCTGTGAGGAGCTGTGGAAGGAAGAGCGCACAGGTCTGTGAGAAGCTGTGGAAGGAGGAGCGCACTGGTCTGTGAGGAGCTGTGGAAGGAAGAGCGCACAGGTCTGTGAGGAGCTGTGGAAGGAAGAGCGCACCGGTCTGTGAGGAGCTGTGGGAGGAAGAGCGCACCGGTCTGTGAGGAGCTGTGGGAGGAAGAGCGCACAGGTCTGTGAGGAGCTGTGGAAGGAAGAGCGCACAGGTCTGTGAGGAGCTGTGGAAGGAAGAGCGCACAGGTCTGTGAGGAGCTGTGGAAGGAAGAGCGCACAGGTCTGTGAGGAGCTGTGGAAGGAAGAGCGCACAGGTCTGTGAGGAGCTGTGGAAGGAAGAGCGCACAGGTCTGTGAGGAGCTGTGGAAGGAAGAGCGCACCGGTCTGTGAGGAGTTGTGGAAGGAAGAGCGCACCGGTCTGTGAGGAGCTGTGGAAGGAAGAGCTCACTGGTCTGTGAGGAGCTGTGGAAGGAAGAGCGCACAGGTCTGTGAGGAGCTGTGGAAGGAAGAGCGCACAGGTCTGTGAGGAGCTGTGGAAGGAAAAGCGCACTGGTCTGTGAGGAGCTGTGGGAGGAAGAGCGCACAGGTCTGTGAGGAGCAGTGGAAGGAAGAGCGCACAGGTCTGTGAGGAGCTGTGGAAGGAAGAGCGCACAGGTCTGTGAGGAGCTGTGGAAGGAAGAGCGCACAGGTCTGTGAGGAGCTGTGGAAGGAAGAGCGCACCGGTCTGTGAGGAGCTGTGGGAGGAAGAGCGCACCGGTCTGTGAGGAGCTGTGGAAGGAAGAGCGCACCGGTCTGTGAGGAGCTGTGGGAGGAAGAGCGCACCGGTCTGTGAGGAGCTGTGGAAGGAAGAGCGCACAGGTCTGTGAGGAGCTGTGGAAGGAAGAGCGCACAGGTCTGTGAGGAGCTGTGGAAGGAAGAGCTCACAGGTCTGTGAGGAGCTGTGGAAGGCAGAGCTCACAGGTCTGTGAGGAGCTATGGAAGGAAGAGCGCACAGGTCTGTGAGGAGCTGTGGAAGAAAGAGCGCACCGGTCTGTGAGGAGCTGTGGGAGGAAGAGCGCACCGGTCTGTGAGGAGCTGTGGAAGGAAGAGCGCACCGGTCTGTGAGGAGCTGTGGGAGGAAGAGCGCACTGGTCTGTGAGGAGCTGTGGAAGGAAGAGCGCACAGGTCTGTGAGGAGCTGTGGAAGGAAGAGCTCACAGGTCTGTGAGGAGCTGTGGAAGGAAGAGCGCACAGGTCTGTGAGGAGCTGTGGAAGAAAGAGCGCACCGGTCTGTGAGGAGCTGTGGAAGGTAGTGCGCACCGGTCTGTGAGGAGCTGTGGAAGGAAGAGCGCACCGGTCTGTGAGGAGCTGTGGGAGGAAGAGCGCACTGGTCTGTGAGGAGCTGTGGGAGGAAGAGCGCACAGGTCTGTGAGGAGCTGTGGGAGGAAGAGCACACAGGTCTGTGAGGAGCTGTGGAAGGAAGAGCGCACAGGTCTGTGAGGAGCTGTGGAAGGAAGAGCGCACAGGTCTGTGAGGAGCTGTGGAAGGAAGAGCGCACAGGTCTGTGAGGAGCTGTGGAAGGAAGAGTGCACCGGTCTGTGAGGAGCTGTGGGAGGAAGAGCGCACCGGTCTGTGAGGAGCTGTGGAAGGAAGAGCGCACCGGTCTGTGAGGAGCTGTGGGAGGAAGAGCGCACTGGTCTGTGAGGAGCTGTGGAAGGAAGATCGCACAGGTCTGTGAGGAGCTGTGGAAGGAAGAGCGCACTGGTCTGTGAGGAGCTGTGGAAGGAAGAGCGCACAAGTCTGTGAGGAGCTGTGGAAGGAAGAGCTCACTGGTCTGTGAGGAGCTGTGGAAGGAAGAGCGCACAGGTCTGGGAGGAGCTTTGGAAGGAGGAGCGCACTGGTCTGTGATGAGCTGTGGAAGGAAGAGCGCACAGGTCTGTGAGGAGCTGTGGAAGGAGGAGCGCACTGGTGTGTGAGGAGCTGTGGAAGGAAGAGCGCACCGGTCTGTGAGGAGCTGTGGAAGGAAGAGCGCACAGGTCTGTGAGGAGCTGTGGAAGGAACAGCGCACAGGTCTGTGAGGAGCTGTGGAAGGAGGAGCGCACTGGTCTGTGAGGAGCTGTGGAAGAAAGAGCGCACCGGTCTGTGAGGAGCTGTGGGAGGAAGAGCGCACCGGTCTGTGAGGAGCTGTGGAAGGAAGAGCGCACCGGTCTGTGAGGAGCTGTGGGAGGAAGAGCGCACCGGTCTGTGAGGAGCTGTGGAAGGAAGAGCGCACAGGTCTGTGAGGAGCTGTGGAAGGAAGAGCGCACAGGTCTGTGAGGAGCTGTGGAAGGAAGAGCGCACAGGTCTGTGAGGAGCTGTGGAAGGAAGAGCTCACAGGTCTGTGAGGAGCTGTGGAAGGAAGAGCTCACAGGTCTGTGAGGAGCTGTGGAAGAAAGAGCGCACCGGTCTGTGAGGAGCTGTGGGAGGAAGAGCGCACCGGTCTGTGAGGTGCTGTGGGAGGAAGAGCGTACCGGTCTGTGAGGAGCTGTGGGAGGAAGAGCGCACCGGTCTGTGAGGAGCTGTGGAAGGAAGAGCGCACAGGTCTGTGAGGAGCTGTGGAAGGAAGAGCGCACAGGTCTGTGAGGAGCTGTGGAAGGAAGAGCTCACAGGTCTGTGAGGAGCTGTGGAAGGAAGAGCGCACAGGTCTGTGAGGAGCTGTGGAAGAAAGAGCGCACCGGTCTGTGAGGAGCTGTGGAAGGAAGTGCGCACCGGTCTGTGAGGAGCTGTGGAAGGAAGAGCGCACCGGTCTGTGAGGAGCTGTGGGAGGAAGAGCGCACCGGTCTGTGAGGAGCTGTGGGAGGAAGAGCGCACAGGTCTGTGAGGAGCTGTGGAAGGAAGAGCTCACAGGTCTGTGAGGAGCTGTGGAAGGAAGAGCGCACAGGTCTGTGAGGAGCTGTGGAAGAAAGAGCGCACCGGTCTGTGAGGAGCTGTGGGAGGAAGAGCGCACCGGTCTGTGAGGGGCTGTGGGAGGAAGAGCGTACCGGTCTGTGAGGAGCTGTGGGAGGAAGAGCGCACCGGTCTGTGAGGAGCTGTGGAAGGAAGAGCGCACAGGTCTGTGAGGAGCTGTGGAAGGAAGAGCGCACAGGTCTGTGAGGAGCTGTGGAAGGAAGAGCTCACAGGTCTGTGAGGAGCTGTGGAAGGAAGAGCGCACAGGTCTGTGAGGAGCTGTGGAAGAAAGAGCGCACCGGTCTGTGAGGAGCTGTGGAAGGAAGTGCGCACCGGTCTGTGAGGAGCTGTGGGAGGAAGAGCGCACCGGTCTGTGAGGAGCTGTGGGAGGAAGAGCGCACCGGTCTGTGAGGAGCTGTGGGAGGAAGAGCGCACAGGTCTGTGAGGAGCTGTGGGAGGAAGAGCGCACAGGTCTGTGAGGAGCTGTGGAAGGAAGAGCGCACAGGTCTGTGAGGAGCTGTGGACGGAAGAGCGCACAGGTCTGTGAGGAGCTGTGGAAGGAAGAGCGCACCGGTCTGTGAGGAGCTGTGGGAGGAAGAGCGCACCGGTCTGTGAGGAGCTGTGGGAGGAAGAGCGCACCGGTCTGTGAGGAGCTGTGGAAGGAAGAGCGCACAGGTCTGTGAGGAGCTGTGGAAGGAAGAGCTCACAGGTCTGTGAGGAGCTGTGGAAGGAAGAGCACACAGGTCTGTGAGGAGCTGTGGAAGGAAGAGCGCACAGGTCTGTGAGGAGCTGTGGAAGGAAGAGCGCACAGGTCTGTGAGGAGCTGTGGAAGGAAGAGCGCACAGGTCTGTGAGGAGCTGTGGAAGAAAGAGCGCACCGGTCTGTAATGAGCCGTGGAAGGAAGAGCACACCGGTCTGTGAGGAGCTGTGGAAGGAAGAGCGCACAGGTCTGTGAGGAGCTGTGGAAGGAAGAGCGCACCGGTCTGTGAGGAGCTGTGGGAGGAAGAGCGCACCGGTCTGTGAGGAGCTGTGGGAGGAAGAGCGCACAGATCTGTGAGGAGCTGTGGAAGGAAGAGCGCACAGGTCTGTGAGGAGCTGTGGAAGGAAGAGCGCACCGGTCTGTGAGGAGCTGTGGGAGGAAGAGCGCACCGGTCTGTGAGGAGCTGTGGGAGGAAGAGCGCACCGATCTGTGAGGAGCTGTGGAAGAAAGAGCGCACCGGTCTGTGAGGAGCTGTGGGAGGAAGAGCTCACCGGTCTGTGAGGAGCTGTGGAAGGAAGAGCGCACAGGTCTGTGAGGAGCTGTGGCAGGAAGAGCGCACGGGTCTGTGAGGAGCTGTGGAAGGAAGAGCGCACAGGTCTGTGAGGATCTGTGGAAGGAAGAGCGCATCGGTCTGTGAGGAGCTGTGGGAGGAAGAGCGCACCGGTCTGTGAGGTGCTGTGGGAGGAAGAGCGCACAGATCTGTGAGGAGCTGTGGTAGGAAGAGCGCACAGGTCTGCGAGGAGCTGTGGAAGGAAGAGCGCACAGGTCTGTGAGGAGCTGTGGAAGGAACAGCGCACAGGTGAGGAGCTGTGGAAGGAAGAGCGCCCAGGTCTGTGAGGAGCTGTGGAAGGAAGAGCACACAAGTCTGCGAGGAGCTGTGGAAGGAAGAGCGCACAGGTCTGTGAGGAGCTGTGGAAGGAAGAGCGCACCGGTCTGTGAGGAGCTGTGGGAGGAAGAGCGCACAGATCTGTGAGGAGCTGTGGGAGGAAGAGCGCACAGGTCTGTGAGGAGCTGTGGAAGGAAGAGCGCACAGGTCTGTGAGGAGCTGTGGAAGGAAGAGCGCACCGGTCTGTGAGGAGCTGTGGGAGGAACAGCGCACAGATCTGTGAGGAGCTGTGGAAGGAAGAGCGCACAGGTCTGCGAGGAGCTGTGGAAGGAAGCGCGCACAGGTCTGTGAGGAGCTGTGGAAGGAAGAGCGCACCGGTCTGTGAGGAGCTGTGGAAGGAAGAGCGCACAGATCTGTGAGAAGCTGTGAGACGAAGAGTGCACAGGTCTGTGAGGAGCTGTGGAAGGAAGAGCGCACAGGTCTGTGAGGAGCTGTGGAAGGAAGAGCGCACCGGTCTGTGAGGAGCTGTGGGAGGAAGAGCGCACAGGTCTGTGAGGAGCTGTGGAAGGAAGAGCGCACTGGTCTGTGAGGAGCTGTGGAAGGAAGAGCGCACTTTTTGTGAGGAGCTGTGGAAGGAAGAGCGCACCGATCTGTGAGGAGCTGTGGTAGGAAGAGCGCACCGGTCTGTGAGGAGCTGTGGAAGGAAAAGCGCACCGGTCTGTGAGGAGCTGTGGAAGGAAGAGCGCACCGGTCTGTGAGGAGCTGTGGAAGGAAGAGCGCACCGGTCTGTGGGGAGCTGTGGAAGGAAGAGCGCACCGGTCTGTGAGGAGCTGTGGAAGGAAGAGCGCACCGGTCTGTGAGGAGAAGGAAGAGCACACCGGTCTGTGAGGAGCTGTGGAAGGAAGAGCGCACCGGTCTGTGAGGAGCTGTGGAAGGAAGAGCGCATCGGTCTGTGAGGAGCTGTGGAAGGAAGAGCGCACAGGTCTGTGAGGAGCTGTGGAAGGAAGCGCGCACAGGTCTGTGAGGAGCTGTGGAAGGAAGAGCGCACCGGTCTGTGAGGAGCTGTGGGAGGAAGAGCGCACAGATCTGTGTGGAGCTGTGAGAGGAAGAGCGCACAGGTCTGTGAGGAGCTGTGGAAGGAAGAGCGCACAGGTATGTGAGGAGCTGTGGAATGAAGAGCGCACCGGTCTGTGAGGAGCTGTGGGAGCAAGAGCGCACCGGTCTGTGAGGAGCTGTGGAAGGAAGAGCGCACAGATCTGTGAGAAGCTGTGAGACGAAGAGCGCACAGGTCTGTGAGGAGCTGTGGAAGGAGGAGCGCACTGGTCTGTGAGGAGCTGTGGAAGGAAGAGCGCACAGGTCTGTGAGGAGCTGTGGAAGGAAGAGCGCACCGGTCTGTGAGGAGCTGTGGGAGGAAGAGCGCACAGGTCTGTGAGGAGCTGTGGAAGGAAGAGCGCACAGGTCTGTGAGGAGCTGTGGAAGGAAGAGCGCACAGGTCTGTGAGGAGCTGTGGAAGGAAGAGCGCACAGGTCTGTGAGGAGCTGTGGAAGGAAGAGCGCACCGGTCTGTGAGGAGTTGTGGAAGGAAGAGCGCACAGGTCTGTGAGGAGCTGTGGAAGGAAGAGCGCACAGGTCTGTGAGGAGCTGTGGAAGGAGGAGCGCACTGGTCTGTGAGGAGCTGTGGAAGGAAGAGCGCACAGGTCTGTGAGGAGCTGTGGAAGGAAGAGCGCACCGGTCTGTGAGGAGCTGTGGGAGGAAGAGCGCACAGGTCTGTGAGGAGCTGTGGAAGGAAGAGCGCACAGGTCTGTGAGGAGCTGTGGAAGGAAGAGCGCACAGGTCTGTGAGGAGCTGTGGAAGGAAGAGCGCACAGGTCTGTGAGGAGCTGTGGAAGGAAGAGCGCACAGGTCTGTGAGGAGCTGTGGAAGGAAGAGCGCACCGGTCTGTGAGGAGCTGTGGGAGGAAGAGCGCACCGGTCTGTGAGGAGCTGTGGAAGGAAGAGCGCACCGGTCTGTGAGGAGCTGTGGGAGGAAGAGCGCACCGGTCTGTGAGGAGCTGTGGAAGGAAGAGCGCACAGGTCTGTGAGGAGCTGTGGAAGGAAGAGCGCACAGGTCTGTGAGGAGCTGTGGAAGGAAGAGCGCACAGGTCTGTGAGGAGCTGTGGAAGGAAGAGCTCACAGGTCTGTGAGGAGCTGTGGAAGGAAGAGCTCACAGGTCTGTGAGGAGCTGTGGAAGGAAGAGCGCACAGGTCTGTGAGGAGCTGTGGAAGAAAGAACGCACCGGTCTGTGAGGAGCTGTGGGAGGAAGAGCGCACCGGTCTGTGAGGGGCTGTGGGAGGAAGAGCGTACCGGTCTGTGAGGAGCTGTGGGAGGAAGAGCGCACCGGTCTGTGAGGAGCTGTGGAAGGAAGAGCGCACAGGTCTGTGAGGAGCTGTGGAAGGAAGAGCGCACAGGTCTGTGAGGAGCTGTGGAAGGAAGAGCTCACAGGTCTGTGAGGAGCTGTGGAAGGAAGAGCGCACAGGTCTGTGAGGAGCTGTGGAAGAAAGAGCGCACCGGTCTGTGAGGAGCTGTGGAAGGAAGTGCGCACCGGTCTGTGAGGAGCTGTGGAAGGAAGAGCGCACCGGTCTGTGAGGAGCTGTGGGAGGAAGAGCGCACCGGTCTGTGAGGAGCTGTGGGAGGAAGAGCGCACAGGTCTGTGAGGAGCTGTGGGAGGAAGAGCGCACAGGTCTGTGAGGAGCTGTGGAAGGAAGAGCGCACAGGTCTGTGAGGAGCTGTGGAAGGAAGAGCGCACAGGTCTGTGAGGAGCTGTGGAAGGAAGAGCGCACCGGTCTGTGAGGAGCTGTGGGAGGAAGAGCGCACCGGTCTGTGAGGAGCTGTGGGAGGAAGAGCGCACCGGTCTGTGAGGAGCTGTGGGAGGAAGAGCGCACCGGTCTGTGAGGAGCTGTGGAAGGAAGATCGCACAGGTCTGTGAGGAGCTGTGGAAGGAAGAGCACACAGGTCTGTGAGGAGCTGTGGAAGGAAGAGCGCACCGGTCTGTGAGGAGCTGTGGAAGGAAGAGCGCACAGGTCTGTGAGGAGCTGTGGAAGGAAGAGCGCACAGGTCTGTGAGGAGCTGTGGAAGAAAGAGCGCACCGGTCTGTGATGAGCTGTGGAAGGAAGAGCACACCGGTCTGTGAGGAGCTGTGGAAGGAAGAGCGCACAGGTCTGTGAGGAGCTGTGGAAGGAAGAGCGCACCGGTCTGTGAGGAGCTGTGGGAGGAAGAGCGCACCGGTCTGTGAGGAGCTGTGGGAGGAAGAGCGCACAGATCTGTGAGGAGCTGTGGAAGGAAGAGCGCACAGGTCTGTGAGGAGCTGTGGAAGGAAGAGCGCACCGGTCTGTGAGGAGCTGTTGGAGGAAGAGCGCACCGGTCTGTGAGGAGCTGTGGGAGGAAGAGCGCACCGATCTGTGAGGAGCTGTGGAAGAAAGAGCGCACCGGTCTGTGAGGAGCTGTGGGAGGAAGAGCTCACCGGTCTGTGAGGAGCTGTGGAAGGAAGAGCGCACAGGTCTGTGAGGAGCTGTGGGAGGAAGAGCGCACAGGTCTGTGAGGAGCTGTGGAAGGAAGAGCGCACAGGTCTGTGAGGATCTGTGGAAGGAAGAGCGCACCGGTCTGTGAGGAGCTGTGGGAGGAAGAGCGCACCGGTCTGTGAGGTGCTGTGGGAGGAAGAGCGCACAGATCTGTGAGGAGCTGTGGTAGGAAGAGCGCACAGGTCTGCGAGGAGCTGGGAAAGGAAGAGCGCACAGGTCTGTGAGGAGCTGTGGAAGGAACAGCGCACAGGTGAGGAGCTGTGGAAGGAAGAGCGCCCAGATCTGTGAGGAGCTGTGGAAGGAAGAGCACACAAGTCTGCGAGGAGCTGTGGAAGGAAGAGCGCACAGGTCTGTGAGGAGCTGTGGAAGGAAGAGCGCACCGGTCTGTGAGGAGCTGTGGGAGGAAGAGCGCACAGATCTGTGAGGAGCTGTGGGAGGAAGAGCGCACAGGTCTGTGAGGAGCTGTGGAAGGAAGAGCGCACAGGTCTGTGAGGAGCTGTGGAAGGAAGAGCGCACCGGTCTGTGAGGAGCTGTGGGAGGAACAGCGCACAGATCTGTGAGGAGCTGTGGAAGGAAGAGCGCACAGGTCTGCGAGGAGCTGTGGAAGGAAGCGCGCACAGGTCTGTGAGGAGCTGTGGAAGGAAGAGCGCACCGGTCTGTGAGGAGCTGTGGAAGGAAGAGCGCACAGATCTGTGAGAAGCTGTGAGACGAAGAGCGCACAGGTCTGTGAGGAGCTGTGGAAGGAAGAGCGCACAGGTCTGTGAGGAGCTGTGGAAGGAAGAGCGCACCGGTCTGTGAGGAGCTGTGGGAGGAAGAGCGCACAGGTCTGTGAGGAGCTGTGGAAGGAAGAGCGCACTGGTCTGTGAGGAGCTGTGGAAGGAAGAGCGCACTTTTTGTGAGGAGCTGTGGAAGGAAGAGCGCACCGATCTGTGAGGAGCTGTGGTAGGAAGAGCGCACCGGTCTGTGAGGAGCTGTGGAAGGAAAAGCGCACCGGTCTGTGAGGAGCTGTGGAAGGAAGAGCGCACCGGTCTGTGAGGAGCTGTGGAAGGAAGAGCGCACCGGTCTGTGGGGAGCTGTGGAAGGAAGAGAGCACCGGTCTGTGAGGAGCTGTGGAAGGAAGAGCGCACCGGTCTGTGAGGAGAAGGAAGAGCACACCGGTCTGTGAGGAGCTGTGGAAGGAAGAGCGCACCGGTCTGTGAGGAGCTGTGGAAGGAAGAGCGCATCGGTCTGTGAGGAGCTGTGGAAGGAAGAGCGCACAGGTCTGTGAGGAGCTGTGGAAGGAAGCGCGCACAGGTCTGTGAGGAGCTGTGGAAGGAAGAGCGCACCGGTCTGTGAGGAGCTGTGGGAGGAAGAGCGCACAGATCTGTGTGGAGCTGTGAGAGGAAGAGCGCACAGGTCTGTGAGGAGCTGTGGAAGGAAGAGCGCACAGGTCTGTGAGGAGCTGTGGAAGGAAGAGCGCACCGGTCTGTGAGGAGCTGTGGGAGGAAGAGCGCACAGGTCTGTGAGGAGCTGTGGGAGGAAGAGCTCACTGGTCTGTGAGGAGCTGTGGAAGGAAGAGCGCACAGGTCTGTGAGGAGCTGTGGAAGGAAGAGCGCCCAGGTCTGTGAGGAGCTGTGGAAGGAAGAGCGCCCAGGTCTGTGAGGAGCTGTGGAAGGAAGAGCGCACAAGTCTGCGAGGAGCTGTGGAAGGAAGAGCGCACAGGTCTGTGAGTAGCTGTGGAAGGAAGAGCGCACCGGTCTGTGAGGAGCATGGAAGGAAGAGCGCACCGGTCTGTGAGGAGCTGTGGAAGGAAGAGCGCACAGGTCTGTGAGGAGCTGTGAAAGGAAGCGCGCACCGGTCTGTGAGGAGCTGTGGAAGGAAGAGCACACCGGTCTGTGAGGAGCTGTGGAAGGAAGAGCTCACCGGTCTGTGAGGAGCTGTGGAAGGAAGAGCGCATCGCTCTGTGAGGAGCTGTGGAAGGAAGAGCTCACCGGTCTGTGAGGAGCTGTGGAAGGAAGAGCGCATCGGTCTGAGAGGAGCTGTGGAAGGAAGAGCGCACAGGTCTGTGAGGAGCTGTGGAAGGAAGAGAGCACTAGTCTGTGAGGAGCTGTGGAAGGAAGAGCGCACTTTTTGTGAGGAGTTGTGGAAGGAAGAGCGCACCTGTCTGTGAGGAGCTGTGGTAGGAAGAGCGCACCAGTCTGTGAGGAGCTGTGGAAGGAAGAGCGCACTGGTCTGTGAGGAGCTGTGGAAGGAAGACCGCACTGGTCTGTGAGGAGCTGTGGAAGGAAGAGTGCACATGTCTGTGAGGAGCTATGGAAGGAAGAGCGCACTGGTCTATGAGGAGCTGTGGAAGGAAGAGCGCACTTTTTGTGAGGAGCTGTGGAAGGAAGAGCTCACCGATCTGTGAGGAGCTTTGGTAGGAAGAGCGCATCGGTCTGTGAGGAGCTGTGGAAGGAAGAGCGCACCGGTCTGTGAGGAGCTGTGGAAGGAAGAGCGCACCGGTCTGTGAGGAGCTGTGGAAGGAAGAGCGCACCGGTCTGTGGGATCTGTGAAAGGAAGAGCGCACCTGTCTGTGAGGAGCTGTGGAAGGAAGAGCGCACCGGTCTGTGAGGAGAAGGAAGAGCACACCGGTCTGTGAGGAGCTGTGGAAGGAAGAGCGCACTGGTCTGTGAGGAGCTGTGGCAGGAAGAGCGCACAGGTCTGTGAGGAGCTGTGGAAGGAAGAGCGCACAGGTCTGTGAGGAGCTGTGGAAGAAGAGCGCACCGGTCTGTGAGGAGCTGTGGGAGGAAGAGCACGCAGATCTGTGAGGAGCTGTGGAAGGCAGAGCGCACAGGTCTGCGAGGAGCTGTGGAAGGAAGAGCGCACAGGTCTGTGAGGAGCTGTGGAAGAAAGAGCGCACTGGTCTGTGAGGACCTGTGGAAGGAAGAGCGCCCAGGTCTGTGAGGAGCTGTGGAAGGAAGAGCGCACAAGTCTGCGAGGAGCTGTGGAAGGAAGAGCGCACAGGTCTGTGAGTAGCTGTGGAAGGAAGAGCGCACCGGTCTGTGAGGAGCATGGAAGGAAGAGCGCACCGGTCTGTGAGGAGCTGTGGAAGGAAGAGCGCACAGGTCTGTGAGGAGCTGTGAAAGGAAGCGCGCACCGGTCTGTGAGGAGCTGTGGAAGGAAGAGCACACCGGTCTGTAAGGAGCTGTGGAAGGAACAGCGCACCGGTCTGTGAGGAGCTGTGGAAGGAAGAGCGCATCGCTCTGTAAGGAGCTGTGGAAGGAAGAGCGCACTGGTCTGTGAAGAGCTGTGGAAGGAAGAGCGCATCGGTCTGAGAGGAGCTGTGGAAGGAAGAGCGCACAGGTCTGTGAGGAGCTGTGGAAGGAAGAGAGCACTGGTCTGTGAGGAGCTGTGGAAGGAAGAGCTCACTTTTTGTGAGGAGTTGTGGAAGGAAGAGCGCACCGGTCTGTGAGGAGCTGTGGTAGGAAGAGCGCACCAGTCTGTGAGGAGCTGTGGAAGGAAGAGCGCACCGGTCTGTGAGGAGCTGTGGAAGGAAGACCGCACTGGTCTGTGAGGAGCTGTGGAAGGAAGAGTGCACAGTTCTGTGAGGAGCTATGGAAGGAAGAGCGCACTGGTCTGTGAGGAGCTGTGGAAGGAAGAGCGCACTTTTTGTGAGGAGCTGTGGAAGGAAGAGCGCTCCGATCTGTGAGGAGCTGTGGTGGGAAGAGCACACCGGTCTGTGAGGAGCTGTGGAAGGAAGAGCGCACCGGTCTGTGAGGAGCTGTGGAAGGAAGAGCGCACCGGTCTGTGAGGAGCTGTGGAAGGAAGAGCGCACCGGTCTGTGGGGAGCTGTGGAAGGAAGAGCGCACCGGTCTGTGAGGAGCTGTGGAAGGAAGAGCGCACCGGTCTCTGAGGAGAAGGAAGAGCACACCAGTCTGTGAGGAGCGGTGGAAGGAAGAGCGCACCGGTCTGTGAGGAGCTGTGGAAGGAAGAGCGCACAGGTCTGTGAGGAGCTGTGGAAGGAAGAGCGCATCGGTCTGTGAGGAGCTGTGGAAGGAAGAGCGCACAGGTCTGTGAGGAGCTGTGGAAGAAAGAGCGCACAGGTCTGTGAGGAGTTGTGGAAGGAAGCGAGCAGCGGTCAGTGAGGAGCTGTGGAAGGAAGAGCGCACAGGTCTGTGAGGAGCTGTGGAAGGAAGAGCGCAGCAGTCTGTGAGGAGCTGTGGAAGGAAGAGCGCACCGGTCTGTGAGGAGCTGTGGGAGGAAGAGTGCACAGGTCTGTGAGGAGCTGTGGGAGGAAGAGCGCAGAGATCTGCGAAGAGCTGTGGAAGGAAGAGCGCACAGGTCTGCGAGGAACTATGGAAGGAAGCGCGCACAGGTCTGTGAGGAGCTGTGGAAGGAAGAGCGCACCGGTCTGTGAGGAGCTGTGGGAGGAAGAGCGCACAGGTCTGTGAGGAGCTGTGGGAGGAAGAGCGCACCGGTCTGTGAGGAGCTGTGGGAGGAAGAGCGCACAGATCTGTGAGGAGCTGTGGGAGGAAGAGCGCACAGGTCTGTGAGGAGCTGTGGAAGGAAGAGCGCACAGGTCTGTGAGGAGCTGTGGAAGGAAGAGCGCACCGGTGTGTGAGGAGCTGTGGGAGGAAGGGCGCACAGATCTGTGAGGAGCTGTGGGAGGAAGAGCGCACAGGTCTGTGAGGAGCTGTGGAAGGAAGAGCGCACAGATCTGTGAGGAGCTGTGGAAGGAAGAGCACACAGGTCTGCGAGGAGCTGTGGAAGGAAGAGCGCACAGGTCTGTGAGGAGCTGTGGAAGGAATAGCGCACAAGTCTGTGAGGAGCTGTGGAAGGAAGAGCGCCCAGGTCTGTGAGGAGCTGTGGAAGGAAGTGCGCACCGGTCTGTGAGGAGCATGGAAGGAAGAGCGCACCGGTCTGTGAAGAGCTGTGGAAGGAAGAGCGCACAGGTCTGTGAGGAGCTGTGAAAGGAAGCGTGCACCGGTCTGTGAGGAGCTGTGGAAGGAAAAGCACACCGGTCTGTGAGGAGCTGTGGAAGGAAGAGCGCATCGCTCTGTGAGGAGCTGTGGAAGGAAGAGTGCACCGGTCTGTGAGGAGCTGTGGAAGGAAGAGCGCACCAGTCTGTGAGGAGCTGTGGAAGGAAGAGCGCACAGGTCTGTGAGGAGCTGTGGAAGGAAGAGAGCACTGGTCTGTGAGGAGCTGTGGAAGGAGGAGCGCACTTTTTGTGAGGAGCTGTGGAAGGAAGAGCGCACCGATTTGTGAGGAGCTGTGGTAGGAAGAGCGCACTGGTCTGTGAGGAGCTGTGGAAGGAAGAGCACACCGGTCTGTGAAGAGCTGTGGAAGGAAGAGCGCACCGGTCTGTGCGGAGCTGTGGAAGGAAGAGCGCACCGGTCTGTGGGGAGCTGTGGAAGGAAGAGTGCACCGGTCTGTGAGGAGCTGTGGAAGGAAGAGCGCATCGGTCTGTGAGGAGAAGGAAGAGCACACCGGTCTGTGAGGAGCTGTGGAAGGAAGAGCGCACCGGTCTGTGCGGAGCTGTGGAAGGAAGAGCGCATCGGTCTGTGAGGAGCTGTGGAAGGAAGAGCGCACAGGTCTGTGAGGAGCTGTGGAAGAAAGAGCGCACAGGTCTGTGAGGAGCTGTGGAAGAAAGAGCGCACAGGTCTGTGAGGAGTTGTGGAAGGAAGCGCGCAGCGGTCAGTGAGGAGCTGTGGAAGGAAGAGCGCACAGGTCTGTGAGGAGCTGTGGAAGGAAGAGCGCACAGGTCTGTGAGGAGCTGTGGAAGGAAGAGCGCACCGGTCTGTGAGGAGCTGTGGGAGGAAGAGCGCACAGGTCTGTGAGGAGCTGTGGAAGGAAGAGTGCATCGGTCTGTGAGGAGCTGTGGAAGGAAAAGCGCACCGGTCTGTGAGGAGCTGTGGGAGGAAGAGCGCACAGATCTGTGAGGAGCTGTGGGAGGAAGAGCGCACAGGTCTGTGAGGAGCTGTGGAAGGAAGAGCGCACAGGTCTGTGAGGAGCTGTGGAAGGAAGAGCGCACAGGTCTTTGAGGAGCTGTGGAAGGAAGAGCGCACAAGTCTGCGAGGAGCTTTGGAAGGAAGAGCGCACAGGTCTGTGAGGAGCTGTGGAAAGAAGAGCGCATCGGTCTGTGAGGAGCTGTGGGAGGAAGAGCGCACAGATCTGTGAGAAGCTTTGGGAGGAAGAGCGCACAGGTCTGTGAGGAGCTGTGGAAGGAAGAGCGCACAGGTCTGTGAGGAGCTGTGGAAGGAAGAGCGCATCGGTCTGTGAGGAGCTGTGGGAGGAAGAGCGCACAGATCTGCGAGGAGCTGTGGAAGGAAGAGCGCACAGGTCTGCGAGGAGCTGTGGAAGGAAGCGCGCACAGGTCTGTGAGGAGCTGTGGAAGGAAGAGCGCACCGGTCTGTGAGGAGCTGTGGGAGGAAGAGCGCACAGATCTGTGAGAAGCTGTGGGAGGAAGAGCGCACAGGTCTGTGAGGAGCTGTGGAAGGAAGAGCGCACAGGTCTGTGAGGAGCTGTGGGAGGAAGAGCGCACAGATCTGTGAGGAGCTGTGGGAGGAAGAGCGCACAGGTCTGTGAGGAGCTGTGGAAGGAAGAGCGCACCGGTCTGTGAGGAGCTGTGGAAGGAAGAGCGCACAGTTCTGTGAGGAGCTGTGGAAGGAAGAGAGCACAGGTCTGTGAGGAGCTGTGGAAGGAAGAGCGCACAGGTCTGTGAGGAGCTGTGGGAGGAAGAGCGCATCGGTCTCTGAGGAGCTGTGGAAGGAAGAGTGCACAGGTCTCCGAGGAGCTGTGGAAGGAAGAGCGCACAGGTCTGTGAGGAGCTGTGGAAGGAAGAGCGCACCGGTCTGTGAGGAGCATGGAAGGAAGAGCGCACCGGTCTGTGAGGAGCTGTGGAAGGAAGAGCGCACAGGTCTGTGAGGAGCTGTGAAAGGAAGCGCGCACCGGTCTGTGAGGAGCTGTGGAAGGAAGAGCGCACCGGTCTGTGAGGAGCTGCGGAAGGAAGAGCGCACCGGTCTGTGAGGAGCTGTGGAAGGAAGAGCGCATCGCTCTGTGAGGAGCTGTGGAAGGAAGAGCGCACTGTTCTGTGAGTAGCTGTGGAAGGAAGAGCATCGGTCTGAGAGGAGCTGTGGAAGGAAGAGCGCACAGGTCTGTGAGGAGCTGTGGAATGAAGAGAGCACTGGTCTGTGAGGAGCTGTGGAAGGAAGAGCGCACTTTTTGTGAGGAGCTGTGGAAGGAAGAGCGCACCGATCTGTGAGGAGCTGTGGTAGGAAGAGCGCACCGGTCTGTGAGGAGCTGTGGAAGGAAGAGCGCACCGGTCTGTGAGGAGCTGTGGAAGGAAGAGCGCAGCGGTCTGTGAGGAGCTGTTGAAGGAGGAGCGCACAGGTGTGTGAGGAGCTGTGGAAGGAAGAGCGCACAGGTCTGTGAGGAGCTGTGGAAGGAAGAGCGCACAGGTCTGTGAGGAGCTGTGGAAGGAAAAGCGCACCGGTCTGTGAGGAGTTGTGGAAGGAAGAGCGCACAGGTCTGTGAGGAGCTGTGGAAGGAAGAGCTCACTGGTCTGTGAGGAGCTGTGCAAGGAAGAGCGCACAGGTCTGTGAGGAGCTGTGGAAGGAAGAGCACACAGGTCTGTGAGGAGCTGTGGAAGGAAGAGCACACAGGTCTGTGAGAAGCCGTGGAAGGAAGAGCGCACCGGTCTGTGAGGAGTTGTGGAAGGAAGAGCACACCGGTCTGTGAGGAGCTGTGGAAGGAAGAGCTCACTGGTCTGTGAGGAGCTGTGGAAGGAAGAGCGCACAGGTCTGTGAGGAGCTGTGGAAGGAAGAGCGCACAGGTCTGTGAGGAGCTGTGGGAGGAAGAGCGCACAGGTCTGTGAGGAGCTGTGGAAGGAAGAGCGCACAGGTCTGTGAGGAGCTGTGGAAGGAAGAACGCATTGGTCTGTGAGGAGCTGTGGGAGGAAGAGCGCACAGATCTGTGAGGAGCTGTGGAAGGAAGAGCGCACAGGTCTGCGAGGAGCTGTGGAAGGAAGCGCGCACAGGTCTGTGAGGAGCTGTGGAAGGAAGAATGCACCGGTCTGTGAGGAGCTGTGAAAGGAAGAGCGCACAGATCTGTGAGGAGCTGTGGGAGGAAGAGCGCACAGGTCTGTGAGGAGCTGTGGAAGGAAGAGCGCACAGGTCTGTAAGGAGCTATGGGAGGAAGAGTGCACAGGTCTGTGAGGAACTGTGTAAGGAAGAGCGCACAGGTCTGTGAGGAGCTGTGGAAGGAAGAGCGCACCGGTCTGTGAGGAGCTGTGGAAGGAAGAGCGCACAGGTCTGTGAGGAGCTGTGGAAGGAAGAGAGCACAGGTCTGTTAGGAGCAGTGGAAGGAAGAGCGCACCGGTCTGTTAGGAGCTGTGGGAGGAAGAGCGCACAGGTCTGTGAGGAGCTGTGGAAGGAAAAGCGCACCGGTCTGTGAGGAGCTGTGGGAGGAAGAGCGCACAGGTCTGTGAGAAGCTGTGGAAGGAAGAGCGCACAGGTCTGTGAGGAGCTGTGGAAGGAAGAGCGCACAGGTCTGTGAGGAGCTGTGGAAGGAAGAGCGCACAGGTCTGTGAGGAGCTGTGGAAGGAAGAGCGCACCGGTCTGTGAGGAGCTGTGGGAGGAAGAGCGCACCGGTCTGTGAGGAGCTGTGGAAGGAAGAGCGCACCGGTCTGTGAGGAGCTGTGGGAGGAAGAGCGCACTGGTCTGTGAGGAGCTGTGGAAGGAAGAGCGCACAGGTCTGTGAGGAGCTGTGGAAGGAAGAGCTCACAGGTCTGTGAGGAGCTGTGGAAGGAAGAGCGCACAGGTCTGTGAGGAGCTGTGGAAGAAAGAGCGCACCGGTCTGTGAGGAGCTGTGGAAGGAAGTGCGCACCGGTCTGTGAGGAGCTGTGGAAGGAAGAGCGCACCGGTCTGTGAGGAGCTGTGGGAGGAAGAGCGCACCGGTCTGTGAGGAGCTGTGGGAGGAAGAGCGCACAGGTCTGTGAGGAGCTGTGGGAGGAAGAGCGCACAGGTCTGTGAGGAGCTGTGGAAGGAAGAGCACACAGGTCTGTGAGGAGCTGTGGAAGGAAGAGCGCACAGGTCTGTGAGGAGCTGTGGAAGGAAGAGCGCACAGGTCTGTGAGGAGCTGTGGAAGGAAGAGCGCACCGGTCTGTGAGGAGCTGTGGGAGGAAGAGCGCACCGGTCTGTGAGGAGCTGTGGAAGGAAGAGCGCACCGGTCTGTGAGGAGCTGTGGGAGGAAGACGGCACCGGTCTGTGAGGATCTGTGGAAGGAAGATCGCACAGGTCTGTGAGGAGCTGTGGAAGGAAGAGCGCACTGGTCTGTGAGGAGCTGTGGAAGGAAGAGCGCACAAGTCTGTGAGGAGCTGTGGAAGGAAGAGCTCACTGGTCTGTGAGGAGCTGTGGAAGGAAGAGCGCACAGGTCTGTGACGAGCTGTGGAAGGAGGAGCGCACTGGTCTGTGAGGAGCTGTGGAAGGAAGAGCGTACAGGTCTGTGAGGAGCTGTGGAAGGAGGAGCGCACTGGTCTGTGAGGAGCTGTGGAAGGAAGAGCGCACAGGTCTGTGAGGAGCTGTGGAAGGAAGAGCGCACCGGTCTGTGAGGAGCTGTGGAAGGAAGAGCGCACAGGTCTGTGAGGAGCTGTGGAAGGAAGAGCGCACAGGTCTGTGAGGAGCTGTGGAAGGAGGAGCGCACTGGTCTGTGAGGAGCTGTGGAAGGAAGAGCGCACAGGTCTGTGAGGAGCTGTGGAAGGAAGAGCGCACCGGTCTGTGAGGAGCTGTGGGAGGAAGAGCGCACAGGTCTGTGAGGAGCTGTGGAAGGAAGAGCGCACAGGTCTGTGAGGAGCTGAGGAAGGAAGAGCGCACAGGTCTGTGAGGAGCTGTGGAAGGAAGAGAGCACAGGTCTGTGAGGAGCTGTGGAAGGAAGAGCGCACCGGTCTGTGAGGAGTTGTGGAAGGAAGAGCGCACAGGTCTGTGAGGAGCTGTGGAAGGAAGAGCGCACAGGTCTGTGAGGAGCTGTGGAAGGAGGAGCGCACTGGTCTGTGAGGAGCTGTGGAAGGAAGAGCGCACAGGTCTGTGAGGAGCTGTGGAAGGAAGAGCGCACCGGTCTGTGAGGAGCTGTGGGAGGAAGAGCGCACAGGTCTGTGAGGAGCTGTGGAAGGAAGAGCGCACAAGTCTGTGAGGAGCTGTGGAAGGAAGAGCGCACAGGTCTGTGAGGAGCTGTGGAAGGAAGAGCGCACAGGTCTGTGAGGAGCTGTGGAAGGAGGAGCGCACTGGTCTGTGAGGAGCTGTGGAAGGAAGAGCGCACAGGTCTGTGAGGAGCTGTGGAAGGAAGAGCGCACCGGTCTGTGAGGAGCTGTGGGAGGAAGAGCGCACAGGTCTGTGAGGAGCTGTGGAAGGAAGAGCGCACAGGTCTGTGAGGAGCTGTGGAAGGAAGAGCGCACAGGTCTGTGAGGAGCTGTGGAAGGAAGAGCGCACAGGTCTGTGAGGAGCTGTGGAAGGAAGAGCGCAGAGGTCTGTGAGGAGCTGTGGAAGGAAGAGCGCACCGGTCTGTGAGGAGTTGTGGGAGGAAGAGCGCACATGTCTGTGAGGAGCTGTGGAAGGAAGAGCGCACCGGTCTGTGAGGAGCTGTGGGAGGAAGAGCGCACCGGTTTGTGAGGAGCTGTGGAAGGAAGAGCGCACAGGTCTGTGAGGAGCTGTGTAAGGAAGAGCGCACAGGTCTGTGAGGAGCTGTGGAAGGAAGAGCGCACAGGTCTGTGAGGAGCTGTGGAAGGAAGAGCTCACAGGTCTGTGAGGAGCTGTGGAAGGAAGAGCTCACAGGTCTGTGAGGAGCTGTGGAAGGAAGAGCGCACAGGTCTGTGAGGAGCTGTGGAAGAAAGAGCGCACCGGTCTGTGAGGAGCTGTGGGAGGAAGAGCGCACCGGTCTGTGAGGGGCTGTGGGAGGAAGAGCGTACCGGTCTGTGAGGAGCTGTGGGAGGAAGAGCGCACCGGTCTGTGAGGAGCTGTGGAAGGAAGAGCGCACAGGTCTGTGAGGAGCTGTGGAAGGAAGAGCGCACAGGTCTGTGAGGAGCTGTGGAAGGAAGAGCTCACAGGTCTGTGAGGAGCTGTGGAAGGAAGAGCGCACAGGTCTGTGAGGAGCTGTGGAAGAAAGAGCGCACCGGTCTGTGAGGAGCTGTGGGAGGAAGAGCGCACCGGTCTGTGAGGGGCTGTGGGAGGAAGAGCGTACCGGTCTGTGAGGAGCTGTGGGAGGAAGAGCGCACCGGTCTGTGAGGAGCTGTGGAAGGAAGAGCGCACAGGTCTGTGAGGAGCTGTGGAAGGAAGAGCGCACAGGTCTGTGAGGAGCTGTGGAAGGAAGAGCTCACAGGTCTGTGAGGAGCTGTGGAAGGAAGAGCGCACAGGTCTGTGAGGAGCTGTGGAAGAAAGAGCGCACCGGTCTGTGAGGAGCTGTGGAAGGAAGTGCGCACCGGTCTGTGAGGAGCTGTGGAAGGAAGAGCGCACCGGTCTGTGAGGAGCTGTGGGAGGAAGAGCGCACTGGTCTGTGAGGAGCTGTGGGAGGAAGAGCGCACATGTCTGTGAGGAGCTGTGGGAGGAAGAGCGCACAGGTCTGTGAGGAGCTGTGGAAGGAAGAGCGCACAGGTCTGTGAGGAGTTGTGGAAGGAAGAGCGCACAGGTCTGTGAGGAGCTGTGGAAGGAAGAGCGCACCGGTCTGTGAGGAGCTGTGGGAGGAAGAGCGCACCGGTCTGTGAGGAGGTGTGGGAGGAAGAGCGCACCGGTCTGTGAGGAGCTGTGGGAGGAAGAGCGCACCGGTCTGTGAGGAGCTGTGGAAAGAAGATCGCACAGGTCTGTGAGGAGCTGTGGAAGGAAGAGCGCACAGGTCTGTGAGGAGCTGTGGAAGGAAGAGCGCACAGGTCTGTGAGGAGCTGTGGAAGGAAGAGCGCACAGGTCTGTGAGGAGCTGTGGAAGGAAGAGCGCACAGGTCTGTGAGGAGCTGTGGAAGAAAGAGCGCACCGGTCTGTGAGGAGCTGTGGAAGGAAGTGCGCACCGGTCTGTGATGAGCTGTGGAAGGAAGAGCACACCGGTCTGTGAGGAGCTGTGGAAGGAAGAGCTCACAGGTCTGTGAGGAGCTGTGGAAGGAAGAGCTCACAGGTCTGTGAGGAGCTATGGAAGGAAGAGCGCACAGGTCTGTGAGGAGCTGTGGAAGAAAGAGCGCACAGGTCTGTGAGGAGCTGTGGAAGAAAGAGCGCACCGGTCTGTGAGGAGCTGTGGGAGGAAGAGCGCACCGGTCTGTGAGGAGCTGTGGAAGGAAGAGCGCACCGGTCTGTGAGGAGCTGTGGGAGGAAGAGCGCACCGGTCTGTGAGGAGCTGTGGAAGGAAGAGCGCACAGGTCTGTGAGGAGCTGTGGAAGGAAGAGCTCACAGGTCTGTGAGGAGCTGTGGAAGGAAGAGCTCACAGGTCTGTGAGGAGCTGTGGAAGGAAGAGCGCACAGGTCTGTGAGGAGCTGTGGAAGAAAGAGCGCACCGGTCTGTGAGGAGCTGTGGGAGGAAGAGCGCACCGGTCTGTGAGGGGCTGTGGGAGGAAGAGCGTACCGGTCTGTGAGGAGCTGTGGGAGGAAGAGCGCACAGGTCTGTGAGGAGCTGTGGAAGGAAGAGCGCACAGGTCTGTGAGGAGCTGTGGAAGGAAGAGCGCACAGGTCTGTGAGGAGCTGTGGAAGGAAGAGCGCACAGGTCTGTGAGGAGCTGTGGAAGAAAGAGCGCACCGGTCTGTGAGGAGCTGTGGAAGGAAGTGCGCACCGGTCTGTGAGGAGCTGTGGAAGGAAGAGCGCACCGGTCTGTGAGGAGCTGTGGGAGGAAGAGCGCACTGGTCTGTCAGGAGCTGTGGAAGGAAGAGCGCACAGGTGTGTGAGGAGCTGTGGAAGGAAGAGCGCACCGGTCTGTGAGGAGCATGTAAGGAAGAGCGCATCGGTCTGTGAGGAGCATGGAAGGAAGAGCGCACAGGTCTGTGAGGAGTTGTGGAAGGAAGAGCTCACTGGTCTGTGAGGAGCTGTGGAAGGAAGAGCGCACAGGTCTGTGAGGAGCTGTGGAAGGAAAAGCGCACCGGTCTGTGAGGAGTTGTGGAAGGAAGAGCGCACAGGTCTGTGAGGAGCTGTGGAAGGAAGAGCTCACTGGTCTGTGAGGAGCTGTGGAAGGAAGAGCGCACAGGTCTGTGAGGAGCTGTGGAAGGAAGAGCTCACTGGTCTGTGAGGAGCTGTGGAAGGAAGAGCGCACAGGTCTGTGAGGAGCTGTGGAAGGAAGAGCACACAGGTCTGTGAGAAGCTGTGGAAGGAAGAGCACACAGGTCTGTGAGGAGCTGTGGAAGGAAGAGCGCACCGGTCTGTGAGGAGTTGTGGAAGGAAGAGCGCACCGGTCTGTGAGGAGCTGTGGAAGGAAGAGCGCACTGGTCTGTGAGGAGCTGTGGAAGGAAGAGCGCACAGGTCTGTGAGGAGCTGTGGAAGGAAGAGCTCACTGGTCTGTGAGGAGCTGTGGAAGGAAGAGCGCACAGGTCTGTGAGGAGCTGTGGAAGGAAGAGCACACAGGTCTGTGAGGAGCTGTGGAAGGAAGAGCACACAGGTCTGTGAGGAGCTGTGGAAGGAAGAGCGCACCGGTCTGTGAGGAGTTGTGGAAGGAAGAGCGCACCGGTCTGTGAGGAGCTGTGGAAGGAAGAGCGCACTGGTCTGTGAGGAGCTGTGGAAGGAAGAGCGCACAGGTCTGTGAGGAGCTGTGGAAGGAAGAGCTCACTGGTCTGTGAGGAGCTGTGGAAGGAAGAGCGCACAGGTCTGTGAGGAGCTGTGGAAGGAAGAGCACACAGGTCTGTGAGGAGCTGTGGAAGGAAAAGCACACAGGTCTGTGAGGAGCTGTGGAAGGAAGAGCGCACCGGTCTGTGAGGAGTTGTGGAAGGAAGAGCGCACCGGTCTGTGAGGAGCTGTGGAAGGAAGAGCTCACTGGTCTGTGAGGAGCTGTGGAAGGAAGAGCGCACAGGTCTGTGAGGAGCTGTGGAAGGAAGAGCGCACAGGTCTGTGAGGAGCTGTGGAAGGAGGAGCGCACTGGTCTGTGAGGAGCTGTGGAAGGAAAAGCGCACCGGTCTGTGAGGAGTTGTGGAAGGAAGAGCGCACAGGTCTGTGAGGAGCTGTGGAAGGAAGAGCTCACTGGTCTGTGAGGAGCTGTGGAAGGAAGAGCGCACAGGTCTGTGAGGAGCTGTGGAAGGAAGAGCACACAGGTCTGTGAGGAGCTGTGGAAGGAAGAGCACACAGGTCTGTGAGGAGCTGTGGAAGGAAGAGCGCACCGGTCTGTGAGGAGTTGTGGAAGGAAGAGCGCACCGGTCTGTGAGGAGCTGTGGAAGGAAGAGCTCACTGGTCTGTGAGGAGCTGTGGAAGGAAGAGCGCACAGGTCTGTGAGGAGCTGTGGAAGGAAAAGCGCACCGGTCTGTGAGGAGCTGTGGGAGGAAGAGCGCACAGGTCTGTGAGGAGCTGTGGAAGGAAGAGCGCACAGGTCTGTGAGGAGCTGTGGAAGGAAGAGCGCACAGGTCTGTGAGGAGCTGTGGAAGGAAGAGCGCACAGGTCTGTGAGGAGCTGTGGAAGGAAGAGCGCACCGGTCTGTGAGGAGCTGTGGGAGGAAGAGCGCACCGGTCTGTGAGGAGCTGTGGAAGGAAGAGCGCACCGGTCTGTGAGGAGCTGTGGGAGGAAGAGCGCACTGGTCTGTGAGGAGCTGTGGAAGGAAGAGCGCACAGGTCTGTGAGGAGCTGTGGAAGGAAGAGCGCACAGGTCTGTGAGGAGCTGTGGAAGGAAGAGCTCACAGGTCTGTGAGGAGCTGTGGAAGGAAGAGCTCACAGGTCTGTGAGGAGCTATGGAAGGAAGAGCGCACAGGTCTGTGAGGAGCTGTGGAAGAAAGAGCGCACCGGTCTGTGAGGAGCTGTGGGAGGAAGAGCGCACCGGTCTGTGAGGAGCTGTGGAAGGAAGAGCGCACCGGTCTGTGAGGAGCTGTGGGAGGAAGAGCGCACTGGTCTGTGAGGAGCTGTGGAAGGAAGAGCGCACAGGTCTGTGAGGAGCTGTGGAAGGAAGAGCTCACAGGTCTGTGAGGAGCTGTGGAAGGAAGAGCGCACAGGTCTGTGAGGAGCTGTGGAAGAAAGAGCGCACCGGTCTGTGAGGAGCTGTGGAAGGAAGTGCGCACCGGTCTGTGAGGAGCTGTGGAAGGAAGAGCGCACCGGTCTGTGAGGAGCTGTGGGAGGAAGAGCGCACTGGTCTGTGAGGAGCTGTGGGAGGAAGAGCACACAGGTCTGTGAGGAGCTGTGGGAGGAAGAGCGCACAGGTCTGTGAGGAGCTGTGGAAGGAAGAGCGCACAGGTCTGTGAGGAGCTGTGGAAGGAAGAGCGCACAGGTCTGTGAGGAGCTGTGGAAGGAAGAGCGCACAGGTCTGTGAGGAGCTGTGGAAGGAAGAGTGCACCGGTCTGTGAGGAGCTGTGGGAGGAAGAGCGCACCGGTCTGTGAGGAGCTGTGGAAGGAAGAGCGCACCGGTCTGTGAGGAGCTATGGAAGGAAGATCGCACAGGTCTGTGAGGAGCTGTGGAAGGAAGAGCGCACTGGTCTGTGAGGAGCTGTGGAAGGAAGAGCGCACAAGTCTGTGAGGAGCTGTGGAAGGAAGAGCTCACTGGTCTGTGAGGAGCTGTGGAAGGAAGAGCGCACAGGTCTGTGAGCAGCTGTGGAAGGAGGAGCGCACTGGTCTGTGAGGAGCTGTGGGAGGAAGAGCGCACAGGTCTGTGAGGAGCTGTGGAAGGAGGAGCGCACTGGTCTGTGAGGAGCTGTGGAAGGAAGAGCGCACAGGTCTGTGAGGAGCTGTGGAAGGAAGAGCGCACCGGTCTGTGAGGAGCTGTGGAAGGAAGAGCGCACAGGTCTGTGAGGAGCTGTGGAAGGAAGAGCGCACAGGTCTGTGAGGAGCTGTGGAAGGAGGAGCGCACTGGTCTGTGAGGAGCTGTGGAAGGAAGAGCGCACAGGTCTGTGAGGAGCTGTGGAAGGAAGAGCGCACCGGTCTGTGAGGAGCTGTGGGAGGAAGAGCGCACAGGTCTGTGAGGAGCTGTGGAAGGAAGAGCGCACAGGTCTGTGAGGAGCTGTGGAAGGAAGAGCGCACAGGTCTGTGAGGAGCTGTGGAAGGAAGAGCGCACAGGTCTGTGAGGAGCTGTGGAAGGAAGAGCTCACTGGTCTGTGAGGAGCTGTGGAAGGAAGAGCGCACAGGTCTGTGAGGAGCTGTGGAAGGAGGAGCGCACAGGTCTGTGAGGAGCTGTGGAAGGAAGAGCGCACTGGTCTGTGAGGAGCTGTGGAAGGAAGAGCGCACAGGTCTGTGAGGAGCTGTGGAAGGAAAAGCGCACCGGTCTGTGAGGAGTTGTGGAAGGAAGAGCGCACAGGTCTGTGAGGAGCTGTGGAAGGAAGAGCGCACAGGTCTGTGAGGAGCTGTGGAAGGAAGAGCTCACTGGTCTGTGAGGAGCTGTGGAAGGAAGAGCGCACAGGTCTGTGAGGAGCTGTGGAAGGAAGAGCACACAGGTCTGTGAGGAGCTGTGGAAGGAAGAGCACACAGGTCTGTGAGGAGCTGTGGAAGGAAGAGCGCACCGGTCTGTGAGGAGTTGTGGAAGGAAGAGCGCACCGGTCTGTGAGGAGCTGTGGAAGGAAGAGCTCACTGGTCTGTGAGGAGCTGTGGAAGGAAGAGCGCACAGGTCTGTGAGGAGCTGTGGAAGGAAGAGCGCACAGGTCTGTGAGGAGCTGTGGAAGGAGGAGCGCACTGGTCTGTGAGGAGCTGTGGAAGGAAAAGCGCACCGGTCTGTGAGGAGTTGTGGAAGGAAGAGCGCACAGGTCTGTGAGGAGCTGTGGAAGGAAGAGCTCACGAAGAGCTGTGGAAGGAAGAGCTCACTGGTCTGTGAGGAGCTGTGGAAGGAAGAGCGCACAGGTCTGTGAGGAGCTGTGGAAGGAAGAGCACACAGGTCTGTGAGGAGCTGTGGAAGGAAGAGCACACAGGTCTGTGAGGAGCTGTGGAAGGAAGAGCGCACCGGTCTGTGAGGAGTTGTGGAAGGAAGAGCGCACCGGTCTGTGAGGAGCTGTGGAAGGAAGAGCTCACTGGTCTGTGAGGAGCTGTGGAAGGAAGAGCGCACAGGTCTGTGAGGAGCTGTGGAAGGAAGAGCGCACAGGTCTGTGAGGAGCTGTGGAAGGAAAAGCGCACCGGTCTGTGAGGAGCTGTGGGAGGAAGAGCGCACAGGTCTGTGAGGAGCAGTGGAAGGAAGAGCGCACAGGTCTGTGAGGAGCTGTGGAAGGAAGAGCGCACAGGTCTGTGAGGAGCTGTGGAAGGAAGAGCGCACAGGTCTGTGAGGAGCTGTGGAAGGAAGAGCGCACCGGTCTGTGAGGAGCTGTGGGAGGAAGAGCGCACCGGTCTGTGAGGAGCTGTGGAAGGAAGAGCGCACCGGTCTGTGAGGAGCTGTGGGAGGAAGAGCGCACTGGTCTGTGAGGAGCTGTGGAAGGAAGAGCGCACAGGTCTGTGAGGAGCTGTGGAAGGAAGAGCGCACAGGTCTGTGAGGAGCTGTGGAAGGAAGAGCTCACAGGTCTGTGAGGAGCTGTGGAAGGAAGAGCTCACAGGTCTGTGAGGAGGTATGGAAGGAAGAGCGCACAGGTCTGTGAGGAGCTGTGGAAGAAAGAGCGCACCGGTCTGTGAGGAGCTGTGGGAGGAAGAGCCCACCGGTCTGTGAGGAGCTGTGGAAGGAAGAGCGCACCGGTCTGTGAGGAGCTGTGGGAGGAAGAGCGCACTGGTCTGTGAGGAGCTGTGGAAGGAAGAGCGCACAGGTCTGTGAGGAGCTGTGGAAGGAAGAGCTCACAGGTCTGTGAGGAGCTGTGGAAGGAAGAGCGCACAGGTCTGTGAGGAGCTGTGGAAGAAAGAGCGCACAGGTCTGTGAGGAGCTGTGGAAGAAAGAGCGCACCGGTCTGTGAGGAGCTGTGGAAGGTAGTGCGCACCGGTCTGTGAGGAGC
Organism: Phyllobates terribilis; assembly: GCF_046119375.1. NCBI lineage: Eukaryota > Metazoa > Chordata > Amphibia > Anura > Dendrobatidae > Phyllobates > Phyllobates terribilis. The sequence goes on from NW_027362762.1 coordinate 147,985,171, forward strand.
TGTGGAAGGAAGAGCGCACCGGTCTGTGAGGAGCTGTGGGAGGAAGAGCGCACTGGTCTGTGAGGAGCTGTGGGAGGAAGAGCGCACAGGTCTGTGAGGAGCTGTGGGAGGAAGAGCGCACAGGTCTGTGAGGAGCTGTGGAAGGAAGAGCGCACAGGTCTGTGAGGAGCTGTGGAAGGAAGAGCGCACAGGTCTGTGAGGAGCTGTGGAAGGAAGAGCGCACAGGTCTGTGAGGAGCTGTGGAAGGAAGAGTGCACCGGTCTGTGAGGAGCTGTGGGAGGAAGAGCGCACCGGTCTGTGAGGAGCTGTGGAAGGAAGAGCGCACCGGTCTGTGAAGAGCTGTGGGAGGAAGAGCGCACTGGTCTGTGAGGAGCTGTGGAAGGAAGATCGCACAGGTCTGTGAGGAGCTGTGGAAGGAAGAGCGCACTGGTCTGTGAGGAGCTGTGGAAGGAAGAGCGCACAAGTCTGTGAGGAGCTGTGGAAGGAAGAGCTCACTGGTCTGTGAGGAGCTGTGGAAGGAAAAGCGCACAGGTCTGTGAGGAGCTGTGGAAGGAGGAGCGCACTGGTCTGTGATGAGCTGTGGAAGGAAGAGCGCACAGGTCTGTGAGGAGCTGTGGAAGGAGGAGCGCACTGGTCTGTGAGGAGCTGTGGAAGGAAGAGCGCACCGGTCTGTGAGGAGCTGTGGAAGGAAGAGCGCACAGGTCTGTGAGGAGCTGTGGAAGGAACAGCGCACAGGTCTGTGAGGAGCTGTGGAAGGAGGAGCGCACTGGTCTGTGAGGAGCTGTGGAAGGAAGAGCGCACAGGTCTGTGAGGAGCTGTGGAAGGAAGAGCGCACCGGTCTGTGAGGAGCTGTGGGAGGAAGAGCGCACAGGTCTGTGAGGAGCTGTGGAAGGAAGAGCGCACAGGTCTGTGAGGAGCTGTGGAAGGAAGAGCGCACAGGTCTGTGAGGAGCTGTGGAAGGAAGAGCGCACAGGTCTGTGAGGAGCTGTGGAAGGAAGAGCGCACCGGTCTGTGTGGAGTTGTGGAAGGAAGAGCGCACAGGTCTGTGAGGAGCTGTGGAAGGAAGAGCGCACAGGTCTGTGAGGAGCTGTGGAAGGAGGAGCGCACTGGTCTGTGAGGAGCTCTGGAAGGAAGAGCGCACAGGTCTGTGAGGAGCTGTGGAAGGAAGAGCGCACCGGTCTGTGAGGAGCTGTGGGAGGAAGAGCGCACAGGTCTGTGAGGAGCTGTGGAAGGAAGAGCGCACAGGTCTGTGAGGAGCTGTGGAAAGAAGAGCGCACAGGTCTGTGAGGAGCTGTGGAAGGAAGAGCGCACAGGTCTGTGAGGAGCTGTGGAAGGAAGAGCGCACAGGTCTGTGAGGAGCTGTGGAAGGAAGAGCGCACAGGTCTGTGAGGAGCTGTGGAAGGAAGAGCGCACCGGTCTGTGAGGAGTTGTGGAAGGAAGAGCGCACCGGTCTGTGAGGAGCTGTGGAAGGAAGAGCTCACTGGTCTGTGAGGAGCTGTGGAAGGAAGAGCGCACAGGTCTGTGAGGAGCTGTGGAAGGAAGAGCGCACAGGTCTGTGAGGAGCTGTGGAAGGAAAAGCGCACCGGTCTGTGAGGAGCTGTGGGAGGAAGAGCGCACAGGTCTGTGAGGAGCAGTGGAAGGAAGAGCGCACAGGTCTGTGCAGAGCTGTGGAAGGAAGAGCGCACAGGTCTGTGAGGAGCTGTGGAAGGAAGAGCGCACAGGTCTGTGAGGAGCTGTGGAAGGAAGAGCGCACCGGTCTGTGAGGAGCTGTGGGAGGAAGAGCGCACCGGTCTGTGAGGAGCTGTGGAAGGAAGAGCGCACCGGTCTGTGAGGAGCTGTGGGAGGAAGAGCGCACTGGTCTGTGAGGAGCTGTGGAAGGAAGAGCGCACAGGTCTGTGAGGAGCTGTGGAAGGAAGAGCGCACAGGTCTGTGAGGAGCTGTGGAAGGAAGAGCTCACAGGTCTGTGAGGAGCTGTGGAAGGCAGAGCTCACAGGTCTGTGAGGAGCTATGGAAGGAAGAGCGCACAGGTCTGTGAGGAGCTGTGGAAGAAAGAGCGCACCGGTCTGTGAGGAGCTGTGGGAGGAAGAGCGCACCGGTCTGTGAGGAGCTGTGGAAGGAAGAGCGCACCGGTCTGTGAGGAGCTGTGGGAGGAAGAGCGCACTGGTCTGTGAGGAGCTGTGGAAGGAAGAGCGCACAGGTCTGTGAGGAGCTGTGGAAGGAAGAGCTCACAGGTCTGTGAGGAGCTGTGGAAGGAAGAGCGCACAGGTCTGTGAGGAGCTGTGGAAGAAAGAGCGCACCGGTCTGTGAGGAGCTGTGGAAGGTAGTGCGCACCGGTCTGTGAGGAGCTGTGGAAGGAAGAGCGCACCGGTCTGTGAGGAGCTGTGGGAGGAAGAGCGCACAGGTCTGTGAGGAGCTGTGGAAGGAAGAGCGCACAGGTCTGTGAGGAGCTGTGGAAGGAAGAGCGCACAGGTCTGTGAGGAGCTGTGGAAGGAAGAGCGCACAGGTCTGTGAGGAGCTGTGGAAGGAAGAGTGCACCGGTCTGTGAGGAGCTGTGGGAGGAAGAGCGCACCGGTCTGTGAGGAGCTGTGGAAGGAAGAGCGCACCGGTCTGTGAGGAGCTGTGGGAGGAAGAGCGCACTGGTCTGTGAGGAGCTGTGGAAGGAAGATCGCACAGGTCTGTGAGGAGCTGTGGAAGGAAGAGCGCATTGGTCTGTGAGGAGCTGTGGAAGGAAGAGCGCACAAGTCTGTGAGGAGCTGTGGAAGGAAGAGCTCACTGGTCTGTGAGGAGCTGTGGAAGGAAGAGCGCACAGGTCTGTGAGGAGCTGTGGAAGGAGGAGCGCACTGGTCTGTGATGAGCTGTGGAAGGAAGAGCGCACAGGTCTGTGAGGAGCTGTGGAAGGAGGAGCGCACTGGTCTGTGAGGAGCTGTGGAAGGAAGAGCGCACCGGTCTGTGAGGAGCTGTGGAAGGAAGAGCGCACAGGTCTGTGAGGAGCTGTGGAAGGAACAGCGCACAGGTCTGTGAGGAGCTGTGGAAGGAGGAGCGCACTGGTCTGTGAGGAGCTGTGGAAGGAAGAGCGCACAGGTCTGTGAGGAGCTGTGGAAGGAAGAGCGCAGCGGTCTGTGAGGAGCTGTGGGAGGAAGAGCGCACAGGTCTGTGAGGAGCTGTGGAAGGAAGAGCGCACAGGTCTGTGAGGAGCTGTGGAAGGAGGAGCGCACTGGTCTGTGAGGAGCTGTGGAAGGAAGAGCGCACAGGTCTGTGAGGAGCTGTGGAAGGAAGAGCGCACCGGTCTGTGAGGAGCTGTGGGAGGAAGAGCGCACAGGTCTGTGAGGAGCTGTGGAAGGAAGAGCGCACAGGTCTGTGAGGAGCTGTGGAAGGAAGAGCGCACAGGTCTGTGAGGAGCCGTGGAAGGAAGAGCGCACAGGTCTGTGAGGAGCTGTGGAAGGAAGAGCGCACAGGTCTGTGAGGAGCTGTGGAAGGAAGAGCGCACCGGTCTGTGAGGAGCTGTGGGAGGAAGAGCGCACCGGTCTGTGAGGAGCTGTGGAAGGAAGAGCGCACCGGTCTGTGAGGAGCTGTGGGAGGAAGAGCGCACCGGTCTGTGAGGAGCTGTGGAAGGAAGAGCGCACAGGTCTGTGAGGAGCTGTGGAAGGAAGAGCGCACAGGTCTGTGAGGAGCTGTGGAAGGAAGAGCGCACAGGTCTGTGAGGAGCTGTGGAAGGAAGAGCTCACAGGTCTGTGAGGAGCTGTGGAAGGAAGAGCTCACAGGTCTGTGAGGAGCTGTGGAAGGAAGAGCGCACAGGTCTGTGAGGAGCTGTGGAAGAAAGAGCGCACCGGTCTGTGAGGAGCTGTGGGAGGAAGAGCGCACCGGTCTGTGAGGGGCTGTGGGAGGAAGAGCGTACCGGTCTGTGAGGAGCTGTGGGAGGAAGAGCGCACCGGTCTGTGAGGAGCTGTGGAAGGAAGAGCGCACAGGTCTGTGAGGAGCTGTGGAAGGAAGAGCGCACAGGTCTGTGAGGAGCTGTGGAAGGAAGAGCTCACAGGTTTGTGAGGAGCTGTGGAAGGAAGAGCGCACAGGTCTGTGAGGAGCTGTGGAAGAAAGAGCGCACCGGTCTGTGAGGAGCTGTGGAAGGAAGTGCGCACCGGTCTGTGAGGAGCTGTGGAAGGAAGAGCGCACCGGTCTGTGAGGAGCTGTGTGAGGAAGAGCGCACCGGTCTGTGAGGAGCTGTGGAAGGAAGAGCGCACCGATCTGTGAGGAGCTTTGGTAGGAAGAGCGCACCGGTCTGTGAGGAGCTGTGGAAGGAAGAGCGCACCGGTCTGTGAGGAGCTGTGGAAGGAAGAGCGCACCGGTCTGTGAGGAGCTGTGGAAGGAAGAGCGCACCGGTCTGTGGGATCTGTGAAAGGAAGAGCGCACCTGTCTGTGAGGAGCTGTGGAAGGAAGAGCGCACCGGTCTGTGAGGAGAAGGAAGAGCACACCGGTCTGTGAGGAGCTGTGGAAGGAAGAGCGCACTGGTCTGTGAGGAGCTGTGGCAGGAAGAGCGCACAGGTCTGTGAGGAGCTGTGGAAGGAAGAGCGCACAGGTCTGTGAGGAGCTGTGGAAGAAGAGCGCACCGGTCTGTGAGGAGCTGTGGGAGGAAGAGCGCGCAGATCTGTGAGGAGCTGTGGAAGGCAGAGCGCACAGGTCTGCGAGGAGCTGTGGAAGGAAGAGCGCACAGGTCTGTGAGGAGCTGTGGAAGAAAGAGCGCACTGGTCTGTGAGGACCTGTGGAAGGAAGAGCGCCCAGGTCTGTGAGGAGCTGTGGAAGGAAGAGCGCACAAGTCTGCGAGGAGCTGTGGAAGGAAGAGCGCACAGGTCTGTGAGTAGCTGTGGAAGGAAGAGCGCACCGGTCTGTGAGGAGCATGGAAGGAAGAGCGCACCGGTCTGTGAGGAGCTGTGGAAGGAAGAGCGCACAGGTCTATGAGGAGCTGTGAAAGGAAGCGCGCACCGGTCTGTGAGGAGCTGTGGAAGGAAGAGCACACCGGTCTGTAAGGAGCTGTGGAAGGAACAGTGCACCGGTCTGTGAGGAGCTGTGGAAGGAAGAGCGCATCGCTCTGTAAGGAGCTGTGGAAGGAAGAGCGCACTGGTCTGTGAAGAGCTGTGGAAGGAAGAGCGCATCGGTCTGAGAGGAGCTGTGGAAGGAAGAGCGCACAGGTCTGTGAGGAGCTGTGGAAGGAAGAGAGCACTGGTCTGTGAGGAGCTGTGGAAGGAAGAGCTCACTTTTTGTGAGGAGTTGTGGAAGGAAGAGCGCACCGGTCTGTGAGGAGCTGTGGTAGGAAGAGCGCACCAGTCTGTGAGGAGCTGTGGAAGGAAGAGCGCACCGGTCTGTGAGGAGCTGTGGAAGGAAGACCGCACTGGTCTGTGAGGAGCTGTGGAAGGAAGAGTGCACAGGTCTGTGAGGAGCTATGGAAGGAAGAGCGCACTGGTCTGTGAGGAGCTGTGGAAGGAAGAGCGCACTTTTTGTGAGGAGCTGTGGAAGGAAGAGCGCTCCGATCTGTGAGGAGCTGTGGTGGGAAGAGCACACCGGTCTGTGAGGAGCTGTGGAAGGAAGAGCGCACCGGTCTGTGAGGAGCTGTGGAAGGAAGAGCGCACCGGTCTGTGAGGAGCTGTGGAAGGAAGAGCGCACCGGTCTGTGGGGAGCTGTGGAAGGAAGAGCGCACCGGTCTGTGAGGAGCTGTGGAAGGAAGAGCGCACCGGTCTCTGAGGAGAAGGAAGAGCACACCAGTCTGTGAGGAGCTGTGGAAGGAAGAGCGCACCGGTCTGTGAGGAGCTGTGGAAGGAAGAGCGCACAGGTCTGTGAGGAGCTGTGGAAGGAAGAGCGCATCGGTCTGTGAGGAGCTGTGGAAGGAAGAGCGCACAGGTCTGTGAGGAGCTGTGGAAGAAAGAGCGCACAGGTCTGTGAGGAGTTGTGGAAGGAAGCGAACAGCGGTCAGTGAGGAGCTGTGGAAGGAAGAGCGCACAGGTCTGTGAGGAGCTGTGGAAGGAAGAGCGCAGCAGTCTGTGAGGAGCTGTGGAAGGAAGAGCGCACCGGTCTGTGAGGAGCTGTGGGAGGAAGAGTGCACAGGTCTGTGAGGAGCTGTGGGAGGAAGAGCGCACAGATCTGCGAAGAGCTGTGGAAGGAAGAGCGCACAGGTCTGCGAGGAACTATGGAAGGAAGCGCGCACAGGTCTGTGAGGAGCTGTGGAAGGAAGAGCGCACCGGTCTGTGAGGAGCTGTGGGAGGAAGAGCGCACAGATCTGTGAGGAGCTGTGGGAGGAAGAGCGCACCGGTCTGTGAGGAGCTGTGGGAGGAAGAGCGCACAGATCTGTGAGGAGCTGTGGGAGGAAGTCGCACAGGTCTGTGAGGAGCTGTGGAAGGAAGAGCGCACAGGTCTGTGAGGAGCTGTGGAAGGAAGAGCGCACCGGTGTGTGAGGAGCTGTGGGAGGAAGGGCGCACAGATCTGTGAGGAGCTGTGGGAGGAAGAGCGCACAGGTCTGTGAGGAGCTGTGGAAGGAAGAGCGCACAGATCTGTGAGGAGCTGTGGAAGGAAGAGCGCACAGGTCTGCGAGGAGCTGTGGAAGGAAGAGCGCACAGGTCTGTGAGGAGCTGTGGAAGGAATAGCGCACAAGTCTGTGAGGAGCTGTGGAAGGAAGAGCGCCCAGGTCTGTGAGGAGCTGTGGAAGGAAGAGCGCACAAGTCTTCGAGGAGCTGTGGAAGGAAGAGCGCACAGGTCTGTGAGGAGCTGTGGAAGGAAGTGCGCACCGGTCTGTGAGGAGCATGGAAGGAAGAGCGCACCGGTCTGTGAGGAGCTGTGGAAGGAAGAGCGCACAGGTCTGTGAGGAGCTGTGAAAGGAAGCGTGCACCGGTCTGTGAGGAGCTGTGGAAGGAAGAGCACACCGGTCTGTGAGGAGCTGTGGAAGGAAGAGCGCACCGGTCTGTGAGGAGCTGTGGGAGGAAGAGCGCACAGGTCTGTGAGGAGCTGTGGGAGGAAGAGCGCACAGGTCTGTGAGGAGCTGTGGAAGGAAGAGCGCACAGCTCTGTGAGGAGCTGTGGAAGGAAGAGCGCACAGGTCTGTGAGGAGCTGTGGAAGGAAGAGCGCACCGGTCTGTGAGGAGCTGTGGGAGGAAGAGCGCACCGGTCTGTGAGGAGCTGTGGGAGGAAGAGCGCACCGGTCTGTGAGGAGCTGTGGGAGGAAGAGCGCACCGGTCTGTGAGGAGCTGTGGAAGGAAGATCGCACAGGTCTGTGAGGAGCTGTGGAAGGAAGAGCACACAGGTCTGTGAGGAGCTGTGGAAGGAAGAGCGCACAGGTCTGTGAGGAGCTGTGGAAGGAAGAGCGCACAGGTCTGTGAGGAGCTGTGGAAGGAAGAGCGCACAGGTCTGTGAGGAGCTGTGGAAGAAAGAGCGCACCGGTCTGTGATGAGCTGTGGAAGGAAGAGCACACCGGTCTGTGAGGAGCTGTGGAAGGAAGAGCGCACAGGTCTGTGAGGAGCTGTGGAAGGAAGAGCGCACCGGTCTCTGAGGAGCTGTGGGAGGAAGAGCGCACCGGTCTGTGAGGAGCTGTGGGAGGAAGAGCGCACAGATCTGTGAGGAGCTGTGGAAGGAAGAGCGCACAGGTCTGTGAGGAGCTGTGGAAGGAAGAGCGCACCGGTCTGTGAGGAGCTGTGGGAGGAAGAGCGCACCGGTCTGTGAGGAGCTGTGGGAGGAAGAGCGCACCGATCTGTGAGGAGCTGTGGAAGAAAGAGCGCACCGGTCTGTGAGGAGCTGTGGGAGGAAGAGCTCACCGGTCTGTGAGGAGCTGTGGAAGGAAGAGCGCACAGGTCTGTGAGGAGCTGTGGCAGGAAGAGCGCACAGGTCTGTGAGGAGCTGTGGAAGGAAGAGCGCACAGGTCTGTGAGGATCTGTGGAAGGAAGAGCGCACCGGTCTGTGAGGAGCTGTGGGAGGAAGAGCGCACCGGTCTGTGAGGTGCTGTGGGAGGAAGAGCGCACAGATCTGTGAGGAGCTGTGGTAGGAAGAGCGCACAGGTCTGCGAGGAGCTGTGGAAGGAAGAGCGCACAGGTCTGTGAGGAGCTGTGGAAGGAACAGCGCACAGGTGAGGAGCTGTGGAAGGAAGAGCGCCCAGGTCTGTGAGGAGCTGTGGAAGGAAGAGCACACAAGTCTGCGAGGAGCTGTGGAAGGAAGAGCGCACAGGTCTGTGAGGAGCTGTGGAAGGAAGAGCGCACCGGTCTGTGAGGAGCTGTGGGAGGAAGAGCGCACAGATCTGTGAGGAGCTGTGGGAGGAAGAGCGCACAGGTCTGTGAGGAGCTGTGGAAGGAAGAGCGCACAGGTCTGTGAGGAGCTGTGGAAGGAAGAGCGCACCGGTCTGTGAGGAGCTGTGGGAGGAACAGCGCACAGATCTGTGAGGAGCTGTGGAAGGAAGAGCGCACAGGTCTGCGAGGAGCTGTGGAAGGAAGCGCGCACAGGTCTGTGAGGAGCTGTGGAAGGAAGAGCGCACCGGTCTGTGAGGAGCTGTGGAAGGAAGAGCGCACAGATCTGTGAGAAGCTGTGAGACGAAGAGCGCACAGGTCTGTGAGGAGCTGTGGAAGGAATAGCGCACAGGTCTGTGAGGAGCTGTGGAAGGAAGAGCGCACCGGTCTGTGAGGAGCTGTGGGAGGAAGAGCGCACAGGTCTGTGAGGGGCTGTGGAAGGAAGAGCGCACTGGTCTGTGAGGAGCTGTGGAAGGAAGAGCGCACTTTTTGTGAGGAGCTGTGGAAGGAAGAGCGCACCGATCTGTGAGGAGCTGTGGTAGGAAGAGCGCACCGGTCTGTGAGGAGCTGTGGAAGGAAAAGCGCACCGGTCTGTGAGGAGCTGTGGAAGGAAGAGCGCACCGGTCTGTGAGGAGCTGTGGAAGGAAGAGCGCACCGGTCTGTGGGGAGCTGTGGAAGGAAGAGCGCACTGGTCTGTGAGGAGCTGTGGAAGGAAGAGCGCACCGGTCTGTGACGAGAAGGAAGAGCACACCGGTCTGTGAGGAGCTGTGGAAGGAAGAGCGCACCGGTCTGTGAGGAGCTGTGGAAGGAAGAGCGCATCGGTCTGTGAGGAGCTGTGGAAGGAAGAGCGCACAGGTCTGTGAGGAGCTGTGGAAGGAAGCGCGCACAGGTCTGTGAGGAGCTGTGGAAGGAAGAGCGCACCGGTCTGTGAGGAGCTGTGGGAGGAAGAGCGCACAGATCTGTGTGGAGCTGTGAGAGGAAGAGCGCACAGGTCTGTGAGGAGCTGTGGAAGGAAGAGCGCACAGGTCTGTGAGGAGCTGTGGAAGGAAGAGCGCACCGGTCTGTGAGGAGCTGTGGGAGGAAGAGCGCACAGGTCTGTGAGGAGCTGTGGGAGGAAGAGCTCACTGGTCTGTGAGGAGCTGTGGAAGGAAGAGCGCACAGGTCTGTGAGGAGCTGTGGAAGGAAGAGCGCCCAGGTCTGTGAGGAGCTGTGGAAGGAAGAGCGCCCAGGTCTGTGAGGAGCTGTGGAAGGAAGAGCGCACAAGTCTGCGAGGAGCTGTGGAAGGAAGAGCGCACAGGTCTGTGAGTAGCTGTGGAAGGAAGAGCGCACCGGTCTGTGAGGAGCATGGAAGGAAGAGCGCACCGGTCTGTGAGGAGCTGTGGAAGGAAGAGCGCACAGGTCTGTGAGGAGCTGTGAAAGGCAGCGCGCACCGGTCTGTGAGGAGCTGTGGAAGGAAGAGCACACCGGTCTGTGAGGAGCTGTGGAAGGAAGAGCTCACCGGTCTGTGAGGAGCTGTGGAAGGAAGAGCGCATCGCTCTGTGAGGAGCTGTGGAAGGAAGAGCTCACCGGTCTGTGAGGAGCTGTGGAAGGAAGAGCGCATCGGTCTGAGAGGAGCTGTGGAAGGAAGAGCGCACAGGTCTGTGAGGAGCTGTGGAAGGAAGAGAGCACTGGTCTGTGACGAGCTGTGGAAGGAAGAGCGCACTTTTTGTGAGGAGTTGTGGAAGGAAGAGCGCACCTGTCTGTGAGGAGCTGTGGTAGGAAGAGCGCACCAGTCTGTGAGGAGCTGTGGAAGGAAGAGCGCACTGGTCTGTGAGGAGCTGTGGAAAGAAGACCGCACTGGTCTGTGAGGAGCTGTGGAAGGAAGAGTGCACATGTCTGTGAGGAGCTATGGAAGGAAGAGCGCACTGGTCTATGAGGAGCTGTGGAAGGAAGAGCGCACTTTTTGTGAGGAGCTGTGGAAGGAAGAGCGCACCGATCTGTGAGGAGCTTTGGTAGGAAGAGCGCACCGGTCTGTGAGGAGCTGTGGAAGGAAGAGCGCACCGGTCTGTGAGGAGCTGTGGAAGGAAGAGCGCACCGGTCTGTGAGGAGCTGTGGAAGGAAGAGCGCACCGGTCTGTGGGATCTGTGAAAGGAAGAGCGCACCTGTCTGTGAGGAGCTGTGGAAGGAAGAGCGCACCGGTCTGTGAGGAGAAGGAAGAGCACACCGGTCTGTGAGGAGCTGTGGAAGGAAGAGCGCACTGGTCTGTGAGGAGCTGTGGAAGGAAGAGCGCACAGGTCTGTGAGGAGCTGTGGAAGAAGAGCGCACCGGTCTGTGAGGAGCTGTGGGAGGAAGAGCACGCAGATCTGTGAGGAGCTGTGGAAGGCAGAGCGCACAGGTCTGCGAGGAGCTGTGGAAGGAAGAGCGCACAGGTCTGTGAGGAGCTGTGGAAGAAAGAGCGCACTGGTCTGTGAGGACCTGTGGAAGGAAGAGCGCCCAGGTCTGTGAGGAGCTGTGGAAGGAAGAGCGCACAAGTCTGCGAGGAGCTGTGGAAGGAAGAGCGCACAGGTCTGTGAGTAGCTGTGGAAGGAAGAGCGCACCGGTCTGTGAGGAGCATGGAAGGAAGAGCGCACCGGTCTGTGAGGAGCTGTGGAAGGAAGAGCGCACAGGTCTGTGAGGAGCTGTGAAAGGAAGCGCGCACCGGTCTGTGAGGAGCTGTGGAAGGAAGAGCACACCGGTCTGTAAGGAGCTGTGGAAGGAACAGCGCACCGGTCTGTGAGGATCTGTGGAAGGAAGAGCGCATCGCTCTGTAAGGAGCTGTGGAAGGAAGAGCGCACTGGTCTGTGAAGAGCTGTGGAAGGAAGAGCGCATCGGTCTGAGAGGAGCTGTGGAAGGAAGAGCGCACAGGTCTGTGAGGAGCTGTGGAAGGAAGAGAGCACTGGTCTGTGAGGAGCTGTGGAAGGAAGAGCTCACTTTTTGTGAGGAGTTGTGGAAGGAAGAGCACACCGGTCTGTGAGGAGCTGTGGTAGGAAGAGCGCACCAGTCTGTGAGGAGCTGTGGAAGGAAGAGCGCACCGGTCTGTGAGGAGCTGTGGAAGGAAGACCGCACTGGTCTGTGAGGAGCTGTGGAAGGAAGAGTGCACAGGTCTGTGAGGAGCTATGGAAGGAAGAGCGCACTGGTCTGTGAGGAGCTGTGGAAGGAAGAGCGCACTTTTTGTGAGGAGCTGTGGAAGGAAGAGCGCTCCGATCTGTGAGGAGCTGTGGTGGGAAGAGCACACCGGTCTGTGAGGAGCTGTGGAAGGAAGAGCGCACCGGTCTGTGAGGAGCTGTGGAAGGAAGAGCGCACCGGTCTGTGAGGAGCTGTGGAAGGAAGAGCGCACCGGTCTGTGGGGAGCTGTGGAAGGAAGAGCGCACCGGTCTGTGAGGAGCTGTGGAAGGAAGAGCGCACCGGTCTCTGAGGAGAAGGAAGAGCACACCAGTCTGTGAGGAGCTGTGGAAGGAAGAGCGCACCGGTCTGTGAGGAGCTGTGGAAGGAAGAGCGCACAGGTCTGTGAGGAGCTGTGGAAGGAAGAGCGCATCGGTCTGTGAGGAGCTGTGGAAGGAAGAGTGCACAGGTCTGTGAGGAGCTGTGGAAGAAAGAGCGCACAGGTCTGTGAGGAGTTGTGGAAGGAAGCGAGCAGCGGTCAGTGAGGAGCTGTGGAAGGAAGAGCGCACAGGTCTGTGAGGAGCTGTGGAAGGAAGAGCGCAGCAGTCTGTGAGGAGCTGTGGAAGGAAGAGCGCACCGGTCTGTGAGGAGCTGTGGGAGGAAGAGTGCACAGGTCTGTGAGGAGCTGTGGGAGGAAGAGCGCACAGATCTGCGAAGAGCTGTGGAAGGAAGAGCGCACAGGTCTGCGAGGAACTATGGAAGGAAGCGCGCACAGGTCTGTGAGGAGCTGTGGAAGGAAGAGCGCACCGGTCTGTGAGGAGCTGTGGGAGGAAGAGCGCACAGGTCTGTGAGGAGCTGTGGGAGGAAGAGCGCACCGGTCTGTGAGGATCTGTGGGAGGAAGAGCGCACAGATCTGTGAGGAGCTGTGGGAGGAAGAGCGCACAGGTCTGTGAGGAGCTGTGGAAGGAAGAGCGCACAGGTCTGTGAGGAGCTGTGGAAGGAAGAGCGCACCGGTGTGTGAGGAGCTGTGGGAGGAAGGGCGCACAGATCTGTGAGGAGCTGTGGGAGGAAGAGCGCACAGGTCTGTGAGGAGCTGTGGAAGGAAGAGCGCACAGATCTGTGAGGAGCTGTGGAAGGAAGAGCGCACAGGTCTGCGAGGAGCTGTGGAAGGAAGAGCGCACAGGTCTGTGAGGAGCTGTGGAAGGAATAGCGCACAAGTCTGTGAGGAGCTGTGGAAGGAAGAGCGCCCAGGTCTGTGAGGAGCTGTGGAAGGAAGAGCGCACAAGTCTTCGAGGAGCTGTGGAAGGAAGAGCGCACAGGTCTGTGAGGAGCTGTGGAAGGAAGTGCGCACTGGTCTGTGAGGAGCATGGAAGGAAGAGCGCACCGGTCTGTGAGGAGCTGTGGAAGGAAGAGCGCACAGGTCTGTGAGGAGCTGTGAAAGGAAGCGTGCACCGGTCTGTGAGGAGCTGTGGAAGGAAGAGCACACCGGTCTGTGAGGAGCTGTGGAAGGAAGAGCGCATCGCTCTGTGAGGAGCTGTGGAAGGAAGAGTGCACCGGTCTGTGAGGAGCTGTGGAAGGAAGAGCGCACCAGTCTGTGAGGAGCTGTGGAAGGAAGAGCGCACAGGTGTGTGAGGAGCTGTGGAAGGAAGAGAGCACTGGTCTGTGAGGAGCTGTGGAAGGAGGAGCGCACTTTTTGTGAGGAGCTGTGGAAGGAAGAGCGCACCGATCTGTGAAGAGCTGTGGTAGGAAGAGCGCACTGGTCTGTGAGGAGCTGTGGAAGGAAGAGCACACCGGTCTGTGAAGAGCTGTGGAAGGAAGAGCGCACCGGTCTGTGCGGAGCTGTGGAAGGAAGAGCGCACCGGTCTGTGGGGAGCTGTGGAAGGAAGAGTGCACCGGTCTGTGAGGAGCTGTGGAAGGAAGAGCGCATCGGTCTGTGAGGAGAAGGAAGAGCACACCGGTCTGTGAGGAGCTGTGGAAGGAAGAGCGCACCGGTCTGTGCGGAGCTGTGGAAGGAAGAGCGCATCGGTCTGTGAGGAGCTGTGGAAGGAAGAGCGCACAGGTCTGTGAGGAGCTGTGGAAGAAAGAGCGCACAGGTCTGTGAGGAGCTGTGGAAGAAAGAGCGCACAGGTCTGTGAGGAGTTGTGGAAGGAAGCGCGCAGCGGTCAGTGAGGAGCTGTGGAAGGAAGAGCGCACAGGTCTGTGAGGAGCTGTGGAAGGAAGAGCGCACAGGTCTGTGAGGAGCTGTGGAAGGAAGAGCGCACCGGTCTGTGAGGAGCTGTGGGAGGAAGAGCGCACAGGTCTGTGAGAAGCTGTGGAAGGAAGAGTGCATCGGTCTGTGAGGAGCTGTGGAAGGAAGAGCGCACCGGTCTGTGAGGAGCTGTGGGAGGAAGAGCGCACAGATCTGTGAGGAGCTGTGGGAGGAAGAGCGCACAGGTCTGTGAGGAGCTGTGGAAGGAAGAGCGCACAGGTCTGTGAGGAGCTGTGGAAGGAAGAGCGCACAGGTCTTTGAGGAGCTGTGGAAGGAAGAGCGCACAAGTCTGCGAGGAGCTTTGGAATTAAGAGCGCACAGGTCTGTGAGGAGCTGTGGAAAGAAGAGCGCATCGGTCTGTGAGGAGCTGTGGGAGGAAGAGCGCACAGATCTGTGAGAAGCTTTGGGAGGAAGAGCGCACAGGTCTGTGAGGAGCTGTGGAAGGAAGAGCGCACAGGTCTGTGAGGAGCTGTGGAAGGAAGAGCGCATCGGTCTGTGAGGAGCTGTGGGAGGAAGAGCGCACAGATCTGCGAGGAGCTGTGGAAGGAAGAGCGCACAGGTCTGCGAGGAGCTGTGGAAGGAAGCGCGCACAGGTCTGTGAGGAGCTGTGGAAGGAAGAGCGCACCGGTCTGTGAGGAGCTGTGGGAGGAAGAGCGCACAGATCTGTGAGAAGCTGTGGGAGGAAGAGCGCACAGGTCTGTGAGGAGCTGTGGAAGGAAGAGCGCACAGGTCTGTGAGGAGCTGTGGGAGGAAGAGCGCACAGGTCTGTGAGGAGCTGTGGGAGGAAGAGCGCACAGGTCTGTGAGGAGCTGTGGAAGGAAGAGCGCACCGGTCTGTGAGGAGCTGTGGAAGGAAGAGCGCACAGTTCTGTGAGGAGCTGTGGAAGGAAGAGAGCACAGGTCTGTGAGGAGCTGTGGAAGGAAGAGCGCACAGGTCTGTGAGGAGCTGTGGGAGGAAGAGCGCATCGGTCTCTGAGGAGCTGTGGAAGGAAGAGCGCACAGGTCTCCGAGGAGCTGTGGAAGGAAGAGCGCACAGGTCTGTGAGGAGCTGTGGAAGGAAGAGCGCACCGGTCTGTGAGGAGCATGGAAGGAAGAGCGCACCGGTCTGTGAGGAGCTGTGGAAGGAAGAGCGCACAGGTCTGTGAGGAGCTGTAAAAGGAAGCGGTCACCGGTCTGTGAGGAGCTGTGGAAGGAAGAGCGCACCGGTCTGTGAGGAGCTGCGGAAGGAAGAGCGCACCGGTCTGTGAGGAGCTGTGGAAGGAAGAGCGCATCGCTCTGTGAGGAGCTGTGGAAGGAAGAGCGCACTGGTCTGTGAGTAGCTGTGGAAGGAAGAGCATCGGTCTGAGAGGAGCTGTGGAAGGAAGAGCGCACAGGTCTGTGAGGAGCTGTGGAATGAAGAGAGCACTGGTCTGTGAGGAGCTGTGGAAGGAAGAGCGCACTTTTTGTGAGGAGCTGTGGAAGGAAGAGCGCACCGATCTGTGCGGAGCTGTGGTAGGAAGAGCGCACCGGTCTGTGAGGAGCTGTGGAAGGAAGAGCGCACCGGTCTGTGAGGAGCTGTGGAAGGAAGAGCGCAGCGGTCTGTGAGGAGCTGTTGAAGGAAGAGCGCACCGGTCTGTGGGGAGCTGTGGAAGCAAGAGCGCACCGGTCTGTGAGGAGTTGTGGAAGGAAGAGCGCACCGGTCTGTGAGGAGAAGGAAGAGCACACCGGTCTGTGAGGAGCTGTGGAAGGAAGAGCGCACCGGTCTGTGAGGAGCTGTGGAAGGAAGAGCGCATCGGTCTGTGAGGAGCTGTGGAAGGAAGAGCGCACAGGTCTGTGAGGAGCTGTGGAAGAAAGAGGGCACAGGTCTGTGAGGAGTTGTGGAAGGAAGCGCGCAGCGGTCCGTGAGGAGCTGTGGAAGGAAAAGCGCACAGGTCTGTGAGGAGCTGTGGACGGAAGAGCTCACAGGTCTGTGAGGAGCTGTGGAAGGAAGAGCGCACCGGTCTGTGAGGAGCTGTGGGAGGAAGAGCGCACAGGTCTGTGAGGAGCTGTGGCAGGAAGAGTGCATCGGTCTGTGAGGAGCTGTGGAAGGAAGAGCGCACCGGTCTGTGAGGAGCTGTGGGAGGAAGAGCGCACAGATCTGTGAGGAGCTGTGGGAGGAAGAGCGCACAGGTCTGCAAGGAGCTGTGGAAGGAAGAGCGCTCAGGTCTGTGAGGAGCTGTGGAAGGAAGAGCGCACAGGTCTGTGAGGAGCTGTGGAAGGAAGAGCGCCCAGGTCTGTGAGGAGCTGTGGAAGGAAGAGCGCACAAGTCTGCGAGGAGCTTTGGAAGGAAGAGCGCACAGGTCTGTGATGAGCTGTGGAAGGAAGAGCGCACCGGTCTGTGAGGAGCTGTGGGAGGAAGAGCGCACAGGTCTGTGAGGAGCTGTGGAAGGAAGAGCGCACAGGTCTGTGAGGAGCTGTGGAAGGAAGAGCGCATTGGTCTGTGAGGAGCTGTGGGAGGAACAGCGCACAGATCTGTGAGGAGCTGTGGAAGGAAGAGCGCACAGGTCTGCGAGGAGCTGTGGAAGGAAGCGCGCACAGGTCTGTGAGGAGCTGTGGAAGGAAGAGTGCACCGGTCTGTGAGGAGCTGTGAGAGGAAGAGCGCACAGATCTGTGAGGAGCTGTGGGAGGAAGAGCGCACAGGTCTGTGAGGAGCTGTGGAAGGAAGAGCGCACAGGTCTGTAAGGAGCTATGGGAGGAAGAGTGCACAGGTCTGTGAGGAACTGTGGAAGGAAGAGCGCACAGGTCTGTGAGGAGCTGTGGAAGGAAGAGCGCACCGGTCTGTGAGGAGCTGTGGAAGGAAGAGCGCACAGGTCTGTGAGGAGCTGTGGAAGGAAGAGAGCACAGGTCTGTTAGGAGCTGTGGAAGGAAGAGCGCACCGGTCTGTGAGGAGCTGTGGGAGGAAGAGCGCACAGGTCTGTGAGGAGCTGTGGAAGGAAGAGAGCACAGGTCTGTGAGGAGCTGTGGAAGGAAGAGAGCACGGGTCTGTGAGGAGCTGTGGAAGGAAGAGCACACCGGTCTGTGAGTAGCTGTGGAAGGAAGAGCGCAACGGTGTGTGAGGAGCTGTGGAAGGAAGAGCGCACAAGTCTGTGAGGAGCTGTGGAAGGAAGAGCTCACTGGTCTGTGAGGAGCTGTGGAAGGAAGAGCGCACAGGTCTGTGAGGAGCTGTGGAAGGAGGAGCGCACAGGTCTGTGAGGAGCTGTGGAAGGAAGAGCGCACAGGTCTGTGAGGAGCTGTGGAAGGAAGAGCGCACAGGTCTGTGAGGAGCTGTGGAAGGAAAAGCGCACCGGTCTGTGAGGAGTTGTGGAAGGAAGAGCGCACAGGTCTGTGAGGAGCTGTGGAAGGAAGAGCTCACTGGTCTGTGAGGAGCTGTAGAAGGAAGAGCGCACAGGTCTGTGAGGAGCTGTGGAAGGAAGAGAACACAGGTCTGTGAGGAGCTGTGGAAGGAAGAGCACACAGGTCTGTGAGAAGCTTTGGAAGGAAGAGCGCACCGGTCTGTGAGGAGTTGTGGAAGGAAGAGCGCACCGGTCTGTGAGGAGCTGTGGAAGGAAGAGCTCACTGGTCTGTGAGGAGCTGTGGAAGGAAGAGGGCACAGGTCTGTGAGGAGCTGTGGAAGGAAGAGCGCACAGGTCTGTGAGGAGCTGTGGGAGGAAGAGCGCACAGGTCTGTGAGGAGCTGTGGAAGGAAGAGCGCACAGGTCTGTGAGGAGCTGTGGAAGGAAGAACGCATTGGTCTGTGAGGAGCTGTGGGAGGAAGAGCGCACAGATCTGTGAGGAGCTGTGGAAGGAAGAGCGCACCGGTCTGTGGGGAGCTGTGGAAGGAAGAGTGCACCGGTCTGTGAGGAGTTGTGGAAGGAAGAGCGCATCGGTCTGTGAGGAGAAGGAAGAGCACACCGGTCTGTGAGGAGCTGTGGAAGGAAGAGCGCACCGGTCTGTGCGGAGCTGTGGAAGGAAGAGCGCATCGGTCTGTGAGGAGCTGTGGAAGGAAGAGCGCACAGGTCTGTGAGGAGCTGTGGAAGAAAGAGCGCACAGGTCTGTGAGGAGCTGTGGAAGAAAGAGCGCACAGGTCTGTGAGGAGTTGTGGAAGGAAGCGCGCAGCGGTCAGTGAGGAGCTGTGGAAGGAAGAGCGCACAGGTCTGTGAGGAGCTGTGGAAGGAAGAGCGCACAGGTCTGTTAGGAGCTGTGGAAGGAAGAGCGCACCGGTCTGTGAGGAGCTGTGGGAGGAAGAGCGCACAGGTCTGTGAGGAGCTGTGGAAGGAAGAGTGCATCGGTCTGTGAGGAGCTGTGGAAGGAAGAGCGCACCGGTCTGTGAGGAGCTGTGGGAGGAAGAGCGCACAGATCTGTGAGGAGCTGTGGGAGGAAGAGCGCACAGGTCTGTGAGGAGCTGTGGAAGGAAGAGCGCACAGGTCTGTGAGGAGCTGTGGAAGGAAGAGCGCACAGGTCTTTGAGGAGCTGTGGAAGGAAGAGCGCACAAGTCTGCGAGGAGCTTTGGAAAGAAGAGCGCACAGGTCTGTGAGGAGCTGTGGAAAGAAGAGCGCATCGGTCTGTGAGGAGCTGTGGGAGGAAGAGCGCACAGATCTGTGAGGAGCTGTGGGAGGAAGAACGCACAGATCTGCGAGGAGCTGTGGAAGGAAGAGCGCACAGGTCTGCGAGGAGCTGTGGAAGGAAGCGCGCACAGGTCTGTGAGGAGCTGTGGAAGGAAGAGCGCACCGGTCTGTGAGGAGCTGTGGGAGGAAGAGCGCACAGATCTGTGAGAAGCTGTGGGAGGAAGAGCGCACAGGTCTGTGAGGAGCTGTGGAAGGAAGAGCGCACAGGTCTGTGAGGAGCTGTGGGAGGAAGAGCGCACAGGTCTGTGAGGAGCTGTGGGAGGAAGAGCGCACAGGTCTGTGAGGAGCTGTGGAAGGAAGAGCGCACCGGTCTGTGAGGAGCTGTGGAAGGAAGAGCGCACTGTTCTGTGAGGAGCTGTGGAAGGAAGAGAGCACAGGTCTGTGAGGAGCTGTGGAAGGAAGAGCGCACAGGTCTGTGAGGAGCTGTGGGAGGAAGAGCGCATCGGTCTCTGAGGAGCTGTGGAAGGAAGAGCGCACAGGTCTCCGAGGAGCTGTGGAAGGAAGAGCGCACAGGTCTGTGAGGAGCTGTGGAAGGAAGAGCGCACCGGTCTGTGAGGAGCATGGAAGGAAGAGCGCACCGGTCTGTGAGGAGCTGTGGAAGGAAGAGCGCACAGGTCTGTGAGGAGCTGTGAAAGGAAGCGCGCACCGGTCTGTGAGGAGCTGTGGAAGGAAGAGCGCACCGGTCTGTGAGGATCTGCGGAAGGAAAAGCGCACCGGTCTGTGAGGAGCTGTGGAAGGAAGAGCGCATCGCTCTGTGAGGAGCTGTGGAAGGAAGAGCGCACTGGTCTGTGAGTAGCTGTGGAAGGAAGAGCATCGGTCTGAGAGGAGCTGTGGAAGGAAGAGCGCACAGGTCTGTGAGGAGCTGTGGAATGAAGAGAGCACTGGTCTGTGAGGAGCTGTGGAAGGAAGAGCGCACTTTTTCTGAGGAGCTGTGGAAGGAAGAGCGCACCGATCTGTGAGGAGCTGTGGTAGGAAGAGCGCACCGGTCTGTGAGGAGCTGTGGAAGGAAGAGCGCACCGGTCTGTGAGGAGCTGTGGAAGGAAGACCGCAGCGGTCTGTGAGGAGCTGTTGAAGGAAGAGCGCACCGGTCTGTGGGGAGCTGTGGAAGCAAGAGCGCACCGGTCTGTGAGGAGTTGTGGAAGGAAGAGCGCACCGGTCTGTGAGGAGAAGGAAGAGCACACCGGTCTGTGAGGAGCTGTGGAAGGAAGAGCGCACCGGTCTGTGAGGAGCTGTGGAAGGAAGAGCGCATCGGTCTGTGAGGAGCTGTGGAAGGAAGAGCGCACAGGTCTGTGAGGAGCTGTGGAAGAAAGAGCGCACAGGTCTGTGAGGAGTGGTGGAAGGAAGCGCGCAGCGGTCCGTGAGGAGCTGTGGAAGGAAAAGCGCACAGGTCTGTGAGGAGCTGTGGACGGAAGAGCTCACAGGTCTGTGAGGAGCTGTGGAAGGAAGAGCGCACCGGTCTGTGAGGAGCTGTGGGAGGAAGAGCGCACAGGTCTGTGAGGAGCTGTGGCAGGAAGAGTGCATCGGTCTGTGAGGAGCTGTGGAAGGAAGAGCGCACCGGTCTGTGAGGAGCTGTGGGAGGAAGAGCGCACAGATCTGTGAGGAGCTGTGGGAGGAAGAGCGCACAGGTCTGCAAGGAGCTGTGGAAGGAAGAGCGCTCAGGTCTGTGAGGATCTGTGGAAGGAAGAGCGCACAGGTCTGTGAGGAGCTGTGGAAGGAAGAGCGCCCAGGTCTGTGAGGAGCTGTGGAAGGAAGAGCGCACAAGTCTGCGAGGAGCTTTGGAAGGAAGAGCGCACAGGTCTGTGATGAGCTGTGGAAGGAAGAGCGCACCGGTCTGTGAGGAGCTGTGGGAGGAAGAGCGCACAGGTCTGTGAGGAGCTGTGGAAGGAAGAGCGCACAGGTCTGTGAGGAGCTGTGGAAGGAAGAGCGCATTGGTCTGTGAGGAGCTGTGGGAGGAAGAGCGCACAGATCTGTGAGTAGCTGTGGAAGGAAGAGCGCACAGGTCTGCGAGGAGCTGTGGAAGGAAGCGCGCACAGGTCTGTGAGGAGCTGTGGAAGGAAGAGTGCACCGGTCTGTGAGGAGCTGTGAGAGGAAGAGCGCACAGATCTGTGAGGAGCTGTGGGAGGAAGAGCGCACAGGTCTGTGAGGAGCTGTGGAAGGAAGAGCGCACAGGTCTGTAAGGAGCTATGGGAGGAAGAGTGCACAGGTCTGTGAGGAACTGTGGAAGGAAGAGCGCACAGGTCTGTGAGGAGCTGTGGAAGGAAGAGCGCATCGGTCTGTGAGGAGCTGTGGAAGGAAGAGCGCACAGGTCTGTGAGGAGCTGTGGAAGGAAGAGAGCACAGGTCTGTTAGGAGCTGTGGAAGGAAGAGCGCACCGGTCTGTGAGGAGCTGTGGGAGGAAGAGCGCACAGGTCTGTGAGGAGCTGTGGAAGGAAGAGAGCACAGGTCTGTGAGGAGCTGTGGAAGGAAGAGAGCACGGGTCTGTGAGGAGCTGTAGAAGGAAGAGCACACCGGTCTGTGAGGAGCTGTGGAAGGAAGAGCGCAACGGTGTGTGAGGAGCTGTGGAAGGAAGAGCGCACAAGTCTGTGAGGAGCTGTGGAAGGAAGAGCTCACTGGTCTGTGAGGAGCTGTGGAAGGAAGAGCGCACAGGTCTGTGAGGAGCTGTGGAAGGAGGAGCGCACAGGTCTGTGAGGAGCTGTGGAAGGAAGAGCGCACAGGTCTGTGAGGAGCTGTGGAAGGAAGAGCGCACAGGTCTGTGAGGAGCTGTGGAAGGAAAAGCGCACCGGTCTGTGAGGAGTTGTGGAAGGAAGAGCGCACAGGTCTGTGAGGAGCTGTGGAAGGAAGAGCTCACTGGTCTGTGAGGAGCTGTAGAAGGAAGAGCGCACAGGTCTGTGAGGAGCTGTGGAAGGAAGAGCACACAGGTCTGTGAGGAGCTGTGGAAGGAAGAGCACACAGGTCTGTGAGAAGCTGTGGAAGGAAGAGCGCACCGGTCTGTGAGGAGTTGTGGAAGGAAGAGCGCACCGGTCTGTGAGGAGCTGTGGAAGGAAGAGCTCACTGGTCTGTGAGAAGCTGTGGAAGGAAGAGCGCACAGGTCTGTGAGGAGCTGTGGAAGGAAGAGCGCACAGGTCTGTGAGGAGCTGTGGGAGGAAGAGCGCACAGGTCTGTGAGGAGCTGTGGAAGGAAGAGCGCACAGGTCTGTGAGGAGCTGTGGAAGGAAGAACGCATTGGTCTGTGAGGAGCTGTGGGAGGAAGAGCGCACAGATCTGTGAGGAGCTGTGGAAGGAAGAGCGCACAGGTCTGCGAGGAGCTGTGGAAGGAAGCGCGCACAGGTCTGTGAGGAGCTGTGGAAGGAAGAGTGCACCGGTCTGTGAGGAGCTGTGAAAGGAAGAGCGCACAGATCTGTGAGGAGCTGTGGGAGGAAGAGCGCACAGGTCTGTGAGGAGCTGTGGAAGGAAGAGCGCACAGGTCTGTAAGGAGCTATGGGAGGAAGAGTGCACAGGTCTGTGAGGAACTGTGTAAGGAAGAGCGCACAGGTCTGTGAGGAGCTGTGGAAGGAAGAGCGCACCGGTCTGTGAGGAGCTGTGGAAGGAAGAGCGCACAGGTCTGTGAGGAGCTGTGGAAGGAAGAGAGCACAGGTCTGTTAGGAGCTGTGGAAGGAAGAGCGCACCGGTCTGTTAGGAGCTGTGGGAGGAAGAGCGCACAGGTCTGTGAGGAGCTGTGGAAGGAAAAGCGCACCGGTCTGTGAGGAGCTGTGGGAGGAAGAGCGCACAGGTCTGTGAGGAGCTGTGGAAGGAAGAGCGCACAGGTCTGTGAGGAGCTGTGGAAGGAAGAGCGCACAGGTCTGTGAGGAGCTGTGGAAGGAAGAGCGCACAGGTCTGTGAGGAGCTGTGGAAGGAAGAGCGCACCGGTCTGTGAGGAGCTGTGGGAGGAAGAGCGCACAGGTCTGTGAGGAGCTGTGGAAGGAAGAGCGCACAGGTCTGTAAGGAGCTATGGGAGGAAGAGTGCACAGGTCTGTGAGGAGCTGTGGAAGGAAAAGCGCACCGGTCTGTGAGGAGCTGTGGGAGGAAGAGCGCACAGGTCTGTGAGGAGCTGTGGAAGGAAGAGCGCACAGGTCTGTGAGGAGCTGTGGAAGGAAGAGCGCACAGGTCTGTGAGGAGCTGTGGAAGGAAGAGCGCACAGGTCTGTGAGGAGCTGTGGAAGGAAGAGCGCACAGATCTGTGAGGAGCTGTGGGAGGAAGAGCGCACAGGTCTGTGAGGAGCTGTGGAAGGAAGAGCGCACAGGTCTGTAAGGAGCTATGGGAGGAAGAGTGCACAGGTCTGTGAGGAACTGTGTAAGGAAGAGCGCACAGGTCTGTGAGGAGCTGTGGAAGGAAGAGCGCACCGGTCTGTGAGGAGCTGTGGAAGGAAGAGCGCACAGGTCTGTGAGGAGCTGTGGAAGGAAGAGAGCACAGGTCTGTTAGGAGCTGTGGAAGGAAGAGCGCACCGGTCTGTTAGGAGCTGTGGGAGGAAGAGCGCACAGGTCTGTGAGGAGCTGTGGAAGGAAAAGCGCACCGGTCTGTGAGGAGCTGTGGGAGGAAGAGCGCACAGGTCTGTGAGGAGCTGTGGAAGGAAGAGCGCACAGGTCTGTGAGGAGCTGTGGAAGGAAGAGCGCACAGGTCTGTGAGGAGCTGTGGAAGGAAGAGCGCACAGGTCTGTGAGGAGCTGTGGAAGGAAGAGCGCACCGGTCTGTGAGGAGCTGTGGGAGGAAGAGCGCACCGGTCTGTGAGGAGCTGTGGAAGGAAGAGCGCACCGGTCTGTGAGGAGCTGTGGGAGGAAGAGCGCACTGGTCTGTGAGGAGCTGTGGAAGGAAGAGCGCACTGGTCTGTGAGGAGCTGTTTAAGGAAGAGCGCACAGGTCTGTGAGGAGCTGTGGAAGGAAGAGCGCACAGGTCTGTGAGGAGCTGTGGAAGGAAGAGCTCACAGGTCTGTGAGGAGCTGTGGAAGGAAGAGCTCACAGGTCTGTGAGGAGCTATGGAAGGAAGAGCGCACAGGTCTGTGAGGAGCTGTGGAAGAAAGAGCGCACCGGTCTGTGAGGAGCTGTGGGAGGAAGAGCGCACCGGTCTGTGAGGAGCTGTGGAAGGAAGAGCGCACCGGTCTGTGAGGAGCTGTGGGAGGAAGAGCGCACTGGTCTGTGAGGAGCTGTGGAAGGAAGAGCGCACTGGTCTGTGAGGAGCTGTGGAAGGAAGAGCGCACAGGTCTGTGAGGAGCTGTGGAAGGAAGAGCTTACAGGTCTGTGAGGAGCTGTGGAAGGAAGAGCGCACAGGTCTGTGAGGAGCTGTGGAAGAAAGAGCGCACCGGTCTGTGAGGAGCTGTGGAAGGAAGTGCGCACCGGTCTGTGAGGAGCTGTGGAAGGAAGAGCGCACCGGTCTGTGAGGAGCTGTGGGAGGAAGAGCGCACTGGTCTGTGAGGAGCTGTGGGAGGAAGAGCGCACAGGTATGTGAAGAGCTGTGGGAGGAAGAGCGCACAGGTCTGTGAGGAGCTGTGGAAGGAAGAGCGCACAGGTCTGTGAGGAGCTGTGGAAGGAAGAGCGCACAGGTCTGTGAGGAGCTGTGGAAGGAAGAGCGGACAGGTCTGTGAGGAGCTGTGGAAGGAAGAGCGCACCGGTCTGTGAGGAGCTGTGGGAGGAAGAGCGCACCGGTCTGTGAGGAGCTGTGGAAGGAAGAGCGCACCGGTCTGTGAGGAGCTGTGGGAGGAAGAGCGCACTGGTCTGTGAGGATCTGTGGAAGGAAGATCGCACAGGTCTGTGAGGGGCTGTGGAAGGAAGAGCGCACTGGTCTGTGAGGAGCTGTGGAAGGAAGAGCGCACAAGTCTGTGAGGAGCTGTGGAAGGAAGAGCTCACTGGTCTGTGAGGAGCTGTGGAAGGAAGAGCGCACAGGTCTGTGAGGAGCTGTGGAAGGAGGAGCGCACTGGTCTGTGAGGAGCTGTGGAAGGAACAGCGTACAGGTCTGTGAGGAGCTGTGGAAGGAGGAGCGCACTGGTCTGTGAGGAGCTGTGGAAGGAAGAGCGCACAGGTCTGTGAGGAGCTGTGGAAGGAAGAGCGCACCGGTCTGTGAGGAGCTGTGGAAGGAAGAGCGCACAGGTCTGTGAGGAGCTGTGGAAGGAAGAGCGCACAGGTCTGTGAGGAGCTGTGGAAGGAGGAGCGCACTGGTCTGTGAGGAGCTGTGGAAGGAAGAGCGCACAGGTCTGTGAGGAGCTGTGGAAGGAAGAGCGCACCGGTCTGTGAGGAGCTGTGGGAGGAAGAGCGCACAGGTCTGTGAGGAGCTGTGGAAGGAAGAGCGCACAGGTCTGTGAGGAGCTGTGGAAGGAAGAGCGCACAGGTCTGTGAGGAGCTGTGGAAGGAAGAGCGCACAGGTCTGTGAGGAGCTGTGGAAGGAAGAGCGCACCGGTCTGTGAGGAGTTGTGGAAGGAAGAGCGCACAGGTCTGTGAGGAGCTGTGGAAGGAAGAGCGCACAGGTCTGTGAGGAGCTGTGGAAGGAGGAGCGCACTGGTCTGTGAGGAGCTGTGGAAGGAAGAGCGCACAGGTCTGTGAGGAGCTGTGGAAGGAAGAGCGCACCGGTCTGTGAGGAGCTGTGGGAGGAAGAGCGCACAGGTCTGTGAGGAGCTGTGGAAGGAAGAGCGCACAGGTCTGTGAGGAGCTGTGGAAGGAAGAGCGCACAGGTCTGTGAGGATCTGTGGAAGGAAGAGCGCACAGGTCTGTGAGGAGCTGTGGAAGGAAGAGCGCACCGGTCTGTGAGGAGCTGTGGAAGGAAGAGCGCACAGGTCTGTGAGGAGCTGTGGAAGGAAGAGAGCACAGGTCTGTTAGGAGCTGTGGAAGGAAGAGCGCACCGGTCTGTGAGGAGCTGTGGGAGGAAGAGCGCACAGGTCTGTGAGGAGCTGTGGAAGGAAGAGAGCACAGGTCTGTGAGGAGCTGTGGAAGGAAGAGAGCACGGGTCTGTGAGGAGCTGTGGAAGGAAGAGCACACCGGTCTGTGAGGAGCTGTGGAAGGAAGAGCGCAACGGTGTGTGAGGAGCTGTGGAAGGAAGAGCGCACAAGTCTGTGAGGAGCTGTGGAAGGAAGAGCTCACTGGTCTGTGAGGAGCTGTGGAAGGAAGAGCGCACAGGTCTGTGAGGAGCTGTGGAAGGAGGAGCGCACAGGTCTGTGAGGAGCTGTGGAAGGAAGAGCGCACAGGTCTGTGAGGAGCTGTGGAAGGAAGAGCGCACAGGTCTGTGAGGAGCTGTGGAAGGAAAAGCGCACCGGTCTGTGAGGAGTTGTGGAAGGAAGAGCGCACAGGTCTGTGAGGAGCTGTGGAAGGAAGAGCTCACTGGTCTGTGAGGAGCTGTAGAAGGAAGAGCGCACAGGTCTGTGAGGAGCTGTGGAAGGAAGAGCACACAGGTCTGTGAGGAGCTGTGGAAGGAAGAGCACACAGGTCTGTGAGAAGCTGTGGAAGGAAGAGCGCACCGGTCTGTGAGGAGTTGTGGAAGGAAGAGCGCACCGGTCTGTGAGGAGCTGTGGAAGGAAGAGCTCACTGGTCTGTGAGAAGCTGTGGAAGGAAGAGCGCACAGGTCTGTGAGGAGCTGTGGAAGGAAGAGCGCACAGGTCTGTGAGGAGCTGTGGGAGGAAGAGCGCACAGGTCTGTGAGGAGCTGTGGAAGGAAGAGCGCACAGGTCTGTGAGGAGCTGTGGAAGGAAGAACGCATTGGTCTGTGAGGAGCTGTGGGAGGAAGAGCGCACAGATCTGTGAGGAGCTGTGGAAGGAAGAGCGCACAGGTCTGCGAGGAGCTGTGGAAGGAAGAGCGCACAGGTCTGTGAGGAGCTGTGGAAGGAAGAGCGCACCGGTCTGTGAGGAGCTGTGGGAGGAAGAGCGCACCGGTCTGTGAGGAGCTGTGGAAGGAAGAGCGCACCGGTCTGTGAGGAGCTGTGGGAGGAAGAGCGCACTGGTCTGTGAGGATCTGTGGAAGGAAGATCGCACAGGTCTGTGAGGGGCTGTGGAAGGAAGAGCGCACTGGTCTGTGAGGAGCTGTGGAAGGAAGAGCGCACAGGTCTGTGAGGAGCTGTGGAAGGAAGAGCGCACAGGTCTGTGAGGAGCTGTGGAAGGAAGAGCGCACCGGTCTGTGAGGAGCTGTGGGAGGAAGAGCGCACCGGTCTGTGAGGAGCTGTGGAAGGAAGAGCGCACCGGTCTGTGAGGAGCTGTGGGAGGAAGAGCGCACTGGTCTGTGAGGAGCTGTGGAAGGAAGAGCGCACAGGTCTGTGAGGAGCTGTGGAAGGAAGAGCGCACAGGTCTGTGAGGAGCTGTGGAAGGAAGAGCTCACAGGTCTGTGAGGAGCTGTGGAAGGAAGAGCTCACAGGTCTGTGAGGAGCTATGGAAGGAAGAGCGCACAGGTCTGTGAGGAGCTGTGGAAGGAAGAGCGCACAGGTCTGTGAGGAGCTGTGGAAGGAAGAGCGCACCGGTCTGTGAGGAGCTGTGGGAGGAAGAGCGCACCGGTCTGTGAGGAGCTGTGGAAGGAAGAGCGCACCGGTCTGTGAGGAGCTGTGGGAGGAAGAGCGCACTGGTCTGTGAGGATCTGTGGAAGGAAGATCGCACAGGTCTGTGAGGGGCTGTGGAAGGAAGAGCGCACTGGTCTGTGAGGAGCTGTGGAAGGAAGAGCGCACAAGTCTGTGAGGAGCTGTGGAAGGAAGAGCTCACTGGTCTGTGAGGAGCTGTGGAAGGAAGAGCGCACAGGTCTGTGAGGAGCTGTGGAAGGAGGAGCGCACTGGTCTGTGAGGAGCTGTGGAAGGAAGAGCGTACAGGTCTGTGAGGAGCTGTGGAAGGAGGAGCGCACTGGTCTGTGAGGAGCTGTGGAAGGAAGAGCGCACAGGTCTGTGAGGAGCTGTGGAAGGAAGAGCGCACCGGTCTGTGAGGAGCTGTGGAAGGAAGAGCGCACAGGTCTGTGAGGAGCTGTGGAAGGAAGAGCGCACAGGTCTGTGAGGAGCTGTGGAAGGAGGAGCGCACTGGTCTGTGAGGAGCTGTGGAAGGAAGAGCGCACAGGTCTGTGAGGAGCTGTGGAAGGAAGAGCGCACCGGTCTGTGAGGAGCTGTGGGAGGAAGAGCGCACAGGTCTGTGAGGAGCTGTGGAAGGAAGAGCGCACAGGTCTGTGAGGAGCTGTGGAAGGAAGAGCGCACAGGTCTGTGAGGAGCTGTGGAAGGAAGAGCGCACAGGTCTGTGAGGAGCTGTGGAAGGAAGAGCGCACCGGTCTGTGAGGAGTTGTGGAAGGAAGAGCGCACAGGTCTGTGAGGAGCTGTGGAAGGAAGAGCGCACAGGTCTGTGAGGAGCTGTGGAAGGAGGAGCGCACTGGTCTGTGAGGAGCTGTGGAAGGAAGAGCGCACAGGTCTGTGAGGAGCTGTGGAAGGAAGAGCGCACCGGTCTGTGAGGAGCTGTGGGAGGAAGAGCGCACAGGTCTGTGAGGAGCTGTGGAAGGAAGAGCGCACAGGTCTGTGAGGAGCTGTGGAAGGAAGAGCGCACAGGTCTGTGAGGAGCTGTGGAAGGAAGAGCGCACAGGTCTGTGAGGAGCTGTGGAAGGAAGAGCGCACCGGTCTGTGAGGAGCTGTGGGAGGAAGAGCGCACAAGTCTGTGAGGAGCTGTGGAAGGAAGAGCGCACCGGTCTGTGAGGAGCTGTGGGAGGAAGAGCGCACAGGTCTGTGAGGAGCTGTGGGAGGAAGAGCGCACATGTCTGTGAGGAGCTGTGGGAGGAAGAGCGCACAGGTCTGTGAGGAGCTGTGGAAGGAAGAGCGCACAGGTCTGTGAGGAGCTGTGGAAGGAAGAGCGCACAGGTCTGTGAGGAGCTGTGGAAGGAAG
This sequence comes from Phyllobates terribilis, assembly GCF_046119375.1. Lineage (NCBI taxonomy): Eukaryota > Metazoa > Chordata > Amphibia > Anura > Dendrobatidae > Phyllobates > Phyllobates terribilis. The sequence continues at coordinate 148,013,251 of NW_027362762.1, forward strand.
AGCGCACCGGTCTGTGAGGAGCTGTGGGATTAAGAGCGCACCGGTCTGTGAGGAGGTGTGGGAGGAAGAGCGCACCGGTCTGTGAGCAGCTGTGGGAGGAAGAGCGCACCGGTCTGTGAGGAGCTGTGGAAAGAAGATCGCACAGGTCTGTGAGGAGCTGTGGAAGGAAGAGCGCACAGGTCTCTGAGGAGCTGTGGAAGGAAGAGCGCACAGGTCTGTGAGGAGCTGTGGAAGGAAGAGCGCACAGGTCTGTGAGGAGCTGTGGAAGGAAGAGCGCACAGGTCTGTGAGGAGCTGTGGAAGAAAGAGCGCACCGATCTGTGAGGAGCTGTGGAAGGAAGTGCGCACCGGTCTGTGATGAGCTGTGGAAGGAAGAGCACACCGGTCTGTGAGGAGCTGTGGAAGGAAGAGCTCACAGGTCTGTGAGGAGCTGTGGAAGGAAGAGCTCACAGGTCTGTGAGGAGCTATGGAAGGAAGAGCGCACAGGTCTGTGAGGAGCTGTGGAAGAAAGAGCGCACCGGTCTGTGAGGAGCTGTGGGAGGAAGAGCGCACAGGTCTGTGAGGAGCTGTGGAAGAAAGAGCGCACCGGTCTGTGAGGAGCTGTGGGAGGAAGAGCGCACCGGTCTGTGAGGGGCTGTGGGAGGAAGAGCGTACCGGTCTGTGAGGAGCTGTGGGAGGAAGAGCGCACCGGTCTGTGAGGAGCTGTGGAAGGAAGAGCGCACAGGTCTGTGAGGAGCTGTGGAAGGAAGAGCGCACAGGTCTGTGAGGAGCTGTGGAAGGAAGAGCTCACAGGTCTGTGAGGAGCTGTGGAAGGAAGAGCGCACAGGTCTGTGAGGAGCTGTGGAAGAAAGAGCGCACCGGTCTGTGAGGAGCTGTGGAAGGAAGTGCGCACCGGTCTGTGAGGAGCTGTGGAAGGAAGAGCGCACCGGTCTGTGAGGAGCTGTGGGAGGAAGAGCGCACTGGTCTGTGAGGAGCTGTGGGAGGAAGAGCACACATGTCTGTGAGGAGCTGTGGGAGGAAGAGCGCACAGGTCTGTGAGGAGCTGTGGAAGGAAGAGCGCACAGGTCTGTGAGGAGCTGTGGAAGGAAGAGCGCACAGGTCTGTGAGGAGCTGTGGAAGGAAGAGCGCACCGGTCTGTGAGGAGCTGTGGGAGGAAGAGCGCACCGGTCTGTGAGGAGGTGTGGGAGGAAGAGCGCACCGGTCTGTGAGGAGCTGTGGGAGGAAGAGCGCACCGGTCTGTGAGGAGCTGTGGAAAGAAGATCACACAGGTCTGCGAGGAGCTGTGGAAGGAAGAGCGCACAGGTCTGTGAGGAGCTGTGGAAGGAAGAGCGCACAGGTCTGTGAGGAGCTGTGGAAGGAAGAGCGCACAGGTCTGTGAGGAGCTGTGGAAGGAAGAGCGCACAGGTCTGTGAGGAGCTGTGGAAGAAAGAGCGCACCGGTCTGTGAGGAGCTGTGGAAGGAAGTGCGCACCGGTCTGTGATGAGCTGTGGAAGGAAGAGCACACCGGTCTGTGAGGAGCTGTGGAAGGAAGAGCGCACCGGTCTGTGAGGAGCTGTGGAAGGAAGAGCGCACAGGTCTGTGAGGAGCTATGGAAGGAAGAGCGCACAGGTCTGTGAGGAGCTGTGGAAGAAAGAGCGCACCGGTCTGTGAGGAGCTGTGGGAGGAAGAGCGCACCGGTCTGTGAGGAGCTGTGGAAGGAAGAGCGCACCGGTCTGTGAGGAGCTGTGGGAGGAAGAGCGCACTGGTCTGTGAGGAGCTGTGGAAGGAAGAGCGCACAGGTCTGTGAGGAGCTGTGGAAGGAAGAGCGCACAGGTCTGTGAGGAGCTGTGGAAGGAAGAGCGCACAGGTCTGTGAGGAGCTGTGGAAGAAAGAGCGCACCGGTCTGTGAGGAGCTGTGGAAGGAAGTGCGCACCGGTCTGTGAGGAGCTGTGGAAGGAAGAGCGCACCGGTCTGTGAGGAGCTGTGGGAGGAATAGCGCACTGGTCTGTGAGGAGCTGTGGGAGGAAGAGCGCACAGGTCTGTGAGGAGCTGTGGGAGGAAGAGCGCACAGGTCTGTGAGGAGCTGTGGAAGGAAGAGCGCACAGGTCTGTGAGGAGCTGTGGAAGGAAGAGCGCACAGGTCTGTGAGGAGCTGTGGAAGGAAGAGCGCACAGGTCTGTGAGGAGCTGTGGAAGGAAGAGCGCACCGGTCTGTGAGGAGCTGTGGGAGGAAGAGCGCACCGGTCTGTGAGGAGCTGTGGAAGAAAGAGCGCACCGGTCTGTGAGGAGCTGTGGGAGGAAAAGCGCACTGGTCTGTGAGGATCTGTGGAAGGAAGATCGCACAGGTTTGTGAGGAGCTGTGGAAGGAAGAGCGCACTGGTCTGTGAGGAGCTGTGGAAGGAAGAGCGCACAAGTCTGTGAGGAGCTGTGGAAGGAAGAGCTCACTGGTCTGTGAGGAGCTGTGGAAGGAAGAGCGCACAGGTCTGTGAGGAGCTGTGGAAGGAGGAGCGCACTGGTCTGTGAGGAGCTGTGGAAGGAAGAGCGCACAGGTCTGTGAGGAGCTGTGGAAGGAGGAGCGCACTGGTCTGTGAGGAGCTGTGGAAGGAAGAGCGCACAGGTCTGTGAGGAGCTGTGGAAGGAAGAGCGCACCGGTCTGTGAGGAGCTGTGGAAGGAAGAGCGCACAGGTCTGTGAGGAGCTGTGGAAGGAAGAGCGCACAGGTCTGTGAGGAGCTGTGGAAGGAGGAGCGCACTGGTCTGTGAGGAGCTGTGGAAGGAAGAGCGCACAGGTCTGTGAGGAGCTGTGGAAGGAAGAGCGCACCGGTCTGTGAGGAGCTGTGGGAGGAAGAGCGCACAGGTCTGTGAGGAGCTGTGGAAGGAAGAGCGCACAGGTCTGTGAGGAGCTGTGGAAGGAAGAGCGCACAGGTCTGTGAGGAGCTGTGGAAGGAAGAGCGCACAGGTCTGTGAGGAGCTGTGGAAGGAAGAGCGCACCGGTCTGTGAGGAGTTGTGGAAGGAAGAGCGCACAGGTCTGTGAGGAGCTGTGGAAGGAAGAGCGTACAGGTCTGTGAGGAGCTGTGGAAGGAGGAGCGCACTGGTCTGTGAGGAGCTGTGGAAGGAAGAGCGCACAGGTCTGTGAGGAGCTGTGGAAGGAAGAGCGCACCGGTCTGTGAGGAGCTGTGGGAGGAAGAGCGCACAGGTCTGTGAGGAGCTGTGGAAGGAAGAGCGCACAGGTCTGTGAGGAGCTGTGGAAGGAAGAGCGCACAGGTCTGTGAGGAGCTGTGGAAGGAAGAGCGCACAGGTCTGTGAGGAGCTGTGGAAGGAAGAGCGCACAGGTCTGTGAGGAGCTGTGGAAGGAAGAGCGCACCGGTCTGTGAGGAGCTGTGGGAGGAAGAGCGCACATGTCTGTGAGGAGCTGTGGAAGGAAGAGCGCACCGGTCTGTGAGGAGCTGTGGGAGGAAGAGCGCACCGGTCTGTGAGGAGCTGTGGAAGGAAGAGCGCACAGGTCTGTGAGGAGCTGTGGAAGGAAGAGCGCACAGGTCTGTGAGGAGCTGTGGAAGGAAGAGCGCACAGGTCTGTGAGGAGCTGTGGAAGGAAGAGCTCACAGGTCTGTGAGGAGCTGTGGAAGGAAGTGCTCACAGGTCTGTGAGGAGCTGTGGAAGGAAGAGCGCACAGGTCTGTGAGGAGCTGTGGAAGAAAGAGCGCACCGGTCTGTGAGGAGCTGTGGGAGGAAGAGCGCACCGGTCTGTGAGGGGCTGTGGGAGGAAGAGCGTACCGGTCTGTGAGGAGCTGTGGGAGGAAGAGCGCACCGGTCTGTGAGGAGCTGTGGAAGGAAGAGCGCACAGGTCTGTGAGGAGCTGTGGAAGGAAGAGCGCACAGGTCTGTGAGGAGCTGTGGAAGGAAGAGCTCACAGGTCTGTGAGGAGCTGTGGAAGGAAGAGCGCACAGGTCTGTGAGGAGCTGTGGAAGAAAGAGCGCACCGGTCTGTGAGGAGCTGTGGAAGGAAGTGCGCACCGGTCTGTGAGGAGCTGTGGAAGGAAGAGCGCACCGGTCTGTGAGGAGCTGTGGGAGGAAGAGCGCACCGGTCTGTGAGGAGCTGTGGGAGGAAGAGCGCACATGTCTGTGAGGAGCTGTGGGAGGAAGAGCGCACAGGTCTGTGAGGAGCTGTGGAAGGAAGAGCGCACAGGTCTGTGAGGAGCTGTGGAAGGAAGAGCGCACAGGTCTGTGAGGAGCTGTGGAAGGAAGAGCGCACCGGTCTGTGAGGAGCTGTGGGAGGAAGAGCGCACCGGTCTGTGAGGAGCTGTGGGATGAAGAGCGCACCGGTCTGTGAGGAGCTGTGGGAGGAAGAGCGCACCGGTCTGTGAGGAGCTGTGGAAAGAAGATCGCACAGGTCTGTGAGGAGCTGTGGAAGGAAGAGCGCACAGGTCTGTGAGGAGCTGTGGAAGGAAGAGCGCACAGGTCTGTGAGGAGCTGTGGAAGGAAGAGCGCACAGGTCTGTGAGGAGCTGTGGAAGGAAGAGCGCACAGGTCTGTGAGAAGCTGTGGAAGGAAGTGCGCACCGGTCTGTGATGAGCTGTGGAAGGAAGAGCACACCGGTCTGTGAGGAGCTGTGGAAGGAAGAGCGCACAGGTCTGTGAGGAGCTGTGGAAGGAAGAGCGCACCGGTCTGTGAGGAGCTGTGGGAGGAAGAGCGCACAGATCTGTGAGGAGCTGTGGAAGGAAGAGCGCACAGGTCTGTGAGGAGCTGTGGAAGGAAGAGCGCACCGGTCTGTGAGGAGCTGTGGGAGGAAGAGCGCACCGGTCTGTGAGGAGCTGTGGGAGGAAGAGCGCACCGATCTGTGAGAAGCTGTGGAAGAAAAAGCGCACCGGTCTGTGAGGAGCTGTGGGAGGAAGAGCTCACCGGTCTGTGAGGAGCTGTGCAAGGAAGAGCGCACAGGTCTGTGAGGAGCTGTGGCAGGAACAGCGCACAGGTCTGTGAGGAGCTGTGGAAGGAAGAGCGCACAGGTCTGTGAGGATCTGTGGAAGGAAGAGCGCACCGGTCTGTGAGGAGCTGTGGGAGGAAGAGCGCACCGGTCTGTGAGGTGCTGTGGGAGGAATAGCGCACAGATCTGTGAGGAGCTGTGGTAGGAAGAGCGCACAGGTCTGCGACCAGCTGTGGAAGGAAGAGCGCACAGGTCTGTGAGGAGCTGTGGAAGGAACAGCGCACAGGTGAGGAGCTGTGGAAGGAAGAGCGCCCAGGTCTGTGAGGAGCTGTGGAAGGAAGAGCACACAAGTCTGCGAGGAGCTGTGGAAGGAAGAGCGCACAGGTCTGTGAGGAACTGTGGAAGGAAGAGCGCACCGGTCTGTGAGGAGCTGTGAGAGGAAGAGCGCACAGATCTGTGAGGAGCTGTGGGAGGAAGAGCGCACAGGTCTGTGAGGAGCTGTGGAAGGAAGAGCGCACAGGTCTGTGAGGAGCTGTGGAAGGAAGAGCGCACCGGTCTGTGAGGAGCTGTGGGAGGAACAGCGCACAGATCTGTGAGGAGCTGTGGAAGAAAGTGCGCACAGGTGTGCGAGGAGCTGTGGAAGGAAGCGCGCACAGGTCTGTGAGGAGCTGTGGAAGGAAGAGCGCACCGGTCTGTGAGGAGCTGTGGAAGGAAGAGCGCACAGATCTGTGAGAAGCTGTGAGACGAAGAGCGCACAGGTCTGTGAGGAGCTGTGGAAGGAAGACCGCACAGGTCTGTGAGGAGCTGTGGAAGGAAGAGCGCACCGGTCTGTGAGGAGCTGTGGGAGGAAGGGCGCACAGGTCTGTGAGGAGCTGTGGAAGGAAGAGCGCACTGGTCTGTGAGGAGCTGTGGAAGGAAGAGCGCACTTTTTGTGAGGAGCTGTGGAAGGAAGAGCGCACCGATCTGTGAGGAGCTGTGGTAGGAAGAGCGCACCGGTCTGTGAGGAGCTGTGGAAGGAAGAGCGCATCGGTCTGTGAGGAGCTGTGGAAGGAAGAGCGCACAGGTCTGTGAGGAGCTGTGGAAGGAAGCGCGCACAGGTCTGTGAGGAGCTGTGGAAGGAAGAGCGCACCGGTCTGTGGAGAGCTGTGGGAGGAAGAGCGCACAGATCTGTGTGGAGCTGTGAGAGGAAGAGCGCACAGGTCTGTGAGGAGCTGTGGAAGGAAGAGCGCACAGATCTGTGAGGAGCTGTGGAAGGAAGAGCGCACCGGTCTGTGAGGAGCTGTGGGAGGAAGAGCGCACAGGTCTGTGAGGAGGTGTGGGAGGAAGAGCTCACTGGTCTGTGAGGAGCTGTGGAAGGAAGAGCGCACAGGTCTGTGAGGAGCTGTGGAAGGAAGAGCGCCCAGGTCTGTGAGGAGCTGTGGAAGGAAGAGCGCCCAGGTCTGTGAGGAGCTGTGGAAGGAAGAGCGCACAAGTCTGCGAAGAGCTGTGGAAGGAAGAGCGCACAGGTCTGTGAGTAGCTGTGGAAGGAAGAGCGCACCGGTCTGTGAGGAGCATGGAAGGAAGAGCGCACCGGTCTGTGAGGAGCTGTGGAAGGAAGAGCGCACAGGTCTGTGAGGAGCTGTGAAAGGAAACGCGCACCGGTCTGTGAGGAGCTGTGGAAGGAAGAGCACACCGGTCTGTGAGGAGCTGTGGAAGGAAGAGCTCACCGGTCTGTGAGGAGCTGTGGAAGGAAGAGCGCATCGCTCTGTGAGGAGCTGTGGAAGGAAGAGCTCACCGGTCTGTGAGGAGCTGTGGAAGGAAGAGCGCATCGGTCTGAGAGGAGCTGTGGAAGGAAGAGCGCACAGGTCTGTGAGGAGCTGTGGAAGGAAGAGAGCACTGGTCTGTGAGGAGCTGTGGAAGGAAGAGCGCACTTTTTGTGAGGAGTTGTGGAAGGAAGAGCGCACCTGTCTGTGAGGAGCTGTGGTAGGAAGAGCGCACCAGTCTGTGAGGAGCTGTGGAAGGAAGAGCGCACTGGTCTGTGAGGAGCTGTGGAAGGAAGACCGCACTGGTCTGTGAGGAGCTGTGGAAGGAAGAGTGCACATGTCTGTGAGGAGCTATGGAAGGAAGAGGGCACTGGTCTATGAGGAGCTGTGGAAGGAAGAGCGCACTTTTTGTGAGGAGCTGTGGAAGGAAGAGCGCACTTTTTGTGAGGAGCTGTGGAAGGAAGAGCGCACCGATCTGTGAGGAGCTTTGGTAGGAAGAGCGCACCGGTCTGTGAGGAGCTGTGGAAGGAAGAGCGCACCGGTCTGTGAGGAGCTGTGGAAGGAAGAGCGCACCGGTCTGTGAGGAGCTGTGGAAGGAAGAGCGCACCGGTCTGTGGGAGCTGTGGAAGGAAGAGCGCACCTGTCTGTGAGGAGCTGTGGAAGGAAGAGCGCACCGGTCTGTGAGGAGAAGGAAGAGCACACCGGTCTGTGAGGAGCTGTGTAAGGAAGAGCGCACTGGTCTGTGAGGAGCTGTGGCAGGAAGAGCGCACAGGTCTGTGAGGAGCTGTGGAAGGAAGAGCGCACAGGTCTGTGAGGAGCTGTGGAAGAAGAGCGCACCGGTCTGTGAGGAGCTGTGGGAGGAAGAGCACGCAGATCTGTGAGGAGCTGAGGAAGGAAGAGCGCACAGGTCTGCGAGGAGCTGTGGAAGGAAGAGCGCACAGGTCTGTGAGGAGCTGTGGAAGAAAGAGCGCACTGGTCTGTGAGGACCTGTGGAAGGAAGAGCGCCCAGGTCTGTGAGGAGCTGTGGAAGGAAGAGCGCACAAGTCTGCGAGGAGCTGTGGAAGGAACAGCGCACAGGTCTGTGAGTAGCTGTGGAAGGAAGAGCGCACCGGTCTGTGAGGAGCATGGAAGGAAGAGCGCACCGGTCTGTGAGGAGCTGTGGAAGGAAGAGCGCACAGGTCTGTGAGGAGCTGTGAAAGGAAGCGCGCACCGGTCTATGAGGAGCTGTGGAAGGAAGAGCACACCAGTCTGTGAGGAGCTGTGGAAGGAACAGCGCACTGGTCTGTGAGGAGCTGTGGAAGGAAGAGCGCATCGCTCTGTAAGGAGCTGTGGAAGGAAGAGCGCACTGGTCTGTGAAGAGCTGTGGAAGGCAGAGCGCATCGGTCTGAGAGGAGCTGTGGAAGGAAGAGCGTACAGGTCTGTGAGGAGCTGTGGAAGGAAGAGAGCACTGGTCTGTGAGGAGCTGTGGAAGGAAGAGCGCACTTTTTGTGAGGAGTTGTGGAAGAAAGAGCGCACCGGTCTGTGAGGAGCTGTGGTAGGAAGAGCGCACCAGTCTGTGAGGAGCTGTGGAAGGAAGAGCGCACCGGTCTGTGAGGAGCTGTGGAAGGAAGACCGCACTGGTCTCTGAGGAGCTGTGGAAGGAAGATTGCACAGGTCTGTGAGGAGCTATGGAAGGAAGAGCGCACTGGTCTGTGAGGAGCTGTGGAAGGAAGAGCGCACTTTTTGTGAGGAGCTGTGGAAGGAAGAGCGCTCCGATCTGTGAGGAGCTGTGGTGGGAAGAGCACACCGGTCTGTGAGGAGCTGTGGAAGGAAGAGCGCACCGGTCTGTGAGGAGCTGTGGAAGGAAGAGCGCACCGGTCTGTGAGGAGCTGTGGAAGGAAGAGCGCACCGGTCTGTGGGGAGCTGTGGAAGGAAGAGCGCACCGGTCTGTGAGGAGCTGTGGAAGGAAGAGCGCACCGGTCTCTGAGGAGAAGGAAGAGCACACCAGTCTGTGAGGAGCTGTGGAAGGAAGAGCGCACCGGTCTGTGAGGAGCTGTGGGAGGAAGAGCGCACAGGTCTGTGAGGAGCTGTGGAAGGAAGAGCGCATCGGTCTGTGAGGAGCTGTGGAAGGAAGAGCGCACAGGTCTGTGAGGAGCTGTGGAAGAAAGAGCGCACAGGTCTGTGAGGAGTTGTGGAAGGAAGCGAGCAGCGGTCAGTGAGGAGCTGTGGAAGGAAGAGCGCACAGGTCTGTGAGGAGCTGTGGAAGGAAGAGCGCAGCAGTCTGTGAGGAGCTGTGGAAGGAAGAGCGCACCGGTCTGTGAGGAGCTGTGGGAGGAAGAGTGCACAGGTCTGTGAGGAGCTGTGGGAGGAAGAGCGCACAGATCTGCGAAGAGCTGTGGAAGGAAGAGCGCACAGGTCTGCGAGGAGCTATGGAAGGAAGCGCGCACAGGTCTGTGAGGAGCTGTGGAAGGAAGAGCGCACCGGTCTGTGAGGAGCTGTGGGAGGAAGAGCGCACAGGTCTGTGAGGAGCTGTGGGAGGAAGAGCGCACCGGTCTGTGAGGAGCTGTGGGAGGAAGAGCGCACAGATCTGTGAGGAGCTGTGGGAGGAAGAGCGCACAGGTCTGTGAGGAGCTGTGGAAGGAAGAGCGCACAGGTCTGTGAGGAGCTGTGGAAGGAAGAGCGCACCGGTGTGTGAGGAGCTGTGGGAGGAAGAGCGCACAGATCTGTGAGGAGCTGTGGGAGGAAGAGCGCACAGGTCTGTGAGGAGCTGTGGAAGGAAGAGCGCACAGATCTGTGAGGAGCTGTGGAAGGAAGAGCGCACAGGTCTGCGAGGAGCTGTGGAAGGAAGAGCGCACAGGTCTGTGAGGAGCTGTGGAAGGAAGAGCGCACAAGTCTGTGAGGAGCTGTGGAAGGAAGAGCGCCCAGGTCTGTGAGGAGCTGTGGAAGGAAGAGCGCACAAGTCTTCGAGGAGCTGTGGAAGGAAGAGCGCACAGGTCTGTGAGGAGCTGTGGAAGGAAGTGCGCACCGGTCTGTGAGGAGCATGGAAGGAAGAGCGCACTGGTCTGTGAGGAGCTGTGGAAGGAAGAGCACACAGGTCTGTGAGGAGCTGTGAAAGGAAGCGTGCACCGGTCTGTGAGGAGCTGTGGAAGGAAGAGCACACCGGTCTGTGAGGAGCTGTGGAAGGAAGAGCGCATCGCTCTGTGAGGAGCTGTGGAAGGAAGAGTGCACCGGTCTGTGAGGAGCTGTGGAAGGAAGAGCGCACCAGTCTGTGAGGAGCTGTGGAAGGAAGAGCGCACAGATCTGTGAGGAGCTGTGGAAGGAAGAGAGCACTGGTCTGTGAGGAGCTGTGGAAGGAAGAGCGCACTTTTTGTGAGGAGCTGTGGAAGGAAGAGCGCACCGATCTGTGAGGAGCTGTGGTAGGAAGAGCGCACTGGTCTGTGAGGAGCTGTGGAAGGAAGAGCGCATCGGTCTGTGAGGAGAAGGAAGAGCACACCGGTCTGTGAGGAGCTGTGGAAGGAAGAGCGCACCGGTCTGTGCGGAGCTGTGGAAGGAAGAGCGCATCGGTCTGTGAGGAGCTGTGGAAGGAAGAGCGCACAGGTCTGTGAGGAGCTGTGGAAGAAAGAGCGCACAGGTCTGTGAGGAGCTGTGGAAGAAAGAGCGCACAGGTCTGTGAGGAGTTGTGGAAGGAAGCGCGCAGCGGTCAGTGAGGAGCTGTGGAAGGAAGAGCGCACAGGTCTGTGAGGAGCTGTGGAAGGAAGAGCACACAGGTCTGTGAGGAGCTGTGGAAGGAAGAGCGCACCGGTCTGTGAGGAGCTGTGGGAGGAAGAGCGCACAGGTATGTGACGAGCTGTGGAAGGAAGAGTGCATCGGTCTGTGAGGAGCTGTGGAAGGAAGAGCGCACCGGTCTGTGAGGAGCTGTGGAAGGAAGAGCGCACAGGTCTGTGAGGAGCTGTGGAAGGAAGAGCGCACAGGTCTGTGAGGAGCTGTGGAAGGAAGAGCTCACAGGTCTGTGAGGAGCTGTGGAAGGAAGAGCTCACAGGTCTGTGAGGAGCTGTGGAAGGAAGAGCGCACAGGTCTGTGAGGAGCTGTGGAAGAAAGAGCGCACCGGTCTGTGAGGAGCTGTGGGAGGAAGAGCGCACCGGTCTGTGAGGGGCTGTGGGAGGAAGAGCGTACCGGTCTGTGAGGAGCTGTGGGAGGAAGAGCGCACCGGTCTGTGAGGAGCTGTGGAAGGAAGAGCGCACAGGTCTGTGAGGAGCTGTGGAAGGAAGAGCGCACAGGTCTGTGAGGAGCTGTGGAAGGAAGAGCTCACAGGTCTGTGAGGAGCTGTGGAAGGAAGAGCGCACAGGTCTGTGAGGAGCTGTGGAAGAAAGAGCGCACCGGTCTGTGAGGAGCTGTGGAAGGAAGTGCGCACCGGCCTGTGAGGAGCTGTGGAAGGAAGAGCGCACCGGTCTGTGAGGAGCTGTGGGGGGAAGAGCGCACTGGTCTGTGAGGAGCTGTGGGAGGAAGAGCGCACATGTCTGTGAGGAGCTGTGGGAGGAAGAGCACACAGGTCTGTGAGGAGCTGTGGAAGGAAGAGCGCACAGGTCTGTGAGGAGCTGTGGAAGGAAGAGCGCACAGGTCTGTGAGGAGCTGTGGAAGGAAGAGCGCATCGGTCTGTGAGGAGCTGTGGGAGGAAGAGCGCACCGGTCTGTGAGGAGCTGTGGGAGGAAGAGCGCACCGGTCTGTGAGGAGCTGTGGGAGGAAGAGCGCACCGGTCTGTGAGGAGCTGTGGAAGGAAGATCGCACAGGTCTGTGAGGAGCTGTGGAAGGAAGAGCGCACAGGTCTGTGAGGAGCTGTGGAAGGAAGAGCGCACAGGTCTGTGAGGAGCTGTGGAAGGAAGAGCGCACAGGTCTGTGAGGAGCTGTGGAAGAAAGAGCGCACCGGTCTGTGAGGAGCTGTGGAAGGAAGTGCGCACCGGTCTGTGATGAGCTGTGGAAGGAAGAGCGCACCGGTCTGTGAGGAGCTGTGGAAGGAAGAGCGCACCGGTCTGTGAGGAGCTGTGGAAGGAAGAGCGCACAGGTCTGTGAGGAGCTGTGGAAGGAAGAGCGCACCGGTCTGTGAGGAGCTTTGGGAGGAAGAGCGCACCGGTCTGTGAGGAGCTGTGGGAGGAAGAGCGCACAGATCTGTGAGGAGCTGTGGATGGAAGAGCGCACAGGTCTGTGAGGAGCTGTGGAAGGAAGAGCGCACCGGTCTGTGAGGAGCTGTGGGAGGAAGAGCGCACCGGTCTGTGAGGAGCTGTGGGAGGAAGAGCGCACCGATCTGTGAGAAGCTGTGGAAGAAAGAGCGCACCGGTCTGTGAGGAGCTGTGGGAGGAAGAGCTCACCGGTCTGTGAGGAGCTGTGGAAGGAAGAGCGCACAGGTCTGTGAGGAGCTGTGGCAGGAAGAGCGCACAGGTCTGTGAGGAGCTGTGGAAGGAAGAGCGCACAGGTCTGTGAGGATCTGTGGAAGGAAGAGCGCACCGGTCTGTGAGGAGCTGTGGGAGGAAGAGCGCACCGGTCTGTGAGGTGCTGTGGGAGGAAGAGCGCACAGATCTGTGAGGAGCTGTGGTAGGAAGAGCGCACAGGTCTGCGAGGAGCTGTGGAAGGAAGAGCGCACAGGTCTGTGAGGAGCTGTGGAAGGAACAGCGCACAGGTGAGGAGCTGTGGAAGGAAGAGCGCCCAGGTCTGTGAGGAGCTGTGGAAGAAAGAGCGCACCGGTCTGTGAGGAGCTGTGGAAGGAAGTGCGCACCGGTCTGTGATGAGCTGTGGAAGGAAGAGCACACCGGTCTGTGAGGAGCTGTGGAAGGAAGAGCGCACAGGTCTGTGAGGAGCTGTGGAAGGAAGAGCGCACCGGTCTGTGAGGAGCTTTGGGAGGAAGAGCGCACCGGTCTGTGAGGAGCTGTGGGAGGAAGAGCGCACAGATCTGTGAGGAGCTGTGGATGGAAGAGCGCACAGGTCTGTGAGGAGCTGTGGAAGGAAGAGCGCACCGGTCTGTGAGGAGCTGTGGGAGGAAGAGCGCACCGGTCTGTGAGGAGCTGTGGGAGGAAGAGCGCACCGATCTGTGAGAAGCTGTGGAAGAAAGAGCGCACCGGTCTGTGAGGAGCTGTGGGAGGAAGAGCTCACCGGTCTGTGAGGAGCTGTGGAAGGAAGAGCGCACAGGTCTGTGAGGAGCTGTGGCAGGAAGAGCGTACAGGTCTGTGAGGAGCTGTGGAAGGAAGAGCGCACAGGTCTGTGAGGATCTGTGGAAGGAAGAGCGCACCGGTCTGTGAGGAGCTGTGGGAGGAAGAGCGCACCGGTCTGTGAGGTGCTGTGGGAGGAAGAGCGCACAGATCTGTGAGGAGCTGTGGTAGGAAGAGCGCACAGGTCTGCGAGGAGCTGTGGAAGGAAGAGCGCACAGGTCTGTGAGGAGCTGTGGAAGGAACAGCGCACAGGTGAGGAGCTGTGGAAGGAAGAGCGCCCAGGTCTGTGAGGAGCTGTGGAAGGAAGAGCACACAAGTCTGCGAGGAGCTGTGGAAGGAAGAGCGCACAGGTCTGTGAGGAACTGTGGATGGAAGAGCGCACCGGTCTGTGAGGAGCTGTGGGAGGAAGAGCGCACAGATCTGTGAGGAGCTGTGGGAGGAAGAGCGCACAGGTCTGTGAGGAGCTGTGGAAGGAAGAGCGCACAGGTCTGTGAGGAGCTGTGGAAGGAAGAGCGCACCGGTCTGTGAGGAGCTGTGGGAGGAACAGCGCACAGATCTGTGAGGAGCTGTGGAATGAAGAGCGCACAGGTCTGCGAGGAGCTGTGGAAGGAAGCGCGCACAGGTCTGTGAGGAGCTGTGGAAGGAAGAGCGCACCGGTCTGTGAGGAGCTGTGGAAGGAAGAGCGCACAGATCTGTGAGAAGCTGTGAGACGAAGAGCGCACAGGTCTGTGAGGAGCTGTGGAAGGAAGAGCGCACAGGTCTGTGAGGAGCTGTGGAAGGAAGAGCGCACCGGTCTGTGAGGAGCTGTGGGAGGAAGAGCGCACAGGTCTGTGAGGAGCTGTGGAAGGAAGAGCGCACTGGTCTGTGAGGAGCTGTGGAAGGAAGAGCGCACTTTTTGTGAGGAGCTGTGGAAGGAAGAGCGCACCGATCTGTGAGGAGCTGTGGTAGGAAGAGCGCACCGGTCTGTGGGGAGCTGTGGAAGGAAGAGCACACCGGTCTGTGAGGAGCTGTGGAAGGAAGAGCGCACCGGTCTGTGAGGAGCTGTGGAAGGAAGAGCGCATCGGTCTGTGAGGAGCTGTGGAAGGAAGAGCGCACAGGTCTGTGAGGAGCTGTGGAAGGAAGCGCGCACAGGTCTGTGAGGAGCTGTGGAAGGAAGAGCGCACCGGTCTGTGAGGAGCTGTGGGAGGAAGAGCGCACAGATCTGTGTGGAGCTGTGAGAGGAAGAGCGCACAGGTCTGTGAGGAGCTGTGGAAGGAAGAGCGCACAGGTCTGTGAGGAGCTGTGGAAGGAAGAGCGCACCGGTCTGTGAGGAGCTGTGGGAGGAAGAGCGCACAGGTCTGTGAGGAGCTGTGGGAGGAAGAGCTCACTGGTCTGTGAGGAGCTGTGGAAGGAAGAGCGCACAGGTCTGTGAGGAGCTGTGGAAGGAAGAGCGCCCAGGTCTGTGAGGAGCTGTGGAAGGAAGAGCGCCCAGGTCTGTGAGGAGCTGTGGAAGGAAGAGCGCACAAGTCTGCGAGGAGCTGTGGAAGGAAGAGCGCACAGGTCTGTGAGTGGCTGTGGAAGGAAGAGCGCACCGGTCTGTGAGGAGCATGGAAGGAAGAGCGCACCGGTCTGTGAGGAGCTGTGGAAGGAAGAGCGCACAGGTCTGTGAGGAGCTGTGAAACTAAACGCGCACCGGTCTGTGAGGAGCTGTGGAAGGAAGAGCACACCGGTCTGTGAGGAGCTGTGGAAGGAAGAGCTCACCGGTCTGTGAGGAGCTGTGGAAGTAAGAGCGCATCGCTCTGTGAGGAGCTGTGGAAGAAAGAGCTCACCGGTCTGTGAGGAGCTCTGGAAGGAAGAGCGCATCGGTCTGAGAGGAGCTGTGGAAGGAAGAGTGGACATGTCTGTGAGGAGCTATGGCAGGAAGAGCGCACTGGTCTATGAGGAGCTGTGGAAGGAAGAGCGCACTTTTTGTGAGGAGCTGTGGAAGGAAGAGCGCACCGATCTGTGAGGAGCTTTGGTAGGAAGAGCGCACCGGTCTGTGAGGAGCTGTGGAAGGAAGAGCGCACCGGTCTGTGAGGAGCTGTGGAAGGAAGAGCGCACCGGTCTGTGAGGAGCTGTGGAAGGAAGAGCGCACCGGTCTGTGGGAGCTGTGGAAGGAAGAGCGCACCTGTCTGTGAGGAGCTGTGGAAGGAAGAGCGCACCGGTCTGTGAGGAGAAGGAAGAGCACACCGGTCTGTGAGGAGCTGTGGAAGGAAGAGCGCACTGGTCTGTGAGGAGCTGTGGCAGGAAGAGCGCACAGGTCTGTGAGGAGCTGTGGAAGGAAGAGCGCACAGGTCTGTGAGGAGCTGTGGAAGAAGAGCGCACCGGTCTGTGAGGAGCTGTGGGAGGAAGAGCACGCAGATCTGTGAGGAGCTGTGGAAGGAAGAGTGCACAGGTCTGTGAGGAGCTGTGGAAGAAAGAGCGCACTGGTCTGTGAGGACCTGTGGAAGGAAGAGCGCCCAGGTCTGTGAGGAGCTGTGGAAGGAAGAGCGCACAAGTCTGCGAGGAGCTGTGGACGGAAGAGCGCACAGGTCTGTGAGTAGCTGTGGAAGGAAGAGCGCACCGGTCTGTGAGGAGCATGGAAGGAAGAGCGCACCGGTCTGTGAGGAGCTGTGGAAGGAAGAGCGCACAGGTCTGTGAGGAGCTGTGAAAGGAAGCGCGCACCGGTCTGTGAGGAGCTGTGGAAGGAAGAGCACACCGGTCTGTGAGGAGCTGTGGAAGGAACAGCGCACCGGTCTGTGAGGAGCTGTGGAAGGAAGAGCGCATCGCTCTGTAAGGAGCTGTGGAAGGAAGAGCGCACTGGTCTGTGAAGAGCTGTGGAAGGAAGAGCGCATCGGTCTGAGAGGAGCTGTGGAAGGAAGAGCGCACAGGTCTGTGAGGAGCTGTGGAAGGAAGAGAGCACTGGTCTGTGAGGAGCTGTGGAAGGAAGAGCGCACTTTTTGTGAGGAGTTGTGGAAGAAAGAGCGCACCGGTCTGTGAGGAGCTGTGGTAGGAAGAGCGCACCAGTCTGTGAGGAGCTGTGGAAGGAAGAGCGCACCGGTCTGTGAGGAGCTGTGGAAGGAAGACCGCACTGGTCTGTGAGGAGCTGTGGAAGGAAGAGTGCACAGGTCTGTGAGGAGCTATGGAAGGAAGAGCGCACTGGTCTGTGAGGAGCTGTGGAAGGAAGAGCGCACTTTTTGTGAGGAGCTGTGGAAGGAAGAGCGCTCCGATCTGTGAGGAGCTGTGGTGGGAAGAGCACACCGGTCTGTGAGGAGCTGTGGAAGGAAGAGCGCACCGGTCTGTGAGGAGCTGTGGAAGGAAGAGCGCACCGGTGTGTGAGGAGCTGTGGAAGGAAGAGCGCACCGGTCTGTGGGGAGCTGTGGAAGGAAGAGCGCACAGGTCTGTGAGTAGCTGTGGAAGGAAGAGCGCATCGGTCTGTGAGGAGCTGTGGAAGGAAGAGCGCACAGGTCTGTGAGGAGCTGTGGAAGAAAGAGCGCACAGGTCTGTGAGGAGTTGTGGAAGGAAGCGAGCAGCGGTCAGTGAGGAGCTGTGGAAGGAAGAGCGCACAGGTCTGTGAGGAGCTGTGGAAGGAAGAGCGCAGCAGTCTGTGAGGAGCTGTGGAAGGAAGAGCGCACCGGTCTGTGAGGAGCTGTGGGAGGAAGAGTGCACAGGTCTGTGAGGAGCTGTGGGAGGAAGAGCGCACAGATCTGCGAAGAGCTGTGGAAGGAAGAGCGCACAGGTCTGCGAGGAGCTATGGAAGGAAGCGCGCACAGGTCTGTGAGGAGCTGTGGAAGGAAGAGCGCACCGGTCTGTGAGGATCTGTGGGAGGAAGAGCGCACAGGTCTGTGAGGAGCTGTGGGAGGAAGAGCGCACCGGTCTGTGAGGAGCTGTGGGAGGAAGAGCGCACAGATCTGTGAGGAGCTGTGGGAGGAAGAGCGCACAGGTCTGTGAGGAGCTGTGGAAGGAAGAGCGCACAGGTCTGTGAGGAGCTGTGGAAGGAAGAGCGCACCGGTGTGTGAGGAGCTGTGGGAGGAAGAGCGCACAGATCTGTGAGGAGCTGTGGGAGGAAGAGCGCACAGGTCTGTGAGGAGCTGTGGAAGGAAGAGCGCACAAGTCTGTGAGGAGCTGTGGAAGGAAGAGCGCACAAGTCTGTGAGGAGCTGTGGAAGGAAGAGCGCCCAGGTCTGTGAGGAGCTGTGGAAGGAAGAGCGCACAAGTCTTCGAGGAGCTGTGGAAGGAAGAGCGCACAGGTCTGTGAGGAGCTGTGGAAGGAAGTGCGCACCGGTCTGTGAGGAGCATGGAAGGAAGAGCGCACCGGTCTGTGAGGAGCTGTGGAAGGAAGAGCGCACAGGTCTGTGAGGAGCTGTGAAAGGAAGCGTGCACCGGTCTGTGAGGAGCTGTGGAAGGAAGAGCACACCGGTCTGTAAGGAGCTGTGGAAGGAAGAGCGCATCGCTCTGTGAGGAGCTGTGGAAGGAAGAGTGCACCGGTCTGTGAGGAGCTGTGGAAGGAAGAGCGCACCAGTCTGTGAGGAGCTGTGGAAGGAAGAGCGCACAGGTCTGTGAGGAGCTGTGGAAGGAAGAGAGCACTGGTCTGTGAGGAGCTGTGGAAGGAAGAGCGCACTTTTTGTGAGGAGCTGTGGAAGGAAGAGCGCACCGATCTGTGAGGAGCTGTGGTAGGAAGAGCGCACTGGTCTGTGAGGAGCTGTGGAAGGAAGAGCGCACCGGTCTGTGAAGAGCTGTGGAAGGAAGAGCGCACCGGTCTGTGAGGAGCTGTGGAAGGAAGAGCGCACCGGTCTGTGGGGAGCTGTGGAAGGAAGAGTGCACCGGTCTGTGAGGAGCTGTGGAAGGAAGAGCGCATCGGTCTGTGCGGAGAAGGAAGAGCACACCGGTCTGTGAGGAGCTGTTGAAGGAAGAGCGCACCGGTCTGTGCGGAGCTGTGGAAGGAAGAGTGCATCGGTCTGTGAGGAGCTGTGGAAGGAAGAGCGCACAGGTCTGTGAGGAGCTGTGGAAGAAAGAGCGCACAGGTCTGTGAGGAGCTGTGGAAGAAAGAGCGCACAGGTCTGTGAGGAGTTGTGGAAGGAAGCGCGCAGCGGTCAGTGAGGAGCTGTGGAAGGAAGAGCGCACAGGTCTGTGAGGAGCTGTGGAAGGAAGAGCGCACAGGTCTGTGAGGAGCTGTGGAAGGAAGAGCGCACCGGTCTGTGAGGAGCTGTGGGAGGAAGAGCGCACAGGTCTGTGAGGAGCTGTGGAAGGAAGAGTGCATCGGTCTGTGAGGAGCTGTGGAAGGAAGAGCGCACCGGTCTGTGAGGAGCTGTGGAAGGAAGAGCGCACAGGTCTGTGAGGAGCTGTGGAAGGAAGAGCGCACAGGTCTTTAAGGAGCTGTGGAAGGAAGAGCGCACAAGTCTGCGAGGAGTTTTGGAAGGAAGAGCGCACAGGTCTGTGAGGAGCTGTGGAAAGAAGAGCGCATCGGTCTGTGAGGAGCTGTGGGAGGAAGAGCGCACAGATCTGTGAGAAGCTTTGGGAGGAAGAGCGCACAGGTGTGTGAGGAGCTGTGGAAGGAAGAGCGCACAGGTCTGTGAGGAGCTGTGGAAGGAAGAGCGCATCGGTCTGTGAGGAGCTGTGGGAGGAAGAGCGCACAGATCTGCGAGGAGCTGTGGAAGGAAGAGCGCACAGGTCTGCGAGGAGCTGTGGAAGAAAGCGCGCACAGGTCTGTGAGGAGCTGTGGAAGGAAGAGCGCACCGGTCTGTGAGGAGCTGTGGGAGGAAGAGCGCACAGATCTGTGAGGAGCTGTGGGAGGAAGAGCGCACAGGTCTGTGAGGAGCTGTGGAAGGAAGAGCGCACAGGTCTGTGAGGAGCTGTGGGAGGAAGAGCGCACAGGTCTGTGAGGAGCTGTGGGAGGAAGAGCGCACAGGTCTGTGAGGAGCTGTGGAAGGAAGAGCGCACCGGTCTGTGAGGAGCTGTGGAAGGAAGAGCGCACAGTTCTGTGAGGAGCTGTGGAAGGAAGAGAGCACAGGTCTGTGAGGAGCTGTGGAAGGAAGAGCGCACAGGTCTGTGAGGAGCTGTGGGAGGAAGAGCGCATCGGTCTCTGAGGAGCTGTGGAAGGAAGAGCGCACAGGTCTCCGAGGAGCTGTGGAAGGAAGAGCGCACAGGTCTGTGAGGAGCTGTCGAAGGAAGAGCGCACCGGTCTGTGAGGAGCATGGAAGGAAGAGCGCACCGGTCTGTGAGGAGCTGTGGAAGGAAGAGCGCACAGGTCTGTGAGGAGCTGTGAAAGGAAGTGCGCACCGGTCTGTGAGGAGCTGTGGAAGGAAGAGCGCACCGGTCTGTGAGGAGCTGCGGAAGGAAGAGCGCACCGGTCTGTGAGGAGCTGTGGAAGGAAGAGCGCATCGCTCTGTGAGGAGCTGTGGAAGGAAGAGCGCACTGGTCTGTGAGTAGCTGTGGAAGGAAGAGCATCGGTCTGAGAGGAGCTGTGGAAGGAAGAGCGCACAGGTCTGTGAGGAGCTGTGGAATGAAGAGAGCACTGGTCTGTGAGGAGCTGTGGAAGGAAGAGCGCACTTTTTGTGAGGAGCTGTGGAAGGAAGAGCGCACCGATCTGTGAGGAGCTGTGGTAGGAAGAGCGCACCGGTCTGTGAGGAGCTGTGGAAGGAAGAGCGCACCGGTCTGTGAGGAACTGTGGAAGGAAGAGCGCAGCGGTCTGTGAGGAGCATGGAAGGAAGAGCGCACCGGTCTGTGAGGAGCTGTGGAAGGAAGAGCGCACAGGTCTGTGAGGAGCTGTGAAAGGAAGCGTGCACCGGTCTGTGAGGAGCTGTGGAAGGAAGAGCACACCGGTCTGTAAGGAGCTGTGGAAGGAAGAGCGCATCGCTCTGTGAGGAGCTGTGGAAGGAAGAGTGCACCGGTCTGTGAGGAGCTGTGGAAGGAAGAGCGCACCAGTCTGTGAGGAGCTGTGGAAGGAAGAGCGCACAGGTCTGTGAGGAGCTGTGGAAGGAAGAGAGCACTGGTCTGTGAGGAGCTGTGGAAGTAAGAGCGCACTTTTTGTGAGGAGCTGTGGAAGGAAGAGCGCACCGATCTGTGAGGAGCTGTGGTAGGAAGAGCGCACTGGTCTGTGAGGAGCTGTGGAAGGAAGAGCGCACCGGTCTGTGAAGAGCTGTGGAAGGAAGAGCGCACCGGTCTGTGAGGAGCTGTGGAAGGAAGAGCGCACCGGTCTGTGGGGAGCTGTGGAAGGAAGAGTGCACCGGTCTGTGAGGAGCTGTGGAAGGAAGAGCGCATCGGTCTGTGAGGAGAAGGAAGAGCACACCGGTCTGTGAGGAGCTGTGGAAGGAAGAGCGCACCGGTCTGTGCGGAGCTGTGGAAGGAAGAGTGCATCGGTCTGTGAGGAGCTGTGGAAGGAAGAGCGCACAGGTCTGTGAGGAGCTGTGGAAAAAAGAGCGCACAGGTCTGTGAGGAGCTGTGGAAGAAAGAGCGCACAGGTCTGTGAGGAGTTGTGGAAGGAAGCGCGCAGCGGTCAGTGAGGAGCTGTGGAAGGAAGAGCGCACAGGTCTGTGAGGAGCTGTGGAAGGAAGAGCGCACAGGTCTGTGAGGAGCTGTGGAAGGAAGAGCGCACCGGTCTGTGAGGAGCTGTGGGAGGAAGAGCGCACAGGTCTGTGAGGAGCTGTGGAAGGAAGAGTGCATCGGTCTGTGAGGAGCTGTGGAAGGAAGAGCGCACCGGTCTGTGAGGAGCTGTGGGAGGAAGAGCGCACAGATCTGTGAGGAGCTGTGGGAGGAAGAGCGCACAGGTCTGTGAGGAGCTGTGGAAGGAAGAGCGCACAGGTCTGTGAGGAGCTGTGGAAGGAAGAGCGCACAGGTCTTTAAGGAGCTGTGGAAGGAAGAGCGCAGAAGTCTGCGAGGAGCTTTGGAAGGAAGAGCGCACAGGTCTGTGAGGAGCTGTGGAAAGAAGAGCGCATCGGTCTGTGAGGAGCTGTGGGAGGAAGAGCGCACAGATCTGTGAGAAGCTTTGGGAGGAAGAGCGCACAGGTCTGTGAGGAGCTGTGGAAGGAAGAGCGCACAGGTCTGTGAGGAGCTGTGGAAGGAAGAGCGCATCGGTCTGTGAGGAGCTGTGGGAGGAAGAGCGCACAGATCTGCGAGGAGCTGTGGAAGGAAGAGCGCACAGGTCTGCGAGGAGCTGTGGAAGAAAGCGCGCACAGGTCTGTGAGGAGCTGTGGAAGGAAGAGCGCACCGGTCTGTGAGGA
This sequence comes from Phyllobates terribilis, assembly GCF_046119375.1. Lineage (NCBI taxonomy): Eukaryota > Metazoa > Chordata > Amphibia > Anura > Dendrobatidae > Phyllobates > Phyllobates terribilis. The sequence continues at coordinate 148,034,275 of NW_027362762.1, forward strand.
GCTGTGGGAGGAAGAGCGCACAGATCTGTGAGGAGCTGTGGGAGGAAGAGCGCACAGGTCTGTGAGGAGCTGTGGAAGGAAGAGCGCACAGGTCTGTGAGGAGCTGTGGGAGGAAGAGCGCACAGGTCTGTGAGGAGCTGTGGGAGGAAGAGCGCACAGGTCTGTGAGGAGCTGTGGAAGGAAGAGCGCACCGGTCTGTGAGGAGCTGTGGAAGGAAGAGCGCACAGTTCTGTGAGGAGCTGTGGAAGGAAGAGAGCACAGGTCTGTGAGGAGCTGTGGAAGGAAGAGAGCACAGGTCTGTGAGGAGCTGTGGGAGGAAGAGCGCATCGGTCTCTGAGGAGCTGTGGAAGGAAGAGCGCACAGGTCTCCGAGGAGCTGTGGAAGGAAGAGCGCACAGGTCTGTGAGGAGCTGTGGAAGGAAGAGCGCACCGGTCTGTGAGGAGCATGGAAGGAAGAGCGCACCGGTCTGTGAGGAGCTGTGGAAGGAAGAGCGCACAGGTCTGTGAGGAGCTGTGAAAGGAAGCGCGCACCGGTCTGTGAGGAGCTGTGGAAGGAAGAGCGCACCGGTCTGTGAGGAGCTGCGGAAGGAAGAGCGCACCGGTCTGTGAGGAGCTGTGGAAGGAAGAGCGCAGCGGTCTGTGAGGAGCTGTTGAAGGAAGAGCGCACCGGTCTGTGGGGAGCTGTGGAAGCAAGAGCGCACCGGTCTGTGAGGAGTTGTGGAAGGAAGAGCGTACCGGTCTGTGAGGAGAAGGAAGAGCACACCGGTCTGTGAGGAGCTGTGGAAGGAAGAGCGCACCGGTCTGTGAGGAGCTGTGGAAGGAAGAGCGCATCGGTCTGTGAGGAGCTGTGGAAGGAAGAGCGCACAGGTCTGTGAGGAGTTGTGGAAGGAAGCGCGCAGCGGTCCGTGAGGAGCTGTGGAAGGAAAAGCGCACAGGTCTGTGAGGAGCTGTGGACGGAAGAGCTCACAGGTTTGTGAGGAGCTGTGGAAGGAAGAGCGCACCGGTCTGTGAGGAGCTGTGGGAGGAAGAGCGCACAGGTCTGTGAGGAGCTGTGGCAGGAAGAGTGCATCGGTCTGTGAGGAGCTGTTGAAGGAAGAGCGCACCGGTCTGTGAGGAGCTGTGGGATGAAGAGCGCACAGATCTGTGAGGAGCTGTGGGAGGAAGAGCGCACAGGTCTGCGAGGAGCTGTGGAAGGAAGAGCGCTCAGGTCTGTGAGGAGCTGTGGAAGGAAGAGCGCACAGGTCTGTGAGGAGCTGTGGAAGGAAGAGCGCCCAGGTCTGTGAGGAGCTGTGGAAGGAAGAGCGCACAAGTCTGCGAGGAGCTTTGGAAGGAAGAGCGCACAGGTCTGTGATGAGCTGTGGAAGGAAGAGCGCACCGGTCTGTGAGGAGCTGTGGGAGGAAGAGCGCACAGGTCTGTGAGGAGCTGTGGAAGGAAGAGCGCACAGGTCTGTGAGGAGCTGTGGAAGGAAGAGCGCATTGGTCTGTGAGGAGCTGTGGGAGGAAGAGCGCACAGATCTGTGAGGAGCTGTGGAAGGAAGAGCGCACAGGTCTGCGAGGAGCTGTGGAAGGAAGCGCGCACAGGTCTGTGAGGAGCTGTGGAAGGAAGAGTGCACCGGTCTGTGAGGAGCTGTGAGAGGAAGAGCGCACAGATCTGTGAGGAGCTGTGGGAGGAAGAGCGCACAGGTCTGTGAGGAGCTGTGGAAGGAAGAGCGCACAGGTCTGTAAGGAGCTATGGGAGGAAGAGTGCACAGGTCTGTGAGGAACTGTGGAAGGAAGAGCGCACAGGTCTGTGAGGAGCTGTGGAAGGAAGAGCGCACCGGTCTGTGAGGAGCTGTGGAAGGAAGAGCGCACAGGTCTGTGAGGAGCTGTGGAAGGAAGAGAGCACCGGTCTGTGAGGAGCTGTGGGAGGAAGAGCGCACAGGTCTGTGAGGAGCTGTAGAAGGAAGAACGCACTGGTCTGTGAGGACATGGAAGGAAGAGTGCACGGGTCTGTGAGGAGCTGTGGGAGGAAGAGCGCACTGGTTTGTGAGGAGCTGTGGAAGGAAGAGCGCACCGGTCTGTGAGGAGCTGTGGAAGGAAGAACGCACTGGTCTGTGAGGAGCATGGAAGGAAGAGCGCACCGGTCTGTGAGGAGCATGGAAGATACAGCGCACCGGTCTGTGAGAAGCTGTGGAAAGAAGAACGCACAGATCTGTGAGGAGCTGTGGAAGGAAGCGCGCACCGGTCTGTGAGGAGCTGTGGAAGGAAGAGCGCACCGGTCTGTGAGGAGCTGTGGGAGGAAGAGCGCACAGGTCTGTGAGGAGCTGTGGAAGGAAGGGTTCACTGGTCTGTGAGGAGCAAAGAAGGAAGAGCGCACCGGTCTGTGAGGAGCTTTGGGAGGAAGAGTGCACAGGTCTGTGAAGAGCTGTGGAAGGAAGAGAGCACCGGTCTGTGAGGAGCTGTTGAAGGAAGAACGCACTGGTCTGTGAGGAGCATGGAAGGAAGAGCGCACCGGTCTGTGAGGAGCATGGAAGATACAGCGCACCTTTCTGTGAGGAGCTGTGGAAAGAAGAGCGCACAGGTCTGCGAGGAGCTGTGGAAGGAAGCGCGCATCGGTCTGTGAGGAGCTGTGGAAGGAAGAGCGCACCGGTCTGTGAGGAGCTGTGGATGGAAGAGCGCATCGGTCTGTGAGGAGCTGTGGGAGGAAGAGCGCACAGGTCTGTGAGGAGCTGTGGAAGGAAGAGTTCACTGGTCTGTGAGGAGCATAGAAGGAGGAGCACACTGGTCTGTGACGAGCATGGAAGGAAGACCGCAGCGGTCTGTGAGAAGCATGGAAGGAAGAGCGCACCGGTCTGTGAGGAGCTGTGGAAGGAAGAGCGCTCAGGTCTATGAGGAGCTGTGAAAGGAAGCGCGCACCGGTCTGTTAGGAGCTGTGGAAGGAAGAGCACACCGGTCTGTGAGGAGCTGTGGAAGGAAGAGCGCACCAGTCTGTGAGGAGCTGTGGAAGGAAGAGCGCATCGCTCTGTGAGGAGCTGTGGAAGGAAGAGCGCACCGGTCTGTGAGGAGCTGTGGAAGGAAGAGCGCATCGGTCTGTGAGGAGCATGGAAGGAAGAGTGCACGGGTCTGTGAGGAGCTGTGGGAGGAAGAGCGCACTGGTTTGTGAGGAGCTGTGGAAGGAAGAGCGCACCGGTCTGTGAGGAGCTGTGGAAGTAAGAACGCACTGGTCTGTGAGGAGCATGGAAGGAAGAGCGCACCGGTCTGTGAGGAGCATGGAAGATACAGCGCACCGGTCTGTGAGAAGCTGTGGAAAGAAGAGCGCACAGGTCTGTGAGAAGCTGTGGAAGGAAGCACGCACCGGTCTGTGAGGAGCTGTGGAAGGAAGAGCGCACCGGTCTGTGAGGAGCTGTGGAAGGAAGAGCGCATCGGTCTGTGAGGAGATGTGGGAGGAGGAGCACACCGGTCTGTGAGGAGCTGTGGAAGGAAGAGTGCACGGTATGTGAGGAGCTGTGGGAGGAAGAGCGCACAGGTCTGTGAGAAGCTGTGGAAGGAAGGGTTCACTGGTCTGTGAGGAGCATAGAAGGAAGAGCGCACCGGTCTTTGAGGAGCTGTGGGAGGAAAAGTGCACAGGTCTGTGAAGAGCTGTGGAAGGAAGAGCGCACCGGTCTGTGAGGAGCTGTTGAAGGAAGAACGCACTGGTCTGTGAGGAGCATGGAAGGAAGAGCGCACCGGTCTGTGAGGAGCATGGAAAATACACCGCACCGTTCTGTGAGGAGCTGTGGAATGAAGAGCGCACAGGTCTGCGAGGAGCTGTGGAAGGAAGCGCGCATCGGTCTGTGAGGAGCTGTGGAAGGAAGAGCACACCGGTCTGTGAGGAGCTGTGGATGGAAGAGCGCACTGGTCTGTGAGGAGCTGTGGGAGGAAGAGCGCACCGGTCTGTGAGGAGCTGTGGAAGGAAGAGTGCACCGGTCTGTGAGGAGCTGTGGGAGGAAGAGCGCACAGGTCTGTGAGGAGCTGTGGAAGGAAGAGTTCACTGGTCTGTGAGGAGCATAGAAGGAAGAGCACACTGGTCTGTGACGAGCATGGAAGGAAGAGCGCAGCGGTCTGTGAGGAGCATGGAAGGAAGAGCGCACCGGTCTGTGAGGAGCTGTGGAAGGAAGAGTTCACTGGTCTGTGAGGAGCATAGAAGGAAGAGCACACTGGTCTGTGACGAGAATGGAAGGAAGAGCGCAGCGGTCTGTAAGGAGCATGGAAGGAAGAGCGCACCGGTCTGTGAGGAGCTGTGGAAGGAAGAGCGCACAGGTCTGTGAGGAGCTGTGAAAGGAAGCGCGCACCGGTCTGTTAGGAGCTGTGGAAGGAAGAGCACACCGGTCTGTGAGGAGCTGTGGAAGGAAGAGCGCACCAGTCTGTGAGGAGCTGTGGAAGGAAGAGCGCATCGCTCTGTGAGGAGCTGTGGAAGGAAGAGCGCACCGGTCTGTGAGGAGCTGTGGAAGGAAGAGCGCATCGGTCTGTGAGGAGCATGGAAGGAAGAGCGCACCGGTCTGTGAGGAGCATGGAAGGAAGAGCTCACCATTCTGTGAGGAGCTTTGGAAGGAAGAGTGCACAGGTCTGTGAGGAGCTGTGGAAGGAAGCGTGCACCGGTCTGTGAGGAGCTGTGGAAGGAAGAGCTTACCGGTCTGTGAGGAGCTGTGGAAGGAAGAGCTTACCGGTCTGTGAGGAGCTGTGGAAGGAAGAGCGCATCGGTCTGTGAGGGGCTGTGAAAGGAAGAGCGCACCGGTCTGTGAGGAGCTGTGGAAGGAAGAGTGCATCGGTCTGAGAGGAGCTGTGGAAGGAAGAGCGCACCGGTCTTTGAGGAGCTGTGGAAGGAAGAGCGCACAGGTCTGTGAGGAGCTGTGGAAGGAAGAGCGCACTGGTCTGTGAGGAGCTGTGGAAGGAAGAGCGCACTTTTTGTGAGGAGCTGTGGAAGGAAGAGTGCACCGGTCTGTGAGGAGCTGTGGTAGGAAGAGCGCACCGGTCTGTGAGGAGCTGTGGAAGGAAGAGCGCACCGGTCTGTGAGGAGCTGTGGAAGGAAGAGCGCACCGGTCTGTGGGGAGCTGTGGAAGGAAGATCGCACCGGTCTGTGAGGAGCTGTGGAAGGAAGAGCGCACCGGTCTGTGAGGAGCTGTGGAAGGAAGAGCGCACCAGTCTGTGAGGAGCTGTGGAAGGAAGCGCGCACCGGTCTGTGAGAAGCTGTGGAAGGAAGAGCGCACCGATCTGTGAGGAGCTGTGGAAGGAAGAGCACACCGGTCTGTGAGGAGCTGTGGAAGGAAGGGCGCACCGGTCTTTGAGGAGCTGTGGAAGGAAGAGCGTACCGGTCTGTGAGGAGCTGTGGGAGGAAGAGCGCACCGGTCTGTGAGGAGCTGTGGAAGGAAGAACGCACTGGTCTGTGACGAGCTGTGGAAGGAAGAGCGCACCGGTCTGTGAGGAGCTGTGGGAGGAAGAGCGCACTGGTTTGTGAGGAGCTGTGGAAGGAAGAGTGCACTGGTCTGTGAGGAGCTGTGGAAGGAAGAGCACACTGGTCTGTAAGGAGCATGGAAGGAAGAGCGCATCGGTCTGTGAGGAGCTGTGGAAGAAAGAGCCCACAGGTCTGTCAGGAGCTGTGGAAGGAAGCGCGCACTGGTCTGTGAGGAGCTGTGGAAGGAAGAGCACACCGATCTGTGCGGAGCTGTGGAAGGAAGAGCGCACCGGTCTGTGAGGAGCTGTGGAAGGAAGGGCGCACTGGTCTGTGAGGAGCTGTGGAAGGAAGCTGGCACCGGTCTGTGAGGAGCTGTTGAAGGAAGAGCGCATCGGTCTCTGAGGAGCTGTGGAAGGAAGAGCGCACAGGTCTGTGAGGAGCTGTGGAAGGAAGAGCGCACAAGTCTGTGAGGAGCTGTGGAAGTGACTCGCCCCCTGGGCCATGGGGCACTCGGAACCGGGCTTCAGGGCAATGCTGGGAGTAGTAGTGGCGACCCGGTTCCGTGGCTCAGGGTGGTCAGACCAATGGTAGTCTGCTATGTGCTGTAGGTAATGTCCGACTACGCCACCCGTGGATTGCGGTCAGGGCTAACCGGCGCTGCAGTGCAGACCACTGGGGCTGATATAAATGTGCAGCACTGAATAGTTCAACTCCCCACGGGAGGAGTATAGCCCCAGGACAGTATATATAATGGATGATGGAGGGGATGATTCCGACCGCGATATTCAGGAAACGGAGGCCTCTTAAACAGTTCAGGGTCTTTATTAGAACAGGGAAAATGACCCAGAAACAGGCCCGGCTAGGAGGGGGCCTGGATGTCTGAGAACAAGTGGGAAGCGGTCCCTGCTCAGGGTGAGGGTGTAGGCCTACCGTGCTCTCTGTGCTCCTTCTGGCTATTTCCCTCCTTGTAGTGTAACAGCCCACGTTCCTGAGCTCACCATGTCCTCTCGCCCGTATGGCTTGCAACTTGGGTCCCTTTCTACTCCCGGCCAGGTACGGCTTTGCTGGTCCCTTCTGCTGTGGCGGAGCCTCCGGGCTTCTTAGGCCAAGGAACATACAGTCCCCTGCTGACTGGTTATCTACTGTAGGACTTGGAATCCTCCCAGCCTCAGACACCAAAGTCTGGTAGATTAGTTTCTTTATCTGCCAGGACAGGCTCACTTCGCCTTTTGTCCCTGGCTCGTGGCCCTCCTATTGCCACACGGCCTCTTAGGCTGCAGCACAACTGTCTGTCCCTGCTCTGGGACACCTCTCAATCCAGAGACAGGTTGTCCAGTTCTCTCTAACCCTGCCCCCAGCTCCAGCTTTTATAGGGGCAGCCTGCTCCCCCTACTGGTCTGGGACAGGAGGTGCTGCATGCTAATAGTCCTTGACTAGAGAACCTCCCCCTTGCTCTCAGACACAGCTTTATTATATTTGTGGCATCCAGGCCAGGGTGACACATTCCCCCCTAGTAAAATTTAGTACTCCGGGACTAAACAAGAAACAAGAATGATATGCATGACCATAAAACATTAGTAGACAAACGACGCACAGGTTGAGTTCTTAAGGTCACAGTGTGGTCTGTGACCAGGTGTCCATATCACCAACACAACGGGGAGCCTTAACCAGGTGGGGGTCTGTCCTTGCCCCAAGTCCTTTACAGTCTTAGTTCATTCCTTGGTCAGGCTCCGAACGCAGTCCATACAAAGTACCGGTTATTAAAAGTTCATAACCATTGAGTCCGTACGGTAACTGTAAGAAACTGAAATACACAATTACTAATCATGCATGTAACTTGCAAACATTTCAACACTTGGCAACAGGGTTATTTACAGTTTTAGTGCACCCTATATTCTCCAGCGAGCGGGTATCTGCCCCTTTGTGCCCCTGGTTGACCTCCTTAACCCACAGTCTGGTGGTGGACCGACCTAGCTTTCCCCACTAGCGTTAGGGGTACAGCTTCCAGCTGGGTGTACAGGTAGGGCAGGAAGCTGTCTGCGGGTCCTTTGGCTCACCGCAGGCATGGCAGGCTCACTGTCAGCAGAAGGTTGACTCTCCTGGGCTGCTGGTACCGGCTCTTCTGCCTCTGGAACTGCTTGCTCTTCTTCACCTTCCGGCTCTGGTGTAGGTTGTTGCTGAGCCGGTTGCAGGAAATGCAGGACAGGTACCACTATGGCATCGTTTATGCGAGTCCAGGACTGAGGGAACTCTCCGAGAACGGTGCAGATCATTTCTTCCTTGTCCTCTGCGGGTTCAAAGTCACTTTGATCTTCTTCTGCACTACGTAGTTGCTCGTGGCACCTTTTTAGGTGGTCTCTGGAGACGGTACTAGTGTTTTTTCCTCCATCCCTGGTGATCACGCACACCTTCGAGTTGCCATGATCAGACTGCAGTATGGTGTAGGGTTCCCTTTCCCACTGGTCGTCGAACTTATGTAGCCTTCTCTTTCGCTTCAGGACCTGCTCACCAGGTTCTAGGGGACCAGCAGGGGCGTGTTGGTTGAAGAGTCTTTCTTGCCTTTATCTCACCTGGGCCAGGCTCTTCTCCACACTCTCCTGTACCTTCTTGTACTGCAGTCGCCTTTCCGTATCCCATCCCAGTCCGTATCCGGGGAGGTGTCCTCAGGTGTTAGGACTCCCATCTCCAGCTTACCTGGTTTGCTCACATCAGGTAAGCCGGGGTGCAGTTTGTAGCATTCACCGGGATATGATTGTATAAGTCTACCAGGTCCGGCAGTTTTTCTGGCCACAGGCTGCGTTCCTCCAGGGGCAACGTCTTCGGGAGATCAATGACTATATTGTTCATTTTCTCACACATCCCGTTGGTTTGTAGGTGGTAAGGCGTTGTCCGAATCTTCTTACAACCATAGAGGTTGCAGAAGATTTCGGCCTAGAACGCTGGACCCTGGTCTGTCAGAACTTGTTCTGGATACCCGTGTGGACGGAAGAAGTATTGCTGGAAGGCTCTGGCCGCCGTTTGGGCTGTCAAGTCTTTTACCGGGACCACCACTAGAAAACGGGAATAGTGGTCCACGATTGTCAGGGCGTAGATGTATCCTGACTGGCTTGGAGCCAATTTGACGTGGTCCAGAGCTACCAGCTCAAGAGGTTGCTGGGTGACGATGGGCTTCAAGGGTGTCTTCTGGCTGGTGCGGTCTTTTCTCCTTAAGTTACAAGGGCCACAGTCCCTGCACCACTTCTCTACAGCCCCTCTCATGCCGACCCAAAAGAATCGTCCTCTTAGCAGGAACTCCAGTTTCTTCCAACCGAAGTGCCCCGCTCTGTCATGGTAAGCTCCCAGGACCATAGCTGCATCCCGCCTTGGGACCATGACCTGCCAGTTCAGCTCGTGTGTCCGGTGGTTGACAAGTCTTCTACTCAGCTTGCCTTCATAGAGTAACAGCTTGTTCTTCTCTTTCCATAGCTGCTTGGCTTCCTCTGGAGCATCCGGATCTAAGCGGGCATCTTCCTGGGTCAGCAGATCTTTCACCAGGCGGATAGCAGGGTCACTATCTTGGGTCTCGGTCCAGCTGTGGTGAGGTAGGGGATTGATCATAACGGTTGTTAAATCTTCCTCCTTCACGCGGTGCGAGTATTGAGCGGCTCCATACCGGTGAAACGCGGGGAGTTCTACCTCCTCCAGCTCTTCTGGGTCTTCATCACCTTCAGGTAAGTGAGGCATTCTCGATAGGGCGTCAGCGTTGGCATTGGTTTTGCCTGCCTGGTACTTGATTACGAAGTCATAATTGGAGAGAAGGGCCATCCACCGCTGTTCCAGGGCACCAAGTCTTGCACTGTCTAGGTGTGTTAACGGGTTGTTGTCCGTGTACACAGTGAACTTTGCGGAGGCCAGGTAATGCTTGAAGCGTTCCGTTATAGCCCACACCACTGCCAAGAATTCTAGCTTGAAGGAGCTGTAATTCTCCGGGTTCCTCTCGGTGGGCCTCAGCTTCCGGCTGGCGTACGCGATCACCCTTTCTCTGCCCTGTTGGTTTTGTGACAGTACGGCTCCCAGTCCCACATTACTGGCGTCTGTGTGGAGAATAAAAGGCTGGCCATAATTAGGGTAGGCCAGGATCTCATCCCCTGTGAGGGCCATCTTCAACTGGCGGAAGGACTCCTCTTCCGGTTTATCCCACTTGAAGGGTGGCTTTTGGCTTCTGGACTTAGACTGTCCTATCAGGAGGTCCTGCATAGGAGCTGCCATCTTAGTGAACCCAGGGATGAACCTTCGGTAGTAGCCTACCAACCCGAGGAATTGCCTCACTTCCTTGATGTTCGAAGGGCTTGGCCAGCTCTTGATTGCTGTGACCTTGTCAGGGTCGGGGGCTACTCCTTCCGCACTTACCACGTGCCCTAGGTACTGGACGTTCGGTTTCAACAGGTGACACTTTGATGGTTTCACCTTCAGGCCATAGCCTGCCAGGGCTTCCAACACCTCAGCCAGGTGCTTTAGATGGTCCTCGTAAGTCTTCGAATAGACGATCACGTCCTCCAGGTAAAGGAGCACCGTCTCGAAGTTTCGGTGCCCTAGACAGCATTCCATCAGCCTTTGGAAGGCCCCTGGTGCATTGCAGAGCCCGAAGGGCATACAGTTGAACTCGCTCAGTCCCATCGAGGTGGTGAAGGCAGTCTTCTCTTTGTCAGCCTCTGCCACAGGAACCTACCAGTACCCGCTAGTAAGGTCCAAAGTAGAAAAGAAGTTAGCTGATTTTAGTGCGGCTAAAGACTCCTCTATTCTAGGCAGCGGATATGCGTCTTTGTGGGTGATACGGTTGATTTGTCTATAGTCCACTGACATTCTCATGGTGCCGTCTTTCTTTTTTACCAGAACCAAGGGGGCTGCCCAGGGGCTACAGCTTTCTCTGATGACCCCAGCTTCTTTCATTTCCCTCAGCATACCCTTGGCGTTCTGATAAAGTACAGGGGGTACAGACCTTTGTCTCTCTTTTATTGGTGGGTGGCTCCCCGTGGGGATATGGTGTTCTATCCCTTTTACTCTGCCGAAGTCTAGCGGGTGCTTACTAAAAATTCTCTCGTACTCCTGGACCACCCGGTAGACTCGTTGTTTTTGGTGCAGGGGAGTGGAGTCAGCACCCACATGGAGTTTCTGGCACCAGTCCTCCTTTTGTTTCTGGGAGCCATTACCCTCCGTCTGTGGAGATGGAGGCAAAGGCTCCACGGCCCTGATAGCTTTGTGTTCGACAGCAAACAGTTTGGCAAGTGTAGCGTACCTGGGTAAGTGTACCTCCCTCTCCCCAATGTTGAGAATGTGAACGGGCACCCTCCCATGACGGACATCAACCACCCCCCAGGCTGTCAAAATGGTGGGCCTACTGTCTGAGTACACGGGTTCTACCATGGCTTGGTAGTCTCTACCTCTCAACCCGATTGCAGTCCGACACCAGATCATCATTTCACTTTTGGGAGGCATGGAAATGGGGAATGGGTCACTCAGTCTTACGCTACCGATCTCACCACCAGACAGTTCTACCTGCTGCCATCTCATCAGGGCTTTTATCTCCTTGTTGAGGACTCTCTGTTGGCTGGAACTAGCATTCACCGCCACCTGTTGTAGAATTACAATTACCTCTGAAAGACAATTTTCAATCACGTTAGTACCCACAGTTATTTTAGGGTGACTTTCACGACGGTCAATGTCCACAATAATTACTCCCTGTGCCGGTAGTTCAACTGTACCAATTTTAATGGTCATCTCCTTGAACCCCATCTGCGGCACGGGCAAGCCATTACTGGCGATGATGCTCAAGTCACTGTCTGGATACCGTGTTATATCAGTATCAGTCCAATACTGCTTAAAAAGTACATAAGGGATAGTAGTTACTTGCGACCCGGTATCCAGCAAGGCGCTCATGGGGATACCGTCCAGCACCACGGGTAAAACCGGGCGCCCCCCCAACGTACTTATTACGCCAATTGTAAGGGCCTGGTGATCTTATGCCTGGGGGGTTGGCCTTCTGCCCCAGGTTGGACCCGTTTAAATTACAGTACCTGAAAATGTGTCCGGGCTGGTTGCATTGACAGCAAATGGGCTGTCCATCCTCTGCGTAGCGGTCTGTGGGCCTCCCTCGGAACGACGGGATCCTCCTCTGTCGACGCCACGGGACATCCTCTGGACTTGAGGCCAACTCGATGGGTCTTGACGGGTCCACTTGCAACGCCTGGACGGTCCTGGTCAACGCCGCGACGCTCCTGGTCAGCTCCTGGACTTGGTGGTGCAGATCTTTCAATGGGGCTTGGTTCAGGGCCTGTGCATCAGCCCCCACAGAGTCCATAGAGGAGGGCGCCGCCTCCTGGTGGTAGGTGAGAGCAGGGCGCCGGGGGTTTATAGCGGCACTTGCTGCGGGTTCACGGAGCACCCTTATGGCCCTGTCCTTGAATTGGGCAAAGATCAGGTCAGGGTTCTGAAAGAACATGAGGCGCAGCTGGGTCCTGTGGGCACTAGACAGCAGACCTTCTATGAACTGTTCTGTTAGTAGCTTATCCGTATCCTGCACGCTGCAAGGGTCAGCTTGTTTGATGCCTCTCAAGGCTTCCTGCAAATTTAGGGCATAGTCCCTGATGCTGTCCTGTGCCCGCTGCTTACATCCGTAGAACCGCATTTTAATTTCAGTGGAGGTACATGTATCAAAGGTACCCCGCAGCCGGGCCAGAGTGTCCTTTATGGTCCTTTTCTCCTCAGCGGGCCATGACTTTACCTCCCGCTGGGCTGCGCCAGTTAACTGCCCTGTCAGTATGCTAATCTTCTGATCCTCTGTCAGGGGGTAAACTTGGAACAAACTGAACAGCCTTTCCTTAAAGTCAGTTAGGGCATGGGGCTCCCCTGAATACTTAGGCAGCCAGGCCGCTCCAGGGATGTAGGGCAGGGAAAATGGCATCACCGCTGCTGCAGCTGTGCTGGTGGTAGTGGGCGCCTCCGTGTCCGACATCTTCCTCCCCCCTAGTTAAGCGTGGCCTACCTTCCGACGATCCTCTTCTGTAGGCCGCGGCTCCGCTGGTGCTGCCCCGGACGAGGACCTTGCGTCGCGTCCTGGTGACGTCAGCGTCTCTCTCTCTCCCTTCCAGGACCTTGCGCAGCGTCGGTGCGTGGGGCGGAGCTTCGGGACTCGCGCGGTTTGGACGTCCATTCCCCTCTTCTTCCCGTGCGGCGTCCTGAAGATGGCGTCCGATGGCGGGAAAACGGCTGAAGATGGCGGGAACCGACGGGAGATGGCGGGATACGGCTGAAAATGGCGGGAAACGGCTCCGGATGGCGGGAAACCTCTACTTCAGGTACGTGTACAGTCTTTTTCAGGCACGCAATACCCGTTTGTGGCGGTTTGGTTACAATCCTGCCGACTACGCCAAAGCAGACTCGCCCCCTGGGCCGTGGGGCACTCGGAACCGGGCTTCAGGGCAATGCTGGGAGTAGTAGTGGCGACCCGGTTCCGTGGCTCAGGGTGGTCAGACCAGTGGTAGTCTGCTATGTGCTGTAGGTAATGTCCGACTTATCCACCCGTGGATTGCGGTCAGGGCTAACCGGCGCTGCAGTGCAGACCGCTGGGGCTGATATAAATGTGCAGCACTGAATAGTTCAACTCCCCACGGGAGGAGTATGGCCCCAGGGCAGTATATATAATGGATGATGGAGGGGATGATTCCGACCGCGATAGCCAGGAAACGGAGGCCTCTTAAACAGTTCAGGGTCTTTATTAGAACAGGTAAAATGACCCAGAAACAGGCCCGGCTAGGAGGGGGCCTGGATGTCTGAGAACAAGTGGGAAGCGGTCCCTGCTCAGGGTGAGGGTGTAGGCCTACCGTGCTCTCTGTGCTCCTTCAGGCTATTTCCCTCCTTGTAGTGTAACAGTCCACGTTCCTGAGCTCACCGTGTCCTCTCGCCCGTATGGCTTGCAACTTGGGTCCCTTTCTACTCCCAGCCTGGTACGGCTTTGCTGGTCCCTTCTGCTGTGGCAGAGCGTCCGGGCTTCTTAGGCCAAGGAACATACAGTCCCCTGCGGACTGGTTATCTTTTGTAGGACTTGGAATCCTCCCAGCCTCAGACACCAAAGTCTGGTAGATTAGTTTCTTTATCTGCCAGGACAGGCTCACTTCGCCTTTTGCCCCTGGCTCGTGGCCCTCCTATTGCCACACGGCCTCTTAGGCTGCAACACAACTGTCTGTCCCTGCTCTAGGACACCTCTCAATCCAGAGACAGGTTGTCCAGTTCTCTCTAACCCTGCCCCCAGCTCCAGCTTTTATAGGGGCAGCCTGCTCCCCCTACTGGTCTGGGACAGGAGGTGCTGCATGCTAATGGTCCTTCACTAGAGAACCTCCCCCTTGCTCTCAGACATAGCTTTATTATATTTGTGGCATCCAGGCCAGGGTGACACAGAAGAAAGAGCACACAGGTCTGTGAGAAGCTGTGGAAGGAAGCGCTCACTGGTCTGTGAGGAGTTGTGGAAGGAAGAGCGCACTGGTCTGTGAGGAGCATGGAAGGAAGAGCGCACCGGTTTGTGAGGAGCTGTGGAAGGAAGAGCGCACCAGTCTGTGAGGAGCTGTGGATAGGAAGAGTGCACTGGTCTGTGAGAAACATGGAAGGAAGAGCTCACTAGTCTGTGAGGAGCTGTGGAAGGAAGGGCGCACCGGTCTGTGAGGAGCTGTGGAAGGAAGAGTGCACAGGTCTGTGAGGAGCTGTGGAAGGAAGAGCGCACTGGTCTGTGAGGAGCTGTGGATGGAAGAGCTCACCGGTCTGCGAGGAGCTGTGGAAGGAAGAGCGCACGGGTCTGTGAGGAGCTGTGAAAGGAAGAGCGCACCGGTCTGTGAGGAGCTGTGGAAGGAAAAGCGCATCGGTCTGTGAGGAGCTGTGGAAGGAAGAGCGCACTGGTCTGTGAGGAGCTGTGGAAGGAAGAGCGCACAGGTCTGTGAGGAGCTGTGGAAGAAAGAGCGCACTGGTCTGTAAGGAGCTGTGGAAGGAAGAGCGCACTTTTTGTGAGGAGCTGTGGAAGGAAGAGCGCACCGGTCTGTGAGGAGCTGTGGAAGGAAGAGCACACCGGTCTGTGAGGAGCTGTGGAAGGAAGAGTGCACCGGTCTGTGGGGAGCTGTGGAAGGAAGATCGCACCGGTCTGTGAGGAGCTGTGGAAGGAAGAGCGCACAGGTCTGTGAGGAGATGTGGAAGGAAGAGGGCACCGGTCTGTCAGGAGCTGTGGAAGGAGCGCGCACCGGTCTGTGAGGATCTGTGGAAGGAAAAGCGCACCGATCTGTGAGGAGCTGTGGAAGGAAGAGCGCACCGGTCTGTGAGGAGCTGTGGAAGGAAGAGCGCACCGGTCTGTGAGGAGCTTTGGAAGGAAGAGCGCACCGGTCTGTGACGAGCTGTGGGAGGAAGAGCGCACAGGTCTGTGAGCAGCTGTGGAATGAAGAACGCACCGGTCTGTGAGGAGCTGTGGAAGGAAGAGCGCACCGGCCGAGAGGAGCTGTGGGAGGAAGAGCGCAATGGTTTGTGAGGAGCTGTGGAAGGAAGAGCGCACCGGTCTGTGAGGAGCTGTGGAAGGAAGAGCGCACCGGTCTGTGAGGAGCATGGAAGGAAGAGCGCACCGGTCTGTGAGGAGCTGTGGAAGGAAGAGCGCACATATCTGTGAGGAGCTGTGGAAGGAAGCGCGCACCGGTCTGTGAGGAGCTGTGGAAGGAAGAGTGCACCGATCTGTGAGGAACTGTGGAAGGAAGAGCGCACCGGTCTGTGAGGAGCTGTGGAAGGAAGGGCGCACCGGTCTGTGAGGAGCTGTGGAAGGAAGAGCGCTCCGGTCTGTGAGGAACTGTGGAAGGAAGAGCGCATCGGTCTGAGAGGAGCTGTGGAAGGAAGAGCGCACCGGTCTGTGAGGAGCTGTGGAAGGAAGAGCGCAGAGGTCTGTGAGGAGCTGTGGAACGAACCGCGCACCGGTCTGTGAGGAGCTGTGGAAGGAAGAGCGCACCGGTCTGTGAGGAGCTGTGGAAGGAAGAGCGCACCGGTCTGTGAGGAGCTGTGCAAGGAAGGGCGCACTGGTCTGTGAGGAGCTGTGGAAGGAAGAGCGCACCGGTCTGTGAGGAGCTGTGGGAGGAAGAGCGCACAGGTCTGTGAGGAGCTGTGGAAGAAAGAGCGCACTGGTCTGTGAGGAGCATGGAAGGAAGAGCGCACCGGTCTGTGAGGAGCTGTGGAAGGAAGAGCGCACCGGTCTGTGAGGAGCTGTGGAAGGAAAAGCGCACCGGTTTGTGGGTAGCTGTGAAGGAAGAACTCACCGGTCTGTGAGGAGCTGTGGAAGGAAGAGCGCACCGGTCTGTGAGGAGCTGTGGAAGGAAGCGCGCACCGGTCTGTGAGGAGCTGTGGAAGGAAGAGCGCACTGGTCTGTGAGGAGCTGTGGAAGGAAGAGCGCACAGGTCTGTGAGGAGCTGTGGAAGGAAGAGCGCACACGTCTGTGAGGAGTTGTGGAAGGAAGCGCGCAGCGGTCAGTGAGGAGCTGTGGAAGGAAGAGCGCACAGGTCTGTGAGGAGCTGTGGAAGGAGGAGAGCACCGGTCTGTGAGGAGTTGTGGAAGGAAGAGCGAACCGGTCTGTGAGGAGCTGTGAAAGGAAGAGCGCACCGGTCTGTGGGGAGCTGTGGAAGGAAGATCGCACCGGTCTGTGAGGAGCTGTGGAAGGAAGAGCGCACCAGTCTGTGAGGAGCTGTGGAAGGAAGCGCGCACCGGTCTGTGAGGAGCTGTGGAAGGAAGAGCGCACCGGTCTGTGAGGAGCTGTGAAAGGAAGCGCGCACCGGTCTGTGAGGAGCTGTGGGAGGAAGAGCGCACAGGTCTGTGAGGAGCTGTGGAAGGAAGAGCGCACTGGTCTGTGAGGAGCATGGAAGGAAGAGCGCACCGGTCTGTGAGGAGCTGTGGGAGGAAGAGTGCACAGGTCTGTGAGGAGCTGTGGGAGGAAGAGTGCACAGGTCTGTGAGGAGCTGTGGAAGGAAGAGCGCACCGGTCTGTGAGGAGCTGTGGAAGGAAGAGCGCACCTTCTGTGAAGAGCATGGAAGGAAGAGCGCACCGGTCTGTGAGGAGCATGGAAGGAAGAGCTCACCGGTCTGTGAGGAGCTTTGGAAGGAAGAGCGCACAGGTCTGTGAGGAGCTGTGGAAGGAAGCGCGCACCGGTCTGTGAGGAGCTGTGGAAGGAAGAGCGCACCGGTCTGTGAGCAGCTGTGGAAGGAAGAGCGCACCGGTCTGTGAGGAGCTGTGGAAGGAAGAGCGCATCGGTCTGTGAGGAGCTGTGAAAGGAAGAGCGCACAGGTCTGTGAGGAGCTGTGGAAGGAACAGCGCATCGGTCTGAGAGGAGCTGTGGAAGGAAGAGCACACAGGTCTGTGAGGAGCTGTGGAAGGAAGAGCGCACAGGTCTGTGAGGAGCTGTGGTAGGAAGAGCGCACCGGTCTGTGAGGAGCTGTGGAAGGAAGAGCGCACCGGTCTGTGAGGAGCTGTGGAAGGAAGAGTGCACCGGTCTGTGAGGAGCTCTGGAAGGAAGAGCGCACCGGTCTGTGAGGAGCTGTGGAAGGAAGAGCGCACCGGTTTGTGGGGAGCTGTGGAAGGAAGAACTCACCGGTCTGTGAGGAGTTGTGGAAGGAAGAGCACACCGGTCTGTGAGGAGCTGTGGAAGGAAGAGCGCACCGGTCTGTGAGGAGCTGTGGAAGGAAGAGCGCACCGGTCTGTGAGGAGCTGTGGAAGGAAGAGCGCACCTGTCTGTGAGGAGCTGTGGAAGGAATAGCGCACCGGTCTGTGAGGAACTGTGGAAGGAATAGCGCAGTGGTCAGTGAGGAGCTGTGGAAGGAAGAGCTCACCGGTCTGTGAGGAGCTGTGGAAGGAAGAGCGCACCGGTCTGTGAGGAGCTGTGGAAGGAAGAGCGCACCGGTCTGTGAGGAGCTGTGGAAGCAAGAGCGCACCGGTTTGTGGGGAGCTGTGGAAGGAAGAACGCACCGGTCTGTGAGGAGCTGTGGAAGGAAGAGCGCACCGGTCTTTGAGGAGCTGTGGAAGGAAGAGCGCACAGGTCTGTGAGGAGCTGTGGAAGGAAGAGCGCACCGGTCTGTGAGGAGCTGTGGAAGGAATAGCGCACCGCTCTGTGAGGAGCTGTGGAAGGAAGAGTGCACAGGTCTGTGAGGAGCTGTGGAAGGAAGAGCGCACACGTCTGTGAGGATTTGTGGAAGGAAGCGCGCAGCGGTCAGTGAGGAGCTGTGGAAGGAAGAGCGCACTGGTCTGTGAGGAGCTGTGGAAGGAGGAGCGCACCAGTCTGTGAGGAGATGTGGAAGGAAGAGCGCACCGGTCTGTGAGGAGCTGTGGAAGGAAGAGCGCACTGGTCTGTGAGGAGCTGTGGAAGGAAGAGCGCACAGGTGTGTGAGGAACTGTGGAAGGAAGAGCGCACAGGTCTGTTAGGAACTGTGGAAGGAAGAGCGCACAGGTCTGTGAGGAGCTGTGGAAGGAAGAGCGCACAGGTCTGTGAGGAGCTGTGGAAGGAAGAGCGCACAGGTCTGCGAGGAGCTGTGGAAGGAAGAGCGCACAGGTCTGCGAGGAGCTGTGGAAGGAAGAGCGCACAGGTCTGTGAGGAGCTGTGGAAGGAAGAGTGAACCGGTGTGTGAGGAGCTGTGGAAGGAAGAGCGCACAGGTCTGTGAGGAGCTGTGGTAGGAAGAGTGCACTGGTCTGTGAGGAGCATGGAAGGAAGAGCGCACTGGTCTGTGAGGAGCATGGAAGGAAGAGCGCACTGATCTGTCAGGAGCTGTGGAAGGAAGAGCGCACAGGTGTGTGAGGAGCTGTGAAAGGAAGAGCGCACCGGTCTGTGAGGAGCTGTGGAAGGAAGAGCGCACCGGTCTGTGAGGAGCTGTGGAAGGAAGAGCACACAGGTCTGTGAGGAGCTGTGGAAGGAAGAGCGCACCGGTCTGTGAGGAGCTGTGGAAGGAATAGCGCACCGCTCTGTGAGGAGCTGTGGAAGGAAGAGCGCACAGGTCTGTGAGGAGCTGTGGAAGGAAGAGCGCACATGTCTGTGAGGATTTGTGGAAGGAAGCGCGCAGCGGTCAGTGAGGAGCTGTGGAAGGAAGAGCGCACTGGTCTGTGAGGAGCTGTGGAAGGAGGAGCGCACCAGTCTGTGAGGAGCTGTGGAAGGAAGAGCGCACCGGTCTGTGAGGAGCTGTGGAAGGAAGAGCGCACTGGTCTGTGAGGAGCTGTGGAAGGAAGAGCGCACAGGTGTGTGAGGAACTGTGGAAGGAAGAGCACACAGGTCTGTTAGGAACTGTGGAAGGAAGAGCGCACAGGTCTGCGAGGAGCTGTGGAAGGAAGAGCGCACAGGTCTGTGAGGAGCTGTGGAAGGAAGAGCGCACAGGTCTGCGAGGAGCTGTGGAAGGAAGAGCGCACAGGTCTGTGAGGAGCTGTGGAAGGAAGAGTGCACCGGTGTGTGAGGAGCTGTGGAAGGAAGAGCGCACAGGTCTGTGAGGAGCTGTGGTAGGAAGAGTGCACTGGTCTGTGAGGAGCATGGAAGGAAGAGCGCACTGGTCTGTGAGGAGCATGGAAGGAAGAGCGCACTGGTCTGTCAGGAGCTGTGGAAGGAAGAGCGCACAGGTGTGTGAGGAGCTGTGAAAGGAAGAGCGCACCGGTCTGTGAGGAGCTGTGGAAGGAAGAGCGCACCGGTCTGTGAGTAGCATGGAAGGAAAAGCGCACCGGTCTGTGAGGAGCATGGAAGGAAGAGCTCACCGGTCTGTGAGGAACTTTGGAAGGAAGAGCGCACAGGTCTGTGAGGAGCTGTGGAAGGAAGCGCGCACCGGTCTGTGAGGAGCTGTGGAAGGAAGAGCGCACCGGTCTGTGAGGAGCTGTGGAAGGAAGAGGGCACCGGTCTGTGAGGAGCTGTGAAAGGAAGAGCGCACCGGTCTGTGAGGAGCTGTGGAAGGAAGAGCGCATCGGTCTGAGAGGAGCTGTGGAAGGAAGAGCGCACCAGTCTGTGAGGAGCTGTTTAAGGAAGAGCGCACAGGTCTGTGAGGAGCTGTGGAAGGAAGAGCGCACTGGTCTGTGAGGAGCTGTGGTAGGAAGAGCGCAGCGGTCTGTGTGGAGCTGTGGAAGGAAGAGCGCACCGGTCTGTGAGTAGCTGTGTAAGGAAGAGCGTACCGGTCTATGAGGAGCTGTGGAAGGAAGAGCGCACAGGTGTGTGAGGAGCTGTGGAAGGAAGAACGCACAGGTCTGCGAGGAGCTGTGGAAGGAAGAGCGCACTGGTCTGCGAGGAGCTGTGGAAGGAAGAGCGCACAGGTCTGCGAGGAGGTGTGGAAGGAAGAGCCCACCGGTCTGCGAGTAGGTGTGGAAGGAAGAGCGGACAGGTCCGTGAGGAGCTGTGGAAGGAAGAGCGCACCGGTGTTTGAGGAGCTGTGTAAGGAAGAGCGCACAGGTCTGTGAGGAGTTGTGGTAGGAAGAGCGCAGCAGTCTGTGAGGAGCTGAGGAAGGAAGAGCGCACCGGTCTGTGAGGAGCTGTGGAAGGAAGAGCGCACCGGTCTGTGAGGAGCTGTGGAAGGAAGGTCGCACCGGTCTGTGAGGAGCTGTGGAAGGAAGAGCGCACCGGTCTGTGAGGAGCTGTGGAAGGAAGAGCGCACCGGTCTGTGAGGAGCTGTGGAAGGAAGCGCGCACCGGTCTGTGAGGAGCTGTGGAAGGAAGAGCGCACCGGACTGTGAGGAGCTGTGGAAGGAAGAGCGCACAGGTCTGTGAGGAACTGTGGAAGAAAGAGCGCACACGTCTGTGAGGAGTTGTGGAAGGAAGCGCACAGCGGTCAGTGAGGAGCTGTGGAAGGAAGAGCGCACAGGTCTGTGAGGAGCTGTGGAAGGAGGAGAGCATCGGTCTGTGAGGAGCTGTGGAAGGAAGAG
Source organism: Phyllobates terribilis (assembly GCF_046119375.1). Classification (NCBI taxonomy): domain Eukaryota; kingdom Metazoa; phylum Chordata; class Amphibia; order Anura; family Dendrobatidae; genus Phyllobates; species Phyllobates terribilis. The sequence goes on from NW_027362762.1 coordinate 148,054,603, forward strand.
CGCAACGGTCTGTGAGGAGCTGTGGAAGGAAGAGCGCACCGGTCTGTGGGGAGCTGTGGAAGGAAGATCGCACCAGTCTGTGAGGAGCTGTGGAAGGAAGAGCGCACCAGTCTGTGAGGAGCTGTGGAAGGAAGCGCGCACCGTTCTGTGAGGAGCTGTGGGAGGAAAAGCGCACAAGTCTGTGAGGAGCTGTGGAAGGAAGAGCGCACCGGTCTGTGAGGAGCATGGAAGGAAGAGCGCACCGGTCTGTGAGGAACTGTGGGAGGAAGAGCGCACAGGTCTGTGAGGAGCTGTGGGAGGAAGAGCGCACAGGTCTGTGAGGAGCTGTGGAAGGAACAGCGCACCGGTCTGTGAGGAGCTGTGGAAGGAAGAGCGCACCGGTCTGTGAGGAGCATGGAAGGAAGAGCGCACCGGTCTGTGAGGAGCATGGAAGGAAGAGCTGACCGGTCTTTGAGGAGCTTTGGAAGGAAGAGCGCACAGGTCTGTGAGGAGCTGTGGAAGGAAGCGCGCACCGGTCTGTGAGGAGCTGTGGAAGGAAGAGCGCACCGGTCTGTGAGGAGCTGTGGAAGGAAGAGCGCACCGGTCTGTGAGGAGCTGTGGAAGGAAGAGCGCATCGGTCTGTGAGGAGCTGTGAAAGGAAGAGCACACCGGTCTGTGAGGAGCTGTGGAAGGAAGATCGCAGCGGTCTGAGAGGAGCTGTGGAAGGAAGAGCGCACAGGTCTGTGAGGAGCTGTGGAAGGAACAGCGCACGGGTCTGTGAGGAACTGTGGTAGGAAGAGCGCACCGGTCTGTGAGGAGCTGTGGAAGGAAGAGCGCACTGGTCTGTGAGGAGCTGTGGAAGTAAGAGCGCACAGGTTTGTGAGGAACTGTGGAAGGAAGAGCGCACAGGTCTCTTAGGAACTGTGGAAGGAAGAGCGCACAGGTCTGTGAGGAGCTGTGGAAGGAAGAGCGCACAGGTCTGTGAGGAGCTGTGGAAGGAAGAGCGCACCGGTGTGTGAGGAGCTGTTGACGGAAGAGCGCACAGGTCTGTGAGGAGCTGTGGAATGAAGAGCGCACCGGTCTGTGAGGAGCTGTGGAAGAAAGAGCGCATCGGTCTGTGAGGAGCTGTGAAAGGAAGAGCGCACCGGTCTGTGAGGAGCTGTGGAAGGAAGAGCGCATCGGCCTGAGAGGAGCTGTGGAAGGAAGAGCGCACAGGTCTGTGAGGAGCTGTGGAAGGAAGAGCGCATCGTTCTGAGAGGAGCTGTGGAAGGAAGAGCGCACCGGTGTGTGAGGAGCTGTTGACGGAAGAGCGCACAGGTCTGTGAGGAGCTGTGGAATGAAGAGCGCACCGGTGTGTGAGGAGCTGTGGAAGGAAGAGCGCACAGGTCTGTGAGGAGCTGTGGTAGGAAGAGTGCACTGGTCTGTGAGGAGCATGGAAGGAAGAGCGCACTGGTCTGTGAGGAGAATTGAAGGAAGAGCGCACTGGTCTGTCAGGAGCTGTGGAAGGAAGAGCGCACAGGTTTGTGAGGAGCTGTGAAAGGTAGAGCGCACCGGTCTGTGAGGAGCTGTGGAAGGAAGAGCGCACTGGTCTGTGAGGAGCATGGAAGGAAGAGCGCACCGGTCTGTGAGAAGCTGTGGGAGGAAGAGCGCACAAGTCTGTGAGGAGCTGTGGAAGGAAGAGCGCACCGGTCTGTGAGGAGCTGTGGAAGGAAGAGCGCACTGATCTGTGAGGAGCATGGAAGGAAGAGCGCACCGGTCTGTGAGGAGCATGGAAGGAAGAGCTCACCGGTCTGTGAGGAGCTTTGGAAGGAAGAGCGCACAGGTCTGTGAGGAGCTGTGGAAGGAAGAGCGCACCGGTCTGTGAGGAGCTGTGGAAGAAAGAGCGCATCGGTCTGTGAGGAGCTGTGAAAGGAAGAGCGCACCGGTCTGTGAGGAGCTGTGGAAGGAAGAGCGCATCGGCCTGAGAGGAGCTGTGGAAGGAAGAGCGCACAGGTCTGTGAGGAGCTGTGGAAGGAAGAGCGCATCGTTCTGAGAGGAGCTGTGGAAGGAAGAGCGCACCGATCTGTGAGGAGCTGTGGAAGGACGAGCGCACAGGTCTGTGAGGAGCTGTGGAAGGAAGTGCGCACATTTTGTGAGGAGCTGTGGAAGGAAGAGCGCACCGGTCTGTAAGGAGCTATGGAAGGAAGAGCGCACGGTCTGTGGGGAGCTGTGGAAGGAAGATCGCACCGGTCTGTGAGGAGATGTGGAAGGAAGAGCGCACCGGTCTGTGAGGAGCTGTGGAAGGAAGAGCGCACCGGTCTGTGAGGAGCTGTGGAAGGAATTGCGCACCGGTCTGTGAGGAGCTGTGGAAGGAAGAGCGCACCGGTCTGTGAGGAGCTGTGGAAGGAAGAGCGCACAGGTCTGTGAGGAGTTGTGGAAGGAAGAGCGCACAGGTCTGTGAGGAGCTGTGGAAGGAAGAGCGCACCGGTCTGTGGGGAGCTGTGGAAGGAAGATCGCACCGGTCTGTGAGGAGCTGTGGAAGGAAGAACGCACCGGTCTGTGAGGAGCTGTGGAAGGAAGCGCGCACCGGTCTGTGAGGAGCTGTGGGAGGAAGAGCGCACAGGTCTGTGAGGAGCTGTGGAAGGAATAGCGCACCGGTATGTGAGGAGCATGGAAGGAAGAGCGCACCGGTCTGTGAGGAGCTGTGGAAGGAAGAGTGCACAGGTCTGTGAGGAGCTCTGGGCGGAAGAGCGCACAGGTCTGTGAGGAGCTGTGGAAGGAAGAGCGCACCGGTCTGTGAGGAGCTGTGGAAGGAAGAGCGCACCGGTCTGTAAGGAGCTATGGAAGGAAGAGCGCACGGTCTGTGGGGAGCTGTGGAAGGAAGATCGCACCGGTCTGTGAGGAGATGTGGAAGGAAGAGCGCACCGGTCTGTGAGGAGCTGTGGAAGGAAGAGCGCACCGGTCTGTGAGGAGCTGTGGAAGGAATTGCGCACCGGTCTGTGAGGAGCTGTGGAAGGAAGAGCGCACCGGTCTGTGAGGAGCTGTGGAAGGAAGAGCGCACAGGTCTGTGAGGAGTTGTGGAAGGAAGAGCGCACAGGTCTGTGAGGAGCTGTGGAAGGAAGAGCGCACCGGTCTGTGGGGAGCTGTGGAAGGAAGATCGCACCGGTCTGTGAGGAGCTGTGGAAGGAAGAACGCACCGGTCTGTGAGGAGCTGTGGAAGGAAGGGCGCACCGGTCTGTGAGGAGCTGTGGGAGGAAGAGCGCACAGGTCTGTGAGGAGCTGTGGAAGGAATAGCGCACCGGTATGTGAGGAGCATGGAAGGAAGAGCGCACCGGTCTGTGAGGAGCTGTGGAAGGAAGAGTGCACAGGTCTGTGAGGAGCTCTGGGCGGAAGAGCGCACAGGTCTGTGAGGAGCTGTGGAAGGAAGAGCGCACCGGTCTGTGAGGAGCTGTGGAAGGAAGAGCGCACCGGTCTGTGAGGAGCATGGAAGGAAGAGCGCACCGGTCTGTGAGGAGCATGGAAGGAAGAGCTCACCGGTCTGTGAGGAGCTTTGGAAGGAAGAGCGCACAGGTCTGTGAGGAGCTGTGGAAGGAAGCGCGCACCAGTCTGTGAGGAGCTGTGGAAGGAAGAGCGCACCGTTCTTTGAAGAGCTGTGGATGGAAGAGCGCACCGGTCTGTGAGGAGCTGTGGAAGGAAGAGCGCATCGGTCTGTGAGGAGCTGTGAAAGGAAGAGCGCACCGGTCTGTGAGGACCTGTGGAAGGAAGAGCGCATCGTTCTGAGAGGAGCTGTGGAAGGAAGAGCGCACCGATCTGTGAGGAGCTGTGGAAGGAAGAGCGCACAGGTCTGTGAGGAGCTGTGGAAGGAAGTGCGCACATTTTGTGAGGAGCTGTGGAAGGAAGAGCGCACCGGTCTGTAAGGAGCTATGGAAGGAAGAGCGCACGGTCTGTGGGGAGCTGTGGAAGGAAGATCGCACCGGTCTGTGAGGAGATGTGGAAGGAAGAGCGCACCGGTCTGTGAGGAGCTGTGGAAGGAAGAGCGCACCGGTCTGTGAGGAGCTGTGGAAGGAATTGCGCACCGGTCTGTGAGGAGCTGTGGAAGGAAGAGCGCACCGGTCTGTGAGGAGCTGTGGAAGGAAGAGCGCACAGGTCTGTGAGGAGTTGTGGAAGGAAGAGCGCACAGGTCTGTGAGGAGCTGTGGAAGGAAGAGCGCACCGGTCTGTGGGGAGCTGTGGAAGGAAGATCGCACCGGTCTGTGAGGAGCTGTGGAAGGAAGAACGCACCGGTCTGTGAGGAGCTGTGGAAGGAAGCGCGCACCGGTCTGTGAGGAGCTGTGGGAGGAAGAGCGCACAGGTCTGTGAGGAGCTGTGGAAGGAATAGCGCACCGGTATGTGAGGAGCATGGAAGGAAGAGCGCACCGGTCTGTGAGGAGCTGTGGAAGGAAGAGTGCACAGGTCTGTGAGGAGCTCTGGGCGGAAGAGCGCACAGGTCTGTGAGGAGCTGTGGAAGGAAGAGCGCACCGGTCTGTGAGGAGCTGTGGAAGGAAGAGCGCACCGGTCTGTGAGGAGCATGGAAGGAAGAGCGCACCGGTCTGTGAGGAGCATGGAAGGAAGAGCGCACAGGTCTGTGAGGAGCTGTGGAAGGAAGAGTGCACAGGTCTGTGAGGAGCTCTGGGCGGAAGAGCGCACAGGTCTGTGAGGAGCTGTGGAAGGAAGAGCGCACCGGTCTGTGAGGAGCTGTGGAAGGAAGAGCGCACCGGTCTGTGAGGAGCATGGAAGGAAGAGCGCACCGGTCTGTGAGGAGCATGGAAGGAAGAGCTCACCGGTCTGTGAGGAGCTTTGGAAGGAAGAGCGCACAGGTCTGTGAGGAGCTGTGGAAGGAAGCGCGCACCAGTCTGTGAGGAGCTGTGGAAGGAAGAGCGCACCGTTCTTTGAAGAGCTGTGGATGGAAGAGCGCACCGGTCTGTGAGGAGCTGTGGAAGGAAGAGCGCATCGGTCTGTGAGGAGCTGTGAAAGGAAGAGCGCACCGGTCTGTGAGGACCTGTGGAAGGAAGAGCGCATCGGTCTGAGAGGAGCTGTGGAAGGAAGAGTGCACAGGTCTGTGAGGAGCTGTGGAAGGAAGAGCGCACGGGTCTGTGAGGAGCTGTGGTAGGAAGAGCGCATGGGTCTGTGAGGAGCTGTGGTAGGAAGAGTGCACCGATCTGTGAGGAGCTGTGGAAGGAAGAGCGCACTGGTCTGTGAGGAGCTGTGAAAGGAAGAGCCCACCGGTGTGTGAGGAGCTGTGGAAGGAAGAGCGCACCGGTCTGTGAGGAGCTGTGGAAGGAAGAGCGCACAGGTCTGTTAGGAACTGTGGAAGGAAGAGCGCACAGGTCTGTTAGGAACTGTGGAAGGAAGAGCGCACAGGTCTGTGAGGAGCTGTGGAAGGAAGAGCACACAGGTCTTTGAGGAGCTGTGGAAGGAAGAGCGTACCGGTGTGTGAGGAGCTGTGGAAGGAAGAGCGCACAGGTCTGTGAGGAGCTGTGCAAGGAAGAGCGCACCGGTGTGTGAGGAGCTGTGGAAGGAAGAGCGCACAGGTCTGTGAGGAGCTGTGGTAGGAAGAGTGCACTGGTCTGTGAGGAGCATGGAAGGAAGATCTCACTGGTCTGTGAGGAGTATTGAAGGAAGAGCGCACTGGTCTGTCAGGAGCTGTGGAAGGAAGAGCGCACAGGTGTGTGAGGAGCTGTGAAAGGAAGAGCGCACCGGTGTGTGAGGAGCTGTGGAAGGAAGAGCGCACTGGTCTGTGAGGAGCATGGAAGGAAGAGCGCATCGGTCTGAGAGGAGCTGTGGAAGGAAGAGCGCACTGGTCTGTGAGGAGCTGTGGAAGGAAGAGCGCATCGGTCTGAGAGGAGCTGTGGAAGGAAGAGCGCACCGGTCTGTGAGGAGCTGTGGAAGAAAGAGCGCACAGGTCTGTGAGGAGCTGTGGAAGGAAGAGCGCACTGGTCTGTGAGGAGCTGTGGAAGGAAGAGCGCACAGGTCTGTGAGGAGCTCTGGGCGGAAGAGCGCACAGGTCTGTGAGGAGCTGTGGAAGGAAGAGCGCACCGGTCTGTGAGGAGCTGTGGAAGGAAGAGCGCACCGGTCTGTGAGGAGCATGGAAGGAAGAGCGCACCGGTCTGTGAGGAGCATGGAAGGAAGAGCGCACCGGTCTGTGAGGAGCTGTGGAAGGAAGAGTGCACAGGTCTGTGAGGAGCTCTGGGCGGAAGAGCGCACAGGTCTGTGAGGAGCTGTGGAAGGAAGAGCGCACCGGTCTGTGAGGAGCTGTGGAAGGAAGAGCGCACCGGTCTGTGAGGAGCATGGAAGGAAGAGCGCACCGGTCTGTGAGGAGCATGGAAGGAAGAGCTCACCGGTCTGTGAGGAGCTTTGGAAGGAAGAGCGCACAGGTCTGTGAGGAGCTGTGGAAGGAAGCGCGCACCAGTCTGTGAGGAGCTGTGGAAGGAAGAGCGCACCGTTCTTTGAAGAGCTGTGGATGGAAGAGCGCACCGGTCTGTGAGGAGCTGTGGAAGGAAGAGCGCATCGGTCTGTGAGGAGCTGTGAAAGGAAGAGCGCACCGGTCTGTGAGGACCTGTGGAAGGAAGAGCGCATCGGTCTGAGAGGAGCTGTGGAAAGAAGAGTGCACAGGTCTGTGAGGAGCTGTGGAAGGAGGAGCGCACGGGTCTGTGAGGAGCTGTGGTAGGAAGAGCGCATGGGTCTGTGAGGAGCTGTGGTAGGAAGAGTGCACCGATCTGTGAGGAGCTGTGGAAGGAAGAGCGCACTGGTCTGTGAGGAGCTGTGAAAGGAAGAGCCCACCGGTCTGTGAGGAGCTGTGGAAGGAAGAGCGCACCGGTCTGTGAGGAGCTGTGGAAGGAAGAGCGCACAGGTCTGTTAGGAACTGTGGAAGGAAGAGCGCACAGGTCTGTTAGGAACTGTGGAAGGAAGAGCGCACAGGTCTGTGAGGAGCTGTGGAAGGAAGAGCGCACAGGTCTTTGAGGAGCTGTGGAAGGAAGAGCGTACCGGTGTTTGAGGAGCTGTGGAAGGAAGAGCGCACAGGTCTGTGAGGAGCTGTGCAAGGAAGAGCGCACCGGTGTGTGAGGAGCTGTGGAAGGAAGAGCGCACAGGTCTGTGAGGAGCTGTGGTAGGAAGAGTGCACTGGTCTGTGAGGAGCATGGAAGGAAGATCTCACTGGTCTGTGAGGAGCATTGAAGGAAGAGCGCACTGGTCTGTCAGGAGCTGTGGAAGGAAGAGCGCACAGGTGTGTGAGGAGCTGTGAAAGGAAGAGCGCACCGGTGTGTGAGGAGCTGTGGAAGGAAGAGCGCACTGGTCTGTGAGGAGCATGGAAGGAAGAGCGCATCGGTCTGAGAGGAGCTGTGGAAGGAAGAGCGCACTGGTCTGTGAGGAGCTGTGGAAGGAAGAGCGCATCGGTCTGAGAGGAGCTGTGGAAGGAAGAGCGCACCGGTCTGTGAGGAGCTGTGGAAGAAAGAGCGCACAGGTCTGTGAGGAGCTGTGGAAGGAAGAGCGCACTGGTCTGTGAGGAGCTGTGGAAGGAAGAGCGCACTGGTCTGTGAGGAGGTGTGGAAGGAAGAGCGCACTTTTTGTGAGGAGTTGTGGAAGGAAGAGCGCACCGGTCTGTGAGGAGCTGTGGAAGGAAGAGCGCACCGGTCTGTGAGGAGCTGTGGAAGGAAGAGCGCACCTGTCTGTGGGGAGCTGTGGAAGGAAGATCGCACCGGTCTGTGAGGAGCTGTGGAAGGAAGAGCGCACCGGTCTGTGAGGAGCTGTGGAAGGAAGAGCGCACCGGTCTGTGAGGAGCTGTGGAAGGAAGCGCGCACCGGTCTGTGAGGAGCTGTGGAAGGAAGAGCGCACCGGTCTGTGAGGAGCTGTGGAAGGAAGAGTGCACAGGTCTGTGAGGAGCTGTGGAAGGAAGAGCGCACACGTCTGTGAGGAGTTGTGGAAGGAAGCGCGCAGCGGTCAGTGAGGAGCTGTGGAAGGAAGAGCGCACAGGTCTGTGAGGAGCTGTGGAAGGAGGAGAGCACCGGTCTGTGAGGAGCTGTGGAAGGAAGAGCTCACCGGTCTGTGAGGAGCTGTGGAAGGAAGAGCGCACAAGTCTGTGGGGAGCTGTGGAAGGAAAATCGCACCGGTCTGTGAGGCGCTGTGGAAGGAAGAGCGCACCGGTCTGTGAGGCGCTGTGGAAGGAACCGCGCACCGGTCTGTGAGGAGCTGTGGGACGAAGAGCGCACAGGTCTGTGAGGAGCTGAGGGACGAAGAGCGCACAGGTCTGTGAGGAGCTGTGGAAGGAAGAGCGCACCTGTCTGTGAGGAGCATGGAAGGAAGAGCGCACCGGTCTGTGAGGAGCAGGGATGGAAGAGCTCACCGGTCTGTGAGGAACTGTGGAAGGAAGAGCGAATCGGTCTGTGAGGAGCTGTGGAAGGAAGAGCGCACCGGTCTGTGAGGAGCATGGAAGGAAGAGCACACCGGTCTGTGAGGAGCCTGGAAGGAAGAGCTCACTGGTCTGTGAGGATCTTTGGAAGGAAGAGCGCACAGGTCTGTGAGGAGCTGTGGAAGGAAGCGCGCACCGGTCTGTGAGGAGCTGTGGAAGGAAGAGCGCACCGGTCTGTGAGGAGCTGTGGAAGGAAGAGCGCACCGGTCTGTGAAGAGCTGTGGAAGGAAGAGCGCATCGGTCTGTGAGGAGCTGTGAAAGGAAGAGCGTACCGGTCTGTGAGGAGCTGTGGAAGGAAGAAGGCATCGGTCTGAGAGGAGCTGTGGAAGGAAGAGCGCACAGGTCTGTGAGGAGCTGTGGAAGGATGAGCGCACAGGTCTGTGAGGAGCTGTGGTAGGAAGAGCGCACCGGTCTGTGAGGAGCTGTGGAAGGAAGAGCGCACCGGTCTGTGAGGAGCTGTGAAAGGAAGAGCGCACCGGTCTGTGAGGAGCTGTGGAAGGAGAGCGCACAGGTCTGTGAGGAGCTGTGGAAGGAAGAGCGCACCGGTCTGTGGGGAGCTGTGGAAGGAAGAACGCACCGGTCTGTTAGGAGCTGTGGAAGGAAGAGCGCACCGGTCTGTGATGAGCTGTGGAAGGAAGAGCGCACAGGTCTGTGAAGAGCTGTGGAAGGAAGAGCGCACCGGTGTGTGAGGAGCTGTGGAAGGAAGAGCGCGCAGGTCTGCGAGAAGCTGTGGAAGGAAGAGCCCACCTGTCTGCAAGGAGCTGTGGAAGGAAGTGCGCACCGGTGTGTGAGGAGCTGTGGAAGGAAGAGCGCACTGTTCTGTGAGGAGCTGTGGTAGGTAGAGCGCACTGGTCTGTGAGAAGCATGTTAGGAAGCGCGCACTAATCTGTGAGGAGCTGTGGAAGGAAGTGCGCACAGGTCTGTGAAGAGCTGTGGAAGGAAGAGCGCACCGGTGTGTTAGGAGCTGTGGAAGGAAGAGCGCACTGGTCGGTGAGGAGCTGTGGTAGGTAGAAAGCACTGGTCTGTGAGGAGCTGTGGAAAGAGGTGCGCTCAGGTCTGTGAGGATCTGTGGAAGGAAGAGTGCACTGGTCTGTGAGGAGCTGTGGAAGGAAGAGCGCACAGGTCTGTGAGGAGCTGTGGAAGGAAGAGCGCACCGGTCTGTGAGGAGCTGTGGAAGGAAGAGCTCACCGGTCTGCGAGGAGCTGTGGAAGGAAGAGCGCACGGGTCTGTGAGGAGCTGTGAAAGGAAGAGCGCACCGGTCTGTGAGGAGCTGTGGAAGAAAGAGCGCATCGGTCTGAGAGGAACTGTGGAAGGAAGAGCGCACCGGTGTGTGAGGAGCTGTGGAAGGAAGAGCGCACAGGTCTGAGAGGAGCTGTTGAAGGAAGAGCGCACTGGTCTGTGATGAGCTGTGGAAGGAAGAGCGCACTTTTCGTGAGGAGCTGTGGAAGGAAGAGTGCAGCGGTCTGTGAGGAGCTGTGGAAGGAAGAGCGCACCGGTCTGTGAGGAGGTGTTGAAGGAAGAGCGCACCGGTCTGTAGGGAGCTGTGGAAGGAAGATCGCACCGGTCTGTGAGGAGCTGTGGAAGGAAGAGCGCACCGGTCTGTGAGGAGCTGTGGAAGGAAGAGCGCACCGGTCAGTGAGGAGCTATGGATGGAAGCGCGCACCTGTCTGTGAGGATCTGTGGAAGGAACAGCGCACCGATCTGTGAGGACCTTTGGAAGGAAGAGCGCACCGGTCTGTGAGGAGCTGTAGAAGGAAGAGCGCGCCGGTCTGTGAGGAGCTGTGGGAGGAAGAGCGCACCGGTCTGTGAGGAGCTGTGGAAGGATGAGCGCACCGGTCTGAGAGGAGCTATGGAAGGAAGAGTGCACCGGTCTGTGAGGAGCTGTGGAAGCAAGAGCGCACCGGTCTGTGAGGAGCTGTGGAAGGAAGGGCGCACCGGTCTGTGAGGAGCTGTGGAAGGAAGAGCTCACCGGTTTGTGAGGAGCTGTGGAAGGAAGAGCGCACAGGTCTGTGAGGAGCTGTGGAAGGAAGAGCCCACCGGTCTGTGAGGAGCTGTGGAAGGAAGAGCGCACAAGTCTATGAAGAGCTGTGGAGGGAAGAGCGCACCGGTGTGTGAGGAGCATTGGAAGGAAGAGCGCACAGGACTGTTAGGAGCTGTGGTAGGAAGAGCGCACTGGTCTGTGAGGAACATGGAAGGAAGAGCTCACTGGTCTGTGAGGAGCTGTGGAAGGAAGAGCGCACAGGTCTGTGAGGAGCTGTGGAAGGAAGAGCCCACCGGTCTGTGAGGAGCTGTGGAAGGAAGAGCGCACAGGTCTATGAAGAGCTATGGAGGGAAGAGCGCACCGGTGTGTGAGGAGCTTTGGAAGGAAGAGCGCACAGGTCTGTTAGGAGCTGTGGTAGGAAGAGCGCACTGGTCTGTGAGGAACATGGAAGGAAGAGCGCACTGGTCTGTGTGGAGCTGTGGTAGGAAGAGCGCACTGGTCTGTGAGGAGCATGGAAGGAAGAGCGCACCGGTCTGTGAGGAGCTGTGGAAGGAAGAGCGCACCAGTCTTTGAGGAGCTGTGGAAGGAAGAGCGCACAGGTCTGTGAGGAGCTGTGGAAGGAAGAGCGCACAGGTCTGTTAGGTGCTGTGGAAGGAAGCGCGCACTGTTCTGTGAGGAACTGTGGAAGGAAGAGCGCACTGGTCTGTGAGGAGCATGGAAGGAAGAGCGCACCGGTCTGTGAGGAGCTTTGGATAGGAAGAGTGCACTGGTCTGTGAGGAGCATGGAAGGAAGAGCTCACTGGTCTGTGAGGAGCTGTGGAAGGAAGGGTGCACCGGTCTGTGAGGAGCTGTGGAAGGAAGAGCGCACAGGTCTGTGAGGAGCTGTGGAAGGAAGAGCGCACCAGTCTGCAATGAGCTGTGGAAGGAAGAGCGCACTGGTCTGTGAGGAGCTGTGGAAGGAAGAGCACACAGGTCTGTGAGGAGCTGTGGAAGGAAGAGCCCACCGGTCTGCGAGGAGCTGTGGAAGGAAGAGCGCACAGGTCTGTGAGGAACATGGAAGGATGAGCGCACTGGTCTGCGAGGAGCTGTGGAAGGAAGAGAGCACAGGTCTGTGAGGAGCTGTGGAAGGAAGAGCCCACCGGTCTGCGAGGAACTGTGGAAGGAAGAGCGCACAGGTCTATGAGGAGCTGTGGAAGGAAGAATGCACTGGTGTGTGAGGAGCTGTGGAAGGAAGAGCGCACAGGTCTGTGAGGAGGTGTGGAAGGAAGAGCCAACGGTCTGCGAGGAGCTGTGGAAGGAAGAGCGGACAGGTCCGTGAGGAGCTGTGGAAGGAAGAGCGCACCGGTGTGTGAGGAGCTGTGGAAGGAAGAGCGCACCGGTGTGTGAGGAGCTGTGTAAGGATGAGCGCACTGGTCTGTGAGGAGCTGTGGAAGGAAGGGCGCACCGGTCTGTGAGGAGCTGTGGAAGAAAGAGCGCACAGGTTTGTGAGGAGCTGTGGAAGGAAGAGCGCACTGGTCTGTGAGGAGCTGTGGAAGAAAGAACGCACCGGTCTGTGAGGAGCTGTGGAAGGAAGAGCGCACCGGTCTGTGAGGAGCTGTGGGAGGAAGAGCACACAGGCCTGTTAGGAGCTGTGGAAGGAAGAGCGCACCAGTCTGCGAGGAGCTGTGGAAGGAAGAGCGCACAGGTGTGTGAGGAACTGTGGAAGGAAGAGCGCACAGGTGTGTGAGGAACTGTTGAAGGAAGAGCGCACAGGTCTGTTAGGACCTGTGGAAGGAAGAGCGCACAGGTCTGTGAGGAGCTGTGGAAGGAAGAGCGCACAGGTCTGTGAGGAGCTGTGGAAGGAAGAGCGCACCGGTGTGTGAGGAGCTGTGGAAGGAAGAGCGCACTTTTCGTGAGGAGCTGTGGAAGGAAGAGCGCAGCGGTCTGTGAGGAGCTGTGGAAGGAAGAGCGCACCGGTCTGTGAGGAGCTGTGGAAGGAAGAGCGCACCGGTCTGTAGGGAGCTGTGGAAGGAAGATCGCACCGGTCTGTGAGGAGCTGTGGAAGGAAGAGCGCACCGGTCTGTGAGGAGCTGTGGAAGGAAGAGCGCACCAGTCAGTGAGGAGCTATGGAAGGAAGCGCGCACCTGTCTGTGAGGATCTGTGGAAGGAAGAGCGCACCGATCTGTGAGGACCTGTGGAAGGAAGAGCGCACCGGTCTGTGAGGAGCTGTAGAAGGAAGAGCGCGCCGGTCTGTGAGGAGCTGTGGGAGGAAGAGCGCACCGGTCTGTGAGGAGCTGTGGAAGGATGAGCGCACCGGTCTGAGAGGAGCTATGGAAGGAAGAGCGCACCGGTCTGTGAGGAGCTGTGGAAGCAAGAGCGCACCGGTCTGTGAGGAGCTGTCGAAGGAAGGGCGCACCGGTCTGTGAGGAGCGGTGGAAGGAAGAGCTCACCGGTCTGTGTGGAGCTGTGGAAGGAAGAGCGCACAGGTCTGTGAGGAGCTGTGGAAGGAAGAGCCCACCAGTCTGTGAGGAGCTGTGGAAGGAAGAGCGCACAAGTCTATGAAGAGCTGTGGAGGGAAGAGCGCACCGGTGTGTGAGGAGCATTGGAAGGAAGAGCGCACAGGACTGTTAGGAGATGTGGTAGGAAGAGCGCACTGGTCTGTGAGGAACATGGAAGGAAGAGCACACTGGTCTGTGAGGAGCTGTGGAAGGAAGAGCGCACAGGTCTGTGAGGAGCTGTGGAAGGAAGAGCCCACCGGTCTGTGAGGAGCTGTGGAAGGAAGAGCGCACAGGTCTATGAAGAGCTGTGGAGGGAAGAGCGCACCGGTGTGTGAGGAGCTTTGGAAGGAAGAGCGCACACCTCTGTTAGGAGCTGTGGTAGGAAGAGCGCACTGGTCTGTGAGGAACATGGAAGGAAGAGCGCACTGGTCTGTGTGGAGCTGTGGTAGGAAGAGCGCACAGGTCTGTGAGGAGCATGGAAGGAAGAGCGCACTGGTCTGTGAGGAGCTGTGGAAGGAAGAGCGCACCAGTCTTTGAGGAGCTGTGGAAGGAAGAGCGCACAGGTCTGTGAGGAGCTGTGGAAGGAAGAGCGCACCAGTCTGCAATGAGCTGTGGAAGGAAGAGCGCACTGGTCTGTGAGGAACTGTGGAAGGAAGAGCACACAGGTCTGTGAGGAGCTGTGGAAGGAAGAGCCCACCGGTCTGCGAGGAGCTGTGGAAGGAAGAGCGCACAGGTCTGTGAGGAACATGGAAGGAAGAGCGCACTGGTCTGCGAGGAGCTGTGGAAGGAAGAGAGCACAGGTCTGTGAGGAGCTGTGGAAGGAAGAGCCCACCGGTCTGCGAGGAACTGTGGAAGGAAGAGCGCACAGGTCTATGAGGAGCTGTGGAAGGAAGAATGCACTGGTGTGTGAGGAGCTGTGGAAGGAAGAGCGCACAGGTCTGTGAGGAGGTGTGGAAGGAAGAGCCCACCGGTCTGCGAGGAGCTGTGGAAGGAAGAGCGGACAGGTCCGTGAGGAGCTGTGGAAGGAAGAGCGCACCGGTGTGTGAGGAGCTGTGGAAGGAAGAGCGCACCGGTGTGTGAGGAGCTGTGTAAGGAAGAGCGCACTGGTCTGTGAGGAGCTGTGGAAGGAAGGGCGCACCGGTCTGTGAGGAGCTGTGGAAGAAAGAGCGCACAGGTCTGTGAGGAGCTGTGGAAGGAAGAGCGCACTGGTCTGTGAGGAGCTGTGGAAGAAAGAACGCACCGGTCTGTGAGGAGCTGTGGAAGGAAGAGCGCACCGGTCTGTGAGGAGCTGTGGGAGGAAGAGCACACAGGTCTGTGAGGAGCTGTGGAAGGGAGAGCGCACCAGTCTGCGAGGAGCTGTGGAAGGAAGAGCGCACAGGTGTGTGAGGAACTGTGGAAGGAAGAGCGCACAGGTGTGTGAGGAACTGTGGAAGGAAGAGCGCACAGGTCTGTTAGGACCTGTGGAAGGAAGAGCGCACAGGTCTGTGAGGAGCTGTGGAAGGAAGAGCGCACAGGTCTGTGAGGAGCTGTGGAAGGAAGAGCGCACCGGTGTGTGAGGAGCTGTGTAAGGAAGAGCGCACTTTTCGTGAGGAGCTGTGGAAGGAAGAGCGCAGCGGTCTGTGAGGAGCTGTGGAAGGAAGAGCGCACCGGTCTGTGAGGAGCTGTGGAAGGAAGAGCGCACCGGTCTGTAGGGAGCTGTGGAATGAAGATCGCACCGGTCTGTGAGGAGCTGTGGAAGGAAGAGCGCACCGGTCTGTGAGGAGCTGTGGAAGGAAGAGCGCACCAGTCAGTGAGGAGCTATGGAAGGAAGCGCGCACCTGTCTGTGAGGATCTGTGGAAGGAAGAGCGCACCGATCTGTGAGGACCTTTGGAAGGAAGAGCGCACCGGTCTGTGAGGAGCTGTAGAAGGAAGAGCGCGCCGGTCTGTGAGGAGCTGTGGGAGGAAGAGCTCACCGGTCTGTGAGGAGCTGTGGAAGGAAGAGCGCACAGGTCTGTGAGGAGCTGTGGAAGGAAGAGCCCACTGGTCTGTGAGGAGCTGTGGAAGGAAGAGCGCACCGGTCTGAGAGGAGCTATGGAAGGAAGAGCGCACCGGTCTGTGAGGAGCTGTGGAAGCAAGAGCGCACCGGTCTGTGATTAGCTCTGGAAGGAAGGGCGCACCGGTCTGTGAGGAGCTGTGGAAGGAAGAGCTCACCGGTCTGTGAGGAGCTGTGGAAGGAAGAGCGCACAGGTCTGTGAGGAGCTGTGGAAGGAAGAGCCCACTGGTCTGTGAGGAGCTGTGGAAGGAAGAGCGCACAAGTCTATGAAGAGCTGTGGAGGGAAGAGCGCACCGGTGTGTGAGGAGCATTGGAAGGAAGAGCGCACAGGACTGTTAGGAGATGTGGTAGGAAGAGCGCACTAGTCTGTGAGGAACATGGAAGGAAGAGCGCACTGGTCTGTGAGGAGCTGTGGAAGGAAGAGCGCACAGGTCTGTGAGGAGCTGTGGAAGGAAGAGCCCACCGGTCTGTGAGGAGCTGTGGAAGGAAGAGCGCACAGGTCTATGAAGAGCTGTGGAGGGAAGAGCGCACCGGTGTGTGAGGAGCTTTGGAAGGAAGAGCGCACAGGTCTGTTAGGAGCTGTGGTAGGAAGAGCGCACTGGTCTGTGAGGAACATGGAAGGAAGAGCGCACTGGTCTGTGTGGAGCTGTGGTAGGAAGAGCGCACTGGTCTGTGAGGAGCATGGAAGGAAGAGCGCACTGGTCTGTTAGGAGCTGTGGAAGGAAGAGCGCACCAGTCTTTGAGGATCTGTGGAAGGAAGAGCGCACAGGTCTGTGAGGAGCTGTGGAAGGAAGAGCGCACAGGTCTGTTAGGTGCTGTGGAAGGAAGCGCGCACTGTTCTGTGAGGAACTGTGGAAGGAAGAGCGCACTGGTCTGTGACGAGCATGGAAGGAAGAGCGCACCGGTCTGTGAGGAGCTTTGGATAGGAAGATTGCACTGGTCTATGAGGAGCATGGAAGGAAGAGCTCACTGGTCTGTGAGGAGCTGTGGAAGGAAGGGTGCACCGGTCTGTGAGGAGCTGTGGAAGGAAGAGCGCACAGGTCTGTGAGGAGCTGTGGAAGGAAGAGCGCACCAGTCTGCAATGAGCTGTGGAAGGAAGAGCGCACTGGTCTGTGAGGAACTGTGGAAGGAAGAGCACACAGGTCTGTGAGGAGCTGTGAAAGGAAGAGCCCACCGGTCTGCGAGGAGCTGTGGAAGGAAGAGCGCACAGGTCTGTGAGGAACATGGAAGGAAGAGCGCACTGGTTTGCGAGGAGCTGTGGAAGGAAGAGAGCACAGGTCTGTGAGGAGCTGTGGAAGGAAGAGCCCACCGGTCTGCGAGGAACTGTGGAAGGAAGAGCGCACAGGTCTATGAGGAGCTGTGGAAGGAAGAATGCACTGGTGTGTGAGGAGCTGTGGAAGGAAGAGCGCACAGGTCTGTGAGGAGGTGTGGAAGCAAGAGCCCACCGGTCTGCGAGGAGCTGTGGAAGGAAGAGCGGACAGGTCCGTGAGGAGCTGTGGAAGGAAGAGCGCACCGGTGTGTGAGGAGCTGTGTAAGGAAGAGCGCACCGGTGTGTGAGGAGCTGTGTAAGGAAGAGCGCACTGGTCTGTGAGGAGCTGTGGAAGGAAGGGTGCACCGGTCTGTGAGGAGCTGTGGAAGAAAGAGCGCACAGGTCTGTGAGGAGCTGTGGAAGGAAGAGCGCACTGGTCTGTGAGGAGCTGTGGAAGAAAGAACGCACCGGTCTGTGAGGAGCTGTGGAAGGAAGAGCGCACCGGTCTGTGAGGAGCTGTGGGAGGAAGAGCACACAGGTCTGTGAGGAGCTGTGGAAGGGAGAGCGCACCAGTCTGCGAGGAGCTGTGGAAGGAAGAGCGCACAGGTGTGTGAGGAACTGTGGAAGGAAGAGCGCACAGGTGTGTGAGGAACTGTGGAAGGAAGAGCGCACAGGTCTGTTAGGACCTGTGGAAGGAAGAGCGCACAGGTCTGTGAGGAGCTGTGGAAGGAAGAGCGCACAGGTCTGTGAGTAGCTGTGGAAGGAAGAGCGCACCGGTGTGTGAGGAGCTGTGGAAGGAAGAGCGCACAGGTCTGTGAGGAGCTGTGGAAGGAACAGCGCACCGGTGTGTGAGGAGCTGTGGAAGGAAGAGCGCAGAGGTCTGTGAGGAGCTGTGGTAGGAAGAGCGCACTGGTCTGTGAGGAGCATGGAAGGAAGAGCGCACTGGTCTGTGAGGAGCATTGAAGGAAGAGCGCACTGGTCTGTCAGGAGGTGTGGAAGGAAGAGCGCACAGGTGTGTGAGGAGCTGTGAAAGGAAGAGCGCACCGGTCTGTGAGGAGCTGTGGAAGGAAGAGCGCACTGGTCTGTGAGGAGCATGGAAGGAAGGACGCACCGGTCTGTGAGGAGCATGGAAGAAAGAGCTCACCGGTCTGTGAGGAGCTGTGGAAGGAAAAGCGCACCGGTCTGTGAGGAGCTGTGGAAGGAAGAGCGCACCGGTCTGTGAGGAGCTGTGGAAGGAAGAGCGCATCGATCTGTGAGGAGCTGTGAAAGATAGAGCGCACCGGTCTGTGAGGAGCTGTGGAAGGAAGAGCGCATCGGTCTGAGAGGAGCTGTGGAATGAAGAGCGCACCGGTCTGTGAGGAGCTGTGGAAGGAAGAGCGCACAGGTCTGTGAGAAGCTGTGGAAGAAAGAGCGCACTGGTCTGTGAGGAGCTGTAGAAGGAAGAGCGCACCGGTCTGTGAGGAGCTGTGGTAGGAAGAGCGGACCGGTCTGTGTGGAGCTGTGGAAGGAAGAGCGCACCGGTCTGTGAGGAGCTGTGGAAGGAAGAGCGTACCGGTCTGTGAGGAGCTGTGGAAGGAAGAGCGCACAGGTGTGTGAGGAGCTGTGGAAGGAAGAACACACAGGTCTGTGAGTAGCTGTGGAAGGAAGAGCGCACCGGTCTGTGAGGAACTGTGGAAGGAAGCGCGCACCGGTCTGTGAGGAGCTGTGGGAGGAAGAGCGCACAGGTCTGTGAGGAGCATGGACGGAAGAGCGCACCCGTCTGTGAGAAGCTGTGGGAGGAAGAGTGCACAGGTCTGTGAGGAGCTGTGGGAGGAAGAGCGCACATGTCTGTGAGGAGCTTTGGAAGGAAGAGCGCACCGCTCTGTGAGGAGCTGTGGAAGGAAAAGCGCACCGGTCCGTGAGGAGCTGTGGAAGTAAGAGCGCACCGGTCTGTGAGGAGCTGTGGAAGGAAGAGAGCATCGGTCTGTGAGGAGCTGTGAAAGGAAGAGCGCACCGGTCTGTGAGGAGCTGTGGAAGGAAGAGCGCACCGGTCTGCAATGAGCTGTGGAAGGAAGAGCGCACTGGTCTGTGAGGAGCTGTGGAAGGAAGAGCACACAGGTCTGTGAGGAACATGGAAGGAAGAGCGCACTGGTCTGCGAGGAGGTGTGGAAGGAAGAGAGCACAGGTCTGTGAGGAGCTGTGGAAGGAAGAGCCCACCGGTCTGCGAGGAGCTGTGCAAGGAAGAGCGCACAGGTCTATGAGGAGCTGTGGAAGGAAGAATGCACCGGTGTGTGAGGAGCTGTGGAAGGAAGAGCGCACAGGTCTGTGAGGAGGTGTGGAAGGAAGAGCCCACCGGTCTGCGAGGAGCTGTGGAAGGAAGAGCGGACAGGTCCGTGAGGAGCTGTGGAAGGAAGAGCGCACCGGTGTGTGTGGAGCTGTGGAAGGAAGAGCGCACCGGTCTGTGAGGAGCTGTGTAAGGAAGAGCGCACTGGTCTGTGAGGAGCTGTGGAAGGAAGGGCGCACCGGTCTGTGAGGAGCTGTGGAAGAAAGAGTGCACAGGTCTGTGAGGAGCTGTGGAAGGAAGAGCGCACTGGTCTGTGAGGAGCTGTGGAAGAAAGAACGCACCGGTCTGAGAGGAGCTGTGGAAGGAAGAGCGCACAGGTCTGTGAGGAGCTGTGGAAGGAAGAGCCACCGGTCTGTGAGGAGCTGTGGAAGGAAGAGCGCACAGGTCTATGAAGAGCTGTGGAGGGAAGAGCGCACCGGTGTGTGAGGAGCTTTGGAAGGAAGAGCGCACAGGTCTGTTAGGAGCTGTGGTAGGAAGAGCGCACTGGTCTGTGAGGAACATGGAAGGAAGAGCGCACTGGTCTGTGTGGAGCTGTGGTAGGAAGAGCGCACTGGTCTGTGAGGAGCATGGAAGGAAGAGCGCACTGGTCTGTGAGGAGCTGTGGAAGGAAGAGCGCACCAGTCTTTGAGGAGCTGTGGAAGGAAGAGCGCACAGGTCTGTGAGGAGCTGTGGAAGGAAGAGCGCACAGGTCTGTTAGGTGCTCTGGAAGGAAGCGCGCACTGTTCTGTGAGGAACTGTGGAAGGAAGAGCGCACTGGACTGTGAGGAGCATGGAAGGAAGAGCGCACCGGTCTGTGAGGAGCTTTGGATAGGAAGATTGCACTGGTCTGTGAGGAGCATGGAAGGAAGAGCTCACTGGTCTGTGAGGAGCTGTGGAAGGAAGGGTGCACCGGTCTGTGAGGAGCTGTGGAAGGAAGAGCGCACAGGTCTGTGAGGAGCTGTGGAAGGAAGAGCGCACCAGTCTGCAATGAGCTGTGGAAGGAAGAGCGCACTGGTCTGTGAGGAACTGTGGAAGGAAGAGCACACAGGTCTGTGAGGAGCTGTGAAAGGAAGAGCCCACCGGTCTGCGAGGAGCTGTGGAAGGAAGAGCGCACAGGTCTGTGAGGAACATGGAAGGAAGAGCGCACTGGTCTGCGAGGAGCTGTGGAAGGAAGAGAGCACAGGTCTGTGAGGAGCTGTGGAAGGAAGAGCCCACCGGTCTGCGAGGAACTGTGGAAGGAAGAGCGCACAGGTCTATGAGGAGCTGTGGAAGGAAGAATGCACTGGTGTGTGAGGAGCTGTGGAAGGAAGAGCGCACAGGTCTGTGAGGAGGTGTCGAAGGAAGAGCCCACCGGTCTGCGAGGAGCTGTGGAAGGAAGAGCGGACAGGTCCGTGAGGAGCTGTGGAAGGAAGAGCGCACCGGTGTGTGAGGAGCTGTGGAAGGAAGAGCGCACCGGTGTGTGAGGAGCTGTGTAAGGAAGAGCGCACTGGTCTGTGAGGAGCTGTGGAAGGAAGGGCGCACCGGTCTGTGAGTAGCTGTGGAAGAAAGAGCGCACAGGTCTGTGAGGAGCTGTGGAAGGAAGAGCGCACCGGTCTGTGAGGAGCTGTGGGAGGAAGAGCACACAGGTCTGTGAGGAGCTGTGGAAGGGAGAGCGCACCAGTCTGCGAGGAGCTGTGGAAGGAAGAGCGCACAGGTGTGTGAGGAACTGTGGAAGGAAGAGCGCACAGGTGTGTGAGGAACTGTGGAAGGAAGAGCGCACAGGTCTGTTAGGACCTGTGGAAGGAAGAGCGCACCGGTCTGTGAGGAGCTGTGGAAGGAAGAGCGCACAGGTCTGTGAGGAGCTGTGGAAGGAAGAGCGCACCGGTGTGTGAGGAGCTGTGGAAGGAAGAGCGCACAGGTCTGTGAGAAGCTGTGGAAGGAACAGCGCACCGGTGTGTGAGGAGCTGTGGAAGGAAGAGCGCACAGGTCTGTGAGGAGCTGTGGTAGGAAGAGCGCACTGGTCTGTGAGGAGCATGGAAGGAAGAGCGCACTGGTCTGTGAGGAGCATTGAAGGAAGAGCGCACTGGTCTGTCAGGAGGTGTGGAAGGAAGAGCGCACAGGTGTGTGAGGAGCTGTGAAAGGAAGAGCGCACCGGTCTGTGAGGAGCTGTGGAAGGAAGAGCGCACTGGTCTGTGAGGAGCATGGAAGGAAGAGCGCACCGGTCTGTGAGGAGCATGGAAGGAAGAGCTCACCGGTCTGTGAGGAGCTGTGGAAGGAAAAGCGCACCGGTCTGTGAGGAGCTGTGGAAGGAAGAGCGCACCGGTCTGTGAGGAGCTGTGGAAGGAAGAGCGCATCGGTCTGTGAGGAGCTGTGAAAGATAGAGCGCACCGGTCTGTGAGGAGCTGTGGAAGGAAGAGCGCATCGGTCTGAGAGGAGCTGTGGAAGGAAGAGCGCACCGGTCTGTGAGGAGCTGTGGAAGGAAGAGCGCACAGGTCTGTGAGAAGATGTGGAAGAAAGAGCGCACTGGTCTGTGAGGAGCTGTGGAAGGAATAGCGCACTTTTTGTGAGGAGCTGTAGAAGGAAGAGCGCACCGGTCAGTGAGGAGCTGTGGTAGGAAGAGCGCACCGGTCTGTGTGAAGCTGTGGAAGAAAGAGCGCACCGGTCTGTGAGGAGCTGTGGAAGGAAGAGCGTACCGGTCTGTGAGGAGCTGTGGAAGGAAGAGCGCACAGGTGTGTGAGGAGCTGTGGAAGGAAGAACACACAGGTCTGTGAGTAGCTGTGGAAGGAAGAGCGCACCGGTCTGTGAGGAGCTGTGGAAGGAAGCGCGCACAGGTGTGTGAGGAGCTGTGGAAGGAAGAGCGCACCGGTCTGTGAGTAGCTGTGGAAGGAAGCGCGCACCGGTCTGTGAGGAGCTGTGGAAGGAAGCGCGCACCGGTCTGTGAGAAGCTGTGGGAGGAAGAGTGCACAGGTCTGTGAGGAGCTGTGGGAGGAAGAGCGTACATGTCTGTGAGGAGCTGTGGAAGGAAGAGCGCACCGCTCTGTGAGGAGCTGTGGAAGGAAAAGCACACCGGTCCGTGAGGAGCTGTGGAAGGAAGAGCGCACCGGTCTGTGAGGAGCTGTGGAAGGAAGAGCGCATCGGTCTGTGAGGAGCTGTGAAAGGAAGAGCGCACCGGTCTGTGAGGAGCTGTGGAAGGAAGAGCGCACCGGTCTGCAATGAGCTGTGGAAGGAAGAGCGCACTGGTCTGTGAGGAGCTGTGGAAGGAAGAGCACACAGGTCTGTGAGGAACATGGAAGGAAGAGCGCACTGGTCTGCGAGGAGGTGTGGAAGGAAGAGAGCACAGATCTGTGAGGAGCTGTGGAAGGAAGAGCCCATCGGTCTGCGAGGAGCTGTGGAAGGAAGAGCGCACAGGTCTATGAGGAGCTGTGGAAGGAAGAATGCACCGGTGTGTGAGGAGCTGTGGAAGGAAGAGCGCACAGGTCTGTGAGGAGGTGTGGAAGGAAGAGCCCACCGGTCTGCAAGGAGCTGCGGAAGGAAGAGCGGACAGGTCCGTGAGGAGCTGTGGAAGGAAGAGCGCACCGGTGTGTGTGGAGCTGTGGAAGGAAGAGCGCACCGGTCTGTGAGGAGCTGTGTAAGGAAGAGCGCACTGGTCTGTGAGGAGCTGTGGAAGGAAGGGCGCACCGGTCTGTGAGGAGCTGTGGAAGAAAGAGTGCACAGGTCTGTGAGGAGCTGTGGAAGGAAGAGCGCACTGGTCTGTGAGGAGCTGTGGAAGAAAGAACGCACCGGTCTGAGAGGAGCTGTGGAAGGAAGAGCGCACCGGTCTGTGAGGAGCTGTGGGAGGAAGAGCGCACAGGTCTGTGAGGAGCTGTGGAAGGAAGAGCGCACCAGTCTGCGAGGAGCTGTGGAAGGAAGAGCGCACAGGTGTGTGAGGAACTGTGGAAGGAAGAGCGCACAGGTCTGTTAGGACCTGTGGAAGGAAGAGCGCACAGGTCTGTGAGGAGCTGTGGAAGGAAGAGCGCACAGGTCTGTGAGGAGCTGTGGAAGGAAGAGCGCACCGGTGTGTGAGGAGCTGTGGAAGGAAGAGCGCACAGGTCTGTGAGGAGCTGTGGAAGGAAGAGCGCACCGGTGTGTGAGGAGCTGTGGGAGGAAGAGTGCACATGTCTGTGAGGAGCTGTGGAAGGAAGAGCGCATCGGTCTGTGAGTAGCTTTGGAAGGAAGAGCGCACCGGTCTGTGAGGAGCATGGAAGGAAGAGCGCACCGGTCGGTGAGGAGCATGGAAGGAAGAGCTCACTGGTCTGTGAGGAGCTTTGGAAGGAAGAGCGCACAGGTCTGTGAGGAGCTGTGGAAGGAAGCGTGCACCGGTCTGTGAGGAGCTGTGGAAGGAAGAGCGCACCGGTCTGTGAGGAGCTGTGGAAGGAAGAGCGCACCGGTCTGTGAAGAGCTGTGGAAGGAAGAGCGCATCGGTCTGTGAGGAGCTGTGGTAGGAAGAGCGCACAGGTCTGTGAGGAGCTGTGGAAGGAAGAGCGCACTGGTCTGTGAGGAGCATGGACGGAAGAGCGCACCCGTCTGTGAGAAGCTGTGGGAGGAAGAGCGCGCAGGTCTGTGAGGAGCTGTGGGAGGAAGATCGCACATGTCTGTGAGGAGCTGTGGAAGGAAGAGCGCACCGGTCTGTGAGGAGCTGTGGAAGGAAAAGCGCACCGGTCTGTGAGGAGCTGTGAAAGGAAAAGCGCACCGGTCTGTGAGGAGCTGTGGAAGGAAGAGCGCACCGGTCTGTGAGGAGCTGTGGAAGGAAGAGCGCATCGGTCTGTGAGGAGCTGTGAAAGGAAGAGCGCACCGGTCTGTGTGGAGCTGTGGAAGGAAGAGCGCATCGGTCTGAGAGGAGCTGTGGAAGGAAGAGTGCACCGGTCTGTGAGGAGCTGTGGAAGGAAGAGCGCACAGGTCTGTGAGGAGCTGTGGAAGGAAGAGCGTACCGGTCTGGGAGGAGCTGTGGAAGGAAGAGCGCACTGGTCTGTGAGGAGCATGGAAGGAAGAGCGCACCCGTCTGTGAGGAGCTGTGGGAGGAAGAGTGCACATGTCTATGAGGAGCTATGGAAGGAAGAGCGCACCCGTCTGTGAGGAGCTGTGGGAGGAAGAGTGCACATGTCTGTGAGGAGCTGTGGAAGGAAGAGCGCATCGGTCTGTGAGTAGCTGTGGAAGGAAGAGCGCACCGGTCTGTGAGGAGCATGGAAGGAAGAGCGCACCGGTCGGTGAGGAGCATGGAAGGAAGAGCTCACTGGTCTGTGAGGAGCTTTGGAAGGAAGAGCGCACAGGTCTGTGAGGAGCTGTGGAAGGAAGCGTGCACCGGTCTGTGAGGAGCTGTGGAAGGAAGAGCGCACCGGTCTGTGAGGAGCTGTGGAAGGAAGAGCGCACCGGTCTGTGAAGAGCTGTGGAAGGAAGAGCGCATCGGTCTGTGAGGAGCTGTGAAAGGAAGAGCACACCGGTCTGTGAGGAGCTGTGGAAGGAAGAAGGAATCGGTCTGAGATGAGCTGTGGAAGGAAGAGCGCACAGGTCTGTGAGGAGCTGTGGAAGAAAGAGCGCACGGGTCTGTGAGGAGCTGTGGAAGGAAGAGCGCACCGGTCTGTGAGGAGCTGTGGAAGGAAGAGCGCACCGGTCTGTGAGGAGCTGTGGAAGGAAGAGCGCACCGGTCTGTGAGGAGCTGTGGAAGGAAGAGCGCACCGGTCTGTGAGGAACTGTGGAAGGAAGAGCGCATCGGTCTGTGAGGAGCTGTGAAAGGAAGAGCGCACCGGTCTGTGAGGAGTTGTGGAAGGAAGAGCGCATCGGTCTGAGAGGAGCTGTGGAAGGAAGAGCGCACCGGTCTGTGAGGAGCTGTGGAAGGAAGAGCGCACAGGTCTGTGAGAAGCTGTGGAAGGAAGAGCGTACCGGTCTGTGAGGAGCTGTGGAAGGAAGAGCGCACATGTGTGTGAGGAGCTGTGGAAGGAAGAACGCACAGGTCTGTGAGGAGCTGTGGAAGGAAGAGCGCACCGGTCTGTGAGGAGCTGTGGAAGGAAGCGCGCACCGGTCTGTGAGGAGCTGTGGAAGGAATAGCGCACAGGTCTGTGAGGAGCTGTGGAAGGAAGAGCGCACTGGTCTGTGAGGAGCATGGAAGGAAGAGCGCACCCGTCTGTGAGGAGCTGTGGGAGGAATAGTGCACAAGTCTGTGAGGAGCTGTGGGAGGAAGAGTGCACATGTCTGTGAGGAGCTGTGGAAGGAAGAGCGCATCGGTCTGTGAGTAGCTGTGGAAGGAAGAGCGCACCGGTCTGTGAGGAGCATGGAAGGAAGAGCGGACCGGTCGGTGAGGAGCTGTGGAAGGAAGAGCTCACTGGTCTGTGAGGAGCTTTGGAAGGAAGAGCGCACAGGTCTGTGAGGAGCTGTGGAAGGAAGCGTGCACCGATCTGTGAGGAGCTGTGGAAGGAAGAGCGCACCGGTCTGTGAGGAGCTGTGGAAGGAAGAGCGCACCGGTCTGTGAAGAGCTGTGGAAGGAAGAGCGCATCGGTCTGTGAGGAGCTGTGAAAGGAAGAGCACACCGGTCTGTGAGGAGCTGTGGAAGGAAGAAGGAATCGGTCTGAGATGAGCTGTGGAAGGAAGAGCGCACAGGTCTGTGAGGAGCTGTGGAAGAAAGAGCGCACGGGTCTGTGAGGAGCTGTGGAAGGAAGAGCGCACCGGTCTGTGAGGAGCTGTGGAAGGAAGAGCGCACCGGTCTGTGAGGAGCTGTGGAAGGAAGAGCGCACCGGTCTGTGAGGAGCTGTGGAAAGAAGAGCGCACCAGTCTGTGAGGAGCTGTGGAAGGAAGAGCGCACCGGTCTGTGGGGAGCTGTGGAAGGAAGAACGCACCGGTCTGTGAGGAGCTTGGAAGGAAGAGCGCACCTGTCTGTGAGGAGCTGTGGAAGGAAGAGCGCACCGGTCTGTGAGGAGCTGTGGAAGGAATAGCTCACCGGTCTGTGAGGAGCTGTGGAAGGAAGAGCGCACCAGTCTGCGAGGAGCTGTGGAAGGAAGAGCACACAGGTGTGTGAGGAACTGTGGAAGGAAGAGCAAACAGGTCTGTTAGGACCTGTGGAAGGAAGAGCGCACAGGTCTGTGAGGAGCTGTGGAAGGAAGCGCGCACCGGTCTGTGAGGAGCTGTGGAAGGAATAGCGCACAGGTCTGTGAGGAGCTGTGGAAGGAAGAGCGCACTGGTCTGTGAGGTGCATGGAAGGAAGAGCGCACCCGTCTGTGAGGAGCTGTGGGAGGAATAGTGCACAGGTCTGTGAGGAGCTGTGGGAGGAAGAGTGCACATGTCTGTGAGGAGCTGTGGAAGGAAGAGCGCATCGGTCTGTGAGTAGCTGTGGAAGGAAGAGCGCACCGGTCTGTGAGGAGCATGGAAGGAAGAGCGGACCGGTCGGTGAGGAGCATGGAAGGAAGAGCTCACTGGTCTGTGAGGAGCTTTGGAAGGAAGAGCGCACAGGTCTGTGAGGAGCTGTGGAAGGAAGCGTGCACCGATCTGTGAGGAGCTGTGGAAGGAAGAGCGCACCGGTCTTTGAGGAGCTGTGGAAGGAAGAGCGCACCGGTCTGTGAAGAGCTGTGGAAGGAAGAGCGCATCGGTCTGTGAGGAGCTGTGAAAGGAAGAGCACACCGGTCTGTGAGGAGCTGTGGAAGGAAGAAGGAATCGGTCTGAGATGAGCTGTGGAAGGAAGAGCGCACAGGTCTGTGAGGAGCTGTGGAAGAAAGAGCGCACGGGTCTGTGAGGAGCTGTGGAAGGAAGAGCGCACCGGTCTGTGAGGAGCTGTGGAAGGAAGAGCGCACCGGTCTGTGAGGAGCTGTGGAAGGAAGAGCGCACCGGTCTGTGAGGAGCTGTGGAAAGAAGAGCGCACCAGTCTGTGAGGAGCTGTGGAAGGAAGAGCGCACCGGTATGTGGGGAGCTGTGGAAGGAAGAACGCACCGGTCTGTGAGGAGCTTGGAAGGAAGAGCGCACCTGTCTGTGAGGAGCTGTGGAAGGAAGAGCGCACCGGTCTGTGAGGAGCTGTGGAAGGAATAGCTCACCGGTCTGTGAGGAGCTGTGGAAGGAAGAGCGCACCAGTTTGCGAGGAGCTGTGGAAGGAAGAGCACACAGGTGTGTGAGGAACTGTGGAAGGAAGAGCAAACAGGTCTGTTAGGACCTGTGGAAGGAAGAGCGCACAGGTCTGTGAGGAGCTGTGTGAAGGAAGAGCGCACAGGTCTGTGAGGAGCTGTGGAAGGAAGATCGCACCAGTCTGCAATGAGCTGTGGAAGGAAGAGCGCACTGGTCTGTGAGGAGCTGTGGAAGGAAGAGCACACAGGTCTGTGAGGAGCTGTGGAAGGAAGAGCCCACCGGTCTGCGAGGAGCTGTGGAAGGAAGAGCGCACAGGTCTGTGAGGAACATGGAAGGAAGAGCGCACTGGTCTGTGAGGAGCTGTGGAAGGAAGAGAGCACAGGTCTGTGAGGAGCTGTGGAAGGAAGAGCCCACCGGTCTGCGAGGAACTGTGGAAGGAAAAGCGCACAGGTCTATGAGGAGCTGTGGAAGGAAGAATGCACCGGTGTGTGAGGAGCTGTGGAAGGAAGAGCGCACAGGTCTGTGAGGAGGTGTGGAAGGAAGAGCCCACCGGTCTGCGAGGAGCTGTGGAAGGAAGAGCGGACAGGTCCGTGAGGAGCTGTGGAAGGAAGAGCGCACCGGTGTGTGAGGAGCTGTGGAAGGAAGAGCGCACCGGTGTGTGAGGAGCTGTGTAAGGAAGAGCGCACTGATCTGTGAGGAGCTGTGGAAGGAAGGGCGCACCGGTCTGTGAGGAGCTGTGGAAGAAAGAACGCACAGGTCTGTGAGGAGCTGTGGAAGGAAGAGCGCACTGGTCTGTGAGGAGCTGTGGAAGAAAGAACGCACCGGTCTGTGAGGAGCTGTGGAAGGAAGAGCGCACCGGTCTGTGAGGAGTTGTGGGAGGAAGAGCGCACAGGTCTGTGAGGAGCTGTGGAAGGAAGAGCGCATCGGTCTGCGAGGAGCTGTGGAAGGAAGAGCGCACAGGTGTGTGAGGAACTGTGGAAGGAAGAGCGCACAGGTCTCTTAGGACCTGTGGAAGGAAGAGCGCACAGGTCTGTGAGGAGCTGTGGAAGGAAGAGCGCACAGGTCTGTGAGGAGCTGTGGAAGGAAGAGCGCACCGGTGTGTGAGGAGCTGTGGAAGGAAGAGCGCACAGGTCTGTGATGAGCTGTGGAAGGAAGAGCGCACCGGTGTGTGAGGAGCTGTGGAAGGAAGAGCGCACAGGTCTGTGAGGAGCTGTGGTAGGAAGAGCGCACTGGTCTGTGAGGAGCATGGAAGGAAGAGCGCACTGGTCTGTGAGGAGCATTGAAGGAAGAGCGCACTGGTCTGTCAGGAGCTGTGGAAGGAAGAGCGCACAGGTGTTTGAGGAGCTGTGAAAGGAAGAGCGCACCGGTCTGTGAGGAGCTGTGGAAGGAAGAGCGCACTGGTCTGTGAGGAACATGGAAGGAAGAGCGCACCGGTCTGTGAGGAGCATGGAAGGAAGAGCTCACCGGTCTGTGATGAGCTTTGGAAGGAAGAGCGCACAGGTCTGTGAGGAGCTGTGGAAGGAAAAGCGCACCGGTCTGTGAGGAGCTGTGGAAGGAAAAGCGCACCGGTCTGTGAGGAGCTGTGGAAGGAAGAGCGCACCGGTCTGTGAGGAGCTGTGGAAGGAAGAGTGCATCGGTCTGTGAGGAGCTGTGAAAAGAAGAGCGCACCGGTCTGTGAGGAGCTGTGGAAGGAAGAGCGCATCGGTCTGAGAGGAGCTGTGGAAGGAAGAGCGCACCGGTCTGTGAGGAGCTGTGGAAGGAAGAGCGCACAGGTCTGTGAGAAGCTGTGGAAGGAAGAGCGCACTGGTCTGTGAGGAGCTGTGGAAGGAATAGCGCACTTTTTGTGAGGAGCTGTGGAAGGAAGAGCGCACCGGTCTGTGAGGAGCTGTGGTAGGAAGAGCGCACCGGTCTGTGTGGAGCTGTGGAAGGAAGAGCGCACCGGTCTGTGAGGAGCTGTGGAAGGAAGAGCGCACCGGTCTGTGAGGAGCTGTGGAGGGAAGGGCGTACCGGTCTGTGAGGAGCTGTGGAAGGAAGAGCGCACAGGTCTGTGAGAAGCTGTGGAAGGAAGAGCGTACCGGTCTGTGAGGAGCTGTGGAAGGAAGAGCGCACATGTGTGTGAGGAGCTGTGGAAGGAAGAACGCACAGGTCTGTGAGGAGCTGTGGAAGGAAGAGCGCACCGGTCTGTGAGGAGCTGTGGAAGGAAGCGCGCACCGGTCTGTGAGGAGCTGTGGAAGGAATAGCGCACAGGTCTGTGAGGAGCTGTGGAAGGAAGAGCGCACTGGTCTGTGAGGAGCATGGAAGGAAGAGCGCACCCGTCTGTGAGGAGCTGTGGGAGGAATAGTGCACAGGTCTGTGAGGAGCTGTGGGAGGAAGAGTGCACATGTCTGTGAGGAGCTGTGGAAGGAAGAGCGCATCGGTCTGTGAGTAGCTGTGGAAGGAAGAGCGCACCGGTCTGTGAGGAGCATGGAAGGAAGAGCGGACCGGTCGGTGAGGAGCTGTGGAAGGAAGAGCTCACTGGTCTGTGAGGAGCTTTGGAAGGAAGAGCGCACAGGTCTGTGAGGAGCTGTGGAAGGAAGCGTGCACCGATCTGTGAGGAGCTGTGGAAGGAAGAGCGCACCGGTCTGTGAGGAGCTGTGGAAGGAAGAGCGCACCGGTCTGTGAAGAGCTGTGGAAGGAAGAGCGCATCGGTCTGTGAGGAGCTGTGAAAGGAAGAGCACACCGGTCTGTGAGGAGCTGTGGAAGGAAGAAGGAATCGGTCTGAGATGAGCTGTGGAAGGAAGAGCGCACAGGTCTGTGAGGAGCTGTGGAAGAAAGAGCGCACGGGTCTGTGAGGAGCTGTGGAAGGAAGAGCGCACCGGTCTGTGAGGAGCTGTGGAAGGAAGAGCGCACCGGTCTGTGAGGAGCTGTGGAAGGAAGAGCGCACCGGTCTGTGAGGAGCTGTGGAAAGAAGAGCGCACCAGTCTGTGAGGAGCTGTGGAAGGAAGAGCGCACCGGTCTGTGGGGAGCTGTGGAAGGAAGAACGCACCGGTCTGTGAGGAGCTTGGAAGGAAGAGCGCACCTGTCTGTGAGGAGCTGTGGAAGGAAGAGCGCACCGGTCTGTGAGGAGCTGTGGAAGGAATAGCTCACCGGTCTGTGAGGAGCTGTGGAAGGAAGAGCGCACCAGTCTGCGAGGAGCTGTGGAAGGAAGAGCACACAGGTGTGTGAGGAACTGTGGAAGGAAGAGCAAACAGGTCTGTTAGGACCTGTGGAAGGAAGAGCGCACAGGTCTGTGAGGAGCTGTGGAAGGAAGCGCGCACCGGTCTGTGAGGAGCTGTGGAAGGAATAGCGCACAGGTCTGTGAGGAGCTGTGGAAGGAAGAGCGCACTGGTCTGTGAGGTGCATGGAAGGAAGAGCGCACCCGTCTGTGAGGAGCTGTGGGAGGAATAGTGCACAGGTCTGTGAGGAGCTGTGGGAGGAAGAGTGCACATGTCTGTGAGGAGCTGTGGAAGGAAGAGCGCATCGGTCTGTGAGTAGCTGTGGAAGGAAGAGCGCACCGGTCTGTGAGGAGCATGGAAGGAAGAGCGGACCGGTCGGTGAGGAGCATGGAAGGAAGAGCTCACTGGTCTGTGAGGAGCTTTGGAAGGAAGAGCGCACAGGTCTGTGAGGAGCTGTGGAAGGAAGCGTGCACCGATCTGTGAGGAGCTGTGGAAGGAAGAGCGCACCGGTCTTTGAGGAGCTGTGGAAGGAAGAGCGCACCGGTCTGTGAAGAGCTGTGGAAGGAAGAGCGCATCGGTCTGTGAGGAGCTGTGAAAGGAAGAGCACACCGGTCTGTGAGGAGCTGTGGAAGGAAGAAGGAATCGGTCTGAGATGAGCTGTGGAAGGAAGAGCGCACAGGTCTGTGAGGAGCTGTGGAAGAAAGAGCGCACGGGTCTGTGAGGAGCTGTGGAAGGAAGAGCGCACCGGTCTGTGAGGAGCTGTGGAAGGAAGAGCGCACCGGTCTGTGAGGAGCTGTGGAAGGAAGAGCGCACCGGTCTGTGAGGAGCTGTGGAAAGAAGAGCGCACCAGTCTGTGAGGAGCTGTGGAAGGAAGAGCGCACCGGTATGTGGGGAGCTGTGGAAGGAAGAACGCACCGGTCTGTGAGGAGCTTGGAAGGAAGAGCGCACCTGTCTGTGAGGAGCTGTGGAAGGAAGAGCGCACCGGTCTGTGAGGAGCTGTGGAAGGAATAGCTCACCGGTCTGTGAGGAGCTGTGGAAGGAAGAGCGCACCAGTTTGCGAGGAGCTGTGGAAGGAAGAGCACACAGGTGTGTGAGGAACTGTGGAAGGAAGAGCAAACAGGTCTGTTAGGACCTGTGGAAGGAAGAGCGCACAGGTCTGTGAGGAGCTGTGTGAAGGAAGAGCGCACAGGTCTGTGAGGAGCTGTGGAAGGAAGATCGCACCAGTCTGCAATGAGCTGTGGAAGGAAGAGCGCACTGGTCTGTGAGGAGCTGTGGAAGGAAGAGCACACAGGTCTGTGAGGAGCTGTGGAAGGAAGAGCCCACCGGTCTGCGAGGAGCTGTGGAAGGAAGAGCGCACAGGTCTGTGAGGAACATGGAAGGAAGAGCGCACTGGTCTGTGAGGAGCTGTGGAAGGAAGAGAGCACAGGTCTGTGAGGAGCTGTGGAAGGAAGAGCCCACCGGTCTGCGAGGAACTGTGGAAGGAAAAGCGCACAGGTCTATGAGGAGCTGTGGAAGGAAGAATGCACCGGTGTGTGAGGAGCTGTGGAAGGAAGAGCGCACAGGTCTGTGAGGAGGTGTGGAAGGAAGAGCCCACCGGTCTGCGAGGAGCTGTGGAAGGAAGAGCGGACAGGTCCGTGAGGAGCTGTGGAAGGAAGAGCGCACCGGTGTGTGAGGAGCTGTGGAAGGAAGAGCGCACCGGTGTGTGAGGAGCTGTGTAAGGAAGAGCGCACTGATCTGTGAGGAGCTGTGGAAGGAAGGGCGCACCGGTCTGTGAGGAGCTGTGGAAGAAAGAACGCACAGGTCTGTGAGGAGCTGTGGAAGGAAGAGCGCACTGGTCTGTGAGGAGCTGTGGAAGAAAGAACGCACCGGTCTGTGAGGAGCTGTGGAAGGAAGAGCGCACCGGTCTGTGAGGAGTTGTGGGAGGAAGAGCGCACAGGTCTGTGAGGAGCTGTGGAAGGAAGAGCGCATCGGTCTGCGAGGAGCTGTGGAAGGAAGAGCGCACAGGTGTGTGAGGAACTGTGGAAGGAAGAGCGCACAGGTCTCTTAGGACCTGTGGAAGGAAGAGCGCACAGGTCTGTGAGGAGCTGTGGAAGGAAGAGCGCACAGGTCTGTGAGGAGCTGTGGAAGGAAGAGCGCACCGGTGTGTGAGGAGCTGTGGAAGGAAGAGCGCACAGGTCTGTGATGAGCTGTGGAAGGAAGAGCGCACCGGTGTGTGAGGAGCTGTGGAAGGAAGAGCGCACAGGTCTGTGAGGAGCTGTGGTAGGAAGAGCGCACTGGTCTGTGAGGAGCATGGAAGGAAGAGCGCACTGGTCTGTGAGGAGCATTGAAGGAAGAGCGCACTGGTCTGTCAGGAGCTGTGGAAGGAAGAGCGCACAGGTGTTTGAGGAGCTGTGAAAGGAAGAGCGCACCGGTCTGTGAGGAGCTGTGGAAGGAAGAGCGCACTGGTCTGTGAGGAACATGGAAGGAAGAGCGCACCGGTCTGTGAGGAGCATGGAAGGAAGAGCTCACCGGTCTGTGATGAGCTTTGGAAGGAAGAGCGCACAGGTCTGTGAGGAGCTGTGGAAGGAAAAGCGCACCGGTCTGTGAGGAGCTGTGGAAGGAAAAGCGCACCGGTCTGTGAGGAGCTGTGGAAGGAAGAGCGCACCGGTCTGTGAGGAGCTGTGGAAGGAAGAGTGCATCGGTCTGTGAGGAGCTGTGAAAGGAAGAGCGCACCGGTCTGTGAGGAGCTGTGGAAGGAAGAGCGCATCGGTCTGAGAGGAGCTGTGGAAGGAAGAGCGCACCGGTCTGTGAGGAGCTGTGGAAGGAAGAGCGCACAGGTCTGTGAGAAGCTGTGGAAGGAAGAGCGCACTGGTCTGTGAGGAGCTGTGGAAGGAATAGCGCACTTTTTGTGAGGAGCTGTGGAAGGAAGAGCGCACCGGTCTGTGAGGAGCTGTGGTAGGAAGAGCGCACCGGTCTGTGTGGAGCTGTGGAAGGAAGAGCGCACCGGTCTGTGAGGAGCTGTGGAAGGAAGAGCGCACCGGTCTGTGAGGAGCTGTGGAGGGAAGGGCGTACCGGTCTGTGAGGAGCTGTGGAAGGAAGAGCGCACAGGTGTGTGAGGAGCTGTGGAAGGGAGAACGCACAGGTCTGTGAGTAGCTGTGGAAGGAAGAGCGCACCGGTCTGTGAGGAGCTGTGGAAGGAAGCGCGCACCGATCTGTGAGGAGCTGTGGTAGGAAGAGCGCAGAGGTCTGTGAGGAGCTGTGGAAGGAAGAGCGCACTGGTC
Source organism: Phyllobates terribilis (assembly GCF_046119375.1). Taxonomy (NCBI): domain Eukaryota; kingdom Metazoa; phylum Chordata; class Amphibia; order Anura; family Dendrobatidae; genus Phyllobates; species Phyllobates terribilis. The sequence goes on from NW_027362762.1 coordinate 148,087,557, forward strand.
TGTGAGGAGCATGGAGGGAAGAGCGCACCCGTCTGTGAGAAGCTGTGGGAGGAAGAGTGCACAGGTCTGTGAGGAGATGTGGGAGGAAGAGCGCACATGTCTGTGTGGAGCTGTGGAAGGAAGAGCGCACCGGTCTGTGAGGAGCTGTGGAAGGAAGAGCGCACCGGTCTGTGAGGAGCTGTGGAAGGAAGGGCGTACCGGTCTGTGAGGAGCTGTGGAAGGAAGAGCGCACAGGTGTGTGAGGAGCTGTGGAAGGAAGAACGCACAGGTCTGTGAGTAGTTGTGGAAGGAAGAGCGCACCGGTCTGTGAGGAGCTGTGGAAGGAAGCGCGCACCGGTCTGTGAGGAGCTGTGGTAGGAAGAGCGCACAGGTCTGTGAGGAGCTGTGGAAGGAAGAGCGCACTGGTCTGTGAGGAGCATGGAGGGAAGAGCGCACCCGTCTGTGAGAAGCTGTGGGAGGAAGAGTGCACAGGTCTGTGAGGAGATGTGGGAGGAAGAGCGCACATGTCTGTGAGGAGCTGTGGAAGGAAGAGCGCACCGGTCTGTGAGGAGCTGTGGAAGGAAAAGCACACCGGTCTGTGAGGAGCTGTGGAAGGAAAAGCGCACCGGTCTGTGAGGAGCTGTGGAAGGAAGAGCGCACCGGTCTGTGAGGAGCTGTGGATGGAAGAGCGCATCGGAATGTGAGGAGCTGTGAAAGGAAGAGCGCACCGGTCTGTGAGGAGCTGTGTAAGGAAGAGCGCATCGGTCTGAGAGGAGCTGTGGAAGGAAGAGCGCACCGGTCTGTGAGGAGCTGTGGAAGGAAGAGCGCACAGGTCTGTGAGGAGCTGTGGAAGGAAGAGCGTACCGGTCTGTGAGGAGCTGTGGAAGGAAGAGCGCACATGTGTGTGAGGAGCTGTGGAAGGAAGAACGCACAGGTCTGTGAGGAGCTGTGGAAGGAAGAGCGCACCGGTCTGTGAGGAGCTGTGGAAGGAATAGCGCACAGGTCTGTGAGGAGCTGTGGAAGGAAGAGCGCACTGGTCTGTGAGGAGCATGGAAGGAAGAGCGCACCAGTCTGTGAGGAGCTGTGGGAGGAATAGTGCACAGGTCTGTGAGGAGCTGTGGGAGGAAGAGCGCACCGGTCTGTCAGGAGCTGTGGAAGGAAGAGCGCACCGGTCTGTGAGGAGCTGTGGAAAGAAGAGCGCACCGGTCTGTGAGGAGCTGTGGAAGGAAGAGCGCACCGGTCTGTGGGGAGCTGTGGAAGGAAGAACGCACCGGTCTGTGAGGAGCTTGGAAGGAAGAGCGCACCTGTCTGTGAGGAGCTGTGGAAGGAAGAGCGCACCGGTCTGTGAGGAGCTGTGGAAGGAATAGCTCACCGGTCTGTGAGGAGCTGTGGAAGGAAGAGCGCACCAGTCTGCGAGGAGCTGTGGAAGGAAGAGCACACAGGTGTGTGAGGAACTGTGGAAGGAAGAGCAAACAGGTCTGTTAGGACCTGTGGAAGGAAGAGCGCACAGGTCTGTGAGGAGCTGTGGAAGGAAGAGCGCACAGATCTGTGAGGAGCTGTGGAAGGAAGATTGCACCAGTCTGCAATGAGCTGTGGAAGGAAGAGCGCACTGGTCTATGAGGAGCTGTGGAAGGAAGAGCACACAGGTCTGTGAGGAGCTGTGGAAGGAAGAGCCCACCGGTCTGCGAGGAGCTGTGGAAGGAAGAGCGCACAGGTCTGTGAGGAACATGGAAGGAAGAGCGCACTGGTCTGTGAGGAGCTGTGGAAGGAAGAGAGCACAGGTCTGTGAGGAGCTGTGGAAGGAAGAGCCCACCGGTCTGCGAGGAGCTGTGGAAGGAAAAGCGCACAGGTCTATGAGGAGCTGTGGAAGGAAGAATGCACCGGTGTGTGAGGAGCTGTGGAAGGAAGAGCGCACAGGTCTGTGAGGAGGTGTGGAAGGAAGAGCCCACCGGTCTGCGAGGAGCTGTGGAAGAAAGAGCGGACAGGTCCGTGAGGAGCTGTGGAAGGAAGAGCGCACCGGTGTGTGAGGAGCTGTGGAAGGAAGAGCGCACCGGTGTGTGAGGAGCTGTGTAAGGAAGAGCGCACTGGTCTGTGAGGAGCTGTGGAAGGAAGGACGCACCGGTCTGTGAGGAGCTGTGGAAGAAAGAACGCACAGGTCTGTTAGGAGCTGTGGAAGGAAGAGCGCACTGGTCTGTGAGGAGCTGTGGAAGAAAGAACGCACCGGTCTGTGAGGAGCTGTGGAAGGAAGAGCGCACCGGTCTGTGAGGAGCTGTGGGAGGAAGAGCGCACAGGTCTGTGAGGAGCTGTGGAAGGAAGAGCGCATCGGTCTGCGAGGAGCTGTGGAAGGAAGAGCGCACAGGTGTGTGAGGAACTGTGGAAGGAAGAGCGCACAGGTCTGTTAGGACCTGTGGAAGGAAGAGCGCACAGGTCTGTGAGGAGCTGTGGAAGGAAGAGCGCACAGGTCTGTGAGGAGCTGTGGAAGGAAGAGCGCACCGGTGTGTGAGGAGCTGTGGAAGGAAGAGCGCACAGGTCTGTGAGGAGCTGTGGAAGGAAGAGCGCACCGGTGTGTGAGGAGCTGTGAAAGGAAGAGCGCACAGGTCTGTGAGGAGCTGTGGTAGGAAGAGCGCACTGGTCTGTGAGGAGCATGGAAGGAAGACCGCACTGGTCTGTGAGGAGCATTGAAGGAAGAGCGCACTGGTCTGTCAGGAGCTGTGGAAGGAAGAGCGCATAGGTGTTTGAGGAGCTGTGAAAGGAAGAGCGCACCGGTCTGTGAGGAGCTGTGGAAGGAAGAGCGCACTGGTCTGTGAGGAACATGGAAGGAAGAGCGCACCGGTCTGTGAGGAGCATGGAAGGAAGAGCTCACCGGTCTGTGATGAGCTTTGGAAGGAAGAGCGCACAGGTCTGTGAGGAGCTGTGGAAGGAAAAGCGCACCGGTCTGTGAGGAGCTGTGGAAGGAAAAGCGCACCGGTCTGTGAGGAGCTGTGGAAGGAAGAGCGCACCGGTCTGTGAGGAGCTGTGGAAGGAAGAGCGCACAGGTCTGTGAGGAGCTGTGTGAAGGAAGAGCGCACAGGTCTGTGAGGAGCTGTGGAAGGAAGATCGCACCAGTCTGCAATGAGCTGTGGAAGGAAGAGCGCACTGGTCTGTGAGGAGCTGTGGAAGGAAGAGCACACAGGTCTGTGAGGAGCTGTGGAAGGAAGAGCCCACCGGTCTGCGAGGAGCTGTGGAAGGAAGAGCGCACAGGTCTGTGAGGAACATGGAAGGAAGAGCGCACTGGTCTGTGAGGAGCTGTGGAAGGAAGAGAGCACAGGTCTGTGAGGAGCTGTGGAAGGAAGAGCCCACCGGTCTGCGAGGAACTGTGGAAGGAAAAGCGCACAGGTCTATGAGGAGCTGTGGAAGGAAGAATGCACCGGTGTGTGAGGAGCTGTGGAAGGAAGAGCGCACAGGTCTGTGAGGAGGTGTGGAAGGAAGAGCCCACCGGTCTGCGAGGAGCTGTGGAAGGAAGAGCGGACAGGTCCGTGAGGAGCTGTGGAAGGAAGAGCGCACCGGTGTGTGAGGAGCTGTGGAAGGAAGAGCGCACCGGTGTGTGAGGAGCTGTGTAAGGAAGAGCGCACTGATCTGTGAGGAGCTGTGGAAGGAAGGGCGCACCGGTCTGTGAGGAGCTGTGGAAGAAAGAACGCACAGGTCTGTGAGGAGCTGTGGAAGGAAGAGCGCACTGGTCTGTGAGGAGCTGTGGAAGAAAGAACGCACCGGTCTGTGAGGAGCTGTGGAAGGAAGAGCGCACCGGTCTGTGAGGAGTTGTGGGAGGAAGAGCGCACAGGTCTGTGAGGAGCTGTGGAAGGAAGAGCGCATCGGTCTGCGAGGAGCTGTGGAAGGAAGAGCGCACAGGTGTGTGAGGAACTGTGGAAGGAAGAGCGCACAGGTCTGTTAGGACCTGTGGAAGGAAGAGCGCACAGGTCTGTGAGGAGCTGTGGAAGGAAGAGCGCACAGGTCTGTGAGGAGCTGTGGAAGGAAGAGCGCACCGGTGTGTGAGGAGCTGTGGAAGGAAGAGCGCACAGGTCTGTGATGAGCTGTGGAAGGAAGAGCGCACCGGTGTGTGAGGAGCTGTGGAAGGAAGAGCGCACAGGTCTGTGAGGAGCTGTGGTAGGAAGAGCGCACTGGTCTGTGAGGAGCATGGAAGGAAGAGCGCACTGGTCTGTGAGGAGCATTGAAGGAAGAGCGCACTGGTCTGTCAGGAGCTGTGGAAGGAAGAGCGCACAGGTGTTTGAGGAGCTGTGAAAGGAAGAGCGCACCGGTCTGTGAGGAGCTGTGGAAGGAAGAGCGCACTGGTCTGTGAGGAACATGGAAGGAAGAGCGCACCGGTCTGTGAGGAGCATGGAAGGAAGAGCTCACCGGTCTGTGATGAGCTTTGGAAGGAAGAGCGCACAGGTCTGTGAGGAGCTGTGGAAGGAAAAGCGCACCGGTCTGTGAGGAGCTGTGGAAGGAAAAGCGCACCGGTCTGTGAGGAGCTGTGGAAGGAAGAGCGCACCGGTCTGTGAGGAGCTGTGGAAGGAAGAGTGCATCGGTCTGTGAGGAGCTGTGAAAGGAAGAGCGCACCGGTCTGTGAGGAGCTGTGGAAGGAAGAGCGCATCGGTCTGAGAGGAGCTGTGGAAGGAAGAGCGCACCGGTCTGTGAGGAGCTGTGGAAGGAAGAGCGCACAGGTCTGTGAGAAGCTGTGGAAGGAAGAGCGCACTGGTCTGTGAGGAGCTGTGGAAGGAATAGCGCACTTTTTGTGAGGAGCTGTGGAAGGAAGAGAGCACCGGTCTGTGAGGAGCTGTGGTAGGAAGAGCGCACCGGTCTGTGTGGAGCTGTGGAAGGAAGAGCGCACCGGTCTGTGAGGAGCTGTGGAAGGAAGAGCGCACCGGTCTGTGAGGAGCTGTGGAAGGAAGGGCGTACCGGTCTGTGAGGAGCTGTGGAAGGAAGAGCGCACAGGTGTGTGAGGAGCTGTGGAAGGGAGAACGCACAGGTCTGTGAGTAGCTGTGGAAGGAAGAGCGCACCGGTCTGTGAGGAGCTGTGGAAGGAAGCGCGCACCGATCTGTGAGGAGCTGTGGTAGGAAGAGCGCAGAGGTCTGTGAGGAGCTGTGGAAGGAAGAGCGCACTGGTCTGTGAGGAGCATGGAGGGAAGAGCGCACCCGTCTGTGAGAAGCTGTGGGAGGAAGAGTGCACAGGTCTGTGAGGAGATGTGGGAGGAAGAGCGCACATGTCTGTGTGGAGCTGTGGAAGGAAGAGCGCACCGGTCTGTGAGGAGCTGTGGAAGGAAGAGCGCACCGGTCTGTGAGGAGCTGTGGAAGGAAGGGCGTACCGGTCTGTGAGGAGCTGTGGAAGGAAGAGCGCACAGGTGTGTGAGGAGCTGTGGAAGGAAGAACGCACAGGTCTGTGAGTAGTTGTGGAAGGAAGAGCGCACCGGTCTGTGAGGAGCTGTGGAAGGAAGCGCGCACCGGTCTGTGAGGAGCTGTGGTAGGAAGAGCGCACTGGTCTGTGAGGAGCATGGAGGGAAGAGCGCACCCGTCTGTGAGAAGCTGTGGGAGGAAGAGTGCACAGGTCTGTGAGGAGATGTGGGAGGAAGAGCGCACATGTCTGTGAGGAGCTGTGGAAGGAAGAGCGCACCGGTCTGTGAGGAGCTGTGGAAGGAAAAGCACACCGGTCTGTGAGGAGCTGTGGAAGGAAAAGCGCACCGGTCTGTGAGGAGCTGTGGAAGGAAGAGCGCACCGGTCTGTGAGGAGCTGTGGATGGAAGAGCGCATCGGTCTGTGAGGAGCTGTGAAAGGAAGAGCGCACCGGTCTGTGAGGAGCTGTGTAAGGAAGAGCGCATCGGTCTGAGAGGAGCTGTGGAAGGAAGAGCGCACCGGTCTGTGAGGAGCTGTGGAAGGAAGAGCGCACAGGTCTGTGAGGAGCTGTGGAAGGAAGAGCGTACCGGTCTGTGAGGAGCTGTGGAAGGAAGAGCGCACATGTGTGTGAGGAGCTGTGGAAGGAAGAACGCACAGGTCTGTGAGGAGCTGTGGAAGGAAGAGCGCACCGGTCTGTGAGGAGCTGTGGAAGGAATAGCGCACAGGTCTGTGAGGAGCTGTGGAAGGAAGAGCGCACTGGTCTGTGAGGAGCATGGAAGGAAGAGCGCACCAGTCTGTGAGGAGCTGTGGGAGGAATAGTGCACAGGTCTGTGAGGAGCTGTGGGAGGAAGAGCGCACCGGTCTGTCAGGAGCTGTGGAAGGAAGAGCGCACCGGTCTGTGAGGAGCTGTGGAAAGAAGAGCGCACCGGTCTGTGAGGAGCTGTGGAAGGAAGAGCGCACCGGTCTGTGGGGAGCTGTGGAAGGAAGAACGCACCGGTCTGTGAGGAGCTTGGAAGGAAGAGCGCACCTGTCTGTGAGGAGCTGTGGAAGGAAGAGCGCACCGGTCTGTGAGGAGCTGTGGAAGGAATAGCTCACCGGTCTGTGAGGAGCTGTGGAAGGAAGAGCGCACCAGTCTGCGAGGAGCTGTGGAAGGAAGAGCACACAGGTGTGTGAGGAACTGTGGAAGGAAGAGCAAACAGGTCTGTTAGGACCTGTGGAAGGAAGAGCGCACAGGTCTGTGAGGAGCTGTGGAAGGAAGAGCGCACAGATCTGTGAGGAGCTGTGGAAGGAAGATCGCACCAGTCTGCAATGAGCTGTGGAAGGAAGAGCGCACTGGTCTATGAGGAGCTGTGGAAGGAAGAGCACACAGGTCTGTGAGGAGCTGTGGAAGGAAGAGCCCACCGGTCTGCGAGGAGCTGTGGAAGGAAGAGCGCACAGGTCTGTGAGGAACATGGAAGGAAGAGCGCACTGGTCTGTGAGGAGCTGTGGAAGGAAGAGAGCACAGGTCTGTGAGGAGCTGTGGAAGGAAGAGCCCACCGGTCTGCGAGGAGCTGTGGAAGGAAAAGCGCACAGGTCTATGAGGAGCTGTGGAAGGAAGAATGCACCGGTGTGTGAGGAGCTGTGGAAGGAAGAGCGCACAGGTCTGTGAGAAGGTGTGGAAGGAAGAGCCCACCGGTCTGCGAGGAGCTGTGGAAGAAAGAGCGGACAGGTCCGTGAGGAGCTGTGGAAGGAAGAGCGCACCGGTGTGTGAGGAGCTGTGGAAGGAAGAGCGCACCGGTGTGTGAGGAGCTGTGTAAGGAAGAGCGCACTGGTCTGTGAGGAGCTGTGGAAGGAAGGACGCACCGGTCTGTGAGGAGCTGTGGAAGAAAGAACGCACAGGTCTGTTAGGAGCTGTGGAAGGAAGAGCGCACTGGTCTGTGAGGAGCTGTGGAAGAAAGAACGCACCGGTCTGTGAGGAGCTGTGGAAGGAAGAGCGCACCGGTCTGTGAGGAGCTGTGGGAGGAAGAGCGCACAGGTCTGTGAGGAGCTGTGGAAGGAAGAGCGCATCGGTCTGCGAGGAGCTGTGGAAGGAAGAGCGCACAGGTGTGTGAGGAACTGTGGAAGGAAGAGCGCACAGGTCTGTTAGGACCTGTGGAAGGAAGAGCGCACAGGTCTGTGAGGAGCTGTGGAAGGAAGAGCGCACAGGTCTGTGAGGAGCTGTGGAAGGAAGAGCGCACCGGTGTGTGAGGAGCTGTGGAAGGAAGAGCGCACAGGTCTGTGAGGAGCTGTGGAAGGAAGAGCGCACCGGTGTGTGAGGAGCTGTGAAAGGAAGAGCGCACAGGTCTGTGAGGAGCTGTGGTAGGAAGAGCGCACTGGTCTGTGAGGAGCATGGAAGGAAGACCGCACTGGTCTGTGAGGAGCATTGAAGGAAGAGCGCACTGGTCTGTCAGGAGCTGTGGAAGGAAGAGCGCATAGGTGTTTGAGGAGCTGTGAAAGGAAGAGCGCACCGGTCTGTGAGGAGCTGTGGAAGGAAGAGCGCACTGGTTTGTGAGGAACATGGAAGGAAGAGCGCACCGGTCTGTGAGGAGCATGGAAGGAAGAGCTCACCGGTCTGTGATGAGCTTTGGAAGGAAGAGCGCACAGGTATGTGAGGAGCTGTGGAAGGAAAAGCGCACCGGTCTGTGAGTAGCTGTGGAAGGAAAAGCGCACCGGTCTGTGAGGAGCTGTGGAAGGAAGAGCGCACCGGTCTGTGAGGAGCTGTGGAAGGAAGGGCGTACCGGTCTGTGAGGAGCTGTGGAAGGAAGAGCGCACAGGTGTGTGAGGAGCTGTGGAAGGAAGAACGCACAGGTCTGTGAGTAGCTGTGGAAGGAAGAGCGCAACGGTCTGTGAGGAGCTGTGGAAGGAAGCGCGCACCGGTCTGTGAGGAGCTGTGGTAGGAAGAGCGCAGAGGTCTGTGAGGAGCTGTGGAAGGAAGAGCACACTGGTCTGTGAGGAGCATGGAGGGAAGAGCGCACCCGTCTGTGAGAAGCTGTGGGAGGAAGAGTGCACAGGTCTGTGAGGAGATGTGGGAGGAAGAGCGCACATGTCTGTGAGGAGCTGTGGAAGGAAGAGCGCACCGGTCTGTGAGAAGCTGTGGAAGGAAGAGCGCACTGGTCTGTGAGGAGCTGTGGAAGGAATAGCGCACTTTTTGTGAGGAGCTGTGGAAGGAAGAGCGCACCGGTCTGTGAGGAGCTGTGGTAGGAAGAGCGCACCGGTCTGTGTGGAGCTGTGGAAGGAAGAGCGCACCGGTCTGTGAGGAGCTGTGGAAGGAAGAGCGCACCGGTCTGTGAGGAGCTGTGGAAGGAAGGGCGTACCGGTCTGTGAGGAGCTGTGGAAGGAAGAGCGCACAGGTGTGTGAGGAGCTGTGGAAGGAAGAACGCACAGGTCTGTGAGTAGTTGTGGAAGGAAGAGCGCACCGGTCTGTGAGGAGCTGTGGAAGGAAGCGCGCACCGGTCTGTGAGGAGCTGTGGTAGGAAGAGCGCACAGGTCTGTGAGGAGCTGTGGAAGGAAGAGCGCACTGGTCTGTGAGGAGCATGGAGGGAAGAGCGCACCCGTCTGTGAGAAGCTGTGGGAGGAAGAGTGCACAGGTCTGTGAGGAGATGTGGGAGGAAGAGCGCACATGTCTGTGAGGAGCTGTGGAAGGAAGAGCGCACCGGTCTGTGAGGAGCTGTGGAAGGAAAAGGGCACCGGTCTGTGAGGAGCTGTGGAAGGAAAAGCGCACCGGTCTGTGAGGAGCTGTGGAAGGAAGAGCGCACCGGTCTGTGAGGAGCTGTGGATGGAAGAGCGCATCGGTCTGTGAGGAGCTGTGAAAGGAAGAGCGCACCGGTCTGTGAGGAGCTGTGTAAGGAAGAGCGCATCGGTCTGAGAGGAGCTGTGGAAGGAAGAGCGCACCGGTCTGTGAGGAGCTGTGGAAGGAAGAGCGCACAGGTCTGTGAGGAGCTGTGGAAGGAAGAGCGTACCGGTCTGTGAGGAGCTGTGGAAGGAAGAGCGCACATGTGTGTGAGGAGCTGTGGAAGGAAGAACGCACAGGTCTGTGAGGAGCTGTGGAAGGAAGAGCGCACCGGTCTGTGAGGAGCTGTGGAAGGAATAGCGCACAGGTCTGTGAGGAGCTGTGGAAGGAAGAGCGCACTGGTCTGTGAGGAGCATGGAAGGAAGAGCGCACCAGTCTGTGAGGAGCTGTGGGAGGAATAGTGCACAGGTCTGTGAGGAGCTGTGGGAGGAAGAGCGCACCGGTCTGTCAGGAGCTGTGGAAGGAAGAGCGCACCGGTCTGTGAGGAGCTGTGGAAAGAAGAGCGCACCGGTCTGTGAGGAGCTGTGGAAGGAAGAGCGCACCGGTCTGTGGGGAGCTGTGGAAGGAAGAACGCACCGGTCTGTGAGGAGCTTGGAAGGAAGAGCGCACCTGTCTGTGAGGAGCTGTGGAAGGAAGAGCGCACCGGTCTGTGAGGAGCTGTGGAAGGAATAGCTCACCGGTCTGTGAGGAGCTGTGGAAGGAAGAGCGCACCAGTCTGCGAGGAGCTGTGGAAGGAAGAGCACACAGGTGTGTGAGGAACTGTGGAAGGAAGAGCAAACAGGTCTGTTAGGACCTGTGGAAGGAAGAGCGCACAGGTCTGTGAGGAGCTGTGGAAGGAAGAGCGCACAGATCTGTGAGGAGCTGTGGAAGGAAGATCGCACCAGTCTGCAATGAGCTGTGGAAGGAAGAGCGCACTGGTCTATGAGGAGCTGTGGAAGGAAGAGCACACAGGTCTGTGAGGAGCTGTGGAAGGAAGAGCCCACCGGTCTGCGAGGAGCTGTGGAAGGAAGAGCGCACAGGTCTGTGAGGAACATGGAAGGAAGAGCGCACTGGTCTGTGAGGAGCTGTGGAAGGAAGAGAGCACAGGTCTGTGAGGAGCTGTGGAAGGAAGAGCCCACCGGTCTGCGAGGAGCTGTGGAAGGAAAAGCGCACAGGTCTATGAGGAGCTGTGGAAGGAAGAATGCACCGGTGTGTGAGGAGCTGTGGAAGGAAGAGCGCACAGGTCTGTGAGGAGGTGTGGAAGGAAGAGCCCACCGGTCTGCGAGGAGCTGTGGAAGAAAGAGCGGACAGGTCCGTGAGGAGCTGTGGAAGGAAGAGCGCACCGGTGTGTGAGGAGCTGTGGAAGGAAGAGCGCACCGGTGTGTGAGGAGCTGTGTAAGGAAGAGCGCACTGGTCTGTGAGGAGCTGTGGAAGGAAGGACGCACCGGTCTGTGAGGAGCTGTGGAAGAAAGAACGCACAGGTCTGTTAGGAGCTGTGGAAGGAAGAGCGCACTGGTCTGTGAGGAGCTGTGGAAGAAAGAACGCACCGGTCTGTGAGGAGCTGTGGAAGGAAGAGCGCACCGGTCTGTGAGGAGCTGTGGGAGGAAGAGCGCACAGGTCTGTGAGGAGCTGTGGAAGGAAGAGCGCATCGGTCTGCGAGGAGCTGTGGAAGGAAGAGCGCACAGGTGTGTGAGGAACTGTGGAAGGAAGAGCGCACAGGTCTGTTAGGACCTGTGGAAGGAAGAGCGCACAGGTCTGTGAGGAGCTGTGGAAGGAAGAGCGCACAGGTCTGTGAGGAGCTGTGGAAGGAAGAGCGCACCGGTGTGTGAGGAGCTGTGGAAGGAAGAGCGCACAGGTCTGTGAGGAGCTGTGGAAGGAAGAGCGCACCGGTGTGTGAGGAGCTGTGAAAGGAAGAGCGCACAGGTCTGTGAGGAGCTGTGGTAGGAAGAGCGCACTGGTCTGTGAGGAGCATGGAAGGAAGACCGCACTGGTCTGTGAGGAGCATTGAAGGAAGAGCGCACTGGTCTGTCAGGAGCTGTGGAAGGAAGAGCGCATAGGTGTTTGAGGAGCTGTGAAAGGAAGAGCGCACCGGTCTGTGAGGAGCTGTGGAAGGAAGAGCGCACTGGTCTGTGAGGAACATGGAAGGAAGAGCGCACCGGTCTGTGAGGAGCATGGAAGGAAGAGCTCACCGGTCTGTGATGAGCTTTGGAAGGAAGAGCGCACAGGTCTGTGAGGAGCTGTGGAAGGAAAAGCGCACCGGTCTGTGAGGAGCTGTGGAAGGAAAAGCGCACCGGTCTGTGAGGAGCTGTGGAAGGAAGAGCGCACCGGTCTGTGAGGAGCTGTGGAAGGAAGGGCGTACCGGTCTGTGAGGAGCTGTGGAAGGAAGAGCGCACAGGTGTGTGAGGAGCTGTGGAAGGAAGAACGCACAGGTCTGTGAGTAGCTGTGGAAGGAAGAGCGCAACGGTCTGTGAGGAGCTGTGGAAGGAAGCGCGCACCGGTCTGTGAGGAGCTGTGGTAGGAAGAGCGCAGAGGTCTGTGAGGAGCTGTGGAAGGAAGAGCACACTGGTCTGTGAGGAGCATGGAGGGAAGAGCGCACCCGTCTGTGAGAAGCTGTGGGAGGAAGAGTGCACAGGTCTGTGAGGAGATGTGGGAGGAAGAGCGCACATGTCTGTGAGGAGCTGTGGAAGGAAGAGCGCACCGGTCTGTGAGAAGCTGTGGAAGGAAGAGCGCACTGGTCTGTGAGGAGCTGTGGAAGGAATAGCGCACTTTTTGTGAGGAGCTGTGGAAGGAAGAGCGCACCGGTCTGTGAGGAGCTGTGGTAGGAAGAGCGCACCGGTCTGTGTGGAGCTGTGGAAGGAAGAGCGCACCGGTCTGTGAGGAGCTGTGGAAGGAAGAGCGCACCGGTCTGTGAGGAGCTGTGGAAGGAAGGGCGTACCGGTCTGTGAGGAGCTGTGGAAGGAAGAGCGCACAGGTGTGTGAGGAGCTGTGGAAGGAAGAACGCACAGGTCTGTGAGTAGTTGTGGAAGGAAGAGCGCACCGGTCTGTGAGGAGCTGTGGAAGGAAGCGCGCACCGGTCTGTGAGGAGCTGTGGTAGGAAGAGCGCACAGGTCTGTGAGGAGCTGTGGAAGGAAGAGCGCACTGGTCTGTGAGGAGCATGGAGGGAAGAGCGCACCCGTCTGTGAGAAGCTGTGGGAGGAAGAGTGCACAGGTCTGTGAGGAGATGTGGGAGGAAGAGCGCACATGTCTGTGAGGAGCTGTGGAAGGAAGAGCGCACCGGTCTGTGAGGAGCTGTGGAAGGAAAAGGGCACCGGTCTGTGAGGAGCTGTGGAAGGAAAAGCGCACCGGTCTGTGAGGAGCTGTGGAAGGAAGAGCGCACCGGTCTGTGAGGAGCTGTGGATGGAAGAGCGCATCGGTCTGTGAGGAGCTGTGAAAGGAAGAGCGCACCGGTCTGTGAGGAGCTGTGTAAGGAAGAGCGCATCGGTCTGAGAGGAGCTGTGGAAGGAAGAGCGCACCGGTCTGTGAGGAGCTGTGGAAGGAAGAGCGCACAGGTCTGTGAGGAGCTGTGGAAGGAAGAGCGTACCGGTCTGTGAGGAGCTGTGGAAGGAAGAGCGCACATGTGTGTGAGGAGCTGTGGAAGGAAGAACGCACAGGTCTGTGAGGAGCTGTGGAAGGAAGAGCGCACCGGTCTGTGAGGAGCTGTGGAAGGAATAGCGCACAGGTCTGTGAGGAGCTGTGGAAGGAAGAGCGCACTGGTCTGTGAGGAGCATGGAAGGAAGAGCGCACCAGTCTGTGAGGAGCTGTGGGAGGAATAGTGCACAGGTCTGTGAGGAGCTGTGGGAGGAAGAGCGCACCGGTCTGCGAGGAGCTGTGGAAGGAAGAGCGCACAGGTCTGTGAGGAACATGGAAGGAAGAGCGCACTGGTCTGTGAGGAGCTGTGGAAGGAAGAGAGCACAGGTCTGTGAGGAGCTGTGGAAGGAAGAGCCCACCGGTCTGCGAGGAGCTGTGGAAGGAAAAGCGCACAGGTCTATGAGGAGCTGTGGAAGGAAGAATGCACCGGTGTGTGAGGAGCTGTGGAAGGAAGAGCGCACAGGTCTGTGAGGAGGTGTGGAAGGAAGAGCCCACCGGTCTGCGAGGAGCTGTGGAAGGAAGAGCGGACAGGTCCGTGAGGAGCTGTGGAAGGAAGAGCGCACCGGTGTGTGAGGAGCTGTGGAAGGAAGAGCGCACCGGTGTGTGAGGAGCTGTGTAAGGAAGAGCGCACTGATCTGTGAGGAGCTGTGGAAGGAAGGGCGCACCGGTCTGTGAGGAGCTGTGGAAGAAAGAACGCACAGGTCTGTGAGGAGCTGTGGAAGGAAGAGCGCACTGGTCTGTGAGGAGCTGTGGAAGAAAGAACGCACCGGTCTGTGAGGAGCTGTGGAAGGAAGAGCGCACCGGTCTGTGAGGAGTTGTGGGAGGAAGAGCGCACAGGTCTGTGAGGAGCTGTGGAAGGAAGAGCGCATCGGTCTGCGAGGAGCTGTGGAAGGAAGAGCGCACAGGTGTGTGAGGAACTGTGGAAGGAAGAGCGCACAGGTCTGTTAGGACCTGTGGAAGGAAGAGCGCACAGGTCTGTGAGGAGCTGTGGAAGGAAGAGCGCACAGGTCTGTGAGGAGCTGTGGAAGGAAGAGCGCACCGGTGTGTGAGGAGCTGTGGAAGGAAGAGCGCACAGGTCTGTGATGAGCTGTGGAAGGAAGAGCGCACCGGTGTGTGAGGAGCTGTGGAAGGAAGAGCGCACAGGTCTGTGAGGAGCTGTGGTAGGAAGAGCGCACTGGTCTGTGAGGAGCATGGAAGGAAGAGCGCACTGGTCTGTGAGGAGCATTGAAGGAAGAGCGCACTGGTCTGTCAGGAGCTGTGGAAGGAAGAGCGCACAGGTGTTTGAGGAGCTGTGAAAGGAAGAGCGCACCGGTCTGTGAGGAGCTGTGGAAGGAAGAGCGCACTGGTCTGTGAGGAACATGGAAGGAAGAGCGCACCGGTCTGTGAGGAGCATGGAAGGAAGAGCTCACCGGTCTGTGATGAGCTTTGGAAGGAAGAGCGCACAGATCTGTGAGGAGCTGTGGAAGGAAAAGCGCACCGGTCTGTGAGGAGCTGTGGAAGGAAAAGCGCACCGGTCTGTGAGGAGCTGTGGAAGGAAGAGCGCACCGGTCTGTGAGGAGCTGTGGAAGGAAGAGTGCATCGATCTGTGAGGAGCTGTGAAAGGAAGAGCGCACCGGTCTGTGAGGAGCTGTGGAAGGAAGAGCGCATCGGTCTGAGAGTAGCTGTGGAAGGAAGAGCGCACCGGTCTGTGAGGAGCTGTGGAAGGAAGAGCGCACAGGTCTGTGAGAAGCTGTGGAAGGAAGAGCGCACTGGTCTGTGAGGAGCTGTGGAAGGAATAGCGCACTTTTTGTGAGGAGCTGTGGAAGGAAGAGCGCACCGGTCTGTGAGGAGCTGTGGTAGGAAGAGCGCACCGGTCTGTGTGGAGCTGTGGAAGGAAGAGCGCACCGGTCTGTGAGGAGCTGTGGAAGGAAGAGCGCACCGGTCTGTGAGGAGCTGTGGAAGGAAGGGCGTACCGGTCTGTGAGGAGCTGTGGAAGGAAGAGCGCACAGGTGTGTGAGGAGCTGTGGAAGGGAGAACGCACAGGTCTGTGAGTAGCTGTGGAAGGAAGAGCGCACCGGTCTGTGAGGAGCTGTGGAAGGAAGCGCGCACCGGTCTGTGAGGAGCTGTGGTAGGAAGAGCGCAGAGGTCTGTGAGGAGCTGTGGAAGGAAGAGCGCACTGGTCTGTGAGGAGCATGGAGGGAAGAGCGCACCCGTCTGTGAGAAGCTGTGGGAGGAAGAGTGCACAGGTCTGTGAGGAGATGTGGGAGGAAGAGCGCACATGTCTGTGAGGAGCTGTGGAAGGAAGAGCGCACCGGTCTGTGAGGAGCTGTGGTAGGAAGAGCGCACCGGTCTGTGTGGAGCTGTGGAAGGAAGAGCGCACCGGTCTGTGAGGAGCTGTGGAAGGAAGAGCGCACCGGTCTGTGAGGAGCTGTGGAAGGAAGGGCGTACCGGTCTGTGAGGAGCTGTGGAAGGAAGAGCGCACAGGTGTGTGAGGAGCTGTGGAAGGAAGAACGCACAGGTCTGTGAGTAGTTGTGGAAGGAAGAGCGCACCGGTCTGTGAGGAGCTGTGGAAGGAAGCGCGCACCGGTCTGTGAGGAGCTGTGGTAGGAAGAGCGCACAGGTCTGTGAGGAGCTGTGGAAGGAAGAGCGCACTGGTCTGTGAGGAGCATGGAGGGAAGAGCGCACCCGTCTGTGAGAAGCTGTGGGAGGAAGAGTGCACAGGTCTGTGAGGAGATGTGGGAGGAAGAGCGCACATGTCTGTGAGGAGCTGTGGAAGGAAGAGCGCACCGGTCTGTGAGGAGCTGTGGAAGGAAAAGCACACCGGTCTGTGAGGAGCTGTGGAAGGAAAAGCGCACCGGTCTGTGAGGAGCTGTGGAAGGAAGAGCGCACCGGTCTGTGAGGAGCTGTGGATGGAAGAGCGCATCGGTCTGTGAGGAGCTGTGAAAGGAAGAGCGCACCGGTCTGTGAGGAGCTGTGTAAGGAAGAGCGCATCGGTCTGAGAGGAGCTGTGGAAGGAAGAGCGCACCGGTCTGTGAGGAGCTGTGGAAGGAAGAGCGCACAGGTCTGTGAGGAGCTGTGGAAGGAAGAGCGTACCGGTCTGTGAGGAGCTGTGGAAGGAAGAGCGCACATGTGTGTGAGGAGCTGTGGAAGGAAGAACGCACAGGTCTGTGAGGAGCTGTGGAAGGAAGAGCGCACCGGTCTGTGAGGAGCTGTGGAAGGAATAGCGCACAGGTCTGTGAGGAGCTGTGGAAGGAAGAGCGCACTGGTCTGTGAGGAGCATGGAAGGAAGAGAGCACCAGTCTGTGAGGAGCTGTGGGAGGAATAGTGCACAGGTCTGTGAGGAGCTGTGGGAGGAAGAGCGCACCGGTCTGTCAGGAGCTGTGGAAGGAAGAGCGCACCGGTCTGTGAGGAGCTGTGGAAAGAAGAGCGCACCGGTCTGTGAGGAGCTGTGGAAGGAAGAGCGCACCGGTCTGTGGGGAGCTGTGGAAGGAAGAACGCACCGGTCTGTGAGGAGCTTGGAAGGAAGACCGCACCTGTCTGTGAGGAGCTGTGGAAGGAAGAGCGCACCGGTCTGTGAGGAGCTGTGGAAGGAATAGCTCACCGGTCTGTGAGGAGCTGTGGAAGGAAGAGCGCACCAGTCTGCGAGGAGCTGTGGAAGGAAGAGCACACAGGTGTGTGAGGAACTGTGGAAGGAAGAGCAAACAGGTCTGTTAGGACCTGTGGAAGGAAGAGCGCACAGGTCTGTGAGGAGCTGTGGAAGGAAGAGCGCACAGATCTGTGAGGAGCTGTGGAAGGAAGATCGCACCAGTCTGCAATGAGCTGTGGAAGGAAGAGCGCACTGGTCTATGAGGAGCTGTGGAAGGAAGAGCACACAGGTCTGTGAGGAGCTGTGGAAGGAAGAGCCCACCGGTCTGCGAGGAGCTGTGGAAGGAAGAGCGCACAGGTCTGTGAGGAACATGGAAGGAAGAGCGCACTGGTCTGTGAGGAGCTGTGGAAGGAAGAGAGCACAGGTCTGTGAGGAGCTGTGGAAGGAAGAGCCCACCGGTCTGCGAGGAGCTGTGGAAGGAAAAGCGCACAGGTCTATGAGGAGCTGTGGAAGGAAGAATGCACCGGTGTGTGAGGAGCTGTGGAAGGAAGAGCGCACAGGTCTGTGAGGAGGTGTGGAAGGAAGAGCCCACCGGTCTGCGAGGAGCTGTGGAAGAAAGAGCGGACAGGTCCGTGAGGAGCTGTGGAAGGAAGAGCGCACCGGTGTGTGAGGAGCTGTGGAAGAAAGAGCGCACCGGTGTGTGAGGAGCTGTGTAAGGAAGAGCGCACTGGTCTGTGAGGAGCTGTGGAAGGAAGGACGCACCGGTCTGTGAGGAGCTGTGGAAGAAAGAACGCACAGGTCTGTTAGGAGCTGTGGAAGGAAGAGCGCACTGGTCTGTGAGGAGCTGTGGAAGAAAGAACGCACCGGTCTGTGAGGAGCTGTGGAAGGAAGAGCGCACCGGTCTGTGAGGAGCTGTGGGAGGAAGAGCGCACAGGTCTGTGAGGAGCTGTGGAAGGAAGAGCGCATCGGTCTGCGAGGAGCTGTGGAAGGAAGAGCGCACAGGTGTGTGAGGAACTGTGGAAGGAAGAGCGCACAGGTCTGTTAGGACCTGTGGAAGGAAGAGCGCACAGGTCTGTGAGGAGCTGTGGAAGGAAGAGCGCACAGGTCTGTGAGGAGCTGTGGAAGGAAGAGCGCACCGGTGTGTGAGGAGCTGTGGAAGGAAGAGCGCACAGGTCTGTGAGGAGCTGTGGAAGGAAGAGCGCACCGGTGTGTGAGGAGCTGTGGAAGGAAGAGCGCACAGGTCTGTGAGGAGCTGTGGTAGGAAGAGCGCACTGGTCTGTGAGGAGCATGGAAGGAAGACCGCACTGGTCTGTGAGGAGCATTGAAGGAAGAGCGCACTGGTCTGTCAGGAGCTGTGGAAGGAAGAGCGCATAGGTGTTTGAGGAGCTGTGAAAGGAAGAGCGCACCGGTCTGTGAGGAGCTGTGGAAGGAAGAGCGCACTGGTCTGTGAGGAACATGGAAGGAAGAGCGCACCGGTCTGTGAGGAGCATGGAAGGAAGAGCTCACCGGTCTGTGATGAGCTTTGGAAGGAAGAGCGCACAGGTCTGTGAGGAGCTGTGGAAGGAAAAGCGCACCGGTCTGTGAGGAGCTGTGGAAGGAAAAGCGCACCGGTCTGTGAGGAGCTGTGGAAGGAAGAGCGCACCGGTCTGTGAGGAGCTGTGGAAGGAAGGGCGTACCGGTCTGTGAGGAGCTGTGGAAGGAAGAGTGCACAGGTGTGTGAGGAGCTGTGGAAGGAAGAACGCACAGGTCTGTGAGTAGCTGTGGAAGGAAGAGCGCACCGGTCTGTGAGGAGCTGTGGAAGGAAGCGCGCACCGGTCTGTGAGGAGCTGTGGTAGGAAGAGCGCAGAGGTCTGTGAGGAGCTGTGGAAGGAAGAGCGCACTGGTCTGTGAGGAGCATGGAGGGAAGAGCGCACCCGTCTGTGAGAAGCTGTGGGAGGAAGAGTGCACAGGTCTGTGAGGAGATGTGGGAGGAAGAGCGCACATGTCTGTGAGGAGCTGTGGAAGGAAGAGCGCACCGGTCTGTGAGAAGCTGTGGAAGGAAGAGCGCACTGGTCTGTGAGGAGCTGTGGAAGGAATAGCGCACTTTTTGTGAGGAGCTGTGGAAGGAAGAGCGCACCGGTCTGTGAGGAGCTGTGGAAGGAAGAGCGCACAGGTGTGTGAGGAGCTGTGGAAGGAAGAACGCACAGGTCTGTGAGTAGTTGTGGAAGGAAGAGCGCACCGGTCTGTGAGGAGCTGTGGAAGGAAGCGCGCACCGGTCTGTGAGGAGCTGTGGTAGGAAGAGCGCACAGGTCTGTGAGGAGCTGTGGAAGGAAGAGCGCACTGGTCTGTGAGGAGCATGGAGGGAAGAGCGCACCCGTCTGTGAGAAGCTGTGGGAGGAAGAGTGCACAGGTCTGTGAGGAGATGTGGGAGGAAGAGCACACATGTCTGTGAGGAGCTGTGGAAGGAAGAGCGCACCGGTCTGTGAGGAGCTGTGGAAGGAAAAGCGCACCGGTCTGTGAGGAGCTGTGGAAGGAAAAGCGCACCGGTCTGTGAGGAGCTGTGGAAGGAAGAGCGCACCGGTCTGTGAGGAGCTGTGGATGGAAGAGCGCATCGGTCTGTGAGGAGCTGTGAAAGGAAGAGCGCACCGGTCTGTGAGGAGCTGTGTAAGGAAGAGCGCATCGGTCTGAGAGGAGCTGTGGAAGGAAGAGCGCACCGGTCTGTGAGGAGCTGTGGAAGGAAGAGCGCACAGGTCTGTGAGGAGCTGTGGAAGGAAGAGCGTACCGGTCTGTGAGGAGCTGTGGAAGGAAGAGCGCACATGTGTGTGAGGAGCTGTGGAAGGAAGAACGCACAGGTCTGTGAGGAGCTGTGGAAGGAAGAGCGCACCGGTCTGTGAGGAGCTGTGGAAGGAATAGCGCACAGGTCTGTGAGGAGCTGTGGAAGGAAGAGCGCACTGGTCTGTGAGGAGCATGGAAGGAAGAGCGCACCAGTCTGTGAGGAGCTGTGGGAGGAATAGTGCACAGGTCTGTGAGGAGCTGTGGGAGGAAGAGCGCACCGGTCTGTGAGGAGCTGTGGAAGGAAGAGCGCACCGGTCTGTGAGGAGCTGTGGAAAGAAGAGCGCACCGGTCTGTGAGGAGCTGTGGAAGGAAGAGCGCACCGGTCTGTGGGGAGCTGTGGAAGGAAGAACGCACCGGTCTGTGAGGAGCTTGGAAGGAAGAGCGCACCTGTCTGTGAGGAGCTGTGGAAGGAAGAGCGCACCGGTCTGTGAGGAGCTGTGGAAGGAATAGCTCTCCGGTCTGTGAGGAGCTGTGGAAGGAAGAGCGCACCAGTCTGCGAGGAGCTGTGGAAGGAAGAGCACACAGGTGTGTGAGGAACTGTGGAAGGAAGAGCAAACAGGTCTGTTAGGACCTGTGGAAGGAAGAGCGCACAGGTCTGTGAGGAGCTGTGGAAGAAAGAGCGCACAGATCTGTGAGGAGCTGTGGAAGGAAGATCGCACCAGTCTGCAATGAGCTGTGGAAGGAAGAGCGCACTGGTCTATGAGGAGCTGTGGAAGGAAGAGCACACAGGTCTGTGAGGAGCTGTGGAAGGAAGAGCCCACCGGTCTGCGAGGAGCTGTGGAAGGAAGAGCGCACAGGTCTGTGAGGAACATGGAAGGAAGAGCGCACTGGTCTGTGAGGAGCTGTGGAAGGAAGAGAGCACAGGTCTGTGAGGAGCTGTGGAAGGAAGAGCCCACCGGTCTGCGAGGAGCTGTGGAAGGAAAAGCGCACAGGTCTATGAGGAGCTGTGGAAGGAAGAATGCACCGGTGTGTGAGGAGCTGTGGAAGGAAGAGCGCACAGGTCTGTGAGGAGGTGTGGAAGGAAGAGCCCACCGGTCTGCGAGGAGCTGTGAAAGAAAGAGCGGACAGGTCCGTGAGGAGCTGTGGAAGGAAGAGCGCACCGGTGTGTGAGGAGCTGTGGAAGGAAGAGCGCACCGGTGTGTGAGGAGCTGTGTAAGGAAGAGCGCACTGGTCTGTGAGGAGCTGTGGAAGGAAGGGCGCACCGGTCTGTGAGGAGCTGTGGAAGAAAGAACGCACAGGTCTGTTAGGAGCTGTGGAAGGAAGAGCGCACTGGTCTGTGAGGAGCTGTGGAAGAAAGAACGCACCGGTCTGTGAGGAGCTGTGGAAGGAAGAGCGCATCGGTCTGTGAGGAGCTGTGGGAGGAAGAGCGCACAGGTCTGTGAGGAGCTGTGGAAGGAAGAGCGCATCGGTCTGCGAGGAGCTGTGGAAGGAAGAGCGCACAGGTGTGTGAGGAACTGTGGAAGGAAGAGCGCACAGGTCTGTTAGGACCTGTGGAAGGAAGAGCGCACAGGTCTGTGAGGAGCTGTGGAAGGAAGAGCGCACAGGTCTGTGAGGAGCTGTGGAAGGAAGAGCGCACCGGTGTGTGAGGAGCTGTGGAAGGAAGAGCGCACAGGTCTGTGAGGAGCTGTGGAAGGAAGAGCGCACCGGTGTGTGAGGAGCTGTGGAAGGAAGAGCGCACAGGTCTGTGAGGAGCTGTGGTAGGAAGAGCGCACTGGTCTGTGAGGAGCATGGAAGGAAGAGCGCACTGGTCTGTGAGGAGCATTGAAGGAAGAGCGCACTGGTCTGTCAGGAGCTGTGGAAGGAAGAGCGCACAGGTGTTTGAGGAGCTGTGAAAGGAAGAGCGCACCGGTCTGTGAGGAGCTGTGGAAGGAAGAGCGCACTGGTCTGTGAGGAACATGGAAGGAAGAGCGCACCGGTCTGTGAGGAGCATGGAAGGAAGAGCTCACCGGTCTGTGATGAGCTTTGGAAGGAAGAGCGCACAGGTCTGTGAGGAGCTGTGGAAGGAAAAGCGCACCGGTCTGTGAGGAGCTGTGGAAGGAAAAGCGCACCGGTCTGTGAGGAGCTGTGGAAGGAAGAGCGCACCGGTCTGTGAGGAGCTGTGGAAGGAAGAGCGCATCGGTCTGTGAGGAGCTGTGAAAGGAACAGCGCACCGGTCTGTGAGGAGCTGTGGAAGGAAGAGCGCATCGGTCTGAGAGGAGCTGTGGAAGGAAGAGCTCACCGGTCTGTGAAGAGCTGTGGAAGGAAGAGCGCACTGGTCTGTGAGGAGCTGTGGAAGGAATAGCGCACTTTTTGTGAGGAGCTGTGGAAGGAAGAGCGCACCGGTCTGTGAGGAGCTGTGGTAGGAAGAGCGCACCGGTCTGTGTGGAGCTGTGGAAGGAAGAGCGCACCGGTCTGTGAGGAGCTGTGGGAGGAAGAGCGCACTGGTCTGTGAGGAGCTGTGGAAGGAAGGGCGTACCAGTCTGTGAGGAGCTGTGGAAGGAAGAGCGCACAGGTGTGTGAGGAGCTGTGGAAGGAAGAACGCACCTGTCTGTGAGTAGCTGTGGAAGGAAGAGCGCACCGGTCTGTGAGGAGCTGTGGAAGGAAGCGCGCACCGGTCTGTGAGGAGCTGTGGTAGGAAGAGCGCACAGGTCTGTGAGGAGCTGTGGAAGGAAGAGCGCACTGGTCTGTGAGGAGCATGGAGGGAAGAGCGCACCCGTCTGTGAGAAGCTGTGGGAGGAAGAGTGCACAGGTCTGTGAGGAGATGTGGAGGAAGAGCGCACATGTCTGTGAGGAGCTGTGGAAGGAAGAGCGCACCGGTTTGTGAGAAGCTGTGGAAGGAAGAGCGCACTGGTCTGTGAGGAGCTGTGGAAGGAATAGCGCACTTTTTGTGAGGAGCTGTGGAAGGAAGAGCGCACCGGTCTGTGAGGATCTGTGGTAGGAAGAGCGCACCGGTCTGTGTGGAGCTGTGGAAGGAAGAGCGCACTGGTCTGTGAGGAGCTGTGGAAGGAATAGCGCACTTTTTGTGAGGAGCTGTGGATGGAAGAGCGCACCGGTCTGTGAGGAGCTGTGGTAGGAAGAGCGCACCGGTCTGTGTGGAGCTGTGGAAGGAAGAGCGCAGCGGTCTGTGAGGAGCTGTGGAAGGAAGAGCGCACCGGTCTGTGAGGAGCTGTGGAAGGAAGGGCGTACCAGTCAGTGAGGAGCTGTGGAAGGAAGAGCGCACAGGTGTGTGAGGAGCTGTGGAAGGAAGAACGCACAGGTCTGTGAGTAGCTGTGGAAGGAAGAGCGCACCGGTCTGTGAGGAGCTGTGGAAGGAAGCGCGCACCGGTCTGTGAGGAGCTGTGGTAGGAAGAGCGCACAGGTCTGTGAGGAGCTGTGGAAGGAAGAGTGCACTGGTCTGTGAGGAGCATGGAGGGAAGAGCGCACCCGTCTGTGAGAAGCTGTGGGAGGAAGATTGCACAGGTCTGTGAGGAGATGTGGGAGGAAGAGCGCACATGTCTGTGAGGAGCTGTGGAAGGAAGAGCGCACCGGTCTGTGAGAAGCTGTGGAAGGAAGAGCGCACTGGTCTGTGAGGAGCTGTGGAAGGAATAGCGCACTTTTTGTGAGGAGCTGTGGAAGGAAGAGCGCACCGGTCTGTGAGGAGCTGTGGTAGGAAGAGCGCACCGGTCTGTGTGGAGCTGTGGAAGGAAGAGCGCACCGGTCTGTGAGGAGCTGTGGAAGGAAGAGCGCACCGGTCTGTGAGGAGCTGTGGAAGGAAGGGCGTACCGGTCTGTGAGGAGCTGTGGAAGGAAGAGCGCACAGGTCTGTGAGGAGCTGTGGAAGGAAGAGCGCACTGGTCTGTGAGGAGCATGGAGGGAAGAGCGCACCCGTCTGTGAGAAGCTCTGGGAGGAAGAGTGCACAGGTCTGTGAGGAGATGTGGGAGGAAGAGCGCACATGTCTGTGAGGAGCTGTGGAAGGAAGAGCGCACCGGTCTGTGAGAAGCTGTGGAAGGAAGAGCGCACTGGTCTGTGAGGAGCTGTGGAAGGAATAGCGCACTTTTTGTGAGGAGCTGTGGAAGGAAGAGCGCACCGGTCTGTGAGGAGCTGTGGTAGGAAGAGCGCACCGGTCTGTGTGGAGCTGTGGAAGGAAGAGCGCACCGGTCTGTGAGGAGCTGTGGAAGGAAGAGCGCACCGGTCTGTGAGGAGCTGTGGAAGGAAGGGCGTACCGGTCTGTGAGGAGCTGTGGAAGGAAGAGCGCACAGGTGTGTGAGGAGCTGTGGAAGGAAGAACGCACAGGTCTGTGAGTAGTTGTGGAAGGAAGAGCGCACCGGTCTGTGAGGAGCTGTGGAACGAAGCGCGCACCGGTCTGTGAGGAGCTTTGGTAGGAAGAGCGCACAGGTCTGTGAGGAGCTGTAGAAGGAAGAGCGCACTGGTCTGTGAGGAGCATGGAGGGAAGAGCGCACCCGTCTGTGAGAAGCTGTGGGAGGAAGAGTGCACAGGTCTGTGAGGAGATGTGGGAGGAAGAGCGCACATGTCTGTGAGGAGCTGTGGAAGGAAGAGCGCACCGGTCTGTGAGGAGCTGTGGAAGGAAAAGCGCACCGGTCTGTGAGGAGCTGTGGAAGGAAAAGCGCACCGGTCTGTGAGGAGCTGTGGAAGGAAGAGCGCACCGGTCTGTGAGGAGCTGTGGATGGAAGAGCGCATCGGTCTGTGAGGAGCTGTGAAAGGAAGAGCGCCCCGGTCTGTGAGGAGCTGTGTAAGGAAGAGCGCATCGGTCTGAGAGGAGCTGTGGAAGGAAGAGCGCACCGGTCTGTGAGGAGCTGTGGAAGGAAGAGCGCACAGGTCTGTGAGGAGCTGTGGAAGGAAGAGCGTACCGGTCTGTGAGGAGCTGTGGAAGGAAGAGCGCACATGTGTGTGAGGAGCTGTGGAAGGAAGAACGCACAGGTCTGTGAGGAGCTGTGGAAGGAAGAGCGCACCGGTCTGTGAGGAGCTGTGGAAGGAATAGCGCACAGGTCTGTGAGGAGCTGTGGAAGGAAGAGCGCACTGGTCTGTGAGGAGCATGGAAGGAAGAGCGCACCCGTCTGTGAGGAGCTGTGGGAGGAATAGTGCACAGGTCTGTGAGGAGCTGTGGGAGGAAGAGTGCACATGTCTGTGAGGAGCTGTGGAAGGAAGAGCGCATCGGTCTGTGAGTAGCTGTGGAAGGAAGAGCGCACCGGTCTGTGAGGAGCATGGAAGGAAGAGCGCACCGGTCGGTGAGGAGCATGGAAGGAAGAGCTCACTGGTCTGTGAGGAGCTTTGGAAAGAAGAGCGCACAGGTCTGTGAGGAGCTGTGGAAGGAAGCGCGCACCGGTCTGTGAGGAGCTGTGGAAGGAAGAGCGCACCGGTCTGTGAGGAGCTGTGGAAGGAAGAGCGCACCGGTCTGTGAAGAGCTGTGGAAGGAAGAGCGCATCGGTCTGTGAGGAGCTGTGGAAGGAAGAAGGCATCGGTCTGAGATGAGCTGTGGAAGGAAGAGCGCACAGGTCTGTGAGGAGCTGTGGAAGGAAGAGCGCACCGGTCTGTGAGGAGCTGTGGAAGGAAGAAGGCATTGGTCTGAGATGAGCTGTGGAAGGAAGAGCGCACAGGTCTGTGAGGAGCTGTGGAAGAAAGAGCGCACGGGTCTGTGAGGAGCTGTGGAAGGAAGAGCGCACCGGTCTGTGAGGAGCTGTGGAAGGAAGAGCGCACCGGTCTGTGAGGAGCTGTGGAAAGAAGAGCGTACCGGTCTGTGAGGAGCTGTGGAAGGAAGAGCGCACCGGTCTGTGAGGAGCTGTGGAAGGAAGAGCGCACCGGTCTGTGGGGAGCTGTGGAAGGAAGAACGCACCGGTCTGTGAGGAGCTTGGAAGGAAGAGCGCACCTGTCTGTGAGGAGCTGTGGAAGGAAGAGTGCACAGGTCTGTGAGGAGCTGTGGAAGGAAGAGCGCACCGGTCTGTGAGGAGCTGTGGAAGGAATAGCGCACCGGTCTGTGAGGAGCTGTGGAAAGAAGAGCGCACCAGTCTGCGAGGAGCTGTGGAAGGAAGAGCACACAGGTGTGTGAGGAACTGTGGAAGGAAAAGCACACAGGTCTGTTAAGACCTGTGGAAGGAAGAGCGCACAGGTCTGTGAGGAGCTGTGGAAGGAAGAGCGCACAGGTCTGTGAGGAGCTGTGGAAGGAAGAGCGCACCGGTGTGTGAGGAGCTGTGGAAGGAAGAACGCACAGGTCTGTGAGGAGCTGTGGAAGGAAGAGCGCACCGATGTGTGAGGAGCTGTGAAAGGAAGAGAGCACAGGTCTGTGAGGAGCTGTGGTAGGAAGAGGGCACTGGTCTGTGAGGAGCATGGAAGGAAGAGCGCACTGGTCTGTGAGGAGCATTGAAGGAAGAGCGCACTGGTCTGTCAGGAGCTGTGGAAGGAAGAGCGCACAGGTGTGTGAGGGGCTGTGAAAGGAAGAGCGCACCGGTCTGTGAGGAGCTGTGGAAGGAAGAGCGCACCGGTCTGTGAGGAGCATGGAAGGAAGAGCGCATCAGTCTGTGAGGAGCATGGAAGGAAGAGCTCACTGGTCTGTGAGGAGCTTTGGAAGGAAGAGCGCACAGGTCTGTGAGGAGCTGTGGAAGGAAAAGCGCACCGGTCTGTGAGGAGCTGTGGAAGGAAGAGCGCACCGGTCTGTGAGGAGCTGTGGAAGGAAGAGCGCATCGGTCTGTGAGGAGCTGTGAAAGGAAGAGCGCACCGGTCTGTGAGGAGCTGTGGAAGGAAGAGCGCAACGGTCTGAGAGGAGCTGTGGAAGGAAGAGCGCACCGGTCTGTGAGGAGCTGTGGAAGGAAGAGCGCACAGGTCTGTGAGAAGCTGTGGAAGGAAGAGCGCACTGGTCTGTGAGGAGCTGTGGAAGGAATAGCGCATTTTTTGTGAGGGGCTGTGGAAGGAAGAGCGCACCGGTCTGTGAGGAGCTGTGGAAGGAAGCACGCACCGGTCTGTGAGGAGCTGTGGGAGGAAGAGCGCACAGGTCTGTGAGGAGCTGTGGAAGGAAGAGCGCACTGGTCTGTGAGGAGCATGGAAGGAAGAGCGCACCCGTCTGTGAGGAGCTGTGGGAGGAAGAGTGCACAGGTCTGTGAGGAGCTGTGGGAGGAAGAGCGCACATGTCTGTGAGGAGCTGTGGAAGGAAGAGCGCACCGGTCTGTGAGGAGCTGTGGAAGGAAGAGCGCAACGGTCTGAGAGGAGCTGTGGAAGGAAGAGCGCACCGGTCTGTGAGGAGCTGTGGAAGGAAGAGCGCACAGGTCTGTGAGAAGCTGTGGAAGGAAGAGCGCACTGGTCTGTGAGGAGCTGTGGAAGGAATAGCGCACTTTTTGTGAGGAGCTGTGGAAGGAAGAGCGCACCGGTCTGTGAGGAGCTGTGGTAGGAAGAGCGCACCGTGGTAGGAAGAGCGCACCGGTCTGTGTGGAGCTGTGGAAGGAAGAGCGGACCGGTCTGTGAGGAGCTGTGGAAGGAAGAGCGTACCGGTCTGTGAGGAGCTGTGGAAGGAAGAGCGCACAGGTGTGTGAGGAGCTGTGGAAGGAAGAACGCACAGGTCTGTGAGTAGCTGTGGAAGGAAGAGCGCACCGGTCTGTGAGAAGCTGTGGAAGGAAGCACGCAGCGGTCTGTAAGGAGCTGTGGGAGGAAGAGCGCACAGGTCTGTGAGGAGCTGTGGAAGGAAGAGTGCACTGGTCTGTGAGGAGCATGGAAGGAAGAGCGCACCCGTCTGTGAGTAGCTGTGGGAGGAAGAGTGCACAGGTCTGTGAGGAGCTGTGGGAGGAATAGTGCACAGGTCTGTGAGGAGCTGTGGGAGGAAGAGTGCACATGTCTGTGAGGAGCTGTGGAAGGAAGAGCGCATCGGTCTGTGAGTAGCTGTGGAAGGAAGAGCGCACCGGTCTGTGAGGAGCATGGAAGGAAGAGCGCACCGGTCGGTGAGGAGCATGGAAGGAAGAGCTCACTTATCTGTGAGGAGCTTTGGAAGGAAGAGCGCACAGGTCTGTGAGGAGCTGTGGAAGGAAGCGCGCACCGGTCTGTGAGGAGCTGTGGAAGGAAGAGCGCACCGGTCTGTGAGGAGCTGTGGAAAGAAGAGCGCACCGGTCTGTGAAGAGCTGTGGAAGGAAGAGCGCATCGGTCTGTGAGGAGCTGTGGAAGGAAGAAGGCATCGGTCTGAGATGAGCTGTGGAAGGAAGAGCGCACAGGTCTGTGAGGAGCTGTGGAAGGAAGAGCGCACCGGTCTGTGAGGAGCTGTGGAAGGAAGAAGGCATTGGTCTGAGATGAGCTGTGGAAGGAAGAGCGCACAGGTCTGTGAGGAGCTGTGGAAGAAAGAGCGCACGGGTCTGTGAGGAGCTGTGGAAGGAAGAGCGCACCGGTCTGTGAGGAGCTGTGGAAGGAAGAGCGCACCGGTCTGTGAGGAGCTGTGGAAAGAAGAGCGCACTGGTCTGTGAGGAGCTGTGGAAGGAAGAGCGCACCGGTCTGTGAGGAGCTGTGGAAGGAAGAGCGCACCGGTCTGTGGGGAGCTGTGGAAGGAAGAACGCACCGGTCTGTGAGGAGCTTGGAAGGAAGAGCGCACCTGTCTGTGAGGAGCTGTGGAAGGAAGAGTGCACAGGTCTGTGAGGAGCTGTGGAAGGAAGAGCGCACCGGTCTGTGAGGAGCTGTGGAAGGAATAGCGCACCGGTCTGTGAGGAGCTGTGGAAGGAAGAGCGCACCAGTCTGCGAGGAGCTGTGGAAGGAAGAGCACACAGGTGTGTGAGGAACTGTGGAAGGAAGAGCACACAGGTCTGTTAAGACCTGTGGAAGGAAGAGCGCACAGGTCTGTGAGGAGCTGTGGAAGGAAGAGTGCACAGGTCTGTGAGGAGCTGTGGAAGGAAGAGCGCACTGGTGTGTGAGGAGCTGTGGAAGGAAGAACGCACAGGTCTGTGAGGAGCTGTGGAAGGAAGAGCGCACCGGTGTGTGAGGAGCTGTGAAAGGAAGAGAGCACAGGTCTGTGAGGAGCTGTGGTAGGAAGAGTGCTCTGGTCTGTGAGGAGCATGGAAGGAAGAGCGCACTGGTCTGTGAGGAGCATTGAAGGAAGAGCGCACTGGTCTGTCAGGAGCTGTGGAAGGAAGAGCGCACAGGTGTGTGAGGGGCTGTGAAAGGAAGAGCGCACCAGTCTGTGAGGAGCTGTGGAAGGAAGAGCGCACCAGTCTGTGAGGAGCATGGAAGGAAGAGCGCATCGGTCTGTGAGGAGCATGGAAGGAAGAGCTCACTGGTCTGTGAGGAGCTTTGGAAGGAAGAGCGCACAGGTCTGTGAGGAGCTGTGGAAGGAAAAGCGCACCGGTCTGTGAGGAGCTGTGGAAGGAAGAGCGCACCGGTCTGTGAGGAGCTGTGGAAGGAAGAGCGCATCGGTCTGTGAGGAGCTGTGAAAGGAAGAGCGCACCGGTCTGTGAGGAGCTGTGGAAGGAAGAGCGCAACGGTCTGAGAGGAGCTGTGGAAGGAAGAGCGCACCGGTCTGTGAGGAGCTGTGGAAGGAAGAGCGCACAGGTCTGTGAGAAGCTGTGGAAGGAAGAGCGCACTGGTCTGTGAGGAGCTGTGGAAGGAATAGCGCATTTTTTGTGAGGAGCTGTGGAAGGAAGAGCGCACCGGTCTGTGAGGAGCTGTGGAAGGAAGCACGCACCGGTCTGTGAGGAGCTGTGGGAGGAAGAGCGCACAGGTCTGTGAGGAGCTGTGGAAGGAAGAGCGCACTGGTCTGTGAGGAGCATGGAAGGAAGAGCGCACCCGTCTGTGAGGAGCTGTGGGAGGAAGAGTGCACAGGTCTGTGAGGAGCTGTGGGAGGAAGAGCGCACATGTCTGTGAGGAGCTGTGGAAGGAAGAGCGCACCAGTCTGTGAGGAGCTGTGGAAGGAAGAGCGCAACGGTCTGAGAGGAGCTGTGGAAGGAAGAGCGCACCGGTCTGTGAGGAGCTGTGGAAGGAAGAGCGCACAGGTCTGTGAGAAGCTGTGGAAGGAAGAGCGCACTGGTCTGTGAGGAGCTGTGGAAGGAATAGCGCACTTTTTGTGAGGAGCTGTGGAAGGAAGAGCGCACCGGTCTGTGAGGAGCTGTGGTAGGAAGAGCGCACCGTGGTAGGAAGAGCGCACCGGTCTGTGTGGAGCTGTGGAAGGAAGAGCGTACCGGTCTGTGAGGAGCTGTGGAAGGAAGAGCGTACCGGTCTGTGAGGAGCTGTGGAAGGAAGAGCGCACAGGTGTGTGAGGAGCTGTGGAAGGAAGAACGCACAGGTCTGTGAGTAGCTGTGGAAGGAAGAGCGCACCGGTCTTTGAGGAGCTGTGGAAGGAAGCACGCAGCGGTCTGTAAGGAGCTGTGGGAGGAAGAGCGCACCGGTCTGTGAGGAGCTGTGGAAGGAAGAGTGCACTGGTCTGTGAGGAGCATGGAAGGAAGAGCGCACCCGTCTGTGAGTAGCTGTGGGAGGAAGAGTGCACAGGTCTGTGAGGAGCTGTGGGAGGAAGAGCGCACATGTCTGTGAGGAGCTGTGGAAGGAAGAGCGCACCGGTCTGTGAGGAGCTGTGGAAGGAAAAGCGCACCGGTCTGTGAGGAGCTGTGGAAGGAAGAGCGCACCGGTCTGTGTGGAGCTGTGGATGGAAGAGCGCACCGGTCTGTGAGGAGCTGTGGAAGGAAGAGCGTACCGGTCTGTGAGGAGCTGTGGAAGGAAGAGCGCACATGTGTGTGAGGCGCTGTGGAAGGAAGAGCGCACATGTGTGTGAGGAGCTGTGGAAGGAAGAGCGCACAGGTCTGTGAGGAGCTGTGGAAGGAAGAGCGCACCGGTCTGTGAGGAGCTGTGGAAGGAAGAGCGCACAGGTCTGTGAGGAGCTGTGAAAGGAAGAGCGCACAGGTCTGTGAGGAGCTGTGGTAGGAAGAGTGCACTGGTCTGTGAGGAGCATGGAAGGAAGAGCGCACTGGTCTGTGAGGAGCATTGAAGGAAGAGCGCACTGGTCTGTCAGGAGCTGTGGAAGGAAGAGCGCACAGGTGTGTGAGGGGCTGTGAAAGGAAGAGCGCACCGGTCTGTGAGGAGCTGTGGAAGGAAGAGCGCACTGGTCTGTGAGGAGCATGGAAGGAAGAGCGCACCGGTCTGTGAGGAGCATGGAAGGAAAAGCTCACTGGTCTGTGAGGAGCTGTGGAAGGAAGAGCGCATCGGTCTGTGAGGAGCTCTTAAAGGAAGAGCGCACCGGTCTGTGAGGAGCTGTGGAAGGAAGAGCGCAACGGTCTGAGAGGAGCTGTGGAAGGAAGAGCGCACCGGTCTGTGAGGAGCTGTGGAAGGAAGAGCGCACAGGTCTGTGAGAAGCTGTGGAAGGAAGAGCGCACTGGTCTGTGAGGAGCTGTGGAAGTAATAGCGCACTTTTTGTGAGGAGCTGTGGAAGGAAGAGCGCACCGGTCTGTGAGGAGCTGTGGTAGGAAGAGCGCACCGGTCTGTGTGGAGCTGTGGAAGGAAGAGCGGACCGGTCTGTGAGGAGCTGTGGAAGGAAGAGCGTACCAGTCTGTGAGGAGCTGTGGAAGGAAGAGCGCACAGGTGTGTGAGGAGCTGTGGAAGGAAGAACGCACAGGTCTGTGAGTAGCTGTGGAAGGAAGAGCGCACCGGTCTGTGAGGAGCTGTGGAAGGAAGGACGCACCAGTCTGTGAGGAGCTGTGGGAGGAAGAGCGCACAGGTCTGTGAGGAGCTGTGGAAGGAAGAGTGCACTGGTCTGTGAGGAGCATGGAAGGAAGAGCGCACCCGTCTGTGAGTAGCTGTGGGAGGAAGAGTGCACAGGTCTGTGAGGAGCTGTGGGAGGAAGAGCGCACATGTCTGTGAGGAGCTGTGGAAGGAAGAGCGCACCGGTCTGTGAGGAGCTGTGGAAGGAAAAGCGCACCGGTCTGTGAGGAGCTGTGGAAGGAAGAGCGCACCGGTCTGTGTGGAGCTGTGGATGGAAGAGCGCACCGGTCTGTGAGGAGCTGTGGAAGGAAGAGCGTACCGGTCTGTGAGGAGCTGTGGAAGGAAGAGCGCACATGTGTGTGAGGCGCTGTGGAAGGAAGAGCGCACATGTGTGTGAGGAGCTGTGGAAGGAAGAGCGCACAGGTCTGTGAGGAGCTGTGGAAGGAAGAGCGCACCGGTCTGTGAGGAGCTGTGGAAGGAAGAGCGCACAGGTCTGTGAGGAGCTGTGGAAGGAAGAGCGCACCGGTGTGTGAGGAGCTGTGAAAGGAAGAGCGCACAGGTCTGTGAGGAGCTGTGGTAGGAAGAGTGCACTGGTCTGTGAGGAGCATGGAAGGAAGAGCGCACTGGTCTGTGAGGAGCATTGAAGGAAGAGCGCACTGGTCTGTCAGGAGCTGTGGAAGGAAGAGCGCACAGGTGTGTGAGGGGCTGTGAAAGGAAGAGCGCACCGGTCTGTGAGGAGCTGTGGAAGGAAGAGCGCACTGGTCTGTGAGGAGCATGGAAGGAAGAGCGCACCGGTCTGTGAGGAGCATGGAAGGAAAAGCTCACTGGTCTGTGAGGAGCTGTGGAAGGAAGAGCGCATCGGTCTGTGAGGAGCTCTTAAAGGAAGAGCGCACCGGTCTGTGAGGAGCTGTGGAAGGAAGAGCGCAACGGTCTGAGAGGAGCTGTGGAAGGAAGAGCGCACCGGTCTGTGAGGAGCTGTGGAAGGAAGAGCGCACAGGTCTGTGAGAAGCTGTGGAAGGAAGAGCGCACTGGTCTGTGAGGAGCTGTGGAAGTAATAGCGCACTTTTTGTGAGGAGCTGTGGAAGGAAGAGCGCACCGGTCTGTGAGGAGCTGTGGTAGGAAGAGCGCACCGGTCTGTGTGGAGCTGTGGAAGGAAGAGCGGACCGGTCTGTGAGGAGCTGTGGAAGGAAGAGCGTACCAGTCTGTGAGGAGCTGTGGAAGGAAGAGCGCACAGGTGTGTGAGGAGCTGTGGAAGGAAGAACGCACAGGTCTGTGAGTAGCTGTGGAAGGAAGAGCGCACCGGTCTGTGAGGAGCTGTGGAAGGAAGGACGCACCAGTCTGTGAGGAGCTGTGGGAGGAAGAGCGCACAGGTCTGTGAGGAGCTGTGGAAGGAAGAGTGCACTGGTCTGTGAGGAGCATGGAAGGAAGAGCGCACCTGTCTGTGAGGAGCTGTGGGAGGAAGAGTGCACAGGTCTGTGAGGAGCTGTGGGAGGAAGAGCGCACATGTCTGTGAGGAGCTGTGGAAGGAAGAGCGCACCGGTCTGTGAGGAGCTGTGGAAGGAAAAGCGCACCGGTCTGTGAGGAGCTGTGGAAGGAAGAGCGCACCGGTCTGTGTGGAGCTGTGGATGGAAGAGCGCACCGGTCTGTGAGGAGCTGTGGAAGGAAGAGCGTACCGGTCTGTGAGGAGCTGTGGAAGGAAGAGCGCACATGTGTGTGAGGCGCTGTGGAAGGAAGAGCGCACATGTGTGTGAGGAGCTGTGGAAGGAAGAGCGCACAGGTCTGTGAGGAGCTGTGGAAGGAAGAGCGCACCGGTCTGTGAGGAGCTGTGGAAGGAAGAGCGCACAGGTCTGTGAGGAGCTGTGGAAGGAAGAGCGCACCGGTGTGTGAGGAGCTGTGAAAGGAAGAGCGCACAGGTCTGTGAGGAGCTGTGGTAGGAAGAGTGCACTGGTCTGTGAGGAGCATGGAAGGAAGAGCGCACTGGTCTGTGAGGAGCATTGAAGGAAGAGCGCACTGGTCTGTCAGGAGCTGTGGAAGGAAGAGCGCACAGGTGTGTGAGGGGCTGTGAAAGGAAGAGCGCACCGGTCTGTGAGGAGCTGTGGAAGGAAGAGCGCACTGGTCTGTGAGGAGCATGGAAGGAAGAGCGCACCGGTCTGTGAGGAGCATGGAAGGAAAAGCTCACTGGTCTGTGAGGAGCTGTGGAAGGAAGAGCGCATCGGTCTGTGAGGAGCTCTTAAAGGAAGAGCGCACCGGTCTGTGAGGAGCTGTGGAAGGAAGAGCGCAACGGTCTGAGAGGAGATGTGGAAGGAATAGCGCACCGGTCTGTGAGGAGCTGTGGAAGGAAGAGCGCACAGGTCTGTGAGAAGCTGTGGAAGGAAGAGCGCACTGGTCTGTGAGGAGCTGTGGAAGTAATAGCGCACTTTTTGTGAGGAGCTGTGGAAGGAAGAGCGCACCGGTCTGTGAGGAGCTGTGGTAGGAAGAGCGCACCGGTCTGTGTGGAGCTGTGGAAGGAAGAGCGGACCGGTCTGTGAGGAGCTGTGGAAGGAAGAGCGTACCAGTCTGTGAGGAGCTGTGGAAGGAAGAGCGCACAGGTGTGTGAGGAGCTGTGGAAGGAAGAACGCACAGGTCTGTGAGTAGCTGTGGAAGGAAGAGCGCACCGGTCTGTGAGGAGCTGTGGAAGGAAGGACGCACCAGTCTGTGAGGAGCTGTGGGAGGAAGAGCGCACAGGTCTGTGAGGAGCTGTGGAAGGAAGAGTGCACTGGTCTGTGAGGAGCATGGAAGGAAGAGCGCACCTGTCTGTGAGGAGCTGTGGGAGGAAGAGTGCACAGGTCTGTGTGGAGCTGTGGGAGGAAGAGCGCACATGTCTGTGAGGAGCTGTGGAAGGAAGAGCGCACCGGTCTGTGAGGAGCTGTGGAAGGAAAAGCGCACCGGTCTGTGAGGAGCTGTGGAAGAAAGAGCGCACCGGTCTGTGAGGAGCTGTGGAAGGAAGAGCGCATCGGTCTGTGAGGAGCTGTGAAAGGAAGAGCGCACCGGTCTGTGAGGAGCTGTGGAAGGAAGAGCGCATCGGTCTGAGAGGAGCTGTGGAAGGAAGAGCGCACGGGTCTGTGAGGAGCTGTGGAAGGAAGAGCGCACGGGTCTGTGAGGAGCTGTGGATGTAAGAGCGCACTGGTCTGTGAGGAGCTGTGGAAGGAAGAGCGCACTTTTTGTGAGGAGCTGTGGAAGGAAGAGCGCACCGGTCTGTGAGGAGCTGTGGAAGGAAAAGCGCACCGGTCTGTGAGGAGCTGTGGAAGAAAGAGCGCACCGGTCTGTGAGGAGCTGTGGAAGGAAGAGCGCATCGGTCTGTGAGGAGCTGTGAAAGGAAGAGCGCACCGGTCTGTGAGGAGCTGTGGAAGGAAGAGCGCATCGGTCTGAGAGGAGCTGTGGAAGGAAGAGCGCACGGGTCTGTGAGGAGCTGTGGAAGGAAGAGCGTACCGGTCTGTGAGGAGCTGTGGAAGGAAGAGCACACATGTGTGTGAGGAGCTGTGGAAGGAAGAGCGCACAGGTCTGTGAGGAGCTGTGGAAGGAAGAGCGCACCGGTCTGTGAGGAGCTGTGGAAGGAAGAGCGCACCGGTCTGTGAGGAGCTGTGGGAGGAAGAGCGCACCGGTCTGTGAGTAGCTGTGGAAGGAAGAGCGCACCGGTCTGTGAGGAGCATGGAAGGAAGAGCTCACTGGTCTGTGAGGAGCTTTGGAAGGAAGAGCGCACCGGTCTGTGAGGAGCTGTGGAAGGAAGCGCGCACCGGTCTGTGAGGAGCTGTGGAAGGAAGAGCGCACCAGTCTGTGAGGAGCTGTGGAAGGAAGAGCGCACCTGTCTGTGAAGAGCTGTGGAAGGAAGAGCGCATCGGTCTGTGAGGAGCTGTGAAAGGAAGAGCGCACCGGTCTGTGAGGAGCTGTAGAAGGAAGAAGGCATCGGTCTGAGAGGAGCTGTGGAAGGAAGAGCACACAGGTCTGTGAGGAGCTGTGGAAGGAAGAGCGCACGGGTCTGTGAGGATCTGTGGAAGGAAGAGCGCACCGGTCTGTAAGGAGCTGTGGAAGGAAGAGCGCACCGGTCTGTGAGGAGCTGTGGAAGGAAGAGCGCACCGGTCTGTGAGGAGCTGTGGAAGGAAGAGCGCACCGGTCTGTGGGGAGCTGTGGAAGGAAGAATGCACCAGTCTGTGAGGAGCTGTGGAAGGAAGAGCGCACCGGTCTGTGAGGAGCTGTAGAAGGAAGAGCGCACCGGTCTGTGAGGAGCTGTGGATGGAAGATCGCACCGGTCTGTGAGGAGCTGTGGAAGGAATAGCGCACCGGTCTGTGAGGAGCTGTGGAAGGAAGAGCGCACAGGTCTGTGAGGAGCTGTGGAAGGAAGAGCGCACAGGTCTGTGAGGAGCTGTGGAAGGAAGAGTGCACAGGTCTGTGAGGAGCTGTGGAAGGAAGAGCGCACTGGTGTGTGAGGAGCTGTGGAAGGAAGAACGCACAGGTCTGTGAGGAGCTGTGGAAGGAAGAGCGCACCGGTGTGTGAGGAGCTGTGAAAGGAAGAGAGCACAGGTCTGTGAGGAGCTGTGGTAGGAAGAGTGCTCTGGTCTGTGAGGAGCATGGAAGGAAGAGCGCACTGGTCTGTGAGGAGCATTGAAGGAAGAGCGCACTGGTCTGTCAGGAGCTGTGGAAGGAAGAGCGCACAGGTGTGTGAAGGGCTGTGAAAGGAAGAGCGCACCAGTCTGTGAGGAGCTGTGGAAGGAAGAGCGCACCGGTCTGTGAGGAGCATGGAAGGAAGAGCGCATCGGTCTGTGAGGAGCATGGAAGGAAGAGCTCACTGGTCTGTGAGGAGCTTTGGAAGGAAGAGCGCACAGGTCTGTGAGGAGCTGTGGAAGGAAAAGCGCACCGGTCTGTGAGGAGCTGTGGAAGGAAGAGCGCACCGGTCTGTGAGGAGCTGTGGAAGGAAGAGCGCATCGGTCTGTGAGGAGCTGTGAAAGGAAGAGCGCACCGGTCTGTGAGGAGCTGTGGAAGGAAGAGCGCAACGGTCTGAGAGGAGCTGTGGAAGGAAGAGCGCACCGGTCTGTGAGGAGCTGTGGAAGGAAGAGCGCACAGGTCTGTGAGAAGCTGTGGAAGGAAGAGCGCACTGGTCTGTGAGGAGCTGTGGAAGGAATAGCGCATTTTTTGTGAGGAGCTGTGGAAGGAAGAGCGCACCGGTCTGTGAGGAGCTGTGGAAGGAAGCACGCACCGGTCTGTGAGGAGCTGTGGGAGGAAGAGCGCACAGGTCTGTGAGGAGCTGTGGAAGGAAGAGCGCACTGGTCTGTGAGGAGCATGGAAGGAAGAGCGCACCCGTCTGTGAGGAGCTGTGGGAGGAAGAGTGCACAGGTCTGTGAGGAGCTGTGGGAGGAAGAGCGCACATGTCTGTGAGGAGCTGTGGAAGGAAGAGCGCACCAGTCTGTGAGGAGCTGTGGAAGGAAGAGCGCAACGGTCTGAGAGGAGCTGTGGAAGGAAGAGCGCACCGGTCTGTGAGGAGCTGTGGAAGGAAGAGCGCACAGGTCTGTGAGAAGCTGTGGAAGGAAGAGCGCACTGGTCTGTGAGGAGCTGTGGAAGGAATAGCGCACTTTTTGTGAGGAGCTGTGGAAGGAAGAGCGCACCGGTCTGTGAGGAGCTGTGGTAGGAAGAGCGCACCGTGGTAGGAAGAGCGCACCGGTCTGTGTGGAGCTGTGGAAGGAAGAGCGTACCGGTCTGTGAGGAGCTGTGGAAGGAAGAGCGTACCGGTCTGTGAGGAGCTGTGGAAGGAAGAGCGCACAGGTGTGTGAGGAGCTGTGGAAGGAAGAACGCACAGGTCTGTGAGTAGCTGTGGAAGGAAGAGCGCACCGGTCTTTGAGGAGCTGTGGAAGGAAGCACGCAGCGGTCTGTAAGGAGCTGTGGGAGGAAGAGCGCACAGGTCTGTGAGGAGCTGTGGAAGGAAGAGTGCACTGGTCTGTGAGGAGCATGGAAGGAAGAGCGCACCCGTCTGTGAGTAGCTGTGGGAGGAAGAGTGCACAGGTCTGTGAGGAGCTGTGGGAGGAAGAGCGCACATGTCTGTGAGGAGCTGTGGAAGGAAGAGCGCACCGGTCTGTGAGGAGCTGTGGAAGGAAAAGCGCACCGGTCTGTGAGGAGCTGTGGAAGGAAGAGCGCACCGGTCTGTGTGGAGCTGTGGATGGAAGAGCGCACCGGTCTGTGAGGAGCTGTGGAAGGAAAGCGTACCGGTCTGTGAGGAGCTGTGGAAGGAAGAGCGCACATGTGTGTGAGGCGCTGTGGAAGGAAGAGCGCACATGTGTGTGAGGAGCTGTGGAAGGAAGAGCGCACAGGTCTGTGAGGAGCTGTGGAAGGAAGAGCGCACCGGTCTGTGAGGAGCTGTGGAAGGAAGAGCGCACAGGTCTGTGAGGAGCTGTGGAAGGAAGAGCGCACCGGTGTGTGAGGAGCTGTGAAAGGAAGAGCGCACAGGTCTGTGAGGAGCTGTGGTAGGAAGAGTGCACTGGTCTGTGAGGATCATGGAAGGAAGAGCGCACTGGTCTGTGAGGAGCATTGAAGGAAGAGCGCACTGGTCTGTCAGGAGCTGTGGAAGGAAGAGCGCACAGGTGTGTGAGGGGCTGTGAAAGGAAGAGCGCACCGGTCTGTGAGGAGCTGTGGAAGGAAGAGCGCACTGGTCTGTGAGGAGCATGGAAGGAAGAGCGCACCGGTCTGTGAGGAGCATGGAAGGAAAAGCTCACTGGTCTGTGAGGAGCTGTGGAAGGAAGAGCGCATCGGTCTGTGAGGAGCTCTTAAAGGAAGAGCGCACCGGTCTGTGAGGAGCTGTGGAAGGAAGAGCGCAACGGTCTGAGAGGAGCTGTGGAAGGAAGAGCGCACCAGTCTGTGAGGAGCTGTGGAAGGAAGAGCGCACAGGTCTGTGAGAAGCTGTGGAAGGAAGAGCGCACTGGTCTGTGAGGAGCTGTGGAAGTAATAGCGCACTTTTTGTGAGGAGCTGTGGAAGGAAGAGCGCACCGGTCTGTGAGGAGCTGTGGTAGGAAGAGCGCACCGGTCTGTGTGGAGCTGTGGAAGGAAGAGCGGACCGGTCTGTGAGGAGCTGTGGAAGGAAGAGCGTACCAGTCTGTGAGGAGCTGTGGAAGGAAGAGCGCACAGGTGTGTGAGGAGCTGTGGAAGGAAGAACGCACAGGTCTGTGAGTAGCTGTGGAAGGAAGAGCGCACCGGTCTGTGAGGAGCTGTGGAAGGAAGGACGCACCAGTCTGTGAGGAGCTGTGGGAGGAAGAGCGCACAGGTCTGTGAGGAGCTGTGGAAGGAAGAGTGCACTGGTCTGTGAGGAGCATGGAAGGAAGAGCGCACCTGTCTGTGAGGAGCTGTGGGAGGAAGAGTGCACAGGTCTGTGAGGAGCTGTGGGAGGAAGAGCGCACATGTCTGTGAGGAGCTGTGGAAGGAAGAGCGCACCGGTCTGTGAGGAGCTGTGGAAGGAAAAGCGCACCGGTCTGTGAGGAGCTGTGGAAGGAAGAGCGCACCGGTCTGTGTGGAGCTGTGGATGGAAGAGCGCACCGGTCTGTGAGGAGCTGTGGAAGGAAGAGCGTACCGGTCTGTGAGGAGCTGTGGAAGGAAGAGCGCACATGTGTGTGAGGCGCTGTGGAAGGAAGAGCGCACATGTGTGTGAGGAGCTGTGGAAGGAAGAGCGCACAGGTCTGTGAGGAGCTGTGGAAGGAAGAGCGCACCGGTCTGTGAGGAGCTGTGGAAGGAAGAGCGCACAGGTCTGTGAGGAGCTGTGGAAGGAAGAGCGCACCGGTGTGTGAGGAGCTGTGAAAGGAAGAGCGCACAGGTCTGTGAGGAGCTGTGGTAGGAAGAGTGCACTGGTCTGTGAGGAGCATGGAAGGAAGAGCGCACTGGTCTGTGAGGAGCATTGAAGGAAGAGCGCACTGGTCTGTCAGGAGCTGTGGAAGGAAGAGCGCACAGGTGTGTGAGGGGCTGTGAAAGGAAGAGCGCACCGGTCTGTGAGGAGCTGTGGAAGGAAGAGCGCACTGGTCTGTGAGGAGCATGGAAGGAAGAGCGCACCGGTCTGTGAGGAGCATGGAAGGAAAAGCTCACTGGTCTGTGAGGAGCTGTGGAAGGAAGAGCGCATCGGTCTGTGAGGAGCTCTTAAAGGAAGAGCGCACCGGTCTGTGAGGAGCTGTGGAAGGAAGAGCGCAACGGTCTGAGAGGAGATGTGGAAGGAAGAGCGCACCGGTCTGTGAGGAGCTGTGGAAGGAAGAGCGCACAGGTCTGTGAGAAGCTGTGGAAGGAAGAGCGCACTGGTCTGTGAGGAGCTGTGGAAGTAATAGCGCACTTTTTATGAGGAGCTGTGGAAGGAAGAGCGCACCGGTCTGTGAGGAGCTGTGGTAGGAAGAGCGCACCGGTCTGTGTGGAGCTGTGGAAGGAAGAGCGGACCGGTCTGTGAGGAGCTGTGGAAGGAAGAGCGTACCAGTCTGTGAGGAGCTGTGGAAGGAAGAGCGCACAGGTGTGTGAGGAGCTGTGGAAGGAAGAACGCACAGGTCTGTGAGTAGCTGTGGAAGGAAGAGCGCACCGGTCTGTGAGGAGCTGTGGAAGGAAGGACGCACCAGTCTGTGAGGAGCTGTGGGAGGAAGAGCGCACAGGTCTGTGAGGAGCTGTGGAAGGAAGAGTGCACTGGTCTGTGAGGAGCATGGAAGGAAGAGCGCACCTGTCTGTGAGGAGCTGTGGGAGGAAGAGTGCACAGGTCTGTGTGGAGCTGTGGGAGGAAGAGCGCACATGTCTGTGAGGAGCTGTGGAAGGAAGAGCGCACCGGTCTGTGAGGAGCTGTGGAAGGAAAAGCGCACCGGTCTGTGAGGAGCTGTGGAAGAAAGAGCGCACCGGTCTGTGAGGAGCTGTGGAAGGAAGAGCGCATCGGTCTGTGAGGAGCTGTGAAAGGAAGAGCGCACCGGTCTGTGAGGAGCTGTGGAAGGAAGAGCGCATCGGTCTGAGAGGAGCTGTGGAAGGAAGAGCGCACGGGTCTGTGAGGAGCTGTGGAAGGAAGAGCGCACGGGTCTGTGAGGAGCTGTGGATGTAAGAGCGCACTGGTCTGTGAGGAGCTGTGGAAGGAAGAGCGCACTTTTTGTGAGGAGCTGTGGAAGGAAGAGCGCACCGGTCTGTGAGGAGCTGTGGAAGGAAAAGCGCACCGGTCTGTGAGGAGCTGTGGAAGAAAGAGCGCACCGGTCTGTGAGGAGCTGTGGAAGGAAGAGCGCATCGGTCTGTGAGGAGCTGTGAAAGGAAGAGCGCACCGGTCTGTGAGGAGCTGTGGAAGGAAGAGCGCATCGGTCTGAGAGGAGCTGTGGAAGGAAGAGCGCACGGGTCTGTGAGGAGCTGTGGAAGGAAGAGCGTACCGGTCTGTGAGGAGCTGTGGAAGGAAGAGCACACATGTGTGTGAGGAGCTGTGGAAGGAAGAGCGCACAGGTCTGTGAGGAGCTGTGGAAGGAAGAGCGCACCGGTCTGTGAGGAGCTGTGGAAGGAAGAGCGCACCGGTCTGTGAGGAGCTGTGGGAGGAAGAGCGCACCGGTCTGTGAGTAGCTGTGGAAGGAAGAGCGCACCGGTCTGTGAGGAGCATGGAAGGAAGAGCTCACTGGTCTGTGAGGAGCTTTGGAAGGAAGAGCGCACCGGTCTGTGAGGAGCTGTGGAAGGAAGCGCGCACCGGTCTGTGAGGAGCTGTGGAAGGAAGAGCGCACCAGTCTGTGAGGAGCTGTGGAAGGAAGAGCGCACCTGTCTGTGAAGAGCTGTGGAAGGAAGAGCGCATCGGTCTGTGAGGAGCTGTGAAAGGAAGAGCGCACCGGTCTGTGAGGAGCTGTAGAAGGAAGAAGGCATCGGTCTGAGAGGAGCTGTGGAAGGAAGAGCACACAGGTCTGTGAGGAGCTGTGGAAGGAAGAGCGCACGGGTCTGTGAGGATCTGTGGAAGGAAGAGCGCACCGGTCTGTAAGGAGCTGTGGAAGGAAGAGCGCACCGGTCTGTGAGGAGCTGTGGAAGGAAGAGCGCACCGGTCTGTGAGGAGCTGTGGAAGGAAGAGCGCACCGGTCTGTGGGGAGCTGTGGAAGGAAGAATGCACCAGTCTGTGAGGAGCTGTGGAAGGAAGAGCGCACCGGTCTGTGAGGAGCTGTAGAAGGAAGAGCGCACCGGTCTGTGAGGAGCTGTGGATGGAAGATCGCACCGGTCTGTGAGAAGCTGTGGAAGGAATAGCGCACCGGTCTGTGAGGAGCTGTGGAAGGAAGAGCGCACAGGTCTGTGAGGAGCTGTGGAAGGAAGAGCGCACACGTCTGTGAGGAGTTGTGGAAGGAAGCGCGCAGCGGTCAGTGAGGAGCTGTGGAAGGAAGAGCGCACAGGTCTGTGAGGAGCTGTGGAAGGAGGAACGCACCGGTCTGTGAGGAGCTGTGGAAGGATGAGCGCACCGGTCTGTGAGGAGCTGTGGAAGGAAGAGCGCACCGGTATGTTAGGAACTGTGGAAGGAAGAGCGCACAGGTCTGTGAGGAGCTGTGGAAGGAAGAGCGCACGGGTCTGTGAGGATCTGTGGAAGGAAGAGCGCACCGGTCTGTAAGGAGCTGTGGAAGGAAGAGCGCACCGGTCTGTGAGGAGCTGTGGAAGGAAGAGCGCACCGGTCTGTGAGGAGCTGTGGAAGGAAGAGCGCACGGTCTGTGGGGAGCTGTGGAAGGAAGAATGCACCGGTCTGTGAGGAGCTGTGGAAGGAAGAGCGCACCGGTCTGTGAGGAGCTGTAGAAGGAAGAGCGCACCGGTCTGTGAGGAGCTGTGGATGGAAGATCGCACCGGTCTGTGAGGAGCTGTGGAAGGAATAGCGCACCGGTCTGTGAGGAGCTGTGGAAGGAAGAGCGCACAGGTCTGTGAGGAGCTGTGGAAGGAAGAGCGCACACGTCTGTGAGGAGTTGTGGAAGGAAGCGCGCAGCGGTCAGTGAGGAGCTGTGGAAGGAAGAGCGCACAGGTCTGTGAGGAGCTGTGGAAGGAGGAACGCACCGGTCTGTGAGGAGCTGTGGAAGGATGAGCGCACCGGTCTGTGAGGAGCTGTGGAAGGAAGAGCGCACCGGTATGTTAGGAACTGTGGAAGGAAGAGCGCACAGGTCTGTGAGGAGCTGTGGAAGGAAGAGCGCACAGGTCTGTGAGGAGCTGTGGAAGGAAGAGCGCACCGGTGTGTGAGGAGCTGTGGAAGGAAGAGCGCACAGGTCTGTGAGGAGCTGTGGAAGGAAGAGCGCACCGGTGTGTGAGGAGCTGTGGAAGGAAAAGCGCACAGGTCTGTGAGGAGCTGTGGTAGGAAGAGCGCACTGGTCTGTGAGGAGCATGGAAGGAAGAGCGCACTGGTCTGTGAGGAGCATGGAAGGAAGAGCGCACTGGTCTGTCAGGAGCTGTGGAAGGAAGATCGCACAGGTGTGTGAGGAGCTGTGAAAGAAAGAGCGCACCGGTCTGTGAGGAGCTGTGGAAGGAAGAGCGCACTGGTCTGTGAGGAGTATGGAAGGAAGAGCGCACCGGTCTGTGAAGAGCTGTGGAAGGAAGAGCGCAGCGGTCTGTGAGGAGCTGTGAAAGGAAGAGCGCACTGGTCTGTGAGGAGCTGTAGAAGGAAGAAGGCATCGGTCTGAGAGGAGCTGTGGAAGGAAGAGCACACAGGTCTGTGAGGAGCTGTGGAAGGAAGAGCGTACGGTTCTGTGAGGATCTGTGGAAGGAAGAGCGCACCGGTCTGTGAGGAGCTGTGGAAGGAAGAGCGCACCGGTCTGTGAGGAGCTGTGGAAGGAAGAGCGCAGCGGTCTGTGAGGAGCTGTGGAAGGAATAGCGCACCGGTCTGTGGGTAGCTGTGGAAGGAAGAACGCACCGGTCTGTGAGGAGCTGTGGAAGGAAGAGCGCACCGGTCTGTGAGGAGCTGTAGATGGAAGAGCGCACCAGTCTGTGAGGAGCTGTGGAAGGAAGATCGCACCGGTCTGTGAGGAGCTGTGGAAGGAATAGCGCACCGGTCTGTGAGGAGCTGTGGAAGGAAGAGCGCACAGGTCTGTGAGGAGCTGTGGAAGGAAGAGCGCACACGTCTGTGAGGAGTTGTGGAAGGAAGCGCGCAGCGGTCAGTGAGGAGCTGTGGAAGGAAGAGTGCACAGGTCTGTGAGGAGCTGTGGAAGGAGGAACGCACCGGTCTGTGAGGAGCTGTGGAAGGATGAGCGCACCGGTCTGTGAGGAGCTGTGGAAGGAAGAGCGCACCGGTTTGTTATGAACTGTGGAAGGAAGAGCGCACAGGTCTGTGAGGAGCTGTGGAAGGAAGAGCGCACAGGTCTGTGAGGAGCTGTGGAAGGAAGAGCGCACCGGTGTGTGAGGAGCTGTGGAAAGAAGAGCGCACAGGTCTGTGAGGAGCTGTGGAAGGAAGAGCGCACCGGTGTGTGAGGAGCTGTGGAAGAAAGAGCGCACAGGTCTGTGAGGAGCTGTGGTAGGAAGAGCGCACTGGTCTGTGAGGAGCATGGAAGGAAGAGCGCACTGGTCTGTGAGGAGCATGGAAGGAAGAG
Source organism: Phyllobates terribilis (assembly GCF_046119375.1). Classification (NCBI taxonomy): domain Eukaryota; kingdom Metazoa; phylum Chordata; class Amphibia; order Anura; family Dendrobatidae; genus Phyllobates; species Phyllobates terribilis. The sequence continues at coordinate 148,130,844 of NW_027362762.1, forward strand.
CGCACTGGTCTGTCAGGAGCTGTGGAAGGAAGATCGCACAGGTGTGTGAGGAGCTGTGAAAGAAAGAGCGCACCGGTCTGTGAGGAGCTGTGGAAGGAAGAGCGCACTGGTCTGTGAGGAGCATGGAAGGAAGAGCGCACTGGTCTGTGAGGAGCATGGAAGGAAGAGCTCACCGGTCTGTGAGGAGCTTTGGAAGGAAGAGCGCACAGGTCTGTGAGGAGCTGTGGAAGGAAGCGCGCACCGGTCTGTGAGGAGCTGTGGAAGGAAGAAGGCATCGGTCTGAGAGGAGCTGTGGAAGGAAGAGCACACAGGTCTGTGAGGAGCTGTGGAAGGAAGAGCGCACGGGTCTGTGAGGATCTGTGGAAGGAAGAGCGCACCGGTCTGTAAGGAGCTGTGGAAGGAAGAGCGCACCGGTCTGTGAGGAGCTGTGGAAGGAAGAGCGCACCGGTCTGTGAGGAGCTGTGGAAGGAAGAGCGCACCGGTCTGTGGGGAGCTGTGGAAGGAAGAATGCACCAGTCTGTGAGGAGCTGTGGAAGGAAGAGCGCACCGGTCTGTGAGGAGCTGTAGAAGGAAGAGCGCACCGGTCTGTGAGGAGCTGTGGATGGAAGATCGCACCGGTCTGTGAGAAGCTGTGGAAGGAATAGCGCACCGGTCTGTGAGGAGCTGTGGAAGGAAGAGCGCACAGGTCTGTGAGGAGCTGTGGAAGGAAGAGCGCACACGTCTGTGAGGAGTTGTGGAAGGAAGCGCGCAGCGGTCAGTGAGGAGCTGTGGAAGGAAGAGCGCACAGGTCTGTGAGGAGCTGTGGAAGGAGGAACGCACCGGTCTGTGAGGAGCTGTGGAAGGATGAGCGCACCGGTCTGTGAGGAGCTGTGGAAGGAAGAGCGCACCGGTATGTTAGGAACTGTGGAAGGAAGAGCGCACAGGTCTGTGAGGAGCTGTGGAAGGAAGAGCGCACGGGTCTGTGAGGATCTGTGGAAGGAAGAGCGCACCGGTCTGTAAGGAGCTGTGGAAGGAAGAGCGCACCGGTCTGTGAGGAGCTGTGGAAGGAAGAGCGCACTGGTCTGTGAGGAGCTGTGGAAGGAAGAGCGCACGGTCTGTGGGGAGCTGTGGAAGGAAGAATGCACCGGTCTGTGAGGAGCTGTGGAAGGAAGAGCGCACCGGTCTGTGAGGAGCTGTAGAAGGAAGAGCGCACCGGTCTGTGAGGAGCTGTGGATGGAAGATCGCACCGGTCTGTGAGGAGCTGTGGAAGGAATAGCGCACCGGTCTGTGAGGAGCTGTGGAAGGAAGAGCGCACAGGTCTGTGAGGAGCTGTGGAAGGAAGAGCGCACACGTCTGTGAGGAGTTGTGGAAGGAAGCGCGCAGCGGTCAGTGAGGAGCTGTGGAAGGAAGAGCGCACAGGTCTGTGAGGAGCTGTGGAAGGAGGAACGCACCGGTCTGTGAGGAGCTGTGGAAGGATGAGCGCACCGGTCTGTGAGGAGCTGTGGAAGGAAGAGCGCACCGGTATGTTAGGAACTGTGGAAGGAAGAGCGCACAGGTCTGTGAGGAGCTGTGGAAGGAAGAGCGCACAGGTCTGTGAGGAGCTGTGGAAGGAAGAGCGCACCGGTGTGTGAGGAGCTGTGGAAGGAAGAGCGCACAGGTCTGTGAGGAGCTGTGGAAGGAAGAGCGCACCGGTGTGTGAGGAGCTGTGGAAGGAAAAGCGCACAGGTCTGTGAGGAGCTGTGGTAGGAAGAGCGCACTGGTCTGTGAGGAGCATGGAAGGAAGAGCGCACTGGTCTGTGAGGAGCATGGAAGGAAGAGCGCACTGGTCTGTCAGGAGCTGTGGAAGGAAGATCGCACAGGTGTGTGAGGAGCTGTGAAAGAAAGAGCGCACCGGTCTGTGAGGAGCTGTGGAAGGAAGAGCGCACTGGTCTGTGAGGAGTATGGAAGGAAGAGCGCACCGGTCTGTGAAGAGCTGTGGAAGGAAGAGCGCAGCGGTCTGTGAGGAGCTGTGAAAGGAAGAGCGCACTGGTCTGTGAGGAGCTGTAGAAGGAAGAAGGCATCGGTCTGAGAGGAGCTGTGGAAGGAAGAGCACACAGGTCTGTGAGGAGCTGTGGAAGGAAGAGCGTACGGTTCTGTGAGGATCTGTGGAAGGAAGAGCGCACCGGTCTGTGAGGAGCTGTGGAAGGAAGAGCGCACCGGTCTGTGAGGAGCTGTGGAAGGAAGAGCGCACCGGTCTGTGAGGAGCTGTGGAAGGAATAGCGCACCGGTCTGTGGGTAGCTGTGGAAGGAAGAACGCACCGGTCTGTGAGGAGCTGTGGAAGGAAGAGCGCACCGGTCTGTGAGGAGCTGTAGATGGAAGAGCGCACCAGTCTGTGAGGAGCTGTGGAAGGAAGATCGCACCGGTCTGTGAGGAGCTGTGGAAGGAATAGCGCACCGGTCTGTGAGGAGCTGTGGAAGGAAGAGCGCACAGGTCTGTGAGGAGCTGTGGAAGGAAGAGCGCACACGTCTGTGAGGAGTTGTGGAAGGAAGCGCGCAGCGGTCAGTGAGGAGCTGTGGAAGGAAGAGTGCACAGGTCTGTGAGGAGCTGTGGAAGGAGGAACGCACCGGTCTGTGAGGAGCTGTGGAAGGATGAGCGCACCGGTCTGTGAGGAGCTGTGGAAGGAAGAGCGCACCGGTTTGTTATGAACTGTGGAAGGAAGAGCGCACAGGTCTGTGAGGAGCTGTGGAAGGAAGAGCGCACAGGTCTGTGAGGAGCTGTGGAAGGAAGAGCGCACCGGTGTGTGAGGAGCTGTGGAAAGAAGAGCGCACAGGTCTGTGAGGAGCTGTGGAAGGAAGAGCGCACCGGTGTGTGAGGAGCTGTGGAAGAAAGAGCGCACAGGTCTGTGAGGAGCTGTGGTAGGAAGAGCGCACTGGTCTGTGAGGAGCATGGAAGGAAGAGCGCACTGGTCTGTGAGGAGCATGGAAGGAAGAGCGCACTGGTCTGTCAGGAGCTGTGGAAGGAAGATCGCACAGGTGTGTGAGGAGCTGTGAAAGAAAGAGCGCACCGGTCTGTGAGGAGCTGTGGAAGGAAGAGCGCACTGGTCTGTGAGGAGCATGGAAGGAAGAGCGCACTGGTCTGTGAGGAGCATGGAAGGAAGAGCTCACCGGTCTGTGAGGAGCTTTGGAAGGAAGAGCGCACAGGTCTGTGAGGAGCTGTGGAAGGAAGCCCGCACCGGTCTGTGAGGAGCTGTGGAAGGAAGAGCGCACCGGTCTGTGATTAGCTGTGGAAGGAAGAGCGCACCGGTCTGTGAGGAGCTGTGGAAGAAAGAGCGCATCGGTCTGTGAGGAGCTGTGAAAGGAAGAGCGCATCGGTCTGTTTGGAGCTGTGGAAGGAAGAGCGCATCGGTCTGAGAGGAGCTGTGGAAGGAAGAGCGCACCGGTCTGTGAGGAGCTGTGGAAGGAAGAGCGCACTTTTTGTGAGGAGCTGTGGAAGGAAGAGCGCACTGGTCTGTGAGGAGCTGTGGTAGGAAGAGCGCATCGGTCTGTGTGGAGCTGTGGAAGGAAGAGCTCACCGGTCTGTGAGGAGCTGTGGAAGGAAGAGACTACCGGTCTGTGAGGAGCTGTGGAAGGAAGAACGCACAGGTGTGTGAGGAGCTGTGGAAGGAACAACGCACAGGTCTGTGAGGAGCTGTGGAAGGAAGAGCGCACTGGTCTGTGAGGAGCTGTGGAAGGAAGAGCGCACGGGTCTGTGAGGAGCTGTGGAAGGAAGAGCGCACGGGTCTGTGAGGAGCTGTGGATGGAAGAGCGCACTGGTCTGTGAGGAGCTGTGGAAGGAAGAGCGCACTTTTTGTGAGGAGCTGTGGAAGGAAGAATGTACCGGTCTGTGAGGAGCTGTGGTAGGAAGAGCGCACCAGTCTGTGTGGAGCTGTGGATGGAAGAGCGCACCGGTCTGTGAGGAGCTGTGGAAGGAAGAGCGTACCGGTCTGTGAGGAGCTGTGGAAGGAAGAGCGCACATGTGTGTGAGGAGCTGTGGAAGGAAGAGCGCACAGGTCTGTGAGGAGCTGTGGAAGGAAGAGCGCACCGGTCTGTGAGGAGCTGTGGAAGGAAGAGCGCACCGGTCTGTGAGGAGCTGTGGGAGGAAGAGCGCACCGGTCTGTGAGTAGCTGTGGAAGGAAGAGCGCACCGGTCTGTGAGGAGCATGGAAGGAAGAGCTCACTGGTCTGTGAGGAGCTTTGGAAGGAAGAGCGCACCGGTCTGTGAGGAGCTGTGGAAGGAAGCGCGCACCAGTCTGTGAGGAGCTGTGGAAGGAAGAGCGCACCAGTCTGTGAGGAGCTGTGGAAGGAAGAGCGCACCGGTCTGTGAAGAGCTGTGGAAGGAAGAGCGCATCGGTCTGTGAGGAGCTGTGAAAGGAAGAGCGCACCGGTCTGTGAGGAGCTGTAGAAGGAAGAAGGCATCGGTCTGAGAGGAGCTGTGGAAGGAAGAGCACACAAGTCTGTGAGGAGCTGTGGAAGGAAGAGCGCACGGGTCTGTGAGGATCTGTGGAAGGAAGAGCGCACCGGTCTGTAAGGAGCTGTGGAAGGAAGAGCGCACCGGTCTGTGAGGAGCTGTGGAAGGAAGAACGCACCGGTCTGTAAGGAGCTGTGGAAGGAACAGCGCACCGGTCTGTGGGGAGCTGTGGAAGGAAGAATGCACCGGTCTGTGAGGAGCTGTGGAAGGAAGAGCGCACCGGTCTGTGAGGAGCTGTAGAAGGAAGAGCGCACCGGTCTGTGAGGAGCTGTGGATGGAAGATCGCACCGGTCTGTGAGGAGCTGTGGAAGGAATAGCGCACCGGTCTGTGAGGAGCTGTGGAAGGAAGAGCGCACAGGTCTGTGAGGAGCTGTGGAAGGAAGAGCGCACACGTCTGTGAGGAGTTGTGGAAGGAAGCGCGCATCGGTCAGTGAGGAGCTGTGGAAGGAAGAGCGCACAGGTCTGTGAGGAGCTGTGGAAGGAGGAACGCACCGGTCTGTGAGGAGCTGTGGAAGGATGAGCGCACCGGTCTGTGAGGAGCTGTGGAAGGAAGAGCGCACCGGTATGTTAGGAACTGTGGAAGGAAGAGCGCACAGGTCTGTGAGGAGCTGTGGAAGGAAGAGCGCACGGGTCTGTGAGGATCTGTGGAAGGAAGAGCGCACCGGTCTGTAAGGAGCTGTGGAAGGAAGAGCGCACCGGTCTGTGAGGAGCTGTGGAAGGAAGAGCGCACCGGTCTGTGAGGAGCTGTGGAAGGAAGAGCGCACCGGTCTGTGGGGAGCTGTGGAAGGAAGAATGCACCGGTCTGTGAGGAGCTGTGGAAGGAAGAGCGCACCGGTCTGTGAGAAGCTGTAGAAGGAAGAGCGCACCGGTCTGTGAGGAGCTGTGGATGGAAGATCGCACCGGTCTGTGAGGAGCTGTGGAAGGAATAGCGCACCGGTCTGTGAGGAGCTGTGGAAGGAAGAGCGCACAGGTCTGTGAGGAGCTGTGGAAGGAAGAGCGCACACGTCTGTGAGGAGTTGTGGAAGGAAGCGCGCAGCGGTCAGTGAGGAGCTGTGGAAGGAAGAGCGCACAGGTCTGTGAGGAGCTGTGGAAGGAGGAACGCACCGGTCTGTGAGGAGCTGTGGAAGGATGAGCGCACCGGTCTGTGAGGAGCTGTGGAAGGAAGAGCGCACCGGTATGTTAGGAACTGTGGAAGGAAGAGCGCACAGGTCTGTGAGGAGCTGTGGAAGGAAGAGCGCACAGGTCTGTGAGGAGCTGTGGAAGGAAGAGCGCACCGGTGTGTGAGGAGCTGTGGAAGGAAGAGCGCACAGGTCTCTGAGGAGCTGTGGAAGGAAGAGCGCACCGGTGTGTGAGGAGCTGTGGAAGGAAAAGCGCACAGGTCTGTGAGGAGCTGTGGTAGGAAGAGCGCACTGGTCTGTGAGGAGCATGGAAGGAAGAGCGCACTGGTCTGTGAGGAGCATGGAAGGAAGAGCGCACTGGTCTGTCAGGAGCTGTGGAAGGAAGATCGCACAGGTGTGTGAGGAGCTGTGAAAGAAAGAGCGCACCGGTCTGTGAGGAGCTGTGGAAGGAAGAGCGCACTGGTCTGTGAGGAGTATGGAAGGAAGAGCGCACCGGTCTGTGAAGAGCTGTGGAAGGAAGAGCGCAGCGGTCTGTGAGGAGCTGTGAAAGGAAGAGCGCACCGGTCTGTGAGGAGCTGTAGAAGGAAGAAGGCATCGGTCTGAGAGGAGCTGTGGAAGGAAGAGCACACAGGTCTGTGAGGAGCTGTGGAAGGAAGAGCGTATGGTTCTGTGAGGATCTGTGGAAGGAAGAGCGCACCGGTCTGTGAGGAGCTGTGGAAGGAAGAGCGCACCGGTCTGTGAGGAGCTGTGGAAGGAAGAGCGCACCGGTCTGTGAGGAGCTGTGGAAGGAATAGCGCACCGGTCAGTGGGTAGCTGTGGAAGGAAGAACGCACCGGTCTGTGAGGAGCTGTGGAAGGAAGAGCGCACCGGTCTGTGAGGAGCTGTAGATGGAAGAGCGCACCGGTCTGTGAGGAACTGTGGAAGGAAGATCGCACCGGTCTGTGAGGAGCTGTGGAAGGAATAGCGCACCGATCTGTGAGGAGCTGTGGAAGGAAGAGCGCACAGGTCTGTGAGGAGCTGTGGAAGGAAGAGCGCACACGTCTGTGAGGAGTTGTGGAAGGAAGCGCGCAGCGGTCAGTGAGGAGCTGTGGAAGGAAGAGCGCACAGGTCTGTGAGGAGCTGTGGAAGGAGGAACGCACCGGTCTGTGAGGAGCTGTGGAAGGATGAGCGCACCGGTCTGTGAGGGGCTGTGGAAGGAAGAGCGCACCGGTTTGTTATGAACTGTGGAAGGAAGAGCGCACAGGTCTGTGAGGAGCTGTGGAAGGAAGAGCGCACAGGTCTGTGAGGAGCTGTGGAAGGAAGAGCGCACCGGTGTGTGAGGAGCTGTGGAAAGAAGAGCGCACAGGTCTGTGAGGAGCTGTGGAAGGAAGAGCGCACCGGTGTGTGAGGAGCTGTGGAAGGAAGAGCGCACAGGTCTGTGAGGAGCTGTGGTAGGAAGAGCGCACTGGTCTGTGAGGAGCATGGAAGGAAGAGCGCACTGGTCTGTGAGGAGCATGGAAGGAAGAGCGCACTGGTCTGTCAGGAGCTGTGGAAGGAAGATCGCACAGGTGTGTGAGGAGCTGTGAAAGAAAGAGCGCACCGGTCTGTGAGGAGCTGTGGAAGGAAGAGCGCACTGGTCTGTGAGGAGCATGGAAGGAAGAGCGCACTGGTCTGTGAGGAGCATGGAAGGAAGAGCTCACCGGTCTGTGAGGAGCTTTGGAAGGAAGAGCGCACAGGTCTGTGAGGAGCTGTGGAAGGAAGCGCGCACCGGTCTGTGAGGAGCTGTGGAAGGAAGAGCGCACCGGTCTGTGATTAGCTGTGGAAGGAAGAGCGCACCGGTCTGTGAGGAGCTGTGGAAGGAAGAGCGCATCGGTCTGTGAGGAGCTGTGAAAGGAAGAGCGCATCGGTCTGTTTGGAGCTGTGGAAGGAAGAGCGCATCGGTCTGAGAGGAGCTGTGGAAGGAAGAGCGCACCGGTCTGTGAGGAGCTGTGGAAGGAAGAGCGCACTTTTTGTGAGGAGCTGTGGAAGGAAGAGCGCACTGGTCTGTGAGGAGCTGTGGTAGGAAGAGCGCATCGGTCTGTGTGGAGCTGTGGAAGGAAGAGCTCACCGGTCTGTGAGGAGCTGTGGAAGGAAGAGACTACCGGTCTGTGAGGAGCTGTGGAAGGAAGAACGCACAGGTGTGTGAGGAGCTGTGGAAGGAACAACGCACAGGTCTGTGAGGAGCTGTGGAAGGAAGAGCGCACTGGTCTGTGAGGAGCTGTGGAAGGAAGAGCGCACAGGTGTGTGAGGAGGTGTGGAAGGAAGAGCCCATCGAGGAGCTGTGCAAGGAAGAGCGCACAAGTCTGTGAGGAGCTGTGGAAGGAAGAGCGCACAGGTCTGTGAGGAGCTGTGGAAGGAAGAGTGCACTGGTCTGTGAGGAGCTGTGGAAGGAAGAGCGCACCGGTCTGTGAGGAGCTGTGGAAGAAAGGGCGCACCGGTCTGTGAGGAGCTGTGGAAGGAAGAGCGCACAGGTCTGTGAGGAGCTGTGGAAGGAAGAGCGCACCGGTCTGTGAGGAGCTGTGGAAGGAAGAGCGCACCGGTCTGTGAGGAGCTGTGTTAGGAAGAGCGCACCGGTCTGTGAAGAGCTGTGGAAGGAAGAGCGCATCGGTCTGTGAGGAGCTGTGGAAGGATGAGCGCACCGGTCTGTGAGGAGCTGTGGAAGGAAGAGCGCACCGGTTTGTTAGGAACTGTGGAAGGAAGAGCGCACAGGTCTGTGAGGAGCTGTGGAAGGAAGAGCGCACAGGTCTGTGAGGAGCTGTGGAAGGAAGAGCGCACCGGTGTGTGAGGAGCTGTGGAAGGAAGAGCGCACAGGTCTGTGAGGAGCTGTGGAAGGAAGAGCACACCGGTGTGTGAGGAGCTGTGGAAGGAAGAGCGCACAGGTCTGTGAGGAGCTGTGGTAGGAAGAGCGCACTGGTCTGTGAGGAGCATGGAAGGAAGAGCGCACTGGTCTGTGAGGAGCATGGAAGGAAGAGCGCACTGGTCTGTCAGGAGCTGTGGAAGGAAGAACGCACAGGTGTGTGAGGAGCTGTGAAAGAAAGAGCGCACCGGTCTGTGAGGAGCTGTGGAAGGAAGAGCGCACAGGTCTGTGAGGAGCTGTGGAAGGAAGAGCACACCGGTGTGTGAGGAGCTGTGGAAGGAAGAGCGCACAGGTCTGTGAGGAGCTGTGGTAGGAAGAGCGCACTGGTCTGTGAGGAGCATGGAAGGAAGAGCGCACTGGTCTGTGAGGAGCATGGAAGGAAGAGCGCACTGGTCTGTCAGGAGCTGTGGAATGAAGATCACACAGGTGTGTGAGGAGCTGTGAAAGAAAGAGCGCACCGGTCTGTGAGGAGCTGTGGAAGGAAGAGCGCACTGGTCTGTGAGGAGCATGGAAGGAAGAGCGCACTGGTCTGTGAGGAGCATGGAAGGAAGAGGGCACTGGTCTGTGAGGAGCATGGAAGGAAGAGCTCACCGGTCTGTAAGGAGCTTTGGAAGGAAGAGCGCACAGGTCTGTGAGGAGCTGTGGAAGGAAGCGCGCACCGGTCTGTGAGGAGCTGTGGAAGGAAGACCGCACCGTTCTGTGATTAGCTGTGGAAGGAAGAGCGCACCGGTCTGTGAGGACCTGTGGAAGGAAGAGCGCACCGGTCTGTGAGGAGCTGTGGAAGGAAGAGCGCACAGGTCTGTGAGGAGCTGTGGAAGGAAGAGCGCACCGGTCTGCGAGGAGCTCTGGAAGGAAGAGCGCACAGGTCTGTGAGGAGCTGTGGAAGGAAGAGCGCACTTTTTGTGAGGAGCTGTGGAAGGAAGAGCGCACTGGTCTGTGAGGAGCTGTGGTAGGAAGAGAGCATCGGTCTGTGCGGAGCTGTGGAAGGAAGAGCTCACCGGTCTGTGAGGAGCTGTGGAAGGAAGAGACTACCGGTCTGTGAGGAGCTGTGGAAGGAAGAACGCACAGGTGTGTGAGGAGCTGTGGAAGGAACAACGCACCTGTCTGTGAGGATCTGTGGAAGGAAGAGCGCACCGATCTGTGAGGAGCTTTGGAAGTAAGAGCGCACCGGTATGTGAGGAGCTGTAGAAGGAAGAGCGCGCCGGTCTGTGAGGAGCTGTGGGAGGAAGAACGCACCGGTCTGTGAGGAGCTGTGGAAGGAAGAACGCACCGGTCTGTGAGGAGCTGTGGAAGTAAGAGCGCACCGGTCTGTGAGGAGCTATGGGAGGAAGAGCGCACCGGTCTGTGAGGAGCTGTGGAAGGATGAGCGCACCGGTCTGTGAGGAGCTGTGGAAGGAAGAGCGCACCGGTCTGTGAGGAGCTGTGGAAGGAAGAGCGCACCGGTCTGTGGGGAGCTGTGGAAGTAAGAGCGCACCGGTATGTGAGGAGCTGTAGAAGGAAGAGCGCGCCGGTCTGTGAGGAGCTGTGGAAGGAAGAACGCACCGGTCTGTGAGGAGCTGTGGAAGTAAGAGCGCACCGGTCTGTGAGGAGCTATGGGAGGAAGAGCGCACCGGTCTGTGAGGAGCTGTGGAAGGATGAGCGCACCGGTCTGTGAGGAGCTGTGGAAGGAAGAGCGCACCGGTCTGTGAGGAGCTGTGGAAGGAAGAGCGCACCGGTCTGTGGGGAGCTGTGGAAGTAAGAGCGCACCGGTCTGTGAGGAGCTGTGGGAGGAAGAACGCACCGGTCTGTGAGGAGCTGTGGAAGGAAGAACGCACCGGTCTGTGAGGAGCTGTGGAAGTAAGAGCGCACCGGTCTGTGAGGAGCTATGGGAGGAAGAGCGCACCGGTCTGTGAGGAGCTGTGGAAGGATGAGCGCACAGGTCTGTGAGGAGCTGTGGAAGGAAGAGCCCACCGGTCTCTGAGGAGCTGTGGAAGGAAGAGCGCACAGGTCTATGAAGTGCTGTGGAGGGAAGAGAGCACCGGTGTGAGAGGAGCTTTGGAAGGAAGAGCGCACAGGTCTGTGAGGAGCTGTGGTAGGAAGAGCGCACTGGTCTGTGAGGAACATGGAAGGACGAGCGCACTGGTCTGTGAGTAGCTGTGGTAGGAAGAGCGCACTGGTCTGTGAGGAGCATGGAAGGAAGAGCGCACTAGTCTGTGAGGAGCTGTGGAAGGAAGAGCGCACCAGTCTTTGAGGAGCTGTGGAAGGAAGAGCGCACAGGTCTGTGAGGAGCTGTGGTAGGAAGAGCGCACAGGTCTGTTAGGAGCTGTGGAAGGAAGCGCGCACTGTTCTGTGAGGAACTGTGGAAGGAAGAGCGCACTGGTCTGTGAGGAGCATGGAAGTAAGAGCGCTCCGGTCTGTGAGGAGCTTTGGATAGGAAGAGTGCACTGGTCTGTGAGGAGCATGTAAGGAAGAGGTCACTGGTCTGTGAGGAGCTGTGGAAGGAAGGGCGCACCGGTCTGTGAGGAGCTGTGGAAGGAAGAGCGCACACGTCTGTGAGTAGATGTGGAAGGTAGAGCGCACCGGTCTGTGAGGAGCTTTGGATAGGAAGAGTGCACATGTCTGTGAGAAGCATGGAAGAAAGAGCGCACCAGTCTGCAATGAGCTGTGGAAGGAAGAGCGCACTGGTCTGTGAGGAGCTGTGGAAGGAAGAGCACACAGGTCTGTGAGGAGCTGTGGAAGGAAGAGCCCACCGGTCTGCCAGGAGCTGTGGAAGGAAGAGCGCACAGGTCTGTGAGGAACATGGAAGGAAGAGTGCACTAGTCTGCGAGGAGCTGTGGAAGGAAGAGAGCACAGGTCTGTGAGGAGCTGTGGAAGGAAGAGCGCACCGGTCTGTGAGGAGCTGTGGAAGGAAGAGCGCACAGGTCTGTGAGGAGCTGTGGAAGGAAGAGCCCACCGGTCTGCGAGAGCTGTGGAAGGAAGAGCGCACGGGTCTATGAGGAGCTGTGGAAGGAAGAGTGCACAGGTGTGTGAGGAGCTGTGGAAGGAAGAGCGCACAGGTCTGTGACGAGGTGTGGAAGGAAGAGCCCACCGGTCTGCGAGGAGCTGTGGAAGGAAGAGCGGACAGGTCCGTGAGGAGCTGTGGAAGGAAGATCGCACCGGTGTGTTTGGAGCTGTGGAAGGAAGAGCGCACCGGTGTGTGAGGAGCTGTGTAAAGAAGAGCGCACCGGTCTGTGAGGAGCTGTGGAAGGAAGGGCGCACCGGTCTGTGAGGAGCTGTGGAAGAAAGAGCGCACAGGTCTGTGAGGAGCTGTGGAAGGAAGAGCGCACTGGTCTGTGAGGAGCTGTGGAAGGAAGAGCGCACCGGTCTGTGAGGAGCAGTGGAAGGAAGAGCGCACCGGTCTGTGAGGAGCTGTGGAAGGAATAGCACTCAGGTCTGTGAGGAGCTGTGGAAGGAAGAGCGCACCAGTCTGCGAGGAGCTCTGGAAGGAAGAGCGCACCGGTCTGTGATGAGCTGTGGAAGGAAGAGCGCGCAGGTCTGTGAGGAGCTGTGGAAGGAAGAGACCACCGGTCTGCGAGTAGCTGTGGAAGGAAGAGCGCACAGGTCTGTGAAGAACTGTGAAGGAAGAGCGCACCGGTGTGTGAGGAGCTGTGGAAGGAAGAGCGCACAGGTCTGTGAGGAGCTGTGGTAGGTAGAGCGCACTGGTCTGTGAGGAGCATGGAAGGAAGAGCGCACTAATCTGTGAGGAGCTGTGGAAGGAAGAGCACAATGGTCTGTGAGTAGCTGTCGAAAGAAGTGCGCCCAGGTCTGTGAGGAGCTGTGGAAGGAAGAGTGCACTGGTCTGTGAGGAGCTGTGGAAGGAAGAGCGCACAGGTCTGTGAGGAGCTGTGGAAGGAAGAGCGCACTGGTCTGTGAGGAACTGTGGAAGGAAGAGCTCACCGGTCTGCGAGGAGCTGTGGAAGGAAGAGCGCACGGGTCTGTGAGGAGCTGGGAAAAGAAGAGCGCACCGGTCTGTGAGGAGCTGTGGAAGGAAGAGCGCATCGGTCTGAGAGGAGCTGTGGAAGGAAGAGCGCACCGGTTTGTGAGGAGCTGTGGAAGGAAGAGCGCACAGGTCTGTGAGGAGCTGTGGAAGGAAGAGCGCACTGGTCTGTGAGGAGCTGTGGAAGGAAGAGCGCACTTTTTGTGAGGATCTGTGGAAGGAAGAGCGCACCGGTCTGTGAGGAGCTGTGGAAGGAAGAGCGCACCGGTCTTTGAGGAACTGTGGAAGGAATAGCGCACCAGTCTGTGAGAAGCTATGGAAGGAAGCGCGCACCTGTCTGTGAGGAGCTGTGGAAGGAAGAGCGCACCGATCTGTGAGGAGCTTTGGAAGGAAGAGCGCACCAGTCTGTGAGGAGCTGTAGAAGGAAGAGCGCGCCGGTCTGTGAGGAGCTGTGGGAGGAAGAGCGCACAGGTCTGTGAGGAGCTGTGGAAGGAAGAACGCACCGGTCTGTGAGGAGCTGTGGAAGGAAGAGCGCACCGGTCTGTGAGGAGCCGTGGAAGGAAGAGCGCACCGATCTGTGAGGAGCCGTGGAAGGAAGAGTGCTCCGGTCTGTGAGGAGCTGTGGAAGGATGAGCGCACCGGTCTGTGAGGAGCTATGGAAGGAAGAGCGCACCGGTCTGTGAGGAGCTGTGGAAGGAAGAGCGCACCGGTCTGTGGGGAGCTGTGGAAGGAAGAGCGCACCAGTCTGTGAGGAGCTGTGGAAGGAAGAGCGCACCGGTCTGTGAGGAGCTGTGGAAGGAAGAGCGCACCGGTCTGTGAGGAGCTGTGGAAGGAAGAGCGCACCGGTCTGTGAGGAGCTGTGGAAGGAAGAGCGCACCGATCTGTGTGGAGCTGTGGAAGGAAGAGCGCACCGGTCTGTGAGGAGCTGTAGAAGTAAGAGCGTGCCGGTCTGTGAGGAGCTGTGGGAGGAAGAGCGTGCCGGTCTGTGAGGAGCTGTGGGAGGAAGAAGGCACTGGTCTGTGAGGAGCTGTGGAAGGAAGAGCGCACCGGTCTGTGAGGAGCTGTGGGAGGAAGAGCGCACTGGTTTGTGAGGAGCTGTGGAAGGAATAGCGCACTGGTCTGTGAGGAGCTGTGGAAGGAAGAGCGCACTGGTCTGTGAGGAGCTGTGGAAGGAAGAGCGCATCGGTCTGAGAGGAGCTGTGGAAGGAAGAGCGCACCGGTTTGTGAGGAGCTGTGGAAGGAAGAGCGCACAGGTCTGTGAGGAGCTGTGGAAGGAAGAGCGCACTGGTCTGTGAGGAGCTGTGGAAGGAAGAGCGCACTTTTTGCGAGGATCTGTGGAAGGAAGAGCACACCGGTCTGTGAGGAGCTGTGGAAGGAAGAGCGCACCGGTCTTTGAGGAACTGTGGAAGGAATAGCGCACCAGTCTGTGAGAAGCTATGGAAGGAAGCGCGCACCTGTCTGTGACTAGCTGTGGAAGGAAGAGCGCACCGATCTGTGAGGAGCATTGGAAGGAAGAGCGCACCGGTCTGTGAGGAGCTGTAGAAGGAAGAGCGCGCCGGTCTGTGAGGAACTGTGGGAGGAAGAGCGCACAGGTCTGTGAGGAGCTGTGGAAGGAAGAACGCACCGGTCTGTGAGGAGCTGTGGAAGGAAGAGCGCACCGGTCTGTGAGGAGCCGTGGAAGGAAGAGCGCACCGGTCTGTGAGGAGCCGTGGAAGGAAGAGCGCTCCGGTCTGTGAGGAGCTGTGGAAGGATGAGCGCACCGGTCTGTGAGGAGCTGTGGAAGGAAGAGCGCACCGGTCTGTGAGGAGCTGTGGAAGGAAGAGCGCATCGGTCTGTGGGGAGCTGTGGAAGGAAGAGCGCACCGGTCTGTGAGGAGCTGTGGAAGGAAGAGCGCACCGGTCTGTGAGGAGCTGTGGAAGAAAGAGCGCACCGGTCTGTGAGGAGCTGTGGAAGGAAGAGCGCACCGGTCTGTGAGGAGCTGTGGAAGGAAGAGCGCACCGATCTGTGTGGAGCTGTGGAAGGAAGAGCGCACCGGTCTCTGAGGAGCTGTAGAAGGAAGAGCGTGCCGGTCTGTGAGGAGCTGTGGAAGGAAGAGCCCACCGGTCTGCGAGAGCTGTGGAAGGAAGAGCGCACGGGTCTATGAGGAGCTGTGGAAGGAAGAGTGCACAGGTGTGTGAGGAGCTGTGGAAGGAAGAGCGCACAGGTCTGTGAGGAGGTGTGGAAGGAAGAGCCCACCGGTCTGCGAGGAGCTGTGGAAGGAAGAGCGGACAGGTCCGTGAGGAGCTGTGGAAGGAAGATCGCACCGGTGTGTTTGGAGCTGTGGAAGGAAGAGCGCACCGGTGTGTGAGGAGCTGTGTAAAGAAGAGCGCACCGGTCTGTGAGGAGCTGTGGAAGGAAGGGCGCACCGGTCTGTGAGGAGCTGTGGAAGAAAGAGCGCACAGGTCTGTGAGGAGCTGTGGAAGGAAGAGCGCACTGGTCTGTGAGGAGCTGTGGAAGGAAGAGCGCACCGGTCTGTGAGGAGCAGTGGAAGGAAGAGCGCACCGGTCTGTGAGGAGCTGTGGAAGGAATAGCACTCAGGTCTGTGAGGAGCTGTGGAAGGAAGAGCGCACCAGTCTGCGAGGAGCTCTGGAAGGAAGAGCGCACCGGTCTGTGATGAGCTGTGGAAGGAAGAGCGCGCAGGTCTGTGAGGAGCTGTGGAAGGAAGAGACCACCGGTCTGCGAGTAGCTGTGGAAGGAAGAGCGCACAGGTCTGTGAAGAACTGTGAAGGAAGAGCGCACCGGTGTGTGAGGAGCTGTGGAAGGAAGAGCGCACAGGTCTGTGAGGAGCTGTGGTAGGTAGAGCGCACTGGTCTGTGAGGAGCATGGAAGGAAGAGCGCACTAATCTGTGAGGAGCTGTGGAAGGAAGAGCACAATGGTCTGTGAGTAGCTGTCGAAAGAAGTGCGCCCAGGTCTGTGAGGAGCTGTGGAAGGAAGAGTGCACTGGTCTGTGAGGAGCTGTGGAAGGAAGAGCGCACAGGTCTGTGAGGAGCTGTGGAAGGAAGAGCGCACTGGTCTGTGAGGAACTGTGGAAGGAAGAGCTCACCGGTCTGCGAGGAGCTGTGGAAGGAAGAGCGCACGGGTCTGTGAGGAGCTGGGAAAAGAAGAGCGCACCGGTCTGTGAGGAGCTGTGGAAGGAAGAGCGCATCGGTCTGAGAGGAGCTGTGGAAGGAAGAGCGCACCGGTTTGTGAGGAGCTGTGGAAGGAAGAGCGCACAGGTCTGTGAGGAGCTGTGGAAGGAAGAGCGCACTGGTCTGTGAGGAGCTGTGGAAGGAAGAGCGCACTTTTTGTGAGGATCTGTGGAAGGAAGAGCGCACCGGTCTGTGAGGAGCTGTGGAAGGAAGAGCGCACCGGTCTTTGAGGAACTGTGGAAGGAATAGCGCACCAGTCTGTGAGAAGCTATGGAAGGAAGCGCGCACCTGTCTGTGAGGAGCTGTGGAAGGAAGAGCGCACCGATCTGTGAGGAGCTTTGGAAGGAAGAGCGCACCAGTCTGTGAGGAGCTGTAGAAGGAAGAGCGCGCCGGTCTGTGAGGAGCTGTGGGAGGAAGAGCGCACAGGTCTGTGAGGAGCTGTGGAAGGAAGAACGCACCGGTCTGTGAGGAGCTGTGGAAGGAAGAGCGCACCGGTCTGTGAGGAGCCGTGGAAGGAAGAGCGCACCGATCTGTGAGGAGCCGTGGAAGGAAGAGTGCTCCGGTCTGTGAGGAGCTGTGGAAGGATGAGCGCACCGGTCTGTGAGGAGCTATGGAAGGAAGAGCGCACCGGTCTGTGAGGAGCTGTGGAAGGAAGAGCGCACCGGTCTGTGGGGAGCTGTGGAAGGAAGAGCGCACCAGTCTGTGAGGAGCTGTGGAAGGAAGAGCGCACCGGTCTGTGAGGAGCTGTGGAAGGAAGAGCGCACCGGTCTGTGAGGAGCTGTGGAAGGAAGAGCGCACCGGTCTGTGAGGAGCTGTGGAAGGAAGAGCGCACCGATCTGTGTGGAGCTGTGGAAGGAAGAGCGCACCGGTCTGTGAGGAGCTGTAGAAGTAAGAGCGTGCCGGTCTGTGAGGAGCTGTGGGAGGAAGAGCGTGCCGGTCTGTGAGGAGCTGTGGGAGGAAGAAGGCACTGGTCTGTGAGGAGCTGTGGAAGGAAGAGCGCACCGGTCTGTGAGGAGCTGTGGGAGGAAGAGCGCACTGGTTTGTGAGGAGCTGTGGAAGGAAGAGCGCACTGGTCTGTGAGGAGCTGTGGAAGGAAGAGCGCACTGGTCTGTGAGGAGCTGTGGAAGGAAGAGCGCATCGGTCTGAGAGGAGCTGTGGAAGGAAGAGCGCACCGGTTTGTGAGGAGCTGTGGAAGGAAGAGCGCACAGGTCTGTGAGGAGCTGTGGAAGGAAGAGCGCACTGGTCTGTGAGGAGCTGTGGAAGGAAGAGCGCACTTTTTGTGAGGATCTGTGGAAGGAAGAGCACACCGGTCTGTGAGGAGCTGTGGAAGGAAGAGCGCACCGGTCTTTGAGGAACTGTGGAAGGAATAGCGCACCAGTCTGTGAGAAGCTATGGAAGGAAGCGCGCACCTGTCTGTGACTAGCTGTGGAAGGAAGAGCGCACCGATCTGTGAGGAGCATTGGAAGGAAGAGCGCACCGGTCTGTGAGGAGCTGTAGAAGGAAGAGCGCGCCGGTCTGTGAGGAACTGTGGGAGGAAGAGCGCACAGGTCTGTGAGGAGCTGTGGAAGGAAGAACGCACCGGTCTGTGAGGAGCTGTGGAAGGAAGAGCGCACCGGTCTGTGAGGAGCCGTGGAAGGAAGAGCGCACCGGTCTGTGAGGAGCCGTGGAAGGAAGAGCGCTCCGGTCTGTGAGGAGCTGTGGAAGGATGAGCGCACCGGTCTGTGAGGAGCTGTGGAAGGAAGAGCGCACCGGTCTGTGAGGAGCTGTGGAAGGAAGAGCGCATCGGTCTGTGGGGAGCTGTGGAAGGAAGAGCGCACCGGTCTGTGAGGAGCTGTGGAAGGAAGAGCGCACCGGTCTGTGAGGAGCTGTGGAAGAAAGAGCGCACCGGTCTGTGAGGAGCTGTGGAAGGAAGAGCGCACCGGTCTGTGAGGAGCTGTGGAAGGAAGAGCGCACCGATCTGTGTGGAGCTGTGGAAGGAAGAGCGCACCGGTCTCTGAGGAGCTGTAGAAGGAAGAGCGTGCCGGTCTGTGAGGAGCTGTGGGAGGAAGAGCGTGCCGGTCTGTGAGGAGCTGTGGGAGGAAGAAGGCACTGGTCTGTGAGGAGCTGTGGAAGGAAGAGCGCACCGGTCTGTGAGGAGCTGTGTGAGGAAGAGCGCACTGGTTTGTGAGGAGCTGTGGAAGGAAGAGCGCACTGGTGTGTGAGGAGCTGTGGAAGGAAGAGCGCACTGGTCTGTGAGAAGCTGTGGAAGGAAGAGCGCACTGGTCTGTGAGGAGCATGGAAGGAAGAGCGCACCGGTCTGTGAGGAGATGTGGAAGGAAGAGCGCACCGGTCGGTGAGGAGCTGTGGAAGGAAGAGCGCACAGGTCTGTGAGGAGCTGTGGAAAGAAGAGCGCACAGGTCTGTGAGGAGCTGTGGAAGGAGGAGCGCACACGTCTTTGAGGAGTTATGGAAGGACGCGCGCAGCGGTCAGTGAGGAGCTGTGGAAGGAAGAGCGCACAGGTCTGTGAGGAACTGTGGAAGGAAGAGCGCACCGGTCTGTGAGGAGCTGTGGAAGGAAGAGCGCACCGGTCTGTGAGGAGCTGTGGAAGGAAGAGCGCACCGGTCTGCGAGGAGCGGTGGAAGGAAGAGAGCACAGGTCTGTGAGGAGCTGTGGAAGGAAAAGAACACCGGTCTGTGACGAGCTGTGGAAAGAAGAGCGCACAGGTCTGTGAGGAGCTATGGAAGGAAGAGCCCACCGGTCTGCGAGGAGCTGTGGAAGGAAGAGCGCACAGGTCTATGAGGAGCTGTGGAAGGAAGAGCGCACCGGTGTGTGAGGAGCTGTGGAAGAAAGAGCGCACCGGTCTGTGAGGAGTTGTGGAAGGAAGAGCACACCGATCTGTGGGGAGCTGTGGAAGGAAAATCGCACCGGTCTGTGAGGAGCTGTGGAAGTAAGAGCGCACTGGTCTGTGAGGAGCTGTGGAAGGAAGAGTGCACCGGTCTATGAGGAGCTGTGGAAGGAAGCGCGCACCGGTCTGTGAGGAGCTTTGGAAGGAAGAGCGCACCGATCTGTGAGGAGCTGTGGAAGGAAAAGCGCACCGGTCTGTGGTGAGCTGTGGAAGGAAGAGCACGCCGGTCTGTGAGGAGCTGTGGAAGGAAGAGCGTGCCGGTCTGTGAGGAGCTGTGGGAGGAAGAGCACACCGGTCTGTGAGGTGCTGTGGATGGAAGAGCGCACCGGTCTGTGAGGAGCTGTGGGAGGAAGATCGCACTGGTTTGTGAGGAGCTGTGGAAGGAAGAGCGCACCGGTCTGTGAGGCGCTGTGGAAGGAAGAGCGCACAGGTCTATGAGAAGCTCTGGAAGGAAGCGCACACTGGTGTGTGAGGAACTGTGGAAGGAAGAGCGCCCTGGTCTGTGAGGAGCATGGAAGGAAGAGCGCACCAGTCTGTGAGGAGCTTTGGATAGGAAGAGTGCACTAGTCTGTGAGGAGCTTGGAAGGAAGAGCTCACTGGTCTGTGAGGAGCTGTGGAAAGAAGGGCGCACCGGTCTGTGAGGAGCTGTGGAAGGAAGAGCGCACAGGTTTGTGAGGAGCTGTGGAAGGAAGAGCGCACAGGTCTGTGAGGAGCTGTGGAAGGAAGAGCTCACTGGTCTGTGAGGTGCTGTGGAAGGAAGAGCGCACCGTTCTGTGAGGAGCTGTGGAAGGAAGAGCGCACAGGTCTGTGAGGAGCTGTGGAAGGAAGATCGCACGTGTGTGTGTGGAGCTGTGGAAGGAAGAGCGCACAGGTCTGTGAGGAGCTGTGGTAGCAAGAGCGCACATGTCTGTGAGGAGCTGTGGAAGGAAGAGCGCACAGGTCTGTGAGGAGCTGTGGAAGGAAGAGCGCACCAGTCTGCAAGTAGCTGTGGAAGGAAGAGCACACTGGTCTGTGAGGAGCTGTGGAAGGAAGAGCGCACAGGTCTGTGAGGAGCTGTGGAAGGAAGAACCCACCGGTCTGCGAGGACCTGTGAAAGGAAGAGCGCACAGGTCTGTGAGGAACATGGAAGGAAGAGAGCACTGGTCTGTGAGGAGCTGTGGAAGGAAGAGAACACAGGTCTGTGAGGAGCTGTGGACGGAATAGCGCACTGGTCTGTGAGGAGCTGTGGAAGGAAGAGCGCACAGGTCTGTGAGGAGCTGTGGAAGGAAGAGCCCACCGGTCTGTGAGGAGCTGTGGAAGGAAGAGCGCACAGGTCTATGAAGAGCTGTGGAAGGAAGAGCGCACCAGTGTGTGAGGAGCTTTGGAAGGAAGAGCGCACAGGTCTGTGAGGAGCTGTGTTAGGAAGAGCGCACTGGTTTGTGAGGAACATGGAAGGAAGAGCGCACTGGTCTGTGAGGATCTGTGGTAGGAAGAGCGCACTGGTCTGTGAGGAGCATGGAAGGAAGAGCGCACAGGTCTGTGAGGAGGTGTGGAAGGAAGAGCCCACCTGTCTGCGAGGAGCTGTGGAAGGAAGAGCGGACAGGTCCGTGAGGAGCGGTGGAAGGAAGAGCGCACCGGTGTGTGAGGAGCTGTGGAAGGAAGAGCGCACCGGTGTGTGAGGAGCTGTGTAAGGAAGAGCGCACCGGTCTGTGAGGAGCTGTGGAAGGAAGGGCGCACCGGTCTGTGAGGAGCTGTGGAAGAAAGAGCGCACAGGTCTGTGAGGAGCTGTGGAACGAAGAGCGCACTGGTCTGTGAGGAGCTGTGGAAGGAAGAGCGCACCGGTCTGTGAGGAGCTGTGGAAGGAAGAGCGCACCGGTCTGTGAGGAGCTGTGGAAGGAAGAGCACACAGGTCTGTGAGGAGCTGTGGAAGGAAGAGCGCACCAGTATGCGAGGAGCTCTGGAAGGAAGAGCCCACCGGTCTGCGAGTAGCTGTGGAAGGAAGAGCGCACAGGTTTGTGAAGAACTGTGAAGGAAGAGCGCACCGGTGTGTGAGGAGCTGTGGAAGGAAGAGCGCACAGGTCTGTGAGGAGCTGTGGTAGGTAGAGCGCACTGGTCTGTGAGGAGCATGGAAGGAAGAGCGCACTAATCTGTGAGGAGCTGTGGAAGGAAGAGCACACTGGTCTGTGAGTAGCTGTGGAAAGAAGTGCGCCCAGGTCTGTGAGGAGCTGTGGAAGGAAGAGTGCACTGGTCTGTGAGGAGCTGTGGAAGGAAGAGCGCACAGGTCTGTGAGGAGCTGTGGAAGGAAGAGCGCACTGGTCTGTGAGGAACTGTGGAAGGAAGAGCTCACCGGTCTGCGAGGAGCTGTGGAAGGAAGAGCGCACGGGTCTGTGAGGAGCTGGGAAAAGAAGAGCGCACCGGTCTGTGAGGAGCTGTGGAAGGAAGAGCGCACAGGTCTGTGAGGAGCTGTGGAAGGAAGAGCGCACTGGTCTGTGAGGAGCTGTGGAAGGAAGAGCGCACTTTTTGTGAGGATCTGTGGAAGGAAGAGCGCACCGGTCTGTGAGGAGCTGTGGAAGGAAGAGCGCACCGGTCTTTGAGGAACTGTGGAAGGAATAGCGCACCAGTCTGTGAGAAGCTATGGAAGGAAGCACGCACCTGTCTGTGAGGAGCTGTGGAAGGAAGAGCGCACCGATCTGTGAGGAGCTTTGGAAGGAAGCGCGCACCTGTCTGTGAGGAGCTGTGGGAGGAAGAGCGCACAGGTCTGTGAGGAGCTGTGGAAGGAAGAACGCACCGGTCTGTGAGGAGCTGTGGAAGGAAGAGCGCACCGGTCTGTGAGGAGCCGTGGAAGGAAGAGCGCACCGGTCTGTGAGGAGCTGTGCAAGGATGAGCGCACCGGTCTGTGAGGAGCTATGGAAGGAAGAGCGCACCGGTCTGTGATAAGCTGTGGAAGGAAGAGCGCACCGGTCTGTGGGGAGCTGTGGAAGGAAGAGCGCACCGGTCTGTGAGGAGCTGTGGAAGGAAGGGCGCACCGGTCTGTGAGGAGCTGTGGAAGAAAGAGCGCACAGGTCTGTGAGGAGCTGTGGAACGAAGAGCGCACTGGTCTGTGAGGAGCTGTGGAAGGAAGAGCGCACCGGTCTGTGAGGAGCTGTGGAAGGAAGAGCGCATCGGTCTGTGAGGAGCTGTGGAAGGAAGAGCACACAGGTCTGTGAGGAGCTGTGGAAGGAAGAGCGCACCAGTATGCGAGGAGCTCTGGAAGGAAGAGCCCACCGGTCTGCGAGTAGCTGTGGAAGGAAGAGCGCACAGGTTTGTGAAGAACTGTGAAGGAAGAGCGCACCGGTGTGTGAGGAGCTGTGGAAGGAAGAGCGCACAGGTCTGTGAGGAGCTGTGGTAGGTAGAGCGCACTGGTCTGTGAGGAGCATGGAAGGAAGAGCGCACTAATCTGTGAGGAGCTGTGGAAGGAAGAGCACACTGGTCTGTGAGTAGCTGTGGAAAGAAGTGCGCCCAGGTCTGTGAGGAGCTGTGGAAGGAAGAGTGCACTGGTCTGTGAGGAGCTGTGGAAGGAAGAGCGCACAGGTCTGTGAGGAGCTGTGGAAGGAAGAGCGCACTGGTCTGTGAGGAACTGTGGAAGGAAGAGCTCACCGGTCTGCGAGGAGCTGTGGAAGGAAGAGCGCACGGGTCTGTGAGGAGCTGGGAAAAGAAGAGCGCACCGGTCTGTGAGGAGCTGTGGAAGGAAGAGCGCACAGGTCTGTGAGGAGCTGTGGAAGGAAGAGCGCACTGGTCTGTGAGGAGCTGTGGAAGGAAGAGCGCACTTTTTGTGAGGATCTGTGGAAGGAAGAGCGCACCGGTCTGTGAGGAGCTGTGGAAGGAAGAGCGCACCGGTCTTTGAGGAACTGTGGAAGGAATAGCGCACCAGTCTGTGAGAAGCTATGGAAGGAAGCACGCACCTGTCTGTGAGGAGCTGTGGAAGGAAGAGCGCACCGATCTGTGAGGAGCTTTGGAAGGAAGCGCGCACCTGTCTGTGAGGAGCTGTGGGAGGAAGAGCGCACAGGTCTGTGAGGAGCTGTGGAAGGAAGAACGCACCGGTCTGTGAGGAGCTGTGGAAGGAAGAGCGCACCGGTCTGTGAGGAGCCGTGGAAGGAAGAGCGCACCGGTCTGTGAGGAGCTGTGCAAGGATGAGCGCACCGGTCTGTGAGGAGCTATGGAAGGAAGAGCGCACCGGTCTGTGATAAGCTGTGGAAGGAAGAGCGCACCGGTCTGTGGGGAGCTGTGGAAGGAAGAGCGCACCGGTCTGTGAGGAGCTGTGGAAGGAAGAGCGCACCGGTCTGTGAGGAGCTGTGGAAGGAAGAGCGCACCGGTCTGTGAGGAGCTGTGGAAGGAAGAGCGCACCGGTCTGTGATAAGCTGTGGAAGGAAGAGCGCACCGGTCTGTGGGGAGCTGTGGAAGGAAGAGCGCACCGGTCTGTGAGGAGCTGTGGAAGGAAGAGCGCACCGGTCTGTGAGGAGCTGTGGAAGGAAGAGCGCACCGGTCTGTGAGGAGCTGTGGAAGGAAGAGCGCACCGGTCTGTGAGGAGCTGTGGAAGGAAGAGCGCACCGATCTGTGTGGAGCTGTGGAAGGAAGAGCGCACCGGTCTGTGAGGAGCTGTAGAAGGAAGAGCGTGCCGGTCTGTGAGGAGCTGTGGGAGGAAGAGCGTGCCGGTCTGTGAGGAGCTGTGGGAGGAAGAAGGCACTGGTCTGTGAGGAGCTGTGGTAGGAAGAGCGCACCGGTCTGTGAGGAGCTGTGGGAGGAAGAGCGCACTGGTTTGTGAGGAGCTGTGGAAGGAAGAGCGCACTGGTCTGTGAGGAGCTGTGGAAGGAAGAGCGCACTGGTCTGTGAGGAGCTGTGGAAGGAAGAGCGCACTGGTCTGTGAGGAGCATGGAAGGAAGAGCGCACCGGTCTGTGAGGAGATGTGGAAGGAAGAGCGCACCGGTCTGTGAGGAGCTGTGGAAGGAAGAGCGCACAGGTCTGTGAGGAGCTGTGGAAATAAGAGCGCACAGGTCTGTGAGGAGCTGTGGAAGGAGGAGCGCACACGTCTTTTAGGAGTTATGGAAGGACGCGCGCAGCGGTCAGTGAGGAGCTGTGGAAGGAAGAGCGCACAGGTCTGTGAGGAGCTGTGGAAGGAAGAGCGCACCGGTCTGTGAAGATCTGTGGAAGGAAGAGCGCACCGGTCTGTGAGGAGCTGTGGAAGGAAGAGCGCACCGGTCTGCGAGGAGCGGTGGAAGGAAGAGAGCACAGGTCTGTGAGGAGCTATGGAAGGAAGAGCCCACCGGTCTGCGAGGAGCTGTGGAAGGAAGAGCGCACAGGTCTATGAGGAGCTGTGGAAGGAAGAGCGCACCGGTGTGTGAGGAGCTGTGGAAGGAAGAGCGCACAGGTCTGTGAGTAGCTGTAGAAGCAAGAGCGCACCGGTCTGTGAGGAGTTGTGGAAGGAAGAGCACACCGATCTGTGGGGAGCTGTGGAAGGAAGATCGCACCGGTCTGTGAGGAGCTGTGGAAGTAAGAGCTCACTGGTCTGTGAGGAGCTGTGGAAGGAAGAGTGCACCGGTCTGTGAGGAACTGTGGAAGGAAGCGCGCACCGGTCTGTGAGGAGCTGTGGAAGGAAGAGCGCACCGATTTGTGAGGAGCTGTGGAAGGAAGAGCACACCGGTCTGTGGTGAGCTGTGGAAGGAAGAGCACGCCGGTCTGTGAGGAGCTGTGGAAGGAAGAGCGCGCCGGTCTGTGAGGAGCTGTGGGAGGAAGAGCACACCGGTCTGTGAGGTGCTGTGGAAGGAAGAGCGCACCGGTCTGTGAGGAGCTGTGGAAGGAAGAGCGCACAGGTCTGTGAGGAGCTGTGGAAGGAAGAGCTCACTGGTCTGTGAGGAGCTGTGGAAGGAAGAGCGCACCGTTCCGTGAGGAGCTGTGGAAGGAAGAGCGCACAGGTCTGTGAGGAGCTGTGGAAGGAAGATCGCACAGGTCTGTGAGGAGCTGTGGTAGGAAGAGCGCACCTGTCTGTGAGGAGCTGTGGAAGGAAGAGCGCACAGGTCTGTGAGGAGCTGTGGAAGGAAGAGCGCACCAGTCTGCAAGTAGCTGTGGAAGGAAGAGCACACTGGTCTGTGAGGAGCTGTGGAAGGAAGAGCGCACAGGTCTGTGAGGAGCTGTGGAAGGAAGAACCCACCTGTCTGCGAGGACCTGTGGAAGGAAGAGCGCACAGGTCTGTGAGGAACATGGAAGGAAGAGAGCACTGGTCTGTGAGGAGCTGTGGAAGGAAGAGAGCACAGGTCTGTGAGGAGCTGTGGAAGGAAGTGCGCACTGGTCTGTGAAGAGCTGTGGAAGGAAGAGCGCACAGGTCTGTGAGGAGCTGTGGAAGGAAGAGCCCACCGGTCTGTGAGGAGCTGTGGAAGGAAGAGAGCACAGGTCTGTGAAGAGCTGTGGAAGGAAGAGCGCACCAGTGTGTGAGGAGCTTTGGAAGGAAGAGCGCACAGGTCTGTGAGGAGCTGTGGTAGGAAGAGCGCACTGGTCTGTGAGGAACATGGAAGCAAGAGCGCACTGGTCTGTGAGGATCTGTGGCAGGAAGAGCTGACTGGTCTGTGAGGAGCATGGAAGGAAGAGGGCACTGGTCTGTGAGGAGCTGTGGAAGGAAGAGCGCACCGGTCTTTGAGGAGCTGTGGAAGGAAGAGCGCACAGATCTGTGAGGAGCTGTGGAAGGAAGAACGCACAGGTCTGTTAGGAGCTGTGGAAGGAAGCGCACACTGTTCTGTGAGGAACTGTGAAAGGAAGAGCGCACTGGTCTGTGAGGAGCATGGAAGGAAGAGCGCACCGGTCTGTGAGGAGATGTGGAAGGAAGAGCGCACCGGTCTGTGAGGAGCTTTGGATAGGAAGAGTGCACTGGTCTGTGAGGAGCATGGAAGGAAGAGCTCACTGGTCTGTGAGGAACATGGAAGGAAGAGCGCACTGGTCTGCGAGGAGCTGTGGAAGGAAGAGAGCACAGGTCTGTGAGGAGCTGTGGAAGGAAGAGCGCACAGGTCTGTGAGGAACATGGAAGGAAGAGCGCACTGGTCTGCGAGGAGCTGTGGAAGGAAGAGCCCACCGGTCTGCGAGGAGCTGTGGAAGGAAGAGCGCACAGGTCTGTGAGGAACATGGAAGGAAGAGCGCACTGGTCTGCGAGGAGCTGTGGAAGGAAGAGAGCACAGGTCTGCGAGGAGCTGTGGAAGGAAGAGCCCACCGGTCTGCGAGGAGCTGTGGAAGGAAGAGCGCACATGTCTGTGAGGAACATGGAAGGCAGAGCGCACTGGTATGCGAGGAGCTGTGGAAGGAAGAGAGCACAGGTCTGTGAGGAGCTGTGGAAGGAAGAGCGCACCGGTCTGTGAGGAACTGTGGAAGGAAGAGCGCACAGGTCTGTGAGGAGCTGTGGAAGGAAGAGCCCACCGGTCTGCGAGGAGCTGTGGAAGGAAGAGCGCACAGGCCTATGAGGAGCTGTGGAAGGAAGAGTGCACCGGTGTGTGAGGAGCTGTGGAAGGAAGAGCGCACAGGTCTGTGAGGAGCTGTGGTAGGAAGAGCGCACTGGTGTGTGAGGAACATGGAAGGAAGAGCGCACTGGTCTGTGAGGAGCTGTGGTAGGAAGAGCGCACTGGTCTGTGAGGAGCATGGAAGGAAGAGCGCACTGGTCTGTGAGGAGCTGTGGAAGGAAGAGCGCACAGGTCTGTGAGGTGCTGTGGAAGGAAGAGCGCACAGGTCTGTGAGGAGCTGTGGAAGTAAGAGCTCACTGGTCTGTGAGGAGCTGTGGAAGGAAGGGTGCACTGGTCTGTGAGGAGCTGTGGAAGGAAGAGCGCAAAGGTCAGTGAGGAGCTGTGGAAGGAAGAGCGCACAGGTCTGTGAGGAGCTGTGGAAGTAAGAGCTCACTGGTCTGTGAGGAGCTGTGGAAGGAAGTGCACACAGGTCTGTGAGGAGCTGTGGAAGGAAGAGCCCACCGGTCTACGAGGAGCTGTGGAAGGAAGAGCGCACAGTTCTGTTAGGAGCTGTGGAAGGAAGAGCGCACCGGTGTGTGAGGATCTGTGGAAGGAAGAGCGCACAGGTCTGTGAGGAGCTGTGGTAGGAAGAGCGCACTGGTCTGTGAGGAACATGGAAGGAAGAGCGCACTGGTCTGTGAGGAGCTGTGGTAGGAAAAGCGCACTGGTCTGTGAGGATCATGGAAGGAAGAGTGCGCTGGTCTGTGAGGAGCTGTGGAAGGAAGAGCGCACGAATCTGCGAGGAGCTGTGGAAGGAAGAGCGCACTGGTCTGTGAGGAGCTGTGGAAGGAATAGCGCACCAGTCTGGGAGGAGCTGTGGAAGGAAGAGCGCACAAGTCTGTGAGGAGCTGTGGAAGGAAGAGCGCACAGGTCTGTGAGGAGCTTTGGATAGGAAGAGTGCACTGGTCTGTGAGGAGCATGGAAGGAAGAGCTCACTGGTCTGTGAGGAGCTGTGGAAGGAAGGGCACACCGGTCTGTGAGGAGCTGTGGAAGGAAGAGCGCACAGGTCTGTGAGGAGCTGTGGAAGGAAGAGCGCACAGGTCTGTGAGGAGCTGTGGAAGGAAGAGCGCACCGGTCTGTGAGGAGCTGTGGAAGGAAGAGCGCATCGGTCTGCGAGGAGCTGTGGAAGGAGGAGCGCACAGGTCTGTGAGGAGCTGTTGAAGGAAGAGCACACCAGTCTGCGAGGAGCTGTGGAAGGAAGAGTGCACAGGTCTGTGAGGAGCTGTGTGAGGAAGAGCCCACCGGTCTGTGATGAGCTGTGGAAGGAAGAGCGCACAGGTCTGTGAGGAGCTGTGGAAGGAAGAGCCCACCGGTCTGCGAGGAGCTCTGGAAGGAAGAGCGCACAGGTCTATGAGTAGCTGTGGAAGGAAGAGCGCACGTGTGTGTGTGCAGCTGTGGAAGGAAGAGTGCACAGGTCTGTGAGGAGCTGTGGAAGGAAGAGCGCACAGGTCTGTGAGGAGCTGTGAAGGAAGAGCACACTGGTCTGTTAGGAGCTGTGGAAGGAAGAGCACACAGATCTATGAGGAGCTGTGGAAGAAAGAGCCCTCCGGTCTGCGAGGAGCTGTGGAAGGAAGAGCACACAGGTCTGTGAGGAGCTGTGGAAGGAAGAGCGCACAGGTCTGTGAGGAGCTGTGGAAGGAAGAACGCACCGGTGTGTGAGGAGCTGTGGTAAGAAGAGCACACCGGTCCGTGAGGAGCTGTGTATTAGAAGAGTGCACTGGTCTGTGAGGAACATGGAAGGAAGAGCTCACTGGTCTGTAAGGAGCTGTGGAAGGAAGGGTGCACTGGTCTGTGTGGAGCTGTGGAAGGAAGAGCGCACTGGTCTGTGAGGAGCTGTGGATGGAAGAGCGCACAGGTCTGTGAGGAGCTGTGGATGGAAGAGCGCACTGGTCTGTGAGGAGCTGTGGAAGGAAGAGCGCACTGGTCTGTGAGGAGCTGTGGAAGGAATAGCGCACCAGTCTGTGAGGAGCTGTGGAAGGAAGAGCACACCAGTCTGCGAGGAGCTGTGGAAGGAAGAGTGCACAGGTCTGTGAGGAGCTGTGGGAGGAATAGCCCACCGGTCTGTGATGAGCTGTGGAAGGAAGAGCGCACAGGTCTGTGAGTAGCTGTGGAAGGAAGAGCCCACCGGTCTGCGAGGAGCTCTGGAAGGAAGAGCGCACAGGTCTATGAGTAGCTGTGGAAGGAAGAGCGCACGTGTGTGTGTGGAGCTGTGGAAGGAAGAGCGCACAGGTCTGTGAGGAGCTGTGGAAGGAAGAGTGCACAGGTCTGTGAGGAGCTGTGGAAGGAAGAGCACACTGGTCTGTTAGGAGCTGTGGAAGGAAGAGCACACAGATCTATGAGGAGCTGTGGAAGAAAGAGCCCACCGGTCTGCGAGGAGCTGTGGAAGGAAGAGCGCACAGGTCTGTGAGGAGCTGTGGAAGGAAGAGCGCACCGGTGTGTGAGGAGCTGTGGTAAGAAGAGCGCATCGGTCCTTGAGGAGCTGTGTATAGGAAGAGTGCACTGGTCTGTGAGGAACATGGAAGGAAGAGCTCACTGGTCTGTAAGGAGCTGTGGAAGGAAGGGTGCACTGGTCTGTGTGGAGCTGTGGAAGAAAGAGCGCACAGGTCTGTGAGGAGCTGTGGATGGAAAAGCGCACAGGTCTGTGAGGAGCTGTGGAAAGAAGAGCGCACTGGTCTGTGAGGAGCTGTGGAAGGAAGAGCACACAGGTCCGTGAGGAGCTGTGGAAGGAAGATCCCACAGGTCTGTTAGGAGCTGTGGAAGGAAGAGCGCACTGGTGTGTGAGGAGCTGTGGAAGGAAGAGCGCACAGGTCTGTGAGCAGCTGTGGTAGGAAGTGCGCACTAGTCTGTGAGGAACATGGAAGGAAGAGCGCACTGGTCTGTGAGGAGCTGTGGTAGGAAGAGCGCACTGGTCTGTGAGGAGCATGGAAGGAAGAGTGCACTGGTCTGTGAGGAGCTGTGGAAGGAAGAGCGCACGAATCTGCGAGGAGCTGTGGAAGGAAGAGTGCACTGGTCTGTGAGGAGCTGTGGAAGGAATAGCGCACCAGTCTGTGAGGAGCTGTGGAAGGAAGAGCGCACCAGTCTGTGAGGAGCTCTGGAAGGAAGCGCGCACTGGTCTGTGAGGAACTGTGGAAGGAAGAGCGCACTGGTCTGTGAGCAGCATGGATGGAAGAGCGCACCGGTCTGTGAGGAGATGTGGAAGGAAGAGCGCACCGGTCTGTGAGGAACTTTGGATAGGAAGAGTGCACTGGTCTGTGAGGAGCTTGGAAGGAAGAGCTCACCGGTCTGTGAGGAGCTGTGGAAGGAAGAGCGCACAGGTCTTTGAGGAGCTGTGGAAGGAATAGCGCACAGGTCTGTGAGGAGCTGTGGAAGGAAGAGCGCACTGGTCTGTGAGGAACTGTGGAAGGAAGAGCACACCGGTCTGCGAGGAGCTGTGGAAGGAAGAGCGCACAGGTCTGTGAGGAGCTGTGGAAGGAAGAGCGCACCAGTCTGCGAGGAGCTGTGGAAGGAAGAGTGCACAGTTCTGTGAGGAGCTGTGGGAGAAAGAGCCCACCGGTCTGTGAGGAGCTGTGGAAGGAGAAGCGCACCAGTCTGTGAGGAGCTGTGGAAGGAAGAGCGCACAGGTCTGTGAGGAGCTGTGGAAGGAAGAGCGCACAGGTCTGTGAGAAGCTCTGGAAGGAAGCGCGCACTGGTCTGTGAGGAACTGTGGAAGGAAGAGCGCACTGGTCTGTGAGCAGCATGGAAGGAAGAGCGCACCGCTCTGTGAGTAGATGTGGAAGGAAGAGCGCACCGGTCTGTGAGGAGCTTTGGATAGGAAGAGTGCACTGGTCTGTGAGGAGCTTGGAAGGAAGAGCTCACTGGTCTGTGAGGAGCTGTGGAAGGAAGGGTGCACCGGTCTGTGAGGAGCTGTGGAAGGAAGAGCGCACAGGTCTTTGAGGAGCTGTGGAAGGAAGAGCGCACAGGTCTGTGAGGAGCTGTGGAAGGAAGAGCGCACTGGTCTGTGAGGAGCTGTGGAAGGAAGAGTGCACAGTTCTGTGAGGAGCTATGGGAGGAAGAGCGCACCGGTCTGTGAGGAGCTGTGGAAGGAAGAGCGCACAGGTCTGTGAGGAGCTGTGGAAGGAAGAGCCCACTGGTCTGTGAGGAGCTGTGGAAGGAAGAGTGCACAGGTCTGTGAGGAGCTGTGGGAGGAAGAGCGCACCGGTCTGTGAGGACCTGTGGAAGGAAGAGCGCACAGGTCTGTGAGGAGCTGTGGAAGGAAGAGCGCACAGGTCTGTGAGGAGCTGTGAATAGGAAGAGCGCACTGGTCTGTGAGTAGCATGGAAGGAAGAGCTCACTGGTCTGTGAGGAGCTGTGGAAGGAAGAGCGCACAGGTATGTGATGAGCTGTGGAAGGAAGAGCGCACAGGTCTGTGAGGAGGTGTGGAAGGAAGAGCGCACCGGTCTGTGAGGAGCTGTGGAAGGAAGAGCGCACCGGTCTGTGAGGAGCTGTGGAAGGAAGAGCACACCGGTCTGTAAGGAGCATGGAAGGAAGAGCGCACAGGTCTGTGTGGATCTGTGGAAGGAAGAGCGCTCATGTCTGTGAGGAGCTGTGGAAGGAAGAGCGCACAGGTCTGTGAGGTGCTGTGGAAGGAGAAGCGCACCAGTCTGTGAGGAGCTGTGGAAGGAAGAGCACCCAGGTCTGTGAGGAGCTGTGGAAGGAAGAGCGCACCAGTCTGTGAGGAGCTGTGGAAGGAAGAGCACAACGGTCTGTGAGGAGCTGTGGAAGGAAGAGCACACCGGTCTGTAAGGAGCATGGAAGGAAGAGCGTACAGGTCTGTGAGGAGCTGTGGAAGGAAGTGCACACATGTCTGTGAGGAGCTGTGGAAGGAAGAGCGCACAGGTCTGTGAGGTGCAGTGGAATGAGAAGCGCACCAGTCTGTGAGGAGCTGTGGACGGAAGAGCGCAACAGTCTGTGAGGAGCTGTGGAAGGAAGCGCGCAGCGGTCTGTGAGGAGCGGTGCGCGCGATGACAGCCAATACAGAAGCATTCAGGGATGCAAAGCAGCATCGCTTGTGCTGATGAACAGTGCAGCTGGACTGGTAGTAGAATTTAAGTATGCACTGCTCTCACAGCTACATTATTATTTTTTTTTTAATCCATTATATCCACTATATCCATTATAGCCTATAAAAAACACAGACATGTGAACAGCCCATGTCTGTGTTTTTTAACAGACCACGTGTCTGTGCAAAACTCACGGAGACATGTCCATTTTTCTTAGATATTACATATGGAAAGTGACAATACAAGTCTATGGGTCCATGAAAAACACGTACTGCACACGGATGGCATCAGTGTACAATTCATGTACCGTCCATATTTAACATTGCAAAGAATAGAAGAAGCTTTTTAATTTATTACTGATGACACTGATGGTGAAAATGGACACACGTACCAAACACTGATGACATTGATCCAAAATACTCATGAGACCAGTACCATTCTTTCACATACGTGTTTAAACATGGACGTGTGAATGAGGCCTAAGAAGGTAGAGTAGATATGGAGGCCGCTCTAACCCTGCGACTCCATGAGTCTGGAGTCAAACATCCTAGAGTAGTTACCGAAGTAAGAAAAAATGTGACAACCCGCAACACTCTTTCATACTAAAAAAGTGTCCTTGGAAGTTTTCCAAAATATTGACACTTTTAAAGGGACTCTGTCAGCACAGAATGACTGTTCAAATCAAGTACAGGCACTCAGTGCTTGTTTTCCCTGCACCCTCCTCTTAAGCTCTGGCTTAAAGGGAACCTGTCAGGTCCCCCATGCCCTCCAGCCCAGCAGCTTTCACTTATTTATGAGTAAATTTCCTGCCTAACCAGCCCTGTATAACATTTTTCGATAAAAATGAGGTCTAAAAAAGTATTTATATTTCCCCATTTGCTATTCTAATTAGGTCTTTGACTAGTCAATGGGGCGTGAGTTGCCCCAGACTAGTCAGCCCTCTTTCCATGTTATCATGGCCCTGTGGGCGTGATAACATAATTTGCAGGCGCCGTCGTCATGCAAATCTCACACACGCGCGCCGCACATTTCGGCAGCTTCACTACGTGTCTGAAGCCAGGTGAACGCTCCCAGCTTCAGAGGCGCACTGTGCATAACTGGAACTTCAGAAGATAGCTTCAGGTCATACGCAGTGCACCTGTGAATCTGCAAAGTGTGCACCTGGCTCCTGAAACGCAGTGAAGTTGCTGAAATGTCCTGCAGGCATGCGCGAAATTAGCATGACGATGGCTGCTGCAAATTATGTTATCAAGCCCACAGGGGCGTGATAACATGAAATGAGGGCTGACTGACCTGAGAAAACTAATGCCCCATCAACTAGTCAAAGCCCTCATTAGCATAGGAAATGGTGACAATATAAATGCTTTTTTTTTAAACCTCATTTTTTATCAAAAAATGTTATACATGGCTGGTTAGGCAGGGAATTTTCTCATAAATAAGTGAATGCTGCTGGTTTTGAGTTCATGGAGGACCTTACAGGTTCCCTTTAATAGAGCCAGAGAAAGGAAGAGATGGATGGAAAAAAAGCAGGTAAGAATGTGCACTGAACTGTTTGGCAATGCCAAGGGTGCAACGAGTGCCTGTGCTTGGTTTGAACAGTCATATTAGAAAATACAAATAGCGATTGGCACTACACTCCTTGTGGTGCATGTGGAATCTTGTTTCTTTTATTCAGAACCTGTATGAACGTTTCAGCTCCACACGAACGTTCAGCAGCATCACCTGTCACTGTCATTAAGGCCTCTGCTACGTGGCGACATTTTGTAGCACTACTGATTTTATTTATTTTACTCCTTTATATAGCGCCATTAATTCCACAGCACTTTACAGACATTATGAGCACTGGCCCCATTGGGGCTCACAATCTACATTCCCTATCAGTATGTCTTTTGAAGTGTGGGAGGAAACCGGAGAACCCGGAGGATACCCACGCAAAAACGAGAAGAACATACAAACTCCTTGCAGATATTGTCCTTGGTGGGATTTCAACCCAAGACTCCAGCGCTGCAAGGCTAACCACTGAGCCACCGTGCTGCCCATTGATTTTTACTATTTAGCTACAGCTGCAGTCCAAAACAATACATTGAGTTATGTGGAATTGGGTGCACTGCAGCTGCCTCTTAATAGTTAAAATCAATGACTTAATATCACTTGTTAATAAACTAAGAATGGGCCGCTTCTGGGCCAGTGTTCCGTGTTTGCTCCCCAGACCAAATTTGCCAGCCAGCCCCTGGCTATGTGCATATGATTTTAGATGTGTGCAAACCTGCCAAGTTTTTCAGGAGGAAGAAGCTTCAAGACACGCCTAATTCTTTTGTCCTGAAGCATCTTTTTTTTGCCTTTTCAGTCATTTCCTGAGCTCTTTTTGTGATGTCTTTTGCCCGTCAGCGTTCTTTCTACTTGTATAAACTACTGAGCATCTTCCAAGCAAAAGTCACGCAAAGAATGGTCTGCTTACTACTTTGAACTTCTTTGCATTTTGGGAAGCCTGAAATGGTTAGAAGTAGCTCCAAAGACTGAACATAGGAACAACAAGTCATTTTAAAACATAAATTCACATGTTCTGCCCAGGAAGAATGAATCATAGAGCTGAAGATGAGTTGTGCTAAGGAAGTAAGGAATACAAAGTGTTTTGCCCTATCCCATATGTCACAATTTGATGAACTTGAACTGACCAGTAAACTTCTGTTTGTTGAAATGAACTTGGTGTCCCTGAGTTGTGTGCAGCGGTTCCTGAAGATGGAGACCTGGAGAAACCGGGGCGTGCGGCCATAGGCGGATTATAATGAGGGCAATCTGGGCTACCGCCCGGGCCCTAGGCTCTGGGGAGCCCATGGCCAGATTGCCCTCATTATAATCTTTTGTGCACTGCAACCTGCAGCTCACTCACACATTTCGGCAAGCTAGAGTGGAGTTGATTCTTTGAAGAAGTGATATCACTGGAAGGGTCGATACCTCCTTGGTGAAGACCCGATAGCGGGAAGCATGGAAGACCTAGAGCTGAGGCTGCTGGAGAGGATTGAAAAGAGAGGACTGAGCTCTGCACCATGGAGCCCTGTGAAGATGGCAGCAAGGTCGCAGGACTCAGTGTGAGGACTCTGAGGGTGCATTTATATATAGTGTGTATTTATATATAGTGTGAGGACTCTGAGGGTGTCTTTATATATAGTTTGGGGACTCTAAGGATGTATATATATAGTGTGGGGGCTCTGAGGGTGTATATATAGTGTGGGGACTCTGAGGGTGTATATGTATATATAGTGTGGGGGCTCTGAGGGTGTATATATATATATAGTGTGGGGACTCTGAGGGTGTATTTATATATAGTGTGGGGACTCTGAGGATGTGTATATATATATAGTGTGGGGGGCTCTGAGGGTGTATTTATATATAGTGTGGGGACTCTGAGGATGTGTATATGTAGTGTGGGAGGCTCTGAGGGTGTATTTATATATAGTGTGAGGACTCTGAGGGTGTCTTTATATATAGTGTGGGGACTCTGAGGGTGTATTTATATATAGTTTGGGGACTCTAAGGATGTATATATATAGTGTGGGGGCTCTGAGGGTGTGTATATATATATATATATAGTTTGGGGGCTCTGAGGGTATATATATATAGTGTGGGGACTCTGAGGGTGTATATGTATATATAGTTTGGGGACTCTAAGGATGTATATATATAGTGTGGGGGCTCTGAGGGTGTGTATATATATATATATATATATATATATATATATATAGTTTGGGGGCTCTGAGGGTGTATATATATATATATATATATATATATATATATATAGAGTGGGGACTCTGAGGGTGTATATGTATATATAGTGTGGGGGCTCTGAGGGTGTATATATATAGTGTGGGGGCTCTGAGGGTGTATATATATATATATATATATATATATACAGTACAGACCAAAAGTTTGGACACAAGTTCTCATTTAAAGATTTTTCTGTATTTTCATGACTATGAAAATTATACATTCACACTGAAAGCATCAAAACTATGAATTAACACATGTGGAATTATATACTTAACAAAAAAGTGTGAAACAACTGAAAATATGTCTTATATTCTAGGTTCTTCAAGTAGCCACCTTTTGCTTTGATGACTGCTTTGCATACTCTTGGCATTCTCTTGATGAGCTTCAAGAGGTAGTCACCGGAAATGGTCTTCCAACAATCTTGAAGGAGTTCCCAGAGATGCTTAGCACTTGTTGGCCCTTTTGCCTTCACTCTGTGGTCCAGCTCACCCCAAACCATCTCGATTGGGTTCAGTTCTGGTGACTGTGGAGGCCAGGTCATCTTGCGTAGCACCCCATCACTCTCCTTCTTGGTCAAATAGCCCTTACACAGCCTGGAGGTGTGTTTGGGGTCATTGTCCTGTTGAAAAATAAATGATGGTTCAACTAAACATAAACAGGATGGAATAGCATGCCGCAACAAGATGCTGTGGTAGCCATGCTGGTTGTGTATGCACTCAATATTGAATAAATCCCCAACAGTGTCACCAGCAAAGCACCATCACACCTCCTCCTTCATGCTTGACGGTGGGAACCAGGCATGTAGAGTCTATCCGTTCACCTTTTCTGCGTCGCACAAAGACACGGTGGTTGGAACCAAAGATCTCAAATTTGGACTCATCAGACCAAAGCACAGATTTCCACTGGTCTAATGTCCATTCCTTGTGTTCTTTAGCCCAAACAAGTC
Organism: Phyllobates terribilis; assembly: GCF_046119375.1. Taxonomy (NCBI): domain Eukaryota; kingdom Metazoa; phylum Chordata; class Amphibia; order Anura; family Dendrobatidae; genus Phyllobates; species Phyllobates terribilis. The sequence goes on from NW_027362762.1 coordinate 148,166,554, forward strand.
TCTTCTGCTTGTTGCCTGTCCTTAGCAGTGGTTTCCTAGCAGCTATTTTACCATGAAGGCCTGCTGCACAAAGTCTCCTCTTAACAGTTGTTGTAGAGATGTGTCTGCTGCTAGAACTCTGTGTGGCATTGACCTGGTCTCTAATCTGAGCTGCTGTTAACCTGCGATTTCTGAGGCTGGTGACTCGGATAAACTTATCCTCAGAAGCAGAGGTGACTCTTGGTCTTCCTTTCCTGGGGTGGTTCTCATGTGAGCCAGTTTCTTTGTAGCGCTTGATGGTTTTTGCAACTGCACTTGGGGACTCTTTCAAAGTTTTCCCAATTTTTCGGACTGATTGACCTTCATTTCTTAAAGTAAATGATAGCCACTCGTTTTTCTTTTTTCTTGCCATAATGCAAATTCTAACAGTCTATTCAGTAGGACTATCAGCTGTGTATCCACCAGACTTCTGCACAACACAACTGATGGTCCCAATCCCATTTATAAGGCAAGAAATCCCACTTATTAAACCTGACAGGGCACACCTGTGAAGTGAAAACCATTTCCGGTGACTACCTCTTGTAGCTCATCAAGAGATTGCCAAGAGTGTGCAAAGCAGTCATCAAAGCAAAAGGTGGCTACTTTGAAGAACCTAGAATATAAGACATATTTTCAGTTGTTTCACAATTTTTTGTTAAGTATATAATTTCACACGTGTTAATTCATAGTTTTAATGCCTTCAGTGTGAATGTACAATTTTCATAGTCATGAAAATACAGAAAAATCTTTAAATGAGAAGGTGTGTCCAAACTTTTGGTCTGTACTGTATATAGTGGGGGGACTCTGAGGATGTATTTAAATATAGTGTGGGGACTCTGAGAATGTGTGTATATATATATAGTGTGGGGGGCTCTGAGGGTGTATTTATATATAGTGTGAGGGCTCTGAGGGTGTATTTATATATAGTGTGAGGGCTCTGAGAATATATTTTGGGGGCAAAGAAGTATGGTTGATGGTACTATATGGCGGCTGCATGTTGGAGGTTGTACAGGGAAATGGTTGCTGCAACATGTATGGGGCTGCTTATTGGGGGGCTTTCACAGGAAAAGGGTTTATGTTACTTGAGTAGGACTGCATGGGGAAGGTGATAATGATGATAATAAGGGGCATTGTGTAGAAGGGGGATGATGATGATGATGATATTGAAGAGCTGAGTAGAGAAGGGGGGATGATGATGAAGGGTTGAGTAGAGATGGGGGATGATGATGATGATGATGAAGGTTGAGTAGAGATGGGGGATGATGATGATGAAGGGCTGAGTAGAGAAGTAGGGATGATGATGAGCTGTGTAGAGAGGGGGGTTGATGAGGGGATGTGCAGAAAAGGGGGCTGATGAGAGGCTGTGTGGAGAAGAGTGGATGATGAGGTGTTGTGCAAAGAAGGGGAGATGATGATGAAGTGCTGCGTGGAGAAGAGGGGATGATAAAGAGCTGTTTAGAGAAGGGGATGTGATGATGAGAAGCTGTGTAGAGAAAAGGGGGTGATGAGAGGCAGTGTGGAGAATGGGGGATGATGATGAAGGGCTGTGTAGAGAAGGGGGAATGATGCTGATGATGATGGGCTGTGTAGAGAAGGGGGGATGATGATGATGATGATGAAGGGCTGTGTAGAGAAGGGGGAATGATGATGATGATGATGATGATGAAGAGCTGTGTAGAGAAGGGGAATGATGATGATGAAGGGTTGTGTAGAAAAGGAATGATGATGATGAAGGGTTGTATAGAAAAGGGGGAATGATGATTATGAAGGGCTGTGTAGAAAAGGGGGAATGATGATGATGATAAAGAGCTGTGTGGAGAAGGGGGAATGATGAGAGACAGTGTGGAGAAGGGGGATGAAGATGGTGAGTGGCTGTGTGTAGAACGGGAAAAATGATGATGAAGGGCTATGTGTAGAAAGGGATGTGGAGGGGGAGTAAAGTGGGGCTGTGCGGGGAAGGGGGGGCCGATGCTGGATGGCTGCATGGGGAAATGGGTAATGTCACTCTCGTGAAGCTGCATGCAAGGTGGCTGCGTGGGGCTGGTGGATGTGCGGTGAAGGGAGTGATGCTACTCACATGGGGCTGCAGAGTGAAGGGGGTAATGTCACTCATGTAGGGCTGTGTGGCACCCTGCTACTACAGGTACCACAGGACCCGAAAGGGTGCATGGATGGACTTCTCCACAAGAGGCCCTCACTACAAACAGACACCTCCACCCTTCCACCTCAAACCACCAGAGGGAGCCCTGATAGGGAGATATATATGGAGGGTGGAGTCAGGCAGTCAGTTCAGACAGAGAGCAGTCTGAGAGCAGCACGTCTGCTGCTGTATTGAGGGCCCCGAGTGTGGCCGAGGCGAGGAGAGAGGAGAAAGGAGTGAAGGGGGCTGAGGAGCATCGGAGGCTCATCCCAAGACACACTCTGGACACCGAGTCCGTGCCTACAGGGTTCTCTATACCCAGTAGGGACTACCAGCATACCAGGAGGCTTCCAGACCCCTGGTCATTCTGAAGCTACCATCAAATACAGGACTAGGAACCACAAAGGCCCCGGCGTCCAGGGATAGTGGTTGCCAGAGAACGGTCCTACTACCAAGCGGTCAGGTGAGAGAGCAACACCACACAGAAGCTAGACCAAGTTCCAGGCTGGCCAGAAGCTTAGAGAGAGGAAGACACAGATCAGGAGACCTTATACCCACTCACTGGGGTGCACCCTTCCTAGCAAGTACCCTGGACCATTTCTGCCGTTACACCAGTAAAGGTACTGAAGCGAATCCCCTGTGTGCGTGTCTGTCATTCCCCCTGACCCGACCGGGCCATCTCTCACCTGCATCCCATCCATCAACCCTGCCCCGGGGGCCCCCTCCACCTGTGGGGAGCAGAAACATCCCAGCTGCTATCCCATCACCCCCGAAGGTCTGCAGCAGCGCTGATAACTATTACCGGAAACCACAGGTGGCGTCACGAGACAAACTGTACACCAAAACCCCTTTTTAAAGAGTGACCCAGAGGACGGGCCCGGCAGCCGACCGCCGTGATATCCTGCAAAGAAAGTAAAGGCCCGGGTACCGAGTCTACTCCATATATCCCCCTGGGTGAGACAGCTGCATGCTGAGTGCCTGTGTGGAGAAGGGGATGATGTTACTCACGTGGGAATGTATGCTGAGGGGCTGTGCATGGAGCTATGTGGGGCTTATACTGTATATAGGTAGTTATGTGAGTTCTCATACTGTGTCCAGGTAGCTATGTGGGGGCACATACTGTATGTAGGGGGATGTGCGGGGACTCATCCTGTATACAGGGAGCTATGTGGAGGCTCATACAGTATGTATGGGGCTATGTGAGTGCTCATATTGTATGTAGGGTCTATGTGGGGGCATATTGCCTGGGCCTGTGAGCTGTTATCTTCATTGCAGTATGGCTTATGGTCTCCTTTTCTTGTCCTGATTGAAGGAATTCCATCATGAACCCCTGAATGACCAAAAGAGGGAGGAAAAGAATGTGTCGGAAGAACATGCCATTAAAGTAAGTACACAAGTGTTCAGGCCATATAGGGTCTATATATAGTTGTGCTGTGTAGAAGTCTGGTGAATACTCAGCTGATAGTCCTACCGAATCGACTGTTAGAATTTGTATTATGGCAAGAAAAAAGGAGCTAAGCAAAGAAAAACGAGTGGCCATCATTACTTTAAGAAATTAAGGTCAGTCAGTACGAAAAATTTGGAAAACTTTGAAAGTGTCCCCAAGTGCAGTTGCAAAAACCATCAAGCGCTACAAAGAAACTGGCTCACATGAGGACCTCCCCAGGAAAGGAAGACCAAGAGTCACCTCTGCTTCTGAGGATAAGTTTATCCGAGTCACCAGCCTCAGAAATCTCAGGTTAACAGCAGCTCAGATAAGAGACCAGGTCAATGCCACACAGAGTTCTAGCAGCAGACACATCTCTTCAACAACTGTTAAGAGGAGACCTTGTGCAGCAGGTCTTCATGGTAAAATAGCTGCTAGGAAACCACTGCTAAGGACAGACAACAAGCAGAAGATACTTGTTTGGGCTAAAGAACACAAGGAATGGACATTAGACCAGTGGAAATCTGTGCTTTGGTCTGATGAGTCCAAATTTGAGATCTTTGGTTCCAACCACCGTGTCTTTGTGCAACGCAGAAAAGGTGAATGGATGGACTCTACATGCCTGGTTCCCACCGTGAAGCATGGAGGAGAAGATGTGATGGTGTGGGGGTGCTTTACTGGTGACACTGTTGGGGATTTATTAAAAATTGAAGGCATACTGAACCAGCATGGCTACCACAGCATCTTGCAGCGGCATGTTATTCCATCCGGTTGGCGTTTAGTTGGACCATCATTTATTTTTCAACAGGACAATGACCTCCAGGCTGTGTAAGGGCTATTTGACCAAGAAAGATAGTGATGGTGTGCTTCGCCAGATGACCTGGCCTCCACAGTCACCAGACCTGAACCCAATCGAGATGGTTTGGGGTGAGCTGGACCACAGAGTGAAGGCAAAAGGGCCAACAAGTGCTAAGCATCTCTGGGAACTCCTTCAAGATTGTTGGAAGACCATTTCCGGTGACTACCTCTTGAAGCTCATCAAGAGAATGCCAAGAGTGTGCAAAGCAGTCATCAAAGCAAAAGGTGGCTACTTTGAAGAACCTAGAATATAAGACATATTTTCAGTTGTTTCACACTTTTTTGTTAAGTATATAATTCCACATGTGTTAATTCATAGTTTTGATGCCTTCAGTGTGAATGTACATGACTAGCCCAGGGGAATGGGGACGACTCGGTACCCGGGCCTTTTGCCTGACCTTGGGGATGTCGCGGTGGTCGGCTCCCGGGCCCGTACCCTGGGTCAGCTTTTAAAAGGGTGGTTTGTTAATTATATGAAAGTTCGTGATGCCACCTGTGGTTTCTGGTGAGAATCACCAGCGCTGCGGTAGTCCGTTGAGGCCGGTGATAATGCAGCTCGATGGTATAGCTCCCCACAGGTGGAGCTAGGCCTCAGGGCAGTGTATGGAGAGGGGGATGCAGGACAGGCGAGACCGAGCCGGGTCAGAGCAAGAACAGGGACAGACGCGATAGTCACTTCAGTACCTGTTACTGGTGGTAATTCAGGCACATCCCGGAGCACTGTAGGGTGAAGGGTGCATATCAGGATCCTCCCCAATGAGCGGGTGTAGGGCCTCCTGTTTCTTGCCTCTGTGTAGTAAGTTTCTGACCTGCCTGAAGCTAAGCCTAACTTTGTCTCTGTCCTGCACCGGCTGACGTTGTGGTAGGGCCTTCTCTTGGAGTGCACGCTCCCAGCTTACAGGGCCTATGTGTCTCCTGGCACTGTTACATATCAGCTTTCTGGTGATCCTGGGACCTGTAGTTCTCCAGGGATTCCGGTTATGCCTTACTGGGTCGTAGAGATCCCGGTAAGCTCGGACCCGGTGTCCGGTATATGTTTCGGGGTGAGCTGGGTAAGCTCTTCTGCCCCCACTGCTACTCACTCCTCTAGCCTTCGGCCTACTCGGGCCCTCACTAGGCTACTCACACTAACGGCAGCTTGCCGCTCTTCACCGCTCTTACAGGCGTCGGCACGCCTTGGGCTCACTTACTTGAGCTCCTGAGTCTAGACTGGGCTTCAGGACCACTGGAGGCCTAGCTTGCCTCACACAGCAAGCCTCTTGCTTCTCCGCACACACAGCTCTTCACTCTCTGTGCACTCCAGACTAAACTAACTGCCTAGCTCCACCTTCCCTATTTATATCCCTAACGGGCTCCCTCTGGTGGTCTGAGATGGAAGGTGGAGGTGTGTGAATGTTTATAGGGGCCTCTTGTGGAGGATTCCATTAATGCACTCTTCTAGGATCTGTGGTACCAAGCGCAGCTGGGCGCCACATTCCCCCCTAGAAAAGCTCAGCACTCCCGGGCCGAAGTACATTTTTTTAAAACAACAATAGTAAACATGAACAATAACAATCTTCCCTTTATGGGAGGCACATTCTTAAACGTTGCATAACAACATAAACAAGTACAAAGCGTCCTCAGAATTCAAGTCTCTTGTGGTGAGGTTCCCAGACAGGATGTCCACCTCACAGGGTAGAGTACTTGGTAGTTTGAGGGACCTGTCCCAAACCCTCAACGTAGGCCCTGGGGTGGCTGCAGGGCATGGAGATCCTGCGTTAGACCTCCGGTAGAGCCACTCCCAACAGGTTTTTCTTCTGAGGTCACCTAAAGGGGCACTCCAGGAAGCGCAATTAAATACAATAAATAGTTTTTGGGCTGCACACAGTTCTCAGCCACGGAGTTCTTAGAAAAATAAGGAAGTTCTTAGGCAAAGTGTCCATATCACTTGAACTGTTTAGTAATAAAGCAAAGCACAAAATAATATTCATACGCATGACAAATACAGTACAATAATATACAATATCCCAGGGGTAGCTATCTACATTGTCAGAGTTTTACCTATTTTACTCAGTGTATCTGACAGGGGGTTGACCTCGCGTGCTACGTGTTGATCTGCGTAGGCCTGGGATGCTTGAAGCGCTAATAGGTGCACTACCTCCCAATGTGTTAAGACTAGGTGTGGAGGGGCTACAAGACTGCATTGACCTCTCTACTGGACTAGCAAGTATACCATTGGCTGGGCCTTCTTGCTCTGCTCCAACCGGGGATCCTTCTTCCAGGGACTCTTCTTGAGCAGGCTCTTCTGCAGCACTTATAGGTTCTTCTTGCTGTGGGTAGAAGATGAGTACAGGGATGATTACTGCTCCTCCTAGTTGGGGCCAATCTGCTGGGAAATCTCCTAAGTCAGTGTGTATCACTGCTTCTTTAGGCTCCTCCGGTACTGTGAGAGGCACTCCTTCTTGGGGCTTCAGTAAATTTGGACATAACTTTAGATGGTCCCTGGATACTGTCGCGGACGTTCTTCCTCCATCCCTACTGATTAAGCAGGTCTTCTTATTATCATATCTTGACTTCAGCACAGTGTAGGGTTCTTTCTCCCACTGGTCATCAAGTTTGTGGCTCCTTCTCTTCCTTTTCAATACTATTTCACCAAGTGTGAAAGGCTCTGCGGGCGCACTTTTGTTGTAGTGGGCCTCCTTCTTATCCCTCACCCGAGTGAGACTGTCCTCGACACAGGCTTGTGCCTTTCTGCACTGCTCTTGTCTGGTCGTGTCCCAGTCCTCAGTGGTCACATCCGCTTCTGGTTCTACTACACCAAGCTCCAGGTCCATGGGCAGTTTCCCAGGTCTTGCACGCATGAGATATGCCGGAGTACAATTGGTGGAACTCACGGTTATGTGGTTGTACAGATCCACTAGGTCAGGTAGAAGGTCTGGCCACTGATTTCTCTCCTCAAGTGGTATGGTCTTCAGCAGGTCGATGATGATGTTGTTCATCTTTTCACAGAGACCGTTGGTTTGTGGGTGGTACGGTGTAGGTCTTGTCTTTTTAAACCCGTACAAATGGCAGAACTCCTTGAACAGGTCAGCCTCAAAGGCCGGGCCTTGGTCCGTCAGCACCTGCTCAGGGTATCCATGGGGTCTGCAGAAACACGCCTGGAAGGTTTTTGCTGCTGTCTCCGCCGTCAGATCGTTGAAGGGGGCGACCACCAGGAACCTAGAGTAGTGATCCACCATGGTCAGGGCGTAGGAGTACCCTGACCTGAGGCTACAGGGTCCACAGTCTCGGCACCACCGCTCAATGGAGCTACGCATTCCTACCCAGAAGAATCGACACTTCAGCAGGGTCTCTAGCTTTTTCCAGCCAAAGTGTCCCGCCTAATCGTGGTAGGTCTCCAACACCATTTGGATGTCTGTCTTCGGGACCACTATCTGCCATACCATCTCGTGGGTTTTTGGATTGACGTACCTCCGGCACAGCTTCTCACAGTAAATAAACAACCGGCTCCTCTCGTTCCACAGCTGCTTTGCTTGGAGAGACGCTTCCTTCTCCAGGGAGGAACCTTCTTGGGTTATCAGTTCTTTAATACGGCTGACAACCGGGTCACTGTCCTGGGTCTCTTTCCAGCTGTGGTGTGGCAGTGTAACGGGTCTGGGAGGCGGAACCTCTGGGCTACAATACAAGGGGGCGGTCCTTGTAAGGGAGCGGGTGGCGACCAGGCAGGTAGTCACAGGAGGTGACCAGGACAGTCTCTGGGTGTACGGGCAGGAGGACACGGCAAGTGATCGGGGCAGTCTCTGGATAAAGGGTAGGTACGACCTGTGATGGCTGAACCTCCAGGTAGGCTAGCAAGGCAGATGAAGAATGTGTGCTCCCAGGTGAGCAAGCGAGAGTCGAGAGTCTCTGGAATAGCAGGTGGTCACAGCACGTGACGGCGGAGCCTCCAGGTAGGCAAGCAGGCAGGTAACGGAGAAGCGCTCCCAGGTGAGCGGGCAAGAGTCTCAGGAATAGCTGGTGGTCACAGCACGTGACAGCGGAGCCTCCGGGCAGGCAAGCAGGCAGGTAGCGGAGAAGCGCTCCCAGGTGAGCGGGCAAGAGTCTGGAGTAGCTGGTGGTCACAGCACGTGACAGCGGAGCCTCCGGGCTGGCAAGCAGGCAGGTAACGGAGAAGCGCTCCCAGGTGAGCGGGCAAGAGTCTCAGGAATAGCTGGTGGTCACAGCACGTGACAGCGGAGCCTCCGGGCAGGCAAGCAGGCAGGTAGCGGAGAAGCGCTCCCAGGTGAGCGGGCAAGCTGGTCCATAGACAGACTGACCGGAGTTGTAAGGCAGACCGTCGGACCTCAGGCAAGCAGGCAGGTAGCTGAGGTGCGCTCCCAGGTGAGCGGGCAGGCTGGTCCTTAGACAGACTGACAGGAGTAGTAAGGCAGACCGTCGGACCTCAGACTAGCAGACAGGTAGCAAGTAATCAGGCAGGAATCAGGCAGGAATCTGACAGGTAACTGGCAGGTAACTGGCAACGGGACCTGAGGGCTGAAGCACAGGTGAGACACAGGTGCAAACAACATTGCTCGGGCACCTCCATTTTGGAGGAGGTGCCTTATATATGATGAAGTCCTCCGGCCATTGGCCGGGGACTCCTTAGGACGGCACGCGCGGCCCCTTTAAGAGGAGGGGAGCGCGCGCGCGCCCTAAGCACAGGGGCCGGGAAGGAGCGCGCGTTGAGAGCAGAGCGGGAGGAGGACGCCGGGAAGGAGCGCGCGCTGACAGCAGAGCGGGAGAGGGACGCCGGGCACGGGGCAGAGCGGTGAGGGGAGCAGCGTCCCTGCCTAGCAGAGGGCAGGGATGCCGGCACTACAGGCAGAGGGTTTATCGTCTTCCCACGCTGCCTCCTGGAGGCTCGTTGCTCGTGGATCATCCCATTCCAGTGAAAGGCAGGTAGCTCAATCTCCTCCAGGTCATCCACTTCCTCTTCTGTGACCGACTGGTGAGGCATCCTGGACAGGGCATCGGCATTGGCGTTCTTGCGGCCCGCCCGATATTTAATTGTGAATTGGTAGTTTCACAGCCGAGCCATCCATCGTTGTTCCAGTGCTCCTAGCTTAGCTGTTTCAAGATGGGTCAAGGGGTTGTTATCAGTGAAGGCAGTGAACTCACTGGAGGCCAGATAGTGCTTGAACCTTTCAGTGATGGCCCAGACCAAGGCCAGGAACTCCAACTTAAAGCTGCTATAGTTCTCTGGGTTTCTCTCGGTTGGGCGGAGCTTCCTGCTTGCGTATGCGATTACCTTCTCCTGGCCATTCTGCTTCTGACTTAGGACAGCGCCCAGCCCTTCGTTGCTGGCATCTGTATACAGCAGGAACGGTTGGCTGTAGTCAAGGTAGGCCAGGATCTCGTCGCCTGTCAGGATCTCCTTCATCTCCTGAAATGACTCGGCTTGCTCCTTACCCCAGTGGAATGGGGGGTTTCTGCCTTTGGGGGACTGCCCTACCAGGAGGTCTTGCAGAGGGGCTGCTTTCTTAGTATAGTCTTTTACAAACCTCCGGTAGTATCCTACTAGTCCCAGGAACTGACGCACCTCCTTGAGGTTCTTCGGCTCCAGCCACTTCTGGATGGCAGTGATCTTCTCTGGGTCTGGTGCTACCCCTTCCGGACTGACAATGTGCCCCAGGTACTGTACCTTTCTCTTGAGCAGGTGGCACTTTGAGGGCTTCAACTTCATCCCATACCGGGACAGTGACTCAAAGACCTCCGCCAGGTGCTTCAAGTGGTCCTCGTACGTCTTGGAGTACACTATCACATCATCCAGGTAAAGTAACACAGTCTTGAAATTGCGGTGTCCCAGGCAGCACTCCATCAATCTCTGGAACGTCCCAGGGGCATTGCAGAGTCCAAACAGCATACTGTTGAACTCGCAGAGTCTTATCGGGGTTGTAAAGGCCGTCTTCTCCCGAGCGTGGGTCTGTGCTCGGAGCAAAGGGGTTCTACTACCGCCTGGTAGCTCTGTCCTCTAAGACCTATGGCTGCTCTACACCAGATAAGCATTTCACTCATAGGGGGGATCACAATGGGGATGGGGTCTGTCACCCGCACATTACCGATTTCACCATCTGTTAACCTTACTTGCTGTTGGTACAACAGGACTCGGATCTCCTTCTGCAATGCCCTTCTCTGTCCTGGTCTGGCAGTGTCAGCTATCTGTTGGAGCAAGAACACAACTTCCCCAAACAGTTACCAACAATGTTAGTGCCTAGTACCATATACGGATTGGTATCATCAGGATTAGTCTGTACTACAATTAGCCCCTTGTCCTTCAGCTCCACTCTCCCCACTTTTACTGTCACATTCTTAACCCCGATTAGGTTAAGGGGGAGTCCATTTGAGGCATAAACAGAAAGATTTGGAGCTGGCGGACATAGGTCGTACATGGACCAGAACCTCTTGTAGAGGACGTCAGGCATTATGGTTACCTGAGATCCTGTGTCCAGCACAGCGTGCGTCGGGATGCTGTCCAGCACAATGGACAGGAAAGGTCTTCCTCCGACGAACCTGTTGTACCAATCTGATGGGCCTGGGGAGTTTACTCCTGGGTGTCAGCCCTCGGCCCCAGGGTTTTCTCATTTAAAGGATAATTCTGGGCGGTGTGACCTGTCTTGCGGCATCGGTAGCAGGCGGGGTCCCTCTGTGGACGGCGCTGGTCGCTGATCCTTGTAGAGGGTGGTGTTGTCCTCCTCCTCCTTCGCATCCAGGGGACATCCTCAGGGCTATCGGCTAGCAGGATTTCCCCTTCTTCCTCCGGTTCTGTCCACAGCTGCAGGGCACTCAGCACAGTGGTCACGGTTTTGCTCAACTGACGCACTTCAGAGCGCAAGCTGTCCAGCTCTCTAGGGGACGTTGCTGGAACTTTGGCTTCAGCAGCCACCGGGGAAAAGGTGGGTGTTGCAGGCACTGGGGTGGCTCCACCCTGGTAACATTGGATGGAATTTGTTTCCAGAGGCTGCAGTCCTTTTATAGTCATGTCCTTAAGATTGTCAAAGATGGCATCTGGATGATCCAGGGACCACCAACGCACAGTCCTGCTCTCCTGCTTGTCCCCGGACAAACTGTTCATTCAGCATTTTGTTTTCATTGTCGATGCTGGTTGGACTAACCTGCTTCAGAGCTCGCAGGGCCCCCTGTAGACGCCAGGCATAGTCCCGAACATTGTCCTCCGGCTGTTGAGAACAGTTGTAGAACCTCATCCTGAGGTCCGCCTCAGTATGATCCTCAAAAACAGTCTGTAGCTTTTTAATGATTGCGGACACTGACTCCTGGTCTGCGGCCGACCATGTTTCCACATCTCGCTCCGCAGCACCAGTCGATTGTCCTAATACAACAGCGGCCCTCTGCTTGCCTGTCATAGAGTACATGTCCAGGATACCGCATATCTTCCGTTTGAACCCAGACAGGGTATCTGGTTTGCCGCTGTACTGGGGGAGCCACTTTGCCCCTGGAATATACGGTAGAGTTATGGGGATGACAGGAGTGACAGGGCTTGCTGTTGGGGCGGCGGCTCCGCTCTGCGCGGCATCGGATACGGGTTCATTATCAAGGACGTCAACCGGGGCTCCGGCTAGTTGCTGTACCTCGGACATTCAGGCGCCCCCCTAGCGAACCGTGGCCTACCTTTTCTTTTTCTTCCGGTAGGCCACAGCTCTGCAGGTGACGGTCTTCTCCAGGACCTTGCGTCGCTTGCGTCCTACGTCAGAGCGCTCACCGTGGCTCCTTCCAGGATCTGGCGCTTCCTGGTTTGACGTCAAGGTGTAGGGCGTGTCCAGAGCTTCGCGCGCTTTTGCAGGTACGCCCCTCGGTTTCCCGCGGTTACGCCCTTCTTCTTCCCGCACTACTGCGCGACAATGGCGGCCATCTTCACCACAGTTTAATACACAGTTTTTATTAAAGGCGCACAGTACCCGGTGGCAACGGACGTAACACTCCGTCGTTGCAGCGGGCACGGAATCCTGTTCGTGACGCCAAAAAAGGATGACTAGCCCAGGGGAATGGCGACGACTCGGTACCCGGGCCTTTTGCCTGACCTTGGGGATGTCACGGAGGTCGGCTCCTGGGCCCGTACCCTGGGGTCAGCTTTTAAAAGGGTGGTTTGTTAATTATATGAAAGTTCGTGACGCCACCTGTGGTTTCTGGTGAGAATCACCAGCGCTGCGGCAGTCCGCTGAGGCCAGTGATAATGCAGCTCGATGGTATAGCTCCCCACAGGTGGAGCTAGGCCTCAGAGCAGTGTATGGAGAGGGGGACGCGGGACAGGCAAGACCCAGCCGGGTCAGAGCAAGAACAGGGACAGACATGATAGTCACTTCAGTACATTTTACTGGAGGTAATTCAGGCACATCCCGGAGCACTGTAGGGTGAAGGGTGCATATCAGGATCCTCCCCAATGAGCGGGTATAGGGCCTCCTGTTTCTTGCCTCTGCGTATTAAGTTTCTGACCTGCCTGAAGCTAAGCCTAACTTTGTCTCTGTCCTGCACCGGTTGACGTTGTGGTAGGGCCTTCTCTTGGAGTGCACGCTCCCAGCTTACGGGGCCTATGTGTCTCCTGGCACTGTTACGTATCAGCTTTCTGGTGATCCTGGGACCTGTAGTTCTCCAGGGATTCCGGTTATGCCTTACTGGGTCGTAGAGATCCCGGTAAGCTCGGACCCGGTGTCCGGTATATCTTTCGGGGTGAGCGGGTAAGCTCCTCTGCCCCCACTGCTACTCACTCCTCTAGCCTTCGGCCTACTCGGGCCGTCACTAGGCTACTCACACTAACGGCAGCTTGCCGCTCTTCACCACTCTAACAGGCGTCGGCACGCCTTGGGCTCACTTACTTTAGCTCCTGAGTCTAGACTGGGCTTCAGGACCACTGGAGGCCTAGCTTGCCTCACACAGCAACCCTCTTGCTTCTCCGCACACACAGCTCTTCACTCTCTGTGCACTCCAGACTAAACTAACTGCCTAGCTCCACCTTCCCTAGTTATATCCCTAACGGGCTCCCTCTGGTGGTCTGAGGTGGAAGGTGGAGGTGTGTGAATGTTTATGGGGGCCTCTTGTGGAGGATTCCATTAATGCACTCTTCTAGGATCTGTGGTACCAAGCGCCACATACAATTTTCATAGTCATGAAAATACAGAAAAATCTTTAAATGAGAAGGTGTGTCCAAACTTTTGGTCTGTACTGTATATACAGTATATTTATTCGTCCATGTCCATGGAAACTTGACTGTGAGATATATGGATGTTTTGTGATTTAATTGCACTGCCACTTAACTGGCCGTTTATAATCTGAAGTGTTACTAGTATCTATATTTTATAACTATTCATTAAATATTATCTGCTCATCTATTGAGGATGCCTGGTCAGGTAGAGTAGAGTAGAGTAGTGGTCGGGCTACATAGGGGCAGTCGATAAGGAGCGGGGGCGCCATACCATGTAAATTTATGGTGCCAACCTCCGCTGTCATGAAGGGAATTGTGAAGGACAAAACTAGTCCCCATCTCCCCTCATTTCTGCTATTTTTTATATCACTGTTTTTCTGTCCTTTGTGTCTGTATGTATTGGGATTTTTAATCTAAATAAATAAAAAGAAAAATTGTCAAGGTTTTTTTTTATTATGGTTTACATGTATAAAGGCCCCATAGGTTGATCGCTTTGGTTTTTGATTGAGGAGGCTATGTGGGGGCTCATATTGTATATAGGGGGATGTCAGCATTACATACATGAGACAGGTGACTGAGACAGGTGACTGAAAGCACAGTGACCTGTCAGAGGCCAGAGATATGCAAACATAATGAGAGCACCAGTTACAGCCCTTCCCCAAAGTCCCGCCCCAGAGCACGAGCATATCATTATGGCAGAACTGAAAATAAAGATTATAAAAGAACAACAGGACGGATTTCATCAACAAAGATATTATTTTACTCAGTGTAACGGCTCCCACCTGACAGTGTATGTAGTTTACTAAGTGCAATCCTGCTGACAGGTGCGCTTTAAGTCATACAATTATTAATAATTATTTTTTATACCATGGTAATATTGAGCAGAATTGATTTAGGCCTATTGGTTTGGCCTCCACAACAGTCACGGTCTCTCACTTCTGCTCTATTATGTATAGCGCTGTTATGTATGGCACTGTACATAAGGGAAAAATTAGCGTGGCGCGCTGAGCTATCTGTCGTTTTTCATGTATGGATTTGCACCAAAGCATCTGTGTGTTACTAACATGACGTATCACATGATCTATCAAATGGGATCATGTGACATGTCACGTGATACATCTGGTACTTGGGGATAGGAGGGGGGCCCATGCCTTCTGAACTGCCCAGGGCCCTGGCTACTCTTAATCCACCCCTGCGTGCAGCCTACAAGTGAGTGTGATGCACCCCACACCTAACAGCAAACTGGGATTGGGACACGATTTTCCTGTAAACTGCCAGAGCATAACGGGACAGCAGCCCGGTTACGACTACCGCTCTCAATCACTTTACATACGCAAGAATTTTGGTGTCAAAACTTTGATGAAATGGGACCATAGTATCCCCATAAGGTGCTTCTAAACACAATTACCCCTCCCAAGCACAATAAATAAATAAGCATTTTGAACTTTTTGTGCCCCAAAAAATTATTTTTTATTCACTGATGTCTGATACCGATAGAACGCTCATATATGTGTCAAAGTAGATGATTTGAAATAGCCATGAATCATCTTAAGGTCTGTTGTTTGGCTTTATAATACCATGCCCGTAGCCTCATATGGGCTTGTAAAGCTGGAAAATAATCTTTTCTGTCTTAATAGCTCAATTTGGAGTCTTGATACAACTTGCTCATTAGATTCTACATAGTCCCTTCTACCAAAGTGAATTTTTTTCCAAGAGGTTCTTCCTTGTTAGCAGAAGCGGACACTGACAGCTTGGGGCCCCTGTGCAAGGAATTTGTTTGGGTCCACCTCCTTTTATGACTACCAAGCTATAGATATATATATATATATTACATAATCTAGTCTCGTTTTGTATATTGCCGCCTCTTATTACATAATGTCCTCTCTTGTTACTTACAGCACCATTCCTTATGTAAGGGACAGCACTGTACATGACAAGAGATGATACTATGTCGTTATGAGGAGCGCCATTCATTATTACAGAGGACACTATATAATAAGGGTAAGCGCCAAATATAACTAGGATAGTACGTAATAAGGGACGGTGTTAAATATGATAAAAGAGGAAACTATGTAACTAAGAATGGCGCTACACATAATAAGTGAGTACACTATACGCTAAGGGACTGTGCATAACAAGTATACATTCCTGTATCTGTGTCGGTGTGCTGCCTGATTTTTTTCTCGGACACCACACAGACCCATTGAGTATGTCCTCAAAATTGGATCAGAAATAGACATGCTCCGAGTCTCACAGATCTAATTCGCAGATCTGTGATTTTCACAGATATGTGAATGGATCTGTAAAACTCGGAGCCTGTGTGCCGTCCGATGAAAAAATCTGGCCACTCACTGACATTTCACACTAGGTCGTTTTACAACTCCCAGTATAAACAATAAATAATTACATCCATGTACATACCTCTGATGTCTCGTCTGATTAGAGTCTATTTTGCTTTTGTTGTTTCTTCTCCATCTGGTCAGACCTTCATGTGAACATCTCCCACCCATGACTCGTTTTGTCACGATAATCACCGCAGCCCAAAAAATAACAAGTTCACATATATTGCATATATACAATAAAAGATCCCCCACACTGCGCCTCTGACTACAAATATGTACCCCACCATTAATAATAATCTTTTAATAATAATCTTTTTATTTCTATAGCGCCAACATATTCTGCAGCGCTTTACAATTCAATTTACAGACATTATCGGCACAGTTTAAATTCTCTATCAGTATGTCTTTGGAGTGTGGGAGGAAACCGGAGAACCCGGAGGAAACCCATGCAAACTCCTTGCAGATGTTGTCCTTGGGATATGAACGCAGGACCCAAACGCTGCAGTGCTAACCACTGAGCCACAGTGCTCACCAGGCATCCTGGACCCCTTCCTGGGGTAATGTCCCCTTTCCTGGGGTAGTGTGTCTCATCCTAGGCCCCTTCCTGGGCTAGTGGGCTAGTGTGCCTCACCCTAATATACTATTAGCCACACACCATTCAAAATATAAACTGATAAGCCAGAGCTTATAAATTAATCAGTCTATGTGATTCTCTCCCAATTCATTTGAAGGCTATGTGCACACATTGCGTTTTTGTTTCGGAAAATAAGCAACGTTTTACAGTATAAGCAAAGTGAATGAGATTAATGCACACCTTGCTTATTTTTTCCTTGCAGATAAAAATCTGCATAATGTCAATTCTTCCTTCTTGGTATAATGTGCCTCATCCTGATCCCCTTCCGTGGATAATGTGCCTCTTTCTGGTAAAATGTGCCCCATTTTGGTCCCCTTCTTGGGTAATGTCCCCCATTCTGGGGTAATGTGTCCCTTCCTGGGTTAGTGTGTCTCTTCCAGGGGATAATGTGCCCCTTCCTGGGTTAATATGCTCCTTCTTGGAGTAGTATGCCTGTTCCAGGGGTAGTGTGCCTCTTCCTGGGGTAGTGTGTCCATTCCTGGGGTAGTGTGTCTAATCCTAGGCCCCTTACTGGGCTAGTGTGCCTCACCCTGAACCCCTTCCTGGGGTAATGTGCCCCATCCTGGAAATAATGTGCCTCATTTTGGCCCCATCCTGAGGCAATGTGTCCCATTCTGGGCCCCTTCCTGGTATAATGTGCCACTTCTTGGGGTAGTGTGCCCCTTCATGGGGTAGGATGCCTGCTCCTGGGGTAGTGTGCCCTTCCTGGGGTAATGCCCCATCATGGGCCCCTTTCTGGGGTAGTGTCTCTTCCTGTGGTAGTATGCCCGTTCCTGGGGTAGTGTGCCTCTGCGTGGTGTAATGAACCCCATCCTGGGGTAATGTGCCCTTTCCTGGGGTAGTGTGTCCCATCCTGGACCCTTTCCTGTGGTAATGTACCCCTTCCTGGGAATAATGTGCTTCATCCTGGGCCCCTTCCTTGGGTTATGTGCCCCTCATGAGGTAGTGTACCTCATCCTGGGCCCCCTCATGAGGTAGTGTGCCTCATCCTGGGCCCCTTTCTGGGGTAATGTGCCCCTTCCTGGGGTATTGTTGCCCTTCCTGTGGATAATGTGCCTCATCCTGGGCCCTTTCCTGGGATACTGTGTCCTGTTCTACTCACCTTCACCCGGTTCCCACGCTGAGCAGAGTCCTCTTCTTTACTGGGCGCAGGGGCTGTCAGCTGATGTCGGCGTGCATGCCATGGCGCATATCACTGCCGTGCGCCCCAGTGACATGCATGCCGACGTCAGATGCCGGCCTCCGATCGGCCGGCGGTGTGTATTACAGTGCAGGGAGTTGTTGGGTCCCTTGCACCGCATTACATTTAATTTCAGCTGAATGCGCCTGAGGATGCACATCCACCTGAAATAGTCGTTGGTGCCGGCGGGTCACCACCAGCTCCGGGCCCTGGTGAAGCTGCTCAGGGGATATATTCGTCCCTGATTGTTAGGTTGTCATTACGCAATTCAGATTTCTTGCAGAAATATTGTCAATTGTCCCATTAAGCAATCCATGAACATCCCTCAGAAACAACCCCATTCGAATGTACTTAGTACTTTTGGGATAGGCTCTCACACACAGGTGGTTTTCCATACAGAAAATCCGATGAGTATTACAGTACAGGTGTGTGGATGAGATATTACTAAAACATATCCAAACACTGCAAAGAAAATACTTCTGCAGCCTGACAATTTATACTTTGAATTTTCACCATACATTTCACCCATTGCAGTGTAAAAGGTTAAATCAGCACCATTTAGTGTGGATTTTGTGGCTGCAGATTTTCCTGTTGAAATATCCCATGTTGATGTACCCTAAGGCCTCATTCAGATGCCAGTTTTTTTTTTCCATATATACGAGAAAAACTGACCAAGTTTCATCAGATCAATATCGGACATCTCTCTGTGATTTTGCATGGACAGCGCGGTCCGCAAAAAATCACGGACATGTGAACAGT
Organism: Phyllobates terribilis; assembly: GCF_046119375.1. NCBI lineage: Eukaryota > Metazoa > Chordata > Amphibia > Anura > Dendrobatidae > Phyllobates > Phyllobates terribilis. Next base: position 148,185,083 of record NW_027362762.1, read on the forward strand.
CTCAAAAATTGTCGAGGTACGAGGGCTTCGGTGAAAAAAAAAATGATTTGCAAAAAACTGCGGTGTGAATGAGGCCTAAATCACAGAAAGCTCTGCAACAAATCTGCCACATGTGAAGCAGCACGTAAGAGACATAGTTTGTGTATCTCCCATCCCAGTGGTGTGGGTGATGTACCGTATATTCCGGCGTATAAGACGACTTTTGAAGACTGAAAAATCTTCTGTCTAGTCTGGGGTCGTCTTATACGCCGGTAATGCTTTTGAACTTTCAGAAATTGACATGCGGGGATACTCTGGGGGTGTTAATAAGCTGCCGTGGCCGTATCCCTGCCATGTCGGAGTTAATATAAGGTGGAGGGAGTTAAAATACGGTGGCGGTAGGTCCAGACGGTCAGCGCTTCTGTGCTGAAACGGACACATCGCTGCGTATTCCCAGCTCCGGACACAGCGCAGGGCTTCTGTGCCGACAGCTTTCACTTGTCACAGAAGCGCTGCGCTGTGTCCGGAGCTGGGAAGTTCGCATCGCTTCTGTGACAATATATGAAAAGCCGGCAATTCAGCAGCGGCATAAGCCGGCACCCGACAATTTAGAATAGAAAGAATAGAGCTTCACACATAGATTAGATAGATAGAAACATGTCAGTCACATATATATGAAGTACAGTGACAGTGTTGCTTACTGTACTTGTCATTTAGTGTAAAGGATTTATTAAAACAAATAATAGTGTTTTCATGCACCGTCTCTTTAAAAAAGCCGGCCGGCAATTCAGCATCTGTACCCGACAATTTATAACAGACAGAATAGAGCTTCACACATAGATTAGATAGATAGAAACATGTCAGTCACATATATATGAAGTACAGTGACAGTGCTGGTTACTGTACTTGTCATCTAGTGTTAAAATAACGGATTTATTAAAAAAAAAAATTGGCGTGGGGTTCCCCTTAATTTTAGTCTCTAGCGGAGGTTAAGCAGACAGCTGGGGCAAATGTTTGAAGCCTGGGAAGGGGGTAATACCCACAGAGCTTCCCAGGCTACTAATATCAGCCCCCAGCTGAATACCTAGCCTTTACTAGCTATTAAAATGGGGGATCCCAAAAAAATGACGTGGGGTCCCCCCTATTTTAATAGCTAGCAAAGGCTAGGCAGACAGCTGGAGGCTGATATTAATAGCCCAGGAAGGGTGCCATGAATATTGGCCCCCTCCCAGGCTAGAAACACCAGCCGTCAGCCGCCCCAGGAATGGCGCATCCATAGGATGCGCCAAATCTGGCACTTAGCCTCGCTCTTCCCACTGCCCTGTAGCGGTGGCAGTGGGGTAATAGGGCTGGGGTTGATGTCAGCTTATAATGCCAGCTGACATCAAGCCCAGGTTAGTAATGGAGAGGCGTCTATAAGACACCCCCATTACTAACCCCATAGTCAAAGTTAAAAAAAACACAAACACCCAGAATAAACTCCTTTAATTGAAATAAAGACACAATCCTTTATTGTTCTAAATTAAACCATACTTACAGTCACGCCCATTCCAGCTGAAGTCAACGATCTCCTGCAATAAAAGAAAAATAATAAAGCAACCTCATCCTTACCTCTCCATGGTTCCCACGACAGCTTCAGCTCTGCTACATCGAGATGACAGGCTGGACCGCAGCAGAACGCTGCCATCCAGCCTGTCATCCCGCAGACACTGAGAAGCGCAGGCATGCTTGCGCTCCTCAGTGTCTGGCTGTGACGGCATCCAGATGAGCCGACAATGAACTCAGCTCACCTCCTGGACGTCCGTCACTGACAGCGTGGGAAACTTCTACTGCGCATGCGGGGAGCAGGAGAATTTTCCCACGCTGTCAGTGACGTGCATGAGGTGAGCCGAGTTCATTGGACATGATCTCAGCTCATCTGGATGCCGTCACAGTCAGACACTGAGGAGCACAAGCATGCCTGCGCTTCTCAGTGTCTGCCGCATGGCAAGCTGAACGGCAGCGTTCTGCTGCGGTGCAGCCTGTCATGTGAATGTAGCAGAGCTGGACCGGTCCTGGGAACCATGGAGAGGTAAGGATGAGGTTGCTTTATTATTTTACTTTTATTGCAGGAGATCGTTGGCTTCAGCTGGAATGGGCGTGATGGTAAGTATGGTTTAATTTAGAACATTAAAAAATTGTGTCTTTATTTCAATTAAAGGACTTTATTCTGGGTGTTGTGTTTTTTTTAATTACTTTACTAGAAATTCATGGTGTTCATGTCTAATATTGGCGTGACCCCATGAATTTCGGGCTTAGGGCCAGCTGATAATGCCAAGCTGGCCTTAACCCCTTTATTACCCAGTGAGCCACCGCACCAGGGCCCTGGATGAGTTGGGTACAGCGCCAGAAGATGGCGCTTCTATGAACGCGCCATTTTCCGGGGTGGCTGCGGACTGCAATTTGCAGCGGGTGGGGCCCAGAAAGCTTGGGCCTCCCTGCGCTGCAGATTCCAGTCCCCAGCTGCCTAGTTGTACCTGGCTGGACACAAAAATAGGGCGAAGCCCCACGTATTTTTTTTTTTAATTATTTCATGAAATAATTAAAAAAAAAGGGCTTCCCTATATTGTTGTGTCCGGCCAGGTACAAATAGGCAGCTGGTGGTTGGGGGCAGCCCGTTCCTGCCTGCTGTACCTGGCTGGACACAAAAATATGGCGAAGCCCCACGTCAACATTTTTGGGAAAAATTAATTACAAAATTAATAATTTAGGGACTGCATCTTTATTAACCCCTCAATTGTCATTTAGTGTTAAAATAAAGGATTTTTTAAAAAGAAAATTGGCGTGGGATCCACCATCATTATAGTCTCTAGCGGAGGTTAAGCAGACGGCTGGGGCAGATGTTTGAAGTCTGGGAAGAGGGTAATACCCACGGAGCTTCCCAGGCTACTAATATCAGCCCCCAGCTGAATACCTAGCCTTTACTAGCTATTAGAATGGGGGACCCCCCCAAAAAATGACGTGGGGTCCCCCCTATTTTAATATGTTTATGAGTGACAGTTTTCCTGCTATATACCTGCATGTCATAAGAATTTAAATTAAAAAAGGACCATGTTAAATTCAAATCTGTTTTTTTTTAATTTTTACCGGTGTTTGGTATGCGTTGGAAAAGGGGTAGTCTTATACGGTGAATATATCCTAAACTCTATATTTTAACAGGAAAGTAGGGGGTCGTCTTATACACCAGGTCGTCTTATACGCCGGAATATACGGTATATACAGAGACATTAACATTTACATAGAGTAAAGCTATCCGCACAAACAGAAATGAAAACACAGGATCCTTTAAATACAAAATGCTTGATATTTAATAGGTAATGTGCAGGGACAATTGCTGGCAGCATCAGAGTCCGCCATTATCATAATACATACACACTAAGATGTACCGATCTGGTATGGAGTAGCACTGTGGGTGTAACATGTCAAAGGTATCAACCTCATGGGGCGTGTGTCAAAATCTCTTAATGTTAATATGTCGTCTTTTAACTTGTAGAAGCAAAACATGTCAGAATAGAACAAGACGGTGCAGTCAGCGGAAAGGGTGCAAGTGTAGGAAGATGTGATTATCTTTCACCTGTCCTGTAGTTGCCGATCTTGTATAAATACATTCTCCTCAGCAAACTGTGGTTTTGCATTTCTAGGCCAGGGAACTGTGGTTACCAAACAGATAATAAACCCATCTGGTTGGATGCTATAGGTTGCAGAATAATTGTAAGCTATGCACCATGTTACAGAATTGTCCCTGTCCCTCTCAAACAGTCATATTGTGGGCTTCACCAATATTTATGCATTTGCAGCCTATGAATATATTAGGAAATAGAATCTTCAAGGTTCCCATACAACTACGCCGATTCCCCCATACACATGAATCCTCGGCTTAGCCTGGCATCTGATCTAGCGGGAGAACATAAGTGTCGGGAGTTTGAAAATTAGCAGATTCCAATACACACAAGTTGGTTGGCTGATCTACCGAAATTGGTGGGTTCAACCGACTTTAATGTGTAAGAGGTAGGTTGCGTAGCTATAGTCGGTGCAGAGGTTGCTGTCACACTTTGGCCCTGGAGTCTAGAGGGGCAAAAAAGGTCCCTTTGGTCCATATAAGATGACAAATGCTATTGAAGACCTGTAATAATTGGATGACCTGCATGGCAACCGATGAGATTCAAGTTACACTACTGGTACGAGGACCTGTAGGCCAAAGTGAGAAGCTATAGGTAGCCCAGATATGTAACATGGAGGATCTGTAACAACCAGCATCTGTGAACTGTGTACCACAAATCCACCATGTAATATCTCTCTCCAGCCTAACACTAGAGTGTTTTACCAGTTTTTCATATCCTAGCTGTAGCACCTGAATCCCTGTCGTTCTTCTGTACCATGGATGACCAATCCTTGCCTCCCTATATTGACAGGTAAATTTGGAAATACATTGAGGCCTCTTGATATTCAAAGTAATTTACTCAGACATAAGGTTGGTTCAGCCCATAAAATGACTGCTTCTGTTGCATTTAGTCTTCAGTCACAGTTCAGTGCAGTGGTCCCCAACATGACGTGGTGGGAGCTGAAGTTTTGCAACAGCTTAGAGAATGGTTAATTACATACTGCAATCTTACACAAGCACCTTGGATAGTGAAAGGATAAACATTTTATGTGATCTAATAGCAGAATACTTCCGTATAACATCGCTCTATAATGTAAACCTTCATTTAATAATATAGATATTTAAGTGACTTCATGCACCTGCAGACCAGGATTCATGCCCTGACAATTTACGCTCTATCCATACACATTGCACGTAATACCCCTAAACATTATTACATGCTGTACTTCTTAGTCCAGTCTGCGCTTTGTCTTCTCTTATTATATATTTCCTCTTTGGTCTGCAGAATAAATACATTCTTTAACACATTAGGTTCTAGTGAAAACCACAGGTGAAAGGTCTCTTCTATTTTCTTCTAAATACATTTTTGTTCAACCATAACGTACCATGCAAACAGCATTTCTCACGGGTGCCATGTTGGAATTTCAATATGTCACTTTAAGGGCTACGTATGGCTTTCTGTATAGTTAGCTCTTATTTACATTGTAGCCTACGATCTGCATATTGTACTACCTAGATATTATGTTACTGCATTTTATTACAAACTATTAGCACTTGTCATAATAAATTGTGGCTCAAATAAAAAGTGTTGTCTGGTTTAGAAAATCTATATTAAAGTACCTTATTACGGCATTCTCAAGCTTCTACAGTCAAGTCCCTTATTAAATTCCTTTATCAATTTTTTTTGTGAAAGAGAGCAGCTGCAATGAGCAAAGTCTGGTGGATTCAACATATACACCTAAGTGTATAGATTTAATCAGAAATTGTGTAATGCTTCATTTCTCCTGCAGGGGCACTGCAGGAAATGTCACCACCCCTGACATATTTGTTTTAGTCAATACTTGAATTCCCTAAGAAATAACCAATGTGGAGCTTTTATCCTATCACTCTGCTTTGTGCTACTCCTCTGTTATCCCCCTTAATATATTTGAATATTGTTAACATTTCTCTTGTCAAATGGGCGTGTCCATTTACAGTCTGGAAATGTCAGCACTGATTGGATATTGTCAGTCTGCAATTAGGCCACACCCTCAATTGGTAACACCCAGTTGGAAATTTATTCATAAATTTCTAGGATGAGTAACAGAGAGGAATGGCACAAAGAAGAATTAAAAGAAAAGATTCCCCAGAAGTCCTAGAAGAAATTCTAATTAGTTCTAAAACAGTAATGTCAGGAGAACGGATAAAAACTTATTGCAGATCACTATGCACCCTAGCAGCAAGAAACTCTGTGATCGGCTTACTTCTGTAGATCCTTTTAACAAAAAAAAGGATAATCAAAGGAAGACAACCCGTTTAAGGTTAAAATGCAGCAAACATTGGTAAATTAAATATATTAAATTAAATAAAAAGATCTATTTAAATAATTTAAAATAAAGTTAATTATATAGATTTTTAATATTTAACAATCTTAAATAATAGTTTATCCTGGAATGCAAATTTAGGATTATTTCCCTAACAATCTGTAACCTGTTCAGAACTGTAGTGATATCTCAGGTTTCCCATTGCGTTCTACATATCTTGATATCCCTAGCTATACTAGAGATGCCTTGAGATCCATTAATAAAATGCAATTTTCTCTGTCTGATAAGCAATCATTATAAATGGAGTCAAGAAAACATTTTTTTTCGGATATTCTACACCGTTCCTTAAAAAAGTTAATTCTTCTATTAAACTTAAACTTTAGACTTGTTTTAAATCCATCCAAAGATCTACAGAAGTAAAGATTGAATAGATCTAAACTAAAACCATAAACTTACAATTGGTTTGTCTGCTATAATTTTATAAGCTGTCCAAATAACCTTGGCCACTTCTACCAATAATTGTCCTATTGAGATTTTAAGATTTTTACTGTCACAGATTCATATCTTGTACAAGGTGACAAACAATCCCCGTAAGTATGGCTGTGAATCCAAAAATCCCAAATATATATCTTTACCAGTTTTAAGGACATTATATTCAGAATTTTTCCTTTGAGAATGTTTTGCTTCTTCCCTTTGCTCAGGGATCCATCCTCATTTTTGGTTAAAAAAGATAATAGAACAGATCTCCCAAACCTTAGTCTGAATGCAACCTTTGTTGGTACAATGCTAAACTTTTATTATGTTTCATTAACTCTCGGCTACCAGAAATGAATAGACTAATCAAACACTCCGAAATACCTAATGCATTAAAGGGATTTTAAAAAATTGGACTAAGCAAATAATTTGTGTAAAAGTAAACACAAACCAAAATAATCAATATGCACTTTGTTAATTACCCCCACCCAGCGTCAACGATCTGGTGGTCCCCCGCCAGTTTTTACTTCCCTGACATTCCATATATGCATGTGATAATTGTAGCCAAGAAATAGCTTTAGCGATGATATTTGAGTATATGGCACAAAACCGTTTTGGGCAGTGACTGACTGCTGAAACCAAGTGGTTAAGCTTGATGTCCTCACCACAGGGAACTAAACATCGAACAGAAGGGACTACGGAAGCGCTGACTAACATAACTTTGTACTCATTAGTAGAGAAGGTGGGAATCGATTTGCAGGGCCCTGTCCAAAAGTCAGATCAGTATTCAGTGGCCTTCAGATGGGAGTCCTGAGAACCGCCTTCTACCTGCCATCAACCGAGGCTCTTCTTTTGATTAACTGGCATGGCGCAATGTTACGTGCTCGTCACGCAGCAACGACGTCACACCAATCAAAAGAGGAGTCTGGGATGCCGTCAGTTACAAGGAAGTTCTCAAGGCTTCCATCCATTGGCCACAGATTAATAATGTGGCTGCTCTATCTGGTCCTGCGAATTGATTTTCAGCATCTCTACTCATGAGGCTTCTGGTAAGGCAATTCTGTCAGTTTTGATAGCAAGAATATGTAAAGGTCCAAAACTTCTGTTGAACCCAACAGAGTGTCGTGGCTTCTGATATGATGGAATACCACCACAAAGTTGTGAACAAAGCCTAACTCAAAGCCTAACTTTTTTTTGTCCAGGACATCTCTTTTATGATTATTAGATGTAATGTATGTTTAAATAACTATAATAACCTAATATTTTCCCATTAATCTCGTGTGTTTTATGACCGCAGAATACATGTTCTGCCTTCTCCCATAGATGTTACCAAGATGCCTTCTCATTGAATATTATGTGAATTCTAATAGGGGTCTCATCATTATGCATTTGGTCCATTTGACAGAGTGCATTACAATAAACTACAGCATCACTGAGTTTAATTCATACCTCGCCTGGGACATAATCACCAAGCAAGGTTCCATCGTCAAGGACTGGTACCTCGAAATCCAACAACTGCATAGAAAGTAATGGAGTTTCTATTTCAATTGAATTAGGTTTAAATTTATTTTTACTAATTTTTACTACTAAAAGGGCTCTCTTCTGTAATAGAAAAAAAGTAAATCCTTTATGCCTATTAATTAGCAAATCACATTTGTATAGAAAAGTAATCACTATAGTACATCAAAATGCTGCTGTCTTTTTACACTGACAGAAACCTGAACTAGAATTTTAATAGGACTGGTGTCTATGAATATGTGCAATAGGAAGCGCATGCTCACAGACACCTGTTTTATGCCTGGAGATACCAGGAATGCTAAGGTAGGTAGAATCTGCTCGCACTGATCTAATATTGGAGATACCAGGGGTGCTTAGGTCAGGAAAAACTGCTGTCCACCCTGTCTATCTGATCTAATACTGGAGATACCAGGGGTGCCATGGTAAGTAGAGACTGCTCACACTGGTGTCCTTCTTGTGTATCTGATCAAATACTGGAGATACCAGGTGTGCTTAGGTCAGAAAAAGCTGCTGTTCACCCTGGCTATCTGAATGATCAGTGGATGCGTTAACCTGGAGATAGTTTGACTGTATTTGATATGGGTTCTTTACATCATTATGTCTAGAATTCAGAAATACAGAGTGGACAGCAGTGTGAGCAGCCTTTTTTTTACCACAGAACCCCTGATATCTCCAGTAATAGCTAAAAAAGACAGGGGGTGGGGCAGCCTCTTGTTATCTCTAGTATTCAATCAGATAGGCAGGGTGGATAGCAATGTGAGTGCTCTTTTTTTTACTTTAGCACCCTTGGTATTTTCAGTTTTAAATCAGAAAGGCAGGGTGGATAGCATGTGAGTGGCCTCTTCTTACCTCAGAACTCCTAATATCTCCAGTATTAGATCAGAAACACAGGATGGACAGCAGTATGAGCAGCCTCTTCTTACTTCAGCACTCCTGGTGTTTCCAGTATTAGATCAGAAACACAGGATGGACAGTAGTGTGAGCAGCCTCTTCTTACCTTACCACCCCTGGTATCTCCAGTATTAAATCAGAAGAACAGGATTGACTGCAGTGTAAGCAACTTTTCCAGTATTAGATCAAAATACCCACTGGTAGGACATCTTCCTACACATTAAGGGGGGTGAAGCTTCTTACTGCACGTGCTCACAGACACATGTCCTAATAACAATGGTAATTACCTCCTTTGACAAAACGAATGTAATTTGCTAATTAAACTTATTTAGGAATTTGTTTTTAATGGCATTTCCTTTCTCTTTATTTTAGGTTTCTACTCCCAAAGAACCCATTTAATAACAAATAAGCAAATGACACAAGGTGTGGTGTTGTATATCCAATTTTCCACTTACTCAATAAAATGCTTTATTCATGACTTGATGATCATGTTTGATGCAATCTCTCATTGTGATCTTTGAGTATATTTAGATATAGTGGTTCTTGCTGCAAACCTAATAAAAAGCCCAACCACTTTGTGTGAATATACCCTAAATGCATCCTAGTGCTTACTTCCCCTGTATATAAAAATTAGAACTCATATATGGGCATGTATACAAGTGACGGAAAGCACCTCGAATATCTGCCTCCTCTAGCACCCTTTGCAGAGAACTGCTCTGTAACCAAGTTCCTGCATAAAAGCCTCACGGACAATCCCTAAACCCAAACATCATCTATTGGAAATAACTCCCAGAAGTACAAACATGAGAGGTAAATTACAATGTGCAAAACTGCTGTAGTTTTTTAAGTAGAACTTTTTGGAGTTTAGAGTTTGAATATAATAATTTGGTTATTTTTTGAGCCAAAGCCAAGAAGGAATCTAGGAATGGAGAGACATATATGTCTCTTTTTGTCTCAATAATCTCAGATGATTGAACATTTACTTGGAAATGTAACATGGTTTAATAAGCAGCTGGCCACTGTAATTTTCCTTAATTTCTTACTGTGCACAATATTCACTAAAATGCATTTATGATCTGTAACTACAGTATACGCCATCAAAAACAATTTTTATCCAGTCAACGAAAAGTCCCTTTAGTCAGGACTGAATAGTTCATGTCCATGAGATTAAAGTTATCTAAGGAAAAAATGGATCTCGACGAGTGGTTTAATGCAAGGCTGGTTTACAGAGCATAGCACCAATGGGAGTTTGTCAAAAGATGTCTATTGTACACAGTGACTTGTAAGACACTTTATAGGACTGATAAGACATAAGGTCCATTTCAGTTTATATAAAAGACATGCTTGTAACAATCACAAATTTACCTATATCAGCACAAAATTAATCTGAGGCAGTGATCTGTGTAGAAAGCTCTCTGCCTATAAATCTATAGTAGGATATAGTAGGGAGCCACTTGGGGGTTAAAGAGCAGTTCCGGTATTCATGCATAAATACAGAATTGGGGCTATCTAGGCTCATCTTGTTTTTATGGTCCAAACATTTGGTAATAGGTCAATTCTATCCAATCTAGGGAGTTCCTAGACAGTGGGACCTCTTCTAGTGTAAGACATCCCTCTATATAGTAACATAGTAACGTAGGTTGAATAAAAACCTAGGTCCATCAAGTTCAACCTTTCTCCCCCAATTACCAAAACCTGAGCATTGGAGATCCTCTTTAGTGATTAGGGAGCAAAACTTTGGTTCTTTGAGCTCTAACTAAAATACTGTTCAAGCAAACCATAGTGAGTATCCCAGAACAAGTTAGAAGCCACTAAATGGCCTGACCGGTAGAGACATATTGCCGATGATGATCCAATGCCAGTGCATAAGTGACCATCTGGCATGAGTTGGATTTTACTCTGAGTATATATCTGAAAAAGCCCTTTTCATAAGTATATTTACCAACATAAACCGCAAATGTAGTAGAAAAATTAGAGTATGTTTCTTTGCGTTGTTTTTTGTGGTTTGGATCTCTAACCACCCTCATATTACCATACCATAATGCAGTGGCGGAGCTAGGATTCTCTGTACCTTGGACAAAGATACAGTTTGCTGTCCTAGTCCTACGTCTTTACATACTTGTTGGAATGGCTTATTGGTGACACCCCTGGCACCCACAAGTGACCCTCCTGCATGACAGAGTAAAGTACGGTAGGTAATATGGCAATAGAATTTGTGAATTGTGTTATTTCCAAAATTGAACATTGATGTTATAGCATGATCCTACCACAAATGACAATCACCTCTTGCTTTGGTATAGGTGTTCTGCAGATGACAAATATAGGCTTGTGTATATGATAGCATTTTACAGAGCCACACGAAAGCCAAACTGGGCAGGTCATGCAACAAGACAAAGAAGCAATGGAACCTGCATAAACTGGTAGAAAGCCCTTTGGTGCAACTGATCATATGAAAGCTAACCAATTCAATAGGAAGACTGAATCTCAGAGTATCACCAGGTTAGGATATGGCAAAAGCACACAATAAGCATGCCCCCACTCTATGCAGGAGATATGTACACTTTAAGAAACCTTTAAGTTAAGTTTAACATCCACTCGAGTAAAGGGACATTTTTACACTTACTACATGACATACCCAGGTTGTATCACCCCCCAAAATAAATAGAAATACAGTTTTAATTTACATAATGTTATCTATCCTTATTCAGTAGGTGAGATTAGATAATCCCATGTGAATGTTACAAGACACCTTTTCATGGTGTATCCACATGCAGTTACATTCAAAGCCTTTTAGATTAATTCCTTAATGTCAGTCTCTTATTGAATCCTATTGGTATAACTCCCCTTAGAAGCAGGGGTAATTTGTAAAGTACAAGTTATACTGATGCATCGAAGCCTACTGTGAAACGACTCACAACATAGGAGCTTAGTCACTAAATGTAAACTGTGCACAGTGCACAACTGGCTTTTGGATTATCCTCCCAACTCACATTAAAGGGGTATTCTCAAGCTGTCTCTTGAACAGTTCAAAGCTCTGCAATCTCCTTACAGTCTCCTTATTTCCTGGTTTCCAGCAGGGCGGGCTCTCCTTGAGTGACAGCTCTGGTGAATAGTAGAACTGTTGCATTACTAGAAGTATAATGCCCAACAAAAGTTCTGCTATAACACATTTTTCTATCAGTGGTTGTTCTGGAGTCTACACTGCTATCACTATATTAACACATAGAGATAACTGGGCATTATTTGAAAAAGCACACAGCTCTGGACAGCGAGAGGAGAGCAGAGAGCCTGCTCTGAAAGCTGCGGACTGGTGATTTATAACTGCATCTCTTCAGAAGATGAGAGGAAGGGGGAGGGAAGTGTGCAGCTAACCGCTGTATAGAAATCAATGAACTGGAGAGAGGTGACTGGGATGTTAAGAGTTAACCTCTATACTGGAATGTAACTACTGCTCTTAGCCAAAGTCCGGAGACCAAGCTCCATGGAAACCAGCTGTACTCTATAAAAGATAATTCTGTCATTGCAAACAGGAGAATTCGAGCAGAAAGAAAAAGCAAGTCAATTGCAAACCTGCTTATTTTCATGCCGTCTAACTAATTAAAGAAATTTAAGAACTTGAGAATACCTCTTAAATGCAGATGAATTTACTACAAAACAATAATCGGTTCAAAAAGTGTTTTGCGTCATTATGATTTCCAGCAGATAGGGGTGGCATGTGTAGCACAGTCTAAAAGATTTAGGCAAATTTGCATCTATAAAGTCACTCTATTTTTTTTCCAATATTTTTTTTAGCATCTAAATAGGCCCAGAATCCAGTGCTGATTAATTTCTTAATATATCCTAACACTCAGACATCATTTTTTTTCTGATAAAGAGTTCCAAATTGATCCTCTGTATACATAAAAAGCAAAATGATACTCTTCTGACTTCTTGCTGCTGCCACTACAAAGAGCTTATTTCAAACTGTTAATACTTTGTACTCAATAAGCCTCTGACATTTTTCAGTTTTCTGCTTTGATGACAGAACAAAATAAACCAAAGACTGCAAACAGAAATATGAACAGTTCTTAATAAAACAGTAAGCAGTAAAAGTGCATTTACACTGCAAGATTATTTTTCTAGGAACACTTATTTCTCGATTATTTTGCAGTCTAAACAATCTGCCGATCACCCGATGAATGAGTAAAATGCTTGTTTGTAGGGTGAAACGATCTTCTGGTTTGCCCAAAAGATCATCATTGTTATTAGTGCATTGTTCTGTGTAAACAGTGCTGCCAAGAACAAGTGCAGCCTATGTGCACTGAGCAATCTATTACTGATCATTCAGTGCACATCTGAAGCGGGGTCAGCCTGTGTAAACAGGCTATTAATTGACCACCGATCACCAAACAAGTAGCTGATCGGCAGTCACTAAGGGCAGCAGATAATGTAATGTAAACGGACATGAAGGTCCTGACCTATTGCTACCCCTTGAAAAAACTGCAAGACCCCCCGATCTTTATCATTTATGTGGGAGAATCGGAGCTCTGTATCACAAAAATAGCTCCAACTTCTATGAGGATATATTAAGACATTTATCAGCACTTGCTTGTCCTTGCTTGCTGTCCTGCGCTTGCCATTAGTGACTAAGCTCCAATATTACAGGTCAAAGCTAAACTCCATTACATTACAGTGCATTTCTACTGTCGAGAACATAATTCTAGCATATTGTCCATCTCTAGAGACCCTGAACTTCTGAAGACTTTACCATGCAGTGATAAATCTCTGCACTTAATATACAGTAATCAATTTATTGGTTGGAAATTTAAAGGATCGCTAATCCTAAAATACAGGTCACCTATGTCAAATTATCCAATAACATTCACAAATTCACATGTAGATGGCTAAGAACTCAAAAATGAAGAAAAAAAAACCATGGCATATGTGGAGTGCCTGTCTGGGGCCTACTCGAGCATATCAGTCTTAGGCACAAGCCCAGACTTACCATCAGTAACAGCTAATGTGTTACTTGTGAACAAACCCATAAGAACTACACCCTGATTTTCTTCTGCTGGGCTGTGGTGGCCCATAATTTTGTGTGAGACTATGTGTATTGAAGGAACCTCTGGTACTTTCCGTAGGCTTGTGATTATAGCTTAAATCACATTGGAATGTTTAATCATGGTACTTGTAGTGTGTGACTTTTGTGATACTCTACTGAAACTAGGTATTAAGCTTTGACACCTTGAGAAAGGTCTGGATACCAAAATATTACTGTTTGTGCTTTACATTAAAACAGTAATTTATCTTATAGAAGGTGACTTGGACACTTTTGCCCTTTTCTTTCCTTAGGTGGACCAAAGTGGAACCCACCTCAAAGCGACCACGTTATCCTTGGACCCAGTGCGCACTACACCCAAGTGGTATCCATTACCAAGCTTAGTTCCTATTCTCTGAGGGCCACAGGAGACATCCATCCTTACAGGTTCAACAGAAAATTAAGAAACATGGTTGTGGATCTCAAAAGCAGAATTGGAAACATTTGTGAATGTTACAAGATGACATCTCATTTTGGATCACCCTGTATTTTAGGGGTAGTGGTGCTTTAAACCAAGATACACAGTGATTGAACCATCTCAGCTCGCACAATCTAAAGACCAGCTATGTGGTTCAATGAGGACTGGAGGTAATTAGTGAGATTATATCACACCACCCGCTGCAGGTGTTTGCAGAAAGGAGGCAATTATTTCATTCTGTGCCCTTTATCTTCTCCACTGCCTTTACAAAACAGTCAGAATAGTCTCTCTCTGCTTTGGTGTGCAGGCTTATTATATTTCCAGTGCATCCAAACCTTGATCCCCTGCTAAGTGAGCGGAGATTGTGTGTGTCGTCATTGGGTGTGAGAGGCCGGGAAGTGTAGGACTGGGGTGTGGCTCAGTCTATTCACATATTATGTATTTATATTTATAGATTATATTTATATAAATATTTCCTCTATATACAGTCAGGAGGTATCTTTACTCTGGCATCACGAATTCGTTGCAGCCAGCGAGTGGTCAAGTTCGGTGCTGTCACAGTCGGAGTCATCGTACAGGCCAACATTCTGTAAAAAGAAAAATGAGTTACTATTTTATGGTATATTTCCCATTGAAGTCACACAAGCTTTTATTCATTTGTATGTGATATGTTTTGTTAAAGGGTCACATACATAGCAGTCACCCTCAACTGTTTAGTTATTGATGCATAGTAAAAAGTAAATATAATACAAACTTGACTTCCCTAATGAACCATAGTACCTCTCATGTAGTTCTCTATTATGTTAGAAAAACATTCAAAAGGTGGCCATCCCCATTAAACTAATGTAGGCTGAATCCATTCATTTCAGCGAGACCGGCTGACCATCCAATAAATATGCATTTGAAATAAATATGCATTTTGGTTTTACCTGTTCTAATGCTGCTGTTCGTTTTTGTTTCTGCACCTTTCCGTTCCTGACATATGGCCTCCTCTCTTTTTTGTATGTAAATGTAGTATTATATTTAATCAATAGACCTTAGAATAATAATTATTTCCACAATTGGATGTGTTAAAAAATGTTCCTGTGCTGAGATAATCTTATAAATGTGCCCCTGCTGTGTCCTGTGTAATGGCTGTGTCTGACCGTGCAGGAACATGGTCTGATCATACCACAGCTCCTGGGCAGTGAAGGACACAAAAAAGAGTATACAGACAGGACAGAATAGTATTACAAATTATTCTTTCTGTGAGTTAAAACATGTTTTTAAACAGACAGGGAAATGTATTAACTCACTTAAAGGGAATCTGAGAGCAGTGTCATGTAGGTAAAAAGAAGCTGAATCCATCGATGTATCACTTAGATTATTGGGTGCAGCCGTTCTGACAAAATCAGAGCTTTTAGATTTCACATGAAGCAGAGCTGAGAAAGCTAACCCCGCCCACACCAGGTTCTCCATGTACAGAGTCCATAGACAGTGAGCTGCTTATCACAGTAGGGGGCATTGCCGGACTAGTGTAGTTCACAATGTTAATTGCTTGACAAGTGACACTTCCCTGAATTCTGTGTTTCAGCCTCTATCTCCTGCTGTCTTCAGATTACATAGCAAAAACCTGCTGACAGATTCCCTTTAAAGAATCAGCTGTGATCCCGTGCTGTAATGTCTGTATACTCTTTTGCTTTCTCCTCTACCCAGGAGCTGTGGTATGATGAGACCATGTTCCTGCACGGTCTGACACAGCCATTACACAGTAGACAGCAGGGGCTCATTTATAAGATTATTTCAGCACAGGAACATTTTTTAACTTCCAATTGTGGAACTTATTATCATTCCAAGATCTATTGATTAAAATGAACTTTTGTTCGTGGGAAAACCAGTTTAACTCAAGAACATCAGATGGGTTAAACTCTAGCCCTGTTTAACAGTCACTATAACTATGTTCACCATAAAAACATTTTTTTTACAGATTTTGCCTCCTCTTCCATGGCCAAACCCTCAATAGGAGAAGGTGAAAGTTGTTTGTTACTGTCTTTATGGATATGTGCACAAATTAACAAATTCATATCTCACCTCTCCTGCTGTTTGTTCGTTGCTGAGCTGAGTTTTCACCTTCTGGACAACAGCTTCTTTCTCAGAGAGCCCATCAGACTGGGTCAGAAGATCCAGTGGAGGTTCTGAGCTTTGAGAAACAAGATCCTCGGAGCGCTCATCAGGGCGTTCATCTGTATTGGTGCTGAGCACATCTGGAGTGACGCTGTGGGAGAGATCTGTTGTGTTCCCTTCTTCACCATCTGACAAGTTTTCTGAGCTGGGAGATTGATGTTGAGACATCTCTGCCTGCCACCTGCACAGAAGACAAAATGCCATCAGTGACAGTTTAATGGAGGTGAAATAAAGTGGATGTCCATGACTTCTCTATTGATTGGGTCATCATGGTATGATTTGTGGGGGCCCCAGGTGTAAGCCTGACTGGTAGTTCCGGCATCCTTTGGTCTGAGCTGCAGTACCAGGTACAACCATTCCCAAATGATGGCCAATGTGCAAATATAAACAATAAGGAACTCCTGCATCAGACAGAGAGGCCATTAAAGGGGTTGTCCAGTACTCTGACAACCCTTTCTCAATCCCTATGTTTCCCCCCAGTAAAATAATAACACTTATACTCACCTCCGGTACAGGTGTTGTTCCAGCAGTGTCACACTCGCTCTCCCGGGGCTTGTGTGACATTATGCCACGCGATCCCTGCGGCCAATCAGCACTGGCTTTACTCTCCTCTCCTTCAGACAAATCACAGACATCCAGAGAAAGTGAAAGTTTTGGCTGCTCTCTCACTTCTTCCAGATGTTAATTACGTCCATAGAAGAGAGTGATGCCATCGCTGATTGGCAACGGGGATTGGAAAGAACCGGTGCCAACACCGCTGGAAGAGCACCCGCACCGGAGTTGAGCATAAGTGTTGTTATTTTTCTGGAGGGAAACATAGGGATTGAGAATGGACTTGTCTAAGTTGTTGACAACCTCTTTAACTAATAGTTTCAGACAATATTGAAAATATTCATTAGTTTTATTTTCAGATCCAATATTCGAAGATTATATTAGAGACCTACAGAAGGAGAAATCTGTAGGCAGCACACTCTCATGAGATGCAATGTTGGTGCTGGATGCTCAATCCTTCTGAGAAGACCACTCATGCTCATCCAGGGATCAATACTAAAACAAGTTGTAGGAACAGCGCACCACTGAATATACGTCAAAATACTCCTTATTCATGAAATCCAAAAGTTTACTCCACTTGTGATTATTCAGTCAAATGTGAGAGTGCAGTAGCAATGTTTGGGCTATTAAAAACACTTAGCCAGGTATAAGGTTGTAGCAGAAGTAGAGGATAAGTTGAGTTGTAATTCCATGATCTGAGGTTTTTATTACACTAGCACAGTGCTCTACCGGTTCTCTTCAGGGGCATAAAACCCCAGACCGTAGACATACAACTCAACCTATTCTCTCCTCTTGCAACAACCTTATGCCTGATGAAGGGGTTTTATACCCTAAACACTGCTACTATACTGCCACCAAAGACAATAAGCCTTTATTTAGTAATACCATTAAAAATATATCCTAACAGGGATAACAAAATACCAAACATTAAAGGCAGGGGACAATAATACTATCCTCCCAATGCAGAAAAGAGGGAATAAGGGGCTAAAGCTTTGACCTGGCGTCCCTCTACATTGTCCTACTGACATTCACTACCGAGCCTCCTGATGAACCTTTTATTACATTGGGGAAACGCGTTGAGGTGGTAACATGGACTCTAAGCAGACATGTATGTCTTTCAATGAGGAGGTAATAGGTATCAGTAACTATTAGCTATATTTCGGTTACTCTTTCTTTTTTATCCCTATGATATTATGTCATGTGTAAGGCAGCGGTGTTCACACCGTGCAGTAACTGAGGCAGTGACCCAAGCAATTCCAACATAAACAGCTTTTATGTCAGCAACTCACGGGTTAACAGAAAGTCCATACACAATGGTTGCCGAGGGCAAAGGCCGTGCCCGCCGCTCCGAGCCTGACAGGTGCAGAGGGTTTCCAGGCGTGGGTTCAGCCACCCTCAATCCTGCTGAGCTTCCCTGCTGTGCTCCTAGCAGTTTCCAACATAGAACAACACTAATCCTTAGTGCAGGAGTTTTCAAGGACCTGTGGCAAGAGCCACTGGAAAATCCGGGTTGGAGGGAGGAGGCCGCCCCACTGCCTCCTGTGACCTCCTCCCAGAAATGAAGGCCCTGCCAGGTTTTTACTAATCTGCCTTAGCCAGATAGCCTGACTAGGTCAATGCTCACCTTCATTCCTGCATTGCAGCAGCAGGTGTGTCTGTGACTGCAATGCACTCCAATGGATTTAATAGGTCTGTGTACACATTCTGGGGGAGATATAACGTCCCTCGTATACGATCCCGGTCACTGCCTCACACATGTTAATTATGAGTATATTTAGTAGCATTATCAAAGGTTAGGGATTGTTGAGGGATTACTAGGTGACTGACATTGAGCGGGGGCAACAATTATGCAAACTTAGGGTGCCAACCTCTGCGGCTTAGGTAGGGTCTTCTATAAGATTTAGGGCCCTTTTGGGACATTAGAGGTGTCTAGCCCCTTACTCCCTCTTATTTTGCATGTTGGGTGGATAGTATCGTTGCCCTCTGCCTTTAATGCTTACAGGGTGTATTTTTAATGGTATAACACAAATAGAGGTTTATTATCTTTTAACTATATTATTTATAAGAGAGAACTGGGTTACCAGAAGTTTTCCAATATAGTATTATCAAAATTGCCTCCTTTTTAGCAGGAATGAACCATAATAGGGTATTCCAGCCTCAAAATCTACTCATCCACTGCATTGGTGATAAATGTTAGATCATTGGAGGTTTAAATCCTGGGACCCTCACGGATCACTAGAACGGGGGACCCTGGTCCTGTTATACATATCAGCAACTAAACCATCTGATGATTGAAAATCAAAAGGAGAAAACCTCACCTTTGTCTCCTCTCCAGCTCCAGTTCACTATCTACCTCCCCCTCTTCCTCCTCTGATGAGACACCTCGTTTCTGAGGGAGAAGTAGACAAATAATTCTCTCATATTTCACACTACTTCTAAATGTGACTAAATATATAGGACGAAAAATACATGAAGATTTCAAGATTTTACATTTTCTCTGGATCTCAGCAATTTCTTCATAGCACTGATCTCACTCTCACATCGCTATAGTTTGTCATTACTATATTGTAAACGTGTCATAGTGTTAATAGCAGTGGCGCAGCTACAGGGGGTGCAGATACAGACCAGGCTCCTGAGAGGCATCTCTATCACACTGGAAGATACCATTATTACACATGGATAATACAAATTGGTATTATTAGTGTACATGGATCAATTTTGGTCTGTGCACTTTTCCATCGCTGTGATGTCACTCAGTACAGGACTCGGGAGGCAAGCTTGAGTCAAGCAGTGCTTGTTTAATGCACACCTCTGGCTGGGATGCACCATGCTTCTTGATTATCAAGTGTTACTTTTATTCTTTTCAAGGGGGTGTACTCATTTATACTGAGCAATATATATATATATATATATATATATATATATATATATATATATATATATATATATATATACATATACACACATGGTGGTCCAAAAGTAGATGGACAGACAATAATAACATTTATTTTGATTTATATATAAAATTATATTTACTAACACAAGCAGAACATTGACAATTACATTTTATTCTGAACAATAATACAAAAGCCCTTAAATTTTATCAACGCAGGTGCTCAAACTGTTTTCCATTACAATTTGCACAGCTTTGAAGTCTGCCGCTTACTCTTCGCCAAACTTTTTTGCACAAGTCTCTTTGGGTATTAATTTCTTGAAATGAATCTCTTATGTAATTTTTCAAATCACTGACACTTTTTGGTTTTCGACTATAAACTTTGTCCTTGAGTACTCCCCAAAAGAAAAAATCCATTGGGGTCAAGTCTGGTGAACGTGCCGGCCAATCAAGTGGGCCTCTTCGGTCAATCCATTTATTAGGAAATGTTTCATCAAGATACTCGCGGACTACTCTTGAATAATGTGGAGGGGCCCCATCTTGTTGGAAATAAACGTCATTTGAATTAGGCTGTTGCTGTTGTAAGAGGGTGACCAGGATCTGGTCATGCACCTTGTCTGTATGTGTACATATGATGCCATATCCTGTTTGCAATATGAAAAGGTTTTATGATTAATTGCCCTACTTGTTAGTAGAGGGTAGTGTAGGAAAGGGTTAAGGAGTTTGGGAGCTGCTGAGTGTGGGAGGAGCTGATACAGTGGATCAGAGAGCAGTTTCCTGGTTGCAGTCAGTTCCTGGGAGAAAGAGAAAGATGTAAGACAAGTACAGTTGGTGGTCCAGGGGGCACCTTTGGTACAAGTTGTCCAGCAGAGAAGAACCTGTACTCAGATAATCTGAATAGACATTTCCGTACGTTCAGGACCTACGGTCCATAGGATTCACAGTGAGTTGTGTCTCCACAAGCCTTCAGAGAAGGGGAAGCCGGACGGGAAACAGTCCGTACAGGGATTCTTACTACTGCAAGGGTCTCATAGACCAGGAGTGTTCACTATGAAAGGGACAACTCGGGACAAATGGACGCTGAACATCTCTACGTGCGGTGTGTCGAACGGTGACCCTGGGGGAGTCGGTATACAATGTAATGTGCTGTGTGAAGATATTTACCAATGTTCTAGTAAAGTTCTTTTTTATAAAATGGAACAGAACTCCTTAAATGTGTGTGCGGCCGTTCCTGAGATGAGAAGACTGAAGACGGCAGAGATCTATGATCCAGATGTGAGTGTTCTGCACCACACACACAACATGGGAAAATGTGTACTTTTATCTTTGTCAGGGGACCAGGGTATGGGAACACATCAGCCGTTGGCCACAACTACTACCCTGAGTCCCTTAAAAAATTGGCGTAGTCGGCAGGATGCGAGTACCTCGCATGAAGAGAGCGGGATGGAGAAGACCCGCGGCGCAGATGAGGCGCCTGAAGATAAACAAATGCAGCGGAGAGAATTGAAGAATGTACGAAATGAGATTGCGGATGAACATGGCGATGCCAAGATGGTGGCCGGTAACGTGAGTCTAAAGATGGCGGAGATTGGCGAAGGTTCCGCCCATCGTGGGCATCCTGAGCACAAAACGGCGCGGAAAGCAGTATGGTACGGACTCCGGCCCAGATGGAGATTACAGCCCCCTGTGAGCAGTATCCGCCCACGGTGGGCGCAGCGAAGGAAGAAGTTCTGCCTACCACTGAAAATCCCAGAGACAGAGTGGGAAGATCTGCCGAAGGCAGCCCCGCCCATGGAGGGGCAGAGTCTAGAAGGAAGACCTCGTGTGGTGAGCAGTGCAGCGCCATTGCTGGGAAAGACAGTGAAGCTGGAGCAGCAGAACAACATGTCTCATCGAGGTGGCTGTGGAAGAATGGAGTGGAGCCGGCGCAGGGAGCGCGAAGAGAAGGAGGGACGCCCAGGAGGTCGCTGGGTGGTCTTTGACCTCCATGACTATCCCGTAGAGAGCGGCTTACCATTCGTACCAGGCTGGTACCCCTTCCACGATCCGCGTGAGGATGCCGTCTCCCTTGCAAAGGCCTTGAAGGGGCTCGTGGTCGCAAGCCCCAGAGAGAAACAGGAAGCGGCCGGAGAAGTAACGACCGTGGAGGTGCCATCAAGTGACGGCGAGTCGGCCCCGGTGACCGTGGTAGCGGTGAGTCCCGATGCGGGCCCTGCCCCCAGCCCCCAACCCCCTTCTTACCAGGAAGTAGTAAGAGCCCCTGGGGAAGAGGAGACCCGGTGGATCGCCGGGGTAATCGCGGAAAAGAAGAGGCGGGAGCGCCGCATCCGCGAGGAGCTGCGGAGGCCGGGGGGAGGAGCAATGACCGACCGGATGACTTGCGGCCTAGTACGACACTTTGACCTGGCTCGCGGCTACGGATTCGTACAGGAAATGGGGACTGGCGAGAGGGTGTACGTCAACAAGGGGTCTATCGATGCCCCCGGTCCCTTGCTTGTGGGTAGCCGAGTTAAATTTATTAAGGAACATGGGCCATGATGCCCGTATGCGGTGGCCGTTACCGTGTTGTCCGACAAGGAGGAGCGGATGATAAATCGGCCTGTGCGGCCGACAGTGATGGCTGCGGTGCAGCTGGCTGTGGGCGCGAGTGAGAGCGTGAGCACCAGAGCAGCATCCCCGCCTCCGGAGTCACTGAGGGCGACGGCCGGCTCCCAGGGGAGTATACAGTCGGAGTCTCCCAGTTTATCTGTGTCGCAGACGAGGAGCCGGAGTAACAGCAGTGGATCGGCCTCCATTGATTCGTCCTCTGGGACCACCGTTATTTATATTCAAGGTCAAGGAGTGGCCCATTACGGTGGACACAGGGGAATCCCCGAGTGAGTTGCTGCTTTAAAAAGAAAAGAAGGAAAGCATCTGGTTGTGCTCGTTGCACGGAGGAAGATAAGGAACTGTTCTGCGTTCCTAGGTGCAGGAGCCCCTGTTCAGCCTGGTGATGACTGGAGGTGGCCCAGGATGCGGTCATTAAAGAGAGACTGTTCCGCGTCTCTTAAAGGGCAACCAGCCCTTATAGCACCATGGAGCAATGGTGCTGGCCGGACGGCCAGAAGATAATTTTTTTTATGTATGTGTTTTTCCCCCTCCAAGTTCTGTTGCGCACGTTTGCGCATTCCCCTGCTGGATTACGGGACTGAACCCTAACAGGGTTAACAAAGGACTGTGCGCAACTGCTTCATGGACTGTGTCCTAGTAAAGAACTGTCGAGTGGTTCATGGTCTTCAACGGGACCGTACCCAGTAAAAGGAGGGAGGGGGAGAAACTGTCAGGACGACCTGAGGATTGAGCCGGGTCACTGCTCCAGGACTGTCGGAGCAGGATTTGTTGGCCAGCGGGCCTGTGGTGGACAAATTTTTTTGTGTTTATTTGTTTTTGGTCCCAGGAGCAAGGGGACCGGAGTCCGATGGACTCATATCCAAAAGAACTTGAACGCTGTGTTCCAGGGTCCCAACCGAGTGGGACCGAGGTCAAGATTGACCACTAAGAAGACAAGAAAAAGTGAATTAATATATTGTGTGTTTTAATATAAATATATGTGTCGAATGTTTTAAATGTGCATTGTGTTTTTACAGGTGCTCTCATGGTCGGGACGACCATGTTTAAGGAGGGAGGAAATGTAAGAGGGTGACCAGGATCTGGTCATGCACCTTGTCTGTATGTGTACATATGATGCCATATCCTGTTTGCAATATGAAAAGGTTTTATGATTAATTGCCCTACTTGTTAGTAGAGGGTAGTGTAGGAAAGGGTTAAGGAGTTTGTGAGCTGCTGAGTGTGGGAGGAGCTGATACAGTGGATCAGAGAGCAATTTCCTGGTTGCAGTCAGTTCCTGGGAGAAAGAGAAAGATGTAAGACAAGTACAGTTGGTGGTCCAGGGGGCACCTTTGGTACAAGTTGTCCAGCAGAGAAGAACCTGTACTCAGATAATCTGAATAGACATTTCCGTACGTTCGGGACCTACGGTCCATAGGATTCACAGTGAATTGTGTCTCCACAAGCCTTCAGAGAAGGGGAAGCCGGACGGGAAACAGTCCGTACAGGGATTCTTACTACTGCAAGGGTCTTATAGACCAGGAGTGTTCACTATGAAAGGGACAACTCGGGACAAATGGACGCTGAACATCTCTACGTGCGGTGTGTCGAACGGTGACCCTGGGGGAGTCGGTATACAATGTAATGTGCTGTGTGAAGATATTTACCAATGTTCTAGTAAAGTTCTTTTTTATAAAATGGAACAGAACTCCTTAAATGTGTGTGCGGCCGTTCCTGAGATGAGAAGACTGAAGACGGCAGAGATCTATGATCCAGATGTGAGTGTTCTGCACCACACACACAACATGGGAAAATGTGTACTTTTATCTTTGTCAGGGGACCAGGGTATGGGAACACATCAGCCGTTGGCCACAACTACTACCCTGAGTCCCTTACACTGTAACTGGGGAACAACTTGATTCATTAGAATTTCAAGATACTTATCTCCTGTGACTGTTCCATCAAAAAATATAGGTCCTAAAACATTAAAACTTGAAATACCACTCCAAACATTGACACCAGGCTCATTTAGTTGTTGTTCTAATGTTAAATGCATGTTCTCATTATACCAGTAAATACAATTATGTCTGTTAACCCCTTAATAACATTTGACGTACTAATACGCGTCTGTGCCCTGGGACTTAAGAGCCAGACCCGTATTAGTACGTCATGGCGATCGCGCGCGCACACAGGCTGTGCGGGCGCGATCGCCGCCGGGTGTCAGCTGATTGTCACAGCTGACACCCGGTACTATGTGCAGGGAGCGGTCCTGCACCGCTCCCAGCACATTAACCCCCGCTATGCTGCGATCGAAATCGATCGCGGCATTGCGGGGGCAAGGGGAGGTGATCGGCGATACTCACCTCCTCTTCCAGCGCAGACTGCAGCGGCTTCCCGGGTGTTGCCATGACGACCCGATGTCGTCATGACAACATCCGGGTCACCAGAGAGCAGGAAGATTGCTTGGACATGCGCAGTGCATCTCCAAGCAATCTTAACACTGTGCACTTCTGACAGCCTGCATGGCATAGGGATGGTGCTCCATTCCTATGCCATGCAGGCGATCAGAAAAAAAAAAGTGAAAGTCCCAGAGTGGGACAAAGTAATAAGGTGTACAAACTGTCTGAAAGTGGAAAAAAAAAAAAAATGTGCAAAAATATTATAAAAAAATAAAAAAAATAATACACCAAAAATAAAAATATAATGTACCCATCAATAAATATTATTATAAAAAAAATAAAAAAAAAACAATAAAAGTACACATATTTGGTATCGCCGCGTCCGGAACAGCCTGACCTATAAAACTGTCCCACTAGTTAACCCCTTCAGTGAACACGGTAAAAAAAAAAAAAAAAAAACGCAGCAAAAAACAATGCTTTATCACCATACCACCAAACAAAAAGTGGAATAACACGCGATCAAAAAGACGCATATAAATAAAAATGATACCGCTGAAAACGTCATCTCGTCCCACAAAAAACAAGCCGCCATACAGCTCCATCAGCCGAAAAATAAAAAAGTTTCAGCTCTCAGAATATAGCGATGCTAAAAAATATTTTTTTCTATAAAATAGCTTTTATTGTGTATAAGCGCCAAAACATAGAAAAATTATACAAATGTGGTACCGCTGTAAACGTACTGACCCGAAGAATAAAGCTACCTCATCAATTTTACCACACGCGGAACAGAATAAAAAAAAAAAAAAAAAAACAATTCCTGAATTGTTGGTTTTTGTTTATTCTGCCTCCCAAAAATCGGAATAGAAAGCGATCAAAAAATGTCACGTGCCTGAAAATGGCACCAATAACAACGTCAAGTCATCCCGCAAAAAACGAGCCGTCACATGACTGTCTGCCAAAATCTGGAAAAATTATAGCTCTCAAAATATGGCGATGCAAAAACTAGATTTTACAAAAAATGCGTCTTTTAGTGTGTGACAGCTGTCAGTCATAAAAACCCCATATGATTCTGGCATTGCTGTAATCACACCGACCCGAAGAATAAAGTCGTCTAATCACATATACCGCACAAGGAACGGCGTCAAAAATAAACTCTTGGGTTAGGATTGGGCTAGGGTTAGGGCTGGGTTTGGGGCTAGGGTTGTGCTGGGGCTAGGGTTGTGCTGGGGCTAGGGTTGTGCTGGGGCTAGGGTTGTGCTGGGGCTAGGGTTGTGCTGGGGCTAGGGTTGTGCTAGGGCTAGGGTTGTGCTAGGGCTAGGGCTGGGGTTGGGATTTTTTTCAAAAGTAAGAAAAAAAGATGACGATATGGTGACTAGTGTTGAGAGCAAGTGCTCGCTACTTGAGTTTGCATCGGGTGCTCTGGTATGCATTGAGTATCGTGGGTATTTGAGTGACATGCTCGAGTCTCTGCCCCATATGCTTCGCGGCCAAAAAACTTTACGGGGATTGCCTGCCATGCACGAGCGATCCCCGCATGTTTTTTTTTGGGTGCCTAATAACCGTGAAACATGCGGAGCAGGGACTCGAGCATGTCACTCAAGCACACGCTGTACATGGTGCATACCTGAGTACCCGATGCAAACTCAAGTAGCGAGCACTTGCGCTCAAGAATAATGACAACTTATTCAATATGATGACCTAATGTAAACAAATTCTGTGCCGTACCTCTGGGTTCAAAATGTTCACTATACACCTTAATAAAATCCTTGAGGGGTATAGTTTCCAAAATGGGGACACTTGTGGGGGAGCTCCACTGTTTAGGCACATCACGGGCTCTCCAAACGCGACATGGTGTCCGCTAACAAATTGAATGGAAAATCGGCTCAAATTGTTAGCGGACGCCATGTTGTGTTTGGAGAGCCCCTGTGTGCCCAAACATTGGAGCTCCCCCACAAGTGACCCCATTTTGGAAACTAGACCCCCCACGGCACCTATCTAGATGCATAGTAAGCACTTGGACCCCCAGGTGCTTCACAAATTGATTCGTAATAATGAAAAAGTGAAAAAAAAAACACTTTTTCATTTTTATGAATCAATTTGTGAAGCACCTGGGGTTCCAAGTGCTCACTATGCATCTAGAAAGGTGCCTTGGGGGGTCTAGTTTCCAAAATGGGGTCACTTGTGGGGGAGCTCCAATGTTTGGGCACACAGGGACTCTCCAAATGCAACATGATATCCGCTAACAAATTGTCGGCTCAAATTGTTAGCGGATATCATGTTGCATTTGGAGAGTCCCTGTGTGCCCAAACATTGGAGCTCCCCCACAAGTGACCCCATTTTGGAAACTAGACCCCCCAAGGCACCTATCTAGATGCATAGTGAGCACTTGGAATCCCCAGGTGCTTCACAAATTGATTCGTAAAAATGAAAAAGTGGAAAAAAAAAACACTTTTTCATTTTTATGAATCAATTTGTGAAGCACCTGGGGTTCCAAGTGCTCACTATGAATCTAGATAGGTGCCTTGGGGGGTCTAGTTTCCAAAATGGGGTCACTTGTGGGGGAGCTCCAATGTTTGGGCACGCAGGGAGTCTCTAAATGCAACATGGTATCCGCTAACAAATTGAATGGAAAATCGGCTCAAATTGTTAGCGGACACCACATTGCGTTTGGAGAGCCCCTCTGTGCCCAAACTTTGGAGCTCCCCCACAAGTGACCCCATTTTGGAAACTAGACCCCCCAAGGCACCTTTCTAGATGCATAGTGAGCACTTGGAACCCCCAGGTGCTTCACAAATTGATTCGTAATAATGAAAAAGTGAAAAAAAAAACACTTTTTCATTTTTATGAATCAATTTGTGAAGCACCTGGGGTTCCAAGTGCTCACTATGAATCTAGATAGGTGCCTTGGGGGGTCTAGTTTCCAAAATGGGGTCACTTGTGGGGGAGCTCCAATGTTTGGGCACACAGGGACTCTCCAAATGCAACATGATATCCGCTAACAAATTGTCGGCTCAAATTGTTAGCGGATATCATGTTGCATTTGGAGAGTCCCTGTGTGCCCAAACATTGGAGCTCCCCCACAAGTGACCCCATTTTGGAAACTAGACCCCCCAAGGCACCTATCTAGATGAATAGTGAGCACTTGGAACCCCAGGTGCTTCACAAATTGATTCATAAAAATGAAAAATTGTTTTTTTTTTCACTTTTTCATTATTACGAATCAATTTGTGAAGCACCTGGGGGTTCCAAGTGCTCACTATGCATCTAGAAAGGTGCCTTGGGGGGTCTAGTTTCCAAAATGGGGTCACTTGTGGGGGAGCTCCAAAGTTTGGGCACAGAGGGGCTCTCCAAACGCAATGTGGTGTCCACTAACAATTTGAGCCAATTTTCCATTCAATTTGTTAGCGGATACCATGTTGCATTTAGAGAGTCCCTGTGTACCCAAACATTGGAGCTCCCCCACAAGTGACCCCATTTTGGAAACTAGACCCCCCAAGGCACCTATCTAGATGAATAGTGAGCACTTGGAACCCCAGGTGCTTCACAAATTGATTCATAAAAATGAAAAAGTGTTTTTTTTTTCACTTTTTCATTATTACGAATCAATTTGTGAAGCACCTGGGGGTTCCAAGTGCTCACTATGCATCTAGAAAGGTGCCTTGGGGGGTCTAGTTTCCAAAATGGGGTCACTTGTGGGGGAGCTCCAAAGTTTGGGCACAGAGGGGCTCTCCAAACGCAATGTGGTGTCCACTAACAATTTGAGCCAATTTTCCATTCAATTTGTTAGCGGATACCATGTTGCATTTAGAGAGTCCCTGTGTACCCAAACATTGGAGCTCCCCCACAAGTGACCCCATTTTGGAAACTAGACCCCCCAAGGCACCTATCTAGATGCATAGTGAGCACTTGGAACCCCTAGGTGCTTCACAAATTGATTCGTAAAAATGAAAAAGTGTTTTTTTTTCTTCACTTTTTCATTATTACGAATCAATTTGTGAAGCACCTGCGGGTTCCAAGTGCTCACTATGCATCTAGAAAGGTGCCTTGGGGGGTCTAGTTTCCAAAATGGGGTCACTTGTGGGGGAGCTCCAAAGTTTGGGCACAGAGGGGCTCTCCAAACGCAATGTGGTGTCCGCTAACAATTTGAGCCGATTTTCCATTCAATTTGTTAGCGGATACCATGTTGCATTTAGAGAGTCCCTGTGTGCCCAAACATTGGAGCTCCCCCACAAGTGACCCTATTTTGGAAACTAAACCCCCCAAGGCACCTATCTAGATGCATAGTGAGCAGTTGGAACCCCCAGGTGCTTCACAAATTGATTCGTAACAATGAAAAAGTGTTTTTTTCTTCACTTTTTCATTTTTACGAATCAATTTGTGAAGCACCTGGGGGTTGCAACTGCTCACTATGCATCTAGATAGGTGCCTTGGGGGGTCTAGTTTCCAAAATGGGGTCACTTTTGGGGGAGCTCCAATGTTTGGGCACACAGGGGCTCTCTAAACGCAACATGGTGTCCGCTAATTATTCAAGAAAATTTTACAATCAAAAAGTCAAATGGTGCTCCTTCCCTTCCGAGCCCTACAGTGCGCCCAAACAGTGTTTTTTCCCCAAATATTGGGTATCTGCGTGCCCAGGGGAAATTGCACAACAAATTTTGCGGTCCATTTTTTCTTGTTACCCCTGTGAAAATAAAAAAAATTGGGTCTAAAGTAACATTTTTGTGAAAAAAGTTAAATGTTCATTTTTTTCTTCCACATTCAAAAAATTCCTATGAAGCACCTGAAGGGTTAATAAAGTTCTTGAATGTGGTTTTGAGCACCTTGAGGGGTGCAGTTTTTAGAATGGTGTCACTTTTGGGTATTTTCTGTCATAAAGACCTCTCAAAGTGACTTCAAATGTGATGTGGTCCCTAAAAAAATGGTTTTGTAAATTTTGTTGGAAAAATGAGAAATCGCTGGTCAACTTTTAACCCTTATAGCTCCCTAACAAAAAAAAATTTTGGTTCCAAAATTGTGCTGATATAAAGTAGACATGTGGGAAATGTTATTTATTAACTCTTTTGTGTGACATATCGCTCTGATTTCAGGGCTTAAAAATTCAAATTTTAAAAATTGCAAAATTTTCAAAATTTTCGCCAAATTTCCATTTTTTTCACAAATAAACGCAAATGATATCGAAGAAATTTTTCCACAATCATGAAGTACAATATGTCACGAAAAAACAATCTCAGAATCAGGGGGATCCGTTGAAGCGTTCCAGAGTAATTACCTCATAAAGTGACAGTGGTCAGAATTGTAAAAATTGGCCCGGTCATTAACGTGCAAACCACCCGCGGGGCTTAAGGGGTTAATATGGCCGGATAATGTGAAAGAAGCTTCATCACTCCACATAATGTTATCTAAAATTACTGGATTTTCTTCAATTTCGTTAAGCATAATCTCACTAAATTGCAGCCGCCTGTCTGGATCATCCTCCAATAAACCATGAATTAGACGTGGACGATAAGCTTTCCACCCAGTAGATTTCAGGATTTGCATGATAGAAGCTCGTGAAATTCCCAATTCCAAAGAGGCTCTTCTGATGGACTTTTTTGGACTCTGAACAAATGTTTCAGCAACAAGTTGTTTATTATCTTCTGTACAGACTGTTTTGGGTCGACTAGTTTTTGGAGCATTAAGGATGGAGCCAGTGGCATTGAATTTGTCACGAATGCGGTAAATGGTTTGTCTCTTTGGGGCTTGAGTACCAAATGTTTCAACCCAATTTGCTCTAACGGTTTCAGCATTTTGAGATTTCCAATACTCTGTTAAAATCCATTTTCTTTGATCTGTATTTAAATTATTTGCCATTATGTGTTATCTGAATTATCTGAAAAGAAAACAGATTTGGGGGAGATCTATCTGTGAAAACTAGATCTGTGAAACTGCCTCAGTTGCCCTTAGCAACCAATCAGATTCCACCTTTCATTTTCCAAAGAGTCTGTGAGGAATGAAAAGTGCAATCTCATCGGTTGCTAAGGGCAACTGAGCCAGTTTCACTTTACACCATGTTTGATAAATCTCCCCCTTCATAACCTTAGTACACTTTCTGTCCACCTACTTTTGGACCACCCTGTATATATATATATATATATATATATATATATATATATGTATATATATACAGTACAGACCAAAAGTTTGGACACACCTCATTTAAAGATTTTTCTGTATTTTCTTGACTATGAAAATTGTACATTCACACTGAAGGCATCAAAACTATGAATTAACACATGTGGAATTATATACTTAACAAAAAAGTGTGAAACAACTGAAAATATGTCTTATATTCTAGGTTCTTCAAAGTAGCCACCTTTTGCTTTGATGACTGCTTTGCACACTCTTGGCATTTTCTTGCTGAGCTTCAAGAGGTAGTCACCGGAAATGGTTTTCACTTCACAGGTGTGCCCTGTCAGGTTTAATAAGTGGGATTTATTGTCTTATAAATGGGGTTGGGACCATCAGTTGTGTTGTGCAGAAGTCTGGTGGATACACAGCTAATAGTCCTACTGAATAGACTGTTAGAATTATTATTATGGCAAGAAAAAAGCAGCTAAGTAAAGAAAAACGAGTGGCCATCATTACTTTAAGAAATGAAGGTCAGTCAGTCCGAAAAATTGGGCAAACTTTGAATGTGTCCCCAAGTGCAGTTGCAAAAACCATCAAGCGCTACAAAGAAACTGGCTCACATGAGGACCACCCCAGGAAAGGAAGACCAAGAGTCACCTCTGCTTCTGAGGATAAGTTTATCTGAGTCACCAGCCTCAGAAATCGCAGGTTGACAGCAGCTCAGATTAGAGACCAGGTCAATGCCACACAGAGTTCTAGCATCAGACACATCTCTACAACAACTGTTAAGAGGAGACTTTGTGCAGCAGGCCTTCATGGTAAAATAGCTGCTAAAAAACCACTGCTAAGGACAGGCAACAAGCAGAAGAGACTTGTTTGGGCTAAAGAACACAAGGAATGGACATTAGACCAGTGGAAATCTGGGCTTTGGTCTGATAAGTCCAAATTTGAGATCTTTGGTTCCAACCACAGTGTCTTTGTGCGACGCAGAAAAGGTGAACGGATGGACTCTACATGCCTGGTTCCCACCGTGAAGCATGGAGGAGGAGGTGTGATGGTGTGGGGGTGCTTTGCTGGTGACACTGTTGGGCATTTATTCAAAATTGAAGGCATACTGAACCAGCATGGCTACCACAGCATCTTGCAGCGGCATGCTATTCCATCCGGTTTGCATTTAGTTGGACCATCATTTATTTTTCAACAGGACAATGACCCCAAACACACCTCCAGGCTGTGTAAGGGCTATTTGACCAAGAAGGAGAGTGATGGGGTGCTACGCCAGATGACCTGGCCTCCACAGTCACCAGACCTGAACCCAATCGAGATGGTTTGGGGTGAGCTGGACCCCATAGTGAAGGCAAAAGGGCCAAAAAGTGCTAAGCATCTCCAGGAACTCCTTCAAGATTGTTGGAAGACCATTTCCGGTGACTACCTCTTGATGCTCATCAAGAGAATGCCAAGAGTGTGCAAAGCAGTCATCAAAGCAAAAGGGGGCTACTTTGAAGAATCTAGAATATAAGACATATTTTCAGTTGTTTCACACTTTTTTGTTAAGTATATAATTCCACATGTGTTAATTCATAGTTTTGATGCCTTCAGTGTGAATGTACAATTTTCATAGTCATGAAAATACAGAAAAATCTTTAAATGAGAAGGTGTGTCCAAACTTTTGGTCTGTACTGTATATATATATATATATATATATATATATATAATTTATACACATACACAGTACTGTTCAAAAAATGTGGGCAGATGTGGGAAAAACTGCTGCAAAGTAAAAATGCTTTAAAAAATAGAAGTGTTAATTATTTATTTTTAACAATTCGCAAGTTGCATAGTTAATGAGTAAAAGAGAAATCTAAATCAAATCAATATTTGATGTGATCGTTGTTTGTCTTCAAAACAGCATCAATTCTTCAATTCTTCTAAGTACACTTGTACACAGTTTACAGCGCAGCCCAGGAGGTGGTGATATGGCTTCCAGAGAGCCCTGATCTCAACATCATCAATCTGTCTGGGATTACATGAAGAGAGACAGAAGGATTTGAGAAAGTTTAAATCCACAGAAGATTTGTGGTTAGTTCTCCAAGATGTTTGGAACAACCTCCCTGCTGAGTTCCTTTCCAAACTGTGCAAGTGTACCTAGACGTATTGACGTTGTTTTGAAGACAGAGGGCGGTCATAACAAATGTTGATTTGAATTAGATTTCTCTTAGTTCATTCACTTTGCATTTTTCATTGATAAAAATAAATTATTAATCACTTCTATTTTTTTTAAGCATTTTTATTTTGGAGCATTTTTTCCACACCTGCTTAAAACTTTTGCATAGTACTGTATATACTTTATATATCTGACTTCTTTAGAAATGTTCGCTCTGCCACTATTTCACAAGCGTAGGAATGGATTCCTAATAGTCATCCTGCCTGGTGCCCTCTATTTGCCTCCCACTGCCTCCTCCTCTCAGATCGGTATTCAAAACCTCTTGGAATGGCTACTGCAGTGTCTTGGAGAGTGCAGTTGTAAGTCTAAGGCCACGGCCACACTATCAGTATTCGGTCAGTATTTTTTCTCAGGAGTGGGAGCCAAAACCAGGAGTGGGTGATGAATGCAGAATTGGTGACTTGTTTCTATTATACCTTTTCTCTGATAGTTCCTCACCTGGTTTTGGCTCCCTCCTGAGAAAAAATACTGACCGAATACTGACCAAGTACTGATAGTGGGGCCGTGGCCTAAACCACACTTTTCTTGCTTTTCCAGTGTTGTGGGATAGCATGTAAACTTACCACTGCACTCTCCATGCCACTCCGGTCTCCATCAATGGAGTAGATGGCAGAAGCAAATTGAGAGCGCTATGTATGGTGACTTTATATGAGTATGTGAGAAAAGGATAGTCACTTTTCAGTCCCAGAGTGGGGGGTCACTTTGAAAGGCATTCCAGTTTTACTTTAGCTTGAGTCTTTTACCTGGCTTCTGGTGACAGCAGCTCTATACAGCATTGCTGCTGGGGTCAAGTGTTGTCCTCCTCTAGATGATCTGCTCCCAGTTGCCCTCCCTGATGGGGATTCTGGGCTTGGTGGTCCAGGTAATGAACGAACTGGAGAACATTCTGCACTTTGGCTCTCTCTACGAGCCTCAGCCTCCAGAGGAGTACATAACAGGTCTGGACTGGAAGAAGATAAAGGATGAGGGTCACGTGGAGGTGGTTGGCTCTGAGGAGTTGGCTCAGGAGTCACAGCTGCCCTCAAGTTGACCATTTCTTTAGCTTTCCGGTAACGTGGCTTTCCACGCCGACCTCTTCCTGGAGATGGAGGTAATTTCTGGCAGCCAGTTGGAGTTGATGGGGACAAGCCGGAGTCTCCTTTAGGTAGAAGGACTTCAGATTTCAAGATGTCTGGTCTGTAATAAAGGAACCATTTTCATGATATACTCACAATATTTCAAACAGGTATATATTAAAAATTCCTACTATTAGTCAGGAGCAAATTCATTTGACATTTCTAGTTGGTGTGTTACCTCTTTCCATGTGGGGAAAGTTTCTGTGGCACATTTCTTTTCTTAATAAGTTTTTCCACAGTGCTTGATGGCCTAGGCTGTTGACGCAGAATGGCAGGAAATTTCTTCTCAAGGATTTGTTCTCTCCTGCAAATGGACAATTGTATAACGCATTCTTGTTGTTTTTTTATTTTATTCATACGAGCTGCGAGACTATGTAACTCACTGCCACAACATGTTATGGTCAATTCCCTAAAAACATTCAAGAAGGGGGGCTTGGTTATGCCTTTGAGCTGAGATTGTTGCAGCAGAGCAGAGCTCCTAGTATCCAGATAAAAATATCTAGAAATCCTGCACTAATTGGACTCACCGTCGGTGGGAGATCACCTGAGAGTGAGGAGACTTTAATGGACTGTAGAGATTTGCTGCAGGTGAAGCCGAATTTATTAGGCATCTCCTGAAAACGTTCCTCCTGACGCGCGCTGCTGAGAGGACAACGGCAATTTTAGAGAGGTAACCTGGTGCTGCGGGAGGAGAAGAGGGGCTGTTGTGCAGACACGACGCAATACTCTCCGGGTAGACGCACTTCAAGGTAGGCGGTCAGACAGCATTGTAACGCTATTAATCCCCAGATTGACCCCACATTGTCAGGGATGGCAGTTTCCCATTAAAAGACCATTATTAAGACTTATCTGTTAAAACGCGTTGGTTTGTATTCTGTACACTTGGTGGTATGCCATGTAATTAGTTTTTACATATTTACAAATAAACTTGAAGTTTTTATCTTACGGACCACGCTGGAGAATCCACATTCTTTTTTCCCTTTGAAAAGGATATCTTTCCAATCAGAAAATGCTCCTATATCATTCCAATATCAGTGTGTGCAGGTCATCAATGTCAGTAATAACTGGTATACAGTGATTTTGGTGCCAACGATGTCTGAACGGTTTTATATTAAGTTTATGGTGCTGATTAAGAATATGACTTCGGTTTTGCCAGATTGGCTCTAGTTTCTGAGATATTCAATAGTTAATTAACTAATTACAGCAGAATTCTGGCTTCATAAAGTCGCTTTTATAGCATTGTAAGCCTACAAACTGAAATACAAAATAATTATATGGGATATTTCATTTCAGACACTGTTAAAGAGTCTAAAGACCAAAAGACTAAATGCTATTACATTTGTTATCACACACAAGTCGCATTGGGGGAATGCATTATTTTCATGGATGAATTATCTCAAAAACTAGAACCAATTCTGCAAAAGTAATGGGATTTTTAAATTCAGCGCCCTCAAAATACCCTGAATTCATTCAAAAAAACTTGGCACCTGAAATTTTTTTTTAGACCTGTGTAATTATTGCTATTGAAGCTTCCACTGCATCACACATTGGATAATTATACAGTCGGGTCCATAAATGGGTGAACACTGACTAAGTTATCGTTACGGTCGCTGTCTGACAGATTACATTGGAGTTGAAATTAAAAAAGTACTATGAGCTCAAAGTGCAAAATGTCAGCTTTAACCTTAGGATATTTACATCCAAATTAGATGAACAGTAGAATTATAATACTCTGAATCCATAGGTCCATCCTCCCTTTAAAGCACCACTCAATCTTTTTTTTTTCTTTTTTCAGTGTTGGAGTGGTGCTAATAGTCTAAATTCCCGAACCCTAGTATTAAACTTACCAGCTGTTGTCTTATGTTGTCCCTAGCACCACTCCGTTCCGGTTCTGCCATCTTGTGACCACAGCTCCTAACTGACCGGAAGTCAGAGGTAACGGTCACAAGCTCTCCATGTAAGTCTATGAGATCCTCGTTCTGGCCTCATTCCAGCTCTCATAGACTTCATTGAGTTGTGACTTCTGGATCGCCCAGCAAACATTGCAGCAATCTGACAGGTCACAAACTGCTGGAGACTGACCGGAGCGACGCCAATAACAGATGAAGACAGTGGCTGGTAAGAGCAGAAAACTTAGATTAGTAGCATATTTCTTTGTAGATTGTAAGCTTGCGAGCAGGGACCTCACTCCTAATTTAACTGTTTAAACTGTCTTAAATTGTATTGAATTCATTGTCTGTACATGTCCCTGCTTAATTGTAAAGTGCTGCGGAATATGTTGGCGCTATATAAATAAATATTATTATTATTATTATTAGTGCCACTCCAGATCTGCAATAAAAAAAACGCTGAAGTGCTGCTTTAACTGAGGGATGATGATTAAAACCATTCTTTGGATTCTCTAGTGGCTGTATAATTGGCCATGGATAGGAAGTTTTTCTTTATTAAACAATTATCAAGAAAAAAATTTAAAAAAATGTATAAAAAGGAGAATGTCAGACATAAGCATAAACCACACACAGGACCTCCAAATACTGAGGTTAATGGTGCACACAAAAAATATATCCTAATGCATGATTAATACAAATAATGTGGTCAGTAATTCATTTCCAAAAATATGGATCAATATGATAAATATAGATATATTGTAGAATAAAAATCCTACATGTAAATTATCAACCTCATGATTGCTATAAATACTTATATGGACACATGTCACTCAATTAAAGTAAATTCCTCGGAGAAAGCTGTATACGAAATGCGCGTCAGGGGTGTTCCTTGGCTACCACACAGGTTTATCTTGCCTCCTATGTATCTACCATTTTGGTTCATAAATTTCTTTTTCTCAAGTGCGCTTATACTTCATGATTTGCCCGATTTGTTTTTTGACCAAGGACACCCCTCCTCCATCACCTTAGTGTCTCCAAGCAGCCGGCTCAGAGTCACCATATTGATGCTGAGGACAGAGAAGATCCCTAACCCACATAACACAGGATGAACCAGAACCAACAAGCTCCAGTGATCCAGCAGCCCAAGCCCCCCACAGCACACATTAAACATGAACATTAGCGTAATTGTCTTTATGGACATATGTGCTTAACTTGCTGTTTTGTATATCACTTTACCTGTGTGCAAGGCTGCAGCTATTTTGCCTCTTCATTACTACCAACTTTTGGTTCCACTATATTATTCCTTGAGGTAGTAGTTCGATTCAGTCTATTAGGCATAGGCCAGCTACTATATGTCCTGAATACTTTTTTATTGCATTACAGCAATGTTTACACCCCTATTAATGCTGCACATTTTTTTTTTTATTATTTTTTTATTTCCTTTGATTGAGTGATACGTGTCCATATATGTATTCATAACAATCATGAGGTTGATAGTTTATGATTTTTATTCCACAATATATCTATATTTATCATATTGATCCATGTTTTTGGATATGAATTACTAACCACATTATTTGTATTAATCATGCATTAGGATATATTTTTGTGTGCACCATTCAGCTCTGTATTTGGAAATCCTGTGTGTGGTTTATGCTTATGTCTGACATTCTCCTTTTTATACATTTTTTACATTTTTGTCTTGATAATTGTTTAATAAAGAAAAACTTTTAAATGATCCTTGGCTATTACTCCTGTATCTTTATATGTTTTCTAAAATAGGTGGAAATACACCTGCACGTTCCAGCACCATTGTAACCTAATTCTATAATTACATAGGGCTCACAAGGCTTGGATCTCTGCCATTAGGACATGTAGTGTCTGTGCCCCTGTAAGTTAGCTCTTAGACTGATGATTGTTACTCACCTTAATAACTCCCTCTCCTTCAACTCCAGTTGCAACATGAGTGAGTTCAACTCCACATACAACGTGTTTGCTCTCTGTAACTTGCGTTCATAGTGCTCTCGAATGTCCAGAGCATGTCTGTGAAGAGAGATAAACAAAAATAATTGCCAGGGTCCAGCCAAATAGCAAGTCAACCCATTTCTTGAATATGTCTTTTTCATATGTCCTGCAGTTTTCTAGAATAACTGGTGTGGTAGGCTGACTCACTTGGCTGATCTCAGAGGTAGACACAGGAAACTTGGGGGTCAAAGTCTGTGGCTAGTTTATTACCTTCATAAACCAGAAAACAACATAAATATGGCCTTTCCGGCAAAACGGTAAAACAAAAGATAAATGATAGCAAAGTCCATAGTATGCGGGATTTGCCCACTCAGGTTGTCATCCACTTCAGCTCCTACTAAAGTTCCACACAGGAGACTTCCCTTGTCTACAAACAGACAACCCAAAAAAACCTCAATGCTGAAGATTTAACCTCTCCAGCCACACGCTTGAGGTGGAGATATAGTGAGCAGGCATTCCACCCTTCTCACACCTGCTCACAAAAAACCCAACCCAAGATGGCTGATTATCCTCTTCAGCACCTAACATGCTGGAGACAAGCTTCTGGGTTTCACATCACGGAAGACCGCAACCTCCGTGACACATATTCCCCCTCACATACATCGCCAGTGACCCTGTCACACTAGACACTCAACTATCACGAAATACCTGAAAAATGACAACAGGTAAGCATAATGTATGTTATCATTGCACACCCAGGACATATCATCAATTACATCTAATGACTAATGACTGGCTCTAAAATCGTCTACCTTTGTTCTTCTGAACCTTTTGGGTCCTGTTTTATTAGCGGGCTTTATTTTGTCAGCGCCTATGCACATCAGAGGTCTGAGCTTGTGTGCCCAGTTATTCACTTAGTGCTGTCAGCAATCATTTCGGATATTACCTGAGCTCATCACGGCGTCGTGATATCAACTCCTCTTCTAGGCGCTGTAAGCAGGTCCCTTCTGATTTTATTTTCTCAAAATGAAGCCGCACTTCATCCCGCCACTCCACCTGAGACAACGGAAAGGCAAATATTGGCATGCTACTGACACAAAGTAGGCCAATCTAAAATGTAGTTCTAGGTTTCATTATAGAATTCTTAAAGTGTATCCATCGTTTTCATTTTTATTTCAGAAATCAATAGTACGCGTGAAAATAAGCAACTTTGTAATATATCTTATTAGAGAAATCTGCTTCTTTCTCTGCCAGAATTGATCATTCATTCTCAAAATTCTCAATTCCATTCTCCATTTCTACTGATAAGATTATATGCAACATTCTGTCTTCAGTAAATACAGATCTTTCCCGTGAACTGAGAATTTTGAGAATGAATGATCAGTCCTGGAGGAGAAAGAAGCAGATTTCTCTGATAAGGTATATTGCAAAGTTTCTTATTTTGACATATGCTATTGATTTATAAAATAAAAATTAAAATGACGGTTACACTTTAATTATGTTGTGTTTTACTTCTGAAAGCTGGATTTTCACATCTAATAAACACATAAGCTGCTGATAATTTATTTTGATTATTAACCCTGATAGGGTTGTGCTACATGGTGACTTGGACTACGACTTCCATTTGATCCGATATTAGCACAGTCTACTACAAGATCAGTGAGAAATG
This sequence comes from Phyllobates terribilis, assembly GCF_046119375.1. Taxonomy (NCBI): domain Eukaryota; kingdom Metazoa; phylum Chordata; class Amphibia; order Anura; family Dendrobatidae; genus Phyllobates; species Phyllobates terribilis. Next base: position 148,224,946 of record NW_027362762.1, read on the forward strand.
TAGCGTTACAACGTGGTCATTGAAATCAAGGGATAACCATGTATTACATTATTGAGCTGTGTCCTATAGAACAAGAGCCACAGTTTATAGCCACTCGCCATTTATACTGAGGCAGAATTCAGATGTTCTTGTATCATGAGCTAAGCATGGACCGCAATGCACAGACTGTCCCGGGGTCTCCTGACCCAAACTTGACAGCCTCGAATATACAAGCCTATGAGACTGTCAAGTTCAGGTCAGGAAGACCACAGCCAGTTTATGCATCGCAGTTCATACTCGGACCGTGATACATGGATGTCTGAATTTGGCCTAACTTGAAGAAGGGAGAACCTCGATGACATCCAAATGTCTTTATGGGCATGGCAGGACAGGCAGCCATTTAAATATGGTGGTGTGTGTGTGGGGGGGTTGTTTCACAGATTTTGTATTGGACACCCGGAGTTTCAATTTACACCTTTACTATGGATTTAAAAAACATGAGAATTGTCTGTTCTATTAGGAATATACAATATATTAAAGGGATTATTCAGATTTTTTTTTTATATTATACAATGTGCCTAAGAATTAACAGGCAGGTGGATGCCAACTAACTGCCTGTTGTGTCTGGTGCTGATCTCTGTCACTAGACCGCTCCTGCCAGTAATTCAGTGGCTTCTGCTCTGTTGACGGGGCTTGACTGCTGGCATTATGCTGACTGACAGCCGGCTCCCCACTGCCTAACTGCGGGAAGCCAACTATCAATCAACATGACACCGGCCGTCACAACCTGTCGACAGAGCAGCCTGGAAGAAGAGCTGTTCTGTTGACATGGGGAGGCTGAATGGCTGGCAGGAGCGGTCAGTGAGCCGATGCCGGGTACAACAGGCAAGTAGTTAGCTACTACCATCCTGTTAGATTTTAGGCATATTGTAAAAAAAATCCTGGATAACCTCTTTAGAGTTTCTCAAAGAACATCCCAGTAATTTTTCTATTCTACTTTATTATTCAAATATACCTGTAAGAATTGTGTTAAAATAGAGAGGATTAAGGGCTGAATTAGATTAGGATTATATTACTGTTGAGTCTACAACTAGATACAGAAAAAATGAAGATTTGGAAAGTGCAGAATTAATAAAACTTTGTTAGCAGCTGAGCCTGAAACTATGTTATAGTCCGGGTTAGTATTTGTGAAGACCACTAGCATTACCTTCTTTAATTATTCTGGTATAAGAAGGAAGTCACTTTTGTAAAAATGAGTCTCTGGATCTAACAAGACAACAGAAGGTTGGGATATTTTAAGGGCTTTCTTATCCAGGCTCCATTACTATTAATGGTTGGTCTTCAGATCCTCAGGTGCATGTTATAAAAATTAGACCTCTAGATTTGAAAGAAAAAAAATATATAATGTTTATCAGAGGTCATGAGAGACAGGAGCCTTTTGGTGGTCAGTTATGTAACCGAGACTATCTGCAGACGCTTGCCTCTAAAGACGGGCATATTGAATTCCAACATCCAATCCTTTCGTTCTCAGGGAAGATAAGCTGTTGCCAGATATATCTGACAATGCATTTTCCCTTCTTATTGAAAACAGATATATGAGTACGAAGAGAGGGTCAGGAGGAAGAGTAGCTGGCTGGATGAGCGTTTGGCCGGCAGCTATTGAAGGAGTATCAGCACCTCTATAATGCCAATTGTCCACTGTAGACTGACTATCTACTCACCTGAGATTGGAAGTAAGTTTCTTGTGCGGTGGATAACACATCAGCAGAGGCAATATCCAGGTGCAGCAAAATTTGCCTAAATGAAGGCCGATTCCTTGGTTTACTGTTCCTAAGAGAATAGATAAAACACGTGAGCAATAAATTCCAGAAAAATATTCACACAATTCACACTTTTATGTTTGATGGAGAACTAAAGTTGTTCATACATATCATGATTATAAACAAGCAACAAATCTGACGAGCCAGGTCACACCAGGATACACTGAGCTCTAGCCAAATGCATAGATCTTACATACACGGGGCTCAACCCAGAGAATTCTGATTCCACTTATGGGCCTGGTTATGTAACTGTTAGAACCTTGCTCTTAGGTTTTTTCCTTTGCTGGTCACATGACCTTGTTGGCCTATTTAATCCTGCTCCGCCCTTCTGGCTTTGCTGGACTTCATTGTATAACTACTTTCTAGCTAGCCTGTGCTCTGTATCTAACTCTGTTAGTTTGCTTGGTCTACGGACCTCAGTGTTCTATATATTTTGTTTGTTTGTCTGTCTGCTACTATTTCTGTTAGGAGGTGTCCCATTTTCCTCCCAGTCCTTAGTACTTGTAGGGATTCCTTCCCCACATCTATAGGTCTCCGTACAGACTAGCTTAGGACTTTAGCAGGTCTGATCGCAGGATCAGGTTCCCTGTTACATCGTAGGGATTCAGCTGAGTTCTATCGTAGGGACAGATTTCTTCTCTTTCCTTAGCTCTGGTAGCAGAACATAACAGTAAGTCCAGCCTGCAAATTCTCTAAGGAAAGATTTTTCTGTTCCATCATGGTGTCGGTTCAGGATTTGGCTCATCGCCTGCAGGGACTCTCTCTGGAGGTGACCGAGCTCCGTCAGCACGTGAGTAACTGTCCTGGAGCACATTTCTTGGAGCCTAAGGTATGTTTGCCGGATTTATTTTTTGGTGAACACCGAGAATTTTTTTCATTTAAAAATGCTTGCTTATTGTATTTTCGTTTGAGACCCAAGTCCTCTGGGGATGAATCCCAGCGCATAGGGTTCATAATGTCACTTTTGCGCAAAGAGCCTCAGGAGTGGGCCTTTTCTTTGCAACCTAGTGATACATGCTTCAGATCAGTGGATAGTTTTTTTTCTGCTTTGGGACTATTATATGATGATCCTGACCGTGTCGCATCAGCTGAGACTGAGTTAAGACGTTTGAGACAGGGATCAGGTAATGTGGAAAAATATTGTACTCATTTCCGTCGTTGGTCTACTCAAACAGGGTGGAACGATTCTGCTCTGAAAAGTCTATTTCTTGCTGGGCTCAATGAAAGGGTTAAAGACCTGCTAATTGCTTATCCTACACCTGAAGATTTGCAACAGGCTATGCAATTAGCTATACGGGTGGATAGGAGACTGCGTGCAAGGGTTAATGAGAGCAAATCCTCTGCTATGTCAGTTTCTGGTTATGAGAATGTGTGTACTAACAGTGGTGAATCGATGGAGATTGGATCGGTGGCACCTCGCTCTCAAGAAAAAGACCGTCGATTTTCTGAAGGCTTGTGTTTCTATTGCGGAAAATCTGGTCATTTGATTAAAGGCTGTGAGCTTCGTATGAAGAAAAAAAAAAAAATGGTCAGTCATGCCCGTATTGCCTGTTTAAATTCCAAGGGTGTATTTTTAGCTGCTTCCACGATTGCTCAGGAAAAATTAATGGCATTTCGGGTGTTTGTTGATTGTGGGTCTACTCTGAATGTAATTGATGGGGGATTCTTGGAAAGACTCAATTTAAAACCCGAACCTTTATCATCCCCCATTGCTGTGGTTTCTGTGGATGGTTCCCCTTTGAAGAATATTACTCTCAAGGTCTGTGAATTTCCTCTCACTATTAATGGTGTTCACCATGAGAAATTGGATTTGGTAGTTTTGAATAACTTGCCTTCTCCAGTAATATTGGGATTGCCCTGGTTAAAATTTCACAATCCTGTACTGGATTGGTCTACCAATGAAATTAAATCCTGGAGCCATAAATGTTATGACAAGTGTTGTAACGGGCGTATTGCAGCTTTGGATAGGGGAGAATTGCCTGTTCCTATTCAGGATTTTTGGAGAGTTTTTTCTGAGAAGGAATCGCAGGTTTTGCCTCCCCATAGAGACTATGATTGTTCTATTGAATTTGTCCCTGGAGCGACTCTTCCTAAAAGTCGTTTATTTAACCTTACTATTCCTGAGAGGAAGGCTTTGGAGGAATACATACAGACAAGTTTGGCCGCCGGTCACATTAGGCCCTCTAAGTCTCCTGTGGCGGTTGGATTTTTTTTTGTAAAAAAAAAGGACGGCGGTTTACGTCCTTGTCTGGATTTTCGTGAGATTAACAAAATTACTGTACGCAATCCTTACCCACTGCCATTGATTCCTGATCTGTTTAACCAGTTAATGGGGGCCAAGTGGTTCTCTAAAATTGACCTTAAGGGGGCATACAATCTGTTGCGCATGAAGGAGGGTGACGAATGGAAGACTGCTTTTAACACTCCTGTGGGACATTTTGAGAATCTGGTTATGCCTTTTGGTCTTACTAATGCTCCTGCATTTTTTCAGAATCTTATTAATGACATCCTTAGACCTTTGATCGGCAAAAATGTGGTTGTGTATTTGGATGACATTTTGATTTATTCGCCGGATCTGGAGTCTCATTGGCGGAGCGTACGTGAGGTATTACAATTGTTAATGGACAATTCGCTTTTTGCTAAGCTGGAGAAATGTGAGTTCGCTGTACAGAGAATTAGTTTTTTGGGTTACATTATCTCCAGCGAAGGTTTTGAGATGGACCCGGTTAAAGTTCAAGCTGTACAGGAATGGCCTAGGCCTATTGGTTTGAAATCAATACAGAGGTTTTTAGGTTTCGCCAATTATTACAGAAAATTCATAAAAAAAATTTCTAGTATTGTCAAACCTCTGACCGATCTCACCAGGAAAGGTGCTGATGCGGTTCAGTGGTCTTCTGAGGCCATTGAAGCTTTTGTGTATCTCAAGGAGAGGTTCACCTCTGCTCCCATCCTTATGCAGCCTGATGTGACTAAGCCGTTTTTGGTTGAGGTTGATGCTTCTTCGGTGGGGGTTGGCGCAGTATTGTCTCAGGATAACGGGGATGGATTACATCCCTGTGCCTTTTTTTCAAAAAAATTTTCGGAGACTGAACTGAATTACGATATTGGTAATCGGGAATTATTGGCTATTAAACTCGCATTTGAACACTGGCGCCACTTCTTGGAAGGTGCGGAATTTCCCGTTCAGGTTCTTACGGATCATAAAAATCTGATATATCTTGATGCTGCCAAGCGCCTGAATGCCCGTCAGGCTAGGTGGGCACTGTTTTTCTCGCGGTTTAATTTCTCCGTTACTTACATCCCTGGTACTAAGAATGTTAAGGCGGATGCCTTGTCTCGCAGTTTTTCTTCCATAGTCGGTGCTGAGAAAGAGGAGAACATTTTACAAGAAGGTGTTGTGATAGCTGCTTTGGACTCCGTTTTGGAAGATGAGATTCTTAAAGCACAGGAGAATGCCCCATCTAACACTCCTCATGGGAGGTTGTTTGTGCCTGGGACCTTTAGGAGAGATTTGTTTGTTGAGTGTCACGAATCTCGGTTGGCAGGTCATCCCGGAATCTCTGAGACCAAGAGACTGGTGGGTCGCAGTTTTTGGTGGCCTGGATGGCAGAAGGAAGTCATTAAGTGGGTGCGTCAATGTACTATATGTGCTAGATCTAAGTCCTCACATACTCCTGCTGCGGGGTTGCTTTGTCCTTTGGAGGTTCCCAGTGCTCCTTGGACACATTTGGCTATGGACTTTATAACTGACCTTCCCCCCTCTGAGGGTTTTACTGTCATCTGGGTGGTCGTGGACCGTTTTAGCAAGATGTGTCACTTGGTTCCCTTCGTCAAACTGCCCTGCGCTAAAACTCTCGCTAAGGCCTTTGTCAAGGAAATTGTCAGACTTCATGGCGTTCCTACTGACATTGTTTCTGATAGGGGTCCTCAGTTCGTGGCTCGTTTTTGGCGTGCCTTTTGTGACAGGTTGGGAGTTCATTTGTCGTTCTCGTCCGGATATCATCCTGAATCTAATGGCCAGACAGAAAGGAAAAACCAGGATGTTGAGCAGTTCTTGCGTTGTTTTGTGGCAGACAATCAAGAGGGGTGGTCTGAGTTTCTGCCACTTGCTGAATTTGCTCTGAACAATCATACATCTTCTTCTGCTGGTTGTTCGCCTTTTTTTTGTTGTTCTGGGAGACATCCGTCGTTTGCGTTGTTCTCCAAGTTGGGATCTGCCGTGCCTGAGGAGGAGAATTTTTCCGGTGATTTGGAGAGAGTTTGGACGGATGTGCGTGGTAATCTTCAGGAGGCCAACAGAAAATCTAAAGACTACTTTGATAGGAAACGACAAGAGGTTTTGTTCGCTGTTGGTGACATGGTTTGGTTGTCCTCTAGGAATCTGCGGTTGAGGATTCCTTCTAAGAAATTGGGTCCCTAGTTTGTAGGGCCCTTTAAGGTGCTTCAGGTTGTCAACCAATCTGCTGTTAGGTTGGAGGTTCCTACCTCCTGGAGAATTAATCTGGTATTTCATGTCTCTCTGTTAAAAAAAGCTGTTGTGTCGGATGGTGACGCCTCTGCCTCTGTTCCTCCGGTGGTGGAGGACGGGGAATATGAAATTTCTCGCATCCTTAACTCTAGACGGTATAGAGGTAGTTTGCAGTATCTGGTGGCCTGGAAAGGTTTCGGACCCGAGGATAACTCTTGGGTGAGGTCAGATGATGTTTCCGCGTCCAGACTTATCAGAGCGTTTCACAGGAGATTTCCTGATAAGCCTGGTCCTAGGGGATCCGGAGGATCCTCTTAGAAGGGGGGGTACTGTTAGAACCTTGCTCTTAGGTTTTTTCCTTTGCTGGTCACATGACCTTGTTGGCCTATTTAATCCTGCTCCGCCCTTCTGGCTTTGCTGGACTTCATTGTATAACTACTTTCTAGCTAGCCTGTGCTCTGTATCTAACTCTGTTAGTTTGCTTGGTCTACGGACCTCAGTGTTCTATATATTTTGTTTGTTTGTCTGTCTGCTACTATTTCTGTTAGGAGGTGTCCCATTTTCCTCCCAATCCTTAGTACTTGTAGGGATTCCTTCCCCACATCTATAGGTCTCCGTACAGACTAGCTGAGGACTTTAGCAGGTCTGATCGCAGGATCAGGTTCCCTGTTACATCGTAGGGATTCAGCTGAGTTCTATCGTAGGGACAGATTTCCTCTCTTTCCTTAGCTCTGGTAGCAGAACATAACAGTAACAACAGCGCAAAGTTCAGCAGCATCTTCCAAAAGTGATGAATATTATCAGGGACTCATATGTGCTCCTGAGGAAGATGAGTGAGTCGATACGTGGTGTATTGCACATGTTTGAACTTCAATAAAATTCATCCCTTTTTGAAGATGCTGCAGAACTTCTTGCTGTTCTTTTGAAATACATTGATTCTGTTTGGAACCTTAATTGTTAGATCATTGCATCAGGACACAAGGAGGCCACATGATGGCGCTATCTTGTCTTTTTGGTAGTAATTGTTATGAATGCAGAAAGCTTAATTAATACCCCTGAGTAACAATGAATGTCCTCGAGTATGGAAGAATGTGTTATCACATGGAATTGCTTCCCTACATAAGAAGATGATAGGTTCCTTCACAATATATAGAGGGAGCAATATTCATATGTTAGTTATAATCTCAGAAACATCATATTCTGTATTAATAATTAAATACTAGGATTTATTTATATCAAGCACTAACCAGCACTGGCGTAGCAGAAGCTTAAATCCATCAGGACAACTTGAAGGTACAGGAAGATGCAGACTATTGCTGCCGACACCCCAAATAATAGCTGACGAATCCACATCTTTGTAGGGTATCTCACCAGTCAGGAGTTCCCAAAGCACCACACCAAAAGACCTAAAGATAAAGCACAGAAACATGGTTTATCATTTATACCATACGTATCAATTATTAAGGAAGGCATGCTATTCAGTTTTATGAAATGTATGGCATTGGCCATCTCAATATCATATTGGTCGGTCGGGGTCTGACCTACACTACCACCAATCACATGAATGGGAGAAGGCTGCAGAGCCCACCCCAGCCATTACTGAATGCATGGTGCTCCGGTATATGCAGCAATGGAAGCACCGCTGCCCCTTCACACAGCTGATCGGCATGGCTGCCGAGAATTGGCCCCCTCTGATCTGATAGAATTGGGAAACCTCTGTCTTATAATACTAAAACTTCAAAGGGAAAATAGAGTGAAAATAATTCTCTAATGGCAACAATTAATGTAAGAAAATTATATTGGTGAAGTTATAGATGTCAAACAGCCACTGCAACATTATAGGCAAAAAAGCAAACATACTCCCTTCTAACGTTCCCCACATCAGCCAGACTCAGCCCCCCAGAAGAAGACATATGCATATGACGTAGATGGCTCACCCAGCATTAGCAGACTTTACGAGGACCTGGAACTTTCCGTAAAATTGACATTTTTTTACCTTTAGTAAATGCCGCTGTTCACCCCAATCTGGTGTTTTCCTTTTGCTCTTGCACCTCTCCATTACTGAGATATAGCCCCCTGTATATAAATCAAGTCTTTTCAAGCAAGTTGGTGTGGCCATGAACTATTGTATGAGGGAGTCCTCTTGAGGACAACGCCCAGTTGCCTAAGAAGACTAGATTTTGACACTGGGAAGACAGGGCTATATATTTTTTAAAGTAAAATAATTACATATTTAGGCAAGGCTTTATGGTTTCACTCCTCTAATTTCTCAGCTCAAGGGCTTGTGCAGACGACAGTATTATCAGCCCGAGTGAGATCCGACAAAACATCAGATCGCACTCGGACCAATGTTAGTCTATGGGGCCGTGTACATGTCAGACTTTTGACTCGGACAGAGACTGCCCAAGGGAAAAATCACTGCGTGTGCCAGTTTGATCCGGTATTCGGATCGCACTCGCCATTCAAGTTAGGGAGTGCGTTGAAATCACTGGACTGCACTCAGGTGACATCTGAGTGAAATCCAATTTCCGCACACTGACACAATGGAGAAGATGGAGAAATTTTGTTCTCCATCTTCTCACAGTGTGTTCTGATTGTGCTGACAATCTGATGAAACTGTGATCAGAGATTGATTAGAGTGTCATTTGCATAAGGCCACGTTCACACGTACATTTGTAAGCCAAAACCAGGAGTGGGTGATAAACACAGAAGTGGTGACGTGTTTCTATTCTACTTTTCCTCTGATTGTTTAACTCCTGGTTTTGGCTTACAAATACTGATGTAAAATACTGACCAAATACTGAACGTGTGAACGTGGCCTGATCGGCCCGATTCTCTCAGAAGAGACAATCTACAGCGGCCTGTACGAGCCTTAACTACAAAGAGCAGAAGAGCTGTTCTGTTGCGTCGTCTGTTGGGGTCACTGTGGGGTCTTACCTATCTAGCATTACGTATAAGTGCATAGGCTTTCTCCATTACTTGTGGTCTGTATTCCTCTCATGTTTTTTTCAAAACTCTCACCTGATTTTCATTTAAACTAAATAAAAATTGTAGGGTAACCTTTGGCCACATGTGTATAAAAAGTCATAAATATTATCGTGACTGAGCTGATGCCCTTTGATGTATTAAACTTCCAGTGTAAAACATCTCCGAGTGTTGCCAAAAAGACTAAAATACCATTCTAGAAATCATTTGTGTTCTAAGATGGCAGAAGTGACCAAGGCAGAATTTTCTCATCTAATTAGCACAGATAATTTTCACTTGATCTCTCCTTTACATATAAAGTACAAATATATGTGGAATATATTGTACATGTGTTTGAGCATTCTAAAAATAATAAGAAATAAAGATGTGATCATTGGGGCAGACATTTTTCTGAAATTGCGCTCTCGCCCCTGTATGTAAATCCAGTGTTTTTAGTCAAATGGGTGTGGTCATCAGCTCCTCTCTATGGGAATCTTTTTGAAGACCATGCCCAGTTGACTAAAGACTAGATTTATATACAGTGAAGAAATGGCATTATCTCAGGAATGGAGTGGCACAGGAACAAAAAAAAAGCAATGACAGATTTAGGAGAACATCAGCACTTACACTAGGTAAAACAATGATATATTTATGGCAAGAGACAACATTCCTTAAATGGAATCTGTCATCAGGTTTTTGCTACCCCATCTGAGAGCAGCATAATGTAGGGGCAGAGACCCTGATTCTAGCAAAATGACACTTACTGGGCTGCTTGCTTAAGTTTTGATGAAATCACTGTTTTATCTGTTGCAGATCTACCAGTTCTCTGAATGCTGAGCTCCGTATAACCCCACCCACACAAACTGATTGGCAGCTTTCTGTGTATACTGTGCATAGGCAGAAAGCTTCCAATCAGTGGTGGGGGGCAGGGTTATACAGACATCATGAATATGGAGGACTACACGGCAGCAGGTTTATTTTATCAAAACTACAACAAGAAGCCTAGTAAATGACACATCACTGGAATCATCAGAATCTCTATATTATGCTGCTCTCAGATTAGGCAGCAAAAACCTGGTGACAGATTCCCTTTAATAATGTAATCATAGAATGGTAAGGACAAATGGGAGATAGAAGCAAGAATTTTACAAATGTGATCAAATCTTGCTCATTCTTCATTGTGGCCTAACAGTATAATATTTTCTGTGCTGCTTGGCCTACAACAACATATTTTTATTTAAAAAAATTCTTTATATTTTTCTATACAGACCTACTGTATCCCCTTAGATGTATGATAGACAGCCACAGTAAATTCATTTGTTTATCCTTTGGAGAGACAGTGGTTTATTCTCTCTACATCTGTTATCGCTTGTTATACCTTGTAGGAGATAGTGGTTCAATAAGTCAAGGTTGTGAAATGGATTATCATTTATGATCTCACCAGAAGAGAAGCTACAGGGAAAATCCTGACTGAGGCTTTGAGTGACTTTGTGTGACATACAGCCCATTAGAGTAACAAAGGATATGCGCTCAATGCTTCTTCTCTCTGTGTGCGGGGTCAGTAGGACAGGTCTCCCAGGGACGGGGAAGATGCAGCTGCTTTATGGATTTATTACTTGCTTTTAGTGTTACCCATAACCTCTAACCTAAACGCAAGCAGAGATGTTAGGAAGCAACGATTCAATGTCTGGAAACCTTTCCTTATGTGTATAACAATGACCCCATGTGAGACACTGATGGACAAATGTCTATGTCATGAATGAAAGTTTCCTGCAAAATTGGTGATGGCACCAGTGTAGTAGGAGCCATGATTTTACGTGTTCATCTAGAGACATCACCACGTCATAGTTGGAGTCCTCCTAAAATGTATAAATTCCTCATGGTAGTCGAGTTAACCAAATTAATAATTCCATTATTATGTATTGCAGAAACAATAGATTCGATACTTTATACTAAATATGAGTACAAGCACAGATCTATACGCATTTTAGTGAAAAAACATAATAGTGCCTAGTATAGCTCTATAGATTAGAATACATTCATTAATTCTTCGCTGTTAACAGTAGTAAATTAAAACTTAAAATGGGTATGGATAGATTTGTAAAAAATGTAATTATTAAGATGCAGTACTACCTAAAAGCCTGTAGATGGAGCCATGTACTTTAGAGATAACAGCAGCTTCAGTACAGGCCATGATCATATTTTGAGAATCCAGATGGACTCACATACAGGAAACTAATAATAAGCACATATAATAGACATTACACTGGAGAATTTCAGAACAGGCAAAATTATTTCAAAAACCACATGTGAAAAAATACACCTTCTGCCTATACACACTATTTCCTACGGGATAAATAAAGTATATCTTATCTTATCTTATCTTACTATAATAGGGAAGAATATAGCCCAAAATGGCAGCACTAGAACATTACATAGTCATTAGGAGCAATTTATCCGACACCTAATATCCATTTTTAATGATGACTTTATTACAGCTGTGCTCTTGCACACAACTGATTTTCTCATACAAGTGCTATCCGTGGTTTTGACGGATCGCACTAACATATTCTCTGGGGTTGTGCACATGTCCGATTTTTGTTCTTCTACTTGGTCCACAGAAATAATCGGAGACATACAGTGGTGTGAAGAAGTGTCTGCCCCCTTCCTGATTTCTTATTCTTTTGCATGTTTGTCACACTTAAATGTTTCAGATCACAAAACAAATTAAAAAACATTAGAAAAAAAATAGCACAAGTAAACACAAAATGCAGTTTTTAAATGAATGTCTTTATTATTAAGGGAAGAAGAAATCCAAACCTACAGGGCTCTGTGTGAGAAAGTGATTGCCCCCATCCCCCCTTAAAACATAAATTAACTGAGGTTTATCACATCTTTGGGAATCTGACATGCACAGGCCTGATTACTGCCACACCTGTTTTCAATCAAGAAATCACTTAAATAGGACCTGCTTGACAAAGTGAAGTAGACCAAAAGATCCTCAAAAGCTAGACATCATGCTGCGATCCAAAGAAATTCAGGAACAAATGAGAAACAAAGTAATTAAGATCTATAAGTCTGGAAAAGGTTCTAAAGCCATTTCCAAAGCATGGGGACTCAATCAAACCACAGTGAGAACCATTATCCACAAATCGCGAATAAATGGAACAGTGGTGAACCTTCCCAGGAGTGGCCAGCCGATTAAAATCACTGCAAGAGTGCAGCGACGACTCATCCAAGAGGTCACAAAAGACTTCACAACAACATCCAAAAAACTGCAGGCCTCACTAGCCTCAATTAAGGTTCATGACTCCACCATAAGAAAGAGACTGTGCAACAAAAATGGCATGCATGCAGAGATCCAAGACAAAAAACACTGCTGAGCAAATAGAACAAAGGCTTGTCTCAGTTTTTCCAGAAAACATCTTTTGGGAGAACACTATGTGGACTGACGAGACAAAAGTTTAACTTTTTGGAAGGTGTATGTTCCATAACATCTGGTTTAGAAGTAACACAGCGTTTCAGAAAAGGAACATCATACCAACAGTAAAATATGGTGGTGGTAGTGTGATGGTTTGCGGCTGTTTTGCTTCTTCAGGTCCTGAAAGACTTGCTGTGGTAAATGGAACCATGAATTCTGTCTACCAAAAAATCCTGAAGGAGAATGACTGGCCATCTGTTAGTGACCTCAAACTGAAGTGCACTGGGGTTATGCAGCAGGAAAATGATCCAAAACACACCTGCAAGTCCACCTCTGACTGGCTTAAGAAAAGTCAAAGTCTTGACCTTAATTAGATTGAGATGCTGTGGAATGACCTTAAAAAGGCAGTTCATACTCGGAAACCCTAGAATGTGGCTGAATGACAACAGTTTTGCAAAGATGATTGGCCAAAATTCCTCCAGAGCATTGTAAAAGACTCATTGCCAGTTATAAATACTTGATTGCAGTTGTTCCAGCTAAGGGTGGCCCAACCAGTTATTAGGTTTAGGGGGCAATCACTTTTTCACACAGGGCCCTGTAGGTTTGGATTTCTTTTCCCTTAATAATAAATACCTTCATTTAAAAACTGCATTTTGTGGTTACTTGTGTTATCTTTGTCTTATATTTAAATTTGTTTTATGATCTGAAACATTTAAGTGTTACAAACATGCAAAAGAATAAGAAATCAGGAAGAGGTCAAACACTTTTTCACACCACTGTATCCAATTGTGATCCGAGTGTCAGATCAAATTTGTCAATGCAAGTCTATGGGTCTGTGAAAAAAACTGGACCGCACTCAGATGACTTCCGATTTTCATGGACTGACAGAATGGAGAAACCTTTTTTTTTTCTCTTCACGTCCGAGAAAAAACGATGCTACTCTGATTAGTCTGATCAGAATAATCGGATCGTTTTTCTCAGATGTGTAGAAAGCAGTCGTGTGACCCAACCCTTAGCCTAAGTTCACACAACAATATTTTCAGTACCAGTGCAGCCCTTGAAAAGCTTGACAGCAGTAGGACCAATGTTATTCACTAGGGCTGTCCAGATAACCTTTTTTTCATTCAGACTGAGTAAGTGAAAAAAATCACAACATGCACTATTCCCTTCTGCATTCTGTGAAACTGAACTAATTCATGTCTATGGGTACGCATGAAAAATAGAATTCCATACAGATCATGATCTGATTTTTATGGACACATTGCAGTTCTTTAACATAGAAAACTGTTGTATAAAAACAAATGACATATGGATGACAATACAAATAACTAAAATCGTTTGTTTTTTTCTAGATAAAAATCAGACAACTGTTGTATACGCTCATGTAAACGTAGTCATAGGGTGGTGTCTGTAAGATTGGGTTCATGCAAGCATATGTAAAATCCTCTAATTGTCATCCAACTTTTTTGCACACGCTGATATGTCAATCACGCTGCCGTGGGCGTGATACTAGTGACCTGCAGGGAAGTGTGACAGCGCTCCCGGACTAGTTTGGGTTGAAGGGAGCCAAGATTGAACAGTATTTTTCACACACACTGCACTTACAATTAGTTGTAATAAAAGCATCCTTAAAAATATTATAAGCCTGGTAAAACGCTGATAATACATTATAGGGGTAAATTTACTTGACAGGATCCCTTTAAAGGGAATCTGTCAGCAGGTTTTTGATATGTAATCTGAAGACAGCATGATGTACGGGTTAAAACACTGAATTCAGGGATGTGTCACTTTTCAGGCTGTGTGCTGTTGTTTACTTACAATTAATGTTTTATCACCAGGAGATTATCACTGCTGGACTACAGCACCAGTAAGCACTGGTCTAACCATGCCACTCTTCTGATAAGCATCTCACTGTCAATAGACAATGTACATGGAGAGCCTGGTGCCTCAACTGCTGCACCCAGTAAACAAAATGATAGTGCTCTCAGATGGGGTAGCCTTTAAACAAGGCAAGCTCAAAATTGCATATTCAACTAATTTAATGTGCGCAAGGGTGTGGCTGAGATAACGGGTTCAGATGTAACAGATGAATTGGAAATGGGAGACCTTTGTGTCTGGGGGACCAAAATACCTCTCTGATGCATAAGGAGATATAACTGGCACATGGTAGGCGGAGGGGAGGATACACTTCGAAATATTTGCATGCGAGAGAGTACAGTCCTGATTCTGCACTCCTGTGGATTGAACCTCAAAAGGGTGGATGTTTATGCAAAGTCTGTCCAGTTTCTGGCAGTCTTGGTATGGTGCTTAAAGGGAATCTACCATCAAGTTTTTGGTACTCCATCTGAGAGCAGTGTAAGGAGGTGGACATACTGTCCACACCCCTTGAAGAATCTGTGTTGATATAATGCATTGTTTTGCACATTTACTGTTCTGCATTGTAATGTGATGAAGCGGTGTTCTGCCCAGCAAACGTTAGTGAGTAGGTACCGACAGAGTTAATAGTTGGAACTAGCCCAGTATGGGAGGGGCTATGTGAAAAGACAGGGGAAGACTTCCGGGTAGAAGAGGAGATTGGGCCCAGCTTGCAGCAGACCTCAGGTCTGGCTAGTTAGCAGGACTGCATGTAGCGGGTGTCCCTGTGGCAAGTGGAAAACGAGTGAGGCAGATAGTAAGACTCTGCAGAGAATAGACAACTGAAAGAGAAAGGGAGCAGCAATCCAGTGTCAGAACAGAGATAGAGAGGGAGAAGGAAGAAGTAACGAAGAAAAACAGAGTGACTCCAGAATTGAAGAAAATGTATGTGGTGATATCCCATGTTACTTAAGAAACATCCATGAAGATGTATACTGTCACAGGTGTGTCAGAGGTGACAGACAGTCTCCCTGCAGTTGGTTGCAGGAGATCTCTACGTTTGGCATTACAGACATCTTCTTAGAGGCTGACTGTCTCTAGGACCCAGCGGCTACCTCCCTCTGGCTAATTAACACCCTTCCTGGGTGTATAAATACCTGCTGTGTTTCAGAGGGAGTTGCCGGCGATATTCATTACTACTTGTGAAGGCTTTAGCAGAGCAGTACTTCGTCCTCTCTGGAGCTTGAGGACGTGTGCGCATTTGTTGGGATTCATCTAAAGCTAAGCTAATTCCCCTGTTTGTCCACCCTTGTTGTCTTTAGTGTTTAGTGGAGATCAACTAGTGCTCATCTCCTCCCTTCCCTAGCCATACATCAGGGAAAGACAGGGTGAGGCACGCATGCGGCGATTGGTGAGTACCCCAGAAGAAGGCAGCGGAAGCCGAAACGTACGTAGGGTATCTGACATCCCCTGGCCCACAGCAGGTATAGTGTGCACTATTGATCTGTGTATGTTGTCCCCTTTATTAGGTGCTGTTTTTGTGCTCTCACATGTATAGTATTGTGGCCCATTTTAAAGGGGCCTAACAAGGTTGTGAGCCACTGTGGGGACAATATGGGTTACTTATGGTAATTTTGGCAAAGTTATACTCCCATATGTATAGCATTAGGGCCTAAGTTCAATGGGCTTTCATTATATTGTGAGTTACTGCTGGGATAATATGGGGTATTTATGGTTATATGGGTCATGGTGCCATTTGGTGGTTTCTCTTATTTTTTAACTGTGTGTTGTTCTTAAGTAACTTTTTCAATAAAGATGAAGTGCATTAATTTACTGCAGTTTTTGTGGCGATATTTTCACATTATTAGAGAGGGTTCGTACATACACGCATTTTTTCATATGATCTTGTTATATATGTGTATTGAACTTTTGAACTATCCATGTGGATTCCAGGCATTTGTGGTTATTCCTGTATGTAGATTCAAATATGCTGTGTGATTGGATGTGTTTACTAATTAACACCCTTCCTGTCTGTATAAATACCTGCTGTGTTTCAGAGGGAGTTGCCGGCGATATTCATTACTACTTGTGATGGCTTTAGCAGAGCAGTACTTCGTCCTCTCTGGAACTTGAGAATATGTGCGCATTTGTCGGGATTCGTCTAAAGCAAAGCTAATTTCCCTGTTTGTCCCCCCTTGTTGTCTTTAGTGTTTAGTGGAGATCAACTAGTGCTTATCTCTTCCCTTCCCTAGCTTTAGCCATACGCCAGGGAAAGACAGGGCGAGGCACGCGTGCAGCGATTGGTGAAGAGCCAATACAGGGACGTTAGGGGAGACAGGGTGACGCTAGATCAACTTAGGAGGTCTCCACTTTTCCCCTTTCCCTAGAGTCTGGGCTCCCTTCCCCTCTTCCCTTTGTGTTGCACTAAGTCTCTCCCACACCTTGCGTGACATATACCTAGTATCTGCTGTACATAGTTCCTGCTAAGTTATTCATCAGTAAAAAGAAGTTTATTTTTGAACTGTGGTCTCCCTCAATTAACTCCGTAACACCTGGTACTGGCCAGCTAAGTACAATGGCACCATGCGGTCTGCAGAGGTGAATCGCCGAGATAGCCAAAGTCCACACTCCCAGTCAGGATCCCCATTTTCATGTAGCGTGCCGGGCATGGAAGACGAGTACCTCGCCCACGGCTACCACCCATGTTACAGCAGCATAAGGTAGAGACGAGATCCCGATTGCACTGATGTGTCACTTAATGGGCTGCTAGATGCAGTTTTGATAAAATCCCTGTTTTATCTGCCCCAGATCTATCAGTTCTCTGAATGCAGAGCTCTGTATAACACCACACAACTGATTGACAGCTTTCTGCGTACACTGTGCATAGGCAGAAAGCTGCCAATCAGATGTGGGGGTGGGGTTATACAAAGCACACAAATAAGTAGGACTACATGGCAGCAGGTTAACTAGTCCTCTAGTGATAATCTCCTGTTGATATAACAAGAGATTTTATTGAAACTACAGAAAGCGGCCCAGTAAGTGACACATCGCTGGAATCAGGATCTCGGCCCTTACATTATGCTGCTTTAGGATTACGATTGCAAAGGGTTCTTCTTGCCAGGAACATAGCGCGTCATAGCGCATGCGCATTGAAGCTGTGTAGTTCACAGCTGCACTGCGCATGCGCTATGACATGCTATGTTCCCCGCACCTGCGCAGTGAAGCTGGTAATCACACTGCCTCAATGCGCAGGCGGTTGAACATATACAAGTGCGCCTGCGCCCCACAATACCAGCGCTTGCCGGGAGCAGGATTCAAATACATGGGCGGCGCCAGCAGTGAGTGAATGCTGCGCCTGCCCATGACTGAATATGGCAAGCACGCCCCTATGACTGAACGAGCAGGTAGGATCTAAGTATATTAAACGTTATAAAATCATTATAGCTGCACCAATTTTCATGAAAACAGCTTGTTAGTGATGTACATTGCATCACTAACATCGCTATGGGGCAGTCTAAAGGGCAGCTAGGACGTGACAGGTTCCCTTTAAGCAGCATACAAAATAAGAAGATTCTGTTGTTAAATGGGTTTTACAGGATTAGACAAGGGTCTACTATTGGCCAAAAACAACATATTACCTATTCAAAGGTTGTGTGAGATTTTTGGACTGTGTTCACATTAATGAAGATGACCTGAAATATCAGACACAACCCATAGACAGGTGTGTGCTTGACTTAATATCTTTGGATTTTAGGTGATTAGACAATTTATAATAAAACCTAGAAACTCCCTTTAAATTGAGCATGTAATTGATCAAGTCAGGAGGCCTACGGTCGGACCGGGTACTGCAGTCTGAGCATAATACAGACATGTGAGTTCAGCCTAACAATATCATGTTCACACTGTGGGGCCGATTCATTAAGCTGCTTACAGCAGAAATCTGGCGAACACACCTTAAGAACTCGCAATATTTTTGGACTTATTGCGCAAAAATATTGCGGCTTTTGGTGTTTATTCACCAGTTCCTGCCAACTACGCCAATATGCATGGGCAGGACGGGGTGTGGTCATGTCCGCCCATCAAATTCTAAGTTACACCACTACAGAAATGTACACCGACCCTCCGACGCACGCTGAGTGTCTGATGCACCTGATTAGATCCATGCAATGCACGCCGTTTAATGAATCAGGTCAGTGTACTCCAAGAAGCGCTGCACTAATCTTAATGAATCACTCGTTGTGTTTTCTTCCTCCATTTTTTGAGTGGAATTTGCTAGAAAAAGAGCTGAAAAAAAAAAACAGTCAAGAAAATTAACCTATTCATTTTTATGTCAAAACGACTTGCTGTTCGCATGTTTATGCCTTTGAGCTTCTTTTAAAAGCTTCAGGCTTTCAAAGACATTAAGCATTTAAAAGAAGTGACAAGTACATTCTTCTACCATTTTCCACCAAGATGCTCAATAATTACACTACTAGTTAATGGGAAGGTTAAGAATACACCCAGAAGAACCCAGTGCATCTTTTTGAGCGTTTTGTCAGCTTTATTCATCTTCATTAGTAAATAAGATTTATAAAAACATCCAGAAAAAGCCAGTAAAAAGACACCCAAAACCGCTGAAAAAAAAGCTCCAAAAAACTCTGAAAGAAATATTAAAATAGCGATTAGGAAACAAAAAAAAATGCTAGAAAAGCGTCTTCTGCTTGAAAAATGGATGTTTGTGATCGCTGGAGAAAGGCACAGTGTTAACATACCTTTAGGCTACTTTCAAGCACAGGTTTCTTTTTTTTATTTTTATGATATTCATGTTTTTTACAAGTATTTTTTGCGGCTTTTTTTTATACATACTGTACATGCATTGTTAAATGCAGATTCCTTTCTAAACTTATAGGAAAATGCATGAAAAAAAAACAACTGTTAGAGCATGTTGATTCTGGGAAAATGAAACTCGGGACCCCAAAAAGTGCACCAAAATGCACTAATCTTTTCAGTATTTGTAATAACTAATATTGTTTTAAGATTTATATAGTTTTTGTCACTATTTTTACTTGAAATCAATACACCCTGATGCTGATTTTATGTGCCAATTTTTTTTCACATATGTGAAAAATATTCCCTTTTTTGTTTTCAATGTTCTAGTTCCATTTTTGGTCCATGTGTCACTTACAAGGAGAGTGTCATCTGTTTTTATTGTGTGCAAAAAAAAAGAACTACACAATACTCGAATAGTGATGAGCGAGCACTAAATTGCTCGGGTACTCGTTGCTCAGGTCGAGCAAATTGGAATACTCGGGTGCTCGACCCGAGCAACGAGCCCAATGTAAGTCTATGGGAAACTCGAGCATTTTTCAGACGACTCCCCCCAGCGGTCTGCAGAGGGCCTAAAAATTGCCCAAATCGATGGGAACAGTGCTCAAATGACATGGGGACAGCATGGGGAAGACCCCTGGAAGATTTCTGACTCCCAGATCACTGCAGTCAACAACGTTGTCAGAGTATTACTCCACTTTTACGGACTCACAATAAAACATACAAAAACAAAACCAAAATGGATTTTCCTGGGAAAAGGAAGCATTGCATGGCGAATAAGCCTCCTTACCCTGACTTGCCAGAGCTGGTGTGTCACTCTCCATAAGGAGAAACGCTAACCTTAAACCTCAGTCCAGAGCCTCTCACTTAGCCAAATCAGTTCTCATACTTTGGACTGACGAGGGCCAACAGCCCGAAACACCATGTCTGCAAGTTGAGATTCTGATTTGGCTTTTATCCTAAGTCATATTGCACGACTCGTTAAAGGGTATATTGTGACTTGTAGGATTGCTACTTCCAATAGGTGGCGCTATAGAGTACAAGTCCTCTTTTTCTCTGAAGAGGCAATTTGCATATTAAATTTCCCAGAGGAGCATTGCACGGCGAATAAGCCTCCTTACCTTGACGTGCCAGAGCTGGTGTGTCACTCTCCATAAGGAGAAACGCTACCCCTTAGACCTCAGTCCAGAGCCTCTCACCTAGCCAAATCAGTTCTGATACTTTGCACTGACGAGGGCCAACAACCCGAAACACCATGTCTGCAAATTGAGATTCTGATTTGGCTTTTATCCTAAGTCATATTGCACGACTCATTAAAGGGATGATTGTGACTTGTAGGATTGCTACTTCCAATAGGTGGCGCTATAGAGTACAAGTCCTCTTTTTCTCTGAAGAGGCAATTTGCCTGGGAAATATATTAAGAAACATTCTTTCCAGGGTAATGACTTGTACATAAGGCAAAATAAATAACCAAAACCAAAAATACTCCTCCACACCTTGGGCTATGTTCACACGTAGCGTTTTTGATGCGTTTTTTCACTTTTGCATTGCTTTCAACCGTGACAAATGCATTCACTGGGAAATGTCATTTTAAAATTTTACAACCTTATCTGGTCATGTGGTGTGTGACACATCATCAGACACATGCATACAGTGCTGAAAAGACATGGGAACAGCATGGGGAAGACCTCTGGCAGCATCTCTGACTCCCAGGTCACTGCCTAAAAGTGTGCGCATCATAAGTGATCCTTGGCGCATGCGAAGATGCCTCCCACCATGCACCTGTCGTTGCAGACTAACAACAATCACCGTCTACGTCCTTGTCCCAGTGCAGCGTTCAGTTGTCCCTACCCCATTCCATGGAATGCAAGCGCAAGTATGCAGCCAGCCACCCACCCACCCACAGGCTGTAATACTTTACTGCCAATTTTTTGACAGCTGCTTGCACTTGAAATGTGGCCTTTTAGGCTCGTGGAGGCGGAAGCTTTTCATAACCTCATGCCGGCAGCGGCCGGGTGTCCATACTCGGTCCAGCTGCCACTGTTTCTCCCGGTGTCGTCTCCGCCTTCCACAAGCACGGGTCCCACAAGATAACCAGTGCCCTCCCCAGTGTACTTACTGGGAAGGACCGCCTAACCACAAACACGTAGACAGGTGAATGTGGCCAGGGACGGTACGGAGCCAGTCCACAGCTTTTTTTGCCGAGTTGTATTTCACCACAGCCATATTCTTTAGCTTGGTGAAAGGACTTGGGAAACCATATCTACCCAGCTGTCATTTCTCCCAGGAAGTCCTCTAAAGCTGCTTTCACTTGAAATATGGCCTTTTAGGCTCATAGAGGCAGAAGCTTTTCATAACCTCATGCCGGCGGCAGCCGGGTATCCATACTCGGTCCCCAGTCGCCATTATTTTTCCCGGTATTGTCTTCGCCTTCCACAAGCACGGGTCCCACAACATTACCCATGCCCTCTCCAGTGCACTTACTGGGAAGGACCGCCTACCCACAAACACGTGGACAGGTGAATGTGGTCAGGGACGGTATGGAGCCAGTCCACAGCTTTTTTTTGAGGAGAGTTAGCTCGGTGAAAGGACTGGCATAGAGGGAAACCGTATCTTCTCTGGGTGACATTTCTCCGTCACCAGGTTCCGCCCATTGTCACACACGACCATGCCTGGCTGTATGTTCAGCGGTGAGAGCCACAGATCAGGCTGCTGTGTTACAGCTTTCAACAACTCTGCAGCGCTGGGCCGTTTGTCAATTAAGCATTAAGCATGTTATCTTTAGCACAGCCTGCTGCCACTTGGCCAAGGCAGTGCTGCAGTGCTGTCAGCTTGTGACTGATGTGGTCATTTCAGAGATGGAGGAGGAGGTGCAGGAGCTGAACAATGTGATTACATTGAGGTTAAATTGGTGACGCTGTTTTTTATACTAAAGAAAGATCCTATTGTTTTGATTTTTTTACGTTATTTTTTAATATAAATGCATTCACCGGAAAATGTAATTTTAACATTTTACAACCTTATCTGGCAATGTGGTGTGTGACACTTCATCAGACACATCCTGTTTTATTTATGATGGAGGGACTCTGAAAGTCATAAAGCCTATTTTTATAGGGCCATCAGACGGCCCTTACTATTCTTAAAAGGCCAGCAGTCGGCCCTCGCTATTGTTAGAGAGCCATCAGCCGGCTATGCTTTGTTGCTCCCATTATTAACAAGTGGGTTTCTTATACTGTTATTGCGTATCCAGTGACTGCAATGGCTGCCAAAAATTTGGACGCAACCCAATACCCCTTTGAAGAGACATAGAGGAGGGTCTCAGTAAAAAAATGTTCCCATTATAAAGGAGCGGGTCTCCTATAGTGGTAATGCCCATGCTGTGACTGCAAGGGCTGCCAAAATTTGGGAAAAACCCCACTAAGAATTTAAAGACATATAGAGCAGGGCCACAGTAACGACAAATTCCCATTAGAAAGGAGAGAGTCTGCCATACAGTTATAGGGTATGCAGTGAGTACAACGGCTGACCAATTTTAGGAAAAACCCCACTAAGAATTTAAAGACACATAGAGCAGGGCCACAGTAACAACAAATTCCCATTAGAAAGGAGAGAGTCTGCTATACAGTTATAAGGTATGCAGTGAGTCCAAAGGCTGACCAAATTTAGGAAAAACCCCACTAAGAATTTAAAGACACAAAGAGCAGGGCCACAGTAACGACATATTCCCATTAGAAAGGAGAGAGTCTGCTTTACAGTTACAGGGTATGCAGTGAGTCCAACGGCTGACCAATTTTAGGAAAAACCCCACTAAGAATTTAAAGACACACAGAGCAGGGCCACAGTAACAAGTACGACATGTTCTCATTAGAAAGGAGAGGGTCTGCTATACAGTTATAGGGTATGCAGTGAGTCCAACGGCTGAACAATTTTAGGAAAAGCCCCACTAAGAATTTAAAGACACATAGAGCAGGGCCACAGTAACGACAAATTCCCATTAGAAAGGAGAGAGTCTGCTATACAGTTATAAGGTATGCAGTGAGTCCAACGGCTGACCAATTTTAGGAAAAACCCCACTAAGAATATAAAGACACATAGAGCAGGGCCACAGTAACGACAAATTCCCATTAGAAAGGAGAGGGTCTCCCATAGTGTTGGCCTATGCAGTGAATGCAAGGGCTGCCAAAAATTTGGAGGCACTTCAATGCCCCTTGGAAGAGACGTGGAGGAGAGCCTCATAAAAAAATGTTCCCATTAGAAAGGAGCGGGCCTCCAATATTTATAATGCCCATGCACTAAGTATATGGGCTGACAAACATTTACCCCTGAGCGGTATACATGAACATACTGTATTAATTTTTTTTTTTATGGGCATCATAAACACCCTTTAAAAAAATTATGTGGGTGTTGCATCACAGACCACGGTCACCCTGGTGATATGGTGGTGGAGGATGAGGAGAAGGAGGAGGACAAGAGCAAATAGCCAAAATCAGGAAGCGTATACCCATGTCTGGGTGTGAAAAGGTGCATGGGAATACACCTCCCAAGAAAAGACACTGGATTTGAGTTTATGTTACGCTGCTATCATTCGGTGGTGTTGAGAAGTCTGGCCCAATCCAGCCCTTGTTCATTTTTATAAGAGTCAGCCTGTCAGCATTTTCAGTTGACAGGCGGATGCATTTATCAGTTATAATTCCACCAGCGGCACTAAAAACCCGCTCTGATAAAACGCTGGCGGTAGGGCAGCCCAGGACCTCCAAGGCATAGAGAGCCAGTTCATTCCACCTATCCAGCTTGGATACCCAATAATTATAAGGCACAGAGGAATCACGGAGGACATTGGTACGGTCAGCAAGGTACTCCCTCAGCATCTTCCAAAACTTTGCACTCCTTGTGAGAGTACCCCGCGCCTAAGGGCCTTTGCGATGGGAGGGTCTGAGAAAACTCTCCCAGAACTTTGACAGTGTTCCCCTGCCTCTGCTGGATTGGAGTTGTGTCTCTCTCGCCTGTACTCCTTGGTTGTCCAACGAAGTGTGCCCTCTGCTGCCAGCGTTTTCAGATGGGAATTTTTTTAATAGTTACGCAACAAGGGCCTTCTGGTACAGCCCCATTTTTGTAGACCTGTCAGCCTCAGGAATAAAAGATATAAAGTTCTCCTTGTAGCGTGGGTCTAGAAGTGTCACCAACCAGTAATGACTGTCATCCAAAATTTTGAGAATGCGAGGGTCATGGGAAAGGCAGGGTAACAAAAACTCAGCCATGCATGCCAGACTACTAACAGGCAAGACGTCTGTGTCCTCACCAAGAGGATGACTGACCATGCTCTCCTCCTCCTCCTCCTCTCTGTCCTCTGGCCATCCATGTTGAACAGACAGTATGACAGCTGTGCAGGTAGTACCGTCTATAGTGCATGAAACTAGTTCTTGTCCTTCCTCCTCCTCTTCCTCATTGTCACCCAATCCACGTTGGGATGAGATGAGGCTTGGCTGTGTGTAATCACCCTGTATGGTTCCTTGCTCCATCTGATCGCGCTTCTCCTGCAATGCATCCTCTTTGATTGTGAGCAGAGAGCGTTTCAGAAGACAGAGAAGCGGGATGGTGACGCTAATTATGGCATCATCACCGCTCACCATCTTCGTGGAGTCCTCAAAGTTTTGGAAGATGGTACATATGTCTGACATCCATGTCCACTCCTGAGGTCTTATGTGTGGAGTCTGAACTGAATACCGACGGCCTTGTTGATGCTGGTACTCAACAACTGCCCTCTTCTGCTCACAAATCCTTCCCAACATCTGCAGTATAGAGTTCCAACGTGTGGGGACATCACACACCAGTCTGTGAGCCGGAAGCTGCAAACGCTGCTGAAACACGGCAAGGGCAGCAGAAGCTGTAGCTGACTTTCTAAAATGGGCACACAGGCGGCAGATCCGGCAATTACGGGTAGGATTTGAGAAACTGCTGAACCACGAGGTTAAGCACATGGGCCAGGCATAGTACGTGTGTGAGCTCGCCTCGCCTCAGAGCCGCCACCAGGTTCCGGCCATTGTCACACACGACCATGCCTGGCTGTAGGTTCAGCGGTGTGAGCCACAGATCTGCCTGCTCTTTCAGAGCTGTCCACAACTCTTCAGCATTGTGCAGTTTGTCACCTAAGCATATTAGCTTCAGCACAGCCTGTTGCCGCTTGGCCGAGGCAAGGCTGCAGTGCTTCCAGCTTGTGATTGATGTGCTCATTTTGGAGATGGAGGCTGAAGAGGAGAAGGAGGCTGAGGAGGATGAGGTGCAGGAGCTGTAGACCTTGGGAGCAACCCTGATTGACCTAGGGCCCGCAATCCTTGGCGTCGGGAGGACGTGTTCCATCCCAAGGTCCGACTGGGTCCCGGCTTCCACTATGTTAACCCAGTGTGCCGTCAGTGAGATGTACCGTCCCTGCCCACAAGCACTTTTCCACGTGTCTGTGGTTAGGTGGACTTTCCCGGTAACTGCGTTGTTGAGTGCACGGCTAATGTTTTGGGACACGTGCTTGTGTAATGTGGGGACGGCACACCGAGAGATATAGTGGCGGCTGGGGACCGAGTACCGAGGGACGGCCGCCGCCATCAGGTTGCGGAATGCTTCCGTCTCCACGAGCCTAAAAAGCAACATTTCGAGCGCAAGCAGTCGTGAAATGTGAGAATTTAGTAGTTTGGCCTGTGGGACGTTGGCTGCATATTTGCGTTGCGTTCCAAGGACTGCGCTGGGACAAGGACATGCTTCCTGATGCTGCTACTTGAGAGTGCGCAACGATAGGTGCAGGGCAGGAGGCATCTTCGCATGCACCATGGACAGGGGATTGGCTTGCATGCACAACAGCGGAAGAAGCAATGGTGCCACCTGCAGACACTGTTCCTGGACCCTGGGGTTCGGCCCACAAAGTCAGGTGCTTTGCTGCCATGTGCTTGATCATGCTGGTGGTGGTCAGGCTGGTCGTTTTGCCACCCCTGCTGATGCTGGCCTGGTAGGTGGTGCAAATGGCCTTTTTGGGGTTATCGGCAGAGTCTTTAAAAAACAACCAGACTCGGGAAGACCTAACAGTTGTACTGGCAACTTCATTCGTGTTGGTGTTACGGGGAATGGTTGCCTGCCCTTTGTCTGCGGCCACCACCCTGTTTCTTCCTGCTTGTTGGGGTGCTCTGCCTCCCTCCCCCTGTGTGCTGCTGTCCTCGCTCTGCATGTCCTCCTGCCAGGTTGGTCAGTTACAATATCATCCACCACCTCGTCTTCCACTTCCACACCCTGGTACTCCTTCTGACTTTCTGGCAATTGTGTCTCATCATCGTCCACCTCTTGTGACACTTTCCCACCGTCGCCTTCGTGTGACCGTGGCTGCTCAAATATTTGGGCATCACTACACGCGATCTCCTCTTGCCCCGCTTCAAGTGGACCGGGTGAGACGCCCGAATCTATAAATGGAAAAGTGAACAGCTCTTCAGAGTGTCCAAGTGTGGGATCAGTTGTCGCTGGGCACTCGGCATGGTGGGAGGAAGGAGGATAAGGGTGAGGAATATGCGGTCCAGACTCAAGGCTACTGAGACTTGACCGTGTGGAAGACAGGGTGGTGGTGGTGGCTAAGTGACTGGAAGCATTATCCACTATCCAACCAACAACCTTTTGATACTGCTCTGGGTTCAATAGTGGTGTGCTGCGGTCCCCTAGAAATTGGGACAGGAAGGTCAGGCGAGAAGATGTGGGTGTTTGTTGTGGCACAATTTCAGCTTGCCCACGGCCTTGTCCTCGGCCTCTGCATGCACCATTACCATCACGTCCAGTTCCCCGTCCCTTGCCATGTGCCTTGCTCATTTTAAATGGAGGACAGTATCTTCCACGCTCACTACAAATGACTGAGTTTAGAGCGAACTTATATGTGATCCGTGTGATGGAGAAAACAGAGTTTTAAATACCTGGCCCGTAGGTAAGTAGTTTGAACAGCAAACTGATGTGAATTGCTTCACTGACACACTAAAGGACATTTTTAATGGAGGCCAGAAATGGCAATATTTTCTGGCAACGTATATGTGATCTGTTTGATGGAGAAAACAGAGTTTTAAATAGCTGGATTTTTAGCGCTGTAATATCGAAAGGACCTGGCTGTATTCTGCAGTGCCAACAAGCAAATGGCGCAGAAAAACGGTGTTCTCTGGATTGCTCTTTAAGCAAATAATGAGGATTAAGATCCAAAGAAAAGTATTCCTGGCCCCTGAGACCTGGGCCTTTGTATAGAAATATCTAACAGCAGCAGAAGGCAGAATTGGAATGGAGCCTCTTGTGCTATATGCACTGCAGTCTGCTATATACACCGCCTGCCTATATACCCTGCCTGCCTGCCTATATACACTGCCTGCCTGATATCTCTGCAGATGGATTAGTTAGTCCTCAAAAGGACTGTTTGTTAAGATGGATATGTGTAAGGCTGTGTGCCCACGATGCGTTTTTTAAGCGTTTCCGGAGCGGCAAAAATGCTGCAGAAACGCTTAAAAAACACATGGTAGAAGGCCTGCCATGTTCCGCAATGACAATCCGCATTAGCTGTGCACATGCTGCGGAAATTTCCGCTGCGGGTTATCATTGCGGAAAAAAACGCAGCACTACCAATTATTTTGTGGAAGCGCTGCGTTTTCGCCGCTATTGACTTTCATTGGAACGCTTGGATTCCGCATCACTGCATATGTACATGCAGAATCCAAGCATTTCAATGTGCGGATGGTACCCGGGTGTGGAGGAAAGGAGACTCTCCTCCGGACCCGGGTAGCATAGAACCTGTAAAAAAAATAAATAAATAAAAAATAAACATCATATTTACCTTCTGATGGCCCCCACTGCGCTTGTCCTCCCTTGCCGTCAGATCGCGGTGGACTGAAAGACCTGCGCTGATGTCATAGTCATGTGACGGCAGGTCCTTCAGTGCAGTGTACCGCGAGCTGCCGGCAAGGGAGGACGGAGCGAAGCAAGACTGCGGGGGCCATCGGAAGGTAAGTATAGATTTATTTTTTAATTTTTAAACATTCTTTAAGGTCACACTATATAAATCCATGCCGGTTGCATGGATTTATATAGTGTGACCAAGTTGACAACACTTTCCAAGTGATGCTAAAATCGCTTGGAAAGCGCTTGTCAACCCGCATGCGGAAATGCATGTGAAGAACGCTTCACATCCGCATGTCCCTGGCAGGAAAAACACATGTGCAATCCACATGCGTTTTTTCTGCCAGGGAGATGCAGAAACGCTCAGGAAAAAATCCTGAGCATTTCTGCATCGTGGGCACATAGCCTAATGTACGGTTTTTCTCACTACACTACCTAATACACAAGCAAATCACTCTCTAGCTCAGCAGCACCTCTCCCTACACTGTCTGATCTGGAGTGACTGTGACGAGCATGGCGGTGCCAGGTCTGATATAGACCTGATGACGCTATGCGGCCAGCCAATCACTGTAATGCCACAACCAACATGGCTACGGCATTACAGTGAGTGGCAGGCAATCCCTGCATGTTGATTGATGCTCTAAAGAGCGCCAAACATGCACGGAGAGGACCCGAGCACCCGCCGAGCAACCCCGGAAATACTTGGCGAGCGCCGAGCATCTCGAGCAGTGAGATGCTCGGGCGAGCACTGAGCAGTAGCGAACATGCTCGCTCATCACTATACTCGAACAGCACGAGTTGTTTTCATGGACCCATTCACTTCAATAGGTGACTTTGTTCGGCAACATAAATCAAAGTAGGACATTATTTAGGGGAATTTTTCAGACAACCAAAAATAATAAAAGAAGTGTTAAAAGGCACATTAATTATAATAGGGTCAGTGAGCTATCTGTACAATAAAATAAACATGGCACAGAAAGCAAAAAAAAATGCTGAAAGAGTTCTCTAAGGCTGGGATTACACAGGCATTTTCTTGATACAGATTTTTGGCCCAAAAGCCAGAAATGCATTTAAAAGGAATAGAAAACATAAAGGAAAGGTTGATACTTCTTCTTCCTGCTGGATTGATGTTTTTGCTTTGTGTTAAAAATCAAAAAACTTTCATGTGTGATTCCTGCCATTACTGTGAATGTCAGATGACGTGCCCATTGTCTCCATAGTTTCCAGTCCCGTCCCTCACTATGACTCATTTTGTAAACCCGATGAAAGAAATCTATTCTTTGTGCACAGGAATAATCCCAAATCAAAGCCATTAGTGATTAATTTTCTGTAGGTTTATTTACAGCTCTTAATAAAATGACTCATCTCGGTCTTGATTAGACGGAGCCGGCAGGAGATGAGGTCCCATCTGCAACATGTCCTCGGGAAGATTATTTAGTGCAGATGAGAGCGAAATGTGTGCGTGCAAGTATGTGCGCCTGTGTGCCAGCAACGTGGGCTCTAATGTGATGCTGGCCTGTTAGGAGGGGTCAGGCATAATGACAGATGGACACTAATCCCACACCCATCTTATGGCTCATCTCCATAGTAACACCGCCAGCCCCTCTGTGCCAATGATAATACCCCCTCCCCCCAAACTTCTCCACCATACACAGATTAACTGGTACTGGAGAGATGAAACAAAGACATGGAAGGGATGTCTGACAAGAAAATGTGGGATCAAAAGTTAGGGGAAATGAAGTGGCCTGTACTGGAGAGGGGGTGCATGGTGTCCAGCACAATACCATACATATACAATTCTTATGGTAAAAATTAATAGATAGATGGTATCGAAATGTTGTTTTGTACAATCACAAAAAAACAAATATTAATTCCATTGCTAAGGTCACGTTTCCACGTAGCGTAATCGCTGCCTTTTTTACGCGCTTTTATTCGTGCTGCGCTTAACAGTTTAAGAAAGTAGATGTAATTTCATGAAAACTCACGCCCACTGTGCGCTTAAAGACGCTGATCAACTGGGTATTTTTGGTGCATTTTTCTCTATAGGCTTCAATAATAAACCTAAAAAGCGCACATAAAAAATTGAGCTGAATTAAAGCACCACTCCAGCACTGAGATTAAAAATATGCTGGAGTGGTGCTTTAATTCAGCTCAATTTTTTATGTGCGCTTTTTAGGTTTATTATTGAAGCCTATAGAGAAAAATGCCACTAATGTAAATTCCCTGACTCTAGTATTATACATTCAACTTCAGAGTCTTCAACTCTTCCTGGCGTCGCTCCGGTCCCGCACCGCCATCTTGTGACCACAGCTCCTGACTGACCGGAAGTCAGAGGTAACAATCACAGCTCTCTATGTAAGTCTATGGGATCCTCGTTCTGGCTCTCATAGACTTACATTGAGTTGTGACTTCGGTCTCACCCAGCAGTGGATGTAACTGCTTCAAGGAAACGTTGTCTGAACAGAGTCTGAGGCTCATGTACACAACTCTATATAGTATGAAGTCATCATACATCTACATATGTCTATGCCACCCTTTTGTATGTTTGTATACCTTTATTTTCATATGGAGGCATACAGGGCTTCCTTCTTCAGTTCAACTCTGTATGGGTCTGACAAAAAAGACATCATAGCATGTTTTCTTAGATGACAGATATAGAGACGCTTCTCACAAAATTAGAATATCATCAAAAAGTTACGTAATTTATTTCAGTTCTTCAATACAAAATGTGAAGCTCATATATTATATAGAGTCATTACAGACAGAGTGATCCATTTCAAGTGTTTATTTCTGTTAATGTTGATGATTATGACTTACAGCCAATGAAAACACAAAAGTCATTATCTCAGTAAATTAGAATACTTTATAACACCAACTTGAAAAATGATTTTAAAATCTGAAACTTTGGCCTACTGAAATGTTTGTTCAGTAAATGCACTCAGTACTTGGTCAGGGCTCCTTTTGCATCAATTACTGCATCAATGCGGCGTGGCATGGAGGCGATCAGCCTGTGGCACTGCTGAGGTGTTATGGAAGCCCAGGTTGCTTTGATAGTAGCCTTCAGCTCGTCTGCATTGTTGGGTCTGGTGTCTCTCATCTTCCTCTTGACAATACAAGGTCAGGCGAATTTGCTGGCCAATCAAGCACAGTGATACTGTTGTTTGAAAACCAGGTATTGGTACTTTTGGCAGTGTGGACAGGTGCCAAATCCTGCTGGAGAATGAAATCTCCATCTCCAAAAAGCTTGTCGGCAGAGGGAAGCATGAAGTGCTCTAAAATTTCCTGGTAGACGGCTGCGCTGACTTTGGTCTTGATAAAACACAGTGGACCTACACCAGCAGATGACATGGCTCCCCAAACCATCACTGATTGTGGAAACTTCACACTAGACCTCAAGCAGCTTGGATTGTGGCCTCTCCACTCTTCCTCCAGACTCTGGGACCTTGATTTCCAAATGAAATGCAAAATTTACTTTCATCTGAAAACAACACCTTGGACCACTGAGAAACAGTCTTTTTACTCCTTGGCCCAGGTAAGACGCTTCTGGCGTTGTCTATTGGTCATGAGTGGCTTGACACAAGGAATGCGACACTTGTAGCCCATGTCCTGGATATGTCTGTGTGGTGGCTCTTGAAGAAATAACTACAGCAGCAGTCCACTCCTTGTGAATCTACCCCAAATTTTTGAATCGCCTTTTCTTAACAATCCTTTCAAGGCTGCGGTTATCCCGGTTGCTTGTGCACCTTTTTCTACCAGTTTTTCCTTCCAACTCAACTATCCATTAATATGCTTGGATACAGCACTCTGTGAACAACCAGCTTCTTTAGCAATGACCTTTTGTGGCTTACCCTCTTGTGGATTGTGTCAATGACTGCCTTCTGGACATCTGTCAAGTCAGCAGTCTTCCCCATGATTGTGGAGCCTACTGAAACAGACTAAGGGACCTTTTTAAATGCATAGGAAGCCTTTGCAGGTGTTTTTTGTTAATTATTCTAATTTACTGAGATAATGACTTTTGTGTTTTTATTGGCGGTAAGCCATAATCATCAACATTAACAGAAATAAACACTGTGCTTGTAATGACTCTATATTATATATGAGTTTCACTTTTTGTATTGAAGAACTGAAATAAATTAACATTTTGATGATATTCTAATTTTGTGAGAAATGCCTATATTCATTGCTTCTAGGGGAGAATATGGAGGTTTCATACCACAGCGTTTCACCTAGTCCACAGCTGCAGTGACTATGTGCCTCTGTATAGACTCCATGCACACGGCTCTTTTGTTTTCATGTAAAATTCCCTACTATTGCCATGCCAATATCCTGGCAACCTTCACAGAGAAAATACAAAGCACTTACAAGGTCTGAGAGATGTGAAAAATGGAAAGTGGAATTTGTACATATCATAGGTGACAGCTTTGAGAACAAAAATTCATCTGGCAGAACACATGGGTGCAGGCTGGTGCGTTTATCACCCTTCAAAAAAAATCTAAGTAGAAGCGCAGATAACATAAAACAATATACTTGATGCATTACTTTATCTTATATTACAGTATATAATAGCATACAGACAACCATTATAACATTGCTTTACTGGTTCTAGCACTGGTTACAGGCTAGAGGAGCATCCATAATTCTGGTAGCTACCAGAACAGTTGCAGAGGCACTCATGCCTTGGTTGCGTTTTTATCTGGTGCCATTAGATTGCTATGAGCCCATCAGCGTAGCATGTTCTACCTCATATTACAGAAGTATTCTCATTAGAGTTGAGCTGAAAGATTTGTACTGCCCTGGTACTACGTCCAGGCCGGTCCTCCATGGCCTGACCAGGGCAGTTTTCACTTCTGTGGCCAGCATCCCCTTTTTGGCCCCCTGTGGTCCTCATGCGTTTACTAGGCCTTGCAACATCATGATGCAACACATTACCTGATGTCGCGTGAGACCTAATGACATCATGACGTAGCAGGGCCTAGTAAACACAAGAGGTGCCCAGGATACCAAGCAGACGACACCAGGCGCAAAACTGAAGACTACCTTGTCAGGTTGCCACAGAGGGTAAGCCTGGACACCGGACCAAGGCAGGTCAAATCTTTTTGCTCAACATACAATGCCTAAAGGTAGCGTAGGACCACTGTGATTCCCAGTTATTTGCACGTGATTTTGCCATATACCTAAACTCTAACATATTCCATGGGGCGAGGCTTAAGTGTGAGCACTATAGTGGATAGGATAATATGGCAGTAGGACAGTATTACGGTTAAGGTGCTTGGTGAGCAGTTGGCTATGCCTGCACTCGACAATGAATCCATTCTTCATTAATTAATAAGCCATTTAGGTCAGTCCAAAATGGAAAAAAATACAGAAAAATGTTTTTAAAAAATAACAAATTGCCCTTATTGCATGCACTTCTGTATCCTCGCTCTTGTTCCACCACATTTATCGGAAAAAAAATGACTAATATAATTAAGTGGAAACACCTAGTCTTGGGCTCTCCAGACCCTCTGCCTGGGCAACCAGCCAGATGTCTGAAATGTTATTTTTCCCCAAGGAGAGGATTTCCAAGACTGCTGCCTGTAAAGAAACTGCTGGCGTATGGTGCAGTAAGGCTTTCAGTGATCAGGAAACACTGCATGAAATGTCATTATACTAAGAGGGTTACACAATCGCACCCCTGTCGAAACATACAGTAATTGTTTATTGAATCCCACACTATGTCATCTAGTCTACACACACGAGTAATCCCTACACGGCGACACCCAGATGTGACACACTAATAGTTTTAAATATATGGTGACATTTTTTAAGACACTAAAAAGTGACTTAACTTGGACTCCTCAGCAACCCAAATCCCACAACATAAAAGTAAAGAATAGGTTGAACCAAGAAGATATATGGAATACTTATGAGTTCAGTCATACTATGGAAGCTATTACATACAGTACATATTGCTGAATGATGCAAGATGCTGGGTCATAAGGAATCAATTTGTATGTCACCTTTATTGGTTTCAAGAACTCTCTTTGAAGAACATGTGTTGTGCTGTGGTATGTGAGGAATTACAGCTTTTCCTTAAACCCATTCCTCCTGAAAGCATTACGGGCCTTAGAATTTTTCAGTATTTTTTTTGCATCTACCATTGTACCAGCAATAACTATTTAACTTTGTAATTTTTTAGGTTTTTGAAGGCAATTTTTGCATATTTTTTACAAATATATTGGTTTTGTTTTTAAGAAATATTGAACTTTTATTGTATAAAAATTGGAGAAATGACGTTTCTTTCACTTTTAGTCGTTTTTTTTTATTTGGTAGAATAAAAAAAATAATATTAAGGCTACGTTCCAACGATGAGCTTTTGGTGAATTTTTGATGTTGCAGAATTTCTGCACCTATTATTTAAATTAGGTTACGTGCATTTTTTCATTATGTTTTTGTGGGCGTTTTTTTAACACGAGCTTTTATCGCGTTTTTGACACGGCAGCTTTTGTCTCTGTTTGGTGTGTCATGCTTTACATAAAGCTGCTTTTTTTTATACTTCCTGGCTTTTCGCTTTGACAAAACTTCATTGCTATACCTAGTTACGGATTACATGCGCTTCTGCCACGAAAACGAATTAAAAACGCATGGGCCTTTTTTTGCTGCGGATTTTCCGCATCTAATGTAAGTCTAGGAGGAAAATCCGCATAGAAGACTCAGCGTACCCACAAGAGATAATGACATGCTGTGAATTTGAAAAACGCACCACAGGTCAGTTTACACAGCGTTAAAAAGAAGGGGCAGGAGATTTCTATAAATCCCATCCACTTTGCTAGAACTGTAAGACGCTGCGTTTTTGACTCACCAAAAGCTCATTGTGGGAAAACAGCCTAAAATAGTATTTTTTCCTGCTGCAATTATTATGATATATGACATCCTCTAGTTAATGTCAGAGGGAAGGAATTTTTTTTATGATTGTTGGTTGTTTATTTTTATTAAAATTTGTTAGAATTTTTTTTATATTTTCCTTTTTGGTCAGAAAAGATCTTTGGTAATTTTTTTTTTTCACTTTTTAAATTACTTTTTAACTTATTTTAATCTTTTTAAAACCACAACCATACTTAACAATACCCAGTAAATTAGATGATAGACTGAATCCTTGCCAAATGTTTGTGTACAAAGAAAAAGAATGGAAACTTCAGGTGTGTTATACGAGTTACATATCATGATACATGTTGCATGATTGATAAGTATTTGCATCATTTTTCATTACTGTCTCACTACGTACCTGACATGTTGTTGCATACATTACTGTATCTAATTTGCATACACCTATGGGTAGTTTCCATTGATTCTAGAACTAGAGAATTTCCATGTAAGGGTTTGTGCACATGTTAAGTATTTGTTGCAGACATTTCTGCACCAAAATCATATCTCCTGGCAGCATAAAATATGCACGTTTTTTACGCTGTTTTTTTACTATGATTTTTTTACTTGCATCGGAATAGATGAAAAACGCTGCAAAAATGCTGAAAGAATTGACTGCTTCAAATCTGCAAGGAAAAAATAAGCAATGTGTGCATGAGATTTCAGGAATCTCATTCACTTTGGTGGTGCTAGGAAATATTTCAGTTTTTGTATCAAAACTGCGAGGAAAAAACAAGATAAAAAAGCAGAAAATATTTAACGTGTGCATATACCCTAAGGCTATGTTCATACGTTGCGTTTTTGCTGCATTTTTTGGCAGCGTTTTTTTATGCAAATTAAAAGCTGCTTTTTAAAATGCTAGCACAAGCTATGAAATTTCAGAAATCTTGTTGTTTTTTTACTGACTGAATTGGCAAACTGCAGCGTCTTTTTAAATCTGCAGCATGTCAATTCTTTCAGCATTTTTGCATCGTTTTTTTCACCCAGAGAAAGTAATGAGAAAGAGCAGAAATGGAACTGCTTTTTTGCAATGTTTTTCGTGAATTTAACAAATTTTATTAAACGGGTTGTCCGGTTTTAAGCTACTCTGTGTGACTGCAGACTTGTAAACCCTCACATCCCGCGCACTGCCGGCGCCAGGAGAGGCGGTCATATGACAAGTACAGTACAGACCAAAAGTTTGGATACACCTTCTCATTTAAAGATTTTTCTGTATTTTCATGACTATGAAAATTGTACATTCACACTCTGAAGGCATCAAAACTATGAATTAACACATGTGGAATTATATACTTAACAAAAAAGTGTGAAAAAACTGAAAATATGTCTTATATTCTAGGTTCTTCAAAGTAGCCACCTTTTGCTTTGATGACTGTTTTGCACACTCTTGGCATTCTCTTGATGAGCTTCAAGAGGTAGTCACCGAAAATGGTTTTCCCTACACAGGTGTGCCCTGTCAGGTTTAATAAGTGGGATTTCTTGCCTTATAAATGGGGTTGGGACCATCAGTTGTGTTGTGCAGAAGTCTGGTGGATACACAGCTGATAGTCCTACTGAATAGACTGTTAGAATTTGTATTATGGCAAGAAAAAAGCAGCTAAGTAAAGAAAAACGAGTGGCCATCATTACTTTAAGAAATGAAGGTCAGTCAGTGCGAAAAATTGGGAAAACTTTGAAAGTGTCCCCAAGTGCAGTTGAAAAAACCATCAAGCGCTACAAAGAAACTGGCTCACATGAGGACCGCCCCAGGAAAAGAAGACCAAGAGTCACCTCTGCTTCTGAGGATAAGTTTATCTGAGTCACCAGCCTCAGAAATCGCAGGTTAACAGCAGCTCAGATTAGAGACCAGGTCAATGCCACACAGAGTTCTAGCAGCAGACACATCTCTTCAATAACTGTTAAGAGGAGACTTTGTGCAGCAGGCCTTCATGGTAAAATAGCTGCTAGGAAACCACTGCTAAGGACAGGCAACAAGCAGAAGAGACTTGTTTGGGCTAAAGAACACAAGGAATGGACATTAGACCAGTGGAAATCTGTGCTTTGGTCTGATGAGTCCAAATTTGAGATTTTTGGTTTCAATCACCGTGTCTTTGTGCGACGCAGAAAAGGTGAACGGATGGACTCTACATGCCTGGTTCCCACCGTGAAGCATGAAGGAGCAGGGGTGATGGTGTGGGGGTGCTTTGCTGGTGACACTGTTGGGGATTTATTCAAAATTGAAGGCATACTGAACCAGCATGTCTACCACAGCATCTTGCAGCGGCATGCTATTCCATCCGGTTTGTGTTTCGTTGGACCATCATTTATTTTTCAACAGGACAATGACCCCAAACACACCTCCAGGCTGTGTAAGGGCTATTTGACCAAGAAGGAGAGTGATGGGGGGCTACGCCAGATGACCTGGCCTCCACAGTCACCAGACCTGAACCCAATCGAGATGGTTTGGGATGAGCTGGACCGCAGAGTGAAGGCAAAAGGGCCGACAAGTGCTAAGCATCTCTGGGAACTTCTTCAAGATTGTTGGAAGACCATTTCCGGTGACTACCTCTTGAAGCTCATCAAGAGAATGCCAAGAGTGTGCAAAGCAGTCATCAAAGCAAAAGATGGCTACTTTGAAGAACCTAGAATATAAGACATATTTTCAGTTGTTTCACACTTTTTTGTTAATGTGTTAATTCATAGTTTTCATGCCTTCAGTGTGAATGTACAATTTTCAAAGTCATGAAAATACAGAAAAATCTTTAAATGAGAAGGTGTGTCCAAACTTTTGGTCTGTACTGTACGAGAAATGCATACTCCCTGTTATATTTTTGTAATAAGGAGCTGTGCTACACTTGTAACTTAAAGCTCTTGAGCACCAACTGTGTATCCATCTTTGACATAAAGTGGTGTCTTCTTGTCTCCAAGGTGCCTTTGGATTCCTTTTTATACCAGGGCCCTGTTGGGACTGTTACTCTATCAACCCCCCCACCTATGCCCCTACATACTCAGCCTTAAACTACACAGAGAAAACCAGACCATGTAATGAAACAGATGAGGCAAGGCAAACTATGCCAGAGGATTGAAGAAAAGGCAAAGGATGACCTAATGGTCAAAATTAGAACGTTAAGACAAGCTGGGCACAAAGTGCTACAATCCTAAAATGAACCGGCTTTCCCTGGCTAGTAAAGGAATTAAGCAGGACTAGAGATTACTGGTAATCCCAAACATCTGGCCACATAATATGAGATCAACAGACAAAACAAGGAATGAGTCACAGCATCTGCTCCAGTAGCCCAATGACCGAGGGGCAATCAATAGTGCAGACGATGCAGATCGTGTAAATCGTAAAAACAGGATTATATTATTTGCTATGTAGCGCTCAGTTGTGACCTACAGTTATGTCTATCATACTGGGGTTCCTTGTTGTCCTACCATCCAGATATGGCTTAGGGCAGGGTATAATATAAGAGTATACTGCTGTATTGGGTATATTTCAGCCGGCCGAGGTAATAGAATATTCAAGACAATCTGCAATCGGTAGTAATAACACAATGACAACAGGACATTAATCATAATACGTTCTTCACTTACCAGATGTCCACCTTTTCAGACACAGGCTCATTTCGTATGACCTCTGGCGCCATCCAGGCTACTGTGCCCGCAAAGGACATTTTAGTGCTTTTGTCACTCAACTCTTTGGATGTACCAAAGTCTGATATTTTCACCAAGTCGTCATATGTGATCAGCATGCTGCGTATAATGGAAGAAAACATGTGAGCTGTAAAAGCTAATGTAATATCTGTATCAAGGGTAGAATATCATATTCACCCTCCATACACACAGATAAAGAGAATATAAGATTGACTACACATATTACCAATTCACCAATGCATACGAAATACTATTACATAACAATATACAGTATGTCCATGGCCTCTAATGCTCTTTCTTATAGCAAATAGCGTCATAAAATACTTTGATGGCTTTGCATGAGAAGAAAATATTGCTGCTTTTGTTCCAGAAAAAATGCCAATCTTGTACCATGGACTGTGACTGGCATTAAAGATCAACCTTGTATAAGGCCACAATACCATACATAATACATGAACAATATTGGTGCTTTGTTTTAGAAGAAAGAATCATAGAATCATATAATGTAGAGTTGGAAGGGACCTCCCGGGTCATCGTGTCCAACCCCCTGCTCAATGCAGGACTCACTAAACCATCTCAGACACATGTCTGTCCAGAAGCCATGTTCTCCTAATCTCAATCAACCCCTTTATATGTAATATAAGATAGTTTGTAGATACAGCTCACCCCATCCAATATATGTGTATTGTTCAGACTGGTTTCCTGGGCAATCCACTCCACTATACACGGATAAAGCTTGTGAGGTATCAAGCTTTGTTCAAAGTTGACGCCTTCATTAAAATAGTAGCATGGGAGGAAAAATATATATCCTGACGCGTTTCGAGTCTAGTTGATTCTTAATAGTATAAATAGTAGACTCGAAACGCATCAGATACTATTTTTTATGCCCATGCTACTATTTTAATGACATCACAATAAAGTATTTTTGCTTTTAATTCGCTTTGCTGGCTTGAAAAACCACTTTTCATCCTGTAAATGTAGTTTGTACTGACGACTGGAAACTATTGTCCAGATATACTGTATGTTCGTATTAAAATACGTTAGTGATGATTTTACTATCTTTAAATTGTAATATTCTACTATGTCTTTTAATTTGGCAAAATATGTTATATCTTAAATACTTTACTAGTGCAAAAAAAGAGGTAGGGAAATTGCCTTTTTTTTTTTGTTAGATATTACCAATCATATTTCATTAGCCAGTTGAAAAATTGAAGCAGAAGACTGGTTCTTTGCCATGAGTGACTCCTTCAATTGTCCTTTGCTCCAGTCCATTGAAATATTAAAGCAGTGATCTGATTGTTTGCCATAGGTGACTCCTTCACTTGTCATTTGCTTCAGTCCATTGAAATATTAAAGGAGAGATCTGATTGTTTGCCATAGGTGACTCCTCCACCTGTTTTTTGCTCCAGCTTGGAAATATTCTTCCAATATATTTTATAAATAATGACATACATTATGGAAGATACTTACTTTGGAGATTTAAGATCTCGATGGATAATTTTGTGGAGATGCAGATAGTTCATCCCTCCAGCGATACCCATGGACCAGTCCACTAACAAAGAAGGAGTGACTTTCCTTCCGGCACGCAGAACTTCATACAACTGCCCTTGGGCGCAGAACTCCATCAGGATACAATAACATGGAGCCTGTGTACAGACACCCCTACAAGAGAGGCATGTGAGAAAAATGTCATTAAGTCCTCATGGAACAGCTAGCAGTAGTGCATTATAAAACAATAATGCAATAAATATCTTCATAGCGAATTTACAATAGGACGTTCTCTGTTATGGTAGTTCTTGAGTTGAACGTAAAGTGATAATGAATATGAATAGTGTGTAATTACTATATTTGCACTTTATGGCTATGATTCAGTAATCTCTACTATGAACCATTGATCATCATCTCTGATCTGACCCACTAATTACAGGATTCTCACAAATTGTACTCCTTTCTATATGTATTCTTATTAAATGGGCCATGAAAGCATTACTTGGCAAGTGCTGTTGCATTTATTGTTCACAATGCTTCAATCCCAATTTGATTTTTTCAAACTTCCATAAACTATCAGACCAGCCTCATTTAACAGTAAAACATATTTGGTCGTGTGCAGTCCATTATATCAACTGGTAGGATATTTGCTTCAATCATGCCTTGTTGGGTAAAGAATTTAAACACATAAAATGAATAAGGAGACTTTTTTTTTTGTACCATCCCTAAATATTGCTTATCATCTGCTAGTAAAATCTAGCTATCCTCAACACTTCAAAACTGAGACATAATGGCAGTAAAGGTGTAGTCAAGTACTAATGTAAATAAACGTAACTAGCGTGCTTCTCATCATTATTGGCATCATTATTCAGAAATAAATGGAAATGTACCAAAGTTATATCCTCAGGATTTTTTAATTTGTGGTCCAAAGTAAAACAACAATAAAACATTGTTTTTCTACTTTGAAGTTGCAATTTCAAAGAAGAAACAGAATAAACAGCATGTGCAGCAATAAAGGCACCCCTAAATAATTGTCACACACAGTGTGGGAAAGACTAAGTGCAACACGAAGGGATTTAGGGGAGGATAGCCCAAATGCTAGGGAAAGGGGGAGTGGAGGACCCTAGGCAGATCCAATATCACCCTACCTGTCCTACCGTCCCTATATAGGTTCTGCACCTATCGCCAAACAGGAAACCTAATCCCTGTATATCCCTAGAGTTGGGCCTTAGATAGAGAGGGGGGGGGTGAGCACTGGTCAGTCCCCACTATAAACTAGAGACAACAAGGGAGACAAACAAAGGGGGGAAAACTAAGCTTGAGTAGACACCAGGGAGATACCTCCAAACGCCCTCCAAGGGCACAAGAGAGGAAACTAGCCGACTGCTATTGCTCCAAGCCTTCACAAGGGAAAATGACAATATCATCGGCAACTACCTGAAGCAGACTGAGAGTTTATAAACACCCAGACGTGGGTGTGTCAATCAAAGCAGGAGGGAGGTTGCCAGTGGGTCCAAAAATCAGAAGGATTAAGAAGGTGTTTGCAATGCCAAACGCAGTGACCTTCTGCAGCCAGATCCAGAGTGACCGTCTGTTACATCTGATACACCCGTGACATTAATACTTGGTTGCACACCCTTTCGCATTGATGAAAGCCTCCAAATGTTTCTTGTAGCTATCTATAAGATTCTTGCTTTTCTCAGCTGGAATTTTCTCCCACTCTTCCTTTACAGTTTGTTCAAGCTCTTGAATGTTTGCAGGTTTCTTTTTCCCAATGGCAGATTTCAGCTCACCCCAAAGAATTTCAATGGGATTGAGGTCAGGACTCATTGCTGGCTATTTTAAAACAGTCCATTTTTTCTTTTTCAACCATTCCTGTGTACTTTTGGATGTGTGCTTTGGGTCATTGTCTAGCTGAGGACCTATGATTCGTATACTGGGTTGGACATTTTGCGCTAAAATCTCTTGATAATTCTCTGATTTCATGATTTCCGTGATATGGCCGAGGTCTCCAGTACCAGATGCAGCAAAGCAACCCCACAACATTATGGATCCTCCACCATGCTTAACTGTTTGTATGGTGTTCTTTTCCTTATAAGCTTCATTGTGCCGTCTGAAAACAAACTGTTGCTTTGCATTGCCAAAAAGCTCTATTATTGTTTCATCTGTCCATAGAACATTTTCCCAGAAGGATTGTGGTTTGTCAAAGACCAGTCGTTCCTTTTTATGTCTTTTCTTCAGCTATGGTTTCTTCCGTGGCCTTTGCCCATAAATCTCTGCTTGGTTTTGTGTGCAGTGTATGGTACTTGTTGAAACCATGATCCCAGACTATTCCAGTTTGGCCTTCAGATCTTTGGATGTTTGACGTGGTGTTTTTTCCACCATTCGCACCAACCTTCGAAGACATCTCTTGTCAATTTTCCTCTTTCTCCCACGTCCAGGGAGGTTCTTGACGGTTCCATGCTTGGCAAACTTCTTAATAACATTGCACACTGCTGAAAGTGGAATACCAAGGTCTTTGGAGATGGCCTTATACCGTTTGGAAGTCTTGTGGTTGCAAATAATAGCAGTTCTGATGCCCTCAGACAGCTCCTTTGTATTCACCATTCTGACAAAGGAACAGGACCTACCATGTGGCTTTTTAAAACACTGAAGTCATAATTCATTGGCTAATTCACATGGGCACTGACAATTAATCACAGGAGAATCTTTTTTGTTATTTACCACAGGCGAGTCAAAATGTGTTTCCATACTAAATTAATGTAAAGGGTGCCACTGCCAATACCAGTGACACAGCAAGCTTTAGGTTTTTCAGTTTTTCTCGCCCATTGTTCTTGGTTTTAAATTATTGTTTGTCATTTGCTTTTTTGTATTTAACACGAGTGCTCTATACAAAAAAACTGTTTCACTTGATTCATTTTTTTCAGGAGATATTCCACATTATGTACTTAAACTTCATGGGTGCCAATAATGATGAGCAGTACTGTATTTTCCCTTATACAAAATAGATAGCTATCTCTCCCGAGTCCCCATCATCTGCTGGGAAAGAGTCATAAGGCCCCTATATAAATTACACTGTCCGTCGATCCCGCTGATTTCGGCAGGTTCGTCTAACTTTAGTCTAATATGTGGGAGGGCAATATCTGATAGTATATCACGGGTTAACAATCAGTAGTATATCCAGTCTCCAATTTATCCAATTTCTCCAATTTATCCAGTCTACAGACCAGGAGTAAGCATAAGGGAAATTTTTATATTCTATTAAAGAGAATATGTCAGCAAGTTTTTGCTATGTAATCTGACAGCAGCATAATGTAGAAACAGAGACCTTTACTCCAGTGATGTGTCACTTAGTTTATTGAGTGCAGAATTTGTGATAGAATCACAGTTCTCTCTGCTGCAGATCTAACAGAGATCAGTTGTTGAGCTGTGTATAACCCAGCTAATTAGCAGGGTTTGGTTGGACCAGGAGGTACAAGGCCAGTTGTCCTGGAATGCTAATCTTCTGATGATAAAAGACTGGTTTGTATTGAAACAGCAAAACACAGTCCAGTAAGTGACGCATCACGGTAATCAGGGTCTCTACCCCTATGTTATGGTGCTCTCAGATTACATAGCAAAGCCTGCTGACAGATTCCCTTTAATGTGTTTTAGGTGTCTTACTAACACTGCAGAGTTTGAAGATTGAACTTGAATCCTGCAGGATCGCATATGTTAATGAGGCAGGACTGCTCCAAACTAGTCCTGCCACAGATCTTCTAATTATCACCCTGGGCGTTATTGACAGCCTATCATGCTTGCTCATACATAGGACTGTTTTGCAAGCTGCAAAACACACCCAGGGACGTAAAACTGACCATATATAGAGATTTTGTATGGCTGAAAACAGTCTGATTTAGATCATTTTCTGTCAACCTCTTGAACTTAAACTTAAGATATGCTGACAGAAGACAGAAATCTGTGGAAAAGTTGATCTTCCATGTTGGATTTTTTCTGTCGCTGCTGGGTGCTGTAATTGA
Organism: Phyllobates terribilis; assembly: GCF_046119375.1. Lineage (NCBI taxonomy): Eukaryota > Metazoa > Chordata > Amphibia > Anura > Dendrobatidae > Phyllobates > Phyllobates terribilis. The sequence continues at coordinate 148,269,199 of NW_027362762.1, forward strand.
AAAGTTCTTCACGCCAAACAACAGATCTGCATCCCATCCCAGATCAGCCACAGATCACAGAATTGATCAATTTATGATCAATTTATGATTTGACATTTTAAACTTAAGACACTGGCGATGACTTGTGTTAAAAACCACAACCATAGATTAAGAATTAATCGAAAAAAGGGAAAAAGGGATAAAGTATTACCATGGAATGGCACAGACCAACTTGCCATAGAGTGGCAGATTCATTCCTGATGGTTACTGGTAATCTGACAGATCGCTGGATCTCCATTCTGTATTATCATATACAATATTAGCAAACCTTCATGTGTTATCTACAAAGATGCCGAACCTTGGCAATATTCTGTGGCTGTGGCCATCTCTGCAAGCAGCTATAAACATATAGAAGGGAGCAGGGGACAGTCAGAGCTGCGGCAGGTTTGTCCTCAGCTGCCACGAAGAAGAGATGGCTTTAATAGAATGGACTAAAATTAAGCTTGTCCACGTGGCAGTTAAAGCTTACCTGTCATTTCAGGAACTGTTCAGAATAAGCTGTCATGTGTCATGAGGTGTACTCTCTTTCTGACCATTATATGACTTGTATCCTGCATGTTCGAGCATTCTCTCTGTCTGTCTGTCTATCTGTCTATAAGTCCTTGACCCCTTATCCCCCTCCATAGATTTCTAAAGGCACCAGCTGAAATCTGATTGTTTAGTTAGCTGAAAATCTGTCGTCACTAACGATAAATATGAGCTGTGAATTCAGAGAAAAGCAGTGATAAGCGGAGAGAGAGGCATTTTTCGGCATCTTATCAAGCTTGCTATCTTCACTTTTACTGTGGATTTATGAAAAAAATTAAATAGTAGTTACTCTTTAAGATTCAGGTATGAAGTGATATTTGACTGCAATTGTTAACTATAGAGAATAATTTGTAAAGGACCTTCCATTTCATATCATTGAGCCCAGACCCAGTACCATAGTCTCTTCATGTCATACACACTAAGGTCCAGTAAGCTGAGATAAGAGTATTTCTAACAAGGTCATCACAAAGCTAATGGTAATCTGTGGCCACTGCTAACTTTTTTTTTTTTTTTTAATATAGAATTTTTATTAACTTTTTCAAAAAGAAACAAAACATACCAGATTAAGGTGATAATCAGATACCTGTTCGCAGACAGGGTATAAAGAGATACTTCTTACATATTTGATTGGTAAAGCAAAACAATATAATATAATAACTTAATAACAATGTAACTTACATCAGTTTAATTAACATGCAATCCAGTTGATACTCTGATTTATTGAAGCCATCTTGTTAGATTAGACCACCTATATTATATTAGTATTAATATTATAGACCTTCACCAAATGATCCCTCCATTCCACTCTCTCCCCCTCCTCCCCCTCAATCCAGGCATAATGGACCTAGGCTATCCCAGGCGTAATGGACCTAGGCTATCCCCAAGATCTTCCAGACTGTACCACGCTGTGGAAGTGAAGGGTTCCACCATTTTCTCTTTTTCATTTAATGAGCAGCAATTTACAATAAACTGTTTCCATTTCAGAAGAAATTTGCCAGCTTGCGTTTCCTTATTGCTAAGGGCGTCTTGTTGCTTTATTCCCATAAAATGTTTCATTTGAGCTGTTAACTCTTCAATGTGGGGGTGTGTTGGGTTCTAGCCAATATTTAAGGAGTTGTTTTTTTGCCAGGATAAGTAGGGTGTGGAGCAATTTCAGAGGGATTCCCCTCTTCCTCTCAGGGTTTTCTGTGTTGTTCCAAAAATGTAACAAGGCTAGATAAGGGGAAAGAGTATAACACAGACCCCATATGGTGTCGATCATAGCTGATACTTGTCCCCAATATGAAACTGAAGCCGAGCATGACCATAGGCCGTGCATGAGGTCGGATAGTGGAAGGTGGCATTTAGGGCAAGCTGTTAGCCTGTTTGAAAGCGGGTCTTTTTTAGGTATGTTAAATGCATAGATGGCGCCATGCATGATTTAAATTGCGTTTCTCTCCATGCTTCATTTATAATGTGTTTTCTTATTAAATTCCAGTCTGACCTGATCTTATCAGAGATTTCCCCATCCTCCAACTGTTGTCTCTAATATTTGAAGAAAGTATCTGGGTGAACTCCTAGTAGATTGGATCTAATTACAAAATAAAGGACAGAAATTGAAGGGGTACCCATTGGAGACAACAGAATGACATCCAAGACATTTTGGGAGACCTCAAAGGTCACATCTTTTAAATTGGCCATAATGGATAGTTTGATTTGTTCATATTGGAAATAATGTTGGGGAGGTAGATTGTATCTCTCTAAACACTCGGTACATGTCATCCATCTTTGCTCACTTTGCTCACTGGAGAAGATGGGATGCGTTGTCTACACCTGCTTGTCGACATTTTAGAAATAGTTTATTTTCATTACCCTGGGGGAATTCTGGGTTTTGCCATATCGGGAGGTGCTTTGAAATCCTGAAAGAAAGACCGTATTTTTTCCTGACTGCCTTCCATGCGGAAATTGTGTCCCTAAGGATTGTTGACTTTTTAACTGCCAAGGGAAGGGAGGTGAATCGAGAATGAATTAGGGCCACCAGGTCAAGGGGGTATGCATAATCGGCTTCCAACGTGTAGTCAGAATATGTGCATCTCTTATGGAACCAGTCTATTATATAACGGAAAAGGCAAGCAAGATTGTAATTTCTGATGCTTGGGAAATTAATGCCTCCATTGTCTTTGGAAGCCATAAGTTTGCTCAGACTAATCCTGGGACGTTTTCCTTTCCAAATAAAGTGACTGAAGGCTCTATTGAGTATAGTTACGTCCTTGTGTTTCAGGAGTAATGGTAAGGTTTGTAGTTGATACATAATCCTAGCTGTACTGATCATTTTTACCAAATGTGCCCTACCCATAAAAGATAGAGGCAAATCATGCCATGACTTAATTGATGATTTTTTTTATGAGGAGGGTAGTTTAAGGTGTATATAGATGAAGGCAAATGGCCTATTTTAATTCCTAGGTAGGTGATATGTGAGGGTGCTAGGGATATACCATTTAAAGACCCATCTGGGCAGAGTTTTGTTCCCTTCTCGGTTAATGAGAGTATTTCACATTTTTTAACATTGATTTTAAACCTTGAGTAAGAGCCAAAATTTTTAAGTAAGTCTAATACTATAGGTAGATGTTGGGTGGTGTCAGACATAAATAAAATGACATCATCAGCAAAAAAAGCCACCTGAATTGATTTCCTAGTAAACTGAATGCCTGTGAAAGTGCTTGGATCAGACAAGATGCGGACTAAGGGCACCAGAGCTAAGTTGAAGAGGAGAGGGGACAACGGACAACCCTGCCTCGTTCCTTTCTCAAGGGGGAATGGAGTGGACAAGAAACCCGGAGTGTAAACCTGAGCCCTTGGAGATGAATATAGATTATAAATGTAGTTAAAGAAGGGGCCTGCTAGTGACATTTTTGTTAAGACCATATATAACCATTCCCAGTTTATGTTATCAAAATCTTTTTCCGCATCCAAGGAAACAATCGCTGGGGAGCCCTTTAAATCTGGTAAGGAGTGAATTTTATCTAGTACTAGTAGTACTTTTCTGATATTTAGAGTGGCCGAGCGACATTCTACAAAGCCCGCCTGGGCAGGAGAAATGAGATGGGGTAAGATGGAGGCCAGTCTGTCAGCCATTATTTTAGATATGATCTTAATATCAGTATTAATGAGAGAGATTGGTCTGTATGAGCTAGGGGATAGTGGGTCTTTATCTGGTTTTAGTAGTAATTTAATATATGCTGTGTTTGCAGAAGGAAAAATGGGGTCGCCTTGAGATAGTTTATTAAAAATTTATTCTAATAATGGGGAAATTTCTTCTCTCAGAGATTTGAAAAATTCATTTGTGTAACCATCTGGTGCTTTGTTTGGTTTTAGGTTCTTAATTGTATTCGTGACCTCTTCCAAAGAGATAGGTTTGTTTAAAAATATCTCGTTTATTGTTTAAGGGTTGGTGTGGATTTCCCCGTTAGTACTTTTTAATTGAAACATTCCCTGTGGTTTTCTCATCCCCTTAGCGAAATTAGCCAACATCCGCCCCGATTTATTTCCGAATCTATAAAAATAAGCTTCAGATTTGGATAAGTGAAATTTTCCCCTCAAGTCTGCGTATTGATTGAATTCCACTTGTTTTTGCGACCAGTGGTTTTTATTTATGATGGATGGGTCAAGCAAGAATTTGGTGTAGGCTTGTTTTAAGTCAGTAGAGAGTTCCCCATATCTCTTTAGAACTCTTTTTTTTGTGGGAAAATGTATACGCCAAAATTTTCCCCCTGAGCACCGCCTTGGCCAACTCCCACAGTAACATTGGGTCGTTTTGGTGTTCCGCGTTGTCTGAAATAAATTCTTGCCACCATAATTTGAGGGAGAAGGTAAAAGAGTCATCTTTACAGAAGTAATTGGGAAATCTCCATAGAAAATCTGTGCCTCTGGGAAAAGACTGTGATAGCTCCAGAATTACTGGAGCATGGTCCGAAATAGCGATATTGTCTATGTGTACAGAGATCAATTTGGCCAACAGGGAAGGGGAGACAAACATATAATCGATTCGAGACCATGAATCATTGGCGTGTGAGAAATGCGTAAATTCTCTTTTGCTAGGATTAAGGAACCTCCACGAGTTGACTAAGTGACATGTGGATATGAGAGGTGATAGCATCTTGTCATGTGTAGTTGTTGACTGTATGATGCCGGTAGTATTTTTCCTGTCTTCCTCTTCCGAAAATACTGAATTGAAGTCACCCACTACTATTTTATTGGAGTTGGGGTCTAGCAAAAGTCTAGTTTCCAACTGTTTGAAAAAGGATTTATTTCCTACATTAGGTGCATATACAGTACAGACCAAAAGTTTGGACACACTTTCTCATTTAAAGATTTTTCTGTATTTTCATGACTTTGAAAATTGTACATTCACACTGAAGGCATCAAAACTATGAATTAACACATGTGGAATTATATAGTTAACAAAAAAAGTGTGAAACAACTGAAAATATGTCTTATATTCTAGGTTCTTCAAAGTAGCCACCTTTTGCTTTGATGACTGCTTTGCACACTCTTGGCATTCTCTTGATGAGCTTCAGGAGGTAGTCACCGGAAATGGTTTTCACTTCACAGGTGTGCCCTGTCAGGTTTAATAAGTGGGATTTCTTGCCTTATAAATGGGGTTGGAACCATCCATTGTGTTGTGCAGAAGTCAGGTGGATACACAGCTGATAGTCCTACTGAACAGACTGTTAGAATTTGTATTATGGCAAGAAAAAAGCAGCTAAGTAAAGAAAAACGAGTGGCCATCATTACTTTAAGAAATGAAGGTCAGTCAGTGCGAAAAATTGGGCAAACTTTGAAAGTGTCCCCAAGTGCAGTTGCAAAAACCATCAAGGGCTACAAAGAAACTGACTCACATGAGGACCGCCCCAGGAAATTAAGACCAAGAGTCACATCTGCTTCTGAGGATAAGTTTATCCGAGTCACCAGCCTCAGAAATCGCAGGTTAACAGCAGCTCAGATTAGAGACCAGGTCAATGCCACACAGAGTTCTAGCAGCAGACTCATCTCTACAACAACTGTTAAGAGGAGACTTTGTGCAGCAGGCCTTCATGGTAAAATAGCTGCTAGGAAACCACTGCTAAGGACAGGCAACAAGCAGAAGAGACTTGTTTGGGCTAAAGAACACAAGGAATGGACATTAGACCAGTGGAAATCTGTGCTTTGGTCTGATGAGCCCAAATTTGAGATCTTAGCTTCCAACCACCGTGTCTTTGTGCGACGCAGAAAAGGTGAACGGATGGACTCTACATGCCTGGTTCCCACCGTGAAGCATGGAGGAGGAGGTGTGATGGTGTGGGGGTGCTTTTCTGGTGACATTGTTGGGGATTTATTCAAAATTGAAGGCATACTGAACCAGCATGGCTACCACAGCATCTTGCAGCGGCATGCTATTCCATCCGGTTTGCGTTTAGTTGGACCATCACTTATTTTTCAACAGGACAATGACCCCAAACACACCTCCAGGCTGTGTAAGGGCTATTTGACCAAGATGGAGAGTGATGGGGTGCTACGCCAGATGACCTGGCCTCCACAGTCACCAGACCTGAACCCAATCGAGATGGCTTGGGGTGAGCTGGACCGCAGAGTGAAGGCAAAAGGGCCAAAAGTGCTAAACATCTCTGGGAACTCCTTTAAGATTGTTGGAAGACCATTTCCGGTGATTACCTCTTGAAGCTCATCAAGAGAATGCCAAGAGTGTGCAAAGCAGTCATCAAAGCAAAAGGTGGCTACTTTGAAGAACCTAGAATATAAGACATATTTTCAGTTGTTTCACACTTTTTTGTTAAGTATATAATTCCACATGTGTTAGTTCATAGTTTTGATGCCTTCAGTGTGAATGTACAATTTTCATAGTCATGAAAATACAGAAAAATCTTTAAATGAGAAGGTGTGTCCAAAATTTTGGTCTGTACTGTACATTATAAATGGATAAAACCCCGCAGGTAGTAGATATTGTTAAGTGAATCAATCTACCCTCACTATCTATTTGTTGGCTGATAATCTGGTGTGAGAAGTGTTTGTTGATAAGCATTAGGACCCCAGCCTTTCTATTCACTGAAGAGGAACCATAAACGGCGCCCACCCATAACTTCTTCATCCGAGGTAAATCTGTTTCTGGAAGATGTGTCTCCTGAAGTAGGGCTATGTCGGGTTTTAGGCATTTTAGATGTCTGAGGATTTTCATACGTTTTTGGGGAGATCTCAAACCCTTAACGTTCCATGACACAATATACATAAATAGAAGTAGTATGGTTAAATCGAATTGGTAGGGTATTTGTAAAATAATGATGGCAGTGATGGCATTCAACTGGAATAAAGAAAAGGAAATCATTCTCAACATTATATACCAAAATTGAACAACAAACATTCAAAACAGTAGAACATATTAGTCCTAGCATGAGCTGAGGCATTTCGTCCCAGCTCGCTGGGAGAATCTTTCCCCTGGGCTTCACTTCTGCCTGACCATGTGTATAAGATTTTCAAATAAAATCTCCCGTTTTGTTATTTTCATTTTTTTTGCTTTTTCCCCTCATTTGCTCCCAGTACTATTCCTCCTCCCCCAATTAGTAAAACTTGTCATTTACTGTATTAGGAGTCCAAATAGAGAGAGGGAAGGGCAGGAGCAGCAATTTCCAATTGGCCACTCAGATCGAGGCGTCCCATGTGTAGAGAGGATAATTTCCTGAATAATTAACTTTTTTTTGTCATGTTTTTGTTAGGTCTCCGTTCTCCTTTACCTGTCTGACTTCCGAATCTCTCTGAAGTTCTTAGACATGAAGCCTTGTTATCATCTTGATCTTGAGGGGTCCGATCCGGGCTGACCCCTGGGCACAGCAGGTTATATTGACAAAAGTTTTGGCTTTGTCCAGAGATATGAATTCACAAAAAGAGCCATTTGAGTCTTTCAATCGTAGAGTAGCTGGGTAGCAGAGTTGAAAGATGACCTTTTCTTTATGGAGTCTAGTGCAGATGGAGCTAAATGCTTAGCGTTTTCTGGTCACCTCAATGGAATAATCCTCAAAGAGTAAAATTTTATGACCCTGAATGAACAAAGGGTGATTGAGTTGTTTATAAGCTCGTATAATGTCTGCTTTGTCGTTAAAATCCAGAAATTTCATGATGACCTGTCTAGGTCTGGATGTGTCCCGGTTCGTGGATGTTGAGGGTGGGGAGCCAATCCTGTGTACTCTTTCCACCTTTCTGCCCTCATGTAATTTTAGAGCCTTTGGGATATCGTTTTCACACAGTGGTTTCAGAACACTTTGGGGATATGATTCCGGTAGTCCCACCAGACGCAAATTGCTCCGCCGGGAGCGAATCTCCAGGTCATCAATACGGTCTCTCAGGATCATGTTTTCACGAGCAATAGCTGTCACTTTTGCTTGGTCCTCCTTTGAGTCATCCTCAATGGTCGATACCCGCGATTCTAAATCAGTCAGCTGTTCAGCTTGTTCATCTTGCCTAATCAGTAAGTCCATCAGGGCAGAATTAAGTGTAGATTGAATGATAGATTTAATTTCCGGTAGCAATTTAGCTATGACCTCAGCTGCCAGTTCCAATGGGTCCATTTGTGTGTCCCCTTTCCATACCGAAGAGGTGCGGGGTGGTCTAAGGGAGTGGCATGCCTCCTCATCACCATCTATTTAGGAGAGTTATTTCTCTTGATCAAGAATTGAGGCCATCTTGGTATGATTAGAATGTCAATATGGCTAGAAGAGGTGGGCTGCTTTTGCCCACTACGAAGGAGGTAGAGGTCCATAAACACAAAAGTTGGTATTTAAAGATAGCCTTCAGTTAGGTGACGATAACAAAGACCTTGAAGGTTCTGAATGTGGGGATCAGATGGTTAATTGGGAAACCATAGGGGAGAACATAAGCGGTTAATTAGAATTCACATGGTCGGCGCCTGAACCGGAAGACTTACAGATTCATATTTTGCAGGTTGTTCTTATTTCATGGTCATCAGAGCAAACTGACGGCCTATTGTCCATTTATAGATTTTATTGATTTTATGCCACACCGTGGCTGGGTATTAGAAGGTAGCAGTAATAAATCTTGGATGCAGTACCGGGTTAAGACTGGTTATGGTGTTATTTTGCATATATCCACAAGATGCCGCCAGAAATTCTGTGATGGTGATATTAGAGAGCTTCAGTATATTAGGAAATGGAGGAAAGGAGCCCACTGCAGGATTTTCATGTGAACAGGCTTTTTTTTTTTTTTTTACACCTATAGAGCAGTATCTATGTGTCTATAGAGGTTTTATAGTGGAAGGGTGATGCCACATATAGGACTCGGTTCTATTGGATTGCCCAGCGTGGATTTATTGTGGCCTCTGGCAGAGTCTGTGCTGTTAATAACCAGCTTCTCCTCGGGTCTCACTCTCCCCAAGATGACGGGCGCTTCTGTGGCGAGAAACCCCCTCAGGCGGCAGATGCGGCTCAGGGTCTTCCCCTACCTCCGCTCCGGATCTTACCGGACAGCGACTCAGCAGTCGCAGCGCTTCTCTCCGGTCACCGTCTCTTGTCCTTTGCGGCAGGAGGGAGCCGAGCTCCAAGCCATCCTCAGATCCTACGCGTGACCACCCCAGTCAGGACCGCCGGCACCCTCCTGGGCGGGCTCCAGGACTGCCCAGCAGGAAAGACCGCGGCTTCAGGGATCCAGGTAGGCCCGACCTCAGAAATCGGTACCGCTGCTCTTGGAGGCTCTCCACGGGATGCCTTCCGATCCTGGGTTGTCACCTGAGAACGGTGGATGGACCCGAGAAACTTGTTTTAATTGCTGAAATTGAGAGTTAGACTCAGGGAGCTCCCAGCTTGATGTCCTTCTCCTTCAGCAGCTACACGCCCCCCCTGCTAACTTTTTTTGGATGATAAAATACCTGCTCGCTTATATTGAAGAGGCTTATCCTGCAGAGTTACTATTTTATTGGACAGAGAATAAATGTTAGGGCTCATACCCATCGTCGTAAAAAAATACAGTCAGATATCATTTCTGAAAAGTCGGACGAGTGTCATGCAAGTGTGATGCGATTTTCATGGGAGTACAATGCGATTTTTCTCATATAGCATCCGAATAACATCCGACTGACATGTGAGTGCGATCCGATTGCAATGCGATTTTAACATGAACTTTTACATAGAGAAATTCTCTGTCATTTACACATAGTTTTCCAAAGAAATATTTATATATGTTTATATATATTTTATATTTATATATAAAATGGCGTGGTATCCCCTGAAATTTTATTAGCCAGCAGAGGAAAGCTTACAGCTGGAGCTGATGTTTATAGCCTGGGAAGGGGTTAATACCCTTGGAGCTTCCCAGGCTATTAATATCAGCTCACAGCTGTATACTTAGCCTTTACTGATTATTAAAATGGGGGACCCCCCCAAAAATTACATGGGCCCCCTATAATTAATAACCAGCAAAGGCTAGACAGATAGTTGAGGGCTGATATTAATAGGCTAGGAAGGGACCATGAATATTGGCCCCCTCCTAGGCTAAAAACATCAGCTCTCAGCTGCCCCAGAAATGGTGCATCCATAAGATGCGCCAAATCTGGCGCTTAGCCTCCGTTCTTCCCACTTGCCTTGGTGCGGTGGCAAGTGGGGTAATAGGGTGGGGGTTGATGTCAGCTTTGTATTGACAGCTGACATCAAACCCAGGGGTTAATAATGGAGAGGCGTCTATAAGACACCCCCATTATTAACCCCATAGTCAAATTGTTTAAAAGAAAAAATACTCAGAATAAAGTCCTTTATTTGACATAAAAACACAGACTCCTTTATTAAATCTACATTTACCAAAAAGCCTTATACTTACCATAACGCCCAATCCATTGAAGCCCATTTCCAGGCCCGACGTCAGCACCCGGGCAAGTGCCGGGGCCCTGAGAAGTCGGGGAGGCCCACTCGCCGTCGAGCACCCCGGTGCGCTATGGGGCCTGTGAGCAGAGAAGCCAGCGCCCGCAAGTGGGCCTCCTCCACTTGCTCAGGGCCCCAGCCGGCACAATATTTACCACTCCCCGTTCCCCGTAGCTCTGGGCTCTTCCACGTCTATTGACTGTGACGTCTCAGGCCAGAGGGCGCGATGACGTCTTTCCAGCGCATCCTCTGCTGAGCAGTCACAACACAGAGAACGAGAAGACGGCGACGCTGAGGAGTCCGGAGCAGAGCAGCGGCAGCAGGAGATGTGAGGTGAGTATTTGATTTTTTTATGCATGGAAGCATGGAGCATTATATGGGGGCCATACAGCATATGGGGGCCATACAGCATATGGGGGCCCATACAGCCAGCAGCATTATATAGGGGCCATACAGCATATGGGGGGCATACTGCCTGCAGCATTATATGGGGGCCAATACAGCCTGCAGCATTATATGGGGGCCATACAGCAGCATATGGAGCCCATACAGCCTGCAGCATTATATGGGGGCCATACAGCATATGGGGGCCATTCAGCATGCAGCATTATATGGGGGCCCATACAGCCAGCAGCATTATATGGGGCCCATACAGCATGCAGCACTATATGGGGCCCATACAGCATGCAGCATTATATGGGGGCCAGTATTCTGCATGCAGCATTATATGGAGGCCAGTAATCTGCATGGAGAATTATATGGGGGCCAGTATTCTGCATGGAGCATTATAGGGGGCCAGTTGTCTGCATGGAGCATTATATGGGGGCCAGTATTCTGCATGGAGCATTATATGGGGACCAGTATTCTGCATAGAGCATTATATGGGGGCTAGTAATCTGCATGGAGCATTATATGGGGGCCAGTATTCTGCATGGAGCATTATATGGGGGCCAGTATTCTGCATGGAGCATTATATGGGGGCCAGAATCCTGCATGGAGCATTGTATTTAGGCCAGTATCGGGTATGGAGCATTATATGGTAGCCAGTATCCTGAATGGAGCATTATACGGGGGCCAGCATCCTGTATGGAGCATTATATTGGGGAGAGTATCCTTTATGGAGCATTATATGGGGGCCAGTATCCTGTATGGAGTATTATATGGGGGTCAGTATCCATATAGAGCATTATATGGGGGCCAGTATTCTCTATGGAGCATTATATGGGGCGCATAATACTGTATGGAGGACTATACTGTCCGGTCTGCACTGTGAGCTGTGAGGATTCGCCAGTTTCTGAGATGTTTTAGAATTTACAATAGATATTACTCATGTAATGTAAGAAGTAAGTGAAATATTTGGCCTTGTACTATTTATATATTTCTCTGCCGTAACTGTGCATCATGAATTGTGGTATGTGTTAAAGGGGCCTTCTGAGACTCTTTCGCCCGGGGTCCACGAAACCTGCCCATGTCCCATGTAAAAAAATAAAATAATAAAGAAAGATAATCCTCAAATGTCCCCAACGTGAAGATAATAATCAATTTGTCCATAGACGACTCTAGCTCTGCTGCATCTATTTGGCACGCTGAAAGCTGGCATGATATGAACATTCAGCCTGTCAGACAGCAGAGACACTGAGCTGTGCGTGCTTGCGCAGCTCAGTGCTTTGCGGTGACATGATAAAGTTGAGCGGAGTTCATACCCACGATGTCAGTGCGAGCGCCATGGGAATGTTCTCACTGACGTTACTGAGGTGAACGGGGTTCATTAGCTCTGAACTCCGCTGACCTATCTGACAGCACTGTGAGCGTGAGAACTTTCTCATGCTCGCAGTACGTCAGTGAGGTGAACTGATTATTATGGGTATGAACTCCGCTCAAATATATCACGTCACAGTGAGGCACTGAGCTGGGCAAGCACGCGCAGCTCAGTGTATCCGCAGCCTGACAGGCTGAACGCTCACATCATGCCTGCGTTCAGCCTGCCATCTAGATATAGCAGAGCTAGAGTAGTCTATGAACAAATGGATTATTATCTTCACGTCAGGGACAGGTGAGGATTATCTTGCTTTATTATTATTTTTTTTTTTTATAGGGGACATGGGCTTCAATGGATTGGCCATTAAAGGTGATTATAACTTTTTTTTTATTTTTAATTCAATAGAGGAGTCTGTGTCATTATTTCAAATGGAACTGGACTTTAAGGACTTTATTCTGGGTTTTTTTTTAAACAATTTGTCTATGGGGCTAGTGATGGGGGCATTTGACTATGGGGCTAGTAATGGTGGCATTTATGAATGCCTTTCCATTACTAACCCCTGGTCTTGATTTCAGTAGCCAAAACAAAGCTGACATCAACCACAACCCTATTAAGCCACTTTCCACTGCACCAGGGAAAGTGGGAAGAGTGGAGGCTAAGCGCCAGATTTGGTGCATCTTATGGATGCGCCATTTCAGGGGCGGCTGAGGGCTGATGTTTTTAGTCTAGGAGGGGGTCAATATCTATGGCCGCTTCCTAGCCTATTAATATCAGCTCGCAGCTGTCTGCCTAGCCATTGCTGGTTATTAATTGTAGGGGGCCCCACGTCATTTATTTGGGCGGCCGTCATTTTCATAACCAGTAAAGGCTAAGTATACAGCTGTGAGCTGATATTAATAGCCTGAGAAGCTCCATGGGTATTACCCCCTCCGCAGGCTATAAACATTAGCCCCAGCTGTCCGCTTTCCCTCTGCTGGTTAATAAAATTTCAAGGGATTTCATGCCATTTTTTTCAGAAATGTATTCACTTATTAATTAAGTACAAGTACAGTAAGCTACACACGCACTGTACTTATTATATATGTCACTGACATCTTTATATCTATCTATTCTATGTATATATATATCTATTCTATTATGACTTGTCACGCTGTGATTTTACTGTACGCGGCTGATGAAATGTCGGGTTTTCTATGAGATGGATGAGTAAAAATCAGACAGCACACGCATGGTCCGAGTGCCGTGCAAATTTTTTTCTCCCACCTATTGACTTGCATTGGCGAGTTTTGTCTGATATACGTGGCCACTCGCAGCATGCTGTGAATTTTCTCAGTCTGATATGAGCTGAGAAAAAAATCGCAGGTGAGCAGGCAATCATAGAATAACATTAGTCAGAGTGCAATTCGATTTTTTATCGGATTGCACTCGTCCGTTTTTCTCGCAGATAAGTATGAGTCCTTACAGGTAAACACTGACCACCCAGTGTGAGAATCCAGTAAAACAAGAGCCAATATCTCAGCTTCCTGGGAGAATAACATTAAGTGAATATGTTACTTAGAGTTCCTGCAGTCAAACATTGCATATAATTGCAGCCTTGTAGATTGTAAGTTCTCAGGGGTAGAGTTCTCGCTCCAGTGTATAGTCAAGAATGAATAAGCTCGCTCTCATTGCTATTATAAATTGGTGCTCAGAAGAATGTTGTGGCCACGGTGCAACTAGTTCCGCTCCAGTCTCCCAACCACTCTGCACACAGATACCTTGATAAAGGCCCTATACGGCCAAAATGTTGGCAATTTCTGTTTTTCACGGGTCGGATTGCAATAAATTCTTTCACAAAGATTTACTCCAGTAAATGGTCAGTCATTTATTTAGTTAATCTTTATTGTACTTGTCTTTTGTTTTATGTGCTTAATCCCTGGAATACTGTACAATTTACAAGGCAATATCTTCTCTAAGTGCATTTGTGCAATGTTACATTTGGTACATTAATACGTTACTCACTTGAAGGTGATGATATTGGGGTGCTTCAGTTTCCGCAGGTGTTTAATGTCTGTCTCTTTTATGTCTCTAACTTTTTTTACAGCAACTTCTTCACCATGAAATTTTCCGAGGAAGACAGCTCCTTGGGCACCACTGCCCACCCACTGCAGATCCTGAATCTCTTCAAAAGGAACTTCCCAAGAGTTTTCTTGACAAAAGACAAGTTTGTAAATGTAGTAAAAAAAACAAGGTATAGTTTTGACCTTTTTCTTAGTATTTAATTATCTATTGTACCAGTCCAGTATAACTTAGCTGAATAATTAACTAAAACTTTAAGTCATAGTCCAAGTTTTGAAAAACTTGACTACTCCTTTCTAAAAACAGCTTCAAGCCTTTACCCAGGTTGTGCGTTGTATGGCAGCTCAACGCCTTTGTATTCAATATAGTTGACCTGCAATACCAGACACAACCAGTGGACAGTTGTGACACTGGTTCTAAAATAAAGCAGCCAAGTTTTTCTAATTTTGTACGACTGCTTAGAACAGTGTTGTAAACTATTAAGTCAGCCAAGTTATTTAGTCCTAATAATTATATAATGAATTTCATACATACATTTAGGAGCTTTCACTTTAAGATACATACTAATGCAAACTGTCAATATTATAAAAGGGACATTGCAATGGATATAGTTTACCATTAACCTATGAAAAGCCATAAAAGCATGGGGGAAGAGGTCATGTTTTGCATGAGACTAGAAATAACTCCAATAAAGAAAAGCAAAAGAAAAACCCTTGGATGAAGCATTTCAGTGCGAAACGTGCGTCGGGTGAAGTAGGTCCCTAGTGGGACGTATATCCTTAAGGTTATACTCTCCTGCATATACACTTTTGATCATTGTATATTATATGTATCACGGAATTCAAAACTTGATCCTTAGGTAATCCTAGGAGGATGATTTTGGTCGTACATATGCCTGTGGATTGCCATATCTATCATTGATCTGCAGGATTTAGTATATCATACCTATTATAATTTGTGTAAGAAATTCACACTCCTTTTCCCCGTATACCCATTTTTAGTTTCATCTCTGCTATCTCATTATGTTTTTATGATATTAGCTTATCTACTTTAATTGTATAAATAAAATTATTGCAGATTTTACGTGGCCTGAGTAAAAGTTTTTTCTTTATTGGAGTTATTTATAATTATGCTTTTTGGCTCATTTACATAAATTGTGGTTTAGAGTATAGAAATAGTCAAACAGTAGAGTCCAGACATAAGTCTAGCAACTGACACATCTTGTACATTAGATTTTTACAACTGCCATCACATACTGACACTGTAAATTGTCTCCTACCTTCTTGTTGTTTGTGTTCAGTTGAATATGTTTTACCAATCATAGCCCACACTGGCCTCAGACAGCCAAAAAGTCCACCCAAAAACCCAACTCCAGCCTGACATTGCATGCGGCTGTCTCCAAGGGCACGACATGGTCTGTCATCTCCTGGACCGCCTGCTGCACCCCCACCACCTCTGTCCTCAGGTTCCTGGGGATCTTGGGGTACGCTGTGCGTAAGGGGAGATGAAGGATCATCATTTGGAAGTGTGACTTCTGTTCGTACCATATCACGCAATACACATTGTGTGGGGGTCAGTTCTTGTTCTGGGGTGCAGCCAGGTGGTGTATCAATGTCCAAATGTCTTATTGGTCCATCTGAGAGAAGGCTGGCAAAGGAGGGTGAGGGAGTACGGGTATCATGTAGACATGCCATAATAGTTCATAGGAAAAATATGGAACTTAGGTAAGGAAATTCTGTCCAATTCGTAATTTTAAACCTGTAAAGAAAAAGGATTCATAAGTATTCTGGGGTCAAAAAAGCACAATGACAGCGATTTAGATATAGTTTACGATCATTGGGGGCAGGCAGTGTTTATCTCATCACAATAAGCTGGGCAATATCTATAGCTGTATTAAAGTAAATGTCCAATTATGAACACAATGGCCCTGATTCATCAAAGCAATTGCGCTAGTATTCTGGCATAATAGAAGAAAGAGGCATAAATCACTTTGAAAAATCTCAAAATTCCTGAGCAGTTGCGAAAAAAATGTTGTGCCTTTCGACGTTTCTCTGCCAAATTGGGAAGAGCTGGAACGGGGTTGTGACGCTACAACTCATTTAATTCATGACAAGCTGTTGCATTCCCTATGATAGAATTCTAACTCCAGTCCCTGACTGAAGCAGGATTTGTGGTGAAGCGCAGGCCACTTATTAGGTGTGCCAGATTCATTAAGATGTGTGTGCCTCTTAATGAATCAGGAGCAGCTGACTCCAATATGCCGGTCATGACTCCAACTCTTGATGAATCAGGACCAATGTCTTCACCATGTCTTGGAAACTATAGCTCACTCTATTGTTCCTAAATCTCCTCAAAGGAAACCTCCCATTCAACTTATATGTAAAAGTAAACATGATGTTACTGTGTATATATATATATATATATATATATATATATATATATATATATATATATATATATATATATATATAATCGGCTTATCCCGTCTGTCTGTCCGTCCAGGAAATCCCGCGTCGCTGATTGGTCCGGCCGCGGCCAATCAGCGACGCGGGATTTCAGAACAAGATGGCGGCCGTTAGCGGCTCATCTGCCGCACGGAGGTCAGCGGCGATGCAGCCGGGAGATGACCGGTGCTAGCTCGCAGCAGAAGTATCCCGACCGGCAGCCTAGGAGGCGCCGCTCCCCGGTCCTCCCTTCACACTTGCCGTCGGGAGATCAGTGGCCCTAGCCGCTCATCTCCCGACGGTAGCCGCATGGAGGTCAGCAGCGATGCAGTCGGGAGATGACCGGTGCTAGCCGGTCATCTACCGGCTGCTCGCAGCAGAAGTACCCCGACCGGCGGCCTCGCTCCCCGGTCCTCCCTTCACACTTGCCGCGTGGTCAGCGATGTTGTCACAAGCAGTATTGACAACATGACGTAAATACAAAATTCATTAGGGGCCCCGGGGGGATACATTGGGGGGTTAATTTAAAGTAGTGCACAACCCATTTAAACACTGCTTCGCTTATTAGTCGCGACCGGTTGGCCGCATACATATTCTAGAATACCCGATGCGTTAGAATCGGGCCACCATCTAGTATATATATATATATATATATATATATATATATATATATATATATATATATTATTTATTTTTCAACTCTTCCATGTGACTTTTCAAACCACTTTGGGATATAGCTCCCTTTGCAATTGCTGACCAATGATGTCTCCTATTGTGTAAATCTGGGACAAGTCGGGAGATGCTTAAGGCCATGGTATCTACCACGCCTCTAGACTTATCTCTCATCTACCCCATCTAGGACGTCATTTTATCTCATCTACCCAATCTAGGACGTCATTGCATCTCATCTACATCATCTAGGAAGTCATTGTATCTCATCAACCCTATCTAGGATGTCATTGTATCTCATCAACCCCATGTAGGACGTCATTGTATCTCATCTTCCCCATCTAGGATGCCATTTTATCTCATCAACCCCATCTAGGACGTCATTGCATCTCATCTACCCCATCTATGACGTCATTGCATCTCATCTACCTCATCTAGGCTGTCATTGCATCTCATCTACCCCATCTAGAACGTCATTGCATCTCATCTTCCCCATCTAGGCTGTTATTGCATCTCATCTTCCCCATCTAGAACGTCATTGCATCTCATCTACCCCATCTAGGCTGTCATTGCATCTCATCTTCCCCATCTAGGACGTCATTGCATCTCATCTACCCCATCTAGGACGTCATTGCATCTCATCTACCCCATCTAGGCTGTCATTGCATCTCATCTTCCCCATCTAGGCTGTCATTGCATCTCATCTTCCCCATCTAGGCTGTCATTGCATCTCATCTTCCCCATCTAGAACGTCATTGCATCTCATCTACCCCATCTAGGCTGTCATTGCATCTCATCTTCCCCATCTAGGACGTCATTGCATCTCATCTACCCCATCTAGGACGTCATTGCATCTCATCTACCCCATCTAGGCTGTCATTGCATCTCATCTTCCCCATCTAGGCTGTCATTGCATCTCATCTACCCCATCTAGGCTGTCATTGCATCTCATCTTCCCCATCTAGGCTGTCATTGCATCTCATCTTCCCCATCTAGGACGTCATTGCAATAGCAAAGAGAGCTACCAGCATCGGATCTTAATGATTTGGGTGACTGAGTGCATTCAATGTAGCAGAACATTCTTCAGACAACCATGACTAACCTCATTGATAGCAGCCAAGGGGTTCAAGTGCATATATTGTGGCGAGTGCTGCTCATACTCGGTACTGAATAAATCAAAATGTTTTGAAAATTTAGCTTCCATCCTTTAACCATCAGTAACATGTCTACCCATCCTATGATTTCCAGAAGTCCAAACTTTTCCTTCTTGGTGTTGAGAAGAGTATGTATATATATATATATTTATATATATATATATATATATATATATATATATATATATATATATATATATATATGATATACATCGAATAATATAATGTGATAGTTTGCACACTGCAGCTATGCAATGTAATACAATGCTATGCACATCTTACCAATGTAAAACTCTTAATTCTTATCAGTAATCTAAGCGTATAATGTGATCTTCAGGGACTCACAACAATAGCTAATACCGCACACTGGCATGAGCATCAGACTGCAGAGACAAGCACTACAGTATTATTTACCTCATAAAACCAATGCCCGTAATTCTTAGAACAGTAATGCGCTCCTTGTGCAATTAGGCTCAAGTTAAAGCTGCATAAGAAAAAAATACTGTAAATGACGGGGTCAGTGAGGACACAGTCCTGGTAATGTGGTGGAACTTGCTGTCTATAGGACTGAATTCAGATGAGGGTACATCATGTAAGACACACTGTACACTTAGGGTCTAAGTACATGACAAAGTGGTGTGCACAGATCTTGTACACTGGCGTGGAGGCTCTATATTTCCTTATTATAGTAGGCAATGCTGCTGGGGTCTCTGAAAAACTTCTAGATACTTCCATAATACACACACCTTGAGCCGAAGCATTGCCTGGAGCCCCTATGGGCTAATAAATCACCATCGACTTTTCTAAAGAAGGAGTGCTGTCTTCATTTTTTTCATCTCTACCTCCATAATATGGCCTCATTAAAAATAGGCGACAAAGAGTTTAAGCCCTATGGCTGTTTCCATAGCAGCAGACTCGGACTGGCCCTGAGGAGAGCAGGAGAATCCTCCGGTGGGCCACCACCCTCTTACATGAGCAGTACTTGCCACTATATATTTGACTCACTATGTAGAAACAAAGGCAAGCATCTTTTTCATTTAATAATCTACCCAGTTCATAAAATTGTGATTGTGGATAATGTCACATTTGCATGTAGCTGAAAAGTGGGGCCCTGGAGTTGGTTACTGGTGGTCCTTGGCACCCCAGTCCAACACTGCATAGCAGTCTATAGATGCGTTTGAGTCTGATCAGGCCTAAATTAGCCTTAATGCATGCTTTTAAGTTTTAAAATAGGTAGAATTTAGTACACTGCTTTTTGTGCTCATTATTCTATGTGCCGGATGATCTTACCCTCAGGTTATTAAAAGGTTGAGTGCTGTTTTTAGAAGACAGCAGCCATGTTTTTCTTTCACTGGAAAACCAATTGAAATCAATGACAATGAAGCATCATGTTAATGTATTTCTACAAATGTGGATCTTTATTTAGCCTTTTTTTTATTTAGCTACATATAGATGGGATTAAATATATTTTTTATAATTGGGTTTCATTACAAATTGTGCCGTTTGGCCTTTACAAGCTGTCTCCCAGCACATTCAACTTTGATGTGGTCCATGATCATACATCAGCTGAGGCGAGCTAAGAAAAAGAAAAGGGTGGGTTCACATGAGCGTCGAAATTTTTTTTAGCGTTTTATCCAGAAGAGTGGTACAATTTTTTTCTCACTTGTCATCCGTATACTATCTATTTTTCTACAGCAGCATTAATTAATAACTTACAAGACCATTTAAAGTTTCCTATGTGACAGAATTGCAATCAGATGCTATACTGTGGCTCCACATTTCATCCAATTTACAGAAGTAACTTTTGCATACTGTGAGTTTTTTCACATGCAGATTTGGTCAGCGAAAAAAATTGCTCATCTGCACTGCCCCATTGAATAACATTGGTCAGAGTGTTGTTTTTTCCAGGACAGCACTCAGACCAAAAACAACCCCAAAGAGTTACAAACTCTCCCATCTGAAAGAGCTCACTGGTAGATTCTCAGATAACTCATTCTTCAGCCAGTAATAAACAGAATAACACAGAGGCTAAAGAAGGCAAACGGGGCAACATTTTTAATGGAACCCAATTGCAAAAATAATTTGTAGCCCTAAATACATGCATGTAAGTAAAAAAGTGAACAATCCTTTTAAGATTTAAACAGACTGAAAGATAGCTGAAATGTGGTTGTGGGTGAACAGTATTCCAAATATGTTTTCACTATATTCAGTGTAGGTGGTGATAGACTAATGGGCGACAGTTGCTACAATTTGGTGTCCTCTGGGATCTACTGTCTGTAACCGACTGTCACGGCACATGCAGCCTCATCAGGTTATCTCTGATTTACATTGCACACTTGCTTAATGAACACAGTGCAGAATTGTAAATTCACGTTTGTGATCTAAGCCACCTCCATTTTCTATGGGTGCAATTATTTGAAGCAACACAATGAGGCACATCCCAGCTACACTGCATTTCCTGGTGCATTTAACCATGTGTCATATAAATATAAGAGGAACTGAATAAGTGTATGCACGATTGGTGGCTTGTGCAAGGGTTTCAGAATGCAACTTACCCACACCCAACCTACATTTGTCATTCTGTATTCTGGGAACTTTTGGTATAATAGACAAAAAGTACTATTAGAATCATTGCAAACTGTGAATATGGGCAACTGTGACAAAGCAAAGCTCAATTTTTGTGTGAAAGGTGCCGCTCCTCTCACCACATTCCTTTAGTCCTGGGCAATTAATCAATGGATTCCCAAAATTTACAGCATTATCAGCCAATGAGGTGCAGCTACTGATTGGCTTTTTAATTAATAAATTACTACAACCCTCTATGATGCCCTAAAAGACTGCCTATTTCATCCATCCCTTGTCCTACACCCTTTCATCCACCCCTTGTCCTAAACCCTTAGTTTAAATATACATTGAGATATCTGTCATGTATACATTTAGTGTTACTTTAGATCGAGCTTTACTGATTCCAGACGGTGAATCTACAGATTTACTGAATCTAGAGATACTCAGTACATGGAGCTAAAAAAAAATCTATATAATTTCTATTAAAGCCCCATATCCTAAAAAAGTCTACAACAGCGTTTGGTAGAACATAAATATAAAATAGATGTAATGTCATGTATGTAGCATTCTAATAAGTAGAACTTGGCACTAGATCATCATCTCATATAGAAATCTGGGAATCTGGTTATAGAAGGCCAAATGCGCTGTCCCCGGTGCTGAAACCATCACTGCTTTAATCAGAGGCTGGAGTCTAGACTAATGCTTTACTATATAATCTGCTTAAAACCTGCAATAGTTCAGACTACACACAGTAAAACCATCAGGGATTCTTACATACACACCAAGTCTGTGTGCATTCAGCTATGTGTTCTGTGCTAAATGAAACCTAAAGACAGAAGGATATGAGCATGCCCTGGAGCTTTGCTATATACAATAGGTGCTGGTTATGGAGAATCATTGCAGTGTGTGAATGCAGCTAGTGGAAATACAAGACTGAGTGCTGCTCAAATCCCAATTACCTCATTCAGAGACCCTGAACACATGCTAGGGAACAATACACAGTTTTATTGGATAGCACTAATAATGCATAACACTAGAGCCAGAGGTTCCTGGATGCACAACACTTACTGCATTCGGATATGTTACACAGCTGTAGTTCACAGATGAGACCTAATGATAGAGGTGGATGAGATGGTAATGGGAAATTTATACATACATCTAAATATTTGCAACAGTAGACTTGCAGCTACATTAGATCTACAGGACCCAAAGCTGTGCTACTCTAAATAGTGCTGCAATTGTCACTATATGGAGTCATTAAAGCAAGGGCGGACACATCATTGGTGCAACCTGTGCAGCTGGGCAGGGGCCCAAGAGGTAAGGGGGCCAATTTCCACCTCCAAAGCAGCTGGAATGTTCCATTATGGTGAGCTATTGGACTGTAAAGGGCCCATATACTGTTGTTGCACAGGGGCCCCTTTTCGGCTGTTTTCGCCAGTGAATTAAAGGGAACATTTTAAAACAGGATTTATTACAATAGTATCCAAGTACATCTTAAATGCACAACTCAGGGCTGAAATAACCCTATAGCAATCAATGTGTAAGTGACTCTGTGCAAATACAGTAATTCCCTCTCTAGGAAAACATGCACACACTCACTTGAGTAGAATAATGTTCACAGTAAGCCAAGCACCTGCTCCATCCCACTCACTGTGATCCATTCACATGCAGAAATATGCCTGCCATCTGCACAACCCCAGGCAGCTGCACAGAGAGGGCAGAGTGTGGGTAACGCAGGCTGGGGACGCTGGGCAGGTTGGGGTCGCTGGGCAGGCTGGGGTCGCTGGGCAGGCTGGGGTCGCTGGGCAGGCTGGGGACACTGGGCAGGCTGGGGTCGCTCGGCAGGCTGGGGACGCTGGGCAGGCTGGGGTCGCTCGGCAGGCTGGGGACCCTGGGCAGGCTGGGGTCGCTGGGCAGGCTGGGGACGCTCGGCAGACTGGGGACGCTGGGCAGGCTGGGGACGCTGGGCAGGCTGGGAACGCTGGGCAGGGTGGGGACGCTGGGCAGGCTGGGGACACTGGGCAAGCTGGGGTCGCTTGGCAGGCTGGGGTCAATGGGCAGGCTGGGGTCGCTGGGCAGGCTGTGGTCGCTGGGCAGGCTGGGGACGCTGGGCAGGCTGGGGACGCTTGGCAGGCTGGGGTCGCTGGGCAGGCTGGGAACGCTCGACGGGTTGGGGGTGCTCAGCAGGCTGGGGGCGCTGGGCAGGCTGGGGGCACTGGGTACACTTGTGCTGTTTGTCTCCTTAACGCAAGTCAAGCAAATAAGAACAATGGCACTACAAACAGGAGATAGCCTGAGGTTTATAAAAAGCTAATTACATCATCAGCACAGGAGTAAATAGTCACACATTAAATATACTCTGAGATTTACTGTGGCACTAGTTCCTAGGTCTGATGATGTTGTCTTTATGAATACAGATAGAGAGAATATGAATTTAATATATTAATATTGATTTCACTGACAATCACTGTAATATTACTGATGAGCTCTATTAATGTTTGTACATGTGAAGTCTGTATACTCTAAGCATGAAATGCATACAGTATGAAACCACATAGTGGTTTATGTCAGCCTTCATGCCTTTAGCATTATAAAACATGCATTAATGGTATATAGTGTAGCATGTGTGTAAAGTGTAATGCTACATAGTAAACACATCCGATGTAAAGTAGCCACTGTTTGCAGACCTATATGTCCTACACAATGTACCAATGTACACACATCCAACGTAAAGCAGCCATTGTTGGCATAAATGCATTTCATACACAATGTAAACACATCCAGTGTAAAGCATTAATTCTTAGCTCATGCACATATGCCCTACACAATATACATACATCCAGTGTAAAGCATTCATTGTTGGCATACATGTATCTCCTACACAATGTAAATACATCCAATGTAAAGTATACAGTCTTACTTAGCACATACATATATACCATACACAATGAATACATTCAATGTAATGCATCCATTGTTTACATACATATGAGCCCTACGCAATGTAAACACATTTGCTGCAATGCATTCAGTTTTAATATATATATGTATGTATGTATATATATATATATATATATATATATGTATACCGTAGACAATATACAGACATCCAATATAAAACATTCAGTCTTAGCAAAAATAAATGCCCTACACAATATACACACATCCAGTGTAAAGCATCTATTGTTTGCATACATATGAGCTCTACACATTGTAAACACATTCAACATAAAGCATTCACTCAGCATAAATATATGTCCTGCACAATGTACACATCTACAGTGTAAGGTATTTACTGTTTGCACACATATAATTTGGTAGGTACATTATATACACATGTTCCACATAAATATACAAATATTGCATTCAGCATTACAACTTACAGTGTATACAGATCTAGCAACCAATGAACTGCATGTATGTGTGCCATGTATACACTAAACCTATGTATGTGCATGGTGTACATAATGTGAATATATTTGTGCCCTGTGCACACTGTATGTCAACCTATTTATGTGCACTTTGTACACTATATGAGATCCTATTAATGAGCATTGTGTACACTATGATATTATGTAACCCTATGTATGTGCACTGTGTACGCTACATGTGACCCTATTTATCTGCTCTATGTACACTTTATGAGACCCTATATATGGGAACTGTGTACACTATATGTTAACCTATGTATGTGTACCGTGTACACTATATGTGACCCTATGTATGTGCACAGTGTACACTATATGTGACCCTATGTATGCGATCTGTGTACACTATATGTGAACCGATATGCTTGATCTGTGTACACTATATGTGACCCTATGTACGTGCACTGTGTACACTATATGTGACCCTATGTACGTGCACCATGTACACTATATGTGACCCTATGTATGTGCACCATGTACACTATATGTGACCCTATGTACGTGGTGTGTACACTATATGTGACCCTATGTAAGTGCACCATGTACACTATATGTGACCCTATGTATGTGCACAGTGTACACTATATGTGACCCTATGTATGTGCATAGTGTACACTATATATAATCCTATGTACGTGCACCATGTACACTATATGTGACCGTGACCCTATGTATGTGCACAGTGTACACTATATATAATCCTATGTACATGCACTATGTACACTATATGTGACCCTATGTACATGCACTGTGTACATCATATATGACCCTATGTAAGTGAACTGTCTGTATAAACAGAAATTACAGGAGTACACACTGCGGGTGTATATAGTAACACACATGTATGCAGCATCCATTCTAGGTCAATGTTGATAAACATAAACCTCATTACACACAGACAATTCCCCATGCTAGTTGCACGCACGTTGTCAGCTCCGACAGCCTATATATGTATGATGCAATGACACCACCATACAGTCACACGCTATACTATACTCTGGCTCCATCACCTACTGCATTACCATTACCACTGACATAATATTGGCTCAGACAACAGTACCTGATAATCCAGCTGTGTGGTCACAGGATCCTTCCCAGTCACAGACTCATGTCCCTAGTGCAGAGACTGCTTTATCCCCCTTCATGGACACACACAGTGCCCACCCCAAACTGTAGATGTAATCCATTTACCAGTCGCCACTGGTGCCAAAGAATCAAATCCCCTGTGATGTATTGATGCCAGCACTTATGGTATATACTTCTCTCCTATATAGTCCACATAGGATGTGTCCTGCTTTTCTCTACCTTTGCTCTTTATGTTACAATCTCCCTTTAAAGCTCTGTGATGTTCCTGATAATAGAGCTATGGTATACATAGTGCAGGTGCGCTGAGTATACAGCTGTACTGCTGTGTATACTGCTGTGTAGCTGGGCACTAGCACTATGCCCCTGTCCTGCAGGCTGGTCTGTACCTTCTGCTGTGGACTTTCTATATTATTTCTAGTTGAGCATTACTGTACTGTGGTTTCTCATAGAGATCCCAGCACTAGGACCACCTGCCCTATACATCCTCCCAGTCCAGATGACATATGTGTGTATGCAGCACTGCAGATGAAGCCTATTTCTTGTGCTGTTACATGGTATATTGCTACATATTGTCCTCTTGATGTAAATATTTATAGTCTCCAATGTATCACTCAGGTTTATTCCATATACTTAGTCTGCAATGTACTGGGTGCCTAATAGAGCAGTGTAAGCAGCATGCCCAGGGCATTATCTCCATGTCCTTAGACGCCCTACATTCTTACCCCTTGCATTGGTCTGGTCTGTGCCATGTGCCCAGCATGTGATGGATTCAGCCTCTGAACTGAATGTGCCCAGTACCTGTTCGTTCTCTGTGGTGTATTCCTCCTATATGTTCTTCTCTCCCCTCCTCCTCCTTGTTTTCCCTCACTACCTCCCCCTTATTATTCTATCAATTGTGCCCCCTCTGTGATCCTTAGCAGCCAATCAGTAGCTCAGTGGGGAAGGAAGTTGCATTGGGCAGGGAGGCTGCCTGGTCCCTGGCTGGTATCAGGATGGCACATCTCTGCTGAAGGTGAAGGAAGAGCAGCAGCTGTGTCTGCACCCCTGACATCACCATCTTCCAGGACCGCTGTGGAAGAGGAGGGAGCTGGGAGGGAGAGAAGGTGGAAGGAGTATTGGAAGTGGAGAGAGGAGGAGGAGAAAGGGAGATGGAGCCACACACAGAAGAGCTGGGAGGGAGAGGGCTGTGCTCAGCCTAAACTACACACAGGTCTGATTACTTATTATTGAGGGGGAGGGGGGATTTTTGGACAAGAATCATATTATTGAGTGTAGGAGTATCTAATGCCTCCCAAGATTATATATGGTTTGTGGGTAAAAGTACAGAAAATCTACACGTTCTTCTATCACTGTTCAGAAGATGATCTACATGTTCTTCTGTCACTGTTCAGAAGATCTACATGTTCTTCTATCACTGTTCATAAGATCTACATGTTCTATCACTGTTCAGAAGATCCGCATGTTCTTTTATCACTGTTCAGAAGATCTACATGTTCTTCTATCACTGTTCATAAGATCTACATGTTCTATCACTGTTCAGAAGATCCGCATGTTCTTTTATCACTGTTCAGAAGATCTACATGTTCTTCTATCACTGTTCAGAAGATCTACATGTTCTATCACTGTTCAGAAGATCTACATGTTCTATCACTGTTCATAAGATCTACATGTTCTTCTATCACTGTTCATAAGATCTACATGTTCTATCACTGTTCAGAAGATCCGCATGTTCTTTTATCACTGTTCAGAAGATCTACACGTTCTTCTATCACTGTTCATAAGATCTACATGTTCTTCTATCACTGTTCATAAGATCTACATGTTCTATCACTGTTCAGAAGATCCGCATGTTCTTTTATCACTGTTCAGAAGATCTACATGTTCTTCTATCACTGTTCAGAAGATCTACATGTTCTTCTATCACTGTTCATAAGATCTACATGTTCTATCACTGTTCAGAAGATCCGCATGTTCTTTTATCACTGTTCAGAAGATCTATATGTTCTATCACTGTTCAGAAGATCTATATGTTCTTCTATCACTGTTCAGAAGATCTACATGTTCTTCTATCACTGTTCAGAAGATCTGCATGTTCTTTTATCACTGTTCAGAAGATCTACATGTTCTTCTATCACTGTTCATAAGATCTACATGTTCTTCTATCACTGTTCATAAGATCTATATGTTCTATCACTGTTCAGAAGATCTACATGTTCTTCTATCACTGTTCAGATGATCTACTTGTTCTTCTATCACTGTTCAGAAGATCTACATGTTCGTCTATCACTGTTCAGAAGATCTACATGTTCTATCACTGTTCCGAAGATCTACATGTTCTATCACTGTTCAGAAGAGCTACATGTTCTTCTATCACTGTTCAGAAGATCTATATGTTCTTCTATCACTGTTCAGAAGATCTACATATTCTTCTATCACTATTCAGAAGATCTATATGTTCTCACTGTTCAGAAGATCTACATGTTCTATCACTGTTCAGAAGATCTACATGTTCTATCACTGTTCAGAAGAGCTACATGTTCTTCTATCACTGTTCAGAAGATCTATATGTTCCTCTATCACTGTTCAGAAGATCTATATGTTCTTCTATCACTGTTCAGAAGATCTACATGTTCTATCACTGTTCAGAAGATCTACATGTTCTTCTATCGCTGTTCAGAAGATCTACATGTTCTTCTATCACTGTTTAGAAGATCTACATGTTCTACCACTGTTCAGAAGATGATCTACATGTTCTTCTGTCACTGTTCACAATATCTACATGTTCTTCTATCACTGTTCATAAGATCTACATGTTCTATCACTGTTCAGAAGATCTGCATGTTCTTTTATCACTGTTCAGAAGATCTACATGTTCTTCTATCACTGTTCATAAGATCTACATGTTCTTCTATCACTGTTCATAAGATCTATATGTTCTATCACTGTTCAGAAGATCTACTTGTTCTTCTATCACTGTTCATAAGATCTACATGTTCGTCTATCACTGTTCAGAAGATCTACATGTTCTATCACTGTTCAGAAGATCTACATGTTCTATCACTGTTCAGAAGATCTACATGTTCTTCTATCACTGTTTAGAAGATCTACATGTTCTTCTATCACTGTTCAGAAGATGATCTACATGTTCTTCTGTCACTGTTCAGAATATCTACATGTTCTTCTATCACTGTTCATAAGATCTACATGTTCTATCACTGTTCAGAAGATCTGCATGTTTTTTTATCACTGTTCAGAAGATCTACATGTTCTTCTATCACTGTTCATAAGATCTACATGTTCTTCTATCACTGTTCATAAGATCTATATGTTCGTCTATCACTGTTCAGAAGATCTACATGTTCTATCACTGTTCAGAAGATCTACATGTTCTATCACTATTCAGAAGATCTACATGTTCTTCTATCACTGTTTAGAAGATCTACATGTTCTATCACTGTTCAGAAGATGATCTACATGTTCTTCTGTCACTGTTCAGAATATCTGCATGTTCTTCTATCATTGTTCATAAGATCTACATGTTCTATCACTGTTCAGAAGATCTGCATGTTCTTTTATCACTGTTCATAAGATCTACATGTTCTTCTATCACTGTTCATAAGATCTACATGTTCTTCTATCACTGTTCATAAGATCTATATGTTCTATCACTGTTCAGAAGATCTACATGTTCTTCTATCACTGTTCAGAAGATCTACTTGTTCTTCTATCACTGTTCAGAAGATCTACATGTTCGTCTATCACTGTTCAGAAGATCTACATGTTCTATCACTGTTCCGAAGATCTACATGTTCTATCACTGTTCAGAAGAGCTACATGTTCTTCTATCACTGTTCAGAAGATCTATATGTTCTTCTATCACTGTTCAGAAGATCTACATATTCTTCTATCACTATTCAGAAGATCTATATGTTCTCACTGTTCAGAAGATCTACATGTTCTATCACTGTTCAGAAGATCTACATGTTCTATCACTGTTCAGAAGAGCTACATGTTCTTCTATCACTGTTCAGAAGATCTATATGTTCCTCTATCACTGTTCAGAAGATCTATATGTTCTTCTATCACTGTTCAGAAGATCTACATGTTCTATCACTGTTCAGAAGATCTACATGTTCTTCTATCGCTGTTCAGAAGATCTACATGTTCTTCTATCACTGTTTAGAAGATCTACATGTTCTATCACTGTTCAGAAGATGATCTACATGTTCTTCTGTCACTGTTCAGAATATCTACATGTTCTTCTATCACTGTTCATAAGATCTACATGTTCTATCACTGTTCAGAAGATCTGCATGTTCTTTTATCACTGTTCAGAAGATCTACATGTTCTTCTATCACTGTTCATAAGATCTACATGTTCTTCTATCACTGTTCATAAGATCTATATGTTCTATCACTGTTCAGAAGATCTACATGTTCTTCTATCATTGTTCAGAAGATCTACATGTTCGTCTATCACTGTTCAGAAGATCTACATGTTCTATCACTGTTCAGAAGATCTACATGTTCTATCACTGTTCAGAAGAGCTACATGTTCTTCTATCACTGTTCAGAAGATCTATATGTTCTTCTATCACTGTTCAGAAGATCTACATATTCTTCTATCACTATTCAGAAGATCTATATGTCCTATCACTGTTCAGAAGATCTACATGTTCTATCACTGTTCAGAAGATCTACATGTTCTATCACTGTTCAGAAGAGCTACATGTTCTTCTATCACTGTTCAGAAGATCTATATGTTCCTCTATCACTGTTCAGAAGATCTATATGTTCTTCTATCACTATTCAGAAGATCTATATGTTCTATCACTGTTCAGAAGATCTACATGTTCTTCTATCGCTGTTCAGAAGATCTACATGTTCTTCTATCGCTGTTCAGAAGATCTACATATTCTTCTATCACTGTTCAGAAGATCTACATGTTCTTCTATCACTGTTCACAAGATCTACATGTTCTTCTATCACTGTTCAGAAGATCTACATGTTCTATCACTGTTCAGAAGATCTATTTGTTCTTCTATCACTGTTCAGAAGATCTACATGTTCTTATATCACTGTTCAGAAGATCTACATGTTCTTCTATCACTGTTTAGAAGATCTACATGTTCTTCTACCACTGTTCAAAAGATCTACATGTTGTTCTATCACTGTTCAGAAGATCTAGGTGTTCTTCTATCACTGTGCAGAAGATCTACATGTTCTTCTATCACTGTTCAGAAGATCTACATGTTCTTCTATCACTGTTCATAAGATCTACATGTTCTTCTATCACTGTTCATAAGATCTATATGTTCTATCACTGTTCAGAAGATCTACATGTTCTTCTATCACTGTTCAGAAGATCTACATGTTCTTCTACCACTGTTCAAAAGATCTACATGTTGTTCTATCACTGTTCAGAAGATCTACATGTTCTATCACTGTTCAGAAGATCTACATGTTCTATCACTATTCAGAAGATCTACATGTTCTTCTATCACTGTTTAGAAGATCTACATGTTCTATCACTGTTCAGAAGATGATCTACATGTTCTTCTGTCACTGTTCAGAATATCTGCATGTTCTTCTATCATTGTTCATAAGATCTACATGTTCTATCACTGTTCAGAAGATCTGCATGTTCTTTTATCACTGTTCAGAAGATCTACATGTTCTTCTATCACTGTTCAGAAGATCTACATGTTCTTCTATCACTGTTCATAAGATCTATATGTTCTATCACTGTTCAGAAGATCTACATGTTCTTCTATCACTGTTCAGAAGATCTACTTGTTCTTCTATCACTGTTCAGAAGATCTACATGTTCGTCTATCACTGTTCAGAAGATCTACATGTTCTATCACTGTTCCGAAGATCTACATGTTCTATCACTGTTCAGAAGAGCTACATGTTCTTCTATCACTGTTCAGAAGATCTATATGTTCTTCTATCACTGTTCAGAAGATCTACATATTCTTCTATCACTATTCAGAAGATCTATATGTTCTCACTGTTCAGAAGATCTACATGTTCTTCTATCGCTGTTCAGAAGATCTATATGTTCTTCTATCACTGTTCAGAAGATCTACATATTCTTCTATCACTATTCAGAAGATCTATATGTTCTCACTGTTCAGAAGATCTACATGTTCTATCACTGTTCAGAAGATCTACATGTTCTATCACTGTTCAGAAGAGCTACATGTTCTTCTATCACTGTTCAGAAGATCTATATGTTCCTCTATCACTGTTCAGAAGATCTACATGTTCTATCACTGTTCAGAAGATCTACATGTTCTTCTATCGCTGTTCAGAAGATCTACATGTTCTTCTATCACTGTTTAGAAGATCTACATGTTCTATCACTGTTCAGAAGATGATCTACATGTTCTTCTGTCACTGTTCAGAATATCTACATGTTCTTCTATCACTGTTCATAAGATCTACATGTTCTATCACTGTTCAGAAGATCTGCATGTTCTTTTATCACTGTTCAGAAGATCTACATGTTCTTCTATCACTGTTCATAAGATCTACATGTTCTTCTATCACTGTTCAGAAGATCTACATGTTCTTCTATCACTGTTCAGAAGATCTACTTCTTCTTCTATCACTGTTCAGAAGATCTACATGTTCGTCTATCACTGTTCAGAAGATCTACATGTTCTATCACTGTTCAGAAGATCTACATGTTCTATCACTGTTCAGAAGAGCTACATGTTCTTCTATCACTGTTCAGAAGATCTATATGTTCTTCTATCACTGTTCAGAAGATCTACATATTCTTCTATCACTATTCAGAAGATCTATATGTTCTATCACTGTTCAGAAGATCTACATGTTCTATCACTGTTCAGAAGATCTACATGTTCTATCACTGTTCAGAAGAGCTACATGTTCTTCTATCACTGTTCAGAAGATCTATATGTTCCTCTATCACTGTTCAGAAGATCTATATGTTCTTCTATCACTATTCAGAAGATCTATATGTTCTATCACTGTTCAGAAGATCTACATGTTCTTCTATCGCTGTTCAGAAGATCTACATGTTCTTCTATTGCTGTTCAGAAGATCTACGTATTCTTCTATCACTGTTCAGAAGATCTACATGTTCTTCTATCACTGTTCACAAGATCTACATGTTCTTCTATCACTGTTCAGAAGATCTACATGTTCTATCACTGTTCAGAAGATCTATTTGTTCTTCTATCACTGTTCAGAAGATCTACATGTTCTTATATCACTGTTCAGAAGATCTACATGTTCTTCTATCACTGTTTAGAAGATCTACATGTTCTTCTACCACTGTTCAAAAGATCTACATGTTGTTTTATCACTGTTCAGAAGATCTAGGTGTTCTTCTATCACTGTGCAGAAGATCTACATGTTCTTCTATCACTGTTCAGAAGATCTACATGTTCTTCTATCACTGTTCAGAAGATCTACATGTTCTTCTATCACTGTTCATAAGATCTATATGTTCTATCACTGTTCAGAAGATCTACATGTTCTTCTATCACTGTTCAGAAGATCTACTTGTTCTTCTATCACTGTTCAGAAGATCTAGATGTTCGTCTATCACTGTTCAGAAGATCTACATGTTCTATCACTGTTCAGAAGATCTACATGTTCTATCACTGTTCAGAAGAGCTACATGTTCTTCTATCACTGTTCAGAAGATCTATATGTTCTTCTATCACTGTTCAGAAGATCTATATGTTCCTCTATCACTGTTCAGAAGATCTATATGTTCTTCTATCACTATTCAGAAGATCTATATGTTCTATCACTGTTCAGAAGATCTACATGTTCTTCTATCGCTGTTCAGAAGATCTACATGTTCTTCTATCGCTGTTCAGAAGATCTACATATTCTTCTATCACTGTTCAGAAGATCTATATGTTCCTCTATCACTGTTCAGAAGATCTATATGTTCTTCTATCACTATTCAGAAGATCTATATGTTCTATCACTGTTCAGAAGATCTACATGTTCTTCTATCGCTGTTCAGAAGATCTACATGTTCTTCTATCGCTGTTCAGAAGATCTACATGTTCTATCACTGTTCAGAAGATCTACATGTTCTTCTATCACTGTTTAGAAGATCTACATGTTCTATCACTGTTCAGAAGATGATCTACATGTTCTTCTGTCACTGTTCAGAATATCTACATGTTCTTCTATCACTGTTCATAAGATCTACATGTTCTATCACTGTTCAGAAGATCTGCATGTTCTTTTATCACTGTTCAGAAGATCTACATGTTCTTCTATCACTGTTCATAAGATCTACATGTTCTTCTATCACTGTTCATAAGATCTATATGTTCTATCACTGTTCAGAAGATCTACATGTTCTTCTATCACTGTTCAGAAGATCTACTTGTTCTTCTATCACTGTTCAGAAGATCTACTTGTTCGTCTATCACTGTTCAGAAGATCTACATGTTCGTCTATCACTGTTCAGAAGATCTACATGTTCTATCACTGTTCAGAAGATCTACATGTTCTATCACTGTTCAGAAGATCTACATGTTCTATCACTGTTCAGAAGAGCTACATGTTCTTCTATCACTGTTCAGAAGATCTATATGTTCTTATATCACTGTTCAGAAGATCTATATGTTCCTCTATCACTGTTCAGAAGATCTATATGTTCTTCTATCACTATTCAGAAGATCTATATGTTCTATCGCTGTTCAGAAGATCTACTTGTTCTTCTATCGCTGTTCAGAAGATCTACATATTCTTCTATCACTGTTCAGAAGATCTACATGTTCTTCTATCACTGTTCAGAAGATCTACATGTTCTATCACTGTTCAGAAGATCTATTTGTTCTTCTATCACTGTTCAGAAGATCTACATGTTCTTCTATCACTGTTCAGAAGATCTACATGTTCTTCTATCACTGTTTAGAAGATCTACATGTTCTTCTACCACTGTTCAAAAGATCTACATGTTGTTCTATCACTGTTCAGAAGATCTAGGTGTTCTTCTATCACTGTGCAGAAGATCGACATGTTCTTCTATCACTGTTCAGAAGATCTACATGTTCTTCTATCACTGTTCAGAAGATCGACATGTTCTTCTGCAGTCATTCATTTACACATCAATAGGACCGTCAAAATAGGATATACAAACTTATTTGCACGTACATGACATGATTTAGAAGGTGGGATAAGTAAAGGGACGTGTCAGGAGCTTGGGAGGCAGACGGATGTATGTCAGGAACTGTAAGTGTCTAAGGGTATATCTACGAACAGCAGAATTAGGGTAGAAATCTGTGTTCGTCCTTTACATTTTAATAGGCTTTGCAGAAATCCATGCACATTGTTGCAGAAACAACCATTGCCAATCTCACACTTTTCAGAAATTGTCATCAATTACATCAGTTTATATCTGCAATGAGGCTTACAATTTAATTTCCTTATGTCAGACACACATATAATAGGCCGACTTCCCTAGGAAGCTAATTATCTTATCAGGCTTTGTTCACACTAGCATTATGGCTTCACGGATCCAGGGTATAAGTGCAGGATTACACCACCAGACTTGCGCAGTTAAACAGCTACTTGTTTACTGATGAGCAGTCATTTAGACAACATTTTCTATGTGCACAGAACGATCAGATCATTTTGTACATATAGGCTTCCATTGTTCTCGTGGATTCTTAAAATCAGCTTAAATGAAATCTGTCAGTTGATTCATTCTGCACAAACCAAGGACACCATGAAGCAGAATAGGAAAGCTCACCGTTAATTTTTCCTCTGCAATCCGGAGCACAGACATCGATTCTGCCACATTGCAATAGTGTGAACAAGGAAGGATGAATCTAGCCCAACAGACAAGCAGTCGTCTTTTATTCAAGTGAGTACAAACCAAAGGACATATGGTAAAACATCATGTTAGAGTAGTGAAAACATCTATGTGTTTCAGACGCCTGTTGCACTCTTAATCATGATTAATCATGTCCCTTGGTGTACAATATTCACTTGAATAAAAGATGACGGCTTGCCCGTTGGGCTAGATTCATCCTTCCTTGACTATGAAGCAGAGCCTGGCTGCACAACGACAACCAGGTATGTTTTCCTCTGCAATGCTTTAGCGTTTCAGAGAAAATATAGTTTAGTTTCTCTAAAAAATATTTTTTTATAGGAAGCCTTTCAGTCTATTCATGATGCCCAAACCACAGGTAGCATGATTCAGAGCTTGGTTGAACGACTGCAACCAGGTATGTTTTTCTTTGCAACACTCAGGAATTTCAGATAAAACACAGTGTAAGTAGTTGACCAGGGACCAATGGAATAGATGCGACTAGTCCGCCACGGCCCCGTCCAACTTCTCCTTCAACCGCTCTAAGTGATTGACAGGTTGTACATTGGGAAAGACCTGTCACCTAGAGCAGGACTGGGAGAAAGCGGCCAGGGGTGGAGCCGGACTAGTCTCATCTATTCCTGTAATCCCCGGTCGGTTCTACAACGTTGAACGTTGCAGAGAAAAATATACCTGGCTGGAATCGTGGTTTGGGCAACATGAATCAACTTTACACTTCCCTCTAAAAAGTTATTTCACCCAACGAACAAGTATTTTGCTCATTCCTCGGATAATTGGCAGCCTGTTTACACTGCCCGATTATTTGGTAACGAGCATTCCTTGGAACACTCTTCCACAGTAGACGTGCAGTCTAAACCCGGCTGAACAGATCCCATTGATTCATTGAGGCCTTATCCGTTTTTAGCTTTATTTTTCAGAAAATGTAAGCTCAGCAGACTACGTCCTATTTTGATAGAGGAGTGTGTAGGGCATCATTAATTATTTCCATCAAAAGTAGAATTTCTGTAACAATAATGCTTGCAATTTTTTTCCACCATAGGGAATAATTTATATTGCGCCCTGACCACAAGGTTTCTGTGACTCACATACAAACTGATGTTGCTGTGGAGCCCTAGTATATACAAATCTTATTAATTCATTATAATCTACCCATAATATACTTTCGATTACAATTAACTTGACAGTCATGATGAGTCCTGTTTGCTTGCTTGTTTGCTGGGATGCTCTTTTGATTGATGGACAGTTACGACCAGTACCAGCTGCTGGTGCGAATTGTGCTCTCTCTGATGCTGCACCATTGGAGGAGCACAGGGACTCTGAAACTAGCCGGATCCAGTAATCTGGCCAACTTCAGAGCAGCACACACAAGTTGTATTGGAAATAGCTTGTAAGCCCTCCACTCCTTTCCTATGAGCCCAGCCACCGCTGATAGACTGCAGAGGTGACTGGTAACCTAGTCAATGAGCAGTTAACAATAACATTCACTCAGTTCTTGTGAATGGAGAGCATTTTTAATAACAATTAAGTTGCAAAGTTACTTGATTTTACAAACACTTTGCATTTTTAACCATTTGAAAACCCCTTTAAAGGGAAAATAGGTCTTGAATTTTGATATAATGTGAGGCCTAATCTGTGTTCTGCATATTGGCTTATTCTATTCCGTGTCACACAAAGAATATAACAATTGGACCCTATTTTAGGTGCTGCTTCAAATCAAACTATGCAGGTCCACAATTTTATAACTCCAGCGCACTTTTACTTGCATGTTAAAATTGCAGCAGTAATGGGGACCACATCCATTAAAATGCAGAAGAAAACCTACCACGGATAGGCACTCTCTCTTTAAGGGCCCAATAGCAGCTGCATGCGCTGCCTGCTTTGACTCCATTGTAGATGCAGGAAAACACTATGATGAGTGCTTGACATCACAGACTTGTGGGGGCCATGTTTATATGGAGGATCCTTTTGTACATGCACATAGAGTTACCTCTATGGATAAGATGTGTAAATAGTATTCAATATACTGTATGTAGAGTATCATTAGGGTTTCGTATCTGAAGAAAGCGAGAAAAGACTTGGCACTATGGTAAACCATTAATTGT
This sequence comes from Phyllobates terribilis, assembly GCF_046119375.1. Classification (NCBI taxonomy): domain Eukaryota; kingdom Metazoa; phylum Chordata; class Amphibia; order Anura; family Dendrobatidae; genus Phyllobates; species Phyllobates terribilis. The sequence goes on from NW_027362762.1 coordinate 148,306,759, forward strand.
AAACCGGCAGGTGGAATCAGGTGGAGTAGGACGGCACTGCACAAAACATAAGGTGGTGCTCTTTCAGCAACTAGTACAAACAGTATTAAAAAAAAAAAGAGAGGACAGTGAAGGCACTCACCAAATATATAAAGTCTTCTGTATTTGTATTAAAAATGGAAGCACATACGGCCAGGGGAGAACAAGCAAAGAGCAATACCACTGTTTGATGTGAAACGCCATTGTTCCAGGTATCGCCCTTTGCTTGTTCTGTCCTGGACGTATGTGCTATTATTACAAATAAGGAACATTTTTTATCTTCAGTGAGTGCCTTCACTTTCCTCATTGGAGGCTGCTGTATGGATGTGCATTTATAAACAACCATCATTTCACAAAGTGAAAAAGAAGTCAAACTATAAAGAACAACTTAAACTAGAGCGGCCAGAGAATTCAACAGAAAATATTCTGAAAACTAGCAGCTAATGACATAAAACCATCGACCTCTACTTCCCTAGACGAGAGAAAAAGCTAATCCATCATCTTGAAGGAGCAAGTATATATGAATGACCTCCCCTGAACTATGGAAAGATGCACATGCTGTAGTTTCAAAATGCATTAACCGTGTGGCTAATACTGCGCTAACCTTCCTCTTTTCCTTTGTGAAAATGGTGACTGGTTCGTGGTGTATATTCCATTGTAGCCTAAGACAAGGGAAGCCAAGTCACTGTAGATTGTAGGAGACAGCAGGACAATCAGGATACACTTTGATTTTTTTAGTAGCCAATTTCCATAATATTAATAAAAGATAATTAAAAAAGGTAGGCGCTGTTGTCTACACCACATTTGCCGTGGATATATGTAACTGAATGATATACAATTGCATTCCTTTTCTATAGCCAAGCAACATATACTTCTCGATGTTTGTAGAGAATTGACTATACTTTCCAAAACAGCTTTATTATACTTTTCTTATATAGTGCCATCATATTCTGCAGTAATTATTATCATCGCTGTCCCCATTGGGACTCACAATCTACATTCCCTATCAGTATGTATGAAGTGTGGGAGGAAACCGGAGAACCTGGAGGAAACCCACACAAACACGGGGAGAACATACAAACTTCTTGCAGATGTTGTCCTTGGTGAGAATTGAACCCAGGAGCAAAGCAACAGTGCTAACCACTGAGCCACCATGCTGCCCGTAAGTTAAAAGGTCGTTCTCATACTTATTCTTCAGGTGCTTGTGCTGCTGGCCCAAACTGTGTGCTCGCCAATGCTGCAAGCAGAAGCAGCGTTACAGAATCGCTTGCAAGCTCGATAGCAAAGCTCTTATAGGCGCTGTGCTTTTTGCATAGGAGACCATCCACTACTGGTAGACTATAGAGGTGGCTGGTAACCAAGGCAACTAACAGTAATCCATAATATTAAAAATCTCTACACTCTTGAGAATGACAGAGGATTTTAAATAAGAGGTGAATTGGGTTGCTGTTACAAGCACCTTGCAATTGTGCCAATTGTGGAGACAACACCTTTAAGGTTGAAAAAAAAGACAACAGTCCATCAGGTTCAACCTATAAACCTAACGTATTTCAGAGAAAGGCAAAACCCCATGAAGCGGATACCAATTGCCCAATATTAGGGCACACTCAGATGAAAGTATAAATCGGAGGGACTGGTCGACAGCTCTCCCGGCTCGAGCATGACAGCTGCATAGGAATACGTGAAGCCGTCACGCTTGGGTAGGGAGAGTTGCCGGCCAGTCCGTGCCCTGTGTTCCAATCTCGCTCCGATTTATATGGCCGTCTGAGTGTGACCTTAGCGGGAAAAAATATAGTAATCAAACTAGTTACTTGGATCAGCGTCCCATTACGGTAGTAGTACTCATAACCTGAATTAATACATCTTTCAAGAAAAATATATAGTTTAAAAAAATGTATCCTGGCACAAGCTAAATATGTGCCAAAGGAAAATGCCAGGCAAACACTCCCAGTATGATGTGAACCTACTATAACTAGTGTTGAGCGAGTATGTTCTGTTAACCCTTTCACCGAGTACGCTCGGGCCGAGCTCCGAGAATTTATAGCTGCCCGGTGATATGGTTGAATCGCTCCCGTGTGCACGATTTGCAACTGTTTGACAGTTTTATTACATGGGAGGAATGTCTATTTCTTACACATTCCTCACATGTAATAAAGCTGTCAAACAGTTGCAAATCATGCACATGGCAGCGATTCAACCATATCACCGAGCAGCTGTAAATACTCAGAGCTCGGCCCGAGCATACTCGGACAGAACATACTCGCTCAACACTAACTATAACCTTACAAGTTACAAGAAAAAATATTGTCACAAATTGAAAAAAATGGTCTACTTTGCTTAAAAAATACTACTCTTGTCCATGTGCTATATCTAGTATTTCAGCTCAGCAACTTTCAATCAAATTAGCTCAAATGCAATACTAGGAATGGCCGGGGTACAAGTGTGGCACTGTCTCTGGAGTAAAAATTAGACTTTTTTCTCATGTTAGATAACCCCTTAACATTTTATTTGATTTAATAGAGATTTTTAACAAAAAAGCAAAATAGTTAGTCATATTAGGCAGATACGTCCAACCAAATGTAACCACTTTGGTTCCTCAAAGTTTTCAAAACTAAAAAATTCAAAGACACCTAAAATATTAGGGATTTTTTTGTGAACCCCACAAATCAATCTTTATGTGGTCTGTTATATTAGTGTAAATTTAGAATATCTTATTTTTGGTCAGTGTGTTATCCATGGGGAAAACAGACAGTACATGGACCCAATGTTAGGCCATGTGCTAATTAACACGAGCTATCATTCACACAGACATTATGTCCATGGGGAAAAAAATTGCAGCATGAGCTAGTCTAATCCGATTTACAGAGCAGACTAGTACATGTTAGTAGCAGGCACCTCTTGTACTCGTCCACAATGCAGAAGGGCACACAGAGCTGCACTTGGAGGCCATCACCTCTGGAATTTGGGAAAGTGACTGTCCCGAGTATTACAAGCCTTAATTTAAATAATTTGATGCCAAACACAATATACAGCACTGTGCAAAATTTTTAATGCAGGTGTGGAAAAAATGCTGCAAAGTAAGAATGCGTTCAAAAATAGAAGCGGTAATAGTATATTCTTATCAATTAACAAAATTCAAAGTGAATGAACAAAACAGAAATTTAAATCCAATCAATATTTGGTGTGATCATCCTTTGCCTTCAAATCAACATTAATTCTTCTAGGTACACTTACACAAAGGTTTTGAAGGACCTCTGCAGCAAGGTTGTTCCAAACACCTTGAATAACTAGCCACATATCTGCTATGGATGTAGGCTTGTGCAAATCCTTCTGTCTCTTCATGTAATCCCAGACTAAATTGATGATGTTGAGATCAGGGCTCTGTGAGGCCATATCATTACTTCCAGGACTCCTTGTTCTTTACGCTGAAGTTGTTAATGAACTTGGCTGTATGTTTGGGGTCATTGTCCTGCTGCAGAATAAATTTGCAGGCAATCAGACACCTCCCTAATGATACTGAATGATAACAATGATAAGTAACTGCCTGTATTTCTCAGTATCGTGAACACCATTTATCCTGACGAAATATCCCAACTCCATTTTCTGAAATGCAGCCTGAAACTTGAATTGAATCTCCACCATGCTTCTCTGCTGCTTGCAGACACTCATCATTGTACCGCTCTCCAACCTTTCAGTGAACAAACTGCCATCTGTGACAGCCAAATATTTCACATTTTGTCTCATAAGTCCAGAGCACCTGCTGCCATTTTTCTGCAACCCAGTTAATATGTTCTTGTGAATAGTTGAGTCACTTTGATCAAGATATGGCTTTTTGATCACAATTCTTCTATAAAGACCACCTTTGGGCATACGTCTCCGAACAGTAGATGGGTGTAGCAGTGTCCCTCTGGTCACTGTCAGTTCTGAGCTGATGGCACTGCTGGACATCTTCCAATTTCAAAGAGAAGCAAGGATGATGTGTCTTTCATCTGCTGTACTAACTTTCCTTAGATGACCATTGCGTCCACTGTGTCTGTGGCCCTCAACGTTGGCCATTTCTTGACACATCGTTAAAAGAGCTTGAACAGCCCATCTTGAAAGCCAAGTCTGATTTTAAATCCTTGCCTGGGAGATACCTTATTGATGCAGTAAAAGTACCTTGTGCCGTGCTCTGTCTTGCTATGGTGTCAGCACCCTTTTCCACCCAACTTACCCACACAAGGTTTCAATTGTGAGCTATGCCTGTTTCCCCCACCTTATTCAGGTGAATAAAAGAAATCTATTGAGCGGTAGGACATTAGTGATAGGCACCATCCATATTTAGGTACACCCTGAAGTGGTTGGATGGTTTTTGTACTCTTTGTTCAAAATAAGCTAAGTACCTTACTTTTTAACATTTACAGCTATAGCAGAGTTTATTTATTCATATACATACAAGCATAGTGTATGTATATGTTTGTATATTGGCCACATAGCGTGTTTGTGCACCTGTACATTAATTTAATACTGAAGGTGTGAGGGCTCTATTTTTTCTTTTTATTTTTTTATTTTTTTGCCATGGTGTATGGTCTGTGACAGGAAACTGTCTTCCACAACCTCACCTTTTTAGCAGAAATTAGCTGTTCCTAAACCAGTTTTAAGCTTCCTACACAATTGTTTCTGATTCAGTTAAACCGAACCTGTTAGCATGATTTTACTTCCGTGGCCCCCTGCCTGCCCCCGGTGTTTGTATGACAGGTCCCTGCTATTTCACTTACCTGCCTCCTGTTTGAAATTTCGCCCCAGTGATATTATAGCTGCAGGCGGCGGTGTGCACATTGATTTCCTAGATCTCAATCTACGCATGCGCTGCCCCAGCATCATTTTATTGAGTACCGGATGGGAAATCAATCTGTACACGCGCCGCCCATGGCAAATGACAGCGTTGGCGCACAATTTCAAACAAGAGGTAGGTAACAGAAAAAGCAGTGACTTTTCAAACACCAGAGGCAGGCGAAGGGGCCATGCAAGGAGGAGAAGGCCCAATGCACAGCTCCACCCCTGTGCACCAAAATTTCCTTACCAGAAAACTTCAAATGCTGATTAAAGAAGAGCCACAGAAGCTCATTTCTTCACCAAAGGTATCAATGTAATCTGTATATCAGCCCCATTATGGCCATGCCTTAACTTTAACTTGCAAAATCGTACTGACAGGTTTTCTTTAATGGCTGTGTTTCAACCTACATATGAAAATGATGATCATTATCGCTTGTTTTGCCGTAATTGGTTACTCACACACCTGATTATAATTCTAAAAAACCCTGACTTTATGCAAGTGTACCTTCAAGAACTTATGCTGTTTTGAAGCTGGTGGTCACACTAAATATTGATTTAATTTAGATTTCTCTTTTGTTCATTCACTTTGCATTTTGTTAATTGATAAAAATAAACTATCAACACTTCTATTCTTTCAAGCACTTTTTTCCACACCTACCTAAAACTTTTTTTCACAGCACTGTACGTGTATATTATACAAATATATAGTATATACTGCAAATAGCAAGAAGACGTGGAGCATGGCACAAGGCATCCAGCGTGGCTGAGCCTAAGTGCACATGTGACATCAGATGTTATACAAAGAGAACTTTACTGCCTAAATTCCTATTTTTCAGTTCCTCGTAGTGTATCGTTCCCATATCTAATAGCTGATGCAGACATCAATGCAAATTTGTCCTAGATCGGACTGCAATGCACACACTGGCTGCGGCTCTCCCAGACCTGAGCGTGACAGCTTCATGTATTTTATGAGGCTTGCTCGGATCGCGAGAGCCACGGCCAGTCCATGCATTGTGGTCCAATCTCGGACCAATTTGCACAGACGTCTGTATCAGCCCTTAGTGGGACCTATATTAATGTTCAGATGGAGCCTCCTATTTATTTATTTTACTCACTTATATTGTGCCATTAATTCCACAGCGCTTTACAGACATTATCAGCACTGTCCCCATTGGGGCTCACAATCTACATTCCCTATCAGTATGTCTTTAGAGTGTGGGAGGAAACCGGAGAACCCCGAGGAAACCCACGCAAACACAGGGAGAACATACAAACTTCTTGCAGATGTTGTCCATGGTGGGATTATTTAATGATACAACTCTACAACTACAGACGTGAAACACAAGGACAAATGTATTAAAGTATGGTTAAGCGGTCAATATATTAAGAAATATGTATCCCATCTATTGATCCAAAACAATTGCACACATACCATAGAATAGGGGTCTTGAAACCGTGTTGAAAAAGTACAAAACACATTGTGTCCTAACAGCCTGGTAGTGTAATTGGGACGGCCACTGCCATACAGGTAGACTGTGCAGCTGCTATAGGGCTTTTAGGCTATGTTCACATGAAGTGTTTGGAAAAGTTCAAAAATAGCATGTTTTTCAAGTGGAAACCAATTCAGGAAAAGCTTCATTTTTGGGGGGGAGTTATTGAAATAAAAAATTTCCCCGAAACATTTCATGAAGAATTTTTTTTAGAGGTTGAGAAGAGTCTTTTTTTGCCAAAGCACTTTTTGTAGCCTCGAGATTGGACATTTCCTAGTTTGGAGCGAATCCGCTTAAAAGAATTGACATACATTTTCCTATTTCCACCAGTAATTTTTTTAAATCCTCTTCAGAACAAAATGCTCAAAAAACTTTTCACATGAACAGCAAAGATTTTCCAAATGATTAAGAAAAGTTTTCCAAGCGTTTTTCTTTACAGTGGTTTTTAGGAAGATTTTCATTAATCAATTGAAGACCCAATATGACATAAAAACAATCTACATTCATCTCTTGCAGAGGTGTCTTTACGGCGATGTCGGTGCCACTATTCCCGGCGGTGACATGACATTATTCTGTCACTTGCAGGCTGTAGCCAATGAGTGGCCGCTCATCAGCAGCAGCCTTTACTATTTCATCAGAGTAGATGTCCACTCTGATAGAACAATGATGAGCTGCTGCTGATGAGCGGCCACATATTGCCTGCAGCCGACAAGTGACACATATCACATCAGCCTCCGGGAACAGCGTTGCAGACATCGCTAGCAGTGCGCCGCTGCAGGTGAGTATGGACTGTTTTTATTTTATATAGGGACATGAATTAATTAAGCTGGGGTTGTCCAGTGGTTGACAACCTCTTTCATGCGAGAGGATCGGAGCACAGTGAACTGACACTCGGATCAGACTCTGACAGCATTTGATCCGAGAATATTAGCATAATCGGCCCAATTCTCTCACATGAGAGAATCAACGACCGTGTGACCCCGGCCTTAACATAGCTTCTGAGAGAGTTTTCCAGCACTGGTCAATCCCACACTCTTTACTTCTTCTTGGCCAGAACATATTGCAGGACTGATATTCTTAGAGTAATCAACTTGTCACCATTGTGGGGGTTAGTTTTATCTTTTGCTATGGGTCCCCCATATTATTAAAATAATGTATGGACGTGGCCCAATGTTGCCCATTGTCGTCAGTGATATGGATGATAGATATGATGCTATTTTCTGTCACCTCCACAGATTAGAAAGGAATCACTCATCGCCATTTCACAGGTAACCAAACAACATGGCCACATGTTGATGCCTCCCAGGGGCGAAGATCAAGGATGTTACCGATAGGATACCGAAGCTCATCAGTTCCAAGGATGTCCACCCATTTCTTCTGATACATGTTGGCACCAATGACACGGCAAAGAAGGACCTACCGACAATCTGCAAGGACTTTGAAGCATTGGGGAAGAAAGTAAAAGAACCGGATGCGCAGGTAGTTTTTTCTTCTATCCTTCCAGTAGACGGGCATGGCGTCAGGAGATGGAACAGGATCCTTGATGTGAACAACTGGCTGAGACGATGGTGCAGACAACAAGGATTTGGATTCCTGGACCACGGTGTGAATTACCTCTATGACGGACTCCTTGCCAGAGACGGACTACACCTCAACAAACCCGGGAAACACACATTCGCCAGGAGACTCGCAACACTCATCAGGAGGGCGTTAAACTAGAAGAAGAGGGGATGGGAAGAAAAACGCCGGACACGAACATGCAACCAGAGGACATACTAATGAAAGATACGAAGTGCGACAAAGAAGTTCCAAGACAAGATACTTGGAAAGGAGGTAAGAAAATTTCTAATACAATCCACAGGGAGAAGATTGGAACAAAACAAAATTGTGTAAACTGCGTGCTAGCAAATGCCAGGAGCCTGACAAACAAGATGGATGAACTGGAAGCAGAAATATCTACAGGTAACTATGACATAGTGGGAATAACCGAGACATGGTTAGATGAAAGCTATTACTGGGCAGTTAACTTACAGGGTTACAGTCTGTTTAGAAGGGATCGAAGAAGTCGGAAAGGGGGTGGAGTCTGTCTATATGTAAAGACGTGTCTAAAGCCTACAATACGGGAGGATGTATGGGAGGGAAATGAGGAGGTCGAGTCCTTATGGGTGGAGATACATGGGGTAAAAAACAATAATAAAATTATCATAGGAGTCTGTTATAAACCACCAAATATAGCAGAAGCCACGGAAAGTCTATTAATGAGACAAATAGACGAAGTAGCAAAAAATAACGAGGTGATTATTATGGGGGACTTCAACTACCCCGATATAGACTGGGAAACCGAAAGCTGTAGATCTCAGAAAGGAAACAGGTTTCTGTCAATTATCAAAGACAATTATTTGTCACAACTTGTGCAGGAACCAACTAGAGGGACGGCCCTTTTAGATTTAATATTAACTAACAGGCCAGACAGAATAACTGAGGTGCAGGTCGGGGGGCACCTGGGAAATAGTGACCACAACATTATACAATTCCACATGTGCTTCAGTAGGGTGCCCAGCAAGGGAGTCACAAAAACACTGAACTTTAGGAGGGCTTAGTTTGATCAGCTAAGAGATGCCCTTCACCTTAAAGACTGGGATAGTATCTTTAGTAATAGGAGCACGGATAGAAAATGGGAAATTTTCAAAACAGTCCTACATAGTCACTGTAGAAGGTACATACCTTATGGGAATAAAAGGGCTAGGAATAGGAGGAAGCCAATGTGGCTAAATAAGGAAGTCAAGAGGGCAATGAAAAACAAAAAAAGGGCTTTCGGTAAACTTAAACAAGAAGGCAGCGAGGAAGCGCTAATATCTTATAGGGAAAAAAACAAAATCTGTAAGAAACAAATAAGAATAGCAAAAGAGGAGACAGAGAAACTAATTGCCAAGGAAAGTAAAACGAATCCCAAACTGTTCTTTAACTATATAAACAGTAAAAGGATTAAAACTGATGGAGTTGGCCCATTGAAAAATAACCTGGGTAAAATCATAGAGGGCGATGAGGGTAAAGCAAACCTACTCAATAGCTTCTTCTCCACTGTTTTCACAAAAGAAAACAATTTATCGGAGGAAATGCAGAGTGATAAAGTAAACCGTCCGCTAAATATCACCCACCTAACCCAGGAGGAAGTTCAGAAACGCCTAAATAATATCAAAATAGACAAGTCACCAGGCCCAGATGGCATACACCCCCGGGTACTAAAAGAATTAAGTAATGTGATAGACAGACCGCTGTATCTTATATTCAAGCACTCTTTATGGACAGGGACTGTCCCACTAGACTGGCGCCAAGCAAATGTGGTACCAATATTCAAAAAGGGGTCTAAAAGTGACCCTGGGAACTATAGACCAGTCAGCTTAACGTCTGTTGTGGGTAAATTGTTTGAAGGATTTCTTAGAGATGCTATTGTAGAATATCTTAATGATAATAACTGTCTAACTCCATATCAACATGGATTCATGAGGGATCGCTCCTGCCAAACAAACTTGATCGCCTTCTACGAGGAGGTGAACTCACAGCTGGACCGGGGAGAGTCAGTGGATGTTGTATACCTTGACTTCTCCAAAGCGTTTGATACCGTGCCACACAAAAGGTTGGTATATAAAATGAGAATGCTTGGTCTGGGGGATAATGTGTGCAAGTGGGTAAATAGCTGGCTGAGTGATAGAAAGCAGAGGGTGGTTATCAATGGAGTAAGCTCAGGGTGTGTCAGGGTTACTAGTGGGGTGCCTCAAGAGTCTGTCTTGGGCCCTATATTATTTAATATATTTATTAATGATCTAGTGGAAGGGTTGCATAGTAAAATAGCAATATTTGCAGATGATACTAAACTTTGTAAAGTAGTTAATACAGATGAGGATAGGGCACAGCTACAGGAGGATTTAGATAAATTGGGGAGTTGGGCCAAAAAATGGCAAATGGGGTTCAATGCCGATAAATGTAAGGTCATGCACATGGGAAAGAAAAACAGCAGTCACCCATACATATTAAATGGGAAACCGTTGGGGAAATCTGACATGGAGAAGGACCTGGGCGTCTTGGTTAATAGCAAATTAAATTGGAGTGCCCAGTGTCAGGCAGCAGCTGCGAAGGCAAATAGAGTCATGGCATGCATCAGAAGAGGAATAGGGGCATATGATGAGAACATTGTTCTTCCTCTGTATAAAGCGCTGGTAAGGCCACACTTAGAATATTGTGCACAGTTCTGGGCTCCGGTGCTCAGGAAAGACATATTGGAGCTAGAGAGGGTACAAAGGAGGGTCGACTAAGGTAATAAAGGGAATGGAGGGACTAGAATACCCAGAGAGGTTGTCAAAATTAGGCCTATTTACGTTGGAAAAGAGAAGGCTTAGGGGAGACCTCATAAACATGTATAAATACATCAGGGGGCAGTACAGAGATCTCTCCCATGACCTGTTTATACCAAGGATGGTGACAAAGACGAGGGGGCACACTATGCGTCTGGAGGAAAGGAGGTTCCTGCACCAGCATAGAAGGGGATTCTTTACGGTCAGAGCCGTGAGACTCTGGAACTCTCTGGGAGAGGAAGTGGTGATGTCCAACTCACTTAATGAGTTCAAGAGAGGCCTGGACGCCTTTCTTGAGAACAATAAAATGACATCTTATGCTTAGTTAATTAATCCAGGGATTTAATCTGACTGCCAGATTGGTGTCGGGAAGTGAATTTTTCCTCAATGATGTAAATTGGCCTATACCGCATGTTTTTTTGTTTTTTTTTGCCTTCCCCTGGATCAACGCTGCGGAATAGCTGCAGTGCACAAGAAATAGGCTGAACTGGATGGACGCTTGTCTTTTTTCGGCCTTATAAACTATGTAACATTCCGTAATTTTAAAAGACAATGCATGTGATAACGCACATGTGTACACAAACACCGACGCAACGGACGGAAATAGAAAGCCCAGTGATAAAGGTGTGACTGGCGTACCAATCATGTACGATCCCTGCATGCTTAAGGTCATGAATAAATATACTGAACAGATCTGGTTAGGAGACTCATCTGTGGCGGTAATTTCTCACTATCCGTCATGAATGCAAATGAAGCAACCTAACGAAATATACTTATTACAGTGGGCTCCGGCCTGGGGCTCTCCGGTTGTTGCCTAACCACAACTCCCAACATGATTTGACAGCTACAGGCTAACAGTGCATGCTGGGAATTGTAGTTTTGCAATAGTTATGCCACGTGCACACGTTGAGTATTTGGTGAGTTTTTTACCTTAGTATTTGTAAGCCAAAACTAGGAGTGGAACAATCAGAGGGGAAAGTATAATAGAAACACGTCACCACCTCTGTATTTATCACCCACTCCTGGTTTTGGCTTACAAATACTGAGGTAAAAAAAATTCACCAAATACTCAACATGAGCACACAGCCTTGTAGAGCCACAAGTTGCTGATCACAAACTTAGGCCACGGCCCCACTATCAGTATTTGGTCAGTATTCGGTCAGTATTTTTTCTCAGGAGTGGGAGCCAAAACCAGGTGAGGAACAATCAGAGAAAAAGTGTAATAGAAACAAGTCACCAATTCTGTATTTATCACCCACTCCTGGTTTTGGCTCCCACTCCTGAGAAAAAATACTGACCGACTACTGACCAAATACTGATAGTGAGGCCGTGGCCTAAGGCTAGGTACAGACAATCGTGTATTCTCTCATCTAAGAAAATCGAGCCGATTATGCAAGAGTTTGATCAGAGTATGAGCATTGTGTGATCCAATTCTCTCGGATGAGGAGAAGATGGAGAATAATTTCTCCATATTCTCTATTCTGTCTGTTCATGGAAATCGGACTGCATTCAGATTTAATTTAAGAGCAGACCGATGGTTTCCACAGACTCATTGACGTCCATGGCCGAGTGCGATCCGAATTTTGGATTAGACTCAGGCATGTAACAATTTTTTACTCAGATCGGTTCGGTCGGAGGAAAAAACTGTGTATAGCCCCATAGCATAACATTGGTCTGAGTGCGATCCAATGTTTTGTCGGATTGCTTGTAGACAAGATGTAAGGCCATGTGCACGAGTCCTTATGCTGTAAAATGTAAGCTTTAATATAATTTTTACCAATCAGACAGCACTACTTTCCAATGTAGCTCCTTTCTTGAAGATTGGCCGGAGCAGTACAAGCTACTTAGATGGTGAATAATCAGCACCTAAACCTGGTGCGGGAGATGCAGTTATTAAAGTTCCTTTTTTTCTATAAAATTGGTTCCCTAAAAATACTTAACCCTTATCTGCTTATAAATCTCACAAGTGCAACCTTGCTTCTGGTAATCTATGAACCCATTACATCAGTGACTGGAGCGAAGTGCTGCATGACTGAAAGTCTCTTTCTGAATTGGCTTTCTGGAATGTGTAGACCCATAAACCCATAAATACACTGTGAACAGGTTTAAGGCAAAGTTATTAGGGAAGAATAGTTCCTAAGATTTTTCTTCTCATGGTTTCTATAAGAATCTGTGAGAAAAACCTCCTTTTGTGTCCATATAGAGTCAGAGGTACAAGGAGGTAAAGTATAGGCAGCCTATCAGGACCAAGTTATCGAGTCACTCAGTACAGATCCATCATATGGCTGTGTATACGAGACCTTAGACTCGCGCTCTATAAGACTGCAGACTACATCAATATTTTATGGGGTATAAATTCTCCTGTATGATAAATACAATTGAACGTTATGGAGCAGACTGTGATTATAGAGTCTACACAGTGATGAATAATAGCTAGGATGCATTTTGTAAAATATCATATACCATTAGGTGGAGGGAGGTATATGTTGGATATTAAGCAGCCAATAATTCTAGTACACTGCTCAAAAAAATAAAGGGAACACTCAAATAACACATCCTAGATCTGAATGAATGAAATATTCTCATTGAATACTTTGTTCTGTACAAAGTTGAATGTGCTGACAACAAAATCACACAAAAATCATCAATGGAAATCAAATTTATTAACCAATGGAGGCCTGGATTTGGAGTCACCCCCAAAATTAAAGTGGAAAAACACACTACAGGCTGATCCAACTTAGATTTAATGTCCTTAAAACAAGTCAAAATGAGGCTCAGTATTGTGTGTGCCCTCCACGTGCCTGTATGACCTTCCCTACAACCAACGCCTGGACATGCTCCTAATGAGGCTGCGGATGGTCTCCTGTGGGATCTCCTCCCAGACCTGGACTAAATTATCCGCCAACTACTGGACAGTCTGTGGTGCAACATGACGGTGGATGGTGCAAGACATGATGTACCAGATGTGCTCAATCGGGTTCAGGTCTGGGGAACGGGTGGGCCAGTCCATAGCTTCAATGCCTTCATCTTACAGGAACTGCTGACACACTCCAGCCACATGAGGTCTGGCATTGTCCTGCATTAGGAGGAACCCATGGCCAACCGCACCAGCATATGGTCTCACAAGGGGTCTGAGGATCTCATCTTGGTACCTAATGGCAGTCAGGCTACCTCTGGCGAGCACATGGAGGGCTGTGCAGCCCTCCAAAGAAATGCCACCCCACACCATTACTGACCCACTACCAAACCGGTCATGCTGAAGGATGTTGCAGGCAGCAGATCGCTCTCCACGGCGTCTCCAGACTGTGTCACGTCTGTCACATGTGCTCAGTGTGAACCTGCTTTCATCTGGATAGGTGCCATGCATACCAGGATAGGGATTTGGCGTGCCATGCATACCAGGATAGTGAGGGGTGCCATGCATTCCAGGATTAGTGGTGAGAGGTGCCATGCATACCAGGATTGGGGGTGAGGGGTGCCATGCGTACCAGGATTGAGGGTGAGGAGTGCCATGCGTACCAGGATTGAGGATGAGGGGTGCCATGTGTACCAGGATTAAGGGTGAGGGGTGCCATGCGTACCAGGATTGGGGGTGAGGGGTGCCATGCATATTAGGATAGGGATTTTGCGTGACATGCATACCAGGATAGGGATGAGGGCAGCACATAACAGGATGGGGGAACAGGATTGGGGAGCACAAATACCAGGATGGGGGCAGCACAAATACCAGGTTGGGGGCAGCACAAATACCAGGATGGCGGCAGCACAAATACCAGGATGGGGGCAGCACATACCAGCATGGGAGACCATATACCAATAAAAATGCTCGCCACCCGGGCGTAGAACGGGCCCAATAGCTAGCAGATATATATATATATATACATATATATATATATATATATACATACATACATACACACACATACACACACACACTATAAATATATAAATACACTTTGCACACTCTTCCGTGCAGTAGTGCCCCAAATCTGTCAGTGATGGCATTTCCTGTGTACAGCGCCCTCTTCATGTCACTCAAAGATTTTTAATTGGATTCAGGTCGGGGCTCTTGCTGGGTCATTCCAAAACATTGATCTTCTTCTGGCGAAGCCATTCTCTTGTTGATTTGCAGGTATACGTTGCTGAAGGGTGAAATTCATTTCATCAGCTTTTTAGCAGAGGCCTAAAGGTTTTGTTGCAAAATTGACTGATAATTGGAACTTTACATAATTCCTTCCACACTGACTAAAACTCCAGTTCCAGCTACCGAACAACAGCCCGGAAGCATAATGCTGCCTCTACTATGCTTCTCTGTGGGTTTGCCTTCTTTCAGACCATAACACATTTTACCAAATGCTTTTGTCAGACTTGATGTAGGTTTTGTCAAAACATAGCTCGGTTTGGATGTTTTTTTTTTATAAGAAAAAACTTTCATCTTGCCACCCTACCTACCCCAGAGGCCAGTAGAGAGAATTCACTGCACACTCCAATTCATGCAGAATTAGAAAGATTTTTCACACAATATTGTGACAAATGAAGAATATAAAGGTGTTCCTTGGTAGCCATTAAAAGCTATCAACCCTTGAGGACTCACAATTTTGAATGTAAAAAAAATGTGAATAACAATTAAGTTGCAAAGCTGCTTGTTTTTACAAACACTTTGTAATGTTAATCATTTATCATGATAGCATAAACCTCACACTATGGAAGAGAAGTAGCATGGCTATGTACCTGATAAATAGTGTAACGGGTCTGGGAGGCGGAACCTCTGAGCAACTTATACAAGGGGGTGGTCCTTGTAAGGAAGTGGGTGGCGACCAGGGAAGACAGGCAGGCAGTCACAGCAGGTGACCGGGACAGTCTCTGGGTAAACGGGCAGGAGGTCACGGCAAGTGACCGGGACAGTCTCTGGGTAAACGGGCAGGAGGTCACGGCAAGTGACCGGGGCAGTCTCTGGGTAAACGGGCAGGAGGTCACAGCAAGTGACCGGGACAGTCTCTGGGTAAACGGGCAGGTACGACCTGTGACGGCTGAGCCTCCAGGTAGGCTAGCAGGCAGAAGGCAGATGAGTGCTCCCAGGTGAGCAGGCGAGAGTCTCAGGATAAGCAGGTGGTCACAGCATGTGACGGCGGAGCCTCCAGGTAGGCTAACAGGCAGGTAGCAGATGAGCGCTCCCAGGTGAGCGGGCAAGAGTCTCTGGACTGGCAGGTGGTCACGGCACGTGACGGCGGAGCCTCCAGGTAGGCTAACAGGCAGGTAGCAGATGAGCGCTCCCAGGTGAGCGGGCAAGAGTCTCTGGACTGGCAGGTGGTCACAGCACGTGACGGCGGAGCCTCCAGGTAGGCTAACAGGCAGGTAGCAGATGAGCGCTCCCAGGTGAGCAGGCAAGAGTCTCTGGACTGGCAGGTGGTCACAGCACGTGACGGCGGAGCCTCCAGGTAGGCTAGCAGACAGGTAGCAGGTGAGCGCTCCCAGGTGAGCGGGCAAGCTGGTCCATAGACAGACTGACAGGTATCGGAAGGCAGACCGTCGGACCTCAGGCTAGCAAGCAGGAAAGCGGATGACAGGCAGGAATCAGGCAGCAAACTGGCAGGCAACTGGCAGGTAACAGGCAGGTAACAGGCAGGTAACAGGCAACGGGACCTGAGGGCTGAAGCAGAGTAGTGAACAGTGCAACAACATTGCTCGGGCAACTCCATTTTGGAGGAGGTGCCTTATATATGGAGGGATCCTCCGGCCATTGGCCGGGGACTCCTTAGGGCGATGCGCGCGGCCCCTTTAAGAGAGGGGGAGCGCGCGCGCCCTAAGCACAGTGACCGGGGGAGAGCGGGCGCTGCAAGCAGAGCGGGAGGAAGCCGCCGGGCACGGAGCAGAGAGGTGAGGGGAACAGCGTCCCTGCCTAGCAGGAGGCAGGGACGCCGACGCTACAGTACCCCCCCCTTTAGGCCCCCCCTTTTTTAGGCCAGACAGAAATTTAGCAAGGATGAGAGGGGCATGGATGTTCTCCCGGGGCTCCCATGTTCTCTCCTCAGGACCAAACCCCCTCCAATCCACTAGAAAAAAGGTCTTTCCTCTTACCCTTTTGGTGGCCAGAATGTTCTCTACCTCAAACTCGTCTTCAGCAGAAACCGGAGCAGGAGGCGTACCTGTAGACTTGGAAAAGGAGTTAAGGGTTTGAGAAGAGATACATGGAAGGAGTTAGGGATCCGTAAGTTGGCCGGGAGTTTCAATTTATAGGCCACCGGGTTGATCTGTTTGATAACCTCCAGTGGGCCGATGAACCGAGGCCCTAACTTATAGGAAGGAATCTTGAGCCGGACATATTTGGATGAGAGCCAGACTTTATCTCCGGGACGAAATTGTGGGGAATCCAGGCGTTTTTTGTCGGCGTGTCTCTTCATCCGCTCGGACGACTGAAGGAGTGCGGATCGGGTACTCTCCCAAATGGAGGAAAATTTGCTAACGAGAGATTCCGCGGCCGGGTTGTCCACAGAGGTGGAGACAGGAAAAGGGATCCGAGGATGCTGACCGAAGACTACAAAAAACGGGGATTTAGAAGAAGATTCGCTCTCGTGATTGTTGTAAGAGAACTCGGCCCATGGTAGGAGATCCACCCAGTCTGAATGGTGGGCATTAACGAAGTGCCGGAGGTCACTGGTCAAATTCTGATTGATCCGCTCCACTTGAACATTGGACTGTGGGTGGGAAGCGGAGGAGAAGTCCAGGGTGACGTCGAGCAGTTTACATGTGGCTCTCCAGAAGCGTGAGGTGAACTGAACCCCACGATCCGACACGATGTGGAGAGGCAGACCATGGAGACGGAAGATGTGGCGGATAAAGTCTTTAGCTAGCTCGGGAGCAGACGGGAGGCCTGGCAGGGGAATAAAATGAGCCATTTTGGAAAAGCGGTCAGCGACCACCCAAATGACCGTACAACCGGCAGAGACGGGGAGATCTGTTATGAAGTCCATAGCTATATGTTGCCACGGGGCAGCAGGCACAGGCAGAGGAAGAAGGCGGCCGGCAGGCAGGTGTCTCGGAACTTTGTTGCGGGCGCAGGACACACAGGCAGAAACAAAGTCAATTACATCCTAGTGCCGGGTAATAAGCTGGAGGGTCTTTTTCTGACCGGCGTGCCCAGCTAGCTTAGACGAGTGACCCCAGTGTAGAGTCTCCTCCCGATCGGACTCCGTTACGAACGTCTTACCGGGAGGGAGACGATTTAGGCCCACGGGGGCTACCTGCATTACTCTGGCGGGATCGATGATGTGTTTAGGCTCCTCCTCAAGATCAGACACCAGAAAGGATCGGGACAGGGCGTCAGCTTTGATGTTTTTGTCAGCCGGACGAAAATGAAGAATGAAATCAAAGCGGGCAAAAAACAAAGACCACCGGGCTTGGCGCGGGTTAAGTCTCTGGGCGCTCTGGAGATATGCCAAGTTCTTGTGGTCAGTGTAAATTATTACTGGGTGGAGAGCCCCCTCGAGCAGGTAACGCCACTCCTCCAGTGCCATCTTAATGGCCAACAATTCTCGGTCTCCTATAGAATAATTGCGCTCAGAAGAGGAGAAAAGTTTGGAGAAAAAGCCGCAGGTTACCTTTCTTCCGGAAGAAGATTTTTGGGTAAGTACCGCCCCAGCTCCGGAGGAGGAGGCGTCAACTTCTAGGAAGAATTGTTTGTTGCCGTCCGGACGATGCAGCACCGAGGCGGAGAGGAAGGCCTGTTTTAAGGAAAGAAATGCCTCCTCTGCTTCGGGCGGCCATTCTCTGGGGTTCGTACCTTTACGGGTGAGAGCAGAGATAGGGGCGGTCCGGGAAGAGAAGTGCGGTATGAACAGGCGGTAATAGTTGGCGAAGCCCAGGAACCGCTGAATAGCCTTCAACCCCTCTGGTCGGGGCCACTTCTGGATGGCAGACAGTTTCTCAGGATCCATTTGTAGACCTGTCTGAGAGATTATGTAGCCCAGAAATGGAAGAGAGGTCTGCTCAAAGATGCACTTCTCATATTTAGCGTAGAGGTGGTTCTGCCTGAGCCTGAGCAGGACCTGACGAACGTCCCTCCGGTGAGTAGGAAGATCCGGAGAGAAGACCAAGATATCGTCCAGGTACACCACCACGCAGGAGTAGAGAAGATCACGGAAGATGTCATTAACCAACTCTTGAAAGACGGCAGGAGCGTTACAGAGACCGAAGGGCATCACAAGGTACTCATAGTGGCCGTCCCGGGTATTGAATTCCGTCTTCCACTCATCCCCCTGACGGATACGGACCAGGTTATACGCCCCACGGAGATCCAGTTTGGTGAAGATTCTAGCCCCCCTCAGACGGTCAAATAATTCAGGAATAAGCGGAAGGGGGTATTTATTCTTCACAGTAATCTGGTTTAGGCCTCTATAGTCTATACATGGACGGAGTGAGCCGTCCTTCTTTTTGACAAAGAAGAAGCCTGCTCCCGCCGGGGAGGTAGATTTCCGGATAAATCCCCGGGCCAGGTTCTCCTCAATATATTCAGACATGGACCGGGTTTCAGCAGCGGACAAAGGGTAGATTCGCCCACGGGGAGGAGTAGAGCCGGGCATCAGGTCGATTGGGCAGTCGTATGGTCTATGAGGAGGTAAAGTCTCTGCCTCTTTTTTATTGAAGACATCCGCATAAGACCAATAGGGAACCGGAAGACCGGGCAGATTGGCTGGGGTAGGAGAAGGACGGGCAGGACGAACGGGAACTAGACAAGTCTTACGGCAGTCCTGTCCCCAGCGAAGGACCTCTCCGGTCTGCCAGTCAAGCACGGGTGCATGTTTCTGGAGCCAAGGCAGGCCAAGCAATAGTGCGTGAGAGAGTCCAGGCAGAACATGAAAGGAGATGCTCTCAGAATGCAGCATTCCCACCTGTAGAGTCAGAGATTCGGTGATGAGTTGGATGGGATGTGGTAAGAGACCCCCATCCACGGCGGCGACAGATAAAGGTACGGCCAGAGGTTTGGTGGGAATGTGGTATTTTTCTACCAGGGATTGAGAGATGAGATTTCCAGCAGCTCCAGAGTCAAGTTGAGCCAGTTCAAAATAGCGGTTCTCTCCGCAGAAGATAGAAACAGACAGCATCAGGGATGGAGAGGGTTTACTTTTGTCTAGGGCAACCTCTCTGAGCGATCCTAGACACAGGCGTTTCCCGACCTCTCAGGGCAGGAACGGATCCGGTGCTCCTTACTGCCACAGTAGAAACAGCTCCCCTCGGCACGACGTAAGTCTTGACGGGTCTTGACCATCTTGGTCTGGTCGACCTGCATAGGCTCAGGTGAGTGTGCCTGGGGAGTAACAGAGGGAGTGACGGGTCTCTGGAAGGTAGGGACTAGACGTGGAATCCTCCTCTCACGGGTGACCTCCCTAGCGCGCTCCTGGAACCGGATGTCAATCCGGGTGGCAAGTGTAATCAAGTCGTCGAGAGTGGTAGGAATGTCCCAACCGGCGAGTTCATCTTTAATACGGCCGGACAGACCCTCCCAGAAGACGGACACCAGGGCGTCGTTATCCCAGGCCAGCTCCGAAGCAAGGGTACGGAACCGTATGGCATATTGGCCCACGGTGAGACTCCCTTGACGGAGGCGTAGCAGAGATGAGGCGGATGAGGTCTTCCGCCCGGGTTCGTCGAAGACCTTCCGGAAAGCCATGAGAAAGGCTGGCAGGTCGGACACCAGAGGGTCTCCTCTCTCCCATAGAGGATTTAGCCAAGCCAGTGCCTCTCCCGTGAGATGGGACATGATGAAGGCTACTTTGGCCCGGTCGGAATTAAACTGGTGGGACTGGTGTTCAAAGTGCAGGGTGCACTGGTTAATGAAGCCCCGAGCTTGAGCGGAGTCGCCTCCGAAGCGAGGAGGTGCAGAAAGCCGGATTCCAGAGCAGGATACTATGGTATTGGTGGGCAGCGGAGCAGTCGGGCTGCGAGTCATGACACTAGCGGTGGTTGCTGGTGGGGCAGTCAAAGTGTCCAGGCGAGTATTGACATTCCGCAGGTGACCCAGGATGGACTCCTGTTGGGACCTCTGTCGGGACAGTTCATGACAAAGGTCCGAGAGCGAGGGAGCTTGGGTGCCACCGGGTTCCATGGCCCGAGCAAACTGTAACGGGTCTGGGAGGCGGAACCTCTGAGCAACTTATACAAGGGGGTGGTCCTTGTAAGGAAGCGGGTGGCGACCAGGGAAGACAGGCAGGCAGTCACAGCAGGTGACCGGGACAGTCTCTGGGTAAACGGGCAGGAGATCACGGCAAGTGACCGGGACAGTCTCTGGGTAAACGGGCAGGAGGTCACAGCAAGTGACCGGGACAGTCTCTGGGTAAACGGGCAGGAGGTCACGGCAAGTGACCGGGGCAGTCTCTGGGTAAACGGGCAGGAGGTCACAGCAAGTGACCGGGACAGTCTCTGGGTAAACGGGCAGGAGGTCACAGCAAGTGACCGGGACAGTCTCTGGGTAAACGGGCAGGTACGACCTGTGACGGCTGAGCCTCCAGGTAGGCTAGCAGGCAGATGGCAGATGAGTGCTCCCAGGTGAGCAGTCGAGAGTCTGAGGATAAGCAGGTGGTCACAGCATGTGACGGCGGAGCCTCCAGGTAGGCTAACAGGCAGGTAGCAGATGAGCGCTCCCAGGTGAGCGGGCAAGAGTCTCTGGACTGGCAGGTGGTCACGGCACGTGACGGCGGAGCCTCCAGGTAGGCTAACAGGCAGGTAGCAGATGAGCGCTCCCAGGTGAGCGGGCAAGAGTCTCTGGACTGGCAGGTGGTCACGGCACGTGACGGCGGAGCCTCCAGGTAGGCTAACAGGCAGGTAGCAGATGAGCGCTCCCAGGTGAGCGGGCAAGAGTCTCTGGACTGGCAGGTGGTCACAGCACGTGACGGCGGAGCCTCCAGGTAGGCTAACAGGCAGGTAGCAGATGAGCGCTCCCAGGTGAGCAGGCAAGAGTCTCTGGACTGGCAGGTGGTCACAGCACGTGACGGCGGAGCCTCCAGGTAGGCTAGCAGACAGGTAGCAGGTGAGCGCTCCCAGGTGAGCGGGCAAGCTGGTCCATAGACAGACTGACAGGTGTCGGAAGGCAGACCGTCGGACCTCAGGCTAGCAAGCAGGAAAGCGGATGACAGGCAGGAATCAGGCAGCAAACTGGCAGGCAACTGGCAGGTAACAGGCAGGTAACAGGCAACGGGACCTGAGGGCTGAAGCAGAGTAGTGAACAGTGCAACAACATTGCTCGGGCACCTCCATTTTGGAGGAGGTGCCTTATATATGGAGGGATCCTCCGGCCATTGGCCGGGGACTCCTTAGGGCGACGCGCGCGGCCCCTTTAAGAGAGAGGGAGCGCGCGCGCCCTAAGCACAGTGACCGGGGGAGAGCGGGCGCTGCAAGCAGAGCGGGAGGAAGCCACCGGGCACGGAGCAGAGAGGTGAGGGGAACAGCGTCCCAGCCTAGCAGGAGGCAGGGACGCCGACGCTACAAATAGAATAGCAATGGCTATGTACCTGATGAAGTGGACAGGACGTCCATGAAACGCATTGTTTTTAGCCCTACTATGTTTGAATAAATAAGTTATATTTTACTAATCCACTATTGGAATTCGTCATACGGAAGAGCGTGGAGTTAGAGACACGTCTTTATCTTTTTCTTAGAACTATAGAAGAGATGCATTCTTATTTGTAAATTAATGTAGCTATATCTATAGTTATTCTCTAGTCCAGCTTTCAAAAAAACAACACATCGCTGTCCTTTCAGTACTCCTGCTCTCTAATACAGTGGTGTGAAAAAGTGTTTGCCCCCCTTTCTGACTTCTTATTCTTTTGCATGTTTGTCACACTTAAATGTTTCAGATCACAAATCAAATTTAAATATAAGACAAATATAACACAAGTAAACACAAAATGCAATTTTTAAATGAAGTCTTTATTATTAAGGTAAAAAGAAATCCAAACCTACAGGGACCTGTGTGAAAAAGTGACTGCCCCATAAACCTAATAATTGGTTGGGCCACCCTTAGCAGCAACAACTTCTATTAAGCGTTTGGGATAACTGGCAATGAGTTATTTTACAACGCTCTGAAGGAATTTTGGACCACTAATCTTTGTAAAATTGTTGTAATTCAGCCACATTGGAGGGTTTCCGAGCATGAACCACCCTTTTTAAGGTCATACCACAGCATCTCAATCGGATTAAGGTCAGGACTTTGACTAGGCCACTCCAAAGTCTTAAGTTTGTTTTTCTTAAGCCATTCAGAGGTGGACTTGCTGATGTGTTTTGGATCATTTTCCTGCTGCATAAGTGCGCTTCAGCTTGAGGTCGCGAACAAATGGCCGGATATTCTCCTTCAGGATTTTTTAGTTTTTTTGGTTCTATTTACCACAGCAAGTCTTCCAGGTCCTGAAGCAGCAAAATAGCCCCAGACCATCACACTACCACAACCTTATTTTACTGTTGCATTGATGTTATTTTTCTGAAATGCTGTGTTATTTCTATGCCAGATGTAATGGGACATACACCTTCCAAAAAGTTAAACTTTTGTCTCATCAGTCCACAGAGTATTCTCCCAAAAGTCTGGGTGATCATCAAGATGTTTTCTGGCAAAACTGAGACGAGCCTTTATGTTCTTTTTGCTCTTCTTTTGCTTTTCTTCTTGGAACTCAGCCATGCATGCCATTTTTGTCCAGTCTCTTTCTTATGGTGGAGTCATGAACACTGACCTTAACTGAGGCAAATGAGTCCTGCAGTTCTTTGCATGTTGTTGTCGGGTTTTTTTTTGTAAGCTCTTGGGGTAATTTTGGTCATCTGGCCACTCCTGGGAAAGTTCACCACTGTTCCATGTTTTCGTAGTTTGTGGGTAATGGCTCTTAGTGTGGTTCACTGGAATCCTAAAGCTTTAGAATCAGATTTATAACCTTTTCAAGACTGATAGATCTCAATGACTTTGTTTCTCATTTGTTCCTGAATTTCTTTGGATCGCAGCATGATATCTAGCTTTTCAGAATCACTTGTTCTACTTCACTTTGTCTGGCAGGTCCTGTTCAAGTGATTTCTTGATTGAGAACAGGTTTGGCAGTAATCAGACCTGTGTGTGGCTAGGGAAATTGAACTCAGCTTTCTGAAGATGTGATAAAGCACAGTTACTTTATGGGGTTTTTTTTTTGGGGGGGGGGGGGGCAATCACATTTTCACACAGGGTGTTGTAGGTTTAGATTTATTTTTCCTTTATTAATAAAGACCTTAATTTAAAAACAGCATTTTGTGTTTTCTTGTATTATCTTTGTCTAAAATTTAAATTTGTTTAGTGATCTGAAACATTTAAGTTTGACAGACATGCAAAAGTATAAGAAATCAAGAAGGAGGCAACACTTTTTATCACACCACTGTATGTGTAAGTAATTTTTGGCCATGCTCACACATTAGGATCGAGTATAGCCCTGCACCCTTATTTGCACTTGTAGTTTAAGACATTTAAGCTTTTTGTGCTGCACTGGAGTTATGATCTCTCTCTCTCCTATATAAGAACTTCTGTATAACAAGCAAAGTGCAACATGTATATAAGCAACACATGAACTATGAAGGCAGAACTTCTTGCTGATGCATTGTGTGGTTGTATGTGAATAGATGTGAGAGATGAGTAATATGTTAGCAATGAATCAAGGACACATATACGTTCTTGGAATCATAAAAATGGAATTATGTTCAAGAAGGGGTGACAGATCCCAACTGAGGCTTTAATCTTTTTTCTTCATATTATTCTATATAAGAATTGTAAAACCTGTACTATTTAATGCAAATATGTAATTAGCCAATTACAGTATGTGGCAGTAATGCCATGCCTGGCACTACCCTCTATAAGGAAACTAAGCCAGGGATGTCAAAAACTAACACAAAGGGAACCTTACAGACTTTCATGATTCATGATGCCCGAACCATGGGCGGGCAACAGGAATCATAGACCGGCTAAGTTATTGCAGTCATGTATGAAACGTTGTGGCATTTTGGAGAAAACAGATTGAAAAGTTGGCCAGGGACTTTGTGTCTCGGATGATTACTCTGAAGCAGGTCCTGGGCGGCTTCTCCACGTCCCACTCCCCTAGACTGACAGTTTTATCCCTATAAGCACACATTGGGAGAGATGATTTTGGACTGCCGATCCTTTTGTTTTCAGAGATATAATCCACCACCAGAGGAGTCTGGCAGTGACTACATCATAGAGAACACAGCAACGATCAGCTAAGCCGGAGGAGTGTATGGAGGAGTCGAGAAAAATAGCTGCCGGTTGAACTATCAGGTGAACCAATGTTCGGTTGACAGCTATCGTGTATGATAGGGTTTTGTCTATCTTCTTGGTCTACTATAAGTATAAAACATTCTTATCCTCAACCAATTTTGAGCATCTGTTAAGTGGGTCCTGCTGCAGACAATAGTGAGGCTGCATCATCTACAACGTAGATGTCCTCATTTTAAGGAGGTTTGACATTGTGATAGATCACCTTTCAGTTGCAGCTCATTATGGGAAGCTGAACTACATAAGTAAACTATTAGTCTAATCAATCTCAAGATCTAAAAATAGTCATAGCGCAAAATGAAGTTCTGTAATTCTGTTTTGTAATTAATTGTCATTGGAATCAATTTCCGAATTGAGTAAATAGAACAGGGATTAGATAATAATGCAATTTATCCATAAGTGACACAGTAGCCTCTGACTGCCACTATAGCACAGTACCGTACAGCTGTATGGAACAACTGTATGTAATGGTAATAACGCAGCTTTGATCCTTTTTTTTCCGAGGCAAATATGGTCTGTGCCCGTCAGTTTCATGTGAGTCAGACACAAGTATGCCCCGTCTGCTTAAGGACATACTGGATTATATCTTATTTTACATCCATTGTAGATTAAGCCTGTGAGATGAATGTGTGGCAGGTACATCGAATTAGTTATAATTGGATTCCAAGTGTTACTCAGTTTAGCTGTAAGTTGTGAATTGTTGGAAATGAATTCAAGATTTTGCCCACACAAATAGCAAATGATTTGATTAAACCCTGGGTGACTCTGACTGTTACAATTGTTATGGGAAAGACTGACCTTATACCTTGCAAGTCATTGGCGGATTGAGAAATCGCCAATTACTAAAGGCCCGTTTACATTATGCGATCTGTGGCATTAAAGGACAGCAAATTGATACATATTTTCTGATCGGCGGTCGTTTTGTTTAGAATGGACGGCCACATAAATTGTACAGAGTGATCAGTAAAAGATTGTTCTATAGGCTGTCATTGGTCTTGGCAGTATTGTGCTGCCGAGAATGATGATCTTTTAAGCCAGCCAAAAGATCATTTCAGCCGACTGTCAGCCTGTTTACACTGCGTGATTATCAGAAAAAGAGCATTTCTAGGCTTGCTCATTCACGACAATCATAGATTATAGAGGGAAGGGGAAAGTAGGAATAAAGGTGTGAATATAAAGAAAATTAAAATGTAACTATTATCAAATTTAATTAAAATTGTCCCTATCCCCAAACGAGATTTTCCATTATGGAATGAGAGAGGATAATCCGGAGTCCCCAAATTAAAACCTGGTTTATAGGGTACAATTAGCCCTTATGAAAAGGAGCGACAGTGTAATAATAGCTTGGCTGCTATCTAATTTACATTTATTCTGGAATTATATGGAGCAATAATATTCAGGCTAAATAATTGTATTGCAATCAATCCCACTGTATCTCTTATTATGCATCTATTAGTGATGGTTTGAGAACAATATTTATATAACAGATAGGATTTCAGTGTTGATTTCTGTAAAGCAGTGATGTCCTCCTTGCACCTTAGGAACTGATGACTGCTGCTGGCAACATTGTAATTTTATGCTGTAATAGAATAATACTTTGTTTCTAGTGCTTAAATATGCACTGATATGGTGCCTAGATGGTAATAAACCTGATTAGATTTATATGTTGTCCTGTACCAAAAGGTGTAGCTACTGGTTGTTCAGGCGCACCGCAGCTGGCAAGTGATGTGAACTGTCATCAGCACTCTCACTGCCATTGTGAAGCGGCATGCGTGCTGCCGATGGTAACTCAGGCACCGCTGATATGTACTGAGGCCGATAGATTGGGAGTGCATGCCTGACTGTTACTGTGCTATCCGCACATTGCAAGTGTGCAGAAAAATTCTACCTGTCCCTAAACTTGGTTGGGACTAAGTCCCAATGCGCGTTTCGCCAGCTAATCTGGCTTCTTCTAGTATTCACATTCACAATAATTGTGCAATGTAAATGTACCTTAAAGAGTAACTAAACTTTTTTTTTTAAGAATTTAGCATGAAAAGTTATGAACTCTTATGCATCACATAATTAGGAGATTTGCCTTCATTCCTGTAAAAAAAATTGCATGTAAGTGGCTTCCAAACCCTGGCTTTTGCTCAGTATTTTGCCAATATCACCAGATACATAAGCTTGCTATCCTCAGCTTGGATAGTCCATCCTTGAACTGTAAAATTAATCTTGCCAGAAAAGCATCTGTATGTACAGTACATTGCACATCTCCCCAAGTTTATCTAGGTTTCCTTTACACTCCAACGGCACATTAAGGCTAGGTGACTTCTGCTACACAGAATAGTGTGTAGGATGTGAGTGTGTCTTGAATAGTCAAATTTCGAGTTCCTCTGAAGACAGTGCTATGAAATGTACTGGCACTATTTAAAGAATAGGTAAAATTGCAGAAATCAAATCAAGAAAAAATATTTAAAGGGAATCTGTGAGCAGGTTTTTGCTATTTTAATCTAAGAAGAGTATGATGTAGGGACAAAGAGCCTGATCCCTGATTCCAGGGATGTGTCACTTGTTTAGCAGCTTGCTATAGTTTCAATACAATCAGTGTTTTATCAGAATGAGATTATCGCTAGAGAACTAGCTAATCTGTGTAACCCCGCCCTCACCCCTTATTGGCAGTTCACACAGGAAGCTGCCAATCAGGGGTGTGGGCGGGGTTATGCATAGCTCAGTATTGTGAGCGCTGCTACATCTACAGCAGAGAAAACAGGGATTCTATCAAAACTGCACCAATCAGTCCTGTATGTGACACATTGCTGGAATCAGGCTGTCAGCCCCTACATCATGCTGTTCTCATATTCCATGGCAAAAACCTGCTGACAGATTTCCTTTAATTGCACCTTATGCTTCACTTATGCAGGTATGCTCTGCATCGATGATCTCAGAACCTGCGATAGCACAATGTTCTCATAAACTCCATTTATTTGTGGATGGAAACACCTGAAAGCTATATTAAACCATTCTCTGAGCAGCATCTATCTTTGTAAATGGCTTGAATTAGATGGTTGTGATTTGTTTGAGCGGTGTGTAGAGCTCTATCTCCTGTGGGACATCTTGTCTCCTGGCTTCTTTCCTGTAGGTCACATGATTGCCTAAAAGCAAATGCACGGCAATATTATGGGATAGAGCACGCTGCGGCGTTGCCAGGGAGACGCATCCTAGCAGCAGCGCATGAAGTCAGAGCTAAAGATAGATCTGACAGCACAGAGACAGAGATTTATACTATGTGTGTATACTGGTGCGTTACTATTGGTGTCAGCATCCTTCTAGGGTCAGCATCTCAGATGATAATGTGTGCAATATTGCAAAATATCCCAAATACATGGGACCTAGGAACATTGCATGAAAATTACATTCTAGAAATGTATATAGTAAATTTCTTATTTATTACGATCTTTGCCTTAGGACAGACTTGTATTTACCCAGCCATATCCTTTCCATCAGCTAAAGGATAATCCCAAGATTCTACAACTCCTTCCAGTAGATAATTCTTTCTAACATTATACATTGCATTACTAGTGAAAACATTATAATCCAGCTATTGAGGCTGTATACAACAGTGCAACATCTGCTTACACACAGTAGTATTCATGTATTTCTGATGGTTATATAGCACCATATTCTGCTGCGCTGTACAGATTGTCATCGTTCATCAGTCCCTCTACTCATTTAGATTCACAGTCTAAATTCCCTTCGGACACTCACATTTGCCAATTTCATAAAACGCCAATCTACCAGCATGGTTTTGAATTAGGAGTGGAAATTAGAGAACCTGGAGAAACCCCAAGCAAAAATGGTGTAAAGGAGTGGAAAAGCTGTCGGCACCCCTTCTGAAAAAAACATTTAAATGAATGTGATGCATTGACCTGTTTTATATGTGGCTTTGTATATTCTATACAGTTAGTTAGCCTATGGACAGGGTTAACTATTAGAAGCCAGCTCATGGTTGTAGGAGTTAAATGGGCACATAAGAACTTGTAATCCTGGTAGTTCAGAGTAGAAAGCTGGAGAGCATCTTCTCCATGAGAAAGAAGTATTGCTATTTAGAAGGCCACAAGTGGAGAGTGTGTTTAGACAAATTAAAGATAGCAAGTTTGAGAACAAGTTCTACTAACAACTGCCTATTAATTATAAAACGGAGTGTGGAGTTATAATGAATAAGAAGAAAGCATTTACCAATCTGCAGTGAGTTCGGCCATAGCATAACAGAGCTGTGGGTGGCAGAATTCCACAATGCAACTAGAAGGAGTGGGCTAAAAGGGCACCATGCTAGGAGGTCCTGGAAGATAGTAGTTTCTATTCTGGCCAGAAGGGGATGAAGAGGTACACCTGTAACATTGGTGGATAAGAGAGGTGAAGAACAGAACAGAAAAGCTTGAGCAGTACTCTTACACTCTTGTAATATATCAGTACCATTGAAATGCTCTAGTTATGTATACGAAGAAGGCCTCTGCATGATACAAAAGAATTGTACTGAAAGTGTATTGCCTGCTATCAATTGTTACAGTTCTATTTAAGGAATTCCAGTAAAGATGTTTTTATCTTTTTTACATCGGACTCTGGTTTCTCTGATTTGTCACGTATGTTCAAGATCCCCATACCATCAAAAAAGTTGTGGCCTGAATAGGGGTCGACAGCAAACCCCCAGGTCGTATTAACACACTCAGAGGTATCATTTCTGGGTGTTTAGGTACTCGCCACGAATGGTCTACAATGGGACAATCATACAAACTCTGTGCAGATGTTGGATACATTCACTCCTGAGACACCATGCTGTAGAATAGTAATCACTGGCACCTCATACCATCATCTACATCAAAGCAAAGAATCTGTTGAATTCAAGATTGAATTTGTCTCTAGAACAGGGATGTCAAACTCAGACACACAGAGGGCCAAAATTAAAAACTTGGAAAAAGTGGCGGGCCAACCAGTATAACATTAAAAGGGGTCCCAAATAGTCCTCCATACAGAATAATAGAACCCACATAGTCCTCCATACAGAATAATAGAACCCACATAGTCCTCCATACAGAATAATAGAACCCACATAGTCCTCCATACAGAATAATGGCCCCACATAGTCCTCCATACAGAATAATGGGCCCCACATAGTCCTCCATACAGAATAATGTCCTCACATAGTTTATGATTATGGAGTCAATCATTTGTCATTAGGATCAGTTGCTTACCCCTGTGCCCTCTGAATTGTAAACTGCTGCAGATTATGTGGGCGCTATATAAATAAATTAAATAAAGCTTAATTTAGTGTAGGAGATTAGTCTTTTTTCTTTCAACAATGCACAAAATAGACAATCTGGTTCAACAGGGAGCAAATTAAAGAACTCCAACCCAGAAATAACTGAGAAATACTACTCGATAAAGAAGAACATTTTTACCTTTCACTGCTCTTCTATACTCTTGCCTCCTGGTTAGTGGTGCAGGAAACAAAACAACCAATTACATAGTACAAAAACATATTTTACCAATAATAAGTTAAAATAAATTTGTCAGCAAGTTTTTGCTTTGTAATCTAACATCAGCATGATGTAGGGACAGAGGCATATACAGGTGCATCTCACAAAATTAGAATATCACCAAAAAGTTAATTTATTTCAGTTCCTCAATCCAAAAAGTGAAACTCATATATTATATAGAGTCATTACAAACAGAGTGATCTATTTCAAGTGTTTATTTCTGTTAATGTTGATGATTATGGCTTACAGCCAATGAAAACACAGAAGTCATTATCTCAGTAAATTTAAATGATTAACAAAAAACAGCTGCCAAGGCTTCCTAAGCATTTAAAAAGGTCTCTTAGTCTGTTTCAGTAGGCCCCACAATCATGGGGAAGACTGCTGACTTGACAGATGTCCAGAAGGCAGTCATTGACACACTCCACAAGGTCCCAGAGTCTGGAGGAAGAGTGGAGAGGCCACAATCCAAGCTGCTTGAGGTCTAGTGTGAAGTTTCCACAATCAGTGATGGTTTGGGGGCCATGTCATCTGCTGGTGTAGGTCCACTGTGTTTTATCAAGACCAAAGTCAGCGCAGCCGTCTACTAGGAAATTTTAGAGCACTTCATGCTTCCCTCTGCCGACAAGCTTTTTGGAGATGGTAATTTCATTCTCCAGCAGGACTTGGCACCTGTCCACACTGCCAAAAGTACCAATACCTGGTTTAAAAACAACAGTATCACTGTGCTTGATTGGCCAGCAAATTCACCTGACCTTAACCCCATAGAGAATCTATGGGGTATTGTCAAGAGGAAGATGAGAGACACCAGACCCAACAATGCAGACGTGCTGAAGGCTGCTATCAAAGGAGCCTCGACCAAGTGTAAGGGGGAAGACTGGGGTATAAGTACTTTCAGAACAAGGGATCCGGAACTGCCGGGGCCGTGCCTCTTGTTGTAGGGGGAAGACAGACTGCGAGACAGGAGTCAGGTGACCGGGAAGCTGGGGGTGTGTCCAGGGAGGGAGCTGAGGAGGAAGGTGACCGGGGAGCTGAGCTCGTGTCTAAGAAGAGGGTGGAAAAGGAGTTTTTACGCTGGAAAAGCGGCAGTGGACAGTGGGAGTCAAGCCCGACTGGAGGGAGAAGAGACGCAGGATCCCTGGAGCCGAGCAAGTGAGGTGCACTGTTATGGACTAGGGGCTCAGCGGGTCAAACCGGAGCCCGCCCGCTGCTGCCAGAAGACGGAGCATTGTTTAGGCGGGGAAGCCGGAAGAAAGCAACACCGGCACCAGCCAGCAACTGCCTTGTGAGCAGCAAGAGTCAGCTAAGTGTAAAACTGCCGAATACAACCGTGTCGACCCTGCTACATCTAGCCCAACTGTGTATTGTCAGTTATAGCATATTACCTGCTACTTCCTTGTTGTCCCCATATTTCCCCTGTTACTCCTTGCGTGGAGATTGACCCTGTTACAGTAAATCCCTCTTGTTTATTAACCCTGTACTGGCTGCTTTGTGTTTCTGTGTCACTGCATCTAAAGTACCTGTGTTACACAAGTACTGAGTGCATTTACTGAACATACATTTCAGTAGAACAACATTTTGGATTTTAAAAACATTTTTCAAGCTGTTGTTATAAAGTATTCTAATTTACTGAGACAATGACTTTTGTGTTTTCATTGGCTGTAAGCCATAATCATCAACATTAACAGAAATAAACACTTGAAATAGATCACTCTGTTTGTAATGACTCTATATATTATATGAGTTTCACTTTTTGTATTGAACTGAAATAAATTAACTTTTTGATGATATTCTAATTTAGAGAGATGCACCTGTATATATTACAGCTATATATCACTTAATTTATTGTATGCAGCAGTTGTGATAGAATCACAGCTTCCTCTGCTGCAGATCTAGCGGAGCTTGGAATGCGGAGCTGTGTACAACCCCATCCACACCACTGATTGGCAACTTTCACCACTGTCTATTGAAAGAAAGCTGATTATCTGGGGATATGATTGGACCAGGAGACACTAGACACCTAGTCCTCTAGTGATAATCTGCTGCTGATAAAACACTGATTTCATTGAAACAGCAAAACAAAGCCTAGTAAGTGACCCATCACTGGACTCATACTCTCAGCCCCTGCATCATACCATTCTCAGATTACATATCAAAAACCTGATGACAAATTCTCTTTAGCAGGTCATTCATTCTACTCACAAATGAGAATGTAAAAACAGCATATTTGTAATACTACTCCATGTGGTGATTGTGTTCTAAACAACCCAACCCAGATTTTGCCTGATTCACCAGTTTTGAAGCCGTTTAAGTAAAACCCAGGTCAGGTGAAAATGTTTTTATGGATTCAGTGGTACTTCTCAATTATTCCTGGGATGGTGAGGAGCTTTTGGAGTTCTTTAACCTGGTTGCCATGTACAGGTAATGTTTTTATATTTGCTATATAAATAAAGATTATTTATTATGTTGAACAAATATCTATTAGACTTTAAAGGGAATTTGTCAACAGGTTTTTGCTACCTCATATCAGAGCAGCATGATGTAAGAAAAGAGACCCTGAATCCAATGATGTATCACTTAGATTACTGGGTGCAGCAGTTCTGACACAATCAAGTTTATAGATGTAGCAGAGCTCAGAAAGCTTTCTATATACATTGTCTATTGACAGTAAGCTGCTTATCAGAGGAAGGGGCGTTGTTGGACCACTTGGCACAAAGTAGGTAGTCTGGGCAGTGATAATCTCCTGGTGATAAAACATTCATTGTATGGAACCAACAGCACAAAGCCTAATAAGTGACACATCCCTGATATCTGTGCCTCAGCCCCTACCTCATGTTGTCCTCAGATTGCATAGCAAAACCTGCTGGCAGATTCCCTTTAATCTATATTCAAGAAAAAGCAGCAGCACTTCAATAATTTTGTAGTGTGGGTGCCAGCAGACAGACCTTTATTAAAGGACTCTTCTTGCCAATAATAAAGAACATTGCAGCACTCCCAGAAAACCCAGTAAAACTCTGTTTTGTAAGTGCTGCAATGTTCTTTATTATTCATTAGATCTTAATGATGATATCAATGAAAACAAAGTTTATGATACACATGTCGGCCTCATTCAGACCTCTGTATTGTTTCACGTGTGCAAACATAGTACAAGTGTCAATGTTTTGGATCTGATTTTCATCAGTGTTTGGTCAGTGTGTCAGTTTTACCATCAGTGATTTTCACTTATGGATACATAAATAAATCACAAAGCTTTTCCGATCCTTTGCAATGTTAATCATGTTCTGCACACTGATGGGATCCATGTGTTGTCCATGATTTTCAAGAACCCATAGACTTGGATTGACACATGATCCGCAAACAAACACGAACATATGGACAGCTCCATAGACTATAATGGGTAAGTGTTCTATCGATGAAACCACAGGTACGTGAAAAAAGGATGTCTGAATGAGGTCGTACAGATACAGGGTGGCTCTCAGAAATATTGCCTTCAGAATTAAGGTACCCTTAAACCTTGGACAACTGTCAGCTGAACACTTATCTCTTGACATTAATGGAAAAAGCCACTGCTAGATACCACACCAAAATGATTGGGTACTGAATAGTAACATGCCCAATATTTTCTCTCTCAACACCATGTGCCTGAGAAGAGCCTAAGGGCTCTTACACCCTTTTCTCAAATGTATATGGGAGCCTTTCATTAGTGTCCACATGGGATTCCTTAGGCCTGAGGTTAAGAAATTAACAGATATCATATCTATGACATATACATTTGTATCATCAAAAATAAAGTACAGCACAGATTATGGGAGACGGGGTGTACAATCATACCGATTTCACGTCCCATGACATTCTGCATGATGCTTAAAAACCCTACTCTGTCCATTCATGATGTGAATAATGTATATATGTGAGTCAGTGTAGAGGAGCAAGGTTTGTCATTTTATATACCATGAAGATGCATAGATTGATATATGATTAAACCGCACTTCTGGAGTACAATAACAGGACCATTATTTTGGGTCATCCTATGTGCAATTTCAAGCATCCATGACGTTACACATGTACAGTAGTGTTCAAAATAACAGCAGTGTGTTAAGAAACTTGAGTTAAGCACAAAATCTTTATATTCGTTTTTATTTCCATGCATTGGGAACATTGCACACTGTTTTCTAATTCAAAACATAAAGAGAAATGTATATAAGTACTTTACAGAAAATAACAAAAAATGAACATTGGAGTGTTCTAAAAAATAGCAGTGTCTGCATTTATCTTTACTACCTCACAATATGTTCTCTCTTTTATTGAGGATTTACCATTCCTGTGAATCACTAACCAAATATTTAGTTGATTACCCACAGTTTTTTAGAACTGCTTCACATCTATGTTGCATAGAGTCAACCAACTTCTGGCACCTGTCAACTGTTATTCCAGCCCAGGAGGCTTTGACTACATTCCACAATTTTTTTGCATTTGTTGGCTTTGCCTCAAAAATGGCATTTTTGATGTCACCCACAAGTGTTCTCTCGGATTAAGGTCCGGGGATTGGGCTGGCCACTGCATAACTTCAAAATGTTTCTTCATTTCTCTTTAGGCCAATTGATGTGTTCTTTGTAAATTTTATCCGCTTCAGTACATGTCTTTTTTTTAACATTAGGACTTTGTGAGGACTTCTTGCTAAGAGATTAGTTTCACACAGGCGTCTTTTAACTGTCACAGGACTCACAAGTAACATGAGACTGTCTTTGATCATCCTGGAGCTGATCAATGGCTGAGCCTTTGCCATTTTGGCTATTCTTCGATCCATTCGAATGGTAGTCATCAGTTTTCTTCCACGTCTCTCTGGTTTTGCTTTCCATTTTAAAGCATTGGAGATCATTTTAGCAGAACAGCCTATCATTGTCTGCACTTCTTCATAAGTTTTACCGTCTCCAATCAACTTTTTAATCAACGTACACTGTTCTTCTGAAGAATGTCTCAAAGACCCATATTTCTCAGGCTTTCAAGGAGAAATGCATGTACAACATGTGCTGGCTTCACCCTTAAATAAGGGCCACCTGATTCACACCTGTTTCTTCAGAGAATGATTGACCTCACTAATTGAACTTCACACTGCTATTATTTTGAACACATCCCCTTTCAATTAATTATTCAAATATACAGACTCAAAAACATGTAGATTATGAATGCAGAGTCTGTTGGTTTTCTTAGAATCTACTGCACCAACTGGTAAATTGTTTGACATGTGATAATTTATACCAAAAACAGTGATTAATCTGGTGAGGCATATTGTACTGGTATTATTTTGAACACTACTGTACGACCACAGTGGCTACAAATTTCATCACTGTTGTCTGTTGCTCCAATGCTGAGTAACCACAGGCTTAATGTCTTTGTGCTACATCTACTATGTGTAGCGCTGGCGTCCCTGCCCTCTGCTAGGCAGGGACGCTGCTCCCCTCACCGCTCTGCTCCGTGCCCGGCGTCCTCTCCCCGCTCTGCTGTCAGCGCGCGCTCCTTCCCGGCGTCCTCCTCCCGCTCTGCTCTCAGCGCGCGCTCCTTCCCGGCTCCTGTGCTTAGGGCGCGCGCGCGCGCGCTCCCCTCCTCTTAAAGGGGCCGCGCGCGCCGTCCTAAGGAGTCCCCGGCCAATGGCCGGAGGACTTCATCATATATAAGGCACCTCCTCCAAAATGGAGGTGCCCGAGCAATGTTGTTTGCACCTGTGTCTCACCTGTGCTTCAGCCCTCAGGTCCCGTTGCCAGTTACCTGCCAGTTTCCTGCCAGTTTCCTGCTAGTTACCTGCCTGATTCCTGCCTGAATACTTGTTACCTGCCTGCCTGCCTGAGGTCCGACGGTCTGCCTTACAACTCCGGTCAGTCTGTCTAAGGACCAACTTTTCCGCTCACCTGGGAGCGCACATCAGCTACCTGCCTGCTTGCCTGAGGTCCGACGGTCTGCCTTACAACTCCGGTCAGTCTGTCTATGGACCAGCTTGCCCGCTCACCTGGGAGCGCTTCTCCGCTACCTGCCTGCTTGCCAGTCCGGAGGCTCCGTTGTCACGTGCTGTGACCACCAGCTATCTCTGAGACTCTTGCCCGCTCACCTGGGAGCGCATCTCCGTTACCTGTCTGCTTGCCAGCCCGGAGGTCCCGTTGTCACGTGCGGTGACCACCAGCTATTCCAGAGACTCTTGCCCGCTCACCTGGGAGCGCTTCTCCGTTACCTACCTGCCTGCCAGCCCGGAGGTTCCGCCGTCACGTGCCGTGACCACCTGCTATTCCAGAGACTCTCGCTTGCTCACCTGGGAGCACACATCTACCATCTGCCTGCTAGCCTACCCGGAGGCTCCGCCATCACAGGTCGTACCTACCCCTTACCCAGAGACTGCCCTGATCACTTGCCGTAACTCCCTGTCCGATCACCCAGAGACTGCCACCCGCTCCCTTACAAGGGCCGCCCCCTTGTATAGTAGCTCAGAGGTTCCGCCTCCCGGACCCGTTACAGTTTGCTCGGGCCATGGAACCCGGTGGCACCCAAGCTCCCTCGCTCTCGGACCTCTGTCTTGAACTGTCCCGTCAGAGGTCCCAACAGGAGGCCATCCTGGGTCACCTGCGGAATGTTAATACTCGCCTGAACACTCTGTCTGATCCACCAACAACCTCCGCCAGTGCCATATCTTGCAATCCGGCAGCTCCGCTGCCCACTAATACTATGGTATCCTACCCCGGACCCCGGCTCTCTGCACCTCCTCGCTTCGGAGGCGACCCCGTCCAGGCTCGGGGCTTCATAAATCAGTGCACCCTGCACTTTGAACTTTTGTCCCATCAGTTTAATTCCGACCGGGCCAAAATTGCCTTTATCATGTCCCATCTCACCGGGGAGGCCCTGGCCTGGCTAAATCCTCTATGGGAGAGAGGAGACCCCCTGGTGTCCAACTTGCCTGCTTTTCTCTCGGCTTTCCGGAAAGTCTTCGACGAACCCGGACGGAAGACCTCATCCGCATCCTCTCTGCTACGCCTCCGTCAGGAGGGTCTCTCCGTGGGCCAATATGCCATACGGTTCCGCACCCTTGCCTCGGAGCTGGCCTGGGATAACGACGCTCTGGTATCCGTCTTCTGGGAGGGTCTGTCCGGTCGTATTAAAGATGAACTTGCTGGTCGGGACATTCCTACCTCTCTCGATGATCTAATAACCCTTGCCACCCGGATTGACCTACGGTTCCAGGAGCGTGCCAAAGAGGTCACCCGTGAGAGAAGGATTCCACGTTTAGCTCCTACTTTCCAGAAACCCGTCATTCCCTCCATCTCTCCCCAGGTACACTCTCCTGAGCCTATGCAGGTCGACCAGACCAAGATGGTCAAAACCCGTCAGGACTCACGCCGTGCCGAGGGGAGCTGCTTCTACTGTGGCAGTGAGCACCGGATCCGTGCCTGCCCGGAGAGGTCGGGAAACGCCTGTGTCTAGGTTCGCTCAGAGAGGTCCACCTAGACAAGAATAAATCCTCTCCATCCCTGCTGCTGTCAGTTTCGATCATCTCCGGGGAGAACCGTTATTTCGAACTAGCCCAACTTGACTCTGGAGCAGCCGGGAACCTTATTTCACAGTCCCTGGTTGAGAAATACCGCATCCCCACCAAACCTCTGGCTGTACCCTTGTCTGTCGCTGCCGTGGATGGGGGCCTCTTACCTCGCCCCATTCAACTCATCACCGAATCCGTTACCCTGCAGGTGGGAATGCTGCATTCTGAAAGTATCTCCTTTCATGTTCTGCCTGGACTCTCTCACGCCCTCTTGCTAGGTCTGCCCTGGCTCCAGAGACATGCACCCGTGCTAGACTGGCAAACCGGAGAGGTCCTTCGCTGGGGACAAGACTGTCATAAAACCTGCCTGGTTCCCGTCCATCCCGTCTGTCCCTCTCCTACCCCAGCTAATCTACCTGGACTTCCGATTCCTTATTGGTCTTATGCAGATGTCTTTAATAAAAAGGAGGCAGAGACATTACCACCACATAGACCATACGACTGTCCCATCGATCTGCTACCCGGTACTACTCCTCCCCGTGGGCGTATCTATCCTTTATCCGCTGCTGAGACCCGGTCAATGTCCGAATATATTGAGGAGAATCTGGCCAGAGGATTCATCCGGAAATCTACCTCCCCGGCGGGAGCAGGCTTCTTTTTCGTCAAAAAGAAGGACGGCTCTCTCCGTCCCTGTATAGACTATAGAGGCCTAAACCTGATCACGGTGAAGAATAAGTACCCCCTTCCGCTCATTCCAGAATTATTTGATCGCCTGAGGGGGGCTAGGATCTTCACTAAACTGGACCTTCGTGGGGCGTACAACCTGGTTCGTATTCGTCAGGGGGATGAATGGAAGACGGCATTCAACACCCGGGACGGCCACTATGAATACCTGGTAATGCCCTTTGGTCTCTGTAACGCTCCTGCCGTCTTTCAAGAGTTGGTCAATGACATCTTCCGGGACCTTCTCTACTCCTGCGTAGTGGTGTACCTGGACGACATCTTGGTCTTCTCTCCGGATCTCCAGACTCACCGGAGGGACGTTCGTCAGGTCCTGCTCAGGCTAAGGCAGAACCATCTCTACGCTAAATTTGAGAAGTGCCTCTTTGAGCAGACCTCGCTTCCGTTTCTGGGCTACATTATCTCTCAGACCGGCCTACAAATGGATCCTGAGAAACTGTCTGCCATCGAGAAATGGCCCCGACCGGAGGGGTTGAAGGCCATTCAGCGATTTCTGGGCTTCGCCAACTACTACCGCCTCTTCATACCACACTTCTCTTCCCGGACGGCCCCAATTTCTGCGCTCACCCGTAAAGGTACTAATCCCAAAGAGTGGCCACCCGAAGCAGAGGAGGCCTTTCTTTCCCTTAAACAGGCCTTCTCTTCCGCCCCGGTGCTGCATCGCCCTGATGGCAACAAACAGTTCTTCCTGGAAGTTGACGCCTCCTCCTCTGGAGCCGGAGCGGTACTTACTCAAAAATCATCTTCTGGGAGGATGGTAACTTGTGGCTTCTTCTCTAAACTCTTCTCCTCCTCTGAGCGCAACTATTCCATAGGAGACCGAGAGTTATTGGCTATCAAACTGGCATTGGAGGAGTGGCGTTACCTGCTCGAGGGGGCTCTTCACCCAGTAATAATTTACACTGACCACAAGAACTTGGCTTACCTCCAGCATGCCCAGAGACTTAACCCGCGCCAAGCCCGGTGGTCCTTGTTTTTTGCTCGTTTTGATTTTGTCCTTCATTTTCGCCCGGCTGACAAAAACGTCAAGGCGGACGCCTTGTCTCGGTCCTTTCTGGTGTCTGATCTCGAGGAGGATCCGAAACATATCATCGATCCCGCCAGAGTAATGCAGGTGGCTCCCGTGAGTCTAAATCGTCTTCCTCCTGGTAAGACGTTCGTACCAGTACCTGATCGGGAGAAGATCCTACACTGGAGTCATTCGTCTAAACTAGCTGGCCACGCCGGTCAGAAAAAGACCCTCCAGCTTATTACCCGGCACTACTGGTGGCCTAACCTGCACAAGGATGTAATAGACTTTGTTTCTGCCTGCGTGTCCTGCGCCCGCAACAAAGTTCCGAGACACCTGCCGGCCGGCCGCCTCCTACCTCTGCCAGTACCTGCTGCCCCCTGGCAGCATATAGCGATGGACTTCATTACTGATCTACCCGTCTCTGCCGGTTGTACGGTCATTTGGGTGGTCGCTGACCGCTTCTCCAAGATGGCTCACTTCATTCCACTGCCAGGTCTTCCGTCTGCACCCGAGCTGGCTAAAGACTTTATCCGCCACATCTTCCGTCTTCATGGCCTGCCCCGTCACATCGTGTCGGATCGTGGGGTACAGTTCACTTCCCGTTTCTGGAGAGCCACTTGTAAATTGCTGGACGTCACCCTGGACTTCTCCTCCGCTTACCACCCACAGTCTAATGGTCAAGTGGAGCGGATCAATCAGAACCTGACCAGTTACCTTCGGCACTTCGTTAATGCCCACCATTCTGACTGGGTGGATCTCCTGCCATGGGCCGAATTCTCGTACAACAATCACGAGAGCGAGTCTTCCTCCAAATCCCCGTTTTTTGTAGTCTACGGTCAGCATCCTCGGATCCCGTTTCCCGTCTCCACCTCGGCGGACAATCCGGCTGCGGAATCTCTTGTTAACAAATTTTCCTCCATATGGGAGAGTACCCGGTCCGCACTCCTTCTGTCATCCGAGCGTATGAAAAGACACGCTGACAAAAAACGTCTGGACCCTCCTCAATTCCGCCCTGGGGATAAAGTCTGGCTCTCGTCCAAATATGTCCGGCTCAAGATCCCTTCCTATAAGTTAGGGCCTCGGTTCATCGGCCCACTGGAGGTCATCAGTCAGATCAACCCGGTGGCCTATAAATTGAAACTCCCGGCCAACTTACGGATCCCTAACTCCTTCCATGTGTCTCTCCTCAAACCTGTGGTGCTTAACTCTTTTTCCAAGTCTACAGGTACGCCTCCTGCTCCGGTTTCTGCTGAGGACGAGTTTGAGGTAGAGAACATTCTTGCCACCAAAAGGGTAAGAGGAAAGACCTTTTTTCTGGTAGATTGGAAGGGGTTTGGTCCTGAGGAGAGAACGTGGGAGCCCCGGGAGAACATCCATGCCTCTCTCATCCTAGCTAAATTTCTGTCTGGCCTAAAAAAGGGGGGGCCTAAAGGGGGGGGTACTGTAGCGCTGGCGTCCCTGCCCTCTGCTAGGCAGGGACGCTGCTCCCCTCACCGCTCTGCTCCGTGCCCGGCGTCCTCTCCCCGCTCTGCTGTCAGCGCGCGCTCCTTCCCGGCGTCCTCCTCCCGCTCTGCTCTCAGCGCGCGCTCCTTCCCGGCCCCTGTGCTTAGGGCGCGCGCGCGCGCGCTCCCCTCCTCTTAAAGGGGCCGCGCGCGCCGTCCTAAGGAGTCCCCGGCCAATGGCCGGAGGACTTCATCATATATAAGGCACCTCCTCCAAAATGGAGGTGCCCGAGCAATGTTGTTTGCACCTGTGTCTCACCTGTGCTTCAGCCCTCAGGTCCCGTTGCCAGTTACCTGCCAGTTTCCTGCCAGTTTCCTGCCAGTTTCCTGCTAGTTACCTGCCTGATTCCTGCCTGAATACTTGTTACCTGCCTGCCTGCCTGAGGTCCGACGGTCTGCCTTACAACTCCGGTCAGTCTGTCTAAGGACCAACTTTTCCGCTCACCTGGGAGCGCACATCAGCTACCTGCCTGCTTGCCTGAGGTCCGACGGTCTGCCTTACAACTCCGGTCAGTCTGTCTATGGACCAGCTTGCCCGCTCACCTGGGAGCGCTTCTCCGCTACCTGCCTGCTTGCCAGTCCGGAGGCTCCGTTGTCACGTGCTGTGACCACCAGCTATCTCTGAGACTCTTGCCCGCTCACCTGGGAGCGCATCTCCGTTACCTGTCTGCTTGCCAGCCCGGAGGTCCCGTTGTCACGTGCGGTGACCACCAGCTATTCCAGAGACTCTTGCCCGCTCACCTGGGAGCGCTTCTCCGTTACCTACCTGCCTCCCAGCCCGGAGGTTCCGCCGTCACGTGCCGTGACCACCTGCTATTCCAGAGACTCTCGCTTGCTCACCTGGGAGCACACATCTACCATCTGCCTGCTAGCTTACCCGGAGGCTCCGCCATCACAGGTCGTACCTACCCCTTACCCAGAGACTGCCCTGATCACTTGCCGTAACTCCCTGTCCGATCACCCAGAGACTGCCACCCGCTCCCTTACAAGGGCCGCCCCCTTGTATAGTAGCTCAGAGGTTCCGCCTCCCGGACCCGTTACACTATGAAAATAGTATCTCCTGAGACATAACTGAGTAAGTGAAATCCCTCTGTGTTTCAGAGACCTCATTAAAATAGTTTGGCATGCCGCCTTATGTGTTCATAATATCAAATAATTCCTAAATGAACTCTAATAACCTAATGTCTAATACTGACGATGCTAATGACGGATGTGAACCACCGGCTGCATCTCCCAATCCATCTGCACTTGACCATGTACTTTAGTGTTGTGGAATGTTTTTTGGATCCATTACTCGATGATAATGCACTGCAGAGACACCACATAGTGGTGCACATAGTATGACTGTTTACAGTGGAGCTGTGCTTTATGGGTTTTAACGGGGCGGTGTTATTAAGGCAGCCCCTATCCTATTAAGGCATATCACAGGGGGATTCCCCACTTGGCACCCCCCTTCCTTAGCGAACTGGAGATATCTATGTATTTCATGGATGGTCATGGCATTATATAATACAATACCCCTTAAACTTCTATAACTCAATATAAATAACGAACCGACACATTGCTTGGTGATAAATATTGGCTACGGCCTTTATTAAAATGTCAAATGTAACGTTAACAATAATATCAAATTACTCTTCGTTAAATAATCCGTACATATCTAATCATAAATATAATCATAAATCTTTTACACGCAGGTTAGCCCCATGCGCTTAAGCCCGTTCACCATCATAACCTCCGTCAATCCATTACCTGGACGACTAACCCCAAGGGCATGAGAAAAAACGTAACCTGATGTCTGATACAGTCAGCACAGGTCATGGAGACCGAAAAAATTCCCCGGAAAAATATTTTCCCGCCAATTAACCCTTTCAGGAGAGAGAACAACATGGTGCATAGTAATGCCATGTGTTCCCCTCCTAAAAAGTCTAGGGATCATCATTCATATACAGAGCTGCCATGTAAAGTTTCGCTTTCGTTGCTAAAGGGGAACAGTTTCCGGCTGCTCTACGAAGCAGCTCTTATCTAAAAGGGGTCGGAAGTGAGCCCCTTTAAGGTGGGCACTACATAACACTGATGTATACATTTGAGAAATATTATTTGAAACATCGTCTCCTTTAATTTAACTAATTTCTCAATTACCTCATGTTTCTCACATCCATGGTTGGCACGGAAACTGACTGTATGTTGTTATCAGGGCACATATTGATGGTGGTTTTGGCATTTTTCTGACTGAAAACTCAATTTTTATAATTCTCTGCTTCGGTGTTACATAATATGTATCTAACATGTGCATTCTCCGATAAGAGGCAGCTCCAGTGTGTCCCTGCTCCCACAGTTGTCTGTCTGTCCTTCCAATAGTAGAGTTCTTACAATGTGGACAGCTGACACCTGCCATATTCATGTCCTGCGCCAGAGACAGTGGACAGAATCCTGACTCTAGTACTTTCCTGACTTTGCCACAGTAGAGAGAATACAGGAGCTGTCAGATATCAGCTCCCTTGTCCTATATGGGAGCCTAAATATGAATCCCTTCACGACATAAGACGCACATTTACGTCATGTGTCGTGTCCCTGCCTTTGATGCGGGCTTGCACACCGAGCCCGCATCTTCTCTGGC
The DNA here is from genome assembly GCF_046119375.1 of Phyllobates terribilis. Classification (NCBI taxonomy): domain Eukaryota; kingdom Metazoa; phylum Chordata; class Amphibia; order Anura; family Dendrobatidae; genus Phyllobates; species Phyllobates terribilis. The sequence goes on from NW_027362762.1 coordinate 148,350,628, forward strand.
ACATGACAGCTGATTTAATCAGTCATCATGTGTCTTTAACAGCCGAAAGTGGAGCAGGAGTGACATTTAACACGCGCCGGCAGGGAGTGCGCCATTTCACACACCCATCGGCACATTGTGACATGATAGCGGGGCATCGACAGGCTATCATGACAGCCGGGAGTATGTGTCACGCAAGGTGTGGGAAAGACTTAGTGCAGCACAAAGGGAAGAGGGAAAGGGAACCCAGATTCTATGGAAAGGGTGGAGTGGAGACCTCCAAGGCTGATCTAACGTCACTCTGTCACCACTAACATCCCTGTATTAGATCTTCACCAATCGCCGCACGCGAACCTCACCCTGTCTTTCCCTGGCGTTGGGCCCTGTCTAGGGAAGGGAGGGGGATGAGCGCTAGTCCATCCCCACTGACCACTAAAGATAACAAGGGGGAACAAACAAGGGAAGATAGCTTAGCTTTAGTCGACTTCAGAGAGATTAACACCCATTCTCTTAGCTCCAGAGAGGATGAAATAAAGCACCTGCTCCGAGCCTTCACAAAGGGTAATGTGAGTATCACCGGCACCTTCCTCTACCAGACAGCAGGTATTTATACACCCAGGCCAAGGTGTTAGTTAGCCAGAGGAAGGGAGCCACTGGGTCCTAGAGAGACAACCTCTAAGAAGGTATCTGTAATGCCAAAAGTAGAGATCTCCTGCAACCAACTGCAGGGCGACTGTGTCACTTCTGACACACCCGTGACAGTAGGTTGATGACGCCCATCCTGTCATTATGATCCTCCTGTTCATAGGAGATCACTATTTCTACTATACATAACAGTGCTGATGCCCTGCTATTTATAGCACAAGCGATCAGACGAGCACAACTTCAAGTCCTCTAAGGGGACTATTAAATATAGTAAAAAGTAAAAAAAAGTTTTTAAAAATATGAAGAAAATTTAAAAAAAAAAAACACAAAAGTTCAAATCACCCCCCTTTTCCCCATTGAAAATAAAACAATTTAAAAAAAAAAATTACACATATTTGGAATCGCTGTGTTCAGAAATGTCTGATCTTTCAAAATATAAAATGTAGCGTCGGCGTCCCTGCCCCCTGCTAGGCAGGGACGCCGTTCCCCTCACCTCTCCGCTCCGTGCCCGGCGGCTTCCTCCCGCTCTGCTGGCAGCGCGCGCTGCTTCCCGGCCTCTGTGCTTAGGGCGTGCGCGCGCACGCTCCCCCTCTCTTAAAGGGGCCGCACGCGCCGTCCTAAGGAGTCCCCGGCCAATGGCCGGAGGACCTCTCCATATATAAGGCACCTCCTCCAAAATGGAGGTGCCCGAGCAATGTTGTTTCAAAGCCTTCACTCTGCTTCAGCCCTCAGGTCCCGTTACCAGTTACCTGCCAGTCACCTGCCAGAATCCTGCTTGTTACCTGCCAGATTCCTGCCTGTTACCTGCCTGATATCCGCTTACCTGCTTGCAAGCCTGCGGTCCGACGGTCTGTCTTCCGACACCTGTCAGTCTGTCTATGGACCAGCCTGCTCGCTCACCTGCTACCTGCCTGCTAGCCTACCTGGAGGCTCTGCCGTCACTTGCCGTGACCACCTGCCTGTCCAGAGAGTCTTGCCCGCTCACCTGGGAGCGCTCACCTGCTACCTGACTGCTAGCCTACCTGGAGGCTCTGCCGTCACTTGCCGTGACCACCTGCTTGTCCAGAGACTCTTGCCCGCTCACCTGGAAGCGCTCACCTGCTACCTGCCTGCTAGCCTACCTGGAGGCTCTGCCGTCACTTGCCGTGACCACCTGCCTGTCCAGAGACTCTTGCTCGCTCACCTGGGAGCGTCCACCTGCTACCTGTCTGCTAGTCTACCTGGAGGTTCTGCCGTCACTTGCCGTGACCACCTGCCTGTCCAGAGACTCTCGCCCGCTCACCTGGGAGCGCTCACCAGCCACCTGCCTGCTGTCCCTCTACCCAGAGACTGTCCCTGTCACTTGCCGTGACTACCTGCCCTTCTACCCAGAGACTGTCCCTGTCACTTGCCGTGACTGCCTGCCCTTCTACCCAGAGACTGTCCCTGTCACTTGCCGTGACTACCTGCCCGTCTTCCCTGGGAGCCACCCGCTTCCTTACAAGGACCGCCCCCTTGTATAGTTGCTCAGAGGTTCCACCTCCCAGACCCGTTACATAAAATAAATTAATCTCACTGGTAAACGAAAAAAAAAAAATTAAAATGCCAGAATTACATTTATTGGCCGTTGCAACATTGCAATAAAATGCAATAAGAGGAGATAAAAACATTGTATCTACCCCTAAATGGTATCAATAAAAACGTCAACTCAGGGCAAAAAAATAACCCCTCTCAAAGCCCCATATCTCGAAAAATGAAAACGTTACAGGTCTTAGAAAATGGCGACATTTTCTTACAAATTTCTGAATTTTTTTTCACCACTTAAATAAAAAAAAACAACTATACATTTTTGGTATTTATGGAGGTGTAAGAGAATTAGCATGTAGGTGTGGTACAAATAAAGTGGTAAATAAATATGTATGTAAATAATTCCACAACAAGTGATGCCCAAGACAGTGATGGTAAAAAACAGACAGTAGGAATAATGACAATTGGAAGGAGGACAAAAATGCACCGACCATAGAAGCCCGGTGTAAACAAAAATGTATTAAAATATAAATAACCTTTATTAAGGATCAGGAAGGCAACAATAAAAATGACAAAAAAATGCATAAATACATGGGCGCGCACCCAGAATTTGTAGAACAGGGAGTCAATTATACATAATATGGTATAATGCCAGTAATTGTACAAATCCATACATAATGTGACATATAATTATCAATGCAGCATACAGTACAGACCAAAAGTTTGGACACACCTTGTCATTTAAAGATTTTTCTGTATTTTCATGACTATGAAAATTGTACATTCACACTGAAGGCATCAAAACTATGAATTAACACATGTGGAATTATATACTTAACAAAAAAGTGTGAAACAACTGAAAATATGTCTTATATTCTAGGTTCTTCAAAGTAGCCACCTTTTGCTTTGATGACTGCTTTGCACACTCTTGGCATTCTCTTGATGAGCTTCAAGAGGTAGTCACCGGAAATGGTCTTCCAACAATCTTGAAGGAGTTCCCAGAGATGCTTAGCACTTGTTGGCCCTTTTGCCTTCACTCTGCGGTCCAGCTCACCCCAAACCATCTCGATTGGGTTCAGGTCTGGTGACTGTGGAGGCCAGGTCATCTGGCGTAGCACCCCATCACTCTCCTTCTTGGTCAAATAGCCCTTACACAGCCTGGAGGTTTGTTTGGGGTCATTGTCCTGTTGAAAAATAAATGATGGTCCAACTAAACGCAAACCGGATGGAATAGCATGCCGCTACAAGATGCTGTGGTAGCCATGCTGGTTCAGTATGCCTTCAATTTTGAATAAATCCCCAACAATGTCACCAGCAAAGCACCCCCACACCATCACACCTCCTCCTCCATGCTTCACGGCGGGAACCAGGCATGTAGAGTCCATCCGTTCACCTTTTCTGCGTCGCACAAAGACACGGTGGTTGGAACCAAAGATCTCAAATTTGGACTCATCAGACCAAAGCACAGATTTCCACTGGTCTAATGTCCATTCCTTGTGTTCTTTAGCCCAAACAAGTCTCTTCTGCTTGTTGCCTGTCCTTAGCAGTGGTTTCCTAGCAGCTATTTTACCATGAAGGCCTGCTGCACAAAGTCTCCTCTTAACAGTTGTTGTAGAGATGTGTCTGCTGCTAGAACTCTGTGTGGCATTGACCTGGTCTCTAATCTGAGCTGCTGTTAACCTGCGATTTCTGAGGCTGGTGACTCGGATAAACTTATCCTCAGAAGCAGAGGAGACTCTTGGTCTTCCTTTCCTGGGGCGCTCCTCATGTGAGCCAGTTTCTTTGTAGCGCTTGATGGTTTTTGCAACTGCACTTGGGGACACTTTCAAAGTTTGCCCAATTTTTCGGACTGATTGACCTTCATTTCTTAAAGTAATGATGGCCACTCGTTTTTCTTTACTTAGCTGCTTTTTTCTTGCCATAATACAAATTCTAACAGTCTATTCAGTAGGACTATCAGCTGTGTATCCACCAGACTTCTGCACAACACAACTGATGGTCCCAACCCCATTTATAAGGCAAGAAATCCCACTTATTAAACCTGACAGGGCACACTTGTGAAGTGAAAACCATTTCCGGTGACTACCTCTTGAAGCTCATCAAGAGAATGCCAAGAGTGTGCAAAGCAGTCATCAAAGCAAAAGGTGGCTACTTTGAAGAACCTGGAATATAAGACATATTTTCAGTTGTTTCACACTTTTTTGTTAAGTATATAATTCCACATGTGTTAATTCATAGTTTTGATGCCTTCAGTGTGAATGTACAATTTTCATAGTCATGAAAATACAGAAAAATCTTTAAATGAGAAGGTGTGTCCAAACGTTTGGTCTGTACTGTATATCACATATATCACTAGTAACAACATGCAAAAGTGCCCAAGGTAAAGTGTCAGTGCAGAATCAATGGAAGATAGTGGGGGCTTTATTTACTGCACTGTAAGAAGTAGCTGAGGACCCCTTGCTGAATGGCGTCCACCCCGATGCGCATTTCGGCTATGGCCTGGGGAGTAAGACTCCCATACATATAAGATATCAGTCGTCTGAATGATTACTTGGCCAGCAGTTATCTCTTCCGACTTCCCCATACACATGAATGGTCAACTCAGCCATTGTTAGAGTCAAGAGCCTCCAAAACACTTCAGGGTGTCAATATAGACAAGGTTGTCTGACAATAGTGTAATGTGCATAAGGGACTTTAAAAAATATAGGGGGACATTTATAAAACTGTCTAAAAGAAAAACTTAGAGCTGCCGCTCTCTATACACTGAACGGTGACTGAAACCAAGTTGGCTCCACCCCTATGACTGTAAGCTGAACGCTGCCTGGGGAATAAAGTTAATTTCCTCCTGGCAGTGGGGCTCTCAGTGCAGGTGCAGCATGGTGTCAGAACACTATTAACCTCGAGATTAACCCCATATCTGCAGGTTATGGAAGGTTCCCGTTAAATCGCATAAACCCTCCACAGCTGTATTTATAAATGATGCAATGTCAGTGCCATTTATGTCACCATCAATACCCAACATTTGTCTTACTAAACACATCTTCCATCCTCATCTGTCTGCTAACATAAATTTTATTATAAGAAATCCCATAAGTCTTTGAGACATTCCAAATAGAGATCATTTCAAAGCAGTTCAAAAGGCAATGACAGCCTCCGAATATTTCCAGCAGACTGCAAAGTATATACATAATATAAAATAGTGTGAAATCTGATTAAACATCCAGAGAGATGAAGGAATGTGGTCATAAAGGATCTTAAAATCTTTCATTCTAGTAGTGTCTGTGAAGTGCCTCAGCTGTGGGACATTTTTTTTTATCTTCTAAGCTTTAACAATTTTGCCTTCCATCAAGATTCAAAGCCCTCATTAATGAATGGATTTAATAGAGATGAGCAAGAAGATATTATTTCATCAATCCTATAACATCCTAGTTATCATCTATGAGACGGCATAATATAGATGTCATACAATAAGTTGGACATGTTGCTATTAGTTTGCCAAAGAAGCTATAAAAAAGTGGTCATCACCATTATAATAAAACAGGGTGCTGCCTATGAGTAAAAAACAAATTGAGAAAAAAAGAAAGAAGCTATACACAAAAATTAGGAAAAAATAGGCATACATCCAAAATCCAATGAAATACTGTATTAAAAAAAATTACAAAACTATAATCATGACACATAATACTACAAAAGCATTAAAACACTTAAAACCATGCAAAGAAAATATGTGATCTGTATATTAATAAAATACAGACCAACAAGCTGATAGCTGATGCCTACAAGCTTCCAGCCGTCGATGTAGACATACAATACGTGTGGGGCACTTTAGCAAGTAACTTAACTTTACAATTACCCACCTTGTGGATATTATATGTTTCCCATATTCAAGATTTCTATAAGGCTGAGTTCACAAGGTGTTTTCTCCGAGGTTCAGTGGCTCCATTGGCGCTTATGTCCGAACCTCCTTCAAAACGGGATTCAGGCGTATGCGCCAACGGGGCCATTGACCATAATAAAGCAGACAGAGTCACAGAGTGCTCTGTCTTGCACAATTTTTGGCAATATGCTCCTAGTTGAGGCAAGCACCAAGACATAATAGGCTAGGTCTTGCTGCCACCTTCCAATAGGAGTATACGGCATAAAATGATGCAAGACAGCGCACACTGTGATTCTGTCTGCATCATTATAGTCAATGGACACATCCGCGCATATACCCAAATCCCGTTTTAAGGGGGTGTTAGACGTAAACCCTGACTGAGTCTCTGACCATAGGAGAAAATGCAACATGAACAGAATTCAAAACTGACTTCTAAAAGCTTCTTTAGAAGTATAATGCAGTATAATTACTTTACAAGGCTCCCAATGTAAATTTGAGTTTAGATAGCATAGAACATGCTATAATTCATTAGAAATGTGAAACTTCTAAGGAAAGCAGTCCATATGAATTGTATTATAGAGTCACTGGTACTACAAAAACATAGACAGTCGTACGATATATATATATATATACACTGTATATATACAGTACAGACCAAAAGTTTGGACACACCTAATTTAAAGATTTTTCTGTATTTTCATGACTTTGAAAATTGTACATTCACACTGAAAGCATCAAAACTATGAATTAACACATGTGGAATTATATACTTAACAAAAAAGTGTGAAACAACTGAAAATATGTCTTATATTCTAGGTTCTTCAAAGTAGCCACCTTTTGCTTTGATGACTGCTTTGCACACTCTTGGCATTCTCTTCATGAGCTTCAAGAGGTAGTCACCGGAAATGGTTTCACTTCACAGGTGTGTCCTGTCAGGTTTAATAAGTGGGATTTCTTGCCTTATAAATGGGGTTGGGACCATCAGTTGTGTTGTGCAGAAGTCTGGTGGATACACAGCTGATAGTCCTACTGAATAGACTGTTAGAATTTGTATTATGGCAAGAAAAAAGCAGCTAAGTAAAGAAAAATGAGTGGCCATCATTACTTTAAGAAATGAAGGTCAGTCAGTCCGAAAAATTGGGCAAACTTTGAAAGTGTCCCCAAGTGCAGTTGCAAAATCCATCAAGCGCTACAAAGAAACTGGCTCACATGAGGAGCGCCCCAGGAAAGGAAGACCAAGAGTCACCTCTGCTTCTGAGGATAAGTTTATCCGAGTCACCAGCCTCAGAAATTACAGGTTAACAGCAGCTCAGATTAGAGACCAGGTCAATGCCACACAGAGTTCTAGCAGCAGACACATCTCTACAACAACTGTTAAGAGGAGACTTTGTGCAGCAGGCCTTCATGGTAAAATAGCTGCTAGGAAAACACTGCTAAGGAAATGCAACAAGCAGAAGAGACTTGTTTGGGCTCAAGAACACAAGGAATGGACATTAGACCAGTGGAAATCTGTGCTTTGGTCTGATGAGTCCAAATTTGAGATCTTTGATTCCAACCACCGTGTCTTTGTGCGACGCAGAAAAGGTGAAAAAATGGACTCTACATGCCTGGTTCCCACCGTGAAGCATGGAGGAGGAGGTGTGATGGTGTGGGGGTGCTTTGCTGGTGACACTGTTGGGGATTTATTCAAAATTGAAGGCATACTGAGCCAGCATGGCTACCACAGCATCTTGCAGCGGCATGCTATTCCATCCGTTTTGCGTTTAGTTGGACCATCATTTATTTTTCAACAGGACAATGACCCCAAACACACCTCCAGGCTGTGTAAGGGCTATTTGACCAAGAAGGAGAGTGATGGGGTGCTACGCCAGATGACCTGGCCTCCACAGTCACCAGACCTGAACCCAATCGAGATGGTTTGGGGTGAGCTGGACCGCAGAGTGAAGGCAAAAGAGACAACAAGTGCTAAGCATCTCTGGGAACTCCTTCAAGATTGTTGGTAGACCATTTCCGGTGACTACCTCTTGAAGCTCATCAAGAGAATGCCAAGAGTGTGCAAAGCAGTCATCAAAGCAAAAGGTGGCTACTTTGAAGAACCTAGAATATAAGACATATTTTCAGTTGTTTCACACTTTTTTGTTAAGTATATAATTCCACATGTGTTAATTCATAGTTTTGATGCCTTCAGTGTGAATGTACAATTTTCATAGTCATGAAAATACAGAAAAATCTTAAAATGAGAAGGTGTGTCCAAACTTTTGGTCTGTACTGTATATATATAAAATAGTAGTATACAGCAAGATATAAAACAGTAAAGCCTGCAGATATCAGAACACTAAGAATGCCCATGTAATGACAGACAATGATATAGTTTACATAAAGCCAAACTGGTAAAATGTCTATAACATTATTCAGTGCATATCAGTGCGTTGATATAAGGTGGCTAGAAATAAAATCTTCAGAGAATAAAATATATAATTGAAATTATACAACAAAAATACATTCAGTCACTGGCAATTGAAATTCAATTCTTCACCATTTCAAGATCTTTACTTGGTGGTAATGAATGGGATATTAACCACATATCCAAGCCCTTTCCACTTCCTGCCGACTCCAACTCAAAAATATCTCCCGGATCCGCACATTCCTCAACAATGACTCTGCAAAAACACTAGTGCACGCCCTCATCATCTCCCGCCTCGACTACTGCAACCTCTTGCTCTGTGGCCTCCCTTCCAACACTCTCGCACCCCTCCAATCTATCCTAAACTCTGCTGCCCGACTAATCCATCTGTCCCCTCACTATTCCCCCATCTCTCCTCTGTCAATCTCTTCACTGGCTCCCCATTGCCCAGAGACTCCAGTTCAAAACCCTAACCACGGCATACAAAGCCATCCACAACCTGTCTCCTCCATACAGCTGTGATCTAGTCTCCCGGTACTTACCTGCACGCAACCTCTGATCCTCACAAGATCTCCTGCTCTACTCCCCTCTTATCTCCTCTTCCCACAATCGCATACAAGATTTCTCCCGTGCTTCCCCCCTACACTGGAACTCTCTACCCCAACATATTAGACTATCGCCTATCGTGGAAACCTTCAAAAGGAGCCTGAAGACCCACCTCTTCCGACAAGCCTACAACCTGCAGTTACCCTCGCTCCACCATACCGCTACATGACCAGCTCTACCCTCACCTACTGTATCCTCACCCATCCCTTGTAGACTGAGTCCTCGCGGGCAGGGTCCTCTCTCCTTCTGTACCAGTCGCTGTCACGTTTTGTTCAAGATTATTGTAATTGTAATTGTTTTTGTATGTATACTCCTTTTTCACACGTAAAGCGTCATGGAATAAATGTCGCTATAACAATAAATAATAATAATATTCAATGGGGCTGCAATAATGATGGCAGGTACAAAAACTATGATGAATTGAAACACAAATAATAGCCAACTTTTCATTCTAAAATGAATAAGCTTGATTTCAATAAAATCTGGAATATCCCTTTTAGCCATTGTTGGAACACTAGCCAAAGCAGAAATGGATAAGGCATGGGTTACCTTGTAATGACCTTAGTTTCAATTATTAATATGTTTAAAATATTTCTAGTGGCAGAGGTTAATATTTTGGACAATTATCACTTGGTCAAGGTACATTTAAGGTCTTTACTAGTAAAGGAGTAACAAAGGAAAGTTGAGTTTAGAAATGTGCAAACTACTCACTCTGCACCCGCTGATATTACTTGGACCCCAATGCTGCCTTGTCGTTTCCATCCAGTGTTTAACTGAAACGTTGGATGAACACTGAAGGAGGAACTGATCCCATTGTTTGCAACTGGATTATTCCCACCTGTCCGGCAAATAATTTCTTGTGCCGACCAGGCTCAGATGGATTACAACATTTCTTTTAGGCTATGTTCACAAGTTGCTTTTTCACTGCTTTTTCCTGCAGCCAAAACCTTATCTCTTGGCAGTAAAAAAAATCTGCAGACAAAAAGCAGGTTTTGATGGCTTTTTTTCCTGCTATTCTTGCTGCGTTTTTCAGAACCTCAAAGTTCAGCTTTGCTTCCACGATACAACCATGAATAATGCAAGGTGTTAGACCACCAATGCAAGACATATGTGACACAATAAAAACATTTTGGAAAAAGGGCAATTTGATCAAATTTAGTGGAAATGCAATGCAGTGCTATCAGTTTGTGCGACATTGTTTACTTTCACACATTGGTCTGCCATTGAGTTGGTTGGGTATTCTTCAATTTCACACATTTGTCAGGCAATGCTTACTTTTACACATATCACTATTTTAATCAAACTGTACTAATACTAACAGCCATTCTCATGTGACGATACCAAGATGTTTTGGTTTAAACTTTGGGAAAATCATAAAAATAGATGGGTTCACATCCTGCTGTACCTGCTTTTTTTCACTAAAAATACTGCAAAAACTGATGGCAACTTTTTTTGCTGTATTTTTTTGCATTTACACATTGCTTTCTATGGGTGAACAAACGCTGCAAAAATGCTGAAACAATTGACATGCTGTAGTTTTCTAAAAAAAACAGCAGTTTTCAATTCAGTCAGAAAAAAAAACAAGCATGTGCATGAGATTTCTGAAATTTCATAGCTTTTGCTGGTACTGTAAAAAGCAGCTTTTAATTTGCATTAAAAAAAAAGCAGCAAAAGCGCAACGTGTGAACATAACCTTAATATTGTGATTCCACCCTGGACCTGGGACTGAATGATGAATAAGTCTAGCACAGTCAGACGGCTGTATAAATTGGACCAAGATCGAAACGCAGTGCACGGACTGGCCGGCGGCTCTCCCTACCCGAGTGTGACAGCTTATGTATTTCTATGCAGCTGTCATGCTCGAGTCGGGAGAGCCGCCGGCCAGTCCGTGCACTGCGTTGCGATCTCGTTACAATTTATACTTTCATCTGAGTGCGCCCTAATATGGGGCAATTAGCATCTGCTTCATGGGATTTTGTCTTTCTCTGAAATACATTAGGTTTATGGGTTGAACCCGATGGACGGTCTTTTTTCAACCATAAAGGTGTTGTCTCCACTTTTTAAATGGGTAAAATTGCAAGGTGCTTATAAAAACGGAGCCGCCAGCCAGTCTGTGTACTGCTTTCCAATCTTAGTCCGATTTATAAAGCTGTCTGACTGTGCCCTAAAGGGCATCAGTTTTACCTTCAATTCTGATCTGTTGAACTATAATCAGGCTCAAAAAACTAAACCCGATGCAACAGACGCATGAGAAGTGTATGAAAGATTCTCAGATTTTCATCCAGAAAAAAATGGACGATATTCGTTATATTGTCATCTGTACATTTTTTACATCCTCTGCACTCTAGACTCTATATCAAGCAGTAAAAGAGAATAGTAAGGGTCCCAAAATATAGGGTCCTAGAAGGATGCTTACATCTCTGTCTAGAGTGATAGTATTTTTCATAGTCTCCATCTTCCAACAGCCTCTAAGAGGAGAGTAATTGCCTAGCATTGTGGTGAGTGTAACAAGCAGATAAATGCTTCCCTACAATATAAAAAGTTTGATTGAACTGGGTTACCAATCCGGGAAAGCAAAAATATATTGAGAACAGAGGTCTGAAGGATAACAACTATCCACAACAGGGCTGAGTCCATATACAGTAGGTCACTGAGATTAGACTAATGTTTTTACCTAGAAAATATTTTGTGATCTAAGAACATCTTTAAAGAGATAATTCATGTAAGGCAGGCCACTAACAGTGCAATTTCATGAAGATTGTAACTTAGATCAACTAGTAGAGAGAAACGAATTGATTCACAGGACTCTGGTCCAGTGGCCATGTCATTAGTCCTTGGCTCTGCGAGATGCCTCCTACCTGTCGGTTGGCAACCCCATAGTCGCCCGGCACAACATCATGAGTGCGTCATGTTCCAATGATGATGCCGCACCAGAACTACAACTCAGCAGAGGCACCGGGGATGCCGACAGGTAGAAGATGGTTTGCAGGGGTCCCTTTTGGTGGCCACAGTCTACCAATAAGGTCAATGGATCAGGGTCCTGTGAACTGATTCACTCATCTCTGTTGACTAGTATTCTATAATTTGACTTTGTGGAAATATTACAGTTCCAAAGTGTAAAGAGACATAAAGGGGCGCCTTACTGTACCACCCTATGCCACCAATTCTGGATTATGTTCCATCAGATGCTGCATGTAATGTATTGGGATATTCTCTTACAAATATGCTTGTAGGTGAGATAACCATCATACGGTACTTGTTGCACGTTGGGATGGTTTACTATATTGTATGGAATCTTCCAAAAATTGCAAAGTGTATGCCAACATCAACAAATGGAATGCCATCTGTTCTCTCCTCCGACACCACACTGTACACATTGCAAACCTAGCAATAATGCTAATAATAAGTGGATCCGATACATTTTCATACCGATGGGACAGATTTATTGCTATGACCTGTCATGATCTGTCAGATTAGAACGTGGAGACAGATCCTTGCATAAGAAGTACTCCGCTCCATCTGCACAATTCTCTGGCCTTGTATCGTTTTTGTCAGACCAGGAAAAAAAACAAAACAGCAGTACAGTCTTTTCTGTACAGTCTTGGTTGAAAGGGTTAATATGAGATGTTCAATGCTCCTGAGCTCTTAAGGCTTCCAGAAACCCTGCAAATTTCCCCCCATGCACAAACAGCAGCCAGTCAGCTGCCGGTTCCAGCCCACCTCCACCAATCAGAGGGCTTTACACATGAAAACAGCTAATTCTGCCATAACGCCATTGGTAGGCACATGGTGGATCTCAGTGCTGATTGGCCAAGGACAAGCCTGGCACAGGTGTTGCTGGGAGATGTTGGGAGGCAGAGCGATGTTTCTAGTCAGACATGAAAAGCAAGTTAGAAAAAAAAAAGGAGAAGCAACAAACTTCTTCATTGTTTGACGCCCCCAGCCCTTATTCTCATGTACGGCACATAAATCCTTCCTGCAACATGAATACTGCAGTGCGACCCTCCTGCTATAGTGTGCCCATCCTGCTCATACCACCACCTAATGCCACCCCACAGGTAGGCCCTAGCAGCCCAGCAATCACACTACACTTCTATTCTTCATGTGGGTACTACTGTAGATGTGTACATAAAATATGTATATATATATATATATATATATGTGCGTTTATATATGTATACGTACAGATATATATATATATAAACATATAATGTACATATTTACACACACACACATATATATATATATGTACATACACACATCTATACAGTATTACCCCTATTAAGAATAAAAGTCTTGCATGTACATATATATATATATACACATACTGTATATATAAAAATATAAATATACATCTATCTATACAGTATTACCCCTATTAAGAATAAAAGTCTTGCATGTACATATATATATATATATATATATATATATATATATATATATATACACATACTGTATATATAAAAATATAAATATACATCTATACAGTATTACCCCTATTAAGAATAAAAGTCTTGCATGTACATATATATATATATATATATATACACATACTGTATATATAAAAATATAAATATACATCTATACAGTATTACCCCTATTAAGAATAAAAGTCTTGCATGTACATATACATAAATACACACATACCGTACAGATCTCAAAACTATATATATATAAAAAATATAAATATACATCTATCTATACAGTATTACCCATATTAAGAATAAAAGTCTTGCATGTACATATATATATACACATACTGTATATATAAAAATATAAATATACATCTATCTATACAGTATTACCCATATTAAGAATAAAAGTCTTGCATGTACATATACATATATACACACATACCGTACAGATCTCAAAACTATATATATATAAAAAATATAAATATACATCTATCTATACAGTATTACCCATATTAAGAATAGAAGTTTTGCATGTATATGACGCGCCCCTGGGCCTGTGTCGCGCTGCGTTGCGCACGCGGGAGCTTACCCGGAGCCGGATCTGTTGAGGGTTGTAGTCTCGTGGCGGTGATCCGGTCCGTGCCCAGGGAGTCAGACTAAGTGGCGCTGTTTTAGCGGTAGATGTTGGACGACTACGCCACCCGTTGAGTGCAGCCAGGGAGCTGCTGCTGCAGGGCAGACCGCTGAGGCCGGTGGTAGGATTGTGCAGCGTGATAGTATAACCCCCAACGGGAGGGGTATGGCCTCAGGGCAGCCGACGTGGATGATGGGGGTAGCAGGAACCACTCGGAGACGGTACTGTGTAGTTCAGGGTCTTTACTGGTGACAAAGATAGACCCTCCCGGAGTACTGGCTAGCGATTGGGGCCTGGTCAGTCCTTGAGCAGATGGGATCTCCCCTGGCCAGGCGGAGTTGTAGGCCTCCCAAACTAACGATACTCTTCTGGCTACCTTGCTAGAGGCGGGTATAAGTAGCCCACGTCCCTGAGTGTACCGTGTGGTGCTCACCCGTATGGCCGGTGACTCGGGGCCTTCGGGTTTCTGGGCCAGAGGACCTGCAATCCCCTGCCGGTCGGTTTCTGCTGCTGGATAGGAGTTAGTCCCCACAGCCTCGGACTCCGGGTCCGGTGATAACTTCTCAGTCAGGGCGAGCTCTGCAGCTGCCAGCCCCTGACTCCTTGTAACACTGCTCCCACAGAGCTCCTGTTGTTTCTTCCTATATTTGCTTCTTTTCTCTGCTTCTTCTCTACTCACTCACCCTGCCTCAGCCCTAGGTTTATATAGGGGAAGTTCTTCCCCTCCCAGGACTGGGCAGGAGGTGTGGCATGCATAGGATCCCTGACCAAGAGACCTCCCACCTGCTCTCAGACATAACATTGCTGTTACTGTGGAAAACCAGACCCCTGGGGTGCCACATTCCCCCCTAGTGAAATTTAGTACTCCGGGACTAAACATATTTTAGAAAAACATAACAAGATATAACAATAACAATAAAGAAACACATAAAGGTGGTCACGGCATGTCCGTAACCGGGTGCAGTCTTTGAAGAAAGCAAGGTGTCCATTTCACCAAAACAGGGAGACGTAACCAGGTAGGGGTCTGTCCTGCCCCGAGTCCTTAACAGTCTTTAGTCCATCCTGGGTTACGCTCCAACTATGTACAAAGGATTCCCGGTAAATCCACCAAGGACTCCTAAAAATAACTAGAAACACATAATTATACACAAGCAACAATAAATAGGTAACCACAAATAAAACAATTTATACACTTCAAATCCTCCAACGTGCGGGGAACTGGCCCCTAGTGGCCCTAGTGGACCTACGGAGCTGACTGTCTGGCCCTGAACTACAGGGTGTAGGAGCTGTTAAGGGTAAACTGGGCAGCGGTCTACGGGCCCTTTGGCTCACTAGGGATATGGCAGGCTCACTGCAAGCAGAGGGTTGATCCTCCTGGTCTGCTGGTGTGGGGTCTTCTGCTTCCTGGACCGGCTGTTCTTCCAGCTCTACCTGTTGCTCCGTAGGTGCTTGGGATGCTGGTTGGAGGAAGGTGAGTACGGGTACCACAACTGCACCATTGACTTGAGTCCAAGACCGAGGGAAGTCTCCGAGCACAGTATTAACCATGTCTTCCCTTTCCTCTACGGGTCGAGGGTCTTCTTGTTCCTCTTCAGGGTTCCGTAGCTGTTCGGGACACTTCTTCAGGTGATCCCGGGATACAATGGTTGTGGTTTCCCCTCCGTCTTTACTGATGGTACAGACCTTTGGGTTGTCGTGGCTTGAGGGCAGTACGGTGTACGGGTTCTTCTCCCACTGGTCGTCCAACTTGTGGAGCCGTCTTTTTCTCTTCAAGACCTGCTCTCCGGGTACCAGGGGAACAGCGGGAGCATACTGGTTGTAAGTTTTCTCTTGTCTTTCCCTAGCCTGACAGAGACTTCGCTCCACGCTCTCCTGTACTCTCCGGTACTGCTGCTGCCTCTCTGTGTCCCAGTCTGCTTCTGGTGAAGTGTCCTCAGGTGTCAGGACTCCCATTTCCAGGTCAACAGGTAACTTACCAGGTCTCGCCCTCATTAGGTAAGCCGGGTTACAGTTGGTGGAACCTACCGGGATGTGGTTGTATAGGTCCACCAGATCGGGCAGCTTCTCAGGCCACAGACTGCGTTCTTCCAGGGGCAACGTTTTCAGAAGATCCATTACCACCTGGTTCATTTTCTCACAAAGTCCATTAGTTTGCGGATGATAGGGTGTCGTCCTTATCTTCCGGCAGCCATACAGAGTGCAGAATTCTTGGAAGACCTCCGCTTCAAAGGCAGGTCCCTGGTCTGTCAACACTTGGTCCGGGTACCCGTGTGGACGGCAGAAATGCTGCTGGAAGGCTCTCGCTGCTGTTCGAGCTGTTAAGTCCTTGACGGGGACGACAACCAAGAACCGGGAGTAGTGATCCACGATGGTTAGTGCGTAGACGTAGCCACTTCTGCTTGGGGTCAGTTTTACATGATCCAAGGCTACCAGTTCCAACGGCTGCCGGGTGACGATGGAGGCAAGGGTCCCACAGATTGTATAGCATTTTGGTTAATGGTATATAATTTGGCTAGCGTGGCATACCGGGGCAGGTACACTTCCCTCTTCCCGATATTGATTATGCGAACGGGCACCCTCCCATGGCGTACATTAACCACCCCCCGTGCTGTCAAGATGGTGGGCCTACTGTCTGAGTAAACTGGTTCTACCATTGCCTGGTAATCTCTACCTCTCAGACCAATAGCTGCCCGGCACCAAATCATCATTTCACTTTTTGGGGGCATGGCAATAGGGAAAGGGTCACACATTCTCACGCTACCAATCTCACCGCCGGAGAGTTCCACCTGTTGCCGTCGCATCAGTGCCCGGATCTCTTTTTGGAGCACTCGCTGCTCGCCGGAGCTGGCGTTCTTGGCAACCTGCTGTAAAAGGAAAATCACCTCTGCAAGACAATTTTCAATTACATTAGTTCCTAGAGTTATCTTTGGGTGACTCTCGTGTTTGTCAATGTCTACAATGATCAGTCCCTGTGCTGCCAGTTCAACTCTACCAATTTTAATGGTCACCTCTTTAAATCCGATCTGTGGCACGGGCTGACCATTGCTGGCGATGATACTCAAGTCGTCGTCAGGGTAGCGGGTAATATCCGAGTCATTCCAGTACTGCTTGAAGAGCACGTACGGGATGGTGGTGACCTGTGACCCGGTGTCCAGTAGGGCACTCATAGGAATGCCATCCAGTACCACAGGCAAGACTGGACGTCCTCCCACATATTTGTCGCGCCAGTTTGATGGGCCTGATGATCTTTTTCCTAGGGGTTGGCCCTCTACCCTAGGTTGTGCCAGTTTAAAGGACAGTACCTTGCCATATGTCCGGGTTGATTACAGCGGCGGCAGATGGGTCGTCCGTCCTCGTTGTATCGGTCGCTGGGTCTTCCTCTGGCCGGTGGGGTCCTCCTTGGTCGACGCCACGGGATGTCCTCCGGTCCGGATGCCAGCTGGATCTTCCCTGGAGTGGAAACCTGTAAAGACTGCACAGTTCGGGTTAGCGCAGCAACGCTTTTAGCTAGCTCTTGGACCTGATGGTGCAGGTCTGGAGCCGAGTCATTGTTCAAAGCCTGCGCATCAGCTCCCACAGGCCCTGCCGACAAGGGCGCCGCCTCCTGGTGGTAGGTGGTAGTGGGGCGTCTGTGGGTCACAACGCCACCTGGTGCCGGTTCTCGGAGCACCCGGATGGCTCTGTCCTTGAACTGTGCAAATCCCAGATGAGGGTCCTGTAAGGCCATTGCCCGCAACTGGGTTCGGTGGGCATTGCAATATAAACCCTCTATAAATTGTTCAGTTAACAGCCTGTCCTCGTCTCCCACGCCGTCAGGGTCGGTCTGCTTAATGGCTCTCAGGGCCTCTTGTAGGTTCAGGGCATAGTCCCTTATACTCTCATGTGCCCGCTGTTTGCACCCGTAGAATCTAAGCTTGATCTCGGCTGAGGTGCGGGTATCAAAGGTGTCCCTCAGCCGGGTTAGTATCCCTGCGACAGTCCTCCCCCCAGGTGGCCAGGACTTTACCTCCCTTTGGGCTGCCCCGGTTAATTGGGCCACCAGGATGCTTACTTTTTGCTCTTCTGTGAGGGGGTACACCTGGAAGAGGCTATCCAGTTTTTCTCTAAAGTCCTGCAGGGTATGTGACTCCCCTGAGTACTGGGGTAGCCAGGCTGCCCCCGGGATATAGGGCATGGTGAAAGGCATGACCGCAACAGCGGTGGCGCTGGCGGGGGTTGAGGCAGTGAAGCTCTCCTCCGTATCCGACATCTTCCTCCCCCCTAGTGGACCGTGGCCTACCTTGCGATGATCCTCTTCCGTAGGCCGCGGCTCCGCAGTGGATCGTCAGGGTTGAGGACCTTCCGTCGCGCTCCTGTGACGTCGGCGTCTGCTGGGCTCCTTCCAGGACCTTACGCAACGTCCGGACGTGAGGCGGGGCTTCAGTTCTCGCGCGCTTTCGGAGTCCACGCCCCTCTTCTTCCCGCGCGGCGTCTTCAAGATGGCGTCCAACGGCGGGAAAACTCCACGGATGGCGGGAAGAAGGCAGAAGATGGCGCCGGATGGCGGGAAAACTTCGCGGATGGCGGGAAGAAGACAGAAGATGGCGCCGGATGGCGGGAATCTTCACCACTGGTAAGTTTGAACAGTCTTTTTCAGGCACGCAGTACCCGGTGGTTGCGGGCACGAGATCCTGCCGACTACGCCAAAAGTTGACGCGCCCCTGGGCCTGTGTCGCGCTGCGTTGCGCACGCGGGAGCTTACCCGGAGCCGGATCTGTTGAGGGTTGTAGTCTCGTGGCGGTGATCCGGTCCGTGCCCAGGGAGTCAGACTAAGTGGCGCTGTTTTAGCGGTAGATGTTGGACGACTACGCCACCCGTTGAGTGCAGCCAGGGAGCTGCTGCTGCAGGGCAGACCGCTGAGGCCGGTGGTAGGATTGTGCAGCGTGATAGTATAACCCCCAACGGGAGGGGTATGGCCTCAGGGCAGCCGACATGGATGATGGGGGTAGCAGGAACCACTCGGAGACGGTACTGTGTAGTTCAGGGTCTTTACTGGTGACAAAGATAGACCCTCCCGGAGTACTGGCTAGCGATTGGGGCCTGGTCAGTCCTTGAGCAGATGGGATCTCCCCTGGCCAGGCGGAGTTGTAGGCCTCCCAAACTAACGATACTCTTCTGGCTACCTTGCTAGAGGCGGGTATAAGTAGCCCACGTCCCTGAGTGTACCGTGTGGTGCTCACCCGTATGGCCGGTGACTCGGGGCCTTCGGGTTTCTGGGCCAGAGGACCTGCAATCCCCTGCCGGTCGGTTTCTGCTGCTGGATAGGAGTTAGTCCCCACAGCCTCGGACTCCGGGTCCGGTGATAACTTCTCAGTCAGGGCGAGCTCTGCAGCTGCCAGCCCCTGACTCCTTGTAACACTGCTCCCACAGAGCTCCTGTTGTTTCTTCCTATATTTGCTTCTTTTCTCTGCTTCTTCTCTACTCACTCACCCTGCCTCAGCCCTAGGTTTATATAGGGGAAGTTCTTCCCCTCCCAGGACTGGGCAGGAGGTGTGGCATGCATAGGATCCCTGACCAAGAGACCTCCCACCTGCTCTCAGACATAACATTGCTGTTACTGTGGAAAACCAGACCCCTGGGGTGCCACATTCCCCCCTAGTGAAATTTAGTACTCCGGGACTAAACATATTTTAGAAAAACATAACAAGATATAACAATAACAATAAAGAAACACATAAAGGTGGTCACGGCATGTCCGTAACCGGGTGCAGTCTTTGAAGAAAGCAAGGTGTCCATTTCACCAAAACAGGGAGACGTAACCAGGTAGGGGTCTGTCCTGCCCCGAGTCCTTAACAGTCTTTAGTCCGTCCTGGGTTACGCTCCAACTATGTACAAAGGATTCCCGGTAAATCCACCAAGGACTCCTAAAAATAACTAGAAACACATAATTATACACAAGCAACAATAAACAGGTAACCACAAATAAAACAATTTATACACTTCAAATCCTCCAACGTGCGGGGAACTGGCCCCTAGTGGCCCTAGTGGACCTACGGAGCTGACTGTCTGGCCCTGAACTACAGGGTGTAGGAGCTGTTAAGGGTAAACTGGGCAGCGGTCTACGGGCCCTTTGGCTCACTAGGGATATGGCAGGCTCACTGCAAGCAGAGGGTTGATCCTCCTGGTCTGCTGGTGTGGGGTCTTCTGCCTCCTGGACCGGCTGTTCTTCCAGCTCTACCTGTTGCTCCGTAGGTGCTTGGGATGCTGGTTGGAGGAAGGTGAGTACGGGTACCACAACTGCACCATTGACTTGAGTCCAAGACCGAGGGAAGTCTCCGAGCACAGTATTAACCATGTCTTCCCTTTCCTCTACGGGTCGAGGGTCTTCTTGTTCCTCTTCAGGGTTCCGTAGCTGTTCGGGACACTTCTTCAGGTGGTCCCGGGATACAATGGTTGTGGTTTCCCCTCCGTCTTTACTGATGGTACAGACCTTTGGGTTGTCGTGGCTTGAGGGCAGTACGGTGTACGGGTCCTTCTCCCACTGGTCGTCCAACTTGTGGAGCCGTCTTTTTCTCTTCAAGACCTGCTCTCCGGGTACCAGGGGAACAGCGGGAGCATACTGGTTGTAAGTTTTCTCTTGTCTTTCCCTAGCCTGACAGAGACTTCGCTCCACGCTCTCCTGTACTCTCCGGTACTGCTGCTGCCTCTCTGTGTCCCAGTCTGCTTCTGGTGAAGTGTCCTCAGGTGTCAGGACTCCCATTTCCAGGTCAACAGGTAACTTACCAGGTCTCGCCCTCATTAGGTAAGCCGGGGTACAGTTGGTGGAACCTACCGGGATGTGGTTGTATAGGTCCACCAGATCGGGCAGCTTCTCAGGCCACAGACTGCGTTCTTCCAGGGGCAACGTTTTCAGAAGATCCATTACCACCTGGTTCATTTTCTCACAAAGTCCATTAGTTTGCGGATGATAGGGTGTTGTCCTTATCTTCCGGCAGCCATACAGAGTGCAGAATTCTTGGAAGACCTCCGCTTCAAAGGCAGGTCCCTGGTCTGTCAACACTTGGTCCGGGTACCCGTGTGGACGGCAGAAATGCTGCTGGA
This sequence comes from Phyllobates terribilis, assembly GCF_046119375.1. NCBI lineage: Eukaryota > Metazoa > Chordata > Amphibia > Anura > Dendrobatidae > Phyllobates > Phyllobates terribilis. The sequence continues at coordinate 148,371,774 of NW_027362762.1, forward strand.
AGGCTCTCGCTGCTGTTCGAGCTGTTAAGTCCTTGACGGGGACGACAACCAAGAACCGGGAGTAGTGATCCACGATGGTTAGTGCGTAGACGTAGCCACTTCTGCTTGGGGTCAGTTTTACATGATCCAAGGCTACCAGTTCCAACGGCTGCCGGGTGACGATGGAGGCAAGGGTTCCACAGATTGTATAGCATTTTGGTTAATGGTATATAATTTGGCTAGCGTGGCATACCGGGGCAGGTACACTTCCCTCTTCCCGATATTGATTATGCGAACGGGCACCCTCCCATGGCGTACATTAACCACCCCCCGTGCTGTCAAGATGGTGGGCCTACTGTCTGAGTAAACTGGTTCTACCATTGCCTGGTAATCTCTACCTCTCAGACCAATAGCTGCCCGGCACCAAATCATCATTTCACTTTTTGGGGGCATGGCAATAGGGAAAGGGTCACACATTCTCACGCTACCAATCTCACCGCCGGAGAGTTCCACCTGTTGCCGTCGCATCAGTGCCCGGATCTCTTTTTGGAGCACTCACTGCTCGCCGGAGCTGGCGTTCTTGGCAACCTGCTGTAAAAGGAAAATCACCTCTGCAAGACAATTTTCAATTACATTAGTTCCTAGAGTTATCTTTGGGTGACTCTCGTGTTTGTCAATGTCTACAATGATCAGTCCCTGTGCTGCCAGTTCAACTCTACCAATTTTAATGGTCACCTCTTTAAATCCGATCTGTGGCACGGGCTGACCATTGCTGGCGATGATACTCAAGTCGTCGTCAGGGTAGCGGGTAATATCCGAGTCATTCCAGTACTGCTTGAAGAGCACGTACGGGATGGTGGTGACCTGTGACCCGGTGTCCAGTAGGGCACTCATAGGAATGCCATCCAGTACCACAGGCAAGACTGGACGTCCTCCCACATATTTGTCGCGCCAGTTTGATGGGCCTGATGATCTTTTTCCTAGGGGTTGGCCCTCTACCCTAGGTTGTGCCAGTTTAAAGGACAGTACCTTGCCATATGTCCGGGTTGATTACAGCGGCGGCAGATGGGTCGTCCGTCCTCGTTGTATCGGTCGCTGGGTCTTCCTCTGGCCGGTGGGGTCCTCCTTGGTCGACGCCACGGGATGTCCTCCGGTCCGGATGCCAGCTGGATCTTCCCTGGAGTGGAAACCTGTAAAGACTGCACAGTTCGGGTTAGCGCAGCAACGCTTTTAGCTAGCTCTTGGACCTGATGGTGCAGGTCTGGAGCCGAGTCATTGTTCAAAGCCTGCGCATCAGCTCCCACAGGCCCTGCCGACAAGGGCGCCGCCTCCTGGTGGTAGGTGGTAGTGGGGCGTCTGTGGGTCACAACGCCACCTGGTGCCGGTTCTCGGAGCACCCGGATGGCTCTGTCCTTGAACTGTGCAAATCCCAGATGAGGGTCCTGTAAGGCCATTGCCCGCAACTGGGTTCGGTGGGCATTGCAATATAAACCCTCTATAAATTGTTCTGTTAACAGCCTGTCCTCGTCTCCCACGCCGTCAGGGTCGGTCTGCTTAATGGCTCTCAGGGCCTCTTGTAGGTTCAGGGCATAGTCCCTTATACTCTCATGTGCCCGCTGTTTGCACCCGTAGAATCTAAGCTTGATCTCGGCTGAGGTGCGGGTATCAAAGGTGTCCCTCAGCCGGGTTAGTATCCCTGCGACAGTCCTCCCCCCAGGTGGCCAGGACTTTACCTCCCTTTGGGCTGCCCCGGTTAATTGGGCCACCAGGATGCTTACTTTTTGCTCTTCTGTGAGGGGGTACACCTGGAAGAGGCTATCCAGTTTTTCTCTAAAGTCCTGCAGGGTATGTGACTCCCCTGAGTACTGGGGTAGCCAGGCTGCCCCCGGGATATAGGGCATGGTGAAAGGCATGACCGCAACAGCGGTGGCGCTGGCGGGGGTTGAGGCAGTGAAGCTCTCCTCCGTATCCGACATCTTCCTCCCCCCTAGTGGACCGTGGCCTACCTTGCGATAATCCTCTTCCGTAGGCCGCGGCTCCGCAGTGGATCGTCAGGGTTGAGGACCTTCCGTCGCGCTCCTGTGACGTCGGCGTCTGCTGGGCTCCTTCCAGGACCTTACGCAACGTCTGGACGTGAGGCGGGGCTTCAGTTCTCGCGCGCTTTCGGAGTCCACGCCCCTCTTCTTCCCGCGCGGCGTCTTCAAGATGGCGTCCAACGGCGGGAAAACTCCACGGATGGCGGGAAGAAGGCAGAAGATGGCGCCGGATGGCGGGAAAACTTCGCGGATGGCGGGAAGAAGACAGAAGATGGCGCCGGATGGCGGGAATCTTCACCACTGGTAAGTTTGAACAGTCTTTTTCAGGCACGCAGTACCCGGTGGTTGCGGGCACGAGATCCTGCCGACTACGCCAAAAGTTGACGCGCCCCTGGGCCTGTGTCGCGCTGCGTTGCGCACGCGGGAGCTTACCCGGAGCCGGATCTGTTGAGGGTTGTAGTCTCGTGGCGGTGATCCGGTCCGTGCCCAGGGAGTCAGACTAAGTGGCGCTGTTTTAGCGGTAGATGTTGGACGACTACGCCACCCGTTGAGTGCAGCCAGGGAGCTGCTGCTGCAGGGCAGACCGCTGAGGCCGGTGGTAGGATTGTGCAGCGTGATAGTATAACCCCCAACGGGAGGGGTATGGCCTCAGGGCAGCCGACGTGGATGATGGGGGTAGCAGGAACCACTCGGAGACGGTACTGTGTAGTTCAGGGTCTTTACTGGTGACAAAGATAGACCCTCCCGGAGTACTGGCTAGCGATTGGGGCCTGGTCAGTCCTTGAGCAGATGGGATCTCCCCTGGCCAGGCGGAGTTGTAGGCCTCCCAAACTAACGATACTCTTCTGGCTACCTTGCTAGAGGCGGGTATAAGTAGCCCACGTCCCTGAGTGTACCGTGTGGTGCTCACCCGTATGGCCGGTGACTCGGGGCCTTCGGGTTTCTGGGCCAGAGGACCTGCAATCCCCTGCCGGTCGGTTTCTGCTGCTGGATAGGAGTTAGTCCCCACAGCCTCGGACTCCGGGTCCGGTGATAACTTCTCAGTCAGGGCGAGCTCTGCAGCTGCCAGCCCCTGACTCCTTGTAACACTGCTCCCACAGAGCTCCTGTTGTTTCTTCCTATATTTGCTTCTTTTCTCTGCTTCTTCTCTACTCACTCACCCTGCCTCAGCCCTAGGTTTATATAGGGGAAGTTCTTCCCCTCCCAGGACTGGGCAGGAGGTGTGGCATGCATAGGATCCCTGACCAAGAGACCTCCCACCTGCTCTCAGACATAACATTGCTGTTACTGTGGAAAACCAGACCCCTGGGGTGCCATATATATATATATATATATATATATATATATATATATATATATATATATATATATATATATATATATATATATATATACACACACACACATACACACCATATAGATCTCAAAACTATGTGTGTGTGTGTATATATATATATATATATATATATATATATATATACACATACAAAAAAATATAACTATACATCTATCTATCCATACAGTATTACCCATATTAAGAATTGCAGTTTCGCATATACAGGTGTGTGTATATATATACGCACCCATACTTTATATTATACATACAAACTATACATGTCTGGAATAAGTGATGTCACAATTCCGCTATGATGTCACGATTAGGATTAACCAAGTATTTTGCACATATCTGACCATTGCGGTGGGGTGGGTATGATAATATACGGGCAGCGTTCTATTGCCCCTATACACACACACTGCCTGTTCTTTTTAGACAGCACAGATTTGATGCCCTAGACACATCTTCTCCTGGCATGCTCTCAGCTGCTGCGACACATCTTCTCCTGTCATGCTGGCAGCTGCTGTATGCTGCTTCTCCTTTTACCAGTATTTCACAGTCTGTCCCACGACCGATCGGTATATTCCTGCCCGTCTCACCCCATGTTACTGCAGTGCTGAATTCTGCCCTACAACACCCTCTCTTATCCAATAATATTGGAGTGCGGTCCTGACTGGGGTGTGAGCAATAATTCTTAGTATGGTACTCGTCTGCACCTAAGCCATAGTGCTGACTGAGGCACTCAACTTCTCCAGGAAGAGGAGGATATAAAGATCGGTGTTCCTCTAATTTTGTTATTAGTGCAGCTGCTGGGACTGCAAAAAAACAGAGCAGCAAATCATCACCCAAACATCTGCAGAGCATTACTCTGCTGACACCTTTACTGCAGACCAGAGCTCGGATCTACACGTAACACATTGATGGAGACATACTTATGAGAAGTAGAACTTGCTGGTCACTGAATTTGTGAGTGATTTTACAACATGTCAGTGCATTGACATCTACCACACAGGGAACATAAGTGCAGGCTACAGAAATGTTGAAATGATTTCAATATATCTGACGTCTGCCTTATCCATTATGGATTTAGGATTTTCTGTGTTTTTCACATTATTATTTGGGACCAGAAAACCGATATGACAACCTTCATACTATTGAGTCCTGTAGACTATAGACACTTACTGTAGATTGCAAGGTTTTTTTCCTACTGTTTTGGACATTTTTGCCTAGCGAAATTAGATCAATATATGATTTTTTGATCTGTGGTCTATGTCTCTTTCTACGGCATTTATAGGCCGTGTCGGACTGGGGTGCCAAGGGCCCACCAGTAACCAACCCCAGGGCCCCACTTTTCAACTACATGCAAATGTGACATTATCCTCAATCACAAATTTATATAGCAATGAACTGGGGGGATTGTTAATTGAATAAGATGCTGCCTTGGTCTGGACATAGTGATTCAAGTATATAGTGCTAAGTACTGATCATATAAGATTGTGGGTGGCCCACCAGAGGATTCTCTTGTTTTCCGGTGGGACAGTCCAAGTCTGTTTGTAGGGGTGTTTTTCTCTCTACAGGCACCACTATGATTAATAAAACATTAACACAGAGACCAGATAAAGGTCGGGATGACAGGTAAACAAGCAATGAGCCTCGATTTCCAGGAATGAGGTCAATTTTGGCTTTTGCATTAGAGTTTACTTTGCCTCACATATGTCAATCTGTCAAGCTTATAACATATTACACTTTTTTGCTGCAAAATTAGAAATTTGCTTCTAATTCTAGCTACTTCACTACTAATTGTCTTAAGCATCAGAAACATCAAGATTGGTCAGGAAGTGGAGGCAGGTCTTTGTCTCTCTGCCCCTATTCTCTTGTTTGCCAAGCTGCATAAAGACATAATACTAAGGCAGATTTTTTCAGTTCGGGGCTAGTGAGCCTTTAGACAATGGCAGGTGCATTGCATTCCTGTAAGGGACAAGAAATTCCAGCACCTATAATGCTGTCAGAATGCTGATGAAGTGAAACCACCCAGTCAAAATAAGTGGAAGGCAAGTTACAAAGCATGAAAATTAGAAAAGTTCTTAAAAATATTGGACTTATACAGGTGAATCTCACTAAATTAGAATATCATCAAAAAGTTAATTTATTTCAGTTCTTCAATACAAAAAGTGAAACTCCTATATTATATAGAGTCGTTACAAACAGAGTGATCTATTTCAAGTGTTTATTTCTGTTAATATTGATGATTATGGCTTACAACCAATGAAAAGACATAAGTCATTATCTCAGTAAATTAGAATACTTTATAACACCAGCTTGAAAAATGATTTTCAAATCCAAAATGTTGGCCTACTGAAATGTATGTTCAGTAAATGCACTCAATACTAGGTCGGGGCTCCTTTTGCATCAATTACTGCATCAATGCGGCGTGGCATGGAGGCGATCAGCCTGTGGCACTGCTGAGGTGTTATGGAAGCCCAGGTTGCTTTAATAGCAGCCTTCAGCTCGTCTGCATTGTTGGGTCTGGTGTCTCTCATCTGCCTCTTGACAATACCCCATAGATTCTCTATGGGGTTAAGGTCAGGCGAGTTTCTGGCCAATCAAGCACAGTGATACTGTTGTTTTTAAACCAGGTATTGGTACTTTTGGCAGTGTGGACAGGTGCCAAGTCCTGCTGGAGAATGAAATTTCCATCTTCAAAGAGCTTGTCGGCAGAGGGAAGCATGAAGTGCTCTAAAATTTCCTGGTAGACGGCTAGGCTGACTTTGGTCTTGATAAAACACAGTGGACCTACACCAGCAGGTGACATGGCCCACCAAACCATCACTGATTGTGGAAACTTCACACTAGACCTCAAGCAGCTTGGATTGTGGCCTCTCCACTCTTCCTCCAGACTCTGGGACCTTGATTTCCAAATGAAAATTGGAACTCTGGGACCTTGTGGAGTGTGTGAATGACTGCCTTCTGGACATCTGTCAAGTCAGCAGTCTTCCCCATGATTGTGGAGCCTACTGAAACAGACGAAGGGACCTTTTTAAATGCTTAGGAAGCCTTTGCAGGTATTTTTTGTTAATTACTCTAATTTACTGAGATAATGACTTTCATGTTTTCATTGGCTGTAAGCCATAATTATCAACATTAACAGAAATAAACACTTGAAATAGATCACTCTGTTTGTAATGACTCTATATAATATATGAGTTTCACTTTTTATATTGAAGAACTGAAATAAATTAACTTTTTGGTGATATTCTAATTTAGTGAGATGCACCTGTATGTGTATCAAAAGAAGATTTGGGGGACAAGGGCAGCCAGCTTTTCTACAGGTTTTCAATTAAAGGACCAGTACTATTGCTATAAATATGTAATGTTTTTGCTTGGTTAAAATGCGTGGATTTACTTTTTTTTTTCTTCCATCCTGCACCTCACCGTTCTTGAGATATTGCCCGTCTTCCTTGTACATAAAACTAATCTTGCTAGGCAATGGGCATGATCCTCACCGATTCTCTGTGGGCATCTTCCTGAGGATCATACCCAACTTTGCTCACAAGAGAAGATTTTCATGCAGGGTGCAAAAAAAGGAGGAGTGGAACATATCTCTGGCCCAGAATGGCACAGGAACAAAAAAAAAACAGATTCAGGAGAACAGCAGCATTTAGGCCAGGTAAAAAATTACAAACTTATGGCAAGTAACAATTCCTCTTCAACTAAAACACAAGTGATAAATACTACGAAATTAACGGCTATAGTGATTAGGAAGGAACCCATGGATGGTAAGGCTTTCTCTCGGCACCTTCCTGCCTCAGTATCAAAGGCAACCAGATCGCATCACCTGAAGACCCGAACGTAAGATGAAAGCAAATGAAATGCTCTGACCCTTCTTGTTAGATCAAAAGTAGCAGGTCAGACCTATAATGTATGATTCATGACTTAGGGAGAACGTATTGCCGAGAAGAATATTTATATCTATGCAATTTCTCAAAGTAAAAGTCATAAAAAAGAAGGCATACATACTTGGGTTAATTGGCTTCCAACCTGAGATCAGATTGTGACCCCACTGGAGGTAGGCGCCATTGGAATTGTCTACCATGTATAACACTATAAAATATGTTGGCATAAAATTGTAATATAAATAGTGCTAATTATTAGTAATTTCCTACAAGCCAATACTGATGGAAGAAATATGTAAGAAGTCTAAGCAGAAAAATTGGGGAGGGAAACCTGCAGACACAGGAAGAAGTTGGTGACATAACATTTGGTATGCATTGAGGACAAGGAGAAGTAAAGGATGTGGCACGGCCAGGATGATGGTACTTCTGCAGTATGTACGGACGTACATCAGGGAATAGGATGTGAAGTTTGGCGCCTTTGCAAAGTTGGGTTTCTCGTCTGACTGGAGAGACATTGCTCTGCCTCCCAACATCTCCCAGCAACACCTGTGCCCATCTTTTTTGCTACCAATCAGCAAGCAATACCCTTATACCCACCAATCGTATAGTGTAGGTATTGGCTGTTTACTATACAAATGATATTTCATTGGTGAGACAGATCTGAAAGTAGCAGACGATTGGAGCTACGCATCGAGGGAGGAATTTTGCAGAGTTTCTCTTTGGAGTAGCAGAGAGCACCCAAACATTATAAATAAAAGATGCCTGCCGCCTGCCTCCCCATGGGCTGACCTCTCTCTGACAACACTCTGGACAGAGACACTCCCTGCCTCTCAACATCCCTCCATAACACGAGGTGCGGACAGTCTCCAATGAAAGCACATAGGGGCGTCTTATGTGGCCAATCCATATGGCTCTTGTCTGGCCCAATCCTGGCTTGCAGTCAGGCAGTACCACTCACCTATCATAGGACGTGTGGAGCATAACTGGAAGGCTGGTCAGGGTGCTGTCTGGAAGGAGATGGGTGGGGAGAAAATACGTATTCAATGGTCCGAGGTAATAAATTAGAGAGGGAGGCGAGAGTGTATGGGAACACGTGGACAAGAATAGCAGCACGCTGTGTCTGCATCTCCGCAGGAGAGACATCCGATGTGACACCATGCTGGGAATCTAAGAGTGTAATCTGATTTTTGGAATATCTATACTGTGTGCACTCATATACTCAATGCATCATTGTATATACAGTGCAGCCTGAGGTCTCCGGATGGCTCCCAGCATGAGGATGCTCTGCGCTTAGCAAGCTTTCACGTGCTTTATTTATGCATTAAATGCCTCTGCTCGCGTTCACACTTATGCAAAACAATGTGTAAGTCTATCTCATATGTGCATGTTCTTTATATATTGCAATGTTTATTGTTTTATTGCATCTTATGTCTGAAAACGACGATGGGAAATATGGGCTTTAACGGCATGTAGAAGTGACCATTGGATTTATTGGAGGACCACTAATTTTTCAGGGGGAGGATTATTTTGTTCTAGTGCAAATAAATCTAATCAGCTTGCAACATTCCCAGTTAATCAGGGTGATTTACATACTGGATTTGACATATTCACTTTATATGGTAGATTTGATGTAGATCAGGATGATCAATGCAGAAGATGAAGAAGAGCTCGAAAACAGATCGTGTGGAAGGAGCTCACATCCACTTATGGGTTAAACTGACAGCATGCAATGCGTTCATTATGGAAACATGGTAACACATTGAGGACAGCATGCAGCTCTGGAGGAAACATAGCCTTCTAGTGACTATTTTGTTGCAGCACTTTCTATCACATCCTCCCTGTAGACCGACGCATTTTACTAACAGATATCCCAGCGCAGCCTCCGCTTCTCTAACCGATACATTATTCTTGGCAGCACATGGGCTCACCTGCTGCGGCGCTGCAGTCTTGGATTGACAGCTTAGTGTTTTAAGTAGCACATTGCTATTCATGTTCCAGGGCTAGAAAAAAGAACTGTAACTTTATGATCCCCTGTGATTTAAAGAGCAGAAATATTTTGGGTGCGGTGTATAGTCAGCTGGACATGAGAAATATAACAATGATGACTCTGCATTCATGTCTACAGGGCGATAGTGGTCCAGTACACAGGCTGGAATATGCAGAAGGGAAGGAATTTTGTGATGTCAGCAGGTTAATTCTTTGGGCAGTCATTTGTCATGCTTTGTGAAAAACATCTTGGTTCGTGGGTGCATAAACTCACTATCTTACATAGTCATTACTCTTAGGCTGTGTGCCCACTATGCGTTTTTTAAGCGTTTCCGCAGTGGCAATTCTGCTGCAGAAACGCTTAAAAAACGCTTGGTAGAAGGTCTGCAATGTTCCCCAATGATAACCCGCATGTGCTGTCCACATGCTGCGGAAATTTCCGCTGTGGATTATCAATGCGGAAAAATCCGCAGCACTACTAATTATTTTGCGTAATCGCGGCGTTTTTGCCGCCATTGACTTGCATTGAATCGCTTAATATCCGCATGACTACATATGCACATGCGGATATTAAGCGATTCAATGTCTCCTCTCCTCCAGACCCGGGTACCATAGCAACTTGACAACTTGGTCACACTATATAAATCCATGCAAAAAAAGAATAAAAATGGTAAAAAATAAAAAATAACATTATACCCACCTTCTGATGGCCCGCGGTCTTCTATCCCGTACGTCTGGTCTCCCCGGTGGCTCGCAATGGTCTAAAAGGACCTTCCATGACGTCATTCAGTCATGTGACGTAGGCGGTCGCGTGACCGGTCACATCACTGAATGACATCATGGAAGGTCCTTTTACACCACCGCGGGCCACCGGGGAGACCGGGGGCCATCGGAAGGTGAGTATAATGTTTTTTTTTATTTTTTACCATTTTCATTCTTTTTTTTAACTAACTTGGCCACACTACATAAAATCCATGCCGGTTGCATGGATTTATATAGTGTGACCATGTTGTCAAGCACTTTCCAAGTGATGCTAAAATCGCTTGGAAAGCGCTTGACAACCCGCATGCGAAATTGCATGTGCAAAATGCTTCACATCCGCATGTCCCTGGCAGGAAAAACGCATGTAAAATCCGCATGTACAATCCGCATGCGTTTTTTTCTGCCAGGGAGATGCAGAAACGCTCAGGAAAAAATCCGGAGCATTTCTGCATCGTGGGCACATAGCCTTACTCATTCTCTGCATACTGTATATTCAGTTTGCAATTCATAGATTTTTGCAAATTAAGCATATGCTATAGAGCGCCTGTAGTGCAAGCCCATTGAGAAGAGCAGACTCTCCTGTCCAGGGTACTGCTTGAATCCCAATTTAGGCTGGGGTCACACAAGCATATATTCTCTCCTCCAAGAGAATCGGGCCGATTATGTTAATGACACTCCAATCAACTCTGATCCGAGTTTGATCAAAGTGTCAGTTTAGTGTGATCCAATTCTCTCGGATGAGAGAACCGTAGCAAAGGTGAAAACATAATTTTTCCATCTTCTCCATCGTGTGAGTCTGCAGAAATTGAACTGCACTCAGGTGACATCTGATTGTAGTCCAATGTTTTCCACATACCCATAGACTTGCTGCCATTTTTTTCACAGACAGATTCAGTCAGTGAGAAAAATCTGTCATCAGCACTGACCCATTAAATAACATTGGTCCGAGTGCTATCCGATAAAACATTGGATAGCACTCGTCCGATGTATACACTCGTGTGAGCGAGCCCTTAAAGATAATTTATCACTAGATAAATTAACTGCATAAAATGGGAAATAGGTCTCTTAGACCTGGTGAGGCTATTGCACTTACTTTGAAAATTGATATCAGAAAGGCTGTAGAGTCCTCATATTAAATTCAGTGTTTTATTATTAGATGGGAAAACTGTCACATAGGATTTTACAACTAGACTGATATGGATTTTCAAAGTAAGTGCTCTGGCCTCATCAGGTCTTTGAGATCTATTGCTCTGCTTTGTATTTTAAAATTTGGTGACAGACCAGCTTTAAATGAGTCTTTTTGACTTGTATAAATAAGGTTTAAAACGGTTGGCCATTTTATTTTAAGTATCTTTATTGTAACAAATGTGTGGGGAACATGATTATGCGGCACATACTAACATATAGGTATTACAGGTTCTCCTCCTGCACTCGTTAGTACAGCTTTCACACATCTGTCCATAAAATAACTGCTAGTGGATGAACATATGTCCAACCAGTCCATCAGCCTTCAATTGAAAAATAGAGGTGTTTTTTAATTGTTGGACAATAATAGGTCATATCCTCCTCCACCAGCAGTTATCTTATGGACATAAGTGTGAAAGCTGTACTAACATGTGCAGGAGGAGAACCTATAATGCCTATATATTAGTAAGTGCCATAAAATCATGAACCAACATACTGATGAACCCCTTTTATCGATACATAATAAAAGCTTAAGTAAATAATCTATTCAGAACTCAGTCTGCAGTAGAGGAGGTAATGCAGTTTTCGGCTTTGATCAGAGAGATGAGATGTATGACCTTAAAGGGAATCTGTCACCAGGTATTTGCTACCTCATCTGAGATCAGCATGACGTAGGGGCAAAGACCCGGATTCCAGTGATGTATCACTTACTGGGCTGCTCGCTGCAGTTTTGATAAAATCACTGTTTTATCTGCTGCAGATCTAGCAGTTCTCTGAATGCTGAGCTCTGTATAACCCCGCTCACACCACTGATTGGTGGAATACCACTTTCTGCCTTTCCATACTGTAGACAGAAATCTGCCAATCATTGGTGGGGGCGAAGGGTGGCGTTATACAGAGCTCATTAATATGAAGGACTACATGGCAGCAGGTTTACTAGCCCTCTAGTGATAATCTCTTGCTGATAAAACTCTGGTTTCATCAAATCTACAGCTAACAGCCTAGTAAGTGACACATCATTGGGATCAGATTGCTCTCAGATTAGGTGGCAAAAACCTGATGACAGATTCCCTATATAGAGTGAAGGGTGGCATATGGTAGGTACGTGAAGAGGAGAAAATGGACTGAAAAAGTGGTGGAAGTGGCCAAAGTGTCTGGGTTAGAGGTAAAGATCATGAGTTTTGAGTTTCATGGCAGACCACAAAGAGGGGTATTGTAGTAATATAACGGGGCATAATATGGACGTACACAAGCAGTGTGCCTCTTCGTATGGATCAGACCCCACTAGACAGTCACATACTGTATAAACATAGCAAGTAAAAGTAAAAAGATATACTTTTATTTAGGTCAGCCTATTATCCTGTAATATTGTTTCACTCTTGAAAGCAACCTCCTTTAGAAAAAAGATCGCCCCAAAACCAGATTATGTTACTTATGATAAACTATTTTCATTGAGGGACGTTACAGCCACCCACTCATTTTCTCTACAGTATCCTCTGCTGAGGATACAGTATGTATCATTTGAATGACCTTGTGTAAAGCATGGAGGTGGTGCTGGGTCCACCACTCACCTAGAGCGGCTCTCTGCTTTGGCATAAAGAAAGTGATCCCAAAGAAGAACCACTTTTTCAGTGATGTCCTTATGCTCTGATATCCCCAATTCTCTGACAATAACTTCTGAATTTCTACACTTTCCAGTTCCTAGTTGTATATATGCACATTATATAATGCAGGGGTCCCCAAACAGTGGCTGATGGGTCTGTGAGCCCCATGTGGCCCATGACTGTCTGCTCATATGAGTGCCACTGTCAACTGTACTGGCATATACCGTGGGCATTATTACTTAAGGGAGTACTCTGGCATTTTTACCTTTTAAAGGAAATCTGTCAGTAGGACCAGCCCCTCTAAGCGGTTTATATGGGCATGTAGGCAATAGGAAGCTGAATAAAGTGATACTTTGATATCTGTAATCTGATGACTTATTCCAGAGAAATCCACGTTTTTCTTATATGCAAATGAGCAGTCCCAGGCTATGGGTCGGACACTGATCTGCATGAGAATCTGCCTCCTGAGATTATTATAAATGACAGGAGGCATTACCAGCGTGAGACATGTAACTAACACAGAACAGCAGAGCTGAACTTTGTCTCCTTACAAACACATTAACAGCTGCAGCTCTCACAGCTCTGCTGTATTGCAGCCCTGTCTGCCTGTAAGATGGAAGCTGAAGCTGAGAGGAACCTGCGATTATTACTTTATAAAAGGGCACTCAAGCCATTATTATTTTATTACTTTATAAAGGGGCACTCAGTGCACAAGTACTTTTTAATGGGGGCTTGGATCAATATTAATTAAAGGACTCTCAAGTCATTATTACTTTATCATGGGGCATTTGTAGCATTATTACATAACAAAGGGCCTTCACGGGGAATTATAACATTCAAGAGGCACACAAGAGCTTGTTCAAATAGAATTTGTTAAAAAGTTTGGAAACTCCTGGTCTAAAGACAGCTGTAAGCAGACTGCAATTATTCCTGACTCTCATAGTCACATGCATTTTGGGTGACTTAGGCCTCATTCACACGTCAGTGATTTTTGTCGTACGCAGAAAATGTACTGATTTTCATCAGTATTTGGTCAGTGTATTAGTTTTTACTATCAGTGTTTCTTACATTTTTCTTTTTTGGGGATGAGAAGTTTTCTCCAGATTCTTCTATCAAACAAACATGAAATACAGTTTATGATTTTAAAATAAAAATTAGAAGTCACTTTACATGGCAGCAAGTGATTAAATATGCGACAGTTGTGGTTCTATTACATGACGGATTATTTTTGCATGAGCGGCAATAGCCGGGGAGATCCAAATTTCCCATTTACTGGGACTGAATTTCTCCCTGCATAATTCAGGAATAGAAAGTAGGAGCAACTAGAAAGAACATTTTCCTGTGGAATGAAGTCAGAATATATAATTCGGAACGTGTACAGTGTATATGTATACATCTGTAGCTACATTACATACATACAATGGCTTTACTCTACTTTTTGATGGGATACAGTGCTGCTGGTGAATATCTAAAATCACATACATTCCAAATATTACCGTTATTTATCACCATTTGTAAGAATAACATAATAAGGCCATTATACTATAAAATGTTATGGCCATGATTGGGGGCCATTGTACAGTGTGTAAGATACGCAAAATTAAAATGCCGTTCGCCACCATAAGCAATGTAGTCCAGTCAGGGGCTGGGGTACATTTCTGATGTAGTCTACCCCACTATTTTGGCTAAATTATGATAAATTAGTCATCTGCACTTAGCCATTCCTCTCTCAGCTAAACTTCGCCCATTTTCCCCCCAAATTGTGGACCTGGTGTAAAAGCAGAAAAAGTCATCACATTTTTGCACCATTAGGAAAAAAAACTGCTTGTGGAAGAGGGAAGAAGAAGCCAAAATCCAATAGTATAGGAATTTGAGACATTAAGGGATATTCCCATTTTAGCAAGTGATAGTATATTGTCCGACCCCCTCCAATCTTGAGAACTTTTGGGTAGTGCTCTACTTTCCTGAAGCTTGCCCATTTATTTGAATGGAGTTGCGCTGTAGCGGGCTGTGCACCTTTGTGCAAAGGGAAAATTGTGGAGGGAAATGCAGTACTGAAGCAGCTCTGCAGCCCCTTAATTCTCATCAACGGAGGGTGGTCATATACCCAGTGTCGGACAGGTTTGGAAAAGGACTACCAGTAACATTGATTTTGGGGGCCCACTGTTCAGCTACATGCAAAAATAACCTGACCCTAGTACACAAATTTATTTTTGCTTCTATATAATATTAATTTGCCCAGCTTCTTTAATGAATGAATAGATGATAACTTTTTCTGAGAATTGCGAATCAAGTGTAATAGCACTTCTTATTAGCAGTCCTTCACAGGGGCCTACCGGAGGATTCTCTTGTTTTCCTGTGGGCCAGTCCGAGTCTGTACCTAATGTGGTAGATCGGCTCACTCAGCTGCACATAGAGGTCGACACGGGAACGCTGTCTTTTTAAAACTTCCACTGGTTTATTAAAGATACGGCATAAACCAGTGCAGGGTTAGAAAAATAAACACAGCTTTTCTGGCCTAATGAGAAAACAAAAACATAACGTATGGCATAGTCCGTGTTGCTGCAGGGGTCCACCCGCTCAGGAACGAACATATAAAAGTTCAGCTTTCCTTAACACAAACATCCAGCTTTGGAGGTCGCATCTCCAGAAACACCCAACACATGAATGAGCCAGAAGGCTGTGTTTTTATCCTCTGGACTGGTGGAGATCTAGTGAACAGCCTCCCACCCATTCTACAGATGTTCAATCAACCTAGCCCTAAACATGGCCGATTAACGCCTCTCAACACTTAGTGTCCTGGAGCATTTTTTTTAGGTTCATATCACTGAAGCTAACAACCTCAGTGATACATATCTCCCCTCCAGTACTTTGCCAGTGACTTTGTCACACCAGTGATCATTAAGTGATGGCATATACCACTTACAGAGATGGGTATACCCCTCTAAAGCTGTATCCACTTTTGTCTCCAATTATTTATACATATAATGTATTTAAATGAAGCATTTTTTGCAAACATTTTTCACTGGAAATATCCTACTATCTCATGGCTACAGTTTCTGTGCAGTCCCATGTCTTGCCTACGCCTCCATGGTCTCCATAGGCACATAAGTAAACTAGGAGTCAAATATACAAAACGGTAGATTTTTCATTGATTCTACAGATGTGAGGCTTAAAACACCGCATTAATTCATGTGATAACTTTAATTGGCCATTTCATTATGAGCAGTTTTACTGCCGGCATGTGTCATTTACACGATGACAGCTACCATGGAACCTTCATTTTGATTTAACTCACCAGGGACCACAAGCAGCCCGGCTCCTAAAAAATTTACAATACCTTAGTCTGAAGCAAAGGCACAAAACACTTTAAAGAGACTGGGGATGTCATTAATTATTTTCTTTTATCGAAAGCAAACGGGGAAGTGCTACATGCCACCATCAAAAACAAAGCAATCTGCCATATCTGTCTGATGGGAACTAAAAGAATATTTTGTCATTGTTTTTAATTTTGTAACATACAGGTACAGTGATGGCATTGATATTACCAGAGGTTATTTATATGGACTTCATATGTACACAGAAGATGGGAGTTAACCAAGTTCTTGTTGGAAATATTTGATTGTCAGAAGGATTTTAAACAGAACCTGTCACTTTCCATAAATACGAGGGTCAGTCAATAAGTAATGCCTCCTATTTTTTTTCTCCTTAAATAAGGTAGTTATATTAAATATTCGAATTTGGCACAATTCCTCAAACCTTCTTCTCCAATCCACAGCAATTGCAACTTCCTGCACCAACAGGTGGCAGGACTGTATCCGTTTGCAAAATGGCTGACATCGATGTTCGTATTAGACAACGTTCTGTGATTGAATTCTTGCATGCAGAAGGTGAAACTCCCATTCGAATTCATGAGAGACTGAAAAATGTGTCCGGTGATGCAACAGTGGATGTCAGTACTGTTAGACGATGGGTTCGTCGCTGTAACACAGATGAAGGGCCATCACCGTTGGCTGACAAAATGCGGAGTGGCAGGCCAGTAACCGCAGTGACTCCAAGCAACATTCAGCGAGTCGATGACATCATTCGTGGTGACCGCCGGGTGACTGCAGATGAATTGTGTGGCATTATCTGCCTCAGTAAAGGCAGTGTGATGAAAATTATTGGACAACTGGGATACAGAAAAGTTTGTGCACGGTGGGTCCCAAGAATGCTTTTTACCATGCTGGAATACATGCCCTTGTTAAACGGTGGACCAAGACTGTGGAAATGGATGGAGATTATATTGAAAAGTGACAAATTAATCGTTAATGTTGTAGTTTTCAACCTATGTAATTGCATTTGAATTTCTTGCCAATTAAAAGGAGAAAAAAAATAGGAGGCATTACTTATTGACTGACCCTCGTATATATATTTTTTACTTGACATAAATGCTGCTGTTGTCCTGAATCTGCCATCGTTTGTTTTTTTGTTTCTGCGCCTCTCTGTTCTTGAGATATGTCCCTATATTCCTTGTATATGAATCTAGTCTTGTGGGTTTGGTCATCAAGAAGACTCCATGGATACATTTTGATGACCATGCCCATTTGGCTAATAATACTAAATGTATATTCAGGGAATAGAGGGTCATATCTCAAAAACAGAAAGGCAAAGGATCAAAAGAAAAATAAAGGAGAACATTGGCATTTAGCACAAGTTAAAAAACACATATTTATGACAAGTGACATGTCCTCTTTAAGTATCAGATTGCACCATTAAGAGAAGCAGGGGGTTGGGTGACGGTATTTTGCATTGAGACAATTACAGGACCAAGTAGAGAAAGTCCAATACCATTGGACTTCCGGTGACGTCAACTCTGGCCGACACCATAACTCTGCACATAGCATTGGCTGGCTTTCTGGGGAGAGGGATCGAGTTCTCCTCCAGGTCCCCTGATGAACCCTGGTGCCACCAGGGAGAAACACATCGGGACACCACATGAGGGACAACAATTTTCTTCCCTAAATTGTTTGATACTATTTCTCTGGTGTGAACGGGGCTGAACTTTCACTATTTGTTTACAGCTCGTTATTTTTCTGAATAATAATTCAGAGATGTGTTTTTTATGGATGCCGACTAGAGGCATTTCTCTGACTTTTGATGAGATATAGTGCAGTGTTCAGGAAAGGGTTCTTTGCCCCTGCATTTTGATTAAATGAACTTGGATATCACTCATAACTAATTTACTACTCTGATATGGTTCATAACTAATTTACTACTCTGATATAGTTCATAACTATTTTACTACACTGATTTTACTGGGTCATTTTTTGGATATCTGTCTGCATTGATGTCTTTTTGTAATATTTATGCTTTTTCGCTATTCTTTTTGAATAAGTGAACTGGGACTAGCATTGATTTATTACACGTTGATGGTTGACTACAACTAATTGGCCAGTCTGGGTACACTGCCATCTGCAGTTTTTATAAACTAAACTTGAGACCATCTTGGGCATTTTTTGGCTGAACAGATATACCTTGACCTACAGAATGATATTAATGCTCACTATATTAGCTGGCATCTAGATCTAGGCGTTTACACTATTTTCTATCTTTGTCACTATCTTGATAATTTTGTGTTTGTTACTAGGATAGGGTGATAATAGGGATATAAGGGACACAGACGTTGAGCGGGGGCGCCACGTAGCACAAATTAGGGTGCCAACCTCCGCAGCCAGGAAGGGTGAGACATAAGGAACGGTTAGGGTTTGGACAGGTTCGTACCTTCTCTGGCACAAGTGTTCCCTACCTAATTGTGTTTTAACAAACCTATAGAAATCTTGTTTGTTATTGGTGCTATGAATTGTTTAGTCCTTTTATGCTTTTAGAGTATCTAATAAAAGTTAAATTTTAGGGTTCTAATATCTTTCTCTAGTTGTTTATCTTTAATTAGGCCCTACTGACTTAATTATACTTTGGTGTTAAATGAGGGACATATATAACAGGATAGGGGACTTTTATACTAGGATGGGCTCAGGATGGGGGACACATATACCAGGAAGGAGCCCAAGATGGGGGACATTACTACATAATGGGGGAGGGTGTGAAACTCGAATGTTCGTATATGATTTAGAACACTACAAGGGCCCATACATCGGCCCAGCATATGGGGGTTGGGAAGGGGCAGGTAGATACAAATTTCACACTGGGGCCCATCGGATGCTAGTTACGCCACTGCTTGAGGGGCTTCCCATCTCATTAAATAATGGCATATAGCTGGGATATGGAATAGAGCCACTAAAATAGGGGAATGCTGCAGTTTATAGCACCGTCAGGGACCCGTCTGCTCCTTCCATCCTCAGGACCGGTGAGGGTCCGGAAGGCTGAACCACACCACCAATCATTTGGTGATTGCATATCCTAAAGCTTTGTCATCACCTTTTAGTAAAGGGAAAATCCTTTTCAGTTACCGGCGGTAATAGTCATTGGGATGACCTCTGTACAATGGAAACAACACAATGCAATGAGTTGGCAAATACTGAATGTGATAGTACATAGAAGCAATATTAAAGGGGTTATCCACTTTTAAGAAAATGGACCCCAAATGTTGCAAAATGCCTAAAATAACAAACACAGCAAGTACTCACCCTCCCAGGGTCCAGCATTGCTCCTGTCTCAGTGTTTTGGCTGCAGCAACATCAGTGCACATCACCCAAAGAGTGTGAGCTCCTGCTGTGTTTGTTATTTTAGGTATTTTACAGCTTTTGGGATCCATTTTCCAGAAAGTGGAATAACCCTTTAAATATTTGAAATCTAGTCCCTACTGCTGCCAGACACTTTGTTTTTTTCCATTTTCATACAATTTTAAACACATATGCACTAAGGAATAATTTATCAGGCTCAAAATATTTCACATTCAAAGCTGCAGCCAAAATTTGGTAATAATCTCTGTGTTACTATCATAGATAATAACATATCTGGTCTTTTGCAGTAGCCATTTTTGCAAAAGTTACAGCAACTTCAGCTGTTATTTTTTAATTATCTCCTTAGAAACTGAATTTAAATTATCTGTCATTGAAAAAACATCCTGAGAGAATCAGAGTTTTAATCTGCTCTTATTCAGGGCACCGCAATACTATAATGACCCTCCAGGCGGGGGAAATTTAAAGTTCTCTGTCACTTTCTTCTTCCGCATATAGGTGTCATTGACAGGAAACTTTTTAATTGAAGAAATGACAGTTCTTGGCTTGTGATATGTTGTCTCCAATTATATCGGCACTAAATGAAAGCCGTCCTGTAAGAGGAAGCTGTAATACCCCTGAAGAGCCCCTGCGTGTTGTGACGCGCCCTCTATTTAGTGAGGAAAGACTGCCATCTGCTGACCGGGAGAAACCAGGTGGAATCAATTGGTAACAGAAGAATTGCAGGGAGAGCGAGTTATTATGCTGGACCTGATCGGGTGACTTGCATGACAGAATTCCTTGATATAAAAGCCTGGAGTGCCAAACCGCAGGAGGATTTGGTGCCAACATAGAAAGCGGAGTAAAGAGGACCTGAGATGGCACTGAGGCCAGCGTGAGAAGCTGCAGAAGAAAGCGTACACCACCAAAATGCTGGTCATTGCCAGGCAAGGTCTGGACCCATAGACCTGACGACGACGGTCAAAACCCAGGGTCCCGAACTGCATCGGTCAAGACCCAGAATTCAGACTGCGCCAGTCAAGACCAGAACCCACGTCCTATGCCGGCTAAGTCCCAGAGGCCAGACGACACCCGTTGAGAGTCAGGACCCAGTTCTTTCCAGCCCAGCCGACATTCGCCAACAGTCAAGCACCGAAGATCCATGTGGAGACGACAATCAGAGGAGCACGTCTGCGGTTAGGGAGGGAGCAGGGCCATCACTTCCAGCTATAACATACGGTACCGGGGCTGGCCTGGGTTAGGACAACAGATGGAGAGAGAGACGGTTGGTGCATGTGTGGCACCCCAGGGGTCTGGTTTTCCACAGTAATGTAATGTTATGTCTGAGAGCAGGTGGGAGGTCCTTTGGTCAGGGATCCTGTGCATGCCACACCTCCTGCCCAGTCTTGGGAGGGGAAGGACTTCCCCTGTATAAACCCTGGGCTGAGGCAGGGTTAGTCAGTCAAGGAGAGTAGAGACAAGAAACAGCAGAAGCAATACTACTACGAGTCAGGGGCTGGCAGCTGCAGAGCTCGCCCTGACTGAGAGGCTTTCTTGCCGGACCCGGCGTCCGAGGCTGTGGGGACTGACTCTTACCCAGCAGCAGAAGCCGACCGGCAGGGGATTTCAGGTCCTCAGGCCCAGAAACCCGAAGGCACGGTCACACGCGTGGGACCAGCACCGCCATCGTGGAGCGGAAGCCATTAGAAGGCCCCGAGTCACCGGCCATACGGGTGAGCACCACACGGTACACTCAGGGACGTGGGCTACTTATATCCGCTTCTAGCAAGGTAGCCAGAAGAGTACAGTCAGTTTGGGAGGCCTACAACTCCGCCTGGCCAGGGGAGATCCCATCTGCTCAAGGACTGACCAGGCCCCGTTCACTAGCAAGTACTCCGGGAGGGTCTATCGTTGTTACCAGTAAAGACCCTGAATTACACCGCACCGTCTCTGAGTGGTTCCTGCTACCCCCATCATCCACATCTGCTGCCCTGAGGCCATACCCCTCCCGTTGGGGGTTATACCATCTATGCTGCACCATCCATCCACCGGCCTCAGCGGACTGTCCTGCAGCGGCAGCTCCATAGCTGCATTCAACGGGTGGCGTAGTCGTCCTACATCTACCGCTGTTACATCGCCGCTCAGTTTGACTCCCTGGGCACGGACCGGGTCACCGCCACGAGACTACAACCCTCAAGAGATCCGGCTCCGGGTAAGCTCCCGCGTGCGCAACGCAGCGCGACACAGGCCCAGGGGCGCGTCAACTTTGGCGTAGTCGGCAGGATTTCGTGCCCGCAACCACCGGGTACTGCGTGCCTGAAAAGCAAAGACTGTTCAAACTTACCAGTGGTGAAGATTCCCGCTATCCGTGGAGGTTTCCCGCCATCCGGCGCCATCTTCTACCTTCTTCCCGCCATCCACGAAGTTTTCCCGCCATTGGACGCCATCTTGAGGACGCCGCGCGGGAAGAAGAGGGGCGTGGACTCCGAAAGCGCGCGAGAACTGAAGCCCCGCCTCACGTCCGGACGTTGCGTAAGGTCCTGGAAGGAGCCCATCAGACGCCGACGTCACAGGAGCGCGACGGAAGGTCCTCAACCCTGACGATCCACTGCGGAGCCGCGGCCTACGGAAGAGGATCATCGCAAGGTAGGCCACGGTCCACTAGGGGGGAGGAAGATGTCGGATACGGAGGAGAGCTTCACTGCCTCAACCCCCGCCAGCGCTACCGCTGCTGCAGTTATGCCCTTCACCATGCCCTATATCCCGGGAGCAGCTTGGCTACCCCAGTACTCAGGGGAGCCACATACCCTGCATGACTTTAGAGAAAAGCTGGATAGCCTCTTCCAGGTGTACCCCCTCACAGAAGAGCAAAAAGTGAGCATCCTGGTGGCCCAACTAACCGGGGCAGCCAAAAGGGAAGTAAAATCCTGGCCACCTGGGAGGAAGACTGTCGCAGGGATACTAACCCGGCTGAAGGACACCTTTGATACCCGCACCTCAGCCGAGATTAAGCTTAGATTCTACGGGTGCAAGCAGCAAGCGCATGAGAGTATAAGGGACTATGCACTAAACCTACAAGAGGCCCTGAGGGCCATTAAGCAGACCGACCCTGATGGAGTGGGAAACGAGGATAGGCTGTTGACCGAACAGTTTATAGAGGGACTGTATTGTAATACCCACCGAACCCAGTTGCGGGCAATGGCCTTACAGGATCCCCATCTGGGCTTTGCACAGTTCAAGGACAGAGCCATCCGGGTGCTCCGAGAACCGGCACCGGGTGGCGTTGTGACCCACAAGCGCCCTGCTATCACTTACCACCAGGAGGCGGCGCCCTTGTCGGCAGGGCCTGTGGGAGCTGATGCGCAGGCTTTGGACAATGACCCGGCTCCAGACCTACACCATCAGGTCCAAGAGCTAGCTAAGAGCGTTGCTGCGCTAACCCGAACTGTGCAGTCTTTACAGGCTTCCACCCCAGGGAAGATCCAGCTGGCATCCGGACCGGAGGACATCCCGTGGCGTCGACCAAGGAGGACCCCACCGGCCAGAGGAAGACCCAGTGACCGATACAGCGAGGACGGACGACCCATCTGCCGCCGCTGCAATCAACCTGGACATATGGCAAGGTAATGTTCTTTAAACGGGCACAACCTGGGGTAGAGGGCCAACCCCCAGGAAAAAGATCACCAGGCCCATCGAACTGGCGCGACAGATATGTGGGAGGACGTCCAGTCTTGCCTGTGGTACTAGATGGCATTCCCATGAGTGCCCTACTGGACACCGGGTCACAGGTCACCACCATCCCGTACGTGCTCTTTAAGCAGTACTGGAATGACTCGGATATTACCCGCTACCCTGACGACGACTTGAGTATCATCGCCAGCAATGGCCAGCCCGTGCCACAGATCGGATTTAAAGAGGTGACCATCAAAATCGGTAGAGTCGAACTGGCAGCACAGGGACTGATCATTGTAGATATTGACAAACATGAGAGTCACCCAAAAATAACTCTAGGAACTAATGTAATTGAAAATTGTCTTGCAGAGGTGATTTTCCTTTTACAGCAGGTTGCCAAGAACGCCAGCTCCGGCGAGCAGCGGGTGCTCCAGAAAGAGATCCGGGCACTGATGCGACGGCAACAGGTGGAACTCTCCGGCTGTGAGATTGGTAGCATAAGAATGTGTGACCCTTTTCCTATTGCCATGCCCCCAAAAAGTGAAATGATGATTTGGTGCCGGGCAGCTATTGGTCTGAGAGGTAGAGATTACCAGGCAATGGTAGAACCAGTTTACTCGGACAGTAGGCCCACCATTTTGACAGCACGGGGGGTGGTTGATGTACGCCATGGGAGGGTGCCCGTTCGCATAATAAATATCGGGGAGAGGGAAGTGTACCTGCCCCGGTATGCCACGCTAGCCAAATTATATACCATTAACCAAAATTCTATACAATCTGTGGAACCCTTGCCTCCATCTCACCCGGAGGAAGGTAACGGCTCTAAGAAAAACATGGAGGACTGGTGTCAGCAACTACATCTGGGTACTGACTCCACTCCCGCACACCAGAAACAAGGAGTCTATCGGGTGGTTCAGGTGTACGAGAGAGTGTTCAGTAAACACCCGTTAGACTTCGGGCGAGTCAAGGGGGTAGAACACCACATCCCCACGGGAGACCATCCTCCTATAAAAGAGAGGTATCGACCCGTACCCCCTGCCCACTACCAACACGCCAAGGGGATGCTTAGAGACATGAAGGAGGCTGGGGTGATCAGGGATAGCTGTAGCCCCTGGGCAGCTCCACTAGTCTTAGTCCGAAAGAAAGACAACACCATGAGGATGTGTGTAGATTACCGGAAAATCAATCGTATCACACACAAGGATGCGTACCCCTTACCAATTATAGAGGAGTCATTGGCTGCTTTAAGATCTGCTAACTTCTTCTCTACCTTGGATCTCACTAGCGGGTACTGGCAGGTTCCTGTAGCAGAGGCGGACCGGGAGAAGACCGCATTCACCACCCCGATGGGACTTAGCGAGTTCACCTGCATGCCGTTCGGACTCTGCAACGCACCGGGAACCTTCCAACGACTAATGGAGTGTTGTCTGGGCCACAGAAACTTCGAGACGGTCCTGTTGTACCTGGACGATGTCATCGTATATTCCAAGACGTATGAGGACCACCTGAAACACCTGGCGGAAGTGTTCGAAGCTCTGGCAAGTTACGGCCTAAAGGTGAAACCCTCCAAGTGTCACCTCCTGAAACCAAAGGTGCAGTACCTGGGACACGTGGTGAGCGCTGACGGAGTGGCTCCCGACCCTGATAAGATCACCGCAATTAAGGAATGGCCAAGCCCCTCCAGCGTAAAAGAAGTGCGGCAGTTCCTCGGGTTGGTAGGCTACTACCGAAGGTTTATTCCCGGTTTCACCAAAAAGGCAGCACCTATGCAGGACCTCCTGATAGGCCAGTCCCGGAAGGCCAAGAACCAGAAGCCGCCCTTCAAATGGGAGGAGCTGGAAGAAGAGTCCTTCCGCCAGCTGAAGATGGCCCTCACGGGGGACGAAATCCTGGCGTACCCGGATTATAGCCAGCCCTTTATCCTCTACACCGACGCCAGTAACATCGGGCTAGGAGCCGTACTGTCCCAGATCCAGCAGGGGAAGGAACGAGTAATTGCCTACGCCAGCCGAAAACTGCGACCCACCGAAAGGAACCCCGAGAATTACAGCTCATTTAAGTTAGAGTTCCTGGCCGTAGTATGGGCAGTCACCGAGCGCTTTAAGCATTACCTCGCTTCTTCCCGGTTCACCGTGTACACGGATAACAACCCGTTGACACACCTGGACACGGCAAGACTCGGTGCCTTGGAGCAGAGGTGGATGGCCCGTCTGTCCAACTACGAGTTCACAATCAAATACCGGGCAGGACGCTCCAATACCAACGCGGACGCCCTGTCCAGGATGCCCAACCTGCCGGACGGAGGAGAAGATCCGGAGGGACTGGAAGAAGTTGAACTCCCTGCATTCCACCGTCATGGGACTATCCAGTATTCCCACCGGGTAAGGAGTAAGCAGGCTGCTACGTTGAACCCCTTACCCCACTACAACTGGGCGGAAACGCAAGACAGCGACCCTGCCGTCCGACTGGTGAAGGAGATGCTGACTCGGCCGGAGGCTCGCCTTGAACCAGACGCTCCGGAGGAAGCCAAACAACTATGGGCAGAGAAGAGTCGACTGTTCCTTTACAAAGGGAAGTTGTGCCGCAGAATGGTTAACTCCCGGACGCATGAATTACTCTGGCAAGTAGTGGTGCCACGAAGAGACGCAGCCATGGTGATGGAGGCATACCACGACGGAGCTGGACACTTCGGGTGGAAGAAGCTGGAGTTCCTGCTGCGCGAGCGGTTCCACTGGGTAGGCATGAGGGGAACCATCGAGAAGTGGTGCAGAGACTGTGGCCCGTGCAACCTGAGAAGGAAGGACCGTGCCAGCCAGAAGACTCCCCTGCAGTCCATCGTCACCCGGCAACCGTTGGAACTGGTAGCCTTGGATCATGTAAAACTGACCCCAAGCAGAAGTGGCTACGTCTACGCGTTAACCAACGTGGATCATTACTCCCGGTTTCTGGTTGTCGTCCCCGTCAAGGACTTAACGGCTCAAACAGCAGCTAGAGCCTTCCAGCAGCACTTTTGCCGTCCACACGGGTACCCGGACCAAGTGCTGACGGACCAGGGACCTGCCTTTGAAGCGGAGGTCTTCCAGGAATTCTGCAATCTGTATGGCTGCCGGAAGATAAGGACGACACCCTACCATCCGCAAACTAATGGACTTTGTGAGAAAATGAACCAGGTGGTAATGGATCTTCTAAAAACGTTGCCCCTGGAAGAACGCAGTCTGTGGCCTGAGAAGTTGCCCGATCTGGTGGACCTATACAACCACATCCCGGTAGGTTCCACCAACTGTACCCCGGCTTACCTAATGAGGGCAAGACCTGGTAAGTTACCTGTTGACCTGGAAATGGGAGTCCTGACACCCGAGGACACTTCACCAGAAACAGACTGGGACACAGAGAGGCAGCAGCAGTACCGGAGAGTACAGGAGAGCGTGGAGCGAAGTCTCTGTCAGGCTAGGGAAAGACAAGAGAAAACTTACAACCAGTATGCTCCCGCTGTTCCCCTGGTACCCGGAGAGCAGGTCTTGAAGAGGAAGAGACGGCTCCACAAGTTGGACAACCAGTGGGAGAAGGACCCGTACACCGTACTGCCCTCAAGCCACGAGAACCCGAAGGTTTGTACCATCAGTAAAGACGGAGGGGAAACCACAGCCATTGTATCCCGGGACCACCTGAAGAAGTGTCCCGAACAACTGAGGAACCCTGAAGAGGAACAAGAAGACCATCGACCCGTAGAGGAAAGGGAAGATATGGTTAGTACTGTGCTCGGGGACTTCCCTCGGTCTTGGACTCAAGTCAATGGTGCAGTTGTGGTACCCGTACTCACCTTCCTCCAACCAGCATCCCAAGCACCTACGGAGCAACAGGTAGAGCTGGAAGAACAGCCGGTCCAGGAGGCAGAAGACTCCACACAAGCAGAACAGGAGGATCAACCCTCTGCTTATAGTGAGCCTGCCGTACCCCTAGTGAGACAAAGAGCCGGTAGACAGCTGCCCAGTTTACCCTTGACAGCTCCTACACCCTGTAGTTCAGGGCCAGACAGTCAGCTCCGTAGGTCCACTAGGGCCACTAGAGGCCAGTTACCCGCACGCTGGAGGATTTGAAGTGTATAAATTGTTTTATTTATGTTTATCTGTGTATTGTTGCTTGTGTATAATTTTGTGTTTCCAGTTATTTTTAGGAATCCTTGGTGGATTTACCGGGAATCCTTGTACATAGTTGGAGCGTAACCCAGGATGGACTAGAGACTGTAAAGGACTCGGGGTAGGACAGACCCCTACCTGGTTACGTCTCCCTGTTTTGGTGAAATGGACACCTTGCTTTCTTCAAAGACTACACCCGGTTACGGACATGCCGTGACCACCTTTATGTGTTTCTTCTTATTGTACTATTATTGTTGTTATATCTTGTTATGTTTTTTTTCTAAAATATGTTTAGTCCCGGAGTACTAAATTTCACTAGGGGGGAATGTGGCACCCCAGGGGTCTGGTTTTCCACAGTAATGTAATGTTATGTCTGAGAGCAGGTGGGAGGTCCTTTGGTCAGGGATCCTGTGCATGCCACACCTCCTGCCCAGTCTTGGGAGGGGAAGGACTTCCCCTGTATAAACCCTGGGCTGAGGCAGGGTTAGTCAGTCAAGGAGAGTAGAGACAAGAAACAGCAGAAGCAATACTACTACGAGTCAGGGGCTGGCAGCTGCAGAGCTCGCCCTGACTGAGAGGCTTTCTTGCCGGACCCGGCGTCCGAGGCTGTGGGGACTGACTCTTACCCAGCAGCAGAAGCCGACCGGCAGGGGATTTCAGGTCCTCAGGCCCAGAAACCCGAAGGCACGGTCACACGCGTGGGACCAGCACTGCCATCGTGGAGCGGAAGCCATTAGAAGGCCCCGAGTCACCGGCCATACGGGTGAGCACCACACGGTACACTCAGGGACGTGGGCTACTTATATCCGCTTCTAGCAAGGTAGCCAGAAGAGTACAGTCAGTTTGGGAGGCCTACAACTCCGCCTGGCCAGGGGAGATCCCATCTGCTCAAGGACTGACCAGGCCCCGTTCACTAGCAAGTACTCCGGGAGGGTCTATCGTTGTTACCAGTAAAGACCCTGAATTACACCGCACCGTCTCTGAGTGGTTCCTGCTACCCCCATCATCCACATCTGCTGCCCTGAGGCCATACCCCTCCCGTTGGGGGTTATACCATCTATGCTGCACCATCCATCCACCGGCCTCAGCGGACTGTCCTGCAGCGGCAGCTCCATAGCTGCATTCAACGGGTGGCGTAGTCGTCCTACATCTACCGCTGTTACATCGCCGCTCAGTTTGACTCCCTGGGCACGGACCGGGTCACCGCCACGAGACTACAACCCTCAAGAGATCCGGCTCCGGGTAAGCTCCCGCGTGCGCAACGCAGCGCGACACAGGCCCAGGGGCGCGTCACATGGAAGGCTCAACGCGGTTTAATAGAGTTTGTCAGAAAGATTTGAGGCCTAGCAGGAAAACCCAGTGACCGTCGCTAGGTCCAGAATTGCAGGAAGAACTTAAGTGGTTACTCCCGTGAACGGGAGCACCGTCCTTAGAGAGAGGACATTAATATTATATAGTGAAGAACTTTCATTGTTATTACAATTGTATCGTTATATGGTTCATTGTTGATTTGTATTGTTTAATAGCACCAATTTTCTTATAACTACTGTAAATTACCACTGTGTTTGAACAGAATTACACTGTTCACTGACTGTTCCTGCCTCGTCTCCAATGTAATCAGACATTGTTTTTGAATTTTTGTTCAACAGAAAAATGTAAAAAAAAAAAAAAACTAATGAAAATGGCTTGGACAAAAATGATTGTGCTGTTACTTAATGTTCTGTTGCACAACCTTTTGAGACAATCACTACAAATGACTTCTGTAACTCTCAATGAGACTTCTGCACCTGTCTACAGGTATTTTGGCACACTCCTCGTAAGCAAACTGCTCCCTCTGTCTGAGGTGTGAAGGTGCCTTCTCCAGACTGCAGGTTTCAGCTCCTTCCACTGATGTTCCATAGTATTTAGATCAGGGCTCATAGAAGACACTTCACAATAGTCCAATGCTTTGCTCTTTGCCAGTCTTGGATGTTTTTAGCTCTCTTTTGGGGTATTATCCTGTTGGAAGACCCATGATCTGCGACTAAGACTAATCTTTCTGAAACTGGGCAGCACATTTCGCTCCAGAATGCATTGATGATCTTGAGATTTCATTGTACCCTGCACAAATTCAAGACAACCTATGCCAGATTAAGCAAATCAGCACCAAAACATAACCAAGTCTCCCCCATGTTTCACTGTAGGTACAATGTTATTTTCTTTGTATGCTTCATTTTTGTGTTTGTGAACATAGAGCTGATGTGATTTGCCAAAAAGCTCGAGTTTGGTCTAATCTGTCCAAAGGACATTCTCCCAATAGCTTTGTGGCTTATCAATATGCTTTTTGGCAAATTCCAGTCTTGCTTTTTTATGATTTGCTTTCAACAGTGGTTTCCTGCTCGGTCGTCTTCAATTAAGTCTGTTTTGGCCAAGACAGCGATGGATGGTGCGAACTGACACTGATGTACCTTAACCTTGTATTTCACCTCTAATCTATTTGGAAATTCTGGGCTCTGAGTATCTGTAGTAACA
This sequence comes from Phyllobates terribilis, assembly GCF_046119375.1. Taxonomy (NCBI): domain Eukaryota; kingdom Metazoa; phylum Chordata; class Amphibia; order Anura; family Dendrobatidae; genus Phyllobates; species Phyllobates terribilis. The sequence continues at coordinate 148,401,533 of NW_027362762.1, forward strand.
GAGATATCAAGCTTTACCTTTAGCATGACTGTCTAAAATTTTCTTTCTAATCTCCTGTAACAAGTCTCCCCTTTGCTCTCTTTGATCCACGTTTAGTGACGTACACACCATGATACCAAATAGCTCAGTGACTACTTTTCACTCTTAAATAGGCAGACTTACTGATTACAAGTTTGTAGACATATGTGAAGCTGATTACAGGACACACCTTAGTTTCACATGTCCCTATGCTCAAATTATTTTCAATCTTTTCTAAGAGTACCATTTATGTCCAGGCCGTTTTGATTTGTTTTTTTTTATTTAAAATTTTCTGCTCAACCACAATTTAAAAGCAATGTCTGATTTTCATTAGTTGATAATCAGTAAACTTAAATTGAAAATTACTTTTACCAGTTTCAAGTTATTTCAGTGACCATTGTGGGTTTTTCTTACTTTTACATAGGAGTACCAACACTTTTGTCCACGTTTGTATAACACTAACAGAGTAGTAACAAACAAAGATTGCACTCAGTTTCTCAGTTATACTAGTGCATGTCAATGCTATAAGTAAAATAGCCAACAACTTGAGTTTCTTGGCAGTTCTGATTGACAAAGAGAATACATAAACACTAATTTACATATGTATATACACTGCTCGGACTGGCCCACAAGGCAACAGGTGAATCTCCTGGTGGGCCCCCCACAAACCTAGATGAGCAATGCTTGGCACAGTACACTAGATGCACTATATACGAATAGTGATGAGCAAGTATGTTCTGTTAACCCTTTCAGCGAGCATGCTCGGGTGCTCGCCGAGTATCTTCAGCGTGCTCGGGTGTTATGTTTGAGTCACTCCGTGTGCATGATTTGCGACTGTTTGATAGCTTTAATACATGTGAGGAATGCCTAAGAAACAAGCATTCCTCACATGTATTAAAGCTGTCAAACAATTGCAAATCATGCACACAGAGTGACTCAAACATAACACCCGAGCACGCTGAAGATACTCGAAAAACACCCGAGCATGCTCGTAAATTTTGAGTAAAGAGCGTGCGCGCTCATCACTATATACGAACAAAGGAAGCTTCTCATCAGTTTATTAACAAACAAACCATTTTATTACATAGAAGCTTAGGATGAGATGACTCTTCAACACTAATCATTTTGCTGCTTCTACCTGTGCCCTGATGCTATGTGAACATATATCCGCAGCTCAAAGAGCCAAGAGGGCCACTAGTCCAAGGTAAGTACAAGGCCTAGTCCAAAGCTTCAGACTAAGGCAAGCTTCACACAACCATATTTCAAGGTCTGTGTTCACACCACAATTGTCAGACCCACAGCAGATTTCCTGAACCGAAGTAAAAACAAAGGCTACTGGCTAGAATTTTCAGCAAGAGACCCATGGTTCTTCTGGACATTGCAGTTTAAGAGCTAAAGAGTGGGCAACCAGAATCAATGTAACTGGTGGGCACTTAACACCCTAGTCATACACTGCTTAAACATCACATGGAATCTTTCATCCTTAATTCTGGGGGGAATAAAGTTAATTTTCTTCCCGCAGCGTTCGGGAAAGTGCAGGCGCCGGGCAGGTTAATAACACGTTTTTTCTGGTGACTGGTTTTCTTTAAATTAAAGAGGACCTGTTGGGTCTACTAACATATCTTTTTTAGTAAATGCTTGTATTCCCCATAAAATAGCAGCCTGGAGGATCTTTTCTTGTGGCTTTTTGTTGTGTCATTCCTCTGTTATTCCTCCTGGAAATTGACAGGCTATTCCCTTTGTTTAATGGGTGTGTCACTAAACAGTCTGCCCTGATTGGAGAATTTCAGACTGTGAGAGGGACACCCCTCAACTAGTAACACTCAGTTGTCAATGTGTACATACATTTCTATGAGAACTAACAGAGGAAGAGCACAACACAGAATTTTAAGAAAAGATGCTTCAGAATTCTTATTTCATGGGCAATTTAATTATTTAATAAAACAGAACTTTTCAAACACATAATCCAAGAAAAAAATTCCATTTATCAAAGAGAATCCATCATCTGATTCATGCCACCCAAACCACAGGCAGCATGAAATGGCCACTGGCTTTTTTTTTATATCATACTATGAAAAGCTAACCAGGGATTATGCATGACAAGTCCGAGGCAGGTACCTTACGACTTCTCTCCGTCCCGATTTCCTTGGCTGAAAGGTCCCTGTGTGCATAGAGACCTATCAGTCAAGGGGATCAGGGTAAGGAGAAGCTGTTGGGGACCTGCCTCAGACTAGTCATCCAAGATGTATAGTCCTTAACCGGCTTGTCAAAGTATGTTTTCTCTCAAACACTGCTGCGTTTCAAAGGGAACCATACATCGCTGCAATAACGCACCCAGTGTCTGATTCATGCTGCTCATGGATCAGGCGATATGAATCAAATGACAGGTTCCCTTTAATGCAGGATTGAAGTCTTGGCTGTGGCCCCTTGGCAAACTACAGATCCCAGAATTCAGGAGTTTGTTACATGTCACAGAATTGGTGTAATGTCACAAAGTATTACACTGGACTGTAAGTTTATGGACTTTATTTTGGCAGTGCTGCACAATTCACTTAAAGGACTCCTGCAGACATCCTTGAAACTCGGTTCGAGCGTGGACCACAATGCACGGACTGTCCACGGGTCTCCTGACCCAAACGCAACCTCCTTATAGGCATATACGAGGTTGTCGAGTTTATGTTGGGAGACTCGCGGCAGTCTGTGCATTGCAGTCCTTGCTTGGGCAGAGTCTCATGGACATCTGTGGGAGCCCTAACAATTATTTTAAAGGGGTTTTCCCATGAGCAAAAGTTGATTTTAATCAATAGATCTTGGAATAATAATAAGTTCCACAATTGGATGTATTTAAATAAAATGTTCCTGTGCTGAGATAATATTATAAAGGTGCCCCTGCTGTGTACTGTGTAATGGATGTGTCTTACCATACAGGAACATGGTCTGATCATACTACATTTCCTGGGCAGGGGGGAAGCAAAAGAGTATACAGACATTACAGCAAGGGATCACAGCTGATTCTTTCTTTGAAGTAAAACTGAGTAATATTTTACCCAGGGGTGGATTAAGAGTAGCAAGGGCCCCGGGCAGTTTAGAAGGCGCGCCCCCCCCCCCCTCCCCACACACACACACACACACACACACACACACACACACACACACACACACACACACCTGATTTATCACGTGACATGTCACATGATCCCCTGTGATAGATCATGTGATAGTTCATGTGAAATTAATTTGGCACAATATTAATTATAATATTTTTTTTAAGGCTGTGTGCCCACTATGCGTTTTTTAAGCGTTTCCGCAGCGGCAATTCCGCTGCAGAAACGCTTAAAAAACGCATGGTAGAAGGTCTGCCATGTTCCCCAATGATAATCCGCATGTGCTGTGCACATGCTGCGGAAATTTTCGCTGCGGATTATCATTGCGGAAAAATCCGCAGCATTACCAATTATTTTGCGGAAGTGCGGCGTTTTCGCCGCCATTGACTTGCATTAGAACGCATGGATGCGGAATCCATGCGTTTCAATGTGCGGATGGTACCCGGGTGTGGAGGACAGGAGACTCTCCTCCGGACCCGGGTACCATAGAACCTGTAAAAAAAGAATAAAATAAAAAATAAATATTATACTTACCTTCTGATGGCCCCCAGTGTCTTTATCCGATGCGTCCTGGCTTGCCGGCAGCTCGCGATGGAGGAGGAGAAGGACCTGCCGTGACGTCATTTAGTCATGTGACGGGTCACGCGACCGCTGACGTCGGCAGGCCATCAGAAGGTAAGTATATATTTTTTATTTTTTACCATTCTTTTACGGTCACACTATATAAATCCATGCTGGTTGCATGGATTTATATAGTGTAACCAAGTTGTCAAGCACTTTCCAAGTGATGCTAAAATCGCTTGGAAAGCGCTTGTCAACCCGCATGCGGAAATGCATGTGAAGAACGCTTCATATCCGCATGTCCCTGGCAGGAAAACGCATGTACAATAAGCATGTAAAATCCGCATGCGTTTTTTTCTGCCAGGGAGATGCAGAAACGCTAAAAAAAAATCCGGAACATTTCTGTATCGTGGGCACATAGCCTTACATTAATTGTATGACTCAATATTGAGCACACGTAGCCATCTATACACAGCGGGAGGCTGCACGGTGCCATCTATACACAGCGGGAGGCCGCACGTAGCCATCTATACACAGCGGGAGGCCGCACATAGCCATCTATACACAACGGGAGGCCGCACGTAGCCATCTATACACAGCAGGAGGCCGCACGGCACCATCTATACACAGCAGGAGGCTGCACGGCGCCCCCCCCAGAGACAGCAGGAGCCACACAGTGCCATCTATACTCAGCAGGAGGCCGCACGTAGCCATCTATACACAGCAGGAGGCCGCACGGCGCCATCTATACACAGCAGGAGGCCGCACGGCACCATCTATACACAGCAGGAGGCCTCACGACGCTATCTATACACAGCAGGGGGCCGCACGGCGCCATCTATACACAGCAGGGGGCCGCACGGCGCCATCTATACACAGCAGGGGGCCGCACGGCGCCATCTATACACAGCGGAAGGCCGCATGGCGCCATCTATACATAGTGGGAGGCCGCACAGCGCCCCCACCCAGAGACATCAGGAGGCTGCATGGCGCCAACTATACTCAGCAGGAGGCCGCACGCAGTCACGCACACACAAACATATACATACACGCATAAACACATTTGAAACACAAAAATACATATAAACAGACATCACACAATGATATCTGCCTGCACACACACACACACACACACACATACTCACCATCCCCCGGCTCCATTCCTCCTGCCTGCTCTGACTTCTCCGTTACAGCAGTGCAGGCCGGGCGCGCACTGCGTGACGTCACAGCTAGGAGACAAGGCCACGCACAGGGCCGTGTCTCCTAGCAGTGACGCGGCCGGGCCAGCACAGGGAAGTTAACTGCTGCAGTGCTGGCCCGGCCGATGAAGAAGTAGCGGCCGTGCGCCGCTGCTGGGGGAGCGGTCCGGGGCCCCCCCTCCCGCCACTGCTACCGGTATGTGCCGCAGCGGCCCGCACGTATAATGAGGGCAATCCGGCATTAGACACCCCGCCCGGAGGCGCGGGCCCCCTGCAGGCTCGGGGCCCCGGGCGGTAGCCCGGATTGCCCTCATTATAATCCGCCTATGATTTTACCTCACAGAAAGAATCAGCTGTGATCCCCTGCTATAATGTCTGCATGCTCTTTTGCTTTTCCTGTACGGTCAGACACAGCCATTACACAGTACACAGCAGGGACACATTTACAAGATTATCTCAGCACAGGAACATTTTATTTAAACACATTCAATTGTGAAAGTTATTATTATTCCAAGATCTATTGATTAAAATCAACTTTTGTTCATGGGAAAACCCCTTTAATGATAACTTAACCCTGCTAAATCTATGTAGAATGCTTTAGTTTCAGCAATGTGACTATGTGTAGATCAGCCTATGCATTGCAAAGAGAAAGAACACAGCCATGCTGAGAGTAATCGATTTATTAAGTGCCCCCCGTGAAACAGAGCTTACATGAGAACCTAACTGGTGTAACCTCATCTCTCAGGGAGAATCTACCCCTCCTGACTGTTTTAAGCACTTCTAGGCTTTCATATTATCTGTCACTTAATGTTTTCTTACTAATAATCAATTAACATTGATCCACTCCTGTGAGTGCTCAGCATTTCTGCCTTTGGACATATAAATACACATAAATTATTATCTCCACAGAGACCTAAACGCAAAAGATGCGCATATCCCAATCCTACTACAATCATTAATACAAAGCTAGACATACCGTCATCAGTTCACGTTGAAATAACAAGAAAGGCACACCGTCAGCATTGTGCGCAAACACATACATGTACATCTGCCCAGCATGCTGATGCAATAAATCATGATAAAATAACATAGTATATTTACTTATCAACCTTAGGATCCATGCACGTGACATGGTATGGTAGCAAGAAGAGTACCTATATGCCATATTACGGCCCTATAGGCGCTAACATGGTGCAAAGTGAAGCACTGCTTATAGGGGAGAAAACCTGCCTCTAACATTGCCAGGTAGACACCTAAAGATCTGTGAACACATACAACAACTTAGCATTGCGGGAAAAAAAACATTTTTAATTCATATTAAGTTGTAAGTGCCTAGTGGGTGGTCCCAAGCCAGCTAAGTGCTGTAAACTCCTCCCACTTGGTGCTGATTGACAGCATTAGTACAGTGCAAAGGCAGCGTGTCCTGAAATCCAAATCAACGCTGAGGGATCATTGGGGAAGGGTTTAGTAATGGCAGACAAAAAAATTTTGCCTGGCTTGGGACTGCCCACTGGGCCACTGGGCACTTACGACCACGGGCGTCACTACAACAGGTGCAGGGGTTTAAATCGCACCTGAGCCCCAGAGCCTAGGAGGCCCAAAAAGTCCATTTACCCTATATAAAAAGTCCAAAGCTATTTAAGACTTGCAATAATTGGGGGCCTCGTTGGAGCTTTTGTATTGGCGCCCTTGAGCTTCAAGTTATACCCCTGCTTACGACTTAATTAGCATAAGGATTAAAAATTCTAGTTTCATTTTTTACCCAATGCTAAGTTTATTAATGCCTAGAAAGTTATGATTTCACATGTGTAACTGGTTTGTCTGCCTCAATATAGTGTATGGAAGCTGCTGTGGTTATGTGAATTTATGGCTATGAATGAAGTGTGCTGCACAATGTATCTGCCATGCATCACTGACTATGAGAACTTTTCTGTGATCCGGCACTGGCGTATTAAGTTGCGTTCCATAGAAACCTTTAATGCTACATATAGTAAGTCATGGACACTATTGCCAGGATCTGATACCGTTCCCTTCCAAAGTATCGGTGTATAAATAGCCTCATGAAACCATGACTAATTAGAAGCGTCATACAAAATGGTACCTAAAAACCATTGCCATATGTCGGCTGAATATATGTACAGTGGTTAGATAATGCTATACAGTGCTGCTGCCACCATGCACTACAGAAATAGTGGTGCCACACACTATAAATACTGCCATACAGTGCGTACATAATGCCATACAATAATATTAAAGGGAACCTGTCACCAGAATAGCGTTATTAACCTGCCCGGTGCAACCCTTTAAGGTTCATGGTGCTCACAAGCCTAGTAGCAAACTCATCTGTAGTAACAAGAGAGGTAGTTGGACGCACCCTTAAAGGGAACCTGTCATGTTGAAAATGGTATCTGATCTGCAGGCAGGATGTTATAGAGAAGGAGCTGATCAGATTCATTTTGTGGGATAGGTTTCAGTGCAACTTGCATTTTATTGATAGAAATCTCTGGTATTTGTATGCATATAAGTCCAGTGGGCGGTCCTACTGGTGACTGACAGTCTCCCTTGTATGACTGTGCATGCAGAGATAGCTGCCATTCACTAATCAGGACCCCCCACTGGACTCCTACATGTACAAACACTAGGGATTTCAATGAATAAAATACAAGTTATACTGAATCTTTATCCACAAACCTATATATCGTTCTGCTCGACTTCTACTCTATACCATGGTTTCTACAGATTGGCCACCACACGGCACAATGGGGCCACCGAGCTGGAGTCCTATCATTCTTGCTTTCTCTGATAAGACTATCACATATGCACCATTTTACGCCTGTGGCTACAAAACATCAGATTTGCATAGACAGTCTCAGTTGTAACTATGAATATGTTACATGGCGCGGGGAGGTAGCCATGGTTGAGGTACTTGTCTTCCATGCCCCAGCACGCTAAATGAAGATGGGGGTCCTGGCTGGGTGTGAGGACTTTGTCTACGTGGGTGCTATGCCCTTGTAGGCCGTATGATGCCGGTGACTTTGGCTGGCCAGGACCAGATGGTGTAACGTTCAATGAAAGAGACCACCAGCCAACAATAAAGTTTTTTTCTGAACAGTAAAACTGAACAGGAACTATGTACAATAGATAGCTGGTGCATAACTTCATGAACATTTCTTTTACAACATGGAGCATCTTCACACACGGTCTCTCTATCTCTTCCAGGCTTACTTGCTTCAGCCCCCAAGTTGCTCTGTGTTCACCACAACACAGCACATTACTATAGTCCAGTAAGTATGAAAGTCCTGTCCTCAACCCGAGGTTCTGTGCCCTCCATTCCCTTAGGGCACATATGTCAAACTCTGGCCTGTGGGTCAAATCTGGCCCTCAGGGTTTTTATATTTGGCCCGCGATGCCATATGGAGGACTTTGTGGGGCCGTTATTCTGTATGGAGCACTATGTGGGGCCATTATTCTGAATTAAGGGCTATGTGGGCCCATTATACTATGTGGAGGGCTGTATGTGGATCGCAGTTGGGGCATCATACTGTTTTGGGGTCACCATACTTTGCCAGGGGAGTTGAGGGGGGTACAGTAGGGTCATCATACCATATGTGTGAATGAATTCACTGTGGGGGTATCATACTGTGCTTGGGGGGCACTTTTGTTGGCATCATACTTTATGAGGGCAATGAAAGGGCAAGCTAAGGGTTTCAATAGGAGGAAAATTACTCTGAAAGGGCTGCATAGTTGTGAGATATGCTCATCTGTGACCCCACTGAATATTCTTCTTTTTTTTTTTTAAATAAATATTAAGGTCGGCCCGCGACTTTGTCCAAGTTTTTAATTTTGGCCCTCTGTGTATTTGAGTTTGACTACCCTGCCTTAGGGGAACTAATTTGCCACTATGGCTGGTACTAAACTTCTTTGTTTGCTGACACAGGTCACTCTCTTCGTCTCACGTTTCCTGTTCCTTTCTGGCCCGTTACCTTTTTGTCTGGCTAGCTCGAGGCCATACCACTATGTGTTCTGTCCCAGGACCAGTCTCCAGTGCATCATTCTGTCCTTCTGTCACTTTTCCTTTCTCTACTCCGGATCTTGCTATCCACTGCCTCGGTCTCCACTCATGCATGAACACGCACATCACACGGCTCTGCTGACTAGTCGGACCTTGGGTATGCTTCTGTTACACGCTGGGCCCTATCTGGCTTCCTGACAGGAAGCTGTCTCTGTCCCTTCACCTTAGCCCCTTCCACCATGGGCTAGTCCCAACCATTAATCCTAACTGTCCCTACTGTCAGGCAAAATACTAATAATGCATGTGAAAATACACATTACACAAAACAGATATACAAGTGTCTTCAAGGGGGAAAGTGGACAGTATGTCCATCTCCTTACATTTCAGCCTTCTATATCGATGGCTGTCTTTGACCAACCAAAAATTGTGAGACACCAAGCATCTCACCACACACAACATAGTAAACAATATGGAGTCCCCTTTTCCTTATAGTGTAACACCGACCCAGTCCTACTTGGTTAGGACCCCAGAACCGTTACCATCCAAGTCCTTTTTACTGCATATAAGTCCTTCAAGTTGATCTGGCACTTCTTGGTAAGGGCCCTGGAACAAACAAACCACAAAGTCCATCCCTTTGAGGGTAGCCCAAACAACAAGGACACACAGTCCATTAACTCACACCTGCCCACAAGACAGGAACACAGTCCAATAGGGGCAACGTACATTCTGGATTGGGCTCAGTCCTTAACTGAGGGTATAGGACCTTCCAGTCACTACAATGCCTCTCAACTCAACAAGAAGTACAACGAGAGCAACAAAACTAAGCAGAGGAGAAACAACAAGTTCAGCCATCTGTGGCTAGCAGTGTGGAGGAGTTCCAGATACGTGGATCATAGATTGGCTGGATCGTGGCTCTCAGAAGCCTTAAACTGTTCTGAACATGGGGTCCAACTAGTACAACTCGAGCTCTTCCAGCTTCAGACTCGCCGCCCAGTTTTTTTCAACGGTCTTCCTCTGACCTCACTCAGTCAAACCCAGGTTTTGTTGACCGAGCATTCCGCACCTACACCGCCAAGTGGATGCCGTGGGTGACATACACAGCAGCTGGGGTGGCCACTGCAATCAACAGTCCTGTGGGCACCCCATCCATGGCTCCTGCTTCCACTCTTAAACTGTGGAGGCTTGAAGTCATCTCCCTAACTACGTCCTCAGTGCAGACCTGAGCAAAAGGGAGATGAGGCTCTCGTGGTGGGCGCCTCCTGCGCTTCAATCCTAGACCACACCCCATCTTCACTCGGGAGATGGCAATGGAATACTATCTCCGTGGGCCATCCTCCTTCAGAAACTGCACCCACTCCCCAGGCCGTAAGCTCTGCAACAGAACTTCGCGGAACAGAGCGAGAGTTCACATAAACCTTAAGCCTGGTGTGTTCCTCCTCCAGAAAGCCATACCCCCACTCCCAGTCGAAGAACATCACCATTTCCCACGTCAAAAATTTGGCCAGGTCTTCACCCTTCGGGCTGTCCAGCTGGGCCCTCACTCATTCTTCGCTCCTTTTCTTTCCTTTAATCACCACCGCAATCCAGCGGGCCTTGGTGGTATTGGCTACCTTCATGGGGATGGGGACATTTTGAGTGTCGGTGGGGAACCCACTGCCATCTGGGCCTGTAAGGCTTCCAGCTGCTTGGCCATTCCAAGAGCCGCGAACCAAGCCAAGGTAAGGAGTCCGATATCGGCTCCAGCCCTATTTCTGGCCTTCTTGTAGGGGCCCCGGTGACCTCCACCAGGCCACCCGGACTTTACCTTTTTGTTGTACTGTGCCACTAACAGCCATTTTAAAGTTCGTACTCGGTGCCATCTTAGACTGTGTAACGGTCTCCATCCTCCATGCTACTCAATTCTTCCCCGCATCCCTTCGTTCTTCCTGATGCGAGACTCGAACTTGCCGACTACGCCAAGTGTAATGTGGCGTGGGGCAGTAGCTTTGGGCGAGGTACTCATCTTCCTCGTCCTGACACTCTACATGAAGATGGGTGGCTAGGTGTGTGAACTTTGTCTACGGGGGCGCTATGCCCTTGCAGGCCGCATGATGCCGGTGACTTCGGCTGGCCAGGATCAGATGGTGTAAAGTTCAATGAGGGAGACCACCAGTCAACAATAAAGTTTTTTACTGAACAGTAACTCGGCAGGAACAATGTACAATTGGTAGCAGGTGCATAACATCACAAACGTTTATTTTACAACATGGAGCATCTTCACAAACGATCTCTCTACCTCTTCCAGGCTTACTTGCTCTGTGTTCACCACAACCCAGCACAGTACTACAGTCCAGTAAGTGAAAGTCCTGTCCTCAACCCAAGGTTCCGCATCCTCCTTTCCCGTAGGGGAACTAATTTGCCACTATGGACGGTACTAAACTTCTTCGTTTGCTGACGCCTTGGAACTACTGCCCGGGTCACTCTCTTCGTCTCACATTCCCTGTTCCGTTCTGGCCTGTTAACTCTTTGTCTGGTGAACTCAGTGCCGTACTGCTATGTGTCCTGTCCCAGGACCAGTCTCCGGTGCATCACTCAGTCCTTCTGTCTCTTTTCCTTTCTCTACTCCAGATCTCGCTATTCACTGCCTCGGTCTCCACTCACCTCAGGAACACCCACATCACGTGGCCTTGCTGACCAGTCAGACCTTGGGTCTGCTTCTATTGCAGGTTGGGCACTATCTGTCTCCCTGACAGGAAACGGTCTCTGTCCCTTCACCTTAGCCCCTCCCATTCTGAGCTAGTGCCAACCGTTAACCTTAACAGTCCTTACTGTCAGGTAAAATACCATCTATCACGAATAATGCCACAGTACATATTAACCAATACAGCAATACGCTCGTCTTCAAGAGGGCATGTGGGAAGTATGTCCATTTTACAAATTCAGGGAGGTATAGAAATATAGTATAGAAGAGGGAGGTATAGAAATAGGAGTATAATAATAGATAAGCCGAGGGAATAACTCCTGGGATACCACACCCCCCTATTCTAGACTGAGCCTCTACTGCCCCATCCTGCCTCAATGCAAAATTACAGCCTGAACTAAAAATATAGGCAAGATGTACAGCTAGAAATTTTGTGCATATATTAAATAGTTAATAATTAAATGAGTTTTACTTTTTAACTCTTTAACGTCTCTTGTGTGTATTCTGTTGCTATAACAGACTAAAACCAGTAACATCTGAGCCTTGTTTGTAACCACTTCCCCATCATCTTTCTTTCCGTCTTCATTTACATTGATGCATGCACGAAAATCTCATTTTGGAAGATTTCTACGTATAATATCTGTGAAATTGTCATGCATCCTTCTGCCATCAACCCTCCTGCCCATCTGTTCTCTTTAAGGCGGCTGTCCTTCCATTTTGGTGCATCTCTCCAAAGCTTGAGTCCATTTTGTTGTATCTCTCTATGTACCTGGCTCTGATGACTATCTAGATCACGAACATAAATCACATTAGTCACATAGATGTAGCTCTTTATTCTATGGATATTCCTGCATATGTTTAATGGATCATAAAGCGCCTTCTCTTTTTTTCCACCCATGTATCTTAAGCGCTGCCAATACTAATATCAGATGTGAGTGCACGATTATCCTGGCATTGTGTGCCAATGTCAGTGAATATGAGGCTGCACAATCCGTCTGTTCCTACAGCAGACATACACAGTCATCATTGGGGAAAAGGCCTATTTGCAGAACCTCAGAGAAAACGCACAATGCACTTGGATTCTGCATGTAAAGACATAATATATATATGACATGAGATGAAAAACAGCCAAATCTGCATCCAAGCAGCCTTTAAATGGTACATATTGCCTATAATTGAGGGCATGATGGCAGGAGCAGGCAGACACACTGGATACATGGATGCACATTATACCTGCACAAGCAACACTATTGCATTTTGCAAGATGCATCGTTAGATCATTAAGTGTTACCTTAATCACAGCAATCTACAGCGATGTCTTCCTGGTCTTCTCCTCGCCTTACACAATAGTGCAGGAGTCTACTGTCCCCAGGGCCTTCTATCACAGCTTCTGCATAGTCCCCATCTGGCTAATAGTCTCTGGGAGATAGGGGACTTGAGTAAAGTAAAAGGGGGATGGGGATGATGAGCCCAGAGACCCTTTAATTCTCCCCCTTGAAAAGACTGACAGAGCCCAATGGTGCACTGCTCTGATGCTTTGGGGGTGGGTGAGTGTAGGAGGCTGAATCTTGCGTTGATGGAGAGAGAGGAGGGTCACTGATGAGGATCCTCCTAGTTTACATCGCATCCCCATGGAGGTCAGTCCCGCCCTGAGCTCAGCACCACGGACAGCAGCACTACAGAAAGGGGATGATGAGTGCGAATAGCTAGCAGCTCCGCGTGCTCTACGCTTGGCAAAGTCTATAGGATTTCTCTCCTAAATGAAGTTCACGTTCACTATATGGACAAAAGTATTGGGACACCTACACATTGCATCTATAAATGGCACCCCGTTCTAAATCTATAGGCATTAATATGGACTTGGTGCTTATTTTGAAGCTAAAACAGCTCCCATTCTTCTGAGACGGTGACTACAAGATTTTGGACTGTGTCTGTGGGATTTTTTAAATTCCAAACTAATTCTAAAAGTGTTAGATTGGGTTCAGATCTGGGATCTGTGCAGTCAGTAAAGTTCTTACTCACCAAACTCTCCCAACCATGCCTTTATAGATCTTGCTTTGTGAACTGGGGCACAGTCATGGGCAACATAGAAAGGCCATCCTCAAACTGTTCCCACAAAGTTGGAAGCTACAATTGTCCAAAATGTCTTGTATGCTGAAGCATTAAGATTTCCCTTCACTGAAACTAAGGGGTCAAGGCTGTCTCCTGAAAAACACCCCCATAGTATTATCCCTCTTCCACCAAACATTACACGTGGCACAAAGCAGTCAGGGAGAAAAGGTCCATGAGGACTGGGCTCCAGCACCAATGAAAAAATGTTAAATAACTTGTACTGCGCAGTTAGAAACCTAGTGAGGAAAAAAAAAACACAAGATAAAATATATTAAGCATCCATAAGGTTAAGTGTTTTGGGTTAACAACCCTTACTCACAGCTATGAGTAAGGGTTGTTAACCTAAAAGGAGTAAGCTTATGAATCAAGTCTTTTTTATCTTTTTGTTTTTTTCTCACGTTTATGTTTTCACATTTTCTCATTGGTGCTGGAGCCCAGTCATCATGGACCTTCTCTCCCTGACTGCTTTGTGCCAAGTGTAACGTTTGGTGGAAGAGCAATAATACTATGGGGGTGTTTTTCAGGGGACGGCCTCGACCCCTTAGTTTCATTGAAGGGAAATCTTCACTGAAAGCTTGACCAAGTCAAAGCTTACTTTTATTTTGCAATGCACTCCTGCGGGTTCAATAGTTCTCTATGCACATCCTAGGGGATACATACCGACGCTCGCATATGATCCCTGTCAGAAAAATATTAAGAAAATATTAACAATTTCTCCCAAACCCCTCTTCCATCCTCCCCTATGATATATATGTCAAAAGAGAAGAGCTGACACTTGGCCAGTGGCGTCTATGCAAATTAACACAGGAGAAATAGCTTGTAGACAAATGCTAGCACAAAAGGTGCTACCAAACCCAATTAACACAGGCTTGCGATAAATCTACATCTACAGTGCTGGCCACAAGTATTGGCACCCCTGCAATTCTGTCAGATAATACTCAGTTTCTTCCTGAAAATGATTGCAATCACAAATTCTTTGGTATTATTATCTTCATTTAATTTGCTTGCAAGGAAAAAACACAAAAGAGAATGAAGCAAAAATCTAATCATTGATCATTTCACACAAAACTCCAAAAAAGGGCCGGACAAAAGTATTGGCACCCTCAGCCTAATACTTGGTTGCACAACCTTTAGCCAAAATAACTGCGAACAACCGCTTCCGGTAACCATCAATGAGTTTCTTACAATGCTCTGCTGGAATTGTAGACCATTCTTCTTTGGCAAACTGCTCCAGGTCTCTGATATTTGAAGGGTGCCTTCTCCAAACTGCCATTTTGAGATCTCTCCACAGGTGTTCTATGGGATTTAGGTCTGGACTCATTGCTGGCCACCTTAGAAGTCTCCAGAGCTTTCTCTAAAACCATTTTATAGTGCTTTTGGAAGTGTGTTTTGGGTCATTGTCCTGCTGGAAGACCTATGACCTCTGAGGGAGACCCAGCTTTCTCACACTGGGCCCTACATTATGCTGCAAAATTTGTTGGTAGTCTTCAGACTTCATAATGCCATGCACACGGTCAAGCAGTCCAGTGCCAGAGGCAGCAAAGCAACCCCAAAACATCAGGGAACCTCCGCCATGTTTGACTGTAGGGACCGTGTTCTTTTCTTTGAATGCCTCTTTTTTTTCCTGTATACTCTATGTTGATGCTTTTTCCCAAAAAGCTCTACTTTTGTCTCATCTGACCAGAGAACATTCTTCCAAAACGTTTTAGGCTTTCTCAGGTAAGTTTTGGCAAACTCCAGCCTGGCTTTTTTATGTCTTGGGGTAAGAAGTGGGGTCTTCCTGGGTATCCTACCATACAGTCCCTTTTCATTCAGACGTCGACGGATAGTACGGGTTGACACTGTTGTACCCTCGGACTGCAGGGCAGCTTGAACTTGTTTGGATGTTAGTCGAGGTTCTTTATCCACCATCCGCACAATCTTGCATTGAAATCTCTCGCCAATTTTTCTTTTCCGTCCACATCTAGGGAGGTTAGCCACAGTGCCATGGGCTTTAAACTTCTTGATGACACTGCGCACGGAAGACACAGGAACATTCAGGTCTTTGGAGATGGACTTGTAGCCTTGAGATTGCTCATGCTTCCTCACAATTTGGTTTCTCAAGTCCTCAGACAGTTCTTTGGTCTTCTTTCTTTTCTCCATGCTCAATGTGGTACACACAAGGACACAGGACAGAGGTTGAGTCAACTTTAATCCATGTTAACTGGCTGCAAGTGTGATTTAGTTATTGCCAACACCTCTTAGGTGGCACAGGTAAGTTACAGGTGCTGTTAATTACACGAATTAGAGAAGCATCACATGATTTTTTAAAGGGTGCCAATACTTTTGTCCACCCCTTTTTTAGGTTTGGTGTGGAATTATATCCAATTTGGCTTTAGGACAATTCTTTTTGTGTTTTTTTCATTGAAGACAAATTAAATGAAGAGAATAATACCAAAGAATTTGTGATTGCAATCATTTTCAGGAAGAAACTGAGTATTATCTGACAGAATTGCAGGGGTGTCAATACTTTTGGCCAGCACTGTAGGTGAGAAGGTTGTATTCCCAGAGCTTCAAAAGGAATTCAACAGAAATCTTTAGCCGGGCAGGTGCCGTTGCAAAATATGGAATATCTGAAGTTCCATATGTCCGATAATAATGGGACCCATATTTTTAGTGGCAGGGTCAGTTAAGGAACAATATGCTTATTTTCCCGTAGCTGTAAGCCCCTCCGGGGAGCTGTGGTGCAAAAATTACCAGAATAACGGATCGCAGCTACGCCATGTGTGGTCTCTAAAGAAAGGTAAATTTATAACGGAAAATATGGCATCACTTGCAAGCTTCTGCGATCAACCAGCGATAAGTTATCCCAGAAGTTAGAGATTCTAATAAAAATATGAAGGCTGGAGCCCAGCCCACGTGATGTCATCCCAGGGAGTGTGTGGGCAGGTCTCACCCTTCAGCATAAAAAACACAGCGGAAGTTGGGAGGGGTCAGTATTCATTGCCAGGGGGTATAAATTCTATAAGCAAAGGATCACGTTCGATAACGGTCAAATCAAAGTGGTGCGCCCCCCTCCACCTATACTCAATCGTCTCTGAGATCTTATAGTAAATCTTCTTTAATCCTTATTATTTTGTGTAACAGCATATGTATTATATTGTTTCCTTTTGTAAAAGCTTTTGTATATTTTTCCTAAACACGTCCTTCCTTTTGGATTAAATATAAAATGTAATAGTCCTGTTTCTTTTGTTCTGTAATTGTTCCCTCCCCCGAAACCATATACGCTACCAGAACGCAAGCATTCGAACAGGCCTGTATTATATTTCAAATTTGGTCGGTGATGGCAGCGAATAATATTAATTGGGCTATTGTGAAGCTGGCAGTAACCGTACGGGGTGTATACACATATTCCATGCGTTGGAATCCGGAGGTGTGTATGCCATACGCTGTCTGCTCACTTGCCGATAGCTATGTAGTGAGTAATCGGGATCATGTGCGCAGGAATCCTTGCTCAATCCTGACAAAGTGACGGCAGCGGCGAGATATTGTGTGATCTCCCCGGTGTCGTCTCTCTGACATCCCTGACAAATTGGTGGCAGCTGTGGGATATTGTGTGATCTCCCCGGTGTCAACACTGACGTCCCTGACAATCCCCCTCACTGCCTCACATATCCCCCCCTTCCTCTGTTCAAACTTGTGGGGTTGAACACCTGTCACCATACAGGGTGCCTGTGACAGGGCATCCGCATTTCCCTGTGATTTCCCAGCTCGATGTTCCATTGAGAAACTGAAATTTTGCAGTGACAGGAACCATCTGGTGACTCGAGCATTCCTCTCCTTGGCATTTCTTATCCATACCAAGGGTGAATTGTCCATCACCAAGCGAAAGTGTCACCCGAGCAAATAGCATAGTGACTTCAAGGCTCATTTAATAGCCAAGCACTCCTTCTCCACTACACAATATAATTTTTCTTGGCCGGGGTAAGTTTCCTACTCAAGTAGGTGACCAGATGTTCTTCTCTGTTTACCTCCTTTGACAGTACCGCTCCTAGGTCAACCTCTGAGGCATTCGTTTGCACGATGAAGTTTTTCTTGAAATGGGGGCTGACGAGGACCAACTGTCCACACAACGCCGACTTCATGAACTGGAACGCTTCCTCCGCTTGAGGGTTCCACTGAACCATAACCGACTTCTTACCCTTTAACATATTGGACAGGGGCGCAGTTCTCCCAGCAAAACTAGGTATAAATCGTCGGTAGTACCCATCGATGCCGAGGAACGCTCTTACCCGTTTAGTAGTAAGAGATGGGGCCAGTTTTTAATGGCTTCGATCTTGTTTATTTGGGGTTTGATAACCCCACGGCCAATCACGTACCCTAAGTATCTGGCTTCCTTGAGACCTACCGCACATTTTTTTGGGTTCGCTGTTTATCCCGCAACTCTGAGCGAATCCAGCACCACTTGTACCTGGGACAGGTGGGTATGCCAGTTAGTACTAAAGATGATGATGTCATCTAAATATGCCAACGTGTACTTCTGATGAGACTCTAACACTATGTCCATCAATCTCTGGAAGGTGGCCGGAGCCTCATGTAATTCAAAAGGCGACATAGTGATAGAGGTCCTCTGCTGTTACAAAGGCGGTCTTTTCTTTCGCCGATTCTGTCAGTGGCACCTGCCAGTAAACCTTGGTCAGATCGAGCATCGTGAAGTATTGAGCCTGTCCCAGTCTCTCAATCAGCTCCTCTACCCAAGGCATTGGATAAAGGTTAAATTTTGACACCTCATTCAATTTACGGAAGTCATTACAAAATTGTAATGACCAGTCTGGCTTCAGAATCAGCACAATGTGGCTAGCCCACTCACTCCTGGATTCCTCGATGACTCCTAACTGGAGCATTTGTTTTACCTCAGCTTGCCTCCGGGCCTCTGGCACACGGTACGGTTTCATCCGCACCCTCACCCGAGGCTCGGTAACATTATCATGTTGGATGACAGAGGTGCGGCCAGGTAGTTCAGAGAATACATCCGTATTCTGTTGCACTAATCCGAGCCTCCCGCCGCTGCCGCTTAGTGAGAGCATCACTTATCTTTACATCTCCTGCGGCCTCCTCCCAGGCCAGCATTGGAGGGTCCACAGACGAAACAACCAGAGTTGTATCTGTAATCATACATCCCCGGTCTTTCCAGGCTTCAAGCAGATTTACGTGATATAACTGTTGGGGTTTCTCCTTCCCAGGTTGGTACACTTTGTAATTCATCTCCCCAACCTTTTCCCGGACTTCGTATGGCCCTTGCCACTTGGCCAAGAGCTTACTCTCTGAAGTGGGCACTAATACCAATAGCTCTTTAAAGGACCTAACTGTGGCCTTTCTATTATATGCTCGGCTGCCTGAGCATCCAGGAGGTGTTTCTTTACTATGGGTATGACCGCCATGATCTGGCCCTGCATACTTGCCACATGTTCTATTACAGTCCTATGTGGGGTAGGCTCTTGTTCCCACGTCTCTTTGGCTACGTTCAGCAGACCCCTAGGATGCCTGCTGTACAGTAGCTCAAAGGGTGAGAACTCCCGAATGAGGTCAAAGTAGGCCTTCTGAGCGTCGCCCATCAAAAAAGGAGCCACCACTTCAGTCCACTGGTCGGCTTGCAGGTTCTCCCCCTCCGCAGTGAGCTCGTAGACGGTGAGGAAGGCTTCGACTTCATCTTCCGGACTCAGCTTCCTCAAAGCGGAACGGACCTTGTCCCGGGCCTCAAGACGTTCCGGGAGCGGTGATGAGGGTACCCCACGCAGGGCCGCAATCTGCTGCAGCAACAGGTTATTCGTCTGTTGTTGCAGTTTTTGTGTGAGGACCAACTGTCTCAGGAGTTCCTCCATCTTGTCAGCGGGCCTGGGCTGCAGTGTGGCAGGCCTAATGACAAACATGCAGCTGGCGTTGGGGTATGCCTCACTTCACACTGCCTGCATTTTCCACCATATTGTAGTGCGGAGGTGTTCACACTGTGCGGTAATGAGGCAGTGACCCAAGTAAAGTTCAACTTAAACGTCTTTATTTTTCCAAAACTCACAATGTAAAGGCAAACGGTATCCTCCAGCCGGGTCGTCGAAGAACAGTCCGGTTCCAAACCCGTTCTTGTGGGCGACTATGCCGCCATATCTCTCTGAGGTGCGTCAGAAGCTTTGCCTTTTAAGGCACTGTGTTCAGGTCGCACAGGCCTGTATTGCAGAGACAGCTGCTCTGCAGCTTGCAAACACAAAACTGACCCACCCAAACCTTTGCTGCAGGTTTTTAAATGAAAACTGTGGACATGAGCCACATGCAAGACAAGTGCTGGAGAGAGTGAACTGCTCCACTGTCTTCCTGTAGTTCACTGCAAAAATAAAAGCCCACGCCGGGTTTTCTTAAATCCGACTTGGTCAAAATAGCTTGACCAAGTCAAAGCTTACTTTTATTTTGCACTGAAACCACAGGTGTGTCTGTGATTGCAATGCACTCCAGCGGGTTCAATAGTTCTCTATGTGCATCCTAGGAGATACATACCGACCCTTGCATATGATCCCCCTCACTGCGTCACAGCTTGTACAAAGATTAGAATTGAGGAGAAATTTGAGGAGACAGTAGGGGGAGAACGTGTGAAGGAACAGTATGGTGAGAGAGGCAAGCAGGGGAATCGGTGTGGGAACAGAATGGGAAGGTGGGATGTATGAGGAGACAGTATGAAGAGTGGTGGTTGCATATGTGAGGAGACTACCGAGGAGAATGGTGTGAGGAGACAGAATGGATGGACAAAAGTGTGAGGAGACAGAATGGATGGACAAAAGTGTGAGGGGCACAGAACAGAGACTGGGTAGTGTAGGGGGGTGGTATAGTGAGGGAGGTAGCAAGGGGGGACAGTGTGAGGGCACAGCAAGGAGGGTACAGCTTGGGGTGGGAGTGTGTTAAGGGGGTGTGGCACCCCAGGGGTCCGGTTGCCACAGTGGCATTGCCTCCCTCAAAAGAGGGACTGCTCCGCAGCGGCGGCTCCCTTTAGCCGCATTCCACAGGTGGCGTCACGAACTCTATAAAAGACTCTATAAATCCCCTATATATATACCCCCTTTTATTGACCGCCCTGGGTCACGGACCGGGTCACTGCCACTGTGACATTCCCCCAGCATCCACCGGCCCGGCACCGGGTACCCCACGGCCCAGGGGGCGCGTCATACTTGGCGTCCCTGAACAGGATTCACGAAGCCCAGTATAACCGGGTCCTGTGTGCCATTGACTTTATTGAACGGTGTGATCACGTGGTTTGCCGCCCGCCGAGGGGAAGAAAGAAGCCCCGATCCGGAACCGCCGGGTAAGAGATCCTTCCGCCTGCAGAGCAGCATACTGGTGCGTGAGGAGACGCCCAGGACCTGGCTGAGGTTCACTAGGGGGGAGGAAGATGCCCAACATGGAGGGTTCAGCCGCAGGCGCGACAGCTGCCACTGTGATGCCGTTATCAATGCCATATATACCGGGGGCGGCGTGGTTGCCCCAGTACTCAGGGGAGTCGCACACCCTGAACGACTTTGAGGAAAGATTGCGCAGTTTGTTTAAAGTATACCCCTGTCTGAGGAGCAAAAAGTCAGGATCCTCATAGGACAGCTAATCGGTGCAGCCCAGAGAGAAGTGAAGTCCTGGCCAGGCAGAGACAAAGGCACTGTAAAAGAAATACTGGCCCAGTTGAAGGATACCTTTGATACCCGCACTGCAGCAGAAATTAAAATGAAGTTTTACGGGTGCAAACAAAGGGTGCAGGACAGTGTAGGGACTATGCTCTAAACCTGCAGGAGGCGCTGCGGGCCATCAAACAGGTAGACCCCGACAGTGTGCATGATGAGGACAGATTGCTAACTGAGCAGTTTATTGAGGGGCTCCTGTCCAGCGCTCACAGGACACAGCTGCGCATTATGGCTCTGCAAAACCCTGATCTGGACTTTGCGCAATTTAAAGACAGAGCCATCCGGGTGCTGCGGGAATCAACACCAGGAGGCGCTGCATCCCACCGGCGCCTAGGTATCACCTACCACCAGGAGGTGGCATCTTTTTCCCCAGAACCTGTGGAGGCTGACGCGCAGACTCTGGACAATGACCCATCTGCAGACCTGCGCCTTCAGGTCCAGGAGCTGACCAAAAGTGTGGCTGCGTTAACCAAAACCGTGCAGGCCATTCAAGTGTCCCCCAAGGAAAAGATCCAGCTGGCTTCCAGTCCAGATGACGTCCCGTGGTGACGACAGAGAAGAATTCCACCGATCAGAGGGAGGAACAGCGATCGCTACGACCAGGACGGACAACCCATCTGCCGCCGCTGTAAAAAGGCGGGACACTACGCAAGATTCTGCAATTTAATCGAGCAACCCCTGGGGCAGAGGGCCAATCCCCAGGAGTAAGACGAAAAGGCCCAAAAAGTTGGCGATACAAGTACGTGGGAGGACGACCAGTCCTACCTGTCGTGCTTGATGGGCACTGGGTCCCAGGTGACCACGATGCCATATGTCCTTTATAAGCAATACTGGACTGATTCAGACATTATCCGCCGTCCAGATGAACATCTTAGTATCTATGCCAGCAATGGTCAGCCCTTGCCTCAGGTGGGGTATAAAGAGGTGACCATAAAAGTTGGCAAAGTAGAATTGCCATCACAAGGAATGATTATTGTTGATATTGATCGCCGAGAAAGTCATCCTATGATAACCTTAGGCACTAATGTGATAGAAAATTGTCTTGGAGAAATTATTGTTTTGTTGCAACAGGTCGCAGAGACTGCCAGTTTCAGTCAGCAGCGAGTTCTGCAGAAGGAGATCAGAGCCCTGATGAAAAGACGACAGGTAGAGCTGTCTGGTGGAGAAGTCGGCAGTGTCAGGATAAGTGATCCTTTCCCCATTGCAATGCCCCCTAGGAGTGAAATGTTGATATGGTGTCGAGCAGCAATTGGTCTCAAGGGTCAAGATTATCAGGCCCTAGTAGAACCCGTATACTCTGACAGTAGGCCCACTATCTTGACAGCCAGGGGGTAGTCGATGTCCGCAAGGGGAGAGTGCCGGTCCGCATCCTGAATTGTCGGGAGAAAGAGGTCCATTTACCCCGGTATGCTACCCTTGCTAAGCTATTCACTGTCAGTAACAACTCAATAAAGACAGTAGAACCCTTGCCTCCATCCAAACCGGCGGAGGATAATGGTTCCAAGGGACAGATGGAGGATTGGTGTCAGAAGCTACAAGTGGGCACTGACTCCACCCATTTGCACCAAAAGCATGGAGTATACCGGATGGTCCAAGAGTAGGAGCGGGTCTTCAGTAAACACCCATTAGACTTTGGGCAGGTAAAAGGGGTCCAACATCATATCCCCACGGGAGATCATCCACCCATTAAAGAGAGATATCGGCCTGTACCTCCAGCTCACTATCAATGTGCCAAAGGAATGTTACGGGAGATGAAGGAGGCTGGGGTGATCAGAGATAGCTGTAGCCCCTGGGCAGCTCCATTAGTTCTCGTGAGAAAGAAGGATGGTACAATGAGGATGTGTGTTGACTACAGGCAGATTAACCGCATTACACATAAGGATGCCTACCCATTACCCAGGATTGAGGAGTCACTAGCTGCATTAAGATCTGCTAATTATTTCTCCACTTTGGATCTCACCAGTGGGTATTGGCAGGTTCCTGTGGCAGAGGCGGACAAAGAAAAGACCGCGTTTACAACACCAATGGGCCTCAGCGAGTTCAACTGCATGCCCTTTGGGCTCTGCAACGCCCCAGGAACCTTCCAGCGGTCAATGGAGTGCTGCCTAGGACATAAGAACTTCGAAACTGTCCCGCTGTACCTGGACGACGTAATTGTCTACTCGAAGACATATGAAGACCACCTGGAGACTGCGAAGCTTGGTGCCCTAGAGCAACGATGGATGGCCCGACTGTCTAACTACGAGTTCACCATCAAGTATCGGGCGGGGCATAAAAATGCAAATGCTGATGCGCTGTCCAGAATGCCCAACTTGCCAGATGGGGGAGAAGAGCTGGAAGAGATAGAGATACCCGCTTTCCATCGTCATGGGATGACCCAGTGCTCCCACTGTGTGAGGGACAAGCGCTCCGCCAACAGAGAGGCCACGTTCAACCCATTGCCCTACCATGGATGGGCAGAAAAATGCAGGATAGTGACCCGGCTGTCCGCCTAGTCAAGGAGTTGCTGATGTAAGCTGACTCGTACCCTGATCCAGATGCTCCACAGGAGACCCAACAGTTGTGGAAGGAGAAGGGCAAACTGTTTATCTACGAAGGAAAGCTGTGTCGAAGAAGCATCAACTCCCGGACACATGAACTGGTCTGGCAGGTGGTAGTCCCGAGGCGGGATGCGTCAATGGTCTTAGAAGCGTACCACGATGGAGCAAGACACTTCAGGTGGAAGAAGTTAGAAGTAAAGCTACGTGAGCGGTTCTACTAGGTTGGCATGAGGAAGGCAATCAAGCGGTGGTGTCGAGAAAGTGGTCCATGCAACCTGAGACGGAAAGACCGTGACAGCCAGAGGGCTCCCCTGTAGCCTATCATCACCAAACAGCCACTAGAACTGGTAGCCTTGGACCACGGGAAGCTAGCCCCAAGCAGGTCAGGCTATGTCTACGCTCTAACCATAGTAGACCTCTACTCCCGGTTCCTGGTAGTAGTGCCAGTAAAAGACCAGACGGCTCAGACAGCAGCCAAAGCGTTCCAACAGCACTTTTGTCGCCCGCGCGGTTACCCTGAACGGGTGCTTACCGACCAAGGTCCAGCCTTTGAATCAGAGTTGTTACAGGAATTCTGTAACTTGTATGGCTGCAAGAAAATCAGGACGACGCCGTATCATCCCCAGACCAACGGGTTGTGTGAAAAGATGAACCAGGTAGTAATAGACCTGTTGAAGACGTTGCCCCTTGAAGAGCGTAGCCTGTGGCCAGAGAAGTTACCAGATTTGGTGGACCTATATAATCACATCCCGGTGAACTCCACCAACTGTACACCCGCTTACCTGATGAGAGCAAGACCTGGTAAACTACCCATCGACTTGGACATGGGAGTCCTAACACCAGAGACGACTTCACCAGATGCGGATTGGGATACTGAGCGGCAGCAACAATACCGCAAAGTGCAAGAGTGTGTTGAAAGAAGTTTGTCCCAGGCAAGACAGAAGCAAGAGAAGACTTACAATCAGCACGCAAATGCCGTTCCCTTGTCACCTGGAGAGCAGGTACTTAAGAGAAAGAGACGACTCCATAAATTGGATGATAAGTGGGAGGTTGAGCCATACACCGTCCTACCCTCGAATTACGACAACACCAAAGTGTGCCTCATCAGCAAAGATGGAGGGGAAACTTCAGCGGCAGTCTCAAGAGATCACTTGAAGATAAGTCCTGAACAGTTGAAACACACAGAGGAAGATCAGTATGAGTGGGACAACCTTGGGGTTTCCCCAAGAAACCAAGGCAGAGGCGGCCTGCAGAAAGGAGCACTGCAGGAGGGAGCTGGAGCAGCTTGAGAGGGAGCGACACATCCGGCGGGTGCGGTGGGAGAAGTTGGAAGCCTGCAACATGGAGGAGAAGGCCCGGGCCCGCAGAAACAGTAGGGCAATATCCGGTCCCCGTGCCGTGGGGACAATAGTAAAGTTCAACCAGGAAGGAGGTTGGGGCTTCATCCGGAACCCGCAGTCCGAGACCAACCTCTTTGTGAACGGGAGGGACGTGGAGTCCCACCTAAAAGAAGGTCACCCGGACCGGAGCCTGTACCCGGGTGATTACGTCACTTTCACCAGACACAGAGGTGAAAGGGGCTGGTATGCCCTGAATGTCCACCGGGTGGGGAAAGGGAGCAGTTCCTCACCCTACAGCGCTGAAGACCCGGCTGGGCCAGCCTACAGTGGACAAGAGCTTCCCCGGAGGGAGCACCACTACTAAGCACAGTAGCTGGAACTTTGGACTGTATATAGTTGCCCGGAAGGGTATAGAGACATTGCAAGTTTGAGATGTGTGTTTATCCAGTTACCCGGAAAGGGTACAAAAACTGTCAGGTTATGGACGGTGAGTAACCAAAGAACTTTCCATTGTAAATAGTTGCACTTATTAGAGTGCCCCCTATTGGTTTTATGGTTACAACAAATGACCTCAGAACAAAAACCCGTTTGGCGTGGCCAAAGACGTGGTCCAACACCTGGATCATCTATGCCCTGCAGCCACGCCCAGGGCCTACGTTGAGGGTTTTCGGACGGGTCCCTCATGTTGCTCAAAATTGCACCTTACTAAAGAAGAAAGGACACCCGGTTACAGAATGTACTGTAACCTGTTGAAGAATGTTATTAACAGTGTTTTATAATGATTTGATAACCAGTAACGTTCAAGAAATGTTAAATTCATAATCTTCTAATGTGAACTGTTATTTGTTAATTTTGAAAAGTATCCTCAGTCCGGGAGTACTGAAGTTAACTAGGGGGGGAATGTGGCACCCCAGGGGTCCGGTTGCCACAGTGGCATTGACTCCCTCAAAAGAGGTAATGCCATGCCTGGAAGCAAGCAGGGGTCCCCTAGTCAGGTATACTAAACATGCAACACTTTCCTGGCTCCAGACCAGCAAGGGGAGTCCCTCCCCTTGGCAAATGGTATCTGGGGGCAGGGTTAGTTAGTCTTAGTGTGAGGAGTTGAAGCGAGGACGTCGAGGAGAGAGGAGCTGGGGACTGGAGCTGTGCGGCAGCTCACCCCAGAAGAACCAGCACAGAAGAACTGGACACCGGAGTCCGAGGCTGTGGGGCACTGAAGGCCCAGCCGCAGAAACCGTAGGGCAGGAGACTGCAGGTCTCCCGGCCTCATCAGACACCCGGAGGCTCAGCAGCACCGCAGGGTCCAGCACCGCCACGAGGGAGCAACACACCAGCAAGGCCCGAGCTGCCTGCCATACGGGTGAGCACAGAAACGTTGCACTCAGGGACGAGGGCCACCGCACAGCTACAAGTA
Organism: Phyllobates terribilis; assembly: GCF_046119375.1. Lineage (NCBI taxonomy): Eukaryota > Metazoa > Chordata > Amphibia > Anura > Dendrobatidae > Phyllobates > Phyllobates terribilis. Next base: position 148,428,204 of record NW_027362762.1, read on the forward strand.
GCAGGACCAAAGAGTTTAGTGGAAAGGGAAGGCCTCCAACTTCACCTGGCAAGGAGGATTCTTTACTTGCTTCCAGGCTGCCTAGACTTCCACTTCTAGCCAGTACCCTAGTCCCGGCTTGTCTAAACAGCACCAGTAAAGACCCTGGGACTGCACTTCCTTGTCTCTGTGTTTCTTTCTGTGCCATCAACCCCTGCACTACAACGCCCAGCACAACCTGCAATATCCACACTGCCCTGGAGCTAGCTCTTCCTGTGGAGAGCCACACCATGCCTGCTGCAGTAACATCAGCTTCAGAGGACTGCTCCGCAGCGGTGGCTCCCTTTAGCCGCACTCCAAAGGTGGCGTCACAAACTCTATAAAAACTCTATAAATCCCCTATACATAACCCCTTTTATTGACAGCCCTGGGTCACGGACCGGGTCACCGCCACTGTGTCATTTCCCCAGCATCCACCGGCCCGGCACCGGGTACCCCACGGCCCAGGGGGCGCGTCAGGGGCACATTATAGAGACTGGTGTATGTGGCTTAGTTTGTGGTTTTTATTTTTATGCACTCAACTAAAGGGTTTATCCTGGACTTTTTTGTACATTTTTATTTATGAAGCTAAGATCAGCCCAGCGCCAATCTCTCCAGCTCAGAGCGGTCCGGACCACTCCTGCCGACAATTCTATGGCTTCTGTTGACATAGACAGCAGAGTAGACTATGAAGAGCTACTGTGATGACATAAGGTCAAATGAAGCAGCAGGAGCGGTCCATGACTGTTCTGAGGAGGCAGAAATCGGGACCAGGCAGAATAGGCAAGTAGCTAGCAGCTATCTGCCTGTAAGATCTTAGCCCCATAGGGAAAGATAACCAAAGTCCCGGATAATCCCTTTAAATTCTGACATGATGAACCGTATCTCTCTAAATTGTTAATTAATTATTTCAACTTATTATTGGACGTGCTAAAGAAAGAACTGGAGCAATATTCATTCTCAGTAAATGGGCAAAATGTAATAAATCGCACTCATGGAACAGTTATTGAACTTAACTAATGACATTTTATTACATTTTTTATTCATTTGACAAACCAGATCATTTGTGTGTAAACATCAAGGCAGTGGTAATAGAGAAGGTGGTGACATGCAGCATTATAACTGCTGCGTACAAAGTCCCCCTGCTTGGGAATACCTACACATATAGGAGCTATTATTTAAATTGACCGCCGCCTCCATTACTACCACTGGAATTGTTTAAATGTGCTTCTATTAGTTTGAAAAAGTAAAATGAACCTTACTTACCCTCCCTGGGTCCAGCGCCGTGTGTCCACAGCTACCCTGGTCTGTGTTGTTTAGCTGCAGCGCTGACATCATATTGACAATCCTGCAGACAATCACTGAGCTCAGCAGCTTGTGCCTTCTGTATCAGAAGTTTTTTTTTTTAACGAGACAACCCCTTTAAAGGGAATCTGTCACCAGGTTTTTGCTGCCTAAGCTGACAGCAGCATAATGTAGGGGCAGAGACCCCGATTCCAGTGCTGTATCACTTACTGGGCTGCGTAGATTTTATAAAGATCATTGTTTTATCAGCAGGAGATTATTACTAGAGGACTAGTAAACCTGCTGCCAGGTAATACAAGCACACCCCCACCACACATTGGCAGCTTTCTGTTTATGCAAAGACCCTTATTCCAGCGATTAATCATTTACTGGGCTGCTTGCTGTAGAGTGATATGATTGATTACAGTGGTAGGTGAGGTTACACCTGATAGATTCTCTTCAATCACCAGGCTTTTGCTACCACATATGAGAGCAGTATGTTGTAAGGGCAGAGATCTTGATTCTAGTGATGTGTCACTTACTGGGCTGTTTGCTGCAGTTTTGATAAGATCCCTGTTTTCTCTGCTGCAGATTTACCAGTTCTCTGAATGCTAAGCTCTGCAAAACCCTGCCCACATCACTGATTGGCAGCTTTCTGTGTATGCTGTGCATAAGCAGAAAGCTGCCATCGGTAGTGGGGGTAGGGTTATACAGAGCTCATGAATATGGAGAACTACAAGGCAGCAGATTTACTAGTCCTCTAGTGATAATCTCCTGCTGATAAAACACTGATTTTCTCAAACCAACAGCAAGCAGTCCATTATGCTGCTCTCAGAGTAGCTGAAAAAAAATCTTGTGACAGATTCCCTTTAATGAAGGGCCACAAAGTGATTTGCGGCAGCAGTGATCTTATGTCATGTGGCCACAGGTTGCCATGTAGTCTTAGCCTATGAACCTATGTATGGTAACTATTTTGATTATGGCCTGTGAGAGCTATTTATGATAAACTGGCCAACACATTAAAAAAAAAAAGATTGTGGCACCAATTCATTAAGATTGGCGTTGTGCGCGTACGATGTGCCTAAATTCTTTAAAGGGGTTGTTGGCATTAGGGTACAAGTCTGCAGTCACTGCACTGTATCCTCAAATATGTTGATGCATTGACAACTTTAAATTAAAGGGAAGCAATGTATTTAAAAACAAAGCATGAACAAAGGGGCATTTCAGTTTTAGCAAATAAATGTTACTCCTTCTTGTCTCAGTAGCCGTTTTTTAACTTTCTAACAAACTTTCTGTATGAATTAAATTTTTCACAGTCTTCAAATTCTCTGCTTGCTGTCATTTAGTAGAAACGTTTCTTCTTTACTCAGAGTAGATACAAATCTGTGCTGGTCACATGATGGACACACTAGGGGAGATTTGCATGAATACATGACTGGTTATAAGATGGACATATACGCTATAATTGTGATCATTACATGACTGGGACACATCCTTATTTGGTGGAGGTGAACAATGATGGTTCTTATTAAAGGGGTTGTCCGGACTTTAACATTGATGGCCAATCCATAGCAAAAGTCATGAATGTCCGTTCAGTGGGGGTGCGACACCCGGCACCCCTGCAATTCAGCTGTTCCTGGTGTCGGTGGCATCCAGAACTGCACAGCACAGCTCCATCAACTGTACAGTGGCCGCGGCTGGGTACTGCACATCCACTCCCTATTTAAATAAATAGGGGGTGGATGTGCAGTACCCGGCCGCGTCAACTATTCCATCGACAGAGCTGTACTGTGCAGCTTCGCAATTGAGAAGTTTGGCCATCGCCGACACCGGGTTGGGTACAGCTGATGGGTGGGGGTGCCGGGTGTCGCCCCTCCACAATCACACATTGATGACCTATCCTAAGGACAGGCCATGAATGCTAAATTTTCAGATAACCCCTTTACTAACAGGAAGCAGAGGTCTTGAAAACATTGAGGAATGTATATAGAAAATGTATTGACTAATGATTTAACTTTGCATTATAGAAGAAAAAAAAACAAATGCAAATTCCCTTTTAAGGCTGAATGATAAGCCACTAGTAAGTGATGATTTTCAGCGAGCAGAAGTCTAGAATTAAGGGTTAGGTTGCAATGCCCCAAAGGTTTTAGCTATTTGTAATTTGATCGGAGCAGAAAACTACGTTAATGGTCTGAGTGATTTGAAGGCAGATGAGCCCAACATTAAGAAAGGATGGTGGGTCCTCTGTCTGTCAATCAGAAATGAGCCGAAACCTCAAGGAACGTGACCTGAACTAATACTAGTGATATTTATAGTATGATCGCTGATACAAAATAGTAATAAAGCTCCTAACTTACCCATGGATATTACATTCAGATCCTACCCTTGTATCACAATGTAACGCTATAATCTGTGTGATCTGTTTACAGAAAACTTAATTAGTATTTTAACCACCTGCAGGGGGTGAATGGTAAATCAGATTCCAGCCGCATAGGGGAAAAATGAACATTGTTATTGAGATTACACTGATTAGCGGTGTGAGTCATTAAAGGAAGTTCTCAGCCGAACACACACAATTCATAGCTAGTAATTTAATTTACAAAGGGTAAGTGTCTCGAAAATACTAAAACGATCACTAAGCCACGTTATTACATTTCTAAAGAGTCTGACTGAATATATAACCAACCTAACATACGCCATGTACATCAATAACATAAGATGTAAATATATACATAGGGCCATGGAACGAGGTTTTGTAAAATATGAGATTGCTGATAGTCCTCCATTTAGGATAACACAAGAAACTGGCGCTGTGCTTTAAAGGGAATGTGCCATCAGAAAATGACCTACGGTTTAAAATCAGGGTTTTATGTTAAAAGGGTTCTCCAAGAATGTGATAAGCGGCAGCCCATCTTAGTCATGTGTCAAGACGGGTTGTAGTCTGAAGAATCACAGTTCTAGATGTATAATTCAACTGACAGAGGAGCTGTAAGCACACACACCAGCGCTGCCGCCGGAGAAGAGCTGTGTCAGGAGAATAAATGAAATATAATTCTTGGCTGAGCATGGAAGACTGAGGCTGGAGAACAAAAATCCTCTGTGCTCGGTCAGCTGAGGAGAAAATTCTCTGGCAGCTCACTGAGGTACCTCAGTTGAGATACATGTAGGGCTGCCACCAGGAATCTCCCCATACTGGCAACATTTTCCACCCCCGAACCTTCCACAGTCTCACCACCCACTCTTGTCAAAACTCCACATCCTCACCAATCATTGAACACCAGATCACATACATAACCATCAGCTTTTGTTTTGGCCCAAAGATTTTGTAAGCCGTCACCACAACAAGGTAGATTCTTTTGGCAGGGCCCTACTCTACTCTAACCTATTAAAAAAAATTTAAATATGCAATACTCTTTTTAGGGATATTTTTATTTATTTTTCTTTAAGGGAATGTGTCACATACATTTTTTAAACTAATTGAAACCCGCCGTTTCACAATCTTCATCGCTGTCTCCCATAGAGATGAATGTGAGGCATAAAGGAGGCAGCCGCCGTGGATATTCAGCAGAATGTCGGTGTGGCTGTCCGCGCAAAACTTGAAGATATGCCATGTGAACTGGCCCTAATGATTATGCCATATGTTGGGTATAGGGAATAAGTATTAGGTTACTAGAATATCCCATTTAAGACAGGCAGCTGTACCTTATTGCAGGCAGACAGGCAGTAGGGTTGAATTTAGTAGTTTGCAGGCAGGCAGCAGACAGAGACGGCCTCCAACTTCACACTGCACGAGCAGAGAGGGGGGCACAAGAAGAGTAGTGGGTGGGTGGGCCAGCGGGTGGGTGAATAGGAGGTTGGATGGAGGAATGGGAGGTTGGACAGGCGAGTGGATGGGTGTGTGCTCCTCATCACTTTCGGGCCCTCAACTCCTGGATATAATGTGCTGCAAGGGCCCGGTCTGCACTGGCAACTTAGGAACAGAGGGCGAGCCGGCAGTGTCTGACGTCACTGATGTCAGATGCGGCCGGCCCCCTCTGCTGCGGCCATACAATGTAAATAGCTGCGGCTGTGAGTGACTGGAGCCCTGGGGCTTAATAAAGCAAAGTAAAGTAATTAGCCCTAGCCCGTGCCACGCAATCTGTCAGGCTATTTATACAGGGGCTCAGCTCAGCTGCGCTGCCTCAGTGCAGGCTGCGCAGTGTGTCTCACCCAGTCCGGGCCCCCTATTTGCTTCTGCTCACTGGGCCCCATACACCAGTAATGGCAGTAATGGTGTTTTTAATTTTTTCCTATCACAATCTGAATTTAAGAAAAAAGAAAAGAAAATTTGAGATTTTGCAATCTTAACACTGGCCACTAGGACTATTGTGGACTCACCCCTCTTGTACTTTCCTAAAATACACATGTACATTAGCAGCAGTAAACTGACACACCCAGTCTTTTGTATTGAAGCATCTAATGAGCCCGTGTAAAGGTCATTGTGAAGGGAGAGTGTAAAGGAGGAGCTGTGACATTACATATTGTAGATGGTGTTATCAGCTATGCATAGAAGCGTTACCTTACCAACCAAGTGGTTGGGAGATAAACTTGAAGTAATGCTTTAGTGCATATACAGGTGCATCTCACTAAATTAGAATATCATCAAAATGTTAATTTATTTCAGTTCTTCAATACAAAAAGTGAAACTCATATATTATATAGAGTCATTACAAACAGAGTGATCTATTTTAAGTGTTTATTTCTGTTAATGTTGATGATTATGGCTTACAGACAATGAAAACACAAAAGTCATTATCTCAGTAAATTAAAATAATTAACAAAAAACACCTGCTAAGGCTTCCTAGGCGCTTAAAAAGGTCCCTTAGTCTGATTCAGTAGGCTCCACAATCTTTGGGGAAGACTGCTGACTTGACAGATGTCCAGAAGGCAGTCATTGACACACTCCACAAAGTCCCAGAGTTCCAACTTTCATTTGGAAATCAAGGTTCCCGAGTCTGGAAGAAGAGTGGAGAGGCCACAATCCAAGCTGCTTGAGGCCCAGTGTGAAGTTTCCACAATCAGTGATAGTTTGGGGAGCCATGTCACCTGCTGGTGTAGGTCCACTGTGTTTTATCAAGACCAAAGTCAGTGCAGCCGTCTACCAGGACATTTTAGAGCACTTCATGCTTCCCTCTGCCGACAAGCTCTTTGAAGATGGAAATTTCATTCTCCAGCAGGACTTGGCACCTCTCCACACTGCCAAAAGTACCAATACCTGGTTTAAAAACAACAGTATCACTGTGCTTGATTGGCCAGCAAACTCGCCTGACCTTAACCCCATAGACAATCTATGGGGTATTGTCAAGAGGAAGATGAGAGACACCAGACCCAACAATGCAGAAGAGCTAAAGGCTGCTATCAAAGCAACCTGGGCTTCCATAACACCTCAGCAGTGCCACAGGCTGATCGCCTCCATGCCACGGCGCATTGATGCAGTAATTGATGCAAAAGGAGCCCCAACCAAGTATTGAGTGCATTTACTGAACATACATTCAGTAGGCCAGCATTTCGGATATTAAACACATTTGTCAAACTGTTGTTATAAAGTATTCTAATTTACTGAGATAATGACCTTTGTGTTTTCATTGGCTGTAATCATCAACTTTAACAGAAATAAACACTTGAAATAGATCACTCTGTTTGTAATGACTCTATATATTATATGAGTTTCACTTTTTGTATTGAAGAACTGAAATAAATTTACTTTTTGATGATATTCTAATTTAGTGAGATGCACCTGTAGGACTAAAAGAGGTTAATCAGTCATGACAGGTTGATATGAGCAGCTGAACAGCTGCTCACCATATCTCCACCCCTGGGTGTGATTCACTGGGTAAATTGAGAGCTCTCTGTCTCACACAGTGCTGTGAATATGGAGGTATGCAGATCTCCTGGACTGAGAGCCTTTGCAAACGGACTAAGAAGCTGGACTCTAAGCCAAGTGGGCTAACCAACACTATTGTATGGACTTGTTACTTTATGTTTTATCCTATGCCGGATAAGGGCTGTATTTGAGTTTCCTGTGATGTGGTTTATGAGGACTGAAATAAATCAACCGGACTTTAAATGGAAATGATTCCTGTCATGCCTCAGATTGCTCCCAAGTGGGTAGTATTGCTACATTTGGTGCTAGAAGTGAGGGCAAGATCCCCAGGAAGCAAGTGTGACAGCTGTGGACAAACTGCATGTCCAGGGTGAAGGCGGCTGTAGCAATGGAACAGCGGTCAGACAAAATGGATGAGCTGATCAAGCACCTTGTCCAAAGCCAGCAGCACCAGTAACAGCAACAACTGAAGCAGCAACAACTGGGACAACAGGAGACAAGTAAGCTGCTGATGCAACAGAAGCAGCAGCAGAGCAGACAACAGAAGCAGCAGATTGAATTACTCACAAAGATGGTTCGTGGCACGGCGGCAGCTCCAACTCCAATGTCAGCTTATGAATTCTCTGTCCGCAAGGCGGAGAGGGCCTTGCAGAAAATGACCTCAGGTGTCGACATAGAGGCCTTTTTAACCGTTTTTGCAAGAGTCGCTGATAGGGAGAAACTCAGCCATAGCAGTGGGCGGAAGTCCTGATGCCATTTTTAATGGGGGGCCATAAGAGGCCTACTATGATTTTGCCTTACAGGACACCAAAGAATATGCGAAATTGAAAAAAAATTTTGGCACGCTTGGAGGTGATAATGTCTGTCAAAGCACAACAGATCCACCGCTGGGCATATCACCATGACAAATCCCCTTACTCCCAAATATTTGATCTGATGCACCTCGTCCAAAAGTGGTTAAAGCCGGAGTCCTCTACCTCAGTGCAGATGGTAGAGCGGGTTCTAATGGTTTGTGCACTCCCTTCCAAGCCAGATGCAGACTTGGGTTGCCCAGGGAGATTCCCGGAACGCTGATGACTTCGCCGGACTGTTCGAAAGGTATCAGGGGGGTCGATGGTTCCTTGGGGAGGCAACCCAGTCCATACTGGGGGCAGAGGTTTAAAAGGGGGTGTGTTGCGTCCAAAGTCCATGGGGGAGGCACAGGTCATGCTGAGAGCCTCATCGGGGGATGTAATTTGCTGGAAATGTCACGGATCAGGTCATATAGCTGCCCATTGTTCCATGACCACTGAGCAAATGGACTGTAGCATGGGATGCCGGTGTTAATTCTACACATATCCAGCTTGTAGTGTGGACTATCCACCCAGAGAGGGGCCTCAAGCTTATCTTGTAAAAGTGAATGTTCTGCAAATGACTGAACTACTAGACTCAGGGAGTTTGGTGACCCTCTTTGAGTGCCACACTCCCTCTCAAGTTGATCCCTGGGAAGAAGGTGGATGTCCGCTGCATTCACGGAGATACGAAAGCCTATCCGGTAGCCACTGAGACGGCCCGAGGTACTGAGGTCCGTGTGCTCCAGGATTTATAGCACCCAATTATCATTTTGAGACTTGTGGGGGAGGGGCGGAGACCTCGATTGCTTGGGTAAGAAATGGGTTGGTTCTAAAGAAGTCTCACCAACCCCAGAGTCTGACGGGTTTCCCTTCTGTGTAGTGGGGGAAGATGAGGAGGTAGTATCTCCTGCGGCAGACATTCCTGAGATAGGGGTGACCAGGGAAAATTTTGGGTCAGCCCAACATAGGGACCCAACTCTAAAAGAAATGTTCAATAAGGTAACAGTTATAAACGGCATAGCACAGGAGTCAGGGGCTCACACCAGGTTTTCCTATTTCATGTTGAGTGGGGATGTATTGTACCGGGTTACTAAGGTGAGGCAAGAGATAGTGGAACAATTGTTGGTACCAAGACCCTATAGACGGAGGGTGTTGGACATGGCCCATTCACATGTCTTGGGTAGCCATTTAGGGGTGGACAAAACTCAAGAAAGGGTCATGTGAAGGTTCTATTTCCTCGGATGTCGCCAGGAAATCCTAAAGGTATTGCAAGTCCTGTCCCACCTGCCAGTTAATCGCTCCCACCTCTCACTTCCAAAATCCTTTTGTGCTGCTACCCATCAAGGCAGGGGAAGAGAGGGATGCCATTGTAATTCTATTTTTGCTTGTTAAGCCCGAAGGAAACATTAAAAACGTCACAGTAGCTGAAACACTGTCAAAGGCCCAAAAACAGCAATGTTGGGAATTGCTGCAGCAGAACCGTGACCTGTTCTCAGATTTGCCAGGGTATACAGATGTCATAGTACACAAGGTTTTGACGGTACTGCATGCGCGGGTGAATTCGAAGCCCTTCCGAACTCCAGAGGCTGCCGAGAACAGATCTCCTTGGAAGTGAAGCGTATGCTGAGTCTTGGGGTCATTGAGAAATCTAAGAGCGGGTGGACTAACCCGATTGTCCTTGGTCCAAAACCTGATGGAGAATGGAGATTCGGTATTGATAATTGGAAGCTGAACATAGTAACATAGTTTGTAAAGCCGAATAAAGACTTGCGTCCATCAAGTTCGACCTGTTAGTTCTGTAATTGCTAAAGTTGATCCAGAGGAGGGCAAAAACCCCAAATGATTTAGCCAATCTTCACCTGAGGAAAAATTCCCTCCCGACTCTGAAACCAGCAGTCAGAATAAATCCCTGTATCAACCTACTATTTTATTTTATTTTTAAGTATATGCTGAAATCTGCCTGGTATCTAGAAATGCATCCAGTCCCCGCTTGAACTGGTGTAGTGAATCCGACATTACCATCTCCTCACTCAGTGAATTCCATATTCTCACTGCTCTTACCGTAAAGAACCCCTTCCTATGCTGGTGCCGAAACCTTTTCTCTTCCAGTCTTAGTGAATGCCCTCTTGTTACCGTAATATCCCTCCTTTTGAACAAATCCCGGGCAAGATCTCTATACTGTCCCCTAACATATTTGTGCACATTTATTATGTCCCCCCTAAACCTTCTCTTTTCCAGGCTGAATAGTCCTAGTTTTGCCAACCTCTCTGGGTATTGCAGTCCCTCCATTCCCTTTATTAATTTTGTTGCCCTCCTTTGTACCTTTTCAAGCTCATTTATATCCTTTCTATATATTGGGGCCCATAACTGAGCACAGTATTCCAAGTGTGGTCTGACCAGTGCTTTGTACAGTGGAAGAACAATGTTCTCATCCTTTGCAGCTATACCTCTTCTGATACATCCCATTACCCTGTTTGCCCTTACAGCAGCGGCCTGACTTTGGGCACTCCAATTTAGTTTGCTATCAATCAAGATGCCCAAGTCCTTCTCCATCTCTGAATTCCCCAATGATTTCCCATTCAGTGAGTACTGGTGAATTCCATTTTTCCTTCCCATATGTATGACCTTACATTTCTCCTCGTTAAACCTCATTTGCCATTTAATGCTCCACCACCCAGCTTATCCAAATCCCTCTGTAGGTCTGCACTGTCCTCTTTTGTATTAATTGTTTTACATAACTTTGTGTCAACTGCAAATATTGATATTTTACTATTTATCCCGTTGACTATGTCGTTAATAAAGATATTAAATAACATTGGGCCTAGTACAGACCCCTGTGGTACCCCACTAGTGACGCTTACCCAATCTGAGTATATTCCATTTATAACTACCCTCTGCCTTCTATCCCTTAGCCAGTTAGCTACCCACTTGCAAACATTTTCCCCCAGCCCCATCATTCTCATTTTGTATACCAACCTATTATGTGGCACGCTATCGAATGCTTTTGAGAAGTCGAGATACACGACATCCACTGGTTCCCCCTGATCTACTCGAGAGCTAACCTCCTCGTAGAAGTCAATCAGGTTTGTTTGGCAGGAGCGATTCCTCATGAATCCATGTTGGTTCGGGATTAAAAGATTATTAGCATCAAGATGCTCCGTAATTGCCTCTTTAATGAAGCTTTCAAAAATTTTGCCCACAACGGACGTCAGACTCACCGGCCGATAGTTTCCGGCGTCACTTTTCGCTCCCTTTTTGAATATTGGCACTACATTCGCCTGTCGCCAATCAAGTGGCACAGACCCAGTCTCAACAGAGTCCTTAAATATAAGATATAACGGTCTGTCTATCACATTACTTAGTTCCCTTAGTACCCGTGGGTGTATGCCATCAGGTCCTGGTGATTTGTTTATTTTAATGTTACTGAGGCGTTTCTGTACCTCAGCTTGGGTTAGATTAGTCATACTTAGTGGAGGATTAAGCTTGTCACTTCTCATTTCTCCTGTTAGTTCTATTTCCTTTGTGAAAGTTGTCGAAAAAAAATTATTTAATAGATTAGCTTTATCCTCATCTTTCTCTATGATTTTGCCTTCATCACTTTTTATCGGTCCAATATTATCCGATTTAATCCTTTTACTATTTATATACGTAAAGAACAGTTTGGGATTTGATCTACTTTCCCTAGCAATACGTTTCTCTGTTTCCTCCTTCGCTATTTTTATTTGTTTTTTACAGGTTCTCGTTTTTTCCTTGTAACACATTAGTGCCTCCTTACTGTTTTCCTGTTTTAATCTCTTGAATGCCTCTTTTTTGCTATTTAACGCCCCTTTTACGTTCTTGTTCAACCATATTGGTTTCCTCTTATTTCTGGCCCTTTTATTCCCATACGGTATATATCTCTCGCACTGAGTATTCAGAATTCTTTTGAAGGTTTCCCATTTACTATTCGTATTCCATTGATTAAGTACTTTGTCCCAGTCAATAAGTTGAAGGTTTTCTATCAGCTGATCAAACTTCACCCTCCTAAAGTTTAATGTTTTTGTTGTTCCCTTATTGATAACCCTACTGAAGGGCATTTTGAAGTCGATAATATTATGATCGCTATTACCTAGGTGCCCCCCTATCTGTACCTCAGTTATTCTATCAGGCCTATTAGTCAATATTAAGTCCAACACGGCCTTCCCTCTCGTTGGTTCCTGCACTAGTTGGGAGAGATAATTATCCTTAATATTTGTCAAGAACCTTTTTCCTTTCTGAGATCTACAGGTTTCTGTTTCCCAGTCAATATCTGGGTAGTTGAAATCCCCCATTACAATCACTTCATTATGTTTTGCTACTTTGTCTATTTGTCCTAATAGCAGATTCTCATTCTCCTCTGTTATATTTGGTGGCTTATAGCAGACCCCCAGTAATATTTTATTATTATTTTTTGCCCCCTCTATCTCTACCCACATGGACTCGACCCCCTCTTCTCCCTCTCCTATATCTTCCCTTAGTCTGGGTTTTAGACATGACTTTACATATAAGCAGACTCCTCCGCCTTTCCCCTGTTTCCGGTCCCTTCTAAATAAACTATAATCTAATAAATTTACCGCCCAGTCGTAGCTATCGTCTAGCCAAGTCTCTGTTATACCTACGATGTCATACCTCTCCTCCGATATAAGCGCCCGCAGCTCATCCGCCTTATTGGTCAGGCTTCTTGCGTTGGTCAGCATGCAAGATAAAACTTTGGGGTTATTTAGCATCCTATTCTTCTCTAACGATCTAACTGTACTATCCCCACCCCCCTCTCCACCCTCATTATATTCACTTCTCCCCTTCCCCCTTGCTTGCCTCACATCCCACCTATTTCCTTGGTTTCCACCCCCCGTCTCTAGTTTAAAAACTCCTCCAACCTATTAGCCATCTTCTTCCCCAGCACCGCTGCACCCTCCCCATTGAGGTGCAGCCCGTCCCTACGGTAGAGCCTGTAGCCGACCGCGAAGTCGGCCCAGTTCTCCATGTACCCAAACCCTTCTGCCTTGCACCAACTCTTTAGCCACTTATTCACCTCCCTAACTTCCCGTTGGCGCTCCTGTGTGGCTCGCGGGATTGGTAGTATTTCTGAGAAAACTACCTTGGAGGTCCTTGCCCTAAGCTTCCTACCTAGGTCCCTGAAATCATTTTTAAGGACCCTCCATCTACCACTCACTTTGTCATTGGTGCCGATGTGGACCATGACCGCTGGGTCTTCGCCAGCCCCACCCAGTAACCTGTCAACCCGATCCGCGATGTGCCAGACTCGAGCGCCAGGGAGGCAGCACACCGTTCGGCGATCCCGGTCTTTGTGACAGATTGCCCTGTCTGTCCCCCTAATAATAGAGTCACCCACTACCAGAACCTGTCTTGCCTGCCCTACACTTCCCCCCTCCCCCTCATTACTGGAGCATACACTCCCCCGGCGGTCAGAGGATCTGTCGTGCTCCAATAATGCCGGTTCTGAACCAGCCTTCCTATACTTCTTCCCTCTATCCCTCCTAACTGTTATCCAGCTCCCTGCCTGTTCAGCCTGCACTTCCCCTCTATGCTCCACCCCCAGTATTGACCCATTGAGTGTCTGCTCGGTGAGCAGCAAACTCCGTTCCATGTTGTCGATGCTCCTCAGTATCGCTATCTGAGCACTTAGATCCAGAATTTGGGCTTCCAAGTGCACGATATGCTCACATCTCTCGCAGCAGTATGGATCCTCGAGCGGTTGCTCACGGAACGAAGTCTCCAAGATCGTATATTTGATGTTGCGTGTCGATGAGCTGATCGAGACACTTGGGCCGGCAAGGTACATAACCATCTTGGATCTAACAAAGGATATTGGCAAATCCCCATGTCACAAGAAGCCAAGGAGAAGATGGCTTTCTCTACGCCCAACGGTTGTTTCCAATATGTCCGGATGCTGTTCGGACTGAAGGGGGCTCTGGCCACCTTCTATAGGGCCATGGACCGGATCCTTACACCCCACAAGAATTACACTGTGGCATACCTGGACAATATCGTAATCTTTAGCCCGGATTGGGGAAGTCATCTGGAAAAGGTCCAGGCAGTGTTTGATGCACTCAGGAGGTCGGGGTTCTCTTTAAATCCAAAAAAATGTGCCATGGGGAAAGAAGAGGCCAAATACCTTGGATATATAGTAGGTAGAGGCGAAATCAAACCCCAGATCAATAAAGTGGACGAAATCCAGAAATGGTCGAAACCACTCTCATACAAGCAACTTAGAGCCTTTCTGGGAATCGTGGGGTACTACAGGAGGTTCATTCCATGGTGGCCCCCCCTTGACCGACCTCCTTAAGGGGACAAAATCAGTCATGGCTAAATGGATGTCGGAGGCAGAGACGGCATGACATGAACTGAAAGTGGATCTATGTAAGAAGCCAGTCCTGATTATCCCCGACTTTAAGAAGGAATTTGTACTCCAAATGGACATCTCAGAAATCGGATTAGGAGCGGTCCTCTCTCAAAGAATACACGGAGAGGAGCATCCTGTTCTCTACTTGAGTAGGAAACTGTCAGCATGTGAGAAAAATTATTCCATTGTAGAAAAGGAATGCCTCGCCATAAAGTGGGTGGTGGACACATTGCAATACTATCTCTTAGGGAAAGAATTTAAATTAGTGTCAGACCATGGCCCACTCAAGTGGATGAGGAAGAAAAAGGAGAAAAATGCTCGTTACTCGCTGGTTTCTAGACCTGCAGGACTTCCGCTTCCATGTAGAACATAGAGCCGGTAGTTACATGGCAATGACGATGACCTCTCGAGAATCCCGTGTCTAGTGGTAGAAGGTGCCAAACTCACGGAGGGGGAGTATGTAAGGTGGCTGTGTCTAACAGGACCGAGTGTCATTAGCATATCGCATCATATCTTTTTGCATCAGATGCTATACCCTAATGTGACCCCTGCCTGAAAGAGAGAGAGAAGAGGGATCACCACATGGAAGTAAGAAGACGCCCTCAAATCCATAGACGTCCATTTGTTTTCATGAACACAAACCCTTGTCCATATGCCCTATTATGCCTTCCTTCAGGCTTTCTTCTACAAGCCAGGACAGAAAGCCACTTTGGTAGAACTAGCGTATCAATGTGTTGCATGAATAGGGTTGTAATGGCTGCCATGTGATGCTACATGCAATGTCTCATAAGAAATCTCAGAGCTCAGGGCATCCTTATTCTTGTTAGGTGGGGTTCCCATTCATGCAACCCTTAGTAAAAAAAACATTTATGGCATACAAGATTGTATTAAAGCACCACTCCAGTGTGTTTTTTTATTGCAGTGCTGGAGTGGTGCTACTAATATAAGACCCCTAAATTTAGTCTTAAACCAGTATTGGTGTTTTACATCAATAAAACAAAATCAGGAGTAGGTGATAAATATAGAAGTGGTGACGTGTTTCTATTATACTTTCCTCTGATTGTTCCACTCCTGGTTTTGGCTTACAAATACTGATATAAAATACTGACCAAATACTGGACGTGTGAACGTGACCTTATATTTACCATCTATTGTCTTCTGCTGTTATCCACGCAGCTCCGGTCATTTTCCAGCAGTTTGTGACTTGCTGGATCACTCCAGAATTTGTTTGAGCCGGAGGTCACTTTTCAATGTAAGTCTATGAGAGCCTCGCTCTGGCTCTCATAGACTGATATTAAGAGCTAGTGACCGTTACCTTTGACTTCCGGTCAGCATGAAGTTGCAGCCATAAGATGGTGGCGTGGGACCGGAGTGGCGCTGGGAAGAGCTGAAGACAGTGGGTGGTGAGTATAATATTGGGTGCAGGGACCTTTTGTTACCACTACCACTCCAGCTGCAATACAAAAAACCTGCTGGAATGGTGCTTTAAGAAACAATTTAATATGAAGCCGTTGTAATTAGCAGGAACCCTCACATAGCTGATTTAGCAATGTTTTCATGTAACTTGATATCTTTTTATGAACTTCATCTTACATACATTCTATAGTTATGGAATGATTACCATTTCTAGTTGTTCTGTATATTTACTTTTATTTTTGCACATTATCTCACTGAATATGACGTCCTTCATCTTATTCCTCTGTCTACGGTAACTGAGATAAATATATATAGTTTTCAAGCCAAGAAAATGAATATGCTTACTATTATTTCCCCAAGTATTTAGACAGCATTTGTCTATGATGATACATTGGTTAACTGTTAATAATTGCTCTGTTAGTCCTCCTGTCAGACCATGCCCACTTAAAGTAAGTGTTATCGACAGTTTTCCTTGGAAGAGACATTGCTGAATGCTACCACAGAGGTTTATGAGAACATAGTGCTGACTTACGTTCACCAGATATTCAGCTATTCCTAATTTCATTTGTACTTTAATGCATCATTGAACAATAGTAGAGCACAGTCCCAATTTTCTTTCTGCCCACACACCTTATAGTGGTTGGTCGATTGCTCATATGGCTGACAGCTATGTTTCCCAACTCCGCCATACATGTGAATACTCAAGGACAGCTTGACATGGGAAAACAAAAGGATGAGAACGGGACTTTTCACTTCAAATATCATCTATTCTCACTACACCATGGTCTGCCAGTCCTGCCAAACTTGTCGGATTCTGCCAACATGATCCTAATGTGAATGGGGGCCTTGGATGTATCCTATACTCCTCTATAACCTACATACAGATGTGGCAAAGGTTACATTCACTCAGACAACAGCACTGGTATATTTATCGTATTTTTCGGACTATAAGACGCACTTTGTTCCTCCAAAATTTTGGAGGAAAGTGGGGTTATAGTAAGAATATAACATGGCTGCTGTGGGTGTCCGAATATATAAGGCTGTGGGTGGTGAGGGTGTGGGGTTAGCGGTAGCGTGGGATCAGCGGGGCAGCCCGCTGCAGCCTACACTGTGCCCACTGCTAAAGTAAATGAATATTCACTGCTCCCCACGCCCATGGGCACAGAGAGCAATGAATATTCATCTTCCTTAATAGCCGGCACCCTGTACCCGCAGGGCAGCTCCTGCTACCGCTCTGCGGTCTGTGTGCCCGCTATTAAAGCCCATGAATATTCACTACAATCCACTCCTACTTCCAGTTATTTGGGTATTTTGCTTGTTTTTGGTTTTTCTCTGTGTAGTGGCCTTATGTGAACATGCATTTACATTTTGCATGCACATCAATTTACGTTTCAGTTCAGACTCCCAGGTTTTTTCTTTCCACTCCCATGGGTTGTAGTGAATACTCATGGTCTTCAATAGCGGGCACACAGAACGCCGGCCGCAGCAGGAGCCACACTGCGGGTATAGTGTGCGCCCTATTAGGGAGAATGAATGGTGACTTCTTCCCACGCACATAATCCCGGCGTGGAGAGCAGTGACTATTCCCGTCACATCATTCCATTGTGTGTGGGCGCACGGCAGGGACGCCATGCATGACTCACACAGTGAGCTGGGTAAGCCCAGCCAGTGGCGGTGGGTCCACACCCACCAACGTTACAGTATGCATGTGTTCACATAGCGGAAACGGTAATAAGTTTCGGCCAATCGTGTCTGCAGTGGATTGTCTCTTGTGAGAATAAAGGATGTCGTAATACACCATGATCCATATTTTTGTTCCCCCATCATGTGCCATTAGGGAAGAGTTTAGACACCGCAATACACATTAAATATTTAGCTGATCCCACAAAATTAGACCAAGGTTACTTTTTAGCTACTGTAAAGGTGACCATACATGTACTGTTTTTTCAGACAATTAGTTTATGATGCCTAAACAATCATTAGGTGGAATATTTATTTAGTCTTTGTTCACATCTGCATTGCGGTATTTATCAAACAACAGAGATCACCAGGATCTTTGATGGAGGTTTTGAATAGTGGAATATTTATGTCAATTTTGACCAAGGGCTTAAATGCAAGACATTCCATGTATTTATTTTTCTCACGTTTATAACGCCACTAATTCCATAGCACTTTACAGACATCATCATCACTGTCCCCATTGGGGCTCGCAATCTAAATCCCTATCAGTGTGTCTTTGGAGTATGGGAGGAAACCCACGCAAACACAGGGAGAACATACAAACTCCTTGCAGATATTGTCCTTGGTGGGATTTGAACCTAGGACCCCAGAGCTGGAAAGCAACAGTGCTAACCACTGAGCCAAAGGATGACAAAATACGCAATGATGTAAATAGCGTTGCAAAAGTAATATTGTGCACGCCCTCACAAGACAATACTAATAAAAAATATTAGTTGGGGAGAATTTTTGTAACCCAAGTTGCAATTCTTACTATAGAAGTAGAAATACTTTGTGCTACCTATGCAGTGGATGTCCTGGGACAGAACAGTGGCAAGGTGCCCAAAACAATGACATAAAACATACCATGTGTGACAGAAGAGATCATGAAGCTTTTCCTCTCTCATACTGCCCTCCAGGAGCTCATCTGAGTGAGCTGAGCAGTCAATAAATTAATAGCTGCCACCCAAATACAAGTGTAGTAACCAATAATATCCATGAATCTAGTAATGGATAGTACACATTTACTGGTGATCCATTATACAAAAATTATAACTAATCCATGCAAATGGCAAATATGAGGTCACTTAGAAGTAAATTGTAGGTCGTGCGGTTCCAAGGATTTTTATGGAATACTTACTGCCCAATATACTTTGTCCTCTAGACGTTATATAGAGCTAGGTTATATTTTACTGCATCGGTATGATATAAAGCATTCAGCGGTGTTTATCAGACCTAAGTTTAATCTGTTTGATTGACCCATAAAGAATTCCAGGAAGTCGTTAGAGAAATGCATGGGCCCCTAAACGTAAAGATTCTGGTGTCAGGCAGCGTTGGAGGATTGATGTCCAGGTCGGGACACAATTCTGCTGGTTTGGCGCAGGATTTACTGGAGCTGAAGACATGATCAGAATTTATTTAACCTGATAGCATTCTGCAGATGTGCCGGAAAATCTATGGCTTTCTTGTCCTCTTACAAAGGCTGCTGATGCTATCAAGTAATTGAACTTGGTATCTGGTTTATTAAATTGTCAATGTCATGATTTCTAGTGGCATTTGCAAACTAAAGAGGATTAAATCTACCTTTGACATTTTCCATTCTCTTGGGCATGCTGTGCCAAGATCAAGGTAATTCCTCTTCTTTTCCTCCCCACCCCATGTGATGAAGGTGTCCTGGTATGACCAGACGGCTGCTCTTCAGTGACGGTAGCGCCATGCACATGGGAGCAAAACTTAGCGCAAAGGATTGTTAGTTTTCGGTTTGTTTTTTTTATCATCTGAAAAAGATGGTCCATTTATTCTTATAAAAAATAGCTATACTGGCTAGTGCCACTTATAAGTGACTACCTTGTAAATTACTGTATGTCCAAACCTTACAGCGGTTGAACATATTCTTGGGGAAGGACATCAATATCAGATCACCTGTATGTAAACAGTGACTGGAACAAGAAAAATAGCTTTGTACATTGTAGTCAGCATTCTCGGGTACTGCTGCTCAGGTCACATTTAAGTAAATGGGAGCTGAGCTGTAGTACCAGAGATTGGCTATTACTAAGTATACGAACCTGTTCGGCACGGTTCTGACGTGGTCTACATTTGAATGCTGCTAGGGCTGCAAATAGATGATCGGTGGAGCTGTGAGGTATTGGACTCCTGCCAATCTGATATTGATTACCTATTCCTAAAATAGGTCATCAGTATTGACTTCCTGGACAACCCCTTTAAGGTCTTTTGGCCCTAAATGATTACTGTATATTCTTATTTTGTGTACGTAGTTGTTTCTTTGCAACAACTTTTTTTTTGTGCTACCAAAATATTTGCAATTTAAATATATTTTTGTGTTTTTTTGTGCATATTACCCCTAATATATCAGTGTTTTTTTTTAAAAGATTTATAGTTTTGTTTTTTTTTACATTACAATGAATATTGAAATTGAAACATCAAGAAGGACAATCTGTAAGGTTATGCAATAGAGAAAGTAGCAGGTGCCGCTGAGATCTGCAGATGATCAAATTGTCAAGCAGCTAGCCACATAAACCTGCAAAAATTGGATGAAATTTTTGTGAGATGATTGTGATGCCTCCTGTTTATCTATGTACCAGTTATTGCCACTTTTCGCTTATTAAGGCCCACTTCACGTTTGTTTTTTATGTCCGTATGCGGCCCCTTTTTAAAGGGCCGCAAATACGGACATATGCACGCCCATTGTATTCAATGGGCGTGCGCACATTTCAGGTTTTCACACGGACATCGTGTCCGTGTGAAAAACTCGCAGATATGTCAGGGTTTTTTGTGCAGCACGCACAAAATGAGTGCTGAACACTGATGACACACGGATTACATCCATGTGTCTTCAGCGTAACACATAATGGTGCCTGGGAATCAGCGGTACTGCTCACGCTGATCCCCGGTGCCGGCTTCTGGAGGAAACGCTCATCATTGTTCCCTGCTTGCGCTGCGATCAGCGCGAGCAAGGGACAATGTTGAGAGATGATGTAGGCAGCCCCGGCTGTCTACATCCAGTGTAAAATTAAGAATAAGGTAAAAAAACGACAATATACCTCACTTGTCCGAAGTGGCAATAATCCATAGTGTCCCACGCTGTAATCCATATTTGCGACATTTGGTCTTCAACATGAATGCTGGCCTGATGCAAGCGCTCATGCTGAAGAGCATTGGAGAATGCCCAGCTGCAGAGTTAACGGGCACATGAACTGTGGTGACTTCAGTGAGATCATCGCAGTTCACCATGAGAAATTTCACGGTGCTGCACTGTGTTCACCGCGGTTCACCGTGAACTGCGGTGAACTCCGTGAGATCAGCGCAAGACCGTGATAAATTTCTCACGGTGAGTTGCGATGTTCTCACTGAGATCACCACAGATCATGTGCCCGCTCTCGCGGCAGCAGGTCATTCTCCCTTGCTCTTCAGCATGAACGGTCGCATCAGGCCAGCGTTCATGCTGAAGAGCAAATGTCGCACAGATGGATTACAGCGTGGGACACTGTGGATTACTGCCACGTCGGACAGGTGAGGGATATGGTTGTTTTTTATTTTTGTTTTTTGCTTTTACAGGGGACAATGGCTTCAGGGGATTAGGCATTAGGTGAGTATAACTGTTTTGTTTTTTTTAATAAATGTGTAAAAACAAGGTCTGAACTTTTATTTCAAATAAAGGAATTTTTACAGGCGGTGTCTTTATTTACAAACTTTTACTATGTGGTTAGTAATGGGGGCGTCTTATAGATGCCCTCCATTACTAAACTGGGCTTGATGTCAGCTGCCAATACAGGGCTGACATGAACCCCATCCCTATTACCCCACCTGCTACCACAGCAGGGCAAGTGGGAAGAGCCGAGGCAAAGCGCCAGAATTGGTGCATCTTATTGATATGCCATTTCTGGGGCCGCTGAGGGCTGATATTATTAGCCTCGGAGGAGGCCAGGATCCGTGGCACCTTCCCTGTCTATTAATATCAGCTCACAGCTGTCTGTTTAGCTTTTGCTGGATAGATTTTATAGGAGGACCCAACGTCAATTTTTTTCTGGGGTCCCCCTGTAATCAAGCCAGTAAACGCTAAGCAAAAAGCTGTGGGTGGTTATTAATTGGCAGGGAACATTTTTGGCTAATGGCCCCTTTCCTGGCTAGTAATATCAGCCCCCAGTGGTCGGCTTTCCCTCTGCTGGTTATGAAAATGACGCGGGAGCCCACACCATTTTTTTAATTTAATTCTTCATTTTACTCAGGATGTACTCAGCGGGGGCTGAATACAACTCCCAGAATTTTCTCAATGACTATAATGAGAGCCGCCTTCAGCAGTCGGCGCCAGGGATCAGAGTGAACTGTACTGCTTTTCCCAGGCACCGGTATGTGTTACACAGATGGCACAATCCATAACACTGGGCTATGAGCCAGATGTCCAGCTACAGGTGTTACATTGAGCTCACGCCATCGCTCTCAAAGGCTACCATGGTGCAGAGCAAGACGGCAATGGAGGCTGGAATAGAGGTCTATCCTCATAATTGATGAATCCCACTTTTGTCTTGGATGCAATGATAGCCATAAATTGGTTTGGAGACCACGTGGCCATACCATAAAGAGACCTTCACAAGGGAACAGCAGACCGGTACTACTCCCAGGATTATGGTGTGAGCTGGCATAATATATGTACAGCAACCGGACCCCTCTAGTCTTCATTTCAAATACAGTAACAGATTGGTGTAAGGGTAGGTTCACATGAGCGTATAAAAAAAAAAAATTTCATCCAGAAAAATGGGATGATTTTTTTCTCACTTGTCATCAGTGTGCAGTCTGTATGCAATTGTTTCTTTTTACAGCATCATCTATTAATCATTTACAAGATCATTTACAGTTTCCTATGTTACAGAATTGCAATGTATCCGTAAAAATCGCATGCTACACTGCGGCTCTGTATGGCATCCGATTTCTTTATACACTCAGACTTGAATGGGTGAGTCTCATTAGATTTACTGAAGAAACTAGTCCATACAGCAATTTGTTTCACACACATATTTGGTCAGTGAAAAAAATCACTCATATGTACTGCTCCATAGAAGAACATTGGTCCAAGTGCAGTACGTTTTCCCTATGGACAGCATTCGGATTGAAAATATGGTCGTGTGAATGAGCTCTTACATTGATTTGGTCGTTAAACCAGTGCTACAGACATTTCTCCTAAGTGCCCCACGAGCTGATTTAAACAAGAGCGCCAGGCCACATGTTGCTCGTGATACTTTGAGCAGCCAGCAAGGTCTAAATATGCTACTATGTACTGCAGCGTCTCCGGACTTGTCTCCCATTGAGCACAACTGGGACGTCATTGGTCGGCAAATTCAAAGGGAGCTGCCAGCAATGGATCTTGATGATTTTTCCCAAGTGCATTAAGCGTGGCAGAACATTCCTCAGACAACCATTAATAACTTCACTGATAGCAGCCAAGGAGTGTAAGTGCGGGTACTCTTGCGTGTGGTGCTCATACTCTATACTGAATAAAATCGAGATGTTTTTAACACTTTGTTCATTTTTTCATCAATTGCATATCATTACCATGTCTATCCATCCTGTGATTTCCATAAGTCCATGAATTTTCCTTGTTGGTGTTGCAATTTCAATGTTGTGGAGGGTATATACAGTCTCAAATTACAGCTAACTAAGTGCATTGAATTTTTGACAAAATATTTCCCCCATGTCATGAAAGAATTTTCACCGCATTTTTTATTTATATTGCAATCTTACACTGAAACTGTAACAACCATTGGAGTCCAAATTACTAGTGAAAATAGGCCTCTGTGGTGCTATTAGCAGATCCAGATCAGATCTAACAGTAACTGAGATCATATAACTTTAAAGAGTACCTACCACCTGAATGAGGTGGTCCTCATGTTTTCTGAAAACAGTGGGCAGCCGCAAACAGAAAAAGGAGAACATTGAAAAAATGCTTATATGCCACACTAAAGGACCTGTCTTTATAGCAAAAGTCAGGTCCAAACTTTTGGGATGTGAGAGCCTGGCTGTTACCAATCACTGGCATATCGCTCCCAAGCACAACAGTTATGAGGTGGAATGTTTTTCTACATCTTTCAATAAATGCTGTGATCAGCCTCTATCCAGCAAAAGATATTACTTATTTCAGGTTGGTGGGGTGGGCGTCGTATTACATGTGCAGGTTACATGCCATCAGTCTTATTTGGTTAAGGAGCTTTGAAATTTCAAAAAACTAATGATTAAACTCGCATAGCAATGAATGGAGAGAGTCAGCGCAAACGCTGCCACCAATCCACTGACTGCTGGTGAGACACCAACCGGAACGAGGGACTGGAGACAACCGCTTGAATGTTCAATATTGAAATATAGGTGCATAGTATAAGAGATTCTATACAGCCTGCTGCATGTATTCAGGGATCACACGTCTCTAGAAATATATAAAAGTAGACTTTATTTTGTATTCACATTTCATATATAAGGGCACGTTCACATGTTCAGTATTTGACAGTATTTTACATCAGTATTTGTAAGCCGAAATCAGGAGTGGGTGATAAATACAGAAGTGGTGAAGTGTTTCTATTATACTTTTCCTCTGATTGTTCCACTCCTGATTTTGGCTTACAAATACTGAGAAAATACTGACCAAATACTGAACGTGTGAATGTGGCCTTATACAGGTTTATCAGCTGTATTGCACACGCCCTTAGCACTGTATTGTAAAACGACCATGTACATGTGCAAAAACCTTCTGAACACAAATCTGTAGTAGAAGGGGTACATCACTCATGTAGATCTCCTTCATATCCGTCAATTGAGGAAATATTAGAATTTGGTCTCAATATTTCTGCAAAAGAGAAAAGAGAAATCAAACATTGACTTAATCCTCTGGAGATGTAGGTAAGACGTATAGGCGTGACCCACACACAACGCTCAATGACTCAAGTGTGGAAGTTGTGCCATTAGACGGCAGGACCCCCGCTGACCGATGAAGGCCGGGCATCTGGAAACCATAGCAACCCATTATCAGAAGCCATCATTCTGCCCTTCATTTCCAATTAATATTATCTACCTAGAATTATTTTCTTACTCCAAGAAAAATTAATTTTTTTCCTGCAGTAGGTCACCAGCTGGAATAAACGTCTTACAAGTAGGCAGCAGGGTTTCCATAGGAACAATTAGTACAGCTCTTCCGATCCTTCATATCAAGGTAGTCATCCATGATAGGGGGCGATTATTAACAGCAGTTTGCTTTTCGGTGCGACTAGTGAACAGTTTCCCCACTAAACAAACAATAAAGATAAGCGAATAAGTGACATCAGTGTGCACCCATTATACAGTGTAGGAGCTAATGCAGGGGTCATTATACAGTTTGGGGCCTAATGCAGTGGCCATTATACAGCTTGGGGGCTAATGCGGGGGCAATTATGCAGTTTGGGGGCTAATGCGGGGGCAATTATGCAGTTTGGGGCTAATGCAGGGGTAATTATACAGTTTGAGGGCTAATGTGGGGGCCATTATACAGTTTGAGGACTAGTGAGGGGACTACTGTGGAGGGCCTAAATATACAGTGTGGGGGCCATTATACAGTGTGAGGGCTTCTATGGTGGTCATTATACTGTGTTTTGGGGGAGCAGAGGGTACATCATACTATGTATAAAGGAGATGTATGGGTATTATACTTTGTATAGGGGAGCTGTGGGCCCATCATACTGTATATAGCGGAGCTGTAGGGACATCACACTCTGTATAAGGGAGCTGTGGGACCACCATACTGTGTATAGAGGAGCAGTACATTTGGGGAACCCGGAGGACATTATTAAATGTCAAGTGGGCACTTAAGAAGCATCATTGTTATAGGGGCATTCAGAGTATTATAGCCATCAAAGGGGCAAAATGTGGACACGGTTTTCTAGGGCATTTGCATAGTGCATTAATATTTTCTAGGGGGCAATTTTACCATCTAGAGGGCACAAAGGGGGCATTATTACTATGTAAGGGGTACAGTAGTGGGCATTATTATGTGGGGCAGTAAGAAGAGCACGGTTTTTGTGCCACACAGCAGGTGCAGTAATATGGGCACACACGGCAGCAGTGGCTCAATATTGGGGTATCAGGAGGATGAGGGGTTTGTGCAGGTTGGGAATAGATGGGGACGGGGCTGGAAATGTGAGAAGTCAAATGTGTTTTCGTTGTAATCTCTGTAGACGAGTCCTGGCTGGAAGAAGTTGTCATGTTGGTCTGGGCCAGAAGGAAAAGAGGGAAAAGTGAACGACTCCATCAGAAACAATGTCAACACTAAGTCAATATCTATAACTGTACTGTAATCACTTGTAAAGTTCTGCAGCACTGGTATCTACCACTATATGGTCACCATATGGCGGTAATATCAGTGCGCCACCATAGTTGTAATCAGGGTTACCGGTTAGGGGCCCATTTAGATGTTTTGCACCCCCTTCCACCCTGAGCTGAACCCCTAGCTATGCCTCTGATATAGCGATTTTCCAGTGGGAAGAAGTTAAGATAAAAAACAATGAACAGCTCATTGGTATCTACCAGTCCAGATGAATGGCAAGTAAAGACAAAAAGCGGGTCTTATAAGGTTCTATCAAGCACAACTCGGACTTGACTTCCAAAAACAGTTCAGGCCAGCCAGTCCGGATTCACGGAAGGAGAATGGTGGTGGCGCTGATAATAACAGTGTGGCACCATTACTTTTCAGGTTCTATACATAGAAGGGGAAATACACCATTTTGTGGAAAGTGACCCAAAGTAAGCAGGATGGTACTAAGTTATTCTCATTATTGTATGTTTTACCCAGATTAAATTTTTGCAAGGTCACAAACTAACTTTAATCTATTTGTTTGACCAGAGGACTTATCTGAGCTGGTGGTTATCACTACTGTACCCCTAACTACCTAGGACTTGCTACCATTTTTCCCTCCCATCATCCTTTGGATAATTAAAGAAAGGAAGCAGCCAACCTAGAATGGTGCCCCCTCTTCTCCAGTGGCCTGATAGCAGCTGCCTAGTGAGCCTCAATGGTGGGTAGGACCCTCACCTTATTCAGAGTCTGGTTATCCTGATGCTCCATTACTGGATGGCAGGTACTGATGTTCTTTAGTATGTAACCTCATTGCCATTTGCTCCAGATTCCTAACTACAGTTCGGCCATCACTCTGCCTTAGCGAATTAGAAGTCCTAGGAGACAGAAGCAACATTTACATCAATTTAGAGACTTCTATTCATCATAGAAAGGATGACTTCAATATGAATGGTAATATTGAAAAGTACAGCAAATACTCCTTCCTTTTCATGCTCACCTTGTTGGTGTTGACTCAACAGGCTGACTGAGTGAACGCTTTACCTAATAATAACAATGCAAGAAAAAACATACATTAATAGGTTAATAAACTAAGTGCAAATAAAAGGATAAATTCTTGTATAAGAAACTCAAGCTGCATTTACAGTGGGGAAAAAAAGTATTTAGTCAGCCACCAATTGTACAAGTTCTCCCACTTTAAAAGATAAGAGGCCTGAAATTTACATCATAGGTAGATCTCAACTATGAGAGACACAATGAGAAAACAAATCCTGAAAATCACATTGTCTGATTTGGAAAGAATTTTTTTTTAAATTTTGGTGGAAAATAAGTATTTGGTCAATTCCAAACAAGCAAGATTTCTGGCTCTCACAGACCTGTAACTTCTTCTTTAAGAGGCTCCTCTGTCCTCCACTCATTACCTGTAGTACTGGCATCTGTTTGAACTTGTTATCAGTATAAAAGTCACCTGTCCGCAACCTCAAACAGTCACACTCCAAACTCCACTATGGTGAAGACCAAAGAGCTGTCGAAGGACACCAGAAACAAAATTGTAGCCCTGCACCAGGCTGGGAAGACTGAATCTGCAATAGGCAAGCAGCTTAGTGTGAAGAAATCAACTGTGGGAGCAATAATTAGAAAATTGAAAACATACAAGACCACTGATAATCTCCCTCGATCTGAGCTCCACACAAGCTCTCACCCCGTGGGGTCAAAATGATCTCAAGAACAGTGAGCATAAATCCCAGAACCACACGGAGGGACCTAGTGAATGACCTGCAGAGAGCTGGGACCAACGTTACACAGGCTACCATCAGTAACACACTACGCCGCCAGGGACTCAGATCCTGCAGTGTAAGACGTGTCCCCCTGCTTAAGCCATTACATGTTCGGGCCCGTCTGAAGTTTGCTAGAGAGCATTTGGATGATCCAGAAGAGTATTGGGAGAATGACATATGGTCAGATGAAACCAAAGTAGAACTGTTAGTAGAAACACAACTCTGCGTGTTTGGAGGAGGAAGAATGCAGAGTTGCATCCAAAGAACACCATACCTACTGTGAAGCATGGGGGTGGCAACATCATGCTTTGGGACTGTTTCTCTGCTAAGGGACCAGGACGACTGATCCATGTACATGAAAGAATGAATGGGTCCATGTATCGTGAGATTTTGAGTGCAAACCTCCTTCCATCAGCAAGGGCATTGAAGATGAAACGTGGCTGGGTCTTTCAGAATGACAATGATCCCAAGCACACCGCCAGGGCAATGAAGGAGTGGAGTGGCTTTGTAAGAAGCATTTCAAGGTCCTGGAGTGGCCTAGCCAGTCTCCAGATCTAAACCCTATAGAAAACCTTTGGAGGGAGTTGAAAGCGCATGTTGCCCAGTGACAGCCCCAAAACATTACTGCTCTATAGCAGATCTGTATGGAGGAATAGGCTAACATACCAGCAGCAGTGTGTACCAACCTTGTGAAGACTTACAGAAAACGTTTGACCTCTGTCATTGCCAACAAAGGATATATAACAAAGTATTGAGATGAACTTTTGTAGGTGACCAAATACTTATTTTCCATCAACATTTGAAAAAAAAATTCTTTCCAAATCAGACAAAGTGATTTTCAGGATTTGTTTTCTTATTTTGTATCTCATAGTTGAGGTCTGCCTATGATCTCAATTACAGGCCTCTCTCATCTTTTTAAGTGGGAGAACTTGCACAGTTGGTGGCTGACTAAATACTTTTTTTCCCCACTAATACACTGCATTCCTAAGAATGCTCATTTCACAGTAATAGTGCAGTGTAAACAACAAAACCCTAGTTCGTTGGGTGAAATGATCTTTGGGTTTGCACAAATGATCATGGTTCTCGGCAGCACAATGCTCAGTGCAAACAGTGCTGCCGAGAACAATGGCTACTTACCCACACTAGTCGTTCTATTACAGATCATTCAGTGCGCATCTCATGTCGGGTCGGCCTGTGTGAACACTATTAAACGACCACCGATCAGCAAACAAATAGCTGATCAGAGGATGTTTAATGCCGCCGGTCAGCTGGTGTAAATGGACTCTTAGTAATGCTAATGTGGGACTAAATATTCAAACAATAAACTATGTTTTATCTTGTTTTTGGAGATTACACTTTATAAAAACTAGATTTGGAAATATCCCATTGTAAATCTATAAAAATCGTTAAAGGGATAGGATCATGATGTGGGTCAGGATCCCAAGAGATCAGAGAAACTGCTGATTTTGCTCAGAAATGTCACGGTCAGCCAAACAGAGAGCCCAAGTCAGCACTAATTGCTCATAGGTGGTGATCCATATTAGGACACTTCCCTCGATCACATCAGAACATCAAATAGGCAAATACAAAGAGCTGTCAGGCTGGGACAACCACTGTATGGAAAGCCTGGAAATTACAAAAACCTCTAAAACAAAGACTCCAATAGAGGTCTAAAGTACCACTCAGTGAGCAATCAGGGGCCTTTCACGTGTCTTTCCTCTCTCTGAGCCCCTGCAGCAAAGATGTACCTGTAGTATGTGCAGAGGTCACAGTTGCACCCAGAAACTGAAGCCTGAGGGACAAGAGGTTCTTTAGGCCAACTAAAACACTAGTATTAACAGTGGCATACAGTCGGAGAGGACACCAGATATTTCATTGAGGCTCCAGAACTTCATGTTATTACTTCGTCTTTCATCCATTTAGAAAATATAAAAAACAAGGGGGCAGACTCAAAGCTGTTATGCCAGTTTTCTTTGAAAGTCACAATCTTTTTGCCCAACAAGGAGTTGCGCAGCAAAAAATTAGTCTGTGATGAAGTAATGTGCACACAGGCACACGTCATTTAGGAGAGACGCTGACTTCATTAAGTGGTATGCGCCTCTCAATGAAGTCCGCACCTTCTACTCCTGCAAAACTGGGGAAGTGCAATTATACGCTATGCCAGCTTTGATGAATTGGCCCCTTGAATTTTAGAACAAATTTATGCATCCTTGATTCCCAAGAAACAGAAAATGAGTGGGGCTCACAATATGGTTAATGCAATTATGCCATACTAATACACATGTCCTAACGTACAGACTAGACATGTTTAGGACCAGTGAGAGAAGAGTGCTGTACTCTGGTTTACAGGGCGATTGCAATGATTTTGTGTCACTTGTTAGTGCCGCCTTGCTTCAGTACTGCACAGAGCTCCTGTGACCAGACCTGTCCATCAGCCTCCTTCGAGAGAAGAAGCTTTGATCATGAGAAAGCGGTTATTCTGTTGGAGGAGACTCATTGACAGATATGGTCACACAGAGAAAAATTAGGGTAGTTTCTGTCACAACGGTTGTGCCAAACTACCCTTGTTTTTCTCTGTCAGCTGCAATCACCAGCAGGTACAGCACCCAATGGTTTCTAATTACAGCAATGGATTCATCTCTGTTACCAGCGTGAACAGCTCTAACCTTCCACCTCTCCTCTACCTCACTGTCTGGTCAGATGCTCCTCCATGTGCTTCCATGTTAAGAAGAGGAGAACTGTGCAGTCTATGAGAAAGGCGGCAGGGAGACGTGCAGAAGAACCTGTCATACTAATATATTAGTAAGTGCCATAAAATTATGTCCCAAGCACATATATTAAAATTAATGTACAGTGGTCAACCGCTTTAATAAAAAGTCCCATCAAGCAGAAGCATTGTAGGTTTTCAACTTCGAGGTCGGGTGTGTAGACCAACAACACGGGGTATACCATGGGTGCCAATGTGTCCCAGACACTGAAGAACTATGTATAAAAAGTGTGGTGTAAAAAATAAAAAAGTTTCTAATTGTGGCATGGTTAAGATTTCTGCTAAAATGTGTGGCTTTCTACTACTCTAACCACTTTAGAAGACTGTCTCGAAAAAGTGTGGATTTAAGTGGTGGGGTGAGAGGCCACGACTAATCCAAAACATGTAGTGCAAATCTACACCTCCTAGCCGGCCCCTATGGGCGGTAGAAAGAGGGTCAATGAACGCTCATTACTGACTTCTGTAATCTCTTCTGTTGTCGGCCCTACAACTAGAATATTACCCCTAGTGTTTACAGTTTTCATCCTCACCCGCCACCTATTGATACAAATAATGTGTTTCTATGTAGCTCAGAAGACTATGGCGACACAAGACATGCATAGAAGTAGTCTAGCTGGAGATATTATAGCACAGTTACGTAATGTATAACCATACCCTTCGACTCTGGGGCAGTTTGGTGCCAACCACATCTCCTGGTAACACTGGCAGAGGAGGGTCTTGTTTATTCAGATGCAGGTTAGTGTTGACGTACTTTATACATTCATCTAATGTAGAACAGATATAAGAACATGTCCCCTGCAGGTTGGAGCACGCTGTATTAACTTTCTACAAAAGAAGGAAAAAAACATTTATATACAGCTCTTACTGTAAAATCTGCATCATAGAAACAAGAGGGAAATAATCTGACAATGGCTGAAACATCTAAAGATGGGAAAAGCCCTTTAAAAGTTATTATCTGTCCATAGGATAGCTTATAAATTACTGATCGTTGGGGGCCAACCTCTGAAAACCCCATAGATCCTGAAAATAGGGCTGCAGAGCCCCTTCTAAACGTACGCTGATTACGCACATCCCCACTCCATTCATTCTCTGTGGGACTGCTGGAGATAGCCAAGTGCAGTACTCATCTTTATCCAGCAGTCCCATAGACAATGAATGGAGCGGTGGTGTGCGTAATCAGCCGCTGCAGAGCGCTCCACCACCAATCAGCAAGTTAATATCCATCCTATTGACATGTGATAATTTCTAAAGATGGGAATACACCTTTAACTATGGATCTATGGTGGTAACTCCATTGCTTACCCATGCATGCAACAATGCCAATTTTATCAATTCATTTGCATTAATCATACTTCAATTAAATAAATTGTCATTTAACTACTTGCACCCTTCGCCCCCCCTTCTCCCATTATTCCTGAGTTCCATTTTAAAGGGATATTCCAACTATTAGACATGAATGGCTTATCGATAGCTGGTTTGGCTGCTTTAATTACTCCAATAGACCACATTTGGGCCAGCCATACACAGGTTCTCCTGACTATTCTCTGCTTCTCTTGCACAGATGCATTAAACAAAATGTTGCAGATGGGACTGGATATGTAAAAAAACCTCCGTCCTACTCACCTGTTGGACCCCACCTGGATCCAGCTAAGTATTGTGTGCAGAAAGCGGTGATATCACTGTTCCTACAGCCACCGGAGCGCTGGATCCAGGTAGGGTCTGGTAGGAGAATATGTCTTAGTTTGTAATGTTTTACATGTCCAGGCACGTCTGCTAAATTTTGCTTTGTCCGGACAACCCCTTTAATCTAAGACCCTCACTTATTACACATCCTAGGGATATGCCATCAATGTCCATCACTGGACTAGTCCTTTAAGTCTAGCAAACGCAGATATTTGTTTCCATGGTCCTAATGAGATGAAGAAAAATAGTGACTCACATAGAGAAAAACAAATCTCCCATAACCAGTGTGTATATATGTATACAACATCGGATTATGGTCAGACTAATAGAGCAGATCTAATTGCTGGGTTACAGATTCCCACATAGCTTCAGCTTCAGAGAAGTAAGATCCCCATCGTCTTCAACAAGACGTTATATTACATTTTCTAATACAATCCTGGCAGATTTCAAGTGGTATAACCATAAAAAAACAACAAACACAGAAAAGGCACAAACATCCCAGCAAATCCTCTATTAATCTCTTAATCTTTGATCTCATCACCCTCCTCCGGACTGTCCTGTCTGTGGCTGTGAGACAACTTGCTGCAGCAGGAGCCTCCGCCCAGTGCCCAGCCTGCGGATGCTAAGCCCCTCCCCTTACGCTAAAGAGCCTTCTAGTGGTCACCGGACAAAAATATAACTGATAGGCGGATTAACCCCTTGTGTTCTCTGCAAGTTTCCTTCCAGACAGTCAGTCTGCAGCCTTTTCAGCATGATCCTGATAAAAACAATATTTTTACTTTAATTTACACATTCACTTCCAGGCTGACACTTCAAGTCTTATTTTTATTAATTTGCCCCTCCAGGTATATTCCCCAGTCCAATATGCCACGGAGAGTGGAAAGACACGACTACTAGTTGGCCGGTAAAGCTAGTGAGCCAACATATGACGCCCAGCGAGTTTCATACATAGGTACAATTACAAATAAATGTTGCTTTTAATACATTTTTCATTATTTTTGTGATGGTTAGGACTTCATCTAGTGCATCTTCAGCAAACACAGTGCTTGCCAATACATATTGCACGCTGCATGTTATGCCAAAGACTATGGGAAGCTTCAGCACTGAAAACTGCATAGATACAGTACTGTGCTATGTGCAAAACACAACAGTGCCATCTGTTAAATGGTGAAAAAAAATCCAACTTTCTCCATGTCATCTACCCCTTAGTTATTTTAGGCAATTAAGTTATCTTCAATACAAAACTGGTGACACGGCTAAACCGGTTTGGTTACAATGGTTTTTAATAAGGAACTGCTAGAGTAAAATGACATGGATCACATGAATCTGTGTAATCGCAGGCAAAAAATAAAGAATAAGCAAATTTGCTCTGCACAATCAATCAGTTTGTAGTTGAATCCCCATATAGAGCTTTGCCTGTCCCATTAGCTTCCATGAGATAACAAAATCGCAGTAATTTCAGAAATAAATATTAATCTAAAATTGTTCCTAAAGCAAATAACAGATGAGAATTTATTCCTGATAAGAGGAATAGTACCAACATGTGCATCACTGATCGTTGTAATACTGGGGCACCCATCTACACGGACATGAGTAAAGATGGATCTCGGAGGCACATGAACAAAAAAGAAAAAGTAGCTTCTTCTCCATCTCCCATCTGCAGATTCTCTACCTCTGTCTGTGGAGGCTCAGATCTCCATTTGACATGTAAACGTTCTATCCATTTTTGTTTTTTCAATGGATAGAACTTGTACTCATTATACTTTATGTGGCTGTTCACATATCCATTGTTGTATAATGGACTGAACACAGAGACTTGTCCGTTTTTGATCAGAGTCATGGATCAGGCTTGCCAATGTAAATCTATAGGTTCATGAAAAACATTGGACGGCACAATGATGGGATCCTCGTGGCTTCCTAGTGCAGCTTTTACCTGCTTATTTGGCGCAGCTCCTGCCTCCTCTGTAGTCGCCGCTTCCTTTACTTCGGCCACCTGCCCCATGAGCAGATCACAGAAGAGTCGCAGTTCTGACAGTTTCCGGCTAAGACTTTCATCATCGGGCAGCACATCTAGGAGACAGGTACAGGATAACTTACCTCAATTTAAAATAAGAGTAAAGTAAAATAAATAAAATTTTTAAAGTTCCCTCAATCTGACAAACTCTGCTATGCTAGAATAGCAATGGCCAGAATGTGGTATAGGAATTGGAAACTCATTGCACAGCATTGGCAGGAAAAAGGGGGCGCTCAAGAGAGAGCGCGAGCGAGGGGGCACGCGAGAGAGAGCGCGAGCGAGGGGGCGCGCGAGAGAGAGCGCGAGCGAGGGGGCACGCGAGAGAGAGCGCGAGGGGGCGCGCGAGAAAAAGGGCGCAAGAGCGAGAGGGCGCGAGCGAGGGGGCGCGCGCAAGAGAGCGCGAGCGAGGGGGCGCGCGCAAGAGAGCGCGAGCGAGGGGGCGCGCGCAAGAGAGCGCGAGCGAGGGGGCGCGCGCAAGAGAGCGCGAGCGAGGGGGCGCGCGCAAGAGAGCGCGAGCGAGGGGGCGCGCGCAAGAGAGCGCGAGCGAGGGGGCGCGCGCAAGAGAGCGCGAGCGAGGGGGCGCGCGCAAGAGAGCGCGAGCGAGGGGGCGCGCAAGAGAGCGCGAGCGAGGGGGCGCGCAAGAGAGCGCGAGCGAGGGGGCGCGCAAGAGAGCGCGAGCGAGGGGGCGCGCAAGAGAGCGCGAGCGAGGGGGCGCGCAAGAGCGCGAGCGAGGGGGCGCGCAAGAGCGCGAGGGCGCGCAAGAGAGCGCGAGCGAGGGGGCGCGCAAGAGAGCGCGAGCGAGGGGGCGCGCAAGAGAGCGCGAGCGAGAGAGCGCGAGCGAGAGAGCGCGAGCGCGGGGGCGCGCGAGAGAGCGCGAGCGCGGGGGCGCGCGAGAGAGCGCGAGCGAGAGAACGCGAGCGCGGGGGCGCGCGAGAGAACGCGAGCGCGGGGGCGCGCGAGAGAACGCGAGCGCGCGAGAGAGAGCGCGAGCGAGAGAACGCGAGCGCGGGGCGCGCGAGAGAACGCGAGCGCGGGGGCGCGAGAGAGAGCGCGAGCGCGGGGGCGCGAGAGAGAGCGCGAGCGCGGGGGCGCGAGAGAGAGCGCGAGCGCGGGGGCGCGAGAGAGAGCGCGAGCGCGGGGGCGCGAGAGAGAGCGCGAGCGCGGGGGCGCGAGAGAGAGAGACAGCGCGGGGGCGCGAGAGAGAGAGACAGCGCGGGGGCGCGAGAGAGAGAGACAGCGCGGGGGCGCGAGAGAGAGAGACAGCGCGGGGGCGCGAGAGAGAGAGACAGCGCGGGGGCGCGAGAGAGAGAGACAGCGCGGGGGCGCGAGAGAGAGAGACAGCGCGGGGGCGCGAGAGAGAGAGACAGCGCGGGGGCGCGAGAGAGAGAGACAGCGCGGGGGCGCGAGAGAGAGAGACAGCGCGGGGGCGCGAGAGAGAGAGACAGCGCGGGGGCGCGAGAGAGAGAGACAGCGCGGGGGCGCAAGAGAGAGACAGCGCGGGGGCGCAAGAGAGAGACAGCGCGGGGGCGCAAGAGAGAGACAGCGCGGGGGCGCAAGAGAGAGACAGCGCGGGGGCGCAAGAGAGAGACAGCGCGGGGGCGCAAGAGAGAGACAGCGCGGGGGCGCAAGAGAGAGACAGCGCGGGGGCGCAAGAGAGAGACAGCGCGGGGGCGCAAGAGAGAGACAGCGCGGGGGCGCAAGAGAGAGACAGCGCGGGGGCGCAAGAGAGAGACAGCGCGGGGGCGCAAGAGAGAGACAGCGCGGGGGCGCAAGAGAGCGACAGCGCAGGGGCGCGCAAGAGAGCGCGCGAGCGCGGGGGCGCACAAGAGAGAGACAGAGCGAGGGCGCGCAAAAGAGCGCGCGAGCGAGGGGGCGCGAGCGAGGGGGCGAGCGAGGGGGCGCGCAAGAGAGCGCGAGCGAGGGGGCGCGCAAGAGAGCGCGAGCGAGGGGGCGCGCAAGAGAGCGCGAGCGAGGGGGCGCGCAAGAGAGCGCGAGCGAGGGGGCGCGCAAGAGAGCGCGGGGGCGCGCGCAAGAGAGCGCGGGGGCGAGCGCAAGAGAGCGCGAGCGCGGGGGCGCGCAAGAGAGCGCGAGAGAGCGCGAGCGCGGGGGCACGCGAGAGCGCGAGCGCGGGGGCGCGAGAGAGAGCGCGAGCGCGGGGGCGCGAGAGAGAGAGCGAGCGCGCGAGAGAGAGAGCGAGCGCGCGAGAGAGAGAGCGAGCGCGGGGGCGCGAGAGAGAGAGCGAGCGCGGGGGCGCGAGAGAGAGAGCGAGCGCGGGGGCGCGAGAGAGAGAGCGAGCGCGGGGGCGCGAGAGAGAGAGCGAGCGCGGGGGCGCGAGAGAGAGAGCGAGCGCGGGGGCGCGAGAGAGAGAGCGAGCGCGGGGGCGCGAGAGAGAGAGCGAGCGCGGGGGCGCGAGAGAGAGAGACAGCGCGGGGGCGCGAGAGAGAGAGACAGCGCGGGGGCGCGAGAGAGAGAGACAGCGCGGGGGCGCGAGAGAGAGAGACAGCGCGGGGGCGCGAGAGAGAGAGACAGCGCGGGGGCGCGAGAGAGAGAGACAGCGCGGGGGCGCGAGAGAGAGAGACAGCGCGGGGGCGCGAGAGAGAGAGACAGCGCGGGGGCGCGAGAGAGAGAGACAGCGCGGGGGCGCGAGAGAGAGAGACAGCGCGGGGGCGCGAGAGAGAGAGACAGCGCGGGGGCGCGAGAGAGAGAGACAGCGCGGGGGCGCGAGAGAGAGAGACAGCGCGGGGGCGCGAGAGAGAGAGACAGCGCGGGGGCGCGAGAGAGAGAGACAGCGCGGGGGCGCGAGAGAGAGAGACAGCGCGGGGGCGCGAGAGAGAGAGACAGCGCGGGGGCGCGAGAGAGAGAGACAGCGCGGGGGCGCGAGAGAGAGAGACAGCGCGGGGGCGCGAGAGAGAGAGACAGCGCGGGGGCGCGAGAGAGAGAGACAGCGCGGGGCGCGAGAGAGAGAGACAGCGCGGGGGCGCGAGAGAGAGAGACAGCGCGGGGGCGCGAGAGAGAGAGAGACACCGCAAGAGAGCGATAAAGGCAGAGAAGTAATACAATGCTTGATATTTAGTCTTAGTGGCTGGACGGGTTAGGTCTGGCCCCTGCTGTGTTATTCAGACACAGAATTGCAGGTCTTTGTATATTTTAATTTGGAGAACGAGCATGGAAATGGAAATTGTGCAGAATATATGTTGATGTAGCTATAAGACCTGTGTATAAGTCTGTGTCCATAACTTGTTGTTTATCATGTAGGATGTATGGATGTTATACGACCTTCACCTCTTCTATAACATTGCTTATATTCATGTATCATGTCTGACTTTTGGTGGGTGGGGGATTAGGGAGGGCAATTGGGGATGGGGCTGTTTTTTGGTATTTAACAGGCAAATAATCTTTTCAATAAAGAATTAGCTGCTAAGCCATCACTTTATGATATGAGGTCCCCCACCAATGAAGAGATATGAAGGGGTCACAACTTTGCCTTTGGGGCCGTTTTCTCGTTATGGCGGTGCTGCAGTCCTCTGCACAGCTAAGTGGCTGGGAGCAGTGTTGTGCAGGGAAACTTAGCAGGGGACACGGCTCTACACTAGTGCTGCAGCCCATTAATCTTAAAGATAAATTGGGGGGGGGGGGGCTCACAAAACCTATCAGAAACTACTGGCAGATCCTATCACTTCATAACATGGGAATAAGCCTGTAAGGTTTTTCAGTTCTCATACTCACCACCCAACACTATCAGCAATTTCAGGAGCAGCAGCTTGAACCAGTTGGTCTACATTTCTGCACATAGAGATCCAGTAAGACCCAAGATCGGCTGTAGGTCACTATGTGACATAAGTGCAGAATACATGGCAGGAATCCTCACTGTGTGTACAGGACCATCCCAGGGATGATTGAAAACCTATTCTAGTAAGGTCCTGGCCTAAATTCTGATTCTCCCATATCTATGTAGCACCGCGCTGACAGTTCTTTTGGTTATTCTTACAGATAATCACACTTACCTTTAGATTTTTGAGTTGCGATGTCTCCCAAACAAGCTTTGGCCGATCCTAAGGCCACCAACCATCTCTGCCTGTCGGCGGCATTGTCTGCGCGCAGGTAAAAGCACTGCTCCTTTGGGATATACAGATCCATCCGGCCGCTATCAGCCTGGTGCACTGCAAGTAAAAGGAATTAGTGCAGAGTCATAGAGAAGACATGTGGATGGGTTTTACAAGAACTCAGAAACAGTGTCATACCCTCTCAAGTGCACACTTTTACAAATGACAACTTCTCAGTATCCACGATAAGCTCCGCAGATAAGGAACAGATCAGAAGTCTGGACTCAGGGTGAACGCGCGCCCCAATTGTCATATATGCTTTCTGTATGAGTTCCCAGAATATACATTACATGTATTAGTTGTAAGGTGGCTGCCGGACACATAGTAGATGGGAGATATGTATCTCAGTGGTGGTTGTCCTCTGTGATGTAAACCTGGACTAATGCTCTAGTACACTTAGTACTAAGAAGGATTAATCAACCATGACAGGGGCTGGGTTTAATGTGAGCAGCTGAAGAGTTGGGTGGAACAGCTGCTCACGATATCTCCACCCCAGGGTGTGGTTCACATTGTAAATTGGGATCTGCCTGTCTCACACATAGTCTGTGTGTGGAGGTGTGCAGACCTCCAGGCTTGTGTGCCTTTGCTAAATGACTAAGAAGCTGGAGTCTAACCCCAAGCAGGCGGACCTGCAGTATTGTATGGATTTTTTACTTTATATTTTACTTTATGCCGGACAAGGGTTGTATTTAAGTTTTCCTGTGATGCGGTTTATGAGGAATGAAATAAACAAGCCGGACTTTTAAATGGAAACGGTTCCTGTGATACCTCAGATCGCTCCCAAGTGAGTAGCATTGTTAGGCCACAGCCCCACTATCAGTATTTGGTCAGTATTTTTTCTCAGGAGTGGGAGCCAAAACCAGGAGCAGAACAATCAGAGAAAAGGTATAATAGAAACAAGTCACCAATTCTGCATTTATCCCCCACTCCTGGTTTTGGCTCCCACTCCTGAGAAAAAATACTGACCAAATACTGATAGTGGGGCTGTGGCCTAAAGCAGCAGATAGGTGTGTTGTGCGCTATACCTTCTTAACATGGAAGACTATAGGCACCATATGCTGCAACAGGCCTATACAGTGGCAATTGCCCATGGGCAGCACGGTGGTTCAGTGGTTAGCATTGCTGCTTTGCAGCGCTGGGGTCCTGGGTCCTACCAATGACAACATCTGCAAGGAGTTTGTATGCACTTTCCTCCACACTCCAAAGGTAAACTGATCAGGAATTTAGATTGTGAGCCCCAATGGGGACAGTGATGATTATATCTGTAAAGCGCTGTGGAATTAATTACGCTATATAAGTAAGCATAATAAATAAATCAGGTTATAGGTATGGAAATCCATTATCGTGACGTTAATCTCATCATGCTGCCTATGAACAGGACACCATGGAAGAAGCAGACAGGTCTGCTTTAACCCAGTGCTATTGTTTGAGAATTACGGTATTTCACTTTATTGCAGATCAGCTAGACAGGTTATAAAAATGTGATCATGGGTTCCGCAATAAGTAGAGACGAGATACAATACTTGCAGATCCCATAAAAGAACACTTATGGAGCCCCTACACTGACCATTCAACATCAAATGTCAGGCGACATCCTATCGGCAAAAGCAATTGTCACTCCTAGTTCATTTATTCATTCATTTCCTGGAGGATTAACTGAGGAACATCACACAACGCAGTTCTCACAGTGCTCCAGAATTAGGATTTTATGCTTATTATTATAGCGCCATTTATTCCATGGCGCTTCACATGTGAAAAAGGGGGCATACATAGCAAAAACAATTACAATAATCTTTTACAAAAACGCAACGGCGACTAGTACAGGAGAGGAGCGAGGACCCTGCCCGCGAGGGCTCACAGTCTACAAGGGATGGGTGGGGATACAGTAGGTGAGGGTAGGGCTGGTCGTGGAGCAGTATGGTGGAGCGAGGGTTACTGCAGGTTGTAGGCTTGTTGGAAGAAGTAGGTCTTCAAGTTCCTTTAGAAGGTTTCCACGGTAGGAGAGAGTCTGATGTGTTGGGGTAGAGTTCCAGAGTAGGGGGGATGCACGGGAGAAATCTTGTATGCGATTGTGGGAAGAGGAGATAAGAGGAGAGTAGAGCAGGAGACCTTGTGAGGATCGGAGGTTGCGTGCAGGTATATATGGAGAGACTAGGTCACAGATGTATGGAGGAGACAGGTTGTGGATGGCTTTATATGCCATGGTTAGGGTTTTGAACTGCATTCTCTGGGTAATGGGGAGCCAGTGAAAGGATTGACAGAGAGGAGAGGCCGGGGAATAGCGGGGAGACAGGTGGATTAGTCGGGCAGCAGACTTTAGGATAGATTAGAGGGGTGTGAGAGTAGTAGTGTTAAAGTAAGTATTAAAAACAAAAACAGAACATAAAGAACCCCTATGTTGGGGCAGTTAGAGTATGTTCACACAGGGCTTTTTTGCCCAGTTTTTCCACAAAAAAAACACAGTATTAGCAGTAAAACCGCTGGGTATATTAAATGCATTTTTTATGCATTTTTGATCAAGTTTAATGTGTTTTTATGCATTCAACTGAATGGGTAAAAACCGCAGCAAAAACAGTGAAAGAATTGACATGCCGTGGTTTTAAAAGAAAATGCAGCTCATGAATCCCAAGAAAAAAAAATGCGCCGTGTGAATGAGATTTTAGTAGTCATATTTATTTTGCTGCTACTATAAAATGCAGCGTTTTTCGTGAGGAAACAAAGCAGCAAAATACTACATGTGAATAAACTCTTAGAGCTCAATTAGCACTTTTATACCTTTATGACATGTCTAGGTGAGATAAAAATCAATGTAAAAAAACACTTATCCTCAACTGAAGTGAGGACTTGTACATCTACTCTTATGGCTAAAGTGCGGCAAAATACAGCAAATAATAACTGGGTTTGAAGTCACAAATCCAGAATATCCCACTATTAGCATATAGAGAAATCCACAGAGGGTATGCTATAATGATGAGCAATTCAGTCCACGCTGCTCTGGTCCGGCACCCAGTCTTGTCCTCTGTGGCAGCCGGTCCTGTCCTCTGTGCCTGGCATCCTCGTCCCAACTTCCTGGCCACTTCTGGTGCTTACTAGGCTCGATGTAGGTCACAATGCTGTAGGGCCTACCAAGCCCCAGAAGAGCCCAGGGTGCAGGGCCGAGGATGTCAGGCACAGCCCAGATGCACGCTAGACAGGACAGGAGCGGAGGATAGATCAGAGCAGCGGGAATCTAATTTCTGCTCTGTAGTAACAGCGGTCCATATTACCTCGGATCTCGCACACCGCCATCTTAATGCTGCCCTTGCTCCCTTTACCCACATCATCCTGTGAGTCATAGTAGGACAAGATGCCTCCGTCCAGCACGAAGTAACGTGGCTGCCAACCTGATTACAGGAGAAGACAACAAGAAGTGGCACATTTTAATAGTGGCAATTAAATGAAGATTTCTACCTACTGACAGACTGATACTAGATCAGGGGCAGCTATATGATGCCCATAACACCCAACCAGCGGGCAGTATACCACCCAACCAGCGAGCAGAATACCACCCAACCAGCGAGCAGTATAGCACCCAACCAGGGGGCAGAATACCACCCAACCAGGGGGCAGAATACCACCAAACCAACGAGCAGTATAGCACCCAACCAGGGGGCAGAATACCACCCAACCAGTGGGCAGAATACCACCCAACCAGGGGGCAGCATACCACCCAACCAGCAGCTAGTATAGCACCCAACCAGGGGGCAATATACTACAAAACCAGCAGGCACTATACCACCCAACCAGTGGGCAGTATACCACCCAACCAGCGAGCAGTATAGCACCCAACCAGGGGGCAGACTACCACCCAACCAGGGGGCAGAATACCACCCAACCAGGGGGCAGAATACCACCCAACCATGCTTATGATGAGACTGTACATGATGGATGACACCATCCTAAGCATCCTTCAGCAACTGCTGGCTTAACCCAACCTGGTCTTCAAGAAGAATTCACAGTGTGGACCCTCTCCCAACACAAGAACAGGGTTCCTGGATATCCCATTAGAATGGGCGAATCTTTACAATCGGTATTCCTATCTCATAACCCTCTAGGATATGCTATCACTTTCATTCCATTCAGTCTGTCTGTGAATCGGACCAAACTCAGATGTCATCCAAGAATGATCCGATGTTTACCAAGGACCCATAGACATGAATGGGTGAGTGTCATCCAATTATTGGGAGGCAATTCGAGCATGCTGCAATTTATTTCTAGGTCTGGGGGGGTGGAAATCGGACATGTGCACGGACTCATTGAGTAACATTGGTCCGAGTTCGATCGTTTTTTTTAACGGATAGCATTCAAACCAAAAATATGGTAGTGAGCCCTAAGATTGAGAGCTTTAAACTCTTGAGACTTTCATAGATCCTAAGAATGAAAGGTGAGTAATTAAAGACTGTGAACCCTTTCCAGTTTTTCCCGCTGAACAGTGACGCCCTGTACATTTACCTGAAACAGCGCTTTAGCTCTTCCACTCATAGAATTAGTGATGATCAGATGATCACAAAGGTCAGACCCCCTGATCATAAAATTATGGCATATACGAGCTGTGTGCCATCACTTAAATAATGGGTGTACTCCTTTAAACACCCATCTAACATTTGAGAGAAGACACCTAGCGGAGTCCAGAATCCATCAATTACATCAGATCTGGCCATAAATTATGGAATCTGCGAACAATAACTATAAGCATGCCCCCACACATGAGATCAGAGCTGAGAGCACAAAAAAAAACAAACACAGTGTTACACAGAGGACTCTGCTCCAGGGCCGGGCTCTGCTCCCTTCCCCTATGGCCGTCATCCTTTGATGTGCTACACATCGGGTTTCACAAATTGACTGGAAAACTGCAGTGACATCATCACACAAAACCGTTTATATATAATGAGCTTTTGATGTTGCAGATTTTCTGCACCTAATAGCTAAATTAGGTTACTTGAGTTTTGTTTTTTTTTGTTTTTTACAGCCATTTGTATTGCGTTTTTGACGCTATGGATTTTGTCATGTTTAAAATTACAGGGGTTGTCCGTAACCAAATTTGAATTTCATCCTAAATGTTTATTTAAATCTAATAATCGCTTTTCTAATGTACTATGAATAAAAATTCCTTCCCGTTACTCTTCTATATTTTTTTTCTTTACTTCCGTTCCAATGACGTCACCAGGCGGCCAGGGCTGCTGTCACTGTCACAGCAGCTGTCACTGTCGCAGCTGCTTTCTGCACTCTGAAACAAAACATAACCCGTGATGGCACAACTCTACTGCAGTCCCCTACAGTGATTTTATGTATGCCAGTTATTTTGGTGGGTTACTTTTGTGACATTTTGCGAAATGTGCGATTTTTCCCGCTTATGTGTCGCAAAACTAGTTAAGATTTTTTTAAAAAAAGGCAATTTCGGCCTTTGCGCAAAATTCATACATTTCGATGGAACAAAAAATGTCTGAAAACCACAAGTCAGAAAGAAAAGTGACTTAAAAATTAATCATTTGTGTTTTTTTATGTCACGTTTTTTGGGCCTTTTTTTTTTTAATCGAATTCATCTTTCCATCTGCATCTTTTTTTAACTTTTGGGGGTTTTTTTTAGTTCACCACTGTGGGCAGGGTTTAGGGTTTCCAGATATTTTTTGCCCAATCCATTTTATGGTACTTTAAAAAGAAAAAAAATGTACTCAACTCCTACCTGAAGTGATTTTATGGACACCAGATTTTTATTATTTTTTAAGCAATTTTTGTGCACTTTTGAAAAAGATGTTACTTTTTGCTCTAAAAGACACAGAAAAAAAAAGACTAGTTTTGATTCTGAGCAAAATTCATGACCTGAGGGCGCAGGATCTAGTTTGATAAACTTCATGAGATAAACGTTGGCTCGTGCAGACGACCGTAGGTCTGGTGCGAGTGTTATCCGTCAAAACCTCGGATCGCACTCGTCCCCATGTTACTCAGTGAGGCCGTGCACAATGCAGATGGTACACGCACGCCGCTAGGTTCAGATAGGGGCGAGACAGGTTACATGAATTCTTTGGAATCCTGGGGGAACCGTTAGGCTATGTGCCCACGATGCAGAAACGCTCAGGAAAAAATCCTGAGCGTTTCTGCATCTCCCTGGCAGAAAAAACGCATGCGGATTGTACATGCAGATTGTACATGCGTTTTTCCTGCCAGGGACAAGCGGATGTGAAGCGTTCTTCACATGCATTTCCGCATGCGGGTGTCAAGCGCTTTCCAGGCGATTTTAGCATCCCTTGGAAAGTGCTTGACAACTAGGTCACACTATATAAATCCATGCAAACAGTGTGACCCGAGAGAATGGTTAAAAATAAAAAAATAAACCTATACTTACCCTCCAATGGCCCCTGCAGGCTTGCTGCACTCTGTCCTGGCTGCCAGCAGCTCGCGGTACACTACACTGAAAAGACCTGCCGTCACATGACTGTGATGTTAGCGCAGGTCCTTCAGTCCTGCTCAATCTGTCGGCAAGCACAGGGAAGGAGTCCGGGGGCCGTCGGAA
Source organism: Phyllobates terribilis (assembly GCF_046119375.1). Lineage (NCBI taxonomy): Eukaryota > Metazoa > Chordata > Amphibia > Anura > Dendrobatidae > Phyllobates > Phyllobates terribilis. The sequence goes on from NW_027362762.1 coordinate 148,472,937, forward strand.
GGTGAATATAATCTTTATTTTATTTTTTTTATGGTACCTTGGTGTGGAGTAGACTCTCCTCTACCCCCGGGTACCATCCGCACATTAGAACACGCAAATTACGCAAGTACAGATGCAGTCTTGCGGAATTGGCACGTTCTAATGCATGTCAATGGCGGCGAAAACGCAGCACTTTCGCAAAATCAATGGACATGCTGCGGATTTTTGAGCACAGCATAAACGCTGCGGAAAAATACGCAGCATGGGCATTGAAAGTGCGGAATTGCATTGGAGACCATGGGGGAAGGTTTACCAAGCGTTTACGCTGCGGAAATTCCGCAGCATAAACGCTTGAAAAACGCATCGTGGGCACCCAGCCTTACTCAGAGCGACCATAGACCATGTGCTCCAGCTTCAGTCAGGCACACAGGGGTATTGACCCTCAGGCACAGACACATAGGTTGTTTCACTTGCTGACCAGACACACTTGACAAGAGTCCTCAAACGGTAGAACAGTAGCATTTAATAAGAAGCCACACAGCCAGTGCAAGTTAAGTCTTATGAGCAACAGGCTCCAGTGACAAACAGTACAGTTTCCTTAGCAGCGCAGCAGTTCACAGTCTTCCCAGTAGTACAGGACAGCACAGTTCTAATGCAAAGGCACATTAATGAACACAGCATTCTTTACAGCACAGTGAGATGATCCCTGTGACACCATTTCTTCCAGTCCTTATATTCTGCCTGACAATACCATGCACTGTTAGTTCAGGAACTGATGTGTGCTTAGCTTCACTCCTGACTTGAATCCTTTTCACTTGCTGAGGCGCTTCTGTGAGATACAGAACACACACACCACCTTTCTCTTCGGCTCCAGCCAGACAGTAAACAACTTCCCCACAATCCCCCTGGGGCTCTGCTAAAACACTCCCCTTCTCCTGTGACGTGTTAATCCTTCTAGTTGCTGGATGCTTCTGGAGCACAACACTTCCTGTCTCATGTGCTAATAGTTGCTGAATGCTTTTAAAGCAACAGCACTATTTCTGCATGTCACACAGATCTTTTCCTCATTCCACATACACCACAGTGTGCACGGACAGATAAGATGCCCAGTTTACTTTAGAGGCAAGTGACAGAACATCCCCATAAATACACAGACTGTATTATACGTCATATTACAGAGGCCATCACCACAGAAATCAGCCATTCACTGATCTGCCGGTGTACAACACTCTGCCCACGTCCTCCTCTGTCTCCCCCACAACATCCATCCGTCCATGCGGTGCTCATGGGAATGCTGGACTGATAGACATGGTATGAAGAGGGGGAACATCGGTCGAGCCCACCAGAACGTCTCTCTAACACGTCTTTGTAGGAATTATTTCTCCTTGCACAGCCAAGTAACTGAGAAACGCTTCCTGGAAAAAATATGCAGATTAGCTCTCATCCAGAAGGAATTAAAGCTGTCTCTCTGGCGCCACCTAGTGGAGGTAGCAATGTGGGCGATTTTCATTGTTTGCCTTGATTTGGCCATAAATAAACGACTATAGTCTCCTATCTGCAGTCACTGGCTCGGTATACAGGGGCAGTGCTGGAGGATAGCAATATACTATAAAGCCTGGGCTGCACCAACACAGAACTACAAGTCCCAGCATGCCTGGCTCGGCTTAGTGATGCACCTAGACACTAAGCCTGCAGACAGGAGCCTCGCGCCCGCACACAGCCCCGCACACTGCCCAGACCCCGGCGGCTGCTGTACGCACCAGACAAGTAGTTGGTCCATTTCAGCAGAGAGCCCTCCATGGCCAGCTGCTTTATTGCCACGCCCACTACCAGAGGAGGTCCTATCCCGAAGCGAGTTGTCTGGGAAGGACCAATGAGTGAGAGGAGAGGCGTGGCCTAGCCTAAGGAGAGAACATTTTCTGTCCTCGCCCAATCAATTTTCAGAGCGGCCGCCGCGTGGATTAGTGGGCGTGTATTTAGGTGACCACATGACACTCTGTCTTACACTGTATGAGTTGCCAAGTTTGTTACGTCCTCTCTATAGGCTGCGGCTATAAGCGTGCGGACCAAAACGTTATGCGATTGGGCGGTTTAGCGGGTGTCGTTTGTACAGTGGCATGCCGGGAAATGTAGTTCTGACTATGTCACCTTACGTGTAAATCATGTAGCGTCATAACTACAACTCCCGGCGATAGATGGGGTTTTTGACTGCATGATCTTCCGGGGCCTTCCTCCCCGCCCCGGCCATTGTTGCTGGTTAGCGGAGAGCAGGAGGGAATGAGTGAGACCGAGGACTGTGGGAACCAGACGTGCCCCGGGAGTCCCAGGTAGGAGGCGCAGTCAGCTGGACTGTTCCTCTCCACATGGTGGCGCTGATAATAAATGAGAGTGCAACGCTGGAGCGGCGCCCGGCTGAGGAGCGTGTACCGGCTGTGCGGTGTCACTGCTGCGCTCCCGCTAACAGCGGCTCCTGTGTCTTGCCGGACGCACACAGCTCTGTTCTTTCATTGGCACTGTGTAATGCGTCAGGTCGCCAGTGGAGGCGCTGCAGGGACACTATAGTACCAATATATTCCCCAGCACTTTACAATTGAGCAGAGACATGTACAGACAATAAAGACCTTACAGAGTAAGGCTGTGTGCCCACTATGCAGAAATTTTCCTGAGCATTTCTGCATCTCCTTGGCAGAAAAATGCATGTGGTTTTTACATGCGTTTTTGATGCGTATTTCCATGCGTTTTTCCAATGCATTACAAGGTAAATACGCATGCAGAACGCACAAGAATTGGTCATGTCTGTATTTTTTCTGCGAGTAAAATCTGCGCAGAAAAAATCCTGACCATGTGCACAGAACTTGCAGAATGTCATAGGTAGTCATGGGATAAGGTATGCAATGCAAATATGCACCAAAAACGCATCGTGAGCACACAGCTTAAGGCTGTGTGCCCACAATGCATTTTTTAAGCGTTTCCGCAGGGGCAATTCCGCTGCAGAAACGCTTAAAAAATGCATGGTAGAAGGCCTGCTATGTTCTTCAATGATAATCCGCATGTGCTGTCCACATGCTGCAGAAATGTCCGCTGTGCTTTATCATTGCGGAAAAATCCGCAGCATTACCAAATATTTTGCGTAATCCCGGCGTTTTCGCCGCCATTGACTTGCATTGAAACGCTTATTATCCGCATGACTACATGTGCACATGTGGATATTAAGGGTATGTGCACACGATGCAGAAATGAAGCAGAAAATTTCTGCATCATTTCTGCATCTCCCTGGCAGAAAAAACGCATGCAGATTATGCATTCGTTTTTCCTGCAGAATACATGCGGATCCACATGCAGATTGTGCATGCGTTTTTCCTGCAGAATACATGCGGATCCACATGCAGATTCCCATGCGTTTCCGCATGCAGATTGACAAGCGCTTTCCAGGCGATTTTAGCATCACCTGGAAAGTGCTTGACAACTAGGTCACACTATATAAATCCATGCAAACAGCATGGATTTATATAGTGTGACCCGAGAGAGTGTATATACTTACCTCTGATGGCCCGCGCTGTCCTGCTTTACAAAGTTCCCGGCTGCCGGCAACTTTGAATTGAAAGACCTGCCGACGTCAGCGTCACGTGACCCGTCACATGACTCTGACGTCACCGCAGGTCCTACAACTCACTGCAAGTGCCGGGAACCAAGCGGGAGCGCTGCGCGGGCCGACAGATGGTAAGTATACATTTATTTTTTATTTTATTCTTTTTTTTTACAGCTTTTTTAATGGTACCTGGGTGTGGATGAGACTCTCCTCTCCTCCACACTCGGGTACCATCCGCATATTAGAACGCGCCAATAACGCAAGTACAAATGCTGTCTTGCGGAATTGGCGCGTTCTAATGCAAGTCAATGGCGGCAAAATCGCCGCGTTTCCGCAAAATTAATTGACATGCTGCGGATTTTTGACCGCAGCGTTCACGCTGCGGAAAAATCCGCATCATGGGCACAGCACATGCGGATTTCCATTGGGGAACATTGCTTCCCTTCTACCATGCGTTTTTCATGCGTTTCCGCGGCGTTTACGCAACTGCAAAAACGCCGCGGAAACGCATGAAATACGCATCGTGTGAACTCAGCCTAAGTGATTCAATGTGCGGATGGTACCCGGGTCTGGAGAAGAGGAGACTCTATAGTACCTGTCAAAAAAAAGAATTAAAATAAAAAATATACATTATACTCCCCTTCTGATGGCCCCCGGTCTCCATAGCGATGTGTCCTGGCACCCTGGTGGCTCGCAATGGTCTAAAAGGACCTTCCATGACGTAATTTAGTCATGTGACGGGTCACGCGACCGCTGACGTCGGCAGTCGCGTGACCTGTCTCATGACTAAATGACATAATGGAAGGTCCTTTTACACAACAGCTAGAAACTGGGAAGACCGGACGCAGGACGCATTGGATAAGGAGACCAGGGGCCATCAGAAGGTGAGTATATGTTTGTTTGTTTTTTTACCATTCTTATTCTTTTTTTTTTTTTTTTTTTAACTATTACTTGGTCACACTATCTAAATCCATGCCGATTTGACCAAGTTGTCAAGCACTTTTCCAAGTGATGGTAAAATCGCTTAGAAAGCGCTTGTCAACCCGCATGCGGAAATGCAAGTGAAGAACGCTTCACATCCGCATGTCCCAGGCAGGAAAAACGCATGTACAATCCGCATGTACAATCCGCATGCATTTTTTCTGCCAGTGAGATGCAGAAATGCTCAGGAAAAGAGCATTTCTGCATCGTGGGCACATAGCCTTACACATACAGGAGTGAGGGTCCCGCTCGCAGCCCACTCTATGAGGACATGGGGGGACATATACATGGCTCGGTGCTCCCATGGATCTCAGCAGCCCGATGATCCTCTGCCCAGAACGATGATTTTTTTTTTTGCTCTGCGCAATAGATAATTTTACCGGATGACGTGTTTTGTTTATCAGGTGAGCGGCAGCCGGTTTACACGGCAAGATAATGGTGATCTGAGCGGGTTTCTCACTTGTTTGCAATTATTTTGCAGCCGGAGCTCCGCTAACACCGGCAGGTAATGGCTTCAGTGCTGACCAATGTGATCGAAACTGACCACAAGCAAATAATATAACACAAGTGTGTGTACGCATGATGAGAAGCGTGGGTTTAAGGGGGCGGTCAGTAATTACAATTTATTTTAATCCTAAATCTATGTAATACCATAATCTCATCTCTTCTATTTTACTTATATTAAACACTCCCCACCGTTCCCACTCTACTTTCTCTGCTTTTATTTATTATTTTTATTACTACTTCCTTTTTGACGCTCCTTTTGAGAACCCCAGTGCATGCTTGGATAGTCAAACGAGTCGTCATCAGGGGGCTGAAGCTGCAGCCTCTGCCTTCTTCCTGAAACGAAGCATCGTAAGGTCCAATTCAGTGGCTGGGCTAGTCCCTATTGAGCATGCGTCTGTTGTCAATTTTTAAGTCTGCTGAGTAGATTCTTGTCGCTGTATAATATGCACAGTGACAGTGCGCTCCCTCGCCGGCTCTGATCAGCAATGACGGGCCTATCAGTGAGCAGTGTAAGGAGATTACCCAGCATGCAGGAAAAGCAGACACCAGCGCCACCCCCGCAAGTAACATCACTTATGGGGTCGGTGCTGGTCTCTGCTTTTCCTGCAAGCTGGGTATCCTTATAATGCTCACTGACTGCACTCTTGCCAGCTTGACTCTTATCAGAGTCTGTGAGAGAGCGCACTGTCGGGGCATGTTGCACAATGACAAGAATCTACTCCACATATCTCAGAAGTGACAACCGACACATGCTCAGTGGAGCAGGGACTAGCCCCGCTCCCAAAACAGACGTCACTGATAACACTTTATTTTAGGGACAGGGCAGAGGCTGCAGCTTCAGCCCCATGATGACCACTTGTTTGACTATCCCAGCATGCCGTGGGGTTCTCAAACAAAGCTTCATCAAAGAGGAATTGGTAAAAAAAAAAATAAAGCAGTTAGATAGCGGAGTGAGGGAATTTTTAATTAAAGTATATCAGAAAGAGATTAGATTATCACACTAGACATTTAGGATTGAAATAAATTTTAGTTTCAAACCACCCCTGTAACGGATGAATGGTGATCGTCACCTCAAGCATGTTGGACTCCTATAAGATGAAGTGTAGGAGTCAGCGTTCCCATCCTATAAGTGATACAATTCAATTTGGATACATAACATCATAAAGTCTTCTACAAACATTTAGGTTCATGTTGCACAAAGATAACTGAATAAAATTAAGTGAAGTAGATGCAGAGTTCACCTCTTAATGAATTTGGTGCATTGTACTCTAGTGAGCCCTTCATTAAGGCCACGACTCCACTATCAGTATTTGGTCAGTATTCGGTCAGTATTTTTTCTCAGGAGTGGGAACCAAAACTAGGTGAGGAACAATCAGAGAAAAGGTAAAATAGAAACAAGTCACCAATTCTGCATTTATCACCCACTCCTGGTTTTGGCTCCCACTCCTGAGAAAAAATACTGACCGACTACTGACCAAATACTGATAGTGGGGCCGTGGCCTAAGACTGCTGTACACAATGCCAGTGTCAATGAATCAGCCCCAATTAGTTTAAAGTACATTTTAAATAATAAATGTTGTAATAAAATTTGGTGCATTTTACAAACCCCCTTAAACATTCCTTTTCCTAGACATTTTCTGAAACCCTTAATAAATATGGCATGGGCACCAGAAGTCTTTTAAGTGTCTGTTTAACCAGGGACCAGACCAAACTAAACGATGCGTGCTCTAGTAGATCGCTAGTGGCACGTACGCTGCCAGTGTTCTCGACATTACAATACCTGTTTTAATAGACGATGCGCCCCAGAGAATGATGGATTTTTTTTTGCACTGCGTAAAAGATCGTTTTATCCGATGGACGAGCATTTTGCTCATTCATTGGGTTATCGCAGCCTGTTTACACTGCAGGATTATCATGACACGTTCTGAACACTAGTTCATGATTATCTTGCAGTGTAAATGCTGCTTAGCACTGATATTTTTTGATTGACCTAATGACAAAAAATAATGCCACATATAGATATAAATGTCCCGGTGGATTAGCGTCACACACAATCTAGTGACCACCAGCCTCATGAGTCCGGACTCCTTATGTGCTGTGGTCGCTGCAGTGAATTCTCAGCCTTTACATGAATGTATTCTCATAAACTTTGTCTAATGATCGTTAACAACGTAGATCAATATAATTAATACTTATATCTTTTTTTTTTTCAGTTTAGAGCAGATGCTGACGTTGTGTCCTGGGAAGACCCCCATCAGCTTACTGCAAGAGTATGGGACTCGGGTAGGAAAGACCCCCGTGTATGACCTACTCAAAGCTGAAGGACAAGCCCATCAACCCAACTTTACGTTTCGTGTGTCTGTTGGAGACATCAATTGCACCGGTTAGTGCCTTTATTGAAGCTTGAAATGAAGTTCCCTGATGACGCACTAAGGACCATCTTGCCTCAGGGACAGAGCATGGTCCATTTTACATTTCCTACCAGTGTTGTCCACATGTATGGAATCTCCTCAGTGGTTTTTGCCTCTACATGTGTGTAGGAAACCCTGGAACCCCGTTCTCGTGTCCACCAAGGTCCCAGCTCTAGTACCCCTAGTGATCATACATATATCACATTAATAAATGTTGTTTATGGGACAAACCCTTTAACAGAGCAGGTTACTTTTAATATGTTTATATAAAAACCCCTTCCAAAAAATAACAAAGAAATGTGTGTACATATACCCAAAAGAGTGCCAAAAAATATGTTTCTTGTGCATAAAACAAGGTCTCAGAAAATAATATGGGCCCTGAAATTAGGGACAAAAATAAAAAAAATTTGCTTGTTTATTAACCCCCTTACCGACATCCAACGTACATGTATGGCGCGCGTCGGTGAGATCTACCCATACCCAGCAGATAATGGCTGTGACACACAGACAGGACCTGCCTCCAACAGCTGCAGGGTGGACAGTTGCCAAGCTTTGACAGTGGAATCTGCAGCATACTGGCATGGGGGCGCATCATTCAGTGCGCCCATCGGCACCCACCAGGATGCGATCGCTGATGGGTGCCTGTGACAGCCGGGGATCCATTGAAGACCTTCGTGCCTTTCATAATGGAACTGCTTTGAGACCCAGCCTGTGACCGGACTTCAAAAGAGACAGTGATTTTTTTCTATATACAGCAAAAGTGTGGTGTTGTGTATAGTACATGCAATTAGTTCCTAAGGGGTCTAGCAAAGTAAAAAAAAAAAAAAAAAAGTTTTTAAAAATACGGAAAAAAAGTTTGAATCACTCTCCTTTTCCCCCATTAGAAATAAAGATAATAAAAAAAATACATCACTGTGTACATAAAGGTTCAATCTATCAAAATAATTAACCTGATTGGTAAACAACTGTTTAAAACTCCAAAATTATGTGGTTTTTTGGGTCCTCGCAATATTGCAAAAAGCGTTCAAAATGTCATATTTATCCCAAAATGGTATAAATAAAAATGTCATCTCGCCCTGGTAAAAAAAATAACCCTTCACACAGCTCTATTGACCAAAAAAAAAAAATGAAAACGTCACAGGTCTCGGAAAATTTCGACAGTCAAAAAATTATTATTATTTATTTATTTTTTTTTACACATTTCTAATTTTTCTTTCACCACTAAAATAATTTAAAAAAAACCTGGAGAACCATATTGTCTGGTCACTTTTACCACAAAATATACGCTGTAAAAATAATTCCCAAAAAAACAATGTCCTAATTGCAGGGGGAGGGGAGTTTGTAATTTCACTACACTTTGAATTTTTCTCCCATTTTTCCAGTACCCTATCTGGTAAAATGAATGTAGTCATTGAAAAGTACAACTCGTTCCGCAAATGAAACAAGTCCTGACGCGTCTGTCATACGCGTCAAACTCTGTCCCGGGGTCAAATCTGGCCTGCAGGGTGATTATATTTGGCCCGAGATGCCAGCACCTTCCCCACCCCTCCCCATTATTCTGTATGGAGGACTGTGTGAGGCCGATTATTCTGTATGGAGGACTATTCTGTATGGGGGGGCATTATTCTGTATGGGGGGGGGCATTATTCTGTATGGAGGGCTATGGGGAGGGGGCCCATCCTGTATGGGGGAGCCACTATTCTGTATAGGGGGGCTTTGGGGGATAACTGTTGGGGTATCATACTGTGTTGCGGTCACCATACTTTGCTGGGGGGGTCCAGTAGGGTCATTATACCGTGTGTATGGAGGAATTCATTGGGAGGGTATCATACTGTGTTTGGGGGCACATTTGTTGGCATCATACTTTATTATCTATATTATTTATTAATTTAAGATTTTTGTCCTTTTGTTAGAACATATTTAAATTAGGCCATTGGGCCATATGCTTCTTACTGCTCTTGCATAACATATTATATTCCAGTATGCCCCATTTGTGATTATGTATTGATTTTATTCTAACATCTATTAAATAAAATGTACTTTGTCCCCATATGAAAAGGTTCATCATTATATTTGATGATAACGAAAAAGTTCCTCAATTCTAGACAATTTTTTTAATAGATATCAAGGCTGGCCCGTGACTTTGTCCAAGTTTTTTATTTTGGCCCTCTGTATTTTAGTTTGACATCCCTGCTCTATGTGGACAGAAAAATAAAAAAGTTTTGGCTCTTGGAAGAAGGGGAGGAGAAAACAAGTGGAAATTGTCCGTGTCGAAATGGGGTTAAAGAGTAAAGGATGAATTTTCTACATGATGTCCTATGATTGTCCATGATGTGCTTTCAGATCACGGTTCGGTCACTGTCCTCTTTTGGGTCCTGTCATAGGGGGATCTATAACGGAAACTAATAGATATAACGTCTCAAGTTATTTTTTTTGCTACTTCTCTCCTCAGGTCAAGGACCTAGCAAGAAAGCGGCAAAGCACAAGGCGGCAGAAGTGGCAATCTCCCTTCTGAAGAGTGGAGCTATGTTTGCAGCAATTATTGAGGAGAACAGGTGAGGATGGATAGATGGGCTATTTTGCGTTGCTTAACGAGAACCTGTCAGGTTCTCACTTGGTCAGTATTTGATCATCCTTTATTCCCACCTCTGCGCTGGGTATGTTTTTTAAATTTTCTGTTTTTTTAAATCCGCCATACGGTTCTAGAGATGTGGGCCTTTAAGCGATCGCTTCATTGGGTGACACAGAAGGGTGTAAGCTGCTGCCACTACGAAGGTGACACTAGGTAAAAAAGTTAAAGGGATATTCTCATCTCCAAGATCCTATCCCAATATGTATTAGGTGTAGTAATAATAGCAAATGCCTCCAATTAGAAATGTAGTATAGTTCTTCTGATTCGTTATGTCTCTTTCCTCATGTGCACGCATCGCGGTAGATTAAGTATCTAGGTGGTCACCTCACTTAGAGAGAGTAGAGTGCTGAACATGTCACACTGTATCCACTGGTTTACGTGTCAGGCCCCTAACCCTCCTAATGCATGAAGAGCTTTCGGGGCAACCAGGCGGACGGTCCTTGCCATCTATCTCCAGCCCACTCGTCCACTATAGCGACTTGTGCAGGGAGGGAAGACTGACCTTATTCCATGGACTTCCTTTTTCTCCGGGGCTCCTGATGACAGTCTTCTATTCTGTGAAGGAGTTGAGATCCATCTTCAGGAAAAATCACTTTCTACTCCTCTTCCAGGCACTCTGGCAGCTTGGAAGAAGTTCTGGAGCTTCCTGATAGGAGTTTTCTGGCTTTCCTTCTCCTTTTCAGCGCGTTCCTCAGCGCTCCTCTACATCCGGCGGACCCAGTTCAAAATCTAGACCTCCGGCTTTTCCGAGACCTAGTCACGTCATTAGGCCACGCCCCTTTTCCTCTCTAGTTAATCAGACATGCATGGGTAGTTCTCACACGGTTTCCCGGCCCTCAACTTATCAGCTTTCTCCTTCCTAGCCAATCAGAACCTTTCTGTTTCTATGGCTTCGCCCCTCTTCTACTTCCCTCAGCACCAACTTCGGTGGACTTTCATTGGGTCCTGATCCTGCTCTGCACATTCTGCAGCCTGGTTCCAGCTTCTGTATAACCAATTCTTCAGACTCCGCTCTATAGACCCTCCGGTCTCTAGGACCTCATAGGCTCTGTCACTTTCAAATTCAGATTCTGGCCCTCCTCAGTAGCTCCCATAACGAAAACTTTTCAAACTGTTTTCTCTAAGCTTAAGGAGAATCTCTTTCGTCCTTCCCTACTCTCCTTCCCTAGTCATGCATTTTGCTTGCTCTTCTGCAAGAGAAAGTTTCCTTCAGGTCGGTCTACAGCACTCTGTTCCGATTGCAGCCTTCCCCCAACACAGGCCTCACATGAGCCACCCACTGCCCGTGATGAGAGCATGGCCTTGCCTCCTGAGTGGTCGGCAGCTCTATCAGTCTGTCGCTGACCTAACCAAAGTACCCCCTCAGACTATGGTTTCGTCATAGAAGTACATCTAATCCATCAGCCGCCCCTGTTCATCCCTCAGGGTGAATCATACTCTCCAGTCCAGCTCGCCCTTCTGTCGCGTTGAGACGGTCTTCTCCCTGGATCGACCAATCCTTCTTCCTCCGTGAGTCAAGCAGTCCCTGGCCTGGTGGAGGTGTTCTCTCATTCTTCATGGGAGATTCTTCCTACTGATTCCCTGGGAGGTAGTGACGACTGACACCAGTCTCCTCGTTTGGGGAGCAGTACTCCAGAAACTCACATTTCAGGGTTTCTGGAAGGCTCAGGAAACCTCACTTCCAGTCAACATTCTGGAACTTGGAGCAATCATGTCTCTCCTCCATTGGCAGGATCTTTTGGCAGGCCACATGGTGCGCCTCCAATCCGACAACACCACGGCTGTGGTAGATATCAGTCACTAAGGAGTAACTCGAAGCTGGTCGGTCATGGCAGAAGTATCTCGTATGCTGTCGTGGGCGGAATAAAGTGTGGCGGCGATTTCAGCAGTACACATCTCTCATCCCCAGAGTGGACATCTGGACTGCCGACTTCCCAAGCCAAGAATGACTATTCGCGGACGAGTGGTCCCTCAATTCGACCGTTCTTCAACCAGATCTGAGCACTGTGGGGCATGCCTGTTATCGATTTTATGACGTGTATAATGAACAACAAAGTGCCTCAATTCATATTCAGGCCCTGCGGTCCTCTAGTGGTTGACTCTGACGCCCTGGCAGTCTCCTGGTCCCAGTTCATCCTTCTATATCTGTCCCCCTGACCCTCCCCGACCTCTAATCCCCAGGCCGATTAATAAGGTCAAAGTGGGAGGAGTGCCAGTCATCCTCGTAGCTCTGGACTGACCCCGAAGATCTTGATATGCGTAAGTAGTAAACATACTTAAACGTTCTCACTTCCAGATCGTCCAGACCTGCTTTCCCACAGTCCTCTCTTCCACCAGAATTCACAATCTCTCAATTTAATGGCATGGCTGTTAGCCGCAGTGCTAAGAGCTTCAGGTTTCCCCAATCAGGTTATCCAAACCATGAGCAAGACAAGGAAGACCTCTTCCTCTCTTATTTATCATACATGGAAGGCCTTATTTTGCTGGTGTGAATACAATAAAGCTGACTGTCCATTTTGATCCCATCTCATTATGATTATGGCCCAATGATCTGCCCAGGCATTGGGACACGACGTGACACTGGACTACAGCATGTAGTACAATTTGGTGAGGCTGGTGGAATCTGCACTATTTTATTGTCACTTTTCTGTTTTCTGGATAATGATGGACCTAAAATAATGAAATCAAGAGTTACTTACAAGATTAATTCATATTGGATGGTACGTTTAGAATTTTTCACGTCTCTTATGATGCTAGAAAATGATGCACTCACTACTATGTAAGTTTCTTTCTATTATCTATAGTACCACGTTCACGGTGGAACCACCCAAAGAAATAATACTAAAGACAGAGACGTCGCCACCTCCCCCTATATCCAGGTAAATCATTCCCAATAAGAAGCAAGCAGTGATGGCTCTCGTCCCTTGAAACAGTAGAACTAACTACAGTGTGAATTTGTGTTTTGTGTATTTTTTTTTAAATTGTGTTTCCAGTCTTTAGTGGGTAAATCGGGGACAATAACTACTACCTGAACATTAAAAGTCATTATTGTCCCTTTAAAGATCCTTGCCACCTGTCTTAGGATAAGAAGCCAAACCAGAAACTCCATTTGCAGACACGTGTTTTGGGCTCCTCATCCGTGCAAAGCAGGAGAACTGATTTGGCTGGATGAGAGGCCTCCTTGTGCTCATTTGGCACTTTTTATAAGGAAAACTACCCGTTGGACCCCCTGTCATAGGCTTCTCAACCAGTTACCCAGCTTTGCACTGATGAGAGGCAAACACCCCGAAACACGTGTCCGTAGGTGGAGTGTCTCTTTTGGTTTATTAACCTACGTCATGTGGCAAGGCTCATTAAAGGGTTTATATTGACTTTTAGGATTGCTAGCACTAGAGTTCCTGTCCTTTTCTTCTCTGGAGAAAAAAAAGTGTGAATAAATTTATAGCTGGCTGGTACTAGTTGGGGACGTGTCACTGCGTAGTTTGGCAGTGTCCAATCCATGTCCATGTAGGGACATGCCCCTTTGACAAGGGGGAATGGTAACGCCCAGTTGTCAATCTAATAATCAATATTTATAAGCTATAACAGTGGCACTCGTAATGAATAGTTATTGGAAAAGATGGCCTAGAATTGTTATTTCATGGGAAATACAAATATTTTGTAGAAAAGACGTGTCAGGAGGGTTAACGGGTCCTCTTTAGCCCCTTAAAGGGATTGTCACCTTTTAGAAGGTGACTATTTATTTAATTTTCTTAGTTTTCATTTTTTATTTAAGCGATTCAATAATAATTTGCTAAATATTTATTGTTGCATGGTAAAATCCATGCTGAATGGCTGAGCCTATACTATTGAGCGATTTCAGGCACTGTTCGTTCCTGTATAAAATCTTTATTCCACTCCAAGGACCCTAAATACAAATACTTGCTTTGTTAGACGGCCGCTTGTGCTCACAGCTGAAAAGCAATGCAGTGAGACATTGTGTGGATGGGTTTACTTACATTCCAATGTCGGGGGCGACGCGTTTCTGATTCCTGATTGGATGAGAGATGCACTGAGGTCATTGTGCAGGGAGGGGGACAGTGTGAGCTGTGACATACGGTGGATCCTATGTAATCGTGACATTACGATGTCTGCTGTAAATGATCTCTACAGCACAGGAAGTGTCAGCTTGATTTTAGACTTGAAAATTGCTGGATTTCAGATTTGTATTTTTAACTATAGCTTGGTGATATAGAAAGCGTAAAAATATACATCAACGTAAAACGTTGATTTAACGATAGAAGGGTTTTTAGTCATTTTCTGATGACGCATTCCTTTTAATGTCTTTGTTTAGGAATCACAGCATTGACATGAAGCCGCCTCTGTCTGCACAGCAGTCGGACGGGAATCCTGTGGGGGCCCTACAGGTAAATCCTCTGCTGCCTTCATTTTGATAAATTGCTATATTGTTCCTTTTGTGACACCTTTTTTTTGGTTTGTTAGGAGCTGGTGGTGCAGAAAGGCTGGAGGCTTCCTGAGTACACAGTAACCCAGGAGTCAGGGCCAGCACACCGGAAAGAGTTCACCATGACCTGCCGGGTGGAGCGCTTTCTAGAGATTGGTACGTAAGACCGCAACAGGGAGACGGGATCGGCTTGTTAATACAGGCTGGGAGGAGGCGTCTGAAAACATCTACTTTATGATTGCAGTTCAAAGGGTAAAGGCCTAAGCTCTCAGCACACTGCATACGACGTCTGTTACACTATTCATTTATTATGCTATAAAACTACTGTTTTATGCCATCTATGCTACTTTTTACTTGGTTGCATTCACACTTCTTACATCAGAATCCCACGACATCAGTGCAAAAAAAAAATGTTTTTGTTTGTGAGTGAAAGTTTCTAATTTTTTTGGCAGAATGGCACCCTCAAAAGGAATCTGTCAGCAGGTTATTGCAGCATAATGTAGGGGATGAGACCCTGATTCCAATAATGTATCACTTACTGGGCTGTGTGCTGTTTCAGGAGAATATCACTAGAGGATTACGGTAGGTGTCCTGTGCCTTCTAGTCCAACCGCATCCCCAGCACTGATCAGCAGCTCTGTCTGTACAGTGTACACAGAGATCTGTGGCGTGGGCGGGTTATACACAGTTCAACAACTGAGCTCTGCTACATCTGCAGCAGGGAAAACTGTGATTGTATCAAAATGACAGCATGCAGACCAGCAGGTGACACGTCGCTGGAATCAGACTCTGGGCCCCTATAGAACAGCTACTCTCGGATTACATAGCAATACCTGCTGACAAATTCCCTTTAAGGTATTTTCTAGTGGTGCAGTCTGCGGGCAATGTTCTGATGAAGTGTCTGCGACAAGGGCACACCGTGTCGGCGGTCAGGTGCTTGGTAGCATCTTAGATCGCTTCTGGCATTTATTTAATTGAGAATTTAAAAAAAAAAAATTTGTAGTGGAGGGTGCGTCATTTACAGAGTGGACTGAGATTCATCCTCTGCTGAAGTCTGTGGATTGTGAACTTCAAATGTAGCAGAGCTGAGTGTGTTGAATAATCCGACTACACAGATACAGTATAGCAGAGCAGAGTTTTTTGTCTTGTCTGCATGCTAATGAAGTTACAGAATCCCTGCTCTGTACAGGTTAAATACAGAACATCTACAGATGTAGCAGAGAGGAGTGTGTTGTATGATCAGTCTACACAGATGTAGAAGAGCAGACTTTGCTGGGTGCATGCTGATGAAGTGACGGAATCACTGCTCAGCTCTGCTACATTTGTACAAGTTAGACAGAACATATAAAAATGTAGCAGAACTGAGTGTGTTTTTGTTATATTTTCTGTATTGTTGGCTCTGCTACATCTGTACAGTCTAAGTCTACTTTCAGTCCTCTTGTTATCTGTATGATCATGATGATGTTGCGGAGCATATGGCACTTGCATACAGATCAAGCAGAGCCTAATTTGTTTTTCTCCTCTTATTGTATGATGAGATCATATGATTGTAGAAGAGCTGAGTTTGTTGTACAATTATACTATTTCACGATTGGACAACCCCTTTAAGCTTTACCTAAAGTCACGGGAGAGTGGAGTTTGGTATTGCCCATTATGGTACTTGTACGATCTGACTATGGATGTAGCAGAGCTGAATTTGGTGTTTATACATTGTGTCTGTATGTATGTGATCTTTATACATGTCTGTACAGTATGTATGTGCTCTGTGTATACACATATGGCTATATGTATGCATGTGCTCTGTGTATGTGTGTGTCTAACATGCAGTGTTTGTGTAACATACTCTGTGTATGTAGCATCCACATTTATAAATCCTGGCTGCACAGATGAGAACTCATAGGTGTAAACATGGCAGCAATCGCTCACCGTACGAGCCAAATGCTGCACATTTATTGGGGAATTAGATTGTTTATGGTGGAGCAAAAATCCTTGCTCTCAGCAGCACATCGCCCGGTGTAAACTGCAGATATGCTGTTGATAGCATGATATGTATGGGGACAGACTGATCTACCAGTGATTGTTCTGTGCCCATCATTCTTTGTCATCCTGTGTAAAGAGGCCGATAAACAAGCGCCGAACGACTTCAGTATTGTTGATCGCACTCACTTAACGGTCTGAACTCAACGCATGTAAATGCAATCCGAAGTGTTTCTGTGTTATAGTGCAATATGTCAGCATTTAGGGTCCCATTTTGTCTAAAACTGGCCCTGTCTGGCAGTGATAATCTCCTGCTGATAAAACACACATTGTATTGAAACCGCACACAGCCTAATAAGTGACACATCCCTGAAATCAGGGTCTCTGTCCCTAACTTATGCTGCCCTCAGATTACATTGCAAAAACCTGACTGATTCCCTTTTAAAGTGAAGCATCGGTCATAGGGTTGTCCATATATGTGGTAGATGTGGGCACAACAACCACACACAGTTCTACTTGGTATTGTGGTGATTTTCAGCCTTGTGGCAGTTACATGTAAAGTACATCAAAACTTTTTGCCTTGTGTACTTACCATGTAACCATAAACAGCTTTACGAGACCACGGTGTGCGGTTATGGCTGTGAGTCTACTTGTTGGGCGGCACATAGTTACCTGTACAGGCACCAGAGTATAAAGTGGAACCTTGAAAAAAAGTCCTGTTTTATGTTGGGGTTTAGGACTAAGAAAGCAAAACCTGCTCATCACGTTGCTATTGCTGGGGTCATTTTTTTTATTGCTGGGAGGTTTGAGGAGAAATCTCCTAAAGGGAGCAACAATGGAGGATGTATAGAATGTATAAAATATCCTACAAATCATTGCCACTCTGAAACAAATTGATTATGATTTCGGGCCGCGCTGCATTGACCAGATTAGTATTCTTCTAGAATGGGGACGTGTGTGATGTCATCCAGGCTGAGGAGAACTAAAGTAATAACTTTATAAATCCTTGAGCAATATATGCCACATTTTATTGTGGAGTTTATTATGTCTGTCTGCCTTGGAGGAGTTGTAAAATACCTAGCAACTTGTGACATATGGCCGACAAACCGCGCCGTAATTAAGGAAACGCATATCTTGCCATGTTTTATATCAATGGATTTAGTTTCTTGCTATGTTAGACACACTTTTTTAACTGCATCTTCCCCGGCTCATTTTACCACAATATTTTGTGCCCAAAAATATAAATACAGATTTTTAAAACCCTTTTTTTTTTTTCTTTTTCGCAACAGGCAGTGGCACATCCAAAAAGCTGGCAAAAAGGAATGCTGCTGCCAAGATGCTCCTACAGATTCAGAGGGTACCCACTGAACATCGGGAGAATGGAGAGCTAGAGCCTGACGACGATCAATTTTCTATGGTATTAGTCGCCTTATTATTTATTATTCTTTGCTTATATAGCGCCATCATATTCCGCAGCGCTTTATACACATTATCACCATCACTTTCCCCATTGGGGCTCACAATCTAAATGCCCTATTACTTTGTCTTTGGAGTGTGGGAGGAAACCAACACAAACACGGGGAGATCATACAAACTCTTTGCAGATGTTGTCCTTGGTGGGATTTGAGCCCTGGACCCCAGCGCTGCAACAGCAACCACTGAGCCACCGTGCTGCCCAGCCTTGATTTTTTTTTCCTTAATAGGGTTTATGGTACCACCATCAGATTTGCATTCTTTTGGCCCATGAGCTCACATATATATGTGTGCTTGTGTATACATACATACATAGGGTGAAATTAGTATTGAACAGTTCATCAATTTTCTATGTAACTATATTTCTAAAGGTGCTATTGATATTAAATTCTGACCAGATGTCGGTAATAACCCATCCAATCCACACAGGCAAAGAAATCAAACCATAGATGTATAGATGACACAGGGAAAAAGTATTGAACACGCTTACTGAAATTTATTTAATACTATGTAAAGAAGCCTTTGTTGATGACAGCTTCAAGATGCCTCCTGTATGGAGAAACTAGTCACAGGCATTGCTCAGGTGTGATTTTGGCCCATTCTTCCACATAAACACTCTTCAGATCCTGAATGTTCCGTTGGTTCCTTCTATGAACTGAGCTTTAGTTGCTTCCATAAATTTTCTATTGGATTCAGGCCAGGCTGGGCCATTCTAGCAGATTTCTTTCTTTCTCTGAAACCAGTTGAGTGTTTCCTTGGCTGTGTAATTGGTATCATTGTCTTCCTGAAATGTCCACCCTTGTTTCATTCTCATCATGGCTGCAGATTTTTGCATTCTCACACATGTTTCATTATCATACATGGCAGCAGATTTTTTCAAGAATGTCTTGGTACATTTGTCCATGCATCATTCCCTCAATCATATGAAGTGCCGTATGTTGAAAAACAGCCCCACACCATGATGTTCCCACCTCCAATCCTCATGTTAGAATGGTATTTTTGGGGTGATATTTAGTGCCTTTTGGCCTACAAACATGTCGTGTATTATGGCATCCAAGCAGTTCAATTTTGGTCTCATCTCACCAGACTATATTCTCCCAGTATTTCACAGGCTAGTCTAAATGTTGTTGAGCAAACTTTAAACGAGCTTGAACATGCTTTTTGTTTAGCAGTGGAGTCTTGCGTGGTGAATGTGCATACAGGCCATGGAGATTGAGTGTATAGCTTATTGTTTTCCTTGAAAAAAATGTACCTGCTGATTCCATGTCTCTTTGTAGCTCTCCATATGTGGTCCTAGGCTCTTGAACTACTCTTATCATTATTTTTTTCATTCCTCTGTCTGAAATTTTGCGGGGAGCACCTGGTCGTGGCCAGTTTATAGTGAAATGATGTTCTTTCCACTTCCGGATTATGGCCCTAACCGTGCTCACTGGAACCTTCAGTAGTTTAGAAATTCTTCTGTAACCAATGCCATCCATGTTTTGCAACAATAATGTTGTGATGGTCTTGAGACTGCTCACTAGTTTTACCCATCATGAGATGTTTCTTGCGTGGCACCTTGGTAATGAGACACCTTTTTATAGGCCATCAGTTGAACCAGCTGATATTATTTTTCACTAAGTGGCAGGATTTCTTTGTAATTACTGATAATTTCAGCTGGTGTCATGACCTTCCATGGCTTTTCTCTGCCTGTGGATTGGATGGGTTTTTATCGACATCTGGGGGGGGGGGGTGTATATGTGTATATATAGATTTATATTATACCGTATTTTGCGGACCATAAGACGCACCCTGAATTTTAGAAAATAGGAAAAAAAAGTTTTAAATAAAATGGTGGTTCGTCTTATAGTTCTTTTTAATGGTAGCATACCGGGGGGCGGTGGTGTTGGAGCGGGGTCACAGGAGGCAGGGTCGCATGCGCCGATTGAGATCTCGGGAAACATACATAGTGTGTGTGTGTGTGTGTGTGTGTATTTTAGGCTATAAGAGGTACTTTTTAATAAGAAAGACTCTTGATAAAAAGTGTGTGTGTCTTATAGTCCAGAGACCGCTTCTTGTGATAGAAGAGAACACAGATACCGCGTCCTTCCTGATCAGACAGAACTGCTTTCCATCCTACTGCCCTACACTGATCTACGTGATCAGTGCAGAGCAGGAGAGAAGCCACCAGGACCTGCATGGAGGCTGCACTTCCTGAGCAGTTGAAAGACCTTCCACCCTACTAGCTCAAGGACCTTTTGCAGGTCATTAGTGATGAGCGAGCGTGTATTGTGAATAAACAAAAAGACAGCCTCACCGTGTCCTCTTAGTATAGCTCAGTCCGTTTTGCAAGGCTGTGGGTCTCCAACCAATAGCCGTGACTTAAGGCTTCACATAAGAAAAATAAATTTGGTGAGTCCCAAGAATAATTAAAATCCTCAATTTATTAGAAAATAATAATGTATTGTGAACTCTTTTGGCGAGCACGCTCTGCTGCTCGCCGAGTATTTGCGGCGTGCTTGGCATCTATGTTAATGTCGCTGCAGCTGCATGTGTCACGGCTGTTAGACAGCTGTGACACATGCGGGGATTGCCTGTTTGATATTAACACCCGAGCATGCTCGGATGGCGCGTTATCCTGGGAAGTTCGCTCAACACTAGTCAGGACGTTATGTTTCGTTGCACGCGCCTCAGGGCTCAATAGTGAACACTGTGCGTGTGCTCACAGAGCAAGAAAAAATTAATGGGCCAGCAGCTGTCAAAATACAGCTGCCGGCCCATGTTCTGCGGTCCTCAGGAATCTGCTCAGGGGCCGGATTAAAGGTCACCGAGGGCGATAAATGGGCCTGAGGTTCCCCACCCCTGGTCTATGGGGTTATTCACCATTTTTCACGGAGGTGTGCAAGTCTATGGGTCTGTGAAAAAATTGTGCCGAATTTGTAGGTGGAGAATTTTTTAAAATGTCTTCACGTGCGGTCTGTTTTTGTGGTACGCGGAAAAATCGGATGTCTACATGAGTTCTTGTGGTAAGGTGCGTCTTATAATCCGAAAAATACAGTATACATGAAAACTCCAAATGTGTCAGTTTTTAGAATATCTGATTCCTTAATTATTTTTTGAGGCAGTAATCATAAATGTAATTTCTTTCAATTGGTCTTTTATTAGTTTTGGAGACTAGTTTGTCTTTTGCTGTGACGTTTTCAGGCCTTATAGAATATAACACAGAATTTAGACCCGATCTTATGACTAGTTTTTGCCATTTTAGCCATAACTTAAAGTAACCATTGCATATAATTATCAAACGGGTGGGTCATTCTCACTAGCCCAGAGACTGTGAATATGACGGCACTGTTGTAGATGATCAGCTGCACTGGTGAAATGTGAGGACTGTTCTAAAAAGTCCTTGTCCTGGTAAGTGCATTTCAGTCTCGCGAAGCTATAACTGCACATGAAGTGTGAGTACGTTGTGGATTGTAGTGCTGGTATATGGGAAAAGTTTCTCTTAGAATTACTAGGATTCTGATTATATGTAACACGTTAGAACAAATTATACATTCTCGTTTACAAGCCGGTCAAACCTTACGGGTATAAATTTTTCCAAACGCAAGAGTAACTATGAAACCCTCCTGCAAACTGTGCAATCTACATTGTCCTTGGTTATAACTAGATATTCCTATTTGCTGTGAAAAGTCCTTATGACAAGCCATCTAGGGAAGTTTTCTGGTTCTTTAAATCAAGTCCTCACAGTAATGGTTTTAAAGAAAGCCTGATGTATGTAAATGCCTGGTCTCTGCAACATAAAACGTGGTACTGTATGGTATTTGGCTTACAGTCAAAACACAGCATGGTCTCAGCACTACCCCTCCGCTGTGAACAAGAGCAGAGGGCTTGAATGGCTATGTGCTACAGGTGCAATCGAAATGATACAACCCCCATTGTAAATTTTGGTTTATTAACAAAATTAACACAATTCTGCTGTTTGCAATAAACCAAACAAGAATAATGAAAAAATCTAAACACGACTAATATGACAAGTGGTTTCTCCAAATTCATCACAAAATACCACTTTTACTGACTGCTGCAGTCTCGGGATTATTTAACCCATGAAATAGAAATTTTCATAAGAGCAGGTATTTGTCTCAAGTACCTGATATAAATTATCAAGAGACTAGCCAATCATCAGAAATAAACACATCAAATACCTGGCTGGTTGGGGCTTTGTTGACTATGAAATTGATTGCTTGTTAGCCATATGGTTAAGTCAAGAGCGAGGTTGAAAATGTTAAGTGAAGAGATCATTGCAGAAACAAGGAAAGCATATAAAAAGAGGCATTGAGTGCTCCTAAAGATACAGTTATAAACAATGTTTGCAAGCTCAAGCTAAAGAAACTCTGGCTAAGCTCCTTGGACTTGGCAGCCGGTGATAGCTTCCTCTTTCTGCTATCAGATTCATGAGGAGGCAGATGGTCAACAACCTTCAGGTGACTGCAAAAGATCTGCAGCAAGATTTGGTGGCATCCGGCACTGAGGATTCAGTTTGTGTAGTTGGCTTCAGCATGCTGAAAACCATATAAATGAGCCACAGAAGTTTTGGGATTCTGTTCATTGGTGCAATTAAAAAAAAAACAAAAAAAAAAACCAGGAACTTCTCAGGCCAGTGGATCCGCAGTTTGTCTGTAGGAGGAAGAATGACGTATATGATGAAAAGAACACCTTGCCTACAGTAAAGCATGGTGGCTCGGTGATGCCTACAGTAAAGCATATTGGTGGCTGCTCAGTGATGCCTACAGTGAAGAATAGCAGTGATTCAGTGATGCCTACAATGAGGAATGTAGCGGCTTGGTGATTCCTACAGGAAAGAATAATGGTGATTTGGTGATGTATAGTGAAGCTTGGTGCTGGCTCAGCAATGCCTACAGTGAAGCACGGTGGCTCCTTGGTGATGCCCACAGTGAAGAATGGCAGTGATTCTGTGATGCCTATTGTGCTGCAGAGCGCTTGTTCATTGATGCTTACAATGAAGCATAGCAGCGGCTCGGTAATGCTTTGGGGTTGCTTTGCCTCCTTTGGGACTGGACATCTCCAGCCTGTGAAGGACAAGATGCATTCAATCAGCTATCAGGAAATCCTAGGGGAAACGTAATGTAATGAAGCTGTTCTATCGGCAGGTCCGCGTAATGTGATGAAGCTGTTCTATCGGCAGGTTTGATGATGCTTCAGTCATACCAAACACCTCAAAGTCCTGCAACTTGGTTTCTGAAGAGGTCTTGTATGATTTTGGCGTGGACGTTAGTTCCCTGACTTAAACCCCATAGAAAAAATTTTGTGAGATTCGAAGAAGACTGTTGCAGCCTCAAACACAAGAATATTCTAGAACTGGAGGCCATTCCTCATGAGAAATGGGCTAAAGATTCCTCTGAAACTCTTCCAGAAGCTAAGTACTAAAGACCTTTGCAGTGCTGAATCACTGCTATGTATATCACAGGCGATTAAACGATCGCAACTTCAAGTCGTATGTATGTATGTATTGTTTATTTTTTTTCTTTTCATATTTGAAAAAAAAAAGTTCAAATCACCCCACTTTTTCGCCATTGAAAATAAAACAAAAGAATACACATATTTGGTATTGCTGCATTCGTAAAAGTCTAATCTATCAAAATATAAAATAAATTAATCCGATCGGTAAACTGCGTAACGAGAAAAAAAATCAAATGCTAGAACTACGTTTTTTTGGCTGCCACAATATTGCAATAAAATACAATAAGAGGCTATCAAAACATTGTATCTACCCCAAAATGGTATCAATAAAAACGTGAGCTCAGGCCGCAAAAAAATAATCCAGCACACAGTCCCAGATCCTAAAAAATGAAAACTTTGAGTCTTGGAAAAGGTGACAAAAGAAAAATGTATTTTTCTTTCAAATGTCGGATTTTTTTTTCACCACTTAGATTGAAAAAATAAAAAAAAAACATACATGTTTGGTATCTGCGTACTCATACTGACCTGGAGAGTCATAATGGCAGGTCAGTTTTACCATATAGTGAACATGATGAATAAAAAAAAAAAAAAACAAGTGTGAATTACAGTTTTTTTTTTTGCAATTTCAACACACTTGGGAATTTTTTGCCCGCTTTCCAGTGCATCATATGACAAAATCCATGGTGTCATTCACAAATACAACTCGTCCCGCAAAAAAAAGCCCTGATACGGCTATGGGAATGGAAAAATAAAAAAATAAGTTATGGCTCTGAGAAGGAGAGGAAAAGAAAGCGCTAAAGTGGAAAATCGCAAGTTCATGAAGTCAATAGTCAGTGTCTTTTCATAGTGAGTTTGGAGAAAACACTTGTTTTGTTGAGCTGTTTATATTGCCCTGGTTTGATTTATTGAAATCGGCAAAAAGCTTATAAACTTTGCTAATAAATCAATGGGGGGTTAATAATATTGATGCTACCACTAGATTTTTTAGTATATGACAGACTTCTGCTGAAAAATGTCCAGTTTGAATAGGTTATCTGAACAGGGACACTTTCAGTGCACATTTGCCTTTCTTTTTTTTTCTTCCTTTTTTTAAGCTGATTAGTTATAAGAAATCATCACTCACTTTCATTTTTCTATGTGCAGAATACCGGAGGGGGGCGGATAGATGGAAGCAGGGGTCGAGGATTAGCCTGTACTTGGGACTCTTTGCGGAATTCTGCTGGAGAAAAGATCCTTCACCTGAGAAGTCACCCGCTTACCATCCTGAGTTCTGGCTTCTGCACTCTCCTGCAAGACCTGTCTGACGAACAAAGCTTTCAGATCAGCTATCTAGATATTGGTAAGATGGGGATTTTTACTTCTGGACCACTGCTGTGTGATGTAATGTGCCAGACAGGAGGGGGGAGCAGTGAAGAGCAGCTCCTGTCACACCAGCCCCCTGATAAGGTCTCCCTGTCTCAGGCTGGCTGTTCCTCATAGTGGGGAGCTGCACACTGCTGTGCGATTTAATGTCCCAGAAAGGAGGGGGGAGCAGTGAGGAGCAGCTCTTGTCACACGGAATTACAAGTGTTCTAAAGATAATAAAAGTGCATAGGGCATCTCATCTTTATAGTGTATGAGGGCAGGGACAGTACAAAAATGTATCTCCCCGGAGTACCCCCTTAAGGGGTGTAGGATGGGTGCACAATCCCTGCCGCTCGCACGTGTGAGCTGCAGATATCTGTAGACATAATGGCATCTTCCACACTCTGCTCCTGTTGCTGAAGTGAGCGGAGCTGGATTACCCCTTGATCATCAGTACTGAGGTTGTTATATTACACATAATATAGCCAATGTCTTATATAGTTTGAAAAGCACAAGACGTTGAGGCGTTTGGTGTGTGCTTGGTGTTAAATTTGATTTTGGAATATTTTTTTTCCCCCTGCTTTTCATTTATCTCTTCTATTTCTAACCATTTTTTCCCAGATGAACGCAGTTTGAGTGGGCTCTACCAATGTCTTGTGGAGCTTTCAACACAGCCCACGACTGTATGTCACGGTTCTGCCGCCACGAGAGAAGCAGCCCGGGGAAACGCTGCACACAACGCTTTGCAGTATCTCAAAATCATGGCCGGCAGTAAGTGAATGTGATGAAGAGAGAAGAACACAAAACAGCTTAGGTTGTTATCAGTTACTTCAGTCACTCTAGGACTCGACACCACAAGAGCCTAAACCTACTAGCGTGCACCGTAGACCCCCGAAAATTCTCCAGTGTGATGGTGCCAGCAGTTGCTGGTAAATTGTGCTGCTACTATAGAAACCTACCGCAAACTCATGATCAGAAGTTACTGAGGTTGAGCTCGTGGTAGATTTTGTTTGCTGCGATCCATATTTTCCACCACAGTGGTTAGCCATCAGCTCTCCTCATGAGATCCCTCAGCTAATGTTGGGTGGAAATACTGAACCCCATTGATCGTCCTAGGGCGGGGGGGTAAGGTGAGTGTGTGTGTCGTCCCCCCCCCCCCCCCCCCCCAGCACCACCACATGCTTGATTAGGTTGCACGGGTTTTTATTTATTTTATTTTGCTCAATGTTCATCTTAAAGGGGACAAGTTCTCTTTTGTTAGTCGGGGCTTCTGTGGCACTTTGTCCAAGTATTTGTAATTTACCTCAAGGATCGACACAGTGGATGGAAGAAGAAAAAGGACATGAGATCTACGATCGTGAGCATGAAAGAAGTGGATTCAACCAGAAACATGTCGCCTCTATTCGACACTTGAAAAACTTTTATTTTGTTTTAGACAATCTGATGACTGCCGTGTGCATCCTCTCTGTCAGGTTATTTACTGTACAGGATTGTGTTGAAACAGTCCTCATCCATTTTTCTGGAAATAACTATGAATTGTTCTTATTTAGTTTTTTATTTTCTTAAAGCTGAAAAATCCCAATGAATTAAGGGGAAAAAAAAGCAAAATTGTAATTTACTGGTGTAAATATAAATCCATATGTGGAAGCGATGTGTCTCTTGCATTACTAAGCTTTATGTAATGAGTGGTTTATTCAATAGTACATGAACCAGTTCCTTATATATACACAGAACAGAACTCCAAACATTTGTTCTAGGATGATGTTCACTGGACAGTGGGTTGTACCTGAAAAGCAAATCTAAAAAAAAAAAAAGATCCTTCCCTCTGGACACTGAAATAAGTTTTCACAGGAAAAGCATTAATCACTAGTGATGAATGAGCACTAAAATGTGCGGCTACTCGTTGCTCAGGCTGAGCAAATGAGCAAATCGTAATGCTCAGGTGCTCGACCTGAGTAATGAGCCCAATGTAAGTCAATGGGAAACTCGAGCATTTTTCTTGACCCCTCCCCCAACCCCTAAGGTCTGGAGGGAGCCTAAAAATTGTTCAAATAGACATGGGAACAGCAGGGGGAAGACCCCCTGGAAGCATCTCTGCATCCCAGGTCACTGCATAAAACCATGGTCATCAGACGTGATCCTATATTATTGCACTAATAATACAGACATTTTTTTTGCAACGTGACAAATATTAAACTCCATTTAAAATGGGATAGGGAAGTGGACGTGTTGGTGATGGTGCACGCAGAGGCCGAGGCCGTCCGCAAGATGAAACTGTGCCTGCTGAGGGAGGAGGATCCATAATGCTGTGGGGTTGCTTTGCTGCGTCTGGTACTGGAGGTCTTGACCGTATCACAGGAATTATCAAGAGATTTTAGAGTGAAATGTCCTACCCAGTGTAAGAAAACTTGGTTTGAGTTGAAGGTCATGGGTCCTCAAACAAGACAATGACCCAAAGTACAGAGGAATGTACAACTCCTCTGTTCAGTGTGGATTGCTTGAGGAGAGGGAGAACCGCCAGGAGGGTGAGGAGGAGAGCATGGACAGTCGTCCTCTTGGTCAGGACATGGAAGTCTTGGCTGTTGGCAGTCTGGCACACATGGCTGACTTTATGTTCCGCTGCCTTTCCCGTGACCCTCGAGTTGTACGCATTTTGAGCGACAGTAATTACTGGTTGGTCACACTTAATAATAATAATTTTTATTTATACAGCGCCAACATATTCTGCAGCACTTTACAATTAAGTAGGGACATGTACAGACAATAAAAACAATACAATGTATCACATTTCAACGATTACAGGAGTGAGGGCCCTGCTCGCAAGCTTACAATCTATATGGAAATAGGGGGACACAATAGGTAGAACATGGTCATCAGTCAGTATCTGTCCAAGTGCAGTTACCGTGTGCTACTGGGTGCATGGAGGATGTGGAGATAGATGAATAGGAGGGGTCAGATTAAGAATAACATTTACGAGGGAACAGGGGAGAGTTAGGTTGGTGAGTTGAGGTGATAGGCTTGTCTAAACAAATGTTTTTTTCAAGCACATATAAAAACATGGGGGCTAGATATTCGTCACATCGTTTGGGGTAGTGTATTCCAGAAAACTGGCGTGGCACGAGAGAAGTCTTGGTGATGGAGGTGTGAGGTTTGGATTAAGGAGGATGTTATTCTTAGATCAGTTGCAGAATGGAGGGCACGGGAGAGGCGATAGACAGAAATGAGGGATGAGATATAGAGCGGTGCAGAACTGTGGAGAGCTTTGTGGGTGAGGGAGATGAGTTTGTATTGTATTCTGTAGTGAATGGGTAACCCGTGCAATGACTGGCACAGGGTAGAGGCGTCGGTGAAGCGGCCTGATAGAAATATGACCCTGGCTGCTGCATTCATAATGGATTGGAGAGGAGAGAGTTGTTTAGAGGGAGACCGATTAGAAGAGAGTTGCAGTAGTCCAGACGAGAGTGAATAAGAGCGACTGTAAGAGTTTTTGCAGTATCAAAGGTGACAAAAGGTCAGAGTCTGGAGATGTCTTTAAGGTGCAGGTGACATGAGCGAGCGATTGTCTTTGGGGAATAAAGGAAAGTTGTGTGCCAAATATGACTCCCAAGACAGCGGGCGTGCTGCTTGGGAGTTATGGTGGCACGACCTAAGGAAATTGCAAAGTCAGGTATAGGTAGGTTAGTAGAGGGAGGAAACACAAGGAGTTCAGTTTTGGAGAGATTCAGTTTCAGATAGAGGGAGGACATGATGTTAGAGACCCAAAATACCAGTGCTTGTATTTCTGCTATTACAATGGGGGGTGATGTCAGGTGAAGAGGTGTATAGTTGGGCTGTCATCAGTATAGAGATGATGCTGGAAACCAAATCTGCTGATGATTTGTCCTATAGGAGCATTATACATAGAGAAGAAGAGGGGGCCTAGGATTGAGACTTGTGGAACCCCGATAGTAAGGGGAAGGTTAGATGAAGAAGAACCAGCAAAAGATACCGTGAAGGAGCGGCCAGAGAGATAGGAGGAGAACCAGGAGAGAACAGTGTCCTTGAGGCCTATAGAGTGGAGCATAGTGAGGAGGAGCTAGTGATCCACAGTGTCAAATGTGGCATAGAGATCCAGGAGAAACAGCAGGGAGTAGTGATCATTGGATTTAGCTGTTAGTAGATCATTAGAGACTTTAATGAGGGCAGTTTCAGTAGAGTGTGAAGAGCGGAAACCAGATTGTAAGGGTCGAGAAGAGTGTTATCTGAGAGATAGCGGATGAGACGGGAGTGGGCCAAGTGTTCCAGGAGTTTAGAGATGAGAGGAAGATTAGAGACTGATATGTAGTTAGCAGCGCAGTTCTGGTCCAGGGATGGCTTTTTAAGTTCAGGGGTTATGATTGCATGTTTGAATGAAGAGGGAAAGAGAGAGGTTAAATACTTTAGTTAAATGGGTATTGACAGCTGGGGAAAGAGACTAAAGGAGATGTGAGGGAATAGGGTCACGGTTGTAGGTCAAGAAGAAACGAAGAGTCTGGTCACTTCTTTTTCTGTGACAGGCTCGAAGATGGAACGTGAACTTGAAGTGCGGGAGGGAAGGGGATCCAGACTCTGAGGGGATTGTGCATAAATGTCTTGATGGATATGATTTTTTTGTAGGAAATAAGTGGCCAGATCGTCAGCGCTTAGGTTGGTGACGGGGGTCTGTACTTTAGGTTTCAAGAGGGAGTGGAAGGTTTCAAAGAGTCATTTAGGATTGTTGGCTAGAGATGTGATGAGGGTGGTAAAGTAGACTTGTTTAGCCAGATGGAGAGCAGAGTTATAAGTTTTGAGCATGAACTTATAGTGGATGAAGTCTTCTGCTGAAAGTGATTTCCTCCACAGCCGCTCAGCGCACCTTGAGCAGCTCTGGAGAAAATGTGTTTGCATCATGTGCCAGGGGTGCCGTCTTTGCCTGGTCATTCTGCGTGTAGCAGGTGGTGCTTCATCCAGGGAACTGTGCAATGTTATAGTGTGACAATGCTGAGTCTGGACAGGAGCGGGAGAGGATGGGAGCTAAAGATGACTGTAGATTGTTCATAAACTGCTGGGTATTGATTGCACATATATTTCCGTGTGCATGGTTCTACACCCACGCTACAAGGAGAACTTTCTATCTCTCCTTCCTGTGCTGGACAGGTCTAATAAAATGTTGCAGTACCAGCAGGCCCTTGTTGAAGAATTATTTAAAAAATTCCCATTTGACAATGCTGGCGGCAGAGGTCACAGTTCGTTGGACAACCAAGGAGTACAGGTGAAGAAGACATGAACCAGATGCAGCAGAGAGAGGGAAACACTATCAAAGTCTGGGACAGTTTTCTCAGACCCTCCCAGCGCCCAGGCCCTGAAATGCCAGGTTCTCTAACAAGGAGGGAAAAGTTTTGGAAGATTCTGAAGGATTGCCTTGGCGACCGTACCAGCGTCCTCCGTGATTCCTCTGTGCCTTACAACTATTGGGAATCCAAGCTGGACACATGGCATGAGCTACCTGTCTACGCCTTGGAGGTCCTGGCCGCTAGTGTTTTGTCAGAGATGGTTTTTAGTGCCAGTGGGGGCATTATTACTGATTGGCGCATCCACCTGCCAACTGAAAATGCTGACAGGTTGAGGCTTATCAAAATGAACAAGGGCTGGATTGGGCCCGACTTCACAACACCACCGTATGATAGTAGCAGAGCATAAACTCAAATCCAGTGTTTATTTTTTTGGGGGTCTATTCCCATGCACCCCTTCACACCCAGACATGGGTATTCGCTTCAGGATTTCTTCTATTTTATGTTGCCCTCCTTCTCATCCTCCACCACCATATCACCAGGGTGACCATCATGCAACACCCACATAAATTTTTGTTAAGGGTGTTTGTGATGCCCGTAGGAACTATTTTTAGAGGCCTACCTCTAACTTTATATATAATATACACTACTCAAAAAATTAAAGGGAACACTTAAACAACAGAATATAACTCCAAGTAAATCAAACTTCTGTGAAATCAAACTGTCCACTTAGGAAGCAACACTGATTGACAATCAATGTCACATGCTGTTGTGCAAATGGAATAGACAATAGATGGAAATTATTGGCAATTATCAAGACACCCTCAATAAAGGAGTGGTTTTACAGGTGAGGACCACAGACCACATCTCAGTACCAATGCTTTCTGGCTGATGTTTTGGTCACTTTTGAATATTGGTTGTGCTTTCACACTCGTGGTAGCATGAGACTGACGCTACAACCCACAGAAGTTGTTTAATTAGTGCAGCTCAACCAGGATGGCACATCAATGCGAGCTGTGGCAAGAAGGTGTCTGTGTCTGTCAGCGTAGTGTCCAGAGGCTGGAGGCGCTACCTGGAGACAGGCCAGTACACTAGGAGATGTGGAGGGGGCCGTAGGAGGGCAACAACCCAGCAGCAGGACCGCTACCTCCGCCTTTGTGCAAGGAGGAACAGGAGGAGCACTGCCAGAGCCCTGCAAAATGACCTCCAGCAGGCCACAAATGTGCATGTGTCTGCACAAATGGTTAGAAACCGACTCCATGAGGGTGGTATGAGGGCCCGATGTCCACAGATGGGGGTTGTGCTCACAGCCCAACACTGTGCAGGATGCTTTGCATTTGCCACAGTACACCAGGATTAGCAAAGTCGCCACTGGCGCCCTGTGCTCTTCACAGATGAAAGCAGGCTTACACTGAGCACATGTGACAGACGTGACAGAGTCTGGAGACACCGTGGAGAGCGATCTGCTGCCTGCAACATCCTTCAGCATGACCGGTTTGGCAGTGGGTCAGTAATGGTGTTCACCAGAGATAGCCTGACTGCCATTAGGTACCGAGATGAGATCCTCAGACCACTTGTGAGACCATGTGCTGGTGCGGTTGGCCCTGGGTTCCTCCTAATGCAGGACAATGCCAGACCTCATGTGGCTGAAGTGTGTCAGCAGTTCCTGCAAGATGAAGACATTAAAGCTATGGACTGGCCTGCCCGTTCCCCAGACCTGAATCTGATTGAGCACATCTGGGACATCATGTCTCGCTCCATCCACTAACGTCACGTTGCACCACAGACTGTCCAGGAGTTGGCGGATGTTTTAGTCCAGGCCCACAGGAGACCATCCGCAACCTCATCAGGAGCATTCCTAGGCATTGTAGGGAGGTCATACAGGCACGTGGAGGCCACACACAATACTGAGCCTCATTTGGACTTGTTTTAAGGACATTACATCAAAGTTGGATCAGCCTGTAGTGTGTTTTTCCACTTTAATTTTGGGGGTGACTCCAAATCCAGGCCTCCATTGGTTAATAAATTTGATTTCCATTGATGATTTTTGTGTGATTTTGTTGTCAGCACATTCAACTTTGTACAGAACAAAGTATTCAATGAGAATATTTCATTCATTCAGATCTAGGATGTGTTATTTGAGTTTTCCTTTTATTTTTTTGAGCAGTGTATATGTATGCCTCCCAGGGGTCAATGTTGCATGGGCATTACTAGTCTAGGAGACCCACTCCATAATAATAGAAAATACATTTTTAACTGAGGCCCTCCACTATGTCTCTTCAAATTGGTATTGGAATGCATCCTAATTTTTGGCAGCCCTTAAACTTGCTGCATACGCAATAACAGTATAGGAGACCCACTCCTTAATAATGGGAAGGCCAATTCAAATTGATTCTATATTCTACAATATTACCTCTCACCTGAAATTTGTTTATGGGTGAGCTATCACAGTATGGATAGCGTATTACACCGATCCAGCCAGGTATTATTTCCTTATACTGCGTGCTGCTGAAAAAAATATATTCTATTCCCTATTGATACCGCTGTTAGATGCATTTACAATAGGGACAGGTGCTGGGTGGTATCATCAGCTGGAGATGAGTGTTCATACATCTCTTCCACAGTCCATAACTTGATTGTTTTTTTTTTCCATGCACTCATTGACCGATTCATAATTTTTACGGTGATCTGTAACCTAGGCTGACAGAAATTCATCGAAGTTGGCAGACATTTTTCTGGGAGACTTGAAGCTACTGGAGCTGGAATTACCACTACAGAACTTTACAGTGCTTTATTTCCATCAATTTCTGAGTGCTTATTGAAGTATGTTTGGGGTCATTGTCCTGCTGGAAGACCCATGACCTAGGATGCAAACCCAGCTTTATGACACTGGACACTACAGTGCGATCCAAAATCCTTTGGAAATCTTCACATTTTATGATGCCTTGCACATAGTCAAGCCACCCTGTGCCAGAGATGGCAAAACAACCCCTAAATATCTTTGAACCTCCATCATATTTGACTGTAAGTTCTGTGTTCTTTTATTTGTAGGCCTCATTCCAAATTACCGTAAACAGTAGAATGATGTGCTTTACCAAAAAGCTGGTCATCTAAAAATAGTGGCTGCCGCCTGCTGGCACTCTATAAATCGTGAGGGACTCCTGCTGGACATCCATAAATTGTGAGGGGCGCCTGATGAACATCCAAATTTCAAACTTTATAGAATATATATGAAAAATAAAATGGGACCACCTCAGATGGATATGTTATATTGCAGTAGCAATATGTGGCTATGAAAAGCATAGCTGGTTGATGACTCTCTAACAACAGGGAGGGCCGACTGCTGGCCCTTTAACAATAGTAAGGGCCGCCTGATGGCCCTGTAAAAATAGGCTTTATGACTTTCAGAGTCCCTTCTTCTTAAATGAAACAGGATGTGTCTGATCATGTCTCACACACCACATGGCCAGATAAGGTAGTAAAATGTTAAAATTACATTTACTGGTGAATTTATTTTTCACCGTTGAAAGCAATGCGAAAGTGCAAAAACGCATCAAAAACGCTACGCGTGAACATAGCCCAAGGTGTGGAGGAACATTTTTGTTTTTTTGTTATTTATTTGGCCTTCTATACAAGTCATGACCCTGGAAAGAATGTTTCTTAACATTTCTTCCAGGAAAATCCATTTTAGCTTCCGTAGAGTCCGTAAAATTGGCGTAATGCTCTGACAACATTGTTCACAGATATGCTATTGGTCAGCGACAAAGTGTGAATAAGTTTCAACACACAACTGGCAGACTTTAAATGGAGTATAATATTTGTCACATTCCCAAAAATGTCATGAATATTACCGCAGTAATATAGGATCACTCTGATGATGGAAAAGTTTCTCTGCTTTCACAATACAGCAATGCCACTAAAATCAATCAAATCTGGCTGTATGCTACTAACAAGCAAATGGAGCAGTAAAAATGCTGTATTATATTGATATTCACCAAAATAATCAGGATTAAGAGGAAAAATATTATTAGCCCTGAAATCTAGGGCTATGGATATGAGTAACAGCAGCAGAATGAACGTGCAATGAACCCTATTCTGTTGTATACGCTCTCCACAAACTCTGCCTGCCTAACTACTACTATCACCATGATTAATATTCATTAGAATTAGTCCTCAGAAGGACTGATGGAGTAGATTTGTAATGCTGTGGAATACCTGACTTAAAGAACCGCCAATTCTCTCCCTTACTCAGCTGCAGCTCTCCCTACTCTGCCTGTCTGACAGGTAGACTGTGACGACCATAGGTTCACAGGGAGTCAAAAGGAGAATCGCTGCCTGAGCCGAGAGACATCTCCAAAAGGCAGAACATGCAGTTTGTTAGCAACGACTTGCCTGTAAGTTCTTAACTAGAGATGAGCGAACATGCTCGTGTAACCCTTTAACTGAGTACTTGTACTTGTGCTTACCAAGTATCTTCGGCGTGCTCGTATATTATGTTAGAGTCCCTGCGTCTGCATGATTTACAGCTGTAAGACAACCTCAATACATGCAGGGATTGTCTATTTGTTAGGGAATCCTCACATGTGATGAGGCTGTCTTACAGCTGTAAATCATGGAGACGCAGGGACTCCAACGTAATATAAGAGCACGCCGAAGATATTTCGTAAGCACCCGAGCATCCTCGGTTAAAGGGTAAAACGAGCATGCTCGCTCATCACTATTAACCTAATAGAGGAAAAAAAAGCCAAAGTCCGAGATAACCCCTGTAAAGGGTCCGGTCACCTCGGACAAAGCTTTAACCGAAAAGTAAGTACTTACTAAAAGTGCGGCTACTGGGAGAAAATTAACTTATTTCCACCCTGATGCTACCAGCTTTCAGTCATGGGGTGTGCCTGGAACGCGAATAGTCACTGCTCACTATACTGTGAGCATCGGCTGTAAGCATGCCCCGGCACTATTGACTGACTGCTCACTGTGAACTGCATCTGTGCCCAGAGCTGTAAATAAAGTGCCCAGGATGTTTGCAGCCAGTGCTCACTGTATAGTATACCTGCTCCATGCACGCTGACGGCTCCAGAGAAGGTTGCTATCATTCACACACAGCATGTTACATTTTCCATTGGGACATGTGCACAGAAACCATGAGGGCTTGGATTTCTGCCCCAAATATGTAGTTAGAATATAAGACGGCTTTTCCATTTTTGTGAATTTCTTTCAGTGGCCCAGACACAAAATCCTTGCATTTTTTTTGTGAACAGTGTTTCAAGAGCATTGATTGCATAGTGACACCAGATTCACTGTCTATTATGTTGCACAATCTTTGCTGCTAAAACTTGTATTGAATCCTTAACTCTGCATTCTCTACAGCTTTATAGCAACCTGCCTGTCACGGGTGTGTCAGATGTAACAGACAGTCGTTCTGCATCTGGCTACAGAAGGTCACTGCGTTTGACATTGCAGACGCAATCTTAATCCTCCTCGCTTTTGGACCCAGCGGCAACCTCCCTCCTGCTGTGATTGACACACCCTGGTCTGGGTGTTTATAAACTCTCAGTCTGCTTCAGGGAGTCGCTGGTGATATTCACATTTTCCCTTGTGAAGGCTTGCAGCTTTAGCTGTCGGCTAGCTTCCTCTCTGGTGCCCTTGGAGGACGTTTGGTGTTATCTCTCTGGTGTCTGCTCAATCTAAGTTTTCCCCCTTTGTTTGTCTCCCTTGTTGTCTTTAGTTTATAGTGGGGACTGACCAGTGCTCACCACCCCCCTACCTATCTAGGGCCTAGCTCTAGGGATATACAGGGATTAGGTTTCCTGCTCGGCAATTGATGTGGAACCAATATAGGGACGGTAGGGTAGGCAGGGTGTTATTAGATCAGCCTAGGGGTCTCCACTCCCCGTTTTCCTAGTGTCTTGGTTTCCTTCCTCTCATCCCTTCATGTTGCACTTAGTCTTTCCCACACTATGCGTGACACTGCCCTAATTATTGCATTTCTGCTTTTTTGCTTTGTTTTTGTGTCTTGTTTTTTGCAAAAAAGCTGGGATTCTACACCTAAACACAATTGTGGTTTTTACATGCATTTTTTTCAGGCTCCCCATTAAAGCCTATAGGGAAAAAAATGCACAGATCACCAGCGCCTTTAAATGCACCACAGGGGATGAGTTTTCATGAAATCACTTTACTTGAACACTTTACAATTTACTTTACTTTGACAGTTAGGCTCATTTAGATGTCAGGCTTTCCCATACTGGTTCTGTCTGTCTTTCAAGGATAGAACTCGTAGCCAATTTCATCTAGGTGGCTGTTCACGTGTATTTTTGCGGCCAGAATGTCTGCAAAAAAATCATGGAAATGTCTAATTTTGATCCGAGTTACAAATTAAACTCGCCAATGCAAGTCTATGGGTCTGTGAAAAAAATTGAATACGGAGTGCTGGCTTTTTTTTCCACGGACTGTTTGTAGTAGAAGCTTGAGAAACCTTTTATTTTCTCGCATGAAAAAAAAGACTTATAGTAAGAACTAACACTGACGAGACTCCGGTGAAAACCTGATCAAAACTAGTGATGAAACTTGGACTGTATGAGAAAAAACTAACTTCTGAATGAACTCATCAATGCTGATTTTCTGCACAAAAAACCTTTAGCCTTTATGCTCCATGAAAACATGACCTAAAAGGAACCGATCTAAGAATAACCAGTAACAGCCGCTGTAAATTACTTTATTAACGTATAACAATCAAGGATCACAGAAACTTGTTACGTCACTTGATACAAGGTTTTATATACATTGATTGGGAGTCTTGGCGCAATCATCTGGCGTCTTCTATCAGTAAGAAGGATAATAAAATTGTGTATTTACAAAGGATTTGACCGTGCTGCCGAGGGAAAGTATTTCCGAGCACATGGCTAATATCCAGTAAGCCATTTGTGGTCGCTGTATGCCTGCTAAGTGATGATCTAAAGCTAAGTGCTGGTATATTACAATAGCCGTGTGCAGTATTGGTGTAGATGTGTGGATGGGCACTTTCATATGGTAAAAGAGTGCAATGCAACCGGTGCTGGATCTGAGGATGGACTGTGTGCTGGTTAATACATGAATTATTTCTTTCTGCCAAAGCGTTGGGGAACGGCCATACTCCAGAACTGTGGCGCTGAGTCCCATCCTCGAGAATGGATCCTGCTGTCTCCTGGCATGGAGCTGCGCTCATCTCTTCCAAACCTTCAAAGAGGATGTAGATCAAAAGTTCAATGAAATGTAATATTATGCTCTGAGCGTCACTGTAATATCAGATTACCATATTAGTTACATTTACCCATAGTATATAACGGGAAAATCCACTTACCTTGTACTCTGACCCTTGTGGGCCGCGGCAGGATGGCTCAGCCTTACTAGTCTCTTCACACAAAGTACAAGGTTATATTTCATGGTCCTGAATGTTAATGTGTGTAATGTATAGATACTTTGGGGTTGCTGAAGTGCCTATTCTTTTTTTCCTTGTGACTTTCAAAATGTCCCTTACTATAATCAAATGTCTACGGTTGGCACTCCATGGCATCCTATCACCCGTACAGATTCACATGTATTATATTGGTCTCCTTTTGTTGGGAATTTAATTTCTAGGCTCAAATCTGATCAATTTTGCAAACTCTCCATTTCTTGACTTCCTATGTACACATGTAATACAATCTACATAATCATGCATGTTTTATCAGCGTGAAACCTTGGACAAAAATGGTAAATCGGTATTATTTGGTAATAAACCTGAAATATAATGGAGAAAAATAGTCTGATATGAAATCTATTAGGATG
Source organism: Phyllobates terribilis (assembly GCF_046119375.1). Lineage (NCBI taxonomy): Eukaryota > Metazoa > Chordata > Amphibia > Anura > Dendrobatidae > Phyllobates > Phyllobates terribilis. Next base: position 148,510,821 of record NW_027362762.1, read on the forward strand.
CATTCAGATGGATGTAAAACACAGACGACGATCGCTTTGCAGTGCACGGACTGGCTGGCTGCCCTCCTGACCCGAGCGTGACAGCTGCATAGAAATAGACACTGTTATGCTCGCTTCAGGAGAGCCGCCAGCCAGTCCGAGCATTGCGATGCGATCGTCGTCTGTGTTATACGGCCATCTGACTGCGCCCTTATTGGCACCTATGTTCCAGAAAAGACTATCAATCCTCATGTGCCCCAGTATCTAGATTGTGGAAAAACAAATGATCAGTTATACTGTTGAAAGGACTTATTCCATAGTCCAGTTTAGGGTTCTGATTATTTATAAAGCTTTTGTTTTATAACTATTTCCTCCTACTCTGTAATTGGGAGATCTCCTTTTTTTGTATTTGCAGCATCTTTGGTTGTAGTGAAAGGAGCTGATCTTCAAAGTAGCCATAGCAGTGCCACTCTATACTAAGGCTACGTAATGAACATTACTGCGGACCTCCAGCATTGGAAGCCCCTCGGTGATGCCCGCAGCAGTATTCACCATTGCTAAAAAGGTGTAGGGAAGCTGCACCTATAGCCTAAAGGCAGATATTTTTTGCAGCGTGCGACTTCTTAAAATTTCATGCACTATGCAGCTACTGTAATAATGCTGAGGATTTTCCGCAATCAAATGTTCAGTCAAAAATCCGCTGTTTTAGATCCATGGGAACTTAATCAAATAGTAAGAATGGTGTCTCACACATGCTTTCCTAATAGCCACAGATGCTTTTGCACTAGTCACTGTACAGCTAATTTCCTTCACTATGAAGAAGCCAGAATAGGACTCGCTAGTTGTAATGGCAAATCTTCACTTCCTCTGGGTCTGTGCACTCTGCCGGTAAGTAGCTACATACCAGACGCATGCTACCAGCTCCAAATACTCTAAGCCAACAAGGTTTTTTAAATTACATGGAAAAAAAAACACTGAAATGGTGATTTTGGCACCCAAGCCAAAGCCTGGAAAGAAGCCATCCCTTCTTCATTGGAGCGGACGCGTGCATGCTGCAGATAGACATTATTGTCGTTACCTTTGTGGTTGGAACTGGAAGGAGCTGCGGGAATTTCTGCTGTGCAGGATGGTTCTCAGCAAAGCATTTAGGCCAAACTTGTCGTCTAATAAGGGTTGAGATGAGAGACTTTCCTCCAGCTGAAATCCAGAAACCAATATGTTCAACAAATACACATTTCTTTTACATGTGAGGCGGCTCCACACTTCCAACATTCATGGTCCAAGTTCAGAAAGTGATGTCTGGACTGGCCAGGGGTCTCCTGACCCAAACTCAACAGCCTCGGGCATATTTGACACTATTTAGTTTGGGTCAGGAGACCTGCGACAAATCTGAACCCCACAGTCTGTACTCAGACCCTGAATTCTAGAAGTGTAAAACTGGCCTATTAGAAAGTATTAAAAACTTCTGCTTTCTATAAGGGGGACATGTCGGCTCTCCTGACGGTAAATACTTGTGTTTCCATTAAATAATATAACAACTACATTATGATTTCCACTGTTAATCCTCCTAGAAGTTTATAAATAATGGGTTGCCACCATTCTCCACGTCAAAGGAGCCTGGCACTGTTAGCATTGATTGGACAGTGTCAGTGTAGGAGCACACCCCGAGCTGGTAAAACTGACGCCATTTTCTTCAAAATGTTCTAGGAAGACTAAAAGAGGAACCGCACAATGCAGAGGACTAAGAAAAGAAGTACCAAAATTGTCATATTATGGGCAATAAAAGTTTTTACTAAAATAGGCATCAGATGTCAGTAGAGCTGAAAGGCCCCCTTAGTATGTACATCTTCACACTATTTTTTTTCATTGTTCATTTGCTTAATCAATAAAAAATTCTGAATGCTGATCGTTACAATTTTCTACCATCTTGGGTCTGCAAAGTGTTTGTATGTCCTTTATCTAGATGCTGGTTCTCACAGCCCCCTCTCCTTCCCCCTCACTTCTCTTAGTGTTAAAGATAGCAGCAAAGAGGGATTATACTTAGATTTCCTCTTTTTGAGAAGGGAGAAAGTACCTACAGTCTCAGTGAGGGCAGAAATATAAGATTGTAAACAAGATGGTAATCACATGAAGAACAAAAAGGGTGAAGGATAAAAGCTGTGCTGATTTCTGAGCTAATGAAGACAGCAGCACCCTGGACACATACAGACTTCTTTTTTAGTAATATAGGTTGGATATAGAGTCACTCCCAAAAAATCTGAACTGTGGATTAGGTGATGGACAGAGGAGCAGACTGGCTCAATGATAAAAGAGTAGGTGGAATACAGACACTTGCCAATTTTTGAGAAAACATGAGCGAAATTATGAAAAGTGATGCCACATCCATTAATAAAGGACACACTTCAAACATACAGCACTTGAATACCTAAATAGTGGATATAGGAACCTTAAAATGAATATGGTACACAGATCAGACCTTTATATGACTATTATAAGTGACATTTGGCATTTTAATCTCCACAATTTGTCAGTATTGCATTTTCAGGTGGAATTTCATGAGAGGATTTTGTAGTCTGAGTTTATTATTTTAATTGATCTTTCTAAATGGTTTCCTGGCAAGGTTCCTTATGACCAAGGTTCCGGCTGCCAGGAAGACGGATGTGTTTAATTGATTACGCTGAATACTGGACTTAAGTTCTTTAGAGGTTTGTGACTAATATGCCCTAAGGATCAATTGTGAAGGCCACAAATCTGTCAGATGTTGTGTAACATTTCAGCCGGTGGAGTCACAAATGTACAGACTTGTCTTCGCCACAATAATTAGAGTTATTAGAAGTCTGAGAAGATATAGTGTCAGAAAATGAGGCTTCAATTTATCTTATATCATGTTTTCCTACCTGCAGATGAAGAAGGAACATCAAGACCTCATTCAGACTGGCACATTGTACCTGTGTCTCTTACGGTCACATTGCGTATGTACAGTGGGTACGGAAAGTATTCAGACCCCTTTAAATATTTCACTCTTTCTTTCATTGAAGCCATTTTGTAAATTCTAAAAAGTTCATTTTTTTTCTCATTAAAGTACACTGTGCACCCCATTTTGACTGAAAAAAAAACAGAAATGTAGAAATCTTCGCAAATTTATTAAAAAAGAAAAACTGAAATATCACATGGTCATAAGTATTTAGACCATTTGCTCAGTATTGAGTAGAAGCACCCTTTTGAGCTAGTACAGCCATGACTCTTCTTGGGAATGATGCAACAAGTTTTTCACACCTGGATTTGGAGATCCTCTGCCATTCTTCCTTGCAGATCCTCTCCAGTTCCGTCAGGTTGGATGGTGAACGTTGGTGGACAGCCATTTTCAGGTCTCTCCAGAGATGCTCAATTGGGTTTAGGTCAGGGCTCTGGCTGCGCCAGTCAAGAATGGTCACAGAGTTGTTCTGAAGCCACTCCTTTGTTATTTTAGCTGTGTGCTTAGGGTCATTGTCTTGTTGGAAGGTGAACCTTCAGCCAAGTCTGAGGTCCAGAGCACTCTGGAAGAGGTTTTCATCCAGAATATCTCTGTACTTGGCCGCATTCATGTTTCCTTCAATTGCAACCAGTTGTCCTGTCCCTGAAGCTGAAAAACACCCCCATAGCATGATGCTGCCACCACCATGTTTCACTGTTGGGATTGTATTGGTCAGGTGATGAGCAGTGCCTGGTTTTCTCCACACATACCGCTTAGCATTATCACCAAAAAGTTCTATCTTCGTCTCATCAGACCAGAGAATCTTATTTATCATAGTCTGGGAGTCCTTCATGTGTTTTTGAGCAAACTCTATGCTTTCATATGTTTTGCACTGAGGAGAAGCTTCCATCGGGCCACTCTGCCATAATGGCCCGACTGGTGGAAGGCTGCAGTGATAGTTGCCTTTCTGGAACTTTCTCCCATCTCCCTACTGCATCTCTGGAGCTCAGCCACAGTGATCTTGGGGTTCTTCTTTACCTGCCTCACCAAGGCTCTTCTCCCACGATTGCTCAGTTTGGCTGGATGGCCAGGTCTAGGAAGACTTCTGGTGGTCCCGAACGTCTTCCATTTAAGGTTTATGGAGGTCACTGTGCTCTTAGGAACCTTGAGTAATGCAGAAATTCTTTTGTATCCTTGGCCAGATCTGTGCCTTGCCACAATTCTGTCTCTAAGCTCCTTGGGCAGTTCCTTTGAGCTCATGATTCTCATTTGGTCTGACATGCACTGTGAGCTGTGAGGTCTTATATAGACAGGTGTATGCGTTTCCAAATCAAGTCCGATCAGTTTAATTAAACACAGCTAGACTCCAATGAAGGAGTAGAACCATCTCAAGGAGGATCACAAGGAAATGGACAGCATGTGACTTAAATATGAGTGTCTGAGCAAAGGGTCTGAATATTTATGACCATTAGATATTTCAGTTTTTCTTTTTTAATAAATTTGCAAACATTTCTACATTTCTGTTTTATTTTCAGTCAAAATGGGGTGCAGAGTGTACTTTAATGAGGAAAAAAATGAACTTTTCAGAATTTACCAAATGGCTGCAATGAAAGAAAGAGTGAAAAATGTAAAGGGGTCTGAATACTTTCCGTAACCACTGTAACTTATGGCACGTTTCGATCAGTAGAGCAATGTGTTGCATCCCAACAGTTAGATGGATACAATACGCCCGTAATAATGTGGTCTCAGGCTAAGTTCACACGAGTGTATGGAGAATCATCTGTTCTTTATTCGGAAAAAAAATGGTTTATTTTTCAGCCATATTGTCACCCTTATTCCATCCATGTCCATTTTTTACATCCACATGACATCTGGTTTTATGCATCGATAATTAAAAACATTATACAAGAATGGATACCATACGAATTGTGCATCTGTTTTTTGTGCACCATTGAAACCTATAGGGGAGTCTCACCTGAAAAACGAATGACACTAGCGCATGCTGCAATTATTTTTCACAGACATCCTTAGTTCACATAAAAGTTTTTCCACATAGACCAACATATTGATTAACACTGGTCCATGTGCGGTCTGTTTTCTACAAGGACAGCACTTCTAGGACTGACATTATGTACCCTTAGGCTGGTGGGCTTTAGTGTTTAATCAAAGCCAAGGATTTGTGGTGGTGTCCTTACACTTTGGTTTTAGGAAGTTCTCACTAAGTACATCCTATGGATAGGCGATTGATTACTAGGTGTCCGACCAATAGGACTCAAACAATCCAAATAATAGGAATACCAAAGTTCCATCTGTGAATGGAATGGTAATACATCTGCATGACCACTGCTCCATTCACTTCTATGGGAATGACAGCTATTCTGTCAGTCGTATAGAAGTGAATGAAGTGGTTGTTGAGTATGTCCAAAAATAATCCACATTAATGGGAGTCTGGATCTCAGGATTGGTGGGGGTGGGGTGGGGGGGGCGCTGTGATTGGACCATCATTGATTAAACATCTGTCACCTAGCCACAGGATAGGTGATTAATGTACTTAGTGAGAGAAGCCCTTTAATATCTCACAAGTCTATAAGACTTGTCTGAGAATTACTTTTTGGTTGTGATCCCCCTATTACCCAGGTTTTAGCACTTCTACAGTGGCTAGGTAGTTGTGACTGTGCACATGATCCATTGAAAACATGGGACACTTAGTGCTTGGCCATTTCCTATACTAAGAGCCAGGGCATTAATGATGTCTTTAAGATGCAGGTGAATAATAATACAATAATGCTAATAGTAACACATCGCCCCTGGAATACCTGTGTCTGGTTGCTACTGTCATATCATGAATACAAATGGTTCAGGACAATTATTACATTACAATGAATTTAATAAAAAAAGCAAAAATATCACCTTATCCTTAGAGAACGGCCATGACTTACCTGCGAGTCAAGAAAACTTGGAGACCCCTCCATGAAGTGCTCAGGTGACTCATCACCTGCCTGATGAAGCTGGGCACTCCTGGCACAGGACAGTAGAGCAAGGAGCATCAGTGTTAGTATCTCCATGGCTGAGAGTGAGATGTGACACAATGGGCATGGGTCTAGTGTATATAGGATGTGAATTACCGGGGAGGAGCCAGCGTCCCTACAAGGTGGATCTGGTGATTAATCAGTGTAAGAGCCACATGTTCTTGTCACTCCATGACGGGCGAGATGTGGCCCCAAGGAGAAGGAATACTCCCAGGAGTGTGCACAAAGCTCCCCATAATGTTATTACTGTGATAAATCCACTTAATTTGTGTTTAAACCCCTTTGCGGACACTTAATTGAAAGCTGTTTGTCCTGCTAATGTATCGGGTCCCAGTGGACGGGATCTGGTGGTGATTTGCTCATTTGTACTGCACAGAAATTTTGTTTTCAAGTGAATAACTGCAGCTATGGCGGGGTGTGGGGAATTCTCCTCCATTTCTATCAGATTGCTTTATTTACTGAACTCATCCCCAACGTCTAATATAAAGGAATAATTCATGCTGCAGACATGGAGTAACTCATCCTGCCGAGGTCCAGGACACGGAGTTCAGACGTATTTGGACCTCTGTATGTCAGGTCGATAGATCTGATGCAAAGTCATCACAATGTGATTGAAGTGTTGACTTTAATTCCTAGGTTTTTTACAAAAAATGTTTTAATCAACTAGAAATAAAAGTTGTATTTTTCATATAGTCAGTCCATCTTCACAAGCTCGATAGCAAATGGACAATCAACCAATAAACATCTGAGGAGTCCGGTGTTACCTCCACAGATTAAAGGGGTTGTCCATTACACAGACAACCCCTTCTCAACCACCATCGTTCTTCCATATAATATAATAGCGCTATATTCATCACCAGTGTTGGCGCCTTTCCAGGGCCTAGCGCTCATGGGGCTCGCATGACACATGAGCCCTGCAGCCAATCAGCGGCCACTTCACTCTCACTTCCTTCAGACGAAACAGTTTAATTGATCTGACTCGCCCAGGGGAATACATGGGGGAGACTCGGTACCCGGGCCTTTACCTTCTTTGTAGGATATCACGGCAGTCGGCTCCTGGGCCCGTCCTCTGGGTCACTCTTTAAAAGGGGTTTTAGTGTTTTTGTTAACAGTTTTGTCTCGTGACGCCACCTGTGGTTCCTGGTAATGGTTACAAGCGCTGCTGCAGACCTCCGGGGGTGATGGGATGGCAGCTGGAATGTTTCTGCTCCCCACAGGCGGAGCAGGCCCCCGGGGCAGGGTTGATAGAAGGGATGCAGGTGAGAGATGGCCCGGTCGCGTCAGGGGGGATGACGGACACGCACACAGGGGATTCGCTTCAGTACCTTTACTGGTGTAATGGCAGGTATGGTCCAGGGCACTTGCAAGGAAGGGTGCACTTCAGGACTCTCCCCAGTGAGCGGGTATAAGGCCTCCTGATCCTTGTCTTCCTCTCTCTAAGTTTCTAGCCAGCCTGAAACTTGGCATAGCTTCTATGTTGTGTTGCTTTCTCACCTGACCGATTGGTAGTAGGACTTTTCCTTGGCAACCACGCCAGGGCCTTTGTGGTTCCTAGTCCTGTAATTGATGGTAGCTTCAGGGTGACTAGGGGTCTGGAAGCCTCCTGGTATGCCGGTTGTCCCTACTTGGTGTAGAGAACCCTGTAGGCGTGGACCGGTGTCTGGATTGTGCCTTGGGGTGAGCTTCAGATGCTCCTCTGCCCCCTCAACTCCTCTCTCCTCGCCTCAGCCACACTCAGGGCCCTCAGTACACACACAGCAGCTCACGTGCTGCTTCTTCACTGGTCTAAGTGCCAGCACACTCTCTCTCAGACTGAGAGACTGACTGCCTAACTCCACCCTCCAGTATATATATCCCTAACAGGCTGCCTCTGGTGGTATGACGTGGAAGGGTGGAGGTGTCTGTTTGTAGTGAGGGCCTCTTGTGGAGAAGTCCATCCATGCACCCTTTTGGGTTCTGTGGTACCTGTGGTAGCAGGGTGCCACAGATCCATGCATTCATCCATTTAAAAATGGACCCGTGTCTCTGATACGTGAGACTTGGGCCAAGTTCTGTTCTCATCGGTTTCACAGATCATACTCTGCCATTAAAGGAACCATTCACCAGGTATAAGCCCTTTTACACAGTCCAGCAACATGTGATTAAGCCCCCAGCTCCCCCTAGAATCAAAGAAAATACCTTATATAATTCTTCCACATCGTATGCTATGTTACAGATCCGGGTGGTGGAACCTCTGTGCCGCGGTGCAAGGAGGGACCCAGAGGGGCGTAACTAAGTATCAACTCAGACCGACCCTGGTCGTACGGCGGCTAACGACTCCGTGACCAGGGAGGGACCGACCAGAGGGACCAGGTGCTACTCTGGGGACGACCTTATAAGACAGCAGGTGGCTCCCACGGGTCAGCAGACTGGGACTGACCGGTATAGCGGATGGACACAACAAGCAGGCAGAAGTCTCTGGGTTAGTTGACAGGTGGTCACAGCACGTGACGGCAGAGCATGCTGAAGTCTCTAGGTTAGCAGACGGGTAGTCAGGGCAAGTGACAGCAGGAGCCTCCAGGAAGACTAGCAGGTAACAGGCAGGTAACAGGCGAGTGCTCCCAGGTGAGCGGGCTAGCAGGCACGGCAGGTAGCAGGCAAGTAACTGGCAGGTGCTTCCTGGGAAGCAGGTGGACTTGCCCATAGACAGACTGGCGGGTAGAACGGAAGACAGACTGTCGGGCTGGAGAGCAGTCAGACTGGCGGACTGGAACAGTAGTCAGGCTGGCAACTGGACCTGAGGGCAGAAGCAGAGGTAAGTATGCTGTGCATCAACTATTGCTCGGGCACCTCCATTTGGAGGAGGTGCCTTATATATGGGAGGTCCTCCGGCTATTGGCCGGGGACTCCTTAGGATGGCGCGCGCGGCCCCTTTAAGAGAGGGGGAGCGCGGGTGCGCCCTAAGCACGGTGCCCGGGAAGCTGCACGCGCCGGCAGCAGCAGGAAGATGAGCGCAGGAGGACGCCGCGCGGGAAGCGGGGAGGTGAGAGGGATGGCGTCTCTGCCTGGCAGGGGGCTGAGACGCCGATGCTACATGCTAATTGCCACAGTCTGTTCTAACGGACATGGCTGGTCTGTTCTCGGCACCTCCTCTCTCCTGCAATGGCCGACTTTCCTCCTTTAATTGATGTGGATGACATCTACTACATCATGTACACTGCGCTGCAAATTTCGAGCCTTACTTTTTTTTTTTTATTCAAAACTGTGTTTTTTTGGAGGCTTTTCTGCACGAATGGAATTCTGTACTCTCTACAAACTGCTCAATGAAACTAAAGCAATAAAAAAAAAAGAAGAAAGAGGTCAAATCTTATTCATCTATCACTCATGAAGAAGCATACCAGAAACAAACTATCAAAATGAATAATCTGGATGAAACCATTGTTAAAATAACCACAAAAACAGGAAGTTCCAATGGGGATTTACATGAAAAAAAAACAGGAGTACGAAGGAGGGCGATGGGAACGCACCCCAGCCCTCCCACAAACTTCAAGAGAATCGGATCACAGAGCACTGACACTCTGCTCACGCTCGCATCAAAGCAGGAGCCAAGTGTCATTAGCATCTCGCATTGGATGCGATGCACGAATTGGACTCCGACCTTAGAGTGATACTACATGATCTTGTAATTAATAATAGAAGAAATTCTAGGTGCCGGCAACTTGAATAAAATCTTCAAAACTTTTATACACGGTCCTGTGATTATTGCTGGTTAGCTGCGATGTAGTATCGTTATATACATGTATTCCCCTTGACATCACCATGGAGGCTATTGATTTTTACCCCCCAAAAATACAGTAACTACACTCAACACCTACAGGAATATATCAAAATCATGTTACACCATCTTATGACTCAGAACTATTTTAGCTTTAACAACCCATTTTACCTGTAAAAAGGGGGTGTTTTAATGGGGGCTAAATATTCTTTCCCAGTTAATTTAGTTATCGCATGTGGGAGAAATCATTCACCTTTTCACAGAACAATCCGTTTTCAAATCATATGAAATGGTATGGCAGATACATCGATGATATTCTCATTACGTGGGGATCTCGTTTCCATACCAGATTTCATTTTATACCCTAATAGGACTCATTTACATACACTTATCTCTGATATTACTGTATTTTTAGATCTTGAATTGAAAGGAAAGAATTGGAATTAAGACAAATCACAAAGTAACTTCAGGAAATACCACCTTAGATGCCCAATGTCACTTTGCAGAACATACAATAAAGTCTATTCTGGTTGGTAAATTTACCAAAGCAAAAAGTAATTGTAGAAATCCCACTACTTACCAACATGAGTCGGAGCTGATAAAAAGCAGATTGAGGGTGAGGAAATATCCAGAATGGATATTAAATAGAGCTTCAGAGATAGTTAATGATAATACAAACTAAAGAGTTACTCTTAAAAATGCCAAATCACACACTTGGGGCAGAAACATTAGAGAAAGCTATAATTATAAGCCAACTCTGATACTTCAGGTCAGTACTCAGTTTAACGACGAAGATCAACTACAAACATCTGCCTATATTATATGGTGACATCACTGAACAATCAGTCCTAAAGGATGGTATAAAAATGGTGGTGAGAAGGGCCTCCATATTGGATAAGTTTGTTACCAAGTATGCTTCAAATGAAAAAATTGATGGATTCCATGGCTTTCAACAATAGATTTTTATAAATGTGGCTGCTATAATAACAAATACCAAATTAGAAAGCTATTAAACTGTAACTGTGCCTTCATTATTTATATTATACGGTGTGTAGAATGTAGATTAAAGGGAATATCAGCACAAAATGACTGTTCAAACCAAGTACAGGCGCTTGGTACACCGCACCTTCCCACCTGCTTGGTTTCCATCTGTCTCCACTCTTCTTTGGCTCTATGAAGCCAGAGTTGTCAATCAAAGAAGAGGAGGGCGGAGATAGAGGGGAAACAAGGCGGTATTGAAATGATTGGCTCTGCCGTGAAGCATCGAACAGTGGAACTTAGTTTGAACCAGTCATCCCGGGTCCCTTTAAAGGGAACCTGTCACCTCCAGAAACACTATTTACCGGCAGATATAGTGGTAGTCTGCAGGTGAATAGTGTATACATCATGCCTGGCTGCCCTACTGGGGCGGTAGCTACAGGGAAGAAAAAAAATTGTATTACACCTGCAGTCACTCACTTTTAATCATCAGTACGGTGCAGGGTGCTGTTACAGTCACCGCTCACTATAAACGGAGTAGCAATTTGGTTGACTGCCTGTTCTGTAAGATCAAGTCTCCTAGGCAAACTAAGAAAATAAAAGAAAAAAGAAAAAAAGAAAGTTTAATATATATACAGTACAGACCAAAAGTTTGGACACACCTTCTCATTTAAAGATTTTTCTGTATTTTCATGACTTTGAAAATTGTACATTCACACTGAAGGCATCAAAACTATGAATTAACACATGTGGAATTATATACTTAACAAAAAAGTGTGAAACAACTGAAAATATGTCTTATATTCTAGATTCTTCAAAGTAGCCACCTTTTGCTTTGATGACTGCTTTGCACACTCTTGGCATTCTCTTGATGAGCTTCAAGAGGTAGTCACCGGAAATGGTCTTCCAACAATCTTGAAGGAGTTCCCAGAGATGCTTAGCACTTGTTGGACCTTTTGCCTTCACTCTGCGGTCCAGCTCACCCCAAACCATCTCGATTGGGTTCAGGTCTGGTGACTGTGGAGGCCAGGCCATCTGGAGTAGCACCCCATCACTCTCCTTCTTGGTCAAATAGCCCTTACACAGCCTGGAGGTGTGTTTGGGGTCATTGTCCTGTTGAAAAATAAATGATGGTCCAACTAAACCCAAACTGGATGGAATAGCATGCTGCTGCAAGATGCTGTGGTAGCCATGCTGGTTCAGTATGCCTTTAATTTTGAATGAATCACCAACAGTGTCACCAGGAAAGCACCCCCACACCATCACACCTCCTCCTCCATGCTTCACGGTGGGAACTAGGTAGAGGCTATTCGTTCACCTTTTCTGCGTCGCACAAAGACACGGTGGTTGGAACCAAAGATCTCAAATTTGGACTCATCAGACCAAAGCACAGATTTCCACTGGTCTAATGTCCATTCCTTGTGTTCTTTAGCCCAAACAAGTCTCTTCTGCTTGTTGCCTGTCCTTAGCAGTGGCTTCCTAGCAGCTATTTTACCATGAAGGCCTGCTGCACAAAGTCTCCTCTTAGTTGTTGTAGAGATGTGTCAACTGCTATAACTCTGTGTGGCATTGACCTGGTCTCTAATCTGAGCTGCTGTTAACCTGAGATTTCTGAGGCTGGTGACTCGGATAAACTTATCCTCAGAAGCAGAGGTGACCCTTGGTCTTCCTTTCCTGGGGCGGTCCTCATGTGAGCCAGTTTCTTTGTAGCGCTTCATGGTTTTTGCAACTGCACTTGGGGACACATTCAAAGTTTGCCCAATTTTTCAGACTGACTGACCTTCATTTCTTAAAGTAATGATGGCCACTCGTTTTTCTTTACTTAGCTGCTTTTTTCTTGCCATAATACAAATTCTAACAGTCTATTCAGTAGGACTATCAGCTGTGTATCCACCAGACTTCTTCCCAACACAAATGATGGTCCCAACCCCATTTATAAGGCAAGAAATCCCACTTATTATACCTGACAGGGCACACCTGTGAAGTGAAAACCATTTCCGGTGACTACCTCTTCAAGCTCATCAAGAGAATGCCAAGAGTGTGCAAAGCAGTCATCAAAGCAAAAGGTGGCTACTTTGAAGAACCTAGAATATAAGACATATTTTCAGTTGTTTCACACTTTTTTGTTAAGTATATAATTCCACATGTGTTAATTCATAGTTTTGATGCCTTCAGTGTGAATGTACAATTTTCAAAGTCATGAAAATACAGAAAAATCTTTAAATGAGAAGGTGTGTCCAAACCTTTGGTCTGTACTGTATATATATATATATATATATATATATATATATATATATATATATATATATTAAAGTTTAACTCTTCACTAGTGATGAGCGAGCGTGCTCGTTTAACCCTTTAAACAAGCACGCTCAGGTACTCTCCGAGTAGTTTCGGCATGCTCGGCATTTCAGCTTCAGCCACTGCGGCTGCATGTGTCGCGGCTGACAAACAGGCAATCCCTACATGTATCACAGCTGTATAACAGCTGTGACACATGCAGCCGAGGCGGCTGAAACTGAAATGCCGAGCACGCCAAAACTACTCGGTGAGTACCCGAGCGTACTCATTTAAAGGGTTATACGAGCACACTCGCTCATCACTACTCTTTACCTTTTTCTCCTTCATGAATAAAGAAATTAAAAAAATAAACAACATTTAGAATTGTTATGACTAAAAAAAAAGTGATAAAAATATAAACTAATTTAAAACAGTACCTAAAATGGCAAAAAAAAATAATTATCAGAATGCTAGAAATGCCATTTTTTTCGCCACACTTACCAAAAACATGCCACATGCACCCCAAAATGGTATCATAAAAACATCAGCTCGGGGGCACAAAACAAGACCTTACACAGCCTGACAGGAAAATTGTGACAGAAACCAATTTTTTTTTAATTTCAGAATATTTTTCACTTCTAAAATAATAGAAAACCGGACTAGTTTGATATTGTCGTAATCACGCTGACCCGGAGAATCTTGTTACCACGTATTTTTTTACCGCACAATGAATGTTGTAAAAGCAAAACCCAAAAAAGCATGGCGGAATTGCTTTCTTTTTCCCCCCAATTTTATTGCACATGGATTTATTTTCCACAAAATTATATGATCAGACACTTTCAGTGCCGCTGGCAGCCGGACACTGACATTGACCAGAGCTGATCTACTGTTCTTGGCAGCAACCAATACACATTGAACAGAGCTGATATCCAGTTTTTGGCAGCGACCATTACACATTGAACAGAGCTGATGTCCAGTTCTTGGCAGCGACCACTACACATTGAACAGAGCTGATGTACCGTTCTTGGCAGCGACCACTACACATTGAACAGAGCTGATATACCGTTCTTGTCAGCAGCCACTACACATTGAACACAGCTGCACAATATAGCGCCATAAAATGTTTACATTCAGCCGCCAGTGGCTCTAATAACAGCTGATCGTGAGGGTGCCCTGGGTGACGAAACCCCAACAATTTGATATTGAAGAGGACATTAATATCATATGACCAAAGAATCCCTTTATTGTGACACTCTCAAGAAGAATGATTTTCTGGGCAAGTTGTTGATGTAGCCGTACAACCAAAGCCACTCCGAATTGCTCTGCATGAGCTTCTTCAGGCATTAAAAGGAATCTGTCACCAGGTTTGGCTATGTAATCTGAAAGCAGCATAATGTATGGGCATAGACCCTGATTCCAGCTATTTGTCACTTACTGGGCTGTGTGCTGTAATTTTAATACAATCGCTGGTTTCTCTGCCTCAGATCTAGCAGTGCTCTAACTGCTGAGCCCTGTATAACCCCACCCACACCACTGGCAGCTTTTTGTGTACACTGTGCATAGGCAGAAAGCTGTTAATCAGTGGTGGGGCGGAGTTATACACAGCAGTTGACTAGGATGCATGAGACACTTAGTCCTGTAGTGATGATCTTCTATTGATAAAACAGTGATTTTATTGAAATAGCAACACAGCCTAGTAAGTGACACATCACTGGAACCAGGGTCTCTGCTTCTACATTATGGTGCTCTTACATTACATAGCTAAAACCTGCTGACAGATTCCCCTTAAACCATTGCCTCAAATAGTATCTGTGTCTCAATGGTTGGCAACAATACAAAGGTCATTAGGGGCCACAGAATTTGCTTTACAGGGCCACTGATCTGGCAGAACATGTTATTTCGAATTATAAAAATGTGAATATTTTTGTAGGGAAGTTTGTGAACCCTGGGACTTTTTTTATTCTCAATTATGGCCCTCTGATACCTATGCAAAGGTTTTAGTGACAGTAATAGTCGTAGCAAAGAGAGTAGTTTGGCTTCAATAGCTGTAAACACAGACATTATAGGACATTTTCCTGTACATTAGTTCTTCTAGAAGACCTTTGCTTGGCAACATATACAATTACCCTGTAGCATCTGGAGTGATAACCGCATGGTAGTAAAAGTGAATCATGGATATTTTAATTGTCATACAGCTATTTAAGTTATTTACCTTAATGACTGATCTGCCGAAATCACCTACAAACCGTACTGACATGTATTATCGAGCCCAATTCAATGCCATCTTCTTCAGTAACAAACTAAGTATGACCCGACCTATTCTGTGCCAGCAAGTGATTTATAAACCTTATTTACTACCAGCTTGATATAGCATACGGCAATCTCATTGTGAAGACCCGGGGTCTTCCGTGGACGTAATACCACTCAGACAACACAGGGTGAGGGTAAAACAGTGTGGCAATACTTTATTGAACCACAAAGTGGACAACAAACAGATAGAACATTCCAGCAAATACCCAACATGGTACAACATTACACAGTCTCACCCTTCCGCTCCGCCCGCCTGGGATAGAACAGCCGCAACTTTGGGACTTCCAGGGCCAACTACCTCAACCAGTGGCCCCTCGCTTCTGGCGGGCCTCACAGAATGAGAAGGTAGCGGCAAGCTTAGGAAGCTAGCAGTCCATCGAGGTACAAGGCCAGGAGACCTGAGGGTCCTACCCTGGCCTCTCAGAGTTTCCATGGGGCCAGATGACCGGTGGGGCCCAATCTGGCTTCTCCAAATGTCTCAATGAGTTCTAGGTCACTGGTGGGTTCCTCCTGGCAACCCCAAACAACATATCCACGGTGCCAGGTGACTTCATCTTTACAACCTGGTCTTCCCCAAATGTATCCATGGTCTCTCTGATGGTCAATGGAGCAGATCTGTATCTTTCCAGTCAGGGCTATATACCCTTAGGCTAGAATCATGCAGAATCCAAATCTGTGTCTCTTTAGGTAAAGCCATGCTTCCAAGCTGATGGTGTGACAGAGTCTGTGTGTCCTCCTGCTTCTCCTTGATTCTCGGTTTTAAGTCTCTCTGCTACAGAAGCACATGTCCCTTAAAATAGTCACAGTCGTCCTCCAAGTACACATTCACAGGTAAGGGGTTAGGGAGGGCAGCCTCATGTCTCATTGTTTGAGCATTTAATGAATTTGCTTAGTTTGCCCTCCTGTCTTGTGAGCCAATAAGCCACAGGGTCCACAAAGGTTAATTAACATAATTAGCAACAAGTCAACTTTCAATTTTATACAAATAGTAGGACATTCTTGACCAGCCACAGAAATACACATACAATTATAAATCAACATGAACACAATAGTGTATTTCTCTTGGCTTAACTAATCTAATCGTCTGGTTTAAGATTTTAAGTTGTTTCAACACACTCATCTAAAACAGTAGAAGGCCAATGGGGGGCTGCTGGAGCAAGATATGCCTAATTCATTAATTTATTCACTTATTAGGCCCATCTCTTAGCTGGCGTGTACTGTCAAGAAATGTTACTGAATCGAGTATATTTCTAGAGTAAGTTGCACCACTAAATTTGACTGGTAGGAGTAACCACGCCCTCTGTGCACCTGCCCCACCCATATTGGCATAGCTGGCCGGGACCGGTATCAAAGTCACAATATTTTTGTGCATTTTTCAAAACTGGGCAAAAATATTCCAACTTATTAAGGTGCTTTATGTCAAAATTATTTAATGAATCGGCCACTAACTTGTTTTTTCCACTGCCAAAGCCACTATAGGGCCCCTTCACACTTCAGTAAAATACCGGTACGGGAAAAAACAGTACCGGTGTCATCAGTGTGTCATCCGTTTATCCAGTATGGCGTAAGAAAAATCAATTCCAAAGCTTCTCCTATACTTTGCAATGTTAAACACGTTCAGCACACTGTATACTGATGCCATCCGTGTTCTACACGACTCATAGACTTGCATTGGCCCTTGTCATCCATGTCGCTGATAAAAAACGGACATGTGAACAGCAGCATAGGTTATGATGGGTATGTGTGACATCCGTGAAATAAAAGAATGCCACACATTCTGCAAACACGGACATGTGAAGGGGGCCTAAGACAAATGTAGCATTACAAGGGGGGCTATACTAATACATGGAATAGGTATTTTTTTTACTATAGGGTACATCTTATTAAAAGGTTTTCTCTTCCCAGAATGAAAGATCCCAGAAGAAACACTGTGCAGGCAGCAGGGAATGCAGGGAGAAGTGAGATCAGAGACCTGAAGAATAATAGAGGTGTAATATTTACACTTTATTCAAAGTTGTGAAAAGGGGGTTTTTCAATCCAGCAAAGCGAATTAAAAGCAAAAATACTTTATTATGACTTCCTTAAAATAGTAGCATGGGCATAATATATATATTATATATATATATATATATATATATATATATATATATATATATATATATATATATATATATACATACACAGTACAGACCAAAAGTTTGGACACACCTTCTTATTTAAAGATTTTTCTGTATTTTCATGACTTTGAAAATTGTATATTCACACTGAAGACATCAAAACTATGAATTAACACATGTGGAATTATATACTTAACAAAAAAGTGTGAAGCAATTGAAAATATGTCTTATATTCTAGGTTCTTCAAAGTAGCCACCTTTTGCTTTGATGACTGCTTTGCACACTCTTGGCATTCTCTTGATGAGCTTCAAGAGGTAGTCACCAGAAATGGTTTTCACTTCACAGGTGTGCCCTGTCAGGTTTAATAAGTGGGATTTCTTGCCTTATAAATGGGGTTGGGACCATCAGTTGTGTTGTGCAGAAGTCTGGTGGATGCACAGCTGATAGTCCTACTGAATAGACTGTTAGAATTTGTATTATGGCAAGAAAAAAGCAGCTAAGTAAAGAAAAACGAGTGTCCATCATTACTTTAAGAAATGAAGGTCAGTCAGTGCGAAAAATTGGGAAAACTTTGAAAGTTTCCCCAAGTGCAGTTGCAAAAAACATTCATCGCTACAAAGAAACTGGCTCACATGAGGACCGCCCCAGGAAAGGAAGACCAAGAGTCACCTCTGCTTCTGAGGATAAGTTTATCCGAGTCACCAGCCTCAGAAATCTCAGGTTAACAGCAGCTCAGATTAGAGACCAGGTCAATGCCACACAGAGTTATAGCAGCAGACACATCTCTACAACAACTGTTAAGAGGAGACTTTGTGCAGCAGGCCTTCATGGTAAAATAGCTGCTAGGAAATCACTGCTAAGGACAGGCAACAAGCAGAAGAGACTTGTTTGGCCTAAAGAACACAAGGAATGGACATTAGACCAGTGGAAATCTGCGCTTTGGTCTGATGAGTCCAAATTTGAGATCTTTGGTTCCAACCACTGTGTCTTTATGTGACGCAGAAAAGGTGAACGGATGGACTCTACATGCCTGGTTCCCACCGTGAAGCATGGAGGAGGAGGTGTGATGGTGTGGGGGTGCTTTGCTGGTGACACTGTTGGGAATTTATTCAAAATTGAAGGCATACTGAACCAGCATGGCTACCACAGCATCTTGCAGCGGCATGCTATTCCATCCGGTTTGCGTTTAGTTGGACCATCATTTATTTTTCAACAGGACAATGACCCCAAACACACCTCCAGGCTGTGAAAGGGCTATTTGACCAAGAAGGAGAGTGATGGGGTACTACGCCAGATGACCTGGCCTCCACAGTCACCAGACCTGAACCCAATCATGATGGTTTGGGGTGAGCTGGACCGCAGAGTGAAGGCAAAAGGGCCAACAAGTGCTAAGCATCTCTGGGAACTCCTTCAAGATTGTTGGAAGACCATTTCCGGTGACTACCTCTTGAAGCTCATCAAGAGAATGCCAAGAGTGTGCAAAGCAGTCATGAAAGCAAAAGGTGGCTACTTTGAAGAACCTAGAATATAAGATATATTTTCAGTTGTTTCACACTTTTTTGTTAAGTATATAATTCCACATGTGTTAATTCATAGTTTTGATGCCTTCAGTGTGAATGTACAATTTTCAAAGTCATGAAAATACAGAAAAATCTTTAAAATGAGAAGGTGTGTCCAAACTTTTGGTCTGTACTGTATATATCTGACGCGTTTCGAGTCTAGCTTCCAGGATCATTGTTGCTCATGGTGTGATCAGCGCACAGCTTGTATGTTTAGAGATCTAAGGTTGAGCATCAGACATCTGCCTGGAACCACACAATTTTGAATCCCAAACCAAGCAAAAGTCCAGCAATGCAGAGATGATCCCATAAGATTCTCAAGATAACCCATTCCATCATGAATTAAATAAATTACTTTATTTTAATCATGGTGGAAGAAATTTTAAAGGAGTATTATCAAATGTTAAAGTTGTCCCTCTATCCTCTAGGTAGGGCATTACTTCCTGATCGCTGGGGTTCAACCACTGGGACTCCCACGGTCCCCAAGAATCAGTGATCTGAAGAGACCCATGCGAATAGAGCAGAGGTCAATGATGTGCACTGCCCCTCTGCGTCTTCTTAATGTGACCTCTGGACATAGCTGAGCACAGAACTCGACTGATCTCCGGCGATCCCATAAGAATGAAAAGAGTGGAGGAGAGTATGATGAGGCTCTCCATACATCCGCTGTTGGGATCAGTGGAGGTCCCAGCTGGTTGACCGCTGGCATCCCATGGATAGGTGATGACTTTCAAATTTCTATGTTTGACATTATTTCTCATGAGTTTATACAATTCATACAATTTGGGATATGCTCACACATCGCGTTTTAGCTGTGTTTTTTTCCAGCGTGTTTTTGCCATGAAAAAACGCAACATTTTATTGTCCCAGCAAAGTAAATGAGATTTCTGAAATCTCATGCACATGTTTCAAATCTGGAAGGAAGAAAAATAAGCAACAGTTTCAAATCTGCAGCATGTTAACGCTTTCAGAGTTTTTCACCCATTTTAATAAAGGTAAATAAAGTATTTAAAAAAATAATAATAAAAAATGCACTAAAAAACGCGTGTCTTTAAGGCAGCGCTTTTCCTGCCAAGAGTCGAGTCACGTTTTTGATGCAGAATTAACTACAGTAAATACTTAATTTGTGCACAAACCCAGTTCATTTTGATAGTTTTTTTGGGTTTCTTCAAATAAAAATTTAGAACTAGCTCCAAAATAGCAGTGTAATCTATCACTCCGAGCCTCTGCATTTATTATGAATAAGACTCACAATTTTTTTTCGCTTTCTTCAATACAACATAAAGCTTTGAACATATTGAAATAAATTCCTCTCGGCTTGTTACCCTTTATTATTGGTCACACTCACATTTACTTTAAGTTTCCTAATTGCTTTGTGAACCCATATTATTTCCGGTTTGTAAATGGCCTTAATGAGCAACATGATAGATTAGTGAGGAGGAAAGCTTCCTCTATTATATGCATCATGGCTTACACTCTCATGTAGGCATTGCAGCTGATGCACGTACCTTAGTAAGACTGGGCCTTCAGGTGTTCAGAGGTGTGAACATCTATTATGCTAAATCTCTAAGAAAAGTAATATGTTAATAATAAGGAGTCAATATCACAAATTGTAATGCACTATGGTAAAATAGGGGGGTAATAGATCTATTGTTAGTGTATTATACACATATAGCTTTACACTATGCACACTCTCTACAGCGCACACAACACAGCTGAATGCACAGTTCTGCTGTATATACACACAGCTCTGCTACATTAACCCCTTCACGCCGCAGCCATTTTTCATTTTTTGCTCCCCTTCTTCCCAAAGCCATAACTTTTTTTTTTTTTTAGTCAATATGGCCGTGTGAAGGCTTGTTTTTTGCGGGACGAGTTGTACTTTTGAACGACACAATGGGTTTTACCATACCGTGTACTGGAAAAAGGGAAAAAAATTCAAAGTGCGGTCAAATTGAAAAAAAAGTGCAATTCCACAATAGTTGTTTTTTTTTTTTTTACCATTTTCCCTAAATGCTAAAACTGACCTCCCATTATGAGATCATTACGAGTTCACAGATACCAAACATGTACAGATTCTTTTTTAATTACTTTTTATTTAAGTGATGAAAAAAATAATCCAAAGTTTGTTTAAAAAAAAAAAAAAAAAGCCGCCATTTTCCGAAATCCGTAGCGTCTCCATTTTTTGCGATCTGGGGCTGGGTGAGGACTTTTTGCGCACCGAGCTGATGTTTTGATCCCATTTTGGTGTAGATATGGTGTATTGATCGCCCGTTATTGCATTTTATTGCAATGTTGCGGCGACCAAAAAAACGTAATTCTGACGTTTTGATTTTTTTCTCATAACGCAGTTTACCGATCTGATTAATTCTTTTTATATACTGATAGATCGAGTGATTCTGAATACGGTGATACAAAATGTGTATTTTTGATTTTTTTTTATGGTTTTAGTTTGAATGGGGCAAAAGGGGGTGATTTGAAGTTTATTTTTTTAATATTTTTAAAAACCTTTTTTTTCTACTTGTTACTTGCTTCAATAGTCATCATGGGAGACTAGAAGCTACAATTGTCTGATCGCCTGTGCTTCAGCCCTGCTATGTATAACAAAAGTACTCATCTGTTATGAACGCCGACCGCAGGGCGGCGCTCATAGCAGATCGGCTATGCCAACCACAGGGGTCTCCTGCAGACCCCGGGTTGTCTTGCCAACCCATCGGCAGCCCAAAATCATGTGATGGGCGCGCAGATGGGCGTGGTTTGTGACGCTCTTCCAGCATAGCCATGTCAAATGCCGCTGTCGGAATTTAACATATTAACAGCCGCGGGTGGATAGCGATTCCACCCACGGCTGTTAGAGGCACATGACAACTGATCAAATCAGCTGTCACGTGCCAGGAGAGATGTGGGTTCAGCGCCAGAGCCTGCATCAAAGGGGGGAGACACGACATGTCGTGAAGGGGTTAACACACGTACAAAACACAGCTCTGCAACATCAACACACACCCTCAGCTGCACACAGTGTACATAGTACCACGTTTTGAAATTCTTTCCATGCATGTGACTGATCACATAACCTTAAAGGTCCTTCTTCTAGTCCTTGTAGCTTTCCCTCCTGCCCTGCACAGATCCGACTGATCAGTGTCACGCTATGGGAGAGAGAACCATGTCGCTGCATAGTTCTCTCAGTGATTGGGAAGCATGCTGTGTCAGCATTCTCCTGGATTATAGGAAACCACCTCTGGACTAGAATACACACACTTTTTTAGGCAATATTTTATCTTGCTAAAAAGTGCATCATATGGTCCAAAAATCTGGTAATTTATTTACCCCCAATGACATTTTCAGCCCCCTCTCCTCTCACCAATGGAAAAAAAATCATTACGAAAGTACCGGCTGCTAGGTGTCTCCCTTCTGTTTAATTAACTGTAAACTGACTGGTTTCCAGTGAAATCCATCTTTAGCAGAAGAGATATCAAGACAGATTACAGAAAGTGGAGCCGGATCCTTGACTCTCTGCTCCTCCTTTTGTGGCTGTCAAATTGCATAAAGATATAACAGAAAGGCAATTTTTCAGCCCAGGACATAACCAAATCCAAACCCCACTAAAACAACATAACCTAATAAAGTGCATAAAGGAAAAATACCTCTATTTTAGCATGACATACTGTTTTCAGATCAGGCCAAACAAGACATTGCACAATGGCAAGAACAAAGCATGCTGTGAAGTGAAGGAAGTTCTAGCACCTATAGTGCTGGTAGAATGCCAATGAAGACTGCTCACTGACAAGTAGTTGATGGAAAGTTACAAGGCATGAGAATCAAGACAGCTGTAGGACATATTAGATTAGTAGATGCACTAAAAGCAGTTTTAACTTGTGCTGAGGGTAGCTAGACCATGTTTTTTTTTTACATGTTTTTGTGAAAGATCTGGCATGCTTTATGTTATTAGGTTCCACTTTTCTTATACTTGAGTGGAAACTAAATACAAGGATGTACATACAATAGAGGTAAATATACAATACTGTGCAAACGTTTTAGGCAGACACCAAAATAGGGGTGACCTCACGTTATTTTTTTTTAGGGCTCCCCTAAATAATGACCAGTAAAGGTTAGGCAGACAGCTGTGAGCTGATATTAATAGGCTTCCAAGTCTAAAAAGACCAGCTCACAGCTGTCTGCTTTCCCTTAGCTAGTTATTTTTTTCATTTATTCCTAAAAAGCTGCCGGATAAGCTCCACAGAGTTTATTAAATATCTGATGGCTATCTCTCTCTATCGTATTTATCTATTCTATCTAACAATGTATCTATATCTGTATATAACATTGCTTTATTAGTTAGAAAACTAGCTTTAAATTACATAGAGAATTACAGTATGCAAAAGATTATGTTAAAAACGCATTGCATATGCATGTCATACGGATGTCATGTGGATGCTAGGTGAGGAAAAATATTGCACACTCGCATAGCACTCCCATGATATAAGTTGAAACATACCGATTTCACTCGTCCAAATTTTCAGGAGCAACATCAGAGCTATTTTATACGCTAATGTGAGTGAGCCCTGAAAGCCACCAGGGACTGAGCCACACTGGAGACTAGTCAGATAGGCGGGTCTCTGGCGGCTTCTCCCCACCCGCTGCTCTGGAGTGACAGGTCTCTGCCTATATGAGAACGCTGCCAATGTCAGTCATTGGCAGCGGGTGGGGAGAAGCCGATGAGGACCTGTGGCGCCCCCGAGGGTTCAGTCGCCACAGAGGTACTGCACCTCACTTAGATGTGTGGCATCTCCTTCTCTCAGGTAAGGATGGAGTACGGCCCGGGACCCCAACACCCACATTCAACACTACACTACTCCAGGCTGGCTGGAAGGGCATTATGCACTTCTTCTGCTGCCCTGTCCCTGGCTGGAGTGGGGGGGAACCAAAGTGAGGGGGAACCAGTAGTGGGTGTGGGTGGAGGACGTAGAACAGGGGAGCACTTGAATAGGAGGTGTATATAAAGGGAAGCTATCTTAGTTAGGCAGTGCAGTAAGTAGGTGGCAACAAGAGCAGAGGAGGGGAGCAGAGTCTCTTCAGGAGCTCTGCTCCACAGCGGGGCCTAGTGAGAGAGGCCCAGGAGAGAAGTGGGAGCAAGAGAGGAATGCTCCGGGAACAGAAGGGATCCCAGGGGGTACGGTGAGTACAGGACGGCACCCGTACGCCTGAATCTGCCAGGCGTCAGATGGATCAGGCCGCAGGAAGGGAACCGGTCCCTGGACCAGCCGTGTTACTCCAAGTCTCGGCTGGAAAACCGGAGGCTTCTGCGCTTCCATGGTGCAGTTGCCACAGCCTCACCCTAGTCGCCGAGAAGGGCATCAAGTAGGTCCGGGAACTCCAGGTTGCCCAGAGGGAATTCAGAGCACCCGATCGGGACTGTGTGTGGGGGAGCGCAGGGCAGGAGGGAGAAGACCCAGCGCGGGAAGTCGGCCAAGGAAGGAACATAAGGAAAGGGGGTCCCGTTAAGTGCTTCTAACATACCTGAAGGAGTGCTGAACCCCTGCCTGGCAAACGCAGTGCGACGCGGGAGTCCGACACCTGGACAGTGTACCCGAGGAACCTAAAAAGAACTGTGAGTAAACTCGGATGACTGCACTCCACTGTCTCTGTCGGTTATTTCCATCACGCCGCCGCGCCTGCACTACAACGCCCAGCATCACCATCTGCACCTACACTGCCCTGGTGACATGCTCCGCCTGTGGGGAGCAAAAACACCCTAGCTGCCGTCTCATCACCCCCGGAGGTCTGCAGCAGCGCTGGTAATCATTACCAGAAACCACAGGTGGCGTCACGAGACAAACTGTTCACAAAACCCCGCTTTTAAAGAGTGACCCCAGAGGATGGGCCCGGGAGCCGACTGCCGTGACATCCCAAGAAGGTAAAGGCTTGGGTACCGAGTCTCCCCCATATATATCCCCCTGGGGCGAGTCAGACCCGTCTGACTAGTCTCCCAGAGGAGAGGCATTCTTGGCTGAAGGTCATGAAATGGGAAACAAAAATGTCCTCAGTGGCCGAACAAGGCACCATAATAAGGTTTTAATATGTGTTACCTAGAACTCAGATTAGCAGAGCACAGCCTCACCCTAGTCGCCGAGAAGGGCATCAAGTAGGTCCGGGAACTCCAGGTTGCCCAGAGGGAATTCAGAGCACCCGATCGGGACTGTGTGTGGGGGAGCGCAGGGCAGGAGGGAGAAGACCCAGCGCGGGAAGTCGGCCAAGGAAGGAACATAAGGAAAGGGGGTCCCGTTAAGTGCTTCTAACATACCTGAAGGAGTGCTGAACCCCTGCCTGGCAAACGCAGTGCGACGCGGGAGTCCGAGGAGCTTGTATCTCAGGATGGACACAGACATGAGCGCTCCGGGACGACAATTGCATTAACTTGTTAATGAGCTAAAACTAAAGGGCAATAGATCAGAACGATATCGACAATGCCTCGCTGAGGGACTGGGAGATAAAGAGCAAATCTGATATATTGACTGAATATTTACACTGTAAATTGCAGCAGATAACAAAGTGAGATAGGTGAATAGTATTTTTTATTGTGCCAGGTTAGTCATGTCAGCTGCTGAACTAAATTGCCCATCATTTAGCCATTGGAAGATGATAAAGAGCATTATCTGTCCCCACACAGGAACCATTATAGTGAATCACAAGATGGGCGTCAGAAGGCATAAAGCACGCTTCCTCAGGTCGTCTCTAACTACTGGTGCGCACCAGGTGTCCTGCAGAATAGGTCAGTCTGGGGGAAGGAACATGTATGTCACATTAACAGATGAGAACAATAACCCCCATGAGAAATGTGCACTTGATAATGCTGATGGATTTTGCACACAATAATTAATTAATGAGGATATTCCACAGGTTTTATCTCCACTTTGCTTTCTCCATTGTTCTTAAGTCTTATCAATTAGTCACTGGACATTTCGTTTCCTTCATATTAATAAATACCAGCTGCCATAAGGTTTACTCATCATGATACAAAATAATGAAAAATTACATCTGTTGTAACGATACAATGGGGGAAATACAAGATACAAGAAATACAAGTTGCACTTTGGTATCCGTTCCAAAAAGTGTAGCAACCGAACCCAGACAGACCCCATAATAATCAGTGGGGCTCCTGTGCATCAATTATGCAACGGATCCGTTTGGACAGAAATTCTGTTTGTCTGTTCCAGAAACAGAATTCCCAGATGCCAAAAAAAAACAAAAAACACATCCACTGTGTGTGAATATGCTCTAAAATCGAGTTGCAGTTCTTTGGCACAAAGTTTCCAATGTAATCCTTGTACTGATTCAAAGTTTGGTGCCGCACTTTAGACGACCAGAAGATTTTTCTTTGTTTACACCATCCCCAAATAATCATCCCTATACACTATCTTGTCTTTTGCGAGATTAGGCACCATTTTTCCACACATTTATAATGATTATTTTGGGTTAAATGCAGAAAAAAAAAAGAGTTTTACTAATACTGAGGACAGGTCATCTTTAGTGACACGGATAATAGGAATTACTAAGACTGGGTTCACACATATGCAATGCTCTATGCTGAGTGTTACATCAGGTTTTTTGTTGAAATCTTGGAAAAAACGGATTCCAATGGAAATGACAGTAGAGCCATTTACCATGAGGTCGCTGGAGTCACTTTGGACTCCGTCTGACCTGTGTCACAGCAGTGTCTTTCTTTTTTAGACGTGCACAGAAGTGTAGTCTGCCATGCTTTTCTGCACGTCTGAAGAAGTCGAACAGTGGCAGGACAGAAGCCAGATGGAGTCCAAAGAGACTTTTGGCCTCATACTGGTGAATGGCTCCTGCTCTGTTGGGGTCTCCATCAGAATCCTGTTTTTCAGAGATTCAGACAGAGACCCCGATGTAGTGCTGAGCATGGAGCACTGAATGTGTGTGACCCTAGTCTTATTAATCTCTTTTATCAGTATCATTAAAGAGGACCTGTCACAAAGTCAAAAGTGACAATTTTTGTCATATTTTTATTCCCGCTGCTCCCGAGTATTAAGTTTTTTTAAAAAATCCGTCATACTGTTCCAAAGATATGGGAGTTTTTAATTAAGTGGTAATTTTTATGGTCTTTATCAAGTGGTCGTGGCTTACAGGGTAAAAATGAAGAGCAGCCTAAAGATACACCTCAGAGAATCAGCCCCTTTGGGAAAGTTTGTAAAATTTAGCACCAAATACAAGGGCCAATGTCTCTGGAACCATATAGCAGTTCTAAAAAAACAAACAAACCCTGAATATAGGCGAGCAATTGGAATAAAATATGAGCAAAAACTTGCCAGTTTCAACCAGGAAATGTTCCTTTCCTATATGGTTCATGCTCTGCCCCTGGTGAATTATGAAGCAAATACTTACCCTTCTCCATGTTTTGTATTGATGATTGGTTTAAAAAAAACAAACAAACAAGGACTTTGAGAATAAGACAGTACGGGTCTGTATGTTGTATGCTTATGGTCATAAGTGACTACTAGTGATGAGTGAGCATGCTCGCTACTGCTCGGTGCTCACCCAAGTATCTCACTGCTTGAGATGCTCGGTGCTCTGCGAGTATTTCCTGCTTGCTCGGCGGGAGCTCGGGTCCCCTCCCTGCATGTTTGGCGCTCTTTACAGAGCCAATGAACATGCAGGGATTGCCTGCCACTCACTGTAATGCCGCAGCCATGTTGATTGGCTGGCCGCGTACAGCGTCATCAGGTCTATATCAGACCTGGCGCCGCCATGCTCGTCACAGTCTACTCCGCAATCAGACAGTGTAGGGAGAGCTGCTGCTGAGCTAGAGAGTGATTTGCTTGTTTATTAGGTAGTATAGGTAGAACAGAAGTATATTACACATATTCATCTCAACAAACAGTCCTTCTGAGGACTAATCCATCTGCAGAGATATCAGGCAGGCAGTGTATATAGGCAGGCAGGGTATATAGCAGACTGCAGTGCATATAGCACAAGAGGCTCCATTCCAGTTTTGTTTGCTGCTGTTAGATATTTCTAGACATAGGCCCAGGTCTCAGGGGCCAGGAATAATTTTTTGGGGATCTTAATCCTCATTATTTGCTTAAAAAGCAATCCAGAGAACACAGTTTTTCTGCACCATTTGCTTGTTGGCACTGCAGAATACAGCCAGGTCCTTTCCATATTACGGCGCTAAAAATCCAGCTTTAAAACTGTGGTTTGTCCGTCACACGGATCACATATAATTGGACTGAAAATATTGCCATTTCTGGCCTCCAATGAAATTTTGTTTCAGTGTGTCAGTGAAGTTTTTGACACCAGTTTGCTGTTAAAAATAGTTACCTACAGGCCAGCTATTTAAAACTGTGGTTTGTCCATCACACGGACTCTCCAAATTCAGCCATTTGTAGTGAGCGTGGAAGATACTGTCCTCCATTTAAAATGGACAAGGCACGTGGCAAGGGATGGGGAACTGGACGTGATGGTGCATGCAGAGGCCGAGGCCGTGGGCAAGCTGAAATTGTGCCACAACAAACACCCACATCTTCTCGCCCGACCTTCCTGTCCCAATTAATAGGGGACTGCAGAACACCACTATTGAACACAGAGCACTGTGAAAAGGTTATTGGTTGGATAGCAGATAATGCTTCCAGTCACTTAGCCACCACCACCACCACCTTGTCTTCCACACGGTCAAGTCTCAGTGGCCGTGAGTCTGCACCGCATATTCCTCACCCTGAACCTCCTTCCTCCCACCATGCCAAGTGCCCAGAGACAACTGATCCCACACTTGGACACTCCAGAGAGCTGTTCACTTTTCCACTTATAGATTCGGGCCTCTCGCCCGGTCCACTTGAAGCGGGGCAAGAGGAGATCGCATGTTGCGATGCCCAAATATTTGAGTAGCGACGGTCACACGAAGGCGACGGTGGGAAAGTGTCACAAGAGGTGGACGATGATGAGACACAATTGCCAGAAAGTCAGGAGGAGGACCAGAGTGCGGAAGTGGAAGACAAGGTGGTGGATAATATAGTAACTGACCCAACCTTGCAGGAGGACATGCAGAGCGAGGAGAGCAGCACACAGGGGGAGGGAGGCAGAGCACCCCAACAAGCAGGAAGAAGCAGTGTGGTGGCCGCAGACAGAAGGCAGGCAACTGTTCCCCATAACACCAACACGAAGGAAGTTGCCAGTACATCTGTTAGGTCTTCCCGAGTCTGGTTGTTTTTTACTGACTCTGCCGATAACCCCAAAAAGGCCATTTGCACCATCTGCCAGGCCAGCATCAGCAGGGGTGGCAAAACGACCAGCCTGACCACCACCAGCATGATCAGGAACATGGCAGCAAAGCACCCGACTTTGTGGGCCGAACCCCAGGGTCCAGGAACAGTTTCTGCGGGTGGCACCATTGCTTCTTCCGCTGTTTTGCATGCAAACCAATCCCCTGTCCATGGTACATGCAAAGATGCCTCCTGCCCTGCACCTGTTGTTGCACACTCTCAACTAGCAGCATCAGGAAGCACGTCCATGTCCTTGTCCCAGCGCAGCGTTCAGTTGTCCATACTCCAGTCCTTGGAACGCAAGTGCAAATACACAGCCAACGCCCCACAGGCCACACTGCTAAATTCCCACATTTCGCGACTGCTTGCGCTTGAAATGTTGCCTTTTAGGCTCGTGGAGACGGAAGCATTCAGCAACCTGATGGCGGCAGCTGTCCCTCGGTACTCGGTCCCCAGCTGCCACTATTTCTCCCGGTGTGCCGTCCCCACATTACACAAGCACATGTCCCAAAACATTAGCCGTGCCCTCAACAACGCAGTTACCGGGAAAGTCCACCTAATCACGGACATGTGGACAAGTGCTTGTGGGCAGGGACGGTACATCTCGCTGATGGCACACTGGGTTAACATAGTGGAAGCCGGGACCCAGTCGGACCTTGGGACGGAACACGTCCTCCCAACGCCAAGGATTGCGGGCCCTAGGTCAATCAGGGTTGCCCCCACAGTTTCCAGCTCCTGCTCCTCATCCTCCTCCCCCTCTTCAGCCTCCTTCTCCAAAATGACCACATCAGTCACAAGCTGGAAGCATTGCAGAACTGCCTTGGCCAAGCGGCAACAGGCTGTGTTGAAGCTAATATGCTTAGGTGACAAACTGCACAATGCTGAAGAATTGTGGTCAGCTCTGAAAGAGCAGGCAGATCTGTGGCTTACACCGCTGAACCTACAGCCAGGCATGGTCGTGTGTGACAATGGCCGGAACCTGGTGGCGGCTCTGAGGCGAGGCGAGCTCACACACGTACCATGCCTGGCCCATGTGCTTAACCTCGTGGTTCAGCGGTTTCTCAAATCCTACCCGAAGCTGCTGGATCTGCTTGTTAAAGTACGCCGCCTGTGTGCCCATTTTAGAAAGTCACCTACAGCTTCCGCCGCCCTTGCCGTGTTTCAGCAGTGTTTGCAGCTTCCGGCTCACAGACTGGTGTGTGATGTCCCCACGAGTTGGAACTCTACACTGCAGATGTTGGGAAGGATTTGTGAGCAGAAGAGGGCAGTTGTTGACTATCAGCATCAACAAGGCCGTCGGTATTCAGTTCAGACTCCACACATAAGACCTCAGGAGTGGACATGGATGTCAGACATATGCACCATCCTCCAAAACTTTGAGGACTCCACCAAGATGGTGAGCGGTGATGATGCCATAATTAGCGTCACCATCCCGCTTCTCTGTCTTCTGAAACGCTCTCTGCTCACAATCAAAGAGCATGCATTGCAAGCGGAGCACGATGAGATGGAGCAAGGAACCATACAGGGTGATTACACACAGCCCAGCCTCATCTCATCCCAACGTGGATTGGGTGAAAATGAGGAAGAAGAGGAGGAGGAGGAAGAACAGGAGCTAGTTTCATGCGCTATAGATGGTACTACCAGCACAACTGTCATACCGTCTGTTCAGCGTGGATGGCATGAGGACAGAGAGAAGGAGGAGGAGAGCATTGTCACTCGTCCTCTTGGTGAGGACACGGAAGTCTTGCCTGTTAGCAGTCTGGCACGCATGGCTGAGTTTATGTTACGCTGCCTTTCCAATGACCCTCTCGTTCTCAAAATTTTGTGTACTTGTTGATGACACTTCTAGACCCACGCTACAAGGAGAACTTTGTATCTCTTATTCCTGAGGCGGACAGGTCTACAAAAATGGGGCAGTACCAGAAGGCCCTTGTTGCGGAACTATTAAAAAAATTCCCATCTGAAAATGCTGGCAGCAGAGGGCACAGTTCGTTGGACAACCAAGGAGTACAGGCGAGAGAGACACCTTCAATCCAGCAGAGGCAGGGGAACACTGTCAAAGTTCTGGGAGAATTTTCAAGATGCTTGCATTCACTGCATAGGCCAACACTATGGGAGACCCACTTCCTCATAATGGGAACATTGTTTTCAGGAGGCCCTCCTCTAAGTCTCTTCAAAGGGGTATTGGGGTGCGTCCAAATTTTGGGCAGCCCTGCTACTCACTGCATATGCAATGACAGTATAAGAGACCCACTCTTTAGTAATGGGAACAACAAAGCCTAGCCGACTGATGGCTCTCTAAGAATAGTGAGGGTCGACTGCTGGCCCTTTAAGAATAGTAAAGGCCCGCCTGATGGCCCTGTGAAAATAGGCTTTGTGACTTTCAGAGTCCCTCTTTCATAAATGAAACAGGATGTGTCTGATCATGTCTCACACACCACATGGCCAAATAAGGTTGTAAAATGTTAAAATTACATTTCCCAGTGAATGCATTTATCACGGTTGAAAGCAATACAAAAGTGCAAAAACGCATCAAAAACGCTATGTGTGAACATAGCCCAAGGTGTGGAGGAGTATTTTTGTTTTTTGTTATTTATTTTGCCTTATATACAAGCCATTACCCTGGAAAGGATGTTCCTTAACATATTTCCCAGGAAAATCCATTTTGGTTTCGTTTTAGTATGTTTTATTGTGAGTCTTTAAAAGTGGCGTAATACTCTGACAACATTATCGACAGCAGTGGCCTGGGAGTCAGAAATGCTTCCAGGGGTCTTCCCCATTCTGTTCCCATGCCATTTGAGCACGGTTCCCATCGATTTGGGCAATTTTTAGGCCCTCTGCAGACCGCCGGGGCGGGGGGCGCCTGAAAAATGCTCGAGTTTCCCATAGACTTACATTGGGCTCATTACTCGGACTGAGCACCCGAGTATTCCAATGTGCTCGACCTGAGCAACGAGCATCCGAGCATTTTAGTGCTCGCTCATCACTAGTGACTACTGAATAAACAAAAATAATAAAATATAAATTCTTCAAGAAAAGAAACTTTTCTTTTATATTCGGCTACTGTAAGCAATGATGCGGCAGATGGGCAATGGCAGCAGTTATTATTGAACAGTAATCTACAATATAGTAATAATGTCACATTTCCATATGACTTACAAACTGTTTTAAGTGGAGAATATGCAAAATTAAAATAAGGGAATATTGTTCCCATAAAGTACATGGGTAGATATGGAAATGACCGTGTGGTTGCTGACAGTAGGAAAGTCCAGGTGGAGACACAGACTGATTTATATAGTGAGCAGACAAGCAGCAGATCGTAAACTGTAGAGTAATCCCAAGACTCATTGTAATATTTAATATTCTCTTGTTCGCCAATGTATTCCCAATACAACAAACTTTAATTAAAGCCGTTCTTCCCCATCACAGTCTCCATGTATTATGGCAACAGATCTTCAGGCCTTTAGTAATCGGCTTCTAGTCTAATTTGTCAATGTGATCAGTTCAGCCTCATTTCTCTTGTTTCTAGAGGCTTCACTTACTGGTTGCAGATTTGGGTTTCGAGGGGTCTTCCCTCCGTAGACTCGGGTTTCGGAGGGGTCTTCCCTCCGTAGACTCGGGTTTCGGAGGGGTCTTCCCTCCGTAGACTCGGGTTTCGGAGGGGTCTTCCCTCCGTAGACTCGGGTTTCGGAGGGGTCTTCCCTCCGTAGACTCGGGTTTCGGAGGGGTCTTCCCTCCGTAGACTCGGGTTTCGGAGGGGTCTTCCCTCCGTAGACTCGGGTTTCGGAGGGGTCTTCCCTCCGTAGACTCGGGTTTCGGAGGGGTCTTCCCTCCGTAGACTCGGGTTTCGGAGGGGTCTTCCCTCCGTAGACTCGGGTTTTGGATAGGTTTTCCCCTCTAAAGAACAAAGTTGGTTTCGGCATGACAATCTTGGGGCCCTTCCGACTCTCCTCCAAGGATGACATTGGGAAAAAGAAGCAAATTCAAATTCAACACCCAATTATTTTGTTCTCAATGAAGATCAGCTGACCACAGAGGAGTCTGTCAGCGACTTACTTCCCTATTTATAACACAACTAGATGGTGGCCCGATTCTAACGTATCGGATATTCTAGAATATGTATGCGGCCGACCGGGTGCAATCAGCAGAGCGTTATTTAAATTTGGCGCCAAAATTGCTGATTGGTCGCAGCCGGCAACCGCGACCAATCAGCAAAACGGTGTTTAAATTTGGTGCCAATAATGCAGATTGGTCGCGGCCGGCGGTCGCGACCAATCATCAGAGCGTTGTTTAAATTTGGTGCCAATAATGCAGATTGGTCGCGGCCGCCAGCCGCGACCAATCAGCAGAGCGTTGTTTAAATTTGGCACCAATCTCGCTGATTTCGCGGTCGGCCGGCGGCCGCGACCAATCAGCAGAGCATTGTTTAAATTTGGTGGCAATCTCGCTGATTGGTCGCGGTCGGCTGGTGGCCGCGACCAATCAGCAGAGTGTTGTTTAAATTTGGCTCCAATCTCGCTGATTGGTCGCGGCCGGCCGGCGGCCGGGACCAATCAGCAGAGTGTTGTTTAAATTTGGCGCTAATCTCGCTGATCGGTCGCGGTCGGCTGGCGGCCGCGACCAATCAGCAGAGTGTTGTTTAAATTTGGCGCCAATGTCGCTGATTGGTCGCGGCCGCCGGACGCGACCAGAGAACCATATTACTGATGACCGGGCAGCGGCGCTGTCCCTCCCTTCACACTTGCTGGCGGGAGATCTCCCAACGGTAGTCGCATGGAGGTCAGTGGCGCCGCCCGTCGGGGTACTTGTGCTGCCAGCAGCGGGGAGATGAGCGGCTAGCGCCGCTCATCTCCCGCCTGCATCGCCGCTCACTTCCGTCCGGCAGATGAGCCACTAACGGCTGCCATCTTTTTCTGAAATCCCGCGTCGCTGATTGGCCGCGGCCGGACCAATCAGTGACGTGGGATTTCCTGGACAGACAGACAGACAAACAGACAGACGGGATAAGACAATTATATATATAGATGGGGATTATGTGTTAGTGGGTCATAAATGCAGAAACACTATGCGCTAATTCATCATTTGTAGTTTTTTTTGTAAATGATTTTTCTTCTGTATTTTGGTATTCGCTGTTGTTTTTTGTGCCAAATTCTTAACAATGATACACATGGGCTGATGAATTTTGTGCAAAATAAAAAATGGTCTTGTTTTGCACTTTCTGCACCTCTTTAGATTAAAAAGTCTCACAAGGCTTTAAAATGTTGCACATTAGTCTTCAGCTGCAGAAAAATAAAATTAGACAGATTTTGTACTCCACTAAGGGAACACAACTACAATAGAACAAATGTTTTGTGACATTTTGGAAAGTAGCAAATAACGAATTAGGAGGCTAAAATATCTGGATAAGAAAAGCTAGGCCTACATTGTAGAACAAAAAAAAAAAAGACATGAAACCAAGTAAAGTTAACTAAAAAAGGCACAACTTAAATAATGAATAAAGCGCAAATTAAAAAAAAAAAGTCTTAGCTAGAACTATTTTACTCCCCAAAAAAAGAGGCAAAGACTATGATGAATCGAGGCCAATGAGTGTGATCTCCCTCTGGGATGGCGCCCACCACGGTGCATGTTTCAATGAAGCCTTAGTCAGTATCTTGTATGGTACTTGTCTTGTCTTCCATTACTTTGATGGTGCAGCTCTAGGAGACAACTATTGCCCCTGAACAGTTTAGCATCTGATACTTTTTAGTACATTTGACACTTTATGACGATATAACCTTTTTAAGTAGGATGTACCACTAAGGTTTTATTTTTGGTGCAGGGCTTTACTACGTCTATTCTTTTAAGGATTTTAAAACACATTCATCAAACAGATGAAGATGAAGGGTGCAAAGATAATTTTTTGAAGCAAACACAATAATCACAGAACTTTGGATAGAAACTGGGATGGACAAGATAGGAGAGGAGGTCGCTCTTGGAGAGAATCGCCGGCCCAGAAACCTCAGAGCCCAGTGGAACAAGTGATGTGGGGCTGCCATATGTGCTCAAATTTGGAAACTTTATCATTACTTATACTACATAAATGTACACTAACCACTAAGCAGATCAATTTGGGTGTAACTAAAGAGTAAAACTACAGACCTCCAAGAGCGACAATTGTGATTTTAGTTGCCATAAAGATGAAGGAAATAAGGGCTTGAGTGTGAGATGGAATTTTTGAGGAATTTGCTAATTAAAGGAAAGCTTGTATGGCTTTTTTCTTCAAATTAGTGGCGGTAATTAAGGTTATACACGTGTATCCATAATCTTAACTTTGGGTGAAGTCCAACAAATGTGATACATGGTGCCATCGGTAGTGCATCCACTGAAGCAATTAAGGGACAACTGTGGAAAGAATTTATGTAGTTTATAGACCATGTACCATCTCATAAGTAACTTAAAGTGTAACCACTGTTAAAATTTTTATTTCATAAATCAATAGTACACATGAAAATAGGCAACTATCAGAGAAAACTGCTTCTTCCTCCTTTTGACCTTTTATTCTCAATTTATGGGCAAAATCTGTATTCACTGAAGACAGGTTTTCCCATTACTGAGATAGGAGATGAAAGTTTGAAAAGTGTTTGAACTGGGGACATGGGGAGAAAGAGCAATTACTGTACAGGAGGAGGAGATAGTCCCAGGTCACTATCTACACTAAGTAATGAAATGAGGGGTGACATTGGGGGAGGGGATAGAACAGTGAACACACTAAGGAGGAATATAGATGCAGAAAAATACATAAAGTGCTTGTACACTAATGCCAGAAGCCTCACCAACAAGATGGAGGAATTAGAATTAGCAATGCTAGAAAAAAAACTATGAAAGTAAAAATAATCACAAAATATTCTTCAGCTATGTAAACAGTAAAAAACTCAATAATGATAGTGTTGACCCCATCAAAAATAGTGTGGGTGAAATGGTGGATGAGGATGAGGGAAAGGCCAATCTGCTAAACGCCCTTTTATCTACAATATTTACACCGGAAATTCCCATGACAGACGACACGATCAGGAATACCAGAAATTCTCCACTAAGGCTGTGTGTAATCCAATTGAAGATGACTGGTTAACAGGATGAAGCCTATACTAATATGTAACTTCCTTTGCATTGAACACAGATCAGAATTCGCCTTGACCTTTTATCAGCACCTGAGTTACACCCACACCCCCCCATCCTTGATGACCTTACGTGGGCCAGGTTGTGGGATGTTCTCAACCCTTCAAGATTTAATGAAATTCCCCACATTAACAATATCTTCTCTCCTGATGATCGCACAAGTTCGAGATCGCCGCCATATTTTTCATCAGGATTTTACCTTTCCCCAGAGACCAAACATAACATGGCTGTCGTCAGTTATCTTGTCACTATGGATTTGGGGCTTATAGGCAGGTGTTGCAGTTATGAAATAATATGCATATTCTTCCCCTATTATCCCTGAAGCTGAAAGTTTATGTCCCATTACTATCGGATCCATACACAGCCGATGTTCCTAACTTTTCACCAATTCCGGTCGACTGGTTGCAGATGTAATATCTCCCTTAATGGGACAAAAGTGTCATTTCAAGTCAGGATGTATTTCCTGTGGACAAACAAGGCTTCCACTTCACTATCTATGTGTAAACAGATGTACCCTTTGTTGTCAAACCCCCTGAAAAGACCTTTTCTTTCCTAACTGCTTGTCAAATCTATAAAACTCTGTCTACGCACAATATACATCCTCGCTGGCACTGCAGAGGTTCTTTACTTCAAAAAGGAGCTGCATTCATGTTAATTAAGATTGTCACATCCCAACTGTACCCAATTTCCTACTTCTTTATGCCCATTGTACCAGTCTATTTCAAGGCCGCTTAGAATGCAAGCTCTTGTCCTACTGCAAAAGAGAGGAGGAGGGAGGGAGGTGAATCCCTCTTCACTACAGTGGCTTTAGGGATCTTAATATTTTCTATGACATACAGTGGGGAAAATAAGTATTTGATACACTGCCGATTTTGCCACCTACAAAGAATGGAGAGGTCTGTAATTTTTATCATAGGTACACTTCAACTGTGAGACCGATTCTAAAAATAAAAACCAGAAAACCACATTGTATGATTTTTACATAATTAATTTGCATTTTATTTATTGCAATAAGTATTTGATCACCTACCAACCAGCAAGAATTCTGGCTCTCACAGACCTGTTCGGTTTTCTTTAACAAGCCTTCCTACTCTGCACTCATTACCTGTATTAATTGCACTTGTTTGAACTCATAACCTGTATAAAAGACACCTGTCCACACAATCAATCACACTGCAACCTCTCCACCATGGCCTAGACCAAAGAGCTGTCCAAGGACACAAGGGACAAAATTGTAGACCTGCACAAGGCTGGGATGGGCTACAGGACAATAGGCAAGCAGCTTGGTGAGAAGGCAACAACTGTTGGCACGATTATTAGAAAATTGAAAAAACACAAGATGACTGTCCATCTTCCTCGGTCTGAGAATCCATGCAAGATCTCTCCTTGTGGGGGAAGGATGATTCTGAGAAAGTTCAGGAATCAGCCCAGAACTACATGGGAGGGCCTGGTCAATGACCTGAAGAGAGCTGGTACCACAGTCTCAAACACTACCGTTAGTAACACACTATGCTGTCATGGATTAACATCCTGCAGGGCACGCAAGGTCTCCCTGCTCATGCCAGCACATGTCCAGACCCCTTTGAAGTTCACCACTGACCATCTAGATGATCCAGAGGAGGCATGGGAGAAGATCATGTGGTCAGAGGAGACCAAAATAGAACCTTTTGGTATCAACTCCTCTTGTCTTGTTTGGAGGAAGAGTACAATCCCAAGAACACAGTCCCAACCGTGAAGCATGGTGGGGGAAACATCATACTTTTGGTGTGGTTTTCTGAAAAGGGGACAGGACAACTGCACCGTATTGAAGGGAGGATGGATGGGGCCATGTATTGCGAGATTTTGGCCAACAACTTCCTTCCCTCAGTAAGAGCATTGAAGATGGGTTGTGGTTGGGTCTTCCAGCATGACAATCATCCGAAACATACAACTGGGCAACTAAGGAGTGGCTCCGTAAGAAGCATTTCAATGTTATGGAGTGGCCTAGAGAGTCTCACTGACTAAGGGTGTAAGCCAGAAACGCGTCGAGATTACATCTCCGCTATCATGGACCTTTTTATGTTTTAATATTTTGCGCAAATATAGTGAGAATTAATTTTTATTGGAGACTTTTCCCAATTTTTTCTTTACGAGTGGCCTAGCCAGTCTCCAGACCTAAACCCAATACAAAATCTTTGGAGAGAGTTGAAACTCAATGTTACCCAGCAACAGCCCTGAAACCTGAAAGATCTGGAGAAGATCTGTATGGATGAGTGGGCCAAAAACCATGCTGCAGTGTGTGCAAACTTGGTCAAAAACTACAGGAATCGTCTCACCTCTGTAATTGCAAACAAAGGTTTATGTACCAAATATTAAGTTCTGTTTTTCTATTGTATCAAATACTTATTTCATGCAATAAAATGCAAATTAATTATGTAAAAATCATACAATGTGATTTTCTGGATATTTATTTTAGATTGTTTCTCACAGTTGAAGTGTACCTGCGATAAAAATTACAGGCCTCTCCATTCTTTGTAGGTGGGAAAACTTGCAAAATCAGCAGTGTATCAAATACTTATTTACCCCACTGTGTGTATATATCATAGAAAATATAAACACTGCTCCAAAAAAATAAAGGGAACACTTCAACAACAGCATATAACTCCAAGTAAATCAACCTTCTGTGAAATCAAACTGTCCACTTAGGAAGCAACACTGATTGACAATCAATGTCACATGCTGTTGTGCAAATGGAATAGACAATAGATGGAAATTATTGGCAATTATCAAGACACACTCAAAGGAGTGGTTCTGCAGGTGGAGACCACAGACAACATCTCAGTACCAATGATTTCTGGCTGATGTTTTGGTCACTTTTGAATGTTGGTTGTGCTTTCACACTTGTGGTAGCATGAGACGGACTCTACAACCCACAGAAGTTGCTCAGGTAGTGCAGCTCATCCAGGACGGCACATCAATGCGAGCTGTGGCAAGAAAGTTTGCTGTGTCTGTAAGCGTAGTGTCCAGAGGCTGGAGGCACTACCAGGAGACAGGCCAGTACACCAGGAGACATGGAGGGAGCCGTAGGAGGGCAACAACCCAGCAGCAGGACTGCTATCTCTGCCTTTGTGCAAGGAGGAACAGGAGGAGCACTGCCAGAGCCCTGCAAAATGCCCTCCAGTAGCCCACAAATGTGCATGTGTCTGCACAAACGGTAAGAAACCGACTCCATGAGGGTGGTATGAGGGCCCGACGTCCACAGATGGGAGTTGTGCTCACAGCCCAACACCGTGCAGGACGCTTGGTATTTGCCACAGAACACCAGGATTGGCAAAGTCACCACTGGCGCCCTGTGCTCTTCACAGATGAAAGCAGGTTCACACTGAGCACATGTGACAGACGTCACAGAGTCTGGAGACGCCGTGGAGAGCAATCTGCTGCCGGCTACATCCTTCAGCATGACATGACCATCATCTCTCCTTCCTTCCTACCTCCCCACCTAACCTCATCTACAGACCTGCTCCTCAACCTCAGATCGACCCTCCCAAAACATAAAACAAGCCGGACACTCTCCTTCTCCCACCTGCTCTCCCTCTCTCTGCTTCTCCTCACTGTTGGAGACATATCTCCCAATCCTGGACCCCCACAGCTTGCACCTTCCACCAATTCCCCCACCTATCGCATCAACCCAACTGCAAACTACCACAACCTCTCTTACGCAAAACCGGTCCTCCTGACTCCCACCCCGCTGCTCCCTCTCTCTGGAGCACTGTGGAATGCACGCTCTGTCTGCAACAAGCTCCATTTTGTCCACGACCTCTTTACCTCTCGTCATCTCTCCTTCCTGGGAATCACAGAGACATGGCTAACACCCTCTGACACTGCCTCCCCTGCTGCGCTGTGTTACGGTGGCCTCCACTTCACCCACACTTCTCGCCCTGGAAACAGACATGGTGGAGGAGTGGGTCTTCTCCTCTCTAACAACTGCACCTTTAGCTCTACTCCTCCTCTTCCCTCCCTTATTCTCCCTTCTTTTGAAGTCCACTCCGTCCGCATTTACTCTCCCTCCAACCTCCAAGTGGCTGTCATATACTGACCCCCGGGCCCGATCACTGCCTTTATTGACCAATTCTCCACCTGGCTTCTTTACTTTCTCTCTGCTGACATTCCCACAATCATCATGGGCGATTTCAACATCCCCACTGACACTCGCCAGCAGGGCCGGCTCCAGGTTTTTCTGGGCCCCGGACGAAAGAGTCTCAGTGGACCCTTTTAACACATACACGATTCATGATGCACAGATACGGTGGAGAAATATATATATATATATATATATATATATATATATATATATATATAAAAATATAGTACACAGGGCCCAGCCTGCCACCTCATCCTTCACATATGCAGACATGCGCACGCACACACGGTACGCAGACACATGCACGCACACACGGTACGCAGACACATGCACACACACGGTACGCAGACACACGCACACACACGGTACGCAGACACACGCACACACACGGTACGCAGACACACGCACACACACGGTACACAGATATGTACACATACAGACAAACATATTTTTACACAAATTCTTAAAGACATATATAAAACAGACAAATATATATACACAGTCATACACACTGACATTCACATACATGCACTCACACAGACCCATTACAAATATTTTTAATATGGGGATTGGGGAAGCCCCACTCACCTGTCCCCGGTCCAGTGTCCTGTCCAGCAGCTCCTCAGGTATGGGGCAGTGCAGGGCCCCCGGCGTGTCACAGACTTCATGGCCCTGGAACATCAGAGGGGCCCACTTGCGGTCGGGTCCGGGCCGCTCCCCCCCCAATCTGTGCAGGACCTCCGCTCCGACGGTGTTTGATGGCACTCCCCCAGACATGGCTGCGCGCTGTGCGACTGTGTCTGCTAGTAATGACGCGGCAGGGGCGACACACAAGCAAAATTAAAGGTGCAGTGCCGTCGACCCTGCCGTGTCATTACTAGCAGACACAGCCTGACAGCGCGCGGCCATTTCTGGGACTGGGGGAGTGCCGGCAATCAAGCAGCGCCTGCATCACTGAACAGGTGCCGAAGATGCGGCCATGGCCCTGACAGTGAGTGGGCGGGTGGGTGTGTGGGCCCGGCCCCGACAGTGGGTGGGCGGGTGGGTGTATGGGCCCGGCCCCGACAGTGAGTGGGCGGGTGGGTGTATGGGCCCGGCCCCGACAGTGAGTGGGCGGGCGGGTGTGTGAGCCCAGCCCCGACAGTGAGTGGGCGGGCGGGTGTGTGAGCCCGGCCCCGACAGTGAGTGGGCGGGCGGGTGTGTGAGCCCGGCCCCGACAGTGAGTGGGCGGGTGGGTGTGTGGGCCCGGCCCCGACAGTGAGTGAGTGGGTGGGCGGGTGTGTGGGCCGGGCCCCGACAGTGAGTGGGCGGCTGGGCCCCTCTGATTTTCCAGGGCCCCGGCACTTGCCTGGGTACGCCGGGTGCGGACGCCGGCCCTGCTCGCCAGTCAGCAGCATCCAAACTCTTGTCGCTTACTTTATCCTTTGGACTAACTCAGTGGTCCTGCTCAGCCACCCACACAGACGGACACACACTAGACCTGATCTTCTACTCCCTATCTAACCTTACAACCTCCCCCCAACCCTATCTGACCACCATCTACTCATATTCTCATCCCTGTCCTCTCCACCTGTCACCCATGTCTGGCAACTAGCACCCCCCCGCAGAAACCTTGCACATCTAGACACTCACACACTCTCTGTCTCTGTTCTACCACTGACATCCATATCCTCACTCCATGACACAGACAGCGCCACCGCTTTCTACAATGCCACTCTCGCATCAGCTATTGACTCGGTCGCGCCTCTTGTGTATGGCAGAGCGCGACGAGTCAACAGGCAACCCTGGCACAACAACCTCACTAAACAGCTTCGACAAGTGTCCAGGGTTGCGGAGCAGCATTGGAAGAAAACACATACTCAAGATGACTTCACTGCATTCAAACAAGCAACACTCGCATTCAAATCAGCACTCACCTCTGCTAAACTGGCCTACTTCACAACCCTCATATCCTCCCTATCCTACAACCCCAAACAGCTATTCAACACTTTTAACTCTCTCCTCCGCCCTCCACTTTCCCCTCCGACCTCCGTCATCTCTGCTAAGGAGTTTGCCACACACTTCAAAAATAAGATTGACCAAACACGGCAAGTCTTTACTGTCCGACCACAACAACCCCTTTTTTTTTCCACAGCATTTCCCTACCCCCATAACCTCCCTTCCCAACATCACGGAAAGAGACCTTACTCGTCTCCTCTCCAAATCACACCTCACCACATGTGCACTCAACCCCATCCCATCTCACCTCCTCCCCAACCTCACCCCCACACTCATCCCATCCATAACCCACCTCTTCAACCTATCAGTATCTTCTGGTACTTTCCCCGCTGCCTTCAAACATGCCACAATCAAGCCCATCCTCAAAAAGCCATCCCTCGACCCAACCGCCCCATATCGCTGCTCCCATTTGCCTCCAAACTCCTTGAGCAACACGTTCACGCTGAACTTTCCTCCCACTTTTCATCTAACTCTCTCTTCGACAACCCGGCTTCCGCCCCCACCATTCCACCGAAACTGCCCTTACCAAAATCACCAATGACTTACTTACACCCAAAGCTAACAGACAATTCTCTGTACTCCTTCTTCTTGACCTGTCCTCTGCTTTCGATACAGTTGCCTCCTACTACAGATCCTCTCTTCCTTTGGCGTCAAAGACCTTGCCCTATCCTGGATCTCCTCATACCTTTCTAACTGCACATTTAGCGTCTCCCACTCCCACACTACCTCCTCACCCCGCCCCCTCTCTGTTGGAGTCCCTCAAAGCTCTGTCCTAGGACCCCTACTCTCCTCAATCTATACCCTT
Source organism: Phyllobates terribilis (assembly GCF_046119375.1). Taxonomy (NCBI): domain Eukaryota; kingdom Metazoa; phylum Chordata; class Amphibia; order Anura; family Dendrobatidae; genus Phyllobates; species Phyllobates terribilis. Next base: position 148,554,135 of record NW_027362762.1, read on the forward strand.
GGCCTGGGACAGCTCATAAAATCCCATGGCTTCCAGTACCATCTGTACGCTGATGACACCCAGATCTACCTCTCTGGCCCAGATGTCACCTCTCTGCTGTCCAGAATCCCAGCATGTCTAGCAGCCATATCCTTCTTCTTCTCCTCCCGCTACCTCAAGCTCAATGTGGACAAAACTGAACTCATCATCTTTCCCCCATCTCGCATATCTTTCCCACCTGATCTTTCTATCACAATAAATTACATTACTCTTTCCCCTGTACCGACAATCCGCTGCCTCGGAGTAACCCTCGACTCTGCCCTGTCCTTCAAACCCCACATCCAAGCTCTCGCCACCTCCTGTCGCCTCCAGCTCAAAAATATTTCCAGAATCCGTCCTTTCCTCAATCTACTAAACTGCTTGTGCATGCCCTCATCATCTCCCGCCTCGACTATTGCAACATCCTCCTCTGTGGCCTACCTGCTAACACTCTCGCACTCCTCCAGTCCATTCTCAACTCCGCTGCACGACTTGTTCATCTCTCGCCTCGCTACTCCTCTGCCACCCCCCTTTGCAAATCCCTTCATTGGCTCCCATTCCCCCAGCGTATCCAGATCAAACTACTAACACTGACCTACAAAGCCATCCATAACCTCTCTCCTCTGTACATCTCTGAACTAATCTCCCGATATATTCCCTCACGTAACCTCCGGTCCTCCCAAGACCTCCTTCTTTTCTCCACACTTATTCGTTCCTCACGCAATCGCCTCCAAGATTTCTCCCGAATATTCCCCATCCTATGGAATTCTGTGCCTCAACACGTCCGATTATCCACCACACCTGGATCCTTCAGACGGTACCTGAAAACCCATCTCTTCAAACAAGCTTACAGCCTGCCATGACCTTGCTCGCTGCCACCTCAACCAACAACACCGGAGCTACTGCAACCCCTCAACCTACTGTCTCCGCCCCGTTCCTGTAGAATGTAAGCCCGCAAGGGCAGGGTCCTCTTCCCTCAGTACTGTTCTATCATTGTTAGTTTGTTTACTGTAAGTGATATCTGTATTTGGTATGTAACCCCTCCTTATGGAATCAATGGCGCTATATAAATTAATAATAATAATGACCGGTTTGGCAGTGGGTCAGTAATGGTGTGGGGTGGAATTTCTTTGGAGGGCCGCACAGCCCTCCATGTGCTCGCCAGAGGTAGCCTGACTGCCATTAGGTACCGAGATGAGATCCTCAGACTCCTTGTGAGACCGTATGCGGGTGCGGTTGGCCCTGGGTTCCTCCTAATGCAGGACAATGCCAGACCTCATGTGGCTGGAGTGTGTCAGCAGTTCCTGCAAGATGAAGGCATTGAAGCTATGGACTGGCACGCTCGTTCCTCAGACCTGAATCCGATTGAGCACATCTGGGACATCATGTGCTCTAAACTTTAGTGACCAGTGTCAGGCTTCTACTGCCAAGGCAATTAAAATAGTGGAATGCATTAAAAGTGCGGCCACACTTAGAATACTGTGCACAATTTTGGGCTCCAGTGTATAAGAAGGACATAAAGTAATGTTCAAAATAATAGCAGTGTGTTCAAACACATGAGTTAAGCACAAAATCTTTATACTAGTTTTTATTTCCATGCATTGGGAACATTGCACACGGTTTTCTAATTCAAAACATGAAAATAATTATATATAAGTTTTAACTACTTCACAGAAAACATAAAATGAACATTGGAGTGTTCTAAAAAATAGCAGTGTCTGCATTCGTCTTTACAAACTCACAATATATACTCTTTTTTTTGGAGGATTTAATATTCCTGTGATTCCTGTGAATCACTAACCTAATATTTAGTTGTATAACCACAGTTTTTTAGAACTGCTTCACATCGATGTTGCATAGAGTCAACCAACTTCTGGCACCTGTCATTCCAGACCATGATGCTTTGACTACATCACACAATTTTTTGGCGTTGCCTCAGAAATGGCATTTTTGATGTCACCCCACAAGTGTTCTCTCGGATTAAGGTCCGGGGATTGGGCTGGCCACTCCATAACTGGAACAAAGATTTTGCTTGTTTACTGGTGTGTTTGGGGTCGTTGTCTTGTTGAAACACCCATTTCAAGCGCATATGCTCTTCAGCGTAAGGCAACAAGACCTCTTCAAGTATTTTAAATATATGCAAACTGGTCCATATATGCAAACTGGTCCATGATCCCTGATATGCAGTAAAAAGGTCCAGCACCATAGTAAGAGAAACATGCCCATATCATGATGCTTGCACCCCCATGCTTCACTGTCTTCAGAGTGTACGGTGGCTTGAATGCAGAGTTTGGGGGTCGTCTGTCAAATTGTCTGCAGCCCCTGGACCCAAAAAGAACAATCTTACTTTCATCAGTCCACAAAATGTTTCTCCATTTCTCTTTAGGCCAGTTGATGTGTTCTTTGGAAAATTGTATCCGCTTCAATACGTTTTTTTTTTTGTTTTTTTTTTTAACATTGGGACTTTGCGAGGACTTCTTGCTGAGAGATTAGCTTCACACAGGTGTCTTCTAACTGTCACAGTACTCACAGGTAACTTGAGACTGTCTTTAATCATCCTGGAGCTGATTATTGGCTGAGCCTTTGCCATTCTTCGATCCATTTGAATGGTAGTCTTCCTTTTTTATTTAACGTCTCACAGGTTTTGCTTTCCATTTTAAAGCATTGGAGATCATTTTAGCAGAACAGCCTATCATTGTCTGCACTTCTTTATAAGTTTTACCCTCTCCAATGAACTTTTTAATCAACGTACGCTGTTATTCGGAACACTGTCTCGAACGACCCATGTTTCTCAGGCTTTCCAGGAGAAATGCATGTACAACATGTGCTGGCTTCACCCTTAAATAAGGGCCACCTGATTCACACCTGTTTCTTCTCAGAATGATTGACCTCACTAATTGAACTCCATGCTGCTATTATTTTGAACACAACCACTTTCAATTAATTATTCAAATACACAGACTCAAAAACCTGCAGATCATGAATGCGGAGTCTGGTGGTTTTCTTAGAATCTACTGCACCAACTGGTAAAATTGTTTGACATGTGGTAATATAATTTATACCAAAAACTGATTACTCTGGTTAGTCATATTGGACTGCTATTATTTTGAACACTACTCTAACTGAACTTAAGCGGGTGCAGAGAAGAGCAACGAAGGTTAAGGGAATGGGTGGACTGCAATAGCAAAACAGGTTATCAAATTTGGGATTATTTATTATGGAAAAATAAAGGCCTAGGGGGCAATCTTATTACATTGTACAAATATGAGGGGACATTACCAGGATTTTTTTTTTTTTACCCAGGCCTGCAGCAATGACAAGGTGGCATCCTGTAGGTCTAGAGAGGCAATGAGGTTTTATCATCACAGAGGCAGGTTCTTTACTGTAAGAGCAGTGAGATTATGGAGGTTACAGTAGTTTATTCACTACAAAAAGTACAAGGAGGCCTGGATGCCTTTCTTGATACCTATAATATTACAGGCTATCGGTACTAGATTCTGTGATGAGACATTGATCCAGGGAACTAGTCTGATTGCCGTATGTGGAGTCGGGAAAGAATGTTTCCCCTAATATGGAGCCATTACTGTCTGCCTCATGGGGTTTTTACCTTCCTCTAGATCAGTGTTTCCCAAACCTCATCCTCACGGCCCCCCACAGGTCATGTTTTCAGGATCTCCTTAGTATTGCACAGGTAAGAGAATTCCAGATGCCTTCATGATAGTTCAATCACCTGTGTAATACTAAGGAGATCCTAAAAACATGACATGTGGGGGGCCGTGAGGATGGGGTTTGGGAAACACTGCTCTAGATCAACGTTAGCTTATAGGTTGAACTCTATGGATTAAAGTCTTTTAAATACTCTATGGATAAGGAATGGTGGAGCAGGAGGAGCTGGAGGCAGACAGACATTCTGCTGCAATTTCTCGTGAAACAACAGGTACAGTTCTCTATAGAACTTCATGAGCACCAATTGTCATTTTCTATCTTAGTAATGGGAAAAATTAGTATTCACTAAAGACAGATTTTACTTGAGAATTGAGAATTTTGAGAGTGAAAGATCAGGTCCTTCCACACGAATACTAATCTAATGTCAGACACTAGAGATGAAGAAAAATGAACAATAAATCAGCATTGCGAATAATCATGGATCTAAGGAAATGTGAATGAGGCTGGCAGTATGTGTTAGCCAATCAGAACAACTTTCGTCACTCACATTTTCTGTGTGCAGAATACACAATGATTAATTAACAAGCTACATATTCCCTCATTGGTATCAAATATCCTAGAGGAACATTTCCAACCCATGTGAAAGACTGGAAACTCGATTCACCTAAATGGAAATGTAGATTTTGACACAGAACCTACATGGCACTCAGTCCATGTAACATGGCAGCTATGGATTAGAATGTTTTGAAATCATTTATACAGTGAGAACCAAAGTGACCAAGCATTAATGATAACTTTTAATCCCTCACTATATGAAATGTTTAATTTTTCCTTTGCGAAAGATAGTAAGGACGCGGTTCTAGAAAATCAAGATGATTTAACCAAATCGGTATTTATCAGAGTAAGCAGTGATAGACCATCATTAGCATTCTGCAGAATTTTCTGTAATAAACCACGGGCTTCACTGTTTGGATGGACCCAGACTTTTTCTTAAAAAAAAAAAAAAAAAAAAAAAATCTTTGAAAAGTTCTTGTAATCTGTGAGAGCCACCAAGTGGACAAAGTGTGAACTGCATTTGATTTAGAGGGGAATTTTTTCTGCTCGTTAATAAATGAAGACATAGCCAAACTGCACAAACAATGCATCATTGTAACAAGTGTACATTACTTCTTTGTAATCAAATATATTAGAGCAGTGTATTTGATTAAAAAAAAAATGTTTTTAGCATTTCTATTTTTAATATTTGTAGCAGAATACTAAATATATTTATATATTCATATTAGTGTGATGTATCATACACATCTACCACATTCATGGAGCAAGGATGTGCCTTAGGCCACGGTCCCACTATCAGTGTTCGGTCAGTATTTTTTCTCAGGAGTGGGAGACAAAACCAGGAGTGGGGGATAAATGCAGAATTGGTGGCTTGTTTCTGTTATACCTTTTCTCTGATTGTTCCTCACCGGGTTTTGGCTCACAGTCCTGACCGAATACTGACCAAATACGGATAGTGGAGCTGTGGCCTTACTTAACACTATGGCCCCGATTCATTATGACTGGCGATTTGTTTGCCGGTTTCTTGGGAAACACCAGGATGGTTGCCGTGAAGTCAGCAGGGTTAGAAGCCAGTAACACTGTGTGCACAGGAGTAGAGTGACAAGCTGAAGTCTTGAATAATAATCCAAAGACACAGGCGTGTCCTAATCAGCCTTAAAAGGTCTAGGGAGATGATGTCACACATCGCGCAATCTGCAAAGCCTGATGTGGAGCACAACAGAGAGCAGTGGACTGAGGTGAAGGGAGCAGAGCTCGCAGAACTCGGACCCAGGACAGGTGTGTAACACTTCCAGTTCATCATGATCTGCAGTATAACAACCCCACCCTTACAGGCCCCCCGAGCTATAGACAATAACCAGTCAGTCTCCAGATACTTGGTAACAGAGTTTATTGTTACATGAATAACAAAATAAAAGGCACATAACATTAATTTGGTGTCAACAATGGTGAAAGGGCGAAGGCCTTGAAGTCACCCGCTTCCAGAGTGGTTTGCTCTGCAGTTCTCTGGTAGGCGGGTGAAATGGTGAAGCGACACCTGCAGCCCCCGGCTCCAGGGGACCTTGCGGTATATTAAGTGTTCAGGTCTAGAGATTAATGCACGAAATGTACCTGAGTAACTGAACAAGGACCGATCTTAGGCTTCTCATTATAACACCTGTTTGTCAATGGTAGCTCATTGCAGTTCCTGAAGCCATGGCAGTATAGCGACAATATTCTACGTCACTGAATGACAGCACGCAGACATGGAGGTCCATTTCCTTAGCTTTCAGTAGCTGGCCCGTGTCTCCATTGCACACAATATGAACACCACACTGATTCGCTTTGCACTTTTAGATCCAAAGTCATCATCTGTTTAAAGTAAGGATTGAATCACAATGACCATAATGAAAACCGTGAGCGTGTCTGCACCGGACGACCTGTCTACGGGGCGCTAGTCTTCTACAGTAATTTACCATCATATCTCACACTGCACAGAGCGAAGCACGTGGCTGTTATCACTCACATCAGCAGACCACGGAAAGGTAAGAGTTTATTTTGCAGCATTCGCTTTCTAGAAGTGCTGTCACTATGCTAAATGGAGAATCTACACAGACACACGCCAACACCGCCGTCCTACAGGGCAGGGAACTGGTATATATGGCCATGACATACGCCAACACCGCCATCCTACAAGGAAGAGAACTGGTATATATGGGCATGACATACAGCAACACCGCCATCCTACAAGGCAGGAAACTGGTATATATGGGCATGATATACAGCAACACCGCTGTCCTACAAGGAAGAGAACGGGTATATATGGGCATGACATACAGCAACACCGCCATCCTACAAGGCAGGAAACTGGTATATATGGGCATGACATACAGCAACACCGCCGTCCTACAAGGAAGAGAACTGGTATATATGGGCATGACATACAGCAACACCGCCATCCTACAAGGCAGGAAACTGGTATATATGGGCATGACATACAGCAACACCGCCGTCCTACAAGGAAGAGAACTGGTATATATGGGCATGACATACAGCAACACCGCTGTCCTACAAGGCAGGAAACTGGTATATATGGGCATGACATACAGCAACACCGCCGTCCAACGAGGCAGGGAACTGGTATATATGGGCATGACATACAGCAACACCGCCATCCTACAAGGCAGGAAACTGGTATATATGGGCATGTCATAAAGCAACACCGCCGTCCTACAAGGCAGGAAACTGGTATATATGGGCATGACATACAGCAACACCGCCGTCCTACAAGGAAGAGAACTGGTATATATGGGCATGACATACAGCAACACCGCCGTCCAACGAGGCAGGGAACTGGTATATATGAGCATGACATACGCCAACAGTCATCCTACAAGGCCGGAAGGTGGTATATATGGGATGACATACGCCAACACTGCCGTTCTACAAGGGAGGGAACTGGTATATATTTGGGCATGACATACACAACACTAACATTAGCAGAGCTGTATCTATAATAATGTAAGTTGTAGAAATACTAATTCTTTATATACTAAAAAAAAGTCTGAACCCCTATAAGACAATGGTGCTTCAAGTCATGATAATGGGTGAACCGCGTAGCTGTCGTACGACTGTGTGCGACTGTCATGTCCTTGAAATACAGAAGATATAGAACAAATATATATTAACTTTATTCATGACGTCCTGAACAATCTCTCAATCATCGTTTCCAAGGTTCACATAGTTTTGCGCAGTATGACGTTTACCTATAGAACATCTGAAGATTTTTGTAATACAGAAAAAGTTATTCAGAGAAAGGGCCCTACACTGTGCAAAACAGCGACCATAAACCTTCCACTGAAGGATCTGAACGTGTCCTTGTTGGATGACATGATATTCTATGACTGGTCACTAGACAGCTCTTCAGCATTGTAGTGTACATGTCGCTGCAGATATCACGTTATTGTAATATCCCGAAGGGACCCACATGGCAGAGACTGGCTCCTTCATTACAGAAAGCTATGACCCTGATTCATCAGGACCAGCAAAGTTCATGGCAGTGTTGATGAAGGGGGTGCATTGGAGTCAGAGGCGCCCAATTCATTAAGAGGCGCCTGATTCATTAAGAAGCACAAGACTCTTGATGTATCAGGCACCTCCTAAAAGTGGCCAGAAAACAGTCACTAAGATCTGTGGTGTAAGGTACGTCACATCTCGCCATGAATTAGACGATCGGTGTCACCACGCCACATTCCCAGCTCTGCCCATTTTGGTGGAGCAAAGTTGAAAATGTTTGCAAAATTTTGTGACTTTTCAAAATGTTTTATGCCAGATATCCGGTGTAAACACTTTGATGAACCGGGGCCTATGTGTTACTGTGATATGCTGCAGTGTCTTGTAGGAAACATGGGCACAGAGAAAGGCTGGGCAGCGCTCTGCTGGCTACTCCCCGCCTGGAAAATTGACCCAAGACCGGACTGTAATGCAAGGACTGGCCGCAGCTCTCCCAACACAAGCTGAAAAGCCTCATAGAAATACATGAACCTGCCACGCTGGAGTTGGGAGACCCGCGGCCAGACCATGCATTGGTGGTCCGATCTCTCGAGCCCAAAGGCCGCATTCTGTAATTAGGAAGCCTGTCCGTCAGCACAACGCAGGTGACAGATTCCATTTAAAGAGGAAACACAGTCGATGTAATCTTCAGAAGACACAACCACGAGTGTAAAGTGATCGAGGCCTTGATTTCCAAAAAGGAAGGGTGTTCTAGACTGTAAGAAGCTATGGCTAAGGAATTTCCCATTCTTAAAATGAAATAGCATTCTGGTCCGTGAATTTGCAATTTGCTCATTTTTAGTAGCAAATTCTCTGAATAGCATGAATAGTATTCAAAGTGGTTTTCATCCCTCTATAATCTTATCAGATGTGATCCATGATCGCAGGCATCACCAACACGATCTTCACACATGACTTTTCTGAAGATTATTTTCTTCCTGGATTTCCCCTTTAAATACTTACTACCTTGAAAATAAAAGGTAACGAAAAAACCAAGTTCAAAAATTACAAGATGGCACAGGACATAAGAATACAACCTGGCCTGCATGTCTCATTGTACTGTAGGCTACTAACATAGGAAATGACCGAGTCCATCAACCACCTATACCGGGCAGCGGGTATTATCATGGCTATCTGCTATCATGGCTACCTACCTGACATCACACCGGCTTATTTCTACATAGGATCTAGTGGATATCTAAACATGACATCCACAGGGTTGAGACACTCTGCAAGAATATCACAAAGGATGTTCAAAATTACTAGAAATAAGAGTAAAATAATGCCACCATGTAGACAATCTGGCTTAGAGGAAATTCAGGCACAATCCGATTGCTTGCTTGTGTTTGCAGAACATGGGCAGTCTGGTATCAAAATTCACCCTCACATGCAAGTAAATGGGGGGTAAGATGCAATACCAGACACCACCAAAGGACAAGAGAGGTGCTGTTTTTTTAATATAATTGCACGACCAGGATTAATAGAGACAAACCCTACTTAAGTATTCTAAAACACTTTGCACATACTCAAAGGCACTAAATTGATGGCGTCAATCTTCATTTGCTAAAATGTTAAAGAATCAATAAAATAATTACTATAAGAGAATGGACCTCATGTCTGAAAACGAGTGCAAAGAAGCCCACAGCTGCCACGGCTTGCTTTCCTTTTAAACCTACTTAAAAAAAAAAAAAAATTAAAGCTGAATTTTGACTGGCTGCGATGGGCACTAGTATCCCTACATAAGGCCTCATATAGCAGAAGGCACTAATTAGGTAAAGAATGGGCAGCACTCATGTTTACTGTTGTACATTTTCTAAAATATAGGTGCAATATTTAAGGTTGGGATGGACTCACACACTGAAGTCATAGAAATTTGCTGTGTATGTTTGCAAAATCCCCCGCCCCCCCTTAAAAAAGCCCCAAAAAACAGTGCACAATATGACCACATTGTGTGAATACAACACTATGAACCTGTCCATTACTGTAAGTGCACTGTACTGGTAAATGGATGACATTGAGATAAATTATATCATCTTTCGTCAAAGTACTTTGTCCACCAAAAAAAATTGCATTTGGAGCCCGAGGCTTCTTACCCTTTCTGCTGGCTGATATACTCCTCTGTAATAAGGTTACAACTCGTCATTAAAAGGGAGCCTGTCAGGAAAATTTTACTATTGAAACTAGTGGTATGGCTGTATAGGTCCTAGTACAACAATGAAGACGATGCCTGTCTTGTTTTAATCCGATGTGCCAGCGCTGAGAAATCAAGGTTTGAAGCCACATGCAGATTAGCCTGGAAGAGCATTGTGGGCGTGTAGTATAATTGTCTTGAAAAATTCCCTTTAAACACATCAGGACTCCTACAACAAAAATAATCTACACTGTCTTTGGTAGAACTGATGAAAAATAAATTTTATGTACAGTTTGTAAAAATGTTGGAAGAGGAGGACAGCCCTAATACAGAACGCTGATGCATTCTTATTTGTGTTATCTGAACACATTGGAGTATTGAAATTGCTTAGTAAAATAATATTTCCTTATACATTTTATAAAAAGAATTGTATGGTTTAAGATCTGAAATTTCTGATCCAGTGATTTCCTAATGGGACCACGCAGCCTTCCTGTGTAACCAGTTTGATGTGCAGATGTATACCTGCTATATGGACAGAACAGGCCGATTCCTTAAGGTACGATCGCGCACATTTATTCCCCGACTTAGGCCACATTCACACATCCGTTTTTCTCATTCAGTGTTGTCTTTTTTAATGTGGACAGCACATTGATCTATTGAATTTAATGGAACCATTTACGCATCCATTTTTTTTTTATATCAGTTTTCCACTGATTCATTACAGCATGACAAAGGGAAAAAAAAAAAAAGCTGTTTACTTCCTTCAGTTTTTTTCTCATGCTGCTTTTTTTAAAAACTGAAGCAAAACATGGGAAAAAAACGGATAACAAACTGGAAAGGGATGTGTGAATGCAGCATCAGACTGAGCCCACATGAGCAAATATAAAACCGTGACAATCGCTAGGCCTCAACCCAGCATGATATACTGGCATTTATGTGCTCCGATTAAAATCTGCAAGTTATGACAAATCATATTTCCCAATCAAAACAAGTATGGCTGAATGACCCGTCATCTCATTAGCGGCTTTTTAAAATTCCCCACATGCGTAATGGCAAAATGTTTTTCGTCATTCAAAATTATTAATCTAATTTTAAAAAATGTCCAACTTTTTACACCATGATTTTAGGTTAAAAACTCTATACTGGGTAAATTCTAAATATTAGATACTGAAGAATCCATTCGCAGGACAACGGTACAGCAGCCAGGGTCGGCACTGCAGCCAGGGTCGGCACTGCAGCCAGGGTCAGTATTTGGCGAGTGCTGCTCCTCTGCAGATTAGCCGGGTCGGCGTGGTATCATCACACGCACACAATGCCAGCACGGCTAATCGAGAGAGGAGCTGTGGATCCCATCAGGTATAAGGCGGGTCGCAGCGTTCCCATCCAGTGGTCACTCAGTACTGACCTGGCTGCTGATCAGGATTGTGCAAATCGATTTCTCATCACTACTAAATATAGTTTAATATCAATTAAGCATCCTTTTTCTAAGATACGGAGCTCATGATCCCCTGTACAGACATTGCTTGATTAAAGGGCTATGCCCCAAACAGCTATTCACAGAATAAATGTATGATTGGTGGAGGTGTGAAAGCTGATAACAAGAACGAGGGTCCCATAGTCAATTGTGTAAATTAACAGGTAGTACACATTGCTCCATTTACATCTATGAGTCTATGAGGCATGATCACCACTCTCATAGACAGTCAATGAAGCCAAAAGAGTTCAGCAAAAAGGTTTGCAGGATCTGGGTCCAGTGGCCAAGTCAGTAGTCCGATGAAGTCACACTGGGGCTACGAATAAGAGGCGGCACTGGGAATAGGTAGTAGGACGTTTGTAGGGCTCCAGTGAATCTTTTTGCTCAATTCTACACTGCACGGCCCTGTACACACGTGGGTTTTGGGACCATTGTAATGTTAATCATTGGGGACTCAGCATTCGGAGTCTTTGTAAAAGGTCTACAGATTAATGTGGCTGTCAGGAATTCTCTAAAACTATTTTCACAGGAGACAAAGTAATGAAATAAAAATAGAAAAAAAACCTATTGCTCATGTGTTCAATTCCTCCACAATTCAGTGTTCAGCTCATTATTGGCGTCAGCTATGATTGCTTCATTTAAAGCACGACCCCGCTGAGGCCATGTGGATGCGTGCATGGCTGCCGGACATGACTTGTGGGGTCGATGTAACAGGTGAGCAATCGTGATCTCCCCACATTGTCGGGGTTAGGATAATAATCCAAAAGTCCCAGAAACCCTTTATCAACATGTGGAAAACATCTCGGTCCCCTCTAGTTGTGGTTATGAGTAGCCAGGAATAGCAGCTATAAAGTGCAGTAAAGTCATGTAAAGAAGGTAATGAGCCTAGGGCCTTACACAAGAGAAAAAAGCAGCTGGGTATGAACCAGACAAAGGGTCAATGTACTCCACTCTTTTATAGGGACGTGCATACTAGCCTTCCTCTAACACACACTAGTAAGGTGGGGTTCACATGGCATGATCGAGTACGTTTAATGCTCTATTCAGTCAGGCCGACCACACTTAGCGCACAGAACGATCATTCTGTGTTGATAATTATCGCAGGACACGAGCGGTTTACAGAGGACGATGTGCTACTGAGAATAACGATTTCTAAGCCGGCTTAAAAATCATTGCTTCCAATGAATGAGCATTTTGCTGGGTGTTTAGACAGGTTTATAATCAGGGTACGAGCGTTCCCTCCAAGCACTCATTCCCAGATTATCGGCCCATATAAGTGGGACTTAAGCCCCTGAATGCTTAGATGCTAAAAAAGGCCCAATTTCAGCGTACAACCAGATAAAGTCCTTAGGCAATCTGCTCGGACCAATAGGGAGCATTGGGGGGATCCTCTCTGAGATCTGAATATGGACAGGACAAAACCTTGGGGCTTAAAAGGCTGAATATAAAAATATTTAGTTCTGCAGATAGAGTAGTCAAGGACTTAATACACAATTTAAAACTATAATGAGACATTTCTCTACATTACTAGCCCCTAGTTTTTTGGCTTTGAGGATTCCTAGTGTAGCCATCCAATTTGCATAACTGCAGAATCGTGTGAACGCGCCGCGTAACTCCAATCCGACATCACTTACCTTGTTTTTGCTACTCATATAACTAGTATTTCCCAATATATAAAATCTGCATATCAACCATCAACACCAAGCAATTTGCTGCAAAAGATATCCGTGTTTCAACAATGAAATGTGACTTGAAGACTGTAAAACGCTGAATAAAGACAATGTAGTGTATCCCAGGAAGGAGAATAGACTGTGTGCCTGTCTCAGCAACAACACTGGTGACATCACCAGGATAATAAGACCGCTACAGGAATCTGCAATCTCGTTTCACAAAGACAAACTGGATGAGACTGCGGGCAGCGGCGCGCACGCGAGACTGCGGGCAGCGGCGCGCACGCGAGACTGCGGGCAGCGGCGCGCACGCGAGACTGCGGGCAGCGGCGCGCACGCGAGACTGCGGGCAGCGGCGCGCACGCGAGACTGCGGGCAGCGGCGCGCACGCGAGACTGCGGGCAGCGGCGCGCACATTACTCATCTTATGCTGTAAACTTCTCATCTAAGGAAAATGCTTAGATGATGAGCTGTTAATGTTACCTTGTGAACCTGCAAGTAAAACTATAGCAAAGTTTAGCAAGACATCTCTGCGAAAGGTCCACGTGACTGCATAGAACAATACCTGAAAGAGCTAGAAGCAATCATAGTACTATATATTAGGTGCAAAAACTTCACTTTTTCAATAAAGGACGATGTAAGAGGCACGTGAAGCCAGCCCTCTAATCGACACTGAGAAGCCTCTGGTTGCCGTTTCATGGGGCAATGAGAATAAGAGAGTGCCGTACCTACAGTACATGGAGGAAGAAGTCTCTCCTATAGTATGGACTCCTTCTCCTCTGTGGTCATATGTCTGATTCATACAAGTCTATCAAACAAGGTGCCTCCTCATTGCACGCTAAATCCCAAGTATGGACTACTGGAAGACTATGAAGAGGCTGCACCGATGGTTATATTTAGTGTTAAAGTACGCTGCAGAGAGACCAATCTTCAAGTTCGAGGAAGAAAATCTCAGGAGCATTACTGGAGGAGATGATTTGCGGATTTTTCCATGAAGCGTTACAAGTGGACATCACTTTGATCACATGGCTGTAAAGCTTTCCCGATTGTTCCTTGGTCTCCTGCTCATGGTTTCTCCTCTGGTGTCCCTCCAGCACCAGGCTGGGCTCCAGGACCAGAGAATGTTCCTCTGTGATCTTCATGTGATGCAGAAAGGCAACTGCGCAATAAGGCCTCGTCTGTAATGAGTTATCTAGCAACACTGAAATGCCAAGGACAGGTAAAGTATGGATGGCACTGCCTTTTCCAAAGGAGTAAAAATCGTAGTAGTAAAATATGGAAAATATTTCTCAGTAATATTGGGCTACACAAATGGAGCAGGACAGGGATAATGCTCAGACAAGGAGCACCAGGGAAGAAAAAACCCCACCCTGCTGGCACTGAAATGGTAAACCTGCGGACTGTCTTCTATACACAGCACACAGTGAGCGGCAGGGTGCGTGACCATGGACATGTCTCTTAGTGCTTGAAGCCCTTACACTTTTTGTGTTGAGGTTGTTGATTTGACCTGATGGGATCTGAAGATTAGTGCTTTAGCCACTTGATGTCTGTGTACTAAAAAAAAAAAAGGAAAAATAGTCCCTAAACACCCTTTACCGAACTTTAAAAACAAATATATATAGGTATATATATTTTTTATCATCCATATCCGCCCGTTCTGTGCTGGGGCTTAGTTATTCTGCTCAGTCTTTGGGGCTGAGGCATCCCGTGGGTTAGTTCTAGGTATAATGGAGTAGATGCATCATCTACTTGCTGCTTGAGACTGTGGTGACATGATGACGTGTGACTGTAGGATCTGACTGTGGCCGTCTGTCCTTTGGCTGGCCATCTGCGTGAGCACTGACGTGGCCATGTGTTCGGCTGGTGAGCGGAGCCCGTTGGGGGAGGCAGAGGAGAGGGAGCTGTGCTGGGACACTGGGGCTGGAGAGCCTCTGCTATCACAGCTGTCTTTGAGGTTTTCTACACAAAGGAAAGAAATAGAGAAAAAGAAAATGAAGTTCAGGACACACAAGGTACAATACCCAAGCTCTGACCGTGATGCAATCACTTAGTCACAACTGTCAGATGAAAGCCGGCCGCATACGTGCAATACAACACCTGAGCCATTTCTCCATTCACCACCTCCTTCAGCCATCGCGTTCTTACAGCGAGTCCCACATGTGTTTGACAGACACAAGGATAAAAGGAATTATATAAAAAATGGCCAGACTTTGGTTTAATAGTATCCAGAGTCAAAATAATAATGTGCATCTGGCATAATACATGTGGGACATGGATAACATATTAGGCTCACAGCGTTTCTGCCCTCGTTGGGGCTTACATCCGGACCCCCCTGCAAAATGGGATTCGACCGTATGAGCGGACGGGGGCACAGACTATAATAATGGGGACAGAGTCCACGTGTGCTTTGACGTGCATCATTTTCGGGCATACATGCCTACACCAAACACCCATGCGTAGTACACTGCATCTGGGAGTCCGTATCCTGTAGGTGCACATGCCTGAAAATGATGCACGACAGCGTACGCTCGCTCAGCCGGCACCATTATAGTCTATGGCCCCGTCGGCGCATAAGCCCGAATCCCATTTTGTGGGGGTCCGGGCATAAGCCCCGAAGGGAAAGGAAGACAAAGAGCAGTGTGAAAGAGCCCTTACTGGGGGGGATCCAGTAGGGAGCCTCACCTACCGCTAACTAGATGTGTGCTACTAGGTTGTGCTCACAA
The DNA here is from genome assembly GCF_046119375.1 of Phyllobates terribilis. Classification (NCBI taxonomy): domain Eukaryota; kingdom Metazoa; phylum Chordata; class Amphibia; order Anura; family Dendrobatidae; genus Phyllobates; species Phyllobates terribilis. Next base: position 148,569,903 of record NW_027362762.1, read on the forward strand.
TGTGAAGCCAATTATTAGGCATTAAATCCTTGCTATTTGCTACATTTCTCATTGCTGTCAATGACTAAATCCTGAAAAATAACAATATTTCCATGTATTCAATCCTCTATAAACTCACACCTCACAGCAGCATAGATCTTATCTATACAGATTCATTGTGACAAGCTTAGACATGTGTATCAGGGTGTCACAAATCTCTATTGATGGCAGATATACGGAAAAAATAGGATCAGGCACTTTGATTTTCAATATGCCCACTCCATTGATCACAAATGCCCTACAGACATTTATTGAATGGACGTAATAAGCAGTATTTGCTTCTAGTCAATGCTAGCACACAGAGATCTTGGTTTTCTCTTTTACTCACACAATGTTTCATCTTTATTTCAATATATAATACTACAGAAATCCTTATAAGCTGGCTGACCCTCATGTGTATGGGTGGGGGCGCTCACAAACTCCATAGGGCTTCATAGCAGAACTTATATGCCCACTCCTCATGGGAGTTTGTGGTGTGCGGCCATCTCTACTCTGTAAAGGACGTAATAGAGAACAACAGGCAATGAATATGCTTGGGTGGATCTTTTCGAAGCAATGTCATTCAGGATAGCCTACAGGTAAGTGTTTTTCCATCAGGCAACTGGCATGATTCTCCTTATACAGGGCTAAATCCTTGGCTTCCCTTCACACTGTACATGAGAAAACACTGCATGCAGTCACCACCAGGGGGAGCTTAGTGCACTTGAACTTTTACTTCTACTATATCTTTATGCACTGAGCTCCCTCTAGTGGCAGCTGTAGGGAAATTCTCTGCCTCCACAGTGGTTTAGAGCTGGAACCAATATCTGATCATGGGCACCACACAGCGAGCGGTCTGCCTCTATGGTGCGCTTGTGTATAAGGGCTATTCCAAATCATCCCAGCAGAAGCCAGGGAGAAGCAGAATCAGGTATACTGGACTTCTATATGCCGGAGGTTTCCACCAGAAATAAAGGCGCCTGGCAGCTGCTTATTTCCCTTCTCCCCACTAAAAAAACATGCACACTTGTCCAACCCAAGCAGGCATGTGTACAGAAGAGGCTGGGAGGATCGCTGTAGGCTGGCAGCCGCTGAGGGTATATAAGCATCTCAAAGGGTTATTCCCAAGACTCTAAATTTACCCTAATCCATAGGTGAGAAGATAGCTGGGGGTCCGACTGCTGGGGACCCCCTGCAATCCCATTAATGAGGCTCTGTAACCCAGGAACCAGGCTCTGCAGTCCCTTCTTGAATGGAGTAGAGGCGGCAATGCTAAACCTCCACTCCACTCATTGTCTATGGGAGTGCTGGAGAAAGATGAACACAGCACTAAGCTACTTCCGGCAGACCCGTAGACAATGAACAGAGGTCAGGCCGAGCATGTGCATCGCCACTCCACTCATTGGCTATGGGAGTGCTGGAGAAAGATGAACACAGCACTCCGCTACTTCCGGCAGACCCGTAGACAATGAACAGATGTTAGGCCGAGCATGTGCGCCTCCACTCCATTCCAGACAGGATTGCAAACCCCCCGTTCTTAGGTTTAGGAGCAGGATTTCAGGGATTCACTGAAGGTCCCGGTGTTCAGACCTCACCCCCCCACCCCCCCCCGGTGATTAGTGCGTTATCTTCCATCCTATAAGCAGGGGATAATGTCCTATCTTGGGAATAATCCCTTAAGATTAGTTTTGATACATCTGCAAATAACACATAATTCCAGAATGTACAGTAAGGAATGGGTCTAGCTTACCTAGTTGGACTTTTCCCCGTGGATTCCCTAGAGATACAAATGATCAGTCACTGGGACAGGCCACATACAAATCTACTAATAAGAGATGCCCTAATGACACTGACAGTGAGCAGCACATTACTATTCTGCATTAGACAGGCAGCTGACGTTCATTAGACAGCACTACTCACCTAGATAGACCTGGCTCTTCTTTTGCAGGGCAGTGACAGGACAGTCTTTGTGAGCCAGTAACAACTGCTTTAATTGGGCTACTTCATTTCTCAGAAGAGTAACCTCATTCTACAGGTGGAAATTCAGAGAAAAGCATAGTGAGCCGAGCCCTCTGGGTACAGACCCTCGTCCACGTCTGCTAGACCCCGTAACTTACACTAAGCTGCACATTGTGAGTGGTCAGTTCTTCTGCCTTCTTCTCCAGAGAGCAGACCCAAACCTTACGCTTCTGACGACAACGTGAGGCGGCAGCTCGGTTTCTCTCGAGGAAGCGCTGGCGACGTTCGTCTGGATCCTCGTCTGTTGCTCTCCGCCTCCTACCCCCAGTGCTCGGAGTGGGCTGCGCAGGAGAAACCTGCAAATAAAAAGGAAACTATAAGGCTTTGTGCACACGTTGCAGATTTGTTGCTTTTTTTTTTCAACACAGGTTTGTCACAAAGCCTGAAGGGTTTCCTGAAGCCAGCAAAGTGAATGAGATTCCTGACGTCTTAAGCACACACGGCTTGTGACGTGCAGATTTAACACTGCTTGATGTCAATTCTTTTAGTGTGTTTCCTACAGATTTCACTCATTCTAAGGCTATGTTCACACACGTTGGGTTTTTCAGGGTTTTTGCTGCACATTTTTATGCAAATTTTCAGCTGCGTTTTGCAGTACCAGCAAAGTCTATGAGAATTCTCTGTTCACACATCAAGTTTTTTTTTGCTGCGTATTTTGTGCCTTGGTTGGGTTTTTGGAAAATAGAGCATGTCACTTCTTTCAGTGTTTTTTCACCTATAGGAAATACTGGGTGGTGAAAAAAACACTGAAAAAACGCAGGTACATTAGAAAATAGAATGGGGTTCTTTTTCCACGGGACTTTATGTACATGCATAAATAGAGACAGAACCACAGAGAAAAAAAAAAGCATCAAAAACGCAGCAAAACCTGCAATTTTGACGCAGCTGATTTCCTGCCAGAGATCAGTTTTGCTGCAGATTTCTGATGTAAAAAAACATATGTGGGAACATAGCGTTATAAGTGTGGAAAAATCTGCACCAAAACCTCATGTAAAAATGCAACAAAAAACGTGTATATTTTACACAATATTTTTCCTGTTAAGAGATGCAGAAATGGTGCAGAAATATGTGCACCAAATCCTTAAAGTGTGCACATCCCCTTAATTTGCTGTCTGGGACCAGCAATCCTTGTAACTTCTGTATCAGTGAATGGAGGGAGTCGCACACGTGTGGCTAACCTTCCTTTCCTCGTGACGTATGGCTGGTTCTGGTTTTCGAGATACACGGTACTTGAGGGAGGACATGCTGCTATCAGACATGTAGGGTATATCCCTGTGGACATGCCCTAAATATAAGAGATGGAAATACTCCTTTGATAAATAAATTGCTGTATTGGCATCCATCAACGGGGACCAATTCTGAATATAGGATGGTTTTAGCCCTATTTATAGTAAGGTCACGTAGCAAATGAGTGACCACTGACAAAAATCTAGTTGTGAGGCTGTAATTGCACAGCAGACATGACTACCACTCATTCCACTTACATGACACGTGTGTAAAAATCGAATTGTTTGTTAAGATCGCCTTCTATTTCTCCGGGACACTCACCTGGGGCTGTGCAGGCGAAGGCGCATCTGGGTGCTGAACCAATATTTGACTCTGTTCTGGTCGTGACGCTACCATTGCCATCCCTCCATTCAGCGAGGATGGAACTTGTTGGGTAAGGGAGGCTTTAAGTCTCTGGGTGAGATAGAAATACCATTTACAACTAATGTCACATATTTAACTAAATAGTGGGAAAAACAAAAGCATGTGCCTTGAGAGTGGGGCCCTAATGCAGAGGAGAGGTGGTCCCATGCACGGCTCTCTCCAGCCTCCTCTCCACGGACAGCAGCACACAGCGGGGGCTTATACTGCTGCTGGATGCGAGTCGTATCGGAGGGACCCGCATTTACCATGTAATTATGGTATATTCTGTGGATATGCCATAAATGAATAGCTGGAACTATGACTTAAGAGTTATGGATAGCCAAGTACACATTTACCACAAGAATGCATGGCACAAAAAATATCAAGAAATCTCTTAAAGGGATATTCCAGAAAGCGGGGGGCTGTATACCTTTAATCGCTTCGCCCAGAGGACTTTTGGCAGGGACTTTCATATTTTTAAATTTCCACATTCCAAAAGCCATATATTTTTTTAATCTATCAGTCAACATACCAAGTGTAAAGGCTTGTTTTTTTTGCAGGGTGAGTTATGGTGTTAAACCTATTACATAAAGTATTAAAGGTTCCTCCCTCCAAGTGTAATGGAATAAAAAAATGAATTCCTCAATTTTAATTTTCTTATTGTGACCATTTGGATCACTAGAGGATTTAAAGGGAATCTGTTGGCAGGTTTTGGCTATGTAATCTGAGCACAGCCTGATGTAGGGTCTGAGACCCTGATACTAGTGTTGTGTCACTTAGTCTGTGTGCTGCTGTTTCAATAAAAATCAATGTTTTATCAGCAGGAGATTATTACTACAGGACTAGCTGTCACATGCCACCTAGTCAACTCCTCTGTGTAACCACCACTGGTTTGCCTATGCACAGTGTACACAGAAAGCAGCCAATCAGTGATGTGGGCGGGGTTAAACAGGGCTCAGCATTCAGAGAACGGCTAGGAACAGAGAAAACTGGGATTGTATCAAAATGACACAGCATGAAGACCAGCAATTGACACATTGCTGGAATCAGGGTCTCTGCCCCTACACCATATTGCTGCCAGATTACCTGGTGACAAATTCCCTTTAAACACAAAGTCATTCAATCACTTGGCAGATTTGGGGGCCTTTATTATAACTTTCATAAGCATTTAAGTTTTTACGCATTAATTAAATATTAATGTTGAAATCAAATCGAAATTGTTCTACAACGAAATTACCAGGAAATCACTATTTCCACAATTTACACTGATTACTATTCAGAAACTCACCAATTTGGCTTCGGCATGAGCTGAAAGCCCAGAAGGAGATATATGTCCTGCGCCACCAATAATTGGGGGCCCGGGTATCCCTGGAATATTGGGCACCATGTGCATAGGTCTTGCCAACTAAACAAAGAGCACAAAACTATCAGGGGTACATATTCTTTTCCCACATTATAATAAATCACAGCCCAGACAGATGTCCTTACCGATATAACCGATGGCATCTGTACATGAGGACCTGGGAGGAAAGGAACAGGCGGACCATTGCCCAGATGCATCATTAGGGAAAGAGAGCTGCCCGGGGAACTGAAATGGACAGAACAAATCATTCAAAAGGATAATAAAAATAGGATAATTGAGGGTAAATTACTTGAATAGCAAGAAAACAAAGCTTAAATAATTGTGCAAATGGTGCTCAACTGCAACCATCACACTACTATTCATAAGCAGATAGAGATCTCATTGATACTGATGGATTGGTTAATCAAGGCAATAAATGCAACACTTCCACGCATAGCAGGACGCCTTAAAGGGGTAATCCTATCTTTTACAGTTATGTTTTATCGTTGGGATATGCCATTACCTATTGGTTGGGGTCCAACCTCAGGTGTGCAGAATAAATGGGATACAGCGGTCATTTTGCACAGCGTAGTTTCAGCCACCGGTTCTGCAGGTAATTGCAGTTCAGCCTTAGGCAAGTGAACGGTGTCGGCTGCAGCGCTTTGCAAAGCTGCTTGGATAGGAGCGGCACTGGTCCGAGATAAAATGACGGGGCTACTTCTAAGTTAAGGTTGATTATAGACTGATGGCATATCCTAGCAATGAAAGATGGGAATACCCCTAACAAAACAGTGCCATAAGACCGATTGCTAAAGGGTGATGGAGAATGATAAATTTCAAGAAAACAGGAAGAATAATAATCTGAGGTTAGATAACAACAAGCAGAGTGTAGGATGGAAAGCTGCCATTAAAAAAAACAAAAAAAAAACACATGACAATTGTGGACAGGGAGAGTAGAAAGAAGTTAGGGGGTTTTAGGTGAACACCAAGAAAAGACATTTGCAGACAGTGCAACTATGGCATCCTTACCCTAGCTGTCTGTTGGACGGAGGGGCCTGAGTGATGACAGATGTAGGTGAAGGCAGTGTGGGGTGCAAAGGATCGTATCCCAAATGGAGGGGCAGTGAACCAGGCCGTACTATTGTTGGAGTGGGCGTAGAGCTGACCTGAGGCTTCGCTGGAACCTTAACCAGAGTGACAGAGTAATAATCAGCACTCAATGGACTGAACAACGACCAAAGTCAACCGGCATGAGACGGATACAAAGCACCTGCAACATATTCTCATTACGACTGCACATTCATATTGGATAAAATATGCACATCCATGACTGCTCCTGATGACTGCGATACCACACACATTAGCTAAAAAGATGGTAAGTTTGATGTTCCCATAGGACCCCATTCACCAGCTGAATGTCTGGCAAGGAAGCGTCTGCCTACAGTTTATTACCTGTAAGGGAATGTGCAGCAGACAGTGGGCAGAGAGAGGACCACCGCCAGAAAAACTATACAGATGCCATACCAGGCCTATATCTTAGGAGCCCTGACAGAGGCCAGAAAAGCAGAGCGAACTTAGAGGAGATGAATTTGTTTCATCACTTAACAAGAAGTGTTCATTAGCTGACGGTTCAGCAATGCACACACATTTTATCTGTGGCACAATATCTATTAGTGGGTAAGGGTTGACAGGGCATAAAAGCACAGAGGCTTTAATGAATTGGACTTTTTCCAAGCAACGATACCTCTTTGGTTGAATCCAAACACTATAGTCTGACACGTTCTTGGACAGGTAAATCATACGATAGTCTGAGCATATAATCACCAGCCAGTGACGTGGTCATCTTTCCACCAATCTTTATGACACCTGGTAACTTCTACAACCCCCCATGCAGAACAATGTTCCCACATAGCCCCCCATGCATTTAGCCTAGGTCTGATATGGAGCCATAGGCACTTTCTGTGACTCTATATCGCTCTTTAGAGGCTTCTAAATCTACTTGCTGCAATTAAAGCGTATATTTCAAAAGTCTAAAATACAGGTTTATCGGAAAGCTTTCATTGGACATCACTGCCAAGTACAAATGGGCATCACTACCTTTTCCTCTTCTAATGAACTAGGACTATCTGGAGGGGAGGAATCCACATCTACGGGCTCTTCCTCTTTGATTTTAATATCGGGTGTTGAAGGTAAAGACATGTCCAGTGGTCCCGCACTCTGCAGAAGACAAGAATAAGGAATCAACATCTGATGTCTTACAGAAATCTCATCTATAGCCAGTTCCTTCTATGAGCACATTCATTTTTTGTCACATTTCTAAGTAGGATATTAGAAGAAAATGTTCAAAACTTATTCAGGGCAGCTCTGATGCACAAGCCACTTTACCCAAGACGAGTGAATGCTATTGAAAAAAAAATGGAGCAGTGGATTCATAAAAAAATGAGTTCTGATTTGAACGTAATATTTTCAATGTATTCTGGCACAATACAGTGTAAATACCTTGCTAAATCTGCCACACTGAGTCTAAAAGAATCAGAACTGGCTAATCGGAAATCAGGCCTTGTTGCCCATAGAAATCAATCACAGTGCAGCTTTCATTCCACCACAACAGTTTAAGAAATGAAAGCTGAGTTCTGATTGGTTGCTATGTTTAACTAACAAGACTTTCTCTGTAACAGTTTTTAATACATAAGGCTTATTATTTTATATACCCTTTAACCAGTTCAGGACCGGTTACCTCTTCAAGACTTTTCCCACCGACTTCCAGACTAGGCACATTTTCAGGTTTTATCATAACATCACATGACTGCTGGGTCCAGAGGAGAAAGCACTGTCAGTGCTTCCTAATCTATATACACAGCACTTGTTCAGCGTTGTGTATACAGTAATTAGAAAGGCAGAGATGATAATAAACCATGGCTGTCTTCTCTATGGGCAGTCCCGGCTGTGTCCGACAGTCAGATCCTCACCCCTACAGCTGCATAAACATGTTTCAGAACATCAGTGCAGAGTAAAGTGCTGACCGCCTGGATGTATAAAGTCTATGGGGGGTCAGCAACTAGTTATACAAAGTGTAGATGACTTTTACATCTTCACTTTTTAAAAAAGCCTAAAACCAGGAGGTTCAACAACACGTAACAGTTAATGGTAGCCATCACCTTTTTGTCATCCTCCTCTTCAGCGCCTTTCTTGAACTCATGTTCAAAAGAACTGGCTAACTCATTAAATAAGCCGACTTCTTCACAATTCTTCAGAAAGCGTGTGGGAGTGGGTGTCTGATCTATGAAAGAGGGAGAATTTTCCATATCAAACATTCAGCACGCATAACACTCATTAAATACTAAATGCATTGCAATAAATCTTAAATATATTAAGGAAGTTGCCCAGGACTTATATATTGATGACTTATCCTTTGACAGGTCATCAATGTTAGATTGCTTGGGGGGGTCTAAAATTTGATATCACAAAAGATAAGTTGTTTGCGCTTTCCGCTGATGTTGGATGTAAACAGTGTATGGAGACAGAACATCGCAGCTCAGTAATGCCCTGCGTATGGTCGGCTCTCAGATCCCCACTGATCTGATGTTAATTACATACTATCCACCCATTTACACCAAATCTATCCGGTATCCTGGAGTTATATCTTAGAATGTATTACTCCATTCCCCTTTAGGGTTCACTCACAGTAGATTTGTTACAGAATTTTTTTGCGGCTGAAAAATCCTTGCCATACATCTTAATGGGGTTGTTCCTACAGAGTGTCTATAGATTTTAGCAAAAAGATTAATGGAATTTTGGCTGAAATTTGGGCAACTAATATGCTGGACATGAATATACCCTTATAGGACCATCGATGCATACAGGAAAATTCACTTTGAAGTTTCATTTAGTGGTCTTTTAATTTTACTATCCTTTTTCTATAAGTAATGAATGTTTGAAGTGTACATTAAAATACTTGCTGGTTGCTGTCTTCTGCCGTATGCAAGTATTTTAATGCATACACATTATACAAATATGAGACCTGCACATACTTTACTAATATCGAATGGATGGGGAAATAAAAAAACAAAACTCTTGACTTTAAATTGTAGATTCTGTTGTGAATGGGAACAAGAATGTGATGTGAACATAGTCTTACCTGGCACATGAGAAAATCACATATCAAGCAATTGCATAAGAATGGTAAATCAGGTCTGTCAGCTCAATGTGTAACTATTACAGTGACCAGTCTGCTCTCCTGATAGACAAACTGTGCTGATGCTGATATTTTGGCTACCAGGAGTACTGATCCATAAGTGTTTGAGTCTGGTGTCTTCATGAGGAGAGCACCTCGTCTGTGGCTGTCTATGCACTGATATACAGAGGCCGGTCTACCATCGGCCTGTTGGGCAGGGGCAGGTGGGTTAGAGGAGAAAGGAGCTTCCCTCAAATACACTGGACTCAAACTATGTGTCTGGTGTATTCTCTCTGCTCTTCTATAGCACAGCATAATAAGCTGACAGACCACCTCTAATGTTCTAATACTTCCCAAATCGCATTCTTCCTGAATGGCAGCAGGTGAGGAGAGTCATAGTGAAGAATACTGCCGCTGGAGGAGGCAGCAGAGCGTCCCACCTGCTCCAGGGATGGACACAGACACCAGAGGGTCCCTGCGCAAGTAGTATAAGGCTACTCACTGCACAATACAGAGAGACCTCTCTGAAATTACCATCACTTTAAGGAGACCTCCCACTTATTCAGGCCACACTCAGGGGCCTATTCATTACGACAGGCATTGCACACACCTGTCCTTATGAACGGGCTCACTGGACTATGATGCGCCCAGTTCATTAAGAGGTGCACACCACTTGATGAATTAGGCGCACCTCTTAGCTAGTGTGCATTGCCAGTTGAAAGGTACTCCAGTCAGGACGGGAGTACATCACTGGAGACATTTTCCCCACTTTGAGCCATGAATTTTAATGAAATAGATATTTGGGCTTTGTCACACTTGTCCTACCCTTGATCTGCACATATTGGAGTAGCTGGCCAAATATGGTGTGAAAAAGGCCAAAAGCCGCATTATTTTTGTACAACTTCTGAGTTGTGCAAAAATGTTGTTACTTAAAGGGGTTCTCCGAGAATACAATAAAATTGCAGCCCGTCCTAGTCACATGTCCTAGTCTAGAAACGTGACAAGGAGGAGCTGTAGATTGAGTTATATCAGGGACTCAAATTTATGTCATTCTTGTAGAACCCCTTTAAGGCGTTTTATTCCAGGATTCTGGAGTAAAAACCTTAATGAATCGGACCCTTAATTCCCACAGATTCAGTTCCACGATAGTTTATGCACACCCTAGAAGACCGCTTACCAATGCAATTTTGGGTGGCCATCAGAATGAATTATGGCTGCAGCTTACTATAGACAATCCACCATTAATTGTGGGCTATGAAATTCATTATCTTCATCCTTTATGAGCGACCATATAGAAGTAGGCAGCTTTTAAGTAGCCATGGACTTTCTCCTCACCTGCTGGGTCCTTGGCAGCACCGATCGCACATAAGGTCTAACCAGCTCCGGTCCATTACACAAATCACACACTAGTAAGGAGGGCACTTGGTATAACAAACATTTCGGGGGAAAATTTATTACAAGGGTCTAAGAAACTTGCCTAACTGCCCATGGCAGCCAATCTGAGTTCATTTTCCATTTCCTCAACTATTCTATTCTATAAAAAAATATATAAAAGCTGCGGTGTCATTGGCTGCCATGTAAGACCACTACCACAACAGGGCCCTTCGTTTTTCTCTAAACTATCTGCCGGAGGGGGCACATTACCTTGGATGATCACAGAGTCGGTCCTTGCAGGCCCAAACTTCAGGGTCATCTCATGCTTGTGTTTGTGTACAGCCAAATGGTCTTCATTTGTGAAGCGCTACAATAAATGGAAGACGTGTTTAATAGTAATAGTAAACCTATACATAAAAGAAAGCAAAAAACGTTAAAACTTGAGCTAGCCAACCCAAGCCAGAAAATACGGCACTGTATGGACTGAGAGCTTCTGTGTCTCTGCAACACGGACAGATGAGGTGTCTCACTATGCAATGTGACACACACAGCCTGGATAGAGCGTGGGTTACAGTCTACACTAGGATTCACAGAGCGCCCCCGGCAGCTCCAACTGAACACAAGGTTACATCATACGGGCGACTCCTTAATTGTAATTAACACACTTCGTTAGCATTACAGGGAAGAGGAGCCTTCAGGCGCATTTACACTGAAAGGTTAGTGAGAAACACTCCTTTTCCAATAATTGGGTCATGTAAATAGCTGCTGATCACCTGACGAACAAGCAAAAATGCTTGTTCGTCGGGTGAGATGATCTTTTGGATTGCTTAACAGATCATCGTTCTAGATAGCACATTGTCCTGTGTACGTAGGATGTGAGCTGCCATGAACAATGGCTGCCTGTGTGCACTGAGCGATCTAGATCACTGTTCTGTATGCATCCGAAGTACGGTCTACCTGTGTAAACAGGCTATAAAAAGACTGCTAAGCGGCAAACATATTGCCGGTTGGCAGTCATTTAACATTGCACACTGAGCAATGTAAATACACTCTTGCGTGCCCACGTTGCGTATTACAAGCGTATATGCTGCGGAATTTCTGCAGCGTAAACGCTTGTAAAACGCATGTATATCCGCACCCCATGGTCCCCAATGGCATTCAGCAATGTCAATGCCCATGCTGCGGATTTTTCCGCAGCGTATATGCTGCGGTCAAAAATCCGCAGCATGTTCATTAATTTTGCGTTTCTGCATGCGGAATCAATGTGCGGATGGTACCCAAGTCTGGAGGAGAGGAGACTCATCCAGACCTAGGTACCAAAGAACCTGTAAAAAAAATAAAAAAATAAAGTTTATACCTCATCTTCTGATGTTTTCCCTCCGTCGCGCTGTTGTGTGAAGGACCTGCCACGTCATTGAGTCATGTGACCCATCACATGACTCAATGACGTCACCGAAGGTCCTGCACACAACAGCGTGAGCCGCTCAAGACTCCGGACGGGGCAGAGAATGCATCGGAAGGTGAGTATAAACTTTATTTTTTAATTTTTTACCATTCTGATTCTTTTTTTTTTAACTATTACTTGGTCACACTATATAAATCCATGCCTGTTGCATGGATTTATATAGTGTGAACAAGTTGTCAAGCACTTTTCCAAGTGATGCTTAAATCACTTGGAGAAGTGCTTGATAACCCGCATGCGGAAATGCATGCAAAGACGCCTCACAAACGCTTCTACCTGGCGGGAAAACCTCATGTAAAATCCGCATGCGATTTTCCCGCCAGGGAGAAGCGTAAAAAATATGCTTCACTTCCGCAACGTGGGCACATAGCCTTAGGCACATGACTCAGTGACGTGGCAGGTCCTTCACACAACAGCGCGACGGAGGGAAAACATCAGAAGATAAGTATAAACTTTATTTTATTCTTTTTTTTACAGGTTCTTTGGTACCCAGGTCTGGAGGAGAGTCTCCTCTCCTCCAGACTTGGGTACCATCCGCACATTGATTCCGCATGCGGAAACGCAAAATTAATGAACACGCTGCGGATTTTTGACCGCAGCATATACGCTGCGGAAAAATCCGCAGCATGGGCATTGACATTGCGGAATGCCATTGGGGACCATGGGGTGCGGATATACATGCGTTTTACAAGCGTTTACGCTGCGGAAATTCCGCAGCATATAAGATTGTAATACGCAACGTGGGCACACAGCCTTAGGCTGTGTGCCCACGAAGCAGAAATACTCCGGATTTTTTACGCTTCTCCCTGGCAGGAAAAACACATGCAGATTTTACATGCGTCTTTTTTCTGCCAGGGAGAAGAAGTATTTGTCAAGCGTTTTCGCATGCATTTTCGCATGCGGATTATCAAGCACTTTTCCAAGCGATTTTAGCATCACTTGGAAGAGTGCTTGACAACTTGTTCATACTATATAAATTCATGCAACCGACATGGATTTATAAAGTGTGACCAAGTTAATGGTTAAAAAAAAGAATAAAAATGGTAAAAACAAAACAAAAAAACAAACAAAAAAAACATTATACTTACCTTCCGATGGCCCCCGGTCTCCTCAGTGATGCGTCCTGGCTCCCCGGTGACTCGTGGTGGTCTAAAAGGACCTTCCATGACGTCATTTAGTCATGTGACAGGTTCTTTTTTAACTACAGGTACTATGGTACCCGGGTCTGGAGGAGAGTCTCCTCTTCTCCAGATCCAGGTACCATCCGGACATTGAATCGCTTAATATCCGCATGTGCACATGTAGTCATGCGGATATTAAGCGATTCAATGCAAGTCAATGGCGGCGATTATGCCAAGTATCCGCAAAAATGCATAGTGGGCACGCATCCTTAGGGTAGGTTCACATATGTCAGATTTGGGGTGGATAATTCTTTTGCTACTTTAAGGATATGTGCACACACAGAGTATTTACCTCAGATTTGTCTGCAGCAACAACGCTGTGTAAAATACACACTTTACCTCTTTCTTTTGAATGAGTGAAAAATACTTCAAAAACGCTGCAAGTTTGAAAAACAAAAAAAGCTTTGATGGTCCAAATTAAGTAGCATGTGCATGAGATTAAAGAAATATTCACTTTGCTGGTGCTGTAAAAAGCTGGACTTTATTCCACTGCAAAAACACAAAGAGAAAAAGGGGACAAAAAGGCAGTGTATGAACGAACCCTGAGGCTATGTGCATACGTTGCGTTTTAGCTACGTTTTTATTGTCTCTTGTGCATGCTGATAAAGTTTAATGCCCTAAAAAAAACATGATGCAACTTCCTTAGGTTTTTGCACCAAAAAAGCAGCAAAACCTGATACCTGCATTTGTTTTTGCACTTACTCACTGCTTTCTATGGGTGAAAAATGCTGAAAGAATTGGCATGCTGCAGTTTGCAAAAAAAAAGCAGTTTTCCAATTTAGTCAGAAAAAAAACACCAAGGTGTGTGCATGAGATTTCTGAAATCTCATAGCTTTTACTGGTAATGTAAAACGCAGATTAAAATTTACATTAAAAAAACACAGCAAAAACGCAAAGTGTGAACATAGCCTTAGGCTATGTGCACTGCACACGTTTTGTACTTGCAACAGATTTTTGGAATGTTGGAAGGAAAAACGATGAGTAAAATAAGTGCGTTTTCTTTTTTCATACACTTTTTTTCCCCATTTAAGGGATGAAAAAGGCTGCAAAACTCAGAGTAATGACATGGAGCAGCTCTGAGAAAACACGATGAAGGTTCAAATCTGCAAGGAAAAAAGAGCAGCGTGTGCATGAGATTTCAAAATGTTCATTCACTTTGCTGGTACCATAAAACACCTCGTGGAAAATGCAACGTGTGAACAAGCCCTGATGCAGATTTTTCCCTGGTCTTCACAACTCCAGCATTGATGTATTGACACACTTAATAAAGCCTGTGTCCAGCTACAGCAACACGTCATCAAAAGGGGCCAGTAATCAGAAATCAAGGAAACCTTACAATAGGAGAGCAGAAGTTAGTTTTTTTGTTTTTGTTATTTTCCCATTTTATACAATATTTTGCAGAAGAATGTAAGAATGTTATTAAGGTTTTGCGCTTTCTGGAGAAAATCCTTACTCTTTCCGCAGCAGAATTTGACATGGTGTGGATCAGATGGTCAATTTCTGCAGTGTGTGGATTCATTCAATTCTCATCCACTTTGCTAACACGGTGTTCCACTTCGGACTTTTGGTCCTCAAATTCGGGTGAAAAATGAGATGCAATTCTGTCCCTAAAACATCCAGTGAATGTACAAAGTGGAGATGAACGGCTGCCAAACAGAGCAGTGTGTGGCTGTAGGGAATTACAAGTCTGTAGAAGGGAGGAAAGGAAAATTTGCTCAACAACTGTACAAATTTGTATGTAAATGGTGATGTGATCGGTCAGCTGGACGAATGATGTGAAAGCCTTTAACTTAAATATGGAATACTAAAAACAGATAGAAAAACCAGTTGCACACTGATAAACTGGGAGGGGGATTGAAATAAAAAAAAATATATGGGGAGTTCTTCCAACAGCTGAGAAATGCATTCCAGCAGCCAGGAAAAGTGAATAAAGGGCACCGCACCCCCTCTAGTCCCGTGCTTTTAGTGCCAAAACAACCTCAGGAAAAATAGGCCCCTGGAAGCCGTATCCAAGCCTGGCACGCACAGCCTGCGGAAACATGAGAGCTATGGGATTACTGCACACATACAATCACACAGCCATGTTCCTCCACTTCCTCTCGGCTGAAGGAGAGCATGTGTGTGCGCAGGGAGGGGAGGCAGCTGGGGAAACCAGCAGAAACGCCTGATAGGATCCTATATGTGATCATCATCCATTATTCAATGATTAGGAGAGAAATCTAATACAAGGAGCAGGCCAACACCAAATTAGGAATTAAAGGGTGGGGGCTTAACCCCCTAAGGAAAATGACAAGTTTGGACCTAAGGACCACAGGAATGTTTCTTTTCCTCTTGGCATCCTAATATTTTTTACATCAATTCGGTTGTGAGACATGTTGATTCGGGCATGTTTTTACTTACTTTAGACTTCATTTTTAGGGTAAAAATTGTATTACTATAGAATTTCTTACTACAGTGTTGTACAGGAGTAGTTGCTGCCGTGGGGACAACATTGACTATATCACACCATGTCAAGGCAGAAATGAATTTGTGATATAATGAGACATAAAGATCCCCTCACCGGGTTATAGAGCTCCTTAGGAGAGATTCAGTGCTCTTTAAATGGTCACTACTGTCCTTTCAACACACTTTGTATAAATCCGTAGTACTGGTGAATCTAAGAAACTTTGTAATATTTCTTATTAGAGAACACTCCTTCTTTCTCCATTTACAAGCCACTTCTTTCTCCATTTACAAGCCACTTCTTTCCCTCCCCCTCTTGTGAACTCTACTTACACCCACTATAAAAAAACACAAACCCAAACAAAATAGTTAAAATCAGTAAAGCAATACGTGGACTGTCAGTGCAGTGAGGGGTCAGGTTAGAGGGTCTTTTAAACTCTGGGATGGGGAAGGAGGAGAGAGGAGCAGAGTGGTTAAACAAGCAGAGGCAGATTGTACTGCAATTAGTGAGCGATTTAGCTAAACACAGAGCTGGATTCACAGCTACACCACTCAGTACTGCTGTATAAATGCCATGTATGCGGTTTCTCTTACTTCTGAACATGTCCCTAAAATAGAAAGAAAATCAGGACTGACATCATAGCAGCTCATCTCCACCCAACAGCCCAGAGGAAACCCAAAGATAGAGCTTGCAGAGGAGAAAGATGCAGAATACAAGTCACATAATGGCCAGAAATGGGGCTATTCCTCATGTAAGCACATGATAGGTTATCATGGAAAGTTACCTGAAATGACAGTTACACTTTCAGGCATCAAGCACAGACACTTTCATGACATTTTTTGGGAAATGCATATTAGGGACTATGAAGTACCAATTATTTTTGTGTGCCTTTTTAGTGGATTGTGACTCATGATTTTATTAATTTTTTTTTTATTTTATGCACATTATTATTAGAAAGCTGATACATTTCTACAGGTTTGCTACTTTTTCATTTTAATTATTTTTGTTTTATTATGTAGAAATATATTCAGATGATTTTGGATACATAGTTTTATATATAATCTGTATAAGTAACACAAGCTTTATAGATATACGGCACTCCTGTGTAAAAGTGGTGCTCAAGAAGGGTTACACCCCGCTATAAATGAATGAAAGGACTTGGCACTCCAGTAGAAAGTATGTGCAGAAATACATTGTAGACAATCCAGAAATTATGTGTAATGTGTCGGTCCCAAAGCCTGGACCTTCGTCAGATACGGATTGTTGTAGGCTCCATAAAAGCTGTGTAGATGGGTGTAAGAGAAGTGCGACCGCAGCCGCTGTTTGAAAGGTGCCGTATCTGATGAAGGTGTTGGGGCCAAAACGTTCTATATAATTTCTGAATTTCTGACAATAAAATTCTACACATACTTTCTACTAGAGTGCCAAGTCCTTTAATTTATTTATAATCTGTAGAAGTACGGTATTTGGGATCGGTTAGTACAATTCATGGTACTACACGTTTTTTTTTTTTTTTATAGAACGTGGTCCTAGGAGGTTTACATGAGATTTTATAATCAATTTTAGAAGCCAACCGTACCGTATCTCTGGGTAAAAGACGGAAAATGCATATTGAGCGACCTGTTGTGACAGCGGCAGCATATATGTACGGGCATTTTATCTAAAAACCTCCCTGACTACATCTCTAGCCAGTGTGCAATTCCATTAGATATCTGGACATCTTCAGGTTACGCTGAGGGGATTCACACTTGTGAGCAGTCTGGTTACACTTATTTTGTGACAGCAGGGGGCACTTTATAAAAAGGAAAGGCTCTGTGCATCAGTGTGTATGAATCAGATGACTACCGCTGTAACCTAGACATGGCCACCAAGAGGACGACTGTGACTCATCTCATCTGTGAAAAGTATCCCCCGTCACTTCCAGTCCCACGCAGTTAGACAAGATATTAATTTGCCTAAATAATAATAATGATCCTCTTTAGAGAAGCGGCGTTGAGTGCGCCCTTTACAATAGACATGGCTTATATAACACCGGAGTCTATAGTACTCGTCACATCATGCCACAACAAATCACATAATTGACTGAAAGTATGCAGAATTTCATTGTGTTCGATTAACATCTTGGCAAACGGATCTGTAGTTTAACTTAAACCAACTGTTTAAAAAGGAAAAAAAAAGAAAGAAGAACAGCATGTGTAGGTTTGGACTGACATGACGGCTCTTGCAGTATGTGATGAGTCATTACACATGTGGGGCTGCGGAGTGTGCAGAATAGCTTTAAAGGAGAACGCAGTTTTGGAAAGTCCCTACTTGGAAGAAGGGAGCCTTGAAACTAATGGTGCATTTACACCAGTGATACTCGTTTCATGGGAATAGTCACTCTCAATTATCCGACGGTGTCCATCTGCCGGCAATCGCTTGCCGAAGGAGGAAAGCCGCTGTCGCCTGCCGAAGGAGGAAAGCCGCTGTCGCCTGCCGAAGGAGGAAAGCCGATGTCGCCTGCCGAAGGAGGAAAGCCGATGTCGCCTGCCGAAGGAGGAAAGCCGCTGTCGCCTGCCGAAGGAGGAAAGCCGCTGTCGCCTGCCGAAGGAGGAAAGCCGCTGTCGCCTGCCGAAGGAGGAAAGCCGCTGTCGCCTGCCGAAGGAGGAAAGCCGCTGTCGCCTGCCGAAGGAGGAAAGCCGCTGTCGCCTGCCGAAGGAGGAAAGCCGCTGTCGCCTGCCGAAGGAGGAAAGCCGATGTCGCCTGCCGAAGGAGGAAAGCCGATGTCGCCTGCCGAAGGAGGAAAGCCGATGTCGCCTGCCGAAGGAGGAAAGCCGCAATCATCGGTCGAAGGAGGAAAGCCGCAATCATCTGTCGGGTGATCTGATTGGTTATGTCAGCATAAAAATGATCGGCAGCACATCACCCCGTGTAAATAGATGTGCTGGCCGATAAGATCATGCAATAATTCTGTCCCCATCATCGCTTGTCAGCCTGTGTAAACAGGACAGTAAACGAGGGCCAAACTTGTTATACAGCCTATTGGCAAACTGATGGGCTATAATGCCTAAGTGCAACATAAGACCATGTTCTCTGCATACATCTGCAGTCTGCACTGGTTATAGCGGCTTTTTTTCCTTTTCTTGATGGATTTTTAGCAGGGCTGTGGAGTCGATAAGCCAAACCTCGGACTCAGACTCCGCAATTTCCATGACACCAACTCCAACTCTGACTCCCTCATACATGGCTCATGTTTAAGTGATAAATTTACTGTAGCACAGATTCATCTCAGCTAAAAGTCTAGACCCTTAGATCAGGACTAGGACAGACATTTATAGGACATTTCATAACTTTCCCAAATTATTATGAAAAAATATTCCCCTCAAACTGCATTTAACTACTGTACCCAATTTATTATATACTTTAGCAGTCGGAGTTGGTCCATTTTATACCAACTCCGACTCCATAGCCCTGGTTTTTAGTGCAGAAATGCTGGGATTTTGCTTTTAAAAATACAATGGTGTTTTTTACATGCATTTTCTTCAGCCTTTCATGCATTTTCATGAAATCGCATCCACTTTGCTTGATCTGCTAAACACAACCTGTCAGTAACATTGCTTCTGAGCAAGCAGAGGTAGTGGAGGATAGGGGTACTGTAAAACACTGAGATACCTATTCATCCTTCAATGTTGAGAGCCCAATTTGAATATCAATAAAAGCCGAATTTCGCAGCAAGTGCTAGTGGGCGTATCAGTGCACTTGAAGTCTATGACTTATTATCGCTTCTTCCAGTCGGCACCGATCCCACTTGAAAGACAGCGATGAGCAGCAATGATATTACGCCGCAGCTCATGTGTTTCCACTATCAATCAAGGAGTGAAAGTAGCACCGGGGGGGGGGCGGGGGAGTAAAGAGCAGCAATGGACTGCAAATGCCCATCATTGCACTTGCAAACATAATTTGCATATCAATAGAAGCCAAATCGTTCATAGTGTTTTTCACTCTCCTAGCCTGCTTTACCTCTGCTTGCTCAGGGGTAGTGTTACTAACAGTTTCTCTTTAAACGCAGATTTTCGACACAAAAACAAGCAGCATAAAAAATGTTAAGGTTAAGTGGGAACACGGCCTAAGATGAGCACAATGCAGAAGGTACAGTTATATGAAAAAGTTTGGGCACCCCTATTAATCTTAAGCTTATTGTTTTATAAAAATTAGTGTTTTTGCAACAGCTAATTTCAGTTTGCTATATGTAATAACTGTTGGACACAGTAATGTTTCTGCCTTGAAATGAGGTTTATTGTACTAACAGAAAATGTGCAATCTGCATTCAAACAAAATTTGACAGGTGCATAAGTATGGGCACCTCACCAGAAAAGTGACATTAATATTTAGTAGATCCTCCTTTTGCAAAAATAACAGCCTCTAGTCGCTTCCTGTAGCTTTTAATGATTTCCTGGATCCTGGATGAAGGTATTTTTGACCATTTCTCTTTACAAAACAATTCCAGTTCAGTTAAGTTTGATGGTCGCCGAGCATGGACAGCCCTCTTCAAATGATCCCACAGATGTTCAATGATATTCAGGTCTGGGGACTGGGATGGCCATTCCAGAACATTGTAATTGTTCCTCTGCATGAATGCCTGAGTAGATTTGGAGCGGTGTTTTGGATCATTGTCTTGCTGAAAGATCCATCCCCTGCGTAACTTCAACTTTATCACTGATTCTTGAACATTATTGTCAAGAATCTGCTGATACTGAGTGGAATCCATGCGTCCCTCAACTTTAACAAGATTCCCGGTGCCGGCATTGGCCACACAGCCCCAAAGCATGATGGAACCTCCACCAAATTTTACTGTGGGTAGCAAGTGTTTTTCTTGGAATGCTGTGTTTTTTGGCCGCCATGCATAACGCCTTTTTGTTTGACGAAACAACTCAATCTTGGTTTCATCAGTCCACAGGACCTTCTTCCAAAAAGAAATTGGCTTCTCCAAATGTGCGTTTGCATACCTCAGCCGACTCTGTTTGTGGCGTGCTTGCAGAAACGGCTTCTTTCGCATCACTCTCCCATACAGCTTCTCCTTGTGCAAAGTGCGTTGTATAATTGACCGATGCACAGTGACACCATCTGCAGCAAGTTGATGCTGCAGCTCTCTGGAGGCGGTCTGAGGATTGTCCTTGACTGATCTCACCATTCTTCTTCTCTGCCTTTCTGATGTTTTTCTTGGCCTGCCACTTCTGGCCTTAACAAGAACTGTCCCTGTGTTCTTCCATTTCCTTACTATGTTCCTCACAGTGGAAACTGACAGGTTAAATCTCTGAGACAGCTTTTTGTATCCTTCCCCTGAACAACTATGTTGAATAATCTTTGTTTTCAGATCATTTCACAGTTGTTTTGAGGAGCCCATGATGCCACTCTTCAGAGGAGATTCAAACAGGAGAACAACTTGCAAGTGGCCACTTTAAGTAGCTTTTCTCATGATTGCATACACCTGGCTATGAAGTTCAAAGCTCAATGAGGTTACAAAACCAAAAAAAGTGCTTTAGTAAGTCAGTAAAAAGTAGGTAGGAGTATTTAAAACAAGAAAATGATAAGGGTGCCCATACTTATGCACCTGTCAAATTTTGTTTGAATGCAGATTGCACATATTCTGTTAGTACAATAAACCTCATTTCCAGGCAGAAACATTACTGTGTCCAACAGTTATTACATATATCAAACTGAAATAGCTGTTGCAGAAACACCAATTTTTATTAAACATTAAGCTTAAGATTAATAGGGGTGCCCAAACGTTTTCATATAACTGTATATGAAGACTGACTTTTCCTTACCCAAAGTTAATTAGAGTGAATTCTGCCACATTCTTTATAAGGAGGCGGACATCACTTACTCAGCTTGGTGCAGTTTAGACAAAGTCAGAAAACTAGGTCTACACTCCGCAAGTAGAGAAGCCGATGTGACATTTTCTGGTATAAAACTTTTGGAAAGCATGGTGCAAACATTGAAAATTTTGCACACTTTACTCCAGTTTTTGGAGTAAATTAATCCCCAAAAAGTTGCAAACAGCTGGATAAACTTGGGCTACGGTGTCCTGCTAGGAGCCCAAGGAATGAGTTGGTTAGTATGCAAGTAATCTTGGCAATTTCCCTGCAGCGCCACAATGGGGTTGTTCACTTTTTCTTACTGATATATATGGTAAGTATGTCAGGCTCTCCGCCTTGTCAGTGCCGCCTTCCTCATAGACTTCACAGCGCTCCTATTCTCAAAATAGCTGCTACTGGTGGAGCATATGACCGGACCTGTCCATCAGTCTCCTCCAATGGAAAAGCAGCTTTCTCATGTGCAGTGTTTTGCAAGTAGAAGAGGCAGATGGACAGGCCTGGTCACAGGCTTCTCCGGTGGAGACAATTGTGAGAACTGTGAAGTCAGTAAGGAACGTGGCACTAACAAGGAGGAGAACCTGTAATACTTAGATTTTAATAAGTGGCACAAAATCATGTTCACAACTCATCTGTTCATGGCCAACCCCTCTAAACTACCACTCCAGTGTTTTTTTTTAATTTCACCATCGATTAGTTAACAGTAATATGTGTTCTGTGTGTAATAAAATACTTACATCTTTTGCCGTTTCCAGCGCAGCTCAGTTCCTCTTCTGGATCACATGACCACAGTTGTGTCTAGCCTAACATTCCATTCCAATGTTTACCTGAAGTAATTTTCTCAATATAAGGCGACGTTTGCACGTTCAGTATTTGGTCAGTATTTTACATCAGTATCTGTAAGCCAAAACCAGGAATGAGTGATAAATACAGAAGTGGTGATGTGTTTCTGTTATACTTTTCAGCTGATTGCTCTATTCCTGGTGTTTACTTACAAATACTGATGGAAAATACTGACCAAATACTGAACGTGTGAATCTGGCCTTAATCAGACTCAGAAGACTCTCATAGACTTACGTTGAGAGCAAGTAATGGTCGGGTCCGCATTGTGACCTGGCAAGTCACTGACTCAGAGCTGTAGTCACAAGATGGCAAAAAGGGACTGGAGCAGCACTGGAAACGGCAGAAGACAGCAACCGGAAGTACTACCGATACCTAACCAATGTTTGAATTAAAAAAAAAAAGAAGCTGGAATGGGGCATGAGGCATCACCAGGAACTAGTCAAATCAACAAGTTGTCTGTGTTAGATGAGTGAGATTGTCACACAAGTACAATCTGAATTATTTTGTGACTCGATATGGCCAGAAAAGTAAAAGGTTTTTTTTCAGATTTTCCCTTTCCCCCAGCTGCAGTTTACTTTAAAAGAAACCTAAACAAACCTCGTTTTACACAAACTCCCCAGGTCCAGTGGTGATTCTTCACTGCTACTCCTGCTGTCTTATTGCAGGCTGACGTCATGTCGACAGCTCTGCAGCCAATTAGTGAGCGCAGGAACAGCTCGTGCTGTCAACTCATGCAGAGCGGCTGAGCTCTGTTATTGGCCGCAGCGCTGCTAACGTGACCTCAGCGCTGCGGACAATAACATAAACTAGGAGCAGCGGTGGAGACTAAGCGCTGGACTTGGAGGGAACAGTAAAAGTACAGTTTTCTTTTTAAACGCAGTCAGAAGACAGGGGCTTTCAGAAAACAGAAAACTCCTTTAGGAGAACAGCTGGCTGCACTTTTTTCTATATATTGGTCTAGTCTAGTGGGTGTCCCCAGACACAGATGTTTGATGACAGCGGTAACTTAAATTTTATTGGAAAGAGTGGACGAATCTACTGTAACAATAAACCTGAACCAGCTGAGTTTCGGTGTAAGAAAAAAATAGTTGATTTTTCAGACAAAAATGTTATGTGTGTAACCAGATTAAAGGTGCTTTTCTGTGTACTGATTTCGATTTTCCCACTTGTCCATGGGCCTGTGTCTCTGCTATTACAGCTCAGCCTCTATTTTTGGGTGAAGGGCACAATCACATAGATCAATGCATACATAACTTTTTTAGATGAAAAGTTATTTTTGGATTAATGCAGGATGTAAAAACAGCATAGAAACTGCAATATGTGACCACAGCTTTACACTGGATGCTTGGAAAGTCATTTTTACTAAGTGGGAGCATAAGCTTTACACTGTAATTACATTAAAGGGCACCCGACAGGTTCCCCAAAACCGCTACCATGTGTTTAATCCTATGTGAACACCCTGCCTAACATGCACTTTATACAGAATAAGTGATTTCAGTGTATGGTCAAAAAAAAAAAGGTTAAAAATCCGTTTCCAATAGTTTCAGACTAGTAGAGAGAGCATTGGTTTCCCCAGACTAGTCGTCTCAGTAATCATGTTACCGCGATCCTGTGGATGTGAGAATATTATTTGCAAGAGCGGTGCCACCGCCGGATGTCTGCAAGTCTCTTCCACAGGATCGCACTAACATGATTACTGGGACAACTAGTCTGAAGAAACTAAGGCCCGCTCGACTAGTCTGAAACTATTGGAAATGGATTTTTAACATTCTAGCAATCACATACTGTACAAAGGGCTTGTTAGGCAGGATGTAACCATAAGAATAAACACATGCTAGCAGTTTGGGGGGCATGGAGGATCCGTCAGGTTCCCTTTAAAGAGAATTGGAGAACAACATGGAGATGTAGCAATTGCCAGGTGTAATAGGCGGGATGGTCTCTACACTGCACCACCATTTACAGGTCACTGACTCCAGCACACATACACATGCAGCTATTCTCCATGCCATGAGTACAAAAATGTTCTCACTCTCGGTAGAACCTGTTTGTTATATGCTTGCTGCGGTTTATGGGAAGGGATAAGCGTATACCGTGTTTTGTATCAAATGAAAGGTGCCCAGGATCTGACGAGACTTGTCACAAACATCTCATGCAGCAGCGATGAGATTAAGGATTCCTATTCATCAAATACAAAAGGATCATAAGTCCAACAGAGAAGGTATCACAGAAAAGCCTTATTACATGTGGGACGTTCCCCGATGTAGTTGAAGGTTACATAGGAAAAATGTCCTAATCCCTTACAGGCAATTTTCGTTTTTGTGTTTTCATTATTTCCTCCCCTTTTTCAAATAGCAGTAACTTTATCTTTTCGTTGACACAGACGTATGAGGGCTAGTATTTCATGGGACAAGATGTAGTTTTGAAAGACACCATTCGCGTTACCATGTAACATATGGAAAAATTTGAAAAAATGTAAAAGACGAGGTAAGATTGTAAAAATAAAAACACTATTCCGCCATTATTTTTTGTTTTTTTATGGTGATAATTGTGCAGTACAAAATTACCAGGGATCAGGATTCTCCAGGTGAGTATGATTATGGCAATACAAAAAAATTGGATTGTGTCGCCATTTTCTGAGACCTGCAAGCTTTTTATTTTTACGTTGATGTTGCAATGCCAGGGCTTGTTTTTTGTTTGACGGGCTGTAGTTTTTATTGGTACCATTTTGGGGTAAATACTAGGTTTTGAAAGCATATTATTGCATTTTTCTGTGAGAGTTGTGGTCATCAAAAAAACAACAATTTTGTCGTTTTGATTTTTTTTCTCTTTTTTTTTTTATACAGTTTTAACAACTTTGTGCTTTGATAGGTTGGACTTTTAGGACCGTGGCTATACCAAATAGGCTTATTTAAATTTCTTTATTTTTCATTTCGTAAAATTATTTTTTATAATTTTTTTTTTTTTTTAATTAATCCTTATAGGGAACTTGAACCTATAGTCACTTGATTGCTTATTCTATATGCTGCAATATGGTATTGAGGAATGTAGTAAAAATCACATTTAATGAAGCCTAGCCAACATGGCAGCAATAGTAGGCCCCTGGCAGCCAATCCTAATCCTGCGATTGCATTGTTGGGGGACTGACGGGAGCCCAGAAGAGAAGCTCTGGCGGGAGCGCGCAGCTCAGTGTTTCCCAGCAGCATTTAAGGGAGTAATACCTGGAGCTGGCTCAGTCGCTGCTGTTAGAGGTGAATGCTGGCTGAATAACACAGTCGGCATCTGCCTTGGGTGGGGTGGGCCCAGCTCCTGAGCCCGCTCTACACATACTGACCAGCTCCATGATGTACTTATGTGTGATAGAGCACTAAGGGGTTAAGATATTTAATCTGAAAATTAAGATTTTAATTGACTGAAGTCACTTTAAAGCAACCTGCTCAGCAATTTTTTTTGCCCCTAAACCGCAACCATACCTTATTACAGTTATATGAAAAAGTTTGGGCACCCCTAATAATCTTAAGCTTAATGTTTTATAAAAATTGGTGTTTTTGCAACAGCTATTTCAGTTTGATATATGTAATAACTGTTGGACACAGTAATGTTTCTGCCTTGAAATTAGGTTTATTGTACTAACAGAAAATGTGCAATCTGCATTCAAACAAAATTTGACAGGTGCATAAGTATGGGCACCCTTATCATTTTCTTGTTTTAAATACTCCTACCTACTTTTTACTGACTTACTAAAGCACTTTTTTTGGTTTTGTAACCTCATTGAGCTTTGAACTTCATAGCCAGGTGTATGCAATCATGAGAAAAGCTACTTAAAGTGGCCACTTGCAAGTTGTTCTCCTGTTTGAATCTCCTCTGAAGAGTGGCATCATGGGCTCCTCAAAACAACTGTGAAATGATCTGAAAACAAAGATTATTCAACATAGTTGTTCAGGGGAAGGATACAAAAAGCTATCTCAGAGATTTAACCTGTCAGTTTCCACTGTGAGGAACATAGTAAGGAAATGGAAGAACACAGGGACAGTTCTTGTTAAGGCCAGAAGTGGCAGGCCAAGAAAAACATCAGAAAGGCAGAGAAGAAGAATGGTGAGATCAGTCGAGGACATTCCTCAGACCACCTCCAGAGAGCTGCAGCATCAACTTGCTGCAGATGGTGTCACTGTGCATCGGTCAATTATACAACGCACTTTGCACAAGGAGAAGCTGTATGGGAGAGTGATGCGAAAGAAACAGTTTCTGCAAGCACGCCACCAACAGAGTTGGCTGAGGTATGCAAAAGCACATTTGGAGAAGCCAATTTCTTTTTGGAAGAAGGTCCTGTGGACTGATGAAACCAAGATTGAGTTGTTTGGTCATACAAAAAGGCGTTATGCATGGCGGCAAAAAAACACAGCATTCCAAGAAAAACACTTGCTACCCACAGTAAAATTTGGTGGAGGTTCCATCATGCTTTGAGGCTGTGTGGCCAATGCCGGCACCGGGAATCTTGTTAAAGTTGAGGGACGCATGGATTCCACTCAGTATCAGCAGATTCTTGACAATAATGTTCAAGAATCAGTGATAAAGTTGAAGTTACGCAGGGGATGGATCTTTCAGCAAGACAATGATCCAAAACACCGCTCCAAATCTACTCAGGCATTCATGCAGAGGAACAATTACAATGTTCTGGAATGGCCATCCCAGTCCCCAGACCTGAATATCATTGAACATCTGTGGGATCATTTGAAGAGGGCTGTCCATGCTCGGCAACCATCAAACTTAACTGAACTGGAATTGTTTTGTAAAGAGGAATGGTCAAAAATACCTTCATCCTGGATCCAGGAACTCATTAAAAGCTACAGGAAGCGACTAGAGGCTGTTATTTTTGCAAAAGGAGGATCTACTAAATATTAATGTCACTTTTCTGGTGAGGTGCCCATACTTATGCACCTGTCAAATTTTGTTTGAATGCAGATTGCACATTTTCTGTTAGTACAATAAACCTCATTTCAAGGCAGAAACATTAATGTGTCCAACAGTTATTACATATATCAAACTGAAATAGCTGTTGCAAAAACACCAATTTTTATAAAACATTAAGCTTAAGATTAATAGGGGTGCCCAAACTTTTTCATATAACTGTATATAAACTGATGTTTCTAAACATGTCCCTGTAACCACATTATAAAATCCCACAGGCTATCAGTACATAACAGAGGCGTCCAGATCAGTAACAGCAGTGCAGTCAGCGCCTCCTCACCGACCCTCCTGGCACGATGGACACCTTCCCGCCAATGTCGGTCATAGCAACCTCCACCTGGAAGATGTCAAGCAAGCAAGGAGGGGCAGGTTTGGAGCGGTGACTGAACGGCTGTCCTTGATCTGTAGGATACTCAGATGACATCTCTATGGCAATTTTTATGATTTGGCTAGATTAATTTTACAAATTAGAGACATATTTAGCACATTAAAAGTTCATGATTATAGTGGCTGTTTAAGGGGGAAAAATATAAGAAGCTTCCAGGTTTCCTTTAAAGTGCAAAAGCTGCAAACTTCTAGAACAAGCCCTGTTCTCCATATGGGGACCCTGTAACCGTTCACTGTAATATGTACTGTACTGGGTATTAGCTCAATAACGCTCAGTCGTAGTGCCGTTACATGTCAGAAAATATCTATGGAAGAATACGGTAGGTTATCAGATGTTACAGGAGGGCTTGGAAATCCATAAAAAATGGATTTCTAACAAATGTCTTAAATATTTAGATGTACCGAATAACATATGTTTGTTAATGAGAAACATAAGTGATATTAAAGGGATAATTTCATCAGCTCTCT
This sequence comes from Phyllobates terribilis, assembly GCF_046119375.1. Classification (NCBI taxonomy): domain Eukaryota; kingdom Metazoa; phylum Chordata; class Amphibia; order Anura; family Dendrobatidae; genus Phyllobates; species Phyllobates terribilis. The sequence goes on from NW_027362762.1 coordinate 148,598,063, forward strand.
AAGACTCATTAGGAGATAAGGAGGGTTGCAGTGAGCAACTAACAGTGATTCTATTCTGGAAGACCAAGATTTCTAGGTATGACATGGGTGGTCTTTCATTCAGACAGACCAGACAAGTGCATGCTGCAGTTTTTCCCACACTTGTAGGTGACATTTGGTCCATGTACGGCTTGACGCGCACATGGACAGAAACATTTTTTGTCTGAGGCCTAGGTAGGATTTTTTTATGTATTCTAAAATGACCACTGTAAGTGGCGGCCCATCAGTAAGAATATTAAGCATAGAAGTTGGTAGCGGGCACCGTAGCGGTGGCCATGTAGTAAGGGGTTAGTGTATATGGCCAATCTCCATGCAGGAGCAAGTGCACGAACGATCACTCTTCCCCCCCCCATTGGAATTTTGTCAGAGAAAACAAACTAATTCCCTTTTTGTGATCTTTGTGCAGAATCAACAGACAGTGTAACTTGAGATGTAGAGGAAAAGGTCAGATACCTGTGCTACTAAAACATACACATGCTAAAAATATTCTCACCTCTGCCTGATAAAAGAGAGGGGCGCAGAGCAGAGGCCTGACGGGCAGCGCACCTGGAGGTTTCCTCCTACAAGCGCCTGTGATAACACAAATGACTTGTTTGGGGAGTTGAGGAATACACACAACGAGACACTTGTCAGTTTGATAAAGAATCTAAATCCTAGTCAAACTCTCCACTGTATGTAGTGACATGAAGGAGCTTCCTACAGCCCCCGGGCTGCCAGTGAGAGTCGCATAATGTGTATGTGTGAAACTCGTAATGTGACAGACGCCATAATAAAAAAGTGCAAATGTAGAAAGAATCTGAGATACGTGGATTAAGTCCATTATGCAGCTCTTGTGGTTATACATTCTTTACTTGTAAATGAAAAACCCACTCTAAAAAATTTGCATTTCTGCACTTGCTAAATTTTACTAGATTATGTAAGTAGACATTGCCTTAAAGGGAATCTGTCAACACGTTTTTGCTACCTCATCTGAAAGCAGCATAATGTAGGGAAAGAGAAGCTGAATCCAGCAATGTGTCACTTAGATTACTGGGTCCAGCCGTTCTCACACAGAGCTTTTAGATTTAGAATGCAGCAGAGCTGAGAAAGCTAACCCCGCCCACACCACAACTGACCCCACCCACAGCACAGCTGACCCTGCCCACACCAGGCTCTCTGTGTACAAAGTCCATAGACAGTGAGCTGCTTATCACAGGAGCAGACGTTACCTGACTAGTGTAGTCCAGCAATGTGAATCTCTTAGTGATAAATCCTTCAGTTAGTGTAAACAGCATGCACTTTGACAAGTGACACATCCATGAATTTTGTGTTTCAGCCTCTATCTCCTTCTGTCAGGTTACATATCAAAAACCTGCTGACAGATTCCCTTTAAAGGGGTTTTCAGCTTTCACCGGCAGTCCCATGTACAACGAACAGAGCGGAAGTCCAGCATGTGCTCCTCTGTACAGCCCTGATATCTGGATCACTGGATGTCCCAGAAGTTAGACCACCAGCGAAAAGCAAGTTCTCTCCTTTCCTATGGAAAATTAATAACTTTCTATTATAGGACTACCCCGTTAACAGGGACAGTATATGGCTATTACTGATTGGTGGGGAAGGAGATGAAGCCCCCATTCCCACCTCAGTTTTTCCCTGCACAGCGACATCTCTGGCCCCTCGACTGTGCAGGGAACTGTGGCGGACCCCAATCACCTGCACAGAGTTGTGCAGCAGTTCCCCTTGAACAGTGGATGGGTGTGCACCACTGTGTGGGGAATGACTGAGAAAATGGGCACAGTCCTGGAGAAATCCTTGGGGTGGAAATGCCTGTGGCCTCAGCAGGACTACTGCAGACTAGAGGAGACTACCCTGCCTCACGGAGCAATGAAATCAAGGTCGTCAGACATGGAGTGAAGAGTCTGTTGCTGGGTAAGAGCATGTAAACTTTTCTTGCTTATCTTTTCTGAAGTGTCCTGTCTGGGAGTCTACAACAGGGTGATCAGTGAGAGTTCAGCCAGAGGGACCTGACACAACTCCGCGCTCCGCAGTACAATCGACCACGAGTCAGCCCCTAGGTGACGGCACAAGGTGTGTGATCCAGAACAGTAGGACAATTCACACCAGTGCTCATTTACCTGACTTTTTTTGTCTGCTTCCAATCCTTTTTAGATGACTGATGAAACAATGAAAAAAAAAAAAAACTACGAGTAAAGTGTCTTCTACCGCTTCAGTCATTATTTACAGTGGTAATTAAAAATTACAACCTGATTGGTTGCCATTCACAAATAATCAAGTTTCCTTTGTACACGTCCGAGGATATACGCCTTTTTTTCTGAAAAGATGCCAATTTCCACAGTGTAAGTGATAACTTACAGATCGGTGGTGTCCGACTGCTGGGATAGGAGCCGATTGGCAGAACAGAAAACTTTTATCCAAGTTACAAAATGGCGCAGCAGGTCGGATCCCCGATTGCCGCTCCATTCATTCTGTAGGGAGCTGTCAGAAAGAGACGAGTGCAGCGCTTTAATGAAGGGAGAGGGGTAGGGCATCTGCACGGATAAAAGTGAACCGTTCTACTGACCGATGCAGGCCACAGCGGTCAGACCCCCACCGATAGATAAGTTATCCCCTATCTTTTGGATAGACGATAAAAGGGTTGCCCAGTGAAAACAAGTTAAGGGCAATTCCCATGAGTTATGATCTCACTGATTAGTTTCAGCCAGAGGAGGGGTCATCAGGACAAGGGCCCATGTTAGGGGTGTTCTTTGGAGCACAAGGTGAAAAAGTAAGAAAGATTTAGCAAGATTTGATAGTGTTTCTTAGAAGCTGAAACGTCAGATGTCTCGGGTAATGTCGGGAATTATAAGTCTCCTCCAAGGTTTTACAGCGCAGTGATTGGATTCGTCCAAGGTGGCTCCTCGGTGCAGTAACAGGTTATGGGGTCTGCTCTCTCCAGTTATTTGTACAGGTTGTACTTATTTCATTCAAGGTTTACCATTAATGTTCCCATCAATATCGGCTCTCCAGTGTAGGTCGCTGTGACCAGCCCAACATTAAAATGGATAAAATGTCTGATGAAAGCCATTCCTCCATCCTATGTGCAGACTACTGCAATCATGAAAAATTTGATCGAAGCTTTTGGATGTCACATAGGGACAACATAAATCAAAATAGGCAACAAAGATTGTTTGGAGTTGGAAAGGGGCCATAAAAGAATAAGGTAGCCATTTCAGGTCAACATATAGAGCAGGGGTGGCAATTCGGAACTATTTAAAAAGGTCCAAAGATCATCAAAAATCTGGCAAAAGGCAGACAATGAAACTAAACAAAAAATAACCACATATCCCCTGCAGCAACTAATAATAATATTTATTTTTATATAGCACCAACATATTGCGCAGCGCTTTACATACATTATCATCACTGTCCCCATTGGGGCTCACAATCTATATTCCCTATCAGTATGTCTCTGGAGTGTGGGAGGAAACTGGAGAACCCGGAGGAAACCCACGCAAACACGGGGAGAACATACAAACTCCTTGCAACTACTTGACATTGACACATATGACTGCTTCAGCCAATCACTGGCCTCCGGGATACACAGTACAAGACCACTGAGGTCAGCGATCGGCTCCTGCGGTCACACGTGGAGACTGGCAAAGTCACTGCTGCAAGTGAGGAAGCAAAGACTAAGTGATGGAGCAACAAGGGATAGAACTATTCACCATTGCTTTCATCACACAGACAGCATTTGGCCAAATTTTTTATCATCTTGGGAAACCCCCTAGAAGACGACCCTCTGGATCTCCGTTCTTTTTATGGAGCTCTAATAGCTAGAATCTACATCAACAAGAAGTGTCAATCTTAGTTGCCGCCACTAGGGGCACTTTTCTGCAGTCATCTCCTATTGAGATCAATGAACAGCTTCTATGTGCGGACCAATTCTGATTGCACATTATATAAGAGAATTAATTTCCGTAATATAATTGAGATATACAGTACAGACCAAAAGTTTGGACACACCTTCTCATTTAAAGATTTTTCTGTATTTTCATGACTTTGAAAATTGTACATTCACACTGAAGGCATCAAAACTATGAATTAACACATGTGGAATTATATACTTAACAAAAAAGTGTGAAACAACTGAAAATATGTCTTATATTCTATGTTGTTCAAAGTAGCCACCTTTTGCTTTGATGGCTGCTTTGCACACTCTTGGCATTCTCTTGATGAGCTTCAAGAGGTAGTCACCGGAAATGGTGTTCACTTCACAGGTTTAACAAGTGGGAATCCTTGGCTTATAAATGGGGTTGGGACCATGAGTTGTGTTGTGCAGAAGTCAGGTGGATACACAGCTGATAGTCCTACTGAATAGACGGTTAGAATTTGTATTATGGCAAGAAAAAAGCAGCTAAGTAAAGAAAAACGAGTGGCCATCATTACTTTAAGAAATGAAGGTCAGTCAGTCCGAAAAATTGGGCAAACTTTGAAAGTGTCCCCAAGTGCAGTTGCAAAAACAATCAAGTGCTACAAAGAAACTGGCTCACATGAGGACCACCCCAGGAAAGGAGGACCAAGAGTCACCTCTGCTTCTGAGGATAAGTTTATCCGAGTCACCAGCCTCAGAAATTGCAGGTAAAAAGCAGCTCAGATTAGAGACCAGGTCAATGCTACACAGAGTTCTAGCAGCAGACACATCTCTACAACAACTGTTAAGAGGAGACTTTGTGCAGCAGGCCTTCATGGTAAAATAGCTGCTAGAAAACCACTGATAAGGACAGGCAACAAGCAGAAGAGACTTGTTTGGGCTGAAGAACACAAGGAATGGACATTAGACCAATGGAAATCTGTGCTTTGGTCTGATGAGTCTAAATTTGAGATCTTTGGTTCCAACCACAGTGTCTTTGTGCGACGCAGAAAAGGTGAACGGATGGACTCTACATGCCTGGTTCCCACCGTGAAGCATGGAGGAGGAGGTGTGATGGTGTGGGGGTGCTTTGCTGGTGACACTGTTGGGGATTTATTCAAAATTGAAGGCATACTGAACCAGCATGGCTACCACAGCATCTTGCAGCGGCATGCTATTCCATCCGGTTTACGTTTAGTTGGACCATCATTTATTTTTCAACAAGACAATGACTCCAAACACACCTCAAGGCTGTGTAAGGGCTATTTGACCAAGAAGGAGAATGATGGGGTGCTACGCCAGATGACCTGGCCTCCACAATGACCAGACCTGAACCCAATCGAGATGGTTTGGGGTGAGCTGGACCACAGAGAGAAGGCAAAAGGGCCAAGAAGTGCTAAGCATCTCTGGGAACTCCTTCAAGATTGTTGGAAGACCATTTCCGGTGACTACCTCTTGAAGCTCATCAAGAGAATGCCAAGAGTGTGCAAAGCAGTCATCAAAGCAAAAGGTGGTTACTTTGAAGAACCTAGAATATAAGACGTATTTTCAGTTGTTTCACACTTTTTTTGTTAAGTATATATTTCCACATGTGTTAATTCATAGTTTTGATGCCTTCAGTGTGAATGTACAATTTTCATAGCCATGAAAATACAGAAAAAGCTTTAAATGAGAAGGTGTGTCCAAACTTTTGGTCTGTACTGTATATATATATCTCAATTATATTACGGAAATGTTTAGAATTCTCTTATATAATGTGCAATCAGAACTGCTCCGCACATTGGCAGGAGAGGAAACATGCTTTATGAAGAGACTACAGACACCTATAACTAGCACGCGCCCTAAATTCTCTTCTGCAGTTTCAATTTTATAAATTTATATAATATATTGCATGATATACAATATATTATATAGATGTATATCTAAAGGAAATAAATTATATAAACAGATAGAGATTCAGTTAAAGGGAATCTGTCACCAGATTTTTGCTACGTAATCTGAGAGCGGCATGATGTAAGAGCAGAAACCCTGATTCCAGCAATGTATCACTTACTAGGCTGCTTGCTGCAGTTGTGATAAAATCAGTTTTCTCTGCTGCAGATCTATGAGTCTGAGTGCTGAGCTCTGTATTACCTCGCCCACACACAGATTGGCAGCATTCTATGTACACTGTGCATAGGCAGAAAGCTGCCAGTGGTGTGGGTGGGGTTATACAGGGCTGAGCATTCAGAAAACTGATAGATCTGCAGCAGATAAAATACACTGCTCAAAAAATTAAAGGGAACACTTAAACAACAGAATATAACTCCAAGTAAATCAACCTTCTGTGAAATCAAACTGTCCACTTAGGAAGCAACACTGATTGACAATCAATGTCACATGCTGTTGTGCAAATGGAATAGACAATAGATGGAAATTATTGGCAATTATCAAGACACACTCAATAAAGGAGTGGTTCTGTAGGTGGGGACCACAGACCACATCTCTGTACCAATGCTTTCTGGCTGATGTTTTGGACACTTTTGAATGTTGGTTGTGCTTTCACACTTGTGGTAGCATGAGACGGACTCTACAACCCACAGAAGTTGCTCAGGTAGTGCAGCTCATCTAGGATGGCACATCAATGAGAGCTGGTGCAAGAAGGTTTGCTGTGGCAAGAAGGTTTGCTGTGGCAAGAAGGTTTGCCGTGTCTGTCAGCGTAGTGTCCAGAGGCTGGAGGCACTACCAGGAGACAGGCCAGTACACCAGGAGAGGTGCAGGGGTCGTAGGAGGGCAGAAACCTAGCAGCAGGACCGCTACCTCCGCCTTTGTGCAAGGACGAACAGGAGGAGCACCACCAGAGCCCTGCAAAATGACCTCCAGCAGGCCACAAATGTGCATGTGTCTGTACAAATGGTTAGAAACAGACTCCATGAGGGTGGTATGAGGGCCCGACGTCCACAGATGGGGGTTGTGCTCACAGCCCAACACTGTGCAGGACGCTTGGCATTTGCCACAGAACACCAGGATTGGCAAAGTCGCCACTGGCGCCCTGTGCTCTTCACAGATGAAAGCAGGTCCACACTGAGCACATGGGACAGACGTGACAGAGTCTGGAGACGCCGTGGAGAGCGATCTGCTGCCTGCAACATCCTTCAGCATGACCGGTTTGGCAGTGGGTCAGTAATGGTGGCATTTCTTTGGAGGGCCGCACAGCCCTCCATGTGCTCGCCAGAGGTAGCCTGACTGCCATTAGGTACCGAGATGAGATCCTCAGACCCCTTGTGAGACCATATGCTGGTGCGGTTGGCCCTGGGTTCCTCCTAATGCAGGACAATGCCAGACCTCATGTGGCTGGAGTGTGTCAGCAGTTCCTGCAAGATGAAGGCATTGAAGCTATGGACTGGCCCGCTCGTTCCCCAGACCTGAATCCGATTGAGCACATCTGGGACATCATGTCTCGCTCCATCCACCAACGTCGCGTTTCACCGCAGACTGTCCAGGAGTTGGCGGATGCTTTAGTCCAGGTCTAGGAGGAGATCCCACAGGAGACCATCCGCAACCTCATCAGGAGCATGCCCAGGCGTTGTAGGGAGGTCATACAGGCACGTGGAGGCCACACACAATACTGAGACTCATCAGGAGCATGCCCAGGCGTTGTAGGGAGATCATACAGGCACGTGGAGGCCACACACACAGTACTGAGCCTCATTTTGACTTGTTTTAAGGACATTACATCAAAGTTAGATCAGCCTGTAGTGTGTTTTTCCACTTTAATTTTGGGGGTGACTCCAAATCCAGGCCTCCATTGGTTAATAAATTTGATTTCCATTGATGATTTTTGTGTGATTTTGTTGTCAGCACATTCAACTTTGTACAGAACAAAGTATTCAATGAGAATATTTCATTCATTCAGATCTAGGATGTGTTATTTGAGTGTTCCCTTTTTTTGAGCAGTGTAGTAATTGTAAAAAAAGTGCAGCAAGAAGCCCAGTAAGTGATACATTGCTGGAATCAAGGTCTCTGTCTCTACATTATGCAGCGCTCAGATATGGTGGCAATACCCTAGTCACAGGTTCCCTTTAAGCACCAGGAGGAATTTTTTTTTCTTAAACAAATTTTCCTTTTTGTTCCTTAATAAAAAGAAAGCACATCTCAGACAACACGAAACTCATTGAGGTCATCGATGATGGAGGTGAAAATCCTGGCAATTGCCTGACGCTGTCTAGTCACTTTGGTGCCATAGAGTCCATTAAACTGTGGTTATGCTGAGAAAACATAATACCAAGTTAAATAAAAAGAAAACAAAATCCTGTGTGTTGCACCGGTCATAAGACGTGGTTGTGTCCGGTTTATTTCATATAGCATGCAAACTCTGATTTTATAGAAATAAATTTGCAATCTTACTTTGTTTTATTAACACATTCATAACTGCGAGGGCTTAAAAGCATTTCTTTTATAACTATACTTTGCAAATTTTTGCATTCGGGTTTATAAGGAACCTCACCCTACATTCTGCTATACAAGTTACAGATTACATTCTAGGAAATACAAAGATTGAATTTGTTCTCGTTTTAGAGGATTAGAAATCGAATTAGGGACATTGATGAACAGTAAAATTTATATATTGTACATATATATGGATAAGGTGGAAATTGCCTGTAATGCTGCGTACAGGACACACAGAAGTGGACTACGGGCAGTTGAAGACAAGGGTTGACTGAGGTAGGATTGCTTTTCAGTTCTCAGCTGCGAATTTGCTGGTGATCGGAGAGCCAAGTCCAAAAATAACAGCAAGAAGAGACCTAGCAACCATAAGATGTTTATATCTCCACTCAACACTGCCCTCCTCAAGGGACAAATGATCAGAATGTTCTGGGATGAACCAGGCGGGAGGTACTGCAAATTCCAAAACTTTCACCCATCTTCAGCGCCTGCACCCGTAGATATAGTTTATTGGATTTACCTACACTTTATCCTGCAGTACAACCTGTATAAACCCAACAACAAAAATATATAGTTTCCTAATAAAAGAAACCAATGTACATATTGGAGTATGAATAACCATCACTAATCTATATAGAACAGGTGTTATCTCCATCGGATACTAGAGGAGAGCGGGGATCTTCAAGAATTACATTGTTCTGGGCACCACCAAGATGCTGGTAGAGCACAAATCAGATTCTAATGTTATAAAATATATATATATATATATATATATATATATATATATATATATATATATATATATATACACATATACACATACACACACACACACTACTAAAGAAAATTATACATAATGCCCGCATAGAAGCAAAATATATGTATAGTGTTTAAAAGGAATCTGTTGGTTATGCTTCTGAATCTGAGGAAAGCATAATATAGGGACAGAGACCCTGATTCCAGTGATGCGACATCTCCTGAGCTCTTGTTGCACTTTTGATAAAATCACTCTCAGTGATGAGCTCTGTCTAACCTCGCCCCCACGTTGGACAGCGGTCTGGTTATACTGTGCATAGGCAAAAAACTGCCTATCAGATATCGGGGGCAGGGATAGCAGCAGTTCATGAATATCAAGGACTAGTTAGCAGCAGCTCATCACCGAGAGGACTAGCAGAACTGCAGCAGGAAAAACAGTGTTTTAACAAAACTACAGCAATAAGATAAATAAGTGACCCTGCATTAGAATAAGGATCTTTGCCCCTATTTTAGGCAGATTGGAGGTGGGACAGGAAAAAAAAACTGGAGACAGATTCTCTTTATAATATAGGATATTTACAGACAAAGATAATAAAAACCTTGGATAAATCAAAACTATACAGCCATATTAAGTAAACTAGCCAGGTAATCAAAACACAGTAAAGGACTAAGCCAATCATATTGCTAGGATACGTCATATCATTCTGAGTCCAACAGCAGGGATACAAACATATCCTGAAAAGAATAGCACTGAGGTCCCTTCACCATTGCTCCTGCACAATGATGGTGAGGGCCAAGAGCTGCACCATGGCTCTGTTCAAGGGAAAATGTGAAATTCCATCGCTAATGCCAGGAGACTGAATACACAGATCACTGATGCAATAAAAAGAAATTAGCCGCTGCTGTTGTACTGCTCATCTCAACACACAGCCTCCTAGGGCTGCTCCTACATCAGCTGGGCAGCTAACGTAAAGGCCTCGTGTGACTACATAAGAGGGATCTACACCAATCACACAAGTGAAAGGTCTAGCCACTCGTTATGCTTTGTATGGCCAACCAGGAACATTTTGAAGTTGTAAATGTAGATAGAAAAGGGATATTAAGAAGATAAAAGTTACTTAAATGGGGTTATCCGGTACTTTGGGGCTAAGAACTGAACATCAGGTAGTTGCTAACTACCTGCCTGTCCTGTGTCGATTGTACCAGCTCTGATCGATCACGGATCGCTCCTGCTCGTGGATTCCCCCACTTCCTTTTACCTCTCATCACTTCCGCTCTGTCGAGGTCATACTGATTGACAGCTAGCTCCTTGGTAGTGATTCCGCGTCAACGGAGCAGAGCGGAAGAAAAGAAGCTGTCTGTCAATAGGACTTCATCAGAAGCAGGAGAATCGCTAATAGGAGCAGTACGTGACCACTGTGAACTGGAACAGGTCAGAACAGGCAAGTAGTTAGGTATATTATATCCACTTACAGAGGAAATTCAGCCTCCTGATTCCATAGTAGAACTGACTGGGCCTCCTAAGACCCAGTAGAGTCCAGAGTGCTTCCTAATCTGTATACACAAGAGCTAGTTCAGTGCTTTGTATACAAAGATCGAAAAGGTAATTATGGTAATAAACAATGCTTGTCTTCTCTGTGGGGAGTCTGGCTGTGTCTCGCCAATTGTTTATACTGCACCAACGTTGTAGTAGGTCAGTACAGAGTAAAGAGTGGACTGCCTGGACATTTACAGTTTATGGGGAGTCCAGAAGTAGTTAAAAAATATACCTGTACCAAACAACACATTTGCATCCCATCAATGGAAGCTAAGACAAGGACAAGATCACGTCAGTTTAAGAATGGTCTTCTTACAAATGTCACTGTCATCTGATAAAACAATCTTCACGGATTGACCAAAAACATCAAAATCGCTCAGAAAAATGCCGATGTCCCTGAAGTGATCTGGCACTTTTGTTATTTCATGAAGAGAGAACAACAGCAATGAACTACGGAGACGTGAACAGAACCTATGTTTAATTCTGCAGCATGGAAATGTGATAAATGGCCGGTCTTGACAGACCTATTTTTACAATACTGATAATATTGTCACTTTAAAGTGGACCTGTCACTAGGTCAAAAGTGGGCAGATTTTGCTCTAATTTTATTCCCACTACTCCTTTCACTATTCAGGTTTCTTTTTTCTTTTTGTAAATCTACCTACTAGAGATATGTGATTTATTTAGAGCAAACTTAATGGTCTTTCCAAGGGGGTGTGGCTCAAAGGATTTTTTTTTTTTGAGGGGGGGGGTGTGGAGGGCTAAGGTCCATATCTATGGGATCATATGACAGGAATAAGAGAAGAGCAAAAACTGGCCAATTTGACCAGGTGATAGGTCCACTTTCAGTGCATAACTCCTGAGCAATGTGAATGGTTACAAAGCCTGTGGGAAATATAACAGACAAGGAATCTCTTCATCAATCACAAACAAAAACTGCAAATATAAAAAGTGAACAGTGTCTCTTACCTGTCCGCAGCCAGGGGCGCTGCACACAAAAGGACGATCGTCTCCCATTACTTTTTCTACAGAGCAAACAAAAAAAAAAAGAAAGAAATTGTTAAGTGTAAAATAAAGTATCACTTTCCATACAGAGCGCTGCCTGTGCAGAGACAGGAGATCCTCAACCCAAAGCTGTAATCCAGCAGCGAGCTGGTGATATAGTAATATACTGTCATTTATAATAGTAGGGAAACCTTCTAAATGGGATGTTCTTTTTCTTAATTACATTTTATACCTATAGGCATCCTCCTTCAAAAAAATAAATAAATAAATAAAATGTGTACCATCACCAGCCACTAGAGCTCTGGCCCCAGTCTTTGTAGACATGGCTGCAGTGGTGACATCATGATTATGTGGGATGTGACCGCTGCAGCCAATCACTGGGTTCAACAGTGTTGTGCCATCTATATTGGTTGTGCCCAGTGATTGGCTTTATTTAGTCATGTGCTGTAGTCACATTGCAGGATGTTTGTAACATGAAAAAAACTGTAATTATTGGTAAAAAGAATTAACTTTCATTTGATACTGAAGACTTGTAGTAAGTGAATAGAACGTTTTGTTGATACATCTGCAGCAGCAAAAAACACTGACGTTTAGCTCAAAGGACTGCCCACAGTGCATACAACTATCATATTAAAGCCTGTTTAAATAGGCTGATTATCAGGGAACAAGCTTCTGAAGGAAAACCACTCATCCATGAGGTGTGATGATTAAGAATGATTGCGTTTATCTGCTGATGAATGATATTCTAGGAGCAAAGAATGATTGTATTAGCCATCGATCTTTGCACATATAATTCTAGTCACCCTGTTGAAACGGACCAGCAAACGACTGGCGATCAGCTTGCATGGAGCCGATCAGTGGATCACAGATCGCTCCGTGTAAACTCCGCATTTGAGAGTTGTAGAACAAGTAGCTACACAAACAGAACGCCACAGTTATAACTCATTTAGACGAGCCAATAATTGGGATACAAGTGTTTGTTAGACGCTCGTTTACGACTTTCAGCTTCTCTAATCGGACTGGCAAACATCTGCAGAATGAGCAAAACCCTTGTTTATCAGGGGCAATGATTTTAAAGCAGGCTTAAAGCGCACCTGTCAGCAGGATTGTGCTCAGTAAACTACATACACTGTCAGATGGGCGACATAACACTGATTAAAATGATACCTTGGTTGATAAAATCCATCCTGTGGTTCATGTGTAATCATTACTTTCAGTTTGGAGATAATGATATGCTTGTGCTCCGGGGCGGCCTGTGGGGGGCGCTCTATCTGGTGCTCTTCTTACATGTTCATCTGTATGCTCTTACAGCTCACTGATCGTTCACTGACCTGCCTCCTATTTTACATAATGCATCTAGTAGTGTGAAGCTAGGTAAAATAGGAGGTAGGTCAGTGAAGGCACAGTGAGCTGTCTTAAGAGCATACAGATTAATATGTAAGCAGAGCACCAGATAGAGCGCCCCCCCACAGAGCCCGAGCATATCATTATCTCCAAGCTGAAAGTAAAGATTACACAAGAAGCACAGGACGGATTTCATCAACCAAGGTATCATTTTAATCAGTGTAATGTCACCCACCTGACAGTGTATGTGGTTTACTGAGCACAATCCTGCTGACAGGTGTGCTTTAAAATAACATAATGGTTCTCAGCAGCACATCATCCCACACACAGAGCTTTCCTGCAAGTCTAGTAAAAAACTGCCAGTCTACCTGTATATAGCCGATCAGTGGCTGATCAATGGCGTGGATTGTGCCACGTAAACCAAGTATTACAAAACCATCCGTCCAAACATAGGGAACAGGGCTGTGGAGTCGGAATCGGTATAAAATGGACCAACTCCTAAAATATATAATAAATTGGGTACAGTAGTTCAATGCAGTTTGTGGGAAATATTTTTTCCATAAGAATTTGGGAAAGTTATGAAATGTCCTATAAATGTCTGAGGGTCTAGATTTTTAGCTGAGATGAATCTGTGCTACAGTAAATTTATCACTTAAACATGAGCCATGTATGAGGGAGTCTGAGTCGCGGAGTCGGTGTCAGAGGTTTGGCTTACCAACTCCACAGCCCTGATAGAGTACACTAGAACACAGCAGGATAGTACTACACTTGCTGCAGGAAACAAAGAAATGGCCGCAGTGTGTACGCGTCTTATTCAAGCTTTTGCTATCTAGACTCTCATTTCATAAAGGGGCATGTGGGTTCAGACTTCTCCTCGGCCAAGGTCCAAGTGCTCACAGTGATAATCGCTGTACAGCCACTCGGGATATCTGCCCAGTCAACCTTGTTCGGGATCAAACAGGTGCAAGAGTTGGAAGTCGCTCACCAATCATTTCACCACCCTCACTGCTGCCACAAAATGCAATCCTATCAACCCCAAACTCATTCCTCCTCCTTTCCATCTAGTTGTCTTCTCCAAGGAACAATCTTTGACAGAAAGAAAAACACATTAACTTAAAAGGCGTTTTCGATCTGAGGAGAAAAGTCTGCAGCCTATGTGACTGCAGACTGCTGAATCATGACAGTGTGCAATGTGTACATAGTCAGGATCCCCCTGTATTTCCAGTGTGAGCGTACGGTCATGTGACCGTCTGTGTGTGATTTGCAACTTAGTGACTCCCGAGCTTTTCTCAGTAGAGGAAAATATAGAGAAGCTGGATAAGACTAGTCGGCATGTGACCACAACTATAAAAATTGCATACTTGCGGTCACGTGGCTGCCTACCCATGTGGGGAATAGAGAGAAATTGTGACAGTGTACACATTTTTCACACTGTCACGATTCAGTCATCTGCAGTCACACAGAGTGGCTGCAGACTTTTCTTCTGAGACTGGACAACCCCTTTAATCAAACATTTGACCATATAAAAATCCTGATAATTTGCAGGTGGCTTCTGACGCAGAGCTCACATACCCCAAGTAGCCTTGCAGGAAACACCACTTTTAAACATCATATCGAGTTATAAGTTACAATATAACCACTGAGACCCCCACAATATCGACAACAGGCTATGTAGAACTCCATCCTGAACGGATCAGAAGACCACACACTCGACCTTTGAAAAAAGCAAAGTACAGCTTTCTGCTATTCCCATAGAGAATGAATGTACAGGAGGTTGAGCATGCGCACCTACACTGTATTCAAGAAGGGGCTGCATAGACCCATTCTCTGATTGCAGGGGGTCAAAATGGAAAGGGGATAACTAAATACTTTGAGAATAACCCTTTAAGAAATTATGGAGACTCTTTAATGTTATCTTTATTTCTCTATGGCATTACATCATCATGTGTTCTATAATCGCATCTAAAGCAAAATGGAGAATAGCTAACGAGTAATCCGTGTATGACTTCAGATAAAAAAAATATCAAATTAGGCCTTTATAACATCTACATATACCACTGATTTCATATGGAGTTTTATTTCTTTTAGTTTCCAAATGAAAAATAATTGAATGCTGCAAGTACGTAACCATTCTCCTCTAAGTATTACTGATGGTGGGTGAAACAGGTGCAGGAGCTGAGAATAGCTCAGTATGTATGGCACCTGATAAAGCATTTGTATTGTGGCACACAAGTCCCTACGGAATTAAAGGGGTCATCTCATGAACAAAGTACATTTTAATCAATAGATCTTACAATAATAAGCTCCACAATTGGATGTGTTAAAATTAAAAAGCAAAATGTTTTTGTCAGGGGAAAACACAAGTCACTTATGAGGAGTGAGTATACAGACGAAACAGTAGGGGCTAGCAGCTGCTGCTTTCAGAGATAACATTTCCCTGCCTGAGGTAACACATATACTGAGACTGCTGTGTACACATCACGCAGGAGGCAGACTGCTGTGTACACATCACGCAGGATGAAGACTGCTGTGTACACATCACGCAGGAGGCAGACTGCTGTGTACACATCACGCAGGAGGCAGACTGCTGTGTACACATCACGCAGGAGGAAGACTGCTGTATACACATCACGCAGGAGGCAGACTGCTGTGTACACATCACGCAGGAGGAAGACTGCTGTGTACACATCATGCAGGAGGCAGATTGCTGGATACTAGTGTTGAGCGAGTATGTTCTATTAACCCTTTCGCCGAGTATGCTCGGGCCGAGCTCTGAGTATTTACAGCTGCTCGGTGATAAGGTTAAATCGCTGCCATGTGCATGATTTGCAACTGTTTGACAGCTTTATTACATGTGAGGAATGTGTAAGAAATAGACATTCCTCCCATGTAATAAAGCTGTCAAACAGTTGCAAATCATGCACACGGGAGCAATTTAACCTTATCACCGAGCAGCTGTAAATACTCGGAGCTCGGCCCGAGAGTACTCGGACAGAACATACTCGCTCAACCCTACTGGATACACATCACATAGACAGACTGCATGATATACGTGAGGGTGATATGTCCCCTCTCCAGAAACGTCTTTAATGGATTTTATATTTTTTTCTCTACGAATGTGCAAAAAAGACGCAAAATGATGTAAACTTGACAAAACATTGAAGAGAAAAATAATTTTGTCTGACTATATCTTGCCCATTTCTCTAAGGATACAATGCCAAATACCTTCCACGACATTGAAATTGCAACACCAAGTAGGAAATGTTGCAGAATTATGAAAATCACAAAATCATGGTAATGATATACAAATGATCAAAAAAATGGAAACAAAATGTTTAAAACATCTCAATTTATTTTAGTATTAAGTATGAGCACCACATGCAGAAGTCCCCGCACTGACAAGGATAGGTCATCAATGATAAAGTAGTGGACAACCTCTTGAAGGTCTCGCAGTCTGCTCATAGTAGCATGAATAACATGTGGCTTGGCGTTATTGTTTTGAAAAATGGCTCCTGAGACACTTTAGAGAAATGATCATACCACTGATTCCACCATCAAACCAAAGAAACGCTGAGCTGTTAGTGCACCTGGAATGAAGACTAGAGGAGTCCAGCTAACATACATTATGCCACCCCATACCATAATCCTAGGAGAAGCGCAGGTGTGACATTCTCTCGTGAAGGCCTCTTTATGTCATTGTCCACCTGTTCTGCAACCAGAGGCTGGAATGGAGGTTTATCCTCCTAAGCAATGAATCCCGCTTTCGTCTTGGACTCAATGGAAGCCAGAGATTGGTCTGGAGAGACCACATTAGCAACGCCATGAAGATGCCTTCAAGATGTAATGTCACACTGATCCCACTCCTGGGATTATGGCGTGGAGTGGCATAATGTACAATAGCTGGACCCCTCTACTCTTCTTTCCAGGTAAACTAGCAGTTCGATTTACTTTGACGTACAACCAGTGGTACCAGTCATTTCAACAACATGTCCCAGGACCCGTTTTTCAACACAACGCCAGGCTGTATGTTGCTTGTGCTACTGTGCGCAACCTGTGAGACCTAAGTGTGCTACCATGGTCTGCTGCATATCTGGATTTATCACCCACATATGGGACGTTATTGCTTGGCAATTACGAAGGAAGCTGTCAGCAGTGGATCTTTATGAAATGCACAAGTGCATAACATTCTTGACACAACCATTAATAACCTACGGTAATTGATAGCAGGTAAGGCGTGTAAGTGGGGGGACTTCTGGATACTGGATAAATCAGGAGGTTTTGAAAATGATATTTCAATTATCTTCATCATTTCCATATCATAAACATGTCCATCAATCCTGTGAATTCTAGGAATTGCACGACTTTTCCATCTTGGTGTTGTAATTTCAGAGCATCTTACAAGTAACCTCTAACCATCCTAGTTTAGGTGGTAACCCCTAGGCCACCAGGGTTTTCATCAGGAATATTATCACTAATCCCTAAATCACCAAATTTAAAAACAAATGATGTAGTTCAAGAGAGCGTAGTGGCAGGGCAACGGCCCATATTGGTCATGGACAACAACAAAATTAGTGATGGTCCTTTTGTAAAACTTGCGATGCTATAATGCGTGGATATTAGTTGTAGCATGTACTCATCTAATCTCATAAGTAGAACGGCAGGAAAGACACATGTGCACAACAGCCAACACGAGTTCTGCATATTTTCACAACAGATTTTAGTAATGGTCTTGTCTTACAAGCTTCAGTCCCCCAGCATTTCCTGGGAAAGACTGGTGGCCACAAGCATTCGGAGCCCATAAGCCGTGCATGTGTATCTTTTTATTATTATTATTTAGAAATGAAGCGTGAAGGGAAAAAGCGATTCCACCCTGCAGCAGCTCGGAGCCTGGGACATGGTCCAAGTCGGCAGCAATCCACTCGATGCATCTGCTGGGAAGCCGTGATACACTATGAAAAGCCGTCTTGTCAGCAATGGGCCTTAGGCAGAAGGTTTTCCTCTATACTGTGCATTTTGGAAGCTTTATTAACCGGGGTGCACTGCAATCAGACTGGAAATCACAATTAATGTTATTCTTGGAAAGTAGTTTAATACGACATCTGCTCATTTCCACATTGGCCTCCCAATTGGCCTGGGAAAACTGGCAACGTGCATCTCCGTACCACCCCAAAAGGTGCTGTTCTTGGGAGGCGAAGATGGACACCTTCCGGAGATACAAATGCAATGAAAACTACTAGCAGCTAAGCTAATTTAAAGAGGTTGTCCACTACTTTTACATTGATGTGGTAGGATAGGGAATCAATGTGTTATCGGCCGAGGTTCGACAACTGGCACCCCCGCCAATCAGGTGCTATCGGTGCCGGCCGGAAGTACTTACGTGCGGAGCTTGACCGTCTACTTATAGTAGTCAGGGCTTGTTAGTGCACACCCGCCTCCTATTCAATTCAATAGGAGGCAGATGTGTAGTACCCTGCAGCGGCCACTACAAGTAGACGGCCAGCTCCGCAAGTACTTCCGGCTGACGGCCGCCGCCACTGATAGCTGCTGATCGTCCGACCAGACATTGATGCCCTATCCTGAGGATAGGCCATCAATGTAAAAGCAGTGGACAACCTCAAACACTGAAAACGGAGGTACGACCCTTGGCTTAGGGGCTTTTAGCCTCACAATTTTGGCATCCGCTGACAGATTTTGTTTAGAAACCATAAAAAAATTATTCAAGGTAACTTTCAGTAGAGCCGTATAGCCCAAAAGTCAAACTATGCTTACGTTAGGCCATCTTTGGTCTACCATGTCAGGTATACCTGGACTATTTTGTGCTTTTCAATAATAGTCATTGGAGGATGCTGAAAATTGCAATATGTGCGGCACCTTGGGAGGGCTGTAGGCATCAACTGAACACAATAAACTGACTTGTTGATGGATGGCCCTAAAGAAACACCTTTTAATCAATTTTTCTCTATAGAGTGCTCAAAATGTTACCCATGACAGTCCAGTCAAATAACCCCCTAACAATGTACCACCCTACACAGGTTCTGACATCATTGCACCCCAAGAATTTGTTACTATGAAATATAGAGCTCAGTTTGTGTAACAAGTAAGTCCTTTCAATCAGCAATGCCCTCGGGAATTGTATGTAAAAGTAGCTGATTCTCGTGATTTTACATTCAGGCAAGAAAGGTCAGACCCATATGAAGGTTTCCCATCTGCTGATTTTAGGAATTAAATGCAGCAGAGAATAAGAACTATTCTCCGATGGTGACGTTTGAAATAGTCGCCAAGAGGACAAAGGCCGACACGAAGATAAAATTCTGGAATCTAGACCTAATGCGGTTCTTTGAGGCTTTTGAGAGTCTGGATAGATAGGAATGTGTTAGTAGGAACCCAAAGACCGATGTAATATCCTGTTGATATGTAGAAAAGTGACTACTGGGGTTATGATATCCAGAATATATTTTGTGCAAAAAAAAAAAAAATGTAACATTTAGATTACTGAAATTTGTGAAAACTTTGTTTGGTTTTCTGAATGCTAATGTGACACCCCAGGGGTCTGGTTGCCACAGTAATAGAGATATTATGTCTGAGAGCAAGTGGGAGGTTTCTCTGGTCAGGAGCCCTAAGCATGCAACACTGCCCGCCCAGACCTGGGAGGGGAGGAATCTGCCCTTATAAACTGGGTCTGGGGAGGGATTAAGAGAGACAGAGCCTGCAGAACAAGCAGAGCAGTCAGAGCCTGGAGTAAAGCTGCAGACACAGGAAAAGATACATCAGGAGCTCTGTAGGAGCAGAGGCAGAAGGCCAGGGCCTGTGAGCAGAGATATAGCTCGTCCTGGCTAAAGTTACTAAAACCAGACACAGGAGTCCGAGGCTGTGGGGACTGATATATACCCAGCAGCAGAAACCAGCCGGCAGGGGATTCCAGGTCCTCTGGCCATAGAAGCCCGGAGGCTCAGTCACAAAGAAGGGACCAGCGCCGCCATCCAGGAGCGGAGGCTAACAGAAGGCCCCAAGTCACCAGCCATACGGGTGAGCACCACACGGTATACTCAGGGACGTGGGCTACTAGTAACCGCTGACAGCAAGGTAGCCAGGAAGAGTGCAGATAAACGGGGAGGCCTACAACTCCACCTGGCCAGGGGAACTCCTGCTTGCTCGCAGACTGACCAGGCCCCTTATACTAGCCAGTACTCCCGGGAGGGTCTGCCTTGTACCATCAGTAAAGACCCTGAACTGCACCACACGTCTCTGTGATTCCTTGCCGCACTAGCACCATTAGCACTGGGACCCTCACACCATCACTCCCATCATCTCTCACATTAGCTGCCCTGAGGCAATACTTCTCCCGTGGGGAGTTATCCCATACTCGGCTGCGCAAACAACATCAGCCTCAGCGGTCGGCAGCGCAGCGGCGGTCCCCACTGACCGCAATCCACGGGTGGCGTAGTCGGACATTTGCTATACATTAAGACTGCCACTGGTTTGACCACCCTGGGCACGGACCGGGTCACCGCCACACGGAGACTACAACCCCCAGCATTCTACAACAGGCCCGGTTCCGGGTTCCCCTGCACAACACAGGCCCAGGGGGCGCGTCACTAACATAAGTGAACAGATTCAGAGATGTTATTGTGAGAGGTTTTAAGACATTTAGACCCCAAATTTATCAAGTTTAGTGTTTTGCATGCCAGTCTTGACGTAAGGCACTCTGGAGTAAGATGTGCCAAATTCATTAAGAGACATGCACCTCTTGATGAACCTCTTGATGAATTTGGCACATCTTTGAGCAGCCGAGTGCCAGTATAAAAAGTCTACTTCAGTCAGGGACTTGAGTCCATTTCAGTCGTCATTCATGGCACACTTGTGGTGTAAATTATGATTAATTTGTAGGCTGTGCTTGGACACCACCCTTCCAGCTAAGCTCCACCTGCATTTCAAAAAGTAGCAACATTTTCTGCACAAATATGAGTTGGGCAAAAATTTTACAACATTTCAAAAGAGTTTTTCACCAGAATTCTGGCAAAAACGGGTTGAAATGTGGAGGGCTTTAGTTTTGGTTTCTACAGCCGATTTGACTTTTGGGTCTCAGCCTCACCACCATATGTATATTGCCAGGATAGAAGTTCATCTCCTTTAGACTTGGCCTATATCATCACAATATCAGTTAACGGATCCTACCAACGCAGATCTGTCATCAGGCTATGCGGATTTTCTAAAGAGAACTGGTCAGCAAAGTTGTAAAGAAGCCACTTCCAGGACACAACTGGGCTCACAGACGTCTCTCCGTAGAGTTCTGCATTTACTAGGATGGAGCTATAGCTCTCAAAAGTCATCCGGGTGGTGCTGGGTCAGTGACTAGTCATGATCTCCTCGCTGTTGACACCCGATTAGCACAGCCAGTGCTAACCTCCCACTGGGTAGAGTGTGAATCAAGGCAGGTCGGGCAGCGAAGAGACGTACCCACATAATATGCTGGAATGGATCTTACAGTAAGTCAAAGAACAAAAATAAACTTATCTAATGCCATTTTAAAAAACTTAGCTTGAAACCATTAAACACGGAGCAACTAGATCAGCTATGCCCTGATGTACCGACCTCCTCACAAACAGATAATCTTGAGATTGACCAAGTAAGGTCGAAAAGTCAATTTTATACCTGTACACACCTATTGGAGTTACCGAATAAAGCATCACCTTTTCCAATAAACCCTACTGGATAATATTTTGTGAACCTCTGATACTACATGACACTGGTCATTTCTTCTGAGCACAAGTCACCTATTGGAAGTAGTAGTTGATTATTTACCAATAAGAGTCTACGTTAATGCAATTTTTTCTTAGGTGCTAACAATACGCTCAAAAGAATAAACATATTACGGTAACTACTATATAATAACAACTTGCTGTTCATATGTTCAGACTTTTAAGCATCTCTTAACCGATTCAGATTTTTAACCTCTTATTGACATATGACGTACAGTTACATCATATGCCGGCTCCTTGACTTTAATGCGGGTACAAGATCTGAGCCTGCATGTTTACGGCAGATGATGACTGCGATGCTGTGACAGCGGCATTTACAGCTTGCCGGCTGTAAAATATATAAAAGTTCAAATCAGTCCCCCTCCCCTCCCCTCCATCTACTTCCCCAATAAAAACTGAAATAATAATAATAATAAAAAAATAGACATGTGGTATCGCTACGTTTGTAAAAATCCGACCCATCAAAATATAAAAATTAACTAACTTGTTCTGGCATGCCAAGAGAAAAAAAACAAAACAAAACCTAAAATTGTGTTGTTGTTTTTTTTCCAGCTGCTGCAACATCACAAAAAACGCAATAGGAATCCATCAAAACATTGTATCTACCGCAAAATGGTATCAATAAAAAGCTCTGGGAGTAAAAAACAAGCCTTGACCCAGCTCCATCACCAGAAAACTGAAAACGTTACAGGCCTTGGAAAATGGAGACACAAGCAAAATACTATTTTTTTTTTTTTTTAGTTTTTTCACCACTTAAATAAGAGGAAAAACAAAACTACTTTGCATGTTTGGCATCGCTGTAATCATACTGACCTGGAAAATTATATTTCAAGGTCATT
Organism: Phyllobates terribilis; assembly: GCF_046119375.1. Classification (NCBI taxonomy): domain Eukaryota; kingdom Metazoa; phylum Chordata; class Amphibia; order Anura; family Dendrobatidae; genus Phyllobates; species Phyllobates terribilis. The sequence goes on from NW_027362762.1 coordinate 148,620,656, forward strand.
TTGACTGTACAATAAATGCTGCAAATAAAAACAAAAAAAAACAATCCTGGAATTGCACTATTTTCACTGCACTTGGTACTTTTTCCCAGCTTTCCAGTACGGATGGTGTCATTCAAAAGCACAACACGTCCCTCACACGCCTAGGTCGATGGAGAAAAAGTTGTGGTTCTTGGAAGAAGGGGTGGAAAAACGAAAGTTCAAAAACGAAAAATTGCCTGATCAGGAAGGAGTTAAATATGCCAAGTGGTTAGTGTGTGTGTATATATAGATAGATCGATAGAGAGAGAGAAAGAGAGCTGTAAATTCTTCAGGTGTTTTCTGCTATGAAGATGCTTTAGGCTGCGTGCCCACGATGCAGTTTTTAAGCATTTCCGCTGCGTTATTTAAAAACGCTTGCTGCAAGGTCTTTAGTGTTCCCCAATGAAAATCCGCATGTGCTGTGCACATGTTGCTGAAATATCCGCTGCGGATTATCATTGTGGAAAAATCTGCATCACTACCATTAATTTTGCGAAATCGCCGCCATTGACTTACAATGAATCGCATAATACCCGCATGACTACATGTGCACATGCGGATATTATGCGATTCAATGCACAGATGGTACCCAGGTCTGGAGAAGAGGAGACTCTCCTCCAGACCCGGGTACCATAGTACCTGTAGTTAAAAAATAATTAAAATAAAAACAAAACCTTATACTCACCTTTCCGGCGCCCTCCAGTCTCCTCGGCTTCCGGTGGTGACCATCACATGACTAAATGACGTTATGGAAGGTCCTTTTTAGAGCACCGCGAGCCGCCGAAGACACCGGATGCATCGCTGAGGAGACCGTGGGCCATCTGACAGTGAGTAAAATGTTTTTTGTTTTAACATTTTTATTCTTTTTTTTTTACTATTAATGCTGCATTTGTAGTATCGTAACTTGGTCACACAACATATAGTGTGACCAAGTTGTCAAGCACTTTCCAAGTGATGCTAAAATCGCTTGGAAAAGCGCTTGACAGCCTGCATGTGAAAATGCATGTTAAAAACGCTTCACAAACGCTTCTACCTGGCAGAAAAAACACATGTAAAATCATAATGCATTTTTTCTGCCAGGGAGATGCAGAAATGCTCAGGAAAAATCCGGAGCATTTCTGCATCGTGGGCACATAGCCTTATTCTTTACATTACAAATCAATGAGAACCCTCAGATGCCATCTTTTTGAGGGCTTTGTCAGCTTCCAAAAAAATGGTTAGTAGTTTTGTTCTTTGATGAATGGAGTTAAAAAAAAAAGTGTGGATCATGACCGTACAAAAATATGCCCCCAAAACATAGGAAGAGAACGTCAAAACAATACACCGTTGTAAGTGTGCAAAAAAAAAAAAAAAACACTAAAAAATAAAATCATAAAAGAAAACATTTTTCACACAAGAGAAAAGGATTTTCCTCAAATGACTTCCTCTTGAAAAATACATGTTAAAAAAAAACAAAAAAAAAACATCTTTTTAACATGGGTTTGAAAGCTGTGTGGAAGGCTGGGTGCCCACATAGCGTTTTTCAAGCGTTTATGATGCAGAATTTCCGCAGCGGAAACGCTAGGTAATCCGCACCCCATGGTCCCCAAGGGGATTCCGCATGTTCTATGCACATGCTGCGGATTTTTCCGCAGCGTTTATGCTGCGTACAAAAATCCGCAGCATGTCATTTAATTTTGCGGAAGCGCAGCGGATCTCCCGCCATTGACTTGCATTGAGACGCATAGAATCCGTGTCTGTACATTTGTACAAGCGGCTTCTATGCGTCTCTATGTGCGGATGGTACCCAGTTCTGGAGGAGAGGAGACTCTCATCCAGACCTGGGTACCATTGTACCTGTAAAAAAAGAATAAAATAAAAAATAAAGTTTATACTCACCTTTCCGAAGGCTTCTCTGCATGCCGGCAGCGCTGAAGGACCTTCAGGGACGTCACAGTCATGGAACCGCAGGCCCTTCACCGCTCTGTCTCGCGATATGCCGGCAGCCAGGAACCAGCGAGGAAGCAGCGCTGCAGCACATGCCGGGGCATCAGGGGTGAGTATAGCTTTATTTTATTTTTACGGTTCACACTGTATAAATCCATGCTGTTTGCATAGATTTATAGTGTGACCTAGTTGTCAAGCACTTTCCAAGTGATGCTATCGCCTGGAAAGTGCTTGTCAATCTGCATGCGGAAACGCATGTGAATCCGCATGTGGATCCGCATGTATTCTGCAGGAAAAATGCATGCACAATCTGCATGCGTTTTTTCTGCCAGGGAGATGCAAAAATGCTGCAGAAATTTTCTGCTTCATTTCTGCATCGTGGGCACATAGCCGAAAACTGAGCGAGAGGAGTAATTCAGCAACCAGGTGAATAAGAAAGCTAAAAGAAGGAGGGGGATGAAGTGGCATTAGGTTGTTCTCTTCCTACGGCCAGTCTCCATATAAACATACAGTGGCTTGCGAAAGTAGTCACCCCCTTGGCTTTTTACCTATTTTGTTACATTACAACCGGTGTTTAAATATTTTAGTAATTCGATTTGTGTGATGCATCAGCACTAAATAGTCTATGTTGGTAAAGTGAAAAAAATATAGGCATAAATTACATTTAAGGGATCAAATTAGTAAAAATTGGCATGTGCATATGTATTCACCCTTTTTTCTATGAAGCCCCTAAACATTTCTGGTGCAAGCAATTACGATACCTTCATAAGTCACATGCTGAGTGAAAGGTAGTCCACCTGTGTGCAATCAAAGGCTATGTTCACACATCATGGTTTTTTCAGCATTTTTTGATGCAAATTTTCAGCTGTGTTTTGCAGTACCAGTAAAGTCTATGAGATTCCAGAAAGCTCATGCACACGTCGTGGTTTTTTTTTGTTCAGGATTTTGTGCTTTGCATGTTTTTTTTGCAAAATAGAGCACGTCACTTCTTTCAGCATTTTTTCACCCACTGGAAGTAATGGGTGGTGAAAAAACGCTGAAAAAAAACGCAGAATGAGATTTTTTTTTCACTGAACTTTATGTACATGCATAACGGAGACAAAAGGACAGACAAAAAATGCTGAAAAAAACTGACCAAAAAAAAAAAAAGCAACAAAACAGCAACAAAAATCCTGACCAACCTCCTGGCAAGAGATCAGGTTTTACTGCTGAAAATGAATGCTGAAAAAAACATGATGTGTGAACATAGCCTAAGTGTCTCATGGTCTGTCAGTATATAGACACCTTTTCTGAAAGGCCACAGAGGCTGCAACACTAGTGTTGAGAGAGTATGTTCTGTTAACCCTTTCACCGAGTATGCTCGGGCCGAGCTCCAAGTATTTACAGCTGCTCGGTGATATGGTTGAATCACTCCCGTGTGCATGATTTGCGAGTGTTTGACAGTTTTAATACATGTGAGGAATGTGTAAGAAATATACATTCCTCACATGTAATAAAGCTGTCAAACAGTTGCAAATCATGCACACGGGAGCGATTCAAACATTTCACGGAGCAGCTGTAAATACTCGGAGCTCGGCCCGAGCATACTCGGAACAGAACATACTCGCTCAACACTATGTAACACCATTACGCAAGAGGCACCACCACTAACCAAACACCATGAAGACCAAGGAGATCTCCAAGTCAGGGACAAAGTTGCTGTAAAGTCATGGTAGGGTTATAAAAAAAAAAAAAAACAATCTCCGATGATCCCCTGGAGCACCATCAAATCCATTATCATCAAATGGAAAGAACATGGTACCACAACAAACCTGCCAAGAGTGTGCTGCCCACTAAAACGCTCAGCCTGGACAAAGAGGACATTAATCAGAGAGGCATCAACAGAGACCAAAAGGTAACCCTGAAGGAGCTGCAGAGTTCCCAAGCAGAGACTTGAGTATCTGTCCATACAACCATAATAAGCCATACACTCCATACAGCTGGCCTTTATGGAATAATGGAAGACTCCTCAAATGTATGGAGGAAGGTACCGTGGCCAGAGGAGACCAAAATGTAACTTTTTGGCCACTAAGGAAAACGACATGTCTGGCACCAAACCAACACAGCTCATCACCCCAAGAACACCATCCCCACAGTGAAACATGATGGTGGAAGCATCATGCTGTGGGGATCTTTTTTGGCAGCAGGGACAGGGAAAATGGGGAAGATGGATGGTGCAAAATACAGGGATATTCTTGAGCAAAACCAATTTCAGTTTGTCAGTGATTTGAGACTGGGACAGAGGTTCACGTTCCTACAAGACAATGACCCAAAGCATACTGCTAAAGCAACACTCCAGTGGTTTAAGGGGAAACGTGTATATGTTTTGGAGTGGCCTAGTCAAAGCCTAGACCTTAATCCAATTGAGAATCTGTGGTCAGACTTGAAGATAGATGATTTCCTCTGGTGAACAACAAACTTGAAGGAGTGGAGCACTTTTGCCTTGAGGAACGGGTAAAAATTCCAGTAGCAAGATGTGGAAAGCTCATAGAGACTTAACCAAAGCGACTTGCAGCTGTAATTGTTGCAAAAGGAGGCTCTACAAAGTACTGACTTTAGGGGGATGAATAGCTATGCACACTGAAGTTTTCAGTGATTTCTGTCCTATTTGTTGCTTGATTCACAGTTGTAGGCATGTTCTTTACATAAGCTGATGCAAACCCTCAAAAAACAAAACAAACAAAAAAAAAAACAGTGAAATTCCAGGTTGTGAGGTAGCAAAACAAAAAAAGGCCAAGGGGGTGAATACTTTCACAAGCCACTGTATAACGGGTGCATTGTTGTGTTTGTATAATGGTTGGAAAGCTCAACGTAGGGTATGTGCACCCAATGTCTCTTTCAGGCGGCCAAAAATATCTTTTTGTAGCAATATTTACTTTGTGCACTCTTATGTATGCAGGAAAAATGTATTACAAAAAAATTCATGTCTAGAGCATGCTGTATTTTCATTAAAACACTACTGAATGCACAAATTTAACCACTGCATAATGTGGTCAACAGCAGGGTACAAAAACAGAAAAAGAAAAAAAAAGACATTGACCGCACATCCAAAAAACATAAGTAACTCTATAAAGTTCTTAATAGGTTCTCCAACAGAAAAAAAATAGTCTGTAGACTGGCAACTCTCCTTTACAGATCCATGAGGAACCGATGCAAAAAGTATACTAGGAATTTGTATGGGCCTCTACACAATTCTCGCAGGCCTGGTAATGGTCTGCTGTACCATTAATGCTGCGAGTGCAATAATACATTTCTCCATAAAATAGACTGCGGCCACTTAGCCATCAAGGTACAAAATAAAGCTATAAAGCTGCTCCAGCTCGCACAGAGGCTGGGATCCAGCACCGAGGTGACTGCACAGACCTTACTATGAAGACACAAAGGTGATGCTTGCATATCCATACAAAGCTGAAGCGCTGGCACAGACCAATCATTCTTTTTCACATTTCCTATTCTGAGGCTGCTGTTAAAACAACAGAGTCCCATCGGCTTGGCGTGCTGCCTGCTGGGGAGAGGCAAAGTCAACTGTGGAATGCGAGAGGGAAAAAACCACCACAGACTTCGGGGGCCGAGCTTGGATTTCCTTCATTTCAAATTCTAGAAGTTCGGTCTTGCAAACAAAAACTTAGTGATCAGAAGAAACGCCAAACCATTCTGTGTCCTCCTTCTCCTTGGAGAGGCCTGCAAACCCTGACTCTCCAACTATTGTGCCATGCAAGATGCCGCACCAGCCTTCTCGACCACAAGAAAGCCACGGGCTACAGCATAAGCCATGCCCGGCAGCCACTGCCGTATACATTGTACTCACCCCAAGTAACGGTCTTCCTTTTCCTGTGCAGATGTTGCAGCATGAAGCAAAGTTTCCATACATATATGATCAAGAAGACCAGATGCAAATTGTCTCTTCAGAGAGGAAGACCAGAAGATCAAGAAGACCAGGACACGTGAAGCGTTTCGCCTCCTGGTCGCTGCTTTCCTGGAGTATATGCAGAAGAGATGGTTCCCGCTTGTCTCAGACATAACACAATAAACCGTTCTGCTGAAATCGTTTCTTACCTGCTGTCAATGGGCAGACTTGTACAGCTCATGTTATTTTCTGCGCCTCCCCCCACATGTGCGGAGGAGAGATTTGTAGGGCTGCTGCCCACTCAGTTATGCTCTGCCTTGGCTAGACTATGTGTGTGGGAGGGAGAGAGAATCACGACGGCAGTGACGATCACACAGTAAGTTCCTGAAAGTGCACAGAGCATAGCCAGACGAGAGTTCCTTCTCATGCAGAATTGTGATGGGACAATTACAGAAGTGGTAAAGAGCTCACGCCGGCCGTGCAGTCCCATGTAACGCTGAATCAATACTCAAAGTCCGGCTGTAACTATGTGACCCCAAGCTTCATGTACTTAGGGATACACTAAATTAGGTTTGGAGCAGCACTTCACAGACTAGAGAGACTACGGCTTCATTCAAATGTACAAGAAAAAAAAATAGATCATTTTTAATCAATGTGCTGGATCCGATTTTCAGTCATATGTCCAATTTTTACATCTGTCATCATCTGTTTTCCATGTGTTAAAAAAAAAATTAAGCTTCCACTACCCATCAAAAAGTAAACAACGTACAGCACATTAATGGCACCCGTGTGCGGTCCTTTCATTTATATTTTTCCATGGACCTATTCATTTGAACGGAAAATTTTGATCATGAATCCGTAAACCGTCGGTGGACAAGTCTACGTTTTTTTTTTCTTTGCAAAACATTCGTTCCACAGAAAAAGCAAACGTGAAAAGCCCCAATAGATTAGTGGCTGCAAGTTCTGTCTGTGAAGCACATGAACAGAAACGTTATGTGAACTGCGCAAGTCGGAACGAGGCGTGAGGGTAAATGCTCACAATGAGGATTTGATGGCAAAAAAAAACAAAGCGGAATATTCTACCAGCAGAGAAAACAACATTAATATCACTTTACTTCATTTAATCCTACACTTCAGACCACAACTAACAAAGAGTCTGCGGTGCAGGAAAAGTCCAATATATTCACCAGTAGTTTTGGCCGTAGCCACACCACTTGTGTCAATACTCAGAGCCTCGGTTCACAATTCCATCAGATTGGAAACAACGGACTTCACAAAAAAGTAAATCAATGGGGTCCGTCAGGTGATGGATTGGGAACTGTATTGAGACACAGCCCAGAGCTTTAGCCATATAACTCTGCCGGTTGTCACTGGAAACCGACAACAAACTAGTTGTCAGACACGCCCCTGACAGATGGGTTGTCATTGTGTCTACTGTTGCAGAAATTTTCCATGTGTGAATTGACCGGCTGTACAAATTTTAAAATCCGCAGCGTATCAATAATAATTTTACGTGGACTTTATTGTGGGTTGCGCCCTTTATAATGCCCAAGATAAAATCTGCAACGGGATTCGCATGTAACACTTGAAGGACTTTACTGCGGAAAATCTACTGTGGAAAATCCATATCAATTCAGCAACATTTGCATTAACTCAAACCCCCATTAGGGCTTGTTCATGTGGTTTTATTTTCCGTGGAAAAAAACCCCAAAGTGTTTTTACTGTACCAAAGTGATGACATTTGTGAAATCTCATGCACACGCTGCTCATCTATTCCTTGCAGATATGAAGCAGTGGACTCTAGCATTCTTTGCAGCGTTTTTCAGCAATTCAAATGAATGGGGGTAAAAAATGCATGAAAAATGCACAAAAAACAATTCAAAATAGGAAAAGGGGAGTCCAGCAATCTGAAGAAAGGCGGCCATACATTAGGGATTGCAGATGGTTGTTTTTAGAACGACTTGTCTCTGTGAAGCTTGTCATGTTGGATAACAATGTTTTAAGTGGTAATGACAGTATGAACAAAAAACACAATTTATTTTGTGACCTGGTCTGTGACACAGCAACTACAGCTCTTGACAATGACCTGAGAACCTCCAACACGGCAGATCAACTTTGTGACAGATAGCGGCCACGGGTCAGACATGGTATTATTTATTTTCTATGCTTGACTTGTATAGCGCCATCATCACTGTCCCCATTGGGGCTCACAATCTAAATTCCCTAATATGTTTTTGGAGTGTGGGAGGAAACCAGAGAACCCAGAGGAAACCGACGCAAACACGGGGAGAACATACAAACTCCTTGCAGAAGTTGTTAATCGGATTTGAACCCAGAACCCCAGCGCTGCAAAGCAAAAGTGCTAACCACTGAGCCACAATGGTAGGAAAAGGTGTTAATAATGGTCTGAAGCGGACTCTTCAATGTCCACAATCTCTGGTGTTTGGCCAGATTATTGTAAGAGTGATGGGTTATTAGACAACCTCAATGGTGCCGCTATTAGACGCACACTATGACAAGAAACAGACAGGTTTGAAGTGAGGAAAAAAAAAAAAAAACAAATAGTAAACTTTTACTTTCCAGCAAACTTGGTGACGCACGCACTCTCTTCCCGCTACATGGTCAGTCAACCTGAGTCACTGTTATAAACAGGCACATATCAAGGTGGGACGCGTGCAGTCACAAGGCCGGGCTATTGCTGTCACATTTACATCTGTCACTCAGCCGACAGGAAGGGCAGGGAAAGGTAGACAGCCTAAACTAAGTGAATGGAGCCAGATACAGTTCCCTGCATAGCCGAGAGGCCAGGAGTGTTAGTGAATAGAGGAATTACAGCTGCGCCATTGAGTGTGGAGAGGAACACAGCGCTGCACCCGATTCATTCTCAAGATCACTGGTGGTCCCTGAAAACAGACAGTCACTGACACCGTGACTTTATATCCTATATATATTCCGCCATTATAAGATGGGATAAAACTCTTCAGAGGTAACCCGTCAAGTCCATTACGCTGCCCTCGTTGAGTAGTGAATGCTTTCATCGGTCACTAATGTGTATTTGCGCAGAAGTTTTGTAGAAATGACGGTACATCTTAGGCTATGTTCACACATTGTGTTTTTTTCAGAGTGTTTTTCAGCAGCAAAACCTGATCTCTTGGCAGGAAAAAAGCTGCATCACAAATACAAGTTATGGTGTGTTTTTGGCGTATATTTTTCAGGATCCCAAAGTTCAGATTTGTTTCCACCACAGAAGCATGAACACAGATCACCAATGCAAGACATATGTGAAACCATATTAACCAGAATTACAAATGTAACAGTGGGAGGAGGTGAATTGTTCAGGAATAGTTTACCTAAGACACTGGCAGTGCATTGAGTTTGTAGGACACTATTCATTTTCACACTATGGTCTGCCATTCAGTTGCTCAGGGCATTGTTCAATTTCACACCTCCGTGGGCCACAGGTATTGTTCAATGTCAAAAGTAGCTCAGCTAACGTTTACATTATACACATCACTAATTTAATTAAACTCTACTAATACAAACAACTGTCTAAGTGACCAAGACAAGATGGAAAATCACAAAAATAAATGTGTTTCACATACTTGCTTATTTTCACTAAGAAAGCAGCAAAATCTGATAGCTATGTTCACACTAGGCGTTTTTTCACTAGCCACTACTTCCAATGGGTGAAAAACACTGAAAAAACGTGAAAGAAGTGAGATGCTCTATTTTGCAGAAAAACATGCAAAGCACAAAATCCTGATATAAAAAAAAACAACAATGTGTGTGCATGAAATTTCTGGAATCTCCGACTTTGCTAGTACTGCAAAATGCAGCTGAAAATTTGCATAAAAATGCATCAAAAAACAAGATGTGTGAACATGGCCTTACACTTCAGACCAAAACAAGCAAAAAGTCTGCGGTGCAGGAAAAGTTTAATATAGTCATCAGACAGATTCGGCTGTGCTCACACTTGTACCAAGGCTCACAACTTCTTCAGGCTGTGTGCCCACTATGCGTTTTTTAAGCGTTTCCGCAGCGGCAATTCTGCCACAGAAACACTTAAAAAAAAGCTTGTTAGTAGGTCTGCTATGTTCCCCAATGATAATCCGCATGTGCTGTGCACATGCTGCGGAAATTTCCGCTGCGGATTATCATTGCGGAAAAATCCGCAGCACTACCAATTATTTTGCGTAATGGCGGCGAATTGAATCGCTTAACATCCGCATGACTATATGTGCACATGCGGATATTAAGTGATTCAATCTGCGGATGGTACCCGGGTCTGGAGAAGAGGAGACTCTCCTCAAGACCCGGGTATCATAGAACCTGTAAAAAAAAAACATTATACTCACCTTCTGATGGCCCGCGGTCTTCTATCCAGTACGTCTTGGCTCCCCGATGGTCTAAAAGGACCTTCCATGAGGTCATTCAGTCATGTCACAGGTCACGCGACCGCTGATGTTGGCGGTCGCGTGATCTGTCACATGACTAAATGACGTCATGGCAGGTCCTTTTCCACCATCGTGAGACACCGGGGAGACCGGACGCATCGGAGAAGGAGACTGGGGGCCATCGGAAGGTAAGTATAATGTTTTATTTTTTACCATTTTTATTCTTTTTTTTTTAACTAACTTGGTCACACTATATAAAATCCATGCTGGTTGCATGGATTTATATAGTGTGACCAGGTTGTCAAGTACTTTTCCAAGTGATGCTAAAATCGCTTGGAAAGCGCTTGACAACCCGCATGCGAAATCGCATGTGGAAAACGCATGAAAAACGCTTGTCCCTTGTCCGCATGCGTTTTTTCTGCCAAAGAGATGCAGAAACGCTCAGGAAAAATTCGGAGCATTTCAGCATCGTGGGCACATAGCCTCAGATTGGAAACACCACACAAAAGAGTACAGTGTAAATAAATGGGGTTGGTCAGGTGATGGGGCGGGAACCCCATTGTGATAAACACAGCCTAAGGCCTCATTGCAGATTTTGATCTGGACACTTGGATCAATATTGGACATGTCTCCGCGATCTTGCACAAACCACTTGGTTTAAGGAAAAAAATCTGAAATGTGCACAGCCCCTGAGACTATCATAGGTATGAGTGCTGTCCAATAAAAGAAAAAAACTTGATAGAACATAGTACGTGAAAAACTGACGTATAAATGAGAAGTCTGGAGCTTGAGGTCTCATTCACACGTCTGATTTTTGTGTACGAGTGTCCGTGATTTTTCAAAAATAGCGGAGACAAGTCCAATTGTGATCCGACGGTCCGATCAGAATCACCAATGCAAGTCTATAGGTCTGTGAAAATTTGGACAGCACTTGGATGACATCTGAGTGTGGCTCAATTTTAACAGACTGTCAGAATGGAGAAATTTTCTTTTTCTTCCTAAGTACAAGAAAATCGGATGACACTGGGACCACACTCTGATCAGGAAAATCAATACATTTTTCTCGGACGTGGAAAAATCTAATGTGTGAATAAGGTCTTAGTTATAAGTCTGCCCGTTGTCACTGGAAACCACCAACAACCTTGCTGTCAGAGACGCCCCTGACAGATGGGTTGTCATTATGTCTATTCCAATTTTGCATTTACACGCGATTGAGAAATACCATTCAGTTTCCATGGAAGGAGGGGGATGGGGCCAGTGCAACCTATTTTGGGGTACCCAACAGGATTGGACTGGTTGATATCTCACTTGCCCAATGACTGAGCACGGTGCTGAGACACAAGGGTGTAAGCAGATCCTATGTTTTTCGTGTCGGCCGGCTGTAATATCGGTGTAATTTAACAGACATGACCCAAGTATTTCCTCTGGAATAACCTAATCCTATGGGGTTACCGGGTTATGAATGAAAACAGCCGTTGCTAGACAAAGTCAATAACAATATGTAACGGATACATATGCTGACATAACTCAGCACTACATCCGCCATAATTAGTGCTATTCCCGGCTATTTCCATGGTGGCACATTTTCAATAGTCCTGTTTTCCACCCTCCGCCGGCTATTCGCAGTGCGCATTGATGGCTGTGGACACATGGTAAATCCCATCAGCTTTGTTCCCTCCTCCACACTTTTATATCCAGAGCGGTGCGCTGAAAATAGAATTCCCACAACTGTTCCTCCAGCTCAGCTATTTTCTGTCAGCATTAAACACATCCTCAGGAAAACCTCGTCTTACAACACAATACAACAGCGGCCGTTGTGTCTCTGCCAGCTCTGCTCTTGGTAAGATAGCCACCATGAGCACTGGGGAGGAGATAGCCAGAAATGCACGTCTGTCCTGGGGGGCGCCACAGCGAGGATGGGACCGGCCGCTAAACACCACACTGATCATTCTCACTTACCAATACTTTCCCATTTTAATTTAAAGGGGTATTCCCATCTCCAAGATCCTATCCTAATATGTAGTAGGTGTAATGATAATAATATTAGCAAATACCTCCAATTAGAAATGTAGTATAGTTTTTCCGATTCGCTATATGTGGTGGTTACGACCACTAGCAACTAGCGTTCACAATATCAGTGGTCGTAACCATGGATACCTAAGGTCCTGCAATCCCTGCACATGAGGAAAGAGACATAGTGAAATTAGAAAAATCTATACTACATTTGTAATTGGAGGTATTTGCTAATATTATTATTACACCTACTACATATTGGGATAGGATCTTGGAGATGGGAATACCCCTTTAACTCTTACTTAGCCCCAATTAATAAAAATGTACCGAAACATGAACATACAGATCCAATATGGCTGTAGTAGGCTCCCTGCTGCTGGGACCGGCAGCAACCAGAACTAATCTGTGCAGTAATTCAGCAAGGAGTAGATCACTGCAGGTGCCGGACAGCGCTCTTCCATAGCGAGAGACTTGACAGTCACCTGGACCAGCGCTTCAGAGAAGAATTGCAGATATTAACATAGTTTACTTTTCTCATTTACCTTTAGCATTATTTTAGCTGGTGTCATTCATTTCTGATAGTCTGCAGCATTTTCTCCTGTCTTGTAGAAATCCTGAACAGGAGTCACTCACATGCTGATCCTCTCACTTTTGGCTGTTAAACAGCTGAGAAGTTTAACCCCGCACCCACACACTAGAAAAAAAAGTTATCCGAACCTGGAAATATTTCTATGTAACTGACTATCCATCTAGTGTATAGTGGGGTCTTTCAAAAAGGATTGCTGAATTTCCATGTCTGACCCTGTTACGAGAGGTGACAAGATGCCTACAAAGGTGTATTGCCCACAGCTTAGTCTCTTTCCCTATTGAAAATACACACTCAGGTCAAGGCAAGCATGTATGGTGGGGGATAGTGAAAGAGTTGGCCCCTTGATATTAAAAACAAAAAACAGTATTTGGTCAACAGCTACAGTGGATATGAAAAAAAAAACGGTTAAAATGACATGTTTTGGTCTGGGGAAAAAACAAAACAATACAATGAAAAATAATTTCAGAACTTTCCACCTTTACTGTCACCTACAATCTGTACAAATCAATTGATAAACTGAAATAGTTTCAGGTAGAAAAGAAAAAACTAAAATAATGTGGTTGCATAAATATATACACCTTTAAACTAATACTTTGATGTATGAATTTTTTGGGGCAGCACAGTGGCTCATTGGTTAGCACTGTTGCTTTGCAGCGCTGGGGTCCTGGTTTCAATCCCACCAAAGACAACACCTGCAAAGAGTTTTTGTTTCTCCCCGTGTTTGTGCGGGTTTCCTCCAGGTTCTCTGGTTTCCTCCCACACGTCAAAGACATACTGATAGTGAATGTAGATTGTGAGCCCCAATGGGGACAGCGATGATAATGACTGTAAAGCGCTGTGAAATATGATGGAACTATATAAGTGAGTAAAATAAATAAATGAAAACATTTCTGACAGCATTCAGTCTTTTTGGGGTAGGAGTGAATCAGCATGACACATCTAAAATTGTCAGTCTTTGCTCACTCTTTCTTGCTGTGGCTACAAATCCATCAGATTGCGAGGGCATCTCCTATGTACAGCCCCCTCTTCAAGTCATACCACAGATTTTTAAATTGGACTCCCCTGGTGGGGCCATTCCAAAACTTTGATTTTCTTCTGGCGAAGCCATACTGTTGTTGTGTTTAAAGATTAAATTCCGCTTCATCTTTTTAGGCTTTAAGGTTTTGTTGCAAAATTGACTGATATTTGGAACAGTTCAAAATTCCCTCCACTTTGACTAAAGCCCCAAATCATATTGCTGCCTCCACCATGCTTCACTGTGGGTATGATGTTTTAGTAATGCACTTTAGTACTGGCTTTACACCAAATATATCTTTTGGAATTATGGCCAAAAATTTCAACCTTAGTCTCATCAGACCATAACACGTTTTCCCACATGCTTTTGGCAGACTTTGGGAGGGTGTTGGCAAAATATAGACGGGCTTAGATGCTTTTCTTTGTAAGACACGGCTTCAGGATTGCCACCCTTCTCCACAGGCCAAACATATGAAGAATATGGGGGATTGTTGTCACATGCAGTACACAACCAGTACTTGCCAGCTCTTTTAATGTTGCTGTAGACCTCCTGGTAGCCTTCCAGACAAATTTTCTTCTCGTCTTTTCATTAATTTTTGGGGGACGTCCATTTCTAGGTAATGTCACTGGAGTGAGATTTCTGACAGACGAGATGTGGCATCCCATCCCGCCTATTTTGTTGGAGCTGGGAGAAACCAGTGTGAAAATACCAAAAGTTGCAAAATTTTGGTGAAACTCTGAGTTGCACCTAAATTTTGCAACTTTTCAAAGCTTTTACACAACAATTCTGGCTTGAAAGGTTTGATGAATCGGGTCCCATAATTTTTGCTGTAAAATTCAACTAAGAAAATGTCAGGAAAATTCTACTAGAATGGTTAAACATTATATGGGGTTAATCAGAATCCCGATAAATGATGGCAGCTATGTACAGACTATTATGTAACATTCCTTTTAACTTGATTGGGGATGTGGTTTTGTTCAGAAGTAGCCAATTATAAGAGGATGCTCACACTTATGCAATCACATTATCTTAGTTTTGCTATTTTTATTTGCCCCCTCAAAATGATTTGTTTGGTTGTCAATTAATTTGCACAGATTATGGGTGACATTTAAGGTGAAAAAAGTTTGGAACTTCTTGGTATGATTTTTTTTTACATGACAAAAAAACTGCCATTTTAAAAGGTGTGTAGTTTTTTGATATCCAATATATACTACTCAAAAAAATAAAGGGAACACTCAAATAACACATCCTAGATCTGAATGAATGAAATATTCTCATTGAATACTTTGTTCTGTACAAAGCTGAATATGCTGACAACAAAATCACACAAATCATCAATGGAAATCAAATGTATTAACCAATGGAGGCCTGGATTTGGAGTCACCCCCAAAATTAAAGTGGAAAAACACACTACAGGCTGATCCAACTGTGATGTAATGTCCTTAAAACAAGTCAAAATGAGGCTCAGTATTGTGTGTGGCCTCCACGTGCCTGTATGACCTCCCTACAACACCTGGGCATGCTCCTGAGGAGGTTGCAGATGGTCTCCTGTGGGATCTCCTCCTAGACCTGGACTAAAGCATCCGCCAACTCCTGGACAGTCTGCGGTGAAACGCGACGTTGGTGGATGGAGCGAGACATGATGTCCCAGATGTGCTCAATCGGATTCAGGTCTGGGGAACGAGCGGGCCAGTCCATAGCTTCAATGCCTTCATCTTGCAGGAACTGCTGACACACTCCAGCCACATGAGGTCTGGCATTGTCCTGCATTAGGAGGAACCCAGGGCCAACCGCACCAGCATATAGTCTCACAAGGGGTCTGAGGATATCATCTCGGTACCTAATGGCAGTCAGGCTACCTCTGGCAAGCATATGGAGGGCTGTGTGGCCCTCCAAATAAATGCCACCCCACAGCATTACTGACCCACTGCCAAACCGGTCATGCTGAAGGATGTTGCAGGCAGCAGATCGCTCTTCATGGCGACTCCAGACTCTGTCACGTCTGTCCCATGTGCTCAGTGTGGACCTGCTTTCATCTGTGAAGAGCACAGGGCGCCAGTGGCGACTTTGGCAATCCTGGTGTTCTGTGGCAAAAGTGTCCTGCATGGTGTTGGGCTGTGAGCACAACCCCCATATGTGGACGTCGGGCCCTTATATCACCCTCATGGAGTCGGTTTCTAACCGTTTGTGCAGCCACATGCACATTTGTGACCTGCTGGAGGTCATTTTGCAGGGCTCTCGCAGTGCTCCTCTTGTTCCTCCTTGCACAAAGGGGGAGGTAGCAGTCCTGCTGCTGGGTTGTTGCCCTCCTATGGCCCCCTCCACATCTCCTGGTGTACTGGCCTGTCTCCTGGTAGCGCCTACAGACTGTGGACACTATGCTGACAGGCACAGCAAACCTTATTGCCACAACTCGCATTGATGTGCCATCCTGGATGAGCTGCACTACTTGAGCAACTTCTGTGGGTTGTAGAGTCCGTTTCACGTACCACAAGTGTGAAAGCTCTACCAACATTCAAAAGTGACCAAAACATGAGCCAAAAATCATTGGTACTGAGATGTGGTCTGTGGTCCCCACCTGCAGAACCACTCCTTTATTGAGGGTGTCTTGATAATTGCCAATAATTTCCATCTATTGTCTATTCCATTTGCACAACAGCATGTGAAATTAATTGTCAATCAGTGTTGCTTCCTAAGTGGACAGTTTGATTTCACAGAAGTTTGATTTACTTGGAGTTATATTCTGTTGTTTAAGTGTTCCCTTTATTTTTTTGAGCAGTGTATTTATGGTGTATAGGCACCATTTGTCACAGGAGCTTGATATATCTGTGTCCTACTGCAGACAGAAAAAAAAGGGGAAAGGCTCCTACTTCAGCCAACTGTCTTACAACCAAACAAGATTGAGGACAATAAAGGCATATATATTTTCAGATTTAACTGCAATATTAGACAGAATATGAACCAACAAAGAGAGGAGATTTAAGGGGTGGCACGCCACTGACAGCACCTTTTCGATAACAATATAACCCAATGTGGAATAAACAGATTTTTTTGTATATTTTTGTTTGGTGTTAATTTACGGTCTGTTTTTTGTGTCTATAGGGACAAAGTAGATACAAAAAAAAAAAAACGAGCTGTGGGATTAGCATTATTGAATGACATTATCTCCAGATTCTCCAAATTTAGAGCAAAAAGAAAAGGTGAATTCTAAAACTAGGATCAAATCTAAATGAGGGGAAAAAAAACAAAATTATGAGAATATCAAAATGCCCCCTTCTCCTGAGACTGCACCACCTTTGTCTTGCCCAATATTTCAGACAAGTCCTAGTCTGGCCTGTGGAGTAGGTAAGCCGTACTTCCCACTAAGATTTATTTATTTTTACACATCGATTTCAATTCGACATAAAATAATTAAAGGGGTTGTCCGGTCAAAAGTGCTAAGTCTGCAGAGACTCTGGGTGACTGCAGACCTATGAATCTCCCCAGTGCAGGCACTGTGCACCGCAGGGATTCGCCGGTTTCTGAGCGGGGACCAGAGGATATGTATGTGCTATACACACCCCCGGCCAGTCGGCGTCGACTCGCTCTCTATACACTTGTATTGAGTGATGCTGCGCCCTGTCTAGTGACGCGGACAGCCAGTGGGCGCTTCCGACTAGAAGGCGCAGTCTCGCTCAATTCAAGTGAATGGAGACCGGCGAGGCGGTGTCGACAGGCCGGGGGTGATGTATAACACATACATACCCTCCGTTGTCGGGTCTGAAACCGGCGAATGCCCGCCGCGCACAGTGCCTGCGCTGGGGGGGGATTCATAAGTCTGCAGTCACAGAGTCACTGCAGACTTAGCACTTTTGACCGGACAGTCCCTTTAATATTAACAAATTTAATATTGAAAATGGTAATATCAGACTTTTCATCAGCATAAAATATCATTTTTAATATTTGAAGCCAAAGTTGCAGCCAGTACAGTTCTACAGGCTGACACCACAGCCCTCGCTATTCTGTTACTTGTCTGTTAAAGGAGTTTTCCACTACTCGGACAACTTCTTCTCAATCACCATATTCCCCACGTATACAGTAATTGTAAAAGCCTGTACTCATCTCGGTTGCTGCTCCATTGCCAGGTCTGCCATGACACTGCAGCCAATCAGCGGCTGCTTCACTCTCCCCTCCTTCAGCCATAATAAACATGTGTCGGAAGCAGCAGCAGCCATCACTTCTTCCAGATGTCTGTTTCTTCCTAAGTGAGAGTGAAGCAGCCGCTGATTGGCTGCAGGGCTCACGTGACATACCGTCACGCAAGCCCCGGTGCCGAGTCGCTGGCACCAGAGGTGAGTACAGGTTGCTTTTTAATATGGTGGAATATGGCGATTGAGAAGGGGTAAGTCTGAGTAGTGGAAAACCCCTTTATGCAGAGTGAAGAACCAATGCAAAATGTGACTCATTAAATCAGCTCAGATAATTGAATGAATGTCACATGATACAACAGGACTACCTATCACTACACTGCTTGTGTTTGTGGCAAAATCTGCTGAGTAGTTCTAGTCTAAAACATTTTTGGAAATAACCAATTTCTAGTTGTTTTTTTTTAGAACACGTTGATGGTTTAACAAATTCAGCTGCTAAGATTGGCTTGTTGCAAAGAGTTCTCATGCTCTATTTTCACTTTTTTTGAGTGGGCAGTCCCTCTTCATCGGCATTCTACCAGCACTATAGGTGTTAGAACTACCTTCCCCCTCACTTCCCGGCATATAGTTTTGACAAAACAGGAAAGAGGCGAGACTCGACTCCACTTCATGTAAAAGTTGTCTAAAAAAAACAGCGACCATTTAGGATAAAGCAGCCATAATGAACAGTAACATGTGGCACTGCATAAGTCACAAAAACAGACTTTTCCATCTCAACATTTTACTTCACGTAGAATGAAACAAGTATGTGGAAGTCAACATTTTACTCCTCAAACGCCAAGTACACTCAGGGGGATCATCGAAAATGGGGAAACGCTTAAGGAATGTTATCACGCCGTGTATAGAGTAAACTGCTCTAGGATTGGTGGACGTCATAGAAAAAAAGAACAAAAATACAGTCTTTCATCAGATTCCTCACTAAGGAAATATGCAATTTCTTCTTAAAATAAATGCACATTCAGAGGGAAAAAAAAAAATAATTTTAAGATCATTAAAAAGTGATAACGCAGCAATGGTATGTCTTTGAATCTAAGGCGAGGAACAAACACAATTACTAAACATATCACAGCTCGCTAATATCCACTACCAACAGTAGTAACTCAGGCCTGGGCCCCACTGCAGGATGCACACCGTCTATTCGACACAATTCAGGCATAGGTAAAATGTGCTACATGACACCTCATTATATCCTCAGTCTCAGACTTCTGGACCATCTTCAAAACCAACAATTCTTTGTCTATTGAACCGATGTCAAACTCAAACACCCAGAGGGCCAAAACGAAAAATGTGGACAAAGTTGCAGGCCAACCAGTATACAAAATAATGGGCCCCGACACAGGCCTCCGCGCAGAATAAATGGGCCCCGACACAGGCCTCCGCGCAGAATAAATGGGCCCCGACACAGGCCTCCGCGCAGAATAAATGGGCCCCGACACAGGCCTCCGCGCAGAATAAATGGGCCCCGACACAGGCCTCCGCGCAGAATAAATGGGCCCCGACACAGGCCTCCGCGCAGAATAAATGGGCCCCGACACAGGCCTCCGCGCAGAATAAATGGGCCCCGACACAGGCCTCCGCGCAGAATAAATGGGCCCCGACACAGGCCTCCGCGCAGAATAAATGGGCCCCGACACAGGCCTCCGCGCAGAATAAATGGGCCCCGACACAGGCCTCCGCGCAGAATAAATGGGCCCCGACACAGGCCTCCGCGCAGAATAAATGGGCCCCGACACAGGCCTCCGCGCAGAATAAATGGGCCCCGACACAGGCCTCCGCGCAGAATAAATGGGCCCCGACACAGGCCTCCGCGCAGAATAAATGGGCCCCGACACAGGCCTCCGCGCAGAATAAATGGGCCCCGACACAGGCCTCCGCGCAGAATAAATGGGCCCCGACACAGGCCTCCGCGCAGAATAAATGGGCCCCGACACAGGCCTCCACGCAGAATAAATGGGCCCCGACACAGGCCTCCACACAGAATAATGGGCCCTGCATAGGCCTCCACACAGTATAATGGGCCCCGCATAGTGCTCCATACAGTATAATGGGCCC
The DNA here is from genome assembly GCF_046119375.1 of Phyllobates terribilis. Taxonomy (NCBI): domain Eukaryota; kingdom Metazoa; phylum Chordata; class Amphibia; order Anura; family Dendrobatidae; genus Phyllobates; species Phyllobates terribilis. The sequence goes on from NW_027362762.1 coordinate 148,640,736, forward strand.
CGCATAGGCCTCCACACAGTATAATGGGCCCCACATAGGCCTCCACACAGTATAATGGGCCCCACATAGGCCTCCACACAGTATAATGGGCCCCACATAGGCCTCCACACAGTATAATGGGCCCCACATAGTGCTCCATACAGAATAATTGCCCCATATAGTCCTCCATAAAGTATAATGGCCCCACATAGGGGTGGTGGTTCTGGTGTTGCGGGCCAAATAAAACCACCCTGCGGGCCAGAATTTGACATGTATAGTTTATTGTGACTGCTCACATAATGATTTCAGCGCCAATTCCACGCAAAAGTGTAAATCCAATACAATTACTTCAATGCATTTTCCTCAACCTTGAACACATCCATAGGGAAGAGAAAAAAAGAAAAATCAGTAAGGCCTTTTGTCTATGACATGGAAGAAGCAATCTGCCAGAATTAGTTGCATGTTACTTAGAGCACAGTCACACCGTTTTTTTTACATGGATTTTTCTACCGAAGAATGAACAGGCTACTTCTTTTAACCACTTGACGGTTTCAGAACCATGAAGTGGAGAAAAGAACAAAAAAAAAAACACTGAATATGTGCACAGCACTATCATTTTTACATTGCTGTGCGTTATGTACATTTTTTGCAATGGTTTTGCAGGACTGTTTCAGGTGGGTTTTAGGTGGTATCCACCTGAAAAGACGTTGTGTGCACATATCCTTATTCTTCATGGAAAAGCTACTGGATATGGGTATGGGTATGTTCAGATGAACGTATTTTTGGTTTATGTACAGTTTTTGTGTGAGACGGACGGCAAACAGATCCAATGTTAGCCTATGTGCTAGTTCACATGGACTATTTTTACCGCAAGTCCATGCTCTAGACTGGTCCGATTTATGGACCAGATTAGTGCATGTAGATAGCAGGCAGCTACTTACATGTGATGTGGACGGGCCCATCGAACTGCGGACGTGACTGGTTTGGTAAATTCAGCGGATAATGTGAACATAGTCTTGACCACAATGAATGGCGCTAATCCTCGTGGGTTTTGGGGGTAAAACAAGTGTTACTTTGGCAGCTATTGAACGCCACCCTTCACTGTCAACTTTGTGCATCTATGAAAAAAAGCACATTTGTCGTCTTGCTGCATCTGTACAAGTACAATCTATAAAAATAAAATAATTGTTTAGGTCACACGGTAAATGACACAAAAAGTCATATATATCCCAATTTTAAAAAAACTAATTGCCCTAGAAAAAAAAATACATATATACATGGGTCTCAAAAAATAAATGTTTAAAAAAAAAACAAAAAAAAAAAACAAAAAAAAAAACATTTTTTTTTTTAAAGCAGTAAAATAATAAAAAAACAACAAGGCTCTAAGTTTGGAATTGTCATAAATGTACTGAGCCGCAGAATCAAGTTATCAGGTTGTTTACAGCAAAGTAAAATGCTGTAAAAATGAAACCCTAAAAAACAATGATGGAATTTTTTCCCTCACCTGAAGGAGTCCTTTTTAGGGTTATAATAAAAGGCAGGCTGTATACGATAAGATTGCCAGCTGATCTCGCCAAAATCTCATGTGTATGGGGGCTACTGATAGTAGATGTAGTGGAGGAAATTGATGGGGCATCTTAGATTTCATCAGGCCCAATCTTTTGTTTGATTCAGAGGAATTGAACGTAACAGACACCCAAATAACCATGGAGCTGGAGCATCAGATAATAAACTGCAGTTGCTGCAGCTAGAAGCTACTACTGTCATACAACCAGCTGTCAAATACATACAGTTTTGCCCCTTTCCTTAATTTGGGAACCCTTCCCCAACATGCCTATATGGAGAGACCATGCTGCAGTCTGTATAGTGATACCGCACGCAGCAGGACCGGAGCTCTGATTTATGCTCCAGATCGGCTCTGTGCACAAGCGCCTCATATCTGGTGGTAGAAGCCGTGGCGAGCCGATCACTTGCCCCCACTGTACCTATTGCTTTACATTGGGGTCCATCACTGTTTCAATTGTTGTGGTGGCCGTTCTTGCAAATGTAAGAAAAGTGGGTCATGAAGTGCTGGTGCTTCTGTTTAAATTTGACAAATGCCAAAGGAGACTCAGACACAACAGCCAGCAGAGCCCTAGCATGTACAATATTGTCTCACATGCAAAAATAAATAAGAACCACAAAAATAGAATATTCTACATTTGCTTACATAAAACAGCAGAAAATGTCTAGACTAGTTGCACCAGTATTAAAAAATAGTGCGCGGTAGGAGGGAAGCCAGAAGGGTACACCTCTGCACTGATGGGGGCCCAGGATAGTCATCAGTACGGTTTAGACCACACATGCAGTTTTAATGCAGTTTTGGAGCCAAAATCAGGAATAGATATATAAAAAAAAAAAAAAAAAAAAAAAAGAGAGCTATAAAATTAAAAAGTGATATTTTTCACTTTTGTACTAACTACTGGTTTTGGTTTTAAAGCCTGAAGGTATAAATCCAGACTAAGTCCACGTATAGCCCACGATGCACAGACTAGCCATGGGTGTCCTGACCTGAACTTTGCAGCCTCACATATGCCTATGAGGCTGTCAACTTGGGGTCAGACATAAATGAGGCTGTCAGGTTCAGGCCAGGAGACGTGTCCGCTCTCGGCACTCTGTGCATCGTGGTCTGTGCTCGGTCAGCGAAACAAGGATGTGTGAATCCATCCTCATGGTATGTTCCCAGTATATGCAGCGGATTTGGGAAAATATAAAGAAATCTGCTAAATATTACAGGGCGGGTTGTGAAGGACAATTCATATAATCCTGTGCAAAAGCTACAGAGAAAATATACAAATTTTGGGCTGTGTAATGCATAGGTTTAGAAGCAGAAATGCAGCTTCATCTTTTATAACAATCTTCACAAATTTTCCCAAAAGTCTACAACAGTATTTCCCATTGTTGTTGAGGGGGTGTCTGCAAAGAAAAAGACCTGCAACCACGGACCCCTAGAGGTAATGGCCAGGATCCCTGTTAATGGGATGTGTGTGGTATTACAGTCAAGCTGCACTGAAGTGAGGGTCAGAATCAGACTGTAGTCAGATGTGACGCTGGTTTTGGAAGTAAGCACTCACACTTTACTAATTCTGAACACCTATGAGAAGCAGGGCATTGCATACAGTAAGGGCATGATCACACGTAGCGCTTTTGCTGTTTTCCCCTGTGCCCAACACTGCATTTTACAGTAGCAGTAACATTTATAACATTTTTATAGTATCAAGCATGTCGTTCTTTTTCCTTGCGGTTTTTAACCTGTGGTGTGTTCGTTTCAAAATGCAGCATGTCACTTCTTTCAGTGTTTTTTCAACATTTTTATCCATTAAGATCAATGATATAGAGAAATTGTATAAAAAAAAAAAAAAAAAAAAAACAACACAAAAAATAACCATAATATAAGCAGGGTTTTTCATGCCAACTCTTGTGCGTTAAAAGACACAGCAAAAATGCTATATGTGAACGTGCCCCAATAGCTCCTGTTCATCGTTTTACAGATTCCTCGCCCGTTATGGTGGTTCATTTGCCATGAAGGAAAACCTGGGGCAGGTCGGCTCTCTGCTCTGACCGGGGTTTTGTATAATTATGTTGTTTTAGAGCCATGAATGGTTGGATGGCTGATGAGAATAGTTACATCTACGACCAGTTTTTACCCATCATCACAAAAATGAACCTGACAACTGGGAAGAAAATGTAGTCCCATGGCACACAAAGGAGGGGATTACCAGCCGCAGCCCTGAATACCCCACTATTGACGTTGGCTTCAAAGCATCTTTATCAGAGCTGAATGCTCTTGAAGAACAGCGGAGTTTGTGTAACCAGTAGAGCCGGCTTGTTCTTCACTTCTGCGAGGCAACAATGAAGGACCTCAGAAGTGACAGACTACAGGCATGGGACAGAAGTAGTCATACAAGGGAAAGATCTAAAACGCCAAAGTATAAAAACCTTCTAGAAATTACATGTAACAGATCAGGATTTGATTACTTCCATCCACAACTGTAAGGTCACACTAAATCCGAATATGGAACAGAAGAACCAAGAAAACCATCACGTGGCCACATCCCAGCAAGAGTGGACTCCAGGGTGGAGATTGTCAGACTCCTGGAGACTTTACCAGTCATTTACCACTACAGAAGCCAATAATGAACTCCATGAATATCAATAGCAAACATACAACAATGTCTGTAAAGTTCACTAGTCCTCTAGTGATAATATCCTGACGAGAAAAGTGATTTTATTAACTGCTGCAAGCAGCCCAGTAAGTGGCATCACTGGAACCATGGCCTCTGCCCCTACAATATGCCGCTCCTATATTAGGTGGAAAAATCTAGTGACTGATTCCGTATAAATGCTAGAAACTCCCCTATATTATATATATATAAAAAAAATCTGAAATATGTTTCAGCACAACATGCAGTTGTTTTTTAATCTATATGTGATATGAAATCAGAATCTACTGTTTTGTTCCCATATAAACAGAATATGCACAGTTGTACTTCAACGTTTGTGAACCCTTCAGAATTTTCCTGATTTCTGTATAAATTTGACCTAAAATCACATCACATTTTCACACAGTTTCACCTCCTTTTGTCACTAACAGACATGCAATATTAGATCATTTCTCTTTTTAAAAAAATATGACAAATGCTAATATTTTTGACTTTCCACGAGACATCAGCCAATGCCAGACAACGGGTACAGCCATGGAGCCTCGCCGGTGGACCCGGGAAAGAAGAGTACAGCATGGATGTCTCTTTAATAAATAATAATGGCTTGCAACTGGGGACCAACATTTACTGAAAGGCAACAACCCCTTTAATAAATGGAACCTGTCACCAGAAATAACACTATTAACCTGCAGATATGGGGTTAATCTGCATGTTAACAGCGTTATTCTGCTGCCCAGCGCCTGCACGCAGCCGAATACAGCGGGGACAAAATTAACTTTATTCTCCCCACAAGCATTCGGCGTTCAGTCACTGCTCTGAGAATACAGTCCCTGGCACTGACTGACACTCCCTCTGTATTGAGGCTCAGCTGTCAGTCAGGGCCGATGCAACGGTTACAGCAGTAGCTCTATATTCTCAGAGCGGTGACTGAACCGTTGCCGCATCCGTCTCCATGACTGAACGCCGAATGCTGGCAGTGAGAATCAATGTAATTTTCTCCCCGCTGCATTCGGCTGCGTGCAGGCGCCGGGCAGCATAATAACGCTGTTAACCTGCAGATTAACAGCGTTATTTCTGGTGACAGGTTCCCTTTAAGCTGGGCTTTAATAGCCTGTCAGACTCCGCATAAAATGCACATAGGCTGCTAATGTCCTGATTACATGGGGCGATATGCTGCAGAGAACGATGAATTTTTAAGCAAGCCAGAATGAGCGCTGTGCTCTTTTGTTGAGTGATCGGCAGCCTGTAGTTACACCAGACAGAACTGTCACACCGAGCCCGGCTTGTGGAGTCACTACAAATACCAAAAATCACAGGTCACAATGAAGAGCAACCACAGGAGGCGTCACTCAGACAAAGCCATGATGAGTACAAGGACTGGCTCTCCTGACAGCTCTGCTGTACTAAGTGCCGCTCTGTCCTATTGTGTAGTCATTCTGGGTTAACTTCTCATACCTCTGGATCAGGCCGTTCTTCTGTTACGCCTCCAGAGATATATGAATAAATTGACACTTGGGCGTTACCAACTGGGGTCGTGTCCCTACACACTGACACTGTCCAATCAGTGATGACAGTTTTGGACTGTGTATGACAATGCCCAGTTGTCAATTTACTCAGACATTTCCAGGAGTAATAATGGAGGACCAGAACAACAAGGAGTCCCAGGCCGCTATTTGTTTAAAAAAGACAAACTGTGCTTTACGCACCTTCCCCAGGTTCAGCGCTGAGTGTTTGCTGCTGACCCCGATGGCATCTGCAATGCTTACATCACATGGAGAGCCAATCACTGAGCTCAGAGGCTCAGCCCACGTAGATCACGAGCCACTGAGCTCACTGATTGGCTGCTGATGTAAAACCAGCACAGTAGCCAGGACCAGACACCAGGAGCAGTGGGGAGACTCAGAGGTAGACCCAGTGAGGTGAGTAAAGTAGTTTAGGGTTTTCAGAGAACGGACAACCTCTTTATAAGGGAATCTGTAACAAGATTTTTGCCACCTAATCTGAGAGCAGCATAATATAGGGACAGAGACCCTGACTCCAGCAATGTGTCACTTGCTGGGCAGCTTGCTGTAGTTTTGATAATCTCCTAATTTAAAGCAGTGATTTTATCATTAGAGGACGAGTAATCCTGCTGCCATGTCACCCTCCATATTCATGAGCTCTGTATAACTTTGCCCACACCACTGATTGGCAGCTTTTTGCCTATGCAAAGTGCACACAGAAAGCTGCCAATCAGTGGTGGGGGTGGCGTTATACAGAGCTCATGAATATGGAGGATGATATGGCAGCAGGTTTACTAGTCCTCTAGTGACAATCTCCTGCTGATAAAAGTGATTTTTATCAAAACTACAGCAAGCAGCCCAGTAACTGTCACATCAATAGAATCAGGGTCTCTGTCCCTACATTATGCTGCTCTCAGATTAGGTGGGAAAAAAAACTGCTGACAGATTCCCTTTAAACGAAAATGCAAGTATTTACTACAACATGGCAGGAGAACGGAAAGCACCTTATGAGGTTGGTAAATAAAAAAAAGAGCAAATTATAAAACTCAAAGCAAATTTTATAAGGGTTATCGGGTTCAGGACATTGATGGTTTTCAGTAGGATATACCATTATCATCGGATCAGGGTATGACGCTGACTACCCCCCACCAATCTGCTATTTAAACTGTATAAAGGGGCTTACACCAGCGCCGCAGCCCCCTCAAACAGCTCATCGGCAGAGGAAGCCAAAGCCGGACCCTCCTCATCTGATACTGATGTTTCCCAATGATTGACTATATGAGCCTTTCCCCTCCTGTAACACCTCTAATGTCTACAGAATACTCATGTTCTTACAAACACGTAAAAACGCAAAAGTTTAAAAAAACTCACAACATCCATACACCAGACTATTAGGAAAGCTGCGTCATCTGTCAGTCAGACAGACCCCGCCGATCAATGAGATAGATAACACTGGGTGAGATAAAGACTAGGGGGCAATTCAGGGTTACTAGGCAACACTGAGGGTGCAGGACACAAGTTACTCCAGTATTAATGACAAAACAAAAAAATAATGAACGGCCTCCATAATAGTAGTGAGCAGATCTACAACACAGAGCAGGTAAGGAACTCGGCACTCATAGTGCAGTGAATGTAACAAAATATTTTATTGGCAATCCAAATGGTTAATGTTTCAGTCCTAAAATTGGACCTTCGATACTTCTACAGTCCAATATAGCGCAGGTGGGCACAAGATACTCAACATTGGGCACCCCTGAATGGGAGCAGACATTTGAAACTGGCCCACTTTTGGAGGGGAGCAGGCACCTGAGGTCACAAGGGGAGCAGACCCTCTGGATAATAGTGCCCTGGGGCTGGCCTCTGGCGAGACCAGACAGGTACTAGGGATGGTGGGGGCAGTAGACCCCAGGGCCGGCCCCTGGCGATAGCAGACAGGAACTAGGGGTGGTGGGGGCAGCAGGTTCCCGGGGCCGACCCCTGATGGGGAGCAGACAGGTACTCGTAGTGGTGGGGACAGTAGAGCCCCGGGGCTGGCTCCTGGTGAGAGCAGACAGGCACTCAGAGTGGTGGGAACAGCAGACCACCTGGGCCAGCCCCTGGCAAGAACAGACAGACACTCGGGGTGGTGGGGACAGCAGACCCCCAGGGCCGGCCCCTGGCGGGGAGCAGACAGGCAATCGAAGTGGTGGGGACAGCAGACCCCGGGGCCGACCCCTGGCAAGAACAGACAGACACTTGGGGTGGTGGGGACAGCAAACCCCCGGGGCCGGTCCCTGGTTGGAGCAGACACTCGGGGTGGTGGGGACAGCAGACTCCCGGGGCCGGTCCCTGGTTGGAGCAGACACTCGGGGTGGTGGGGACAGCAGACCCTGGGGCCGGTCCCTGGTTGGAGCAGACACTCGGGGTGGTGGGGAAAGGAGACCCCTGGGGCCGGTCCCTCGTTGGAGCAGACACTCGGGGTGGTGGGGACAGCAGACCCCGGGGCCGGTCCCTTGTTGGAGCAGACACTCGGGGTGGTGGGGACAGCAGACCCCCTGGGCAGATTCCTGGTTGGAGCAGACACTCGGGGTGGTGGGGACAGCAGAACCCCGGGGCCGGTCCCTGGTTGGAGCAGACACTCGGGGTGGTGGGGGCAACAGAGCCCCGGGGCCGGTCCCTGGTTGGAGCAGACACTCGGGGTGGTGGGGACAGCAGACCCCCTGGGCCGGTTCCTGGTTGGAGCAGACACTCGGGGTGGTGGGGAAAGGAGACCCCTGGGGCCGGTCCCTGGTTGGAGCAGACACTCGGGGTGGTGGGGACAGCAGACCCCTGGGGCCGGTCCCTGGTTGGAGCACACACTCGGGGTGGTGGGGACAGCAGACCCCCGGGGCCGGTCCCTGGTTGGAGCAGACACTCGGGGTGGTGGGGACAGCAGACCCCCGGGGCCGGTCCCTGGTTGGAGCAGACACTTGGGGTGGTGGGGACAGCAGACCCCCGGGGCCGGTCCCGGTTTGGGAGCAGACAGGCCCTAGGGGTGGAGGGGACAACAGACCCCCCCCCCCCCCCCCCACCGGGGCCAGCCCCTGGTGGGAGCAGACACTCGGGGTGGTGGGGGCAACAGACCCCCTGGGCCGGTCCCTGGTTGGAGCAGACACTTGGGGTGGTGGGGACAGCAGACCCCCGGGGCCGGTCCCGGTTTGGGAGCAGACAGGCCCTAGGGGTGGAGGGGACAACAGACCCCCCCCCCCACCGGGGCCAGCCCCTGGTGGGAGCAGACACTCGGGGTGGTGGGGGCAACAGAGCCCCGGGGCAGGCCCCTGGTGGGAGCAGACACTCGGGGTGGTGGGGGCAACAGAGCCCCGGGGCCGGCCCCTAGTGGGAGCAGACACTCGGGGTGGTGGGGGCAACAGAGCCCCGGGGCCGGTCCCTGGTTGGAGCAGACACTCGGGGTGGTGGGGACAGCAGACCCCCGGGGCCGGTCCCTAGTTGGAGCAGACACTCGGGGTGGTGGGGACAGCAGACCCCCTGGGCCGGTTCCTGGTTGGAGCAGACACTCGGGGTGGTGGGGACAGCAGACCCCCGGGGCCGGTCCCTGGTTGGAGCAGACACTCGGGGTGGTGGGGACAGCAGACCCCCTGGGCCGGTTCCTGGTTGGAGCAGACACTCGGGGTGGTGGGGACAGCAGACCCCCTGGGCCGGTTCCTGGTTGGAGCAGACACTCGGGGTGGTGGGGACAGCAGACCCCCTGGGCCGGTTCCTGGTTGGAGCAGACACTCGGGGTGGTGGGGACAGTAGACCCCCGGGGCCGGTCCCTGGTTGGAGCAGACACTCAGGGTGGTGGGGACAGCAGACCCCCGGGGCCGGTCCCTGGTTGGAGCAGACACTCGGGGTGGTGGGGACAGCAGACCCCCGGGACCGGTCCCTGGTTGGAGCACACACTCGGGGTGGTGGGGACAGCAGACCCCCGGGGCCGGTCCCTGGTTGGAGCAGACACTCGGGGTGGTGGGGACAGCAGACCCCCGGGGCCGGTCCCTGGTTGGAGCAGACACTCGGGGTGGTGGGGACAGCAGACCCCCGGGGCCGGTCCCTGGTTGGAGCAGACACTTGGGGTGGTGGGGACAGCAGACCCCCGGGGCCGGTCCCGGTTAGGGAGCAGACAGGCCCTAGGGGTGGAGGGGACAACAGACCCCCCCCCCACCGGGGCCAGCCCCTGGTGGGAGCAGACACTCGGGGTGGTGGGGGCAACAGAGCCCCGGGGCCGGCCCCTGGTGGGAGCAGACACTCGGTGTGGTGGGGGCAACAGAGCCCCGAGGCCGGTTCCTGGTTGGAGCCGACACTCGGGGTGGTGGGGACAGCAGACCCCCTGGGCCGGTTCCTGGTTGGAGCAGACACTCGGGGTGGTGGGGACAGCAGACCCCCTGGGCCGGTTCCTGGTTGGAGCAGACACTCGGGGTGGTGGGGAAAGGAGACCCCCGGGGCCGGTCCCTGGTTGGAGCAGACACTCGGGGTGGTGGGGACAGCAGACCCCCGGGGCCGGTCCCTGGTTGGAGCAGACACTCGGGGTGGTGGGGACAGCAGACCCCCGGGGCCGGTCCCTGGTTGGAGCAGACACTTGGGGTGGTGGGGACAGCAGACCCCCGGGGCCGGTCCCGGTTTGGGAGCAGACAGGCCCTAGGGGTGGAGGGGACAACAGACCCCCCCCCCCCCACCGGGGCCAGCCCCTGGTGGGAGCAGACACTCGGGGTGGTGGGGGCAACAGAGCCCCGGGGCCGGCCCCTGGTGGGAGCAGACACTCGGGGTGGTGGGGGCAACAGAGCCCCGGGGCCGGTCCCTGGTTGGAGCAGACACTCGGGGTGGTGGGGACAGCAGACCCCCTGGGCCGGTCCCTGGTTGGAGCAGACACTCGGGGTGGTGGGGAAAGGAGACCCCCGGGGCCGGTCCCTGGTTGGAGCAGACACTCGGGGTGGTGGGGACAGCAGACCCCCGGGGCCGGTCCCTGGTTGGAGCAGACACTCGGGGTGGTGGGGACAGCAGACCCCCGGGGCCGGTCCCTGGTTGGAGCAGACACTCGGGGTGGTGGGGACAGCAGACGCCCGGGGCCGGTCCCTGGTTGGAGCAGACACTCGGGGTGGTGGGGACAGCAGACGCCCGGGGCCGGTCCCTGGTTGGAGCAGACACTCGGGGTGGTGGGGACAGCAGACGCCCGGGGCCGGTCCCTGGTTGGAGCAGACACTCGGGGTGGTGGGGACAGCAGACGCCCGGGGCCGGTCCCTGGTTGGAGCAGACACTCGGGGTGGTGGGGACAGCAGACGCCCGGGGCCGGTCCCTGGTTGGAGCAGACACTCGGGGTGGTGGGGACAGCAGACGCCCGGGGCCGGTCCCTGGTTGGAGCAGACACTCGGGGTGGTGGGGACAGCAGACGCCCGGGGCCGGTCCCTGGTTGGAGCAGACACTCGGGGTGGTGGGGACAGCAGACGCCCGGGGCCGGTCCCTGGTTGGAGCAGACACTCGGGGTGGTGGGGACAGCAGACCCCCGGGGCCGGTCCCTGGTTGGAGCAGACACTCGGGGTGGTGGGGACAGCAGACCCCCGGGGCCGGTCCCTGGTTGGAGCAGACACTCGGGGTGGTGGGGACAGCAGACCCCCGGGACCGGTCCCTGGTTGGAGCAGACACTCGGGGTGGTGGGGACAGCAGACCCCCGGGGCCGGTCCCTGGTTGGAGCAGACACTCGGGGTGGTGGGGACAGCAGACCCCCGGGGCCGGTTCCTGGTTGGAGCAGACACTCGGGGTGGTGGGGACAGCAGACCCCCGGGGCCGGTCCCTGGTTGGAGCAGACACTCGGGGTGGTGGGGACAGCAGACCCCCGGGGCCGATCCCTGGTTGGAGCAGACACTCGGGGTGGTGGGGACAGCAGACCCCCGGGGCCGGTCCCTGGTTGGAGCAGACACTCGGGGTGGTGGGGACAGCAGATCCCCGGGGCCGGTCCCTGGTTGGAGCAGACACTCTGGGTGGTGGGGACAGCAGACCCCCGGGGCCGGTCCCTGGTTGGAGCAGACACTCGGGGTGGTGGGGACAGCAGATCCCCGGGGCCGGTCTCTGGTTGGGAGCAGACAGGCCCTAGGGGTGGAGGGGACAACAGAACCCCCCCCACCGGGGCAGGCCCTTGGTGGGAGCAGACACTCGGGGTGGTGGGGGCAACAGAGCCCCGGGGCCAGCCCCTGGTGGGAGCAGACACTAGGGGTGGTGGGAGCAACAAAGCTCCGGGGCCGCCCCCTGGAGGGGAGCAGACAGGCCACCGGGGTGGTGGGAGCAGACTGCTGGCCGGGAGCGCAGACATATAGTCTGCCGAGAACACTCTGTCCCGGGGGCCTGTTTTTGGCCCCACCTCTTGCTGCTTCCTATTGGCTGTCCTACCTGTCACTCGTAGATTCTCCGCCTCTTATTGGCTGCTCGCTGCAGACCTCTGGACGGGGGCGTCTCCCCGGTCTGGGCCTCTCTGAACCTCTGGGGTATTTGGGGCGTTGTGTCGGAGAATCTGTACGTGACATGCAGCGTGTGGGCTACGGACGCCTCAGCTCTCGGCTGCGCTCTCTCACCGTGTCAAGTTTCCGTTCCCTCCGAGTCTCGGCCCCGCTCTCCTCCGCCAGCAGCCTACAGCAGCGCGGGCGCCCCGATCCTCGACTCTCGCGAGAACACCATGGGCGGGGCAGGCTCCAGTCTCGTGACGTGCAGCGCTTCCAGCTGACTGTCAGTGCCTGGCCCCTCCCCATCCCCCTGACATCTCAGGGGGCGGGGCTATGATGACTGACAGGAATGCGAGGGCGGAGCTGAGGGACTTGACTGACGGCGGAGGCAGTGGTGTGTGGGCGAGCGGGCTGTCTCGGTGTAAATGGATGCTGAGCGCCCTCTGCTGGTCATGTGATATTACTACATGTACGTGTTTTATGTACAGTGTGGAGCTCAGCAGCTGAGACAACAGCATAGGAGACCCCCAACTGTGAGCTAGGGAAGGGGGGCACGGCTGCGGAGTGCGCCCATACAGGCTGAGCAGGGGTGGATTAAGATTTTTAGGCTGTGTGTCCACTATGCGTTTTTTAAGCGTTTCCGCAGCGGCAATTCCGCTGCAGAATTGCTTAAAAAACGCATGGTAGAAGGTCTGCCATGTTCCCCAATGATAATCCGCATGTGTTGTGCACATGCTGCGGAAATTTCCGCTGCGGATTATCATTGCGGAATAATCCGCAGCATTACCAATTATTTTGCGGAATCGCGGCGTTTTCGCCGCCATTGACTTGCATTAGAACACATGGAATCCGCATCACTGCATCTGTACATGCAGAATCCATGCGTTTCAATGTGCGGATGGTACCCGGGTGTGGAGGACAGGAGACTCTCCTCCGGACCCGGGTACCATAGAACCTGTAAAAAAATAATAAAATAAAAAATAAATATTATATTTACCGTCTGATGGCCCCCGGTGTCTTTATCCGATGCGTCCTGGCTTGCCGGCAGCTCGCGATGGTCTGAAAAGGACCTGCCATGATGTCATTTAGTCATGTGGCGGGTCACGCGACCGCTGACGTCGGCAGGCCATCAGAAGGTAATTATATATTTATTTTTTATTTTTCACCATTCTTTTATGGTCACACTATATAAATCCATGCCGGTTGCATGGATTTATATAGTGTAACCAAGTTGTCAAGCACTTTCCCAGTGATGCTAAAATCGCTTGGAAAGCGCTTGTCAACGGTGCCATCTATACACAGCGGGAGGCTGCACGTAGCCATCTACACACTGCAGGAGGCCGCACAGCACCATCTATACAAAGCGGGAGGCCGCACGTAGCCATCTATACACAGCGGGAGGCCGCATGTAGCCATCTATACACAGCGGGAGGCCGCACGGTACCATCTATACACAGTGGGAGGCCGCACGTAGTTATCTATACACTGCAGGAGGCCGCACAACACCATCTATACACAGCGGGAGGCCGCACGTAGCCATCTATACACAGCAGGAGGCCGCAGGTAGCCATCTATACACAGCAGGAGGCCGCACGTAGCCATCTATACACAGTAGGAGGCCGCACGTATCCATCTATACACAGCAGGAGGCCGCACATATCCATCTATACACAGCAGGAGGCCACACGTAGCCATCTATACACAGCGGGAGGCCACACGTAGCCATCTATACACAGCGGGAGGCCACACATAGCCATCTATACACAGCGGGAGGCCGCACGGCTCCATCCATACACAGCGGGAGGCCGCACGTAGCCATCTATACACAGCGGGAGGCCGCACGTAGCCATCTATACACAGTAGGAGGCCGCACGTATCCATCTATACACAGCAGGAGGCCGCACATATCCATCTATACACAGCAGGAGGCCACACGTAGCCATCTATACACAGCAGGAGGCCACACGTAGCCATCTATACACAGCGGGAGGCCACACGTAGCCATCTATACACAGCGGGAGGCCGCACGGCTCCATCCATACACAGCGGGAGGCCGCACGTAGCCATCTATACACAGCGGGAGGCCGCACGTAGCCATCTATACACAGCGGGAGGCCGCACGTAGCCATCTATACACAGCAGGAGGCCGCACGTAGCCATCTATACACAGCGAGAGGCCGCACGTAGCCATCTATACACAGCAGGAAGCCGCACTGAGCCATCTTTACACAGCGGGAGGCCGCACGTAGCCAGCTATACACAGCGGGAGGCCGCAGGGCGCCATCTGTACACAGCGGGAGGCCGCACGTAGCCATCTATACACAGCGGGCGGCCGCACGGAGCCATCTATACACAGCGGGAGGCCGCACGTAGCCATCTATACACAGCGGGAGGCCGCACGTAGCTATCTATACACAGCGGGAGGCCGCACAGAGTCATCTATACACAGTAGGAGGCCGCACGTAGCCATCTATACACAGCAGGAGGCCGCACGGTGCCATCTATACACAGCGGGAGGCCGCACGGTGCCATCTATACACAGCGGGAGGCCGCACGTAGCCATCTATATACAGCGGGAGGCCGCACGTAGCCATCTATACACAGCAGGAGGCCGCACGTAGCCATCTATACACAGCAGGAGGCCACACGTAGCCATCTATACACAGCAGGAGGCCGCACCGAGCCATCTATACACAGCAGGAGGCCGCACGGCGCCATCTAAACAGAGCAGGAGGCTGCACGGCGCCATCTATACACAGCAGGAGGCCGCACTGCGCCATCTATGCACAGCAGGAGGCCGCACGGCGCCATCTATACACAGCAGGAGGCCGCACGCAGTCACGCACACACACAAACATATACAGACATATACAGTACAGACCAAAATTTTGCACACACCTTCTCATTTAAAGATTTTTCTGTGTTTTCTTGGCTATGAAAATTGTACATTCACACTGAAGGCATCAAAACTATGAATTAACACATGTGGAATTATATACTTAACAAAAAAGTGTGAAACAACTGAAAATATGTCTTATATTCTAGCTTCTTCAAAGTAGCCACCTTTTACTTTGATAACTGCTTTGCACACTCTTGGCATTCTCTTGATGAGCTTCAAGAGGTAGTCACCGGAAATGGTCTTCCAACAATCTTGAAGGAGTTCCCAGAGATGCTTAGCACTTGTTGGCCCTTTTGCCTTCACTCTGCGGTCCAGCTCACCCCAAACCATCTCGATTGGGTTCAGGTCTGGTGACTGTGGAGGCCAGGTCATCTGGCGTAGCACCCCATCGCTCTCCTTCGTCAAATAGCCCTTACACAGCCTGGAGGTGTGTTTGGGGTCATTGTCCTGTTGAAAAATAAACGATGGTCCAACTAAAAGCAAACCGGATGGAATAGCATGTCGCTGCAAGATGCTGTGGTCGCCATGCTGGTTCAGTATGCCTTCAATTTTGAATAAATCCCCAACAGTGTCACCAGCAAAGCACCCCCACACCATCACACCTCCTCCTCCATGCTTCACGGTGGCAACCAGGCATGTAGAGTCCATCCATTCACCTTTTCTGCGTCGCACAAAGACATGGTGGTTGGAACCAAAGATCTCATATTTGGACTCATCAGACCAAAGCACAGATTTCCACTGGTCTAATGTCCATTCCTTGGGTTCTTTAGCCCAAACAAGTCTCTTCTGCTTGTTGCCTGTCCTTAGCAGTGGTTTCCTAGCAGCTATTTTACCATGAAGGCCTGCTGCACAAAGTCTCCTCTTAACAGTTGTTGAAGAGATGTGTCTGCTGCTAGAACTCTGTGTGGTATTGACCTGGTCTCTAATCTGAGCTGCTGCTAACCTGCGATTTCTGAGGCTGGTGACTCGGATAAACTTATCCTCAGAAGCAGAGGTGACTCTTGGTCTTCCTTTCCTGGGGCGGTCCTCATGTGAGCAAGTTTCTTTGTAGCGCTTGATGGTTTTTGCAACTGCACTTGAGGACACTTTCAAAGTTTTCCCAATTTTTCAGACTGACTGACCTTCATTTCTTAAAGTAATGATGGCCACTCGTTTTTCTTTACTTAGCTGATTTTTTCTTGCCATAATACAAATTCTAACAGTCTATTCAGTAGGACTATCAGCTGTATATGCACCAGACTTCTGCACAACACAACTGATTGTCCCAACCCCATTTCTAATGCAAGAAATCCCACTTATTAAACCTGACAGGGCACACCTATGAAGTGAAAACCATTTCCGGTGACTACCTCTTGAAGCTCATCAAGAGAATGCCAAGAGTGTGAAACGCAGTCATCAAAGCAAAAGGTGGCTACTTTGAAGAACCTAGAATATAAGACATATTTTCAGTTGTTTCACACTTTTTTTTGTTAAGTATATAATTCCACATGTGTTAATTCATAGTTTTGATGCCTTCAGTGTGAATGTACAATTTTCATAGTCTTGAAAATACAGAAAAATATTTAAATGAGGTGTGTCCAAACTTTTGGTCTGTACTGTACATACACGCATAAACACATTTGAAACACAAAAATACATATAAACAGACATCACACAATGATATCTGCCTGCACACACACACACACACACATACATACATACACACACACACACTCACACTCACTCACACACACAGACACACACACACTCACCATCCCCCGGCTCGGCTCCAGTCATCCTGCTCTTTTCCGGTGCAGCACTGCAGGCCGGGTGCGCACTGCGTGACGTCACAGCTAGGAGACACGGCCGCGCACAAGGCCGTGTCTCCTAGCAGTGACGCGGCCAGGCCAGTACAGGGAAGTTAACTGCTGCAGTGCTGGCCCGGCCGAAGACGAAGCAGTGGCCGTGCGCCACTGCTGGGGGAGCGGTCCGGGGGCCCTCCCGCCACTGTTTGCCGGTATGTGCCGTGGCGCCGCACATATAATGAGGGCAATCTGGCCATAGACACCCCGGAGCCCCGGGCCCCCTGGAGGCTCGGGGCCCCGGGCGGTAGCCCAGATTGCCCTCATTATAATCCGCCTATGAGGCTGAGGCCCTCAGCAGCATTCCTCTTATCTGCATCCTACTCAGTCATGTGATGTACGGCTGTCACATGACCTGAAGGTCCCTCTCACCTGTGGGGCAGGGTGCTGTTCCTTGCTCCACTGTGTCCTGTGGGAACAGATAAGCTGAAGTTGGGACAAACTCCTGTTTTTAGGATTTTTTTCTACCATTGCAAGTCATGTGATTCTACAATTTCTTACAGAGGCGTGAGTTGTAATATAAGTCTCATTAACACATATTTTTAAACACTTTAGAGAAAAATAAACAAGAAGTAGGAAGCTGCCATCTTTAAAAAAATAAAGGGTTAAAACTCTCTACTGACTTCTGCACATAGGATATTTTACCTAAAGAAATGCAAGAAAATAAGTTAGAGAGGCCATAGTTATGGCTGTCCTATTATCAGAAGCTGCTACCCATCATACACCAAGACCACCTGCTGGCCCACACACAGCCCACAGTGGCCCACACACAGCCCAAATGTCATGCACAGTGTGGGACAGACTAAGTGCAACATGAAGGGATCAGAGGAAGGAAGCCCAGACACTAGGGAAAGGGGGAGTGGAGACCACTAGACTGATCTAATAACACCCTGCCTACCCTACTGTCCCTATATTAGTTCCACACCAATCCCCGAGCAGGAAACCTGAGCCCTGTATATTCTTAGAGCTAGGCCCTTGATGGGGGGATGAGCACTGGTCAGTTCCCACTATAAACTAAAGACAACAAGGGAGACAAACAAAGGGGGAAAACTTAGCTTGAGAAGACACCAGAGAGATAACACCAAACATCCTCCAAGGGCACCAGAGAGGAAGCTAGCCGACTGCAATAGCTTCAAGCCTTCACAAGGGAAGATGTGAACATTACCGGAGACTCCCTGAAGCAGACTGAGAGTTTATAAACACCCAGACCAGGGTGTGTCAATGAGAGCAGGAGGGAGGTCGCAGCTGGGTCCAAAAGTGAGAAAGATTAAGAAGGTGTCTGCAATGGCAAACGCAGTGACCTTCTACAGCCAGATACAGAGCGATTGTCACACCTGACACACCCGTGACACCACAGTGGCCCACACACAGCTCACAGCGCCCCACACACAGCCCACAGTGCCCCACACAGCTCACAGTGGCCCACACGCAGCTCACAGTGGCCCACACGCAGCTCAGTGGCCCACACGCAGCTCACAGTGGCCCACACGCAGCCCACAGTGGCCCACACGCAGCCCACAGTGGCCCACACGTAGCTCACAGTGGCACACACGCAGCTCACAGTGGCCCACACGCAGTACACTTATCAGCTTTGCAGTGTAGACTGTGTCAGAGTCAGCAGAGACAGCTGTGTTGTACTGCGGGAGATGGGAATAAGGCAGGATATGAACGTTATACACTGGGGTAATGGTGAGGCAGCTGGAAATGCAGGCTCGTCATCGTTATTCTATAGGAAATCAGCAGAATTAACGGTATCAGAGTATAGAAACCTCCCTTTACTTTACCTGGTATTATCAGAAGGGCAGAAATGGGGACCTACAAGTTTCGGCATGGTACACCATGAAACAAGTTCTAGTCATCTATCCTTTGGATGGAGTATTAAATGCATCCAATAAATGTGAAGTTTTATTTTTAACGGAGCTCCTCTCGCTGGACATTCCTTTCACTTTTCCATCAGTGTTTTAGATCAGATTTTTATCAGTATTTGGTCAATTTTTACCACCAGTGTTTCAGCACTTCTTTTTTCTCCATACACTTCTGACTTCCAGACTTCTCTCTTGCTGCACCAGTTTCCTGGAATGCAATACCCTGGACAATCAGATTAATACCTAGCCTCCACGTTTTTCAGCATGTTTTAAAAACACATTTAATTAGACAGGCCTATCATCTCACTTCTCTAATCTAACTCTCCCCTGTTCCCCCTTTCTCATTCAGAATCTGCCCCTCCTATTCATCTGTCTTCACACCCTCCATGCACCAAATAGCACTTGGTCACTGTACTTAGACAGATGCTGGCTGATGACCGGATGATGCAGTTTATTTGAATGCCCTATTTATTATAATGATGGGTGGACCGTACATGACGAGCACTTTTTACCTATTGTGTCCCCCTATTTCCTCACAGATTGAAAACTGTGAGCAGGGCCCTCACTCCTCCTGTATCTGGTGAACTATGTGTTACTCTGTAATATCTTTATTGTCTGTACATGTCCCCGCTTAATTGTAGAGTGCTACTGTTTATGTTGGCGCTATATAAATACAAGTATGATTAACCCCCTTTCCGACCATGTCAGTAATAGTACGTAGCTGTGCCCTGGGACTTATGGACCAGCTACGTATTATTACGCGCGCTGCGATCGTGCCCGCACACAAGCGGTGCGGGGCGATCGCCGCCGGGTGTCAGCTGATTGTCACAGCTGACACCCGGTGCTATGTGCTGGGAGCGGTCCTGACCTATAAAATTGTCCCACTAGTTAACCCCTTTAGTGAACACGGTAAAAAAAATAAATAAAAAATGAAGCAAAAAACAATGCTTCATCATCATACCGCCAAACAAAAAATGGAATAACACGCGATCACAAAGACGAATGTAAATAAAAATGGTACCGCTAAAAACGTCATCTTGTCCCACAAAAAAACAAGCCACCACACAGCTCCATTGTCCGAAAAAAAAAAAAAGTTCTAGCTCTCCGAATAAAGCGTTACAAAAAAAATTATTTTTTCTAGAAAATCATTTTTATTGTGTAAAAGCGGCAAAACATAAAAAAAACTATATAAATGCGGTACCGCTGTAAATGCACTGACCCGAAGAATAACGCTGAATTATCAATTTTACCACACGCGGAACGGCATAAAAAAAAAAACGCAAAAAAACAATTCCTGAATTGTTGGTTTTTGTTTATTCTGCCTCCCAAAAATCAGAATAGAAAGCGATAAAAAAAGTCACGTGCCCGAAAATGGTTCTAATAAAAACGTCAACTTGTCCCGCAAAAAACAAGCCGTCACATTACTGTCGGCCAAAATATGGAAAAATTATAGCTCTCAAAATAGGGTGATGCAAACACTAGTCTTTGCAAAAAAAAAGCGTCTTTAAGTGTGTAACAGCTGTCAGTCATAAAACCCCGATATGATTCTAGTATCGCTGTAATCGCACCGACCCGAAGAATAAAGTAGTCTAATCACTTATACCACACGAGGAATGGTGTAAAAAAATAAACTCTAGGGTTACGGTTGGGTTAGGGTTGGGGTTGTATTAGGGTTGGGTTTTTTTCAAAAGTAAAGAAAAAAAAAATTATGACAATATGGCGACCAGTGTTGAGCGCAAGTGCTCGCCACTCGAGTTTGCATCGGGAACTCGGGTATGCACTGAATATTGCGGGTGCTCGAGTGACATGCTCGAGTCTCTGCCCCATATGCTTCGCGGCCAAAAAAAACCTTGCTGGGATCGCCTGCCATGCACGAGCGATCCCCGCATGTTTTTTTTTGGGTGTCTAACAAACGTGAAACATGCGGGCGGGGACTCGAGCATGTCATTCGAGCACCCGCGATACTTGGTGCATACCCGAGTACCCGATGCAAACTCAAGTAGCGAGCACTTGCGCTCAAGACTAATGACAACTTATTCAATATGATGACCTAATGTTATCAAATTCTGTCGTACCTTTGGGTTCAAAATGTACACTGTACCCCTTGATAAAATTCTTGAGGGGTCTAGTTTCCAAAATGGTGTTACTTGTGGGGGGTTTCCACTGTTTAGGCACATCAGGGGCTCTCCAAACGCAACATGGCGTCCGCTAACTATTCAAGCAAATTTTACATTCAAAAAGTCAAATGGCGCTCCTTCCCTTCCAAACCCTGCCGTGCGCCTAAACAATGGTTTTCCCCCACATATGGGGCATCGGCTTACTCAGGAGAGATTGCACAACAAGTTGCATGGTGCAATTTCTCCTGCTACCCTTATGAAAATGCAAAACTGGGGGCTGAAAAACATTTTTGTGGGAAAAATGTGAAAATTTTATTTTCACGGCTCCATGTTATAAACTTCTGTGAAGCACCTGGGGGTTCAAGATGCTCACCACACATCTAGATAAGTTCCCCGAGGGGTCTAGTTTCCAAAATGGTGTCACTTGTGGGGGGTTTCCACTGTCTAGGCACATCAGGGGCTCTCCAAACGCAACATGGCGTCCGATAATTATTCAAGCAAATTTTACATTCAAAAAGTCAAATGGTGCTCCTTCCCTTCTGAGCCCTGCTGTGCGCCCAGTGTTTCTTCCCCACCTATGGGGTATCTACGAACTCAGGGGAAATTGCACAACAAATTTTGGGGTCCATTTTTTCCTGTTACCCCTGTAAAAATAAAAAAATTGGGGTCTAAAGTAACATTTTTGTTCATTTTTTTCTTCCCCATTCCAAAAATTCCCATGAAGCACGTGAAGAGTTAATAAACTTCTGGTGGTTTTGAGTACCTTGAGGGGTGCAGTTTTTAGAATGGTGTCACTTTTGGGTATTTTCTGTCATAAAGGCCCCTCAAAGTCACTTCAAATGTGATGTGGTCCCTAAAAAAATGGTTTTGTAAATTTTGTTGGAAAAATCAGAAATCGCTGATCAACTTTTAACCCTTATAGCGCACTAATAAAAAAAAATTTGGGTTCCAAAATTGTGCTGATTTAAAGTAGACATGTGGGAAGTGTTATTTATTAACTATTTTGTGTAACATATCTCTCTTATTTAACGAAATAAAAATTCAAATTTTGAAAATTGTGAAATTTTCAAAATTTTCACCAAATTTCCAATTTTTTCACAAATAAATGCAAGTGATATCAAATAAATTTTACCACTATCATGAAGTACAATATGTCACGAAAAAACAATCTCAGAATCAGCGGGATCCGTTGAAGCGTTTCAGAGTAATTACCTCATAAAGTGACAGTGGTCAGAATTGTAAAAATTGGCCTGGTCATTAACGTGCCAACCACCCTCGGGGGTAAAGGGGTTAATTTTCTCAAGTTTCTCTTAACAAACATGGGGAAAATGGGTCTGTGTGATGTCCGAGCTTTTCACAGACCCATTGCATTGCAGAGTTTCAATTATGTAATTCAGTCTGCAAAAAAGACTCGGAGGTGTGAACAGCCACAGACTCTAATGGGTATGGGTTTTGTCAGTGAAAACCATAGGTAGACCTCGTAAATGAAACACAGACGTCTCAGTGAGCCCTTATAGCTTACAGCCTGGTATATGTCTATATATGAGATTTCCTATCCGCATTTGGGCTGAAATTCCCAGCAGTAAACTACAGTAGTGTGAATGCACCATTACATTGTTCCTAATTGTATGGGGTCAAATCAAAAGAATCACATTTCTAATTCACTCCATTTACTATAAAAGCCAGCATTGTAAGGCTACATGTACATCATCCAATGGAGCATACTACATAGTCTATGGAGTTCAATTACTAAGGATCCATATAGAATCTACAGTGGTGCTTGAAAGTTTATGAACCCTACTGAATTTTCCTTATTTCTCCATAAATTTGGCCTAAAACTCCATCAGTTTTTCACAAAAGTAGAAAAAAAGAACTGAGTCAAAATATTAGACTTTGTCATACTTCTTATTGAGGAAAATCATCCAATATCACATGTCTGTGAGTGGCAAAAGTATGTGAACCTTTGCTTTCAGTCAGTAGCGTAGCTACCGGGAGGCAGAGGGGGCGGTGGCCCCGGGCCCAGAGCTCTGAGGGGGCACAATCGGAGCTACGCTAGTGCAACTGTATCGGCTTGCGCAGCACCCGATACAGTTACACTCTGGGCAGAGCACGGAGACTCGATGTCCCTATGGGGCCCTTGAGCAGGAGGAGGTTGAGCAGGAGAACATTATACTACCTACAGACTGCCTATGGGGGTAACATACTACCTACAGACTCTGCCTAGGGGGGCTATTATACTACCTACAGACTCTGCCTATGGGGGGGCGACATTATACTACCTACAGACTGCCTATGGGGACGACGACATTATACTACCTACAGACTCTGCCTATGGGGTGCGGCATTATACTACCAACAGACTGCCTATGGGGGGGGCATTATACTACCTACAGACTCTGCCTATGGGGGGGGGACATTATACTACAGATTCTGCCTATGGGGGGGGACATTATACTACAGACTCTGCCTATGGGAGCTATTATACTACAGACTCAGCCTATGGGGGAGCATTATACTATACTGAGAACTATTTATACAGTGTGGGGATTACAGTTAGGGTCATACAGTATGGGAGATAATGTGGGACCTTTGCACAGTGTGGGGGCCATCAAACAGTGCGGGAGATAATGTGGGTTCTTTGTATAGTGTGGGGGCCATCATACAGTGTGTGGGATAATGTGGGGTCTTTGTATAGTGTGGGGGCCATCATACAGTGTGGCAGATAATGTGGGGTCTTTGTATAGTGTGGGGGCCATCATACAGTGTGGGGGATAATGTGCGGTCTTTGTATAGTGTGGGGGCCATCGTATAGTGTGGGAGCTATCACTTTGATGGCTACTAAGGGGTCAGTATACTGTGGGGGGTACTACACAGTGAGGGAGCATTATACTGTGTATAGGAGAGCATCATACTGTGTAGAGGGGAGCTGTACATGGGGGAAGACTCAGGACATTATTAAATGTTAAGTGGGCACTTATCGTTATAGGGGAACTCAGGTTATTATGACTGTCAAAGGGGCACACAGAGGGCATTATTACTTTCTAGGGGGCAAAATGTGGGTAATGTTTTCTAGGGTACTTGCACATGGCATTACTATATTCTAGAGGTTTGTTTTACCATCTAGAGGGCGCACAGCAGGTGTAGTAATAGGGACACCCACAGCAGCGGCTCAGTATTGGGGTATCAGCAAGAGGAGGAGCTTGTGCAGGTTGCAAATAGATGGGGACGGTGCCTGAAATGTAAGGAGTCAAATGTGTCTGTGTTGTGATCTCTGCAGACCTGAGACTGAGTCCTGGATGGAGAAGTCGTCGTGTCGGTCTGGGCCAGATGGAAAAGACAGGAAAAGTGAACAATTTAATCAGAAAGAACGTCACCTGTAAGTTACTATATATAACTATACTGTGATCTCTTATACAGTACAGAGCAAAAGTTTGGACACACCTTCTCATTTAAAGATTTTTCTGTATTTTCATGACTTTGAAAATTGTACATTCACACTGAAGGCATCAAAACTATGAATTAACACATGTGGAATTATATACTTAACAAAAAAGTGTGAAACAACTGAAAATATGTCTTATATTCTAGGTTCTTCAAAGTAGCCACCTTTTGCTTTGATGACTGCTTTGCACACTCTTGGCATTCTCTTGATGAGCTTCAAGAGGTAGTCACTGGAAATGGTCTTCTAACAATCTTGAAGGAGTTCCCAGAGATGCTTAGCACTTTTTGGCACTTTTGCCTTCACTCGGCGGTCCAGCTCACCCCAAACCATCTCGATTGGGTTCAGGTCTGGTGACTGTGGAGGCCAGGTCATCTGGTGTAGCACCCCATCACTCTCCTTCTTGGTCAAATAGCCCTTACACAGCCTGGAGGTGTGTTTGGGGTCATTGTCCTGTTGAAAAATAAATGATGGTCCAACTAAACGCAAACTGGATGGAATAGCATGCTGCTGCAAGATGCTGTGGTAGCCATGCTGGTTCAGTATGCCTTCAATTTTGAATAAATCCCCAACAGTGTCACCAGCAAAACATCCCCACACCATCACACCTCCTCCATGCTTCATGGTGGGAACCAGGCATGTAGAGTCCATCCGTTCACCTTTTCGGCGTCGCACAAAGACACAGTGGTTGGAACCAAAGATCTCAAATATGGACTCATCAGGCCAAAGCACAGATTTCCACTGGTCTAATGTCCATTCCTTGGGTTCTTTAGCCCAAACAAGTCTCTTCTGCTTGTTGCCTGTCCTTAGCAGTGGTTTCCTAGCAGCTATTTTACCATGAAGGCCTGCTGCACAAAGTCTCCTCTTAACAGTTGTTGTAGAGATGTGCCTGCTGCTAGAACTCTGTGTGGCATTGACCTGGTCTCTAATCTGAGCTGCTGTTAACCTGCGATTTCTGAGGCTCGTGACTCGGATAAACTTATCCTCAGAAGCAGAGGTGACTCCTGGTCTTCCTTTCCTGGGACGGTCCTCATGTCAGCCAGTTTCTTTGTAGCGCTTGATGGTTTTTGCAACTGCACTTGGGGACACTTTCAAAGTTTTCCCAATTTTTCGGACTGACTGACCTTAATTTCTTAAAGTAATGATGGCCACTCGTTTTTCTTTACTTAGCAGCTTTTTTCTTGCCATAATACAAATTCTAACAGTCTATTCAGTAGGACTATCAGCTGTATATGCACCTGACTTCTGCACAACACAACTGATGGTCCCAACCCCATTTATAAGGCAAGAAATCCAACTTATTAAACCTGACAGGGCACACCTGTGAAGTGAAAACCATTTCCGGTGACTACCTCTTGAAGCTCATCAAGAGAATGCCAAGAGTGTGCAAAGCAGTCATCAAAGCAAAAGGTGGCTACTTTGAAGAACCTAGAATATAAGACATATTTTCAGTTGTTTCACACTTTTTTGTTAAGTATATAATTCCACATGTGTTAATTCATAGTTTTGATGCCTTCAGTGTGAATGTACAATTTTCAAAGTCATGAAAATACAGAAAAATCTTTAAATGAGAAGGTGTGTTCAAACTTTTGGTCTGTACTGTATGTTCTGCAGGACTGGCTTCTATCAATATATGGCCACCATATGGCAGTAGTATCAGTGCTGATCTTTGTATAGAGATTATTTTTAGTAACAGTCATCTGCTGAGGTTTTCCTACATCCACTATCTGGGTGCGCCACCATAGCTGTAATCACGGTTTACCTGGTAAGGGGCCCACTCAGAAATTTCGCCCCCCTGAACCAAAGCCCTAGCTACGCCTCTGCTTTCAGTATTTGGCATGTCCCCCTGTGCAGCAATAACTGCATCAAAAAGTTTCCAGTAATTGTTGATTAGTCCTGCAAATCGGCTTAGAGAAATATTCCCCTACTAGATGGAGGCCCGATGCTATCGCATCGGGAGGGCGGTAATGTCACGCCAAGCTGCTGCGCTCTGCCTGCTCACGCCACGATGCTGCGCTCTGGTGGCTCATGCTGCGCTGCCGCGCTCTGCCTGCTCACGCCGGGCTCTGCCCTGCCTGCTCATGCCGCTCTCCAGCTCATGCCGCCCATTATTCTGTATGGAGGACTATGTGGGGCTCATTATTCTGTATGGAGGACTATGTGGGGCCCATTATTCTGTATGGAGGACTATGTGGGGCCCATTATATTGTATGGAGGACTATGTGGGGCCCATTATACTGCATGGAGGACTTTGTGGGGCCCATTATTCTGTATGGAGGACTTTGTTGGCCCCTTATTCTGTATGGAAGACTTTGTGGAGCCCATTATTCTGTATGGAGCACTATGTGGGGTCCATTATTTTGCATGGAGGACTATGTGGTGCCCATTATACTGTATGGAGGACTATGGGGGCCTATTATTCTGTATGGAGGACTATGTGGTGCTCATTATTCTGTGAGGGGGACTATGTGGGGCCATTATTCTGTATGGAGGGGAGGACTATGTGGGGCCCATTACTCTGTATGGAAGATTATGTGGGGCCCATTATACTGTATGGAGGACTATGTGGGGCCCATTATTCTGTATGGAGGACTTGGTGGAGCCCATTATTCTGTATGGAGGACTTTGTTGGCCCCTTATTCTGTATGGAAGACTTTGTGGGGCCCATTATTTTGTATGGAGGACTTTGTGGGGCCCATTATACTGTATGGAGGACTTTGTGGAGCCCATTATACTGTATGGAGGACTATGTGGGGCCCATTATTCTGTATGGAGGAGTTGGTGGAGCCCATTATTCTGTATGTAGGACTTTGTTGGCCCCTTATTCTGTATGGAAGACTTTGTTGGGCCCATTATTTTGTATGGAGGACTATGTGGTGCTCATTATTCTGTGAGGGGGACTATGTGGGGCCATTATTCTGTATGGAGGGGAGGACTATGTGGGGCCCATTACTCTGTATGGAAGATTATGTGGGGCCCATTATACTGTATGGAGGACTATGTGGGGCCCATTATTCTGTATGGAGGACTTGGTGGAGCCCATTATTCTGTATGTAGGACTTGGTTGGACCCTTATTCTATATGGAAGACTTTGTGGGGCCCATTATTTTGTATGGAGGACTTTGTGGGGCCCATTATTCTGTATGGAGGACTATGTGTAGCCCATTATTCTGTATGGAGGACTATGTGGGGCCCATTATTCTGCATAGAAGACTTTGTGGGGCCCATTATTCTGTATGGAGGACTTTGTGGGGCCCATTATACTGTATGGAGGACTTTGTGGGGCCCATTATTCTGTATGGAGGACTATGTGGGGCCCATTATTCTGTATGGAGGACTATGTGGGGCCCATTATTCTGTATGGAAGACTTTGTGGGGCCCATTATAATGTATACTGGTTGGCCTACGACTTTGTCCAAGTTTTTAATTTTGGCCCTCTGTGTTTAAGCTTGATATCCCTGAGATAGAGGGTGTGTGTCACAGATACTTTTATTAATGTTTGCATCCAAATCAGGGGAGTTGTTGTGATAATGTGAACATTGCACACTGTCACAATGCTTCTCAGCCCGGAAAACTGCCCTAAAGAGCACAAATCAAACTCCTGTCATCTGCCCTCACTTCAACCATTGTGACATCCAGTCTGGCAGCAGCGATTGATATTTAAAAATGAATCGTTCCTAAAAATAACCATCATGTACGAAACCGATTTCCCACGCGTCTGCTCTGCCTCGTAGAAAATGCAGCCTTTCCAAAACACAGGAACAACTGTAATAAAGAGCACATCTGCCAACAATATGGCAACAACAAAAAGGCAACTTGGCAGTAAGTGGCAGCAGCTGTTACCGAGCGCTGACAGCATGGAGAATTAACCATTGCACCATTCTTCTATGATACAACAGCAACATGCTACACAGATCTGCAGCAACTGCATCTCTTTTCCTGTTCTTTTTTAACATGTTAGTAATTCTACTGCAAATCGCCTTGGTTCTACGCAGGGGTGGATTAAGAGTAGCAAGGCCCCCGGGCAGTTTAGAAGGCGTGGGCCCCCCCACACACACACCTGATGTATCATGTGTGTACCATCGGCGTCTCTGCCTCCTGCTGGGCAGAGACGCAGTCCCCCTCACCGCCGCGGTCCAGGTCCGGCGTCCTCCCGCTCCCCTGCTGCTGTGGCGCGCAGCTTCCCGGGCTCTGTGCTTAGGGCGCGTGCGCGCTCCCTCTTAAAGGGGCCGCGTGCGCTGTCCAATAGAGTCCCGGCCAATGGCCGGAGGACTGTCCCTATATTAGGCCCCTCCTCCAATATGGAGGTGCCTGTGCAATGGTTGTTGTTCCGTGTTCTAACACTTGCTTCAGCCCTCAGGTCCCGCTACCTGTCAGTCCTGTCCGCCAGTCTGCCGGTCAGTCCTGCCGCGCTCACCAGCCTGCTTACCTGGAAGCACTTGCCTGTTACCTGCTGTGCCCACCAGCCTGCTTACCTGGAAGCACTTGCCTGTTACCTGTTTTGCCCGCCAGCCTGCTTACCTGGAGCACCTGCCTGTTACCTGTTGTGCCCGCCAGCCTGCTTACCTGGAGCACCTGCCTGTTACCTATTGTGCCCGCCAGCCTGCATTTCCGGACCACCCATCTGGCTATCTGCCGAACCAGCCTGATTATCTACCAGGTCCACCCATCAGCCTTCCAGCCGTGCTCAATCACTGTACCGGTCAGTTTCTGCCATCTGACCCGTGGGAGTCACCTGCTCTGACACAAGGTCGGTCCCAGAGTGGCACCTGGTCCCACTGCTCGGTCCCTCCCTGGTTCACGGAGTCTATTGAGCCGCTGTGCGACCTTGGTCAGGCCGAGTAGGTACTTAATCACGCCCCTCTGGCCCCTCCTTGCACCGAAGCACAGAGGTTCCACCACCCGGACCCGTAACAATGTGACATGTGTCACATGATCCCCTTTGATAGATCATGTGATAGTTCATGTGAAATTAATTTGGCACAATATTAATATATTATAATCATTTTTTACATTAATTGTATGACTTAATATTGAGCACAATTAGGTATGCTGACATCCCCTGTATACAGTATGAGACCCTACACACAATATGAGCTGCCACAATCCTCCTATACACAGCAGGGGGCCGCACGTAGCCATCTACACACAGCGGGAGGCCACACGTAGCCATCTATACACAGCGGGAGGCCGCACATAGCCATCTATACACAGCAGGAGGCCGCACGTAGCCATCTATACACAGCAGGAGGCCGCACGTAGCCATCTATACACAGCAGGAGGCCGCACGTGGCCATCTATACACAGCAAGAGGCCGCACCTAGCCATCTATACACAGCGGGAGGCTGCACGTAGCCATCTATACACAGCAGGAGGCCGCACATAGCCATCTATACACAGCAGGAGGCCACACGTAGCCATCTATACACAGAAGGAGGCCGCACATAGCCATCTATACACAGCAGGAGGCCACACGTAGCCATTTATACATAGCAGGAGGCCGCACGTAGCCATCTATACACAGCGGGAGGCCGCACGTAGCCATCTATACACAGCAAGAGGCCACACGGTGGCATCTGTATACAGCATGAGGCCACACGGTGCCATCTATACACAGCGGAGGCCCGGAGGTGCCCCCCAGATACAGCGGGAGGAGGCCGCATGGCGCCTCCCAGATACAGCGGGAGGAGGCGCACGGCACCCCCCAGATACAGTGGAAGGAGGCCGCACGGCGCCCCCAAGATACAGCGGAAGGAGGCCGCACGGCGCCCCCCAGATACAGCGGCAGGAGGCCGCACGGCGCCCCCCAGATAAAGGGGGAGGAGGCCACACGGCACCCCCCAGACACAGTGGGAGGAGGCCGCACGCAGTTTCGCCCACACACACAAACATATGCAGACATATACATACACATATAAACACATTTGAAACACAAAAATACATATAAACAGATATCACACAATATCTGCACACACACACACACGTACGTCACTCACCATCCCCCGGCTCGGCTCCTGTCGTCCAGCTCCTCTTCGGTGGTAGCAGCAGACACGGCCGCGCACATGGCCGAAGAAGAAGCAGGGGCACTGCGCAGAAGCTGGGGAATCAGTCCGGGGGCCCCCCTGCCTCTTCCTGCCGGTATGGGCAGCATACATTATAATGAGGGCAATCTGGCCATGGGCCCCGGGCGATAGCCCAGATTGCCCTCATTATAATCCGCCTATGGTTCTACGTACAATGTGCAATGCAGTTTATGACCCAATTGCAAGGACGGATGAACAACATAACCATGTGCTTGAAATTCACAGCAATTGATGAGAAAAAAATAAAAAACCGCATATTACCTGTATGACCTCATAAGTAGGCACAGTTCTCACTAAATACCCAAACAATTTTTAATGGTACAAAACATACCAATATTAATTGTGGCTGTATGAAAGTGCGTCAGTCAAAATGGGAACCACGTCAGGGGCTGGGTGCTGTGCCATACGCTAAGCAATAGCTTCACTATCTACCATCATCACCTGATGATTCCAACAGGATGAAACACATTGAGATTGGGAAATTGAAAGGTACTAGTTGAGCCCTAAAGTCAAGGGCTGGACACATGACTCAAGGAGCTTGCGAGTTTAAAGAACTACTCCAGCATTTTTGCAATATACTCACCCTCCGGTGGCTTTCCTGATTTTAAGCACCGCTCCAGTCTCCCCGCACCGGAAGTCAAAAGCTACGTCACAAGCTCTCAATACAAATCTATCAGAGCCGTAATGAGGCCATAATGAGGCTTTCATAGACTTGCATTGAAAAGTGACCTCCGCACAGCTCCCGCAGACACTGGAGAGTGCCAGCAAGTCACTTTTCACAGGAGGCGGAGCAGATGGGAAATGGATGAAGGCGGCGGAAGGTGAGTATGGGACAGGGGGCAGGGGACTTACATTTAAAGCACCACTCCAGCAGTGCAATAACAAAAATGCTGGAGTGGTGCTTTAATAAACGTATGTTTTAGGACACTGATCCTACCCATACTTTATGAGATAAAGCCTCTCCTAATAGTCCTATTTAAGACATTCAACAATGACTGAACATACTTCTGAGGGCTCCAACCGTCTTTTTTAAGCCTCTAGTATCTTCTAGAGGGCGCTAACCCCAACTGTCCTTTTTAGGACACTACTCCATATATCACACTGATTGGGGTAGAATTCAACTGATTTATGGTCCTAATTGGACATATGGTTAATATAGTCCATTCTGAACTGTCCTCCCACCTCTCCTCTTACTCCCTCTTCGACAGAAGACAATCTGGTTTCCGACCGCATCACTCCACTGAAACTGCACAGACTAAAGGCACCAACGACCTACTAACCGCCAAATCCAAGCAGCACTACTCTGTCCTCCTCCACCTGGACCTATCATCAGCCTTCGACACAGTGGACCATTCCCTCTTCCTACAGACTCTCTCATCTCTCGGCATCACAGACTTGGCCCTATCCTGGATCTCCTCATACCTAACAGACCGGACATTCAGTGTCTCCCACTCACACACCACCTCCTCATCTCGCCCCCTATCTGTCGGTGTTCCCCAAGGTTCAGTTCTAGGACCCCTGCTCTTCTCCATCTACACCTTAGGCCTGGGACAGCTCATAGAGTCTCATGGCTTTCAGTATCACCTCTATGCCAATGACACACAGATCTACCTCTCTGGACCCGATATCACCTCCTTAGTAACCAAAATCCCACTACGTCTGTCCGCTATTTCATCCTTCTTCTCTGCTAGATTTCTAAAACTTAACATGGATAAAACAGAATTCATCATCTTTCCACTGTCTCACTCAACCCCCCAACTGACCTATCTATCAACGTCAATGGCTGTCCACTCTCCCAGTCCCGCAAGCTCGCTACCTTGGGGTAACCCTGGACTCTGACCTCTCCTTCAAACCACATATCCAAGCCCTTTCTACTTCCTGCCGACTCCAACTTAAAAATATCTCCCAGATCCGCACATTCCTCAACCACGAATCTGCAAAAACACTAGTGCATGCCCTCATCATTTCCCGCCTCGACTATTGCAACCTCTGTGGCCTCCCTTCCAACACTCTCACGCCCCTCCAATCTATCCTAAACTCCGCTGCCCGACTAATCCACCTGTCCCCCAGCTATTCACCAGCCTCTCCCCTCTATCAATCTTTTCACTGGCTCCCAATTACTCAGAGACTCCAGTTTAAAACCCTAACCATGGCAAACAAAGCCATTCACAACCTGTCTCCTCCATATATCTCTGACCTAGTCTCCAGGTACATACCTGCACGCAACCTCCGATCCTCAAAAGATCTCCTTCTCTACTCGCCTCTTATCTCCTCTTCCCACAATCGTTTGAAAGATTTCTCCCATGCATCCCCCTACTCTGGAACTCTCTACCCCAACATATCAGACACTCTCCTACCGTGGAAACCTTCAAAAGGAACCTGAAGACCCTCCTCTTCCGACAAGCGTACAACCTGCAGTAACCACCGCTCTACCATACTGCTGCACGACCAGCCCTACCCTCACCTACTGTATCCTCACCCATCCCTTGTAGACTGTGAGTTTTATGATCTGCAACAAGTACTAAGGAAAGATGGGGAAAGCTTTCCCTACAGTAAGACTAAGCTGAATCCCTACAATGTAGCGGGCTGCCTGTTCCTAGTGAACGGACCCGCCTTAGTCCTAGGCTAGTCTGAACAAAGACCTATAGAATAAAGGTAAGGGGTCCCTAAAAGAACTAAGGACTGGAACAAAAATGGGACACTTCCTGAACAGAGAAAGTTGTTGCAGAACACAAAAAGATAAACTGACAAAAAAAGTACTAGAGGTCCCAAAAGGACCAAGCGAACTGACAGAGATAGGCACAGAAGCACCTGGCTAACGAAACAGTCAAACAACACTGAAGTCCAGCACAGCCAAAAAGGCGGAGCTGGAATATAAAGGCAGATGGTCACGTGACCGCAAAACACAAGATGGAAAAAACAAACAGGAGAGTTCTAACAGTACCCCCTCTTTTAAGAGGATCCTCCGGATCCTCCAGGCCCAGGCCTATCCGGAAACCTTTTGTGGAAAGCTCTAACAAGCCTAGGAGCAGAGACATCATCCACCCTTACCCAGGAGTTATCTTCGGGACCGAAACCCTTCCAGGAGACGAGATACTTTATTCTCCCTCTATGCCATCTAGAATTCAAAATACGAGAAATTTCATATTCGCTGTCTTCCACCACAGGAGGAACTGTGACAGTGGCATCCCTATCAGATACATTCGCCTTTCTCAACAAGGAAACATGAAACACGGGATTAATCTTCCAGGAAGTAGGGACATCCAACCTAACCGCAGACGGGTTAACAACGTGAAGCACTTTAAATGGACCCACAAACTTAGGACCCCGTTTTTTAGAGGGAATCCTCAACCGCAGGTTCCTTGAGGACAACCAAACCATGTCACCCACAGTAAACAAAACCTCCTTATGTTTCCTGTCAAAATACTTCTTGGACTTCTTGTTAGCCTATTGAAGGTTGCAACATACATTAGTCCAAACTCTCTCCAAATCACTGGAAAAATTCTCCTCCTCCGGCACCGCCGACCCCAATTTGGAGAACAAACCAAAAGACGGATGTCTCCTAGTACAACAAAAAAAGGAGAACACCCAGCTGAGGAGGATGTATGATTGTTAAGAGCAATTTCTGCGAGAGGCAGAAACTCAGACCACCCCTCTTGATTGTCCGCCACAAAACATCGCAAAAACTGTTCAACATCCTGGTTCTTTCTTTCAGTCTGTCCATAAGACTCAGGATGATACCCAGACGAAAATGACAAATGGACTCCCAACCTGTCACAAAAAGCATGCCAAAAGCGAGCCATAAACTGAGGTCCCCTATCAGAAACAATATCCGTGGGAACGCCATGAAGCTTGACAATCTCCTTAACAAACGCCTTAGCGAGTGTCTTGGTGCAGGGCAACTTAATGAAAGGAACCAAATGACCACATAATAGGTTGGTATACAAAATGAGAATGATGGGGCTGGGGGAAAATGTCTGCAAGTGGGTAGCTAACTGGCTAAAGGATAGAAGGCAGAGGGTGGTTATAAATGGAATATACTTAGATTGGGTAAGCGTCACTAGTGGGGTACCACAGGGGTCTGTACTAGGCCCAATGTTATTTAATATCTTTATTAACGACATAGTCAACGGGATAAATAGTAAAATATCAATATTTGCAGATGACACAAAGTTATGTAAAACAATTAATACAAAAGAGGACAGTGCAGACCTACAGAGGGATTTGGATAAGCTGGGTAGGTGGAGTATTAAATGGCAAATGAGGTTTAATGAGGAGAAATGTAAGGTCATACATATGGGAAGGAAAAATGGAAGTCACCAGTACTCACTGAATGGGAAATCATTGGGGAATTCAGAGATGGAGAAGGACTTGGGCATCTTAATTGATAGCAAGCTAAATTGGAGTGCCCAAAGTCAGGCCGCTGCTGTAAGGGCAAACAGGGTAATGGGATGTATCAGAAGAGGTATAGCTGCAAAGGATGAGAACATTGTTCTTCCACTGTACAAAGCACTGGTCAGACCACACTTGGAATACTGTGCTCAGTTATGGGCCCCAATATATAGAAAGGATATAAATGAGCTTGAAAAGGTACAAAGGAGGGCAACAAAATTAATAAAGGGAATGGAGGGACTGCAACACCCAGAGAGGTTGGCAAAACTAGAACTATTCAGCCTGGAAAAGAGAAGGTTGAGGGGGGACATAATAAATGTGTACAAATATGTTAGGGGACAGTATAGAGATCTTGACTGGGATTTGTTCAAAAGGAGGGATATTAGGGTAACAAGAGGGCACTCACTAAGACTGGAAGAGAAAAGGTTTCAGCACCAGCATAGGAAGGGGTTCTTTACGGTAAGAGCAGTGAGAATATGGAATTCACTGAGTGAGGAGACGGTAATGTCAGATTCACTAAACCAGTTCAAGCGGGGACTGGATGCATTTCTAGATACCAGGCAGATTTCAGCATATACTTAAAAATAAAATAAAATAGTAGGTTGATACAGGGATTTATTCTGACTGCTGGTTTCAGAGTCGGGAGGGAATTTTTCCTCAGGTGAAGATTGGCTAAATCATTTGGGGTTTTTGCCCTCCTCTGGATCAACTTTAGCAATTACAGAACTAACAGGTCGAACTTGATGGACGCAAGTCTTTATTCGGCTTTACAAACTATGTTACTATGTTACTAAAACGGTCCACGACCACCCAGATAACAGTAAAACCCTCGGACACGGGCAGATCAGTAATAAAATCCATTGTGAGATGATTCCAAGGCGCACTAGGAACCTCCAGAGGGCAAAGCAACCCCGCAGCAGGAGTATGTGAAGCCTTTGACCTAGCACACAGTACATTGACACACCCACTTGATGACTTCTTTCTGCCATCCAGGCCACCAAAAACTGAGGCTGCACGTGGGTTTCCTTCTCCATCGGAGCACCATGACTCAAGGTAATGCCGGCAATTTACTATTTTGGCTGGTTCTGCATTTTTAACACAGAGGGGCTTTATTTGGTCATACATATTCAGCTATGCATCATGCTCCTATATATATTTTCTGTATCATGTTCATTTTCTGGCATGACAAACTAGCCGTGTGATCACAACGTACTTTGATTTATGCCACACATTCACACCTTAAATGCTCTGTCTCCGGTGGCAGGAACTCATTTTGTCTCTTTGATCCCTTGGGTTCATTAGAGATCTCACCACCCCCCATCTTAGTATTTTAACAGTCTTTTTTCCTTTTCCAAACCTGTTTCTGACACTGCCTTTTTCTGTTTTTGTTATTATGTATTATTAAAAATAAAATGTATCACCTTTGCATAAACTGACTCCACAGTTTATTTAATTCCCTGCTCTTTGAGACATATTGTTGTTTATACTAGAGATTCGGGAATGATAGCTCTTTCTTGGTATAATCATAATTCAATTCGGTTTCCAAAAATTTTTTCGAAAAGAAGGCACAAGGATGTACTTCATCCCTGTTCTCCTGAGACAAAACTGGTGAAGCATCGACCTCTACGAAAAAAGGCTTGGTCTCATCAGGCTGCATAAGGATGGGGGCTGAACTGAACCTCTCTTTGAGATACTTAAACGCTTCAATGGCCTCAGTAGTCCATTGGACCGTATTTGCACCTTTCCTGGTGAGATCGGTTAGAGGCTTAACAATCACAGAAAAATTCTTAATGAATTTCCTGTAATAATTGAAAAACTCCAAAAATCTCTGTATAGATTTCAAACCAATAGGCCTAGGCCATTCCTGCACAGCCTGAACCTTCACCAGGTCCATCACAAAGCCCTCGCTGGAGACAAAATAGCCAAAAAAATGAATTTTCTGCACAGCAAACTCACATTTCTCCAGCTTAGCAAAGAGTGAATTATCACTCAATAACTGCAAAACTTCACGTACACTCTGCCAATGGGACTCCAGATCTGGCGAATAAATCAAAATGTCATCCAAATACACAACCACATTCTTACCAATCAAAGGTCTCAGGATGTCATTAATAAGGTTCTGAAAAAATGCAGGTGCATTGGTAAAACCAAAAGGCATCACCAGATTCTCAAAATGACCTACCGGAGTGTTAAAAGCAGTTTTCCATTCATCACCCTCCTTTACTCGTAACAAATTATATGCCCCCAGGAGATCAATCTTAGAGAACCATTTGGCCTCCACTAACTGGTTAAACAAGTCAGGAATTAGCGGCAATGGGTAGGAATTGCGTACGGTAATCTTATTAATTTCACGAAAATCCAGACATGGACGTGTGACGCTCGCAGCCCTACCCTGGGAAAATTGGGGGTTACTCGGAGCCGGGTCAGATGTTCAGTGGGTTGTAGCCGTGGCCTGGACCCGTTCCGTTCCCAGGGCCGTCACATTAAAAAAAGGATGTAATGAACTATCAGGGTTGAGTGGTTGCTATCGACTACGCCACCTGTGGTACCTGGTGAAGGCCACAAGCGCTGCAGCAGTCCTCTGAGGCGTGATGTTATGGCAGCTGACGTTGATTCTACCCCCCACAGGCGGAGCAGGGCCTCAGGGCAGAGACGAGGATGGAGGGAGTTGTAGTGTAGGAGGTCTGGTGCTACGTGGTGCAGTGCAGTGCAGAAATAAAGAGTCCGGAGGCCATAGAGGTCGACTTCCAGGGTTCACGGTCACGGTGAAGAAGAGTACAGCTGCAAGGCTTCTCCCTGCTCCTCACGGAGTTCTGCGGTCACCAGGGACGAGGGTCCAACAACCTCCGAGTAATTCAAGTGCTTAATCAGGACCCCGCACCAGAGTGTTCCTAAACTTCAGACCGAGTCCTCTCCTGTCTGTGTGTGTAGATAGGCTGGGTCTCCCTCTGGACTACGCTCAGAAAAAGGGTACGGGTGGCAGCTCCGCTCCGTCCGTTACCCGGTGGGATCCTCAGGGCCTGCCGGGCTTCCCTGACTAGGACGTAGAGTAGCAAAGTCAGGTGTCGGGGGCCGGTACCCCTCTTGCAGCCGGAATCCCTCTGGCAAGGCCAGAATAGCGAGGACAGGTGGCGTATACCGCTCCGTCTGCATCCACCTGGGATCATTTTGCGGTGGAGCTACACTCCTAAGCTCCAGGCCTTCTTGGTTATGGTCCTTGACCGGGTTGAGACATTTGTTTACTCCAACCTGCCCCCCGACTCAAGGCCAGGGTATGAGGGCCGTGTCTCCATCCGCTGCAGGTTCACCCAGAAGCCACATTCAGGGATGGAGAACACAATCAAAGAACCATGAGCCCAAGGCCGTTTATTAAATATCAAATATTAAGTGTAACTAAATGTGAGTCCTCCACCCTCACCCACTAATTGGTTCCCCCTATCTCTTGGTTCCCCAATCTCCCATCTTCCAGTAGGGGCAGCACACTAGTGCCAATTAGCCCCCTCTGGTGGGAGAAGTGTGGTGTTGGATGTGGAGGTGGGGTCCTGACCATTGCACCGCTGTTACCTCGAAGGAGGAACACCACACCCCATTGAAGAGGTGCAGCATTCCTGTGGCGGTCGAACCCTCAGGGGCGCCACATTCCCCCCTGGTGAAACACAGCACGTCTGTGGGCTGCAAAGAGAGCAAAACCTGGTACAGTCTTTTTTATATTTTTGTTAACAATAAACAATCTTCCCAATATGGGAGGCACTTCTCCTTTAACGTTACAAATTGCAAGTATTATCAAAGTATAAAAGTATAAAACAATCCAGAGACATTATGCATAGACTGAAGGGTTAAAGTGCAAGAACGAAGAGTCAGTTCAGAAGCACGAGGGACCTGTCCCAAACCCCAACGTAGGCCCTGGGGTGGCTGCAGGGCATGAAGATCCCGAGTTGGACCTCCAGCAGAGCCACTCCAGACAGGTTTCTCTTCTGAGGTCTGAGGTAGAAATAGCGGCGGTTTTACATAAAACCAATAAGGAGCACCTAAAGAGATGCAAACTATTTACAGATAAACAGTCTGTCTACTGCAAGTCCGCAGGGACAAATGTCTCTAGATAAACCGGGAGGAAACATGTTAAAACATAAACATCAACATAACAGCTTTAAACAGGTTACAGCCGCCGGGGCTGCTTAACCCCTTAACAACATCTGACGTACTAATACGCGTCTGTGCCCCGGGACTTAAGAGCCAGACCCGTATTAGTACATCATGGCGATCGCGCGCGCACACAGGCTGTGCGGGCGCGATCGCCGCCGGGTGTCAGCTGATTGTCACAGCTGACACCCGATACTATGTGCAGGGAGCGGCCCTGCACCGCTCCCAGCACATTTACCCCCGCGATGCTGCGATCGAAGTCGATCGCAGCATTGCGGGGGCAAGGGGAGGTGATCGCAGATACTCACCTCCTCTTCCGGCTTCCAGCGCTGTCTGCAAAGGCTTCCCGGGTGTTGCCATGACGACCCGATGTCGTTATGACAACATCCGGGTCACCAGGCAGCAGGAAGATTGTTTGGACATGCGCAGTGCATCTCCAAACAATCTTCTCCCCGTCCAGCGCTGACAGCCTGCATGACACAGGGATGGTGCTGCATTCCTGTGCCATGCAGGCGATCAGAGAAAAAAAAATGAAAGTCCCAGAGTGGGACAGAGTAAAAAAGTGTAAAAACACCCAGAAAGTGAAAAAAAAAAAAAAAAAAAAATAATCCACCAAAAATAAAAATATAATGTACCCATCAATAAATATTATTATAAAAAAAAACAATAAAAGTACACATATTTGGTATCGCCGCATCCGGAACAACCTGACCTATAAAATTGTCCCACTAGTTAACCCCTTCAGTGAACACGGTAAAAAAAAAAAAAAAAAAAACGAAGCAAAAAACAATGCTTTATCACCATACCGCCAAACAAAAAATGGAATAACACGCGATCAAAAAGACAAATATAAATAAAAATGGTACCGCTGAAAACGTCATCTCATCCCGCAAAAAACAAGCCAACATACAGCTCCATCAGCTGAAAAATAAAAAAGTTATAGCTCTCAGAATAAAGCTATGCTAAAAAATATTTTTTTCTATAAAATTGCTTTTATTATGTAAAAGTGCAAAACATAGAAAACCGATATAAATGTGGTACCGCTGTAAATGTACTGACCCGAAGAATAAAGCTACCTTATCAATTTTACCACACGTGGAACAGAATAAAAAAAAAAAAAAAAAAACACAATTCCTGAATTGTTGTTTTTTGTTTATTGTGCTTCCCAAAAACCGGAATAGAAAGCGATCAAAAAATGTCACGTGCCTGAAAATGGCACCAATAGCAACGTCAACTCATCCCGTAAAAAACAAGCCATCACATGACTGTCTGCCAAAATCTGGAAAAATTATAGCTCTCAAAATATGGCGATGCAAAAGCTAGATTTTACAAAAAATGCGTCTTTTAGTGTGTGACAACTGTCAGTCATAAAAACCCCATATGATTATGGTACTGCTGTAATCACATCGACCCGAAGAATAAAGTCGTCTAATCACTTATACTGCACGAGGAACGGCGTCAAAAATAAACTCTTGGGTGAGGATTGGGCTAGGGTTAGGGCTGGGTTTGGGGTTAGGGTTGTGCTAGGGTTAGGGTTGTGCTACGGTTAGGGCTGGGGTTGGGGTTGGGGTTGGGGTTAGGGTTGTGATGGGGTTGGGATTTTTTTCAAAAGAAAAAAAGATGACTATATGGCGACTAGTGTTGAGCGCAAGTGCTCGCTACTTGAGTTTGCATCGGGTGCTCTGGTATGCATTGAGTATCGTGGGTATTTGAGTGACATGCTCGAGTCTCTGCCCCATAGGCTTCGCGGCCAAAAAAACTTTACAGGGATTGCCTGCCATGCACGAGCGATCCCCGCATGTTTTTTTTTGGGTGTCTAATAACCGTGAAACATGCGGAGCAGGGACTCGAGCATGTCACTCGAGCACACGCTGTACATGGTGCATACCTGAGTACCCGATGCAAACTCAAGTAGTGAGCACTTGCGCTCACGACTAATGAGAACTTATTCAATATGATGACCCAATGTAAACAAATTCTGTGTCGTACCTCTGGGTTCAAAATGTTCACTATACACCTTAATAAAATCCTTGAGTGGTATAGTTTCCAAAATGGGGTTACTTGTGGGGGAGCTCCACTGTTTAGGCACATCACGGGCTCTCCAAACGCAACATGGTGTCCGCTAACAATTTGAGCCGACAATTTGTTAGCGGATACCATGTTGCATTTGAAGAGTCCCTGTGTGCCAAAACATTGGAGCTCCCCCACAAGTGACCCCATTTTGGAAACTAGACCCCCCAAGGCACCTATCTAGATGCATAGTGAGCACTTGGAACCCCAGGTGCTTCACAAATTGATTCATAAAAATGAAAAAGTGTTTTTTTTTCACTTTTTCATTTTTATGAATCAATTTGTGAAGCACCTGGGGGTTCCAAGTGCTCACCATGCATCTAGATAGGTGCCTTGGGGGGGTCTAGTTTCCAAAATGGGGTCACTTGTGGGGGAGCTCCAATGTTTGGGCACACAGGGGCTCTCCAAACGCAACATGGTGTCCGCTAACAATTTGAGCCGACAATTTGTTAGCGGACACCATGTTGCATTTGAAGAGTCCCTGTGTGCCCAAACATTGGAGCTCCCCCACAAGTTACCCCATTTTGGAAACTAGACCCCCCAAGGCACCTATCTAGATGCATAGTGAGCACTTGGAACCCCCAGGTGCTTCACAAATTGATTCATAAAAATGAAAAAGTGCTTTTTTTTTCACTTTTTCATTTTTGTGAATCAATTTGTGAAGCACCTGGGGGTTCCAAGTGCTCACCATGCATCTAGATAGGTGCCTTGGGGGGTCTAGTTTCCAAAATGGGGTCACTTGTGGGGGAGCTCCAATGTTTGGGCACACAGGGGCTCTCCAAACGCAACATGGCGTCCGCTAATTATTCAAGCAAATTTTACAATCAAAAAGTCAAATGCCGCTCCTTCCCTTCCGAGCCCTGCCGTGCGCCCAAACAGTGTTTTTTCCTCACATATTGGGTATCTGCGTGCCCAGGGGAAATTGCACAACAAATTTTGGGGTCCATTTTTTCTTGTTACCCCTGTGAAAATAAAAAAACTTGGGTCTAAAGTAACATTTTTGTGAAAAAAGTTAAATGTTCATTTTTTTCTTCCACATTCAAAAAATTCCTGTCAAGCACCTGAAGGGTTAATAAAGTTCTTGAATGTGGTTTTGAGCACCTTGAGGGGTGCAGTTTTTAGAATGGTGTCACTTTTGGGTATTTTCTGTCATAAAGACCTCCCAAAGTGACTTCAAATGTGATGTGGTACCTAAAAAAATGTTTTTGTAAATTTTGTTGTAAAAATGAGAAATCGCTGGTCAACTTTTAACCCTTATAGCTCCCTAACAAAAAAAAATTTTGGTTCCAAAATTGTGCTGATGTAAAGTAGACATGTGGGAAATGTTATTTATTAACTCTTTTGTGTGACATATCTCTCGGATTTAAAGGCATAAAAATTCAAATTTTGAAAATTGCAAAATTTTCTAAATTTTCACCAAATTTCCATTTTTTTCACAAATAAACGCAAGTGATATCGAAGAAATTTTACCACAATCATGAAGTACAATATGTCACAAAAAAACAATCTCAGAATCAGAGGGATAGGTTGAAGCATTCCAGAGTAATTACCTCATAAAGTGACAGTGGTCAGAGTTGTAAAAATTGGCCTGGTCATTAACGTGCAAACCACCCTCGGGGCTTAAGGGGTTAATACTCGGATCCCCACCGGGGAAAAAGCTCATTCCTCCCGACGGAGGCCGACCGGTCCTCCATGGTCGAGCGCGAGGGGGCATCACTCCTGGACACCTTGTGGACATCCAGGGCGTACCACCCCCGCACCCCGTGGTGGCGGGTGTACGTAACTATGTCACCCGGGAAGAGGTTCCGGCCAGGGTGTCCCTTTTTCAGCCGCGGCTCGACGTCCCGCCGGCTGACGAAGACATCATGCTCGTGCTGGGAACTCCGGATGAATCCCCATCCCGCCTCAGCCTCATGGTGGAAGCGGACAACTTGCCCTTCTACACGGGGGCTTGGACGGGTTGCCTCCTCCTGGCGGGCCTGGGATTTTGCAGCTTTGGCGCGCACCTCGAGGCGCTCGCAGCGAACTTCCCTCTGGCGTTGCTCCCGGCCGAGCTGGAGGATCTGCTGACGGCATAGCTCGCTCCTCCTACGCGCTTCAGCCCGGGTCTCGCGGGGGAAGCCCATCAAGTCCCCCCCTTGGTTGTCCCAGGCCCACTCTTCAGCCGCTGGCCAGGTGACTGTAGGTGCGGGCAGCGGTGAGAGCAGGGGTTGCTGCGGGTCCTCAAGAAGTGCGGACCAGTCCGGGTTGGGGTCAGTGAATACCCCAGCAGACTCAGGTTCTTCCGAGTCGGGAGTTGGGAGGCAGTGCAGGTCCCCGCCGATAGCAGGGGCTTCAAGCTCCGGAGCAAAGACCTGCTCCCAGGTGACCGCGCCGGGCAGTAGGTACTTGGTCATGAGGTCCAGGAGAGGCACGGTGGACTCAGCAGCCGGGACAGGGGTATCACACTCACCCACTCCTGGGCTGCACGTGACCTCTGTTGCAGCCTCCTCCTGAGCTGCTGCTCCTTGGCGGTGGGTCCGGATGCGTAGCAGCATTTCTTCCCGCCACGCAGCGGATGCCGCTTGCTGGGCCTCAGCCACTCTCCGAGCGAGGTCCGGGGTTTCCTGGCGGAGAAAGTCCATATCTACCGCTGTTAGGGTTATGCCGCTTCGCTCACTGACTGTAGAAGAACCTGGGCCGGGTTCGGAAGGCTCCGATTGACTCGCCCCAGCAGCGTCCATGCCCGCTCCTGAGGATTGCCAGACTCCAACTGCTATAGCCGCACCTTGTTGTTTTTCCATTTCCTCCTCTTTTTGGGGCGGCTCCAGGGCGGTCGGCTGACAGGCACGCCTTCGTTCAGCCCATCCGATTTGACGGGCATTACCCCGCGGATAGTCTCTGATGGAAGGGGCGGTCTGCTCTTTTGGCGCCATTGGAGAGCCAGGCCCACAATAGGAGGTGCTAGGAGACTGTCTTTTTGATGCACTATGGCGTCCGTTCTTCTTGGGCGGGCGCCATTTTAAGTGGAAACGACAGTCTAAGGTGTAAGGCACACAGTACCCGGTAGCAATGGGCAATTTCCTTCTGTTGCTGTGGGCACGCGATCCTGCCAACTACGCCAAGTATGTGATGCCTACTCCTCGCTCACTAGCCCACCCTGAGAGATGGGGGTATTCGGAACCGGGTCAGATGTTGGGGGTTGCAGTCGTGGCCTAGGCCCGGCCCGTGCCCAGGGTCGTCACATCAAAATAAGGGCTAGGAGGGACGGTGGTAATCGAGTGGATTCAATGACTACGCCACCTGAGGTTTCTGGTGATGGCCACCAGCGCTGCAGCAGTCCTCTGAGGCGTGATGTTATGGCAGCCGACGTTGATTCTACTCCCCACAGGCGGAGCAGGGCCTCAGGGCAGAGACGAGGATGGAGGGAGTTGTAGTGTAGGAGGTCTGGTGCTACGTGGTGCGGTGCAGTGCAGAAATAAAAAGTCCGGAGGCCATAGGGGTCGACTTCCAGGGTTTTTACTCACGGTGAAGAGTACAGCTGCAAGGCTTCTCACTGCTCCTCACGGAGTTCTGCGGTCACCAGGGACGAGGGTCCGACAACCTCCGAGTAATTCAAGTGTTTAATCAGGACCCCGCACCAGAGTGTTCCTAAACTTCAGACCGAGTCCTCTCCT
The DNA here is from genome assembly GCF_046119375.1 of Phyllobates terribilis. Lineage (NCBI taxonomy): Eukaryota > Metazoa > Chordata > Amphibia > Anura > Dendrobatidae > Phyllobates > Phyllobates terribilis. Next base: position 148,685,364 of record NW_027362762.1, read on the forward strand.
GTCTGTGTGTGTAGATAGGCCGGGTCTCCCTCTGGACTACGCTCAGAAACAGGGTACAGGTGGCAGCTCCGCTCCGTCCGTTACCCGGTGGGATCCTCAGGGCCTGCCGGGCTTCCCTGACTAGGACGTAGAGTAGCAAAGTCAGGTGTCGGGGGCCGGTACCCCTCTTGCAGCCGGAATCCCTCTGGCAAGGCCCCCTCTGATCCTTTTGCGGTGGAGCTACACTCCTAAGCTCCAGGCCTTCTTGGTTATGGTCCTTGACCGGGTTGAGACATTTGTTTACTCCAACCTGCCCCTCGACTCAAGGCCAGGGTACGAGGGCCGTGTCTCCATCCGCTGCAGGTTCACCCAGAAGCCACGTTCAGGGATGGAGAACACAATCAAAGAAACATGAGCCCAAGATGGCTGTTTATTAAATATCAAATATTAAGTGTAACTAAATGGGAGTCCTCCACCCTCACCCACTAATTGGTTCCCCCTATCTCTTAGTTCCCCAATCTCCCATCTTCCAGTAGGGGCAGCACACTAGTGCCAATTAGCCCCCACTGGTGGGAGAAGTGTGGTGTTGGATGTGGAGGTGGGGTCCTGACCATTGCACCGTTCTTACCTCGAAGGAGGAACACCACACCCCATTGAAGAGGTGCAGCATCCCTGTGGCGGTCGAACCCTCAGGGGCGCCACAGACGCAAACCCCCGTTCTTTTTTTTAACAAAGAAAAATCCAACAGCCACAGGCGACTTAGAAGGTCTAATGTGACCAGCAGCCAGACTAGTCTGTATGTACTCCTCCAAGGCCTTTCTTTCAGGGATAGTTAGATTAAACAAGCGACTCTTGGGAAGAGTAGCTCCCGGAATAAACTCAATGGCACAATCATAATCCCTGTAAGGAGGTAAAACTTGCGACTCCTCCTCTGAAAAAAACCTCCAAAAATCTTGAATAGGTACAGGTAATTCCCCTTTTTCCACAGCCGCAATACGACCATTACAACATTTATCATAGCATTTCGGACTCCATGACTTTATCATATTAGTAGACCAGTCCAGCAAAGGATTGTGCAGTTTTAACCAAGGCAATCTTAGAACGACCGTAGAGGGTAAATTATCTAATACAACCAAGTCCAAAATTTCTTGGTGAACTCCATTGATAGTGAGGGGAAATGCAGAAACATTGTGAGTAATACATTTCAAGGGAGTGTTATCAATTGCAATCACAGAAATAGGTGATGACAAAGGTTTGGATTTCAATTTAAGTTTTTCCAAAAACCCTTTATCAATCACATTAAGTGTTGAACCACAATCCACAAATACCTGAAATTCAATCCAATTTTCCTGCAAAGTAGTACTCCCAGAAAGAAATACTCCTGCAGAGCGTAAACAAGCTATACGGGAGTAACTGACCTTTTTTTTTTCTTTACTTAAACGAAGCTCACAATACTTAATCAAATGGTCAGCTTTACCACAATTAAGACACAATCCCTCGGCGAACCTCCGGTCTCTTTCCTGAGAGCGGAGCGACATCAACCCAACCTCCATCGGTTCTCCGCCGTCAGAGCAGATTTTCTGGGGACTAGGACCTGGCATTACAGGAGTCTTTACCTCATTCTGCCTAGATCTCAGCCTCCTATCCACACGAACAGCTAATTGCATGGCATCCTCCAGAGTCTCAGGTGCGGGGAATGCAATTAGCAAATCCTTAACCCTTTCACTCAGACCAGCAAGAAATAGACATTTCAGAGCAGGATCATTCCATCTGACTACAGAAGCCCACCTTCTAAAGTGTGTGCAATAAATCTCAGCATCATCTGACCCCTGATTCAAACGTCTGAGTTCTGCCTCAGCAGATGAGATTCGATCAGGATCGTCATATAATAGCCCCATAGCAGAAAAAAACTCCTCCACCAACCTCAAGCATGGATCATTAGGTTGAAGAGAAAAGGCCCACCCTTGTGGTTCATTGCGCAAAAGTGAAATAATAAAACTAATGCGCTGTGATTCATTCCCAGAGGAACTTGGTCTCAAACAAAAATATAACAAACAAGCATTTTTAAAGGAAAAATGCCATTCCCAGCTCTGACACTGGAGAATCCTCACAGCGTGCAGTGAGCGCAATGTGAAGATTCACAAGTCTGCAGTCACATAGAGGGACTGCCGACTTGTAGTTTTAGACCAGACAACCCCTTTAAGGATGGAAGTATTCTCGCTTAAGAACATTGTTTCTACTAAGGAGCTGTTTGGCTTCCATACACTGGACTTTGCCATGAACATATGGTGTAACGTGGAAAATTCACACCATCGTGGTTGAGGAGCAGCACCACAGATCATGGACTACAGTGGACTACAGTGGAGCCGTGTTAGAAGAAGAAGCAAAGAAACTGCAATCCTAAAAGTCAAATCGAGCTTGTACAACCAGACTGCAAATAGTGTATAATTTTTGGATGTTTTTCATTATTAAATACCTGCGCTGAAGGTAGACGTTAGCATTCAAACATTCCTGAGGAAAACTAAGACGGCTATGGTGTTACATACCAAGACATATTATAAAAAAAAAACACATCTGATCTTTAGAAGGTCTTAAAGTTAGGCAGACAACTTTGATGAACACATGACAAATTACACCCTTTCTTTATTTAACAAAAAATAGTCAAAAACGCAAAATCAGTTTGTGAAAAATTAAGTACACCCCATGTACGAATTTTTAACCCTATCCTGACGCTGGAACATACTTCTTTCCTACCATGTACGAATAGCTTGTAAAACTAACTTTAGACTTCCAGTTCCGGCGCACACATGAGCGGTCGCAGGTAAAAGCAGCTCCGTGCCTTGAAGAGATCCGCACCCTCACCGAAACAATCAGGGTGAAAACCCTAGAGCATCACTACAGAGACCCTCTCCAGGTGTATGGAGAGGTTCCTTACCAGAAGCGGGACTCCCACACGATGATCTCCATTACCTCAGCAGAACGCCAGCTCACCACGAGGCAAAATGGCGCTGAACACGCTGAAAGGCAGGAAGAGAGCCAGAGCCTCTCAGCAAATAACAGCCACACAAGAACAAGTGGCAGAAGGTGAGAGAGCTACGCTTATCTAATATCAGTGCATCCTGCAAACCTTTAGCTGCGGAGGTAGCCAAACTACTTGCTCTGGAGATAAAGCAATCTCTGGAAGCCATAGTCGCCATTACACTGCAACAAATGCAGAGTGATATCTCACAACAAAAGGAGAGGATAGATAAAGCTGAGGACAGAATCAGCAGCATAGAAGATGAGCTGGACAGGGTTCACACAAATCTTTTGAAATCAAATCAGATGATACATAAATTGACTGATAAAGTGGATGATCTGAAAAATAGATCCTGGCAAATCTTAAAATATTTTCACCTGGAGGTGGAACAAGACATTTTCAGCTCCAGAACAAGCTTTGGATTTTCTTAAGGACATAGAAGATCTTCGCCAGGACAACAGCAGGAAAAAAGATCACCAACAAAGAGATTGAATATTGATGGGACTTTATTGTCTGCTTATCTCCTTTTGCTTGATTAACACTCTTTCTTCAGGAGATGAATAGGTTATTCAGTGCAAATGTTTGAGAGATCTTATATCTCGATGGATATGGAAACTTTGGAAAATTGTTGATGGGCCATTTATATGGATACACCTAAATAAAATGGGAATGGTTGGTGATATCAGCTTCCTGTTTGTGGCACATTAGTATATGGGAGGGGGAAAACTTTTCCAGATGGGTGGTGACCATGGCAGCCATTTTGAAGTCGGCGATTTTGGATCCAACTTATTTTTTTCAATGAGAAGAGGGTCATGTGACACATCAAACTTATTGAGAATTTCATAAGAAAAACAATGGTGTGCTTGGTTTTAACATAACGTTATTCTTTCCTGAGTTATTTACAAGTTTATGACCACTTATAAAATGTGTTCAAAGTGCTGCCCATTGTGTTGGATTGTCAATGTGACGCGCCCCCTGGGCCAGTGTTGTTAGGGATACCCGGAGCCGGATCAGATGGGGGTTGTAGTCTCCGAGTGGCTGTGACCCGGTCCGTGCCCAGGGTGTCAAGCTCAGTGTGTGGCAGTCCTTACTGATGTTACTAAAGTTCTTTATGTCGACTACGCCACCCGTTGAATTGCGGTCACTACGGCCGCCGCTGCAGCAGGGTCCGCTGAGGCTGATGGTGTTTGTGCAGCCCAGGTAGTATAACCCCCAACGGGAGGGGTATAGCCTCAGGGGGTCAGGTGCAGAGGATGGTGGTTGTGGAGGTGCAGTGAGGATGGTAATGAGAGTCAGAGTCGGGCTGTGCAGTTCAGGGTTTGTTTACTTACTGCTGTTCTTGTACCGGTCACTCCGGCCTTAAGTGACCACCCGAGCCGTGCTGCGTCCACCAGGTCCTGGACTCGGCCAACCCCCAAGTAGTTCTGGAGCGTGGTTCTGAGCTCCCTTTCTGTCCTGTCCTCGTCTCTGGCCTTCCCCACCAGGGATCCACCTAAGTCCGGCTCCCTCGGGCCTCTTGTTGGTGAACCCTTGTCTCTGGGTTCCCTGACCCTATGCGTGGTCTGCCTTCCGGGTGGATATAGTGGGTGGCCGTGGCAGATTCTGCCCACGGCCTCCGGTTCCTGGCTAAGGTGTGCTGTAGCCTCTGCCAGCTTGGGATCCGGTACCCTGTTGCCAACTCTTCACCCTCTGGTCTAATTTGGGCTCTTGGAGTTCCTTCTTTCTCCCCCTCTGGGTCTTTCAAACTCCTCTCTCACTCTTGGCCTTGGGGCTGCTCTGCTCCTCTGCTTTCCTCCACTGCTCTGCAAAAGACTGACAGACTGACCAGCCTTCTACAAAAGACTCCTCTGCAAAGACTGACTGACCCTGATCTTAGATGGTGCCCACCTTAAATACTCCCTCTATGTGTGAGCTCAGGTGACCAGCACCCAATGAGCTCCTAGCACTACCCAGACTGCTCCCCCTATCTGCCCCTACACTACTGGGATGTACCACCCCCCTCCCACTCCAGCCAAGGACAGACTCGGTCGTACCTGCACATTTCTAAGTGGGAGTACCGTTGGTCTGCCCTCCGGAAATGGGATGTGTGTAGTGCATGCAGCCTTCTGAGCTCAGCTCCACACTCCATCCTTACCCGGGAGTGGAATACCACACCTCTGGGTTGAGGTGCAATACCCCTGTAGCAGCCGAATCCTCAGGGTGCTACATTCCCCCCTGGTAAATCACAGCACGTCCTCGGGCTGTAAGATATAAACAACACCAAAACATACAATTTTTGCATAAACATAAACATATAAAACATATAAAACATCATATATATCAGCATAAACTTTTCATATAAACTTTTCATAAAAACATTCTTGTCTTCTGGTTCCTCCAGTCACGGTGCAACTTGTGACCGGGTAAAGTGCGACAGTCTCTTTTGGAATTAAACAGTTCCCTATAAAACCGGTAGGGGGCGCTTTAGGAAGTGCAACTATATACAAGGGGATTTGGCCGCTCTCAGTCCTCGGCCAGGTATTAGGGAGGATTGACCGTTCTCAGTCCTCGGTCAGTGGGAATAGGGACACACGGGTTAACAGTTCAGTTCTCTGGTCCCAACGGGGACTATATTAGCAGCAACGGTTCACTGTGCCCCGACGGGCAACTATATACAGTCTCTATACTACCGTACTCAACGACGGCGTCCTCCTGCTCTTTCTTTGTGGACAGTTTCAGTTTCAGACCCGTCCGGGTCCTCTTGCTCCTCCTCACACCGCAGCTCCTCCTCCGTCAGGCGATGCACATGGAGGGCGTAGGGTCCTTTGGCACACTTGTGCCGGGTGAAGGTGACCTCGTCCCCTAAATACAGGTCATGACCTCTGTGTCCCTCCGGTAGGTGGGACTCAACGTCTCTCCTGGTCACGAAGACGTCGCCTGGGGTGCGGTGATCCCTGATGAAACCCCACCCATGCTGCAGATTGAACTTTATCACAGTCCCGATGGTACGGGGACCATGCGCTGCACGGGGGTTTCTCCTGGTCCGGCTCTTCTGCTCCGCGCTCCTTATTTGGGCTTGTTGTTCCCGGACCCGCCTCTCTCTCCGCTCCCTCTCAAAGACCTCGAGCTGCCGGCGGCAGCACTCTGCACGCTCCGCTGCGGCTGCCCGAGTCTCCTGAGTGAACCCCATGAGGTCTTCTCCGGTGGGATCCCACTCAAACTGGGTCTCTTCTAGCGGGGGCGAGATCCTCTTCATGGGCTTTGGAGCCGGGATCAGGGGTTCGCACATGGCCCTTGCTTTTTGCAGCTCCAGCTGGATGTATTCCTGGGGCCATACGAAGGGCTGCCCATCCGGGCACGTATGCTGGGCGAACAGGTTTTCACCCAGGTGCGGCACTCTTGATGTTACGGGCGCTGTGATGGTAGCGGCGCCCGGGTTGCCCAAGCCTTGCGACCAGGCTTGGGGCACTTTGAAAGTAAAGGGCACCGTAAGGACGGCGGCGCCCTGTGTTACTTGGCCCTGCGACCAGGCCGGTGGCTCCGCGGAGGTAGGGGGCGCTGTTGGTATTGCGGCGCCGGGGGTACTAGGCCTTGCGACCAGGCCGATGGTACTTCCTGCTTGGTCACGCTCGGGGTCGAGGCGTGTGACGTCACAGGGGTCGCGGCTCCCGTTTGAGGCCTAGTCTGCGGCGGTGACGTTGCAGCGATGGGCACGGCAGGGGATACTTCGGGCTCTGCGACGGGGAGCTGGGGCAGGTACGCGGTTTCCCGGTTTGGGGTAGAGACATCCCCTTTACCTGCCTCCTTTCGTTCGGCTCCCTTCTCGGCGCCGTCTCCGGCCTTCAGTCCTCCTGCGCCATCCTCAGAGGCGGTCTGTCTCCTCGTCTCGGGTGGCGTGCTCCGCTGACGGGCTCTTGTCTGCTGGGCCATCTCACGGCTCCATTCTGCTAACGTCTCTCGCTGTACCCGGGCCATCCTCCGTGCGAGGCCCTCCAGCGCGGTCTGTGCACACTCCCGGTCTCGGGGGAGCTGTGTTAGGATCTTCAGCAGGCCTTCTGGAGTGGCGACCTGCAACAGGCTCCTGACCACTGGGTCGGTGCTGCCTGGAGTGGCGGCCCGCATCAGGCTCCTGACCACTGGGTCGGTGCTGCCTGGCTCTCCCTCCATCTCCGGGTGTGCTTTCTCTGGACTCTCTTCCAGACGTCTTGTCTCCGGGTGCGCTCTCTCCAGACTGCTCCAGGCGACACCCATCTTTGTTCTCTTCTTCTGTCTTCGCCCACATTGAGGGTGGTCCCGGGGCAACTTCAGTTCCAGAGGCAGTTCTCTCACGCTGATGGACACTTCCAGCATCACAGTCTCTGTTGGTGGGCGCGGTTTCCGCTTTTGGCGCCATTCTTCGACCTGGCCCACGATGGGAGGTGGCCTCTTGCCACCCTCTGGCACGCCCATAATGGCGTCCGCTCTTCCAAGGCGGGAAATCTTTGGAAATGGCGGGAATCGTCTCCCAGTGGCGGGAAACTCCATGGATGGCGGGAAAAAGCTGCAAATGGCGGACAACCGGCGGGAAACGACCTGTGATGGGGCCCGATGGCGGGGACCCTCCGGAACCGGCAGGAGACTTCTTTTTGAGGTAACGGTGAACTTCTCTTCAGGCACGCAGTACCCGGTTGTTGCGGGCACGTTATCCTGCCGACTACGCCAAAGTTGACGCGCCCCCTGGGCCAGTGTTGTTAGGGATACCCGGAGCCGGATCAGATGGGGGTTGTAGTCTCCGAGTGGCTGTGACCCGGTCCGTGCCCAGGGTGTCAAGCTCAGTGTGTGGCAGTCCTTACTGATGTTACTAAAGTTCTTTATGTCGACTACGCCACCCGTTGAATTGCGGTCACTACGGCCGCCGCTGCAGCAGGGTCCGCTGAGGCTGATGGTGTTTGTGCAGCCCAGGTAGTATAATCCCCAACGGGAGGGGTATAGCCTCAGGGGGTCAGGTGCAGAGGATGGTGGTTGTGGAGGTGCAGTGAGGATGGTAATGAGTGTCAGAGTCGGGCTGTGCAGTTCAGGGTTTGTTTACTTACTGCTGTTCTTGTACCGGTCACTCCGGCCTTAAGTGACCACCCGAGCCGTGCTGCGTCCACCAGGTCCTGGACTCGGCCAACCCCCAAGTAGTTCTGGAGCGTGGTTCTGAGCTCCCTTTCTGTCCTGTCCTCGTCTCTGGCCTTCCCCACCAGGGATCCACCTAAGTCCGGCTCCCTCGGGCCTCTTGTTGGTGAACCCTTGTCTCTGGGTTCCCTGACCCTATGCGTGGTCTGCCTTCCGGGTGGATATAGTGGGTGGCCGTGGCAGATTCTGCCCACGGCCTCCGGTTCCTGGCTAAGGTGTGCTGTAGCCTCTGCCAGCTTGGGATCCGGTACCCTGTTGCCAACTCTTCACCCTCTGGTCTAATTTGGGCTCTTGGAGTTCCTTCTTTCTCCCCCTCTGGGTCTTTCAAACTCCTCTCTCACTCTTGGCCTTGGGGCTGCTCTGCTCCTCTGCTTTCCTCCACTGCTTTTCAAAAGACTGACAGACTGACCAGCCTTCTACAAAAGACTCCTCTGCAAAGACTGACTGACCCTGATCTTAGATGGTGCCCACCTTAAATACTCCCTCTATGTGTGAGCTCAGGTGACCAGCACCCAATGAGCTCCTAGCACTACCCAGACTGCTCCCCCTATCTGCCCCTACACTACTGGGATGTACCACCCCCCTCCCACTCCAGCCAAGGACAGACTCGGTCGTACCTGCACATTTCTAAGTGGGAGTACCGTTGGTCTGCCCTCCGGAAATGGGATGTGTGTAGTGCATGCAGCCTTCTGAGCTCAGCTCCACACTCCATCCTTACCCGGGAGTGGAATACCACACCTCTGGGTTGAGGTGCAATACCCCTGTAGCAGCCGAATCCTCAGGGTGCTACAAATGCAACCCTCTTCTCCCACTCTTGACACACTGATAGCAACACCGCAGAAGAAATGCTAGCACAGGCTTCCAGTATCTGTTGTTTCAGATGCAGCACATCTCGTATCTTCACAGCATAGACAATTGCTGATAAAATGTAAGACTTTTATATACAAAATATATTTCCGACTCTAGCCTGATTTATCGGGAAAAATGGATCAAATCTATAGCAGAATTTGATTTATGGCTAGACAGAATTGAAAGAATGAAAGGAAATAAAAAAAATCTGAATTTTTAAAATATGGTAATAAAGCTGGAGCATTGTTAGCACGCACGGCAAAATGTCAGACACCTGCCACATTTATCAGCAGTTTAAAAGATAATATGTGAATCATACAAAAGATCCTAAAGAAATAAATAATGTCTTACACCAATACTATGAAGCTTTGTATAGACAAGAAGCAATGGCAGAGGAGGAAGCAAAACATTTTTTGGATAAATTATCCCTCCCATCAATCTCAGATAGTGAGAGAGAAAGCTTGAATGCCCCAATAAGTAATGAAGAAATAGTAGCGACAATAAAATATTTACAAAACAATAAGGCCCCAGGTCCAGATGGGCTGTCGGGGAAGTTCTACAAAATTTTGGTCAATAAAATAATAACCCCATTAAGAGAAGTTTTTAACCATATGTTAAATGAGAAGATATACCAACAATCAGGCAAACAGCGTACATTAAAGTATTATATAAACAAGGTAGGGACCCAACTAACCCAGGATCATATAGACCTATATCATTAATTAGTCAAGAAGTTAAAATATTGTCCAAGATTCTAGCGGATTGTCTAGCATTCATATTACCTAACCTAGTAGGCCATCATCAAGTAGGATTTGTAAAAAATAGAGCAGCGGTGATGAATATTTGTACAGTCCTGGCAGTACAGGATGGGGTTAGACTAGATAAAATGAAAACAGGAAATCCGGCCTTACTTGCTCTAGATGCCGAAAAGGCTTTCGATAATGTTAATTAGAAATGGATGGATGCAGTTCTAGACAAATTTGGTATTACAGGGGCATTTAGGAATTATCTAATAGCTTACAATAACCCTCAAGCCAGAATACACACTCCATGATTTTCATCTCAAGTGTTCTCCCTACAGAAAGGAACCAGACAAGGTTGTCCCCTCTCACCCTTAGTATTTGACCTGGTAGTTGAACCTCTGGCTCCACATCTTATTAACTCAGACATGTTCAAAGGTATCAAAATTGGAGGTGGAGAGATAAAGATAACATGCTTTGTGGATGACATGTTGCGCATTCTTTCTGAACCAGAAAGACAACTGCATCAGCTAATTGACACATTGCAATATGTCGGCTCCTTTTTGGGATACAAGATAAAAGTAGATAAATGTCATATTCTTTGGGCGATATTCTGCTGATGCCGGTCTTGGTACCATAGTCAATATAGCTAACAAAATGGTGACTTCCCTGGGTATCAGGATTTGCAAAGACCCAGAATCATTATATAGGCTAAATTTCCCACATCTGCTTGATAAAATAATTAAAGAACTGGACAGATGGAAAAATCTTCATTTATCCCTATTTGGCAGAGCACATTTAATAAAAATGATTAGCTTCTCCCGCATTCTATATCCCCTACAAACAGTACCTTAGTTACTGAAACATATAGACGTACAAAAATTACAATCAGTGTTTGGAAATTATCTCTTCAGAGAGAAACAGGGCTAGAACTCTTATTCCAGTGGTAGCTGTGGACTACCCTTGTTAGGGCGGGAGCAAAGGGGAACCAGGCAGTGTAGTACCCTGTAAGGGTTTAATAGGGGCAGGACCAGATGCCATTGTGGACCTGCCGCTGTGATTCTCCTTGATTCCTGCTCCAGATTCCATGTGAACCTACTACTGACAACTCAACACAACAATGGGTGAGGACGTTCCAATTTATATATGTTTTTATTATGTCTAATTCACCATTGGGGTGATTTACAGTGTGTATATTTGACCTGACAGTCTACTACACAGCATTATTGATATTTATATGGAGGACGTCTATCGTGCACTGGTTTTCTAACAAAACAATGCACGTTTCGTTTTACAGTGGTGATGCATATTGTTAATGACATCACTACTTCTCCATTGATTGTCCACATTGATTATTCTCTTCTGGACAGGCTTAGAAACCTTTAACATTAACGCCATACTTATTTCTGTATAGAGTCTTATACCGGTCTTGTTCGCATACAGCAGTGCAACAATACATCCCCATGTGGCATCATACATTGTATCTGGATGTTATTGTATTGCTATATTGACCTAACAGGTCTTTCCTTGCTTTTATCAAGTTTGTCTATATATTAAGTGATTAGATTAAAAGTTATGTTTTAAGATACCCTTGCTGCTCAATTTGTTGTATTAAGGGGTTGGAGACTATTGGGTTTATACCACCCTTGCTGTTTTGATTTTAACAAAGAAAAAAGAAAAGGATGGGCTGATTGTGAAAATTTCTGTTATGTTACAGATTACATTGGAAAAATGTTTTTTTTTTTTTTTGTCTATTTCATTTCCCATCAAATAAAGTTTGTTTACAGAAAAAACTTTAGCAAAAATAACTTCAAAAAATTGTTTCCTGAATGACTTCAAATCAATCTCTCATAACGTTCAAATCAATCTCTCACATCGTTCTTGAGGAAATTTGTCCCCCTCTTCTTTACAACATGACTTAACAGCATTGAGCTTTGTAGGCATTCGTTTAGGCACCGCTCTTTTAAAGTCTCACCACAGCCTTTCAATTGGGTTGAGGCCTGGACTGTGACTGGACCATTGCAACACTTTGATTATTTTTTAGCCACATTCAGTTGTAGATTTGCTGGCGTGCTTAGGATCAATGTCCTGTTGCTTGATCCTGTTTTGGCCAAACTTTAGCTTTTGTACAAATGGCCTCACATTCGGGTCTACTATACTTTGGTATACATGGAGCTCATGGTAAGTGCAATGACTGCAAGGTGCCCAAGGTCCTGTAGCTGCAAAACAAGCCCAAATCACCACTTCTACACCACAGTGCTTGACAGGTGGTATGAGGGGTTTGTGCTATTATGCTGTGTTTAGGTTTCGCCAAACATTGTTAAAATTATGGCCAAACATCTCTACTTTGGTCTCTTCTGTCTAAAAGGTCACTGTTTCAAAAGTTTTGTGGATCGTTCAGATGCAGCATTGCAAACTTTAGCCGTTCTGCCAAGTCTTTTTTTTAAGCAAGAGACTTAATCCTGGCCAACATTCCAAACAAGCTATACTTGTTCAGTCTTTGTCTAATTATACAGTCATGAACATTTATTATATTGAGGCCTTTAGCATCTGTCCTCCCCTGCCCAGGCACTGTGGTACGTTCAGACCATGTTCCTGCATGGCCAGACACAGCCATAACACAGTACACCGCAGGGGCACATTTATAAGATTATCTCAGCACAGGAACATTTTATTTAAACACATCCAATTGTGGAAAGTATTATTATTTAAAGATCTGTTGATTACAATGTTCATTAAAATGAACTTTGTTTGTGGGAAAAACCCTTTAATTAATCCGGCAGCAGTCAGCTGTACTTAATTACTCACACTACTTTTGCATTTTTGCCTAGGTTTTCTTAGGTTTGGCCTGGGATATATTCTCAAAGATAATCAGTAGAAAAAATATATTGTGAAATTAAATCTGTCACAGGAACTCTGGTTATGATAAGAGGACAGCCTTTTCTAAGAGGTTTCACTAGATGCAGCAGGGTGCGGGTCCTTTTTCAATCACACAACTCAAAATCAACATTTTGCCACTTCTGACCAGAACGATGAATTTTGGAGAGTAGTTGATTCAGAGAACTAGCACGACTGTCATAGGTCAAAGAGGTCATTTGAGCGATTAGTGGGGGAAGACTCAGGATCAGGTTCCCCACCGATCTACTCTGAATTAATGACCCCAAAACATTTAAAATAATCTCTCAAAAGTTTAGATACTCTCTAAGGCTGGGGTCACACTAGCATATAACACGACCGAGTGCTATGCAATAAAACATCGCACAGCACTCTGCCCAGTGTTATTCTATGGGGCTGCTCAGATTTGCGATTATTTTCTCATGCCGATTTGGCATGAGAGAACAATAGCAGCATGCTGCGATTGGTAGCGAGACTCGACTCACTCGCACACATACAAGTCTACGGGTGCGTGTGAAACATCGGACTTCATTCGGATGTCATCTCAGTGCAGTCCGATATATGCCAAGACAGGAAATGGAGAAATTACTTTCTCTGTCTCCTCCACACCGGTGCTGCGATTCTGTTATGCGAGAGGATCGTAGCACAGAGCACTGACACTCTGCTCACGCTCACAGCAAAGCTGGAGGAGAGGGTCATTAGCATATCGCATCCGATGCCATACGCTAGTCTGTTTCCAGCCTAAGGTGCATTTACACTGTAGTGGATTATCAGTCTACCTAGACAGCCTGTCAATCACCTGATGCAGGAGCAAAACATTCGTTCACAAGATTTAAGCTTACTTAAAGGGAGTGTGTCACCCACTAAATGCAAATTAAAGTACATAAACTGTTATGATCTGCAACATGTGTAGCACCCTGAGGATTCGGCTGCTACAGGGGTATTACACCTCAAGCCAGAGGTGTGGTATTCCACTCCCGGGTAAGGATGGAGTGTGGAACTGAGCTCAGTAGGCTGCATGCACTACATACATCCCATTTCTGGGGGACAGACCAATGGTACTCCCACTAGAGAAATGTGCAGGTACGACAGTGTCTGTCCCTGGCTGGAGTGGGAGGGGGTTGGAACATCCCAGTAGTGTAGGGGCAGATAGGGGGAGCAGTCTGGGTAATGCTAGGAGCTCATTGGGTGCTGGTCACCTGAGCTCACACATAGAGGGAGTATATAAGGTGGGAACCATCTTAGATCAGGGTCAGTCAGTCAGTCAGAGGAAGAGAGCAGAGGAGAAGAGCAGCTCCAAGGCCCAGAGAGAGAGAGGAGAAAGAAGGACCCAGAGGGGGAGAAGAGAGAACTCCAAGAACCCAAGATTAGATCAGAGGGTGAAGAGTTGGCACAAGGGTACCGGATCCCAAGCTGGTGGAGGGCACTAATCCTTAGCCAGAGACCGGAGGTCGTGGGCAGGATCTGCCACGACCACCCACTAAATCCACCCGGAAGGCACACCAAGAATAGGGTCAGGGAACCCAGAGACAAGGGTTTACCAACAAGAGGTCCGAGGGAGCCGGACTTAGGTGGATCCCTGGTGGGGAAGGCCAGAGAGAAGGAACGTCAGAAAGGGAGCTCAGGATCACGCTCCAGAATTACTTGGGAGTTGGCCGAGTCCAGGACCTGGTGGACGCAGCACGGCTCGGGCGGTCACTCAAGGCCGGAGTGACCAGCATAACAGCAGTAAGTAAAGACCCTGAACTGCACAGCCCGACTCTGAGTCTCATTACCATCCTCACTGCACCTCCACAACCACCATCCTCTACACCTGACCCCCTGAGGCTATACCCCTCCCGTTGGGGGTTATACTACCTGAGCTGCACACACATCACCAGCCTCAGCGGACCCTGCTGCAGCGGCGGCCGTATTGACCGCAATTCAACGGGTGGCGTAGCGACACAAAAGAACATCCAGTAACATCTGTAGGACTGCCACACACTGAGCTTGACACCCTGGGCACGGACCGGGTCACCGCCACTCGGAGACTACAACCCCCATCTGATCCGGCTCCGGGTATCCCCCAAACAACACTGGCCCAGGGGGCGCGTCAACTTTGGCGTAGTCGGCAGGATAACGTGCCCGCAACAACCGGGTACTGCGTGCCTGAAGAAAAGTACACTGTTACCTTAAAAAGAAGTCTCCCGCCGGTTCCGGAGGGTCCCCGCCAACGGACCCCATCACAGGTCGTTTCCCGCCGGTTGTCCGCCATTTGCAGCTTTTTCCCGCCATTTCCAAAGATTTCCCGCCTTGGAAGAGCGGACGCCATTATGGGCGTGCCAGAGGGTGGCAAAAGGCCACCTCCCATCGTGGGCCAGGTCGAAGAATGGCGCCAAAAGCGGAAACCGCGCCCACCAACAGAGACTGTGATGCTGGAAGTGTCCATCAGCGTAAGAGAACTGCCCCTGGAACTGACAATCACAAAGTTGCCCCGGGACCACCCTAAATGTGGACGGAGACAGAACAAGAGAGCAAAGATGGGTGTCGCCTGGAGCAGTCTGGAGAGAGCGCACCCGGAGACAAGAAGTCTGGAGAGGACTCCGGAGAAAGCCTACCCGGAGATGGAGGGAGAGACAGGCAGCACCGACCCAGTGGTCAGGAGCCTGCTGCAAGCAACAACCCCACTAGGCTTAGTGGAGATCCTAGCACAGCTCCCCCGAGACCGGGAGTGTGCACAGACCGCGCTGGAGGGCCTCGCACGGAGGATGGCCCAGGTGCAGCAAGACACGCTGACGGAGTGGAGCCGTGAGATGGCCCAGCAGACCGGAACCCGTCAGCGGAGCACGCCACCCGAGACGAGGAGACAGACCGCCTCTGAGGATGGTGCAGGAGGACTGAAGGCCGGAGACGGCGCCGAGAAGGGAGCTGAACGGATGGAGGCAGGTAAAGGGGACGTCTCTACCCCGAGCCGGGAAACCGCGTGCCTGCCCCAGCTCCCCGTCGCAGAGCCCGAAGTTCCCCCTGCCGTGCCCGTCGCTGCATCGTCACCGCCGCCGACTAGGCCTCAACCGGAAACCGCGGCCGCGACCCCTGTGACGCCACGCGCCTCAACCCTGAGCGCGGCGAAGCAGGAAATACCATCGGCCTGGTCGCAAGGTCTAGTACCTCCGGGCGCCTCAATTCCAACAGCGCCCCCTACCTCCGCGGAGCCACCGGCCTGGTCGCAGGGCCGAGTAACCCAGGGCGCCGCCGTTCTTACGGTGCCCTTTGCCTTTAGGGTGCCCCAAGCCTGGTCGCAAGGCCTGGTCAACCCGGGCGCCGCTACCATCAACGCGCCCTCAACATCTAGAGTGCCGCACCTGGGTGAAAATCTATTTGCCCAGCATACGTGCCCGGATGGGCAGCCCTTTGTATGGCCCCAGGAGTACATTCAGCTGGAACTCCAGAGAGCAAGGCCCATGTGCGAGCCCCTGATTCCGGCTCCGAAGCCCGTAAAGAGGACCTCGCCCCCGCTGGAGGAGGCACAGTTTGAGTGGGACCCCACCGGAGAAGACCTCATGGGGTTCACTCAGGAGACTCGGGCGGCCGCAGCGGAGCGTGCAGAGTGCTGTCGGCAGCAGCTCGAGGTCTTCGAGAGGGAGCGGAGAGAGAGGCGGGTCCGGGAACAGCAGATGCAGATAAGAAGCGCGGAGCAGAAGAGCCGGACCAGGAGGAATCCCCGTGCAGCTCATGGTCCCCCTTCCACCGGGACTGTGATAAAATTCAACATGCAGCATGGGTGGGGCTTCATTAGAGACCATCATACCCCCGGCGACGTCTTTGTGACCCGCAGAGACGTAGAAAGCCATCTGCCAGAGGGACACAGAGGTCGTGATCTGTACGTAGGGGACGAGGTCACGTTCACCCGGCACAAGTGTGCCAAAGGACCCTACGCCCTCCATGTGCATCGCCTGACGGAGGAGGAGCTGCGGTGTGAGGAGGAGCAAGAGGACCCGGACGGGTCTGAAACTGAAACCAACCAACAAGAAAGAGCAGGAGGACGCCGTCGTTGAAGTACGGTAGAGAGAGACTGTATAAAGTTGCCCGTCGGGGTACCAAGAACTGTTACTTATTTAAAATATGTTCCCCGTTGGGACAAAATGTGAACTGATGCCCGTGTGTCCCTAGTTTCTAATACCTGGCCGAGGACTGAGAGCGGCCATACCTCCCCTTGTACATAGTTGCGCTTCTTAAAGCGCCCCCTACTGGTTTTATAGGAAACCATTTTCTTTAAGAGACTGTCGCACTTTACCCGGTCACAAGTTGCACCGTGGCCGGAGGAACAAGAATGTTTATAATGAAAAGTTTTTATATGAAGAGTTTATTGCTGCTGATGATATATATGATGTTTTATATGTTTATATGTTGATGTTTATGAAAAATAATTGTATGTTTTGGATGTTTTTATCTTTAACAGCCCGAGGACGTGCTGTGATTTACCAGGGGGGAATGTAGCACCCTGAGGATTCGGCTGCTACAGGGGTATTACACCTCAAGCCAGAGGTGTGGTATTCCACTCCCGGGTAAGGATGGAGTGTGGAACTGAGCTCAGTAGGCTGCATGCACTACATACATCCCATTTCCGGGGGACAGACCAATGGTACTCCCACTAGAGAAATGTGCAGGTACGACAGTGTCTGTCCCTGGCTGGAGTGGGAGGGGGTTGGAACATCCCAGTAGTGTAGGGGCAGATAGGGGGAGCAGTCTGGGTAATGCTAGGAGCTCATTGGGTGCTGGTCACCTGAGCTCACACATAGAGGGAGTATATAAGGTGGGAACCATCTTAGATCAGGGTCAGTCAGTCAGTCAGAGGAAGAGAGCAGAGGAGAAGAGCAGCTCCAAGGCCCAGAGAGAGAGAGGAGAAAGAAGGACCCAGAGGGGGAGAAGAGAGAACTCCAAGAACCCAAGATTAGATCAGAGGGTGAAGAGTTGGCACAAGGGTACCGGATCCCAAGCTGGTGGAGGGCACTAATCCTTAGCCAGAGACCGGAGGTCGTGGGCAGGATCTGCCACGACCACCCACTAAATCCACCCGGAAGGCACACCAAGAATAGGGTCAGGGAACCCAGAGACAAGGGTTTACCAACAAGAGGCCCGAGGGAGCCGGACTTAGGTGGATCCCTGGTGGGGAAGGCCAGAGAGAAGGAACGTCAGAAAGGGAGCTCAGGATCACGCTCCAGAATTACTTGGGAGTTGGCCGAGTCCAGGACCTGGTGGACGCAGCACGGCTCGGGCGGTCACTCAAGGCCGGAGTGACCAGCATAACAGCAGTAAGTAAAGACCCTGAACTGCACAGCCCGACTCTGAGTCTCATTACCATCCTCACTGCACCTCCACAACCACCATCCTCTACACCTGACCCCCTGAGGCTATACCCCTCCCGTTGGGGGTTATACTACCTGAGCTACACACACATCACCAGCCTCAGCGGACCCTGCTGCAGCGGCGGCCGTATTGACCGCAATTCAACGGGTGGCGTAGTCGACACAAAAGAACATCCAGTAACATCTGTAGGACTGCCACACACTGAGCTTGACACCCTGGGCACGGACCGGGTCACCGCCACTCGGAGACTACAACCCCCATCTGATCCGGCTCCGGGTATCCCCCAAACAACACTGGCCCAGGGGGCGCGTCACATGTACTAAGGAAAGATAAGGGAAAACTGTCCCTACAGTAAAACTAAGCTGAATCCCTACGATGTAGCGGGCTGCCTGTTCCTAGCGAACAGACCCGCCTTAGTCCTCGGCTAGTCTGAAAGAAGACCTATAGCATAAGGGGAGGGGTCCCTAAAAGAACTAAGGACTGGGACAAAAATGGGACACCTCCTAAGCAGAGAAGTAGTTGCAGAACACAAAAAGACAAACAGACAAAAAAGTACTAGAGGTCCCAGAAGGACCAAACGAACTGACAGAGAAAGGCACAGAAGCACCTGGCTACAGAAACAGTCAAACGCTGAAGTCCAGCACAGCCAAAAGGGCGGAGCTGGAATATAAAGGCAGATGGTCACGTGACCGCAAAACACAAGAAGGAAAAAACAAACAGGAGGGTTCCAACAGTACCCCATCTTTTATGAGGATCCTCCAGGCCCAGGCCTATCCGGAAACCTATTGTGGAAAGCTTTAACAAGCCTAGGAGCAGAGGCATCATCCGTCCTTACCCAGGAGTTGTCTGTGGGACCGAAACCCTTCCAGGAGACAAGATACTGTAGTCTCCCTCTATGCCATCTAGAATTCAAGATACGAGAAATTTCATATTCGTCGTCTTCCACCACAGGAGGAACTGTGACCGTGGCATCCCTATCTAACACATCAGCCTTTTTCAACAAGGAAACACGAAACACAGGATTAATGTTCCAGGAAGTAGAGACATCCAACCTAACCGCAGACGGGTTAACAACCTGAAGCACCTTAAATGGACCCACAAACTTAGGACCCAGTTTTTTAGAGGGAATCCTCAACCTCAGGTTCTTTGAGGACAACCAAACCATGTCACCCACAGTAAACAAAACCTCCTTACGTTTCCTGTCAAAATACTTCTTGGACTTCTTGTTACCTCTTGAAGATTGCAACGTACATTAGTCCAAACTCTCTCCAAATCACAGGCAAAATTCTCCTCCTCCGGCACCGCCGACCCCAAGTTGGAGAACGAACCAAAAGACGGATGTCTACCAGTATAACAAAAAAAGGGAGAACACCCAGCAGAGGAGGATGTATGATTGTTAAGAGAAAATTCTGCGAGAGGCAGAAACTCAGACCACACCTCTTGATTGTCCGCCACAAAACAACGCAAAAACTGTTCAACATCCTGGTTCTTTCTTTCAGTCTGTCCATTAGACTCAGGATGATAACCAGACGAAAATGACAAATGGACTCCCAACCTGTCACAAAAAGCACGCCAAAAGCGAGCCACAAACTGAGGTCCTCTATCAGAAACAATATCCGTGGGAATGCCATGGAACTTGACACTCTCCTTAACAAACGCCTTAGCGAGTGTCTTGATTCAGGGCAACTTAATGAATGGAACCAAATGACACATCTTACTAAAACGGTCCACGACCACCCAGATGACAGTAAAACCCTCGGACACAAGAAGATCAGTAATAAATCCATTGTAAGATGCGTCCAAGGCGCACTAGGAACCTCCAGAGGGCAAAGCAACCCCGCAGCAGGAGTATGTGAAGCCTTTGACCTAGCACACACAGTACATTGACGCACCCACTTGATTACTTCCTTCTACCATCCAGGCCACCAAAAACTGCGACTGATAAGTCTCTTAGTCTCCGAAATTCATGGAGGACCTGCCAACCGAGATTCATGACACTCCACAAACAAATCTCTCCTAAAGACTCTAGGCACAAACAACCTCCCATGGGGAGTGTTAGATGGAGCATCATCTTGAGCTTTCAGAATCCCATTCTCCAAAACGGAGTACAATGCCGCCACCACAACTCCTTTCTGTAAAATGCTCTCCTCCTCCTCGGCACCGACCGTAGGAGAGAAGCTGCGAGATAAAGAATCGGCTTTAACATCCTTAGTACCAGGGATATAGCTAACAGAAAAATGTAACCAAGAAAAAAAAAGTTCCCACCTAGCTTGACGGGCATTCAAGCGCTTGGCAGCATCCAGATAGATCAAATTCTTATGATCTGTGAAAACCTGAATAGAAAATCTAGTGCCTTCCAAAAAATGACGCCAATGTTCAAACGCGAGTTTAATAGCCAGCAACTCCTGATTTCCAACATCATAATTCAATTCGATTTCCGATAATTTTTTCAAAAGGAAGGCACAAGGATGTACTCCATCCTTCTTCTCCTGAGACAAAACTGCTCCGACCCCCACCGATGAAGCATTGACCTCGACCAAAAAAGGCTTGGTCTCATCAGGCTGCATAAGGATAGGGGCAGAACTGAACCTCTCTTTGAGATACTCAAATGCTTCAATGGCCTCAGTAGTCCACTGGACCGTATTCGCACCTTTCCTGGTGAGATCGGTCAGAGGCTTAACAATTACAGAAAAATTCCTAATTGATTTCCTGTAATAACTGGCAAAACCCCAAAATCTCTGTATAGATTTCAAACCAATAGGCCTAGGCCATTCCTGCTCAGCCTGAACCTTCACCGGGTCCATCTCAAAGCCCTCGCTGGAGACAATTTAGCCCAAAAAACTAATTTTCTGCACAGCAAACTCACATTTCTCCAGCTTAGCAAAGAGTGAATTATCACTCAATAATGGCAAGACTTCACGTACACTCTGCCAATGGGACTCTAGATCTGGTGAATAAATCAAAATGTCATCCAAATACACAACCACATTCTTACCAATCAAAGGTGTCAGGATGTCATTAATAAGGGTCTGAAAAAATGCAGGTGCATTGGTAAGACCAAAAGGCATCACCAGATTCTCAAAATGACCTATCGGAGTGTTAAAAGCAGTTTTCCATTCATCACCCTCCTTTACTCGTAACAAATTGTATGCCCCCCCGGAGATCAATTTTAGAGAACCACTTGGCCTCCACCAACTGGTTAAACAAGTCAGGAATTAACGGAAATGCGTAGGAATTGCGTACGGTAATCTTATTAATTTCACGAAAATACAGACATGGAAGTAAACCCCCGTCCTTTTTTTTTAACAAAGAAAAATCCAACAGCCACAGGTGACTTAGAAGGTCTAATGTGACCAGCAGCCAGGCTAGTCTGTATGTACTCCTCCAAGACCTTTCTTTCAGGGATAGTCAGATTAAACAAGCGACTCTTGGGAAGAGTAGCTCCAGGAACAAACTCAATGGTGCAATCATAATTCCTATGAGGAGGTAAAACTTGCGACTCCTCCTCCGAAAAAAACCTCCAAAAATCTTGAATAGGTACAGGTAATTCCCCTTTTTCCACAGCCGCAATGTGACCATTTCAACATTTATCATAGCACTTCGGACTCCAAGACTTAAATCACATTAGTAGACCAGTCCAGCAAAGGATTGTGCAGTTTTAACCAAGGCAATCCTAGAACGACCGGAGAGGGTAAATTATCTAATACAACCAAGTCCAAAATTTCTTGGTGAACTCCATTGATAGTGAGGGGAAATGCAGCGACCTTGTGAGTAATACATTTCAAGGGAGTGTTATCAATTGCAATCACAGAAATAGGTGATGACAAAGGTTTGGATTTCAATTTAAGGTTTTCCAAAAACCCTTTATCAATCACATTAAGTGTTGAACCACAATCCACAAATACCTGAAATTCAATCCAATTTTCCTGCAAAGTAGTATTCCCAGAAAGAAATACTCCTGCAGAGCGAAAACAAGCTATACGGGCGTAACTGACCTTTTTTTTTTCTTTACTTAAACGAAGCTCACAATACTTAACCACAATAACTACAGCTTTACCACAGCTTTACCACTTAACCACAGCTTTACCACAATAAAAACACAATCCCTCGGCGAACCTCTGGTCTCTTTCCTGAGAGGAGAGCGACTTCACCCCAACGTCCATCGGTTCTCCGCCGTCAGAGCAGATTTTCTGGGGACTAGGACCTGGCATTACAGGAGTCTTTACCTCATTCTGTCTAAATCTCAGTCTCCTATCCACACGAACAGCTAGTTGCATGGCATCCTGCAGAGTTTCAGGTGCGGGGAATGCAATTAGCAAATCCTTAACCCTTTCACACAGACCAGCAAGAAATAGACATTTCAGAGCTGGATCATTCCATTTAACCTCTGAGGCCCATCTTCTGAAGTGTGTGCAATAATTTTCAACATCACCTGACCCCTGATTCAAACGCCTGAGTTCTGCTTCAGCAGATGAGATTCGATCAGGATCGTCATATAATAGCCCCATAGCAGAAAAAAATTCTTCTACAGACCTTAAACATGGATCATTAGGTTGGAGAGAAAAGGCCCACCCCTGTGGTTCTTTGCGCAAAAGAGACATAATAAAACTAATGCGCTGTGATTCATTCCCAGAGGACCTTGGTCTCAAACGAAAATATAACAAACAAGCATTTTTAAAGGAAAAAAAATGTTGCTGTTTACCATAAAAAACCTCAGACAGTCCTACCTTGGGTTCCACAAAATGCGCTTCAGAATAGCTACTCACGTGTTGCTGGAGCTCGGACACCTCCAGAGACAATCCCTGCAAGCGATGAGCCAAATCCTGGATGGAAACCATACTGATCCCCGAATTTCTTTCCTTTTAGTTTTTTTGGGCTGGACTTACTGTTATGATCTGCAACATGTATTAAGGAAAGATAAGGGAAAACTGTCTCTACAGTAAAACTAAGCTTAATCCCTGCGATGTAGCGGGCTGCCTGTTCCTAGCGAACACTTTAGTCATCAGCTAGTCTGAAAGAAGACCTATAGCATAAGGGGAGGGGTCCCTAAAAGAACTAAGGACTGGGACAAAAATGGGACACCTTCTAAACAGAGAAGTAGTTGCAGAACACAAAAAGTCAAACAGACAAAAAAGTACTAGAGGTCCCAGAAGGACCAAACGAACTGACAGAGAAAGGCACAGAAGCACCTGGCTAGAGAAACAGTCAAACACTGAAGTCCAGCACAGCCAAAAGGGCGGAGCTGGAATATAAAGGCAGATGGTCACGTGACCGCAAAACACAAGAAGGAAAAAACAATCAGGAGGGTTCTAACATAAACATTTATAATATTCCTCCTCCATACTGAGCCCCCATGATGCCCCATTTTCCATACTTAAAACCCCATGCTGACCCCTTCTCCATATGGACAACCCTATGCAGCCCCCTCCTCCATAATGAAAACTGACCCCATGCTTCCACTTCCCCATTCTGAGCCCCACATGCTGCCCTATCTTCATACAGAGCCACTTATGCTGCTCCTTCATATTGAGCCAATCACGCTGCTTCTCCATACAGAACCCCCATGCTGCCCCTTTTACAAACTAAGCCAACTATGCTACCCCTTCTCCACACTGAGCCAACCATGCTGCCCCTTTTCCATACTGAGCACCCCATTCTGCCCTCTCTCCACACTGAGCATCCCATGCTGCCCCTTTACTATACTGAGCCCACCCTATGCTACCCCTTAACCATACTGAACACTCCAATTTGCCTCTTAACCATACTAAGTCCACCCCACGCTACCCCTTCTCCAGATTGAGCAACCCATGCTGCCCCTTCTCCATGCTGAGCCCCTCATGCTGCCTCTTAACCATTCTGAGCCCAGCCCATTCTGCCCCTTAACCATACTTAGCCCACCCCATGCTGCACCTTAAAGATACTGAGCCCACTGCCCCTTCTTCATACTGAGCCCATCCCATGCTGTCCCCCTGTATCTTCAGCTCTACTTGCTCCAGGCTCCATCAACTCCTCCTCCACTGCAAAGCTATATAGTGACTTCTGCAGTGTGACGAGGTGTACTCATAATGCTGCCATGACATCAGGAGCTTCAGCACACCGCCGCACGTCAGGTCAGGAAGATGATTTTTTTTTTAATCTTGAAGCACTTTTGTAATTGGATGTTATTAAAAATTCTCAAGCTAATTTTGCTGCTTATCTGTGGCAAAATGCATTTGATTTACATGCACATTTGCTAAGAATTTTGCAATGAAATCCAACCTATGCAATACAATGCGTGAAATCCACTGTGAAAATCTGCTGTTTAACCCCTTCTGGACTTTGAAATTTTCCATTTTTGCGCTCTCTTTTTTCCCTCCTGTCTTCCAAGAGCCACAACTTTATTTTTTCGTCGACATAGCTGTGTCAGAGATTGGTTTTTGTGGTACAAGTTGCACTTTTGAATGACACCATCCGTTTTATCATATGATTTACTGGAAAGCGGAAAAAAATTCCAGGTGTTGCAGATCAGTGAAAAAAGCGCATTTCCGCAAAAAAAAATCCCTACTGCTAATCTAGGGCAAAATGCAAAATCCACATGATTAACATGCACATTTGCTCAGAATATTGCAATGGAATTCACCCTATGCAAAGCAATGGGTGAAATCCAGAGCGAAACTCTGCAGTTTAAATTCAGATGTCGCATATTTACAATCTGCACCGCAGGTCAAATCCATGTGGATTCTGCAGCTATTTTAGACCTCATTCAGATGTCTGTGTTATTTAACATTTGCAAAAAATGGTCAGAGTGTCATCAGTGTTTTGGATTCGAGGTTCATCACTGCTTGGTCAGTGATTTTCACATATGGATAAATAAATCGCAAAGCTTCTCCTACACATTACAAAGTTAATCACGGACAGCACACGAACTCCACACTGATGCCATCCATGTGCGGTCTGTGATTTTCTTGGACCCATAGACTTGTATTGGTACTTTTCATTTGTAATGTCGGTAATATTTTTATTTATATGGATGAGGTGACCACTGACAGTTTTCACTATAGAGACTGTGACCCTCTATTTGATTAATATTTATTACTATTTACAAACTCCATATTTCATTGGTTCATGCAGATCTTTAGATCATGATTTCCCCAGCATGTACAGAATAGCTGAGCATAGAACAGCTGAGCTGTGCTAAGCTTTCAGGGCAATGATGATGCCGTCAGATGGTCTGGGGGATACTTTATTAGAAAGGGTCATACCTGTTTTTCATAAATTAGACAGCATCACTAGGTACAAATGCTGCTGTATCAGTGGGATCTTTAACATAGCATAGCTGAACTCTGCTACTTCCCAGCTGTCAGATGATTTAATAGACAGGTTCGTTAGGTGCATCTGAGCTAACAGACAATTCTCTGTACTCCTTCTTCTTGACCTGTCCTTTGCTTTCGATACAGTTGACCACGGCCTCCTACTACAGATCCTCTCTTACTTTGGCGTCAAAGACCTTGCCCTATCCTGGATCTCCTCATACCTTTCTAACCGCACATTTAGCATCTCCCACTCCCACCCTACCTCCTCACACCGCCTCCTCTCTGTTGGAGTCCCTCAAGGCTCTGTCCTAGGACCCCTACACTTCTCAATCTATACCCTTGGCTTGGGACAGCTCATAAAATACCATGGCTTCCAGTACCATCTGTACGCTGATGACACCCAGATCTACCTCTCTGGCCCAGATCTCACCTCTCTGCTGTCCAGAATCCCAGCATGTCTAGCAGCCACATCCTCCTTCTTCTCCTCCTGCTTTCTCAAGCTTAATGTGGACAAAACTGAACTCATCATCTTTCCCCCATCTCGCATATATTTCCCACCTGATCTTTCTATCACAATAAATGACATCACTCTTTACCCGGTACCGACAATCCGCTGCCTCGGAGTAACCCTTGACTCTGCCCTGTCCTTCAAAACCCACATCCAAGCTCTCGCCACCTCCTGTCGCCTCCACATCAAAAATATTTCCAGAATCCGTCCTTTCCTCAACCCTCAATCTACTAAACTGCTTGTGCATGCCCTCATCATCTCCCACCTCGACTACTGCAACATCCTCCTCTGTGGCCTACCTGCTAACACTCTTGCACCCCTCCAGTCCATCCTTAACTCTGCTGCGTGACTGGTCCATCTCTCGTCTCGTTACTCCTCTGCTACCCCCCCTTTGCAAATCACTTCACTGGCTCCCAATTGCCCAGCGTATCCAGTTCAAACTACTAACACTGACCTACAAAGCCATCCATAACTTCTCTCCTCCGTACATCTCTGAACTAATCTCCCGATACATTCCCTTACCTAATCTCAGGTCCTTCGAAGACCTCCTTCTCTCCTCCACACTTATTCGTTCCTCGCGCAATCACTTCCAAGATTTATCCCAAATATCCCCCATCCTATGGAATTCTGTGCCTCAACATGTCCGATTATCCGCCATACTTGGATCCTTCAGATGGAACCTGAAAACCCATCTCTTCAAACAAGCTTACAGCCTGCCATGACCTTGCCTGCTGCCACCTCAACAACACCGGAGCTACTGCAACCCCCCAACCTACTGTCTCCTTGCCCATTTCTGCAGAATGTAAGCTTGCAAGGGTCCTCTTCCCTCTGTACCCGTCTATCATTGTTAGTTTGTTTACTGTAAGTGATATCTGTATTTGGTATGTAGCCCCTTCTCATGTACAGCACCATGGAATCAATGGCGCCATATAAATAAATAATAATAAAATAATCTGAGCACGCTCCACCGACAGCATTAGAGCTACTGGAGGATGGATAAGTAGGGTAAAGAGAGTCATGGGGGAACATCATTAGGCCACGTTCACACGTTTAGTATTTGGTCAGTATTTTACCTCAGTATCTGTAAGCCAAAACCAGGAGTGGGTGATAAATACAGAAGTGGTGACGTGTTTCTATTATACTTTTCCTCTGATTGTTTCACTCCTTATTTTGGCTTACAAATACTGATGTAAAATACTGACCAAATACTCAATGTGTGAATGTGGCCTTAGGCCACGGCCCCACTATCAGTATTTGGTCAGTATTTTTTCTCAGGAGTGGGAGCCAAAACCAGGTGAGGAACAATCAGAGAAAAGGTATAATAGAAACAAGTCACCAATTCTGTATTTATCACCCACTCCTGGTTTTGGCTCCCACTCCTGAGAAAAAATACTGACCGAATACTGACCAAATACTGACCAAATACTGATAGTGGGGCCGTGGCCTTAGTCTGAGACTCAGAACAAGACTCTCATAGACTTACGTTGAGAGTAAGTAATGGTCCGCATTGTGACCCGGCATGTCACTGACTCAGAGCTGCGGTCACAAGATGGCGAAGAGGGACAGGAGCAGCACTGGAAACGGCAGAACACAGCAATCAGTAAGTATCTTACACTACCGATACCTAAATGTATAATAGAAACACGTCACCACTTCTGCATTTATCACCCACTGCTGGTCTTGACTTACAAATACTGATGTAAAATACTGATCAAATACTGAACGTGTGAACGTGGCCTTAGGGAGCGGATAGCTGTAAATCAGTGCAGATGTAGAACTATGTTGTATTGGCACAGATTATTAAATCTGTGAGTATAGAAAACAGTTCTTATTTCGATTTTGGGAATAACCCTTTAAGCCCAAGAACTAATCCTCTGGTGTGACCGTCCATCAATAGTCACAGAAAATCATGGTCTCTGAAGGCAAAAAAAATATCAATGCAAGTTTGATCATGTACAGAGGAAACAAGGCAATACAAGGCCATGTTCCTAAGTAGTATAAATGCTGCATTTTTTTCCCACAGCGTTTTTCTGCTCAAACATTTCAAGCAAAAGTGGATGTAATTTTCTGAAAACTCATGTCCACTGTGCAATTAAAGATGCTGAAGATCTGTGCACTTTGTGGAGCATTTTTTTCTATTAAAATCTAAGGAGAACCTAAAACATGCATGCAAAATTTTAATAATATTTCTAATTGTGGAATTGAAGCATTTCGCTTCTAAAAAAACGGAAACAGAAAAAACTGTGCACCAAAAAACACAATTAAAGGTTTTGACTATTTTGGTGCGAATACGTGTGAAAAAAAATGCAGAGCTATTTATTATACATTGCTGATATAGCCCCATCATATTCCACAGCGCTTTACAGACATTATAATCACTGTCCCCATTGGGCTCACAATCTAGATTCCCGATCAGTATGTCTTTGGATGTGGGAGGAAACCGGAGAACATGGAGGAAACTCACGCAAACATGGGGAGAACATACAGACTCCTTGCAGATATTGTCCTTGGTGGAATTTGTATCCAGGACTCCAGCGCTGCAAAGCTACTAACTGCTGAGCCTCCGTGCTGTGTGAACATGGTCCAATAGTTACGCTGGAATTGAAGACATATTAAAACAGATTGACCTGAACCAATAATATGGGAAAAATACAATAATATTTATTTTAAAATTAGGTGAAATTCAGAAAACAGCAATGGTCTGGTCTGTGCGCATCATGGATCATTCGTGTTATCGGGAAGTGAAGAGGAGACATTCCTGGAAGCAGCTGACAATATATAGATCACATTGGCTCACATATGAGGCTACATACTACGGGTTTGAAAATATTAGATATAAAGATTTGTCTTTAAACAGGTAAAAACAAACAAAAAAAAAGGGATACTTAATAACGCGCTAGTAAATTTTTATGTGAGAGCAGGTATTGGATTATCTGCCATGGATAACATAACTATTTTTCCTATACTAGCCCCGTTGCCATGTTCGGCTTTATGACATCACAGTTCCGTTGTCCACGAGTCATGGAATGTTCAGCAAGAACGGTCAGTGCGAGGCAAGCAGAGGTAGAGAGGAGAGCTGAACACTAATCCAGAGCGAATTTTATCATATTTTTCGTGTTTTTTTTAATTAATTTCTTTTTTTGGAGTGTTTTCTACCATCCACACACACTTTTGTGTGTGTGGAGGGGGAGGCAGCCTAATGGCTGCCCCAGTAGCTGGAGGAAAGATCCAAGCACGGAGACATCTCCCACATGCCAGGACATCCTCATACAGCCAGAAGCCTGAACACCACCAAAGGCAAACTGGCTTTACTGGATATCTGATGGCAGCACTTGATCATATCGTGCTATTTATTAAATGCCTGTTTGGGTCACCAAAACAAAAAACTGGCCGATATTTGAGACTGAAAAGTCCACCACCATATCGTCCATCACCGGAAACGGGCCGATACGTGAGACTGAAAAGTCCACCACCACAACCTGCAGCAAACATCAGCGCAGAGCCAGTGGATATAAAGAAACATCAGGAACCCACCAAAATAATAGGTGAGGAACAGACAACAGCCCCGTTGCCCGGGAGCCCATCTACCTGGAAGATGCCAACTTCCTCTCAAACACCTAAAGTCCGCAGTTTGCCTTACTCCTATCCACCGCGTATTAAGGTGACTGCTAAACAAGTCTACAATCCTATACCATACATGCCAGTCAGCAATGCTGCTAGAAAGAACTTGCAAGCCATGCTGAGCCCACATGAAGTATGCTGGCTCTACATGAGAGAGAAGGACCAACTTCCAAATATCAGGGATGTCATTCTCTTGAGAGGAGAATTCCAAGGCACAATATCATCTAGCCAGGAGAAAATGTAGTGGCAAATTGTTTGCAGCGTGCCCATAACATCTTCTGCACAGCTGCTTCTCAGACAGATTTTCTGGTTTTGACTATGGCTTGCTCAACGGATTATGTGTTTTCACTGCCGCCTGACCTCTGCTTGTTTCCGACTCTGTTTTTACACTGCCGCCTGCCCTGACCTCTGCTTGTTTCCCACTATGTTTTTACACTGCCGCCTGCCCTGACCTCTGCTTGTTTCCGACTATGTTTTTACACTGCCGTCTGTCCACACCTCTGCTTGTTTCCGATTATGTTTTTGCATTGCCGCCTGCCCTGACCTCTGCTTGTTTCTGATTATGTTTTTCACTGCCGCCTGCCCTGACCTCTGCTTGCTTCCGATTATGTTTTTGCATTGCCGCCTGTCCTGACCTCTGCTTGCTTACGGTTATGTTTCTGCACTGCTGCCTGCCCTGACCTCTGCTTGTTTCTGACTATGTTTTTACACTACCGCCTGCCCTGACCTCTGCTTGTTTCTGACTACTCATTTGCCTGCTGATTTTGTACTTCGTTCTCAATGCCGGCACTAGTAGGACCCCAGTAGAGAGCTAACTGAAATAAATCCTGCATCCTAACAATGATCCCGAGTTATATCAGACCAGCGATCACATTGGTAGAATGATGCCTTAACATGAAGAGGAGTAGCACCAGTTCTGCATCAAACAGCATGGAATGTTTTTCTAAAGAAATGATAAAGGAATAGTACGGTACAGACGAAAGTCACAAACCCTCAACATGAACAAACCATAAAGAACTTTAAACATAATCTTATGAGACAACAAACCAAGTGGCGCAAAAAACCACATCCGATCAGCTGTTTTGTAGAAGGTATTTTCCTCTGAACGTTCCTTAAGAGGATTCTCCATCTCAAATACATTAGACTGTTGTGGGTGTCCAACCATGTAGACACCCTCCAATCAATAGCACAGGGGTCTTGAATTCGCCACATAAAAGCTTCAAGAGGAATTGGATGGAGTACTGGTATCGTATGTACCCTGCCACTCTAGTCAAAGTCTATGAAAATAACCGAACACAAGGCCGAGTCGTCGGATAGTTTTTGGAACCTCCACAAAAGTGAATTGCTATCTTTCTGTTCATAGTTCCCCAGGTCTGGAGACAGATGCGGGTCTGACGTCTGGGACCTGCGCCTCAAATTTCTTCAGCTGTTTGTAATGGTATGTAGTCATGGCTTATATGGGGGTGGGATTCCTGGAAGGGGGATGTGCATATAGTATGTCCATATTCGGCTGACATCTGCTCTAATAAACTGCATGGATAGGGATTGCACTGATGAGACACACCTTTTAACCCTTTCTTGATATATAACGTATATGTACTTCATATGTCCCTGACTTTGATGCAGGCTCAGATGCGGAGCCCGCATCTTTCCCGGCACATGACAGCTGATTTAATCAGCCATCATGTGCCTTTAACAGCCGCAATTGGATTGGAGCACCACTCAAGGCTGTTAACCAGATAAATAAACCAGTTAAAGAGATTGACCGCGGGATTTAAAGGCAATCTGTCACCACTTTGGAGTTATCAGACCTCTACTATGGGCATACAGGGTATAGAAAAGTAAATCTATACTTACCTGTATGGCCCATAGTAGTGGTTTGATTGCAGAGAAAAGAGCTTTAATCAATTCTATTTTGTACACGCTTGGCATCCGGGGGACGCCAAGAAATCCCCGCCTATGTGCTTATTATTCCCCAAAATCCCCGCCTATATACTTAAAGAGGTTTTCCCAAGAACAAAAGTTAATTTTAACCCTTTCGCAACCTTGGAATTTGTCGTTTTTGCATTTTCGTTTTTTGCTCCCCTTGTTCCCAGAGCCATAGCGTTTTTATTTTTTGGTCAATATGGCCATGTGAGGGCTTATTTTTTGCGGGACAAGTTGTACTTTTCAACGCCATTACTAGTTTTACCATATCATGTACGGGAAAATGGGAAAAAAATTCCAAGTGCGGTGAAATTGCAAAAAAAGTGCAATACCACAGTTGTTTTTTTACCACGTTCACTGAATGCTAAAACTGACCTGCCATTCTTATTCTCCAGGTCATTACGAGTTCATAGACACCAAACATGTATATGTTCTTTTTTATTTAAGTGGGTAAAAAAATTCCACAATTTGGTAAAAAAAAAAAAAATAGCGCCATTTTCCGAGACCCGTAGCGTCTTCATTTTTTGGGATCTGGGGCTGGGTGAGGGCTTATTTTTTGCGCGTCGGGCTGTCGTTTTTATTGATAACATTTTGGGGTAGATCCGATGTTTTGATCGCCCTTTATTGCATTTTATTGCAATTTTGCGGCGATTAAAAAACGTAATTCTGGCGTTTAGAAGTTTTTTCTCGTTACGCCGTTTACCAATCAGATTAATTCTTTTTTCATATTGATAGATCGGGCGATTCTAATACCAAATATGTCTATGTAGGGTTTTTTTTTATTTTATTTTGAATGGGGCGAAAGGGGGGTGATTTAAACTTTTATATTTTTTTTATATTTTTAAAAACTTTTTTTTTCACTTTTTGCTTGCTTCTATAGTCTCCATAGGAGACTAGAAGCACCAACTGTCCGATCGCCTCTGCTACATACAGGGGATCAGCAGTTCCCCTGTATGCAGCAGAAATGGTCCTGTGCTATGAGCGCTGACCACTAGGTGGCGCTCATAGCGACCAGCTCATGACAACCGCAGGCGTCTGCTGCAGACCCTGGGTTGTCATGCCCGTCCATCGGTGACCCGCGATCACGTGACGGGGTCGCCGATGGGCGGGGCTTAGGACGCGCTTCCCGGAAGCGTGCGTTAAATGCCGCTGTCGGAGATTGACAGCGGCATTTAACATGTTAACAGCCGCATGTGGATCGCGATTCCACCCGCGGCTGTTGCGGGCACATGTCAGCTGTAAGAATCAGCTGACGTGCTCGTTTCAGTGCGGGCTCACCGCCGGAGCCCTCACTGAACCGGGGGATTACAGCCTGTGCGTACTAATAGGGCACAGGCTGTAAAGGGGTTAATGAATAGATCTTGGATTGATAAGTTCCACAATTGGATGTATTTAAATAAAATGTTCCTGTGCTGTGATAATCTTATAAATGAGCCCCTGCTGTGTACTGTGTAATGGCTGTGTCTGACCATGTGAGGTAAAACATTTCACTGCCTGTTTTTAAACAATGTTTTACTTCAAAGAAATAATCAGCTGTGATCCCGTGCTGTCCTGTCTGTATCCTCTCTTTTACTTCCTCCCCTGCCCAGGAGATGTGGTCTACAGAAGACCCCTGTGCCTGTCATTACGATACTGTGAATGCAGGCTTGTGGCAGGTGTTCATAGGAGATTGCGATTTCTGCTACATATCAGCGCTGATGCCCTGCTATGTGTAGCACAGGCGATCGCAGCTTCAAGGCTCCTAAGGGCACTATTAAATAGAGAAAAAGAATAAACACAAGTTCAAATCACCCGCCTTTTGCCCGATTGAAAAAAACCCACAACATATTTGGCATCACTGCTTGGCATGGCTGCATTCAGAATTGTCCGATCTATCAAAATATAAAATAAATGAATCAGATCAGTAAACAGCATAACAAGATAAAAAATTGCCAGAATTAATTTTTTTTTTTTGCAATAAAATGCAATAAGAGGCAATCAAAACATCATATTTACCCCAAAATGGTATCAATAAAAACGTCCGCTTGGGGCACAAAAAATAATCCGGCACACAGCCTCAGATCCCGAAAAATGAAAACATTTCAGGTCTCAGAAAATGGCGACAAACAAAACTTTTTTTCATACAAATTTCGGAATTTGTTTTCACCACTTAAAAAATAAACTATACATGTTTGGTATCTGCATGGTACTGACCTGGGGAATCACATTGCCAGGTAAGTTTTACCATATAGCGAACATTATAAATAAAAAACCCAAAAAACTATTGTGGCATTGCACTTTTTTTTTGGGCAATTTCACCACATTAGGAATTTTGTTGCCATTTTCCAGTACACTATATGGTAAAATCAATGGTGCAATTAAAAAGTACAACTTGTCCCACAAAAAAATATCCCTCATACGGCTATATTGACAGAAGTATAAAAAAGTTATGGCTCTTGGAAGAAGGGGAGAAAAAAACAAAAGCGCAAAAATAGAAAATGGCCATGGCGTGAAGGGGTTAACAACATGTTTTGTCCCACAAACTAATGTAGTGCACTGCGCTGGTCGCCTATAGGTTTTAATTTACAAAAACAATTTAAAGTTTGTTACAATTAATAAAACTTTTTTTCTTTTTTTTCCAGGAATGGTGGCTAAGAATTAGCAACAAGGAAAATGGACTGAAGATAAAGCCTAGAAAGATATATTCCCTTACAGCTTCTAAGAAATAGGTATAGCCAGTCATTAAAACCAGTGGTCCCTAACTTGCGCCCCCCTAGCAAGTTATCACCCATCCAGTGGTAGATGATAACTTGCAGACTATGGGTGTTATCATAGGGGTGACTACTGCCGGGATCCCCAACTATCGTAAGAACAGGGCGTCGGCAACAAGCGGCCATTAGGCATGCACAAGACTGCTTCATTCATTATCTGGGGGACAATGATGGGGCTGATGTGCTCCAGTGACTGGTGTCCCCTGTTTTTATGGTTCATACAGGCCATAATATCCATATTTTGTAATGAAGAGGTAGCGTGTAGTAGAAAGGCAATCATTGCTGGCTATAGGGAGAGCTACGCCTTTGGCCAGTGAAACTAGGACCTATGGTCTCCCGATATTGAGGATAATAGAGGCGAGATCTTGCACCTATAACCTAATGTATGTGTCATAACCTGACAATGTGACCAATTTTTACAGCAGCCGGGATGGTTGTCACCTCACTTGTTTTGCGATGATGCAGCTCACTCGAGTCTACTACTATACTGGATCAGTTTGCATTCAGGATCCTACAAAAAATGGGTAACAACTACTGTGGGCTCAATAAAGGCACATGTGGCTAACTACCTAGATGGTCCCATTAATTAGGTGATTTGACTTTTGCATCAGTTTTCATATACTGAAATTCACTGCCACAATTCTGCAGGACCTCTGTAATAACACCGCAGAGCAGTGCGGCCCCGTAGCCTGGGGTTCCCCTTAACTTTCTGTTAACAAATAGCTGGGGAGGGTCAGAGATCGCAGTCAGACCTGAGAGCAAGAATTAATAGTCTTGTTTCTTCTGTCTTAAAGGAAAATACAAATTTTACACGGCTTCTATGAGAGAATTGTCCCCAACATACCTGTACTTGTGACCCCACCTGCTGTACCACCCTTGTGATGTACGAGAACGTCGCCCACTTCCTGCTAGGACAACGGAAACCCAAGGACTAAAGAGAGAAGTTCCTTATGGCTGCATGGAGTAATTCTGGAGATCTCCAAGTCTGCAGGGACAGAGACTTTACCAAGAAGGCAAATCCTGACGGCACTTTTCATGGTGTAGTGTTGGTACCAGGATGAGAGAAGATTTATACGACAGGACAGAAGTTCTGTAATAGGAATGAATATAACAAATAAAAGAAAATAAAAAATTGTAGACAAACCTGGTTTTGATATTCATTTCACTGCCTTCCATATTATAGTGAAGTTCCCTAAATCCGGTATCTGATAATCCACAATGAAATATACCCTTTAGGCCTCATTCAGAGGTCTGTGTTTGGTGATTTTCATAGATAGAATACATGACTTATAGTTTATGGAGCTGTTCACATGTCCGAGTTTTTATTGCAGATTCTGTGTGTTAGGAGGGCGGTTGCAAACAACTATAATATAATGGAACGCAACCGACCCCGGGGTCCGCGATGTAGCCTGGTGGACTGCTGCCGAACACTTTCCGGGGGGAAAGGAAAGCAACCAACTTAAATGATAAACCCTTCCATGTTACTGCACACAGGAACGGGTATAGCAGTTCGCTCTATCTCCGTTAACAGCACGGGAGATGTGCGACCTGAACACTATCTGTAGCCCTGTTACTGCACAGGGACTACACTGGCGGCGCTAGGATGTTTGTGTGACTACGCCGGCGTGCTACCGGACTGAAGAGTACTACTCCACGTGGCTGACAGGCGATAGCCGTGGATAGGACGTCTGCAGGCTGCTCGGGGTGTTAGGCGACCCCTTTGGCAGAGCCAGACTGCTAGACGAAGCTACCTGCCTATTTCCACTACACTTGCCTATGGAAACTGCGTGGAACACAGTCATCCACACAACAGCATCACTTGCTCAATGATCAGAGCGTGCCGCCATGTTTGTGGGCGGGTCTTTTAAAGACTAAGCCCTGCCCACCGATGCACCATTGGTGACGCCACCCATGGACCAATTAGGCGGTGCCAGGTCACCGGGTCAGGTGGTTGCCAAACCACCAATCACGGTCCGCCAGGTCACGGGCATGCTCAGTGCGGCGAATCCTGGACTTAGATTCCAAAAGCCCTGTCTCCCTCCGCAACCTATGCTTAACATTGCTAGGCACAAATACCCAGGAGACAATCTGTACATCTCGTGGACCAGCTAGGCGTTGGGGCTGACGATGATGCTGAGCAGCATCATCCCCGGCTGGACTGGAATAGGAGACCACAGAAGGTTCTGGACCCATTTCGAATCCTGCAACAGCCTGAAGCATAAAACTGTGTCCATGTAAAAATCATGGAGACATGTGTTTTTTTTTTACCGGTATCATGGGTAAAAAGTAGCAATAGCAGTCTATGGGTCCGTGAAAATCATAGACACAGATGGCATTAGTGTACAATCTGTGTGCTGCATGGGATTAATATTGCAAATATGAGAAGCTTTGCCATTTATGCATCCAGAGATAACAGTTAAGTGGGCACCACAACAATGCTAAAGAGCACACTGCATAGTGAGAAAACATATGACTAAGAGAGAAGGCAAGCTGTGCAAAAAGGTGCATCCCAATTATAAAAATAATAAAATAATATAAAAATTGCATTTTGATTGTAAATCCATGAAAATACACATAAATGAAACCACCACATGCCATCTGCCTTTAAAAAACTATCAACGGAGGAAATTAAAGGTTTGGAAGATCCTTCACTTCCCTAGAGCTCCTAACCATAATTGGACATCTACCAGGAAATAAAAGCCCAGGCCAAGATGGTCTCACGTCTAAATTTTATAACTCCTTTTCTGAACAATTGATTCCTTTGATGTTAACTGGTTCAGTACAGCGCTGCCTGGGCTCTGTGCAGCGCCGACGTTTAAAAACGGTGGGTGGTCCCGCAGGGCTCAGGACCCCCAGGGTCCTGCAAGCTCTGCGGTTCCGGAGGTGCAGAGTGATAGCTCTGACATGTGACATCATGGGGACCTGATTGGATCAGGTCCCCATGATGTTAACCTGTTCCTACCTTCCAGATGCCGCGTTCCATAGCGATCGCGGCATTTAAAAGATAGTGACAGCCGGTGGTCGGTGAACGGGACCCCAACATACCTTAACAGCGAGGGGATCCTGGTGCTGTGACCTCTGACCTCATCGAGACCTGATTGGCTCAGGTCTGGATGATGTCAGCGTCACACCAGTCAATCAGAGAGATCACTGGGGAAGTTTGTTGTAGCAACAAACTTTCCCGGGCGATCTGCCTGATAAATACACTGTTTCTCCTCAGATCTCAGTGAGAGAGCAGAGGAGAAACAGTGTGACAAGAGCTGTGTCAGTCTTGCCACTGTGAAATAGTAAAAAAAAAAAAAATCAAGTAAGAGTTAGGCTAAAGTTAGGGTTAGCCTTAGGGTTAGTCAGTCCCGTCAGTCAGTCAGTCCCGTCAGTCAGTCCCATCCGATCTGTCCCGTCCCGTCCGGTCAGTCCAGTACAGTCAGTCCAGTACAGTCAGTCCAGTACAGTCAGTCCAGTCAAAAAATATAAAAACAAATAAAATGGCCCGTCAGACTTATACCGCAGAGGAGGTGTATGCCCTGCTATGTTCTGACAGTGACGACAGTGCAATCTCAGATGGAGATATGGATTTTGAGGGCTTCAGTAGCGGCGAAACTGAGAGCTCAGAAATGAGCAGTGATTCTGGTCCATCCTCAAGCCCAAGGACCAGTACAGCAATAGGGGCAAATAGCGCTACTGGAGAAACGTCTCCAAATCAGGGAACACTGCCCAGTACAAGCGCTGTCCCTGCTAACAGTGAATTTGCGCACGTCAGTGTATAAAGGGCTTTGCCACTTGATATAGCATTTCCCAGATGGGAGACTTCGGATTCGGCTGCTCCATTCAGCCCTGATTTTAATTTGTTTTTTACAGACAGCTTGCTAGAGCATATTGTCGTGCAAACAAATTTATACGCATCCCAATTCATAAGTGTTACGGATCCGGGTGGTGGAACCTCTGTGCTGCGGAACAAGGAGGGACCCAGAGGGGCGTAACTAGGTAACTACTCGGAGCGACCAAGGTCGTACGGCGGCTCAATCGACTCCGTGACTAGGGAGGGTCCGAGCAGAGGGACCAGGTGCTACTCTGGGGACGACCTTGAAAGGGAGCAGGTGACTCCTACGGTACAGATGGCAGGGACAGACCGATATAGCAGATGGGCACACCAGGCAGGCTGACAAGTGACCCGGGTAGGTGGACTGGCAGACACGGCAGGCGACACTCGGGAGCCTCTAGGTAGGCTGTCAGGTGGTCACGGCAAGTGACGGGCAGGTGCCTCCAGGTAGGCAGACAGGTGGTCACAGCAAGTGACAGGCAGGAGCCTCTAGGTAGGCAGACAGGTGGTCACGGCAAGTGACGGGCAGGAGCCTCCAGGTAGGCACGGCAGGTAGCGAGCAGGAGCCTCCAGGTAGGCACGGCAGGTAACAAGCAGGAGCCTCCAGGTAGGCACGGCAGGTAACAAGCAGGAGCCTCCAGGTAGGCACGGTAGGTAGCGGGCAGGTGCTTCCAGGTAAGGAGGCGGGCAGAGTCCATAGACAGACTTGCGGACTGAACGGAAGACAGACTGTCGGGCTGGAGAGTAGTCAGGCTGGCAGACAGGACTAGTAGTCAGGCTAGCAGTGGGACCTTAGGGCTGAAGCAGAGGTAAGTACACTATGCGACAACTATTGCTCGGGCACCTCCATTTTGGGGGAGGTGCCTTATATAAGGGAGGACCTCCGGCAATTGGCCGGGGACTCCTTAGGGCGGCGCAAGCAGCCCCTTTAAGAGCAGGAAGAGGAGCGCTGGAGGACGCCGGGCGGGGAGCGCGGCGGTGAGAGGGACGGCGTTTCTGCCTGGCAGGGGGCAGAGACGCCGATGCTACAATAAGCCAGAATCCACGATCTTACTATGCTAGGGCAAATTTATGGACACCAACTAATGTCCCGGAAATAAAAAAAATTTTAGGATTTACATTTGCCATGGAGCTTGTTAAAAAACCGAGCATTCGATCCTACTGGTCCAACCGCCCTTTTCCAGCCACCCCTATGTTTTCAGTCGTTCTTCCTAGGACCCGTTATGAAATGCTCATGAGGTTTTGGCATTTTAACGACAATAGTCAATGCCTGCCCAGAAATGCCCCAGAACATGACAGGTTATATACAATCAGACCCATCATTGAAAATTTGTCAGAAAAATTCTTAAGGCTCTACACCCCAACACAAAATATTTCTATAGATGAGTCCCTTGTAAAATTCAAAGGAAGACTGCACCTCAAGCAATTTATCCCATCTAAAAGGGCAAGGTTTGGAATGAAGCTCTATAAAATGTGCGAAAGTTCAACTGGATACACATCCGCTTTTTGCATGTATGAGGGGTAAGATAGCCAACTAAACCCACCAGGATGCCCTACTTATCTGGGGACATCTGGAAAAATTCTTTAGGAGCTGATAAGTCCATTTTTTCAAAAAGGCTACAATCTGTATGTGGACAATTATTACACCAGTATACCCCTATTTAAAAGTCTGGTTGTACACAACATCGGAACTTGTGGGACCATTCGTAAAAACCATCAGGGGTTTCCACAACCATTGGTCAACCAAAAGTTCCAAAAGGGGCAGTCAGGGGCTGTACGCAACGGACAGCTGCTTGCCCTGAAGTATAGGGATAAGAGGGATATTTTTGTCCTCAGCTAGATCCCCACAGATGCCACAAGGGCCACTGTGGAACTAGGATCCACTACTCCGAAGCAAAAACCTGTGTCAGTCATTGACTGCAACAAACACATGTGGGGTGTGGACCTTGCAGACCAGGTTCTACAGCCATACCAGGTATCAAGAAAGTCCTATGCCTGGTATAAAAAGTTGGTTATTTATTTGTTTCAGATGGCCACATACAATTCTTTTGTGTTGTACAAAAAAGCAGGAAATTCAGATCCTTTTCTTGATTATCAAGAAAAGGTAATTGAAAATCTTGTTTTTGAAAGTGTTAGCCCCGCTCATCCATTAGAATCTGAGGATGTGAAAAGACTCACTGAGCGACATTTTATTGCTCTTATTCCAGCGACAGAAACGAGAAGGAACCCCCAGAAAAGATGTCGTGTATGTACTAAGAGAGGAATGAGGCGTGATACCTGCTACTATTGCCCACAATGCCCATCATTGCCAGCCTTATGCGTCACTGACTGCTTTAAAAATCTTCCACACAGAACCACGTTTTTAAACTGTAAAAATGTATCCCATTTTGTCATTGAAACATTTGGTTCATTTAGTGAATGACACATTCGAGTAGAGCTCACTTAATTTCCAGGGGTGGTTCTCCAGAATCTAAGCCTTCCATTGCGTGCTTGTTTCTGGAAATCATCCATTGAGTTAAAATGGTCACTAAACCCATAGATGAATTCCCAGAGGGGTGTCATTTCCAAAATGGGGTCACTTCAGGGGGGATTCTGCAGTTCTGGTACTTAGCAGCTCTGAAAAGTGCCAGAACAGCAGAATCTCCCCTGAAATGACCCCATTTTGGAAATGACAACTCTCTGGGAATTCATCTATGGGTTTAGTGACCATTTACCTATCTACTTATTTTCCTACCACTAGATTAATTTATACAGAGGAGTAGATTGTAAAATTTGGTCACTTTTGGGGGTTTCCTCTGTTTAGGCACCTCAGGGGCTCTCCAAATGCAACATGGCGTCCGCTATCGATTCCAGCTAAATTTCCATTCCAAAAGTCAAATGGCGCTCCTTACTTTCCGAGCCATGCCGTTTGCCAAAACAGTGGTTTAGCACCACAAATGGGGTATCAGTGTGCTCAGGAGAAATTGCAGAACACATTTTGGGGTCCATTTTATCCTGTTACCCTTGCGAAAATTAAAAAATATTGGGTCTAAGGTAAATTTTTGTGAAAAAAAGTTAAATGTTCATTGCTTTCTTCCACATTCCAAAACTTCCCGTGAAGCACCTGAAGGGTTAATAAACTTCTTGAATGTGGTTTTGAGCACCTTGAGGGGTGCAGTTTTTAGAATGATATCACTTTTGGGTATTTTCTGTCATAAAGACCTCTCAAAGTCACTTCAAATAAGATGTGGTCTCTAAAAAAATGGTTTTGTAAATTTTGTTGTAAAAATGAGAAATCGCTAGTCAATTTTTAACCCTTATAGCTTCCTAACAAAAAAAATGTTGGTTCCAAAATTGTGCTGATGTAAAGTAGACATGTGGGAAATGTTATTTATTAACTATTTTGTGTGACATATCTCTCTGATTTAAGGGCATGAAAATTCAAAGTTTAAAAATTGCAAAATTTTCTAAATTTTCACCAAATTTTTGATTTTTTCACAAATAAACGCAAGTGATATCGAAGAAATTTTACCACTATCATGAAGTACAATGTGTCACGAAAAAACATTCTCAGAATCAGGGGGATCCGTTGAAGCGTTCCAGAGTAATTACTTCATAAAGTGACAGTGGTCAGAATTGAAAAAATTGGCCTGGTCTCAAGGGCAAAAACAGGCTCTGGCGCGAAGTGGTTAAAGGCTTCCAAGTCCTTCTCAGATTCCTCCCCACTCCCCTGTCCTTCCATGGCCATACATGTTACAGATATCCCTAAACCAGGTAAAGATCCTAATTCCTGTAATAGCTATCGTACAACTTCTTTTCTAAATGTTGACCTGAAACTTTATGCCAAATTTCCAGCAAATAGATTGAAATCCCATCTACCTAGTCCTAATCCATCCAGACCAGGTGGGTTTTGTCCCAGGTAGAGAAGTGGGCGATAACACCCTTAAAATGATGGACCTTTTAATTTACGCACATACTCGCAATATTCCTCTGAAGATTCTGTCACTCGATGCCAAAAAGGCCTTTGACAGAATCTCATGGTCATCCCTCTTCCAAACAATATCGGTCTAGGCCGAATATTTATATCTAAGATACTAGCCCTGGATAGCTCCTTTTCTATAAACAATGGCACCTCACAGGGTTGTCCTCTCTCCTGTATATACACCTTATGGAGGCCATATGTGCCAATCCTGACATACATGGAATCAAGATTGCAGGACTTGAAGTCAAATGTTGAGCATTTGCTGATGATCTTTTGATCTATCTTACAAGTTCACATATCCTTCCCTGATGTCTGAGTAGGTGCATTTTGGGAAAGGACCCTCCTTTAAAATTAACATTGATAAATCCAAAGCTTTAAATATCTCCTTACCCAACAATTGGTAAACACTCCTAAATAGGACATTGGCTTTCAATGGCCCCCAAACAACATTAACTATTTGGGCACTCACATTCCCTCCAATCTTTCCAAATTGATATTGCTCAACTTCCAACTATTTTTATCCAAACTTGAGGAAGATCTTAACTCTTAGAACCGTGATGAATTCTCTTGGTTTGGCACAGTCAATATCCTCAAACTGACAGTCCTACCTAGACTGTTATACCTACTACAAACCATTTCAGTATATATACACCTTAATGTTTTTGGATCAAAATCCAACGCAACTTTGAATATGCTCAACTCTGCCATTTTTATCTCTCACTCGATAGGCGTGCGTAATCTACTCGTCCTTTGTCTCCTTTTGAAAAGATGAGTGTGGCCCTCTCAAGTCCCTTGTATGCCATCTCAGACATTTATAAATTACTGATAGACTGTGACTTGGAGACTCTTCTTCCTTTTTGTAAGGCTTGGGAGACTGAGCTTCAAGAAAGATTTACAAAAGAGCAATGGGATAAATTTTTTCACTTATCCTATAAATCTGTAATTGCCACCAAATCTCAAAGAAACAAGCTATAAAATGGTTTCAATGTGGTATTAAATTCCCTCTGCTCTACATAAATGGTTTCCTGAAGTCTAATCTATGTTGAGGGGCACAGCACATGAGCGGACAATGTTACATATTTGGTGGTCATGCCCGGTGTTGGGAACCTTCTGGAATGGGGTCATTAGGGCTGCTCAGGAGATGACAGGGGTAACAATCCCTCAGAACCCAGAAGAAACTCTATTATACATAATTCCTAACCTAAACAATAAACTGAAGTTCATATTTGACAGAATATAACACA
Source organism: Phyllobates terribilis (assembly GCF_046119375.1). Lineage (NCBI taxonomy): Eukaryota > Metazoa > Chordata > Amphibia > Anura > Dendrobatidae > Phyllobates > Phyllobates terribilis. The sequence continues at coordinate 148,728,450 of NW_027362762.1, forward strand.
CAGCACTAATGCAACCAGGATATAATATATGCATGTATTTAGCAGTAGTAACTGTCAATTACTTAGTGGGGGTAGAGTTATGTATAAAATGGAGCTGGGAGCTGAGGCAGTGGAGGTGCTCTGTCTCACCCAGAGCATTTACAAGCTCATTAGAATACCACTTCTATAGTGGATTACTCTGCAGCAGATCAGCGTTTTGTTTAATACGGTTAAGAATTCATTTTGACACAAGTCATCAGTTTGGCAGAAGGGGTTCTGCCAAACTAAAGAAAGCTAAAAGATTCCCTTTGAAGGGGTTGTGACTTCAAAAATGTATTGTACGATAAGGTGGCAGAGCTGCTAGCCCCCCAGCTGCCATGAAAGCTACAAAGAGTCTGCAGTCCTGTCACGAGGGCACCGCTAGGGTGACATAGATAGCTCCCATCTCTTCTGAGAGCAGTATGTGATAGCGGACGCAAAGAAAAAGTAGACGATCAGCTCACCCATCCATAAGTGCAAGACTGTAAGGATCCAAATTCCAAAGGAAATGGTCCATGTGAAGAAGGGAGTTGATCCAGCACTACAGGTAAAACACATAATTTTATTCAAGGAAAAGTCCATCCATAAAAAATATATAATTCCAGAGAAAGTCCACATAAATACATGGATAAGTATATCACCTGAGGAAATAGTCCCAGGAGAAATACATTCAGAGTACTGGTTGACGCATTTCAAAGTGATACTTATTAATCATAACCTAAGAAGCATCACTTCGAAACGCGTCAACCGGTACTCTGAATGTATCTCTCCTGGGACTATTTCCACAGATGATAGAATTATAATTTTTTTATGGATGGACTTTTCCTTGAATAAAATTGTGTGTTTTACCTGAAGTGCTGGATCAATTCCCTTCTTCACATGTGATAGTGGACCCCACTGTTGATGGCCCAGGTTCAGCTCCTCATTCTGCCCCAGCATTGTACTGTGCATGTACATCATTCACACTTATAAAATCCCAACTGTGACAATTTTAAACAACTTGCTGTGCACATCTTCAGACTTTGCAGCTTCTTTTAGCTTCAGGATTTCAACGACACAGAGCGGTAAAAAGTAGTGACCTGACCGTTCTTCAGGTGGATTCCTCTTGTAAGCCACTCACTAGTTTATTCAATACAACTTGAAAAAAAAAAAAACAAGCAACAAAGACGTCAATAAAATATCTGAAATGACCCTGCAAAAGACACTACAGGAAAAAAAACGCTGGCATTTCCTGAAGTGTCTTCTGTTTGAAAAACTCATTGGGATCACACATTTGTAAAATTTAGTTGTGTGTCCATACCCAGAGCCTGGGAACATGGCGGTATGTTACCTGTGGCATAGATAGATAGATAGATAGATAGATAGATAGATAGATAGATAGATAGATAGATAGATAGATAAATGCGCCACAGGTATGATACGGATGATTTGAGCTGCATATATGGATACAAGAACATTGTGGATAATATAAGTTGGTAAAAATTAAGCTCTGAGAGGGTGATTAATGTATTATGTGCTGAACATAGCCTACAGATCGCTTCTCTGCAGATGGCTAATCTGATTTTACCATTCAGGGTACGTGGCCACGATCAGGAACCGCTGCAGGTTTGACTCTACATGTTTATACAGCGCCAAACCCGCAGCGGCCAGATGTTACAGCATAGTGGATGGGATCTCTAGAAATCCCATGTCCGCTACGCGTGGATCTGAGGCTGCGGACCACCCGTGGACACTGACATGCGGCGCATCTTTCAGGACCGCAGTATGTCAAATTCTCTTGTGGAGGCGCTAGTCTGCGCAACAGAAATTTGACAACTAGAAAGTATTGAATGCGGTAAATTCGCACAGTTCAGTGAACACATGTGGATTTACCTGCGTTCAATAGAATGCAACGTTTGGGACGCAGCAAAAAATATGCCATGTAAGGCAGCTCATGTACCCAGACCTGACCAGACATACACAAGCAGCATTATACATATATGATATACACTGCTCAAAAAAATAAAGGGAACACTTAAACAACAGTATATAACTCCAAGTAGATCAGACTTCTGTGAAATCAAACTGTCCACTTAGGAAGCAACACTGATTGACAATCAATGCCACATGCTAGATGGAAATTATTGGCAATTATCAAGACACACTCAATAAAGGAATGCTTCAGCAGGTGGGGACCACAGACCACATCTCAGTACCAATGCTTTCCGGCTGATGTTTTGGTCACTTTTGAATGTTGGTTGTGCTTTCACACTCGTGGTAGCATGAGACGGACTCTACAACCCACAGAAGTTGCTCAGGTAGTGCAGCTCATCCAGGATGGCACATCAATGCGAGCTGTGGCAAGAAGATTTGCTGTGTCTGTCAGCGTAGTGTCCAGAGGCTGGAGGCGCTACCAGGAGACAGGCCATTACACCAGCAGACGTGGAGGGGGCCGTAGGAGGGCAGCAACCCAGCAGCAGGACCGCTACCTCCGCCTTTGTGCAAGGAGGAACAGGAGGAGCACTGCCAGAGCCCTGCAAAATGACCTCCAGCAGGCCACAAATGTGCATGTGTTAGAACCTTGCTGTTAGGTTTTTTTTCCTTTGCTGGTCACATGACCTTGTTGGCCTATTTAATCCTGCTCCGCCCTTCTGGCTTTGCTGGACTTCATTGTATATCTACTTTCTAGCTAGCCTGTGCTCTGTGTCTTGCTCTGTTAGTTTGCTTGGTTTACTGACCTCTATGTTCTTTATATTTTGTTTGTTCGTCTGTCTGCTACTATTTCTGTTAGGAGGTGTCCCATATTCCTCCCAGTCCTTAGTACTTGTAGGGATTCCTCCCCCACATCTATAGGTCTTCGTACAGACTAGCTTAGGACTTTAGCAGGTCTGATCGCAGGATCAGGTTCCCTGTTACATCGTAGGGATTCAGCTGAGTTCTATCGTAGGGACAGATCTCCTCTCTTTCCTTAGCTCTGGTAGCAGAACATAACAGTAAGTCCAGCCAGCAAATTCTCTAAGGAAAGATTTTTCTGTTCCATCATGGTGTCGGTTCAGGATTTGGCTCATCGCCTGCAGGGACTCTCTCTGGAAGTGGCCGAGCTCCGTCAGCACGTGAGTAACTGTTCTGGAGCACATTTCTTGGAGCCTAAGGTATGTTTGCCGGATTTATTTTTTGGTGAACATCGAGAATTTTTTTCATTTAAAAATGCTTGCTTATTGTATTTTCGTTTGAGACCCAAGTCCTCTGGGGATGAATCCCAGCGCGTAGGGTTCATAATGTCACTTTTGCGCAAAGAGCCTCAGGAGTGGGCCTTTTCTTTGCAACCTAGTGATACATGCTTCAGATCAGTGGATAGTTTTTTTTCTGCTTTAGGACTATTATATGATGATCCTGACCGTGTCGCATCAGCTGAGACTGAGTTGAGACGTTTAAAACAAGGATCAGGTAATGTCGAAAAATATTGTACACATTTTCGTCGTTGGTCCACTCAAACAGGGTGGAACGATTCTGCTCTGAAAAGTCTATTTCTTGCTGGGCTCAGTGAAAGGGTTAAAGACCTGCTAATTGCTTATCCTACACCTGAGGATTTGCAACAGGCTATGCAATTAGCTATACGGGTGGATAGAAGACTGCGTGCTAGGGTTAATGAGAGCAAATCCTCTGCTATGTCAGTTTCTGGTTATGATAATGTGTGTACTAACAGTGGTGAACCGATGGAGATTGGATCGGTGGCACCTCGCTCTCAAGAAAAAGACCGTCGTTTTTCGAAAGGCTTGTGTTTCTATTGCGGAAAATCTGGGCATTTGATTAAAGGCTGTGAGCTTCGTATGAAGAAAGAAAAAAAAATGGTCAGTCATGCCCGTATTGCCTGTTTAAATTCCAAGGGTGTATTTTTAGCTGCTTCCACGATTGCTCAGGAAAAATTAATGGAATTTCGGGTGTTTGTTGATTGCGGGTCTACACTGAATGTAATTGATGGGGGATTCGTGGAAAAACTCAATTTAAAACCTGAACCTTTATCATCCCCCATTGCTGTGGTTTCTGTGGATGGCTCCCCTTTGAAGAATATTACTCTCAAGGTCTGTGAATTTCCTCTCACTATTAATGGTGTTCACCATGAGAAATTGGATTTGGTAGTGTTGAATAACTTGCCTTCTCCAGTAATATTGGGATTGCCCTGGTTAAAATTTCACAATCCTGTACTGGATTGGTCTACCAGTGAAATTAAATCCTGGAGCCATAAATGTTATGACAAGTGTTGTAACGGGCGTATTGCAGCTTTGGATAGGGGAGAATTGCCTGTTCCTATTCAGGATTTTTGGAGAGTTTTTTCTGAGAAAGAATCGCAGGTTTTGCCTCCCCATAGAGACTATGATTGTTCTATTGAATTTGTCCCTGGAGCGACTCTTCCTAAAAGTCGTTTATTTAACCTTACTATTCCTGAGAGGAAGGCTTTGGAGGAATACATACAGACAAGTTTGGCCGCCGGTCACATTAGGCCCTCTAAGTCTCCTGTGGCGGTTGGATTTTTTTTTGTAAAAAAAAAGGACGGCGGTTTACGTCCTTGTCTGGATTTTCGTGAGATTAACAAAATTACGGTACGCAATCCTTACCCACTGCCATTGATTCCTGATCTGTTTAACCAGTTATTGGGGGCCAAGTGGTTCTCTAAAATTGACCTTAAGGGGGCATACAATCTGTTGCGCATGAAGGAGGGTGATGAATGGAAGACTGCTTTTAACACTCCTGTGGGTCATTTTGAGAATCTGGTTATGCCTTTTGGTCTTACTAATGCTCCTGCATTTTTTCAGAATCTGATTAATGACATCCTTAGACCTTTGATCGGTAAAAATGTGGTTGTGTATTTGGATGACATTTTGATTTATTCGCCAGATCTGGAGTCTCATTGGCGGAGCGTGCGTGAGGTATTACAGTTATTAATGGACAATTCGCTTTTTGCTAAGCTGGAGAAATGTGAGTTCGCTGTACAGAGAATTAGTTTTTTGGGCTACATTATCTCCAGCAAAGGTTTTGAGATGGATCCGGTTAAGGTTCAGGCTGTGCAGGAATGGCCTAGGCCTATTGGTTTGAAATCGATACAGAGGTTTTTGGGTTTCGCCAATTACTATAGAAAATTCATAAAAAATTTTTCTAGTATTGTCAAACCTCTGACTGATCTCACCAGGAAAGGTGCTGATGCGGTTCAGTGGTCTTCTGAGGCCATTGAAGCTTTTGTGTATCTCAAGGAGAGGTTCACCTCTGCTCCCATCCTTATGCAGCCTGATGTTACTAGGCCGTTTTTGGTTGAGGTTGATGCTTCCTCTGTGGTGGTTGGCGCAGTATTGTCTCAGGATAACGGGGATGGATTACATCCCTGTGCCTTTTTTTCAAAAAAATTTTCGGAGACTGAATTGAATTACGATATTGGTAATCGGGAATTATTGGCTATTAAACTCGCATTTGAACACTGGCGCCACTTCTTGGAAGGTGCGGAATTTCCCGTTCAGGTTCTTACGGATCATAAAAATCTGATATATCTTGACGCTGCCAAGCGCCTGAATGCCCGTCAGGCTAGGTGGGCACTGTTTTTCTCGCGGTTTAATTTCTCCGTTACTTACATCCCTGGTACTAAGAATGTTAAGGCGGATGCCTTGTCTCGCAGTTTTTCTCCCATAGTCGGTGCTGAGAAAGAGGAAAACATTTTACAAGAAGGTGTTGTGATAGCTGCTTTAGACTCCGTTTTGGAAGATGAGATTCTTAAAGCTCAGGAGAATGCCCCATCTAACACTCCTCATGGGAGGTTGTTTGTGCCTGGGACCTTTAGGAGAGATTTGTTTGTTGAGTGTCACGAATCTCGGTTGGCAGGTCATCCCGGAATCTCTGAGACCAAGAGACTGGTGGGTCGCAGTTTTTGGTGGCCTGGATGGCAGAAGGAAGTCATTAAGTGGGTACGCCAATGTACTGTATGTGCTAGATCTAAGTCCTCACATACTCCTGCTGCGGGGTTGCTTTGTCCTTTGGAGGTCCCCAGTGCTCCTTGGACACATTTGGCTATGGACTTTATAACTGACCTTCCCCCCTCTGAGGGTTTTACTGTCATCTGGGTGGTCGTGGACCGTTTTAGTAAGATGTGTCACTTGGTTCCCTTCATCAAACTGCCCTGCGCTAAAACTCTCGCTAAGGCCTTTGTCAAGGAAATTGTCAGACTTCATGGCGTTCCTACTGACATTGTTTCTGATAGGGGTCCTCAGTTCGTGGCTCGTTTTTGGCGTGCCTTTTGTGACAGGTTGGGAATTCATTTGTCGTTTTCGTCCGGATATCATCCTGAATCTAATGGCCAGACAGAAAGGAAAAACCAGGATGTTGAGCAGTTCTTGCGTTGTTTTGTGGCAGACAATCAAGAGGGGTGGTCTGAGTTTCTGCCACTTGCCGAATTTGCTCTGAACAATCATACATCTTCTTCTGCTGGTTGTTCACCTTTTTTTTGTTGTTCTGGGAGACATCCGTCGTTTGGGTCGTTCTCCAAGTTGGGATCTGCCGTGCCTGAGGAGGAGAATTTTTCCGGTGATTTGGAAAGAGTTTGGACGGATGTGCGTGGTAATCTTCAGGAGGCCAACAGAAAATCTAAAGACTACTTTGATAGGAAACGACAGGAGGTTTTGTTCGCTGTTGGTGACATGGTTTGGTTGTCCTCTAGGAATCTGCGGTTGAGGATTCCTTCTAAGAAATTGGGTCCCAAGTTTGTAGGGCCCTTTAAGGTGCTTCAGGTTGTCAACCAATCTGCTGTTAGGTTGGAGGTTCCTACCTCCTGGAGAATTAATCCGGTCTTTCATGTCTCTCTGTTAAAAAAAGCTGTTGTGTCGGATGGTGACGCCTCTGCCTCTGTTCCTCCGGTGGTGGAGGACGGGGAATATGAAATTTCTCGCATCCTTGACTCTAGACGGTATAGAGGTAGTTTGCAGTATCTTGTGGCCTGGAAAGGTTTCGGACCCGAGGATAACTCTTGGGTGAGGTCAGATGATGTTTCCGCGTCCAGACTTATCAGAGCGTTTCACAGGAGATTTCCTGATAAGCCTGGTCCTAGGGGATCCGGAGGATCCTCTTAGAAGGGGGGGTACTGTTAGAACCTTGCTGTTAGGTTTTTTTTCCTTTGCTGGTCACATGACCTTGTTGGCCTATTTAATCCTGCTCCGCCCTTCTGGCTTTGCTGGACTTCATTGTATATCTACTTTCTAGCTAGCCTGTGCTCTGTGTCTTGCTCTGTTAGTTTGCTTGGTTTACTGACCTCTATGTTCTTTATATTTTGTTTGTTCGTCTGTCTGCTACTATTTCTGTTAGGAGGTGTCCCATATTCCTCCCAGTCCTTAGTACTTGTAGGGATTCCTCCCCCACATCTATAGGTCTTCGTACAGACTAGCTTAGGACTTTAGCAGGTCTGATCGCAGGATCAGGTTCCCTGTTACATCGTAGGGATTCAGCTGAGTTCTATCGTAGGGACAGATCTCCTCTCTTTCCTTAGCTCTGGTAGCAGAACATAACAGCATGTGTCTGCACAAATGGTTAGAAACCGACTCCATGAGGGTGGTATGAGGGCCCGACGTCCACAGATGGGGGTTGTGCTCACAGCCCAACACCATGCAGGACGCTTGGCATTTGCCACAGAACACCAGGATTGGCAAAGTCGCCACTGGCGCCCTGTGCTCTTCACAGATGAAAGCAGGTTCACACTGAGCACATGTGACAGACGTGAGAGTCTGGAGACGCCGTGGAGAGCGATCTGCTGCCTGCAACATCCTTCAGCATGACTGGTTTGGCAGTGGGTCTGTAATGGTGTGGGGTGGCATTTCTTTGGAGGGCCGCACAGCCCTCCATGTGCTTGCCAGAGGTAGCCTGACTGCCATTACGTACCGAGATGAGATCCTCAGACCCCTTGTGAGACCATATGCTGGTGCGGTTGGCCCTGGGTTCCTCCTAATGCAAGACAATGTCAGACCTCATGTGGCTCGAGTGTGTCAGCAGTTCCGGCAAGATGAAGGCATTGAAGCTATGGACTTGACCGCCCGTTCCCCAGACCTGAATTCGATTGAGCACATCTGGGACATCATGTCTCGCTCCATCCAACAACGTCACATTGCACTACAGACTGTCCAGAAGTTGGCAGATGCTTTAGTCCAGATCTGGGAGGAGATCCCACAGGAGACCATCTGCAACCTCATCAGGAGCATGCCCAGGCGTTGTAGGGAGGTCATACAGGCACGTGAAGGCCACACACAATACTGAGCCTCATTTTGACTTGTTTTAAGGACATTACATCAAAGTTGGATCAGCCTGTAGGGTGTTTTTCCACTTTAATTTTGGGGGTGACTCCAAATCCAGGCCTCCATTGGTTAATAAATTTGATTTCCATTGATGATTTTTGTGTGATTTTGTTGCCAGCACATTCAACTTTGTACAGAACAGTGTATTCAATGAGAATATTTAATTCATTCAGATCTAGGATGTGTTATTTGAGTGTTCCCTTTATTTTTTTTAAGCAGTGTATATATGATATTGTAAGGCAGCGCTATTCATCATGCTGAGGGGCACTCGCTTCACTGGGTCAATTAAAGCACACATGCAACGTCTTTCCGGTATTTTACAATCCAGCAGTTTATTATTTATCATAAACCGCTCATAACCGAGTCCATCTCAGTGGCTCACCGACATTTTACACATATAATGTCCAAGAGCCTTTCCAGTGACAGATATGTCCACTTGGCTCCAGATACAGCCTTCAGCAAGGTAACAATATAAATGTCCACATCAAGCAGCGTTTTTACTTTGCCAGGTTTTACCTGCTTCTCTCTGCTCGGTTCTGCCACCGCTGTGGCTTCACGGCTTCTCAGATGGGGCCTCCGGGCCACGTACCTTCAAAGGCTACTGGTATCTCAAAACACAGGGGAGATCTAGCCTCTGCCTTCCAGGCTAGTGGAGTCCCACACAGGGACCAGGCCTCTCGTCCTCCAAGGCTACTGGCATCTCTTACCCACAAGGGGGATCCAGCCTCTGCCTTCAAGGCTTCACCAGGCCTCTCTTTCTAGGCCTCACCAGGCCAACGGTGTTCCAAACACAGGGAACAGGCCTCACGCCTTTTTCACCCTGTTTCAAAAGCACCAAGATTTATATATCCTCCAGTGCACACAGGACCTGTGCTGATGTCACAGTCATGTGATCAGTCCTTCTGTGCACACAGGACGTGTGCTGATGTCACAGTCATGTGATCAGTCCTTCTGTGTGCACAGAACCTCAGCTGATGTCACAGTCATGTGATCAGTCACCTGAGGGAGAGGTACATGATCAGCCAGAACACACCCTGGACCATTACAGTAATGCCGCAAGCCGCTGCATTACAATATATACATATACAGTACAGACTAAAAGTTTGGACACACCTTCTCATTTAAAGATTTTTCTGCATTTTCATGACCATGAAAATTGTACATTCACACTGAAGGCATCAAAACTATGTATTAACATATGTGGAATTATATACTTAACAAAAAAGTGTGAAACAACTGAAAATATGTCTTATATTCTAGGTTCTTCAAAGTAGCCACCTTTTGCTTTGATGACTGCTTTGCACACTCTTGGCATTTTCTTGATGAGGGGGAAACCATATACAACTACTGAAACAGAGAGAAACATACTGGATCTACACCCTTGACACTCTAAACCCCCGGGGCCGTAACCGTGATATCAACTGGCAAACCTAAATCCGATTTGATATTCCTAAAAATTTATTCCCTAGATCCAATCCTAAAGCTTCTCGTTCCATGGCTCCACCTCCTCCATACACGGTAAGACCACTATAATAACGACCTCTGACTTCTCTTCCCTTAAAGGTTGGACTCCTACTTCATCTGCATTATGGTTGCGCTTTTCTGTCTTGAGTTTTTCAATGTTCAGTTTTTCAATGTTCAGTTCATCTGATGAGCAATATGCACTGTCTAGTTTGATCTCCTTGCTATCGACCAGACGTGGGTTATCAATTGTGTGTCAAACAGTTTTCAGTTCTTCTGATTAACTACTTTGTTCCAATGACTATTGTATACTATTATTCACAAGGTTTTATTCACCTACTTATGCCTTATACCAGTTTTGGGTTTTCAACTAGGCAGTTTCCCATGATCTAACAGATGTTACCACCTACGTTCAGTTCTTCTGATTAGCGGCATCCACCTATTATTATTTCACACTTTATGGTTCCCTTTGTATTCTTAAAGCGTTTTATCCACCGACTTATGCTATTTATCAGATGTGGGTGATCAGCAATAGCAATGTTATGCTTCTCTATCTAACAGATGTTATCACCTATGATCCTTTATACCTAGGTCTCACGTTTCTTCCTCCCTGTTTTACTTATGTGTCCCCCTGGCCTGGATGCCACAAATATAATAAAGATGTGTCTGAGAGCAAGGGGGAGGTTCTCTAGTCAGGGGAACATTAGCATGCAATACTTCCTGTCTCAGGCCAGTAGGGGGAGCAGGCTGCCCCTATAAAAGCTGGAACTGGGGACAGGGTTAGAGAGAACTGGACGACCTGTCTCAGGACTGAGAGGTGTCCCAGAGCAGAGAGAAACAGTTGTGTTGCACCCTAAGAGGACGTGTGGCAGTAGGAGAGCCACAAGCCAGGGACAAGAGGTGAAGTACGCCTGTCCTGGCAGACAAAGAACCAAATTTACCAGACTTTGGTGTCTGAGGCTGTGAGGATTCCATGTCCTGCAGCAGATAACCAGTCCGCGGGGGACTGTATGTTCCTTGGCCTAAGAAGCCCGGAGGCTCCGCCACAGCAGAAGGGACCAGCAAAGTCGTACCAGGCCGAGAGTAGAAAGGGACCCATGTTGCAAACCATACGGGCGAGAGGACATGGTGAGCTCGGGAACGTGGGCTGTTACCCTATAAGGAGGAGATAGCCAGAAGGAGCGCAGATAGCACGGTAGGCCTACACCCTCACCCTGACCAGGGCCAACTTCCCATTTGCTCTCAGACATCCAGGTCCCCTCTTAGCCGGATCTGTTTGTGGGTCAGTTCACCTGTTCTAGTAAAGACCCTGGACTGCAACCTGTTGTCTGTGTGCTCCTTGCTCCTCCAGCACTAACGGTACTGGGACGCCCTACACCATCACCCCCATCTTTTATTATACTGCCCTGGGGCCGCATTCTTCCCGTGGGGAGTCACACTACCCCAGCTGCATACACCATCAGCCCCAGCGGTCTGCCTGGCAGCGGCGGTTCGCACTGACCGGAATCCACGGGTGGCGTAGTCGGACATACCAATAGCGCATAGCAGACTACTACTGGTCTGACCACCCTTAGCCACGGAACCGGGTAGCCACTACTACCCCCATCGTTCCCCTATTGCCCGGATCCGAGTGCCCCACGGCCCTGGGGGCGAGTCACTTACATCCCAGGGGACTTCAAAGGCAGTGACACTCCTGCAGCATGATTTCGACTTACAGAGTTACACCGGTCCCGCCCCTTGCTGCCATGGTTACCATACACTCAGTCTCCTTACGTGGCTGCCAGCCCCCACCCCTGTTATGATCTGCTACAGGGACTAAGGAAAGACAGGAGAACTGTCCCTACAATAGAACTAAACTAGATCCCTACGATGTAACGGGGAACCTGATCCTGCGATCAGACCCGCTAAAGTCCTCGGCTAGTCTGAACGAATACCTATAGATGTGAGGGAGGGATCCCTACAAGAACTAGGGACTGGGATAAGTTTGGACACCTCCTAGCAGAAATAGTAGCAGTCAAAGACAAACACACAACAAAAAGCATAGAGGTCAGAAGACCTAGCAAAACTAACAGAGAACGGCAACAGAGCACCAAGCTAGCTCAAGAGTAGTAAATACAATGAAGTCCAGCAAGACCAGGAGGGCGGAGCCGGATTAAATAGGCAAAAATGGTCATGTGACCAGCAAACTAAAAAAAACCTAACAGGAGAGTTCTAACAGTACCCCCTCTTCTAAGAGGATCCTCCGGATCACCTAGGCCCAGGCTTACCAGGAAACCTCCTGTGAAACACTGACAAATCTGGAAGCAGAAACATCATCCGCCCTCACCCATGAGTTATCCTCAGGTCCGAAACCCTTCCAAGCGACGAGATACTGCAAACTCCCTCTATACCGTCTAGAATTTAGGATGCGGGAAATTTCATATTCCCCGTCCTCCACCACCGGAGGAACAGTGGCAGAGGCGTCACCATCCGACACATCAGCTTTTTTCAACACAGAAACATGAAACACCGGGTTAATCTTCCAGGACGTAGGAACCTCCAACCTAACAGCAGATTGGTTAACTATCTGAAGCACCTTAAAGGGCCCTACGAACTTGGGACCCAATTTTTTAGAAGGAATCCTCAATCGCAGATTCTTAGAGGACAACCAAACCATGTCACCAACAGCAAACAAAACCTCTTGCCGTTTCCTATCAAAGTACCTCTTAGATTTTTTGTTAGCCTCCTGAAGATTACCACGCACATCCGTCCAAACTCTCTCCAAATCACCGGAAAAACTCTCCTCCTCAGGCACAGCCGAAACTAATTTGGAGAATGACCCAAAAGACGGATGTCTCCCAGAACAACAAAAAAAAGGCGAACACCCAGCAGAAGAGGATGTATGGTTGTTAAGAGCAAATTCAGCAAGTGGCAGAAACTCAGACCACCCCTCTTGATTGTCTGCCACAAAACAACGCAAGAACTGCTCAACATCCTGGTTCTTCCTTTCTGTCTGGCCATTAGACTCAGGATGATATCCAGATGAAAACGACAAATGAACTCCCAACCTGTCACAAAAGGCACGCCAAAAACGAGCCATGAACTGAGGTCCCCTATCAGAAACAATGTCAGTAGGAACACCATGTAGTCTGACAATTTCCTTGACAAAGGCCTTAGCGAGTGTCTTAGCGCAAGGCAGTTTGATGAAGGGAACCAAGTGACACATCTTGCTAAAACGGTCCACGACCACCCCGATGACCGTGAAACCTTCAGAGGGGGGAAGGTCAGTAATAAAGTCCATAGCCAGATGTGTCCAAGGTGCACTAGGAACCTCCAGAGGGCAAAGCAACCCCGCAGCAGGAGCATGCGAAGACTTGGATCTAGCACACACAGTACATTGGCGCACCCACTTAATGACTTCCTTCTGCCATCCAGGCCACCAAAAACTGCGACCCACAAGTCTCTTGGTCTCAGAAATTCCTGGATGACCTGCCAACCGAGACTCATGACACTCAACAAACAAATCTCTCCTAAAGGTCCTAGGCACAAACAACCTCCCATGGGGAGTGTTAGATGGGGCATTCTCCTGAGCTTTAAGAATCTCATCCTCCAAAACGGAGTCCAAAGCAGCAATCACAACACCTTCTTGTAAAATGCTCTCCTCTTCCTCCTCAACACCGACCATGGGAGAAAAGCTGCGAGACAAAGCATCCGCTTTAACATTCTTGGTACCCGGGATGTAAGTAACGGAAAAATTAAACCGCGAGAAAAAAAGTGCCCACCTAGCCTGACGGGCATTCAAGCGCTTGGCAGCATCAAGATAGATCAGATTTTTATGATCAGTGAAAACCTGAATGGGAAATTCAGCACCTTCCAAGAGGTGACGCCAGTGTTCAAATGCGAGTTTAATCGCCAGTAATTCCCGATTTCCAATATCGTAATTAAGTTCAGTCTCAGAAAATTTTTTTGAAAAAAAGGCACAGGGATGTACTCCATCCTTGTTTTCCTGAGACAACACCGCACCGACCCCCACCGAAGAAGCATCAACCTCAACCAAAAACGGCTTAGTCACATCAGGCTGCATAAGGATGGGAGCAGAGGTGAACCTCTCCTTTAGAAACACAAAAGCTTCAATGGCCTCAGAAGTCCACTGAACAGCATTAGCACCTTTCCTGGTGAGATCGGTCAGCGGTTTGACAATAATAGAAAATTTTTTTATGAATTTTCTGTAATAATTGGCGAAACCCAAAAACCTCTGTATCGATTTCAAACCAATAGGCCTAGGCCATTCCTGCACAGCTTGAACTTTAACCGGGTCCATCTCAAAACCTTCACTGGAGATAATGTAGCCCAAAAAACTAATTCTCTGTACAGCGAACTCACATTTCTCCAGCTTAGCAAAAAGCGAATTGTCCATTAATAACTGTAATACCTCACGTACGCTCCGCCAATGAGACTCCAGATCAGGCGAATAAATCAGAATGTCATCCAAATACACAACCACATTTTTGCCGATTAAAGGTCTAAGGATGTCATTAATAAGATTCTGAAAAAATGCTGGAGCATTGGTAAGACCAAAAGGCATAACCAGATTCTCAAACTGACCCACAGGAGTGTTAAAAGCAGTCTTCCATTCATCACCCTCCTTCATGCGCAACAAATTGTATGCCCCCCGGAGATCAATTTTAGAGAACCACTTGGCCCCCACTAACTGGTTAAATAAATCAGGAATCAATGGCAGTGGGTAAGGATTGCGTACAGTAATTTTATTAATCTCACGAAAGTCCAGACAAGGACGTAAACCGCCATCTTTTTTTTTTTACAAAAAAAAATCCAACAGCCACAGGAGACTTGGAAGGCCTAATGTGACCGGCGGCCAAGCTTGTCTGTATGTATTCCTCCAAAGCCTTTCTCTCAGGAATAGTAAGATTAAATAAACGACTTTTAGGAAGAGTCGCTCCAGGGACAAATTCAATGGTACAATCATAGTCTCTATGGGGAGGCAAAATTTGTGACTCCTCCTCAGAAAAAACTCTCCAAAAATCCTGAATAGGTACAGGCAATTCCCCTTTATCCACAGCAGCAATACGTCCGTTACAACACTTGTCATAACACTTAGGGCTCCAGGACTTAATTTCATTGGTAGACCAATCCAGTACAGGATTGTGCAATTTTAACCAGGGTAACCCCAATATTACTGGAGAAGGCAAATTATCCAATACCACCAAATCCAAATTTTCTTGGTGAATACCATTAATAGTGAGGGGAAATTCACAGACCTTATGAGTAACACTCTTCAAGGGAGAGCCATCAACAGAAACCACAGCAATAGGGGATGATAAAGTTTTAGGTTCTAATCTAAGTTTTTCCAAGAATCCCCCATCAATCACATTCAGAGTAGAACCACAATCCACAAATACCCGAAATTCAATTAATTCATCCTGAGCAGCAGTAGTGGCAGATAGGAATACTCCCTTAGAATTTAAACAGGCAATACGGGCATAACTGACCTTTTTTTTTTCTTTCTTCAAACGAAGCACACAGTTCTTAATAAAATGACCCGAATTTCCGCAATAGAAGCACAAGCCTTCAGAAAGCCTGCGATCTTTTTCCTGAGAGCGGGGTGCCATCGCCCCAATCTCCATCGGCTCTCCATTGTCAGCACAGACCCTCTCAAGACTCGGAGCTGACATAGCAGAGGATTTGCTCTCATTAACCCTTGCACGCAGTCTCCTGTCCACCCGTATAGCTAATTGCATTGCCTCCTGCAAGTTTCCAGGTGTGGGATAAGCAATCAGTAAATCCTTAACCCTTTCACCTAGCCCTGCAAGAAACAAGCTTTTCAAAGCTGAATCGTTCCACCCCACCTGGGCAGACCACCGACGGAAGTGAGAACAATATTTTTCCACATTACCTGATCCCTGCCTCAAACGTCTCAATTCAGACTCAGCAGATGAGACACGATCAGGATCATCATACAACAAACCCAAAGCAGAAAAAAAACTATCCACTGATCTAAAGCACGGATCACTAGGTTGGAGAGAGAAGGCCCATCCCTGAGGATCTTTGCGCAAAAGTGACATTATGAACCCTATGCGCTGTGATTCATCACCAGAGGATCCGGGTCTCAAACGAAAATACAATAAACAAGCATTTTTAAAAGAAAAAAAATCTTGTTGTTCGCCAAAAAATAAATCAGGCAGACGTACCTTTGGTTCCACAAAATGTGCTCCAGAACAGCTACTCACGTGTTGTTGGAGCTTGGCCACCTCCAGAGAGAGTCCCTGCAAGCGTTGAGCCAAATCTTGAACCGAGACCATGATGGAAAACTGGAGGTCTTTCCTTAGAGAAATTTTTTTTTTTTCTTTTAAGGCTGGACTTACTGTTATGATCTGCTACAGGGACTAAGGAAAGACAGGAGAACTGTCCCTACAATAGAACTAAACTAGATCCCTACGATGTAACGGGGAACCTGATCCTGCGATCAGACCCGCTAAAGTCCTCGGCTAGTCTGAACGAAGACCTATAGATGTGAGGGAGGGATCCCTACAAGAACTAGGGACTGGGATAAGTTTGGACACCTCCTAGCAGAAATAGTAGCAGTCAAAGACAAACACACAACAAAAAGCATAGAGGTCAGAAGACCTAGCAAAACTAACAGAGAACGGCAACAGAGCACCAAGCTAGCTCAAGAGTAGTAAATACAATGAAGTCCAGCAAGACCAGGAGGGCGGAGCCAGATTAAATAGGCAAAAATGGTCATGTGACCAGCAAACTAAAAAAAACCTAACAGGAGAGTTCTAACAACCCCATCCCATAGTGACTGCTAAACACAGTGCTAACACAGCACTGTGTTTCCCATAGCACCTTTTACTTCCTGTGATGTCAGCATTAGTCACATGACCGGCCAGAACACTATATAGCAGGGCTGACTTACTGCCTGCACACACTTGTGCCCTGACAGGTTTGCCTACAGAGTCCTCCACTGGAACCACCAATGACAGTGAGTAACCCTTCACCCAGACCAGTACCTTGTTCCCTGCCACTCCTTACTTTTTGTTGACCTCCTTCCCTTATAGGGTTCAGAACATTTAAGGGATCACGTTTAAATCCACACGGATCCCTGTACAGGTTTCTCTGGAGCACCGCACCTGCCGAGACCTTAATCTATGGGGGTAATGTTGACACTTTTATTAATCCTGTTGACACTACTTTTTATAACCTTTACCTCCTTATACCTTCTAGCTGGCCATTATTGCCTCCTACACTATCTCGCAAAATATATCCCATACACGTGGCACACAGGACCGAGCCAACTGCAGCACGGCACCAGACCATATTTTTCTGTCCGCCACTTATAATTTCCCAGCAGACGTGGTCCTTGTCTCCAGGACACCCTGAACCCAGCACTTTTCTAACTGACGGGCATACTCCATCCGTGTCTATACCCAGACACCCCCTACCGGATTGGTAAGCTCCCCGCCCCCCCTTGTTTTGCCATCCACCGTCAACATGTCAGTGATAACCCATTCATATTTTATAGGTTTCCTTATCTAAGAATTGCCCCTCACTTCTTCTTGACTGGTAATTCTTCTCCTTTTTTCCCCGGATGCGTCTATCCACTTGGTAAGTCACACTTTTTCTTCTAAAAAAATTCTTACTCTTGACCCTGATCATTGTCATGTGGTTATTATGACCTGCTCTCAAAATGCAGCATCTATGGCGATATACCATTTTTTCCACCACAAGCGATTTATTATGGTTGAACTTTGTCTGTACCCTGTGAACAGCATTATAACACGGACATGTTTTCATTCATTGTTTTGTACATATGTGTATATATGTTGTTTTCTATTTGTTGTACTTATTGTATATTTTTGTACATATTTTCTTACAGCGACATTGTGATCAAGGCCACAGTGTTGGCCGAAACATTCACTAGTCGCCTCAAGCATCACCCTTTAAATAAAGTTTCACCTAAAGCATACCATACCTCTCTACGTGTGCAGTGATTTTTATGGTTTATTTTTTATAGATGGCTACGTGCGACCCCCCCCGCCGTGTATAGATGGCGCCGTGCGGCCTTCCGCTGTGTATACAGTAGATGGCTACATGCGGCCTCCTATTGTTTATAGATGGCTACGTGCGGCCTCCCGCTGTGTATAGATGGCTACGTGCGGCCTCCCGCTGTGTATAGATGGCTACGTGCGGCCTCCCGCTGTGTATAGATGGCTACATGCGGCCTCCCACTGTGTATAGATGGCTACGTGCGGCCTCCCGCTGTGTATAGATGGCGCCGTGTGGCCTCCCGCTGTATGTAGATGGCTGCGTGCAGCTTCCTGTTGTGTATAGATGGCTGCGTGCGGCCTCCTGCTGTGTATAGATGGCTACGTGCGGCCTCCCGCTGTGTATAGATGGCTACGTGCGGCCTCCTGCTGTGTATAGATGCCGCCGTGCGGCCTCCCGCTGTGTATAGATGGCTTCGTGCATCCTCCCTCTGTGTATAAATGGCTACGTGCGGCCTCCCGCTGTGTATAGATGGCTACGTGCAGCCTCCCGCTGTGTATAGATGGCTACGTGCGGCCTCCTGCTGTGTATAGATGCCGCCGTGCGGCCTCCCGCTGTGTATAGATGGCTACGTGAAGCCTCCCGCTGTGTATAAATGGCTACGTGCGGCCTCCCGCTGTGTATAGATGGCGCCGTGTGGACTCCCTCTAAATATAGATGGCACCGTGTGGCCTCCTGCTGTGTATAGATGGCTACGTGTGGACTCCCGTAGTGTAGTGATGGCTACATGCGGCCCCCCGCCGTGTATAGATGGCTCATTGCGGCCTCCTGTTGTGTATAGATGGCTGCGTGCGGCCTCCTGCTGTGTATAGATGGCTACGTGCGGCCTCCCGCTGTGTATAGATGGCTACGTGCGGCCTCCTGCTGTGTATAGATGCCGCCGTGCGGCCTCCCGCTGTGTATGGATGGCTACGTGCATCCTCCCTCTGTGTATAAATGGCTATGTGCGGCCTCTCGCTGTCTATAGATGGCTACGTGCGGCCTCCCGCTGTGTATAGATGGCTACGTGCGGCCTCCTGCTCTGTATAGATGCCGCCGTGCGGCCTCCCGCTGTCTGTATATAGATGGCTACGTGAAGCCTCCCGCTGTGTATAAATGGCTACATGCGGCCTCCCGCTGTGTATAGATGGCGCCGTGTGGACTCCCTCTAAATATAGATGGCACCGTGCGGCCTCCTGCTGTGTATAGATGGCTACGTGTGGACTCCCGTAGAGTAGTGATGGCTACATGCGGCCCCCCGCCGTGTATAGATGGCTCATTGCGGCCTCCTGTTGTGTATAGATGGCTGCGTGTGGCCTCCTGCTGTGTATAGATGGCTACGTGCGGCCTCCCGCTGTGTATAGATGGCTACGTGCGGCCTCCTGCTGTGTATAGATGCCGCCGTGCGGCCTCCCGCTGTGTATGGATGGCTACGTGCATCCTCCCTCTGTGTATAAATGGCTATGTGCGGCCTCCCGCTGTCTATAGATGGCTACGTGCGGCCTCCCGCTGTCTATAGATGGCTACGTGCGGCCTCCCGCTGTGTATAGATGGCTACGTGCAGCCTCCTGCTCTGTATAGATGCCGCCGTGCGGCCTCCCGCTGTGTATAAATGGCTACGTGCGGCCTCCTGCTCTGTATAGATGCCGCCGTGCGGCCTCCCGCTGTCTGTATATAGATGGCTACGTGAAGCCTCCCGCTGTGTATAAATGGCTACATGCGGCCTCCCGCTGTGTATAGATGGCGCCGTGTGGACTCCCTCTAAATATAGATGGCACCGTGCGGCCTCCTGCTGTGTATAGATGGCTATGTGTGGACTCCCGTAGTGTAGTGATGGCTACATGCGGCCCCCCGCCGTGTATAGATGGCTCATTGCGGCCTCCTGTTGTGTATAGATGGCTGCGTGCGGCCTCCTGCTGTGTATAGATGGCTACGTGCGGCCTCCCGCTGTGTATAGATGGCTACGTGCGGCCTCCTGCTGTGTATAGATGCCGCCGTGCGGCCTCCCGCTGTGTATGGATGGCTACGTGCATCCTCCCTCTGTGTATAAATGGCCATGTGCGGCCTCCCGCTGTCTATAGATGGCTACGTGCGGCCTCCCGCTGTCTATAGATGGCTACGTGCGGCCTCCCGCTGTGTATAGATGGCTACGTGCAGCCTCCTGCTCTGTATAGATGC
Organism: Phyllobates terribilis; assembly: GCF_046119375.1. NCBI lineage: Eukaryota > Metazoa > Chordata > Amphibia > Anura > Dendrobatidae > Phyllobates > Phyllobates terribilis. The sequence goes on from NW_027362762.1 coordinate 148,748,432, forward strand.
CGCCGTGCGGCCTCCCGCTGTGTATAAATGGCTACGTGCGGCCTCCCGCTGTGTATAGATGGTGCCGTGTGGCCTCCCTCTGTATATAGATGGCACCGTGCGGCCTCCTGCTGTGTATAGATGGCTACGTGCGGACTCCCGAAGTACATTCTTAATAGAACTTTTAATTGAACATTGACAGGATGAAAAATTGTATTATATCTTTCCACAAATATGCCATTTTTTTTGCCAGGAAGCGCAGTACCAGGAGCAAAAATATCCTGCCCCCTTTTTCCTTTAGCTGATCACTCTTAGATTAGGCCTTTTCCCAAATATCAAGTAAAAAGTAGAGTGATCCCTCCATAATATGGTGACATTTTAGCACCCGTATTGCCTGAGTCTGTAGCGCATGGGTCATGTATATTAGCTGCAGAACTCGTCCTGGCACATTAATTACACAGATGTACAAATTCTACCAATTTCATCTTTAACAGTTTCACTGAGAAATAACCTAGTTGACTTTTTTTTTGTAGGTATGGAAAAGATGCTGGTCATGCCACTGACGATGCAGTAAATTCTGCTATCAGTGTCAGGGTGACTGCATAGTTAATACAATATCTGGTTTTTAATAGACTTTTCTTCTGTATGTTAGAATAAGAACCTTGTGAAACGTTGGCACAAATATCAGGTCTGCTAAAAATATTCCACTATACGAATAGAAACAATAGCAATATTAATATTCTGAAACTCAAAGTAGTAATAAGTAGGCCTGGTTCTAAAAGGAAATATTCAGACTTTTTTTCTCCAGACAGATGAATTACATGTATTATTCCTTGTTATATAATTTTCTGAAGACAATAGTTCTGCACTTTTCGGATTTGTGGCTAAAGGGGCTATCCCAGGAATAATTTTTACACTAAAATTCCTGACATGAGATCAGTGTGTTAAGGTAATTTGCAGTGCTTATAGTATAAAAAGTACCCATAATGCTTTGCTTCCCATGAGTACTGCAAGGGGTAGGTGATCAGCAGAATTGGTCTCCTTCACCTTCTGGCAGCTAACAATATAGCATCTATGTCTCCAGCAGAAGGAATCTTATCAGCTACACTACAAAATACCTTGTAAAAAGTCATTTCTATTTGCAGTAAACAGGGGATCACTATGTCTAGAACTGTCTACAGAGGAAGGGACGGCGCATGTGTGACCACCAGCATCAGCAAATAAGGTGGACATGCTACACACTTTCAACAGAAGGTGGTGCCAGAAGTAAATGTTATAAGTCTTCACTGGATTTTTTTTTTCCAACACATAAATTGCAAGCACTGTATACAATGAATGATATTTAAAGGGTTTTTCCCACGAACACAAAATCATTTTAAACAACAGATCTTGGAAGAATAATAAGTTCCACAATTGGATGTGTTTAAAACAAATGTTCCTGTGCTGAGATAATCTTATAAATGTTCCCCTGCTGTGTACAGTGTAATGTCTGTGTCTGACCGTGCAGGAACATGGTCTGATCATACCACATCTCCTGGGCGGGGGAGAATGGAAAAGAGAATACAGATATTACAGCACGGGATCACAGCTTATACTTTTTGTGAGGTAAAACATTTCTCTGCCTGTATTTAAACAATGTTTTACATCAAAGAAAGAATCAGCTGTGATCCTGTGCTGTCCTGTCTGTATACTCATTTGCTTCCTCCCCTGCCCAGGAGCTGTGGTATGATCAGACCATGTTCCTGCACAGTCAGACACAGCCATTACACAGTACACAGCAGGGGCACATTTATAAGATTATCTCAGCACAGGAACATTTTATTTAAACAGTCAATTGTGAAAGTTATTATTATTCCAAGATCTATTGGTTAAAATCAACTTTTGCTTGTGGGAAAACCCCTTTAATGGTGGCACAATCCCTTTAAAATGACCATTTATTTAATCTACTAGCAGCCTTTGTGAAAATGAAGTGCTGGAGTGTAAATAATGTAATTGGGAGGAAATGTCAGCCCTTTCCTCTTGCTTGTCAGTAAAGCTGAAAAAAATATTCTATCACATGCTATAGGAGTCGTCAGGGCTGCCACCAGGAATTTCAGGGCCACATACTGGCAAAATTTTCAGGCCCCCTTGAGACTCCACCCCAGCTCCGCCTCCACCCTAGCTCCGCCTCCAACCCTTAAACCTTCCACAGTCCCACCGCCCACTTTGGAAAAACTCCACTTCTGCACCACGTCCTCACCAATCACACATTAATAGTTTCCATTGAACACCAGATCACATACATAGCCATCAGGATTTGTTTTGACCAAAAGATTTTTTAAGCCTGCCACCACGACAAGGTAGACTCTTTTGGCAGGGCCCTACTCTACTCTAACCTATTAAACATTTCTTATAATATCTAATACTCTTTTTATGTATATTTTTTCTTTCTTTTTCTTTAAGGGAATGTGTCAAATACATTTTTTTTAAACTAATTGAAACCAGATTGTGCTAATTTTTTTTTATAACCTGTATTTCTGATTGCAGATTACTGTTTTTTTGTGCATTTATGGAAGCTGCTCTCTTGCCTGTTTGGAGATTGGACATTATCTATCTATCTATCTATCTATCTATCTATCTATCTATCTATCTATCTATCATAGGGGACTTTATTTTGTTCCTTGGGAGAGTTTTATATAGAGGTTCTCATGTTTAGTGACATAAAGATGTCATTGTGCAGGAAGGGGGAAGAGGTGAGCTGTGACACTACCTACAGTGAATGGTGGATTCTGTTATCTCTCATTGTAATCCTGCTTGTTATGATAATGAGGTGACTGCTGAAATGGGATCTCTTCTGGATGTGTCAATCTATTAGAAAAGCAATTTCTGTTTATTTGTTATTTTATGATATAAGGGGTGACAAACGTTAAATTAAATTCTTTCCAAATCTTTAAACTATGATTAAAAGCAATGGCCATTTTCTGTTTTTTGTTGACCCATGTGTTTGAGATGATGATAAGGCTCTTTACTAATATGGCTTTTCTTTGTCACCAAATATGAAATATGGCAAATAGTGCAGAATAGCCTATATTTCTAAGTGCCTTTTAATCATCTGACAAACACATTATTTAACAATAATCAGAAAGTGGTCAATGCCTTAACATAAAAGCTTCCTAACACATTACTAAACATTTCGCTAACTAAATCTACTTTTTATAAGAGTCATTTAGTTAAATCCTTTGGTCAATTATGTAAAGTGCAAATTATAGTGTTATTAGCCGGCCATCACGTACCTTTTTCCTCTCACCTACAGCTCTATCATGGATAAGAGGAAATCCTATTACCGGTCAGTTTTAGAATTTACTATACACAGTGGATACCTCTGTATATAGTAATAAATATGTGTCATAGGCATGTGCTAGATGTTAAATAAAAAAAAATAAAAAAACCATGCCTCCTTAACCCCTTCACCCCAGGCCATTTTGCGCTTTACTTTTTTGCTCCCCTTCTTCCAGGAACCATAACTTTTTTTTTCCTATGAATTTGGCTATGTGGGGTCTTATTTTTTGTGGGACAAGTTGTACTTTTGAGCGACTCCATTGGTTTTACCATATCGTGTACTGGAAAGAGGGAAAAAAATTCCAAGTGCGAAGAAATTGCAAAAAAAGTGCAGTTCCAAAGTTGTTGTTTTTTTTTTTAACATGTTCACTAAATGCTAAAACTAACTTGCCATAATGATTCTCCAGGTCATTACGAGTTTGCAGATACCAAGGATGTATAGGTTCAGTTTTATTTAAGTGGTGAAAAAAAAAAACAAATTTTGTGAAAAAAAAAAAAAAATGTCGACATTTTCTGAGACTCGGGTAGGGCTTATTTTTTGCACGCCAAGCTAATGTTTTTAATGATATCGTTTTGGGGTAGATATGATGTTTTGATCGCCCGTTATTTCATTCTATTGCAATGTTGCGGCGACCAAAAAAAACGAAATTCTGGCGTTTTCATTTTTTTTCTTGTTACACCGTTTACCAATCGAACTAATCCTTTTTATATATTGATAGATCGGGTGATTCTGAATGCGGCGATACCAAATATGTGTATATTTGATTTTTTTTTTATTGTTTTATTTTGAATGGGACGAAAGAGTTTTATATTTTTTTAATATTTTTTAAAAGATTTTTTTTTACTTTTCACTTGCTTCAATAGTCTCCATGGGAGACTAGAACCTGCGACCATCAGATCGCCTGTGTGTAGCAGAAATGCTCACTGGCTATGAGCAATGACAAACGCAGGGGTCTCTTGCAGACCCCGGGATGTCATGTCGACCCCCCAGTCATGTGACAGGGGTGCCGATGGGAGGGACTTATGACGTCCTTCCTCTGCGGCCATGTTAAATGCCGCTGTCAGAGATTGACGACGGCATTTAACATGTTAACAGCCGTGGGTGGATCGCATTTCCACCTGCGGATGTTAAAGGCACATGACAGCTGATCAAATTAGCTGTCATGTCCCCGGAAAGATGCAGTCTCATCACCAGAGCCTGCACCAAAGGGAGAGACCCGACATGTGCCGTACATGTACGGCACATGTTGGAATGTGAGGAAATCCAGTTACCGGCCTGTATATTCTGGAGTGTATGATACATGCCTATGTGTGAGCACAGATGTTCTGGCTCCTACTTACCGCCATTGTCTGAGCTGATCTTTTGGTGTACAGTAGCCCTATCGCTCAGAATCCTCCATCTATTATAAAAAAAAAAAAAAAAAAAAATCCGGCCTCCTCCACCCCTAAATAGCCGGCCATAACTCACCTTTTTCCCCTCACCTATGACAGCTCTGTCATGAATCAGAGGAAATCCTATTACCGGTCAGTTTTAAAAATTACTATACACAGTGGATACATCTGTATATAGTAACACTTTTAAGTGTCATAGGCATGTGGGAGATGTTACTTAAAAAAAAAAAAAAAATCCGGCCTCCTCCACCCCTAAATAGCCGGCCAACACTCACCACTTGGTTTCTTCCAACCCAAGACAGCACAATATGGTGGTGCTGTCATTAATGTGAGGAAATCCAGTTACCGGTAGATACATTTTGAAGTGTTTTTCACATGCCTATGAGTGGAAAGGAGCGCAGATGTTCTGGCGCCACCACTTACAACCATCGGCTGTGCTGGTCTTCTGCTGTCTTCTTGTCGGGTCCCTCGACATCTCCACTGACAGGTGTCTTCACTGTCAGTCTTGTCCTCATCGCTGATGAATTCTTGGGAAGATGATGTGCTTCGGTCCTGTGCCAATTGTAGGTGTTATTAGACGTTCCAGTTCTTCGATGCCTGGGTCCACTCTTCTACACGTCAGTAGATCTTCTTCCAGGAGCTCAGGAGGACAACTCGCTCTGGTGACATTAGAGCTGGTGTCTTGAGGATTCACCAGATGACAAATGATAAACCTCTGAACATGGCCGTAGAGTTAACTGGTAAAGGTCCCTTCTCGGCCTCTGCTCTCTCCATGTTGTTCAGGTTGAATTTTCTGGCACGGCATTGAGGTATAGGTGGCTGTAAGAGAGAAATAAAAGTAGATTATGATGTTCTGATGATCAGACGATACGTCCTAAAGGCATCCTAGCATGTAACTTACATGATATTATATATGTTGTGCTTTTCTCTCCCCATCATGCACACAAATCTCTGAAGGCTCACAAGCATATTTGGATTTAGAATGAAGTGGCTGAATCATAGGGATATCATGCCCTATCACTACTGCAGATGCGAACACTGAGAATTAAAGGCCCTTGTCCGAGAATTCTGTATTGACCCCCTCACTTAAAGGGTTATCCACTGCTTGGACAATGCCTTTTCAGTCCCTAAGTGTCCCCTCAGTAAAATAACACTTACAGTATAGTCACTACTAGCTGTGGCTGCACACACTTCCTCCGAAAGTCAATTATGACCATAGGAGAGGAGAGTGAAGGCAGCGCTGATTGGCTGCAGGGATTGCATAACATAACAATGCCTCAGGAGCCGCAGGAGTGCCAGTGCTGACACTGCTGGAATGGCACCGGCAACAGAGGGGGGTATAAGTGTTATTATTTTATTGGGGGGAAACATAGGGATTAAGAAATGTTTGTCTGAGGTAGTGGACGAACCCTATAAGTACAACAAAACATTATAGAACAAAACATGATAAAAACACATCACACAAGCACAGCGCACAACTTACACAGCACAGTGCACACATCACAAAAGCACAGCACACACATGCACAGTCCACATATTACACAAGCACAAGACATGCACTTGACACGTACATCAGACAAACGCAAATACACAGGTTATACACACATCAGTAAATCATGTCAATCACATTGGTATAAATACTGCAGCCCCTGGGCACATCCCTCTTCATCTACCTCCTAACATTAGGTAGCATATATTGTCTATAAAATGTGTCCAGAATGTAGAATGTTTGTGTATATACTTACTACAGGGATGTGTGGTGGGGGCATCCGAAGGGCTTCCACAGAGACCCAGTCAATATGCTGGAACAAGTGATGACCTCTGATGTTTCCGTGCACTCCTAAGCGCTTGGCAGGATCTCTCTGGAGGAGCTGAAATAGAGAAACATCATTAGAAACATCATTTAGCAAAGACATAAACAAGAAGATTGTACATGGAGGTTTCTAGGTGTGAAAAGATGCCTTCCGTACATCTGATACCAGACTGATACTGTAAAGGGAAACTCTCACCCTTATTATTCATTAGGTCAGTAAAATTTTGTCCCTTAAAGGGGATATCCGGGATATTGTGAAAAACAAAGGCAGGCAGGTGGACGGCACTGCTCTTTCCCAGTACAGGCGATTCAGCTGCCTCTGCTGACGTCACGACGACAGGGCGATGGCTTCTTTTCCGCCCTGCTCTGTTGACGGAGCATGACTTCTGATGTCATTCTGATTGACAGCCGTATTCCCACTGCCTAACTGGAAGAGCCGACTGTGAATCAGAATGACGGCAGAAGTTATGCTCCGTCAATAGAGCATGGCGGAAAAGAAGCCGCTACTCTGTCAACATGACAACAGCAGAGACAGCTGAATCGCCGGCAGGAGCAATCTGTGCTGGCAATGAATGGTGTCAGGCACAACAGGCAGATAGGTAGCAACTCCCTGCCTGTTAGTCCTACATTTTTTGGTTTTCACTACGTCCTCGATATCCCCTATAATGGTGCAGTCTGGAGTGTAGTAGAGGGGTGATGTCTTGCTGTCGGAGGTTTTCATGTAATATGGTATAAAATACAGTAGTGTCTTATTACAGTGCCATACTCACCTTTTTGATGAGGTCTTCAGCGCTGGAGGATAATTGATTAAATAGTGCAGGATGGTAAGTGCACTTACTGGTAATCATTTTATTTAAGATGATGCCAAATGAATACCAGTCCACTCCAGCGCCATACTCCTCCTCAGCCAGCATCTGCCAAAGAGGAGAGAACAGTTACTGCACAGAAAATACTAAGGAGCCAACATTGTGGACTGACCAGACTTGATGACCGGACGCTACTATTTAGAGGGGACATTCACCCCTATGTAAGAGATGGGGTAACACTTTCCCTGGTCTTGTATTGTCCATGTTCCTAATCTCTCCACCTCTCCATTGTCTGTGATGTAAAATTATTACTATAATTTCATCAGTAAAAAGAGGAAAATTCTTTTCTTCTCACCTCAGGAGCCATAAATTCCTTGGTCCCAGCATATTCGGTGGCTGTGCGGTCTCCAAGCATGTTCTCAAGTGCGAGACCGAAATCTGTGATCTTAACATGGCCCGACTCAGCCACCAGGATGTTCTCGGGCTTGAGGTCTCTGTGGACGATGCCCTTAGAATGGAGATACTGGATGCCACACACGAGCTCCGCGGCATAGAATCTAGCACAAAAAGAAAATGGAAAGATGTAATGTGAGGAGACCCTTAGAAATCCACACTAATCTATAGACTGCCAGGTGAATGTTATATCTTACTAGATGGTGGCCCGATTCTAACGCATCGGGTATTCTAGCATATGTCTCCCGACCCTCACTATAGTGCCCCATGCAGGATGTCACAATCCCCCTATATAATACCCCATGCAGAAAGTCACTCCCCCCCCCCCCATACAAAAAAAAAAAATCCAATACTCACCTCACTGCTTCTCTGGACTCCAGCGTAGCTGGCATATTCCCGCTCTGCGCTGTGACCGCTCAGGAGTGAGTGCAGTGTAAAGACGTCACCGCGCCCTCTGACCTGAGCCGTCACAGAGCTGCAGCGGAAGACACAGGAGCTGCTGCGCAGGCACGGGGAGGGGTAAGTATGACGCCGGGTGCCGGGGTCCTGATCGAGCGGGGGGAGGGACGGGAGGAGAGGAGAGGGGAGGGGTGAGGAGGGGAGGGGTAAGTATGACGCCGGGTGCCGGGGTCCTGATCGAGCGGGGGGAGGGACGGGAGGAGAGGGGAGGGGAGGGGAGAGGAGAGGAGGGGAGGGGCGTCACACTTGTCCTCGGGAGATAAGTGGCCGTAGCTGCTGATCTTCCGACGATAGCCGCATGTAGGTCAGTGGCGCCTGCGGTCGGGGGACTTATGCTGCGAGCTGCCGGCTGCATCTCCCGGCTGCATCGCCGCTGACCTCCGTGCCACACATGAGCCTAATGGCCGCCATGTTTTTCTGAAATGCCGCGTCACTGATTGGCCGCGGCCGGACCAATCAGCAACTCGGGATTTCCAGGACCGACAGACAGACGGGATAAGACAATTATATAGATCGATTACCTTGCACTGGGGATGTTAAGCCGCCCCTTCATCTGTAGGAAGTGGTGGAAGTCCCCACAGCTCATGTATTCCAGACCAAGTAGCACAAACATCTGTGTCATGGAAGAAACACGGCAAAGAGAAGATATAATTACTGAATCATCCTAACATCTACTCATTTACTATACAGAATACATTAGCGGCTTCTCTAATGCTTGAAGGAATATTCCAGCTTTAGGAAGAAAAAAATATTATTTTTTTAAAGAGAATCTGACAGCTCCTCCATGTCCCCCAAACCACCACCATGTATTTATTCTTATGATAATACCCTTCCAAACAAGCCCTTTGTACTGAATATTTGATTGTAGTGAATGACAAAAAATAATTTTATAAATTTTGTTTGCAATATGCCAATTAGCATCAGACTAGTCAACACGGTGTTGGCTTCACCAGACTAGTCGTCCCATCAAATATACAAAGGTCTTTTTATAAAGTGGTATAACTACAGAAAAGCAAATCAGACAAAATCCAAGGACAGGTGGCGGTGGGTAGTAGAGGGGCCTGAGATGTGAGCAGTAAGATGAGGATTTTTTAAAAAAAAAATTTTAACCTTTGAATGGTCCTTTTATGATTAAAAAAAAATGTAGCATTTTGTTGAATCCAAGCAGAAGTGAATTACAAAAAATCACCATTTTGGCAAATTTGGATTTTTGAAAAATTTTAGTAAAATTTGAATTTATTCGCTCACCTTTAGTATTAACAAAATAATAAATGCATGATGGTTTGGAGGGCACGGGGACCTGTCAGGTTTTCCTTAAAGAGGTCTTCCAGTAATATTTTTTTACTATGGGTCTAAGAACTAACAGTCAGGTAGTTGCTAACTACCTGGCTTTTCTACCCATTGCCTGCTCTGTCGACGAGACGTGACTGCTGGCTTCATGCTGATTGACAGCCAGTTTCCTGCAGTTACGCAGTGAGGAGCCGGCTGTCAATCAGCATGACATCAGCAGCCACACCCCATCAACAGAGCAAAGTAGAAGAGAAGCCGCTGCTCTGTTGATGTGATGTCAGTGGAGGCCGCAGAATCACTGGCAGGAGCGGTCTGTGACTGCTCTAAGCCGGCAGAGATCAGCGCCAGGCACAACAGGCAGGTAATTAACAATCACCTGCCTGTCAGCTCTTAGGCTCATAGCCAAAAAAAATAATTAGTCATGGATAAACCCATTAATGATTAGTTATACAATTTTCCACTTTGCTTTTTATATCCATTCCTCAAACTTTCTAAGATCTCTGCTTTCAGTCACTGTGTAGGAACCTACATTGTTCACCTCCAGTGGCTACAAACCCTCTCCTGATCATGTAGTGGACACACAGGTCACTTTACAAGAAACAGATCCAGTAACTGTCCTGCAATCAGCCGTGCGCCTGAGCATCCATCACATGATCAGGAAAGGGTTTTCATACATTGGAGGCAAACAATGGAGCTTACTATCTGACTGAAAGCAGAGATCTTAAGATGGCGATGAATTGATATAGAAAGTAGATTATGTGTAGAATCCATGACCCTGTGTCCGGAACTGCAGCGCATTTCCATTCTCAGTACCAGACAATTTGCTCGCACATGGCCGGCGCTCTGTCAGGTAGTGCAGTGAATATGTGGCGCCCCTGCGGGTTCAGTCGCCACAGAGGTAGTGCATCTCACCCAGAGGTGTGGTATCCCACTCTCAGATAAGGATGGAGTGCTGCCCGGGACCCTAACACCTGCATTCATTACACCACATTTCAGAGGGCCGGGCAAGATTGCTCCTACGGGAGAGCACAGTCCCTGGTTCCTGGCTGGAGTAGTGGGGGACCAAGTGAGGGGGAACCATGTAGTGGGTGTGGGTGGAGGACGTAGATCAGGGGAGCACTTCAGTAGCTGTATAAAAGGAGAAGCCATCTTAGAAAGACAGTCCAGTCAGAGTGGTCAGTCAGAGGAGGAGAGTTAGAGGAGCAGAGGCTCTGCAGGAGCTCTGCTCCAGAGGCGGGCCTAGCCAGTGAAGCCGAAGTCTGATAAGAAAGAGAGAGAGAGAGAGGAGCGGGAGGAAGGCTCCAGAAGGAAAGAGGGGATCCTAGGGGTATGGGAAGTGATGGAGGCCACCTGTACGCCCGAATTCTGCCAGGCGGTGGAGGGATCGAGCCGCAGAGGGGCCTCTAAACTAGTGGAGAACTACAAGGCTCAGCTAGGAACCAGAGGCTGCTGTACTTGCAAGGTGCAGTGGCCACATCCGCAATTATATCGCCGAGAAGGGTCTGCAGGTCGCCCGACAAGACCCGAGGTTACCGGATTGGGACACTGATTGCGAGGCGCAGGGCAGGAGGGTGAGAGCCAGCGCAGGAAGACGACTGAGAAAGGCACACAGAAAGGGGTCCCGTTAAGTGCTCCTGAATTATCTGGGGGATTGCTGAGCCCCTGCTTGGTGAACGAAGCGCGACGTGGGAGGCTGTACCTGTACAGTGCAACCTGAAGAACTTCAGAACTGTGAGTAAACTCGGAAGACTGCACCCCACTGTCTCTGTGATTATTGCTTGCGCCATCACCCCCTGCACTACAACGCCCAGCATAACCCATAACATCTACACTGCCCTGGAGCTAAGCTCTACCTGGGGAGAGCCACGCCATCCCTGCTGCAGTAACATCAACTCCAGAGGACCTGCTCCGCAGCGGCGGCTCCCTTAGCCGCATACCACAGGTGGCGTCACGAACTTTATATAAAAACTTTATTAATTCCCCTGTAAATATCCCCTTTTGAATGACCGCCCTGGGTCACGGACCGGGTCACCGCCACTGTGACATATCCTCGAGTAACGACCGGCCCGGCACCAAGTACCCCACGGCCCGGGGGAAGGGGGGGCGTCAAATCAGCCAGAGTAACCCAGTAAGCGCTGCTGCCCTCCTGATCTGCTGATTACCTATGGGGATAGTAATAAAGTAGTAGTCAGTATTATACCTTGGTCTGGAATGCAAAGTCTGCGTGGACGAGGAAGGGGCTCCCAGATGCCAGCTGTAACACTCGGTGCTCCACCATCACATCCACCTCATCGCCAGTAGAGAGCAGGGATCTCTTGCTGATGATCTTCACAGCATACTTCTGATGGTTAGAAGCATCCTCCGCCAGGACAACCTTCCCATAACTCCCATGCCCGAGCACATGATGGAATATTAATCTCTGCCTGATGTTATCTGAGATTGTGCTACTAGAGCAGGTCGGCCGAACACCGCTGTCCTCTACTGGGGTGAAAAATTACAGAACAGGAGACATTTACAAGTATCTTCCCATCTTAGGCATTTCTGCCATTTGCATTTATTTGGCTCTTTCTATAACCTTCATGGACATTAATTTAGAGGGCCACATACACACGCGGCCTCGTCACGATTGAAGTGTATGGAGAATGTCAGGAGTTGACTTTTGGGAGCCTCAGGCAATGGACGGTACTTATGGCTTATTCTGGGAATGGGAAATCCCTTTTGCATTTCACAAAGTGTTCAAAGTATTTTCAGAAAGTGGATTCCTAGGTTTACAATATGAATGTCCTATCCTTAGAATAGGCCATCAGGCTGCGTGCACACGATGCGTTTTTCATGCGTTTATGCTGCGGAATTTCCGCAGCGGAAACGCATCAAAAACGCATGGTAATCCGCACCCCATGGTCCCCAATGGCATTCCGCAATGTCAATGCACATGCTGCGGATTTTTCCGCAGCGTTTCTGCAGCGCAAATAAATCCGCAGCATGTTCATTAATTTTGCGGAAGCGCAGCGGAATGGCCGCCATTGACTTGCATTGAGACGCATAGAATCCGTGTCTGTACATTTGTACAAGCGGATTTTATGCGTCTCTATGTGAAGATGGTACCCAGTTCTGGAGGAGAGGAGACTCTCTCATCCAGACCTGGGTACCATTGTACCTGTAAAAAAAGAATAAAATAAAAAATAAAGTTTATATTCACCTGTCCGGCGGCTTCTCTCTGCTTGCCGGCAGCGCTTTTCCTTCCAGGACCTGAGATGACGTTGCGGTCATGTGACCGCAGGCTGTCTCGCGATGTGCCGGCAACCCGGAAGAAGCCAGGACGAGCGCTGCAGCACACGCCGGGGCATCGGGGGTGAGTATAGCTTTATTTTTTTTATTTTTACGGTCACACTGTATAAATCCATGCCTTTTGCATGGATTTATACAGTGTGACTTAGTTGTCAAGCACTTTCCAAGTGATGCTATCGCCTGGAAAGTGCTTGTCAGTCCGCATGCGGAAACACATGTGTTAACGCATGTGGATACGCATGTGAATCCGCATGCACAATCTGCATGCGTTTTTTCTGCCAGGGAGATGCAGAAATGCTGCAGAAATTTTCTGCTTCATTTCTGCATCGTGGGCACATAGCCTCAATAACAGATCGTGGCAGGTCCGACTCTTATCACCTCCACCATCAGCTCTTCTGCTGGTTTCCTCTGTCTAGATAGTAGCGACTGTGTTTGGTATTTCAGTGTCCCATTCCCTTCAATGGAACAATGTTGCAAAATCCATCAGTTGCTGTAGTATGTAGCCAGCGTGCAGGTAAGCGGGCAGAAGAGGGTGCAGCACTTACTAAATTCTGAGGCCCCTTAAAAAAGTCATTCAGGTGTTACTGGGAGTTGGTTGGAAATATCCCTTTTAATGTCTGTTGTTATCAAGTAAGGATAAGCACCTTAAATGGAACCTCTCATGTGCAAAACCACTATTTACCAGCAGATATAAGGTTAATCTGCAGGTAAAAAGCGTTAAAATGCTGTCTGGCCACATTACTGATGAAATTAGCTTCTATCAGTAAGAGAAATTAGCTTCTGTCCTCCCTGCAGCCACTCCATACGGAGTGGTTACAATCACCCCTCACTATATTGTGAGCAGCAGCAGTAATCACTCCCTGGCAGACTGATTGGTAGCTTTCTCTGTGCATACACGCGGCACATACATGCTGCAGAGAGAGCTGTCAATCAAAATGCAGATCAGTGATTACAGCCCCCGCCCACAGTATAGTCCGTGATGATCGCTCCGTGCACGCCCCAGGGACTGAGAGAATGTAAAGTCATCTCCTCCTGGTAGCTGTTCTGTCATTTAGGCAGCTGGCCAGGATTATAATGCTGCTTACCTGCATATAAACTCCATATCTGCTGACAAATAGCATTTTTGCACATGAGAAGTTCTGTTTAAAGGGGTTGTCCAGGCTGTCAGGATTCACTGGCGCCAAAAGTGTGCAGAAACGTGACTGCAAGTGTGTAATTTGTATACATACGGTCACGTGACGACTAGAGGGCCGCTCAATGCAAGTGAATAGACAAAGGCCGGTCAGGTCTAGACGGAATGTGGCCAGGAGTATGCAAATCACATACTTGCGCCCACTCCTGGCGCCGGCACAGGAGAAATCTGATAGCGCTACTGTGCGCACTGTGAGGATTCACAAGTCCGCAATCATATACAGTGACTGCAGACTTTAGCCCCAAGCCTGGAGAACCCCTTTAAAGTTCAGAACCTAGAAAACCCTTTAACCCCTTACTCACATGTATGTCACATGACTGAGCATGTAAAAGTCAGATCCTTCAAATGTGACTTTATTTCTCTCATTCGATGAATACCGTAAAAGAAAAAAATAACACCTGGGTTGCTATTTTTCAGTCATCCCACATCCCCCCAAAAAATGTAACAAATGTTGTTTGTATCCCAAAAGTGGTACCAATAAAAGCTAAAGCTCAGCAAGAAACAAGTTATGGATCTTACATAATAATAACACAAACTAAATAAAAAAAAGTTTTCAATGTTTTAAAGGGAACCTGTCACATCCCAAAGCACTATTTAACTGCAGATATGGGGTTAATCTGTCGGGTAATAGCGTTCTGAAGTGGTGCAGACGCTGCTCTGAAATCTGGCTACCGGGGGTGAATTAATTGTATTCCTCCCGTCAGTCTCCGGCTTTCAGTCATAGAGGCGCGGCCGGGGCGGCTTCAGTCAAACGGCAGTACATAGTAAGCAGCGGCAGTAACCACGCCACAGCACTGACTGACAGCCGGCTCAGCAGTGCATCAGTACAGAGCTGGCTGTCAGTCAGTACCTGGGAGTGGTTGCAGCCGTCACTCATTGTGTACTAAGCAGTAACTAAAGCCACATCAGGAGCCTCTGTGACTGAAAACCGGAGGCTGCCGAGAGGAATAATCTTCCCTTCCTTCTGGTAGCCGAGGCTCTCAGTACGGTGGTAGCATGGCTTTAGAAAGTTATTAACCTGCATATTAACCCCATATCAGCTGGTTAGTAGCATTTTGGGATGTGAGAGGTTCACTTTAAAAGCAATAAAATAAAAAAAGTCCATATAAGTTTGGTATCAGTGTAATTGTAGTGACCCGTAGAATTAAGTCACCAGCTCATTGCACTGTAAAAGCAAAACCTCAGCAACAACAGTGGTTGTTTTTCCTGTTTGCAGCACATTATATGGTTAATTTAAAGGCGCAATTCAAAGCTATAACTCGTTTTGTAAATAAAACAAGCCCTAATACGGCTATGGCAATGAAAAAACTAAAAGGTTATGGCTATTGAACTATGGGGAAGAAACACTGACTGCAGCAGTAAGGTGTTAAAGGCAACGTGTCAAGTGATCCATTGTGCCCAAACTGCGGGCAGCGGGAATCAGAGCCGGCTGCACAATTGCAGTCAGGAATATTTTCTCTGAAATGCTCCAGTATTTCAGAGAACATACAGTTTGGAGACGCTGCTGGGATCATAGGATGTGACGTGACCAGTCCGGTGTTGCCGCCCAGTCGGCTTCTCCCAGTACCGCTCCAGGTGATTGACAGGTCTCTCACCATTGAGGACAGCAGTGCGGGATGGACACTTTATCGCTGCGGCCAAGTTTGTTTCCCCATAGTTCAAGAGCCATAATGTTTTTATTATTTCATTGACAGCCATATTAGGCCTTGTTTTTTTACGAGACAAGTTATAGCTTTAAATTGCACCATTCAGTTTGCCATATAATGGACTAAAAAGCAGAACATTTTTTTATTTAAGATAAAATGGTTAAAATGTTTTAATTTTGCTGTTGTTGCCAAGGCTTTGTTTTTACAGTGAAATGACCTGACCAGGGTACCGTTAATTACTAGTTTGTATCCAGTAATAACTTAAAGGGGTATTCCCATCTCCAAGATCCTATCCCAATATGTAGTAGGTGTAATAATAATAATATTAACATGAACAAAGAAAGTTAAAGCCGGCACCAAAACCTGTGTGTTTCCTTATACAATTGTAATTAGACAGAGCAATCACGCCTAGAGATACCGGGTGCACACCTGATAAAGTCCATGAACATTTCAAAAAAAGAAAAACATAGTGGCACTCCCCAGTCCTATTAAAATCCAATGTTTTTATTCAATACATTGTATTAAAACTGGCTGCAGGGGAGAGTGAAGCACATGGGATGGACGACAGCCATTTCGCGCCTTTCTGCGCTTCAACGAGTCCTGGAAACCGCCGTCGTCCATCCCATGTGCTACACTCTCTCCTCCAGCCAATTTTTATATGATGTCTTGAATAAAAACGTTGGATTTTAATAGGACCGGTGAGTGGTTCTTTTTTGCAATAATGATATTAGCAATTGG
Organism: Phyllobates terribilis; assembly: GCF_046119375.1. NCBI lineage: Eukaryota > Metazoa > Chordata > Amphibia > Anura > Dendrobatidae > Phyllobates > Phyllobates terribilis. The sequence goes on from NW_027362762.1 coordinate 148,764,806, forward strand.
AAATGTAGTGTAGTTCTTCTGATTAGCTATGTCACTTTCCCTATGTGAAGAGCATTACAGTAGCTTAGATATCATAGATTACATTCACTAACAACTAACTAACTGTCACTATAGAGCTTGTGACCACCAACAGGGAACTCAGCAACCAGGCCACATGCCATGCTACCAACCCCACTGCCATGCAATAAATGTATATCTGTAATAATGTCACTTGTGTTTGTCCCAAATCTCAGTACAATAGAAGAGACTTCATATAAAATGCTTGTGTAGGGGATGTCACTATGACTTCTATGTTAGTGTGTGTATTCATATATCTACCTGAGTCTTTTGGGACATCCAGACGGTCTTCTCGCGTCTGGATGTCATCTTCTTTCTCGATCAGCGGCTTCTTTGCATCATCTTTTGAAGCGACCAGGATGAGTTTTCTCTTCTTGGCACATTTTTTCACCATTGGCACATCTTCATCTGCTTGAATGATGCTTTGGTTGGAAGACATCTTCATAGAGGAGCTGGATGTTGTCTGTCGCTTTTTCCTCTTCTTGCTCTTGTTCTTGGGCATCTTTTCTTCATCAGATGAGGTGTGGATGGCACGTCGTCTCTTGGGTCCTTTCCTCTTGAAGGTAACCTCTTTTTCCTCTATCATATTCTGCTCATCAGCCGATAAGTCAGAAATTGGTCTTGGCTCCTTCCCTCTTCTCCTCCTCCTCACAGCAACTTCTTCTTCATCCTCCATCATATTCTGCTCATCAGCCGATGAGTCAGAAATTAGACATCTTTTTTGTCCTCTTCTCCTCTTCACTACAATCTCCTTGTTGTCCTCACTATCCATTTTAGCGCTTTGTTTGGGGCTAGCAGAGTTCTCCACCATCTCCAGTCACTGACCAACTGCCGCTCACATAGAACTACCCTGGCCGCACGGGCAGCACTGGTCATGTGATCACTAACTGACCAATAGAACTCAGCCTTAAGTGCCATCCATATATATGGCATAATCTTATATGTATTATAATCTTTTCTTTAACAAATATTATAATGAATTTTATTTTTCATTCCGATAATTAAGAAATACATTGGGGACGTTTATCAACAAAATGTGCCAGTAAAGTGGAGTAATGTTCTAGAGATGTGTGCTGTAGAAAAGACAGGAGAAACGGGTTTATGAAAAGTTTTGAAGTGACATACTGTAAATGACAACTCTAAATAAATGCATCATATATGGTGAACACTCCCTAAATCGGTATCAGATGGCGCGGACAATACTTTATGTAGTGATACTTTTGATACAATTTGCTCCACATTTTCCTTTGTAAAGTAAAACTCTCACATTATTGATCACTAGACTTAGTTTATTTAGAGAGAAAATGTTACTTTCAAAGGTTTGCTCACAACTATTAACCACTTAATGACCAGACCTGGAAGGCTGGGGCGTAGCTTAAGGTTTGTGTGTCCAAAATCTCCAACAAAGACCCCATCTATCACATGTCATTAATAGTATTTGTATTTTCATGTGGGGCAAAGGTATCTTTTGGGCCCCTTTAGGCTCAAGAGCCCAGATGTGACTGTGACTCTTCCATCAACTATAGTTACAACCCTGCTGGAAGGGCATTAATAACTGCCCATGTTTTTCCCTTTCTGCTTTTTAGCAGCCATATCTTTATTATTTTTTAAGTGGCATAGCTGTACGAGGCTTTGATGTATGCAGGACACATTGCATTTCTTTTCAGCACCATTCTGGTGTAGGGTTGTATTTGCTACAAGGCAGTGTAGGTCCAGTGCCCAGGGCGGTAGGTGGCAGGACGGCGTCAGTCACAGCTAATAGAAATAGCATATTTTTATTTTTATGTTAAACACCCTCCTCAACTCTCTGTCCAACTCAGGCTTTATAGGATCGGTAAAGAGGCGGGAACCAAACAGTCACAGCAGTTAGTGGGCTCCTAATCCCCTTCCTAATCTCGGGTAAGTGTGCACGGCGCTGATAGGCAGAGCAACAGTCAGCAAGCAGGGCTGCTCTACTAATCAGTGAGCTTATTGCACACTATCACATTGTCGGCAGCAGCAGGAAGGAAAAGCAGCGGCTGCGTGCCTCCATATAGGACCCTGAACTAAAGCTGCCTGAGTGTAAGTGACTCGCCCCCAGGGCCGTGGGGTTCTCGGCAGCCGGGCCTTATGGCTGCTTTTGGGGGGGGGGGGATCACGGTGGCTGGCCTGGTCTGTGACCCAGGGCAGTCAGTGCAAAAAGGGGATATTTATAGGGGATTTGTCGTGACGCCACCTGTGGTGTCTGGTGAGGATCACCAGCGCTGCGACAGTCCTTTGAGGCATGTGTTAGGGCAGCTTAAGATGGAACGGCTCCCCACAGGTGGAGCAGGCCTCAGGGCAGTGTAGATGAATGGAGGTGTGCTGGGCGTTGTAGTGCAGGGAGGGAAATGGCGCCGGCGAAAGAAAGGGACGGAGGCAGTACCGTGCAGTCATCCAAGATTTACTCACAGTTCTTAGACAGTCCACAGGTGCACTGTACTGGTGCAAGCACTGCGTTCACCGGGCAGGGGTTCAGTCCTTCCTCAGGCAGCTCGGGTGTACCTGGCAGAACCCCACTTTCTTATGTACCTCTCTAGACCGACTTGACGCTGGGTCTTACTCCCTCCTACCCTGCGCTTCCCACTGTGAATCCTGTTCGTGTGCTGCGAGGTCCGCCCTGTCCGTCTGAGTTGCACAGATCTGCTTGACCTTACTTGGATTGGAGCGGGGATTTGGCTTCTGGCTATAGAAGTCGGAAGCCTCCGGTTTTTCCAGCCGAGGCTTGAAGCTGCACGACTGGGCCAGGGGCCGGTCCCCTTCTTGCGGCCTAGATCCTCCTGACACTTGGCAGGTTCGGGGTGTACGGGTGCCGCCTGCACTCGCCGTACCCCCTAGGATCCCTTCTGCAGAACGGAGCTTACTCCCTGCTCCCCTCCTGGGCCTCTGTCCTAGGCCCTTGTGGTGGAGTAGAGCTCCTACAGAGACTCTGCTCCCAGACTGTTCCCACTCAACCAACACTACTACTCTGCAACCGTTAAGATGTCTACCTTTTATATATCTACTGTATGAGTGCTCCTCTAAACTACTTCCTCCATCCACACCCACTACTGGTTCCTCCTACCTTTGGATTCCCCTCACCCCAGCCAGGGACAGGGCTCAGCAGAAAACTACATTGCGTCTTGCCCCTCCTGCTGGCCTGGGGTAGTGTAGTGTTGGATGTAGGTGTTGGGGTTCCGTGCAGCACTCTCTCCTTACCTGAGAGAAGGGAGATACCACACCTCTGGGTGAGGTGCAGTACCTCTGTGGCGACTGAACCCTCAGGGGCGCCACATAAGCAGTTACATGGGGCAGGTATCTTTGTATATGTGAAAAACGTGAAATGACATTCTGAAAGGAAAACAGAGGTGTCGGGAAAGGGGAAGAGGGGAATGGGACTCCTAGGCACCCTGAGAGAGAGAGGGAGAGATATAAACTGTCACCACAATTATGCAATTTGTAGTTTTGATAATTCATTTTATAATTATTACATTGCTGTCTATTAATCCAAAAGTTTAATAACCCTGAAACCCGAATATTTAAGAAAGTAAAAGTGAGGTTTCATCTTTCTTAGAAGATCTATGTGTATAGGACAACAATTAGAGCAGAATTATTATGCAAATAAATGAAAAACTTAAAATTTCCAATTTCAATTGTTTATTTTCATCTGTTAATGTGAGAATACTAACCAAACAACTTAAAATGTACAAAAACACATTTTTGACATTTCAAAAAAATATATATCAGTTACCAACATAGTCGCCCTTTGTTACGCTCACACCCGGATCTTCTGGCGTGAGCGTGGTTTGTGGTCCCACTGGGCCACAAACCGAGGAGTGCCTGGAGGGGTGTGACTAGGGGCCTCGCCAGATCCGACCCCGGACGCACGGCGGCTTAATCGACTCTGCAGTCCGAGGATGGACTAGGGAGGTGGCCCAGGTGCTACTCCAGGGCAGACCTCGGTCACACAGATATTGACCCACACCGGGGTATGCAGAAACGGGCAGGTTTGGCTGGTGTGTAGATAAGTACCAGCAGGTGCGGTAGGTCCAACGGGAATGCAGATAGGCAGGCGATTACTGGCAAGCACGGCTGGTATACAGACAGGCAGGCAGGTACTGGGAGGCTTGGGAGTTGATTTTGAGTCCATCTTGAACCCAAAAAGGTCCAACTAGCTCATCTTTAATATTAGCAGCCCAGAGCAGGACCCTACCCCCTTGCTGGCATCTGAGTGAAAGTCGAGGTCTGTGCCCAACAGTGATCCAGCCATGGGCCCATCAATCTGGTTTGTTAAGAGTCATTCTCATCTCATAAGTCCATAAACCTTTCTCTGTCTTCAGACAATTCTTGGCCCGGTCTTGACGTTTCAACTTCTCTGTCTTCTTTAGTGGTGGTCAGGTTCCAGCCTTCCTTACCTCAGCCATGTCTCTGAGCACTGAACACCTTGTAATTCTGTGTCTTGTTCAGTGGTGGTCGGGATTCATCCTTCCTTACCTTGGCCATGTCTCTGAGCACTGAACACCTTGTACTTCTGGGCCTCCAGGAAGATTGTAGTTCTGGAATATGTCAGCACAATTATTATACAATTTATATTTTTGACGATTAATTCTATTATTATTACATTGCTGTCTGTTAATCCAAAAGTTTAATAACCCTGAAACCCAAATATTTAAGAATAGTGTATAATAATGGAAAATAATGGGTCCCTGGTCGCTTCATGATTCATTCTTCCCAAATATTGGCAGTAAATGTGCGTCTTTATTTTTCAATACATTTTTGTGACCCTGTTGATTATTTGCAACTAAACTTTTGATGGTTCTCTGTTCACACCCCAATATTTTAGCAATTTCAAGAGTGCTGCATCCCTTTGTAAGACTTGTAACAATTTTTGACTTTTTAGAATCAGTTAAATCTAATTTTTGGCCCATTTTGCCGGAGGACAATAAGCTGCCTAATAATTCTGCACACTGTGATAAAGGGTGTTGTATATTTGGGTAACATCCTCCTTCATTACACAAAAAACACATCACCTGATCTGCTTCATTCAGTAAGCATACAAGTGTATACGGTTTGGAATTGGAAAATCTGCATAAAAATTATGATATGGTCAAAATACTAATTTGCCTAATAATTGTGCACACAATGTACAGCGCCCTCTTCAGGTCACCCACAGATTTTTATTTTTAATCAGGTCTGGGCTCTGGCTGGGCTATTCCAAAGCTTTGATTTTCTCCTGGTGAAACCATTCTTTTGTTGATTTGCAAGTACAGTGGATGTAAAATGTCTCTACACCTCAGGTAAAATGTTGTTTTTTCCAGCTGTTGAAAAACAACCCCAAAGCATAATGCTGCCTCCACCACTGTGGTTATGGCAGGGGCGGACCTACCGCCCGTGCAGCCCGTTCATTGAACGGGGGCCCCGAGGGAGAGGGGGCCCCTCCAGCCTTCAGCAGGGCCGCCATCAGGGCATGACTGTCCTGAGTCCAGTATGGGGCCCGACCGGTCGGGGCCCCCTCTTGTGCGTCTCCTCATGGGGGCCCCCGCAGGGCCGGCGTCAGCACCCGGGCAAATGCCGGGGCCCTGAGCAGGCGGGGGGGCCCTCACCGTCGGGCACCCCGCGCGCTATGGGACCCGTGAAGAGCGGTGTCAGCGCCCGCTCACCCCCGCTTGCTCAGGGCCCCGACACAATACTTACCCCTCCCCGTGCCTCCGCAGCAGCTCCTGCATCCTCCGCGGCTGCTGCACTGTGACAACTCAGGTCAGAGGGTGCGTTGACGTCTTTACACCGCGCTCTCTCCTGAGCCATCACAGCGCAGAGCGGGATGAGGCCGGCGACGCTGGAGTCCGGAGCAGCGGCAGCAGGTGGGACGTGAGGTAAGTATTTTTTTTTTTTTTTTTATTATTCTATAGAGGCCTGTGGCATTATAAGGGAGGGGGGTGATGACATCCTGCATGGGGCATTATAAGGGGGGGTGACATCCTGCATGGGGCATTATAAGGGAGGGGGGTGATGACATCCTGCATGGGGCATTATAAGGGAGGGGGGTGATGACATCCTGCATGGGGCATTATAAGGGGGGGGTGACATCCTGCATGGGGCATTATAAGGGAGGGGGGGTGACATCCTGCATGGGGCATTATAAGAGGAGGGTGTGTGTGACATCCTGCATGGGGCATTATAAGGGAGGGGGGGTGACATCCTGCATGGGGCATTATAAGGGGGGGGGGGAGGGTGTGACATCCTGCATGGGCATTATAAGGGAGGGGGGGTGACATCCTGCATGGGGCATTATAAGGGGGGGTGACATCCTGCATGGGGCATTATAAGAGGGGGGGTGATGACATCATGCATGGGGCATTATAAGGGAGGGGGTGTGTGACATCCTGCATGGGGCATTATAAGGGGGGGTGACATCCTGCATGAGGCATTATAAGGGGGGGGTGACATCCTGCATGGGGCATTATAAGGGGGGGGTGACATTCTGCATGAGGCATTATAAGGAGGGATGTGTGACATCCTGCATGGGGCATTATAAGGGGGGGTGACATCCTGTATGGGGCATTATAAGGGACGGGGGGGTGTTACATCCTGCATGAGGCATTATAAGGGGGGTGTGACATCCTGCATGGGACATTATAAGGGAGGGGGTGTGTGTGACATCCTGCAAGGAGAATTATAAGGGAGGGGGTGTGTGTGACATCCTGTATGGGGCATTATAAGGAAGGAGGGGTGTGTGTCATCCTGCTTGGGGCATTATAAGGGGGGGTAACATCCTATATGTGGGGGAACAGCCTGAATGGGGCATTATGTGGGGGGAACAGCCTGCGTGGGGCATTATGTGGGGGGAACAGCTTGCGTGGGGCATTATGTGTGGGGAACAGCCTGCATGGAGCGTTATATGGGGGCCAATATTCTGTATGGAGCGTTATATGGGGGCCAGTATCCTGCATGGAGCGTTATATGGGGGCCAGTATCCTGCATGGAGCGTTATATGGGGGCCAGTATTCTGTGTGGTGCGTTATATGGGGGCCAGTATCCTGTATGGAGCGTTATATGGGGGCCAGTATTCCGTATGGAGCGTTATATCGGGGTCAGTATCCTGTATGGAGCGTTATAAGTGGGCCAGTATTCCGTATGGAGCGTTATATGGGGGCCAGTATTCTGTATGGAGCATTTTATGGGGGCCAGTATTCTGTATGGAGCATTCTATGGGGGCCGGTATTCTGTATGGAGCATTCTATGGGGGCCGGTATTCTGTATGGAGCATTATATGGGGGCCAGTATCCTGTATGGAGCGTTATATGGGGGCCAGTATTCTGTATGGAGCGTTATATAGGGGCCAGTATTCTGTATGGAGCATTATATGGGGGCCAGTATCCTGTATGGAGCATTATATGGGAGCCAGTCTCCTGTATGGAGCATTTTATGGGGGCCAGTATACTGTGTGGAGCGATTTGCTGGTTTCTGAGCTATTGTGGAATTTACAATAGATATCACTCATGTAATGTAAGAAGTGAAATCTTCGGCATTGTACTATATACAGTACAGACCGAAAGTATGGACACACCTTCTCATTTAAAGATTTTTCTGTATTTTCATGACTTTGAAAATTGTACATTCACACTGAAGGCATCAAAACTGTGAATTAACACATGTGGAATTATATACTTAACAAAAAAGTGTGAAACAACTGAAAATATGTTTTATATTCTAGGTTCTTCAAAGTAGCCACCTTTTGCTTGGATGACTGCTTTGCACACTCTTGGCATTCTCTTGATAAGCTTCTAGAGGTAACCACCGGAAATGGTCTTCCAACAATCTTGAAGGAGTTCCCAGAGATGCTTAGCACTTGTTGGCCCTTTTGCCTTCACTCTGCGGTCCAGCTCACTCAAAACCATCTCGATTGGGTTCAGGTCTGGTGACTATGGAGGCCAGGTCATCTGGCGTATCACCCCATCACTCTACCTCTTGGTCAAATAGCCCTTACACAGCCTGGAGGTGTGTTTGGGGTCATTGTCCTGTCGAAAAATAAATGATGGTCCAACTAAACGCAAACCGGATGGAATAGCATGCCACTGCAAGATGCTGTGGTAGCCATGCTGGTTCAGTATGCCTTCAATTTTGAATAAATCCCCAACAGTGTCACCAGCAAAGCACCCCCACACCATCACACCTCCTCCTCCATGCTTCACGGTGGGAACCAGGCATGTAGAGTCCATCCGTTCACCTTTTCTGCGTCGCACAAAGACACGGTGGTTGGAACCAAAGATCTCAAATTTGGACTCATCAGACCAAAGCACAGATTTCCACTGGTCTAATGTCCATTCCTTGTGTTCTTTAGCCCAAACAAGTCTCTTCTGCTTGTTGGCTGTCCTTAGCAGTGGTTTCCTAGCAGCTATTTTACCATAGTTACATAGTTACATAGTTTATAAGGCCGAAAAAAGACAAGCGTCCATCCAGTTCAGCCTATTTCTTGTGCACTGCAGCTATTCCGCAGCGTTGATCCAGGGGAACGCAAAAAAAAACAAACAAAACAACAAAAAAAAAAACATGCGGTATAGGCCAATTGACATCATTGAGGAAAAAATTCACTTCCCGACACCAATCTGGATTAATTAACTATCACTAAGCATAAGATGTAATTTTATTGTTCTCAAGAAAGGCGTCCAGGCCTCTCTTGAACTCATTAAGTGAGTTGGACATCACCACTTCCTCTCCCAGAGAGTTCCAGAGTCTCACGGCTCTGACCGTAAAGAATCCCCTTCTATGCTGGTGCAGGAACCTCCTTTCCTCCAGACGCATAGTGTGCCCCCTCGTCTTTGTCACCATCCTTGGTATAAACAGGTCATGGGAGAGATCTCTGTACTGCCCCCTGATGTATTTATACATGTTTATGAGGTCTCCCCTAAGCCTTCTCTTTTCCAACGTAAATAGGCCTAATTTTGACAACCTCTCTGGGTATTCTAGTCCCTCCATTCCCTTTATTACCTTAGTCGCCCTCCTTTGTACCCTCTCTAGCTCCAATATGTCTTTCCTGAGCACCGGAGCCCAGAACTGTGCACAATATTCTAAGTGCGGCCTTACCAGTGCTTTATACAGAGGAAGAACAATGTTCTCATCATATGCCCCTATTCCTCTTCTGATGCATGCCATGACTCTATTTGCCTTCGCAGCTGCTGCCTGACACTGGGCACTCCAATTTAATTTGCTATTAACCAAGACGCCCAGGTCCTTCTCCATGTCAGATTTCCCCAACGTTTTCCCATTTAATATGTATGGGTGACTGCTGTTTTTCTTTCCCATGTGCATGACCTTACATTTATCGGCATTGAACCCCATTTGCCATTTTTTGGCCCAACTCCCCAATTTATCTAAATCCTCCTGTAGCTGTGCCCTATCCTCATCTGTGTTAACTACTTTACAAAGTTTAGTATCATCTGCAAATATTGCTATTTTACTATGCAACCCTTCCACTAGATCATTAATAAATATATTAAATAATATAGGGCCCAAGACAGACCCTTGAGGCACCCCGCTAGTAACCCTGGCACACCCTGAGCTTACTCCATTGATAACCACCCTCTGCTTTCTATTACTCAGCCAGCTATTTACCCACTTGCACACATTATCCCCCAGACCAAGCATTCTCATTTTATATACCAACCTTTTGTGTGGCACGGTATCAAACGCTTTGGAGAAGTCAAGGTATACAACATCCACTGACTCTCCCCGGTCCAGCTGTGAGCTCACCTCCTCGTAGAAGGCAATCAGGTTTGTTTGGCAGGAGCGATCTCTCATGAATCCATGTTGATATGGAGTTAGACAGTTATTATCATTAAGATATTCTACAATAGCATCTCTAAGAAATCCTTCAAACAATTTACCCACAACAGACGTTAAGCTGACTGGTCTATAGTTCCCAGGGTCACTTTTAGACCCCTTTTTGAATATTGGTACCACATTTGCTTGGCGCCAGTCTAGTGGGGCAGTCCCTGTCCATAAAGAGTGCTTGAATATAAGATACAGCGGTCTGTCTATCACATTACTTAATTCTTTTAGTACCCGGGGGTGTATGCCATCTGGGCCTGGTGACTTGTCTATTGTGATATTATTTAGGCGTTTCTGAACTTCCTCCTGGGTTAGGTGGGTAATATTTAGCGGAGGGTTTACTTTATCACTTTGCATTTCCTCCGATAAATTGTTTTCTTTTGTGAAAACAGTGGAGAAGAAGCTATTGAGTAGGTTGGCTTTACCCTCATTGCCCTCTATGATTTTACCCAGGTTATTTTTCAATGGGCCAACTCCATCAGTTTTAATCCTTTTACTGTTTATATAGTTAAAGAACAGTTTGGGATTTGTTTTACTTTCTTTGGCAATTAGTCTCTCTGTCTCCTCTTTTGCTATTCTTATTTGTTTCTTACAGATTTTGTTTTTTTCCCTATAAGTTATTAGCGCTTCCTCGCTGCCTTCTTGTTTAAGTTTACCGAAAGCCCTTTTTTTGTTTTTCATTGCCCTCTTGACTTCCTTATTTAGCCACATTGGCTTCCTCCTATTCCTAGCCCTTTTATTCCCATAAGGTATGTACCTTCTACAGTGACTATGTAGGACTGTTTTGAAAATTTCCCATTTTCTATCCGTGCTCCTATTACTGAAGATACTATCCCAGTCTATAAGGTGAAGGGCATCTCTTAGCTGATCAAACTTTGCCCTCCTGAAGTTCAGTGTTTTTGTGACACCCTTGCTGGGTACCCTACTGAAGCACATGTGGAATTGTATAATGTTGTGGTCACTATTTCCCAGGTGCCCCCCGACCTGCACCTCAGTTATTCTGTCTGGCCTGTTAGTTAATATTAAGTCTAAAAGGGCCGTCCCTCTAGTTGGTTCCTGCACAAGTTGTGACAAATAATTGTCTTTGATAATTGACAGAAACCTGTTTCCTTTCTGAGATCTACAGCTTTCGGTTTCCCAGTCTATATCGGGGTAGTTGAAGTCCCCCATAATAATCACCTCGTTATTTTTTGCTACTTCGTCTATTTGTCTCATTAATAGACTTTCCGTGGCTTCTGCTATATTTGGTGGTTTATAACAGACTCCTATGATAATTTTATTATTGTTTTTTGCCCCATGTATCTCCACCCATAAGGACTCGACCTCCTCATTTCCCTCCCATACATCCTCCCGTATTGTAGGCTTTAGACACGTCTTTACATATAGACAGACTCCACCCCCTTTCCGATTTCTTCGATCCCTTCTAAACAGACTGTAACCCTGTAAGTTAACTGCCCAGTCATAGCTTTCATCCAACCATGTCTCAGTTATTCCCACTATGTCATAGTTACCTGTAGATATTTCTGCTTCCAGTTCATCCATCTTGTTTGTCAGGCTCCTGGCATTTGCTAGCACGCAGTTTACATGATTTTGTTTTGTTCCAATCTTCTCCCTGTGGATTGTATTAGAAATTTTCTTACCTCCCTTGCAAGTATCTTGTCTTGGACCTTCTTTGTCGCACTTCATATCTTTCATTAGTATGTCCTCTGGTTGCATGTTTGTGTCCGGCGTTTTTCTTCCCATCCCCTCTTCTTCTAGTTTAACGCCCTCCTGATGAGTGTTGCGAGTCTCCTGGCGAATGTGTGTTTCCCGGGTTTGTTGAGGTGTAGTCCGTCTCTGGCAAGGAGTCCATCATAGAGGTAATTCACACCGTGGTCCAGGAATCCATGAAGGCCTGCTGCACAAAGTCTCCTCTTAACAGTTGTTGTAGAGATGTTTCTGCTGCCTGAACTCTGTGTGGCATTGACCTGGTCTCTAATCTGAACTGCTGTTAACCTGCGATTTCTGAGGCTGGTGACTTGGATAAACTTATCCTCAGAAGCAGAGGTGACTCTTGGTCTTCCTTTCCTGGGACGGTCCTCATGTGAGCCAGTTTCTTTGTAGCTCTTGATGGTTTTTGCAACTGCACTTGGGGACACTTTCAAAGTTTTCCCAATTTTTCGGACTGACTGACCTTCATTTCTTAAAGTAATGATGGCCACTCGTTTTTCTTTACTTAGCTGTTTTTTTTCTTGCCATAATACAAATTCTAACAGTCTATTCAGTAGGACTATCAGCTGTGTATCCACTAGACTTCTGTACAAAACAAGTGAAGGTCCCAACCCCATTTATAAGGCAAGAAATCCCACTTATTAAAACTGACAGGACACACCAGTGAAGTGAAAACCATTTCCGGTGACTACCTCTTGAAGCTCATCAAGAGAATGCCAAGAGTGTGCAAAGCAGGCATCAAAGCAAAAGGTGGCTACTTTGAAGAACCTAGAATATAAGACATATTTTCAGTTGTTTCACACTTTTTTGTTAAGTATATAATTCCACATGTGTTAATTCATAGTTTTGATGCCTTCAATATGAATGTACAATTATCAAAGTCATGAAAATACAGAAAAATCTTTAAATGAGAAGGTGTGTCCAAACTTTTGGTCTGTACTGTATATATTTCTCTGCGGTATCTGTGCATCATGAATCGTGGTATGTGGTAAAGGGGCTCACTGAGACTCTTTCGCCCGGGGCCCACAAAAACCTGGAGCCGGCCCTGGGCCCCCGGCCCCATGCTGAGCGCTAAGCGACGGGACATCTCAGCGCCGCTTTCCTCTGTGTAGCAGTGTAGCGCTGCTGCGGCAGCACCTTCATGACTCCCCTGACTTCCAGTCATGTGACGGCGCCGTCACATGGCCGGAAGTCAGGAGAACCTGGTGGCAGCGACGTGGACGAGTGCCAGGATTCTGCACGGATCGCATGGGGGTAAGTATAACAAGTTTTATTTTTTTTTAAATACAATTAATTAACTAGGAGTGGGGGGAATCAGAGATGCACATGGGGGGGGGGGGGTGAGATGCACGGGGGGGATGAGAGCTGCACATGGGGGGGATGAGAACTGCACATGGGGGGGATGAGAGCTGCACATGGGGGGGGTGAGATGCACATGGGGGGTGAGAGATGCACATGGGGGGGTTATGTTTACATAACTTTGTTGCCCTATGAAGGGCAGGGGAGGGGGCAAAAATTTCTTGCACAGGGGCCCACTACAGTCTGTGTCCGCCCCTGGGTTATGGTGTTCTTTCAGTGATGCACAGTGTACGCTTTGCACTAAACATGCCTTAGAGAATTATGGCCAAAAAGCCTTGGTCTCATCAGATCATAACATATTTTCCCACATTCTTTTGGCATTCTAGGTTTTGCCAAAACATAGCTGGACTTGGTGTTTTTTTCTGCTTTCCTACCCCACAGGGCAGATATATGAACAATATAAGTGTTGTCACTTGTAGTACACAACCAATGATTGCCAGAAATTTCTGCAGCTCCTTTAATGTTGCTGTAAGCCTCTTAGCAGCTTCCTGGAACAATTTTCTTGACCATTTTTTCAGGTATGTCCTGTTCTAGGTAAAGCCACTGTTGTACCAAATGTAAAGGGAACCTGTGATGTAAAAGAAATGCTAATAATCTGCAGATATGTGGTTAATCTGTAGGTTAATAGCATTCTAAAGCTGTGTGGCCACCACACTGGATTCCCGGCTACCAGGAAATGAACTTTATTCCTCCCAGCAGTCTCTAGTTTTCAGCCACAGAGGTGCGGCCGGCACGGCTTCAGCCTCCGCTCAGTACATAGTGAGCGGTGGCTGTAACCACTCCCCAGCACTGACTGACAACTGGCGTTCTACTGATGCACCGCTAAACTGGCTGTCAGTTAGTGCCGGGCGTCCTTACAGCCGCCACTCACTATGTACTGAGCGATGACTGAAGCAACAATGGCTGCGCATCTTTGACTGAAAGCCGGATGCTTCTGAGGGGAATAAAATTAATTTCCTCCTGGCAGCCGGGCATTCAGTTCAGCGCCTGCACGAACTCAAAACACTATTAATCTGCAGATTAACCCCCTATCTGCAGATTAATAGTGTTTTTTGACATGACAGGTTCCCCTTAAAGAGAATCTGTCATCACATTTGACCTATCTTAACTATTAATATGGGCATACAGGTTATAGACTGCTGAGGAGAGTGATCCCTGTATACCTTATATCAGATGCCTTGTTGAGAAATCGTCTTTTATCACTTTATATAAATGACCTCTTCCAGGCTGAGGGGAGGACGCTGCCTGGAAGATAACTCTGACTCCAGAGATTATTATACATGAAGGAGGAGTTAGCAGTGTGATGTGTAATGGCCACTCTCTGCTCTCCTGATCTCACTGCAGAGCTGTGTGTGATTATACCTGACACAACTGCAGGTTCCTCTCAACTTCCATCTCACAGGTAGATAGGGCTGTTATATTGTTACAATACAGCAGAGCTCACAGAGCTGCAAAAATTTTGTTTGCAAGAAACCAAATTTAATTTCTAACATTCTTCGTTAGTTTCTTGTCTCACACTGGTAACTGCCCCTTTTATATAAAATAAGCTCTGGAGGCAGAGTTATCTTCCAGGCAGTGTCCTTCCCAGAGCTTGAAAGAGGTCATTTTCATAAAGTGATAAAAGATGATTTATTAACAACAAGGCATCTGATATGAGGCATACATGTATCACTTTTTTTCACCAGTCTATAACCTGTATGCCCATTTTAATAGTTTAGATAGGTCAAATGTGGTGACAGTTTCCCTTTAAGCCACTTCTTGATGGCCTTCTTCACAGTGTTCCTTGGTATATCTAATGCCTTGTAAGATTTTTGTACCTTTTTCCTCATTGATAACTTTCAACAATGAGATCCTTTTGCTGTGTTGTAGCTGTTTATGGATCATGGCTTTTGTTGTAAAATGGAACTAATAAAACATCATGAAAATTGTAATTAAACAGCTTAATGTTATATGGGGTTAATCAGAATCACTGTAAATGATGGCAGCTGTGTACTGACTACTATTTAACATGAGTTTTAATATGATTGGCACATTCTGAACACAACCACATCCCCAATTTTAAGAGGGTCGTAACACTTATGCAACCATTTACTTTTAGTTTTCTTATTTTTATTTCCCCCCTCAAAATTATTTCATCTTGTTTTTCAATGGATTACTACAGATTATGGGTGACATTATAGGTGGAAAAAGTTCTGAAAGGATTCCTCTTATTTTAACATGGCAGAAACCTGGGATTTTACCAGGGATGTGTAGACTTATATCCACTGTATGTAAGTGATTCACAAATATTTTATATTTTACTGCAACATTTCATTTCACCCAATTGCCTACCATAATGACCGAAATGTAGAGACTCAGCCATTTGATTTGCTCAAAGATAAATGATAGGTATCCAACTTGCTATTCAGCTCTCTACTTGAAAGTAACAGATAGCTCCAACTTTATGTCCAAAATTAAGGTCTGTTCTCATGGGCCGGAAAAGGTGAGCATCTTCTGTTTTACCATGTAACGGTACCATCAAAGTGGATGAGATTTTACCACATAGCACCCACATGCTGAGGAGAAAATCAAATTCTGGAAGTTAATAATGAAATCCCTTTTCTCATTAAGTTTTCTAAGTTTTTAAGAGTATCTAAATATATAAATTAGAAATAAAAGGCTGTGATAAGTGCATGTTGCTTATTACCAGTCTCCCCTTTCAAATATTTCCTTTTCTGATACTCATATACTATGGCACTAATTCATAAAAATGTTTTTGACATAATTTTGGCATAAACATCTTTAAATGTTGCAAATTGTTTTGTGTAACACAAAGTTGTGCAAATTATTTGTGACTTTTGCCATTTTCACGCCAGTTTTAGACAGCTTCATCAAAATGGCGAAGCCCCCGATAAATTCATCAAAAGTTGTGGCGTAACTTATGCAAGAAATGTTACTTCAGTCCCTGACTAGAGTAACAATTCTGGGGGAGTGCGTGCCAGTGATAAGATAAGAGGTGCCTCTTAACAAATTAGGTGCATTTTACTTCTGCACGCCGATGATTAAGATTGGAACAACACCAGTCTTAATGAATCGGACCCTAAGGCCATGGTCACACGTTGAGTATTTTGTCAGTATTTTGCATCAGTATTTGTAAATCAAAACCAGGAGTGGATGAAAAATGCACAAGTGGTGACTTGTTTCTATTATACTTTTCCTCTGATTGTTCCTCTCTTGATTTTGGATTACAAATACTGAGGTAAAATTCTGACCAAATACTGAACGTGTGAACCTGGCCTAAGTGTCTAAATAGAAATCCATGAATCAAATCTTGTTGCTGTCTCTTAGGAAAAAAAGATATTTGGGATGAAAAAAAAGAAATAATCTCAATTACTATGTTTTAAATACAACAAAAAACTCATGGGCTGCACATAAATGTGCTTTTTTCCTTGATTTCTGATATCTTTATCTGGCATGGTAGCAGCTAGTATTCTACTTACTGCAAATTATTATGAAAGCTTTTATAATACATAATACAAACTTTGTCCAATACTGCCCCTTGCAGTACTATGTAGCATAAAATAAATGAGGATCAGTTTTTCAAGAGATAGACAGATAGATATGTAAGGAGTGGTGAGCATAAGATTTATGCAGTCAAGAACCCACAACACCTGCAATATGGCCATCTGCTGGTTGGACTACACAGGCAGGAACTGAAGGGTGAAGAGTATATTCCCTGAGGTTAGAGTTTGAAGAGTGCACCCATTCAGGTGACAGCTGTGACCCAATTGCTAAATATAAAAGGCCAGGACGATGACGCAAGAGTTCAGTTGGCACCAGGGTGTGAAAGAGAGAGTGTATGCGTGAGCAGCGGACTGTGCTCAAGGCTGTCGCTGCAGTAGAAGCTTTAGAGAGTGACCTGATCCCAGAGAGGACCTGACTTCGTCGGTCAAGTACCAAAGACCAGGCTTCGTTGGTCAATCCACGAAAGCAGACGCTGATCACTGGGCAGAAACACTTGCCGCCTCTGGAGGAAGTTTTGAGTGTACTGGGCCATAGCTTCCTGTGCAGACGTACGGTACTACTTGGGAAGAGTTGCTAACTAGAATTGGACTCTGGCCAGCAGCAGATTGTACTATGGCTGTAATACGCCCTGTATTCTAGAGTTGTGAAATCAGCCAACCATACAGTCATGGCCAAAAGAGTTGACACCCTTGAAATTGTTCCAGAAAATGAAGTATTTCTCCCACAAAATTATTGCAATTACACATGTTTTGTTATAGACATGTTTATTTCCTTTGTGTGTATTGGAACCACATAAAAAAAACAGAGAAAAAAAAGCAAATTGGACATAATTTCACACAAAACTCCAGAAATAAGCCGGATAAAATTGTTGGCACCCTCAACTTAATATTTGGTTGCACACTGTTTGGAATAAATAACTGCAATCAATCGCTTCCTATTGTGATCAACAAGATTCTTACACCTCTCAACTGGAATTTTGGACCACTCTTCTTTTGCAAACTGTTACAGGTCTCTCATATTTGAAGGATGCCTTCTCCCAACCGCAATTTTAAGATCTCTTCACAGGTGTTCAATGGTATTTAGATCCTGACTCATTGCTGGCCACTTCAGAACTATCCAGCACTTTGTTTCTGTTATGCGCTTTGCAGAGAGACCCAACAAGACTGGCACCAAACCAGCAAAGGCGCAGCCACAGATGCTCTTGGCACAAGCTGCCAAGCCGGGCAACCCCCTGAAGGCTGGGAATACACTTCACTCAGCTTCCAGTAAATCGAAGGGGGACTTTGGCAGAGCCCTTCCCAGGTTCATTGTCGCTGGAGAGCTGTCGTCTGGTGACGTGGCTGGTGCCTAGTCAAGAACCAGGTGAGTACCTCTGCAAGAACCCCAGGAAGTGAAGCCAGAAGAGAAAATGTGAAAACCCCTGAAAAGCTAACAACACTAGTACTAGTACCACCAACCACCACTGCACATAGGAACTGCAATGAACAGCAAAGCACTGAGCAGGGAGCATGATTAAATAGCCCGCCTAATGTTCAGGTGTTGAATACCTCTCAATCATCCCCAGACAGCCACTCCCTGCTAGCTTGCACAGTAGAATGAACATAATTGCACCACTGCTTAGTGTCAGACAAAGCAGCCTCCTGCGTATCCTGGCAAATCAGTGAGAGACACAGCGTCCCATGTCCTCACACATCCTACAACACCAGAACGCGATGCTCCATAAGATTGGGACAGTCTCCGTGCATGCGTAGTAGCTCCGCCTCCAGGGTCAGGGCAATGGCGGCGCCTGCGACTTGAGTAGCATAGCACCGGACCTGCTCCATTCCCAGGTGTGAGCACAGAATCATGATTCCTAACAGTACCCACCTCCCTAGGAGAGACCTCCGGGCTCTCACCACCCACCTTGTCCGGAAACCTCTTATTGAACTCAGCGATGAGACGATTGGCATGTATATTAAATCTTGAGAACCAGGACCTCTCCTCAGGACTGCTCCCTTCCAATGAATCAAATACTGAATGGAGTTTTGATCTCTATGAGAGTCCACAATACTTTCTATCTCAAATTCCTTAGTATTATCTACCATAATAGGAGGAGGAGGATCCTGGGTCAAAAGCGGGGTAACCACCTTCTTTATTAACGTTTTTTGAAAAATATTGGAAACCCATATAGAGGAACGCAGATCTACCCGAAAAGCTACCTTATTGACAACCTCGATGATGGGAAATGGACCTATAAACCCATATACAAGCTTAGAAGATGGTACCTTAATTTTCAGATTCTTAGTAGACACCCAAACTCTGTCCCCCACTCCGAGTTCGCAACTTTGTTGACGACGCTTATCGGCCTGCTTCTTCATGCTCTCCCCTGCTTTCTTCCGATGGATGCAGGCTTCCCCCCAAACCTTCTGGAAGAGGTGGATAGTAGCAGAGACCGCTGGAAGTACATTGTCCCCTCCATCAAAACAAGGAGACCTAGGATGGAATCCCAGATTACAGAAGAAGGGAGACATTCCCAAGCCCTTGTGGTGTCTATTGTTTAGGGCGAACTCTGCCAAGGTTAAGTATGATCCTCAATCATGCTTAAAATGGGAGCAAAAACATCTTAGATAGGACAAAAGACACTGGTTGGTTCGCTCCGTTTGCCCATTCGTTTTCATCTGCATACCATCCTCAAACTAGAGTTCCGACCAGAGGCGTTTACAGAAAACCCTCCAGAATCTGGAGACAAACTGGGACCCACGATTGGAGACAATATTCATAGGAACCCCATGTAATCTTACCACCTGAGCAAGGAACTAATCTACCAAGTCCTGCACACTGGACTGAGCCAAGGGAACCAAATGGCATTGTTTAGAAAATTGGTCCACAATGACCCACACTATAGTCATACCCTTGGAGTCAGGGAGATCCGTAATGAAGTCCATGGATATGTGGGACCAGGGACATACAGGAATAGGCAAGGGGAGAAGTTTGCATGCCGGGGCGATGTGAGGCACTTTGTTCTTGGCACAGATCTCGTATGCAAGCTTCAATATCCTTACCCAAGGATTGCCACCAATACTTTGTGCTCAACAGGTGACAAGTCGACTTAATGCTTGGGTGGCCCGCTGTGATCTAGTCATGACACTCTCTCACTCTCTCATGACACTCTCTGAGTCTGAGCCAGGCTAGGCTAATTAGCCAGGCTAATCCTCCAGGTGTCAGTGCCTCAGCTGCGTTGTCGACTTACTCCTCCACCTTGGCTTTCATCTCCAGTGATGGAAGTAAGGATGGTACGTTATTCTTATAGCGAGGATCCAGCAGTGTGGCCACCCAGTAATCTGCACTGGTAACAATCCAGGGAACGCGGCGGTCATTGCGCAGGCACCACAGCATGTTTTCGCTCATGTGTGCAAAACTGCCCAGAGGCACAACAAGCTTGCCTGGGTGGGAGGTGTATCATCTGTGTCCTCTGTATTCCCCAGACACACTCCATTGATGCTGTAAACTGCCTTGAGTGCCATTCTGTTGTGAACACGGCTCCTCCTCATCCTCTAGAACTGTCACCTGGCTGGACAATTGTCCACCTGGCCACTGTTGGTACAGGAACCCACCATCCAATCCATGTGTAGACGACTGAACTGATAATGGTGTGAATAGTCCCTCTTCCTCCTGTGCTACCACCTCATCTTTCATTGACTGAAGCGTTTTTTCTAGGAGGCAAAAAAGTGGGATAGTAACACTGATGATGGCGTCGAATTTCTGGTTTCAACTGTATATGGAAGGATAATGCATGGATGATATATTATAAAAATACCCTTTGGAAGTGCATTGAGCTGTAGGCTGCATTGCTGCAAAAGGGAAGAAAAAAAAAATCTCTTTAAATCTTCTTAGTTAGCGAGTGTGAACGAGCTGAGTGTGACTGGAGCATAAGTGCTAACGAAAGTAAGTGTGTGACTTGTTTTTCAGTGACTTTGGATTCAGTGAGTTTGGAAGAGAGGAATTTGGACTGAATTGCTGTCTGTATTTTATTAATTCTTTACATTTCCTTTTACTTAACATTCTGTCTAGTGCAATCCCCATTAGGAAATGAGCTCCATTATTGGCAATGCTATCCAGTGTACATCTTGCCACATGTATGCATTCCTTGAACAGCCGGTTGGGGTTGCTTACTGCTGCGTGAGATGTGTGCACGTTGTGCGTTTGGAAGCCCAGGTACTGGATCTAAATGAGCAGCTGGCAACACTGAGATCCATTGACAATATGGAAAGGAGTCTGCTGCTCACTGAACAGCTGCTCACTGGGGTAGATGTGGGGGAGGGTGGTAGTAGGGAGCTGCAGGACAGTGAGGCGGCTAGTTGGGTGACAGTTGGCAGATGAGGGGAGTGACGGTACAGGGGTAGCACTGCAGCAGCAAGGCATGTCCCCTGAAAGCCGGAGGAGTGTCAGCTCCAGTAAAGAGGGAAATAGGAGAGCAGGGCAGGCCAGGCAGGTGCTGGTAGTGGGGGACTCAATTATTAGGGGAACAGATAGGGCAGTCTGTCACAAAGACAGGGATCGTCGAACAGTGTGCTGCCTACCTGGCGCTCGAGTCCGGCACATCGCTGATCGGGTTGACAGATTACTGCGAGGGGCTGGTGAGGACCCAGGGGTCATGGTGCACATTGGCACAAATGACAAAGTTAGAGGTAGGTGGAAGGTCCTTAAAGATGATTTCAGGGAATTAGGCTGCAAGCTGAAAGCAAGGACCTCCAAGGTGGTATTCTCTGAAATACTACCTATACCACGTGCCACGCCAGAGAGGCAATGGGAGATTAGGGAGATAAATAAGTGGCTCAAGAACTGGTGTAGGAAGGAGGGATTTGGTTTCCTGGAGAACTGGGCCGACTTCTCAGTTGGCTACAGACTCTACGCTAGGGACCGGCTGCACCTCAATGGGGAGGGTGCAGCTGTGCTGGGGGAGAAAATGGCTAGAAGGTTGGAGGAGTGTTTAAACTAGGGATTGGGGGGGAGGGTATTCATTTTATAGGTGGGGAAGATAGTGCAGATAGTGACCTGGGCACAAATAAAGAAATTGGGGGTGGGATTAAAACAGTCAATAAAGTAAGAAGGCATAGAGGTACAGAGAGATGCATAAAATGCATGTACACTAATGCCAGAAGCCTCACCAACAAAATGGAGGAATTAGAATTAATTTTGTTGGAAAATAATTATGATATGGTAGGGATATCTGAGACGTGGCTGAACGAGAGCCATGACTGGGCAGTTAATTTATAGGGCTATAGTCTGTTCAGAAATGACCGTACAAACAAGCGAGGGGGGGGTTGTTTATATGTAAAATCATCCTTAAAATTCATCTTGCGGGAGGATATATTTGAATCTAATGAAAATGTAGAGTCCCTGAGGATGGAGATAAGGGGAGGGGGGAAAAATAATAAATTACTGATAGGGGTTTGTTATAAGTCTCCAAAAATAATGGAAGCAGCGGAGAATATCCTCGTAAAGCAAATAGATGAAGCAGCGACTCAAGGAGAAGTCATTATTATGGGGGACTTAAACTACCCTGAAATACATTGGGGGACAGAAACCTGTAGTTCAAGCAAAGGTAATAGGTTTTTGACAACTATGAGACAATTACCTTTCACAACTGGTTCAGGACCCAACAAGAAGGGGAGCACTGCTAGACCTAATATTAACCAATAGGCCAGATCGCATATCAAATATACGAGTTGGGGGTCACTTGGGTTATAGTGATCACAAAATAATACGTTTTCATGTAACCTTTAATAAGATATGTAGTAGAGGGGTTACAAGGACACTAAACTTCAGGAAGGCAATTTTCCAACGGTTGAGAGATGATCTTAGTGCAATAAACTGGGACGCTATGCTGAGACATAAAGCTACACAAAGCAAATGGGAGACATTTATTAGCATTCTGAATAGGACCTGTGCACAATATATACCCTATGGGAATAAACATGCTAGAAATAGGAGGAAAACACTATGGCTAAATAGAGCTGTAAGGGGCGCAATAAGTGACAAAAAGAAAGCATTTAGAGAACTAAAGCAAGTAGGTAGTGATGAGGCATTAAATAAATATAGTAAATTAAATAAATTCTGTAAAAACCAAATCAAGGCAGCAAAGATTGAGGCAGAGAGAATCATTGCCAGAGAAAGTAAAAATAACCCCAAAATATTCTTTAAAAACCTAAATAGTAAAAAACTAAAAAAATGATAGTGTTGGCCCCCTTAAAAATAGTCTGGGTGAAATGGTGGATGAGGATGAGGAAAAAGCCAATATGCTAAATGATTTTTTTTCAACCGTATTTACACAAGAAAATCGCATGACAGAAAACATGATTAGTGATAACAAAAATTCTCCATTAAATGTCACTTGCTTAACCCAGCAGGAAGTACGGCGGCGTCTAAAACTCACTAAAGTTGACAAATCCCCGGGCCCGGATGGGATACACCCGCGAGTACTGCAGGAATTAAGTAACGTCATAGATAGACCATTATTTTTAATCTTTAAAGATTCCATAATAACAGGGTCTGTAGCACATGACTGGCGTATAGCAAATATGGTGCCAATATTCAAAAAGGAGACAAAAACTGAACTTGGAAATTATAGGCCAGTAAGCTTAACCTCTACTGTGGGTAAAATCCTGGAGGGTTTCCTAAGAGATGCTATACTAGAGTATCTGAAGAAGAATAACAGCATGACCCAATATCAACATGGGTTTACGACGGACCGTTCCTGTCAAACTAATATGATCAGTTTTTATGAGGAGGCAAGTTCTGGACTGGACCAAGGAAATGCAGTGGATGTTGTGTATATGGACTTTTCAAAAGCTTTTGATACGGTTCCACACAAAAGGTTGATACATAAAATGAGAACAATGGGGAGAGGGGAAATATATGTACAGTGCTGGCCAAAAGTATTGGCACCCCTGCAATTCTGTCAGATAATACTCAGTTTCTTCCTGAAAATGATTGCAATCACAAATTCTTTGGTATTATTCTCTAAATTTAATTTGTCTTCAATGAAAAAAACACAAAAAGAATTGTCCTAAAGCCAAATTGGATATAATTCCACACCAAACCTAAAAAAAGGGGGTGGAAAAAAGTTTTGGCACCTTTTGAAAAATCATGTGATGCTTCTCTAATTCGTGTAATTAACAGCACCTGTAACTTACCTGTGGCACCTAACAGGTGTTGGCGATAACTAAATCACACTTGCAGCCAGTTAACATGGATTAAAGTTGACTCAACCTCTGTCCTGTGTCCTTGTGTGTACCACATTGAGCATGGAGAAAAGAAAGAAGACCAAAGAACTGTCTGAGGACTTGAGAAACCAAATTGTGTGGAAGCATGAGCAATCTAAAGGCTACAAGTCCATCTCCAAAGACCTGAATGTTCCTGTGTCTTCCGTGCACAGTGTCATCAAGAAGTTTAAAGCCCATGGCACTGTGGCTAACCTCCCTAGATGTGGACGGAAAAGAAAAATTGACGAGCGATTTCAACGCAAGATTGTGCGGATGGTGGATAAAGAACCTCGACTAACATCCAAACAAGTTCAAGCTGCCCTGCAGTCCGAGGGTACAACAGTGTCAACCCATACTATCCGTCGGCGTCTGAATGAAAAGGGACTGTATGGTAGGATACCCAGGAAGACCCCATTCCTTACCCTGAGACATAAAAAAGCCAGGCTGGAGTTTGCCAAAACTTACCTGAGAAAGCCTATAACGTTTTGGAAGAATGTTCTCTGGTCAGATGAGACAAAAGTAGAACTTTTTGGGAAAAAGCATCAACATAGAGTGTACAGGAAATAAAAAGAGGCATTCAAAGAAAAGAACACGGTCCCTACAGTCAAACATGGCGGAGGTTCCCTGATGGTTTGGGGTTGCTTTGCTGCCTCTGGCACTGGACTGCTTGACCGTGTGCATGGCATTATGAAGTCTGAAGACTACCAACAAATTTTGCAGCATAATGTAGGGCCCAGTGTGAGAAAGCTGGGTCTCCCTCAGAGGTCATGGGTCTTCCAGCAGGACAATGACCCAAAACACACTTCCAAAAGCACTATAAAATGGTTTTAGAGAAAGCACTGGAGACTTCTAAGGTGGCCAGCAATGAGTCCAGACCTAAATCCCATAGAACACCTGTGGAGAGATCTCAAATGGCAGTTTGGAGAAGGCACCCTTCAAATATCAGGGACCTGGAGCAGTTTGCCAAAGAAGAATGGTCTACAATTCCAGCAGAGCATTGTAAGAAACTCATTGATGGTTACCGAAAGCGGTTGTTCTCAGTTATTTTGGCTAAAGGTTGTGCAACCAAGTATTAGGCTGAGGGTGCCAATACTTTTGTCCGGCCCTTTTTTGGAGTTTTGTGTGAAATGATTAATGATTAGATTTTTGCTTCATTCTCTTTTGTGTTTTTTCCTTGCAAGCAAATTAAATGAAGATAATAATACCAAAGAATTTGTGATTGCAATCATTTTCAGGAAGAAACTGAGTATTATCTGACAGAATTGCAGGGGTGCCAATACTTTTGACCATCACTGTATGTGGGTTAAAAATTGGCTCAGTGATATGAGACTAAGGGTGGTTATTAATGGAAAACACTCAGACTGGGTCTCAGTTAACAGTGGGGTACCACAGTGGTCAGTATTGGGCCCCCTTCTTATTAACATATTTATTAATGACCTTGTAGGGGGTATACAGAGTAATATTTCAATATTTGCAGATGACACTAAACTCTGCAGGGTAATCAATACAGAGGAGGACAATTTTATATTACAGGAAGATCTATGTAAACCAGAAGCTTGGGCTGATAAATGGCAAATGAGCTTTAATGGGGATAAATGTAAGGTAATGCACTTGGGCAGAGGAAATAAAATGTATAATTAAATGCTTAATTGTAAAACACTGGGCAAAACTGTAACTGAAAAAGACCTGGGTGTATTGGTGGATGACAAGCTCACGTTTAGTGGCCAGTGTCAGGCAGCTGCTGCAAAGGCAAATAAAATAATGGGATGCATTAAAAGAGGCATAGATGTTCATGAGGAGAACATAGTTTTACCTCTATACAAGTCATTAGTGCGACCATACTTAGAATACTGTGTACAGTTATGGTCTCCGGTGTATAAGGAAGACATGGCTGAACTAGAGAGGGTGCAGAGAAGAGCGACCAAGGTTATTAGAGGACTGGGGGGTCTGCAATACCAAGACAGGTTATTACACTTGGGGTTATTTACTGTGGAAAAAAGAAGGCTTAGGGGTGAACTTACTACTATGTACAAGTGACGCGCCCCCTGGGCCGTGTGTGTGTGTGTGTGGATACCTGGAACCGGACCTTTTGTGGATGCTGGGGTTGTAGTCCTTGCGTGGCGGGGACCCGGTCCCGTGGCTCAGGGTGGTCAACCCAAATGGCGGTCTATTTATAGGGTTTTGTGATTAAATGTCTGACTACGCCACCCGTGGATTGCGGTCAGAGTGAACCGCCGCTGCAGGGCAGACCGCTGAGGCTGGTGTTGTGGGTGCAGCAGAGGTAGTATAAACTCCCCACGGGAGGAGTATAGCCTCAGGGCAGTAAATAGGGATGTTGGTGGTGATGGTGCGCAGGAGCAGCAGTAACCACACGGAGTCGGTCGTGCAATTCTGGGTCTTTACTGTTGGCGGTATTAAGGGACCCGTCCGGAATACAGGTTATCAATGGAGGCCTGGTCAGTCTGAGAGCAACTGGGAAATCCCGCTGGTCAGGGGGAGTTTGTAGGCCTACCGTGCTGACTTCACTCTTTCTTGGCTATCCCGCTGTAGTGTGGTGGTAGCCCACGTCTCTGAGTGTACCATGTTGTTCTCACCCGTATGACTGGCGACTCGGGCCTTCCGTACTTCTCACCCCTCCGGGGCAGTAGTGGTCCCTCTCGTGTGGCTGAGCCTCCGGGCTTCCATGGGCCAGAGAACTTGAAGTCCCCTGCATGGTGGTTTTCTGCTGCTGGGCTTATAACCCTCACAGCCTTGGACTCCAGTGTCCGGCTTTCTAAGTCTCTAGCCAGGATGAGCTCTGCTAGCTCTCCTCCTGGCCTTGTGTTCCTCCTCTGCCTACAGGGACTCCTCAGCCTGCTGCTGACCTGTCCCTATCTGCAACTTCACTGGAACTTGTCTGGCACTTCTCTGTCTAACCCCGCCCAGATACAGTTTATAAAGGGCAGATTTCTCCCCTCCCTGGACTGAGGCAGGAGGTGCTGCATGCTAATTGTCCCCAACCAGGGAACCTCCCACCTGCTCTCAGACATGACATTGCTGCCACTGTGGCGACCAGACCTGGGGTGCCACATTCCCCCATAGTGAAATTTAGTACTCCGGGACTAAACGCATTTTGCAAAAAGACAACAGGTAACAACAATACAGTAACATATATACAAGAAGTGTAGTCTTTTTTAGGTCACGGCGCTCCCGTAACCAGGTGTCCTTGTCACCCAAGATGCACTTTGAGGGACCCGTCCCAAACCCTCCACGTAGGCCCTGGGGTGGCTACAGGGCTTTGATGATCCGGAGTTGGACCACGTCTTCAGCCACCTCCACGGGTTTTGTGTTCTGTGGTCGTCTTCAAAAGAGGGAACCTTACCAGGTGCAACTATGTATACGGTACAGTTCCGGTTATTCACTGTCCATAACCTGTTAGTCCATTGAACTAGAAAAACATAATTAATAACCATGTAACACAGACATTAAACATTTCCAACTTTTGCATCTAAACAGGTAAATATGACATATTAGATTCTCCAGCGAGCGGGTACCTGGCCTTTAGTGCTCCTGTTGGACCTACGTAACCCACTGTCTGGTGGTACTCTATTCGTGTCCCCTGTTTCCACCCCCTGTGTACTGGGTGTGCTCGTGTCTGCACTAGAGGTGTTTGCAGATGTTACGGGTAGGTTGGGCAGCTTTCTGCGTACTCTTTGGCTCACCACGGGCCTGGCAGGTTCACTACCAGCAGAGGGTTGATTCTCCTGAGCTGCTGGTATGTACTCTTCTGCCTCTGGGGCCACTTGCTCTTCCAACACTACTTGCTCTTCTGCAGGCCCTTGAGGGGCAGGCTGGAGGAAGGTAAGGACGGGTACCAGTATAGCGTTGTTGATTTGTGTCCAGGACCGGGGAAATTCCCTGAGCACTGTACTGACCATTTCTTCCCTTTCCTCTGCGGGTTGAGGGCTATCTTGGTCTTCATCAGCACTTTGCAGCTGCTCGGGACAATTCTTCAGGTGGTCTCTGGAGACAGTGGCTGTGGTCTCTCCTCCATCCTTACTAATAACACATACCTTTTGGGTTTTCATGGCTTGACGGCAGTATGGTATACGGGTCTTTCTCCCACTGTTCATCCAACTTGTGGAGCCGTCTCTTCCTCTTCAAGACCTGTTCTCCAGGTGCCAGGGGAGCAACAGGAGCATGCTGGTTGTAATTCCTTTCTTGCCTCTCTCTTGCTTGAGACAGACTTCGCTCCACACTCTCCTGTACTTTCCGGTACTGCTGCTGTCGTTCTGTGTCCCAGTCTGCTTCTGGTGAGGTGTCCTCGAGTGTCAGGACTCCCATCTCCAGGTCAATTGGCAGCTTACCAGGTCTTGCTCTCATTAGGTAAGCCGGGGTGCAGTTGGTAGAACCCACTGGGATATGGTTATACAAGTCCACCAGATCCGGCAGTTTCTCAGGCCACAGGCTGCGTTCCTCCAGGGGCAACATCTTGAGCAGGTCTAGTACTACCTGGTTCATTTTCTCACACATCCCGTTGGTTTGGGGGTGGTAAGGCGTTGTCCTTATCTTCTTGCAGCCAGACAGGTTGCAGAATTCCTGGAAGACTTCAGCCTCGAATGCTGGACCTTGATCAGTCAACACTTGCTCTGGATACCCGTGTGGGCGGCAGAAATGCTGCCGATAGGCTCTGGCGGCCGTCTGAGCTGTTAAGTCCTTGACAGGGACCACCACTAGGAACCGGGAGTAGTGATCTACGATTGTGAGGGCGTAGACGTATCCCGATCTGCTTGGAGCCAGCTTTACGTGGTCCAGGGCCACCAGCTCAAAGGGCTGCTTTGTGATGATGGGATGCAGGGGAGTCTTCTGGCTGGCGCGGTCCTTCCTCCTTAGGTTGCACGGGCCACAGTCTCTGCACCATCTGTCTATAGCCCCTCTCATGCCTACCCAGAAGAACCGCTCATGCAACAGGAACTCCATCTTCTTCCATCCAAAGTGCCCTGCTCCGTCATGGTATGCTTCTAGGACCATAGCCGCATCCCGCCTTGGGACCACTACCTGCCAAGTCAGCTCGTGTGTTTGAGAGTTGACGGTCCTGCGGCACAGCCTCCCCTCGTAGAGAAACAGCTAGCTCCTCTCCTTCCACAGCTGTTTGGTCTCTTCCGGAGCATCCGGATCAAGGTGGGCATCAGCCTGGGTCAGCATCTCTATTACCAGGCAGACTGCGGGGTCACTATCTTGTGTCTCTGCCCAGCCGTGGTGGGGTAAGGGATTGAACGTAGCGGTCGCAGAGCACCTCTCCTTTACGCAGTGGGAACACTGGGTGATCCCATGATGGTGGAATGCAGGGAGTTCAATTTCTTCCAGTTCTTCTGGATCCTCTCCCCCGTCCTGCAAGTGAGGCATTCTGGACAATGCATCTGCGTTGGCATTTGCGCGCCCTGTCCGGTATTTGATGGTAAATTCATAATTGGACAGCCGGGCCATCCATCTCTGCTCTAGGGCACCAAGTCTTGCAGTGTCCAGGTGTGTCAACGGGTTGTTGTCCGTGTACACAGTGAACTTAGAAGAAGCCAGGTAATGCTTGAAGCGTTCGGTGACCGCCCACACCACTGCCAGGAACGCTAGCTTGAAGGAGCTATAATTCTCAGGGTTTCTCTCTGTGGGTCTCAGCTTTCTGCTAGCATAAGCAATTACCCGTTCTCTGCCCTGCTGGATCTGGGACAGTACGGCTCCTAGCCCCACGTTACTGGCGTCGGTGTGGAGGATAAAAGGCTGGCCGTAATCAGGGTAGGCCAGGATCTGATCCCCCGTGAGGGCCATCTTCAGCTGGCGGAAAGACTCCTCCTCCAGCTTGTCCCACTTAAAGGGCGGCTTCTGATTTTTAGTCTTTGACTGACCTAACAGGAGGTCCTGCATAGGGGCTGCCATTTTAGTGAACCCGGAGATGAATCTTCGGTAGTAGCCTACCAACCCGAGGAACTGCCGCACTTCCTTTATGCTGGAGGGTCTTGGCCAGTCCTTAATCACCGTGATCTTGTCAGGGTCTGGGGCTACTCAGTCAGCACTCACCACGTGTCCCAGGTACTGTACTTTTGGCCTCTGTAGATGACACTTGGAGGGTTTTACCTTTAGGCCGAAGCCTGCCAGGGCATCGAACACCTCTGCCAGGTGCTTTAGATGGTCCTCATAGGTCTTGGAATACACGATGACATCGTCCAGGTAGAGTAGGACCGTCTCGAAATTTCTGTGCCCCAGACAGCACTCCATCAGCCTCTGGAAGGTCCCTGGTGCGTTGCAGAGTCCGAACGGCATACAGTTGAATTCACTGAGACCCATCGGGGTGGTGAAGGCGGTCTTCTCCTTGTCTGACTCTGCTACAGGAACCTGCCAGTACCCGCTAGTGAGATCCAAAGTAGAGAAGAAGTTAGCAGATTTTAATGCAGCCAAAGACTCCTCTATCCTAGGTAACGGGTACGCATCTTTGTGTGTTATTCTGTTGACCTTTCTATAATCTACACACATCCTCATCGTGCCATCTTTCTTTTTTACAAGAACTAGAGGAGCTGCCCAGGGGCTACAGCTATCCCTGATCACCCCAGCCTCCTTCATTTCTCGCAACATACCCTTGGCATTCTGATAGTGTGCAGGGGGTACAGGCCGGTATCTCTCTTTTATGGGTGGATGGTCTCCTGTGGGGATTTGGTGTTCTACCCCCTTTACTTGCCCAAAGTCTAGCGGGTGTTGGCTAAAGACTCTTTCGTACTCCTGAACCACCCGGTAGACTCCCTGTTTTTGGTGTGAGGGAGTGGAGTCTGTGCCCACATGCAGTTTCTGACACCAGTCCTCCATTTGTTTCTTGGAGCCGTTACCCTCCTCTGGTTGAGATGGAAGCAAGGGTTCCACGGCGTTTACAGGGTTCTGGTTAACGGTGAACAATTTGGCTAGAGTGGCATACTGGGGCAAGTATACTTCACTTTCCCCAATGTTTAGGATGCGGACGGGTACCCTCCCATGGCGTACATCGACCACCCCCCGTGCTGTCAAAATGGTGGGCCTGCTGTCTGAGTAAACGGGTTCTACCATAGCTTGGTAGTCTCTATCTCTTAACCCGATTGCAGTCCGGCACCAGATCATCATTTCACTTTTTGGGGGCATGGCGATAGGGAACGGGTCACTCATCCTAACGCTACCAATCTCACCACCAGACAGTTCTACCTGTTGCCGCTTCATCAGGGCTCTGATCTCTTTTTGTAAGACACGCTGCTGGCTGGAGCTGTCATTCATTGAAACCTGGTGTAATATAGCAATTATCTCTGAAAGACAATTTTCAATAACGTTAGTACCCAAGGTTATTTTAGGGTGACTTTCACGACGGTCAATGTCCACAATAATCAGTCCTTGCGCCGGCAGTTCAACTTTACCAATTTTGATGGTCACCTCCTTGAACCCCACCTGCGGCATGGGCTTACCATTGCTGGCGATGATGCTCAAGTCATTATCTGGGTAGCGGGTCATTCCAGTACCGCTTGAAAAGTACATAGGGGATGGTGGTTACCTGTTACCCAGTGTCCAACAGTGCATTCATGGGAATGCCATCCAGTACCACAGGCAAGACCGGTCGTCCCCCCACATACTTGTCACGCCAGTTTGACGGGCCTGATGATCTTACGCCTGGGGGTTGGCCCTCTGCCCCAGGTTGGGCTCGTTTAAATTACAGTACCTCGCAATATGTTCTGGCTGGCTGCAGCGGCGGCAGATGGGTTTTCCATCCTGGTCGTAGCGGTCCATTGGCTTCCCTATCGACGGTGGGATCCTCTTCTGTCGGCGCCACGGGACGTCCTCCGGACTGGTAGCCAGCTGGATCTTTCCTGGAGAGGATACCTGCAACGACTGCACAGTCCTGGTTAGTGCGGCAACGCTTTTGGTCAGTTCTTGGACCTGATGGTGCAGCTCTGTAGATGGGGTACTATTCATAGTCTGTGCATTGGCTCCTGCAGGTTCTGTAGACTGGGGCGCCGCCTCCTGGTAATAAGTGATAGCAGGGCGCCTGGAGGCCGCAAAGCCACCGGGTGCGGGTTCTCGGAGTACCCGGATGGCTCTGTCTTTAAACTGTGCAAAGTCTAACTCAGGGTTCTGCAGGGCCATCAGGCGTAACTGGGTTCGGTGGGCGCTGGACAGCAGACCCTCAATGAATTGTTCAGTCAGCAGTTTATCTGCATTCTTCACACTGTCAGGGTCTGCCTGCTTAATGGCTCTCAGAGCCTCTTGCAAATTCAAAGCATAGTCTCTTATACTGTCTTGGGCCCGCTGCTTGCACCCATAAAATCTCATTTTGATCTCTGCTGAGGTGCGGGTATCAAAAGTGGCCTTTAGACGGGCTAAAATCTCCTTCACGGTCCCCTTGTCCCTGACTGACCAGGACTTTACTTCTCGTTGGGCCGCGCCAGTTAACTGGCCTATCAGTATGCTCACTTTTTGTTCCTCAGTCAGGGGGTATACTATGAATAGGCTATACAGTCTCTCTTTAAAGTCGCTCAGGGCATGCGACTCCCCTGAGTAATGGCGCAACCAGGCCGCTCCAGGGATGTAAGGCATCGTGAACGGCAGTACTGCAGCAGCGGCCGCGCTGGCAGTTCACTCCGCTTCCGACATCTTCTTCCCCCCTAGTCAACCGTGGCCTACCTTCCGTTGCTTTTCTTCTGTAAGCCGCGGCTCCGCAGGCGACCGTCGGGGCTGAGGACCTTCCGTCGCGTCCTGGTGACGTCAGCGTTCGCTTGGCTCCCTTCAGGACCTTGTGCAGCGTCCGTGCGTAAGGCGGGGCTCCAGTTCTCGCGCGCTTTCGTCGTCCACGCCCCTCTTCTTCCCGCGCGGCGTTCCAAAGATGGCGCCCGATGGCGGGAAAATGGCTGCGGATGGCGGGAAACGGCTGCGGATGGCGGGAAACTCCACCAAGGTAAGTATTACAGTCTTTCTTCAGGCACGCAGTACCCGTTGGTGGCGGGCACGAAATCCTGCCGGCTACGCCAAAAAGTTGACGCGCCCCCTGGGCCGTGTGTGTGTGTGGATACCCGGAACCGGACCTTTTGTGGATGCTGGGGTTGTAGTGCTTGCGTGGCGGGGACCCGGTCCCGTGGCTCAGGGTGGTCAACCCAAATGGCGGTCTATTTATAGGGTTTTGTGATTAAATGTCCGACTACGCCACCCATGGATTGCAGTCAGAGTGAACCGCCGCTGCAGGGCAGACCGTTGAGGCAGGTGTTGTGGGTGCAGCAGAGGTAGTATAAACTCCCCACGGGAGAAGTATAGCCTCAGGGCAGTAAATAGGGATGTTGGTGGTGATGGTGCGCAGGAGCAGCAGTAACCGCACGGAGTCGGTCGTGCAATTCAGGGTCTTTACTGTTGGCGGTATTAAGGGACCCGTCCGGAATACAGGTTAACAATGGAGGCCTGGTCAGTCTGAGAGCAACTGGGAAATCCTGCTGGTCAGGGGGAGTTTGTAGGCCTACCGTGCTGACTTCACTCTTTCTTGGCTATCCCTCTGTAGTGTGGTGGTAGCCCACGTCTCTGAGTGTACCGTGTTGTTCTCACCCGTATGACTGGCGACTCAGGCCTTCCGTACTTCTCACCCCTCCGGGGCAGTAGTGGTCCCTCTCGTGTGGCTGAGCCTCCGGGCTTCCATGAGCCAGAGAACTTGAAGTCCCCTGCGTGGTGGTTTTCTGCTGCTGGGCTTATAACCCTCACAGCCTCGGACTCCAGTGTCCGGCTTTCTAAGTCTCTAGCCAGGGTGAGCTCTGCTAGCTCCCCGCTGGCCTCGTGTTCCTCCTCTGCCTACAGGGACTCCTCAGCCTGCTGCTGACCTGTCCCTATCTGCAACTTCACTGGAACTTGTCTGGCACTTCTCTGTCTAACCACGCCCCAGATCCAGTTTATAAAGGGCAGATTTCTCCCCTCCCTGGACTGAGGCAGGAGGTGCTGCATGCTAATTGTCCCCAACCAGGGAACCTCCCACCTGCTCTCAGACATGACATTGCTGCCACTGTGGCGACCAGACCTGGGGTGCCACACAAGTATGTGAGGGGACAGTACAAAGACCTGTCTACTGATCTTTTTACTCTGAGGCCAGGGGCTGGGACAAGGGGGCATCTTCTACGTCTGGAAAAAAGAAGGTTTAATCATAATCACAGACGGGGATTCTTTACTGTAAGAGCAGTGAGACTATGGAACTCTCTGCCGCATGATGTTGTAATGAGTGATTCACTATTAAAATTTAAGAAGGGCATGGATGCCTTTCTTGAAAAGTATAATATTACAGGTTATATATATACTAGATTCCTTGATAGGGCGTTGATCCAGGGAACTAGTCTGATTGTCGTATGGAGTCGGGAAGGAATTTTTTTCCCCAATGAGGAGCTTAGAGTTTGCCACATGGTTTTGTTTTGCCTTCCTCTGGATCAACCTGTTAGGCTATGAGTTAAACTAGATGGACTTAGTTTTTAACATAGTTTTTAAGGTTGAAGGAAGACTATGTTACTGCACTAAATTTATATACTAAAGCATTTACGCCTATAAGAGAGCAGGAAGCCAGTGCTATGGTGGAAAATTGCAATGTGAACTACACCCATGGCAATGTGTTTAATTCTAAAGTCTAATGGACTATCAAAACATGCTTTAATGGATAAGAAATAAAAAAAATAGTTCTTACAAGTGGATGTACCGTTTATCTCCAAAGGAAGATATACTATACTGCAAGTTAGCAGTTAAAATGTATCCTACACACAGTGTGAATTCTTGAATATATAAAGGTGGTGAGTTCTGAAAAAAATAACCTTTTTTACAAGTTATACTATGTTTTTGATTTATTTGAACTCCACTTATATGGAAGGATAGTGCATGAATGGTATATTATAAAAAGACAAAAAACACTGCATTTATATATTGAAGCAGGGGAGGATATATAATTGGTGCAACCTGTGCGGCTGCAGAGGGAGCCAAGAGTTAAGGGGGTCCACTTCTACTTCCAAAGCAGGTGTAATTTTGCATATTTAGGAAATCTTGGGCTGCAAAGGAATCATATATTGTTTTTGCACAGGGGCCCATTTCTGTCTGTCTGTCAGTGTATTGAAGCATTTATACCTGCATAGCAGCTGGATGCTAGCACTATGATGGATAATTGCAATGTGAACCACACTCAAGGCAATATGCCTAATTCCAATGGAGATGAACGTTTTGCTAAGTTAGCACAAGTTTTTGGGGAAACAATGGAGGATGCACCATATTATACAGAAATAAGAAAATTAATGCAGGAGTGGAATAAGAAATTAAATCAAGAAACACGCACATGATGGGACTGCAATACCTTAAGCATCTATGTGGAATGTCAAATGATACCACGAGGTTAAAGGATAAAAAAATACACACATATATATTCTGTGATGAATTCATGATTAAATTAAATTATTATTTATTTATATAGCGCCATTGGTTCCATGGTGCTGTACATAAGAAGGGGTTACATACCAAATACAGATATCACTTACAGTAAACTAACAATGATAGACTGGTACAGAGGGAAGAGGACCATGCCCTTGCGGGCTTACAATCTATAAATGAATGAGATCATATCAAAATCTCTTTAGATCTAATGAATGGAATTATAATGGAGGAAGAGAAAAAACTAAGAATGGTTAAAGAGCAAATTGTGGAGATAAAAAAAGAAGCATTGAAATTTTCTACTCAATAACTATGTGAAGAGCTACATAAAAAATTAAAAGAAAATGTGGATAAATTTGGAAATTCTATTATTCAAGTAAAGAAAAAAAAATGCAAAGGGACAGTATTGACTATGAAAATAATAAAGTTTATGACTGGAGACCTACTTGGAAAGCATGTACACCAAAATCTATTTAAAAAAAATAAAAACAAAAAAGATACAATTTTAATGAGGATAAGAAAAAAAGTCAATTTCTCTTCATCAGATTACGAAGCATTTGACTCTTGTCCCGATACGGCCAAAAAATTTTTAAAAAAATTATGTCAACAATGATATGGGTAATCGACAACAACTATCAAAAAACGGGAAAGACAAAGGAGAAGAC
This sequence comes from Phyllobates terribilis, assembly GCF_046119375.1. Lineage (NCBI taxonomy): Eukaryota > Metazoa > Chordata > Amphibia > Anura > Dendrobatidae > Phyllobates > Phyllobates terribilis. The sequence goes on from NW_027362762.1 coordinate 148,800,582, forward strand.
GACGCAGAAGGAATGGACAATATAAAAGGATATTTTACAAGGAAGAAGAGACAAGAATCAACATCCTAGAAGACACTGAAAATAATGTCATACTTCTTACTCAGAAAGTACTAAGTAATGAACAGAGAGAAGTATTATCCAAGGGATTACATTTTGTCCCAGATCAGAAATTTGATTTATTTCAAACATCATTAGATTTTGTTATGCTCACGCTCAGTTTAGCGCAAGCATGGATTGTGGTCCCACTGTGCCAGGGACCAAGGAGTGCCTGGAGGGGCGTAACTAGGGACCTCAGCAATACCCAATGCAGATATACGACGCCTTGATTACTCCGCAATCCAAGGAGGGAAGAGGGAGGTGGACCAGGTCCTACACCAGGGCGGACCTCGGACACACGGCTGTGACCCTCAACGAGGTATGCAGGCACTGGCCGGTTCGGCTGGTATGCACATAAGCACTAGCAGGTGCGGGTAGATCCGACTGGTATACAGACAGGCAGGTAGGTGCTGGCAGGCACAGCTGGTATACAGACAGGCTGGGTAGGTGCTGGCGGGCACGGCTGGTTTACAGATAGGCTGGGTAGTTGCTGGCGGGCACGGCTGGTATACAGACAGGCAGGTGTTGGCGGGCACGGCTGGTATACAGACAGGCAGGTACGTGCTGGCGGGCACAGCTGATACAAAGTCAGGCTGGGTAGGGCCCAGGACAGACTGGAATACAGGAACGGGTAGGGCCCAGGACAGACTGGATAAGCACTGGCAGATGGGGGCAAATCCGGCTGGTATGCAGACAGGTAGGTAGAAACTGGAGGGCACGACTGGTATACAGACAGGCAGTTGGGTGCAGGCGGGCATGACTGGTAAATAGACAGGCTGGGTAGGTGCTGGTGGGCACGGCTGGTTTGCAGACAGGCAGGTGTTGGTGGGCATGGCTGGTCACGTGACCATCAGCTGAGCGGTGACGTCAGTATCAGCCGATGGTCACGTGACCTCTTGCACAGCAATGTACACTGTTAGGGGGTGATTTTACACCCCTGTCAGTATACATTGCTGTCTTCTACAGCAGTGACATAAGTGATGGCTGATGTCACTGCTGTAGAAGTGACACGAACTGTCGTGGGACACTCGTTGGTACGTGGACTGCGTCGTTGACGACGGACAGGTGAGAAATATGGTTGTTTTTTATTTTACATTTTTTTCAGGAGATAGACGGCTTCGCAGAGACGTGTAATAAAAAAAATTGTAAAACCGTGTGTGTTTTATTTCATTATAATACTTTATTCTGGCCGTGTCTTTTATTGAAACAGCGGCGACCATTTTACTACGCAGTTATTAATGGAGGGCATCTTATAGACACCCTCCACTACTAACCTGGACGTCACGTCAGCCACGAATACAAAGCTGACGTGAACCCCAATCCCATTACCCCATTCGCCACCGCTACAGGGCAGTGGGAAGAGCGGAGGCTAAGTGCCAGATTTGGCACATGTTATGGATGTGCCATTTCTAGGACTGCTGAGGGGTGATATTAATAGCCGCGGAGGGGGCTAGTATCTATAGCCCCTTCCCTGGCTATTAATATCAGCCTGCAGCTGTCTAGTTTAGCCTTTGCTGGTAAGATTTTATAGGGGGACACTACGTCAATTTTTTCAGGGGTCCCCTTGTAATCAAGCCAGTAAAGGCTAAACAAACAGCTATGGACTAATATTAATAGCCTGGGAACATTGTTGGCTAATGGCCCCTTCTCCGGCTACTAATATCAGCCCCCAGTGGTCGGCTATCCTTCTGCTGGTTATAAAAATGACGCGGGAGCCCACGCCATATTTTTTTTTTAAATGTTTGGCTCTGTGCCCACGATCCGGTAGCAGCGCATTGGATGCATATTTTTTGCTGCAACCAAACCGGTGCATTCTATTGAACGCAGGTAAATCCACATGTGTTCACTGAACCATGTAGATTTACCACATTCAATACTTTCTAATGGTCAAATTTCTGTTACGAAGATTAGCGACTCCGCAATAGAGTTTGACATGCTGCGGTCCTGAAAGACGCGCTGCATGTCAGTGTCCATGGGTGATTCGCAGCCTCTGATGCACGCATAGTGGTCATGGGATTTCTAGAGATCCCATCCACTATGCTGTAACATCTGGATGCTGCGGGTTTGACGCTGTATAAACACGCAGCGTCAGACCTGCAGCAGCTCCAGATCGTGGCCACGTACCCAAACTCACCCGCAGCATGTCAATTTCAGTAGCGGACACGCCAGTCTCCGCTGCAGATTTTGACCGATTGAAGTGTCGTTATATGAGGTGGATTCCCATTTACCGACAACAAAAGTGCGGCATTAGAACACCACGTTTTGGACGCAGCAAAAATAAGCTATGTCCAAAGCGCTGCTGAGTGCTGATCAGGGGGATGTAATGGCTAGCGAACCAGCTGTGAGATGTTATTAATGGCCACTGACCATGTTTGCCTCTTGGCACCTTCCCAGGCTAAAAATAGTAGCTCACAGCAGCTGCATAAATTACGTGAATAGAAATGCTAATGAAGATTGGGTGAATGGGACTAGCTGACATCTTGCTCTTTTGTTTGGTTATGACAAGGTGTCAATCAGACCTTTTCATTATCAAACTTAATTAAAGTAAAGTAAAGAGTTAAATAAACACACAGAAACAGAGCAAACACTTTATTTGAATTACAACAAACTCATTCTTTAATCATTCAAATTAACCAATATACTCAACCCAGTTCTGATGGTAATCCAAGGTTTAAGCAATATCCCACCAAATAACTTTATTTAGCTCCAAAAATCATTCATTGATGTGCAAAAACGCTTCAAAAAATGCGTCAAAAATGATAAGGTTATTCAATTCCTTATCAACAGAACTCAACTAAACACCTAGATTTACCAAATGGCTGCAATGAAACAAAGAATAAAAATTTAAAGGGGTCTGAATACTTTTCGTACCCATTGTATCCTACATAAAGTATAATGCAACACACCAGATAGTCCCCAATATAGTATAATGCGCCCCTATAGGCAGAGTCTATAGTATAATGCACCCCCATAGGCAGAGTATATAGTATGATGCACCCCTATAGGCAGAGTATATAGTATAATGCACCCCATATGCAGAGTCTATACTATAATGCACTCCCATAGGCAGAGTATATAGTATAATGCACTCCCCACAGGCAGAGATTATATAGTATAATGCACCCCCCTAGGAAGAGTATATAGTATAATGCACACCCATATGCAGAGTCTATAGTATAGTGTTGCGCACGCTGATACAGTTACACTGGCGTAGCTCCGTTGTGGCCCCCCTCAGTGTGGCCCCTCTGCCACCCCGGTAGCTATGCTACTGGGCAGAACAATATAAAATTCAGAGGTATCCTGGAAAATGTACCACCAGCAGATCTTGTTCCATATATTAAATATATATTGCACAAATCCTTGCCTTCCTTTCCTACTGCAGATTTAAAATCGACAGAGCACATAGGTTACAAAAACCTAGCTTTCTTCCAAAAGAAACACCAAGAAAAGTGATTGCTAGATTGCACTTTTGCCAAGCAAAAGATCAATTTAAGAGACTATCTAAGAAAACACCAGAACCAACCTCCCCGCTATGAGTCGATTAAAGTTTTTCTGGATTTCTTGAAAGAAACTTTAGACACCAGAAAATCTTTTGCAGGTATTACCTCCATTTTAAGATCAAACAACATTTCCTTTAAGTGGGGTTTCCCCACTAAACTCACAGTATTTTTTAATGGAAGGACAAACACGTTACAGGATCCAGAGACGAGATGGAACTGTTTAAAACAATGCAAAATAGCCGGAAATAGATACAACTGTGACCATGAAGGAAAAGAATACACGGCAGAGTAATGGTAGTTGAAGGTTTTAAAGTAAAACTTGCTATACAGTTTCCTAGTTCATGTTCTATTTTATTTTTACAGCTGATTATAAGAAATCTTCTGATTTGAGTTCTCTTCTTCTACTTAAAATTGGTTTAACTCCAGGACTCGCACACAGAGTTCGCTGAACTTTCTTTTCCCAGATATAGCATGAGGTGTTCGAGAACTGGTATATTTTTGTTCTCAACCTTTTTCCCCGGATCATGTAAGGAGTATCAGAATCTGGCTTTCTTTTGTTTTGTTTTATGATTGGTTTTCTGCAGAATTGCATTTTATTTTACCACCTTCACCATAGGTATATGCTTTTAAATATCGTACAAAGCACTACATATGTTTTTTTCTGGCTATTATACATATTTTTCTTGTTTAAATCCTAATGGTGCTAAAAATTCTATCACTGAATGTCAAAGGACTAAATAGTCTGTATAAGAGGTATTCTGCCTGGACGGAAGCCAAGAGCTCCAATACTGATATAGTGGCATTCCAAGAAACTAAATTCTCTCAAATTAACCCACCAGAATTTTCTCATAAAGATTTCCCCCATATTTTTAGATCCTCTTTGGAGGAAAAAAAGACCGGTGTGATTACAACTATAAGAAACACCGTGTCTTTTCAATTATTAGAAGAGATTATAGATAACAATGGTCGCTACCATATTCTTGTCTGCATTATTGATGCAATAACGTACACTTTGGTAAATGTGTATGCCCCTAACAGAGCCAAATTTCCTTCCTCAATAAATTAATGAAAAAGGTAGAGACACCAAAAAAGAAATGTATTTATTTTTGGTGATTTTAATATTATTCCCAAGCAAATTTGGATACTTCAGCTTCTCCGAGATGTAAAATGTTTACTTTAAAAAATTGGTTAATAAAGGAACAGTTATTTGATGTATTCAGAAATTTAAAATTGACCTCAAGTGAATACACCTATTATTCTGCTAAACATAAAACCTTTTCGAGAATAGACATGGTTCTGACTAATTTACATACCCTACAAAAATGTAAAGATATTCAAATAGGTACCATCACTTGTTCAGACCATGCTGCCATCAAATTGTATTTGAAATCCACACAATCAAATAATTACTCTAAAATGTGGAAATGCAATTCTTTTCTACTGCATTTTCCAATGTATAAAACCAAAATTGATAATAATTAAATTATACTTCCAAGAAAATATCTCGCAAGACATTTCCCCCGCTACTATATGGAATGCCCATAAGGCAGTACTTAGAGGAGTTGTCATACAATTAAACTCACAATATAAAAGAAAAACTAGAGAAAGTATCCAAAATATAATTCAAAAGATTAATGATGAGGAGGAAAAACAACAACAAAACCCGACAGATAAAACCCACTCAGTTATACTGAGTCTTAGAGCAGAACTTAAATTCATTCTTATGGAATAATTACGATAAATTAATGAACTCTATCAAACTTAATTATTATTTCTCCTATTAACAAAATGACTTAATTTATGGCTAATAAAGTTAGAAAACCAGTAATAAGATCAAGGGTAATTTCTATTAAAAAAAATTGGAGCCTCTTATGTCCATCCGCAAGACATAGCTGAGCAACCTGAAAGAGGATGTGAATACCACCCAACCAAACATCAAAGAAATAAATCAATTCCTTTCTAAAGTCAACTTACCGCATCTACATTCTGAACAAATTAACTCGCTAAATTCCCCTTTCTCCATAGACAAAGCAGAAATTGCCATTAAAAAACTACAAGAAAATAAATCTCTTGGACTTGATGGACTCCCCAATGAATATTACAAATTATTTAAGCATAAAGTATCCAGCCCCTTGACCTCCATGTTTAATCAAGCTAATAACGAAGGCCTTCTTCCAAAAGAATCCTTAGAAGTGACTATCGTTGTTATACCAAACCAAACAGTGCTCTTGAGGCGATTTCGAATGATAGACCCATATCCCTCTTAAAAACAGACATAACATTTTTTGCTAAACTTATTTCTGAAAATATTACCCTTATTAATTCAGTCTGATCAAATAGGGTTTTTTAAGGGGAGACAGGCCTCATGGAATCAGGAGAATTTTGAATTTACTTACATCTGTGGAAAAGGGGAAAATCCCCTCCATTCTGATTTCTCTAGATGCAGAAAAGGCATTTGATAGGATCAATTGGGATTTTATGCGCGCCATTTTAAATAAATTTGGCTTTCAGGGACAAATTCTTAAGGCCACCTTTTTCCTAAATTCTTGCCCTTCAGCAAGGGTCCAAGTCAATAATCTACTTTCTAATTCCTTTTCTATCTCAAACGGCACACGCCAAGGTTGCCCATTATTCCAGCTTCTTTTTGATCTTATAATGGAACCTTTCGCTGAAACCATCAGAACCAGCAATCTCATAAAGGGCATTCCATTCAATCACAATATAGACAGCATACAATATAGACAATATCAAATTGGACTATTTGCGGACGTCATTTTAATTTCTATTATGGACCCTATTAACTCTTTAAGAGCTGTTTCTTTAATAATTAGGGAGTTCTCGTCGGTATCCTACTACAAAATTAATCTAAAAAGATCAAAAATCGTAATTTTTTTTAGACGCTCAATTAAAAAAAGCAATGGAAAGGGAATTTCCCTACACCTGGGAAACATCCCAAATTCCTTACTTAGGAATTAAAATTATGAACCCCTTAAACAAAATCTTGAATGAAAACTTAAATTGCTTACAAAAACATATTCAAATTAGTATGAACAATTTTGATAAAATCAACACTTCATGGTTAGGCAGAATCGTGTTTTTATAAAAATGATTATCTTGCCTAAATTGCAGTATATTTTCAGATGAATCCCAATTCAAATACCAGATCTATGGACTAAAAAACTTCATAAACAGCTTTCTAACTACATATGGCAAACAAAAAAAAACAATTTTGAATTGTAAATTGCTCTGCTTTAATTACAGGTCTTAAAAAAGATGCAATTATTAACTTTCAAGCCCTTAAAAATTCTATACAATCTTTCAGAGGAGAACATTTTTTAATTTTCTAGAGCTTAGGAAATATATTAGAAAAAAATGTAATCTCCCTATACTTCTTCCTAGAGTTATTATTTCCCTTTTTGAAAACTTTACAAATGCTAATATTTGGAATACAAGAAATATATATACAGTACAGACCAAAAGTTTCGACACACTTTTCTGTATTTTCATGACTTTGAAAATTGTACATTCACAATGAAAGCATCAAAACTATGAATTAACACATGTGGAATTATATACTTAATAGTGTTAAGCGAGCATGCTCCACATTGCTCGGTACTCGCCCGAGCATCACGCTACTCGGGATGTTCGGCGAGCACCAAGCATTTCCGGGTTACTCGGGCGGGAGCTCGGGTCTCCGCCCTGCATGTTTGGCGCTCTTTACAGAGCCAGTGAACATGCAGGGATTGCCAGCCAGTCACTGTAATGCCGCAGCCATGTTGTTTGTGGGCATTACAGTGATTGGCTGGCCGCACAGCGTCACCTCGAGTATTTAAAACCGGGCGCCGCCATATTGGACACAGTCGCTCCGGATTAGACAGTGTAGGGACAGGGCTGCTGATCTAGGGAGAGATTTTTCCTGCGAAATAGTTAGTGTAGGGTCTGTAAAGGCTGCCAGATCAAACAAACAGTCCTTCTCAGGACTAATATCCATCCCAGATATCAGGCAGGCAGGCAGGCTGTATAGGAGACGCAGTGGTTATACCAGCAAACGCTGCATTACAGTCCTGTGTGCTCCTGTTTCTGAAATTGCTGGACTTAGCTCTAGGTCTCGGGGGCCAGGAAAAATCCTTTTTTTTTTATCTAAATCCTCTTTTTTTTTCCTCCTTCACACTGTACAGTACCAGTCTGGCACGCATGGCTGACTTGGTTACGCTGCCTTAACCGTGACCCTCGCGTTGTCAAAATGTTGGGTGACAGTCATTACTGGTTGGTGACACTTGTAGACACCCGCTACAAGGATAACTTTCACTCTCTTATTCCTGAGGTGGAGAGGTCTACAAAAATGGGGGAGTACAAGAAGGCCCTTGCTGCAGAACTGTTAAAAAAATTCCCATCTGAACACGCTAGCTGCAGAGGTCACAGTTTGTTGTTGCCCAACCAAGGCGTACATGCGAGAGAGACGCAACTCCAATCCAGCAGAGGCAGGGGAACACTGTCAACGTTCTGGGACAGTTTTCTCAGACCCTCCCTTCGGACAGACCCTGAGGCGCGGGGTACTCTCACAAGGAGTGGAAAGTTTCAAAAGATGGCGAGGGAGTACCTTGCCGACCATACCAGCGTCCTCCGTGATTCCTCTGTGCCTTTTAATTATTGGGTATCCAAGCTGGACACTTGGAATGAACTCGCTCTGTACGCCTTGGAGGTCCTGGCCTGCCCTGCCGCTAGCGTGTTATCGGAGCGTGTTTTTAGTGCCGCTGGGGGAATTATAACTGATAAGCGCACTCACCTGTCAACTGACAATGCTGACAAGCTGACCCTTATCAAAATGCACAAGGGCTGGATTGGGCCAGAGTTCTCATCACCACCAAATGACAGCAGAGTAACATAAAGTCAAATCCACTGTGTTATTTCGGGAGGTGTATTCACATGCACCGCTTCACACACACACATGGGTATACGCTTCCTCATTTCGGCTGTTTTATGTTCTTCTCCTTATCCTCAGCCTCCACCACCACTATACCACCAGGCTGACCGTGGTCCGTGTTGCCATTATTGAACGTTCCTCCATCCTGATTTTTGTCAGATTTTGCTTGGAAGGCATAAGCAAAGACTGTGGGAGACCCACTCCCCAATAATGGGAATAATATTTTTAAGATGCTGTACTGTATGGCTCTTTCAAGGGGCATTAAAAGCGTCTTGTTATACCACTCTGACCTCCACGTCTCTTCTGAGGGGCATTAAAAGCGTCTTGTTATACCACTCGGACCTCCACGTCTCTTGTAAGAGGCATTGCAAGTTGCTCCATCCTAATTTTTGGAAGCTTTTGCTTGGAAGGCATAAGCAAATACTATGGGAGACCCACTCCCCAATAATGGGACTAATGTTTGTAATATGCTGTACTGCATGGCTCTTGTAAGGGGCATTAAAAACGTCTTGTTACGCTACTGTGACCTCCACGTCTCTTCCGATGGGCATTAAAACCGTCTTGTTAAGCTACTGTGACCTCAAAGTCTATTCCACGGGGCATTGATATTGTCTTTTTATTCCACTGTAACTTCCACCACTCTTCCAAGGGGCATTAAAACCGTCTTGTTAAGCTACTGTGACCTCCACGTCTCTTCCAAGGGGCATTGAAATGTTGTTTTTAATTACCTTACCTCTAATCTCCACGACTCTTCCAACGGGCATTGCATTTCCTCCTAATTTTAGTCAGCTTTTGCTTTTCAATGCAAAGGTGAAAACTAAGGGAGACACACTCCCCAATAATGGGTAGAAGGTTTTAAGTACGCTGTAATCCACATCTGTTTCAAGGGGCATTGCAGTTCCTCAATTTTTGGAAAGCCTTCCATTCACTGCTTAGGCCAACAGTGCACAGGAGACCCAGTTGCTATAAATGGAAAAAAAGGTTTAGTTAAGGCCCTCTGACCTCCATGTCATTTCCAAGGGGCATTGCAGTGCCTCAAAATTTTTGGTAGGCATTGCACTCACTGTATGCCCTATAACTGTGTAGCCGAACCACTCCTTTTGTTACAGAAACATATCCTACAAGGCATATGTGGTTGACTGGCCTGATATTGATGTGAATGGTCCCTGTTCCTCCTGCTCTTTCTCCTTTGCCATTAGCTCATCCATCATTTATCACCTGAAGCTTTGTTTTTACGAGAGTCATAGAACTTGGATAGTAGCAGGAAAACATCCAGCAATCCTCAGAGGAGGTAGGATATGCGCCAAAACGCTGACCACCTCAGGCCTAGCTGCTACTACATACATGCGCTTGCATTCCTTGAAAACAAAGCAGATGCTAACTTCTATCATCATCATGCTCCTCACCTTGGCACAAAGGAGCTAGAGAGGGTACAAAGGAGGGCGACTAAGATAATAAAGGGAATGGAGGGACTAGAATACCCAGAGAGGTTGTCAAAATTAGGCCTATTTACGTTGGAAAAGAGAAGGCTTAGGGGAGACCTCATAAACATGTATAAATACATGAGGGGGCAGTACAGAGATCTCTCCCATGACCTGTTTATACCAAGGATGGTGACAAAGACGAGGGGGCACACTATGCGTCTGGAGTAGTGTTGAGCCACCCCCGTAGTGTTCGAGTTCGGTTCGGTTCGTCGAACACCCGTGTGTTCGCCGAACTGTTCGTCGAACACCTTCGAACACCGTTAAAACCAATGGCAAGCAAACAAAAACACATAGAAACACATAGAAAACACCTTCAAAGGTGTCCAAAAGCTGACAAACTGCTCAGAAGACACAACTAACACATGGAAAAGTGACAAGTACATATAGTCATGCGAAAAGAAAAGAGGTGGAGGAGTAAAAGGATGGGGAGACACAGATATAGGCATGTCATGCCCTTCTAAAATCCAAAAAGTGAGAAGCCGACACGGCCAGTCCGTTCCTGCCTGTGCCACCTCTGTGTCGCCGGGTTTGTGCCAGAGCCGCGGTGGACCCTGACGGCCAGCCCCCCTATCCCAATACTGGTGCCTGTCCGCCAGTGGGTCGAGGCCCCCCACGGTGGGGGGGGGGGGGAGTAACATCTGCAGAAGAAAGACCATCTTCCAGCCAAACTAAGATGTCGACTTCTTTTCGTGGACAATCTGATACGATCCCATTCTTACGGACACGCCCATCGCTACAAATTCTAGATGAGGCACAAAAACAGCAGGTGCTTCAATGGATATCAAGTGCTCCTTCAAGACGGGCTCTCCATCACCTCAATTTCAACATCACAAATACTCCAGTCCTCAGAGGTGTCACCCCAATCGCACTTGCTTCCTCACAGCTCCCAAGTCTCCAGCTGCCCGTCTGAGTATGGGGTAACACAGATGGCTGAGTCTGCCCAGCTGTTTACTCATACTATAGCCTGGGAAACGGAGGTCTGCTCCAGAGCTTCTGTTAATCCAGATGAGGAAATGATCTGATCCGATGCCCAGAATCTTTATAAGTTGGATCCAGGACCAGATGAAGAAGGTTCTGAGCATAATGTAGACCCTTGTTCCCAAACTGTAATTCCTGTTGGTGGAGACAATGATGAAGACGATGATGAGACTCAAATACCTGATTGGAGCGACAACTTGACTTTTCGGTCAGGGCAGGAAGAGGTTGGCTCTGAGGGCGACGGGTGTGATAACACACAGGGTGATGATGACGAGGTTGGAGATCCCACTTACTGTCAACCCACAGTCAGACAGTCGATGAGGTCAGCAGAGGAGGTGGAGGAGGATGTGACTAGCCCTGGGGATGGGGATGACTCGGTACCCGGGCATTTGCCTGGCCTTGGGGATGTCGCGGTGGTCGGCTCCCTGGCAAGTACCCTGGGGTCTCTCTTTAAAAGGGTGGATAATTGTTAATTTTATAAGAGTTCATGACGCCACCTGTGGTATCTGGTGACAAGCACCAGCGCTGCAGCAGTCCACTGAGGCCGGTGATAAGGCAGCTCGATGGTATAGCTCCCCACAGGTGGAGCTAGGTCTCAGGGCAGCGTATGCAGGGGGAATGCAGGACAGGCGAGACCCAGCTGGGTCAGAGCAAGAACGGGAACGGACACGGTAGTCACTTCAGTACCTTTTACTGGTGGAAATTCAGGCACATCCCGGAGCACTGTAGGGTGAAGGGTGCATATCAGGATCCTCCCCAATGAGCGGGTATAGGGCCTCCTGTTTCTTGCCTCTGCGTAGTAAGTTTCTGACCTGCCTGGAGCTAGGCCTAACTTTGTCTCTGTCCTGCGCTGGCTGACCTTGTGGTAGGGCCTTCTCTTGGAGTTCACGCTCCCAGTATGCGGGGCCTAAGCGTCTCCTGGCTCTGTTACATATCAGCACCTTAGCGATCCTGGGACTTGTAGTTCTCCAGGGATTCCGGTTATGCCTTACTGGGTCATAGAGATACCGGTAAGCTCGGATCCTGTGTCCGGTAAATGCTTCGGGGTGAGCTGGTTAAGCTCCTCTGCCCCTTATGTACTAACTCGCCACTCGCCTTCGGCCTACTCGGGCCCTCACTAGGCTATACACACTAACGGCAGCTTGCCGCGCTTCACTGATCTTACGGCACCGGCACACCTTAAGCTCTATCTGGGCTCCCTGAATCTAGCAAACAGGAGCCTCGTGCTCCACTGCTGAACTATTAACTGCGTTCTCTAGACTAGACTGAGCTCCACTGCAGACTGACCTCTCTTAGGCTTCTCTACTGCAGGAACTCTTCAGAGGAACTGAACTGCCTAGCTCCACCTTCCCTATTTATATCCCTAACGGGCTCCCTCTGCTGGTCTGAGGTGGAAGGTGGAGATGTGTGAATGTTTATGGGGGCCTCTTGTGGAGGATTCCATCAATGCACTCTTGTAGGATCTGTGATACCAAGCGCAGCGGGGCATCACAGATGCTATTGACGACGAGGTTAGGTTGCGCCTTCCTGAACAGAGACGGAGTACTGGAAGCACGTCAACAACTGCATCCTCAACCACAATTCTGCCTCTGACCACAAGTCGTAGTGGCTCTTCAGGTCACATGGGCTCTAAGCCTTGCATAGCCTGGGCATTTATTCAGATCGATAAGGATGACCCAACTCGTGTTATCTGTAATATTTGTCAGCAAAAGCTAAGTAGAGGCCAAAAAATACATAGTTTGAGTACTTCATGCATGTACCGTCACATGGATATGAAGCATAAGTTGCAGTGGGAAGCTCACTGTGCTACAATGCGGCCTAGCCGGCTGGGCCAACCACCGTCTGCCCCATCTTGTGCATCCGCAGCCTCTTCATCCTCTGTGACTGGGGGGACAGCAGTCACACATGTTTTTGGACGCAGACCTGCCACCTCTTTACCTGCAACAGCCAGTGTGATTGGCAGGTCGTCAGTTCATTGGGAAGTGGAAACACCTGCTAGTGTTGAGCGCTCTCCGACATCGAGAGCACCACCTTTGGATCAAGGCAACCTAACATGTCCGCCTGCATCTTCCTCACAGACCGGCAGTTGCCGGGGACACCCTACTCAACACCGTCTAAGCACAACAGCCAGCCCTCGGTCCCTCAGATGTGGAAAAGTAAAAGACCATTTCCTCCTAGCCATGAGAAAGCTAAGAGGTTGAATTTCACCATCTGCAAGCTGTTGGCTACAGAAATGCTGCCTTTCCACCTGGAGGACACAGAGGATTTTCAAGACCTTATGTCCGTCACAGTGCCCCAGTACCAGATGCCCAGTCGGCACTACTTCTCAAAGAAAGGTGTGCCTGCGCTCCACTAGCATGTCGCACACAACATCACCGCTTCTTTGAGAAACTCTGTGTGTGACAGGGTGCATTTCACCACAGACACTTGGACGAGAAGGCATGGACAGGGGCGTTACATGTCACTGACTGGGCACTGGGTAACTATGGTGACAGCAGGACAAGGGGCTGCTGTCCAAGTCTTACCGTCCCCACGAGTTGTGTGTTAATCCTCTTTATCTCGAACTTCCTCCACTGCTTCTGCCTCCTCAACCTCCTCTCGGTCCTCCACCTGCACCCAAAGCCTGTCTGGTAATGCCACCTGCTTTCTAACTGCGCAGAAGGAATCCTGCACACCTCCTTACTATGCTGGCAGCAGGGCTCAACGCATCAGTGTTTACTTTGAAATGTCTGGGAAATGTGAGTCACACAGCTGAGGAGTTTTGGTCAGCTCTGGAGACCCAGTTTCATGAAAGGTTGTCTCCACTGGACCTGCAACCAGGGAAGGCCATGTGCGACAATGCTGCAAACCTGGGTGCGGCACTTCGCCGGGGCAATGTCACACACGTGCCTTGTATGGCTCACGTGTTGAACCTGGTTGTCCAGCAATTTTTAGCCCACTATCCCGGACTAGATGGCCTTCTGCAGAGTGCACGGTCGCTGTGTGCTCACTTCCGCCGTTCGCATCCCGCAGTTCAACGACTTACATCTCTACAGAAGTCGTTGGGCCTGCCAGTTCACCGGCTGAAATGCAATGTGTCGACACGGTGGAATTCAACTCTGCACATGTTGCAGCGACTGTGGCAGCACCGACAAGCCCTGGTGCAATACGTTCTGACGTATAGCCTGGGCCAACGAGATCCAGAGGTGGGGCAAATCACGCTGGAGAAATGGCGACGAAGATGTTTAGTGCTGACGATGCCATTATCAGCATGACTATTCCGGTGATTTACATGCTGGAGCACATGTTAAACAGAATTCGGAGTCAGGTGGTGGGACAAGAGGAGGTGGAGGAAGTAGAGGAGGAGTCGTATGCGGAAGGGATAACATCTCCAAGGTCCAGAAGGTTGGCAGCACCAAGGCGGCAGGCATGGGAGGGTGGGGGAGAGGGATTAACCAGGGCGCATGGTAGCAGCCAAACTGTTGAGGAAGGTGCAGGAGCCGAGGAAGAAGTGGAGGACGAACTGGCAATGGGCATGGAAGACTCATCAGATGAGGGAGACCTTGATCACATTTCTGTTGTGCGAGGTTGGAGGGAGAGGGCAGAGGAAGGAAGCATGATTCTTACCTCGCTACCAACACAACAAGGACTTGGTCCTTTTGGATGCGCAAGACACATGAGTGCCTTCTTGCTGCACTACCTGCAACATGACCCCCGGATTGTCAGAATTCGAAGTAATCCCGACTACTGGGTTGCCACACTCTTAGATCCCCGGTACAAAAGTATATTTGCCGAAATAATTCCTGCCATAAAAAGGTATTGACGAATGCAGGAGTATCTGTTGCAGAATCTTACATGTGCTTTTCCACAAAACACCAGTGGTGCACGTAGTGAATCTCACAGTTCTAACTTGCCAACGGTGGGACTGTCGAGTCTTCATCACTCAAACAGTAACAGTAACACAGTATCTGCTGGTAACAGCAATTTTGTGGAATCGTTTCACCACTTTTTTAGACCATCCTTTGCAAGGCCACAGGAGACAAGAAGTCTGACACATAGTCAATGCCTAGAGAGGATGGTACAGGAGAATCTCCAAGTGAACATCGAAGCCATGACTGTGTCACTGGACCCTTGCTCATTTTGGTATTCCAATCTTGAAAAATCGCCGGAGCTCGCCACTCACGCCTTGGAGATCTTGTCATGCCATGCAGCCAGCGTTCTCTCTGAACGTGTGTTCAGCGCTGCTGGTGGTGTGCTGACAGATAAGCGCACGCGGCTGTCCACTGAGAATGTAGACAGACTCACGTTCATAAAGATGATCAAATCATGGATTCGCAAGGACATTTCTACCCCTGTGTCATCCTTGGGAGACTAAAAGCTTGGGGATTTGGTAAAATCACCTCACCAACCGTTTTAAGCAACAGTGGGGCAATTGATGCCACTTAACCCTAGAACGCATGACCATAAAAATCTACACTTTCACATACCTGGGGCCCTTTAGGCCCGTGTGCAAATAACATGGAATAACTCAAACTCAAATGACAAACAACTATATACATGAAGAATACCTAGAGTTTCAAAATTCTAACTAAAGCAATCTTGCAGAAAATAGAAAACAATTAACTGGGCGGGCCTGCAAGGCCACAGGTATGCGTTCTAGGGTTAAGTGGTGTCTGTGCCACAATTTTGGGAGTCCCCTTGCTGTGTCTTACGTGACGTTGGCATCGTCAATTCCAGGTGGGTTGGGTCGCACCCCCCCTTTTAACTGTAAGAAACTACATACACTATGGCTTGGGGTAACACAGATGGTTGAGTCTGAAGAGCTGTTTACTCAGAGGTCTGCTCCAAATCTTCAGTGTCTGCTAGTCAGCGTAGAATTTTTAACTGCATCTAGCCTAGGCAATACTTTGGGCGCAGTAGCCCAGCTGCGAAGCAAGCTGCACCGCCTGTGTATCTAATAAGAATTTTTAAATTAATCTAGCCTAGGCAGACTGTGGGGACCCCCAACCAAACCCAGATGCTCAGCCCCCCTACCGCCCCCCTTTCATGGACAACCCAATAATGTAACTCTTACAACTGGATGGGTGAGGATCGGTCACAGCTTTATTAACTCTTTATACTCATTCCATTAGAAAGGCATTTTATTTCTAAAATAATTCAGCTTGTTGCAGCATGCCCTGGGTCCCCACTCCGGCAAGTTGGCCAACAAGTTTAACTCTCCAACATGTCCTTTCTATTTCCAGGCCACGGAGGATCCAGCGTACTCGTATGCAGGACTCTGACCCCCACCCATCACTCTTAACGCTTGTTCCACTCCGTCCTGGAGTCCTGACAGGAATATGTCCAGTCCAATATCTATTAAGTGAACACCGTCGGGCCGTATGAGGCCTGCTTTATCTCCTTCCAGTTGTCGGTGTCGTATCACTACACCGCCTCTGTCTCTTCTAAATTTTGCCATCCGAATATTTATTACCCGCCTTGTCCATTCGATGGCCGTGATGTCTCGCGCACCTTGCCATACCGCTATCGGCACAATCTCTGACCATACTATAGCTAATTTTGTGAAAAATTCTCTGAAGCGCTCAGTGTCTAGTTTCATTATTGCCATTAGTTATGCGCTCTTGTGATGACCTAGGTTGTTTCCCCCGGCCTGTATAACTAAGATGACCGGACCTCTTGCCTCTCTCCCTACCTTGATTACCTCCATTAGTACCTGTGGCCATAGCAGGCCTCTAATACCTCTCCAGTTGAAATATGTGTTATGAAACTCTAATTTCCTCCCGCCTGGGCGGACTTTCGCCCTTTTTTGTGCCCAATATATATACGAGTGGCCTATCACTCACACTGTTGGCTTAGCGTCACCTGTAAAAGAAACAAACCACGTTAGGATAACAAGTCCGGTCTTATGTATCTCGCCAAACACGTGGATCGCCATCTCCCTATCCTCTGAACTTCCGTTTCTGACAGTCCTGCTCTTGCTGCTTCCGTGGCCGCACCTATGCGGAATGAGTGTGTCCCGTAATCTTTGGGGTGGTTCCCTGCCGATGTTATGCATTTATTAAATATAGCTTGGAACAGGTATCTTGATAATGGCGTTCCATCAATGTGTGATACGAAGAAATTACTTTGTGATCTGATGGTTAGATATGTTTTTACTATTGTTACCCGACTCAGTGTACCGTTTGTGGGTTGTAGAAGTACCCAAGTACCCCTGCCCGCTGGAACCGTTTTCGATTGGTGTATGCGTACACGTATTGCATTATTGGCTATGACTACTTCCTGGTGCAATAAGCGTCCACTGGTGGTAATTTTGGATTGAAGGACTAATTCGCTTATACATAGCGCCCCGAAGAAGGCGATCACAAATGCAGTAGACATTAGTGTTGCTTCAAATTGTGAGTGTCATGTTAATGGTGTTAGGGATAAGATGTGAGAAATCAGTTTTAGTGACACGGGACGGGACGTCTACATTCCTGACTTGGCTGACCCCTTTTCCACCCTTTTATGGATTGTCTGATGATGAATCTTTGTCACATCTCCCCAATTCAGTAGTTGGAAGTGAAATGCTACTCCGGTCAGACACCGCTGCGCTGACGCCCCTGATATGCCCCTCATCATTAGCTGGTGGAGAAATTCTATGGTGACTTGTGATCTGGCTTGTTCACATTGGTCAACCCGTCTGCCTGCTACTAGTCGTGTCCACTCTTCCCATGCCTTACCGTATGCTTGCCACGTTGACGGGGCAACTGACGCTCTGATTAATGGCATCAACTATTCGCCACTAGATCCCATAGGGAGGGTGGGCAACTGTTGCCCGATGGGTGGGCGTTGTGGAAGAGCTCTGTGAAAATCTGCCAATTGAATTGTTATAAAGCGTTAGCAGCAGCTTTATACCCCTCAGCATAGTGGCTAGCGCGGACCCATACATTGTGTTTTAGGCACAGGAATACTAGCCTGCGTAGTAGGCCTAGCACTGGGAGAGACGATGATGCCATCTTATTAATGCAGTGCGCTAGGCTGGTGTTTTGTGTTATGAAGCGTATATTTTTGTTAGCCAGGCGCGCGCCCCATATTTCTATTGCTACCACTATTGGGAAAAATTATTTTCAGGGCTAGATGCAGCTAAAAATTATTATTAATTTCAAAGCTGGTGGAGCTTGGTATAGATGGCCTAATACAATGAGTCCCACACACTGCTAGAAGCCCAAATATTTTTTCAGAGGTAGATGCAGATAAAAATTATTTTTAATTTGCAACCTGATGGAGGTCAGTATAGATGGACTAATAGAGAAAGTCCCACACACTGCTAGAAGGCCAAATATTTTTTCAGAGCTAGATGCAGATAAAAATTATATTCAATTTGCAACCTGATGGAGGTCAGTATAGATGGACTAATAGAGAAAGTCCCACACACTGCTAGAAGGCCAAATATTTTTTCAGAGCTAGATGCAGATAAAAATTATATTCAATTTGCAACCTGATGGAGGTCAGTATAGATGGACTAATAGAACAAGTCCCACACACAGCTAGAAGCCCAAATATTTTTTCAGAGGTAGATGCAGATAAAAATTATTTTTAATTTGCAACCTGATGGAGGTCAGTATAGATGGACTAATAGAGAAAGTCCCACACACTGCTAGAAGGCCAAATATTTTTTCAGAGCTAGATGCAGATAAAAATTATATTCAATTTGCAACCTGATGGAGGTCAGTATAGATGGACTAATAGAACAAGTCCCACACACAGCTAGAAGCCCAAATATTTTTTCAGAGGTACTGTAGATGCAGATAAAAAATATTTTTAATTTGCAACCTGATGGAGGTCAGTATAGATGGACTAATACAACAAGTCCCACACACAGCTAGAAGCCCAATATTTTTTCAGAGCTAGATGCAGACAAACAATTATTTTGAATTTGCAACCTGATGGAGGTCAGTATAGATGGACTAATAGAGAAAGTCCCACACACTGCTAGAAGGCCAAATATTTTTTCAGAGCTAGATGAAGATAAAAATTATATTCAATTTGCAACCTGATGGAGGTCAGTATAGATGGACTAATAGAACAAGTCCCACACACAGCTAGAAGCCCAAATATTTTTTCAGAGGTAGATGCAGATAAAAATTATTTTTAATTTGCAACCTGATGGAGGTCAGTATAGATGGACTAATAGAGAAAGTCCCACACACTGCTAGAAGGTCAAATATTTTTTCAGAGCTAGATGCAGATAAAAATTATATTCAATTTGCAACCTGATGGAGGTCAGTATAGATGGACTAATAGAACAAGTCCCACACACAGCTAAAGCCCAAATATTTTTTCAGAGGTACTGTAGATGCAGATAAAAATTATTTTTAATTTGCAACATGATGGAGGTCAGTATAGATGGACTAATAGAGAAAGTCCCACACACAGCTAGAAGCCCAATATTTTTTCAGAGCTAGATGCAGACAAAAAATTATTTTGAATTTGCAACCTGATGGAGGTCAGTATAGATGGACTAATAGAGAAAGTCCCACACACTGCTAGAAGGCCAAATATTTTTTCAGAGCTAGATGCAGAAAAAAATTATATTCAGTTTGCAACCTGATGGAGGTCAGTATAGATGGACTAATAGAGAAAGTCCCACACACTGCTAGAAGGCCACATATTTTTTCAGAGGTAGATGCAGAAAAAAATATATTCAGTTTGCAACCTGATGGAGGTCTGTATAGATGGATTAATAGAACAAGTCCCACACACAGCTAGAAGCCCAATATTTTTTCAGAGGTAGATGCAGAAAAAAATATATTCAGTTTGCAACCTGATGGAGGTCAGTATAGATGGACTAATACAACAAGTCCCACACACAGTTAGAAGCCCAATATTTTTTCAGAGGTAGATGCAGAAAAAAATATATTCAGTTTGCAACCTGATGGAGGTCTGTATAGATGGATTAATAGAACAAGTCCCACACACAGCTAGAAGCCCAAATATTTTTTCAGAGGTAGATGCAGATAAAAATTATTTTCAATTTGCAACCTGATGGAGGTCAGTATAGATGGACTAATAGAACAAGTCCCACACACAGCTAGAAGCCGAAATATTTTTTCAGAGGTACTGTAGATGCAGATAAAAATTATTTTTAATTTGCAACCTGATGGAGGTCAGTATAGATGGACTAATACAACAAGTCCCACACACAGCTAGAAGCCCAATATTTTTTCAGAGGTAGATGCAGAAAAAAATATATTCAGTTTGCAACCTGATGGAGGTCTGTATAGATGGATTAATAGAACAAGTCCCACACACAGCTAGAAGCCCAATATTTTTTCAGAGGTAGATGCAGAAAAAAATATATTCAGTTTGCAACCTGATGGAGGTCAGTATAGATGGACTAATACAACAAGTCCCACACACAGCTAGAAGCCCAATATTTTTTCAGAGCTAGATGCAGAAAAAAATTATATTCAATTTGCAACCTGATGGAGGTCAGTATAGATGGACTAATAGAATGATGCTATGCCCAAAAGATTTTACTTCACTAGGTGCAGTAAAAAAATTGGTATTCTATACACAGGTGGTATATCTTGTAACACAGATAGGCTACTCCACTGACTAACACACTCTGCAATAGGCCAAAAAGGATTAGCTTTGCTAGATTCAGCCAAATGCTGTGAAAAAAACTTGCACAGCACTAGCACAGACCTGCCTGGCAAAAACTGATAGGAACTGATGTAACCTAGTCCTGAAAAGGACTCCAATTACAATTAGTCTTTATTCCCACAACCTATCGATTTAACAGCACAGACGTGCCTGATAAAAGTCATAGGAAATGCTGTAACCTAGTCCTTAAAAGGACTGCAATCACAACTATTCCCTACTCCCAAGCTATCTGTAGATTTGTGCGAAAATTGGCTTGAAATTAACAAGGTATAGCGCACACAGCAACAGCGGTGCCGTCTAACACGCAGCTGCAGCAGTGAGAAAATGGTGGCGACGGGGAAAATGGCTTGGTCTTATAGGGCAAGGACATGTGACATACACTGCCAATGACACATGCCCTTGCTTGTGTGAAAAAAAGCACTTCGCTCCGTGTGTGCGCTGCTGATAGGCTGACAGATTGCACCTCCCCACTGTAAATGCGGGAAAGAGAAAAAAAAAATGGAGATCTTCATTGTTCCTGCAGAGATCCATCCCCTGCCCCTCCCCCCACCCCGCTGTACACTCAAACTGCGTATTAACATTAATTTTCATCATTACTGAGAAAAAATCCAGTTATGATTTTGGTGCACGAACAGTTATCGAACATAACCTCGAATAGCCGAATTTTTCTCAAATTGTTCGTGTTCGCCGAACGGCTCGAACACCGCCCAAAACAGCTCGAATTTGAGATTGGCGAACAGTTCGAGTAGAACAACGCTCATCTCTAGTCTGGAGGAAAGGAGGTTCCTGCACCAGCATAGAAGGGGATTCTTTACGGTCAGAGCCGTGAGACTCTGGAACTCTCTGGGAGAGGAAGTGGTGATGTCCAACTCACTTAATGAGTTCAAGAGAGGCCTGGACGCCTTTCTTGAGAACAATAAAATTACATCTTAAGCTTAGTGATAGTTAATTAATCCAGGGATTTAATCTGACTGCCAGATTGGTGTCGGGAAGTGAATTTTTCCTCAATGATGTAAATTGGCCTATACCGCATGTTTTTTTTTTTTTTTTCCTTCCCCTGGATCAACGCTGCGGAATAGCTGCAGTGCACAAGAAATAGGCTGAACTGGATGGACGCTTGTCTTTTTTCGGCCTTATAAACTATGTAACTATGTAAACAACTCCCCTGATGGAGAAGCCAGGGCCCACCGGAGGAGTCGGCTTCTCTGGTGGGCTCGTCCAATGCTGCCCTAAAGCAGGCCAGTCTAAGAAAAGTGTGTGGGTATGTTCCGCAGAGAAATCGGGCGGCTGGGGACCGTTTATGGACACCCGGCTGCACCCAGGCGGCTGGGGACCGTTTATGGACACCCGGCCGCCCCCTGGCGGCTGGGGACCGAGCGTGGACACCCGGCCGCCGTGTGGCTGGGGACTGAGTATGGATACCTCGCTGCCGAAGCAGCCATGAGGTAGTGGCCAGCTTCGGCCTCCTCAAAACTAAAAGGCCACATTTCAAGTGCAAGGTAGCAGTATGGTATTGCAGCCTGGGGGTGGGTGGGTGGTTGGCTGCATATTTGCGCTTGCTTTGCAAGGAATGGGGGAGGTACAATTGAACACTGCCCTGGGACAAGGACTTGCACGGGGATAGTTGCAAGTCTGCATCTTCTGATACGGCAAGGATCACTTCTGATGGGCACACTTTTAGGCAGTGACCTGGGAGTCAGAGATGCTTCCATGGGTCTTCCCCATGCTGTCCCATGTCTTTTCAGCACTGTATGCATGTGACACACAGCACATGGCCAGATAAGGTTGTAAAATGTTAAAATGACATTTCCCGGTGAATGCATTTGTCACAGTTGAAAGCAATACAAAAGTGCAAAAACGCATAAAAAATGCTACTTGTGAACATAGCCCAAGGTGTGGAGGAGTATTTTTGTTTTTGTTATTTATTTTACCTTATACACAAGTCTTTACCCTGGAAAAGAAATTCCTTCACATATTTCACAAGAAAAAAGTTTCACTTTCGTTTTTGAACGAAGGCATCAAAACTATGAATTAACACATCTGGAATTATATACTTAACAAAAAAGTGTGAAACAACTGAAAATATGTCTTATATTCGAGGTTCTTCAAAGTAGCCACCTTTTGCTTTGATGACTGCTTTGCACACTCTTGGTATTCTCTTGATGAGCTTCAAGAGGTAGCCACCGGAAATGGTTTTCACTTCACAGGTGTGCCCTGTCAGGTTTAATAAGTGGAATTTCTTGCCTTATAAATGGGGTTGGGACCATCAGTTGTGTTGTGCAGAAGTCAGGTGGATACACAGCTGATAGTCCTACTGAATAGAGTGTTAGCTGCTTTTTTCTTGCCATAATACAAATTCTAAGTAAAGAAAAACGCTCATGACGTATTAATACGCGTCAGTGCCCTGGGATTTAAGTGCCTGACCTGTATTAGTAAGTCATGGCGATCGCGCGCGCACACAGGCTGTGCGGGCGCGATCGCCGCCGGGTGTCAGCTGATTGTCACAGCTGACACCCGGTACCATGTGCAGGGAGCGGTCCCGCACTGCTCCCGGCACATTAACCCCCGCAATGCTGCGATCGAAGTCGATCGCAGCATTGTGGTGGCTAAGGGGAGGTGATCGGTATACTCACCTCCTCTTCCGGCCTCCAGCGCTGTCTGCCGCGGCTTCCCGGATGTTGCCATGACGACCCGATGTCGTCATGACAACATCCGGGTCACCAGACAGCAGGAAGATTTTTTGGTCATGCGCAGTGCATGACCAAACTATCTTCTCACTGTGCAGCGCTGACAGCCTGGATAGCACAGGGATGGTGCTCCATCCCTAAGCTATGCAGGCGATCAGAAAAAAAAAAGTGAAAGTCCCATAGTGGGACAAAGTAAACAAATAAAAAAACTGTCAGAAAGTGAAAAAATTTTTTTTTTTTTAAAATTGTAAAAATAATAATAATAAAAATAATAATAATAATACACCAAAAATAAAAATATAATGTACCCATCAATAAATATTATTATGAAAAAAAACAAACAATAAAAGTACACATATCTGGAATGACCTGACCTATAAAATTGTCCCACTAGTTAACCCCTTCAGTGAACAGAGTAAAAAAAAAATAAAAAAACTAAGCAAAAAACAATGCTTTATCATCATACCGCCAAACAAAAAATGGAATAACACGCGATCAATAAGACGGAGAATAAATAAAAATGGTACTGCTGAAAACGTCATCTCATCCCGCAAAAACAAGCCGCCATACAGCTCCATCATTCGAAAAATCAAAAAGTTATAGCTCTCAGAATAAAGCGATGCAAAAAAATATTTTTTTCTATAAAATAGCTTTAATTGTGTAAAAGCGCTAAAACATAGAAAAACTATAAAAATGTGGTACCGCTGTAAACGTAATCACCCGAACAATAAAGCTACCTTATCAATTTTACTACACGCGGAGTAGAATAAAAAAAATAAAAAAAAAAACAATTCCTGAATTGTTGGTTTTTGTTTATTCTGCCTCCCAAAAGCTGGAATAGAAAGCGATCAAAAAATGTCACATGCCTGAAAATAGCACCAATAAAAAAGTCAACTCATCCTGCAAAAAAACAAGCCGTCACATGACTCTGTCGGCCAAAATATGGAAAAATTATAGCTCTCAAAATATGGCGATGCAAAAACTGTATTTTATAAAATATGTGTCTTTTAGTGTGTGACAGCTGTCAATCATAAAAACTCGATATGATTCTGGTATCTCTGTAGTCGCACTGACCCAAAGAATAAAGTCATCTAATCACTTATACCGCACTAGGAAAGGCGTAAAAAATAAACGCTAGGGCTGGGGTTGGGGTTGTGCTAATGTTAGGGTTGGGCTAGGGTAGGATTAGGGTTAGGGTTGTTTTTTTTTTTCAAAAGTTAAAAAAAAAAAAAAAGATTACGATATGGCAACTACACCCCTCTAGGATTGAACGCAAGTGCTTGCTACTTGACTTTGCATCGGGTGCTCGGGTATGCATTGAGCATCGGGTGCTCGAGTCTCCGCCCCATATGCTTCGCGGCCAAAAAAACCTCGCGGTGATTGCCTGCCATGCACGAGCGATCCTCGCATGTTTTTTGGGGGTGTCTAATAACCGTGAAACATGCGGACAGGGACTCGAGCATTTCACTTGAGCACCCATGAAACAGGGTGCATATCTGAGTACCCGATGCAAACTCAAGTAGTGAGCACTTGCGCTCAAGACTAATGACAACTTATTCAATATGATGACCTAATGTTATCAAATTCTGTGTCGTATCTCAGGGTTCAAAATGTTAACTATACCCCATTGATAAAATCCTAGAGGGGTGTAGTTTCCAAAATGGGGTAACTTGTGGGGGGTTTCCACTATTTAGGCACATCAGGGGCTCTCCAAACGCGATATGGCATCCGCTCTCGATTCCAGACGATTTTGCGTTCAAAAAGTCACACAGTGCTCCTTCCCTTCTGAACTCTGCCGTGCGCCCAAACACTGTATTTTCCCCCACATATGGGGTACTGGCGTACTCAGGAGAAATTGCACAAAAGTTTTTGGGGTCCATTTTCTCCTCTTACCCTTGTGAAAATAAAAAAATTGGGGCTAAAACATCATTTTTGTGGAAAAAGTTTTATTTTCACGGCCCCATGTTATAAACTTCTGTAAAGGACTTGGGGGTTCAAGGTGCTCACCACACATCTAGATAAGTTCCCTGAGGGGTCTAGTTTCCAAAATGGTGTCACTTGTGGGGGAGTTTCCACTGTTTAGGCACATCAGGGGCTCTCCAAATGCTACAAGGCGTCCGCTAATTATTCAAGCAAATTTTACATTCAAAAAGTGAAATGGCGCTTCTTCCCTTCCGAACCCTGCCGTGCACCCAGACAGTGGTTTTTCCCCATATATGGGGTAGCTGCGTGCCCAGGGGAAATGGCCCAACAAATTTTGGGGTCCATTTTTTCCTGTTCCCCTGCAAAAAAAAAAAATGGGTCTAAAGTAACATTTTTGTGAAAAAAGTTAAATGTTAATTTTTTTTCTTCCACATTCCAAAAATTCCTTTGAAGCACCTGAAGGGTTAATAAAGTTCTTGAATGTGGTTTTGAGCACCTTGAGGGGTGCAGTTTTTAGAATGGTGTCACTTTTCGGTATTTTCTGTCATAAAGACCCCTCAAAGTGACTTTAAATATGATGTGGTCCCTAAAAAAATAGTTTTGTAAATTTTGTTAGAAAAATGAGAAATCGCTGCTCAACTTTTAACCCTTATAGCTCCCCAATAAAAAAAAAATTTGGTTCCAAAATTGTGCTGATGTAAAGTAGACATGTGGGAAACGTTATTTATTAAGTATTTTGTGTAACATACAGTACAGACCAAAAGTTTGGACACAACTTCACATTTAAAGATTTTTCTGTATTTTCATGACTTTGAAAATTGTACATTCACACATGTCTTAATTCATAGTTTTGATGCCTTCAGTGTGAACGTACAATTTTCAAAGTCATGAAAATACAGAAAAATCTTTAAATGAGAAGGTGTGTCCAAACTTTTGGTCTGTACTGTATCTCTCTGATTTAAGGGCATAAAAATTCAAATTTTGAAAATTGTAAAATTTTCAAAATTTTCCCCAAATTTCCGGTATTTTCACAAATAAACACAAGTGATATCGAAGAAATTTTACCACAATCATGAAGTACAATATGTCACAAAATAAAATCTCAGAATCAGGGGGATCCGTTGAAGCGTTCCAGAGTAATTACCTCATAAAGTGATAGTGAGATGAATTGTAAAAATTGACCTGGTCATTAACGTGCATACCACCTTGGGTTGTAAAGGGGTTAAGAAATGAAGGTCAGTCAGTCTGAAAAATTGGGCAAACTTTGAAAGTGTCCCCAAGTGCAGTTGCAAAAACCATCAAGAAACTGTCTCACATGAGGACCGCCCCAGGAAAGGAAGACCAAGAGTCACCTCTGCTTCTGAGGATAAGTTTATCCGAGTCACCAGCCTCAGAAATCGCAGGTTAACAGGAGCTCAGATTAGAGACCAGTTCAATGCCACACAGAGTTCTAGCAGCAGACACATCTCTACAACAACTGTTAAGAGGAGACTTTGTGCAGCAGGCCTTCATGGTAAAATAGCTGCTAGGAAACCACTGCTAAGGACAGGCAACAAGCAGAAGAGACTTGTTTGGGCTAAAGAACACAAGGAATGTACATTAGACCAGTGGAAATCTGTGCTTTGGTCTGATCAGTCCAAATTTGAGATCTTTGGTTCCAACCACCGTGTCTTTGTGAGACGCAGAAAAGGTGAACGGATGGACTCTACATGCCTGGTTCCCACCGTGAAGCATGGAGGAGGAGGTGTGATGGTGTGGGGGTGCTTTGCTGGTGACACTGTTGGGGATTTATTCAAAATTGAAGGCATGCTGAACCAGCATGGCTACCACAGCATCTTGCAGCGGCATGCTATTCCATCCGGTTTGCGTTTAGTTGGACCATCATTTATTTTTCAACAGGACAATGACCCCAAACACACCTCCAGGCTGTGTATATAAGTTGCAAATAGAATCAAATGGATTTTTTCCTTGTGGAGTCATGTCACTTGTGTGACCTCAATCCTGGACTGCGATATAGCAGAGGCATACAGCGATTTGGTATAGCATTCACTGAAAAGGAATGTACACACATCTTTTTTAGGCGGACATGCTCCATAACCTGAAAAAGTGCTAAATAAATACAAAAACAAATGAACATATGCGCTGCAATTTTAAATGACTTGCTGTGCACATGTGGCACCCCAGGGGTCCGGTTGCCACAGTGGCATTTCCTCCCTCACAAGAGGTGATGCCATGCCTGGAAGCAAGCAGGGGTCCCCTAATCAGGTTTTACTAAGCATGCAACACTTTCCAGGCTCCAGACCAGCAAGGGGAGTTCCTCCCCATAGCAACTGGGATCTAGAGGCGGGGTTAGTTAGTCTTAGTGTGAGGAGTTGAAGTCAGGACGTCGAGGAGTGAGCAGCTGGGGACTGGAGCTGTGCGGCAGCTGACCCCAGAAGAACCAGCACAGAAGAACCGGACACCGGAGTCCGAGGCTGTGGGGCACTGAAGGCCCAGCAGCAGAGAAACCGGAGGGCAGGAGACTGCAGGACCCCTGGCCCCATCAGACGCCAGGTGGCTCAGCAGCACAGAGGGCCCAGCACCGCCACGTGTGAGCGACGCACCAGCAAGGCCCGAGCTGCCTGCCATACGGGTGAGCATAGAAACGTTGCACTCAGGGACGAGGGCCACCGCACAGCTACAAGCAGCAGGGCCAAAGAGTTTAGTGGAAAGGGAAGGCCTCCAACTTCACCTGGCAAGGAGGATTCTTTACTTGCTTCCAGGCTGCCCGGACTTCCACTTCTAGCCAGTACCCTAGTCCCTGCTTGTCTAATCACCACCAGTAAAGCTAAGAGGAAACCGCCATTAAGTTGTGGATTGATTATTGCTGCGCCATCAATCCCTGCACTACAACGCCCAGCATAAACCATAACATCTACACTGCCCTGGAGCTAAGCTCTATCTGTGGAGAGCCACACCATCCTTGCGGCAGTAACATCAGCTCCAGAGGACCTGCTCCGCAACGGAGGCTCCCTTAGCCGCATACCACAGGTGGCGTCACAAACTTTATACAATCACTATAAATCCCCAATCAATAACCCCTTTTTATTGACCGCCCTGGGTCACGGACCGGGTCTCCGCCATTGTGACATCCCCCAGCATCTACCAGCCCGGCACCGGTACCCCACGGCCCAGGGGGCGCGTCACCTTGGCGTCACAAACAGGATTCACGAAGCCCGGTATAACCGGGTCCTGTGTGCCATAGACTTTATTGAACTGTGTTACCACGTGGTTTGCTGCCCGCCGAGGGGGAAGAAAGAAGCCCTGATCAGGAACCGCCGGGTAAGAGATCCCTCCGCCTGCAGAGCAGCATACTGGTACGTCAGCAGACGCCCAGGACCTGGCTGAGGTTCACTAGGGGGAAGGAAGATGCCCAACATGGGAGAGGATTTAGCCGCGGGCGCGGCTGCCGCCACTGTAATGCCGTTATCAATGACATATATACCAGGGGCGGCGTGGTTGCCCCAGTACTCAGGGGAGTCGCACACCCTGAACGACTTTGAGGAGAGACTGCGCAGTTTGTTTAAAGTGTACCCCCTGTCTGAGGAGCAAAAAGTCAGCATCCTCATAGGACAGCTAATCGGTGCAGCCCAGAGAGAAGTGAAGTCTTGGCCAGGCAGAGACAAAGAAATTAAAGGATACCTTTGACACCCACACTGCAGCAGAAATTAAAATGAAGTTTTACGGGTGCAAACAAAGGGTGCAGGACAGTGTACGGGACTAGGCTCTAAACCTGCAGGAGGCGCTGCGGGCCATCAAACAGGTAGACCCCGACAGTGTGCGAGATGAGGGCAGATTGCTAACTGAGCAGTTTATTGAGGGGCTCCAGTCTGGCGCTCACAGGTCACAGATGCGCATTATGGCTCTGCAAAACCCTGATCTGGACTTTGCACAATTTAAAGACAAAGCCATCCGGGTGCTGCGAGAATCAATCCCAAGTGGCACTGCATCCCTCCAGCGTCCAGATATCACATACCACCAGGAGGTGGCGTCCTTTCCCCCAGCACCTGTGGAGGCTGATGCGCAGACCCTAGATAATGAACCCTCTGCAAACCTACGCCTTCAGGTCTAGGAGCTGACCAAAAGAGTGGCTACACTAACCAAAACCGTGCAGACCATGCAAGTGTCTCCCAAGGAAAAGATCCAGCTGGCTTCCAGTCCAGATGACGTCCCGTGGCAACGACAGAGAAGAATTCCACCGACCAGAGGGAGGAACAGCGATCGCTACGACCAGGACGGACAACCCATCTGCTGCCGCTGTCAAAAAGGCGGGGCACTTCGCAAGATTCTGTAATTTAAATGAGCAACCCCTGAGGCAGAGGGCCAACCCCCAGGAGTAAGACGACCAGGCCCACAAAGCTGGCAAGACAAGTACATGGGAGGACGACTGGTCCTACCCGTCGTGCTTGACGGCATCCCAATGAACGCGTTGCTGGACACTGGGTCCCAGGTGCCCACGATGCCGTATATCCTTTATAAGCAATACTGGACTGATTCAGACATTACCCGCCGTCCAGATGAACATCTTAGTATCTATGCCAGCAATGGTCAGCCCTTGCCTCAGGTGGGGTATAAAGAGGTGACTATAAATTTGGCAAAGTAGAATTGCCATCACAAGGAATGATTATTGTTGATATTGATCGACGAGAAAGTCATCCCATGAGAACCTTAGGCACTAATGTGATAGAAAATTGTCTTGGAGAAATTATTGTTTTGCTGCAACAGGTCGCAGAGACTGCCAGTTCCAGTCAGCAGCGAGTTCTGCAGAAGGAGATCAGAGCCCTGATGAAAAGACAACAGGTAGAGCTGTCTGGAGGGGAAATTGGCAGTGTCAGGATGAGTGATCTGTTCCCCATTGCAATGCCCCCTAGGAGTGAAATGTTGATATGGTGTCGAGCAGCAATTGGTCTCAGGGGTCAAGATTATCAGGCTCTGGTAGAACCCGTGTACTCTGACAGTAGGCCCATCATCTTGACAGCCATGGGGGTGGTCGATGTCCGCAAGGGGAGAGTACCGATATGCATCCTGAATTGTGGGGAGAAAGAGGTCCATTTACCCCGGTATGATACCCTTGCTAAGCTGTTCACTGTCAGTAACAATTCTATAAGGACAGTGGAACCCTTGCCTCCATCCAAACCGGCGGAGGATAATGGCTCCAAGGGACAGGTGGATGACTGGTGTTAGAAGCTACAAGTGGGCACTGACTCCATTCCGTTGCACCAAAAGCATGGAGTATACCGGGTGGTCCGAGAGTATGAGCGGGTCTTCAGCAAACACCCACTAGATTTTGGGCAGGTAAAAGGGGTCCAACATCATGTCCCCATGGGAGATCATCCGCCCATTAAAGAGAGGTACCGGCCTGTACCCCCAGCTCACTATCAATGTGCCAAAGGAATGCTACGGGAGATGAAGGAGGCTGGGGTGATCAGAGATAGTTGTAGCCCCTGGGCAGCTCCATTAGTTCTCGTTAGAAGGAAGGATGGTACAATGAGGATGTGTGTTGATTACAAGCAGATTAACCGCATTACACATAAGGACGCCTAACCATTACCCAGGATTGAGGAGTCATTAGCTGCACTAAGATCTGCTAATTATTTCTCCACTTTGGATCTCATCAGTGGGTACTGGCAGGTTCCTGTGGCAAAGGCGGACAAAGAAAAGACTGCGTTTACAACACCAATGGGCCTCAGCGAGTTCAACTGCATGCCATTCGGGCTCTGCAACGCCCCAGGAACTTCCAGCGGTTAATGGAGTGCTGCCTAGGACACAAGAACTTCTAAACTGTCCAGCTGTACCTGGACGACGTAATTGTCTACTCGAAAACATATGAAGACCACCTGGAGCACCTGGCCGAGGTGTTTGAAGCCCTATCTGGTTTTGGCCTGAAAGTAAAGCCGTCCAAGTCCCACCTGTTGAAGCCCAAGGTGCAGTACCTAGGTCATGTGGTAAGCGCCGAAGGTGTAGCACCAGACCCAGAAAAAGTCACCGTGATCAAAGACTGGCCAAGACCCTCCACTATCAAGGAAGTGCGGCAGTTCCTCGGGCTGGTAGGCTACTACAGGAGATTAATCAGGGGTTTCACCAAGATAGCGGAACCCATGCAGGACCTCTTAGTGGGCCAGTCCAAGAAGGCCAAGAACCCGAAATCTCTGTTCAAATGGGGTAAACCAGAAGACGAATATTTCACCCGACTGAAGATGGCTCTGACCGGAGACGATGTCCTGGCTTACCCCGACAATGGCCAACCCTTTATACGTCATACAGATGCCAGCAACGTGGGATTGGGAGCGGTGCTGTCCCAGGTACAGCAAGGCAGAGAGAGAGTGATTGCCTACACCAGCAGGAAGCTCCGTCCTACGGAAAGGAACCCTGACAACTACAGTTCTTTCAAATTGGAGTTTCTTGCCATAGTCTGAGCTGTAACCGAGCGCTTCAAGCACTATCTCGCCTCCTCCAAATTTACAGTCTTCACGGACAATAACCCGCTGACACACCTGGAGACTGCGAAGCTTGGTGCCCTAGAAAAACGATGGATGGCCCGACTGTCTAACTACGAGTTTACCATCAAGTATCGGGCGTGGCATAAAAATGCAAATGCTGATGCGCTGTCCAGGATGCCCAACTTGCCAGATGGGGGAGAAGACCCGGAAGAGCTGGAGGAGATAGAGATACCCGCTTTCCATCGTCATGGGGTGACCCAGTGTTCCCACTGTGTGAGGGACAAGCGCTCTGCCAACAGAGAGGCCACGTTCAACCCATTGCCCAACCATGGATGGGCAGAGACGCAGGATAGCGACCCGGCTGTAGGAGTTGCTGACTCGCACCCTGATCCAGATGCTCCACAGGAGACCAAACAGTTGTAGAAGGAGAAGGGCAAACTGTTCATCTACGAGGGAAAGCTCAGACGGCAGCCAAAGCATTCCAATAGCACTTTTGTCGCCCGCACGGTTACCCTGAACGAGTGCTTACCGACCAAGGTCCAGCCTTTGAAGCAGAGGTGTTCCAGGAATTCTGTAACTTGTACGGCTGCAAGAAAATCAGGACGACGCCGTATCATCCCCAGACCAACGGGTTGTGCGAGAAGATGAACCAGGTGGTAATAGACCTGTTGAAGATGTTGCTCCTTGAAGAACGTAGCCTGTGGCCAGAGAAGTTACCAGATTTGGTGGACCTATATAACCACATCCCGGTGAACTCTACCAACTGTACACCCGCTTACCTGATGATAGCAAGACCTGGTAGGCTACCCATCGACTTAGACATGGGAGTCCTAACACCAGAGACGACTTCACCAGATGCGGATTGGGATACCGAGCGGCAGCAACAATACCGCAAGGTGCAAGAATGTGTTGAGAGAAGTTTGTCCCAGGCGAGACAGAAGCAAGAGAAAACTTATAATCAGCACGCACCTGCCGTTCCCTTATCACCTGGAGAACAGGTACTTAAGAGGAAAAGACGAGTCCACAAATTAGATGACCAGTGGGAGATTGAGCCATATACCGTGCTACCCTCAAATTACGACAACACCAAAGTGTGCCTCATCAGCAAAGATGGAGGGGAAACTTCAGCGGCAGTCTCAAGAGACCACTTGAAGATCTGTCCTGATCAGTTGAAACACACAGAAGAAGATCAAGACAACTCTCAGCCCACAGAAGGAGTGGAGGGAGTGGTCCAAACAGTACTCGGAGAATTTCCCCGGTCTTTGACGCAGGTGAACAGTGCAATTGTAGTACCGGTCCTTCCCTTTCTCCAAGTGGCCTCACCGGAAGCTGCAGAAGTCCCAGTACAGCTGGAAGACCAGTCGGCCCCAGAGGCAGAGGTTTCATCATCAGCAGACCAGGAGAGTCGACCCTCTGCTAGCAGTGAACCTGTCGTACAAAGAATTCGTAGGAAATTACCCAGCCTGAGCCCACCACACCAGGGGTAGACACTAGGGACCAGGGTAGGGCAGTGACAACTAAAATACTACCTAGATCGACCAGGAGTACAAAAGGTTAGCTCCCTGTTCGCTGGAGAAACTAAAGTATAAGAGAACTAAATTGTATGTTGTTTATAGTTGTACCCATTAAATAGTCATGGAAAAGTATATTTGTTGAATTTATGGACAACTGGACCACAGGACTAGGTGTGGTCAGGACAATATTGAATATGGTCACTAATAGGCCTAGAAAATAAACCGCAGGCATGGCTAAAGACCAGGCCCAACGAAAGAGTGCCCTGAAGCCACGCCCAGGGACGATACACAAAGTGGGTTGATGCGGTTCCCACCAGCCAAATTACAGTAACCAGGATTGTGGCGTAAGGACTAAGCGTAGCAGTGACTGCTTTCAATTTTTGTTGGGTTTTTGAAATTTTTCACTTGTTACACTGTTTGTAATGTGAATTGTTGACTGTTAATTTTAAAAGGTATCCTCAGTCTGGGAGTACTGAAGTTAACTAGGGGGGAATGTGGCACCCCAGGGGTCCGGTTGCCACAGTGGCATTGCCTCTCTCACAAGAGGTGATGCCATGCCTGGAAGCAAGCAGGGGTCCCCTAATCAGGTTTTACTAAGCATGCAACACTTTCCAGGCTCCAGACCAGCAAGGGGAGTTCCTCCCCTTAGCAACTGGGATCTGGAGGCGGGGTTAGTTAGTCTTAGTGTGAGGAGTTGAAGTCAGGACGTCGAGGAGAGAGGAGCTGGGGACTAGAGCAGTGCGGCAGCTCACTCCAGTAGAACCAGCACAGAAGAACCGGACACCGGAGTCCGAGGCTGTGGGGCACTGAAGGCCCAGCAGCAGAGAAAACGGAGGGCGGGAGACTGCAGGACTCCTGAGCCCATCAGACGCCTGGGGGCTCAGCAGCACAGAGGGCCCAGCACCACCACGTGGAAGCGATGCACCAACAAGGCCCGAGCTGCCTGCCATACGGGTGAGCATAGAAATGTTGCACACAGGGACGAGGGCCACCACACAGCTACAAGCAGCAGAGCCAAAGAGTTTAGTGGAAAGGGAAGGCCTCCAACTTCACCTGGCAGGGAGGATTCTTTACTTGCTTCCAGGCAGCCCGGACTTCCACTTCTAGCCAGTACCCTAGTCCCGGCTTGTCTAATCACCACCAGTAAAGCTAAGAGGAAACCGCCATTAAGTTGTGGACTGATTATTGCTGCACCATCAATCCCTGCACTACAACGCCCAGCATAACCCATAACATCTACACTGCCCTGGAGCTAAGCTCTACCTGTGGAGAGCCACACCATCCTTGCAGCAGTAACATCAGCTCCAGAAGACCTACTCGGCAGCGGCGGCTACCTTAGCCGCATATCACAGGTGGTGTCACGAACTTTATGCAATCACTATAAATCCCCAATCAATAACCCCTTTTTATTGACCGCCCTGGGTCACGGACCGGGTCACCGCCACTGTGACATCCCCCAGAATCTACTGGCCCAGCACCGGGTACCCCATGGCCCAGGGGGCGCATCACACATCTTCAGACTTTTCAACCACTCACTAGTTTATTCAATACAATTTGAAAAAAAACAAAAAACAAGCAACAAACATGTCAATAAAATATCTGAAATGACTCTGCAAAAGACACTACAGGAAAAAAAACGCTGGCATTTCCTGAAGTGTCTTCTGTTTGAAAAACTCATTGGGATCACACACTTGTAAAATTTTGTCGTGTGCCCATAGCCAGAGACTGGGAACATGGCGGTATGTTACCTGTAGCATACACTGTGTTCCAAATTATTATGCAAATAATATTTTCTCAGATTTTCCCAAATTACCTATATGAATTGCAGTCATTGTAATTTTCCAGTCAAATAACTATTAGAGTACAATTGAAAGGTTTTTGTACAAACTGCCTATGATAACAGTATATTTTAAAAAAAATAAAAAACTCAAACTGCACTCAAAATGCATGTTCCAAATTATTATGCACAGCAGAGTTTTCAACCTTTTCATTTTAATAAAGAACAAAAAATGGTCATTTTTGAAATTATAAGCATTAGCAGGTTATTACAAACTGAAATCAAACAGTTTTCAACTCAAAACTTTATTCTAGGTGATGTTACATTTGCACATACGACCGCTTGTTCAAAAGGAGCTTCTGAACTCTCTCGTCCATTGAATTTGTCAGGTTTTGGATGGTTTCTGCTTCAATTGTTTTGCATAAAGACACAATACCCTCCCAGAGCTGTTGCTTAGATGTGAACTGCCTCCCGCCATCATAGACACTCCTTTTGATGATGCTCCAGAGGTTCTCAATGGGGTTGAGGTCAGGGGAGCATGGGTGCCACACCATAAGTTTGTCCCCTTTTATGCCCATAGCAGCCAGAGATGCAGATGTGTTATGTGCAGCATGAGACGGTGCATTATCATGCATGAAAATGATCTTGCTGCGGAATGCACGGTTCTTCTTCTTGAACCATGGAAGGAAGTGCTGTTTGAGAAACTCAACATACATTATGGAGTTCATCTTTATCCCTTCAGGGATCCTAAAAGGGCCGACAATCTCTCTCCCCATGATTCCAGCCCAAAACATTACTCCACCTCCTCCTCGTTAGCGCCGTAGCGGTGTTTGTGACGCGCCCCTGGGCCTGCTGTGTCGCGCAGCGTCTCGCGCACGGGGGCTTACCCGGAACCGGATCAGATGAGGGTTGTAGTCTCCGAGTGGCGGGGACCCGGTCCGTGCCCAGGGAGTCAGACTCAGTGTGTTGCAGTCTTGATAGATGTTATTTGAGTGTCGACTACGCCACCCGTTGATTTGCAGCTATGGAGCTGCCGCTGCAGGGCAGACCGCTGAGGCCGGTGTAGAATTGTGCAGCGTGATAGTATAACCCCCAACGGGAGGGGTATGGCCTCAGGGCAGCCGACGTGGAAGATGGGGGTAGCAGGAACCACTCAGAGACGGTGCGGTGTAATTCAGGGTCTTTACTGGTAACAACGATAGACCCTCCCGGAGTACTTGCTAGCGAACGGGGCCTGGTCAGTCCTTGAGCAGATGGGATCTCCCCTGGCCAGGCGGAGTTGTAGGCCTCCCAAACTGACTGTACTCTTCTGGCTACCTTGCTAGAAGCGGATATAAGTAGCCCACGTCCCTGAGTGTACTGTGTGGTGCTCACCCGTATGGCCGGTGACTCGGGGCCTTCTATTGGC
The DNA here is from genome assembly GCF_046119375.1 of Phyllobates terribilis. Classification (NCBI taxonomy): domain Eukaryota; kingdom Metazoa; phylum Chordata; class Amphibia; order Anura; family Dendrobatidae; genus Phyllobates; species Phyllobates terribilis. The sequence continues at coordinate 148,836,976 of NW_027362762.1, forward strand.
TTCCGCTCCACGATGGCGGTGCTGGTCCCACACGTGTGACCGTGCCTTCGGGTTTCTGGGCCTGAGGACCTGAAATCCCCTGCCGGTCGGCTTCTGCTGCTGGGTAGGAGTTAGTCCCCACAGCCTCGGACGCCGGGTCCGGTAAGAAAGCTTCTCAGTCAGGGCGAGCTCTGCAGCTGCCAGCCCCTGACTCGTAGTAGTATTGCTCCCACTGAGCTCCAGCTGTTTCTTCCTATGACTGTCTCTTGTCTCTACTCTCCTTGACTCCTAACCCTGCTTCAGCCCCGGGTTTATATAGGGGAAGTTCTTCCCCTCCCAAGACTGGGCAGGAGGTGTGGCATGCACAGGATCCCTGACCAAAGGACCTCCCACCTGCTCTCAGACATAACATCTCTATCACTGTGGCAACCAGACCCCTGGGGTGTCACATTCCCCCCTAGTGAAATTTAGTACTCCGGGACTAAACATATTTTAGAAAAACATAACAAGATAAAAACAATAATAATACAATAAGAAAAACATATAAAGTTGGTTACGGCATGTCCGTAACCGGGTGCAGTCTTTGAAGAAAAGCAAGGTGTCCATTTCACCAAAACAGGGAGACGTAACCAGGTAGGGGTTTGTCCTACCCCGAGTCCTTAACAGTCTTTAGTCCGTCCTGGGTTACGCTCCAACTATGTACAAGGATTCCCGGTAAATCCACCAAGGATTCCTAAAAATAACTGGAAACACAAAATTATACACAAGCAACAATACACAGATAAACATAAATAAAACCATTTATACACTTCAAATCCTCCAGCGTGCGGGTAACTGGCCTCTAGTGGCCCTAGTGGACCTACGGAGCTGACTGTCTGGCCCTGAACTACAGGGTGTAGGAGCTGTCAAGGGTAAACTGGGCAGCTGTCTACCGGCTCTTTGTCTCACTAGGGGTACGGCAGGCTCACTATAAGCAGAGGGTTGATCCTCCTGTTCTGCTTGTGTGGAGTCTTCTGCCTCCTGGACCGGCTGTTCTTCCAGCTCTACCTGTTGCTCCGTAGGTGCTTGGGATGCTGGTTGGAGGAAGGTGAGTACGGGTACCACAACTGCACCATTGACTTGAGTCCAAGACCGAGGGAAGTCCCCGAGCACAGTACTAACCATATCTTCCCTTTCCTCTACGGGTCGATGGTCTTCTTGTTCCTCTTCAGGGTTCCTCAGTTGTTCGGGACACTTCTTCAGGTGGTCCCGGGATACAATGGCTGTGGTTTCCCCTCCGTCTTTACTGATGGTACAAACCTTCGGGTTCTCGTGGCTTGAGGGCAGTACGGTGTACGGGTCCTTCTCCCACTGGTCGTCCAACTTGTGGAGCCGTCTCTTCCTCTTCAAGACCTGCTCTCCGGGTACCAGGGGAACAGCGGGAGCATACTGGTTGTAAGTTTTCTCTTGTCTTTCCCTAGCCTGACAGAGACTTCGCTCCACGCTCTCCTGTACTCTCCGGTACTGCTGCTGCCTCTCTGTGTCCCAGTCTGTTTCTGGTGAAGTGTCCTCGGGTGTCAGGACTCCCATTTCCAGGTCAACAGGTAACTTACCAGGTCTTGCCCTCATTAGGTAAGCCGGGGTACAGTTGGTGGAACCTACCGGGATGTGGTTGTATAGGTCCACCAGATCGGGCAACTTCTCAGGCCACAGACTGCGTTCTTCCAGGGGCAACGTTTTTAGAAGATCCATTACCACCTGGTTCATTTTCTCACAAAGTCCATTAGTTTGCGGATGGTAGGGTGTCGTCCTTATCTTCCGGCAGCCATACAGATTGCAGAATTCCTGGAAGACCTCCGCTTCAAAGGCAGGTCCCTGGTCCGTCAGCACTTGGTCCGGGTACCCGTGTGGACGGCAAAAGTGCTGCTGGAAGGCTCTAGCTGCTGTTTGAGCCGTTAAGTCCTTGACGGGGACGACAACCAGAAACCGGGAGTAATGATCCACGATGGTTAACGCGTAGACGTAGCCACTTCTGCTTGGAGTCAGTTTTACATGATCCAAGGCTACCAGTTCCAACGGTTGCCGGGTGACGATGGACTGCAGGGGAGTCTTCTGGCTGGCACGGTCCTTCCTTCTCAGGTTGCACGGGCCACAGTCTCTGCACCACTTCTCGATGGTTCCCCTCATGTCTACCCAGTGGAACCGCTCGCGCAGCAGGAACTCCAGCTTCTTCCACCCGAAGTGTCCAGCTCCGTCGTGGTATGCCTCCATCACCATGGCTGCGTCTCTTCGTGGCACCACTACTTGCCAGAGTAATTCATGCGTCCGGGAGTTAACCATTCTGCGGCACAACTTCCCTTTGTAAAGGAACAGTCGACTCTTCTCTGCCCATAGTTGTTTGGCTTCCTCCGGAGCGTCTGGTTCAAGGCGAGCCTCCGGCCGAGTCAGCATCTCCTTCACCAGTCGGACGGCAGGGTCGCTGTCTTGCGTTTCCGCCCAGTTGTAGTGGGGTAAGGGGTTCAACGTAGCAGCCTGCTTACTCCTTACCCGGTGGGAATACTGGATAGTCCCATGATGGTGGAACGCAGGGAGTTCAACTTCTTCCAGTCCCTCCGGATCTTCTCCTCCGTCCGGCAGGTTGGGCATCCTGGACAGGGCGTCCGCGTTGGTATTGGAGCGTCCTGCCCGGTATTTGATTGTGAACTCGTAGTTGGACAGACGGGCCATCCACCTCTGCTCCAGGGCACCGAGTCTTGCCGTGTCCAGGTGTGTCAACGGGTTGTTATCCGTGTACACGGTGAACCGGGAAGAAGCGAGGTAATGCTTAAAGCGCTCGGTGACTGCCCATACTACGGCCAGGAACTCTAGCTTAAATGAGCTGTAATTCTCGGGGTTCCTTTCGGTGGGTCGCAGTTTTCGGCTGGCGTAGGCGATTACTCGTTCCTTCCCCTGCTGGATCTGGGACAGTACGGCTCCTAGCCCGATGTTACTGGCGTCGGTGTAGAGGATAAAGGGCTGGCTATAATCCGGGTACGCCAGGATTTCGTCCCCCGTGAGGGCCATCTTCAGCTGGCGGAAGGACTCTTCTTCCAGCTCCTCCCATTTGAAGGGCGGCTTCTGGTTCTTGGCCTTCCGGGACTGGCCTATCAGGAGGTCCTGCATAGGTGCTGCCTTTTTGGTGAAACCGGGAATAAACCTTCGGTAGTAGCCTACCAACCCGAGGAACTGCCGCACTTCTTTTACGCTGGAGGGGCTTGGCCATTCCTTAATTGCGGTGATCTTATCAGGGTCGGGAGCCACTCCGTCAGCGCTCACCACGTGTCCCAGGTACTGCACCTTTGGTTTCAGGAGGTGACACTTGGAAGGTTTCACCTTTAGGCCGTAACTTGCCAGAGCTTCGAACACTTCCGCCAGGTGTTTCAGGTGGTCCTCATACGTCTTGGAATATACGATGACATCGTCCAGGTACAACAGGACCGTCTCGAAGTTTCTGTGGCCCAGACAACACTCCATTAGTCGTTGGAAGGTTCCCGGTGCGTTGCAGAGTCCGAACGGCATGCAGGTGAACTCGCTAAGTCCCATCGGGGTGGTGAATGCGGTCTTCTCCCGGTCCGCCTCTGCTACAGGAACCTGCCAGTACCCGCTAGTGAGATCCAAGGTAGAGAAGAAGTTAGCAGATCTTAAAGCAGCCAAAGACTCCTCTATCCTTGGTAAGGGGTACGCATCCTTGTGTGTGATACGGTTGATTTTCCGGTAATCTACACACATCCTCATGGTGTTGTCTTTCTTTTTGACTAAGACTAGTGGAGCTGCCCAGGGGCTACAGCTATCCCTGATCACCCCAGCCTCCTTCATGTCCCTAAGCATCCCCTTGGCGTGTTGGTAGTGTGCAGGGGGTACGGGTCGATACCTCTCTTTTATGGGAAGATGGTCTCCCGTGGGGATGCGGTGTTCTACCCCCTTGACTCGCCCGAAGTCTAACGGGTGTTTACTAAACACTCTCTCGTACTCCTGAACCACCCGATAGACTCCTTGTTTCTGGTGGGCGGGAGTGGAGTCAGTACCCAGATGTAGTTGCTGACACCAGTCCTCCATGTTTTTCTTAGAGCCGTTACCTTCCTCCGGGTGAGATGGAGGCAAGGGTTCCACAGATTGTATAGAATTTTGGTTAATGGTATATAATTTAGCTAGCGTGGCATACCGGGGCAGATACACTTCCCTCTCCCCGATATTTATTATGCGAACGGGCACCCTCCCATGGCGTACATCAACCACCCCCCGTGCTGTCAAAATGGTGGGCCTACTGTCCGAGTAAACTGGTTCTACCATTGCCTGGTAATCCCTACCTCTCAGACCAATAGCTGCCCGGCACCAAATCATCATTTCACTTTTTGGGGGCATGGCAATAGGAAAAGGGTCACACATTCTTACGCTACCAATCTCACCGCCGGAGAGTTCCACCTGTTGCCGTCGCATCAGTGCCCGGATCTCTTTCTGGAGCACCCGCTGCTCGCCGGAGCTGGCGTTCTTGGCAACCTGCTGTAAAAGGAAAATCACCTCTGCAAGACAATTTTCAATTACATTAGTTCCTAGAGTTATTTTTGGGTGACTCTCATGTTTGTCAATATCTACAATGATCAGTCCCTGTGCTGCCAGTTCGACTCTACCGATTTTGATGGTCACCTCTTTAAATCCGATCTGTGGCACGGGCTGGCCATTGCTGGCGATGATACTCAAGTCGTCGTCAGGGTAGCGGGTAATATCCGAGTCATTCCAGTACTGCTTAAAGAGCACGTACGGGATGGTGGTGACCTGTGACCCGGTGTCCAGTAGGGCACTCATGGGAATGCCATCCAGTACCACAGGCAAGACTGGACGTCCTCCCACATATCTGTCGCGCCAGTTCGATGGGCCTGGTGATCTTTTTCCTGGGGGTTGGCCCTCTACCCCAGGTTGTGCCCGTTTAAAGAACAGTACCTGGCCATATGTCCGGGTTGATTGCAGCGGCGGCAGATGGGTCGTCCGTCCTCGCTGTATCGGTCACTGGGTCTTCCTCTGGCCGGTGGGGTCCTCCTTGGTCGACGCCACGGGATGTCCTCCGGTCCGGATGCCAGCTGGATCTTCCCTGGGGTGGAAACCTGTAAAGACTGCACAGTTCGGGTTAGCGCAGCAACGCTCTTAGCTAGCTCTTGGACCTGATGGTGTAGGTCTGGAGCCGGGTCATTGTCCAAAGCCTGCGCATCAGCTCCCACAGGCCCTGCCGACAAGGGCGCCGCCTCCTGGTGGTAAGTAATAGCTGGGCGCCTGTGGGTCATAACGCCACCCGGTGCCGGTTCTCGGAGCACCCGGATGGCTCTGTCCTTGAACTGTGCAAAGCCCAGATGGGGATTCTGTAAGGCCATCGCCCGCAACTGAGTTCGGTGGGCATTACAATACAGTCCCTCTATAAACTGTTCGGTCAACAGCCTGTCCTCATTTCCCACTCCATCAGGGTCGGTCTGCTTAATGGCCCTCAGGGCCTCTTGTAGGTTTAGTGCATAGTCCCTTATACTCTCATGCGCTCGCTGCTTGCACCCGTAGAATCTAAGCTTAATCTCGGCTGAGGTGCGGGTATCAAAGGTGTCCTTCAGCCGGGTTAGTATCCCTGCGACAGTCTTCCTCCCAGGTGGCCAGGATTTTACTTCCCTTTTGGCTGCCCCGGTTAGTTGGGCCACCAGGATGCTCACTTTTTGCTCTTCTGTGAGGGGGTACACCTGGAAGAGGCTATCCAGCTTTTCTCTAAAGTCATGCAGGGTATGTGACTCCCCTGAGTACTGGGGTAGCCAAGCTGCTCCCGGGATATAGGGCATGGTGAAGGGCATAACTGCAGCAGCGGTAGCGCTGGCGGGGGTTGAGGCAGTGAAGCTCTCCTCCGTATCCGACATCTTCCTCCCCCCTAGTGGACCGTGGCCTACCTTGCGATGATCCTCTTCCGTAGGCCGCGGCTCCGCAGTGGATTGTCAGGGTTGAGGACCTTCCGTCGCGCTCCTGTGACGTCGGCGTCTGCTGGGCTCCTTCCAGGACCTTACGCAACGTCCGGACGTGAGGCGGGGCTTCAGTTCTCGCGCGCTTTCGGAGTCCACGCCCCTCTTCTTCCCGCGCGGCGTCCTCAAGATGGCGTCCAATGGCGGGAAAACTCCACGGATGGCGGGAAGAAGGCAGAAGATGGCGCCGGATGGCGGGAAACTTCACCGATGGCGGGAAGAAGGCTGAAGATGGCGCCGGATGGCGGGAATCTTCACCACAGGTAAGTTTGAAAAGTCTCTTTTTCAGGCACGCAGTACCCGGTGGTTGCGGGCACGAAATCCTGCCGACTACGCCAAAGTTGACGCGCCCCTGGGCCTGCTGTGTCGCGCAGCGTCTCGCGCACGGGGGCTTACCCGGAACCGGATCAGATGAGGGTTGTAGTCTCCGAGTGGCGGGGACCCGGTCCGTGCCCAGGGAGTCAGACTCAGTGTGTGGCAGTCTTGATAGATGTTATTTGAGTGTCGACTACGCCACCCGTTGATTTGCAGCTATGGAGCTGCCGCTGCAGGGCAGACCGCTGAGGCCGGTGTAGAATTGTGCAGCGTGATAGTATAACCCCCAACGGGAGGGGTATGGCCTCAGGGCAGCCGACGTGGAAGATGGGGGTAGCAGGAACCACTCAGAGACAGTGCGGTGTAATTCAGGGTCTTTACTGGTAACAACGATAGACCCTCCCGGAGTACTTGCTAGCGAACGGGGCCTGGTCAGTCCTTGAGCAGATGGGATCTCCCCTGGCCAGGCGGAGTTGTAGGCCTCCCAAACTGACTGTACTCTTCTGGCTACCTTGCTAGAAGCGGATATAAGTAGCCCACGTCCCTGAGTGTACTGTGTGGTGCTCACCCGTATGGCCGGTGACTCGGGGCCTTCTATTGGCTTCCGCTCCACGATGGCGGTGCTGGTCCCACACGTGTGACCGTGCCTTCGGGTTTCTGGGCCTGAGGACCTGAAATCCCCTGCCGGTCGGCTTCTGCTGCTGGGTAGGAGTTAGTCCCCACAGCCTCGGACGCCGGGTCCGGTAAGAAAGCTTCTCAGTCAGGGCGAGCTCTGCAGCTGCCAGCCCCTGACTCGTAGTAGTATTGCTCCCACTGAGCTCCAGCTGTTTCTTCCTATGACTGTCTCTTGTCTCTACTCTCCTTGACTCCTAACCCTGCTTCAGCCCCGGGTTTATATAGGGGAAGTTCTTCCCCTCCCAAGACTGGGCAGGAGGTGTGGCATGCACAGGATCCCTGACCAAAGGACCTCCCACCTGCTCTCAGACATAACATCTCTATCACTGTGGCAACCAGACCCCTGGGGTGTCACATTTGCATGGGGTGTCCATCAACCAGCCATCCTCCACTCCATCCATCTGGACCATCGAGATCATTTCATGCATGATAATGCCCCGTCTCATGCTGCACATAACACATCTGCATCTCTGGCTGCTATGGGCATAAAAGGGGACAAACTTATGGTGTGGCACCCATGCTCCCCTGACCTCAACCCCATTGAGAACCTCTGGAGCATCATCAAAAGGAGTGTCTATGATGGTGGGAGGCAGGTCACATCTAAGCAACAGCTCTGGGAGGGTATTCTGTCCTCATGCAAAACAATTAAAGCAGGACCCATCCAAAACCTGTCAAATTCAATGGACGAGAGAGTTCAGAAGCTCCTTTCGAACAAGGCGTCCTATGTGCAAATGTAACATCACATAGAATAAAGTTTTGAGTTGAAAACTGTTTGATTTCAGTTTGTAATAACCTGCTAATGCTTATAATTTCAAAAATGACCATTTTTTTGTTCTTTATTAAAATGAAAAGGTTGAAAACTCTGCTGTGCATAATAATTTGGAACATGCATTTTGAGTGCAGTTTGAGTTTCTGATTTTTTTTAAAATATACTGTTATCATAGGCAGTTTGTACAAAAACCTTTCAATTGTACTCTAATAGTTATTTGACTGGAAAATTTGGGAAAATCTGAGAAAATATTATTTGCATAATAATTTGGAACACAGTGTAGATAGATAGATAGATAAATGCGCCACAGGTAACATACAGATGATGTGAGGTGCATAGAACATGTATGGATACAGTAACATTGTGGATAATATAAGTTGATAAAAATTAAGCTCTGAGAGGGTGATCAATGTATTATGTGCTGAACATAGCCTACAGATCGCTTCTCTGCAGACGGCTAATCTGATTTTACCATTCAGGGTACGTGGCCACGATCAGGAGCCGCTGCAGGTTTGACTCTACATGTTTATACAGCGCCAAACCCGCAGCGCCAGATGTTACAGCATAGTGGATGGGATCTCTAGAAATCCCATGTCCGCTATGAGTGCATCTGAGGCTGCGGTTCACCCGTGGACACTGACATGCGGCGCGTCTTTCAGGACAGCAGCATGTCAAATTCTCTTGCGGAGTCGCTAGTCTGCGCAACAGAAATTTGACCACTAGAAAGTATTGAATGCGGTAAACCTGCATGGATCAGTGAACATATGTGGATTTACCTGCGTTCAATAGAATGCAACGTTTGGGACGAAGCAAAAAATATGCCATGTAAGGCAGCTCATGTACCCAGACCTGACCAGACATACACAAGCAGCATTATATATATATACACACATATCATATAAATACACACACACACACTCTATGTCCACCTGCACGCATGAACCTACAGAGAAACACACTGTAAAATGTGTAATACACTATACACACAATATTACATATACCATATACACACTGTCATGTACACTATATACTACGTGCTATTATGTACACTATATATTAATTATATACCCACTTAGGTACACTATATATCATATTCATACTATTTACTAGTATAAACTCTATATACTACATACATTTACACAGGCTATATACTGTATACAGACTGGGATATACTCACCTAGGCTGAGGTCGGTCTCCAGAAGCAGTCGGGGTCTTCACACACCGGGCGCCCCCAGTACAGCAGTCATGAGCAGAGGTGAATGGTCGGCAGGATATTGGGGACACAGAAGGACTGAGAGCCGAGCGGCCTCCTGTCACTGCCTCTACACACAGCACAGCTGCCATGTCTGCCCTCCCCCTCCATCTGTCCCGACTGCCTGTCTAGTGATGACTGGTGAGGGACGGGACAGGACATGGTTTATACACAGGCGCCTGTGGGGCAGTGACACTGCTATGGAGGTGGAGAGCCTGTGTACTGGGGAGCTGGGGCTCCCTCCTGCCCCCCATACTGCCGGCATCTGCAGACTTCTCACAAATCACTCAGTCTCTGATGCCGCCACCTGCTGGACATTACGATGTTTTTCTCTCACACAGAGAAGACATCATTACTGAAGCTTTACTGAGCCCGGACACAGAGTTTACCTGGAGGGCAGAGCAGCTCCAACTCCACTGTGCAGGAGGAGCAGAGGGACTTACCAGGTGTGCTGCTCAGGGTGACTGCTCTCTCCCTGCAGCACCGCCTCTCCTGCACAGCTCCTGTCAGCGGCGGCTCCATCAGTAACAGGAGAGCCCCCGCTGTCTCTATGATGATGATGTCATCGTCGGTAGTTGTTTGGGCCCCCGTCCTTCAGGGCCCCAGTGCACCGGTGGTATGTCCGCCCGATGTAGTGGACCACCTCTTTGGTTTTCCCACGAATGAAAGTTCATTTTAAAAATTGTCTGTGTCTGACCGTGTACGGAGCATACCACAGCTCCTGGGCAGGGGAGGACGCAAAGACAATACAGACATTACAGCAGGGGATCGCAGAGGATTCATTTTTGAGGTAAAACATTTCACTGACTGTTTTTAAACGATATTTTACCTCACAAAACGAATCCTCTGCGATCCCCTGCTGTAATGTCTGTATTGTCTTTGCGTCCTCCCCTGCCCAGGAGCTGTGGTATGCTCCGTACACGGTCAGACACAGACAATTTTTAAAATGAACTTTCATTCGTGGGAAAACCCCTTTAAGTCTGCAATTACAATCCGGCCAATGCCTCCGTTCGTCGGCGTCATGTAACACATGCTGTCTCGTGAAACGGCTGGTACCCATGGTACCTGAATTCTAAATTTCTCTACCTCCTTTTCCCCATCCTCTTTAAGGCTGTGTGCCCACTATGCGTTTTTCAAGCGTTTTTGCTACGGAATTTCCACAGCGAAAACGCTTAAAAAATGCTTGTTAATACGTGCCCCATGGACCCCAATGATAATCCGCATGTGCTGTGCACATGCTGTGGAGATTTCCGCTGCGGATTATCATTGCGGAAAAATACGCAGCATGTCCATTAATTTTGTGGATACGCAGCGTAATTGCCGCCATTGACTTGCATTGAATCGCATAATATCTGCATGACTACATGTGCACATGCGGATATTAAGCGATTCAATGTCCGGATGGTACCTGGGTCTGGAGAAGAGGAGACTCTCCTCCAGACCCGTGTACCATAGAACCTGTTAAAAAAAAGAATTTAAAATAAAAAATAAAGATAATACTCACCTTCTGATGGCCGCCGGTCTTTTCTCCGCTGCGTCCAGTTTGTTGTTCGGCTCGCGATGGTCTAAAAGGACCTTTCATGACGTCATTTGGTCATGTGATAGGTCACGCTACCGATGACGTCGGCGGTCGCGTGACCTGTCACATGACTCAATGACGTCATGAAAGGGCCTTTCACACCACCGCGAGCTGTACAAGAGACCGGACGCAGCGGAGAAAACACCGGGGCCATTGGAAGGTAAGTATTATCTTTATTTTTTTTACCATTTTTATTCTTTTTGTTTAACTATTAACTTGGTCACACAATATAAATCCATGCCGGTTGCATGGATTTATATAGTGTGACCGAGTAGTCAAGCACTTTTCCAAGTGATGCTAAAATCGCTTGGCAAAGCGCTTGATAACCCGCATGCAGAAATGCATGCAAAAACGCTTCACAAACGCTTCTACCTGGCGGGAAAAAAGCATTGAAACTCTGCATGCGTTTTTCCTGCCAGCGAGATGCAGAAAAAATCTGCAGCATTTCTGCATCGTGGGCACTTAGCCTTATTCATTAATATATATTCAATTGCAAATCAAAAGGGTTTTGATAGATATTGTTACCAATACCCCAAAAATGTGACGGTCAAAATTCTTGACACCCTCAACTCAACCCCTTCACCACCTTGCAATTTTCTGTTTTTTGCTCCCCTTTTCTTCCCGGAGCCATAACTTTTTTATTTTTCTGTCAATATGGCCATGTAAGGGCCTGAATTTTTGCAGGACGAGTTGTACTTTTGAACAACGCCATTGATTTTACCATATAGTGTACTGGAAAATGGGGAAAAAATTTCCAAGTTTGGTGAAATTGCAAAAACAAGTGCAATTCCACAATTATTTTTTTTTTTTTTACCATGTTCATTAAATGCTACAAACATGTATAGGTTCTTTTTCAAGTGTTGAAAAAAAATTAAAGTTTGTAAGAAAAAAAAACAATAGTGCCATTTTCCGAGACCCGTAGTGTCTCCATTTTTCTTTATCTGGGACTGGGTGAGGGCTTATTTTTTGCGCACCAAGCTGACATTTTTATTGATACCATTTTGGGGTAGATCCGATGTTTTGATCGCCTGTTATTGCAATGTTGCTAAAAAAAAAATCCTGGTGTTTTGATTTTCTTTTCTCGCTATGCCGTTTACTGATCGTATTAATTTACTTTATATTTTGATAGATCAGACATTTCTGAACGCAGTGATAAAAAAAAACAGATGTTTGGTATTATCGTTTTATTTTGAATGGGGCAAAAGAGGGGTGATTTGAACTTTTATATTTTTTTAATATTTAAAACTTTTTTATTTTCACTTTTCAATGTGCTTCAATAGTTCCCTTAGGAGACTTGAAGCTGTAATCATCTGATCGCTTGTGCTACACATAGGAGGGTTTGAACCCTGCTACGTGTAGCAAAAATCATCATCTATGAATGCCGGTGACGAGTCGGCGTTCATAGGAGATCTACAGTGACAAGCAAGGGTTTTTCTGCAGACTCCAGGTTGTCATGCCAACCCATCGGCGCCCCACGATCATGTGACAGGGGCGCTGATGGGCGGGTGTTATACACACATCCAGTTTGCGCGAGTTAAATGCCGCAGTCAGATTGATAGAGGCATTTAATATGTTAGCAGGTGCGGGCGGTTCGTGATTCCACCCTTGGTTGTTAGGGGCACATGACAGCTGATCAACTCAGAGGTCATGCGAAGGGAAAGATGCGGCCTCAGCATCGGAGCACACATCAAAGGGAGGGAGACTACTTTGAACGTACCTTTGTCATAGGTCGTAAAGAAGTTAATATTTGGTTGCACACCCTTTGGAATAAATCATTTCAATCATTTGCTTCCTATAACCATCAACAAGCTTCTTACACCTCTCAACTGGAATTTTCTGCTGTTGGGAGAAGGGACCCTTCAAATATAAGATCTCTCCACAGGTGTTCAATGGGATTTAGATCCAGACTCATTGTCGCCACTTCAGAACTCTCCAGCGCTTTGTTTCTATCCATTTCTGGGGGCTTTGTGAAGTATGTTTTGGTCATTATCCTGTTGGAAGACCCATGACCTAGGATGCAAACCCAGCTTTGACACTGGACACTACACTCCGACCCAAAATCCTTTGGTAATTTTCAGATTTCATGATGCCTTGCACACAGTCAAGAAACTCAGTGCCAGAGGCAGCAAAACAACCCCAAAGCATCTTTGAACCTCCACCATATTTGACTGTAGGTACTGTGTTCATTTCTTTGTGGGCCTCATTCCATTTTTGGTAAACAGTAGAATGATGTGCTGTACCGAAAAGCTCTATCTTGGTCTCATCTGTCCACAAGATGCTTTCCCAGAAGGATTTTGGCTTACTCACGTACATTTTGGCAAACTGCAGTCTAGCTTTTTTATGTCTGTGTCAGCAGTGGGGTCATCCTGCCATAGCATTTTATTCAAATGTTGACGGATAGTTCGTGCTGACACTGATGCAAGCTGCGCGACAGCTTGAATTTCTTTGGAACTTGATTGGTGGATAAGCAGCCCCATTACGCGTTTTTTCATTGCAACCTTTCATCAATTTGTCTCTGCCGCCCACGTCCAGGGAGATTAGCTACAGTGCCATGAGTTGTAAACTTCTTGATTATGTTGCGCACCATAAACAAAAGGAACCTCAAGATCTCTGGAGATGGACTTGTAACCTTGAGATTGTGGATATTGTTTAATGATTTTGGCTCTCAAATCCTCAGACAGCTCTCTTCTCCTCTTTGTTCTCCATTCTTAGTGCGGTACACAGACACACAATGCAAAGATTGAGTCAACTCCTCACCTTTTCATCTGGCTTGAAGTGTGATTTTCATATTGCCCACACCTGTTACTTGCCACAGGTGAGTTTGAACGAGCATCACATGTTTGAAACAAAGTTTTTTACCCATAATTTTGGAAAGGTGTCAACAATTTTTTCGGGCCCAATTTTTTGGGTTAAATCATAGAATCCTAGAATGTTAGAGTTGGAGGGGACCTCCAGGGTCATCGTGTCCAACCCCCTGCTCAATGCAGGATTCACTAAACCATCTCAGAGAAATGTCTCTTTGAAGGCTTCCATTGAAGGAGAACTCACCACCTCTTGTGGCAGCCTGTTCCTCTCATTGACCACCCTCACTGTCAAAAAGTTTCTTCTAATATCTAATCCGTATTGTCTCCTTTTCAGTTTCATCCCATTGCTTCTAGTCTTTGTGCAAATGAGAATAAAGCTGAACCCTCTACAGTGTGACAGCTCTTCAGATATTTGTAGACAACTATTAAGTCTCCTCTCAGTCTTCTCTTTTGCAAGCTAAAGTTTCCCAAATCCTCTAACCGTTCCTCATAGGACATTGTTTGCAGACCAGTCACCATTCTGGTCACTCTTCTCTGAACTTGCTCCAGTTTTTTCATGTCTTTTTAAAGATGTGCCCAGAAGTGTACACAGTATTCCAGATGAGGTCTGATCAAAGAGTAGAGGGGGATAATTACTTCACGTGTTCTAGACTGTATGCTTCTGCTAATGAAACCCAGAATTGTGTTTTCCTTTTTTTTTGCTGCTGCATCACACTATTGATCAGTCTGTGATCTATTAGTATACCCAAGTCTTTTTCACATGTGCTGTTGCTTATAATAATAATAATTTTTATTTACATAGCGCCCACATATTCCGCAGCACTTTACAATTAAGCGGGGACATGTACAGACAATAAATTCAATACAAGGTAAGACAGTTTAAACAGTTAGATTAGGAGTGAGGTCCCTGCTCGCAAGCTTACAATCTACAAGGAAATGGGGGGACACAATAGGTGAAAAGTGCTTATTTTAGGTCTGGCAATTATAATAAATAGGGATTTTCATATAAAGTTGCATGATCGGTCATCAGCCCGTATGTTTAATTGCAATAATCAAGTATCGAGTGCAGTTATCGTGTGCCTGGAGGGTGTAGAGACAGATGAACAGTAGGTAGCAGATTCTGAATAATATTTAGGAGGGAACAGGGGAAAGTTAGTTTACGGAGTAGTTGAGGTGGTAGGCTTGTTTAAAGAGATGGGTTTTTAAAGAGCGCTTGAAGACGTGGGGGCTAGGCCTCAGTCGGATTGTCTGGGGTAGTGCATTCCAGAGAACTGGCGCAGCACGAGAGAAGTCTTGGAAACGGAGGTGTGAGGTTCAGATTATGGGGCATGTTAGTCTTAGGTCATTTGTAGAATAGAGGGCATGTGTAGGGTGAATGACAGAGATGAGAGAGGAGGTATAAGGCGGTGCAGAACTGTGGAGAGCTTTGTGGTTGAGAGCAATGAGTTTATATTGGACCCTGTAGCGAATGGGTAACCAGTGTAATGACTGGCACAAGATGAAGACATCGGTGAAGCGGCTGGACAGAAATACGACCCTCCCTGCCGCATTCAGGACAGATTGGAGAGGAGAAAGCTTGGGAAGAGGGAGACCGATCAGAAGAGAGCTGCAGTAGTCCAGACGAAGCTTGGTAAGAGGGAGACAGATCAGGAGAGAGCTGCAGTAGTCCAGACGAGAGTGAATAAGAGCAACAATAAGAGTTTTAGCAGTTTCAAAGGTGAGAAAATGTTGGATTCTGGAGATGTTTTTAAGATGCAGGTGACAAGAGCGAGTGAGTGATCGAATATAGGGAGTAAAGGAAAGTTTAGTGTCGAATATGACCCCAAGGTAGCGGGCGTGCTGCTTGAGAGTTATAGTTGAACCCTCCAAGGTAATTTCGATGTTAGGTAGAGTTAGGTTAGTAGAGGGGAGAAACACAACAAGTTCAGTTTTGGAGAGATTCAGTTTAAGATAGAGGGAGGACATGATGTTAGAGACAGCAGATAAACAATCTTTGGTAATTTGTATTAGGGTAGGGGGTGATGTCAGGGGAAGAAGTGTATAATTGGGTGTCATCAGCATAGTGATGATACTAGAACCCAAATCTGCTGATTGTTTGTCCAATAGGGGCAGTGTATAAAGAGAAGAGGAGGGGGCCTAGGACTGAGCCCTGCGGGACCCCGATAGTAAGGAGACGAGGAGAGGAAGAGGAGCAGGCGAAAGATACAGTGAAGGAGCGGTAAGAGAGGTAGGAGGAGAACCAGGAGAGAACGGTTTCCTTGAGGCCTATAGAGTGGAGCATAGTGAGGAGGTGCTAGTGATCCACAGTGTCAAATGCGGCAGAGATCCAGGAGAATCAGCAGGGAGCAGTGACCTTTGGATTTAGCTGTTAGTAGATCACTAGAGACTTCAGTGAGGGCAGTTTCAGTGTAGTGTAAAGAGCAGAAACCAGATTGTAGAGGGTTGAGAAGAGAGTTATCTGATTGCGGATTATACGGGAATGGACCAAGCGTTCCAGGAACGTAGCCCCATTCCGTATATGCTTTTTTCATTTTCCTTGCCAAGATGTAGGACTTTGCATTTCTCCTTGTTCAAAACCATTCTGTTAGTTGCTGTCCATAGTTCCAGTTTGTTTAGATCTTTTTGAATCCTCTCTCTTCTCTAGTATTAGTTATCCCTCCTAGCTTTGTGTCATCGGCAAATTTAATCTGTTTACCCACAATTCCTTCATCTAAATTATTGATAAAGATTTGGAACAACACAGAGCCCAGGACAGAGCCTTGTGGTACCCCACTTGAAACATTCCTCCAACTAAATAAGCAACCATTTATGACCACTCTTTGGGTCCGATCACTGAGCCAGTTATGAATCCACCTAACAGTTGCCTTGTCCATTCGATAGTTAGTCATTTTTTCAATAAGGATGGTATAAGATACGTTATCAAATGCTTTGCTGAAGTCGACATACAGTGCCTACAAGTAGTATTCAACCCCCTGCAGATTTAGCTGGTTTGATAAGATGCAAATAAGTTAGAGCCTTCAAACTGCAAACGAGAGTAGGTTTTATGAACAGAAGCATAAATCTTACAAACCAAAAAGTTATGTTGCTCAGTTGAATTTTATTAATTTTTAAACATAAAAGTGTGGGTCAATTATTATACAACCCCTATGTTTAATATTTTGTGGAATAACCCTTGTTTGCAATTACAGCTAATAATCGTCTTTTATAAGACCTGATCAGGCCGGCACAGGTCTGTGGAGTTATCTTGGCCCACTCCTCCATGCAGATCTTCTCCAAGTTATCTAGGTTCTTTGGGTGTCTCATGTGGACTTTATTCTTGAGCTCCTTCCACAAGTTTTCAATTGGGTTAAGGTCAGGAGACTGACTAGGCCACTCCAACACCTTGACTTTTTCCCTCTTGAACCAGGCCTTGGTTTTCTTGGCTGTGTGCTTTGGGTCGTTGTCTTGTTGGAAGATGAAATTACGACCCATCTTAAGATCCTTGATGGAGGAGCGGAGGTTCTTGGCCAAAATCTCCAGGTAGGCCGTGCTATCCATCTTCCCATGGATGCGGACCAGATGGCCAGGCCCCTTGGCTGAGAAACAGCCCCACAGCATGATGCTGCCACCACCATGCTTGACTGTAGGGATGGTATTCTTGGGGTCGTATGCAGTGCCATCCAGTCTCCAAACGTCACGTGTGTGGTTGGCACCAAAGATCTCGATCTTGGTCTCATCAGACCATAGAACCTTGAACCAGTCTGTCTCAGAGTCCTCCAAGTGATCATGAGCAAACTGTAGACGAGCCTTGACATGACGTTTTGAAAGTAAAGGTACCATACAGGCTCGTCTGGAACGGAGACCATTACGGTGGAGTACGTTACTTATGGTATTGACTGAAACCAATGTCCCCACTGCCATGAGATCTTCCCGGAGCTCCTTCCTTGTTGTCCTTGGGTTAGCCTTGACTCTTCGGACAAGCCTGGCCTCGGCACGGGAGGACACTTTCAAAGGCTGTCCAGGCCGTGGAAGGCTAACAGTAGTCCCATAAGCCTTCCACTTACGGATGATGCTCCCAACAGTGGAGACAGGTAGGCCCAACTCCTTGGAAAGGGTTTTGTACCCCTTGCCAGCCTTGTGACCCTCCACGATCTTGTCTCTGATGGCCTTGGAATGCTCCTTTGTCTTTCCCATGTTGACCATGTCTGAGTGCTGTTCACAAGTTTGGGGAGGGTCTTAAATAGTCAGAAAAGGCTGGCAAAAGAGATCTTTAATCCACACATGTGAAGCTCATTATTCTTGGTGCCTGAACTACTTCTTAATACTTTAGGGGGACCAAACAGAATTCTTGTGGTTTGAGGGGTTGAATAATAAATGACACTCTGAATTAACTTTTAACGTTTAAAAAAAAAAAAAAAAATTTGCTGCAGTGCATTTCCCACTTCCAGGCTGATCTACAGTACAAATGTCACAATGCCAAGTTAATTCCGCATGTGTCAACCAGCTAAATCTGCAGGGGGTTGAATACTACTTGTAGGCACTGTATACTACATCTACTGCGTTTCCCTGATCCACTCAGTCAGTGATTCTGTCATAGAAGCAAATTAAGTTAGTCTGACATGACTTATTAGCTACAAACCCATGCTGGCTCTGGTTAATCACTTCATTCTCATAAAGGTTACATACATGTTAAATAATTTGTTCAAAGATCTTTCCTGGCATAGAAGTAAGACTCACAGGCCTATAGTTCCCTGGGTCCATCTTCTTCCCCTTTTTGAAGATAGGGACAACATTCACTCTTCTCCAGTCTTCTGGGACTTCTCCTGTTCTCCAAAAATTTTCAAAGATTATGGAGAGTGGTTCAATAAGTTCCTCGGCTATCTCCTTCAGTACCCTAGGATGTAATTCATCTGGACCTGGAGACTTGAATTCATTTATGTTAGCTAAGTATTCCCTCACGATCTCTCTGTTTATAGATAGAAGAATCCACACTATTCCTTCAATAGTACAGTGAAGATCAGTTGCAAGTGTATAATTGGGTGTCATCAGCATAGTGATGATCCTGGAACCCAAATCTGCTAATTGTTTGTCCAATAGGGGCAGTGTATAGAGAGAAGAGGAGGGGGCCTAGGACTGAGCCCTGCGGGACCCCGATAGTAAGGGGACGAGGAGAGGAAGAGGAGCCGGCGAAAGATACAGTGAAGGAGCGGTAAGAGAGGTAGGAGGAGAACCAGGAGAGAATGGCTTCCATGAGGCCTATAGAGTGGAGCATAGTGAGGAGGTGCTAGTGATCCACAGTGTCAAATGCGGCAGAGATCCAGGAGAATCAGCAGGGAGCAGTGACCTTTGGATTTAGCTGTTAGTAGATCACTAGAGACTTTAGTGAGGGCAGTTTCAGTCTTCTGGGACTTCTCCTGTTCTCCAAAAATTTTCAAAGATTATGGAGAGTGGTTCAATAATTTCCTCGGCTATCTCCTTCAGTACCCTAGGATGTAATTCATCTGGACCTGGAGACTTGAATTCATTTATGTTAGCTAAGTATTCCCTCACTATCTCTCTGTTTATAGATAGAAGAATCCACGCTATTCCTTCAATAGTACAGTGAAGATCAGTTGAGGTTACATTTACTTTCTTAGAGAACGCAAAAGCAAAATAGAAATTTAAAAGTTCGGTCTTAGCATTTTTTTACCACTTTACCATTTTCATCCTGTAAAAATCCTATAGCGTCTTTGACTTTTGTTTTACTTTTGACATACCCCAAAATCCTTTCTTATTGCTTTTGACATGTCTTGCAAGTCTTAATTCATTATCAGCTTTAGCTAATATGTGTACCCTGCAGGTTCTGCAGACAGAATTATATTCTTCTTTAGATATGCCTCCCTCTTTCTATTTGATAAACACATGCTAAAAAGGAAGAAAGAAATGTTTAAGTTCTGTGTTCATCCATCCTGGTTTCCTTAAATGCTTCCTATTCTTCCCTCTTTTAGGGATTGTTAATGATTGTGCTTGGTTGTGTGTGAAATTATGTTCAATTTGCCTGTTTTCCTTTGTGTGTATTAAAACAAAACGTGCGTGATTGCAAGAATTTTCTCGGAGAAATACTTCATTTTCTGGAACAATTTCATAGGTGCCAACATTGTATATAAAAGATCTACAGTTGTGCTCAAAAGTTCACATACCCCAGCAGTATTTTTGCTTTCTTGGCTTTGTTTCAGAGAATATGAATGATAACAAAAAAACTTTCTTCACTCATGGTTATTGGTTGGGTGAAGCCATTTATTGTCAAACTACTGTGTTTTCTTTTTTCAAATCTTAATGACAACCAAAAACATCCAAATTACCCTGATCAAAAGTTCACATACCCCAGTTAATACCGTGTATTGCCCCCTCTAACATCAATGACAGCTTGAAGTCTTTTGTGGTAGTTGTGGATGAGGTTCTTTATTTTCTTAGATGGTAAAGCTGCCCATTCTTCTTGGCAAAAAGCCTCCAGTTCCTGTAAATTCCTGGGCTGTCTAGCATGAACTGCGCGCTTAAGATCTCCCCAGAGTGGCTCAATGATATTGAGGTCAAGAGACAGAGATGGCCACTCCAGAACCTTCACTTTGTTCTGCTGTAGCCAATGACAGGTTGAGTTGGCCTTGTGTTTTGGATCGTTGTCATGTTGGAACGTCCACGTATATCCCATGCGCAGCTTCCGGGCTGATTAGTGCAAATTTGCCTCCAGTATTTGCTGAGAACGTGCTGCATTCATCTTTCCTTCAACTGTTACCAAGTTTCCTGTGTCTTTGTAGCTCACACATCCCCAAAACATCAGCGATACACCTCCGTGCTTTACAGTAGGAATGGTGATCCTTTCATCATAGGCCTTGTTGATCTCTCTCCAAATGTAACGTTTATGGTTGTGGCCAAAAAGTTTAATTTTGGTCTCATCATTCCAAATTACCTTGTTCCAGAAGTTTTGAGGCTCGTCTCTGTGCTGTTTGGCGTATTGTATGCGAGATACTTTGTGGCATTCATGCAGTAATGGATTTATTCTGGCGACTAGACCATGCAGCCCATTTTCCTTCAAGAGCCTCCTTATTGTGCATCTCGAAACAGCCACACCACTAGTTTTCAAAGAGTCCTGAATTTCAGCTGATGTTATTTGTGGGTTTTTCTTTGCATCCCGAACAATTTTCCTGGCAGTTGTGGCCAAAATTTTTGTTGGTCTACCTGACCGTGGTTTGGTTTTCACAGATTTGATTTTCCATTTCTTAATCACAGTTTGAACGCTGCTGACTGGCATAATCAATTCCTTGGATATCTTTTTGTACCCCTTTCCTGTGTTATACAGTTCAGCTACCTTTTCCCGTAGATCCGTTGACAATTCTTTTGCTTTCTCCATGACTCATAATCCAGAAATAATGTGCAAATAGAGGTGGTCAATGGGGCGCTGGAATCTGGACAAGGCGCTGGAAAAGGATAAAACAAACCTCTTTATTGAAGGTCTAATGCCCACAACGCGTTTCTGAAGCGATCTGCTGCCTTCATCAGGTGGAGTTATGGGAAATGGCAGATACAGACACTTTTATACATAAAGCAAAGGAACTCAATGGGAGGTACCAAGGAAATTTCTGGTACTTAACCCCTCAATCACCATTCAAAAAGACAATTGCAATTTAATAACAAAGAGGACTTAAAAAAGCATTACGGGTCAATAACTACACATTATAAACTTACAAGATGCAAATATTAGCAGCTGCCTTAAAAATACATACATGTGAAAATGCATATACAAATAAGGATAAATGAACATATTACATAAAAATTAGTGGGGCATATCCTGAGTATACACCTCGAACCATTTTTTTCCCCCCCAAAAAAAAATCACATGGTTTTTCAATAGAAACATCCACTTCCAAAGGACTGGATATTGCATTATACTAATGATTCACTTGGAACTGTCCATTGATTTGGCCACATCTGCAAGTCATATGGACATGTAATAATAGCTATTTATTATCTTCCGCGCATTTCATGTACATTTTAATCATTAATGTGATTTTTTCCATTTCCTTGTTTTAGATTTTTTTTTTCCCACCTTAGCCATAATAGATCCTCACTTCATAATCATACGTCCACCCTAATATACGTTTTGCAGTAGTTCCATCTATACTCACGCAGTCAATATGGACTACTTGTCCCATGAGGAGTCTAGGAGAGAGAGGCTCATTTTAGGAGCCATTTGCACCCCTAATAGCCTCCATGTGGAGAGTATCTGCACCACACATCGTGATACCTTAAGTGAATCAGATAAGAAACACATGTACGATCTATTTTTGGAGTTTGAAAACAGATCCAAGATTGAGATTGTGAATAAATTGGATATACTGTTTCTCAAACAATATGTGCTGAACAGAATCACGCCAGGGGTTTAAAGGTGAAGGTATCATCCTCTTTTCTCCAGGATGTTGAGTTCACTAAATATTGGGATAAATGTCTTACTGATTGCTCCATGAGCCTTATGGAGCTCCTCATTAAGAAAAGAACAGCTTTGGTGGACAAAGCTATGGGCGAGATGGTTGATTTAAGGAATAATTTGGAACTGTATTCTTGTCATAGGGACTTCCAGGAATTTTATCCCGTTCTTAAAAGTAGATTATTGAGGTTTGAAGGTGACATTGTGAAGAAAAAAGGGAATAAATATTTAAGAGATAAAATGTAGAACTCCACGCTTCACCAGGCTGGGGTCTCTTCCCAAGCATGTAACACTGTAGGTGAAGTTGACACCACGAGTAAAATGACAGGACAGAGGGCAAGAACACCCGCTACTGGTTCCTCTGGAATCTTAAAAACTAAAGAGCAAAGGGATAATTATGAGAAGCATAAGAAAACCTAGCTAGGAAAAAATAGAAGTGTACCCAAAACTGCCGTCTTCTCCGCTCCACCAAGTATATTATTAGATCAGCATAAGATGCAAGGCAGCGATGGCATTTTGCAGGTCACAACATCATCAAATCCGTTTGCTCCACCCTTGGATTTTGGCTGTAATGATGGTTTGGGGAAGTCCATGAGGATGGACAATGTGTCCGTGCTCCCCATAGGGTCAATAATATCGGAGTCACAGGGCACTATTGCTGCATGTAATGTCAGTGATAAAGCAAAAATCACTGCCTCTGATATTAATAACTCCATGGTTATGTTCAACAACACACTTGAAGTTGTACATAACACAATGGAACCGATCATTATGCCATGCACGAGTAGTTCCATTACCTCCCCCTCCAACATGGTACCTGTGGTAAATCAGGATGCTGGGTTGGCATCAAGTCACGAACGTTCGTTTAATAATACGAACACTGCAGATGCTTCGTTATGTTTCACAATTCACCCGACCTCACAAGACTTTAATAGGATCATAGAACCAGACATGAGTCAGGAATTATTTGAATCAGGAGATAATACTAAATTGGTCGAACCCATTGTGGACACCACATGTACCATGTACTCGCCATCATTAGAGGTAAAAAACTCTGCCTTGTTTCTAACTGCACCCATGTTGGATACGGCTAACATAGCAATGAGATCCACATCATTGCTTGGCCCATCTACGTTACCAATATCAATGAAAGATTCAAAAACACTCAATTTTTTCAAGTGGCACCAGGGCGCCACCCAAAAAGAAAAAGAGGACACGTGGATGTAGAGGGATCTCAGGGAACAGCCGTCACCTCGGAATCCCTAATCACCAAGAAAACAAAGGTATAGGTGAGGTAGCATCCAGCTCACAAATTTCCGAGATTAGTGATTTAAGATCCTGTGATATATTTAAGCTTTCTAGTCACATGCTTACAGAAGGTGAAACTTCCTTATTGGCTAAAGGATTATCATTTTGTCCAGATGCTGAATTAAATACTTTTAATCTTTTTTAAGATCTGAACAAATTTTTTCATAAATTGACTATTAAACGACATTTTTTGATAGAGGAACGTGGCAATAAATTACCAGCTCCCAATGCTTCCGTAGGTTCTTCCAATTCACCTGATGAGGTGACCATCTCCACTGATCAATATAAGCATATGGCGGTCAGGGGAGGCTCTAACAAGTTTTACCCGATGCACCACAAGGGTGCGCATATAGAATCTTTTCAGCAATTGGTCCTCAGAGATCTACGCTCGATTGAGCGGTGTAAAAAATCAGACAATATGATAAAAAGCGAAAGGGAAGCAATATAGTCTTTGAAGAATAATAATAGCATTATAATAAAAAGTGCCGACAAAGGAGGAGGAGTCGTAGGATACTTAGTGACGAACAGTACTATCATAAATTGGATATTGATCCCTCTATCTCCATCTTTGTTAATTATACTTATTTGATTAAGGAAGGTTATGAAAAGGGCATTCTGAATAAGAATGAAAATAGGTTTTTAGATATCTCAAGTTACCGGACCCCCATTTTTTTATTTTTTACCTAAATTACACAAGGATCCCTGTAACCCACCCGGGCGCCCCATCATATCTGGGATAAATTCCATTACGTCCAACCTATAACATTTTATCGACTTGTTTCTTCAGAAATATGTATGTGAATTGGGGTCCTATCTCAAAGACTCTTCAACTCTGATTGCCACAGTTAGAAGTTTGCCGTCTGTGAAAAATTGTATTCTCATTACAGCAGACGTTGCATCCCTTTAACCACTTCGCGCCAGAGCCTGTTTTTGCCTTCGTGACCGGGCCAATTTTTTCAATTCTGACCACTGCCAGTTTATGAAGTAATTACCCTGGAACGCTTCAACGTATTCCCCTGATTCTGAGATTGTTTTTTCGTGACATATTGTACTTCATGATAGTGGTAAAATTTCTTCGATATCACTTGCGTTTATTTGTGAAAAAATCGGAAATTTGGCGAAAATTTTGAAAATTTTGCAATTTTCAAACTTTGAATTTTCATGCCCTTAAATCAGAGAGATATGTCACACAAAATAGTTAATAAATAACATTTCCCACATGTCTACTTTACATCAGCACAATTTTGGAACCCAAATTTTTTTTTGTTAGGGAGCTATAAGGGTTAAAAGTTGACCAGCGATTTCTCATTTTTCCAACAAAATTTACAAAACCATTTTTTTAGGGACCACATCACATTTGAAGTCACTTTGAGGGGTCTTTATGACAGAAAATACCCAAAAGTGACACCATTCTAAAAACTGCACCCCTCAAGGTGCTCAAAACCACATTCAAGAACTTTATTAACCCTTCAGGTGATTCACAGGAATTTTTGGAATGTGGAAGAAAAAAATTAACATTTAACTTTTTTCACAAAAATGTTACTTCAGACCCAATTTTTTTATTTTCACAGGGGTAACATGAAAAAATGGACCCCAAATTTTTTTGTGCAATTTCTCTTGAGCGTGCTGATACCCCATATGTGAGGGAAAACCACTGTTTGGGCGCACGGCAGGGTTCGGAAGGGAAGGAGCGCCATTAGACTTTTTGAATGTAAAATTTGTCTGAATAATTAGCGGACGCCATGTTGCGTTTGGAGAGCTCCTGATGTGCCTAAACAGTGGAAACCCCCCACAAGTGACACCATTTTGGAAACTAGACCCCTTAGGGAACTTATCTAGATGTGTGGTGAGCACCTTGAACCCCAAGGTGCTTCACAGAAGTTTATAATATTGAGCTGTAAAAATAAAATTTTCACATTTTTCCCACAAAACCGTTTTTCATCCCTTAATTTTGCATTATCATAAGGGTAATAGGATAAATTGCACCATGAAATTTGTTATGCAATTTCTCCTGAACACGCTGATACCCCATATGTGGAGGCAAATTACTGTTTGGGCACATTGCAGGGTTTGAAAGGGAAGGAGCGCCATTTGACTTTTTGAATGTAAAATTTGTTTGAATAATTAGCGGACGCCATGTCACATTTGGGGAGCCCCTAATGTGCCTAAACAGTGGAAACCCCCCACAAGTGCCACCATTTTGGAAACTAGACCCCTTAGGGAACTTATCTAGATGTGTGGTGAGCACCTTGCACCCCCAGCTGCTTCACAGAAGTTTATAATATTGAGCCGTAAAAATAAAATTTTCACATTTTTCCCTCAAAAAATGTTTTTCATTCCCTAATTTTGTATTATCATAAGGGTAACAGGATAAATTGCACCATGAAATTTGTTGTGCAATTTCTCCTGAACACGCCGATACCCCATATGTGGAGGCAAATTACTGTTTGGGCACATGGCAGGGTTTGAAAGGGAAGGAGCGCCATTTGACTTTTTGAATGTAAAATTTGTTTGAATAATTAGCGGACGCCATGTCACATTTCGGGAGCCCCTAATGTGCCTAAACAGCGGAAACCCCCCACAAGTGCCACCATTTTGGAAACTAGACCCCTTAGGGAACTTATCTAGATGTGTGGTGAGCACCTTGCACCCCCAGGTGCTTCACAGAAGTTTATAATATTGAGCCGTAAAAATAAAATTTTCACATTTTTCCCATAAAAAATGTTTTTCATTCCCTAATTTTGCATTATCATAAGGGTAACAGGATAAATTGCACCATGAAATTTGTTGTACAATTTCTCCTGAGTACGCCGATACCCCATATGTGGGGGAAAACCACTGCTTTGGTGTACGGCAGGGTTCGGAAGAGAAAGAAGCGCTATGTTGGCTGGGATAGGCAGCAGACACCATGTCACATTTGAAGAGTCGCTGACATGCCAAAACAGCAGAAACCCCCACAAGTGACCCCATTTTGTAAACTACACCTCTCAAGGAATTCATCTAGGGAAGTAGTGAGCATTTTTTAATTTTTAAATTTATACCATTGGGCAGTGAAAAAAGCATAATTATATTTTTACCACAAAAAAATGTTTTACCCTCAGATTTTACATTTTCACACAGGGCAATGGGTAAAAATGGTGCCGAAATGTGTCACACAATTTCTTCTAAAAGTGTCAATACCCCATATGTGGCTGTATCGTACCACTGAGCCATACGGTGAGATTTGAGGGGGAAGGAGCGCTATTTGACAATTGGAGAACAAATTATTGTAGAATAGGCATTTGGATTTGGGAGCACAAAATTTTCTGAATTTCTTTTGGGGGGCAAGGACCATTTTGCTTTTCCAGAGCCTTTCTGCTACCAGTAACTTGGAAGTCCCTTATATTTTTAACAGATGATGGACCTGAGTGGGGACTAGCTTTTTTTGAGGACTGAGTTGAAGCTTTTATTGGGAACATTTTACGTAACATTTATCCGGCGCTCTAGGCTGAGCATTTACATCGGGGTTTCCATCTAAATTTCCAAGTGATGTAATTCAGATGAATCCCCTGCAGGATCCATTCACTGTAATGAGGCAGCAGAGTTACTCTGGACTCCGTCTGGCCTCTGTTTAGTGGTGTCCTTTTTTTCAGAAGTGCACAAAACTGTGGCCAACCGCACTTTTATGCACGCCTAAAACAAATGACACCGTGGGATCCCAGGCTAGACGGCATCCACAGTGGCCTATATCTGCCTCATTACAGGGAATCTTCCATCATGGGTTCTGGCTGAATCACGTATTTCAGAGATTTACACGGAAACTCTGGTGTAAGTGCTCAGCGCAGAGCACAGGATAAATGTGAGCAGAGCCTTACTGGGATCTTTGGGAGACATAATAAATCAGTAGCAGGTGAATAATATTTGTTTTATTTATTTTTTTATGCCGTTCCTAGTGTGATATAACTGATTAGATTACTTTATTCTTCGGGTCGGTGCGATTACAGAGATACCAGATTTATATCGGGTTTTTATGACTGACAGCTGTCACACACTAAAATACGCTTTTTTTGCAAAATCTAGTTTTTGCATCACCATATTTTGAGAGCTATAATTTTTCCATATTTCGGCCGATAGAGTCATGTGATGGCTTGTTTTTTGCGGGACAAGTTGAAATTTTTATTGGAACCATTTTTGGGCACGTGACATTTTTTGATCGCTTTCTATTCCGTTTTTTGGGAGGTAAAGTTAACAAAAACAAACACTTCAGGAATTGTTTTTTGAGTTTTTTTTTATGGCGTTCTGCGTGTGGTAAAAGTGATCAGGCAGTGTTATTCTTCGGGTCAGTACGTTTACAGCGATACTACACTTACTGTATTTTTTTCATGTTTTGGCGCTTTTACACAATAAAACAATTTTATAGAAAAAAAAATATTTTTTTTGCATTGCTTTATTCTGAGCGCTATAACTTTTTTATTTTTCGGCTGATGGAGCTGTATGGCGGCTTTTTTTTGCGGAACAAGATGACGTTTTCAGTGGTACCATTTTTATTTCTATTCTGCTTTTTGATCGCATTTTTTTCCACTTTTTGTTTGGCGATATGATGAAAAAGCATATTTTTTTGCTTCGTTTTTTATTTATTTTTATTACGGTGTGCACAGAAGGAGTTAATTAGTGTGACAGTTTTATAGCTCGGGTTGTTTCGGACGCGGCGATACCAAATATGTGTACTTTTTTTGGTTTTGTAATAATTTACGGATTTATTGGTTTAATATTTTATTTATTTATTTTTATTTATTTTGTGATTTTTTTTTTTAATAGTTTAAAAACTTTTTTTTTACATTTTTACTTAGTCCCTGTATGGGACATTAATTTTTATTTTTCTGATCACTGATCTCATGTAATGTAATACACATATATTACATTATATGAGATCTTCACTGACTGTTTCAGTCAGAGTCTCCTGTCTGACTTCAGCTACATACAGGCTGAAGTCAGACAGGAAGGACACCATATATGGCAGAGCTGGAGGCGGTCATGTGACCTCCAGCTGCCATAGCAACCCCAGGTCCTCAAACGAAACGGAGGTCTTCGGAGGTAAGTAAGACGACCCCCTCTCTTCCTGCTGTCTCCTATATGCCGTGATCACTATAGATCACAGCATATAGAAGACAGCAAAGGGTTAACATCACTGGGACCTGATCTAATCAGGTCCCGATGATGTACCCTGTCAGAGCTAACGCTCTGCACCGGAATCGCAGTGCTTGCAGGACCCTGGGGGTCCTGAGCACTGCGAGACCACCCACCGTTTTTAAACGTCGGCACTGCACAGAGCCCGGCAAGCGCCGACGTTTATCTACAGTGGGCGGTCGGGAACCGGTTAAGGTAATATCTCCCATGAACTAGGTATAGAAGCAGTGGGCAGTTACTTAACGGAAGATGGTAGTATCCCCCTTTTTCAAAAAGAGTTCATTTTGAAATCAATAGAATTCATATTAAATAATGTTCTCATTCGAGGATAATTTTTATAAGCAAATAAAGGGCTGTGCAATGGGGACAAAGGTAGCCCCAAGCTACGCGAATATCTTCATGGGACGCTTTGAATCTTTATTCATCACGTCTTCTCCTCTAACCCAAGGCCGTATACGATTATATCGTCGTTATATCGATGATTTGTTCTTTATCTGGGAAGGGACGGAGAAATCAGCCCAGGATTTCTTTGATATTTTGGATAATAACCCATGGGGTCTTAAGTTCACTGTATCCATGTCAAGTGACTCCATACAGTTTCTTGACTTTGTTTTAAAATTGGATGATTTGGGGAAGGTTCTCACATCCACCCATTTTAAAACCGTGGATGTGAATAGCTACCTCAGATTTGATAGTGGCCATCTTCCAAGGTGGATTAAGAACATTCCGTATGGCCAGTATTGGCGTATACGGAAAAATTGTACGCAGGATGAAGATTTTGAAAAGGAGGCTGATGTCCTAAGAAATTGATCAGGGATGCACATAAAAGAATTAAGCCGCTCAGTCAGGAATTATGTTTAGCTCGAAATTCAGGCCCTAAATGTGAGCATGCGAATATAGGATATAAAGACTGGAGTTTAGTGACTACTTTTAATAAATCTAGAGTGTGCATACAGAAACTATTAAGTCGTTATTGGTGCGTCCTGTTGGCAAATGCTTAGACAAAAGCGGATCCCCCATGTAAACCCAGGATTGTTTATAGGAAAAAAAATTGAAATTTACGGTCCTTTATATCGCCCAGTAACACGACATTGAAATCTGCAGCTTCAGCACGGGGATATGGGAGGCAAAGACAAGGAGTAGGTTGTTCTGCTTGCAGATCTCCTGGCTGTTTATGCTGTAGTAACATTAAGCATGGGGCAGCAACCACTGGTGAGCAATTTCCCATTGCCTGTAAAGTAGACTGTCATTCTGACTATGTGGTCTACTTGTTGCAGTGTGGATGTGGTTTGCAATATGTGGGCCGTACCATACAAAGAATGCAGGCCCGCCTCTAATATTAAGAATGGATATGTGCAGCATAGTGTCTCCAAGCACTTTCTGACTACCCACCAGAGAGATCCCAGTAGCTTGAAACTCATAATTTTAGAACAAGTCCCTGATAATGTAACAAATCGGCTTAATTATCTTATGAAGAGAGAGAATTTTAGGATTTTTAAATTGGGTACATTATATCAAGAAGGACTGAATTTAGCAATTGATAATGTGTGCAGATTAATTATTAATAATAAATAAATTCTATATATATATATATATATATATATATATATATATATATATATATATATATATATATATATATATATAAATAAACCCCCCCCCCTCTTTTTTTTGGGGGGGGGGGGGGGGTGGTTCGAGGTGTATACTCAGGATATGCCCCACTAATTTTTATGTAATATGTTCATTTATCCTTATTTGTATATGCATTTTCACATGTATGTATTTTTAAGGCATTGCTGCTAATATTTGCATCTTCTAAGTTTATAATGTGTAGTTATTGACCCGTAATGCTTTTTTAAGTCCTCTTT
Organism: Phyllobates terribilis; assembly: GCF_046119375.1. NCBI lineage: Eukaryota > Metazoa > Chordata > Amphibia > Anura > Dendrobatidae > Phyllobates > Phyllobates terribilis. The sequence goes on from NW_027362762.1 coordinate 148,867,133, forward strand.
GTTATTAAATTGTAATTGTCTTTCTGAATGGTGATTGAGGGGTTAAGTACCAGAAATTTCCTTGGTACCTCCCATTGAGTTCCTTTGCTTTATGTATAAAAGTGCCTGTATCTGCCATTTTTCCCATAACTCCACCTTATGAAGGCAGAAGATCGCTGCAGAAGCGTGTTGCGGGCATTAGACCTTCAATAAAGAGGTTTGTTTTATCCTTTTCCAGCGCCTTGTCCAGATTCCAGCGCCCCACTGACCCCCTCTATTTGCACATTGTTCACTTTTCCCTCGGGAGTTGTGGCTCAGGGCTGCGGATATCTGGATACATTTTCAGCTGCAGGACCTGTAGGACCTGCGATGATGTCATCACCCACGTGATCCCACCCGGAACCACGTGATTGGAAGCTCCGTCTGCTAACCCAGAGGAGACGCTGAAGGCATTGTGGCAGCGCTATCAGCTGTTATACCTGGGTTGTGCGGTCTGCACAACCCACTCAGGTGAGCAGACCACTGTATCTGCACACATATTTCACGTCCATACAGGCTCACACAAGCACCGCACTTCTCCACCCCACCCCTTTTTTTGTCTTCACAATCCAGAAAGGTCAGTGGCTGGATGAAAGATGTAAGAGTCTGTCTGGATCCCAGAAACTCACTCAGCTTTTATGCACACACATTGATTACAAGCAAACAGGTGAGGATGTTACCTTTAGTAGCCATTCAAACCCATTTGTGTCAAATTCTGAGCATGTTATCAGGCCAAAATCACCAGGGTATGTGAACTTTTGATCAGGGTCATTTGGATGTTTTTGGTTGTCATTAAGATTTAAAAAGAGAAAACACAGTAGTTTGACAATAAATGGCTTCACCCAACCAATAACCATGAGTGGAGAAAGGTTTTTTTGTTATCATTCATATTCTCTGAAACAAGGCCAAGAAAGCAAAAATTCTGCCGGGGTATGTAAACTTTTCAGCACGACTTCCCATTCGCCTTTAAAATAGAGACTTTACTCGGATTCCCCTGACAAACTCCAACATATATTGTCATACAGGTTCTCAATAAGGCACCATGCATCAGCAGATAAAGCTCACAGGTCTGACAGACACTTCTTGTGCAGCCATAGTGTTTCCCCACAAAAGCAGACATGACGCAAATGGTGCATTTCTGTGCACTGCTGGTTCAGACAGCCATTCCCAATACCGTAAGGTGATAAAGAATAAGGGACTATATGAAAACTACTCCATATTCAGACTGTGCAGATTGCATGGTGTAAAATCCATTAACTTTCCTTCTTACCGATCTTTCCATTAAGAGTGAATGATTACAATCCTGAATTCTCTCTGCAAGGTTGTTTACTTCACTGTAAGGAGTTTGTCCTGGACTGTATGCAAGAGATCTGCAGCTCCTTATAGTACTAACAGAAGAAAAGTGAAAGCTGACAAAGAATATACATTTTTTGTTAAATTTATTTATTTCCCAGACTTCAACAGCAGGTCGTGCGGCAGGAGAACCACCCCCCAAAACAGAGCAACCAGCCACTGGTAGATATACAGGAACCTGAAGAACAGGAGATACTTCACATGGCAAACAGGATGAGGAAAGCGACCATGAGACAGAACAGACCCATAGCTTCAGACAGGGCAAAGCCCAAGATGGCGTAGGAGAACAGCTGCTGCTTAAGAGATGGGTTCCTATAGAGCAGAGAGAAGAAAAGTGGAATTTTTTATTTTTTTAAATGCAAATTACAATACATATATCCTACAGAAAGTTATTAATTACGAAATCTGCATGATTTAAAAAAAAAAAATAAAAAAAAAAAATGATATGTGCACGCTCCGGGAACAGCAGCACCGAAATTGCTGCAACGGCGCCGATGCAGGAGGTAGTAAATACAGTTGTTATTTGAATTGGGGTCCTGCATCGATTACTCTGGGATTATCCAGTAGTGGGAGGCACTTTTAAAGCCTAGAGATTGATTTAAACATTGGAAAATGTACCAGAATTAACTGTATTTTGCTTTTGGCAATGTCATTAAATGGGGATTTTACAGTGTTAAAGTCAGCAGCAGATTCTTGATGTCAGCATATAGGAAATGACTGAAATCTGCAAAGCAAAGGTTTTATTGTGGATCTTTTAGGCTGGGTTCCAAAACATAATTTACTACATATGAACCCAGCCCAAATGCATGATAACATTTAGGCCCAGATTACTTAAACCAATTACTCCATAATTTTGTCATAAAACACCTTGGGAGGAGGGGGGGGGGGTGGGGGAGTAGGAAGTGAGAAGATGCAAATTTTGCAACTTTAGATGTTTCATGCTAATTTCAACTTCACCAAAATGCAGCTGGAGGTCGACATGAGACCACAGCTGATCTAATTCAAGATGACGTGGCGTTCCTTAGACCAGGACTGGAGTAAGATTTAGATTTGTGGCGAGATGTACGGAGGCACACGCCACTACTCAGCTGCACAAAATACATTAAGAGGTGCTGATCTCGGTCTTTATGAACCGGGACCTTTGTGTTTTCCCTTAGGGCTCAGCTGAAACCACAGGCCTTTATCTAGTCAGACACTATAAAGCAGGCTATAGACTGATGTTAGACAACTGGGGATGCTAGACATGAGGCCATTCTACATACAATTTACATTCCTGGTAGCATCCTTATTTTGTGTTCGTACACAATGGAAATGTTAAAATAATGGCCAAAAAGAGAGGAAGCTAGTCGAGGGTCCTACAAAGGGGGTTTTAAATATCCTAGTTGTGAAAACAATGGTTGCACCAACCTTCTTTAGATACGTCTCCTTTCATAGTACAATCATTAAGCCAAGATGACTGACAACAGACGCTAGTAGGACTCCAGCTTATAAGCCTGACATAACATTAAATGGAACCTGCCATCTGATTCGTGCTGTCCGAATTGCAGGCAGCATGAATCACAGCCACATAATTTATCTCTGAAGCACCAGAGAGGAGACAACACCAGTCCAGCTCTGCTAGAGGAGGTGACCCACAGGTCTCACACTATAGTAGAGACCTATCAGACAATCACCTGCAGCAGCACTGGGAAGAGACCTGTCAGTCACCTACTGCAACGCTGAGAGAAGTCGGCCGGGGGCGGCTCCGGACTAGTCTCCTCTCTAGCTGGATGCAGTCGTGAGCAATGCCAGTTCGTGGTTTGGGCAGCATGAATCAGATGACCCATTCCCTTTACAGGGACGGTCAGCACAGAATGACTGTTCAACGAAGTCCCACTGCTCGGTGCTCCATGGCGGAGCCAATCATTTAATACACCTTCCCACCTGCTTGTTTTCCCTCCATCTCCACCCCCCTCTTTGATTGACAGCTCTGGCTTCATAGGGCCAGAGAAGGGAGGAGATAGATGGAAACCAGCAGGTGGGACGGTGCATTTAACTGATTGGCTGTTCAAACCAAGTACAGGTGCCTGGTTCTTCATGGCCAGTCTGTGCCGACAGAGTCCCTTTAAAGCTTTTTGGCATTACAAAACGATTATGGCCAGGTCTGGAACAGGTCTATGCTATGTCTAGTTATTAAAGTGGTTGTCCACTACTAGGACAACCCGTTCTTGAACAAAATGTTTGGCCCCAATATAAAAAAAAAAAAAAAAAAAAAAAACACACCACCTTATAGGCACCTCTTGTGCCAGCACCGTTCCAGTTGTGTCGGCACTCACTGTCCCCAGAGCTCTGGTGAAGTGAAATGACATGTGATGCCAGAGATGTAGTCCGGACCCTGACTAGAGAAACATTTCTGGATGAGGCGCACACCAGCTGTAAGATGCACCACATTCATCAAAGGCCTCGTAATAAATTTGGAGCTTCTTACTACAGCGCAATGGAGTCATAGTCTAAATAAGGCCTAATAAGTATTACCATCAGTATCAAGGCCTTCAGACAGTTACATATGGTTGTGTACCGCTACAGAGAGCAAAATAACCAATTGGTTTGCTGGGTGCTAGTCAGAAGAAAACCTATAGTATCTGATGATAATGTACAGATAATCTAATAACAAACTTCTTAAAATTCCTCTACCTGGCATATCCGATAATGAGGCTACCGAACACTGTACCAATACCAGCACCAGAACCGGCTACTCCTACAGTGGCAGCTCCAGCACCAATAAATTTTGCAGCAGTATCAATATCCCGGCACACAGCGCTGCTCTGAATTCCTCGAGCTGGAACCAGCGCCATCTGGGAAAAACACAAGCAAGAAGAGCATTGACAAAACAAAAAGATGCATTAGTAATGCAAACAGTATGGACCTGGCTCATTGGGCGAAAGCTCAGCGCATACAAAAAACATATCTATGGACACATTTACAAGAAGCTACAGTCATGGCCAAAAGTATTGAGAATGAGACAAATAGTAATTTTTCCAAAGTTTACTGCTTCATTTTTTGTAATGACAATTTGCATATACTCCTGAATGTCAAAGAGTGATCAGCTTAACAGCAATTACTGTACTTCCAAAGTCAATATTTGCCCAGAAAATGAACTTTAACCCCCAAAACACATTTCAACATCATTGCAGTCCTGCCTTAAAAGGAGCAGCTAACATCGTTTTAGTGATTGATCCATTAACACAGGTGTGGGTGTTGATGAGGACAGGGCGTGCGATCAATCAGTCATGATTAAGTAAGAATGACATCACTGGACACTTTAAAAGGAGGCTGGTTCTTGGTATCATTGTTTCTCTTCAGTTAACCATGGTTATCTCTAAAGAAACACGTGCAGCCATCATTGCACTGCACAAAAATGGCCTAACAGGAAAGAGTATCGCAGCTACAAAGATTGCACCTCAGTCAACAATCTATCGCATCATCAAGAACTTCAAGGAGAGAGCTTCCATTGTTGTCAAAAAGGCTCCAGGGCGCCCAAGAAAGACCAGCAAGCGCCAGGACCGTATCTTAAAACTGTTTCAGCTGCGGGATCGGACTACCAGCAGTGCCGAGCTTGCTCAGGAATGGCAGCAGGCTGGTGTGAGTGCTTCTGCACGCACTGTGAGGCAGAGACTCTCTGAGCAAGGGCTGGTTTCAAGGAGGGCAGCAAAGAAGCCACTTCTCTCCAGAAAAAACATCAGGGACCGACTGATATTCTGCAAAAGGTACAGGGAGTGGACTGCTGAGGACTGGGGCAAAGTCATTTTCTCTAATGAATCCCCTTTTCGATTGTTTGGGACATCTGGAAAGCAGCTTATTCGGAGAAGAGGTGAGCGCTACCACCAGTCTTGTCTCATGCCAACTGTAAAGCATCCTGAAACCATTCATGTGTGGGGTTGCTTCTCAGCCAAGGGAATCGGCTCACTCACAGTCTTGCCTAAAAACACAGCCATGAATAAAGAATGGTACCAGAATGTCCTCCAAGAGCAACTTCTCCCAACCGTCCAAGAGCAGTTTGGCGCCCAAAAATGCCTTTTCCAGCATGATGGAGCACCTTGCCATAAAGCAAAGGTGATAACAAAATGGCTCATGGAACAAAGCATAGAGATTTTGGGTCCATGGCCTGGAAACTCCCCAGATCTTAATCCCATTGAGAACTTGTGGTCAATCATCAAGAGATGGGTGGACAAACAAAAACCAACAAATTCTGGCAAAATGCAAGCATTGATTATGCAAGAATGGACTGCTATCAGTCAGGATTTGGTCCAAAAGTTGATTGAGAGCATGCCAGGGAGAATTACAGAGGTCTTGAAGAAGAAGGGGCAACACTGCAAATATTGACTTGCTGCATTAACTCATTCTAACTGTCAATATAACCTATTGGTACTCATAATATGATTGCAATTATATTTCTGTATGTGATATAAACAGCAGACAGGCACTAATAAAAACCAGAGGCCAGCAGATCATGTGAAAATATAATTTTGGTGTCATTCTCAAAACTTTTGGCCATGACTGTAGAAATGATCTATTGGCTGACTTTGCATTTTCTTTTTCTAACAGCTTCCAGATCGCCCATAGACTAGACGTCCAGACAGTCCGGCTGCTATTCCGCAGTGATGTTCTAAAACGTCACTGTATAGGAGCGTGGCTATACGCCATCATGTAGCGGAAGCCCCACAGGGAAGGCGCAGATGATTTATTACCATCTGTGCCGTCTCCATCGCTGCACACACAATGCTAAAGAAGCGCAGTGTACACACTAAAGGCTCGTGCACATGACCGTATTTTCGGTCACACTGCTATCCATTTAAAAAAAAAAAAACACAGATCGCACTCGGACCAATGTTATTCAATGGGCAGTGCAAATGAACAATTTTTTTTCTCACTGACTGAATCGGCATGTAAAAATCGCATTAGGTACGATTTTCTTTGTAAACTGGATGAGGCTCACCTTATCAAGTCAATTGATATGAGGTTGGGGGGACAAAGAAAAAAACAAAAAACGGATGCCACAGTTTACCATTTCATTTTTAAGGATATATTACAATTCTGTGACATAGGAAACTTAAGTGTTCTTGTAAATGATTAATAGCTGCTGCTATAAAAAAATAGAGTGTATGTGGTCTGCACACGGATGGCAAGTGAGAAAGATATCGTTTCACTTTTCCAGAAGAAACTCTGAATGATTGCTTATACACTCATGTGAACCTACCCAATTAGGAAGGGGTGACGGCGCTTCCTCTTCTACAAAGTGGTCTTGTGATCGCTGTATATATTTTGAGGGAGCAGGAGCTGCTGGGTCATAAGAAACCCCACCAACTCTGCTGTACAGCCAAGAGGCTCCATTTCCCCTGTAACTGGGGCCGATATACCAGCCTCAGTTACAGGAGAAATAAGATGAAAATGAGTATTTGAAATGCCCTCCAAAGGGTCTTTTATGGCCTTATGTGGGGCACAATTTGTATAAGTGAATAAAAAAAAAAAAAAAAAAAAAAAAAAAAACAGGTGAAAAAAATAAATAAACTAAAAGTGCAGCAATAATAAAAATGGTAATAATACATTGGTGAGGCCTAGTGCCAGTTAGTTAGTAAGTTAGTGTAGTATTCGTGTAGGGAGTACAATTGGAGAAGGAAGGTTGAACTTGATGGACCTAGGTCTTTATTCAACCTATGTTACTATGCCTGAATAAATGGCCCAGTCTTTAAATAGTTAAACCGGCATAGAAATAACAATTTATGCTTATCATAATTTTTACAATTTTATTAGCACCATTATGGGTTTAACGTAAAAATTATTTGCATAATGCAGTATTACCTTACCTGAAATGATTACAACATTACATTAGGCATCCATGAGGGCAACCCATTAATACTGGACAGCACTGGGGGCTGTTTTCATAAAACCAGGCAGCTCCAGCGATGCCGTGCTGCAGTAAGAGCAGGCAAAGTGCGCTAACAAGGTTAGATGGCAGGATCGTTACTGACCATTACAATCACCCATCGCTGGTGACTCCTACACATCGCTGCTGACAGATGCCTCCCCACCCAATTACCTAACACTCTGGACTCATGTACAGTACAGACCAAAAGTTTGGTGAGCTTCAAGAGGTAGTCACCGGAAATGGTCTTCCAACAATCTTGAAGGAGCTTCCAGAGATGCTTAGCACTTGTTGGCCCTTTTGCCTTCACTCTGCGGTCTAGCTCACCCCAAACAATCTCAATTGGGTTCAGGTGACTGTGGAGGCCAGGTCATCTGGCGTAGCCCCCCCATCACTCTCCCTCTTGGTCCAATAGCCCTTACACAGCCTGGAGGTGTGTTTGCGGTCTTTGTCCTGTTGAAAAATAAATGATGGTCCATCTAAACGCAAACCGGATGGAATAGCATGCCGCTGCAAGATTCTGTGGTAGCCATGCTGGTTCAGTATGCCTTCAATTTTGAATAAATCCCCAACAGTGTCACCAGCAAAGCACCCCCACACCATCACACCTCCTCCTCCATGCTTCACGGTGGGAACCAGGCATGTAGAGTCCATCCGTTCAGCTTTTCTGCGTCACACAAAGACACGGTGGTTGGAACCAAAGATCTCAAATTTGGACTCATCAGACCAAAGCACAGATTTCCACTGGTCTAATGTCCATTCTTTGTGTTCTTTAGCCTAAACAAGTCTCTTCTGCTTGTTGCCTGTCCTTAGCAATGGTTTCCTAGCAGCTATTTTACCATGAAGGCCTGCTGCACAAAGTCTCCTCTTAACAGTTGTTGAAGAAATGTGTCTGCTGCTAGAACTCTGTGTAGCATTGACCTGGTCTCTAATCTGAGCTGCTGTTAACCTGCGATTTCTGAGGCTGGTCACTCGGATAAACTTATCCTCAGAAGCAGAGGTGACTCTTGGTCTTCCTTTCCTGGGGCGGTCCTCATGTGAGCAAGTTTCTTTGTAGCGCTTGATGGTTTTTGCAACTGCACTTGGGGACACTTTCAAAGTTTGCCCAATTTTTCACACTGACGGACCTTCATTTCTTAAAGTAACGATGGCCACTCGTTTTTCTTTACTTAGAATTTGTATTATGGCAAGAAAAAAGCAGCTAAGTCTATTCAGTAGGACTATCAGCTGTGTTTCCACCTGACTTCTGCACAACACAACTGATGGTCCCAACCCCATTTATAAGGCAAGAAATCCCACTTATTAAACCTGACAGGGCACACCTGTGAAGTGAAAACCATTTCCGGTGACTACCTCTTGAAGTTCATCAAGAGAATGCCAAGAGTGTGCAAAGCAGTCATCAAAGCAAAAGGTGGCTACTTTGAAGAACCTAGAATATAAGACATATTTTCAGTTGTTTCACACTTTTTTGTCAAGTATATAATTCCACATGTGTTAATTCATAGTTTTGATGCCTTCAGTGTGAATGTACAATTTTCATAGTCATGAAAATACAGAAACATCTTTAAATGAGAAACTTTTGGTCTGTACTGTATATTTCCTCACTCCCCTACAGTTCAGACTCTTCTACTGTACAGATATATTTAGAGATAGAAGCAGCAATATATTCTAATGGAACATGAGAAACTTTGAATTTGGACAGTTTTACTTCAGCTATTCTAATCTTAACCCTGTTCAAGACCTGGACATTTCTCATTTTGTTTCAAGAGCCATAAACTTTATTTTTCCAGTGATACAGCCCTTCCCCATTGTACATTTGGCCTGTGCATCTGCACTACATGGTAGACTGTGTAAAGCACGTGTCTGCAGAGAAGAGGATGTTTAGGAGTTGCCCGTACCTGCTCTGTCTTGGCTACAGGATGGCTCAGCAGGGAGGTGGAGAGAGGTCTGCAGAGCAGGCACGCTCCATTCCTCACCTGTGGAGGAAAAGAAACAAGAGGTTACGTATGAGAAGCAAAAACCTTTGGAAGAGAACTGTCAATCACCTAGAGCAGATGTGCTGGGGACATGATAGTAACTGTACACTATTATCTCCATGTTACAGCTTCTCCTCCTGCCCTTGTTAGTGCTGCCTTCCTCAGACAGAACAGCTCTCCAGTCTATTAAATGGTTATTGGTGGGAAACAAAAAAAGTATGTGACCAGATCCATCCATCAGTCTCATCCAATACAAAAGCAGCTTTAACAGGTTCTGTTTTTTTAATTGGATGAGGCTGAAGGACAGGTCCCGTCACAACCTCCTTCATCAGAATCAAAATTTTGTGAACCAGGAGAGCTGTGCAATCTGTGAGAAAGGTGGCATTGACAAGTACAGGAGGAAGAAACTAATACTTATATAATGGTAAACGTCCCCAACACATCTGTTAAAGGGAATCTGTCACCAGGTTTTTGCCACCTAATCCAAGAGCAGCATAATGTAGATGTCCTGATTCCAGCGATGTGTCACTTACTGAGCTGATTAGTGTAGATTTGTTAAAGAAAAAACAAAAAACACTTTAAATCAGCAGGAGATTATCACTAGAGGACTAGTAAACCTGCTGCCGTGTAGTTCTCCATATCCATGAGATCTGTACAACTTCACCCACACCACTGATTGGCAGCTGTCTGCCTATGCACAGAGTACACAGAGAGTTGCCAATCAGTGGTGTGTGGAGTTATACAGAGCTCAGCATTAAAAGAACTGGTAGATCTGCAGCAGATAAAACAGTGATTATATCAATATAACACCAAGCAGCCCAGTAAGTGACATTACTAGAATCAGGGTCTCTGCCCCTACATTTTGCTGCTCTCAAATAGAGCAGCAAGAACCTGGTGGACAGATTCCCAGTAAAATAAAGATAAAGTGGACAACCCCTTTAACCACTAGATCTCCTCCCTCAGCAGAAGAGTAACTAGTGATCACTGCTTTCCATACAGCGAGATGGCAACTACATCCTTCAGAAGATCTGGATATGTACTTGTAAGGCATCATTCAGATGGCCACAATGAGGGCGATTTTAGCATCTGCATATACAACGGGCCTGATTTATGCAAACATTCAATGGCATATTGAGAGGATTTGGGTTTTTGTTTATATTAAAAAAAGGAAATTTGACAGTTGTCCCAATGCATATATACCAATAAATACAGAAACTAGTTCTGGAATAGCATTTCTTACAATCCTGTATTGTCCAGCTCCTCTGTTACGCCTCCTGGCTGCATAAATTGGCAAACAGATGTTACCAATCCACTTGGCAATAGTAGGCAGTGTCAGTCTAAGGACTCACCCAATTGACAATGCAAAAATTAACAAGTGTTTGTTAGCATTCTTATATTTCCAGGAAGAACAGAGGAACAGCACATCATGTTCTAAGAGGAGATGCTACTGATTTGCCATTTTAGGGCAATAAAAGCAAGTACAGAACAGACGTCAGGAGAGAGGGCAGATCCTGGAAAATGAAAGCTGTGCTGCGGGAAACAAGGCCAGCTTTACTGCTACACCAGATCGATAAGTAAATCATTGTTTTCATCGACATGGAATACACTCCCCACCCGTGCGGACCTGGCCGCCAACTAAAAAAGCTGCTGCAGTATAAAGCACTCACCAGGGATGGGTTGGACATAAGCCTGACACAAGCGTACATTGTTCTGGTAAAGTGGACGGACTGGATGCAAAAGAAGCTGTAAGAGAAGGGAGAAAGACATCACATGCATCACACATACCCAGAACTCTGCTCTTACAGTTTTATTCTGGGCAACTTCCTGGAAGTTTCGATTAATAAAAAAAACAAATCCCGCTTCCACCTCATACTGACAGACAGCATCAATGAATAAAACATATGTCAATCATGATCACAGGATACGATCAAAGCCAGCTCCATAAGAGGATTAGGATGGGAGTCTGATGCAGTGTGAACTTCGCAGATAACCGCTCTGGTGACAGCAGCCTCCAGAGCCCCTGCGATTCCCTATGGGGGGGTGTGTATGTGTGTGTCACCCTGCAGCATTAGCAGCGATTCCTTATTGGGGCGGGCAGTCACCCTGCAGCAGTAGCAGCGATTCCTTATTGGGGCGGGCAGTCACCCTGCAGCAGTAGCAGCGATTCCCTATGGAGGGGGGGGCAGTCACCCTGCAGCATTAGCAGCGATTCCTTATTGGGGCGGGCAGTCACCCTGCAGCAGTAGCAGCGATTCCCTATGGAGGGGGGGGCAGTCACCCTGCAGCATTAGCAGCGATTCCTTATTGGGGCGGGCAGTCACCCTGCAGCAGTAGCAGCGATTCCCTATGGAGGGGGCAGTCACCCTGCAGCAGTAGCAGCGATTCCCTATGGAGGGGGGGGGGGGCAGTCACCCTGCAGCAGTAGCAGCGATTCCCTATGGAGGGGGGGGGGGGGGCAGTCACCCTGCAGCAGTAGCAGCGATTCCCTATGGAGGGGGGGGGGGCAGTCACCCTGCAGCAGTAGCAGCCATTCCCTATGGAGGGGGGGGGGGGCAGTCACCCTGCAGCAGTAGCAGCGATTCCCTATGGAGGGGGGGGGGCAGTCACCCTGCAGCAGTAGCAGCGATTCCCTATGGAGGGGGGGGGGCAGTCACCCTGCAGCAGTAGCAGCGATTCCCTATGGAGGGGGGGGGGGGCAGTCACCCTGCAGCAGTAGCAGCGATTCCCTATGGAGGGGGGGGGGCAGTCACCCTGCAGCAGTAGCAGCGATTCCCTAAGGAGGGGGGGGGGGGGGGCAGTCACCCTGCAGCAGTAGCAGCGATTCCCTATGGGGGGGGCAGTCACCCTGCAGCAGTAGCAGCGATTCCCTATGGAGGGGGGGGCAGTCACCCTGCAGCAGTAGCAGCGATTCCCTATCGGGGGGGCAGTCACCCTGCAGCATTAGCAATAATTCCCTATGGGGGGCGGCCACTATGCAGCATTAGCAGTGGTTTCCTTGCACCCCATCCGACCAATCAGCATTACACTCCCCATTGCATTCTGCAGCCTGAGCTCTGCACGGACAGGGACATGCACAAGGTCATATTACCAGCATAGACAGCACTGACCGCACCACCACGTATCCCGCCGCTGACACCCGTTCACTACAACTATGCGAACCCCTGAGCCAGCTCACAGCACCGCAGTCGCCCCCAGCTCGGCAGCCGCGGACCTAGACTCCAGCAAAGTAGGGCCTCACCTTGGCGGGGAGAGAATGAAGGAGCGCGACCACACTGCGCACGCGCTGATGAATGCCTTTGACAGGAGAGAATGCGCATGTCCGTTCACCCAGAGCGGCTCTCGATAAGTCCCATAGACCGAGAGCTTAGACAATTATTTACAGCGACATCCAGCGGCTAGGAGAATAGAGGCTGCACGGGATTGGACGATCGTCTGTTCAGTGACGTAAGCGCGTTCACAGACTCGTTTCACAATGACTTTCAAACAGTGCAATGACGTGCGTGACCAGTGAAGGTTATCAGAGCTGGGTGTGCGGAGCATTGTGTGAGCCGCCGTTATCTGTGCACAGCGTCACTTATACACTAGTGTGGGCACAACGTCCACTATGCATAGAGCCACTTATACACTGGTGGGTGTGGGCACACCGTCCTCTGCACAGCGTCACTTATACACTGGTGGGTGTGGGCACACCGCCCTCTGTGAACAGTGTCACTTATACACTGGTGGGTGTGGGCACACCGCCCTCTGTGAACAGTGTCCCTTATACACTGGTGGGTGTGGGCACACCGCCCTCTGTGAACAGTGTCACTTATACACTGGTGGGTGTGGGCACACCGTCCTCTGCACAGCATCACTTATACACTGGTGGGTGTGGGCACACCGCCCTCTGTGAACAGCGTCACTTATATACTGGTGTAAACACACCGCCCTCTGCACAGCGTCACTTATATACTGGTGGGGGCACACCGTCCTCTGCACAGCGTCACTTATATACTGGTGGGGGCACACCGTCCTCTGCACAGCGTCACTTATACACTGGTGTGGGCACACCGCCCTCTGCACAGCGTCACTTATATACTGGTGGGGGCACACCGTCCTCTGCACAGCGTCACTTATATACTGGTGTGGGCACACTTCCCTCTGCACAGCGTCACTTATATACTGGTGGGGGCACACCGTCCTCTGCACAGCGTCACTTATATACTGGTGGGGGCACACCGTCCTCTGAACAGCTTCACTTATATACTGGTGTGGGCACACCGCCCTCTGTGCATAGCGTCACTTATATACTGGTGTGAACATACCGACCTCTGCACAGCGTCACTTATATACTGGTGTGAACATACCGACCTCTGCACAGCGTCACTTATACACTGGTGTGGGCACACTGCCCTCTGTGAACAGTGTCACTTATACACTGGTGTGGGCACACCGTCCTCTGCACAGCGTCACTTATATACTGGTGGGGGCACACTGCCCTCTGTGCACAGCGTCACTTATATACTGGTGTGGGCACACCGCCCTCTGTGAACAGTGTCACTTATACACTGGTGGGGGCACACCGCCCTCTGTGCATAGCGTCACTTATATACTGGTGTGAACACACCGACCTCTGTGCACAGTGTCACTTATACACTGGTGGGGGCACACTGCCCTCTGTGCACAGCGTCACTTATATACTGGTGTAAACACACTGCCCTCTGTGAACAGTGTCACTTATACACTGGTGGGGGCACACCGCCCTCTGTGTTTAGCGTCACTTATATACTGGTGTGAACATACCGACCTCTGCACAGCGTCACTTATACACTGGTGTGGGCACACTGCCCTCTGTGAACAGTGTCACTTATACACTGGTGGGGGCACACCGTCCTCTGCACAGCGTCACTTATATACTGGTGGGGGCACACCGCCCTCTGTGAACAGTGTCACTTATACACTGGTGTGGGCACACCGCCCTCTGTGAACAGTGTCACTAATACACTGGTGTGGGCACACCGCCCTCTGTGCACAGCGTCACTTATACACTATGAGCACACCGCCCTCTGTGCACAGCGTCACATATACACTGGTGGGGGCACACCGTCCTCTGCACAGCGTCACTTATACACTGGTGTGGGCACACCGCCCTCTGTGAACAGTGTCACTTATACACTGGTGTGGGCACACCGCCCTCTGTGAACAGTGTCACTTATACACTGGTGTGGGCACATCGTCCTCTGTGCATAGCGTCACTTATATACTGGTGTGAACATACCGACCTCTGCACAGCGTCACTTATACACTGGTGTGGGCACCCTGTCCTCTGCACAGCGTCACTTATACACTGGTGTAAACACACCGACCTCTGTGCACAGCGTGACTTATACACTGGTGTGGGCACACCGTCCTCTGTGCACTGCGTCAATTATACACTGGTGTGGGCACACTATCCGCTCATGGTTCATTTTTTGTCTCAGTTTTGCAAAAAATTAATGCAAAAACTGCAGTTTTGACATACACGTGGGTCTGTGGCCGGCACATGTACATGGGGATTTGTGTGTAGCTGTAGAGTGCCGCATTCACTACAAGCTAGCCCAGAGCTGAGTTTCCAAGAATGCTGTGCACTATTGTGTACTTGTGAAGGAAAAACCTGTGGTTGTGTATGTGGCACCCCTGAGGGTTCGGTCGCCACAGAGGTATTGCATCTCATCCAGAGGTGTGGTACCTCACTCTCAGGTAAGGAAGGAGTATGGCTCAGGATCCTAACACCAGCATTCACTACACTACATTTCCGGGGCACAGGGCGAGATTGCTCCTACGGGAGAGCACAGTCCCTGATCCCTGGCTGGAGTGGGGGAAACCACCTAGAGAGGGGGAACCATGTAGTGGATGGGGTGGAGGAAGTAGATCCTGGGAGCACTTGAGTAGAAGCAGTATAAAATAGAGACACCATCTTAGAGTGAGAGAGTTCAGTGAGTTCAGTCAGAGGAGGAGAAGTGAGGGAGCAGAGGCTCTGTATGAGCTCTTCTCCAGAGGCGGGCCTAGCCTGTGAGGCCCAGGACTGAAGGAGAGAAGAGAGGAGTGGGAGCAGGAAGGCTCCAGGAACCGAAGGGACCCTAGGAGTACGGGCCGTGCAGAAGGCCACCCGTACTCCCGCTGCTACCAGGAGGTAGAGGGGTCAGGCCAGATAAGGGGAACCGGACCCTCAACTAGCGGAGAAACAGCAAGGCTCAACTAGAAACCGGAGGCTGCAGCACTTTATGTACCGTAAGCCAGAAGTCCACACCAGTCTCACTAAGAAGGTAGCCACATAGGACCCAGGGGACGGAACACACGTCGCCCGCCAAGGCCCGAGGGTACCGGATAAAAGTGTCACTGGGTGTGAGGTGCAGGGAGAAGGCCAGAGAAAGGACACACAGAAGGGGGTCCTGTTAAATACTCCGAAGTTACCTGGGGATCGGCTGAACCCCTCAATGAGTGAGCACAGAACGACGAGGGCCATTATATGGGTCCCTGTAACAAGAACTGCAACAACTGTGAGTAAAGGTCTTGAGACTGCATTACACGGACTCTGTGTTCATTACTGACTCCCTGCACTACAACCACCATCATCCACCCACACTGCCCTGAAGCTACACTCCTCCTGTGGGGAGTAATAATACCCTTGCTGCCATACCACCAGCTTCGGAGGACTGTTCCGTAGCGGCGGCCTCATTAGCCACACTCCACAGGTGGCGTAGTCGGACATTATATCACCTACATATATATATTACCCCTGGATTGACCGGACCGGGTCACTGCCACTGTGACTACAAACCCCAGCATCTACCGGCCCGGCTCCGGGTACCCCACGGCTCAGGGGGCGCGTCATGTATGCATAGAAGTGTGCTGCAAAGAGATCTAATCTGTGCTGAATTATGCTACTGAAGAGACTGACGTTACTGTGCCTGCTTTAATAGACTGTACTGTGGTGAAGCCTGTTGCTTCAAAGAGTTAAATGGTACTGGCCGTACTTGATTAAACTCCACTGTTCAACTGTTTATGAAGACTCTTGTCAGATGTGTCTAGTCAGCCATTGAATATATCGTGTGCCTGAGAGAAGCTGCCGCCTATGTTAACCCTGGGTAACAGTTCCCCCATGATTCCTACGAATTCATGAAACTCATCTCGCCCCTATATGAACCTAGCGGCGTGCGTGTAACACACACCTCCTGTGCTTCAACTGGTCCTATATAGCTCAGTACTTGCCTGTCAACATGACACTTCGGCCAAAATACAGATACCAGAGCAGCGGCAGAGAGTCGGTACTGGAGCTGGGGAGGGTGACTACATGCTTTGTTATTCTACATTACAGAAATTGTTTGGGGTCAATTTTTCTAAAAGTGAAAAACCCGTTTAAGGATATGTGCACATGGTGCGTTTTTGATGCAGTAAATCCGCGTGGAATTGGCCTCAAAAATGCATTGCAAAACTTATCCCATCATTTTCTATGAGATTTTGCAAGATCTGTGCACACAATCAGGATTTTTCCTCACAAAATTTAATGTGCATTAAAAGAAGCAGTATGTCCATTCTTTGTATGTTTTTGACTGCGTTTTTCCCATACAGTGCAATGGAAAAAACGTATAGCAAATCCACAGTCACAAACGCTGCAGATTTTCCGCAGCGTTTTTTCTGCCAAGAGGTGCAGAAACGCTGCAGAAACTTCTGCAAGCAAATCCTGATCGTTCTCACATACTGTAAGACTTAATTTTCTTGCAATGACTTTTGCTGTAACAGAAACCGCTATCTATGGACATATCATTCAGATAGTAGAGAATATCTGTGCATATTGTGGAGAACATCATGCTGTCACTTTCTTTTTGGAACCTTTGGCAGTTGAATCATCTGTATCTAACAATGACAATCTCTTTATTTTGCTGCAGCATTAGAGATTTTTGCTCTTTTCTCAAAGTTTACAGGGGGTAGGCATGCTTTTAAGAAAAAAACAAATCATAGCGCTAAAATCCGCTTCCTACTCTAGCATGGCCACTCTGATGGTCTCCATGGGGGTCAATCAGTGGCCTCAGCCAAAGTGGAAAGACCCTTTAACTGATGAAGCCATATCCTAGAAGTTACTTTGGTACCAGCATATACACTGCTCAAAAAAATAAAGGGAACACTTAAACAACAGAATATAACTCCAAGTAAATCAAACTTCTGTGAAATCAAACTGTCCACTTAGGAAGCAACACTGATTGACAATCAATTTCACATGCTGTTGTGCAAATGGAATAGACAATAGATGGAAATTATTGGCAATTATCAAGACACCCTCAATAAAGGAGTGGTTCTGTAGGTGGGGACCACAGACCACATCTCAGTACCAATGCTTTCTGGCTGATGTTTTGGTCACGTTTGAATGTTGGTTGTGCTTTCACACTCGTGGTATCATGAGACGGACTCTACAACCCACAGAAGTTGCTCAGGTAGTGCAGCTCATCCAGGATGGCACATCAATGCGAGCTATGGCAAGAAGGTTTGCTGTGTCTGTCAGCGTAGTGTCCAGAGGCTGGAGGCGCTACCAGGAGACAGGCCAGTACACCAGGAGAGGAGGGGGCCGTAGGAGGGCAACAACCTAGCAGCTGGACCGCTACCTCCGGCTTTGTGCAAGGAGGAACAGGAGGAGCACTGCCAGAGCCGTGCAAAATGACCTCCAGCAGGCCACAAATGTGCATGTGTCTGCACAAATGGTTAGAAACCGACTCCATGAGGGCCCGACGTCCACAGATGGGGGTTGTGCTCACAGCCCAACACCGTGCAAGACGCTTTGCATTTGCCACAGAACACCAGGAATGGCAAAGTCGCCACTGGCGCCCTGTGCTCTTCACAGATGAAAGCAGGTTCACACTGAGCACATGTGACAGAGTCTGGAGATGCCGTGGAGAGCGATATGCTGCCTGCAACATCCTTCAGCATGACCGGTTTGGCAGTGGATCACTAATAGTGTGGGGTGGTATTTCTTTGGAGGGCCGCACAGTCCTCCATGTGCTCGCCAGAGGTACCCTGACTACCATTAGGTACCGAGATGAGATCCTCAGACCCCTTGTGAGACCATATGGTGGTGCGGTTGGCCATGGGTTCCTCCTAATGCAGGATAAGCCACTCCATGTGGCTGGAGTGTGTCAGCAGTTCCTGCAAGATGAAGGCATTGAAGCTATGGACTTGACCGCCCGTTCCTCAGACCTGAATCCGATTGAGCACATCTGGGACATCATGTCCCAGACATCATGTCTCGCTCCATCCAACAACGTCACGTTGCACACAGACTGTCCAGAAGTTGGCGGACCATCTGCAACCTCATCAGGAGCATGCCCAGGCGTTGTAGGGAGGTCATACAGGCACGTGGAGGCCACACACAATACTGAGCCTCATTTTGACTTGTTTTAAGGACATTACATCAAAGTTGGCCTCCATTGGTTAATAAATTTGATTTCCATTGATGATTTTTGTATGATTTTGTTGTCAGCACATTCAACTTTGTACAGAACAAAGTATTCAATGAGAATATTTCATTCATTAAGATCTAGGATGTATTATTTGAGTGTTCCCTTTATATTTTTGAGCAGTGTACATAGTAGAAAGTTGATCCCTCTGTTCAGAGGTGGGTAAAACAATATAGTGTGTGGCTGACGTAGAGGACAGGATCCACATCAAGTAAAAACAATAGGCTGGCTTATGGCAGATTCAACAAGTGGCTTGCATGGCCAAACACGTCCAGCGGACTGTTCTTTGCTGATGAGCGTATGGTACTGGAGTTATACAAGTTACTTCTAAGAAATGCCAGGCAGCAGGACACTGCTAAACATACTTGTATGTTCAGACTGAGATTTTCAAAGCATAGTGTGGTGAGAATGGTCGAGAAGGGTGCTACCTGCTGACAGGTTTCCATTGGGGCACACATGTCAAACTCTGGCTTGTGGGCCAAATCTGGCCCGCAGGATGATTATATTTGGCCCACGACAGGGAGGTAATTAGAAAGAAGCTTCTTTTCATCATAAAAACACATTAGGCTATTTTGAATAGTACTGGACAACCCTTTTAAAAAATCAAGGTTGGCCCAAGACTTTGTCCTAGATTTTTATTTTGGCCTTCTCTGTATTTGAGTTTGACATCACTGCTTTAGGATATCTGCACACAATGTCTTTTTCAGGCGGATTCATTAAAAAGAATGAATATATGCACTGCAACGTAAAAACGACGACGTTGAATCATTTTCAGCTTTTTTTTAACCACTTCAGGCATCCAAAGCTGTTAACTAGCTGTTAACTAGCTGTTAACTAGCTAAAGGAAGTGACCTGATCAAAATATTATACCAATAATTATGTATAGTAAAAACAAAAGTAAACAAATGAAGTACACATATTTGGTATCTCCACTTCCGGATTGACCCAACCTATCACCCCTTCAATGAACACCGTAAAAAAATATATATAAAAGCTGGCAAAAAATTATACTTTTTCATCATACTGCTGAAAAAAAGTAGAATAAAATGCAATCAAAAAGTCTTATGTAAATAAAAATGGTACCGCTGAAAACGTCATCTTGTCCTGCAAAAAACAAGCCCTCATACAGCTCCATCAGCGGAGAAATAAAAAAGCTATAGCTCTCAGTGTATAGCGATGCAAAAATAATTACTTTTTTGTATAAAATTGTCTTTATTGTGGAAAAGTATAAAAAAATGATATAAACATGGTATCGCCGTAATCGTACAGACTCGAAGAATAAAGCTGCCTTAACACTTTTACCACACGGTGAGCATAACAAAAAAATTTTTAAAAAACACCTTAATTGCTGTTTTTTGTTCATTCTGTCTCCCAAAAATCAGAATAGAAAGCGATCAAAAAATGTTATGTGAACGGAAATGGTACCAATATAATTTTCAACTCCTCCGTCAAAAAATAAGCCCTTACATGACTGTCAGCAGAAATACAGCAAAATTATACCTTTCAAAATATGGCGATGCAAGTGTCTTTTAGTGTGTGATAGCAGCCAAACATAAAAACCCAATATAAATCTGGTATCGCTGTAATCGCACCAACCCGAAGAGTAAAGTATAATCACTTATACCACACGAGAAGCGGCGTAAAAGAAAACAAAAACAATTCTTGACCAGCTGTTGATTTTTTTCATTCTGCTTCCCAAAGATCACAGTATGGATCAGCTCACATTTATCCTGCGCTCTGTGCTGAGCGCTTACGCCGGGGTTTCCGTGTAAATCTCTTAAATATGTGATTAAGATGTAATCCCTGAGGGAAGATTCCCTGTAATGAGGAAGATAGAGACATTTTGGACGTTGTCTGGCCTTTGATCTGGTGGTGTCCGTCTTTTTAAGTGTGCATAAAAGCACAGTCTACCATAGTTTTGTGTAAAAGTTCCTGAAAAAAAGGACTACGCCAAACAGAGGCCAGACGGAGTCCAGAGTTACTCTGCTGTCTCATTATAGTGAAAGGATCCCTCGGGGGTTTTATCTGAATAACATCATTTGGAGATTTAGATGGAAAAGGCAATATAAGTGGTCAGCGTAGAGCGCAAGATAAATGTGATCCAAAATGTTATGGAAAATGTTCTTAATAAAAGCTTCAACTCAATCTACAAAAAAAAGTGAAGTCCCCACGAAGGTCTGTCATCTGTCAATAGAAATATAGGGGGCTTCCACGTTGTTCGTAACACAAAGGCTCTTGAAAAGCTATATGGCTTATCATCCCCCAAAAGAAATTAAGCAAATTCTCCAAAATCCAAATTCCCCCCTCCCTTCTGAGCCCAACAGTGTGCCTAAACTGCATTTAGCATCTACATGTTTGTCAGTACTGTAGCAATGAGAGTCCACTTAATTTACGGGATGCATGTCTCCAGAAGCACTAGCTAGGCAGAATGTTCTGGGCACTACAATGTACGGGCACTAAAACTGCAGATTTTAAATTTTCACTCCGCAACATCCATTACTGCTTTGTTTCTGGAAAACACCCATAGAGTCAAAATTGTTAGTACACCTGTAGATAAATTCTCCGAGGTGTAATTCGCAAAATGTGGTCACTTGTGGGAGGATTCTGCTCTTCTGGCACTTAGGGGCTCTGTATATGGAGTCTGCAAACAACTCTAGGAAAATCTGTGCTCCAAGAGTCAAATAGAACTCCTTCCCTCCCGAGTCTCTCTGTGTGGCTAAGGAGTACTGTACTGCCACAAATGGGATATTGCCACATTCAGGAGAAATTGTGCAGCAAATGATGGGGCCATTTTTACCTATTTCCTCTTATGAAAATGTAAAATCTGGGGCTAAAACAACATTTTTGTGGTAAAAATGTAATTATTTTTTCTTCATCACCCAATGGTATAAAATGATGTGACACACATGTGATGTTAATATGCTCACTGCACCCCTAGATGAATTTATTGAGGGTTGTAGTTTGTAAAATGGGGTCACTTGTGGGGTTTGTCCACTGTTTAGGCATATCAGGAGCTCTAAACGCAACATAGTGTCCTCTATCTTTACCAGCCAATTTTGCTTTAGAAAACAAAATGGTTCTCCTTCCCTTCCAAGCCCTGCCATGCGCTCAAACAGTAGTTTTCCACAACATATGGGGTAAAAGAAGAAATAGGAATGCGGCACATCCATCCATATGATAAATTAATCTTTATTGAAGAATCATAAAAAAGTTTTAAAAATGCATGGATCCATCATGGATAATAACCCTGATGCCTTTCTGGCGCACACTGCACTTTTAGTCATGGGAATAAGAGCGCAGTGTGCGCCTGAAAGGCGTCATGGTTATGATTCATGATGGATCCATCCATTTTTTTTAAGTATTTTATGATTCTTCAATAAAGACTCCTTTATCTTATGGATGGATGTGCCGCCCAGCAGGATGTGACACTCACTCATCAGTATCTTGATGTACCTTGGATAATATCAGCGTGGTGAGCTTGCTTTTCCTTTCCTTTTATATGAAGTAACGGTGTACTCAGGAGAAATTGCACAACAAATAGTTTGGTCCATTTTCTCCTGTTACCTTTGTGAAAATGAAAAATATGGGGCTAAAGCAACATTTTTGTGGGAAAAATGTGACTTTTTATTTTCACAGCTCAATGTCATAAAATTCTGTGAAGCACCCGCGGGTTTAAGGTGCTCACCATACCTCTAGATAAATTCCAAAATGGTGTCATTTGTGGGGGGTTTCCACTGTTTAGGCACATCAGGGGCTCTACGAACATGACATGGCATCCACCATCTATTCTAGCCAAAAGTCAAGTGGTGCTCCTTCCCTTCAGAGCCCTGCCGTGCGCCCATACCACCACATATGGGGTATCAGTGTACTCATCAGAAATGACACAACAAATTATATGGTTCATTTTCTTCTGTTACCATTGTGAAAATGAAAAATTTGAGGCGAAACGAATATTTTTGCAAGAAAAATTTGAATTACATTTTTTTCCTTCCACATTGCTTTTAATTCCAGTGAAGCACCTACAGGGTTAATAAACATCTTGAATCTGGTTTTGAGCACTTTGAGGGGTGCGGTTTTTAAAATGGTGTCACTTTTGGATATTTTCTGTCACATAGAAATCTGAAAATCACTTCAAATGTGATGTGGTCCCTAAAAAATTGATTTTGTAAATTTTGTTGGAAAAATGAGAAATTGCTGATAAAATTTTAACCCTTATAACTTCCTAACAAAAAAAATGGTTAAAAAAATGATGCTGATGTAAAGTAGACATGTGGTTAATGTTATGTATTTATTTTGTATGGTATAACTATCTGGTTTAAGGGCATAAAAATTAAAAGTTTGAAAATTGCAAAATTTCTATATTTTCATAAATAAACGCAAATTATCCTTTCCATGCTGAAGAAAAAAAACCTTCACAACATCCACCCAAGTGAAGAACACTCTTCAAGAAGTAGGTGTTTCAGTATCTAAGTCTACCATAAAGAGAAGACTTCAAGAGAGCAAATACAGAGGGTTCACCACAAGGTGCAAACTATTAATCAGTCATAAAGTTGCACTCCCATCAAAAAATGTTATCCTCTTAATTAGGGATGAGCGAACCCGAACTGTAAATTTCAGGGGTTGTACTGGACACCTAGTTCGAATGCTTAATAAATCTTATTGAAAGGCTGCAGTGCAGCCAATCAACAAGCTTTTAGGCTGTGGGCACTTCCGCAGCCATTACTGCCATACCAAGTATTGACATGGCTATGATTGGCCAGTGCCACTTGTGACCCGGTTTGTATAACCGTCGGATCACGGGTGGCGCCGCCATTGTGCTTTCACTAGCGTAGGAACAGGACGCTGCTCAACTGAGGGACAATGTAAAAGAATTAAATAATTAAAAATAAGACGTGGGGTCACCACTATTTTTAGTAACCAGCCAAGGGAAAGCAGACAGCTGTGAACTGGTCTTATTATGCTGGGAAAGGCCCAATATCCATGGACCTTCCCTGCCTGCTAATATCAGTCCCCAGCTGTCTGCTTTGCCCTTGCTTAATAAAAATGAGGGGGACCTTAAAAAAATGAAGTGGGGTCCCCCCTATTTTTAATAACCAGCTAAGGCAAAGCAGACAGCTGGGCGCTTTTATTAAAAGGCTGGGAAGGTTTTTGGCCCCTTCCTAGCCTAATAACACCAGCCCTCAGCTGCCTCAGAAGTGGCGCATCTATTAGACAACATTTTGGCAAACTTGGCTTTGGACTAAACCAGGAAATGGAGTCTAATGGATTGAGAGTTGCTAACCCTGGCAAGAGGGGCTAGACTTTCCCACAAGTCGGTACCCCTAGAGTAGTCTCCACTAGCAACTGTAACTATAAAGCTGATTTGATGACTCCAAGTTGCAGTATCATATCGGCATCTAGTAATTATATTGAGGCAGAGCAAGGGTCAGGTCACATTCGGTCAGCAGGGACAGGCAGAGGACAGTTTGGGCAGCAAGAAGATGTATTCATGTCGGGTCAGTTTCGAATGAACATACACACTTTGGCACCTGTGTGCTGCCCGCGATTTTCACATATCCATAGACTTGTATAGGTGATTTTGCTCTGTGACTCAGATCAAAAATTAACATGTATCCAAGATTTTTTTGTGGAAACATGGACATGTGAACACCACCGTAGACTACAATGGGTATATATTCTATCCATGAGAATCACGGATAGAACACTTAGAAGAAAAATGGACTTTTGAATGAGGTTTTAGGGTGTGCTCACACTGCGTCTTTATGAAAATTTTTAAGAAGAAAATGCAACAAAAAAGCACTAAAAACCCTAAAAAAATGAACATATGCATTTTTATGTTAAAACGACTTGATGTTCAGTCTTTTGAGCTTCTTTTAAGCACTTCAGGCTCTCAAATATTGCCAAACATTTAAAAGGGGTAACATGTCATTTTCTGATAGGAAGACACTCAATACTTACAATACAAGTCAAGTGGAAGGCTAAAAAAAAGCCCAGGCGTTCTTATTTTTACACGTTTGACATTTCGTTTTGGAACCCCCAATAAATGCTAGGATACTCAAACAAGCAATCATCAAGTGGCAGAGGCCACGGTCACAGCCGCAACCCCCCCCCCCCCCCCCCGAAATGAAGCATCATCAGTGACGTCCGTTAAAGGGGCTGGGCTAGTCCATGCTGTAGTGAGTATGGGTTGGTTGTCCATTTGGATGCTCAATAGGTTCTTGTCACTGTGCAATTTGCATAGTGACAGTGCACTCGCTCACCAGCTTTGATGAGAAGTGACGAGTCGGCAAGAGTACTACTATTGAGTTGAAATTGACTACTGACGCATGCTCAGTACAGCAGTACAGCAGGGACTAGCCCAACCCAGGTTTAGCACTTCAGAAGAGCAAGGGTCCAAATGAGAGGACTCCAACATCAATTATGTTTGCCTGCAGATAATTGGTAAAAATATATTAACTTCTATTATACGTTGTTTTCTTCCCTCCAAGTGATTTGACAGTGTTATTACCGCATATATCAAGTTTATGCTCTTTTTCTGCCTGTCCCTATTAAATCCGTGGGATCTCTTTAAAAAAAAAAAGACTAAACCAAAATATGTTTTCTCTCATTAACTCAAGAATAACAAGTAACAAAGCATCTAAAATTTGTACATCAGTGCACATGTCCTACTTGCCACAAGGGGGCATACCGACACAGATATATAAAAGCCTTGCTTGAAATCACACAATGACTGAAAATCTTGTAATTGAATTCAGAAAAAGAAAAGAAATGTCTGATAAATCTGCAGTAAATGAATGAGATATCAAAGTATCATTGGAAAAAAATTTGCCAGCTACTGCAGGGGAAAGTTTTTTTTTATATAACATACACACCAATAAGAAAACTAACAAAGACATCAGAGTATAATGTACACATCTACATAACAGAGCAGATATCCATGACATCGGAATAACTCATGAGAAAACTAATATGGAAAAACAAAGATAACTCATTGGACAATGACAACCTATAATTTTGGAGAGCAGGGATGTGACAAAGCTACTGGTCTGAACTGTCAGTCGTCAGGAGCGCGCCGGCACCGCAACCAGGAAGACAGGAGACTGGGGAGTGGTGCACTCCTGAAGAAACACTTGAGTGAGAGATAACATGCAGTACTCGGCATCAGACGCATAGCAAGGTATGGGCTGCTGTATTCCACCCTGTACATGGACAGTGGGGGTGACGGACAACCACATATTGGTGTTTGACAGACATCCTCAGGGTTGGTATAGACTCCTATATCTTTAATATATAGTTGTGCACAGATCTGGTTTTGTGTATATATACAGTTGGTACGGAAAGTATTCAAACCCATTTAAATGTTTCACTCTGTTTCATTGCAGCCATTTGGTAAATTCTAAAAAGTTCATTTTTTTCTCATTAATGTACACTCTGCACCCTATCTTGACTGAAAAAAAACAGAAATGTAGAACTTTTTGCAAATTTATTAAAAAAGAAAAACTGAAATATCACATGGTCATAAGTATTCAGATCCTTTGCTCAGACACTCATATTTAAGTCACATGCTGTCCATTTCCTTGTGATCCTCCTTGAGATGGTTCTACTCCTTCATTGGAGTCCAGCTGTGTTTAATTAAACTGATAGGACTTGATTTGGAAAGGCAAACACCTGTCTATATAAGACCTCACAGCTCACAGTGCATGTCAGACCAAATGAGAATCATTGGAGCTCAAAGGAACTGCCCAAGGAGCTCAGAGACAGAATTGTGGCAAGGCACAGATCTGGCCAAGATTACAAAAGAATTTCTGCAGTACTCAAGGTTCCTAAGAGCACAGTGGCCTCCATAATCCTTAAATGGAAGAAGTTTAGGACCACCAGAAGTCTTCCTGTACTTGGCTGTCCAGCCAAACTGAGCAATCGTGGGAGAAGAGCCTTGGTGAGAAAGGTAAATAAGAACCCCAAGATCACTGTGGCTGAGCTCCACAGATGCAGTAGGGAGATGGGAGAAAGTTTCACAAAGTCAACTATCACTTCAGCCCTCCACCAGTTTGGCATTTATGACAGAGTGGCCCGACGGAAGCCTCTCCTCAGTGCAAGACATTTTGCTCAAAAACACTTGAAGGACTTCCAGACTATAAAAAATTAGATTCTCTGGTCTGATGAGACGAAGATAGAACTTTTTGGTGATAATTCTAAGCGGTATGTGTGGAGAAAACCAGGCACTGCTCATCACCTGCCCAATACTATCCCAATAGTGAAACATGGTGGTGGCAGCATCATGCTATGGGGGTGTTTTTCAGCTGCAGGGACAGGATGACTGGTTGTAATTGAAAGAAACATGAATGTGGCCAAATACAGAGATATCCTGGATGAAAACCTCTCCCAGAGTGCTCTGGACCTCAGACTTGGCTGAAGGTTCACCTTCCAACAAGACAATGACCCTAAGCACACAGCTGAAATAATAAAGGAGTAGCTTCAGAACAACTCTGTGACCATTCTTGACTGGCCCAGCCAGAGCTCTGACCTAAACCCAATTGAGCATCTCTGGAGAGACCTGAAAATGGCTGTCCACCAACGTTCACCATCCAACCTGACGGAACTGGAGAGGATCTGCAAGGAAGAATAGCAGAGGATCCCCAAATCCAGGTGTGAAAAACTTGTTGCATCATTCCCAAGAAGACTCATGGCTGTACTAGCTCAAAAGTATGCTTCTACTCAATATTGAGCAAAGGGTCTGAATACTTATGACCATGTGATATTTCAGTTTTTCTTTTTTTAATAAATTTGCAAAAATTTCTACATTCCTGTTTTTTTTTCAGTCAAGATGGGGTGCAGAGTGAACTTTAATGAGAAAAAAAATGAACTTTTTAGAATTTACCAAATTGTTGCAATGAAACAACGAGTGAAAAATTTAAAGGGGTGTGAAGACTTTCTGTACCCACTGTAATTATTTAGTTGGAATTTTTTATTATTTATCAGCTCTTGTGTTCATAGATTGAAACGTCTTCCAAGATAGTTAATCATTTATTTCTATGTGTATATTATATTAATTGTGTGACCCTGCTTTTAGCAAACAATTTGAAAAAAAATGTACGGTAAATTTTTTTTCAAAACATCTTGTTTTATTCAGTATCAAATATGCAGACACATAGGATATAGCCACATATATAGGAGTTTCATCAGAGACCAGTTGGTCAATATAAAACATCCAAATGATGAAAGGATGTGTGCTATATGGACGAAGAATGGCAGACCATTCGGCTAAACACACAACAACCAAGAGAAATTGCCAAATGTTATGTCCAAAAGGATATCATATGACACATAAGGTATAATAAAAAACCTTTATTAAACTATGGTTACAGTGGTAAAAAGAGCACAAGAGTGCCCGCATTCATGAAAAATATATACATACAAAAGGCATCACACCTGCACAGGCATATATGCACAAGTCAGTCATATATAATGAATGAAAGCCACAACAATCGATTTACATATACCTACAAAGCATATAGGGTAGTATGAAATGTCCATGCATTGTAATATGTTAAGAACAATAAAAAATCATTGCAATAAATATAACATCCAAGGATAACTACCATATAAGCACTATCAAATAAATATAAATTATAAGCTAACACCCCTTAAAAGGGGAATGGTGAAAGCCCACAGATGTGGCCACCTATTGTATAATCAATGTTGTAGCAAGAAAAGGTAAGGAGATACCGTATGTTACCTGATAAGGGTGGTGAGATAGAATGCGGCGCACACCCTGATATTTATTTGATAATGCTTATATGGTAGTTATCCTTGGATGTTATATTTATTGCAATGATTTTTTATTGTTCTTAACATATTACAATGTATGGACATTTCATACTACCCTATATGCTTTGTAGGTATATGTAAATCGATTGTTGTGGCTTTCATTCATTATATATGACTGACTTGTGCATATATGCCTGTGCAGGTGTGATGCCTTTTGTATGTATATATTTTTCATGAATGCGGGCACTCTTGTGCTCTTTTTACCACTGTAACCATAGTTTAATAAAGGTTTTTTATTATACCTTATGTGTCATATGATATCCTTTTGGACATAACATTCGGCAATTTCTCTTGGTTGTTTTATTCAGTATCAAGTGTGAGTGCTACATGCAGAAATCCCCGATCTTAGGATGCATTTCTACAATGAGCGTTTTGTGAGTTTTTGATGTTGCAGATTTTCTGCACCATTTTTGCACCCATTAAGTAAAATAGGTTACTTGCATTTTTCCAAAATTATGAAGCGTAAAAAACTGACCAAAAACTCATTGTGTGAACATAGCATTACACACCTTGGCTGCAATCAATGAGGTTATGAATGGTTGCAGAATGTTCTGCCATGCTGAAGGCACTTTGGCATGCAAATGCTCAAGATCCGCTGCTGATGTCCCAGATGTGCTCAATGGGAGACAAGTCCGAAGACTGTGCAGGCCATTTAGGCCACGCAGGCTGTGCACAGTAGCACAAGCAACACGTGGCTTTGTGTGTTAAAAAACAGCTCCTGGGACACTTACGAGAAATGGCCATGCCACTGATTGCATTACCAAATCAATGTAATGCCGAGCTGTAAGTGTACATGGTATAAAGACTAGAGAGAGAGAGGGTCGGCTACTGTACATTATGTCACCTGACGCCATAATCCCTGGAGCAGTTCAGGTGTGAAGCTCCCTCAAGAAGGCCTCTGCATGCCATTTCCCTCATGTTCTTGTTAGATTTAAAAAAATGGCACTTAGTAATACATTTAGTTAGACATCAAATACCAAGTCTAAGGTGTCTAACAGCGTCTACACAAACCATCAAAAACAAACCTTCACACAGCTCCATCACCTGTAAATTGAAAACAATACGGCTCTTGGAAAATGGT
Organism: Phyllobates terribilis; assembly: GCF_046119375.1. Taxonomy (NCBI): domain Eukaryota; kingdom Metazoa; phylum Chordata; class Amphibia; order Anura; family Dendrobatidae; genus Phyllobates; species Phyllobates terribilis. Next base: position 148,896,758 of record NW_027362762.1, read on the forward strand.
GACACAATATTTGTTGTGCTACATACAGTATATTATAGCAATGCTAGGCAGGCTATGGTTAAATCCTAGCTCTGCAAGATTTGATTAGTGCACCTGGCTAGCTCTGCATATAAACAGGCTAGATGTTCATCTAAGGCAGTCAGCTTAGGGAAGCTGACCAGAGTGGATGTGTCTGGGAGCTAATGAGAGAGGCAAGTCAGAATCCCTCTCTGAGAAGAGTCTGCACAGGCCATTTGCAGAGAGGCGCAAGTATCATTGGTTGTTATGTACAATAGCTACTTTGTTTGACCAAGTTGGGGCTAGATCAGCCTTGTACCAGTAGCCAGGGTCAGTTCTGTTTAGTTAGTGCCTGGACAAGGCTAGGGATTTATGGTTATGAGTTTGTTTTGGTGCTATGCAGCCTGTGAAAAGCAATAAAAACTGCACTTGTTTGGACCAAAACTGCATTGCTTGTGTGAACGCTACCTAAGGCTTAATGCCTACCAGAGAGAGTGAATATATAATTTCCAGAGAGATTTTTCATTTTCGCACATTGTTTTTTTCTTACATTAATTTTTTAGTTTTCCATCAACATTTCCATATGAGGGCTTAATTTTTTGGCGGGATGAGTTGTAGTTGTGAATGATACCATTCCCTTTACCATGTAAACACACACAGTGGGGAAAATAAATATTTGATACATTGTCAATTTTGCAAGTTTCCCCACCTACAACAAATGGAGAGGTCTGTAATTTTTATCATAGGTACACTTCAACTGTGAAAGACAGAATCTTAAAAAAAATACGGAAAATCACATTGTATGATTTTTACATAATTAAATTGCATTGCATTTTATTGCATAAAATATGTATTTGATCACCTACCAACCAACAAGAATTCTGTCTCTCACAAACCTGTTAGTTTTTCTTTAAGAAGCCCTTATACTCTGCACTCATTACTGTAACATCACTGCCGGCATGCCTGCACGGCTGCCCATTCCCCACTATCCAGGCACATTGACTTACTCACCAATCCAGGCCGTGCAGTGTGTTCCTTGTCCTCTGCTTGCTGTATGCAGTAAACTCCTGGCCCTCTGCTTGCTGTGCTTGCTTCCAGGCTGTATGCTTAGGGCACGGCCCGAGCATTTCCTGATTCTTGAAGGAACAGCACGTGCATTCCTAATGTGTCCCCAGCATATGAGATGGAGACACTTGGTACTTAAAGCACCTCCATTTGTACGAAGGTGCCTGAACAACACTCTTTCCGTGTGTTTGTGCAACTGCTGAGTTGCCAGGTCCTGTCCTGTTTCTGCCACCCTGGGGGCTGAGTACCCAGGCCTGAACCTGAACCTTTACCTGATTCTTATCTAGTCTGTTTCTGCCACACTGGGGGCTGAATACACAGGCCTGTATCCTAAATCTGTAATTGTGTCTGTTCCTGTCTGAATTGGGACCTATCCCTGAACCTGCTTGTATCTGTGTAAGTATCTTTCCTTAAACCTGCACAGTCTGAACTAGTGCCTATCTCTAATCTGTTGTCGCTGAGCAACATTAGTGTCACGCAACGTGTAGAAAGACTAATTGCAACACAAAAGGAAGGAAATGGGGCCCAGAATCTAGGGAAAGGGGTAGTGGAGACCTCCTAGGCTGACCTTATATCACCTTGTCTCCCCTAAACGTCCCTATATTGTTTGGGATGAGCGCTAGTCGATCCCCACTAAAGACAACAAGGGGGAACAAACAAGGGAAAATAGCTTAGCTTTAGTAGACTTCAGAGAGATGCACACACATCCTTTTAACACCAGAGAGGAAGAAGTACTGCACTTGCACCAAGCCTTCACAAGAGGTCATGTGAATATCACCGGCACCACCCTCTATCAACTGCCAGTATTTAAACACCCAGCCTGGGTGTCAATAAGCCAGAGGTAGGTAGCCGCTGGGTCCTAGCGTCAGGCAGCTAAGAAGGTGTCTGTAATGTCAAATGAAGAGATCTTTTGCAACCAACGGCAGGGCGACTGTCTGTCACATCTGACACACCCATGACAGTACCCCACCCCCACCCCTATACGAGTGCCTCAGGACCAAGTTTCTCAGGATAAGAGGTGTGGAATGAACGAACCAACCTGGGAGCGTTCACCTCTGATGCTGAAATCCACATCCTCTCCTCTGGACCATAATTCATTCTCTGGTTTCATTGGGTGAATGGGACTAGGTGACACCCAGCTCTTTTGTTTGGTGATGTCAAGGTGTCAATCAGACCTTTTCATGACCAAACAAAGTAAAGAAACAAACAGACACAGTGTAAATACATTATTTGAAATACAACAGACCCATTCTTTAATAATTTAAATGAACCAATATACTCATCGCAGTTCTTATGGTAATCCAAGGGCTTAATCAATGTCCCACCAACTTTATTTAGCTCCAAAAATCATTAATTGATGCTCAAAAACGCTTAAAAAAATGCATGTAAAAAACGCATGCGTTTTTTCTGACAAGGAGAGACAAAAACGCTCAGGAAATTTCTGCTTCAAATCTGCATAGTGGGCACATACCATCACCCTTCCAGTGAAAGTATTGTAGAGAACGACGTTGGAGATGAGAATCTACAATCCTCAAAATCTGGAACTCCAGATTACCATTAACCATTACTGGGGGTGGTAGTAGAGGTGAGGGTTCAAGAGGTTCCACATACTTCTTGAGCGAGGACCTGTGGAACACGTTGTGGACCTTAGGGGTCTGAGGAAGTTCAAGACGAAAAGCTGCTGGGTTAATGACGGTTGTTATTTTATAGGGACCAATAAACCTAGGCCCCAGCTTCCAATAAGGAACTTTCAATCTTATATTCCTAGTAGACAACCACACAAAGCCATTCACATTCAGGTCCGGACCTGGCAAGCATTTTCTGTCAGCCATACGTTTATACCTGTCTCCCATGATCTTTAAATTATTCAGAACACCCCGCCATACCGAGGAGAGCGACGAAGCAAACTGTTCCTCCTAAGGAACTCCCGAAGCTCCTCCCCTACTAAAGGTACCAAATTGTGGGTGGTAACCATATGCACCGAAGAACGGTGACATGCCAGTAAATTCTTGTCAATGATTATTAATAGCAAATTCTGCAAGCGTTAAGTAGGATACCCAATCCTCTTGATTTTCGGAGACGAAACACCTGAGATAGGTCTCCAAACTCTGATTGACACTCTTGGTCTGTCCATTCGACTGAGAGTGGAAGGCAGAGGAAAAGGACAGCTGCAGCCCAAGTCGAGAACAGAATGCCTTCCAGAACTTGGAAACAATTTCAGTCCCCCGATCTGACACCACATCGGAGGGAACCAGTGTCTAGTGAGTACACTTGCTACTTCTTTGTAAGTACCCTGTGTAAACTTGTTCCAAACTTTTCTATCCCTACCTATCCCTGTGTGAACCTGATCCTGTCTATTCCTTGTCAACAGAGTCATGCCATGCCTGGCCGCGCCTGCAGTTTCCTTACCTTTCCGTCTAGTCTGAACTGGTTCCTACCCATCCTCACCTGCCAGTGCTTATCTGTATACCAGCCGGATCTGTCCGCACCTGCCAGTGTGAATCTGTACACCAGCCGAACTTGCCAGTGGCTACATATCTCGTTGAGGACCACAGTCTCAAACATTAGCGTTGGTAACACACTACGCCGTCATGGATTAAAATTCTGCAGGGCATGTAAAGTCCTCCGCTCAAGTTTGAAGTTTGCCAATGACCATCTGGATGATCCAGAGGAGGCATGGAAGAAGGTCATGTGGTCAGATGAGATCAAAATAGAACTTTTTGTTATCAACTCCACTCACCATATTTGGAGGAAGAAGAAGGATGAGTATTTCACAGCTGAACCTGTCTAGTGGCTGCGGCCTGGCGCCATACACCTGTATGGAGAGAAGCCACGCCCACTAGACGGGTTTTGGCCGGGAGTATCCATATCGCATGCATCACCGCTGTTCCCAGCTCAGAAGCCGGTGAATCCTTGCAGCGCACAGTGTGTATGCTAGGGGGACTCATAAGTCTGCAGTAACAAACCTTATAGAGGATAAGCGCAAGGCACAATAACATAAGAGTAAAAAATAGTTTTTATTAAATATTGAGTAAAAAATACATAAAGGTAAGATACAAGAATAACAAGACTTATGGGAAACACCGAAATGATGTGTGGTAGAAAAATTGCTCACAACATTGCATACAGAAAGAAAGGGGTACTTTCAGAATGTAACATTGAATAATGCATAAATTAATATATAATAAAGGTACATAAAACAAATCAAGGTATCCAAAAAAGAGTAATCACACTATTGCAAACGGACACTAATGTATGTAATACATAACAATATAAGGTGTCATGATGAAGAAAAGGTATGTATATTAGAGTATGTAAACATGCACAGTGGCATGAAGTAACCTCAAGAAGAAAACCGCACCCGACGCACTTTTCGCACCTAGCTTCTCCTTTAGCTAACTGAAGTGAACTTGCGTGTCGATTTTCTTCAAGCCTTCTCATCAGAAGATGATCCTGTTTGGATGTTCAAGGGAACTTGTTATGTAAAAAAACGCTATTAACCTGCAGGTATGGGTTAATCTGTTGGTTGATAGCAAAAAACTGACCAGCAACTCCGAGCAGAATAAATCAAGTTTGAACAGGTACAAGCTACCATGACTGCATAATATAAAAACAAAAGAATACAGCAACACACTGTAAGCGCTAAGATGTATGCAAACATTGAATATATGAAATTTGAACTGCATTACTGCTATATGGAAATATACTTTTTAAAAATGAAGGTACTTAGCACATAATTTGGCCAATTTATACATCTTAGCGCTTATTCTTTTGTTTGTATATTATGCAGTAATGGCAGCTTCAACCTGCTCATACTTGCTTTAGGCTGTGTGCCCACGATGCGTTTTTTAAGCGTTTCCGCTGTGGCAAAAACACTGCAGAAACGCTTGTGCTGTGTACATGCTGCGGAAATTTCCGCTGCGGGTTATCATTACGGAAAAAAACGCAGCTCTACCAATTATTTTGCGGAAGCGCTGCGTGTTCGCCGCCATTGACTTTCATTGGAACGCTTGGATTCTGCATCACTGCATCTTTACATGCGGAATCCAAGCGTTTCAATGTGCGGATGGTACCTGGGTGTGGAGGAAAGGAGACTCTCCTCCAGACCCGGGTACCATAGAATCTGTAAAAAAAAGAATAAAAAAAAAAATAAGTATTATATTTACCTTCTGATGGCCCGCGGTGCGCTTGTCTTCGCTTGCTGGCAGATCGCGGTGGACTGAAGGACCTGCGCTGACGTCATTTAGTCATGTGACGGCAGGTCCTTCAGTGTACCGCGAGCTGCCGGCAAGCCAGGACAGAGCGAAGCTAGACTGCGGGGGCCATCAGAAGGTAAGTAAATATATTAATTTTTATTTTTTACCATTCTTTCGGTCACACTATATAAATCCATGCCGTTTGCATGGATTTATATAGTGTGACCAAGTTGACAAGCACTTTCCAATTGATGCTAAAATCGCTTGGAAAGCGCTTGTCAACCCGCATGCGGAAATGCATGTGAAGAACGTTTCACATCCGCTTGTCCCTGGCAGGAAAAACGCATGTACAATCCGCATGCGTTTTTTCTGCCAGGGAGATGCAGAAACACTCAGGAAAAAATCTGGAGCATTTCTGCATCGTGAGCACATAGCCTTATTCTGTTTAGAGGTGCTGGTCAGTCTTTTTGTAGTATACTATTTGAGGTTGTGACTGTGTCCTTTTCTGACTGCACTCCTCCCCAAAGCTATTTTTGATTAATGCTGGATCCTACCTGCCCTTTAAATTTGTAGGCTTTTATCCCAGGAGAGGCATGATATTAGGTTAGGGTCTCTGGTTGCGGCTGATGGGCTCTCATGAATTGGCCAATTTATGAGGTAAGTACCTTCATTTTTATAAGTACAGTGCTGGCCAAAAGTATTGGCACCCCTGCAATTCTGTCAGATAATACTCAGTTTCTTCCTGAAAATGATTTCAATCACAAATTCTTTGGTATTATTCTCTTCATTTAATTTGTCTTCAATGAAAAAAACACAAAAAGAATTGTTCTAAAGCCAAATTGGATATAATTCTACACCAAAGCTAAAAAAGGGGGTGGACAAAAGTATTGGCACCCTTTGAAAAATCATGTGATGCTTCTCTAATTCGTGTAATTAACAGCACCTGTAACTTACCTGTGGCACCTAACAGGTGTTGGCAATAACTAAATCACACTTGCAGCCAGTTAACATGGATTAAAGTTGACTCAACCTCTGTCCTGTGTCCTTGTGTGTACCACATTGAGCATGGAGAAAAGAAAGAAGACCAAAGAACTGTCTGAGGACTTGAGAAACCAAATTGTGAGGAAGCATGAGCAATCTCAAGGCTACAAGTCCATCCCCAAAGACCTGAATGTTCCTGTGTCTTCCGTGCGCAGTGTCATCAAGAAGTTTAAAGCCCATGGCACTGTGGCTAACCTCCCTAGATGTGGACGGAAAAGAAAAATTGATGAGAGATTTCAACGCAAGATTGTGCGGATGGTGGATAAAGAACCTTGACTAACATCCAAACAAGTTCAAGCTGCCCTGCAGTCCGAGGGCACAACAGTGTCAACCCGTACTATCCATCGGCGTCTGAATGAAAAGGGACTGTATGGTAGGATACCCAGGAAGACCCCACTTCTTACCCCGAGTCATAAAAAAGCCAGGCTGGAGTTTGCCAAAACTTACCTGAGAAAGCCTAAAACGTTTTGGAAGAATGTTCTCTGGTCAGATGAGACAAAAGTAGAGCTTTTTGGGAAAAAGCATCAACATAGAGTGTACAGGAAAAAAAAGAGGCATTCAAAGAAAAGAACACAGTCCCTACAGTCAAACATGGAGGAGGTTCCCTGATGTTTTGGGGTTGCTTTGCTGCCTCTGGCACTGGACTGCTTGACCGTGTGCATGGCATTATGAAGTCTGAAGACTACCAACAAATTTTGCAGCATAATGTAGGGCCCCGTATGAGAAATCTGGGTCTCCCTCAGAGGTCATGGGTCTTCCAGCAGGACAATGACCCAAAACATACTTCCAAAAGCACTATAAAATGGTTTGAGAGAAAGCACTGGAGACTTCTAAGGTGGCCAGCAATGAGTCCAGACCTGAATCCCATAGAACACCTGTGGAGAGATCTCAAAATGGCAGTTTGGAGAAGGCACCCTTCAAATACCAGGGACCTGGAGCAGTTTGCCAAAGAAGAATGGTCTACAATTCCAGCAGAGCATTGTAAGAAACTCATTGATGATTATCGGAAGCGGTTGTTCGCAGTTATTTTGGCTAAAGGTTGTGCAACCAAGTATTAGGCTGAGGGTGCCAATACTTTTGTCCGGCCCTTTTTTGGATTTTGTGTGAAATGATCAATGATTTGATTTTTGCTGCTTTCTCTTTTGTGTTTTTTCCTTGCAAGCAAATTAAGTGAAGAGAATAATACCAAAGAATTTGTGATTGCAATCATTTTCAGGAAGAAACTGAATATTATCTGACAGAATTGCAGGGGTGCCAATACTTTTGGCCAGCACTGTAATACAGGTGACCATAGCCACACTTCTATGACTGAAAGCCCGAGGCTGCTTGGAGAAATAAAGTTAATTTCCTCCCAGCAGCCAGGCTTACATAGCGGCAGCCGCACGGCTTTAGAATGCTATTAACCTGCAGATTAACCGTATTTCTGTAGGTTAAGGGTTCACTCACACTTGCATGTAAATCAGCCCCATTCTCATCCAGGAGAGTGGGTCGATTTTTTTTTTTTCCCCTCACTTGTCATTCGTATGCTGTCGATGTACAATCCTTTTTTTACTCAGCAGCTATTACTGATTCTAAAGGCCGCAGACAGTTTGTGAGACGACCCATAAACACTGACTTCAAGCCACAGTACACTGCGAAGACTGTAATGGAGAAGCAAGCATAATGGTTTGGGGATGTTTCTCATACTATGGAGTTGGGCCCATTTATTACATACCAGGTGTTAGAATCTGTGTCTTTTTGACCATCTGCCATTTTGTTGTGGTTTATGGCTGCTGGTCTTTATCCCCTAGTGTTGGGTTTGTTTTGGTCAGGTGATTGTATCACCCTTTATTACCCAGCACCTGCCTCCTAGTCCTTACCGGACAACAGTGTTTATCCGTTAGTGTTCTGGCCAGGAGGTTTGATAGTAGTATGTCTGTGTTTAGTTTTGTGCAGTTCTGGGATCTTCTAGTTCTGCCAGCTGAGATTCATTTTAGTCCTTTTTCGTTACTGCAGCTTCCTCATTTCCTGCTAGGAGGTCACCTGTTTGTTATCCCAGCCCTTCCCTTTTCCTTTAGGTCTTCTATTGAGTTTAGTCTAGGAAACGTCGGTGGGTCTATTCGCCAGGAATAGGTTGCCCACTTCATCGTAGGGCTACAGACTAAACCTAGTGCAGGGACAGCTTTCTCCCTCTTGTCCTAGTTCTTAGTTGCAGTATCGTAACACCAGGCACCATAGACCAGTTGTAATATATCAAAATACTGGAAGAGGTCATGTTGCCTTATGCTGAAGAAGAAATACCCTTGAAATGGTTGTTTCAGCAGGACAACGACCCCAAACACATCAGCAAGTGGGCAATATCCTGGTTCCAGGCCAACAAGATTGATGTTACGAAGTGGCCAGCTCAATCCTCAGACCTCAATCAGATTGAGAATTTATGTAGTGACCTCAAAAATGCTTTTGATACAAAACCTAAAAATGCAAAAGAACTGTGGAATGTAGACCAGTCAGCTCGGCATGGGATATCTGTTTGCAGGTGTCAGATGTTAGTTGACTCCATGCCACACAGATGTAAAGCAGTTATCAGAAAAAAAGGTTACACAACTAAATATTAGTTCAGTGATTAACAGAAAAGCTTAGTCTATAAACAAATTTCAGATTATACTGTAAATATTCGAGTTTGTAAAGGAAAATGCAGACACTGCTGTTTTTTGAACAGCCTATTCCTTTTGTTTTCATTTTTAGTTTAAACATTGATATTTTATTCATGTTTTCATTTGGAATTGAATGTGCAGAGCTCCCAGTGCCTTGTGTATATGGAAATAAATGCTATCATGATGATTGAGCTTTTTCTCAGTTGTTTTAAACACACTATTATTTTGCACATAACTGTATCTGACTCTCCAAATTCCATGAACCTAATTCACATTGCGCCGACTAGACATCCTGCCACAATGCTCAAGTAAATAGATTTAGGGCCACAATTATGGGCACAGCTTCTCAAATTGATGAGCTCTGGAGACTGATTAACCCTTGTAGAGGCCACGTTGGTCTAGAGTGCTGCGTCCCTTTCATTCTGCTGATTGAGGGGGTCCCCTTACCATTAACTCCATTTGAGTTACATGCAGTCCTGATAGTATCCAGCTACTGCAAGTGTACAGCTCATTATAAGAGAGTAGGGAGAAAATGGTGAAGACTGTTTTTCATCTTCTAAATGTAACCAGACTATAGCAATTTTTAGTGAGCAGAGATCTTGAATGCGGTGAGGAAACACAATGGGTCTGTTCTTAAATCAAATGATTTCCTGCTATAGACATATGACTTTGATATGGCTTTATTTTGTTAAAACAGTTTTTATGCATCAGGTCTGTTGTAATTTAGACAATTGCATAAGTAAATTGCTAATTAGACAGCTATACAACAAATATACTGGGGGGAAAAAATGCTCTCTTCCTTGAGGACCAGGCAAATTTTGGCACCGCAAACATAGAAAATAGTAAGCCTGGTCAAGAAGGATTATTGGATGTTGTGCAATGGGGTGCGCTGTATGAATGCTGTAAATCCCAGGTGTAATTGTGGTATGCTGGTATTCAACCAAGGAACACCAGGGTCGATAAGTGTAATTTTTGACTTCAATGCAAACCTATTTCAACCACGACCTGTGGCATTGAAAACATGAACACTTTCTGATTTTCTCTCTTTGCATTCAACAACTTTTTTTTTTTACATTCTTTCTTGCTCTATTTTGTGCTTATTATTATTTTTTTTGTTTACACCTTTATTATCATTTGTTTAACAAATTGATACAGTCGTTGGAATACCAAATATGTCTATATTTGGTATAAACATACAATAGTAAGGACAATGGGCAATAAATATGGCTAGATGGCCTCGCGATCCTTCATATGATTGCTCCAGTGCCACAAGGAGTGATGTGTTGTAGCCAACAAGCGGTGGTTTGTATGTCACTTCATACCCCATCAAGACTACCCTGTACTTCTGAGGATCTTTATAAATGTCTAGCAAAATTAGAGCATGTACAACAGATTGTAAGTTGGTATGACTATTCATTTTTTTACAAGAGCCACATAACTTGACTAGCATACAAGCCATGACGCCAGCACTGATCATAGTTTGCATCAGTACCTCTCTAGAATTTGGAGACAAGAAGTGCAAGGTGGTATTGCCACTAGAGGCAGTAAGCTGAAAAATGGGCCTCTTTCCCTTTAGTAAGAGCAGTATATGGGGCATTTAAGGGATACTTACTTGTCCTTTTGTTATCCTGGTACCTTCAAGGAATCCCGGAACTTAATTTTCCTGATGTGGACACCACCACTATTGCACCATCATCCCCACTTTTCCTTTTGGCACAGCCAGTAATTTGGCCGCCAGCATTCTACCTATCTTTTATCTCATGAACCATACCTCTGACTCCCTGTCTTAGGGTAACACATAACCCCCACTTATGTCTATATGTTAGGAGTGTACCCAGATTGTTTGATGTTTCTATTTTACAACAGGATGTAGTATTGGAAACATTTATTATGAGCCATGTTAAGTTTTAAGGAACACATCTCATACATAAAACATCTTTCTTCAGCATTATTGAGAATTGGCCTCTCTAATATTCTTTCTTGAAGTACTGATCTCATGGACAATGTGGTTCCCATATGTGTTGTCCATAAAATTATCGTTATGTACTTTGACATGTACTCCACACCCCACTTCTAACTTTAAAGTCACTATCTTAAATGCAACTTTGTTTCATGTGAACAGGGCTTTTGAGTCACCTGGAAATACCCTTATGTGAATGAGGGCACATTTTTAGGTTTTGTTCAGGTTTTCTAACGTAATTTTGAAGCCAAAACCAGATGTATATCATAAAGGGTAAGAAGGTATAAAGGACAGATTTTGCTGCTCTTCTTTTTTATAATCCACTCTTGGTTTTAACCACAGAATCTGCATCATAAACAACAAAATCTGATCACCTTTTACGTGTACAATGTTGATTAATTTGGTGCAGGCTAAAAACAATGTCTGGTCAAACTCTAAAGCTTACTTTTCTAGGCACATTCATATGCGTCAGAAAATGGAGCATTAGGACTTTTCATATACAATGTCTCAATCAAAACTGGCGATGGTGATAAATCTGCCCTATTATTGCAGGAAAGGAGTGATTCTACAAACAAATGGGGGTGGAAAGGCAACTATGCCATGTGCACCATGAGGAGAGGACAAGGGGTACACGGGTGGATAACGTAGTGGTATCCAAACAATTGTGGGTGTAAATTGCTTTGAAAAGTTGCAAAGTTTTTGCGCAACTCGAAAGGTTGCGCAAAAATGTACCACTTTTGGTGTTTTCATGCCTGTTGTTCCCAGCTCTGCCAAAATGGGTAGGTTGGGGGAGCAGCTCATCTAATTCACGAGATATGGCATTCCTTACGCCAGAAATCTTACTCCAGTCAGCAGCTGGAGTAAGATTTCTGGAGTGGTCAATGGAGGCACATGGCATTTTTTCGACACTCCTGATTCATTAAGAAACTTGCTACTCTTAATGAATCAGGAGTGTCTGACTCAAACACGCACATGATTTTCTTTCCGGTCTTGATGAAGGCCAAGTCTGCATTTTATGTCCTCTCTAGTTTGTGTGTGTTCTCTTCCTATAGTTCTCCATGTTCATGATGAAGATAATGGTTGCAGTTTGTCTCAAGTAAAACAGGTCATTCTTCCACAATGCCTGAGTTCTGAAATGTGAAATCTGCATCATTTAACCCATACAAGTCAGTAGATATGGGCCATGGTGAGCTGAGCCCAGACTTCACACCAAGATGTCTCACCTGGGAAAGAGGGGAAAACACAGATGGATCTAGAGGTAGCCACCACTACCCATACTCCATAGGTAACAGCCAAAGTAGGCATGCTTACTTAATAAAAATTTTCCCATAATGCTGGTGTTCGTGTGTTTACTTACATGTATCAGTGATGGAGGTTACCATATGAGTTTCCACACTGTGCTATGCTCCTGGCATATGCAATAAAGTCATATATTGACCCCCAAACATTGGACAGACCATAATTTTGTGCATGTTTCAAGAAGTTTAGGTCTTCTTTCCTCTTGGCATATACAATAAAGTCATCTATTGACCCCCAAACATTGGACAGATGCTAATTTGGGCATGTTTTGAAAAGTTTGGGTCTTCTTTCCCCTTGGCAAATACAATAAAGTCATCTATTGAACCCCAAACATTGGACTGACCATAATTTGTGCATGTTTCGAGAAGTTTAGGTCTTCTTTCCTCTTGGCATATACGATAAAGTCATCTATTGACCCCCAAACATTTGACAGACCCTAATTTGGACATGTTTTGGGAGGTTTAGGTCTTTTTTTGTAGACTGCACTATTCCATACCATGGCATCAAGTAAAAAAAAATATACCATGTGGTATAAATTTTTCTATGGGTGATGGATACTAACGTATAGCTGATGTTAAACGTGTACATTGGAAGCTTTCCTGATGCATGTGTTTTACGAAAGGAAAAAATGCAGTGTGAAAAGAGACTTAATACTGTTAGTAAAATATCCCAAAGCCACAAAGAATTAGGTCATTGTACAAATTTTAATTTTCCTGAGTATCACAGTAACCCATTTCGTTAAAATCTTACAGGACTTTTCTCTTTATAGGTCAACCACATTATTGCTTGAAAACATCTAGATGGATTCACTAGTAAAATTAAGTTGTAAAAATGCAATTAATCCTGACAAGGAATCCCTATTTTTATTTATGGCGTGTGTAACCCTCTCACTGCCTTGTAGGTTCTGGCAGTCTATTGACAGACATATTTTCTAGGGCAAGCAGAGGAAAGTCTGTGGGTGGGCTTAGCAGGAACCCAGACTAAGGCACTAAGCAAAGAGTTAAAAAAAGGCGCTGTGGAGGAATGCTTCAATTCTGGCCAGATCCATCTTCCTGAGGCGGGATTTATACGGGATGTTATTTCATCCTGAGTCCGTAATCTGCATTTTTATGGGGCTCTGCAGAGCATGTACACTGGTCTTTTCTTGGGGTGGATAGGAGGGGGAAGCAATGGGGAGGAGAAGGGAAGGCAATGGGGGGATGGAGAGAAAGCTTTTACTCTAGTATGCTGAGTAAGTAAAGCATTCCTCTAAATGTCTCTGGGAAAGAAATGGCATTAAAATTGTTACCCGCGGGGCAGAGAGGAGAGTGCCTAGAAATAAATTCTTTCTCTCGCCATCTGCTACTCTCACTTTACATCTCACTGATTCTTTTTATTATATTTTCTCTCCGTTTTCTCCTTGTTACTGTAGCTCGCTCACATGTTTATGTCTGCATATTGTCACTTTCTTCTCCTCATATCTTTTGATTTCCTCATGTTTTATTTCCCATCTTTTGCCATCATTCTTATCGTTACGTTTTAACATTCTGAATAATGTGGAGTTTTTTTCATCTCGTCATATCTATTATGATGTACATCCAATCCATTACAGCTCTTTACCATAGGGCAATGGTTGGTAAGTGGCATAATAATACAGTAAGAATAGCTGTGTGCCATCGATCCTGTTACTCATTCTTTATTCCTACCATCTTCATTGACTTTAAAATTGGGAAAATCATGAACACCTCTATATTAACACTCACGGTTTTCAGCAGGGGCAATATGGTTTAAACCACAATTTTAGCAAAAGAAAAGAATGTATGCACAGATATTGTGATGTACCATTACTATGGCCGACATGTCATCACTAAAATTATTGAAACAAGGAATGGTAAGGGAAGAAAGAAACTGGCAGCAGAAAGTGGAAATAAATGTATTTTAAATAATAAACAGTTTATTTTTTTATTTTACAAACAAAAACATTTTATGTGGATTCATTTAAAACCCTAGTGAGACGAGCCAGAACCTGCTGATTGACCTTCTTGGAAGTTTTGTAATAAAGTAGGGTATATGCTAATGCATTGTGTAGTTATACAGGTCGAAAAAAGATATAGGATCTTTCTCCAATGTTATACATTTTCTTTCATTTGATTATTTAGAATCCACAATGCCATTTGTTTTGAGAAAAGCATCCAGCCCCTTTTTTAAATTCTGATATATAGAGATGAGCGAATGGATTCACGGGACTCCGATCCAGTGTCCTGGTCATTGGTACCTAGCAGCTAGGCTGGAGGCCCGCAAATCTCTTAAAGAGGTTGTTCACTACTTTTACATTGATGTCCTATTCTTAAGATAGGTCATCAATGTCTGACAGCCTTCACCCCCACACATCAGTGTCAGCAGCTGGAAGTACTTACTTGCGGAGCTGGCTGTCTACAAGGAGTGGCTGCTCCGGGGTACTACACATCTGCCTCCTATTGATTTGAATAGCAAGCGGATGTGTAGTACCCTGCAGCAGCCACTAGAAGTAGACGGCCAGCTCGGCAAGTAAGCACTTCCGGCTGACACCGATAACAGCTGATCGGCGGGGGTGTTGGACCCCGGTCAATCAGACATTGATGACCTATCCTAAGAAAAGGCCATCAATGTAAAAGTAGTGAACAACCTCTTTAACTACCGGCGTCCCTGGTGTGGCATTTGATTTGTTGGGGCTGACGTAATGTCATCTGTGCTTCTCGTCTACCTGCCCGGTAACACTGACCTGGGTCCCGCAAATCGATCCACTCATGTCTACAGATAGTGTCTGACTGCTCTGACTGTAAAGAAGCCTTTCTGATTTAGCTGCCGAAGTTGCCTTTCCTCCACATGTGATGAGTGCCCCCTGGTCCTTAGTATGGTCTTTGGAAGGAATAAATCATGTGCCAATACTTTGCATTGACTACACATATCTATACATATAAATGAGATCCTCTTTGAGGCATATTTTTTCTAAGCTAAAGAAGTCCAACTGTTCCAACATCTTATTATATGAGAGGCCTTCCATCCCTTGTAACAATCTAGTTGCCGCCTTTGAACTGATTCTAACTTTCCAATATCCTTTTTAAAATGTGGAGCCCAAAACTAAATCCTCTCTTACTAAAGGTCCTTTACTGGGGGTGATGATCATTCCTACAAAAAATCGTTAACAATTGCCTCATGTCGACATCCCCAGCGATCAAACAATGAATGATAATTCGATCTTTTGTCATCTGCACATCCCCACCTGCCTGTTGCTTGTAATGGAAACTGTTTGGGAAGAAATAATAGTTGCAATGATCATTCACAATCATTGCCTAGTGCAAACATGTCCAGCGATTGTACGGCATACAATAATTAGATTGTTTGACATTATTTGTATCTTTCATGTTAAAAACATTGTTTGTTTGTCAGCAGCAATTCTGCTCTTGTAAACCAGTATGTGTTTGTCGCATGTAAAGACAACTGTCTAGAGGGGTGTACAGTTATGCAAATTGTTCGTAGAAAGCCCTCATGATAATGGAAACATATAAATGCAAGTAAGTTGATGCCGATCAGCTAGCCGTATCATCAGCCAGTGCTTGTTACAGGCAATATAGCTGACTTTATAAAAGAGTGCCCCCATGCACATTAGATTAAAGCAAATCTGTCACCAAACTTCACAATGCAAACTGCATACATTACTAAACAGATTCCTTTGTGCTGATAAGGATGCCGTATTTATTTTAAAAATTCATGTCAGAATTTCTCTATAATCCTTTATGAAAGTTTAATTCAATCTTCACCCAACAATTCTGATTGACAGCTCCTCAGTGTCCCTCCTCCCTGCTGCAACTGCTGAGATCTAACACTGCTCAGTACAAGCTGGAGCTGTCAGTCAGGCTGGATGGATTGAGATGTAAAACACTTGGAGTCTTGAGCTATTTCATTCCACAACTGGACTCAAAATACTCATCTTATTTCCAAGATTATTTAGCCATTCTGACATGGATTTTCAAAGTAAGTACATCATTCTCTTTGGGCCTATTTAACAATGTAGCTTGTATTATGAAACCTGGTGATAGATCTGCCTTGAATTCAGCAAAACTTTCTGATTTTGTCAGATTGGCTGTCTATCTGTGTATGAGGCCTCCATACTCTTCTCTGATAGATGACGTTGGGTAGATAAGGATTGGGCACTTTGGTTTCAAACGTCTGATCCTCGAGAACTCCAGGCAGATAACCACTGCCAGATGAGTCTGGTAATAACTTCTTTCCATAGAAAATAAAATGAGTGCCCATCTGAGCCAAGCATTCATATGTATTGAGCTAAAAGCTACAAGGTGAAAAGTCAAATCAGATTATCCGAATGTAGCCTGATCAGAAATGATTTAGTCACGGAGGAAACTCTATGCCAAACCAACCATGTAGCCGTCACTATAGGCATCATATAGAAAGCTTGACCAGCACATCCACATTGTATAGCAGGATGATATCTCGCAATAGAAGTTAATGCATTTGAGAAGACAAAGTTATAAGTGCATCCATGAGGATGTATTATCCCCAGAATCAAACACATGCAACGTTTTGACCTCCAACAAATAGGCCTTTCTTCAGCATGTCGAGAAGTCTATTAGGCTCCGTAGGCTGGACATTCAATTAAATCTAACGTCTATGGCCATAAGCAATCTTAGTTGAATGCTCTGACAGATAATCACTTTGCACAGATGTTTTTTTCATGCACATGTCTGGTTTTATATGTACTGTAGTAGCATGTTTACTCTGACCTGCTATTAATTTGATTTCATACAGTGTCACACAATTAATCTCATCTGTCCGGGGAATGGAAATCATACTATGTCTCATTACATTACACAATGCTGTGGGACATAAATTAAAACAACAGACGACTGAAACGTGGCAAGCAATTAATCAGATGGTACTGCACATATGTTACTGAAATATAATTTAATTGGACAACTGCAGATCCATCCTTTAGCTGCAGCACTGATGGCTAAAAATCTATCTGATATCTGAATAGTAATGGCGCTGTCTGCTGTTCATTAGCCACTATGTCATTATCACTACCATATTCCAAAGCGCTGTACACAAAGCGGGAGATGTATCAAAACTGGTGCAAGGAAAGGTGGAGCATTTGATCATAGTAATCAGTCAGCTTTTAGTTTGCATTGAAAGGGAACCTGTCAGGTCACTAAGGCTACAGGCACCGACCCCCAAGGACAATGTAGACCATGAATCCAGCTGACCAATAATGTTTCTGTTACCTAATGCAATGGCTGGTATTATCAGAAAAATAAACGTTTAAATATTTCGATTTTTAAAGGATTTATCTGTCATCTTTCACTTTAACATTGGGAGGTATGAGTCGCTGCTGACATGGCGCCCTTCAGCTTCTTGCTAGGTATCATGCACTCCCCAGCAGGTATCATGCACTCCCCAGCAGGTATTATGCACGCCCCAGCAGGTATTATACACGCCCCAGCAGGTATTATACACGCCCCAGCAGGTGTTGTGCAGGCAGTATCAGAGCTGTACAGTCCCCAAATAACAGAGCCAGGGAGATCTTGTGAGGATCGGAGGTTGCGTGCAGGTAAGTACTGGGAGACTAGGTCACAGATGTATGGAGGAGACAGGTTGTGGGTGGCTTTGTATGCCAAGGTTAGGGTCTTGAACTGGAGTCTCTGGGCAATGGGGAGCCAGTTAAGGGATTGACAGAGGGGAGAGGCCGCGGAATAGTGGGGGGACAGGAGGATTAGTCAGGCAGCAGAGTTTAGGATAGATTGGAGGGGTGCGAGAGTGGTAGAAGGGAGGCCACAGAGCAGGAGGTTGCATTAGTTAAGGCGGGAGAAACACTAGTGTTTTTGCAAAGTCTTGGCTGAGGAATGTGCAGATCCGGGATATATTTTTGAGTTGGATTCAGCAGGAAGTGGAAGGGGCTTGGATATGTGATTTGAAGGAGAGATCAGAGTCCTGGGTTACCCCGAGGCAGCAAGCTTGTGGGACTGGTGAGAGTGGGCAGCCATTAACTTTGATGGATAAGTCAGATGGGGCGTTGAGTGAGGTGGGGGAAAGATGATGAATTCAGTTTTATCTATGTTAAGTTTTAGAAATCTAGCAGAGAAGAAGGACGAGATAGCGAACACGTATTGTGGGATTTTGGTTCGTAAGGATAAGGAGTTGATATCGGGTCCAGAGAGGTAGATCTGTGTGTCATCAGCATAGAGGTGGTGCTAAAAGCCGTGAGACTATGAGCTGTCCCAGGCCAAAGGTGTAGATGGAGAGACGTAGGGGCCCTAGAACTTAACCTTGGGGGACACCGACAGATAGGGGGTGAGATGAGGAGGTGGTGTGTGAGTGGGAGACGCTGAATGTCCGGTCTGTTAGGTATGAAGAGATCCAGGATAGGGTCAAGTCTGTCATGCCAAGAGATGATAGTCTGTAGTAAGAGGGAGTAGTCTACTGTGTTGAAGGCTGACAAGTCCTTGAGGAGGAGGACAGAGTAGTATCGCTTGGATTTGGCGGTTAATAGGTCGTTGGTGACTTTAGTCAGGGCAGTTTCAGTGGAGTGATGCGGTCGGAAGCCAGATTGTAAATGGTCGAAGAGGGAGCAGGAGGAGAGGTGGGAGGACAATTCAATGTGGATGTGTTGTTCCAGTAGTTTAGAGGCATAGGGGAGAAATGATATGGGGCAATAGCTAGTCCGAGAGGATGGGTCAAGGGAGGGCTTTTTGAGGATGGGTGTGATTGAGGCACATGTTTGAAACATGAGGGGAAGAAGACACCAGTTGTTAGTGACAGGTTGAAGAGGTGGGTTAGGGTTGGGATGAAGACTGTGGTAAGGTTAGGGATGAAGTGGGACGGGATTTGGTCACAGTCACTGGTGGTGAAGTCTGATTTGGAGAGTAAAGAGGAAACTTGATCTTCTGTAATGGTGGAGAAGTTGGTTTTGGAGGAGGAAGGTTGAGTAGATGTGAGGAGGGGCTGTGGGGACTTTAGGCAAAAGCTTTGTCTGATGGTGTCAATCTTCTGCTTGACGAATGAGGCAAAGTCTTCAAGTGAGATAGTTTAGTTAAACTTTAAATATTCCAAGGCCTGATCTGTATAAAAATAAAAAAATCATCTCCACTTCCGCTCTAGCACTGCTTCCACGCATCTCCTCTCCTGTCTTTGTCGACATGGCTGCAGTGGTGACTTCACATTGCCAGCAGATGACCACTGCAGCCAGTCGCTGGCTTCAACTGTCTTGTGCCATGTCCACCTAGCGCCGTCAACGTGACATCACCGCTGCCATGTCAACAAAGACTGTCTGGAAGCAGTGGCGAGGCGGCGCTGAAGCAGCAGTGGATAAGTAATACTCATTTTATTTTCTTACTGATCAACCCTTTGAACGATTGAGGTTTCAAATCGGATTACCACTTTAATATTGAAATTCTTCAGAATACGTGATAAATCACACAAATACACAACTTTGTAATTCTTGTCTAAGATTCCATAGCACCTCCAGATCCCATAGTAGTCGTTGCTGTGGTGCATTCACCGGCACTAAGCCGCACGCATACCATATTTGTCATTTTTAATGAGAAATAGAGTTTACAACGATAAACCTTCAGTTTATGGGGTTAACTTTTACAATGCTCAAAATCCCAGGCCTGTACCGTTCACGTGCATGCCACACTGGCTTCCTTTGATGTGATGGTTATTGAAGCTTATAAGACTGTTCTCTCCGGAAACTTTCTCCCTTAAGCCCTGATGTGGGTTAGAACGCACACTTTATAAATGTAATTAGTTTGTTTTTATTATTATTATTACAAGGCCATACTGCCCACCAGTTAATTTGAGATGGGTTAGGCTGTAGCTATATGCCATAGGCATACATTTATCCCATCCCCCAGTCTCTGCACCCTACACCCCTCCCCCGGATCAGGACAGACGCTGCCATTGACAGAATGCCAGAGTCAATATGGTGCTGTATTTACTTAACCCACAGTCCTTCTTCTTGTTGCAGATAATTTACGCCCTGTCTCCTTGGACCAGGCCAGGCCAGTAACTCATCTTTATGGCTGCAGCAGAAAGAGGAACACACAGGAGCCACTGGCCAGATTAACCCATTGACTGCTTTTTCTGTATTGATTAAACACTTCCAGCACTCCTAAGTGTAAACCGTCCTCTCAGGTGGAATATTTATACTGACACACTACTTGCATATCTGTATATTTAAAGGGTGATCCATCTTGACCCTTAATGCACAGTGTTTATGTATACATGGCCGCCCAGACCGTGCAGCCCTGAGCTATCATAGCGGCAAGCTGAATTGTAATTGTATTGTGGTAATAAAGACTACAAGCTGCAATGCTTGTTCTGCATATTTCTTTTAAGAGAAAGCAATGTGACAATTTGCATTAATTTTTTATTTTTTTTAAACAACCATAAAATATGTTTTTGGGTCTCCACTAATTAAACTTTTTCATTTATTCAACTGTCTATAGATTGATGCAGATTTTTTTGCAGTGTATGTCCCTTTTAGGCTGGAGTCATACATTATCTTTGATGTAATATTATAAAAAAAAAACAGAAGTGGATATAAAAGATACCAGACAAAGACAAAAAAAAAACACTTTTCCTTCTGTTTATATTCACTCTTGTCTATGGCTTAATTAAAAGGGTTCTCCCATATTGTAAAAGCTAAACTTAAAGAAGTTGCTGGCAAACTTCTGTTACCACGGCCTGCAGCTTGTTTCCCTGAAACAGGACATCATCAGAAGGTGGTGATTGAGGCATTGTGAGCAACACCAGCACCTGAACCGACAGTTACAGTTCTCCATAGAAGTTTATAAGCACAAACTGCCATCTCCTATCTCAGTAATGGGAAAGTCTGTATTCACTGAACACTGATTTTGCCATAAATTGAGAATTTTGAGCAATGTGGTATTATATGATGCCCATACAATCAATCTAAAAGGACAACCTCTTTACAGGGGCTGTTTAGAATTAGTTTGTTGAAAAAAATGACTCCCGTCTTTTTATGTCACACATTGAACTTTAAGCTGCTAAACATTGCAGTGGTCCTAAAAGTTCAATGACCCTTCACCCTGGCACAGCCTTTGCACAGGACACCCCTACTAAGCAAACAAGGTTTTTATTGCAGCTGAGGTTTTTTTGATATTGAAAAATATTGTGAAATATAATGGGTGTGCTAAGTTTCATAAAACGTTGTTCAGTTTGATGTCATAGAAAGGGAAGGGAGGTTAATTTGTTACAAAACACCATATTACAAAGCCCTTTTATGGCTGATTAAAAGAGATAAATCAGCATCCAAATATTACAAAATTTGGAATGATGGTTGGATCATGTTTGATTTTCTCACACAATCCTGTCAATATGTGCAAGTACACAGGATCACTGTACACACTAATGTGTAAGACACGTAGAATTTTTTGCTACTGAGCTATATGTCCAACAGAGGCCAAGTCTGGATGTACAGTATGCTGTGTATCCGTCCTTCAATTGTAAAAAAAGAAAAATATATATATATTGTGCGCTATAGATGGTTCTTTGCATAGGAAATCAAGGCCTGCTGCAATTTGCTATACAGTTAAATAAATGGCATGATGATTACTTGGGCGGCCTATGTGACTTTTCCCAGCAGAGTCGGGATAGAAATTAGAGGCTTAAACATGATAAAAAATGATGTAAACGATCTTGTATACACTCCTTCAATCTCTGAAAATCCGCAACCAGTGTAATGTGTCTCACAAGGAATTATCCTTCAAGTCATGTTTACCTATTAATGAACAATAAGCTATAACAGTATTGTACTTCATACCGTCTCTTTCCCCCTTCCTTTGTAGATTATAGCCCACATTAGCAGTGTCCCATTTTCCTCTGTATCAGTCTGTCATTCATCAAGCTCATGTTCATTCTACTTGTTTTTATTGAACACACCTACTCTTCTCAAATGGGACACGAGTCCCTCGAGAAAAGAAAACGAGTATTTGAACCTTAAAAAATCAATATTTTATTAAGACAATATTAAAAACATGATAAAACAAATCACAGTGCTTCACATATAAGGACGGGCTTATGAATATACAGTCACTGTTGCTGCAGCTATGGAGTTGCAAATTGGAAATATGCTGCTAACGAATGCGACTATATTGCTTGTTTAGAGATAAGATATAATTGAAATTAAATACCAGTAAAGTTATCTCTCTTTGTAAAGCAATTGTCGCTGGCAGAAAGTATGTTCTAAAATACTATATAAGAAAGTGCAAGAGAAGCCCATACGCATAAAAGCATAGACAACAGTGGAAAAAGCCCGATTGGGAAGCGCCAACAGGGTAGTACTAAATGAAGTTACCTAAATCCGTGTATTGACGCTGAAGCCCGTCCGTCGCCCCGACGTACGTTTCAAATATCTTTCCTCAGGGAGCTAAAGTTTATATGTCGCGTGGTGGTATATATATGGGCGGGTGTCCCTCATAGATGAGCGTGTTGCCGTTTCCGGTTACCTTAGACCTTAGATGACGCATGCGCAGACTGTCACCCCCCTTAGAGCGGAACTTCCGTTTTCGGCCGGTGGAACGCAAGCCACAGGTTGCCAAGCGGCACCGGTATGCTCGCGGGCACAATGGCCGAGTCAGGAAGTATCCAGGGAGCCGCAGTCCTACGCATGCGTGCAAGTCTAGGACGTGACAGGTATAAGATGTATATGTTGTTCTAATATTAGAGGGATTAAGTGATTATCTATATTATAAGACATAGATTATCTATATTATAAGACATAGATTATACATTGTACCTATAGCTTGGATGCGCCCCTCCTGCATACAATCCTTTTAATATAATATTTACATGCATTTTAAGTGATTATGTGAAATGTAAAGCATATAGATTATACATTATGCTTACAACTTGGAAGCGCATTTCCTGTATATATTCCTCTTAGTATTATGTTTACGTGTATTTTAAAAAATGTACTGGATAGGAAGTGTGTCAGATAATTACCAGTCTTATATCCAAATTAGTTATAAAATTGTGTGAGAAGTGTGTTTTATACCTGCTGAAGAAGCTGGGAAATGGTGAAAGTGTGTGGTGCATCTGTGAAATTAAAATGAGTGAATGAAAAATTATGAGAGAGGACTTTTGGAATTTGTCCTCTCTCATAATTGCTTCCTATTTAAAGATCAAGTGTTCCTACAAACACAAGGAACTGCGATGGGTGCAGCTTGCGCCCCATCTTACGCAAATTTATTTTTGGGGGCATGGGAGAGGGATATTTTCCAATGCTCTCCAGTTGAAGGTACGGAAAGGATCCATAATTGGATCAGATACATCGATGACATTCTCTTTATATGGGAAGGCTCCGATATTGACCTTCATGAATTCATGCGTAACATCAATAATAACAATTTGAACATCAAATTGACCTATCAATCTGGACGCAAAGTTGATTTTCTTGACATCAATATTGAAGTTACATCGGATGGAATAATTAAAACCGATATATTCCGTAAATCAACAGCCACAAATTCCATTTTGAGAGCAGATTCCTCACACTTACCTTCCACTATACGTGGTATACCAGTGGGCCAGTACTTACGAGCTAGGAGGATTTGTTCAACAGAGGAAGCTTTCGAAAAACAAGCCGCGGACCTGTACAGTCGCTTCAGGGAACGCGGCTATGGACACAGGCAAATTAGGCGGGGATACAAGAGAGCTAAAGCTCTAAGTAGGGATCAGGCACTCTACCCTAATAAGAAGCTTGAGTATAACAATGACCACAATCAAATAAGATTAATTACCCCATATAACAGTCAGTGGGATAAATTCAAGCAAATCATCTACAAACACTGGAACATTCTCAAAACTGACGTCATTTTGGGAAAAACTCTACCACCAAAACCGTGCATCGTAGCTAAAAGATCTAAAAATTTGAAAGACTTTTTGGTAAGAAGCCAATACACACCAGCAAAAAATAAGACCACATCTTTTAGGGACCAAATACAAGGTTTTTGTCCCTGTGGACAGTGCAAGGCCTGCACCAATACGATAAAAAGCAAAGTGTTTCATAATGCAGCAAAAGACCGTCAATTTTCTATAAGGCAATTTCTCACTTGTTCTACTAAAGGAGTAGTCTATGTGGCTGAATGCCCATGTGATAAAATTTACGTGGGCATGACCACTAGAGAGCTCCGAGTTAGAGTGCGAGAACATGTGCGAGATATTGAAAAATCAAAAAATGCCGTGGATATTGAACACTTGAAGACTCTTCCACGGCATTTTAAACGATTTCATGACTCTGACGCTACGGCTTTGAAGATAAAAGCCATTGACAAAGTATCACTGGGTATTAGAGGTGGGGACTTGTTTAAAACATTAGCGCAGGTAGAAAGTCGGTGGATTTATCGATTAAATTCAATCGTTCCATATGGATTGAATGAAAACTTTGGGTTTGGTTCTTTTCTGTGATTCCGGTTCTAATAATTTATCATTCTAAGGTGTTCTTTTAATGTGATTTTAATATGAGTTTTTATTATACACAGATACAGATATTCATATACATGGTCGGTGTGGGGTCCACTGTGCATCATGATGTTGCTGATACCAGTGAGGTTCCAGTTGATTTTCTACCTTGATGTATGAGATCTACAAAACTTGGAGCACCCACTTCTGATACAACTCTACGTTGATGACATGAGTACCTGGACTTGAATATGTGATTCGCCACTATGAACATTGGGATTTTGTAATGGTAGACTTGCATGTTTACCAAGTTACTATATGCATGTCATGATCATCTTATAGCTTCTCATGCGTTTTAAGTTATTACACGCACGTTATGATCATTTTAAAATGCTCATGTGCTGCAAGTCAGCACATGAACGTTAGGGTCACTTTACAATTTTCGTGTGCTATAACTGTTATTTCATTTATATATGGTTTGCTTATGCGTTACTATTTTATATATTTCACTTATTCACCTCACACTTTGCCAACAATCCGCACACTTTCACCATTCACACATGCACACAATAATACGGATTTTCGCTAAAGTACTACACACCTTCACCATTCACACACACATATAGCAATACGGATTTTTATTAACAAGTTATTCCATGGATGCCAGATCACCTCACATTTCTTATATGTTGCAATCATTATCGCATTTTCACACACAGTTTGTTCACTATCATATTTTTTTTTTTTTTTTTTCATTCACTCATTTTAATTTCACAGATGCACCACACACTTTCACCATTTCCCAGCTTCTTCAGCAGGTATAAAACACACTTCTCACACAATTTTATAACTAATTTGGATATAAGACTGGTAATTATCTGACACACTTCCTATCCAGTACATTTTTTAAAATACACGTAAACATAATACTAAGAGGAATATATACAGGAAATGCGCTTCCAAGTTGTAAGCATAATGTATAATCTATATGCTTTACATTTCACATAATCACTTAAAATGCATGTAAATATTATATTAAAAGGATTGTATGCAGGAGGGGCGCATCCAAGCTATAGGTACAATGTATAATCTATGTCTTATAATATAGATAATCTATGTCTTATAATATAGATAATCACTTAATCCCTCTAATATTAGAACAACATATACATCTTATACCTGTCACGTCCTAGACTTGCACGCATGCGTAGGACTGCGGCTCCCTGGATACTTCCTGACTCGGCCATTGTGCCCGCGAGCATACCGGTGCCGCTTGGCAACCTGTGGCTTGCGTTCCACCGGCCGAAAACGGAAGTTCCGCTCTAAGGGGGGTGACAGTCTGCGCATGCGTCATCTAAGGTCTAAGGTAACCGGAAACGGCAACACGCTCATCTATGAGGGACACCCGCCCATATATATACCACCACGCGACATATAAACTTTAGCTCCCTGAGGAAAGATATTTGAAACGTACGTCGGGGCGACGGACGGGCTTCAGCGTCAATACACGGATTTAGGTAACTTCATTTAGTACTACCCTGTTGGCGCTTCCCAATCGGGCTTTTTCCACTGTTGTCTATGCTTTTATGCGTATGGGCTTCTCTTGCACTTTCTTATATAGTATTTTAGAACATACTTTCTGCCAGCGACAATTGCTTTACAAAGAGAGATAACTTTACTGGTATTTAATTTCATTTATATCTTATCTCTAAACAAGCAATATAGTCGCATTCGTTAGCAGCATATTTCCAATTTGCAACTCCATAGCTGCAGCAACAGTGACTGTATATTCATAAGCCCGTCCTTATATGTGAAGCACTGTGATTTGTTTTATCATGTTTTTAATATTGTCTTAATAAAATATTGATTTTTTAAGGTTCAAATACTCGTTTTCTTTTCTCGAGGGACTCGTGTCCCATTTGAGAAGAGTAGGTGTGTTCATGCGAATTGAGTTAAATAACCAATAACAATTTTCACGATTCCAAGTGTGGAACTTTGTTGTTAATACTTGTTTTTATTGTCTCGAGTTATGTACTTAAAGAGGAACCGGGTCAAAAATGGACAGTTTTTATGTATATTTATTCCTTCTGCTCCACTGAGTATTCTTTTCTATTCTTCTTTATGTTTTTTCACATCCGGTAATTTTAATCAGGTCTTTACGAGGTGGCCGGTGCTCAAGGGTAATAGGACAGAGAATCCTGTGATCCACACCCCCCTAGTAAAGACCGTAAAAATTAGCACTAAATGAAAAGGTCCATGTCTCTGGAACCGTAAGAAATAAACAAAAAGTGTAATAATTGGGGGAGCAGCGGGAATAAAATACAAGCAACTTTTGCTTGCCACTTTTGACCTAGTAACTGGTCCTTATTAAACCCTTTTTTCATATATACAGCGCTCTGGAATAATGATGCTTTAAACTAACTTTAAGTTTTGAAAAGGTCTAATACATTTTCCTAGTTAATTAGTTACAATAAATCTAAATAGAAGTTGAGGAACTTTGTAAATATGTTGTGGCATTATTCAGACATGACAACGCGGGAGCTAACTAATGAGATGAAAAACTGTTTGGGGGACAAAAGTGTACACACGTAAAGCGGGAGTATGCGCTCACCTGGCGGTGCTGTGTGAAGGCAGGACACATGTAGACATGTGTAACTTCTACTTTGGCCCCGTGGCTGGAGGAGAAAAACGTCTTCCAGATGAAAAGTAGAGGAGGATGATATCATGTTGAACGAGCAAAAAGATTCGCAGCATCCTGGTCCAGCAGCCACATTGATGGTTCATGTCCTCAAGACCAGAGTACTTGGAATCTCCTACTACATTCAGTATGCCTGGTGACTCTTCTAATTAGTTGAAGAAGAAGACGCCATGTTGAACGGGCTGCGCTGCCGTAAATGAAGAGGCTTTTGTTTTCCAAAATGGTTCTTTGTTGTCCCAATGCGTTTCAACACGGGAACGGCACCTTTCTCAAGGTAAAAAAAAAAACAAGTAAAGTAAGTAAGGATACTTGGTTATTTAACTTGAGAAAGGTTTCAGTCCGGTGCCGAAATGCGTTATCACAATTAAGAACCGTTTTGGAAAACAAAAGGCTTCTCATTTACCACAGCGCAGCCCGTTCAACATGATGTCTTCTTCCTCTACTACAATTTATCAGAAGAGTCACCAAGCAAGCCGAAGGTAGTAAGAGATTCCCAGTACTCTGGTCTTGAGGACATGGACCATCAATGTGGCTGCTGGACCAGGATGCTGCGAATCTTTTCTCTCTACTTTGATATGATGTCGATGCCATTCATAAGAACTTTTCTAATACATTTTTAGAATCAGAATTGCTCTATTCACAGATTTGGGTGATCCCATAAATAAGTGTCTAGAAAATTCTTTCCAGAGAGTCCAACACAAATGGAATGATTGTCAAAACATGAAAAAGCCTCTATATACACTGTATCCACAGAATAAAGGCAGCTGTAAATAATGCCTGTAATCTCCCCATAACCCCTGCAGGGCAGGTACAGGATATGTGATTTCCCCTCCACTGCTCTGTGATGAGATTTAGGCCTTATGCATGTGACAGAGCCCAATTTGGTTTAGGACCATTGATTACGAAAGAAAACACCCCAAAAACGCTTGCCATCTGACTTCACATTAAGTTTTGACACTTTGTAGGTTCCAGGACATTGTGGTCACTAGGAGATTCTTTGGGGACTAATTCTCTACAAAAATTGGTGTTAAATTAAGTAAAATAACAGATACTAGAGAAAGTGGTTGCTAATATCAGTGGTGTAGCATGAGTGGAATGACAGGGGCATTTGCCTCGGGCCTCATATTCTACGGGAATGCAAAATTTAGCTCCCCCTCATCTCGTCATCACCACTGTCAAATGATCTAGGAGGACCAGTGCTGGGGAATCCGCACTGCACTAGGTGACACTGATGGTGCCAGTTATTGGAGTGGCACACAGGTGCAGTATGTTACTTCCAAGTCAAAAGTCTCCAAAATTAAAGGAGTTTCACCATAGTCAACACCATTGATTTGGCAGCTGCCATGGCGATCAGCTAATCATTGCAGATCTGGCTCCACAGCCATCTAAACATTGTCCCTGCAGCGGTATTCGTAGTGACTACATGGTTGGTGTTTCTGGCATTTGGTATATGGGACAATATGAGGCCTGATTTTGAATATTCCTCTTTAGTAGGGATGAACAAACCCGTGGAAGTTCAGGTTCTGATACCTAACCCTAACTTTATTCTAAACTACGGTTCGGGAACCAGAACTGAACCTGAACTTGAACCAGAAACCGAACCCCATTGAAAACAATGGAGACCCGAACTTTGGCGGTCTGGATACGAAAAAAAAGATCTCTCTCTCTCCAATGAACTTCCCCAGAACTCCGAACATTGCAAGTCCGATTTAGGCATTTAGCACTGGACACTAACTGTCCAGTATGAATGCCGAACTTTTCAGTTCATGTTTGCTCATCTCTACTCTTCACGTAGTGAATCAGTACATTACAGTGGGTACGGAAAGTTTTCAGACCCCTTTAAATTTTTCACTCTTTGTTTCATTGCAGCCATTTGGTAAATTCTAAAAAGTTAATTTTTTTTCTCATTGAAGTACACGCTGCACCCCATTTTGACTGAAAAAAAACAGAAATGTAGAAATTTTTGCAAATTTATTAAAAAAGATAAACTGAAATATCACATGGTCATAAGTACACAGACCCTTTGCTCAGACACTCATATTTAAGCATTTAAGTCACATGCTGTCTATTTCCTTGTGATCCTCCTTGAGATGGTTCTACTCCTTCATTGGAGTCCGGATGTGTTTAATTAAACTGATAGGACTTTATTTGGAAAGGCACACACCTGTCTATATAACACCTCACAGCTCACAGTGCATGTCAGACCAAATGAGAGTCATGAGCTCAAAAGGAACTTCCCAAGGAGCTCAGAGACAGAATTGTGGCAAGGCACAGATCTGGCCAAGGTTACAAAAGAATTTCTGCATTACTCAAGGTTCCTAAGAGCACAGTGGCCTCCATAATCCTTAAATGGAAGAAGTTTGGGACCACCAGAAGTCTTCCTAGACCTGGCCGTCCAGCCAAACTGAGCAATCGTGGGAGAAGAGCCTTGGTGAGAGAGGTAAAGAAGAACCCCAAGATCACTGTGGCTGAGCTCTAGAGATGCAGTAGAGAGACGGGAGAAAGTTCCACAAAGTCAACTATCACTGCAGCCCTCCACCAGTCGGGCCTTTATGGTAGAGTGGCCCGATGGAAGTCTCTGCTCAGTGCAAGACATATGAAAGACTGCATAGAGTTTGCTCAGAAACACATGAAGGACTCCCAGACTATGAGAAATAAGATTCTCTGGTCTGATGAGATGAAGATAGAACTTTTTGGTGATAATTCTAAGCAGTATGTGTGGAGAAAACCAGCACTGCTCATCACCTGCCAATACAATCCCAACAGTGAAACATGGTGGTGGCAGCATCATGCTATGGGGATGTTTTTCAGCTGCAGGGACAGGACGACTGGTGCAATTGAAGGAAACATGAATGCGGCCAAGTACAGAGATATCCTGGATGAAAACCTCTTCCAGAGTGCTCTGGACCTCAGACTTGGCCGAAGGTTCACCTTCCAACAAGACAATGACCCTAAGCACACAGCTAAAATAACAAAGGAGTGGCTTCAGAACAACTCTGTGACCATTCTTGAGTGGCCCAGCCAGAGCCCTGACCTAAACCCAATTGAGCATCTCTGGAGAGACCTGAAAATGGCTGTCCACCAACAGTCACCATCCAACTTGATGGAACTGGAGAGGAACTGCAAGAAAGAATGGCAGAGGATCCCCAAATCCAGGTGTGAAAAACATGTTGCATCATTCCCAAGAAGACTCATGGCTGTACTAGCTCAAAAGGGTGCTTCTACTCAATACTGAGCAAAGGGTCTGAATACTTATGACCATGTGATATTTCAGTTTTTCTTTTTTATTAAATTTGCAAAAATTTCTACATTTATCTTTTTTTTCAGTTAAGATGGGGTGCAGAGTGTACTTTATTCAGAAAAAAATAAACTTTTTAGAATTTACCAAATGGCTGCAATGAAACAAAGAGTGAAAAATTTAAAGGGGTCTGAATACTTTCCGCACCCACTGTATATAATATTATGGTCAGCCGGAAATGTAAAACAAAGGGAGCATATATTTTACAGTAAGAAAGACGTGAGGGGCAATTTTACCTGCTGTATGTGAGAATATGTGTGTTTTATGATTGCTTTTATTACCGACAATGCATCATGGGAGTTGTAGTTTTTGTTTCAGCACATAAGTAACTGGTAAAGCATGCACACAATGTCATAGATTATTTTAATGGACAAAATGGTTTAGACAGGGCGGCTTAAAATATAAAGTGGTGCAGGTGTGCCGTCCAGACATGATTTATACACGGTCATTTCTGGCATTTTATCCAATCAAGAAAGCGCATTTTCTCTACCCAATTTATAAATATATGTACACATGTGTTTATATATGTGACTTGTGAGAGATAGCGATCATAAATCCTGTATCCCCTCTAATCGCTGCCATAAATAACATCCTGAAATAGCCATTAGTCCGGCACAGGTCTGGTTGATATGGCAACCGGCTGCCAGAGGCAGGAAAGCTACGAGTAGAAGATTAGAGGCTTCGGCCTAAACAATCCTTTCATAAAGTAATAGACAATAGCAGACAAATGGATGGTACCGTGTACACTATATATATAGCTTCTCTGTTGGGCACAGTATTTACACAGACTTCTACCGAAAAAAGTGGTGATGTGTCAATTCTGTCATTTAACTGAGAAAAGTCCTCTTAACATGCAATGTCGTATTTAAAAGCATTGCTCAACAATAAGGTTCCTTCCATTAGGCCACATTATTTTTCTGCATGTTTTTATGAACAAAATTGGCAATAATTTTTTGTATTAGGCATCATGTACATGGATACAGTATAGTTCTGTACAAGCTGCAAAAAATATGAAGCCATAACAGGACCTCCATTGACTTCTTTGGGCCCCTACCCTGCCACTGATTTCATGTCAAATTTGCAATTATAAATGTATAAAACTTTTATAAATTGTCTTGAATAAAATTCATTGATGAGTAACATATGTCCCACGTTTCTG
This sequence comes from Phyllobates terribilis, assembly GCF_046119375.1. Classification (NCBI taxonomy): domain Eukaryota; kingdom Metazoa; phylum Chordata; class Amphibia; order Anura; family Dendrobatidae; genus Phyllobates; species Phyllobates terribilis. The sequence continues at coordinate 148,928,560 of NW_027362762.1, forward strand.
TCAGATGCCGTGCTCTATGAGATGTCCAACTACTCACTTAGAAGAGGGGACAATATTCTCAGGGGTGGAATGATAGGGGTTACAAATGCACCTGAGCCATGGAGCATATAAAGGGCCAACAGGTCAATTTGACCCATATGAAAAGATCAATCACATTAAAGACCTGTGATAGTTGGGGATCCTGTTGGAGATTTTGCATTGGGACCCACGAGCTTCAAGTTTTGCCACTCAATCTCCTTAAAATATGGAGGCACATCAGGGGCGGACACAGACTGTAGTGGGCCCCTGTGCAAGAAATTTTTTGGCCCCCACCCCCCCTGCCCTTCATAGGGCAACAAAGTTATGTAAACATAACCCCCCCATGTGCATCTCTCACCCCCCCATGTGCAGCTCTCATCCCCCCCATGTGCAGCTCTCACCCCCCCCCCGTGCATTGTATTTAAAAAAAATAAAACTTGTTATACTTACCCCCATGCGATCCCTGCAGAATCCTGGTGCTCGTCAACGTCGCTGCCACCAGGTTTTCCTGACTTCCGGCCATGTGACGGCACCGTCACATGACCGGAAGTCAGGGGAATCATGAAGGCGCTGCCGCAGCAGCGCTGCACTGCTACACAGAGGAAAGCAGCACTGAGATGTCCCGGCGCTTAGCGCTCAGCATGGGGCCGGGGGCCCAGGGCCGGCTCCAGGTTTTTGTGGGCCCCGGGCGAAAGAGTCTCAGTGGGCCCCTTTAACACATACCACGATGCATGGCCCCCATATAACGCTCCATACGGAATACTGGCCCCCATATAACGCTCCATACAGGATACTGGCCCCCATATAACGCTCCATACAGAATACTGGCTCCCATATAACGCTCCATACAGAATACTGGCCCCCATATAACGCTCCATACAGGATACTGGCCCCCATATAATGCTCCATACAGAATACTGGCCCCCATAAAATGCTCCATACAGAATACTGGCCCCCATATAACGCTCCATACGGAATACTGGCCCCCATATAACACTCCATACAGGATACTGGCCCCCATATAACGCTCCATACGGAACACTGGCCCCCATATAACGCTCCATACAGGATACTGGCCCCCATATAAGACTCCATACAGAATACTGGCCCCCATATAACGCTCTATGCAGGATACTGGCCCCCATATAACGCTCCATGCAGGCTGTTCCCCGCACAAAATGCCCCACGCAGGCTGTTCCCCCCACATAATGCCCCACGCAGGCTGTTCCCCCCACATAATGCCCCATGCAGGCTGTTCCCCCCCATATAGGATGTCACCCCCCTTATAATGCCCCATGCAGGATGACACACACACACCCTTCCTTATAATGCCCCGTGCAGGATGTCACCCCCCCTCCCTTATAATGCCCCATGCAGGATGTCACACACACCCCTCTCCCTTATAATGCCCCATGCAGGATGTCACACACACCCCCTTATAATGCCCCATGCAAGATGTCACCCACCTTATAATGGCCCATGCAGGATGTCACACACACCCCCTCCATTATAATGCCCCATGCAGGATGTCACACACCCCCACCCCCACCCCCTTACAATGCCCCATGCAGGATGTCACACACCCCCATCTCACCCCCCTCTAATCAAATACTCACCTCACGTCTCACCTGCTGCCGCTGCTCCGGACTCCTCAGCGTCGCCGGCCTCATCCCGCTCTGCGCTGTGACTGCTCAGGAGAGAGCGCGGTGTAGAGACATCACCGCGCCCTCTGACCTGAGACATCACAGTGCAGCAGCCGCGGAGGATAAAGGAGCTGCTGCGGAGGCACGGGGAGGGGTAAGTATTGTGCCAGGTGCCGGGGCCCTGAGCAAGCTGGGGGGGCCCCAACGGGGCTCTGAGGGGGCCCCGACCGGCCGGGCCCCATACTGGAGTCAGGACAGTCATGCCCTGATGACGGCCCTGCTGGAGGCTGGAGCGGCCCCCTCTCCCTCGGGGCCCCCGTTCAATGAACGGGCTGCACGGGTGGTAGGTCCGCCCCTGAGGCACATGGACTGCACACAGGTCTATACTACAAACTCTAAGGGACATTGTACGCTGCTTTAGGCTGACTCCGCACTTTAGATTAGTACTTCTAAATCTTTTTCTACTCGGACTGTAATCAGACAGACCAAGATAAAGCCCAGGCCTCACTGGACATGGATGCGCGAGCCTCAGCATCTGTAGCAAAAGTCCATACTAAAATTAAAATCTCTTAATATTCCGTTGTAGTCTTTCAAACCCAGTATAATATGCAGAACATACAAAATAAGTCTGTTATTTTGCTAAGCTAAATATTGCTGGAGCATTTGATCACTTCCATAAAAGTTGCCTCCCCAGTTGCGCCTCATTAACACCTAGCCTCTGCCTCACTGGTGAGGGTAGCCTTACAGTTTGATAAGCCCTATTTTCAGATTGCTTTTTGGCTGACAGCTAATCTTCCTGACACCTTAATACACATGCACACTAGGCCGGTTTTAGACAAAGAGGGGTCCTAGGCAAAAGTTTAATGTGGGGCCCCAAATGCTCACATATTGCACCATCACACAGAAACATTTCGGTTGTATTTACATGCGCTGAGTTCAAGCCGTTAAACGAGCGCTATCGACAGTATTGAAGTCGTTCGGTGCTTGTTTTCCGGATTCTTTACACCAGCTGAGGAAGAACGATGGGCACAGAACAATCACTGGTAGATCAATCTGTCCCCATACATATCATGCTATCAACAGCATATCTGCAGTTTTCACCGGGTGATGTGCTGCTGAGAACAAGGATTTTTGTTCCTGCATAAACAATTCAATCACTCGATGAATAGGCTGCATTTTGCTAGTTTAGTATAATGCACACCATAGTCCTCCATATTGTAACATGCACTCCCCATAGTATATTGCATCCCCATATTCCTCCATACAGTATAATTCAAGCCCCATAGTCCTTCATACAGTATAATGCACCCCATAGTCCTCAATACTGTATAATGAAGCCTCACAGAGTATAATGTAGCGCCTCCATACAGTATAATGCGGCCATATAGAGTATAATGAAGCCCCCATACAGTATAATGCAGCCATTTAGAATATAGTGCAGCCATTTAGAGTATAATGCAGCCATTTAGGGTATAATACAGCCATATAGAGTATAATGCAGCCTCCATACAGTATAGTGCAGCCATTTAAAGTATAATGCAGCCATTTAGGGTATAATGCAACCCCCATACAGTATAATGCAGCCATTTAGAGTATAATGCAGCCATTTAGGGTATAATGTAGCCATATAGAGTATAATGCAGCCCCCGTACAGTATAATGCAGCCATTTAGAGTATAATGCAGTCATTTAGAGTATAATGCAGTGTGGGGGGTTCTACTCACTCAGGTGCATCGGGAGGCAAACAGGAACCATGTTCCTTTAAATGTCCATGTTGGTTTAGTATTTCATAAACCAGGCAAAAGCAAAAAGGAATACAAACAGCCTTTAGTTCAGGCAAAAACCAAGTAAAGAGTCCTTAAGGCAAAGTCTCTGGTTATCCAGTCCTGTGGGCACACAGGCTGGACAGCATCCAGTCCACTGGCTCAGTCGGGAGACCACAACACACAGGAGGCCTTCTCCCTCCAAACACACAGACCATGTGCCAAACAACGACCTCCATTTTATACCTTAACCACACCCAGAGGTGAGGTATGTAGGTAGCAAGACTCGCCCATCTCTCAAACTATCTGTAACCCAGTCCCAGGTGCACCAAACAGTCCTCTTAGTGCTTAAGTGCATTAGAGAAACACTCTGGGTTACATCACAGAGGACAGCCATCTCTGTGATACATACCTCCCATCAACTATGCGTTCGTTAGCCACCTTACAGCAGCCATACGTTAGCCATACTGCAGAGGGGGTGGCGCTGACGTTGGGCCCTTTTGACATAGCGGCAACAGGGGGCCCCTGGGACAGTGGGGGCCCTAGGCAGATGCCTAGTCTGCCTGCCCCTATCACCGGCCCTGACACTAGGCCAAGTGTGCATGTGTTCTCTTTATGAAGAGAAGAGTATATGCCGCTAGAAACCTCTGGCCACTCATGCATTTTTAAAAGACATGCAATAATAGAATGAAATAAAAACTACTCACCTAACTGCAGAGGTGAGGGATTGGTTAGATGAGTATTACTTATTTTATTATTTTGCAGAAGTCTGAAACATTTTCTTAAAAAATGTTTAAGTGCTGCAACTCCTAAAGTCTTCTTTCACACGTCTTGAAATTCCCGGTACTGGAAAAACCAGTACCGAGATATCAGTGTCCGTGTGGTTGTGTGTCCGTGTGTGGCATACATGTGCCACCCGTGTGCCACATCTGTATCACACATACCGGCACCTGGGAAACAGCGGTACAGTTTGTGCTGTTTCCCGGCGCTGGGTGCTGAAGGCAGGTCTTATCATTGTCCCCTGCTTGCGCTGAGATCAGAGCGAGCAGGGGACAATGTTGAGAGTTATATTCAACCCCCGCTCTCTACAACAAGTGTAAATTAAGAATAAAATTTAAAAAACAATATCCCTCACCTGTCCAAAGTTGAAAGAATCCATAGTGTTCCATGCCGTAATCCATCTGTGCATCATTTACTCATCACCATGAGCAGTGGCTTGAGGCGACCGCTCACGTTGAAGAGCAAAGGAGAATGACTCAATGCAGCGAGAGTCGTCCCCTGAACTGCGGTGAACTCACTAAGCCGTGGAACAGCGTGAACTGTACCGCTGTTTTCCCGGGCGCCGATATGTGTCGCACTGATGACACACGGATGTCATCCATGTGTCATCAGTGTGCACGTGTGTGGGACAATTTGCAAAAAATAGACATGTCAGCATTAGTGATGAGTGAGCACTAAAATGCTCGGGTACTCATTGTTCGAGTCGAGCAAATTGGAATGCTCGAGTGCTCGGTCCGAGAAACGAGCCCAATGTAAGTCTATGGGAAAATTAGGAAAAACCCCACTAACAATTTAAACACACATAGAGCTTGGCCAAAGTAACGACATGTTCCCATTAGAAAGGAGAGGGTCTGCTATACAGTTATAGGGTATGCAGTGAGTCCAACGGCTGCCAAAATTTAGGAAAAACCCCACTAACAATTTAAAGACACATTGAGCTGGGCCACATTAACGAGTATGACATGTTCCCATTAGAAAGGAGAGGGTCTGCTTTTCAGTTATAGGGTATGCAGTGAGTCCAACGGCTGCCAAAATTTGGGAAAAACCCCAATAACAATTTAAAGACACATAGAGATGGGCCTCAGTAATGACATATTCCCATTAGAAAGGAGCGGGTCTCCCATACTGTTTGCCTATGCAGTGACTGCAGTGGCGGTCAAAAATTTGGAGGCACTCCAATGCCCCTTGCAAGAGACGTAGAGGTCAGAGGGCCTCCTGAAAACAATGTTCCCATTATTAGGAAGTGGGTCTCCCATACTGTTTGCCTATGCAGTGAATGCAATGGCTGCCAAAAATTTGGAGGAACTCCAATGCCCCTTGCAAGGTACATAGAGGTCAGAGGGCTCCTGAAAACAATGTTCCCATTATTAGCAAGTGGGTCTCCCATATTGTTTGCCTATGCAGTGAAGCAACGGCTGCCAAAAATTTGGAGGAACTCCAGTGCCCCTTGCAAGAGAAATAGAGGTTGGAGGGCCTCCTGAAAAAATGCTCCCATTATTAGGAAGTGGGTCTCCCCTACTGTTTGCTTATGCAGTGAAGCAACGGCTGCCAAAAATTTGGAGGCACTCCAATGTCCTTTGCAAGAGACGTAGATATGTTGATATGGTACATATGATGGGGATATGGTGGTGGAGGATGCGGAGAAGGAGCAAATAGACAAAATCAGGAAGTGTATACCCATGTCTGGGTGTGAAGAAAGAGGTGCATGGGAATAGAGTTAGACCTCCCAAAAAAAAGACACTGTATTTGAGTTTATGTTACTCTGCTATCATTTGGTGGTGTTGAGAAGTCTGGCCCAATCCAGCCCTTGTTCATTTTTATAAGTCAGCCTGTCAGCATTTTCAGTTGACAGGCGGATGCGCATATCGGTTATAATTCCACCAGCTGCACTAAAAACCCGCTCTGACAAAGCAAGCCAGGACCTCCAAGGCGTAGAGAGCCAGATCATGCCACGTGTCCAGCTTGGATACCCAATAATTATAAGGTACAGAGGAATCATGGAGGATGTTGGTATGGTCGGCAAGGTACTCCCTCACCATCTTCCGAAACGTTTCTCTCCTTGGGAGAGTACCCTGTGCCTCAGGGCGTGTGCGATGGGAGGGTCCAAGAAAACTGTCCTAGAACTTTAACAGCGTTCCCCTGCCTCTGCTGGATTGCATTTGTGTCTCTCTAGGCTGTACTCCTTGGTTGTCCAACAAACTGTGACCTCTGCCGCCAGCGTTTACAGATGGCAATTTTTTAAATAATTCCGCAACAGGGCCTTCTCATACTGCCCCATTTTATTAGGCCTGTCCTGCGCAGGAATAAGAGACAGAAAGTTCTCCTTGTAGCGGGGGCCTAGAAGTGTGACCAACCAATAATGACTGTCACCCAAAATTTGGACAACGCGAGGGTCATGGGAAAGGCAGCGTAGCATAAACTCAGCCATGTGTGCCAGACTGCAAAGAGGCAAAACTTCCGTGTCCTCACCAAGAGGACGACTGACTATGCTCTCCTCTTCCTCCTCCTCCCTGTCCTCAGGCCATCCACGCTGAACAGACAGTATGACAGTTGTGCAGCTAGTACCATCTATAGCGCAGGAAACTAGCTCCTGTTCTCCCTCCTCCTCCTCCTCCTCTTCCTCATTGTCACCCAATCCATATTGGGATGAGATGAGGCTGGGCTGTGTGGAATCACCCTGTATGGTTCCTTGCTCCATCTCATCGTGCTCCGCCTGCAATGCATCCTCTTTAATTGTGAGCAGAGAGCGTTTCAGAAGACAGAGAAGAGGGATGGTGACGCTAATTATGACGTCAACGCCACTCACCATCTTGGTGGAGTCCTCAAAGTTTTGGAGGATGGTACCTATGTCTGACATCCATGTCCACTCCTGATGTCTTATGTGTGGAGTCTGAACTGAATACCGACGACCTTGTTGATGCTGGCAGTCAACAACTGCCCTCTTCTGCTCACAAATTCTTCCCAACATCTGCAATGTAGAGTTCCAACGCGTGGGGACATTGTAGATCAGTCTGTGAGCTGGAAGTTGCAAATGCTGCTGAAGCACGGCAAGGGCGGCGGAAGCCTTAGCTGACTTTCTAAAATGGGCACACAGTCGGCATACTTTGACAAGCAGATCAGTCAGATCCGGGTAGGTTTTGAGAAACCACTGAACCACGAGGTTAAGCATATGGGCCAGGCATGGTACGTGTGTGAGCTTGCCTCACCTCACAGCCGCCACCAGGTTCCGGCCATTGTCACACACGACCATGCCTGGCTGTAGGTTCAGCGGTGTCAGCCACAGATCTGTCTGCTCTTTCAAAGCTGTCCACAACTCCAAGGAGGATCAGGGTGAGGAATATGCGGCCCAGACTCACGGCTACTGACACTTGACTGTGTGGAAGGCAGGGTGGTGGTGGTGGCAAAGTGACTGGAAGAATTATCTGCTATCCAACCAACAATCTTTTGACACTGCTCTGGGTTCAATAATGGTGTACTGCGGTCCCCTAGTAATTGGGGCAGGAAGGTCGAGCGACAAGATGTGGGTGTTTGTTGTGGCACAATTTCAACTTACCCACGGCCATGTCCTCGGCCTCTGCATGCACCATCACCATCACGTCCACTTCCCTGTCCCTTGCCATGCACCTTTCCCATTTTAAATGGAGGACAATATTTTCCACGTTCACAAGAAATGGCTGATTTTGGAACGCAGTTATATGTGATATGTCTGACAAAGAACCACGATTTTAGATAGCAGGCCTGTAGTTTACTAATATTACTCTATACAGACACCTAGTGTGAATAGCTTGACCGACACACTGCAACAAAATGAAAATGGAAGAAATGGCTGATTTTGAAACACTCTTATAGGTGATATGTCTGACAGAGAACCATGATTTTAAATAGCGGCCTATAATTTACAAATACTATTCTTCACAGACACCTAGTGTGACTAGCTTGAACGACACAGTGCAACAAAATGAAAATGGAAGAAATGGCTGATTTTGGAACACTCTTATAGGTGATATGTCTGACAGAGAACCACGGTTTTAAATAGCGGCCTGTAATTTACTAATACTATTCTTCACAGACACCTAGTGTGAATAGCTTGACCGACACACTGCAACAGAATAGAAATGGAAGAAATGGCTGATTTTGGAACAGTCTTATAGGTGATATGTCTGACAGAGAACCACGGTTTTAAATAGCAGGCCTGTAATTTACTAATACTATTCTTCACAGACACCTAGTGTGAATAGCTTGACCGACACACTGCAACAGAATGGAAATGGAAGAAATGGCTGATTTTGGAACAGTCTTATAGGTGATATGTCTGACAGAGAACCACGATTTTAAATAGCAGGCCTGTAATTTACTAATATTATTCTACACAGAGACCTAGTGTGAATAGCTTGACCGACACACTGCAACAAAATGAAAATGGAAGAAATGGCTGATTTTGGAACAGTTTTATAGGTGACATGTCTGACAGAGAACCATGATTTTAAATAGCAGGCCTGTAATTTACTAATACTATTCTACACAGCCACCTAGTGTGAATAGCTTGACCGACACACTGCAACGAAATGAAAATGGAAGAAATGGCTGATTTTGGAACACTCTTATAGGTGATATGTCTGACAGAGAACCACGGTTTTAAATAGCAGGCCTGTAATTTACTAATACTATTCTTCACAGACACTTAGTGTGAATAGCTTGACCGACACACTGCAACAGAATGGAAAAGGAGGCCAATATTTTCCATTTTCAGTTTAAATTTCTGGATTTTTATCGCTGAAATATGGAACAGATCTCGCTTTATTCTGCAGTGCTAACAAGCAAATGGAGCAGAAAAATGGTGTACTCTGGATTGCTTTTTAAGCAAATAACCAGGATTAAGATAAAAAAAAAATTGCCCTGGCCCCTGATATCTGGGGCTATGTCTACAAATATCTGTAATTATTACAGCAGCAGCAGCAGACAGGACGTTCAATGGACCCTCTTGTGCTGTATCATACACTGCAGTCTGCCACGTACCCTGCCAGCCTGCTTAACTCCTGCTATCACCACTGAATATATGCAGCTGGATAAGTACTGTAGCTGTTAGTTCAGATGGATATATATATATGTTGTGGAATACGTATACTAACTATAAAGAAGCAAATCTCTCCCTGACTCAGCAGCACCTCTCCCTACTCTGCCTGATTCCGGGGTAGACTGTGACGAGCATGGCGGCGCCAGGTCTTATATAGACCTGATGACACTGTGCGGCCAGCCAATCATTGTAATGCCCACAACCAACATGGTTGCGGCATTACAGTGCGTGGCAAGAAATCCCTGCATGTTCATTGGCTCTCTAAAGAGCGCCAAACATGCAGGGAGGGGACCCGAGTTCCCGCCCGAGCAACCCGGAAATACTCGCCGAGCTTGTCGAGCACCGTGATGCTCGGGCGAGTACCGAGCAGTGGCAAGCACGTTCGCTCATCACTAGTCAGCATGTTTTGCCCAAGGACACATGGTTCATGGAAACCCACTGACATGTGTGCAGACCCATTCATTTGAATCTGCTTATGTGTGTCAGTGTCTCCAGTATGTGTGAAAACTGTCGCCACATGTACTGGACACACTGACATTTGAAGGAGGCCTAAAGGGAAGCTGTCATTAGAATCATAGAATCATGCCTCCCGAACCATGAGCAGCGTGAATCAGAGCTGGACTCCCCACATATTCAGTCATCTGGAGCCCGGTGGGGAGAAGCCGCCGTGCACCGCATGAGACTAGTCCAATTTATCCTTTCTTTTCAAACCATATTTTCTCTTAAAAACTGTAGTGTTTCAGCGTAAATCATACCTGCAATCACCTGAAATTTACCAGAGTAAAATATACCTGCAATGGTGCTGACAGGTTATGATTCTAGGCAGCTAGGCCCCCTCCTCTTCTCTCTATACACTTCCCCTATTGGACAAACAATCAGCAGATTTGGGTTCCATTATCATCTCTATGCTGACGACACACTTCTTCCCCTGACATCACCCCTACCCTAATACAAAATACCAAGGACTGACTGTCTGCTGTCTATAACATCATGTCCTCCCTCTATCTTAAACTGAATCTCTCCAAAACTGAACTTTTTGTGTTTCTCCCCTCTACTAACCCAACTCTACCTACAATTGAAATTGCCTTGGAGGGTTCAACCTTAACTCCCAAGCAGCACGCACCGCTACCTTGGGGTCATATTCGACACTAAACTTTCCTTTACTCCCTATATCCTATCACTCACCCGCTCTTGTCACCTGCATCTTAAAACATCTCCAGAATTTTCACACCTCTGAAACTTCTAAAACTCTTACTGTCACTCTTATTCACTCTCGTCTGGACTACTGCAACTCTCTTCTGTTCGGTCTCCCTCTTACCAAACTTTCTCCTCTCCAATCCATCCTGAATGCGGCAGCCAGGGTCATATTTCTGTCTAGCCGCTTCACCGATGACTCTATCTTGTGCCAGTCATTACACTGGTTACCCATTCGCTACAGAGTACAATATAAACTCATCGCTCTCACCCACAAAGCTCTCCACAGTTCTGCACCGCCTTATATCTCCTCTCTCATCTCTGTCTAACGCCCTACACGTGTCCTCCGTTCTATAAATGACCTGAGACTAACATCCCCCATAATCCGAACCTCGCACCTCGGTCTCCAAGACTTCTCTCGTGCTGCGCCAGTTCTCTGGAATGCACTACCCCAGACGATCCGACTGATGCCTAGCCACCACGTCTTCAAGCGCACCTTAAAAACCCATCTCTTTAAACAAGCCTACCACCTCAACTACTCAGTAAACTAACTTTCCCTTGTTCCCTCCTTCTAAATATTATTCAGAATCTGTTCCCTACTATTCGTCTGTCTCCACACCCTCCATGCACACGATAACTGCACTCAATACTTGATTATTGCACCTAGACATACGGGCTGATGACCGGATCATGCAGCCTTATATGAAAATCCCTATTTATTATAATTGCCAGACCTGAAATAACAAGCACTTTTCACCTGTTGTGTCCCCCCATTTCCTTGTAGAATGTAAGCTTGCGAGCAGGGACCTCACTCCTAATCTAACTGTTTAAACTGTCTTACCTTGTATTGAATTCATTGTCTGTACATGTCCCCGCTTAATTGTAAAGTGCTGCGGAATATGTTGGCGCTATATAAATAAAAAATTATTATTATTCATACTGCCCGTGGTTCCTGCAGCATGAGTCTAATGACATGTTCCATTTAAAACTCCATCAATGGCGAGTACAGTATACTACAATGTGTATGTTTAGCTAACATATGATCCCTTTTATTGGGGGAAAGGTAAGCATTTCATTGATACAAATGGAGCATTTTTAGAACTCCCTTTTTTATTAACATATTTGCACTGTTTTTCTGCTGTGCACAGTCTGATGGTATGAGCCCCGCAGTTGTCCATAACCCGAGAAGGCAGTTTGATTGTGTTTTTTTGCACATGATACATTTTCCTTGAATTTCATAGTACATCACATTAAACTTGAACATAAAATTTGTAAGAGATGATGAAAACATAGACTATGTGTAATTAGGTTATATTGTGTACCCAAGGCTATATATTTTCGGAGAAGCTGCTACGTATCAGTGAATGCAATGTTTCTTTTCTGTTAGCTGCGCTTTTGTTGGCAGTAACTAGACTATAATCATTTCAGAAAACAGAACATTCACTTTTTTTTTATAAATCTCTCTTAACTAATATCGTATTGTCCTTCTTATAGAAGGGTGGGTATACTCCAAAAAGCCTTATGCGATCTGTCTCTACAGGAGACCGGAGGTGAGCAATAGAAGTGCCGCTGTACGATTATTTCCTATAGTCATAGATTGAGAAAATAATATACTTTCTAATAGACATTCAGTCATTTGTGCAGATGAAATTGTGAAAAAAACTCAATTCTAACATGGTCTTTGGGAATTGTTTTTGTGGTGTACATTTTTTGGTATAAGTGACCTCGCAATATGATTCTGCTCATCAGCACGATTGCAGCAATACCAAACATGTCCAGTTTTTGTATCATTTTAGTGGTGTAACCGTGCCTCCGGCACTGACTGACAGCAGGTCCAAATGCTTAGCTGCTGTCAGTCACTGCCAGGAGCAAAGTTACAGCCGCCACTCTCTATACACAGAGCTGTGACTGAATCCGTAACGGCGCCACCTTCATGACTGAAACTCGAATGCTGCCAGGGGGAATAAAGTTCATTTCCTCCCAGCAGCGAGGGTCTAAGTGCAGGCGCCGGGCAGGTTCAGAACGCTATTAACCTGCAGATTAACCCCATATCTGCAGGTTAATTGCATTTTTTCACATGAAAGGTTCCCTTTAAAATTCAGACTGTCTGACCCCCCCGTCCCCTGACATAAAATCTGACGAGAATCATAAGGACCCATACACATTATATCAATATTTGCGAGTTCGTCCGTCTTTAATCAAATGTGTATGGTGCCTTAAAAAAGCATGACATCCATTGTAATGTATCCATTGTAACTGTATTTATTGTAACACAATTTTTCTAGCATTAGGTATAACAAAGGAACTATTATTAGAAGAAGACAACTTGTATTTTCTATCAGTTTCTCAGATTTGTAATATTTTCCCCCGTTTCCCCTATGACATAAAGAGGATTAACTTATTACTGAAATAAAGTAAATAACCAAAACAAACGACCACAGTTTTACTTGAAGATCACTTGGCTGCTAAAGTTTTAGTGTTTTTGTGCTCGATCCAAGAACTATATTGCTGAGGTTTAACTTTTTGGAACACTTCATGAATTTCTCTGAAGTCAATGTTTTGATCAGGAAACTCTTGTTAACCGCAGCAAAAAATAGAGCAGTGGCTGATGGACCGGCTCCCCTGTGAGTTTTTATATGATGATGGGAATCCCTATGACTAGTTTAAATATGAAGTTGTCTGTCTTCAGTAACTATAACCCTCAGTGTAAATAACCCGAGGCCTATTTTCTTTAGAGAGGAGATGAGGAAAATGAATAGTGTGTCTATGAGAGTGATATATAAAAGCTTCCCTGTATCTGACATACTAGAAGGCTGCAGCACAATCACTACAGTGGAATATTAGACTGTGCAACATATCAGATGTAGGACCTGATGGTATTATCCTCCTGGGCACAAAACTTTTTCCACTGCTTAATTCTCTGGTTCAACAGTAGCAAAAAGATTCATTTTTGTAATGTTTCTATTTTACAGAAATGTCTTTGTTTTCCCTTTTCCACCTGTTGGGCAAAAGTTACCCAGGAGTAGAAGGCCAGTAAAGGGGCAATCCTATTATTATTAACGGCCTTCAGCCCGATCTCCAGCCATGGCGACTTGATGGATGAACGATCTGGAGGAAGATCGATCTTCTGCAATCCTAAATAGGTCCACCAGGGTCTTCTCCGCTGTTATCTTAATTGTATCAAGTCATCGGGTTGCTGGTCTTCTACTTCACCTTTTTCCTTCTATTCTTCTGACCATGTTGTCCTTCTCCAGTTGTTGCTCTCTCCGTATGATGTGGTCAAAGTAGACAAGTCATAGCTTGGTGATCCTTGCTGACATGTCTGGCTTGATTTGTTCCAAAATTCTCCAATCTCAAGAATGGAAGGATTTTTAATATAATTGTTTACTGCTTGTTAGCTAGGTTACCAGTCACGACTGCAATATATAAGCGGTGGCCAGTCTCCTATGCAGTGATCTCAGCACTTACAAGCACTCTCCAATAGAGCTTGTAAGAGCTGTTCTGAAGCTAGCCAGATCTCTGGATCTGACCAGCTTCAGTGAAACTGTGCTCTTCCGATAATGCAGAGAGAATACACATTTAGGGCCAACAGTGCTGGTCCAAAATGTCAATCAATTAGGTTCGAACAGCCACCAGTAAGCATGAATACAGGTGGCAGGGAAACTGTTAGGCAGCTTCTGCTTGGAAGCTGCTCAATATTAACACATGCATTCTAAAAATACATACATTTTACATATATTATATTAAAAAAAAGCAGGTATCAAAGGAGAGACATTGAAAAAGACGCTTAAGGAAAAACACCGCTGGCGTTTTCCTGAAGTATCTTTTGCAGGAAAAAATCTAAAAAACATTGTGTACACATTTTATTTTTTTCATTTATTTATTTTACTCACTTACATAGCGGCATTAATTCCACAGTGCTTTACATACATTATCACGTCTGTCCCCATTGGGGCTCACAATCTAAATTCACTATCAGTATGTCTTTGGATTGTGGGAGGAAACCGGAGAACCCGGAGGAAACCCACGCAAATACGGGGAGAACATACAAACTCCTTGCAGATGTTGTCTTTGGTGGGATTTGAACCCAGGACCCCAGCGCTGCAAGGCTGCAGTTCTATCCACATACCATTAAAGAGAACCTGCCATGTAAAAAAATGCTATTAACCTGCAGATATGGAGTTAATGTGCAGGTTAATAGCGTTCTTAAGCTGCCAGGGGCCCACTCCGAGAGCCCCACTGCCGGGAGAAAATTAACTTTATTCCTCCTGCCAACCTGGGGCTTTCAGTCATAAGGGTCGGGCCGATGCAGCTTCAGTCACCGTTCAATACATAGTGAGTGGCGGCTGTAACCATATCCTGCCATTGATTAATGCTGAGCCGTCTGTCAGTCTATCCCCGGGTGTGGTTACAGTTGCCTTTTGCTATGTATTGAGCAGTGACTGAAGCCTCATCGGCCGCACCCCTATGACTGAAGGCCCCAGGCATGCTGGGAGGAATAAGGTTCTTTCCTCCCGGCAGCAGGGCTCTCAATGCTGGCGCCAAGCATGTTCAGAACGCTATTAACCTGCAGATTAATCCTATATCTGCTGGTTAATAGATTTTTTTTTTTACATGAAAGGTTCCCTTTAAAGCAGTCATCAAACATTAGAAAACAAAATCTGGTTCAGAAACAGTGCCATAACTGTCCACAGGTTATATTCAGTATCGCAGCTCTGCTTCATAGAAGTGAATAGGTTGAGCTGCTATACCACACAAAACCAGTAGAAAGGTGTGGCACTGTTGGTGATACCAGCCTTGTTTTTCCAAATTTGGAAACCTTTTTAACCCTTTCCTACCGTCACCAATTTTAATTTTTGTGTTTTCGTTTTTTCCTCCCCTTCTTTAAGAGTAATACTTTTATTTTTCTGTCAACATAGCCATACAACGGCTTGTTATGATATGGGACGAGTGGTATGGCACCATTCATTTTAACATTCAATTTTTTGGCGGGGATGGGGGGTAAGGGGAGTTATGATGGGTTGTGTCACACTACCGATCGGAGCCACGTGCCCCTGATCCTTCCTCACAACTTCCGTGAGTTCCGGGTTTAGGATAATGTGAAGCGAGCTTATAAATTTTATATATTTATTTACTCAAAGAGCGATGCTAGGTACAATATATACAAGCGGTTACAAGATATATATATATACAGTAGTCAGACAAATACAGTAAGGAAGCAGTAATACAATACAGTAAAATTAAAAGGAATAAAAGTGAATATACCACACTTTCATCAAAGGTCTCTGGACACGGCAGGAAGGGCGCTGTCATGGGTCCAGGGCGGTTCCTTATGTCTTTCTGCCCATCTGTAGCGATAGGTGACCCTCAACAGAAGACCCCTCCTCTCTCACAGAGGGACACATTTATACGTAATTTGGGCAGGGCAGAAAATAGGCGATTTACATGTAATCTCCTCTTCCCTTCTATCAGATATTTCATAATCCATTTCCCAGCAATATCCTCATTGTAAGGTGCGCATGGTAATTGATCTAACACAGGAGCTTTCACCTGACTTCAGAGGTAATTCAATTAGCTATTCCTCATTGCCATGATTCAATTAGCTCCCCCATACTCTTGTCAGGAATAGGCGTTTGCACTACAAAGGTATATATCCTAGCTGACCTATATTCAATTCTCTCCTGGGTCCTTTGAAGTCAGACAGACTAGCATTCCTGCTGAGACCTTCATAACTGGGAATATGAATTTCCAGTCCCTGGCCTCACCACAGGTTGTTTTTATGGTGTTCATTTGGCAGTATAAATGACATAGTTATGGGATTTTCTAGGTCAGTATTATTACAACCATAACAGACTTGTATAATTTCATTTCTATTTAAGTAATGGAAAAAAAATTCAGAAATTATAAAAAAAATTTGGTTAGTGTTGCCCTCACCGTAATGGTAGCCAGTGCATGTGACTCGCCCCCTGGGCCGTGGGGTACCCGGAACCGGGCCTTCTAGTGTACGGTGCTGATGGGGTAGTAGTGGCAACCCGATCCCGTGGCTCAGGGTGGTCAGACCAAATTGTGGCAGTCTATTTATAGATTTTAAATGTCCGACTATGCCACCCGTGGATTGCGGTCAGGGATAACCGCCGCTGCAAGGCAGACTGCTGAGGCTGGTGTTGGGGTGCAGCACAGGGGTAGGATAACTCCCCACGGGAAGAGTGTAGCCTCAGGGCAATGTAGGTGGATGCTGGGGGTGATGGTGCAGGCGCAGCATAAATCACACAGAGACCAATGGTGAAGTCCAGGGTCTTTTACTCACAGTTGATATCCAAGTCACTTCTGTCAGCAAGGACTGCCCGAGCCGTGCTGCGTCCACCAGGTGAGGAGCTCGGTCAACCCCCAGGCAATTCAGGAGTATGGCACAGGACCCCCTTCTGTCCTTTCTCTGGCCTCTTGTGCCCCACCAGTGTCCTGACTTCTGTCCGGCTACCGCGGACCGTGTCGGGTAAGCATTCGCCTTCACTTCCCGCTATCCTATATGGTGCCTTCCTAGTAGGTTTAGCGGGGGGTCGCACCAATAAATGGTCACAACCTCCGGTTCTTGGCTGAGGGTAGATTCGCCTCCACCAAATTAGGGATCCGGTACCTTTCCACGGCCTGACCCTTTCACCCGGTATAATGGGGTTTGCAACGGTTGCTGTCCATTCTGCTCTCTTAGGGTCCCTTCTGCCTTCTTGTTTCTGGAGCCCTTTCACTCCTCTGTCTCTTCTCCTTCCTTCCTTCTCTTTCTCCTCTTCTTCTCTCTGGCCCCGGCCTTCTCTCTAGGCCTGCCTCGTGGAGCTGAGCTCAGGCCGAGCCGCAGCTCCCTGCAGCTCTCTCTCCCTTCTGCTCTCTTTCTACTCTGCTTCTCAAGATGGCTCCCACCTTTTATCTGTCTCTCTGTGTCTGAGCTCAGGTGACCTGCACCCAATGAGCTCCTTCCTATACTCCAGAAACCATCCCCTTCCTGCTCCCACACCACTGGGTTCTCTCCCCCCTCCCCACTCCAGCCAGGGACATGGTCAGCTGTGCTTGCAATAAGATGGGAGCACCGTCGAAATGGGGAGTGTGTATGTGTGTGTGCAGCTAACTGAGCCCTGGTCCACACTCCATCCTTACCTGGGAGTGGAATATCACACCTCTGGTTGAGGTGCAATACCCCTGTGGCAACCGAACCCTCGGGGCGCCACACATGCAAGCACATGCAAACTGTTAATTTAAATAATGCTGTCGGTGACTGACATTGGTATCTACATAAATAATCAGCAGTGTTTAATCGCTGTTATTCCGAGCAGTACAGATGCAGAGTGCTATAGAGTGCATGGAGGGTGTGTATACAGATGCTGCGAGGGTCCTGATATGGCAGAAAATTTTGTGAGGTCAAAACCGTGGTAGTTAGATAAGTGAGGTGAGGTGATAGGCCAGTCTAAAGAAATGCGTTTTTAGGTTATGCTTAAAACTGTGGGTATTGGGAATGAATCAAATTGTCCTGGGAGAAGTGGCGCAGCACATGAGAAGTCTTTGAGACGGGAATGGGAGGTTTAGATTATTGAGGATGTTAGTCTTATGTCATTAGCAGAACGCAGGGCACTGGTTAGGTGGTAGACTGAGACGAGGGAGGAGATGTAGGGTGGTGCTGAACCGTGGAGCGCTTTGTGGGTGAGAGTGATAAGCTCATATTGGACCCCGTAGAGGATGGGTAACCAGTGCAATCACTGGCACACGGTAGACGCATCGGTGTAGCAGTATGAAAGGAATATGATCCAGGATGGAGTGTAGTAAGAAGGAGATCGATTTGTGGAGAATTGCAATAGTCCAGACGAGAATGAATAAGTGCGACAGTAAGAGTTTTTGCAAAGTCAAAGGCAAGAAAGGGTCGAATTCTAGAGATGTTTTTTGTGTGTAGGTGACATGAGCGGACAAGTGATCGGATGTGGGGAGTGAAGGAGAGATCTGAATCAAATATGACCCCAAGACAGCGGACATGTTGCTGTGGCGTAATGGTGGAACAAAACAAAGAAATATTGGGCATAGGTAGGTTAGTAGAAGGAGTAAAGACAAGGAGTTTGATTTTTGACAGATTCAGATGTAGATAGAGGGAGGATATGATGTTAGAGACAGCAGAAAGACAATCAGTGGTATTTTGTAGTATGCAGGGGTGATGTCAGGAGAAAATGTGTATTATTGGGTGTCATCTGCATAGAGATGGTACTGAAAACCGAATCTACTGATGGTTTGTCCAATGGGGGCAGTATCTAGGGAAAAGATAAGGGGATCTAGAACTGAGCCCTGAGGAACCCCCGACAGTAAGGGGAAGAGGAGCCAGCAAAAGATAAAGTGAAGAGAGATAGGATGAGAACCAGGAGAGATCAGTATCCTTGAGGCCGAAGGAGCGGAGCATCGTGAGGAGGAGCTGGTGATCCACAGTGTCAAATGCTGTAGAGAGATCCAAGAGAATCAGCTGGGAATAGTAACCATTAGATTTAGCTGTTAGTAGATCATTAGAGACTTTAGTAAGGGACGTTTAAATAGAGTGTAAAGAGCGGATTGAGAAGGGTCAAGAAGAGCGTTATCTGAGAGATAAATATTAGACCAGAGTGGACCAAACATTCCAGGAGTTTAGAGATGAAGAGAAGATTAGAGATAGGTCTGTAGTTAGCAGCGCAGTTCTGGTTGAGGGATGTTTTTTTTAAATAATGGGTGTATGCTGGCATATGATATTAGCGGATTGGGAGAAAATTTTCTGTCTGATATCAATTTTTTTTAAATAATTGCTCATATCGTCAGCGCTGAGGTTGGTGGTGGGGACCTGCTCTGTACACATGGCATCTGATGGAGCATGCCACAGTCTGAAAGAAAAACCTCTGTATGCCATCATCTGAATTCCTATTAAATGAAATCAGAGGTTTACAGAAACACAGTAACGGCTCCATGCATTTGAATAGGAGTTCTATTATGGCTCCATGAAAAATAGAGGAACACGTGCATGTGGCTTTAACCAATGTGTAGATCAAAGACTGAAACGAACATTAAAATATATTAGCGTTTCTAAAATGTGGAATGGATGAAAACCACTCAGGATTATGACATACTGTACCGTAGATATACAGTATGTAAAAAAATCCTTTTGATATACATACCAGTGTGATGATTCCAGGACGCATTCATCCATATTACATTGCAGAGACGCACACTCTGGTATTTCATGATGCTTTGCCATGTCTATGCTCAGGACAGGATAAGAATGTTTCTATTTATTGGCAAAATACAGAGACCTTGAAATATGGGAGGAACTGAACTCAAGTGCATCAGAAAACCATTACTTTTCATCATAGACTGAATTAGATTTATTAACATGAAACCTGAAAAGCACTTTAAAGTCATCCATATAACAAGTGAAATTAAGTTCCTGCATAGACATTTATGATCTATTTTTAGGACAGGTCATCAATATCACAGAAAAAATTGACCATATCCGGCAGGAAATTTTCTCCCAATCCCCAAATGTTATGCATGCTCTCCCCCGCCACATTGTATCTTGCTCACTTTCTGACTTCAAACCAGTCACGGAAGATGAAGTGATCAGGCTCCTTGCATCTTCTCGCCCTACCACCTGCACCAGTGACCCTATTCCCTCACATCTCCTTCGGTCCCTTGGTCCAGCTGTCACCACTCACCTAACTAAAATTTTCAACCTTTCCCTCTCATCTGGTATCTTTCCCTCTTCTTTTAAACACGCCAGCATACAACCATTACTTAAAAAACCATCCCTTGACCTGAACTGCACAGCCAACTACAAATCTGTTTCCAATCTTCCCTTTATCTCTAAACTCCTGGAACGCCTGGTCCACTCCCGTCTCATCCGCTATCTCTCAGACAACTCTCTTCTTGACCCTTTACAATCTGGTTTCCGCTCTTTACATTCTACTGAAACTGCCCTCACTAAAGTCTTTAATGATTTACTAACAGCTAAATCTAATGGTCACTACTCCCTGCTGATTCTCCTGGATCTCTCTGCAGCATTCGACACTGTGGATCACCAGCTCCTCCTCACTATGCTCTGCACTATTGGCCTCAAGGACACTGTTCTCTCCTGGTTCTCCTCCTATCTCTCTGACCGCTCCTTCTCTGTGTCTTTTGCCGGCTCCTCCTCCTCTCTCCTTCCCCTTACTGTCGGGGTTCCTCAAGGATCAGTCCTAGGCCCCCTTCTTTTCTCCTTATACACTGCTCCTATTGGACAAACAATCAGCAGATTCGGTTTTCAGTACCATCTCTATGCTGATGACACCCAATTATACACCTCTGCTCCGGACATCACCCCTGCATTACTACAAAAGACCAGTGATTGTCTTTCTGCTGTGTCTAACATTATGTCCTCCCTCTACCTAAACCTGAATCTGTCAAAAACTGAACTACTTGTATTTCCTCCCTCCACTAACCTACCTGTGCCCGATATTGCCATTTCCGTTTGTGGTTCAACCATTACTCCCCAGCAACAAGCCCGCTGTTTTGGGGTCATTTTTGATTCAGATCTTTCTTTCACTCCTCACATCAAATCACTCACTCGTTCATGTCATCTACACCTCAAAAACATCTCAAGAATCAGGACTTTTCTCACCTTTGACTCGGCAAAAACTCTTACTGTAGCTCTTATTCATTCTCGTCTTGACTATTGCAACGCTCTACTAATCGGTCTCCCTCTTACTAAACTCTCCCCTCTCCAATCCGTCCTTAACGCAGCAGCCAGGATCATATTCCTCGCCAACCGCTACACCGATGCCTCTTCCCTGTGCCAGTCATTGCATTGGTTGCCCATCCAATATAGAGTTCAATTTAAACTTATCACGCTTACCCACAAAGCGCTCCATGCTTCAGTACCCCCCTACATCTCCTCTCTTGTCTCAGTCTACCACCCTACACTTGCCCTCCATTCTGCAACTGACTTAAAACTAAAATCCTCCATAATCCAAACTTCCCACTACCGTCTCCAAGATTTCTCGCGTGCTGCGCCAATTCTTTGGAATGC
Organism: Phyllobates terribilis; assembly: GCF_046119375.1. Taxonomy (NCBI): domain Eukaryota; kingdom Metazoa; phylum Chordata; class Amphibia; order Anura; family Dendrobatidae; genus Phyllobates; species Phyllobates terribilis. Next base: position 148,950,084 of record NW_027362762.1, read on the forward strand.
ACTACCCAGGATAGTTCGATTAATTCCCAATACCCACAGTTTCAAGCGAACCCTAAAAACACATTTCTTTAGACTGGCGTATCGCCTAAACACACTCTGTCCGTCCCAGTTTTCCCCCATATTAAAATCTTCTTCAACTTCAGGTTCATACCAACCATGCACTTAATAGCCTCTGTCAGGACTGTACACATACTGGCTGGCGACTAGTCCATGTATTATTATTTATCCTATTTAGTATATCAAGGCTGAATTATACAATATATGTACTTTTTACCTTTTGTGTCTCCCCCATTTCCTCATAGACTGTAAGCTTGCGAGCAGGGCCCTCACTCCTTTCGATATGAGATATGCTTATTCTGTATTGTCTGTATATGTCCCCCCTAAAATTTGTAAAGTGCTGCGGAATATGTTGGCGTTATAAAACTAAAAACTATTATTATTATATTATTAATATCAGATTTGGGGGCCGGCTCAGCTGATTGAAGGGGCCACAGTGTTCTGGCAAGCATCATATTACCATTCGTTATTTTAGTGGCTGTGCCTGGTATTGCTGTTCAGTCCCAGTTCAGTCACTTTAATGAGACTGAGCTGCAGAGAGCAGCAGTACTAGGCACAGTCACTACAAAATGTACAGCGCTGTGCCTGGTAAATAACGAACAAAAGGAAAAAGAAAAATGCCAAAAAAGAGGTCACCTACAAGTAGTTATATTTATTGAAAAAAAGACAAATAAGCCACAGAATCTATAAAACAATTAAAATAGCCAATGGGCTGTGAATACAAAACTAGACAAGCCCACAATAGGGCTGAAGTCTACCCTCCTCTCACTAAATAATAATACACAGGATGATAATAAATAAATCAAACAGTGTAAATTTGTTGATACCATAATATGATGGTTGTGGAGTTTAACCAAGAAATGAGGAATGGCAAAATATTGGAGACATAAATAAAGATAAGAGAATTGTAAGCAATCACTTGTCAAAGCATAATATACTGCCAGCACAACCTGACCAACATGTCAAATAACCAATCGAAAAAAGAGAGTGTAATGATCATCTGTAATAGTTAATAATAAAATGGGGGAAAGAAGACCCCACGCCTATCACCACCAGAAGTATGGCTTCCTCAGGGAAGCCTGAGGTGCAGTGTTGAGCGAACGTGCTCTGATAACGCGCTATCCGAGCATGCTCGAGTGATATCCGAGTATCTTGGGCGTGCTCTGATAATATGGTTGAGTCCCTGAGGCTGGATGTTTTGCGGCGGTAGACAAACACTACACATGCGGGGATTGACTAACAAACAGGCAATACCCGCATGTGTTGTGTCTGTCTACCGCCGCAAAACATGCAACCGCAGGGACTTAAACATATTATCAGAGCACGCCCAAGATGCTCGGATAGCACGTTATCAGAGCACGTTCGCTCAACACTACTTAAGTGGAATTGTGTGGCTTATGGTATCTTATATATTTATACAACAATAATTGATAACGGGTGGTATCAGTATTTTTGTAGAACCAATGAACATGCGACAACAGAAGTTGTTTATTTACAGCATCAAATGCGCATGGACTATTTACAGGGTGAAGCCCTCTTGGTTTTCTTGTTTTCTATATTGCTTTTATCTGGTTGTCTCTTGTTACTGTCAGTTTCATGAATTTGGAGGCTAGGGAGACGGCTTGGAAAAACCAAGTGAAAGGTGTTTTTGCCACATGTGATGAGGACACGATTGATGATACTTTTTATAAACTTTCATTAGAATTCATTATTAGTGATGAGCAAGCACTAAAATGCTCGGGTACTCGTTGTTTGAGTCGAGCAAATTGGAACGCTCGAGTGTTCGGACTGAGTAACGAGCCCAATGTAAGTCTATGGGAAACGCGAGCATTTTTCCAGCGGCTCCCCCCGGCTGTCTACAGAGGGCCTAAAAATTGCCCAAATCAATGGGAATAATGCTCAAGTGTCATGGGAACAGCATGGGGAAGACCCCTGGAAGCATTTCTGACTTCCTGATCACTGCTGTCAACAACGTTGTCAGAGGTATTACGCCACATTTTTACGGACTCACAATAAAACATACAAAAACTAAACCAAAATGGATTTTCCTGGGAAATATGTTAAGGAACATCATTTCCAGGGTAATGACTTGTATACAAGGCAAAATAAATAACAAAAAACAAAACTGCTCCTCCACACTTTGGGCTATGTTCACACGTAGCGTTTTTGATGCTTTTTTCCACTTTTGCATTGCTTTCAATCAAGACAAATGCATTCACCAGGAAATATCATTTTAACATTTTACTACCTTATCTGGCCATGTGGTGTGTGACACATCATCAGACACATCCTGTTTCATTTATGATGGAGGGATTCTGAATGTCACAAAGACTATTTTTATAGGGCCATCAGGCGGTCCTTACTATTCTTAAAGAGCCAGCAGTCGGCTATGCTTTGTTGTTTCCATTATTAACGAGTGGGTCTCCTATACTGTTATTGCGTATGCACTGACTGCAATGGCTGCCAAAAATTTGGAGGAACTCCAATGCCCCTTGCAAGAGATGTAGAGGTCGGAGGGCCTCCTGAAAAAAATGCTCCCATTATTAGGAAGTGTGTCTCCCATACTGTTTGCCTATGCAGTGAAGTAACGGCTGCCAAAAATTTGGAGGAACTCCAATGCCCCTTGCAAGAGACGTAGATGTCGGAGGGCCTCCTGGAAAAAATGCTCCCATTATTAGGAAGTGTGTCTCTTATACTGTTTGCCTGTGCAGGGAAGCAACGGCTGCCAAAAATTTGGAGGAACTCCAATGCCCCTTGCAAGAGACGTAGAGGTCGGAGGGACTCCTGAAAACAATGTTCCCACTATTAGGAAGTGGGTCTCCCATACTGTTTGCCTATGCAGTGAAGCAACGGCTGCCAAAAATTTGGAGGAACTCCAATGTCCCTTGCAAGAGATATAGATATGTTGATATGGTACATATGGTGGTAATGTGGTGGTGCAGGATGAGGATGCGGAGAAGGAGAAGGACAAAAGCAAATAGACCAAAATCAGGAAACGTATACCGATGTCTGGGTATGAAGACAGATGTGCATGGGAATACAGTTAGACCTCCCCAAAAAAGACACTGTTTTGAGTTTATGTTACGCTGCTATCATTCGGTGGTGTTGAAAAGTCTGGCCCAATCCAGCCCTTGTTCATTTTTATAAGAGTCAGCTTGTCCGCATTTTCAGTTGACAGGCGGAATGCGCCTATCGGTTATAATTCCACCGGCGGCACTAAAAACCCACTGTGACAAAACGCTAGCGGCAGGACAGGCCAGGACCTCCAAGGTGAAGAGAGCCAGTTCATGCCACGTGTCCAGCTTGGATACCCAATAATTATAAGGCACAGAGCAATCACGGAGGACGTTGGTATGGTCGGCAAGGTACTCCCTCAGCATCTTCCGCAACTTTTCCCTCCTTGAGAGAGTACCCCGCGCATCAGGGCTTGTGCGATGGGAGGGTCAGAGAAAACTGTCCCAGAACTTTGACAGTGTTCCTCTGCCTCTGCTCAATTGCATTTGTGTCTCTCTCGTCTGTACTCCTTGCTTGTCTGTGACCTCTGCCGCCAGCATTTTCAGATGGGAATTTTTTTAATAATTCAACAACAAGGGCCTTCTCATACTGCACCATTTTATTAGGCCTGTCCTGCAAGGGAATAAGAGAAAGAAAGTTCTCTTTGTAGTGTGGGTCTAGAAGTGTCACCAACCAATAATGACTGTTACCCAAAATTTGGACAACGTGAGGGTCATGGGAAAGGCAGTGTAACATAAGCTCAGCCATGTGTACCAGACTGCAAAGAGACAAGACTTCCGTGTCCTCACCAAGAGGATGACTGACCATGCTCTCCTCCTCATCCTCCTCCTCTTCCTCCTCCTCCCTGTCCTCAGGCCATCCACGCTGAACAGACGGTATGACAGTTGTGCAGGTAGTACCATCTATAGTGCAGGAAACTAGCTCCTGTTCTTCCTCCTCCTCCTCTTCCTCATTGTCACCCAATCCATGTTGGGATGAGATGAGGCTGGGCTGGGTGGAATCACCCTGTATGGTTCCTTGCTCCATCTCAATGCATCCTCTTTAATTGTGAGCAGAGAGCGTTTCAGAAGACAGAGAAGCGGGGTGGTGACATTAATTATGACGTCATCGCCGCTCATCATCTTGGTGGAGTCTTCAAAGTTTTGGAGGATGGTACATATGTCTGACATCCATGTCCACTCCTGAGGTCTTATGTGTGGAGTCTGACCTGAATACCGAAAGCCTTGTGTGATGCTGGTAGTCAACAACTGCCCTCTTCTGCTCACAGATCCTTCCCAACATCTGCAATGTAGAGTTCCAACGTGTGGGGACATCGCAGATCAGTCTGTGAGCTGGAAGCTGCAAATGCTGCTGAAGCGTGGCAAGGGCGGCGGAAGCTGTAGCTGACTTTCTAAAATGGGCACACAGGTGGCGTACTTTGACAAGCAGATCCGACAGATCTGGGTAGGTTTTGAGAAACCGCTGAACTGCGAGGTTAAGCACATGGGCCAGGCATGGTACGTGCGTGAGCTCGCCTCACCTCAGAGCCGCCACCAGGTTCCGACCATTGTCACACACGACCATGCCTGACTGTAGGTTCAGCGGTGTCAGCCGCAGATCTGCCTGCTCTTTCAGAGCTGTCCACAACTCTTCAGCAACAGGCTGTGCTGAAGCTAATATGCTTAGGTGACAATCCACAGTTTGTCACCTAAGCATATTAGCTTAAGCACAGCCTGTTGCCTGTTGGCCGAGGCAGTGCTGCAGTGCTTCCAACTTGCGACTGATGTGGTCATTTCGGAGATGGAGGCTGAAGAGGAGAAGGAGGAGGTGCCGGAGCTGTAGAATGTGGGGGCAACCCTGATTGACCAAGAGCCCACAATCCTTGGCGTCAGGAGGATGTGTTCCGTCCCAAAGTCCGACTGGGTCCCGGCTTCCACTATATTAACCCAGTGTGCTGTCAGCGAGATGTACCGTTCCTGCCTAACAAGCACTTGTCCACGTGTCCGTGGTTAGGTGGACTTTCTCAGTAACTGCGTTGTTGAGGGCACGTCTAATGTTGTGGGACACATGCTCGTGTAATGCGGGGATGGCACACCGGGAGAAATAGTGGTGGCTGGGGACCGGACCGAGTACCGAGTGACAGCCACCGCCATCAGGCTGCGGAAAGCTTCTGTCTCCACTAGCCTAAAAGGCAACATTTTGAGTGCAAGCATTCACGAAATGTGTGAATTTAGTAGTGTGGCCTGTGGGGTGTTGGCTGCGTATTTGCCCTTGAGTTCCAAGGACTTGGGTATGGACAACTGAACGCTGCGCTGGGACATGGACGTGGATGTTCTTGCTGATGGTGCTAGTTGAGAGTGTGCAATGACAGGTGCAGGGCAGGAGGCATCTTGGTATGCGCCATGGACAGGGGATTGGTGTGCACGCACAACAGTGGAACAAGCAGTGGTATCACCCGCAGACACTGTTGCAGGACCCTGGGGTTCGGCCCACTTAGTCAGGTGCTTTGCTGCCATGTGCGTGATCATGCTGGTGGTGGTCAGGCTGCTAGTTTTGCTACTCCTGCTGTTGCTGACCTGGCAAGTGGTGCAAATGGCCTTTTTGGAGTTATCTGCAGAGTCTTTAAAAAATAACCTGACTCGGGAAGATCTAACAGTTGTACTGGCAACTTCCGTCGTGTTGGCGTTACAAGAAATGCTTTCCCGCCTTGTGTCTGCGGCCACCACACTACTTCTTCCTGCCTGTTGTGGTGCTACACTTCCCTCTCCATGTGTACTGCTGTCCTTGCTCTGTATGTCCCCCTGCCAGGTTGGGTCAGTTACTACATCATCTACCACCTCGTCTTCCACTTCCACACCCTGGTCCTCCTCCTGATTTTCTGGCAATTGTGTCTCATCATCATCATCATCATCCATCTCTTGTGACAGTAATTGCACTTTCCCACCGTGGCTGCTCCAATATTTGAGCATCGCTACACGCATTCTCCTCTTGACTCGCTTGAAGCTGGCTGAGATGAGAGGCCTGAATCTACAAATGGAAAAGTGAACATCTCTTCAGAGTGTCCAAGTGATCAGTTGTCTCCGGGCACTCGGCATAGTGGGAGGAAGGAGGATCATGGTGAGGAATATGCGGTCCAGACTCACGGCTACCGAGACTTGACCGTGTGGAAGATAGGGTGGTGGTGGTGGTGGCTAAGTGACAGGAAGAATTATCTGCTATCCAACCAATAATCTTTTGACACTGCTCTGTGTTAAATGGTAGTGTTCTTCGGTCCCCTATTAATTGGGACAGGAAGGTCTAGCGACAAGATGTGGGTGTTTGTTGTGGCACAATTTTAGCTTGCCCACAGCCATGTCCTCAGCCTCAGCCTCTGCATGCACCATCACCATCACGTCCACTTTCCCATCCCTTGCCACGCACCTTGCCCATTTTTAATGGAGGACAATATTTTCCACGTTCACGAGAAATAGCTGATTTTGGAATGCAGTTATATGTTGCACACTGCAACGGAATGAAAATGGAAGAAATGTCTGATTTTGGAACACTCTTTAGGTGTTATGTCTGACAGAGAACCACGGTTTTAAATAGCAGGCCTGCAATTTGCTAATACTATCCTTCACAAACACGTAGTGTGAATAGCTTGACCGACACACTGTAACAGAATGGAAAAGGAGGCCAATATTTTCCATGTTCAGTTTAAATTTCTGTATTTTTATCGCTGAAATATGGAACAGATCTGGCTTTATTCTGCACTGAGAACAAGCAAATGGAGCAGAAAAATTGTGTACTCTGGATTGCTTTTTAAGCAAATAACCAGGATTAAGAACAAAATTTTTTTTCCCTGGCCCCTGATATCTTAGGCTATGTCTACAAATATATGTAAGAACAGCAGCAGCAGGAAAGTTCAATGGACCCTCTTGTACTATATGCACTGCAGTCTGCCACATACACTGCCTGCCTGCCTAATTCCTGCTATCACCACTGAATATATGCAGCTGGATTAGTCCTCAGAAGGACTTATAGTTCAGATGGATATAGATATATATATATATATATATCTTGTGGAATACCTATACTAACAGGACGTTCAATGGACCCTCTTGTGCTGTATATGCAGTGCAGTCTGCCACATACACTGCCTGCCTGCCTAACTCCTACTATCACCACTGAATATATGCAACTGGATTAGTCCTCAGAAGGACTGTTAGTTTAGTTGGATATATATATGTTGTGGAATGCCTATATTAAACTATGAAGAAGCAAATCTCTCCCTGACACACCAGCAGCAGCAGCTCTCCCTACTCTGCCTGATTCCGGGGTAGACTGTGACGAGCATGGCGGCGCCCGGTCTTATATACACAACCAACATGGCTACGGCATTACAGTGCATGGCAGGCAATCCCTGCATGTTCATTGGCTCTCTAAAAAGCACCAAACATGCAGGGATGGGACCCGAGTTCCCACCTGAGCAACCCGGAAATACTCGCCGAGTGCGAACTCGTCGAGCACAGTGATGCTCAGGTGAGTACCAAGCAGTGGCGAGCTCGTTTGCTCATCACTATTCATTATCTTACATAAATCAGTTCCAAAAACCTGGTGTAACATCAAGAGTTTGGAGGAATACAGTAAATTAGGCAGTGTTCCATGGGGATTGAGGGTCCAGATCTTCCCTGCATAGGAGGTGGACCCTAATTTTAGAAAAATTTGGAAGTCAGGTCTTCTTAAAAGTTTCTACTGTATATTATTATCAACATGCTAATAGAACATGATCGCTTCCTTTTAAGAATACAAAATCAATAACTTTGACTTTCAAAGATGGTTGTACCTTTTCAACAGGGACTTCACCCCAGGGGCAATTTTCCATTTTTTTCTCTTTTCTCCTCTGAAGAGCCATAACTTTTTTTTTATTTTTCTATCACTCTAGCCGTATCAGGGCTTGTTTATTGCGGGACAAGTTGTACTTCTGAATGACACCATTCATTTTATCATGTGATGCACTGGAAAGCGGGAAAAATAATTCCAAGGGCATTGAAACTGCAAAAAAAGTGCAATTCCATAGTTCTTCTTTTATTTTTTTTTATTTACCATGTTCACTATATGATAAGAAAGACTGATTGAGCCCGAGTTTGCAGATCTCCTATGAATGCCAGCAATGGGCTGGCTTCCTCAGGGGGATCGTAATAACAGGCATGGGGGTCATCAGCAGACCCTCGGCTGTCATGACAATCCATCGGTGCCCTGTAATCACGTGACAGACATGCCAATGGGAGCGTGGAACGACGCTCCCCCTGACAGCGCATGTTAATTCCGCTGTCAGAGATTGATAGTGGAATTTAACAAACTAACAGCCACGGGCAGAACCCACATCAAAGTCAGGGACACGACTTTTGACATATATGTACGTCAAAAGTTGTGAAGGTGTTAAAGATACCATGGACCATTTTGAGGAAGATATTACCAGGGGCAAAAAAGAAAAAAATAATTGGGACATGCCATTAGATAGGATAGTAAGAACAAAGATACAGTTGTTGTCCCTTGCAAACTGTCCTCTAGCAATTTTTTATCTTCGAAACCATGCAACCAAGAAAACGCGCTAGGAGGGGCAGACGTAAACCCCCTCAATCTAAGAGAAAGAAGCAGACACTTTAGTGATTGGCCTCCAAGATACAAAAAAAGTGATGAGATGCAGCAAGAGGAGATAGAACGGGATATTGAATATACCTCTAACTACAGATACAGGTAATTTGCAAATTGTTAATCTCGTGCCCTATTCCCTCTCAGATGTAGAAAAGACCCTTTTATTCACATGACTTTCATTTTCACCTATGAATGTTTTGGATAAATTCAAACTCACTAAGGACCTATATCTCTTTTGTAGGCAACTTACATTTAAGCTTTTGTATCATCCTTCTCTAATTGACACACTTCCAAATGATGAAAGACAGGCCAAAATTCTACATATTCCCAAAAGTGCATAAATATCTACAAGAACCTCCAGGTACTGTAGGTAGATCAATAGCATTGGGGGCCTTTATGAATGTCCATGCTTTTTACCTTGATGACTACTTACAGCCTCTGGTTCTCTTAGCTCCTACGTTACAGATTCTTCACATCTAATTCAACAGCTGGACAACTTGGTCATTCCTTCAAATTCAAATACCATCTTGTTTATGCTGGATGTAACATCTCTGTACACATGCATCAACCATGATTTAGGGATCAAAGTGGTATCACACTTCTTAGATCTACACACTACAGGATATAGAAGACATGAATCTTTTATTCTGGATTTCCTCTGATTAGTTCTTGAGAAAAGCTATTTTGCCTTTGATCAGGCAAGAGTTCGGTGGTCCTGCAAGGGGCACTCAGTGTGCCCAATCTTATGCCAACCTGTGTGCCAATCTTTTTTTTCACTTGGTGGGAGAAGATGCAGGTACACCCACTTGTATTACATTGGTATCGTTACATCGACAATATTTTGTTCTTTTGGATGGGCTTATTGAATGACTGCAAATCTTTTATCTCTGAACAAAATAACAATCCTTGGAAATTTTCATTAACATCCAATCTCTCACTTTCCACTGTAAATTTCTTGGATCTCAAAATCTCATTGAAAGACACTCAAATTACAAGAACCTTATTTTGTAAGGCAGCGTCTACAAACAGTTTACTCTATTATTCAAGATTTCACCCAACCCATTTACGGAATGGCATCCCCAAAGCACCTACGGCTAAAAATAAATTGCAGTTCAATGAATGATTTTTAAATTCAGGCTAATGATCTTACAATCCTGGTTCCTACCAAGAGGCTATCTATGCAGAATTATTTCACAGGCATTTCAGCATTCTTACAGAAGTAACTGACAGGATGTCTTACAATGACGGCCACAACAAACAACACAAACAATCAACCTCACTACTCCATACAATAATCAATGATATGACATCCTTCAGATTTTATGAAAAAATTGGGGTATCCTGCTCAGTGAACCTAGACTAAAGCCATTTATATCTGCATGTCCTAATTTGGTGGATAAAAGGGCAAAGAATATGAAAGATTGCCTTAACCACCAGCCATTTTAAACAACCTGCTCAAAAATTGGACAGATGCTCTAGCCTGGTGGGTTCACATCCATGTGGATGTTGTATGGTTCGCCCATTTTTAATTGCAGGTGAAAGTATTACCCTCCCTATTTTTCCCATGCAGATCTGGTCTAGTGCATATTTCAGTTTCCACTCTCACAATATTGTGTATCATTTGAGGATGACCTAAGATCTATATTGGTCAAGCTCCTCAAGAACTTTGACGCAGGATGCAACAATAACTCACAAACATTGCGAAAGCAAGAACAATACAGTAAAAGGTAAGGCTTTTAATCCCATTGTTTCACATTTTCTCATCCACCATAATGGTCAATCAAGTGGGCTATTAGTTATGGAGATTTATGTTGTGCATAATAACATTAGAGGTGGGAATATCACTAACGGGATTTTACACTGCAAATCTAAGTGGATTTATAACTTGCGTAGTGCGACCCCACGTGGACTTGATGAAGAATTTATTTTTACATATTTTCATCATGAACTGCTACACCAAACTACTTGCAATTTTCAGATCACATTCTTTGTCTCTTTGGGGTTCGCGGTGATTGACAGGGAGTTGGCACTGTGTTTCAGTACATGAGGAAGGATTATGGGTACACTGGGACACCATTCTGTCCCATGCAGCGGGTAATGGGGTGATGTCCATACTGTTCTGTGGTCTTGGATTTGTTGTTTCACTTATTCTTTTTCTTTTATCTCCACAATGCTTCTATCTGTTCACTTTGCCATGACATTTCTCATTGATCATGTGTCTCTTTGAAATTACTTCTGGAGTAGCTGCACAGATACTCATAAATGTATACTACCAGCACAGCACCCCAAATTTAACTATGATATCCTTCTGGATTGGTTCTTTCACGTTTACACCTCTATACCTACTTATTTTTGTCGTACTTTATGGCCTACCATTCCTGCCTACCCTCTTTTTTTCTCCTTCTCCCTCCCTCCTCCTTTTCATCTTCTACTCATCCTCATCTTTGTACTTACCTGCACATGTCGTAACTCTCTCATTCATACCAACGTATTCCAGTATGTACATTTTACACACACTAAGTTGCATCACGTCAGGATATTCTCATATATTCTCATATATTTTTTATATAATGCTTCATTGGGCCATTCCAGTTCAACATTGTATATGCACTCATTGTCTCTCTCACTGTACTTACCTGTATTTGTTCTTTATATATATTTATCGATTTCACTAATGCACTTTGGTATTTTGATTTGGCACGTGCTGTGCTATATTATTCTTACTTTAGCATGTACACAGCTTATGTTCTATTTTTTCATACAAAAGCACATCAGTTCTTACTTTAACTTATCTCTCTCTTTTTGGTCATATCCCTATTTAGTACTTTTATGTACTTAACCTGTTTTTCTCCTTACTGATGGGCCGTCATCCATTTAAACATTTTCCTTTCCCTCGCACGCTCTTTATGTGGATTAATATTATTTAAAAATTTTAAATCCTCATGTTTATTAAATATTGTTGCCTGACAATTAAGCTCATTTGGCTTACTGATATGTCATCTTCTTTTACCTGTTTCTATTACTTCATGATACCTTCTGATGCCTTTGCATGTGCGTGATCGTTACAAATCTCTCGGTTGCATAGATGATGCATGCCCTGTATGACTACAACCAGCTTCACTGATTCAACATCTTCACGCATGTGCATTGATGTTTACACCAACTTTACTTACTTGTTATATTTGTGTACTTGCGCATGCCCATTTGATGCTTTAAATAAACTTTATGCATACTTTTTGCTCGTGCATATGCATTACACTTATTTATCCAACTTTATTTACAACTTCTGATCGTACATGTGCATTGGTTCTACAAAAACAATGATACCATCCATTAGTATGCCTCGCCGCCCTCTGCAGTTGGAAATAATTTTTCAATTATTGTTGTGTATATATACCCAGAGGGTGAAATAACTATTGAACACATCACCAATTTTCTAAGTAAATATATTTCTAAAGGTGCTATTTGTGATGCTAGTCACTACTCAAGGACAAGCGTGAGGCTGGGTTGTCAAGAGGTCCGAGGTCAGATACCAATAGGGATCGTTATATACAAAGGAAAAAGGCAAAAGCATAGTCAAGTCACAGTCCGAGATCAGAATTCTAGGAAGGTAGCGGATCAAGACAAAAGGGTAAGGCAAACGGATGGTCAAAGACAAGGTCCAAGGTTGGGCGAAAATCAAATACAAGAATACAGAGAACAGAGCAAGCGCACACCATTTGAGCTAAGTTACAACTGGCAATAATTGAGGCAGAGAGCCAGCTAATTAGCCAGTTAGTCACTCAAATAGCAGACACATGGAGGAAGTCCCAGCACGCCCAGGCCAAATTGGATGGCTGAACTGTCACTCAACACACTGACAGCTCAGCACTCCCCACCATCCGATTGGACGGCTGAACTGTCTATCACCATATTGAGAGCTCAGCGCACCCCTTTCCAAGATTGGACAGCTGAACTGTCACTCACTACTTCCAGACACACTGACAGGTGGAATTGTGACACTATTGACATGAAATTCTCACCAGATGTTGGTAGAAACCCATCCAATAAAAACAGAGGAAAAGAAAGCAAACCATAGGTGTCCATAAATTAAGTTATGTATAATAATGAGAAATGCCCCAGGAAAAAAGTATTGAACACGCTTACTGAAATATAATTAATATTTCGTACAAAAGCCTTTGCTGGTGATGACATCTTGTAGATGCATTCTATATGGATAAACTAGTCGCATGCATTGCTCAGGTGTGATTTTGGCCCATTCTTCCACGCAAACACTCTTCAGATCCTGAATGTTTCATGGGCTCCTTCTATGAACTCTAAGGTTTAGTTCCTTCCATAAATTTTCTATTGTATTCAGGTCAGGTGATTGGCTGGGTCATTCTAGCAGCTTTATTTTCTTTCTCTGAAACCAATTGAGAGTTTCTTTGGCTGTGTCTTTGGGATCATTGTCTTACGGAAATGTCCACCCTCTTTTCATCTTGATCATCCTGGTAGATGGCACCAGATTTTTATCAAGAATGTCTCGGTACAGTTGTCTATTCATCCTTCTTTCAATTATATGAAGTTTGCCAGTGCCATATGCTGAAAAACAGACTTACACCATGATGTTCCCGCCTCATAAACTTTACTATTGGTATAGTGTTTTTTGGGTGATATGTAGTGCCTTTTGGCCTTCAAACATGATGTGTATTATGGCATCCAGAGTCCAATTTTGGTCTCTTCTGACTAGACTATATTCTTCCAGTATTTCACAGGCTTGTCTAAATATTGTTGAACAAACTTGAACATGCTTTTTGTTCAGCAATGGAGTCTTGCATGGTGAGCATGCATACAGGCCATAGAGGTTGAGTGCATTACTTATAGTTTTCTTTGAAACAATTGTACCTGCTGATTCCAGGTCTTTCAATAGCTGTCCAGAGGTGGTCCTTGGCGCTTGGACAACTCTTCTGATTTTTCTTTTCACTCATCTGTCTGAAATCTTGTGGGGAGAACCTGGTCATAGTTGGTTTATGGTGAAATGATGTTCTTTCCACTTCTGGATTATGGCCCTAACAGTGCTCACTGGAACCTTCAGTAGTTTAGAAATTCTTCTGTAACCAATGTCATCAGTATGTTTTGCAACAATAAAGATGCAAAGGTCTTGAGACAGCTCACTGGTGTTACCCATCATGAGATGTTTCTTGTGTGGCACCTTGGTAATGGGACACCTTTTTATAGGACATCAGTTGAACCAGCTGACATTATTTTTCACTAATTGTCAGGATTGCTTTCTAATTACTAATACATTTCAGCTGGTGTCATGACTTTCCATGGCTTTTTGCAACTCTCTTTTTTCATGTGTTCAATACTTTTTCCCTGTGTCATTTCTCGTTATTACACATAACTTCATTTATGGATATCTATGATTTGATTACTTTGCTTATGTGGATTAATCGGGTTGCTACCAACATCTGGTGAGAATTTCATGTCAATAGCATCTTTATAAATATATTTACTTAGAAAATTGGTGACATGTTCAATACTTATGTAGTAGTGGGGAAAGAGGTAGCTTCCCACTGGCACTAAAAGGGTTAAACAGAATGTTCCCGACAGTTAGATCTCTCTGGGCTGCAGTTAGGTCCAGTTAAGGGGTTAGCTGTGATAATCCAGCCCAGGAGAGTAATTGGGGAGCCCAGTGCTATGGTTGAGCATAGAATGTGAATAAGACTTTGTTTGTAATCTGTTTCCTTGTGGGCTGTAGTATTGGTAATCAGTCACAAGATGCCACTGTCCCGGGTGCAGATGACAGGGTAAGTCTGCCAGTAGTATTACAGACATGAAGGACAGTGAAGGGGTTAATTGTGTGTGAGGACAGCCCATAGAGGGTGGACATTTTAGGAAACCTGTGTTTAGTTCCCAGAAACAGGAAGTGTTGAGTCAGTGAGAGGTAGTACTTGGAACAGTACGGGCAGCATCAGTATAATGGCTGCTAGGGCAGACGTGAGCCCCGTACCCCAGACAGTAGGATCACCAGAGTGAAGATTCCCTCCACAAGCATCCCGTTAGCTGGCCGGAGAAACTCAACAGAGCTATTGAGGACCTGGGGGCACATTCTGTCCTCAGGCTGCAGAAGAAGCTAGGACCCAACTCTAGGACGTGGGGAGAACTAGGATCCGGATATACTGTCATTGGGGAGGAAGATTCTCTAGGGCTAGAGAACAGAGCAACAGAGATGCTTCATGTTACGGGTCCGGGTGGTGGAACCTCTGTGCCGCGGTGCAAGGAGGGACCCAGAGGGGCGTAACTAAGTATCAACCCGAACCGACCCTGGTCGGACGGCGGCTAACGACTCCGTGACCAGGGAGGATTTGGGCAGATGGACCAGGTGCTACTCTGGGGATGACCTTGTAAGAGAGCAGGTGGCTCCCACGGGTCAGATGGCTGGGACTGACCGGTATGACGGATGGACACAGCAAGCAGGCAGAAGTCTCTGGTTAGCTGACAGGTGGTCATGGTACGTGACAGCAGAGCAAGTAGTAGTCTCTAGTTTTACCAGGCAGGTGGTCACAGCAAGTGACGGCAGAGCCTCCAGGTAGGCTAGCAGGTAACAGACGGGTAGCAGGCGAGCGCTCCCAGGTGAGCAGTTAGCAGGCACAGCAGGTAGCAGGCAGGTAACTGGCAGGTGCTTCCTGGTAAGCAGAAGGACTTGCCCATAGACAGACTGGCGGATGACCGGAGACAGATTGTCGGGCTGGAGAGTAGACAAGCTGGCAGACAGGACTGGTAGTCAGGCTGGCAACGGGACCTGAGGGCTGAAGCAGAGGTAAGTATACTTGTGCAACAACTTTTGCTCGGGCACCTCCATTTTGGAGGCGGTGCCTTAAATATGGGAGGTCCTCTGGCTATTGGCCGGGGACTCATTAGGACGGTGAGCGCGGCCCCTTTAAGAGAGAGGGAGCCTAACCCTAAGCACAGTGCCCGGGAAAGAGCGCGCGCCAGCCGCTACAGGAAGAGGAGCGCTGGAGGACGCCGCGCGGGGAGCGGGGAGGTGAGAGGGACGGCGTCTCTGCCTGGCAGGAGGCAGAGACGCCGATGCTACACTTCACTTAAAGAGGGAACCAGGACTGAAGTTGTATGAAGTACCTGTGGGAAAGATGACAACCTGTTGGGCCTTATCCTTTATATCTGCCTGTAAATATTGTACAAATTCCTCTTCCCCAAGTAAAATCCTAGTTATTGTTATGAACCTCGTGTCCTCTGAATTTATTGCTGCCCTGGTTCCAGAAGAGAAATGCATGGAGACAGCCGCGGCCGGCTTTTCTGAAGTAAGTGGAAAGCACCACATCCACTGCAGCATATCAGAGTGAGGACACACATTGTCTGTAGGGTGCCAAAGTGAGCAGGGGCCACAGCTCGTCCATGGCTACCTCGCTGGGGTAACTTACACTTATTTCACCCGCTTTATACACTGCTCAAAAAAATAAAGGGAACACTCAAATAACACATCCTAGATCTGAATGAATGAAATATTCTCATTGAATACTTTGTTCTGTACAAAGTTGAATGTGCTGACAACAAAATCACACAAAAAATCATCAATGGAAATCAAATTTATTAACCAATGGAGACCTGGATTTGGAGTCACCCCCAAAATTAAAGTGGAAAAACACACTACAGGCTGATCCAACTTTGATGTAATGTTCTCAAAACAAGTCAAAATGAGGCTCAGTATTGTGTGTGGCCTCCACGTGCCTGTATGACCTCCCTACAATGCCTGGGCATGCTCCTGATGAGGTTGCAGATGGTCTCCTGTGGGATCTCCTCCCAGACCTCTACTAAAGCATCCGCCAACTCCTGGACAGCCTGTGGTGCAACGTGACGTTGGTGGATGGAGCGAGACATGATGTCCCAGATGTGCTCAATCGGATTCAGGTCTGGGGAACGGGCAAGCCAGTCCATAGCTTCAATGCCTTCATCTTGCAGGAACAGCTGACACACTCCAGCCACATGAGGTCTGGCATTGTCCTGCATTAGGAGGAACCCAGGACCAACTGCACCAGCATATGGTCTCACAAGGGGTCTGAGGATCTCATCACGGTACCTAATGGCAGTCAGGCTAGCTCTGGTGAGCTCATGGAGGGCTGTGCGGCCCTCCAAAGAAATGCCACCCCACACCATTACTGACCCACTGCCAAACCGGTCATGCTGAAAGATGTTGCAGGCAGCATATCGCTCTCCACGGCATCTCCAGACTCTGTCACGTCTGTCACATGTGCTCAGTGTGAACCTGCTTTCATGTAAGATAGGGAAAGGGGAAAGTAGGAAAAGTGTGGATATAAAGAAATATAAAATGCATAAACTTTATTGATTAATTAAAATCCTATAGATGTAAAATTGCTCATGCATCTATAGATGCATATAAGGTAACCACCTACTGATAGAAAAAGTGGTACCCACTAATAGATCTGGCTGGATGTAGTGTAGGGCAAATTATGGGACACCTCAGTCAAGTCCCTCTAATGTAGGACCGAGGTTGTATATATATATGTGATATCACGCCGTGCGGCCTCCCGCTGTGTATAGATGGCGCCGTGCGGCCTCCCGCTGTGTATAGATAGCTACGTGCCTCCTCCTGCTGTGTATACATGGCGCCATGTGACCTCCTGCTGTGTATAGATGGCGCCGTGCGGCCTCCTGCTGTGTAAAGATGGTGCCGTGCGGCCTCCCGCTTTGTATAGATGGCGCCGTGCGACCTCCCGCTGTGTATAGATGGCTACGTGCGGCCTCCTGCTGTGTATAGATGGCTACGTGTGCTCCATATTGAGTCATACAATTAATGTAAGGCTATGTGCCCACGATACAGAAATGCTCCGGATTTTTTTTGAGCGTTTCTGCATCTCCCTGACAAAAAAAACGCATGCGGATTGTACATGCGTTTTTCCTGCCAGGGACAAGCGGAAGTGAAGCGTTCTTCACATGCATTTCTGCATGCGGGTTGACAAGCGCTTTCCAAGCGATTTTAGCATCACTTGGAAAGTGCTTGACAACTTGGTCACACTATATAAATATATTCAACCAGCATGGATTTATATAGTGTGACCGTAAAAGAATGGTAAAAAAGAAAAAATATATACTTACCTTCTGATGGCCTGCCGACGTCAGCGGTCGCGTGACCCGTCACATGACTAAATGACGTCACGGCAGGTCCTTTTCAGACCATCGCGAGCTGCCGCAAGCCAGGACGCATCAGATAAAGACACCGAGGGCCATCAGAAGCTAAGTATAATATTTATTTTTTATTTTATTCTTTTTTTACAGGTTCTATGGTACCCGGGTCCGGAGGAGAGTCTCCTCTTCTCCAAATCCGGATGCCATCAGCACATTGAAACATTGGATTCTGCATGTACAGATGCAGTGATGCAGATTCCATGCGTTCCAATGCAAGTCAATGGCGGCGAAAATGCCGCGCTTCCGCAAAATAATTGGTAATGCTGCGGATTTTTCCGCAATGATAATCCGCAGCGGAAATTTCCACAGCATGTGCACAGCACATGCGGATTATCATTGGGGAACATGGCAGACCTTCTACCAAGTGTTTTTTTTAAGTGTTTCTGCAGCGGAATTGCCGCTGCGGAAACGCTTAAAAAACACATAGTGAGCACACAGCCTAAAAAAAATTATTATAATTAATATTGTGCCAAATTAATTTCACGTGAACTATCACATGATCTATCACAGGGGATCATGTGACATGTGATACATCAGATGTGTGTGTGTGGGTGTGGGGGGGGCCCGTTCCTTCTAAACTGCTTGGGGCCCTTGCTACTCTTAATCCACCCCTGGATGTCGGGCCCTCATACCACCGTCATGGAGTCGGTTTCTAACAGTTTGTGCAGACACATGCACATTTGTGGCCTGCTGGAGGTCATTTTGCAGGCAGTGCTCCTCCTGTTCCTCCTTCCACAAAGGCGCAGGTAGCAGTCCTGCTGCTGGGTTGATGCCCCCTCCATGTCTTCTGGTGTACTGGTCTGTCTCCTGGTAGCGCCTCCAGCCTTTGGACACTACGCTGACAGACACAGCAAACCTTCTTGCCACAGCTCGCATTGATGCGCCATCCTGGATGAGCTGCACTACCTGAGCAACTTCTGTGGGTTGTAGAGTCCGTCTCATGCTACCACGAGTGTGAAAGCACAACCAACATTCAAAAGTGACCAAAACATCAGCCAGAAAGCATTGGTACTGAGATGTGGTCTGTGGTCCCCACCTGCAGAGCCACTCCTTTATTGAGAGTGTCTTGATAATTGCCAATAATTTCCATCTATTGTCTATTCCATTTGCACAACAGCATGTGAAATTGATTGTCAATCAGTGTTGCTTCCTAAGTGGACAGTTTGATTTCACAGAAGTTTGATTTACTTGGAGTTATATTCTGTTGTTTAAGTGTCCCCTTTATTTTTTTGAGCAGTATATAAAAGATATCATAAGCCACACAATTGCACTTTACCCCTGAGGAAGCCACACTTCCGGTGGTGATACACATGGGGTCTTCTTTCCTCCATCTTATTATTAGTTATTACACAAGTTTTTTCATCATGCTATTTCTTCACTCTTTTTCCATCGGTTATTTGTCATGTTGGTCAGGTTGTGCTGGCAGTATATTATGCTTTGACGTGATTATTTACAATTCTCTTATTTTTATTTATGTCTCCAATATTTTGCCATTCCTCATTTATTGGTTAACCTCCACAACCATCATATTATATTTGTATAATATGATTATAATATATTTATAATATAATATTTGTATAATGGGCCGAAGCAGCGCGGCTATTCCGCAGTGTCGGGGCCGCAGGTGACGCGCCCCCTGGGCCGTGGGGTACTCGGCAGCCGGGCCTATGGATGCAGGTGGGGGATATGTCACAGTGGCTGGCCCGATCCGTGACCCAGGGCGGTCAGTCAAAAAAGGGGATTCAATTATTAATAAAAGTTCAGAGAATTTCGTGACGCCACCTGTGGTGTCTGGTGAAGGTCACCAGCGCTGCAGCCGTCCACTGAGGCAGGTGTCAAGGCAGCTAAAGATGGTACAGCTCCCCACAGGTGGAGCGGGCCTCAGGGCAGTGTGGATTGATAGATGGTGGGTGCGCTGGGCGTTGTGGTGCATGTAGAGTTATAATGGCGCAGGGAGCGGGTATAAGGCCTCCTGATCCGTGTCTGCCTCTGTGTAAGCTCCTGACTAGCCTGCAACTGGGCCTAGCTTATGTGTCCTGCTTTTACTCCACCTGTTGCTCTGAAGTAGGACTTCCGGTTGGTAACCACTTTCCCTGGACGTCGGGGCCTTCGTGGTTCCTGGTCCTGTATGTGTCTAGCTTCAGGTTTGCCAGGGACTTGTAGTCCTCCTGGGATTCCGGTTATCCCTACTGGGTGTAAAGGGTCCCTGTAGGCTCGGACCCGGTGTCCGGTATATATATACTGGGTTGAGCCTGGTATGCTCCTCTGCCCCCTTTTATCACTCCTTCCTTCCTCTCGCCTTCGGCCACGCTCGGGGCCCTCACTAGGCTTCAGGTCTGCTGGAGGCCTAGCTTGCCTCACTCAGCAGCCTGCGTGCTGCTCTCTCTTCAGAGCACTCTGCACTGTAACTAATCTTGTCACTTAACTGAGCTGCCTAGCTCCACCTTCCCTTTATATATCCCTAACAGGGCTCCCTCTGCTGGTATGAGGTGGAAGGTGGAGGTGTTTGCATGTAGTGAGGGCCTCTTGTGGAGAAATCCGTCCATGCACCCTTCTGGGTTCTGTGGCACCATGCGTAGCAGGGCGCCACACAGGCGGATTCTGACAGTATGCACATACCCTTACACTGTTTGGTTTATTTATTATTAACATCCTGTGTATTGTTATTACTTATTTAGATGAGGGTAGACTTCAGCCCTATTGTGGGCTTGTCTAGTTTTGTATTCACAGCCGATTGGCTGTTTTAATTGTTTTTATATCTTCTGTGGCTTGATTATCTTTTTTTAATAAATATAACTACTGTGATCCATTTGTCATCCTATAACTAAGGTGATCCCTTTTATAGCATACTTTATTTTCATTTTGTTCATATAGCTTTCTCAGTATGCTTCCTTATGCTGATCTTGATTTTGAGGGTGGTGACCTCTTGGTTTTCTATAGTGCTTTTATTTTGGAAAATAATGAAATGCGAGTGGCGCTCACCAAAGTCCTGTGGCTGATGAGCTAGGCCCTAAGACCTTAGCTGCTAGGACGTCTGTAATGGAACATCACCGATCTGATATTGATAGCTTTTCCCAAGGGCCATCATAATAAAAAGACCTGGCTAACCCCTTTAAGCTGATTTGCACCTGCTTAAATAGTGTGGTGGACAATGTGGACCTTTTGACATATTCTTCTGAAAAGAGTATTAGCCACTTTTATATCAGCTGTTAATATTGAGGCCAAAATATTACTCAGAAAATTATTAAAATCCGACAAGTAAGTCTTGGTAATTCAGTTTAAGAGTAGAGGGATAGATTTACCACTAGGGACTGCCTAGTAAAGCCTCCCAGCATAGACCGTATGTAGCATATTTGTACGCAGTTCTAGAGATTATGCACTCAGACGGCTGCAACATCTGAAAAGCTTTATAAATCCTGATCTGACTTAATCCCTACAATTTGCAGACTGCGTTGAGACTGTTTACTCTCCCACCTGCTCTTACAGTGCTATTCCCACCACAACATCTGTTGGTGCTGATCATTGGTGAAGTGGTGAATTTCTGGTCCATATATGTTTGTTCCATAATAATAACTAATTCTCTTATTTAACTTTACTAAATAACTTGTATTTGTGAACACAATATATATGAAATAGAAAATGTTGTAATATAATATTATATAGTAATGCATAATAATGCAACAGTCCAAAACTTCTGTAGACTTCTCAACCACATTGCAGTAAGGCCTCATTCACACGTCTGTGTTTAAACACGTACGTGAAAAAATGGTACTGGTGTCATCAGTGTTGCGCATCAGTGTGTCACCTGTGTGTCCATTTTTATCGTAAGTGTCATCAGCACGTTTCACATATGAATAAATAAATAAATGACAATGCTTCTCGTAGACCCATAGATTTGTATTGGCACTTTTCATATGTAAAACCGGAGAAAAATGGACATGTGAATAGCACCATAGATTATTATGCGTACATGATCTATTAGTGATAAAAACATGCAACACAAACATCTGAATGAGGCCTAAAGTAGAGTCAGTTAATGGACACTATGATGTGTGTGTGCTAAATGCATGGTGCTGCTCTCTATCTAAACTTGATGTACCCAGCTGCTCTCTACCTGTACTATATGTACTATGTTGTTCTTATTCTGTACTATTCATACAGTACTACTCACTAATTGTATTACATGTGCTAAACTAGTATGTACCTGTTGAATATATACTATGCTGCTCTTATTCTGGACTATATAAACTGTACTACTCACTAATTGTATTACATGCTCTAAACTGGTATATAACCTGTACTCTATGTACTCTATGCTGCGCTCCACATGTTTTACATGTTGTTGTCTACCTGTACTACACTGCTCCTTACAGTTAATAAAAGTACAGCACTGCTCTTTACCTGTGCTGCATGTACTCGACTTCTTACCTGTAGTAAATGTACTGTGCTCCTCTCTACTTGTACTATGGATATCAACCTACACAAGATGTACAGTGTAGCTCTCTATTTGTACATGTATTCAAGGCTGGCATTGGGGGGTAGAGACAAACTGAAAATTGCCCAGGGCCACTACTCCCCAAATTTTACAGAAGAAACTGCATTGATAATAACAGTTCTGCATTATCATTGTAGCTTCCGATGTTGAGAGTGCTGCAGGACCTTTGGTGACATCACCAATGGTCCTGTACTTTGCAGGAGGCAAGAAGAATTGAATAGGAGGAGACTGTGAGCAATAAAGTGAGTATAAGGATTTTTTTTAACAATCTGATGGTGTTTTACCGTTCAGTGTACGGCTTTTGCTGGTTTATGGATTTTGCTGAATACGCAAGAAAGAAAATTACAAAAAAATCTGCATTTTGGTGAATGCGAATTTTTGTAAAATTCGAGTAGAATTCAATTTGGATTTATTTGCTCATCTCTAGTGTGTATGATCTCTGTATATACATGTGTGTTTGTGTGTATGCGCTCTGTGCATATATATGTGTGTATGTACTCAGTATATACATCTGTATATATGTGCTCTGTGTATAAATATATGTGAGTATGTGCTGGGTGTCTACATTATATGTGTGTATGTGCTGGGTGTCTACATTATATGTGTGTATGTGCTGGGTGTCTACATTATATGTGTGTATGTGCTGGGTGTCTACATTATATGTGTGTATGTGCTGGGTGTGTATATATGTGTGTGTATGTTTGTGCTCTCTGTATGCACTTTTGTGTGTATGTACAGTATAGACCAAAAGTTTGGACACACCTTCTCATTTAAAGATTTTTCTGTATTTTCATGACTATGAAAATTGTACATTCACACTGAAGGCATCAAAACTATGAATTAACACATGTGAAATTATATACTTAACAGAAAAGTGTGAGACAACTGAAAATATGTCTTATATTCTAGGTTCTTCAAAGTAGCCACCTTTTGCTTTGATGACTGCTCTACACACTCTTGGCATTCTCTTGATGAGCTTCAAGAGGTAGTCACCGGAAATGGTTTTCACTTCACAGGTGTGCCCTGTCAGGTTTAATAAGTGGGATTTCATGCCTTATAAATGGGGTTGGGACCATCAGTTGTGTTGTGCAGAAGTCAGGTAGATACACAGCTGATAGTCCTACTGAATAGACTGTTAGAGTTTGTATTATGGCAAGAAAAAAGCAGCTAAGTAAAGAAAAACGAGTGGCCATTATTACTTTAAGAAATGAAGGTCAGTCAGTCTGAAAAATTGGGCAAACTTTGAATGTATCCCCAAGTGCAGTTGCAAAAGCCATCAAGCGCTACAAAGAAACTGGCTCACATGAGGACCGCCCCAGGAAAAGAAGACCAAGAGTCACCTCTGCTTCTGAGGATAAGTTTAACTGAGTCACCAGCCTCAGAAATCGCAGTTTAACAGCAGCTCAGATTAGAGACCAGGTCAATGCCACACAGAGTTCTAGCAGCAGACACATCTCTACAACAACTGTTAAGAGGAGACTTTGTGCAGCAGGCCTTCATGGTAAATTAGCTGCTAGGAAACCACTGCTAAGGACAGGCAACAAGCAGAAGAGACTTGTTTGTGCTATACAACACAAGGAATGGACATTAGACCAGTGGAAATCTGTGCTTTGGTCTGATGGGTCCAAATTTGAGATCTTTGGTTCCAACCACCGTGTCTTTGTGCGACACAGAAAAGGTGAACGGATGGACTCTACATGCCTGGTTCCCACCGTGAAGCATGGAGGAGGAGGTGTGATGGTGCGGGGGTGCTTTGCTGGTGACATTGTTGGGGATTTATTCAAAATTGAAGGCATACTGAACCAGCATGGCTACCACAGCATCTTGCAGCGGCATGTTATTCCATCCGGTTTGCATTTAGTTGGACCATCATTTATTTTTCAACAGGACAATGACCCCAGACACACCTCCAGGCTGTGTAAGGGCTATTTGACCAAGAAGGAGAGTGATGGGGTGCTACGCCAGATGACCTGGCCTCCACAGTCACCAGACCTGAGCCCAATCGAGATGGTTTGGGGAGAGCTGGACCGCAGAGTGAAGGCAAAAGGGCCAACAAGTGCTAAGCATCTCTGAATCTTGGAAGGCCATTTTCGGTGACTACCTCTTGAAGCTCATCAAGAGAATGCCAAGAGTGTGAAAAGCAGTCATCAAAGCAAAAGGTGGCTACTTTGAAGAACCTAGAATATAAGACATATTTTCAGTTGTTTCACACTTTTTTGTTAAGTATATAATTCCACACGTGTTAATTCATAGTTTTGATGCCTTCAGTGTGAATGTACAATTTTCATAGTCATGAAAATACAGAAAAATCTTTAAATGAGAAGGTGTGTCCAAACTTTTGGTCTGTACTGTATGTACTCTGTGTATACACCTGTATATGTTCTGTGTATACATGTGTGTATTTATATGCTCTCTGTATACATGATTGTGTGTGTTTGTATGTTGTGCCCTGTGTATACATATGTGTGTGCATTTGCACTATGTATAAATATGTATGCTATGGGTATATAAATATGTGTGTGTAACTACATTTATTAATACTGGCAGCGCAGACGAGATTTCATAAGTGTAAACCTGTCTGCAATCACCTAATGAGCAAGAAAAATGCTGCTCTTTCATTTGGTGATAGGATTGTTTATGCCGGTGTAACAGGTCAGATTAACCCCCCACCCAGAATATACCAGGGGTTAAAGTGGCCTAGGCCAGATTATACCCCTCCGAGTCAGAATATACCCCAGCTGCTGTAGATCAGATTTTTCACGCTTTTGAGAACCATTGAGTGATATTCTTAATAACGGTGCCTCAGTCAGCGCACAGGGGCCCCAGGCAGCGTACAGGGGGGCAGAGACAGTGCGCAAGGGGGGGGGAGGGACAGAGCGCAGGGGGGGGAGACAGCGCACAGGGCCCCTGTGAGCTTTCTCTGCCCCCCTGTGCGCTATCTGGTACCCCCTGTGCGATGTCTGGGGCCCCGTTCTTGAGTATATCACTCAATCCTGTGCGATGTCTGGGGCCCCTGTGCGACATCTGGGGCCCCTGTGCAATGTCTGGGGCCCCTGTGTAACGTCTGGGGCCCTGTTCTTGAGTATATCACTCAATGGTTCTCATAAGTGTGAAAAATCTGATCTACAGCAGCAGGGGTATATTCTGGGCCAGAGGAGTATAATCTGGCCTATGCCAATTTATACCCCGGGGTATAGTTTGGCCTAGGCTATAATATACCCATGGTCTATATTCCTCTAGGGCAGAATATTAGTGTATTTTTGCTGCTGTAGTGCTACAGTATATATAGATGCACATACACAAACCATATACCATTTCATCCTGCTTTTGTCAGATTTTGATGTGGTCTGCAGCAGATTTCTCTCTTCCACGTGACATGCAGAAATCTGCTGTGATTCTGCACAAAAAATCCACATAATTTGGATGCGGATTTTGATGCAGATTGGCTGCTTATTTTTTACCTGTGGAAAATCAGCAGCAAATCTAGTGCATGGGAACAGGTGGACTAGACTTAAAGCATGTGTTGAAGGCATTACATTGAACTGACAGTAGATGGTGCAGTTCCATCAGTGCATAGTTAATGTTATGTGTTGTAACTTGTTATGTATGTTTCTCCCTGCTCTCTATGATATGCACTTTAAGTTCTCCAGTGTGAGTTCCTATTCTATCCTGATAAGGTATATAAAGTGAACTTGGAACACCTCCAACAAAAAAATAAGTTTTCCAATTTTGACAACAATGGAAGACCAACTGTATGATCAGCTTTTGAGATTCTACACTGCAACAGAACAAAAGTACCCCCAGTGGATCTACGATCTACCTCCAGAGAAACGTTCAAATGCCAAGTCCCAGTTTAGACAAACATCTAAGCCATATCGAGCAGAGAAAGGGATTATTTACTATGGGAAAAAAGAGTTTCTCACTAAAAGCCGACTGCCAAATATCCTGAAGGCCTGTCACGACAACCCAACTTCTGGTGGCCATTTTGGCAGAGATAAAACATTTGCCAAAATTTCTGACCATTATTACTGGAAGGGAATGAAGAACAATGTTCACCAACATGTCAAAGCCTGTCAAAAATGTTTTGTCACAAGTCCCAAAATCAGCAAAGAAGCTCCACCACTCAACAGTATACCAGTGCCTAGAAAAGTATGGAGCTTAGTTGGGATTGATATGATCGGTCCTCTTCAGGAAACATCAAACGGCAACAAATATATAGTTGCTGTCACTGATCATTTCTCCAAGTGGACTGTAGCAACAGCTGTTCCAGACAAGAGTGCCATGTCAGTAGCTACATTTTTGTACACTATTATTTGCCTCTTAGGCTCTATGGACACTTTGATTAGCAACCAGGGAAGAGAGTTTGTGAACTCGATGATCAACAACCTGATGGATCATCTTCAAACAGATCACCGCATTTCATCTGCCTACCACCCACAAACAAATGGCCAGCGGGAACGTGACAATTGAACACTCAAAGAATCTCTTAGCAAGCTTGTCAATGACCAAGGAACCAACTGGGACCAGTTCATCCCTGGTGTTTTGTTTGCCTATCACACATCTGTGCATGTCTCAACCAAGTGCACTCCATTTGAGGTCACGTATGGACGAAAAGCTAAGCTTCCTATTGACCTCAATCCATCAGCAAATGACACTGTGGATGTCATGTCTCTTTCAGATTATGCCAACCCTGATGTGCTAAATACACTCACAACCATTCATAACAGGATCCACTCAACTGTAAGTACCAAAATCCATTCTGCTCAGGAACACCAAAAGTGTGCCTTTGATCGCCGACACAACAGCAACAAAGAAATCACTGCTGGCACCATTGTTTATATCAAGAATCAATGTTGTATTCATCGCATGGGTTCAAAGATGGAACCACGCTGGGTTGGACCCTACTTAGTTGTGGAATCCTTAACCAAGGGACGAGTAAAACTTAAGAACAATAAGACTGGCAAGATACTAAGCAACACCTACCATGCCAGCAACCTTAAAGATTTACCAGGATGAAGAGACTTCTCTACCACCCCAGTCCCCTGATGACTGTCCCAGTGACTCTGCCACACAGAAACACAAGCAAAGCAAGACTTTCAACCCACTACCAAGTTCAGGAAGGAAGTATCTTAACATCACTCTTGACATTACGTTTAGTAGGGATGTGTACTTTGGATGCACAAGAGATCTTGGACAACCACGGCGTACATATAAAACCAAAGGTGATGGGAACTGCTACTTTTGGGCCATCAGCTATATCCTGACAGGAACAGAGGAAAACTACTACTGACGCGCCCCAAGGGCCGTGGGGTACTCGGCAGCCGGGCCTATGGACGCCGGTATGGGGAATATCACGGTGGCTTGCCCGGTCCGTGACACAGGGCGGTCAATAAAAAGGGGGATAAAGGATTATTATTTATAGGGGATTTGTAAAGTGTTCGTGACGTCACCTGTGGTATGCGGCCAAAGGGAGCTGCCGCTGCGGAGCAGTCCTCTGGAGCTGATGTTACTGCAGCAGGGATGGTGCGGCTCTCCACAGGTAGAGCTAGCTCCAGGGCAGTGTAGTAATTGGTGGTTGCGCTGGGCGTTGTGGTGCAGGGAGGGAAAGATGGCACAGCTTGAATCCGATTCATCCAAGTCTTTACTCACAGTTCTTATGAAAGTTCCACTGGTGCACTGTACGGGTGTCAACCTCCCATCTCGCGCTGCGTTCTCCAGGCAGGGGCTCAGCTCTTCCTCAGGCAGATTGGGAGCACCTGACGGAACCCCGCTTTCTTGTGTTCCTAGCTAGACCGTCTTCAAGCTGGGTCTTTCCCCCTCCTGCCCTGCGCTTCCCCACTCTCAATCCCGCTCGGGTTCTCTGAAGTCCCTCCAGTCTTACTGGAGTTCCCAGACCTGCTTGACCCTCACGGAGATTAGATTAGGGCTTCGGCAACTGGTCTATATAAGCCAGAAGCCTCCGGTTTTTCCAGCCGAGACTTGGAGTTACACGACTGGTCCAGGGGCCGGTCCCCTTCTTGCGGCCTACGATCCCTCTGTCTTCTGACAGATTCGGGGCGTACGGGTGCTGTCCCGCACTCGCCGTACCCCCTGGGATCCCTTCAATAGATCGGAGCCTACTCCTCTGCTCCCCTCCTGAGCCTCTAGAACTGGGCCCTGCTTGTGGAGCAGAGCTCCTACAGAGACTCTGCTCCCAGACTGACTTCACCCACTGACTAATCTGCCACCCTAAAATGGCTTCCCTCTTTATACCTACTGTCAAAGTGCTCCGCTAAACTACTTCCTCCACCCACACCCACTACTGGTTCCCCCTACCTCTGGGTTCCCCCCACTCCAGCCAGGGTCAGGGCTCAGCAGGAAAACACATTGCATGTTGCCCTTCCAGCCGGCCTGGAGCAGTGTAGTGTTGGATGCAGGTGTTGGGGTTCCGGGCAGCACTCCCTCCTTACCTGAGAGAAGGAGATACCACAGCTCTGGGTGAGGTGCAGTACCTCTGTGGCGACTGAACCCTCAGGGGCGCCATACTCCCTTCTCAGAGCTAAAGTCTGACTTGTCCGAAAAACTACAGGGCTACTTTAATCAAGATGTGAATGAATATGTGAACACCTCTGGCATCTCTCGTGATGGAGTCTGGGCAACTGATGCAGAAATCATGGCCACAGCAAATCTGTTGAGTTATGACATCGTCATCCACACAAAAGTCAGTGACACCATGGATTGGTTGACCTATCACGCAAGCTTCAATCTGCAGTCAACAACAGAACATGCACTTTATCTTGAAAACAAGCATGTTCATTTTAATGTTATCAGTGTTTACAAATCATTTTAATGTTGTTATCAGTGTTTACCTTTGAACGTTTATATTGTAGTGTCCTGTCACCAGCCATGTGTACGATTATCGGCCGAAATCCTCTCTGAAACCAATAATCGCCCCATCTAAAGGTACAGTACCTTTATAAGTTGAAGTTTCAGAATGTTATGACTTTTATTATATCCTGAACAGTCAAGTTTTTTATGAACCGTCAAGGTTTTCTGGTTGAAGTAAAAAAAAGTCTGTGTATTTAGAGTTCGAAACAATAAAATGTTGAAAAATTATGTAATTCTTGAGTATTTCACTCAATGGTGCTCATAAACGTGAAAAATCTGATCTTTAATATACTTTAACACAACCCCTGGCAAAAATTCTGGAATCACCGGGCTCGGGGGATGTTCATTCAATTGTTTAATATTGTTGAAAAAAAGCAGATCACAGACATGGCACAAAACTAAAGACATTTGAAATGGCAAATTAGGGCTTTAAGAAACACTAAAAGAAATCAAGATAAAAAATGTGGTACTCAGTAAGGGTAATTTTTTTCAGACCAAGCAGAGGGAAAAAATTTTGGAATGAATCAATTCTGAGGAAAAAATTATGGAATCACCCTGTAAATTTTCATTTCCAAAAGTAACACCTGTATCAAATTAGATCTGCTCGTTAGTTTGCATCTAAAAAGGAGTGATCACACCTTGGAGAGCTGTTTTTTGTTCCCTCATTCACAGTCGGAGCAGCCAGAACTTTCTCATCTTTATGTAGCTTCATTATACGACACCTGGATTTCTTGTGGCTGTAAGGCCGTGTTCACACGTTGCAGAAATACTGTGTTTTATGTTTTCTGCAGATGTCCGCACCAAACTCCACAATAACCATCCCTTCCCCTTATTTGATGCGTTTCTGGTGCATATGTGAAGCCGCGTTTTTATGGTGCTTTTTACAGTACAGAAAAGCTTCGATTTTGCACTTAATGAAGTATCTGCATTTTTTTTAGGCTCCACATAGAAGCGTCTGAAGACGCTGCTGAACTCTGCGATACTGATGAGCGAGCGTGTATTGTTAACCCTTTCAGCAAGCACACTCGGCATTTATGTTAGTGCCGCCACGGCTGCATGTGTCACAGCTATAGATGCCGAGCACATCGAAAATACTCTGCGAGCATCCGAGCGTGCTCAACGAAAGGGTTAACAATACACGCTCGCTCATCACTACTCTGCGGTTTTGGTGCATTTTCTCCTCGGCTTCTTCTGAAAAAAACGTTTAGAGAAAAAAAACGCCGCTGGATTTTTAAGCGCAGAATTAAAGCTTTTTGTACTATTAAAAAGCGTTAAAAACTCTGCT
Source organism: Phyllobates terribilis (assembly GCF_046119375.1). Classification (NCBI taxonomy): domain Eukaryota; kingdom Metazoa; phylum Chordata; class Amphibia; order Anura; family Dendrobatidae; genus Phyllobates; species Phyllobates terribilis. Next base: position 148,980,626 of record NW_027362762.1, read on the forward strand.
TAATATCTTCCCCAAAATCACATCAAATAAGTGGGAAAACGCATAAAAGAAACACAGCAAACACACAATAGTCAGAGAAGATGGTTACTACGCTGTCTGGTGCGAACACCTGCAGAAAAAAAGCAGCAAAAAAAATGCAGCATTTACGCTACGTGCGAACACGGCCTCAGCATTACCGTTTTATTACATTTTTTATGGGTTTAATAAAGAAAAAAACGCATTAAAAATGACAATATTTTTTTCATTATTAAAAGCTTTTCTCTATTATTTTTTAGCAATCTTATAGGCTGAAAAAAATCTCTTATTCTCCCTGTAAAATAAAATTACATATATAGTACCCAGCAGTGTATTTAGATCAGTATAATAAGCCTATAGTGAAAGCCTGCAGTACAGGTCAAGTAGACAGAATTCCAGCTTTAATTTCACTAGAGCTCGTGGCTCAGCAGGATAAGTGTTTGCTGTGTCTGTAACATTTTAAGGTTGTGGCTTCAAGACCCAGGGACTCCCAGAAAAAATGTATTTTTGCAAATGTTCACAAATTTACTACTTTTATTTAGAGGATCAAAAAAATAATTTTCTTCAGCTCAGTATACAGGCAGCATAAGAATGCATTGCTATACACAATGTATTTCTATGGACTTGTATACTCTGCTTCTGTACTGTCTGTGCGAAATCCTCCTCTGTTCACCAGTGAGTGCTGTGGCTCAGTGGTTAGAGATTCAGCCTATGAGCACTGTGATGTAGGTTTGAGTTCTGGCAGAGGTGATCACAGGAGAAGGAAGAGGTGAGTTTAATATTTAATTTAATTTATTCACTGACCAGTGAGCGCCCCCCCTCCCCCGAGGAGGAGCTACACCCCGACATCAGAGAGGTGAGTATAAATAGAATCGGGAAAACAGCTGACGGCTCTGAAATCGGTGCTCAGTCATGACGGGAAAGAGCCTGAAATCGGGCTCTTTCCCGTCATGGCTCAGCTGAATACGGGACGGTTGGGAGCTATGGTATAGGTAATGCACACAGACTCCAATAACAGTTCTAAATATTCAGAGCAGTAAATGTATTAAATGGTAGCAGATAATGCAAAGTGACTTCAGTAAGAGTTCAAGACGTTTACAGCAAAGGTTGAGTTAAAAAGCTGGTATTATGCTGAGTTCATTGAAGTCTAAGGGTGCTTTCACATAGCGCTTAGTTACACGCTCGGCGGCCCCGTCAGGGCATTCGTCCAACCCAGGGCCGGCTCCAGGTTTTTGTGGGCCCCGGGCGAAAGAGTCTCAGTGGGCCCCTTTAACACATACCACGATTCATGATGCAGAGATACAGCGGAGAAATATATGTATATATATATATATAGTACAATGCAAAGATTTCACTTCTTACATTACATGAGTGATATCTATTGTAAATTCCACAATAGCTCAGAAACCAGCGAATCGCTCAACACAGAATACTGGCCCCCATATAAGGCTCCATACGGAATACTGGCCCCCATATAATGCTTCATACGGAATACTGGCCCCCATATAAGGCTCCATACGGAATACTGGCCCCCATATAAGGCTCCATACAGGAGACTGGCCCCCATATAACGCTTCATACGGAATACTGGCCCCCATATAAGGCTCCATACGGAATACTGGCCCCCATATAAGGCTCCATACGGAATACTGGCCCCCATATAAGGCTCCATACAGGAGACTGGCCCCCATAAAATGCTCCACACAGAATACTGGCCCCCATATAAGGCTCCATACGGAATACTGGCCCCCATATAACGCTTCATACGGAATACTGGCCCCCATATAAGGCTCCATACGGAATACTGGCCCCCATGTAAGGCTCCATACGGAATACTGGCCCCCATATAAGGCTCCATACGGAATACTGGCCCCCATGTAAGGCTCCATACGGAATACTGGCCCCCATATAAGGCCCCATACGGAATACTGGCCCCCATATAAGGCCCCATACGGAATACTGGCCTCCATATAAGGCTCCATACGGAATACTGGCCCCCCATATAAGGCTCCATACGGAATACTGGCCCCCATATAAGGCTCCATACGGAATACTGGCCCCCATATAAGGCTCCATACGGAATACTGGCCCCCATATTATGCCCCATACGGAATACTGGCCCCCATATAAGGCTCCATACGGAATACTGGCCCCCATATAACGCTCCATACAGGATACTGGTCCCCTTATAAAACTCCATACAGGATACTGGCCCCCATATAACGCTCCATACAGGATACCGGTCCCCTTATAACGCTCCATACAGGATACCGGTCCCCTTATAACTCTCCATACAGGATACTGGCCCCCATATAATGCTGCATGCAGGCTGTTACCCCCCACATAATGCCCCATACAGGCTGTCCCCCCCTTATAATGCTCCATGCAGCCTGTTACCCCCCACATAATGCCCCATACGGGCTCCCCCCTTTTAATGCTCCATGCAGGCTGTTACCCCCCACATAATGCCCCATACAGGCTGCCCCCCCTTATAATGCTCCATGCAGGCTGTTCCCCCCCACATAATGCACTATGCAGGCTGCCCCCCCCCTTTATAATGCCCCATGCAGGCTGTTCCCCACCTTATAATGCCCCATGCAGGATGTCCCCCCCCCTCTATATAATGCCCCATGCAGGATGTCCCCCCCCTCTTTATAATGCCCCATGCAGGATGCCCCCCCTCTTTATAATGCCCCATGCAGGATGCCCCCCCTTATAATGCTCCATGCAGGCTGTCCCCCCCCACATAATGCCCCATACAGGCCCCCACCCTTTTAATGCTCCATGCAGGCTGTTACCCCCCCACATAATGCCCCATACAGGCTGCCCCCCCTTATAATGCTCCATGCAGGCTGTTCCCCACCTTATAATGCCCCATGCAGAATGTCACCCCCCCTCTATATAATGCCCCATGCAGGATGTCCCCCCCCCTCTTTATAATGCCCCATGCCTCCATACATTAAAAAAAAAATCAAATACTCACCTCCCTTCTCCTCACCTGCTACCTGCTGCCCGCTGCTCGGGTCCGAACGCCAGCGTTGTCGGTGTCTTCCCGCTCAGCGCTCCCTTTGACGGCCAGGGGAGGGCGCGGTGAAAAGACGTCACCGCGCCCTCTGACCTGAGACGTCACAGGGAGCTCAGAGCAGGAAGACAGCGGATCTGCGGAGGCACGGGGAGAGGTAAGTATCCAGCTGCCGGGGCCCTGAGCAAGCGGCGGAGAAGAGCGGGCGCTGACACCGCTCTCCTCCGCCCATAGCCCAGCGCGGTGCGCGACCGCCAGTGGGCCCCTCTGCCTGCTCAGGGCCCCGGCATTTGCCCGGGTGCTGACGCCGGCCCTGGTCCAACCCCCACCCCCCCACCAAAACGGGATGCAGAAGTATGCGCATAGTAGTAGACTGCGTCTGGGTGTCATCCTCCCAAGGCATATACGCAAGAAAGTGATGCACGTCAGAGCGCACGTTTGCTCTACCGGCACCATTATAGTCTATGGCCAGTCGGCGCATAAGTCCGCATCCCGCTTTGCCGAGCGTGTGACTAAATGTAATGTGAAAGCAACCTTAGGGGATTACTGGAACTGAACTGAGGGCTTGGATATAGTCAGAACACACACATACGTCTGTTATACACAGTTCTGGGATAAGACACAGACATAAGGGTGTGTCCAAATGAGTCTAAAAAGGCCAAAGGAGATGATTTATTTTAGATTTAACCTCTTTGCAGTTTCCTACACTGAGTATTACCTGCTTCATTCGGCCCTTTTGAGCTCAACTAGTTCAGTTTGATATGAAGCAGGTGGTTGAAAAGTATATACGGAAAATATAGACCAGTGCGTGTGATGGTGTATATGTTGGGATGTGCTCTGTTATGGAGACCGTGAATTGCCACATAATGTATAGCTCCATTCACAATTGCTCATGATACCATGTAAGGAACTAGCCGAGGACCAAGTATGCTCTACATAAAGGAGAGTGTAATCTCGCATGTAGATCCTCACATCACGTTTTATTTTATTATTTAATTAATTAGAAAGTCTTCACCATCTACATGTTATGGTGCCCTCCAATTTACAGATGAACCAATAGCTATTGGAATGTAGGCTATGATTTTTTTTAATGAGAATCGCATTGCAATATTGTAATATTATATTTCCTTTTTGGCATTATTTCAAGAATGGTTTCACACGTAATGCAGACACTTTTTAGTTTCCTTATTATGGAAATGACAAATGGCTCAACATCTTCTTCCCCAGTACCAGGGATGGAAATGGCTACTCTTAGTATGCACCAGTGCAGACCAGAATTCTGTTGAATTCTTTTGATATTTGTATACATAGGCTCTATGGCTGAGCACTCCACCCATCAGCCTATGGCGGTTTTAATTACAGTCAGGGCCGCCATCAGGGAATTACTGCCCTTACTGCTGTATGGGGCCCTATGAACATCAGTACAGAGGGGAGCCCCCCCGCTTGTGCTTCTGCTCACGGGGCCCCATGCTATGACAAAGTGCAGATGACGTGGAATGACGTCATCGGAAGGGGCGGAGCCTACTCAGTCCGGGTCAGATCGGATATCAGAGCACAGCATTGTGCTGCAGCTGCCGGTGAATAAGCTGTGTACACACGATCCTGAGTGGGCTGATCTGCAGCATACTGGAGCTAGAGATGGAAGATGGAGATGGAAGTCATGGCTTTTATTTTTTTTCCATATAGAACTAACTGTAAGTGTCTAAGATTGTATTTTGGGGGCATAAAAAGTGCATTATGTGACTACTTCAGATTGCATGTCATTCTAAAGCTCATTCACGGGGAAGGGGGCATGTTGGGGGGCTTTCACAGGGCAATTCGCCGCTGCTACTTATATTTGGCTGCGTATTGGGACGGCTTTCACAGTAAAAGGGTTTGTTACTTGAGTGGGGCTGCATGGAGAAGGTGATGAGGAGCTGTGTGGAGGATGGGGGGGTGATGTGGGTGGAGGGGCTGTGCGGAGGAGGGAGGGATGATATGGAGGGGCTGTGCGGAGGAGGGGGGTGAAGTGGAGGGGCTGTGCGGAGGAGGGGGATGATGTGGGGGTGCTTTGCAGAGTAGGTGGGTGATGTGGAGGGGCTGTGCGGAGGAGGAAGGGATGTGGAGGGCTGTGCAGAGTGGGGGTGGTGATGTGGAGGGGCTGTGCGGAGGAGGGGGGTGGGGAGAGCACGGACATGACATAATGAATTGGGGCAGAGGGTGCATGTAAATATAATGAATCAGGGGAGCAGGAGGTACAGAGTAGGGGGCGTTGAGGATGACGGAGTGTGACTGGTAATAAATTAAGGGAAAGAGTACAGGTTCTAATTAATTTATATATTTATTAGGTGGGGAAGTGGCTATTTACAGTTAGGGGGGGCACAGTGGTGGATTACAATTTATATTTGGATGTGACATACTTGTGGTACATGGATATGAAGTTTGAACATGGACATAGTAGTTCAAATTAATTTTTTAAACATTAATTGGAATCTGTTTGTTATAATAATTATCACATTTTTTCCCTAGTAATTTCCCTTTAGTAGACTATGAAACTTAATTGACTAATGGATCCAATGTGAAAAAGCATTTTGTAATATACACACGAATGTAAGTGATTGTTTCCCTTCCAAGCACTATTTCATCCTACCACTATTTGTCATCTGTGGTGAGAGGCCCATGAAGCCTTTAAACTCTGTTAGTATAGTGTTGTATATTTCAGAAAACCCGTTTGGAGCTGTTATTGACCATTATTGTTATTGGCGTGATACAGACCTTCCAAATTATTTCTCCTGCATGCCACAAAACAATTAGACATCAAGCATTCCTTCGACTTCTATTTGCTGCATGATGGATTCTCAGGCCTCTCATTGTACACAGATATCACATAGTTTATATTCTTCCTGTGCCTGCATTGTTTTACTCTTATATTGCATTTTTTTATCCCAAAGCAAGCTTAATTATCATGGAGAGGAGGTCTCTTGTCCAACAATTAGACCCTTTTCTGACCATTTCTGCACATGTCACTTTATGTGTTCTAATACTAGTCAACCAGATAGGAAGTAAAGAGGTTGCGAGGTAACCAGAAATTGAACCTACAAGAGATTAAATTGAAACCTTCCAGCATATGTACCATAGTGGGTACATATACCAAGGACCTGTCTCCAAACTTTTCAAGTCATACATTAATAAATAAATAAATATATCTTAAACCTGATTAGACTAGTGTATTTTCCTTGACAATTTATGCCAGAATGCCTGTATAATCCTTTCTGGAAGTATTCCTGTCTGCATTTTATGAGTTTAGATATTCCTGGAGAGAGTAGGGATTCCAAACTGTCTGGAATATGCTAATATATGCTAACTAATAAACTCCTGTAATCCCAGAAGCACTGGCATAGATTTGAGCTCCCAATTTCACTCTCTCTTTCTGTGTAGTACAAGAGACGCAAAGAAAGGAGGCTCTGATTCAATCTGACTATCGCACTCTCTGCAGTTTGTGAGACGCAAGAAGAGGGTGGTGATAAGTGTTATGAGCAAACAGGCAAGCAGAGACAGTGACTGGTACAGGACTGCAGCTCCACGAGGGGGTCAAATATCTGAACCCGACTGATCCCTGTTCAGACTGGTAAAAGCCCTACTCTGACCCTGGTCTGTCCCTTCTGACCGCGGAGGTTAACACCCTAAGATTTCGCAATGGCGTCCCCACTCGACAGCAGCTCACACTGAATGCTCCTAAAAGCTCCTAGTATAGCTATGCCTGTGTAGCAACTTACTCAGGAAAATCGGTTATACACAAAACACTGCAACTGACCCTATTGGTTCCTGTACAGACTAGATATCCTCACTCGGCAGTCCCTGATGGTACCTGCGGGTGCAGAGATAGACCTAACCACAGACTAGGAGATGGCAACTCTGACCAAAACTGCCTAAAAGGCCGATGAGTTGCCTCACGTTCCTCCTAAAGAAACGGAGGGCAGAGCAGAGTGTGAATTACCTACAAGAAGAGAAGTGTGCCGAACAAAGGAAAGATCCCAGAGTGAGTAAAGTAAATAACAAAATACCAAACAAAGAATAAAGCAAGTACTGTAAACAAATATACTGCCTAATTTATAATGATAAACAGACTATATGTGCAAAGTATAGCAAAGTAACAATAAAGCGAAAACACTTAGCTGGAATCTCACAGACTGGCTTCAAACATTAATAGAATGTCAGAACATCCAAATCTATCTATCACCAGCAGGAAATGCCAGCAGGATGACAGAATATAGAGCTGCACCCAAAAGGTGATAGGCAGAGAAATGAACACAACTGTGTTAAGCTAGACAGACTGCAGCCAGAATAGCAGAACTCAAACACCCAGAGAAAAAGGTGTGTCTCCTGTGGCTTGGCAGAAAGAGAAGTCGACCACCAAACACAATCTCAAGGGATCAAATCCAGGAGCATGACATACAATGATAACTTCCTAGTACCAAATTAAAAAAAGAACTGCAGCGCCAACTGTCAAACTTTGAGAGAAACAAAGTAACCCACAAATGCTAGCTTACCCTGGGACAAAGCAACCCAAGTTTGTTAGCTTACCCTGACACATAACAAACCACACTTGTAAACTTACCCTGGGACAAAACAACGCTAGTTTGTTGGATTACCCTTTTGATACTTTTTTAGAATAAAATTGCCGTTTGTTTATTTGTTGCTGATAGCGTAGTACCTTTGAAAAAAAGTAAAGCCTATATATCGAAATGTGGCCAGTGAAGAGAAAGTATCCATGACATAGTGAGCATGTTGCTTACATTGATAAATTATTTTAAAATGCAGAAAAAGTCATAATTATTTTATTGAGTGTAATTAGATACAGATCTGTCCTACCGTATTACCTTTATAAAATAAAGAAGCTTTATGTCTCTACCTTCTATATAATCCATATTATGATTACATCCTCTAATTCACTATATCTCCAAAACATAGACACCACATCTGAAACTGATCTGTAACGGACCATTGCTTTTGACTTGTAGATTGCACACAACCCTAAACCATCCGCTATTTCTTTTCCATGAGTAAAAAGGTCCATAATTTTATTTGTGGTGAAATAAAAAATAAAGTGGCTGACTTACGGTGTACAGCGACAGGGAAGTGTAAGTCACTGAACCATAATTAACTACTGCAGCTAAACATAACTCAGGCCCGTCTACTTTATTAATACACCCCAGCTTCCGGTATAATTGTGGTTGAGAAAATGACTTAAGGATCACATTGGCAAAGTAGACAAGAAGAAAAAGGAGGACTGAGTGATTGTTCCATTCCGTACAGGAAACGACAGTGTAATAAGAATCTGATCTTATTAATGTAATAGCAACTTTTCTCTTTCATTGCTCCTTACACAACATACCTCTTCATATCTGGGGCTTGAAACATTATTATGAGGCATGCTGAATACTTATACTAGTCACTCACAAGGCCTGCTCATCTGAGGGCAATGATGTGAGTAAAGTGAATCGATTAGAAATAATAAACTGTAAGCAAATATATTAGTATTTGAAATATAAAATCCACAGGTCTCATCAAACAAGATGTCCATCCTGTCAGGGTTACTCATCCATGTATTTGAGGGTCACATATATGTAGTCGGCGTACCTACAGTACAGACCAAAAGTTTGTACACACCTTCTCATTTAAAGATTTTTCTGTATTTTCATGACCATGAAAATTGTACATTCACACTGAAGGCATCAAAACTATGAATTAACACATGTGGAATTATATACTTAACAAAAAAGTGTGAAACAACTGAAAATATGTCTTATATTCTAGGTTCTTCAAAGTAGCCTCCTTTTGCTTTGATGACTGCTTTGCACACTCTTGGCATTCTCTTGATGAACTTCAAGAGGTAGTCCACGGAAATGGTTTTCACTTCACAGGTGTGCCTTGTCAGGTTTAATAAGTGGGATTTCTTGCCTTATAAATGGGGTTGGGACCATCAGTTGTGTTGTGCAGAAGTCTGGTGGATACACAGCTGATAGTCCTACTGAATAGACTGTTAGAATTTGTATTATGGCAAGAAAAAAGCAGCTAAGTAAAGAAAAACGAGTGGCCATCATTACTTTAAGAAATGAAGGTCAGTCAGTGCGAAAAATTGGGAGAACTTTGAAAGTGCCCCCAAGTGCAGTTGCAAAAACCATCAAGCGCTACAAAGAAACTGGCTCACATCAGGACTGCCCCAGGAAAGGAAGACCAAGAGTCACCTCTGCTTCTGAGGATAAGTTTATCCGAATCACCAGCCTCAGAAATCGCAGGTTAACAGCAGCTCAGATTAGAGACCAGGTCAATGCCACACATAGTTCTAGTAGCAGACACATCACTTCAACAACCACTGCTAAGGACAGGCAACAAGCAGAAGAGACTGTTTTGGGCTAAAGAACACAAGGAATGGACATTAGACCAGTGGAAATCTGTGCTTTGGTCTGATGAGTCCAAATTTGAGATCTTTGGTTCCAACCACCGTGTCTTTGTGCGACGCAGAAAAGGTGAACGGATGGACTCTACATGCCTGGTTCCCACCTTGAAGCATGGAGGAGGAGGTGTGATGGTGTGGGGGTGCTTTGCTGGTGACACTGTTGGGGATTTATTCAAAATTGAATGCATACTGAACCAGCATGGCTACCACAGCATCTTGCAGCGGCATACTAGTCCATCCGGTTTGCGTTTAGTTGGACCATCATTTATTTTTCAACAGGACAATGACCCCAAACACACCTCCAGGCTGTGTAAGGGCTATTTGACCAAGAGGGAGAGTGATGGGGTGCTACGCCAGATGACCTGGCCTCCACAGTCACCAGACCTGAACCCAATCAAGATGGTTTGGGATGAGCTGGACCGCAGAGTGAAGGCAAAGGGCCAACAAGTGATAAGCATCTCTGGGAACTCCTTCAAGATTGTTTGAAGACCATTTCCGGTGACTACCTCTTGAAGCTCATCAAGAGAATGCCGAGAGTGTGCAAAGCAGTCATCAAAGCAAAAGGTGGCTACTTTGAAGAACCTAGAATATAAGACATATTTTCAGTTGTTTCACACTTTTTTGTTAAGTATATAATTCCACATGTGTTAATTCATAGTTTTGATGCCTTCAATGTGAATGTACAATTTTCATAGACATGAAAATACAGAAAAATCTTTAAATGAGAAGGTGTGTCCAAACTTTTGGTCTGTACTGTATATCTATTTAAAGGGAATCTGTCAGTAGGTTTTTGCTATTTAATCTCAGAGTAGCATAAAATTGGATACGTGAGCCTGATTCCAGCGATGTATCACTTAGTTTACTGGGTGTAGCAGTTGTGACACAATCAAAGTTTTTAGATTCAGCATGTAGCAGGCTCTATATGCACATTGTCTATAGACAGTGAGCTGCTTATCACAAGAGGGGGCGTGTCTGATCAGGGCCCATGCACGCTGTAGTCCAGCAGTGATTATCTCCTAATGATAAAACCTTCATTGACTTCATTGTAAGTAAACAACAGCACAAAGCCCAAAAAGTGACACATCTGTGAATTCAGTGTCTCAGCCCTGTCACGACACAGCTTCAACTTTTGATGGGTGGGGTTTGGCCACAGCTTTTATTCAAACATCATAACTTCCAAGCTCAGATAAATTCCTATATTTGGGATAAGAAGAGAGCGAGAATCTCTGCTAACATTCTATACAGGAACAAACGCAATGGAGGTCTTGGCCATCCCAACATATTTGCCTATTATTTAGCAAATCTGATTAAACAGAGCGCAAATTGGTTCAATAACACTACCCCCCCGGCTTGGACAACTCTGGAGTCATTCCTAAACAATAATTCCCCCCCTCGTCAACTTTTATTCAGACATCTTTTCAAAAAAACCACACATGATCCAACCCATCCTATTTTTCAGGCGATCATAGGAGCCTGGGAAAAAAATCGCAAAACGGAAAAAAAGAATTCCTCCTAAAGATCTTAATGCGAATAATCTTACTCTTATAAAAAATTTATCAATTTCTTTTGTAGCTTCCTTACACCACTCTTTCGTACCAACTGATTGGGAAAGTAAAGGGCTGAGGAAAATTAAAGACTTATGTGAAAACTCTACTATCTTACCTTTCCAAACTCTTAAAATAAAATTCGGTTTGCCATCTTCTGATTTTTTCCTCTACTCCCACTTAAAGGGAATCATCCTTAAATTTATTTCAAACAAAATCTCCATTTCTGAAACCTCGGCAAATCTGTTATGTAACCCAACTCATAACATTTTCTGGAGCTTGCGGCATATATACAACAGCTTTAATGATGACTTATTATTTAAAAAGAATCTTTATATGCTCCGATGGGAAAAAGATTTAAAACTCTCTTTCTCTACTGACCAATGGGAGAACGCTATCTCTTATACTCAAACCTCTAACATTTCTATGCCACTACTAGAGGCCTACTTTAAAATTCTGACTAGATGGTACTATACCCCGATCAGACTCCATCATATAAAGTCTAGCAATTCCCCCCTATGTTGGCGAAATTGTGGGCTCAGAGGGGATATTCTCCATCTTTTTTGGAGTTGCCCCAAAGTTCGGAATTTTTGGGCACAGATCTCAATCTTACTATGTGATCTATTGAACGGACCTTTCACCCTGACCCCTCAACTAGCTTTATTATCTTTAGATTTAGAATCTTACAAATCCCATGAAAGGTCTATTATAATTCATTTACTTCTGGTTTGTAAAAACGCACTGGCATTCAATTGGAAGAAATCACATATCCCTACGGTGGAGGAGCTGGTTGACAAAATGAATCACCACAGAGTTTATGAACAAAGATTTGCAACTATTAACAACAATCTACATAGATTCTCAAGGAAATGGGACATTTGGTCAACTAAATTTCCTTGTGCTTCTTAATATTGATAACCATAAGATGTGTGTCATTTTAGCATTTACCTAGTGTATATGATCTCAAGTTAAATCGATGATGTTACTATTACTATTGTTATTAACTTATGTTGATACAGATAATTCTTGACTCTGGTTTCTCCTTTCTGTACTTCTATACCTCTTTAAAATACTTCACCACATGACGATTCAATTTCTTCCCATTTTCCTTGTTTATTCCACCCGAGTGTTCCCATCCCTTCCCTAATCCTCCCCAGTCCCCTTACCATTTCCTTCCGTTTACATTCTTAATCATTTACTTATACTTATACTTACGTTAACGTTAGCATTTCCCGTGTTAAATGTTTGTTTTTCAAAAATAAAAAATTATTGTAAAACAAATATCATAACTTTATGAAGCACACATCTTTGGTACCATGGATAGAACGCACTTAGCCAGGATACCGGTGGCGTGGAACTCCATACCTTTTAAACCATCCTGGTACTTAAAGGGGTATTCCCATCTCCAAGATCTTATCCCAATATGTAGTAGGTGTAATAATAATAATAATATTAGCAGCAAATACCTATAATTAGAAATGTAGTATCGTTTTTCTAATTCGCTATGTCGCTTATGTCATGTGCAGGAATTGCAGGATCTTAAGTATCCATGGTTACGTCCACTGATATAGTGACAGCTAGTTCCTAGTGGTCGTAACCATGGATACCTAAGATCCTGCAATGCCTGCACATGAAGAAATGGACATAGCCGATTAGAAAAACTATATTACATTTCTAATTGCAGGTATTTGCTAATATTATTATTATTATTACACCTACTACATATTGGGATAGGATCTTGGAGATGGGAATACCCCTTTAATAAGTGCTGTGACTTTCATGGAAACAATAGAATTTTCAACTTATTTTTTAGTTTTTATATATATACAGTATGTATATATATATATATATATATATATATATATATATATTATATATATATATATATATATATATATAGATATAGAACAGGGGAATACGAAAGAATATACGAAAACTCAGGGCGGAAGGGTAGTTCTCCTTGTTCCACTACTGCACGCAGGGAGAAAAGAGGTTGAGCCCACCAAGGAAAGGGGTTTATAAAGGGGAAATCTCCCCTATTATTACATCACCCAAACAGCCAATCAGTGAAGCCCTGCAAACACAATCTTCATTAACCTTCTACATACCAAGACACCTCACAGTCAGTAAGGCATTTCCTATTTTGCCCTGCCATATTCATAATTTTTGGGGGCAAATAGAGAATTGGACCTACAGTTACAATCAAAATTATTGAACCCCCATTGAAAATTAAGTTAATTATACATTTGCTGCGAATCAGTTTTCAGGCCCTGGTCCAGCAGCCTGGTCAGTAATCTGTGGCCATGAGACAGGAGCCCTGACAACCTTTTCTACCTCCTGTCAGCTTCTTTGAATTAGCTGGTTTCACGCGGAAGACAGGAGGTAGGAAGTGACGGCAGCAGATTACTCACCAAGCCGTTGCGAGTCGATTCACACTATCTCTAGTTAATAGTAAAATTTAAAAACTTTCTGATGTTTGCAATAAACCAAACAAGAACAAATTAAAGTGAACCTGTCATCATGAAAACGCAGTCCAATCTGCAGGCACCATGTTACCGAGCAGGAATCCTATCAGTGACTCACAGCTTTTGTTGCATAAATTGGCATACTTAGCTGTCAGTCACTGATCGGACCGCCCACTCAACTGAAAACCCCAGGAAGGACAGAGGATTAAATGACTAAACTCTATACATGAATCTACTCCGCTCCTGCTGCTATAACATGGTGCCTGCAGATTGGACTGCACTTTCATGGTGACAGATTCCCTTTAATAGCTCAACACAACTAATATAAGAAGTGATTAAATAAACCTAAACAGTCATATATTAACTGGAAGCGCAAAACATAACAAACCTACAAAAATACTTCCATACAAGAATTCATTTAAATAATTAATCTTTATTTGTATACAAAGAATTTATAAAAACAAATAAAAAAGATATACTGCAGAATGAAAACTGCTGGTGTACAAAACCTATGTGTGTCACATGCATAGAATAAATCCAGATTTTATAGCGTATAAATATGTTCACTTATATGCAGAGAGACATATATGTGCACACATGCCCCCTTGATAAATACAGGTAAATATAAATAAGCCACTATAAGTAAAACATCAATAGAAAAAGAGCATCTATATTGCTGGAAGTTATAACTCCGCTATGCAGGAAAAAGTCACTTGAACATATTGCCTAGGTATTTGACTTAGTAAAAAAAGTGCAAGTGCAAGTATCTCTAAGGCAACCATAAGTACTTCTTAGTAAAGCTGATAAATATATATACACATGTGAGGAAGTCCACACTATAGTTACCAGACATAGCCCACTACTATAAGAAGTGGTTTCTCCAATCTCAACACAAAATGCCACGATGAGCATTTGGTGCGTTTTTGATGTTGCAGATTTTCTGCAGCATTTCTGCTCCCGTTATGTAAATTAGGTTACTTGCATTGACTCTGCATGCAGTTTTATCAAGTTTTTGACGCTGCGATTTCTGTATCTTATTGCTATGTCAAGCTTTGTATAAACTTACTTTGTTTTTGATACTTCCTGGTATTTGCCTATGACAAAACTTTATTGATACAGTTGTGTACGGATTACATGTGTTTTTTACTTGCCACATCTAATGCACTTCAAAGGGAAAATCCGCAAATAAAACTCATTGTACAAGAAAACATAATGGGCATGAGATTTGTATAAATCCCATCCACTTTGCTGGATTTGTAAAATGTTGTGTCTTTGACGTAGGGAAACCATGCAGCATCAGAAGCTCATCGTGGAAACACAGCCTTAAAAGATTGTCCTAATGTTCTATCTTCAGGAATGCGCCACTCCTGACTTCCTGTTTGCTGGGGGTGGTGCGCACCTGAAGATTGATCAGCATCAGATCAGCATCATAGTCAGTATAATAATAATAATTTAATTTCTATAGCACCAGCATGTTCCACAGCACTTTACAATTAAGTGAAGACATGTACAGACAATAAAAACAATACAAAGTAACACACAGTTAACCAATTAGAGGAGGAGTGAGGGGCCTGCTCGCAATCTTACAATCTATGAGGAAATAGGGGGGACACAATAGGTAGAATGTGCTTGTCATGTATGGTCCAGACATTATTATAATAACTAGGGGTTTTCAGATATGTCTGTCTGAGTACAGTTACCGTGTGCTATTGAGTGCATGGACGATGTGGACAGATGAATAGGAGGGACCAGATTCTGAAGAAAATTTAGAAAGAGGGAACAGGTAAGAGTTATATTAGTGAAGTAAGGTGGTAGACCTGTCTAAAGAGATGTGTTTTTAAAGCACGCTTAAAAATGTAGGGACGAGGTATTAATTGATTATCTGGGGTAGTGCATTCCAGAAAATTGGCGCAGCACAAGAAAAGTCTTGGTGATGGAAGTGAGAGGTTCGGATTATGTAGGATGTTAGTCTTAGATCAGTTGCAGAACAGAAAAGATGGATAGGGTGATAAACATAGATGTGGAAGGAGATGTAGGGTGATGCAGAACTGTGCAGAGCTTTGTGGGTGAGAGGCAGTAGCGTGGCTACCGGAGGAAGCAGGGGGTGCATTTGCACTGGGCCCCGTGCTCAGGAGGGGCCCACCACTATGCTATTCTTAACTATATCAGAGTGCACAGCTCTCCTGTTTCCCTGTGCTCAGCTGTATTCACGTCTCTTAGACATTAATACCTTTGAGCAACACTGCAGCGCTGGGAGGTAGGGGAGCACTCGTCATTTCCCCGCCCTGACGTGCAGTGGAGTGATGAGGTCGCACCACTGCAGCTGTGATGATCACTGAGTGAGCCGCAGAGCGGCAAAGGACATGTGTTTCCATGTTATGAGTCAGTGGGGAAAATTGTGAGCCGCGTGAGGGTGGGTAGACCATATGGATTAGTGTTGGGACAATATGGAGAGGAGGGAGCATGGGGGACAATTTGCTGAAGCTGGGGATATTATGGAGAGGTGGGGGGCCATATGGAGAAATGGGTGTTCAATATGAAGACGTGGGGGGACAGTATGGAGGGGTGGGAGCGTAGGGGACAATTGGGGGAACAGGATGAAGAATTGGGAGCGTCTGAGGACCATATGGTGAAGTGCGAGTGTAGGGGGATTGTATGGAGAAGTGGGGGCACAGTATGGAGAAGTGAGGGACAATATGGAGGAGTGGGGGGACCATATTGAGAAGTGGGGGATATTATGGAGAGGTGAGAGTGTGGGGGGACTGTATGGAGAAATGGGAGCGTGGGTGGACCGTATGGAGAAGTGGGTGTACAATATGAAGACGTGGGGGACAGTATGTAGAGGTGGGAGCATAGGGGTCAATATGGGGGAAAAGGATGGAGAATTGGGAGCATCAGAGAACCATATGGTGAAGTGGGAATGTGGGGGGATTGTCTGGAAAAGTGGGGGACAATATGGAGGAGTAGGGGGACTATATGGAGAAGAGGGGGATATTATAGAGAGGTTGGAGTGTGGGGGGACATTATAGAGAGGTGGGAGTGTGGGGGGACCATATGGAGAAGTGGGTGTACAATATGAAGAAGTGGGGGGCGCAGTATGTAGATGGGAACATGTTGGGACAGTATGGACAGGTGAGAGTGTGAGGGACAATATGAAGAAGTAGGGGAACAGTACATAGAAATGGGAGCATGGGGGAACAGTATGGACAGGTGAGAGCATGGGAGACAATATGAAGAAGTGGGGACACAGTCTGTAGAGATGGGAGCGTGGAGGGGACATTATGGAGAAGTGAGAGCTTTGGGGACAAAATGGAGAAGTGGGGGCACAGTTTGGAGAAGTTGGATTCATGTACTGACAGTGGATTTGGTAATGGATTCATGTACTGACTGTGGTCCTGAATGTGTACAAATGTACCAATCCATAACTGATCAGAGGTCGTCACCCGGCTGCGGCGGTCACCTTTCTGCCACTGGTTCTCTACTGTGGCTGTCACCCTGCTGCCGAAGTGGGAAAGGTAATCTCCTTATGGAGCTGAAGGTTATAGGGACTTTTATTGTATATGAGGGATGTTAATGTGAAAGCACAGTATCTTGTGGGCAGTATGCAGAGGAAGCAAGTGTGGTTCTAGTGCTGTATTCATCTACTGACGGTGGTTCTGGCACTGCATTCATTTACCAATAGTGGTTCTGGTGCTGCATTCATGTACTGACAGTGGTTCTGTCATAAAAAAAATACAATTTTATCCAGCTCACTCACGATTAAGTAGTTATCCCAAAGCGATGAACGGGCTGAAAGCTTGCATCGGCCACAAGAAATGAAGCAAATGGTAGAGAAAAAAAGTCCAGCATCCAATATGGGAAAAAATATTTTTTTTGTAAAAACAACCTTTAATGAAAAATCTTTTTTAAAAAAAACATGAGAGGTTAAAAACTGGTCGCGGATGCAACCGCATGTGTAGCACCCTGAGGATTCGGCTGCTACAGGGGTATTGCACCTCAGCCAGAGGTGTGATATTCCACTCCCGGGTAAGGATGGAGTGTGGAACTGAGCTCAGTTAGCTGCATGCACTACACACATCCCATTTCCGAGGAACAGACCGATGGTACTCCCACTAGAGAAATGTGCAGGTACGACAGTGTCTGTTCCTGGCTGGAGTGGGAGGGGGGTGGAACATCCCAGTAGTGTAGGGGCAGATAGGGGGAGCAGTCTGGGTAATGCTAGGAGCTCATTGGGTGCTGGTCACCTGAGCTCACACATAGAGGGAGTATATAAGGTGGGAACCATCTTAGATCAGGGTCAGTCTGTCAGTCTTTTGTCAGAGCAGAGCAGAGGAAGAGAGCAGAGGAGAAGAGCAGCTCCAAGGCCAAGAGAGAGAGGAGAAAGAAAGACCCAGAGGGGGAGAAAGAAGGAACTCCAAGAGCCCAAATTAGACCAGAGGGTGAAGAGTTGGCAACAGGGTACCGGATCCCAAGCTGGCAGAGGCTACAGCACAGCACACCTTAGCCAGGAACCGGAGGTCGTGGGCAGGATCGATCTGCCACGATCACCCACTAAATCCACCCAGAAGGCAGACCAGGAATAGGGTCAGGGAACCCAGAGACAAGGGTTTACCACCAAGAGGCCCGAGGGAGCCGGACATAGGTGGATCCCTGGTGGGGAAGGCCAGAGAAGAGGACAGGACAGAAAGGGAGCTCAGGACCACGCTCCAGAATCACCTGGGGGTTGGCCGAGTCCAGGACCTGGTGGACGTAGCACGGCTCGGGTGGTCACTCAAGGCCGGAGTGACCAGAACAACTGCAGTAAGTAAACAAACCCTGAACTGCACAGCCCGACTCTGCGTCTCATTTCCATCCTCGCTGCACCACCACAACCCCCATCCTCTGCAACTGACCCCCTGAGGCTATACCCCTCCCGTTGGGGGTTATACTACCTAAGCTGCACACACATCACCAGCCTCAGTGGACCCTGCTGCAGCGGCGGCCGTATTGACCGCAAATCAACGGGTGGCGTAGTCGACACAAAAGAACATCTAGTAACATCATAAGGACTGCCACACACTGAGCTTGACACCCTGGGCACGGACCGGGTCACAGCCACTCGGAGACTACAACCCCCATCTGATCCGGCTCCGGGTATCCCCAACAACACTGGCCCAGGGGGCGCGTCAACTTTGGCGTAGTCGGCAGGATAACGTGCCCGCAACAACCGGGTACTGCGTGCCTGAAGAGAAGTTCACCGTTACCTTAAAAAGAAGTCTCCCGCCGGTTCCGGAGGGTCCCCGACATCGGGCCCCATCACAGGTCGTTTCCCGCCGGTTGTCCGCCATTTGCAGCTTTTTCCCGCCATCTGCAGAGTTTCCCGCCACTGGGAGACGATTCCCGCCATTTCCAAAGATTTCCCACCTTGGAAGAGCGGACGCCATTATGGGCGTGCCAGAGGGTGGCAAGAGGCCACCTCCCATCGTGGGCCAGGTCGAAGAATGGCGCCAAAAGCGGAAACCGCGCCCATCAGCAGAGACTGTGATGCTGGAAGTGTCCATCAGCGTGAGAGAACTGCCCCTGGAACTGAAGTTGCCCCGGGACCACCCTCGATGTGGGCGGAGACAGAAGAAGAGAACAAAGATGGGTGTCGCTTGGAGCAGTCTGGAGAGAGCGCACCCGGAGACAAGACGTCTGGAAGAGAGTCCAGAGAAAGCACACCCGGAGATGGAGGGAGAGCCAGGCAGCACCGACCCAGTGGTCAGGAGCCTGATGCGGGCCGCCACTCCAGGCAGCACCGACCCAGTGGTCAGGAGCCTGTTGCAGGTCGCCACTCCAGAAGGCCTGCTGGAGATCCTAGCACAGCTCCCCCGAGATCGGGAGTGTGCACAGACTGCGCTGGAGGGCCTCGCACGGAGGATGGCCCGGGTGCAGCGAGAGACGTTGGCGGAGTGGAGCCGAGAGATGGCCCAGCAGACCGAAACCCGTCAGCGGAGCACGCCACCCGAGACGAGGAGACAGACCGCCTCTGAGGATGGCGCAGGAGGAATGAAGGCAGGAGACGGCGCCGAGAAGGGAGCTGAACGGACGGAGGCAGGTAAAGGGGACGTCTCTACCCCGAGCCGGGAAACCGCGTGCCTGCCCCAGCTCCCCGTCGCAGAGCCCGAAGTTCCCCCTGCCGTGCCCGTCGCTGCATCGTCGCCGCCGCCGACTAGGCCTCAACCGGAAACCGCGGCCGCGACCCCTGTGACGTCACACGCCTCGACCGTGGCCAAGCAGGAAATACCACCGGCCTGGTCGCAAGGCCTAGTACCTCCGGGCGCCGCAATACCAACAGCGCCCCCTACCTCCGCGGAGCCACCGGCCTGGTCGCAGGGCCGAATAACCCAGGGCGCCGCCGTTCTTACGGTGCCCTTTGCCTTTAAGGTGCCCCAGGCCTGGTCGCAAGGCCTGGTTAACCCGGGCGCCGCTACCATCAACGCGCCCTCAACATCTAGAGTGCCGCACCTGGGTGAAAATCTATTTGCCCAGCATACGTGCCCGGATGGGCAGCCCTTCATATGGCCCCAGGAGTACATTCAGCTGGAACTCCAGAGAGCAAGGCCCATGTGCGAGCCCCTGATTCCGGCTCCGAAGCCTGTAAAGAGGACCTCACCCCCGCTGGAAGAGGCACAGTTTGAGTGGGACCCCACCGGAGAAGACCTCATGGGGTTCACTCAGGAGACTCGGGCGGCCGCAGCGGAGCGTGCAGAGTGCTGCCGGCAGCAGCTCGAGGTCTTCGAGAGGGAGCGGAGAGAGAGGCGGGTCCGGGAACAGCAAGCGCAGATAAGGAGCGCGGAGCAGAAGAGCCGGACCAGGAGGAATCCCCGTGCAGCTCATGGTCCCCCTTCCACCGGGACTGTGATAAAATTCAACATGCAGCACGGATGGGGCTTTATTAGAGACCATCATACCCCCGGCGACGTCTTTGTGACCCGCAGAGACGTAGAAAGCCATCTGCCGGAGGGACACAGAGGTCGTGACCTGTATGTAGGGGACGAGGTCACCTTCACCCGGCACAAGTGTGCCAAAGGACCCTACGCCCTCCATGTGCATCGCCTGACGGAGGAGGAGCTGCGGTGTGAGGAGGAGCAAGAGGACCCGGACGGGTCTGAAGAATCTAAAGAAGGAGCAGGAGGACGCCGTCGTTGAAGTACGGTAGAGAGAGACTGTATAAAGTTGCCCGTCGGGGTACCAAGAACTGTTGCTGCTTAAAATATGTCCCCGTTGGGACAAGAGTGAACTGTTAACCCCATGTGGCCCTATTCCCACTGACCGAGGACTGAGAGCGGTCAATCCTCCCTAATACCTGGCCGAGGACTGAGAGCGGCCATATCCCCTTGTATATAGTTGCGCTTCCTAAAGCGCCCCCTACCGGTTTTATAGGAAACTGTTTTCTTCAAGAGACTGTAGCACTTTACCCGGTCACAAGTTGCACCGTGACCGGAGGAACCAGAAACAAGAATGTTTATATGAAAAGTTTATTGCTGCTGATGATGTTTTATATGTTTTATATGTTTATGTTTTATGAAAAAAAATGTATGTTTGTGGATGTTTATATCTTACAGCCCGAGGACGTGCTGTGATTTACCAGGGGGGAATGTAGCACCCTGAGGATTCGGCTGCTACAGGGGTATTGCACCTCAGCCAGAGGTGTGATATTCCACTCCCGGGTAAGGATGGAGTGTGGAACTGAGCTCAGTTAGCTGCATGCACTACACACATCCCATTTCCGAGGAACAGACCGATGGTACTCCCACTAGAGAAATGTGCAGGTACGACAGTGTCTGTTCCTGGCTGGAGTGGGAGGGGGGTGGAACATCCCAGTAGTGTAGGGGCAGATAGGGCGAGCAGTCTGGGTAATGCTAGGAGCTCATTGGGTGCTAGTCACCTGAGCTCACACATTGAGGGAGTATATAAGGTGGGAACCATCTTAGATCAGGGTCAGTCTGTCAGTCTTTTGTCAGAGCAGAGCAGAGGAAGAGAGCAGAGGTGAAGAGCAGCTCCAAGGCCAAGAGAGAGAGGAGAAAGAAAGACCCAGAGGGGGAGAAAGAAGGAACTCCAAGAGCCCAAATTAGACCAGAGGGTGAAGAGTTGGCAACAGGGTACCGGATCCCAAGCTGGCAGAGGCTACAGCACACCTTAGCCAGGAACCAGAGGTCGTGGGCAGGATCGATCTGCCACGATCACCCACTAAATCCACCCAGAAGGCAGACCAGGAATAGGGTCAGGGAACCCAGAGACAAGGGTTTACCACCAAGAGGCCCGAGGGAGCCGGACATAGGTGGATCCCTGGTGGGGAAGGCCAGAGAAGAGGACAGGACAGAAAGGGAGCTCAGGACCACGCTCCAGAATCACCTGGGGGTTGGCCGAGTCCAGGACCTGGTGGACGCAGCACGGCTCGGGTGGTCACTCAAGGCCGGAGTGACCAGAACAACTGCAGTAAGTAAACAAACCCTGAACTGCACAGCCCGACTCTGCGTCTCATTTCCATCCTCGCTGCACCACCACAACCCCCATCCTCTGCAACTGACCCCCTGAGGCTATACCCCTCCCGTTGGGGGTTATACTACCTAAGCTGCACACACATCACCAGCCTCAGTGGACCCTGCTGCAGCGGTGGCCGTATTGACCGCAAATCAACGGGTGGCGTAGTCGACACAAAAGAACATCTAGTAACATCATAAGGACTGCCACACACTGAGCTTGACACCCTGGGCACGGACCGGGTCACAGCCACTCGGAGACTACAACCCCCATCTGATCCGGCTCCGGGTATCCCCAACAACACTGGCCCAGGGGGCGCGTCACATGCATGCGTGCGACGACGCGTTTCAAACTGAAACTAGTTCTTTATCATAGTCTAAGCATTAGCGCATGGTACCTAACTCAGTGTATATACATTAAATCAGAGCGAATGTTCATTCCATTGGGGATTTTGCTATTGAGTTTTAAAATCCTTGCTGCTTCCTTAAATTTTAGCAAGCGTGTTCTATCCCCACCTCTTTTTGGGGGAAAAAAAATTCTCTATATGCATATAGGGAAGCTGTGGGGCATTATATTGTGTATAGGGGAGCTATGGGCCCATCATACTGTATATAGGGGAACTGTGAAAACATCATACTGTTTATTAGGAAGCTATACTGTATATAAAGGAGCTGTATATTGGGGGACCCAGTGGACATTATTAAATGTCAAGTGGGCACTTAAGAAGCAATCTTGTTATAGGGGCATTCAGAGTATTATAGCCATCAAAGGGGCAAAATGTGGACACTTTTCTAGGGCATTTGCACAGTGCATTAATCTTTTCAAGGGAGCAATTTTACCATCTAGAGGGCACAAATGAGGCATTATGACTTTCTAAGGGGCACAGTGGTGGCATTAGTATGTGGGGCAGTATGAGGAGCTCTGTTTTTGTACCACACAGCAGGTGCAGTAATGGGGACACATACGGCAGCGTAACATACGGCAGTATTGGAGTATCAGCAGGATGAGGAGTTTGTGCAGGTTGGGAATAGATGGGGACGGGGCTGGAAATGTGAGAAGTCTTTGGTGTTTTCGTTGCAATCTCTGCAGATGAGTCGTGACTGGAAGAAGTTGTCATGTCGGTCTGGGCCAGATGGAAAAGACGGGAAAAGTGAACAACGCCATCAGAAAGAAAGTCATCTGTAGGTTACTATATATACCTGTACTGTAATTACTTGTATGGTCTGCAGGTCTGGTATCTACCACTATATATTATTTTCAGCAACAGTGCGATCATCTGCTGAGGTTCCTCTATATCCACGATCAGGGTTCACCACGTAGTTGTACACACGGTCACCTGGTTAGGGGCCCACTAAGATATTTCACCCCCCCTGAGCTGAACCCCTAGCTACGCCTCTGGTGAGAGTGATAAGTGTTGCATCGGCGTCTCTGCCTCCTGCTAGGCAGAGACGCCGTCCCTCTCACCTTCCTGCCCAGCGCGCGGCGTCCTCCAGCGCTCCTTCCCTCGCTGCTGCCGGCGCGCGCTCCTTCCCGGGCAATGTGCTTAGGGCGCGTGCACGCGCGCTCCCCCTCTCTTAAAGGGGCCACGCGCGTCGTCCTAAGGAGTCCCTGGCCAATTGCCGGAGGACTTCCCATTTATAAGGCACCTCCTCCAAAATGGAGGTGCCCGAGCAAAGTTGTTTGCACTGTGTCTGATCTGTGCTTCAGCCCTCAGGTCCTGCTGCTAGCCTGACTTCTCGTCCTGCCTGCCAGCCTGTTATCTGCCCGTTACCTGCCGAGCCTGCCAGCCTGTTCACCTGGAGCGCTCACCTGTTACCTGCCTGTTACCTGCCTTGGCTATCTGTCCGCTCACCTGGGAGCATCCGCCTGCCTTGTCTGTCAGATCGCTCACCTGGGAACGCCCACCAGTTACCTGCCAGTTACCAACCTCGTCTGTCTGCCCGCTCACCTGGGAGCACCCGCCTGTTACCTGCTGTGTCTGTCTGCCCGCTCACCTGGGAGCGCCCACCTGTTACCTGCCAGTTACCTGCCTCGTCTGTCTGCCGGCTCACCTGGGAGCGTCCACCAGTTACCTGCCAGTTACCCGCCTCGTCTGTCTGCCCGCTCACCTGGGAGCACCTGCCTGTTTCCTGCCAGCCTGCCTGGAGACCCTGCCGTCACTTGCTGTGACCACCTTCCTGGTAAACCTAAAGACTGCTACTTGCCCTGCTTCCTCGAACTGTGACCACCTGTCTGCCACCAGAGACTTCGGCCTGCCTGCTGTGCCCATCTGCTATACCGGTCAGTCCCAGCGATCTGACCCGTGGGAGCCACCTGCTCTCTTACAAGGTCGTCCCCAGAGTAGCACCTGGTCCCTCAGCCCAGATCCTCCCTGGTCACGGTGTCGTTAGCTGCCGTACGACCAGGGTCGGTTCGGGTGGATACTTAGTCACGCCCCTCTGAGTCCCTCCTTGCACTTCGGCACAGAGGTTCCACCACCCGGACCCGTAACAATAAGTTTATGTTGTACTCTGTAGTGAATGTGTGGCACCCAAGGGGTCTGGTTGCCACAGTAATAGAAATATTATGTCTGAGAGCAAGTGGGAGGTTTCTCTGGTCAGGAGCCCTAAGCATGCAACACTGCCCGCCCAGACCTGGGAGGGGAGGAATCTGCCCTTATAAACTGGGTCTGGGGCGGGATTAGGTCAGACAGAGACAGAGCCTGCAGAACAAGCAGAGCAGACAGAGTCTGAGAGTCAGAGCTTGGAGAGGGAAAGTGACAACAGGAGCTCTGTAGGAGCAGGAGCGAGTGCCAGAGGCTGGAAGCTAGAAAGCTCGCCTTGGCTGAAGACACTAAACCTGGACACGGAGTCCGAGGCTGTGGGGACATCCAGGTCCAGCAGCAGAATCCAACCAGCAGGGGATTCCATGTCCTCTGGCCATAGAAGCCCGGAGGCACGGTCACAAGCAAGGGACCAGCACCGCCATCGTGAAGTGGAGGCTAACGGAAGGCCCCAAGTCACCGGCCATACGGGTGAGCACCACACGGTATACTCAGGGACGTGGGCTACTTCTACCCGCATAGAGCAAGGTAGCCAGGAAAGAGTGCAGATAGACGGGGAGGCCTACAACTCCACCTGGCCAGGGGAGATCCTACTTGCTTACAGACTGACCAGGCCCCTACTGCTAACCAGTACTCCCGGGTGGGTCTGCGTTATTCCATCAGTAAAGACCCTGAACTGCACCACACGTCTCTGTGTTTCATCGCCACACCAGCACCATCAGTACTGGGACGCTCACACCAACTCCCATCATCCACACTAGCTGCCCTGAGGCAATACTTCTCCCGTGGGGAGTTATCCCATACTTGGCTGCGCATACAACATCAGCCTCAGCAGTCTGCAGCGCAGCGGCGGTCCCCACTGACCGCAATCCACGGGTGGCGTAGTCGGACATTTGTTATCACACTCAGACTGCCACTAGTTTGACCGCCCTGGGCACGGACCGGGTCACAGCCACGGAGGACTACAACCCCCAGCGATCCGGCTCCGGGTATCCCCTGCACAGCACAGGCCCAGGGGGCGCGTCAGATGGACAATCAATGCAATGACTGGCACAAGGTGGAAGACGGTGCCAATCAGTTTAAACTGTGTACTGTGTGCTCTCTTACTGCTAGCTGAAAAAGCTTTGCCTCTACAACATGAAAGAAGTGCAGTGGGACTAAAGCCGGTTGGATTCAGCGATCTGGCCACCTTCAGACAAGTCTTGAATTGGTGCACTGTTTTTACCTAGGTAACCGGCCACTCTAAGACTGCAAAGTGGCCATTAACCTAGGCAACGAGCTGTACACTATAGAATTAAAAATCCCTATATTTTTGAGAATGGAGGGGAATTTTAAATAGGAGGTAAATTGCAAGGCAGGACATTATCAAGAAACTCAGTGCAGATTTTACTTATTTTCGGAAAAAAAACGTTTCAGGAAATCTGTATCCTCACTTTAGGACATGCTGACTGTTGAAGATATCAGTGTCCTAAATTATCCAGTATATAAAATCTTCGTGTGATGGCACGAAGTTCATCTTTTGTAAAGTATTCTCAAGGAAGACATAAAAATAATGTTCGCATGCTTTCATTAAGGGTTTAACAGTAACGAAATTCCTGAGCTCATCTTACCAGCTGCTTAATCCATCCAAGTTTATAACAATACAGATTAGGAAGAGAGCATAAATATTACTACAGCAATTATTTAACGTAATTAATCAAAATCGTTGGATTGAAACGACGGTGCTCTGACATAAAGCAAAATTTTATGTGAACTGGACATAATCACATTAAAAGATAATACCTAGATTAAGAAAAAATATATATCCTTACTGGATACTGAAGTTCATATGTTTTTAAAACTGATAAGCAAAATATTCACTGCTGGCAACTGATGAAACAGATGGCCAATTAATCTGCTAATTCATTACTATTTAGATAAGTGCATATTGTAAACGGAAAAAATATAATGAATAAGTTAGGAAATACATGTATAGCCCTGGACATAAATGCACATTAGGGTATTGCATATATGTAGCAATTTCCTAACAGGGTTCTCTTGTTTATAAAACTCATTTACATATTAGGGAATTCTCAGTAAGTGGAGGGGGTCCTCTGTTTAGAATTATTTTTCTTTCGGCCAGAGAGGAGAACAGTTACAAAGAGCGTCTTTCACTCTGTCCTGAATTGCACAGACAACCAGGTAATATGAATTTATCCTGGGGTGACACTGCAAGGGAATGTAATACTTACCGCCAGATTTGCCCTCATTTCATAATTGATCGTCGAGGTTCCTAGATGGCAGACACATGCCTGATTCATGAAAAAAAAAAGTAAAGTAAACTAGAGACGGGGGGGGGGGGGGGGGGGGAAACCAAGGAAATAGGTGGGATGTGAGGCAAGCAAGGGAGAAGGGGAGAAGTGAATATAATGAGGGTGGAGAGGGGGGTGGGGATAGTACAGTTAGATCGTTAGAGAAGAATAGGATGCTAAATAACCCCAAAGTTTTATCTTGCATGCTGACCAACGCAAGAAGCCTGACCAATAAGGCGGATGAGCTGCGGGCGCTTATATCGGAGGAGAGGTATGACATCGTAGGTATAACAGAGACTTGGCTAGACGATAGCTACGACTGGGCGGTAAATTTAACAGATTATAGTTTATTTAGAAGGGACCGGAGACAGGGGAAGGGCGGAGGAGTCTGCTTATATGTAAAGTCACGTCTAAAGCCCAGACTAAGGGAAGATATAGGAGAGGGAGAAGAGGGGGTCGAGTCCATGTGGGTAGAGATAGAGGGAACTAAAAATAATAATAAAATATTACTGGGGGTCTGCTATAAGCCACCCAATATAACAGAGGAGAATGAGAAACTGCTATTAGGACAAATAGACAAAGTAGCAAAACATAATGAGGTGATTGTAATGGGGGACTTCAACTACCCGGATATTGACTGGGAAACAGAAACCTGTAGATCGCAGAAAGGAAAAAGGTTCTTGACAAATATCAAGGATAATTATCTCTCCCAACTAGTGCAGGAACCAACGAGAGGGAAGGCCGTGTTGGACTTAATATTGACTAATAGGCCTGATAGAATAACTGAGGTACAGATAGGGGGGCACCTAGGTAATAGCGATCATAATATTATCAATTTCAAAATGCCCTTCAGTAGGGTTATCAATAAGGGAACAACTAAAACATTAAACTTTAGGAGGGCGAAGTTTGATCAGCTGATAGAAAACCTTCAACTTATAGACTGGGACAAAGTTCTTAATCAAGGGAATACGAATAGTAAATGGGAAACCTTCAAAAGAATTCTGAATACTCAGTGCGAGAGGTATATACCGTATGGGAATAAAAGGGCCAGAAATAAGAGGAAACCAATATGGTTGAATAAGAACGTAAAAGGGGCGTTAAATAGCAAAAAAGAGGCATTCAAGAGATTAAAACAGGAAAACAGCAAGGAGGCACTAATGTGTTACAAGGAAAAAACGAGAACCTGCAAAAAACAAATAAAAATAGCGAAGGAGGAAACAGAGAGACGTATTGCTAGGGAAAGTAGATCAAATCCCAAACTGTTCTTTACGTATATAAATAGTAAAAGGATTAAATCGAATAATATTGGACCGATAAAAAGTGATGAAGGCAAAATCATAGAGAAAGATGAGGATAAAGCTAATCTATTAAATAAATTTTTTTCGTCAACTTTCACAAAGGAAAAAGAACTAACAGGCGAAATGAGAAGTGACAAGCTTAATCCTCCACTAAGTATGACAAATCTAACCCAAGCTGGGGTACAGAAACGCCTCAGTAACATTAAAATAAACAAATCACCAGGACCTGATGCCATACACCCACGGGTACTAAGGGAACTAAGTAATGTGATAGACAGACCGTTATATCTTATATTTAAGGACTCTGTTGAGACTGGGTCTGTACCACTTGATTGGCGACAGGCGAATGTAGTGCCAATATTCAAAAAGGGAGCAAAAAGTAACACCGGAAACTATCGGCCGGTGAGTCTGACGTCCGTTGTGGGCAAAATTTTTGAAGGCTTTATTAATGAGGCAATCATGGAGCATCTTGACGCTAATAATCTATTAACCCCGAACCAACACGGATTCATGAGGAATCGCTCCTGCCAAACAAACCTGATTGACTTCTACGAGGAGGTTAGCTCTCGAGTAGATCAGGGGGAACCAGTGGATGTCGTGTATCTCGACTTCTCAAAAGCGTTCGATAGCGTGCCACATAATAGGTTGGTATACAAAATGAGAATGATGGGGCTGGGGGAAAATGTCTGCAAGTGGGTAGCTAACTGGCTAAAGGATAGAAGGCAGAGGGTGGTTATAAATGGAATATACTCAGATTGGGTAAGTGTCACTAGTGGGGTACCACAGGGGTCTGTACTAGGCCCAATGTTATTTAATATCTTTATTAACGACATAGTCAACGGGATAAATAGTAAAATATCAATATTTGCAGATGACACAAAGTTATGTAAAACAATTAATACAAAAGAGGACAGTGCAGACCTACAGAGGGATTTGGATAAGCTGGGTAGGTGGAGCATTAAATGGCAAATGAGGTTTAACGAGGAGAAATGTAAGGTCATACATATGGGAAGGAAAAATGGAAGTCACCAGTACTCACTGAATGGGAAATCATTGGGGAATTCAGAGATGGAGAAGGACTTGGGCATCTTGATTGATAGCAAACTAAATTGGAGTGCCCAAAGTCAGGCCGCTGCTGTAAGGGCAAACAGGGTAATGGGATGTACCAGAAGAGGTATAGCTGCAAAGGATGAGAACATTGTTCTTCCACTGTACAAAGCACTGGTCAGACCACACTTGGAATACTGTGCTCAGTTATGGGCCCCAATATATAGAAAGGATATAAATGAGCTTGAAAAGGTACAAAGGAGGGCAACAAAATTAATAAGGGGAATGGAGGGACTGCAATACCCAGAGAGGTTGGCAAAACTAGGACTATTCAGCCTGGAAAAGAGAAGGTTGAGGGGGGACATAATAAATGTGTACAAATATGTTAGGGGACAGTATAGAGATCTTGCCCGGGATTTGTTCAAAAGGAGGGATATTACGGTAACAAGAGGGCATTCACTAAGACTGGAAGAGAAAAGGTTTCAGCACCAGCATAGGAAGGGGTTCTTTACGGTAAGAGCAGTGAGAATATGGAATTCACTGAGTGAGGAGACGGTAATGTCGGATTCACTAAACCAGTTCAAGCGGGGACTGGATGCATTTCTAGATACCAGGCAGATTTCTGCATATACTTAAAAATAGAATAAAATAGTAGGTTGATACAGGGATTTATTCTGACTGCTGGTTTCAGAGTCGGGAGGGAATTTTTCCTCAGGTGAAGATTGGCTAAATCATTTGGGGTTTTTGCCCTCCTCTGGATCAACTTTAGCAATTACAGAACTAACAGGTCGAACTTGATGGACGCAAGTCTTTATTTACTAACTATGTAAAGCACCTTCAAATATTGCACATTTTTTGGTGTTTTTATGCCAGCTGTGGTCAGTGTTGCCAAAATGGGCAAAGCTGGGGTGGGATGGGGAGTGGCAAAGCCCGCCAAGAAATTCATCAAAATATCCGTCATTTTAATTGTCATCTGTTATGTCAGTGGTTGGCAGAAAATTGTGGAAATTGGATTTTTTAGATGTGTAACATATTGTCTCATGTTCTGCACTTATAATACACATACCCATAGTATTATTTTTTTTTTATACCGATTTCTGGAAAAAATGGAGTAGTGTTCGCTTTTGATTCAATTTATTAATCAAACTCTTCCATTTATGTGATTGGGTCTGTGAAAAAAAATGATATCACTCGAATGCCATCGGTGTGTCATCCGAGGGCTGTCTGCTAGTAAGGTTTTTTTTACATATGAGAAAACTGGTTGGCACACGGATGGTAAAAGCAGACCAAAAATGGATGAAAAAATGGACTGTTGAAAAATGGTTTGCTTTTTTAACATAAAAAATGATTTCCCCCCTCCCCCAATTACCATGTGCCATTTCGACCCTCCTTCAGGCTCATGGGCTCAGCTATGAACCCAGCGTCTGTATCATTGTGAGATACAGGAGTTGGTTTGGTGGGTAATTATGGCGGCTTCTGTTTTCTCTAGCTATCTAGGGAAATTCTCTGGGCGGTGTAAAAAATGGAAATGTGAATTTGTAGGAATTTGATGAGTGGCTCACCTGTTTTTTATACCGGGCTCTGGGAGATACCCTTTTGTGAACAAAAAATAAAAAAGAAGATAGTTTTGATGCATTTAGAAGCTCATCACTTCCACTGCAGCATGGTACGAAAATTAATGGATTAGCTAGAGAATAAGGAAGTGTTTTATATGTTATATTAACAAGATTTTCTAATTTGGAGTAGATTCAGCAGTGCAATACAGATGTAGTTACAGCTTCAAAACAATACATAAAATGCTAGTACAAGCAGATGATATCTAATGGATGTAAAGTTAATTTTTGGAACAATTAAAAGTAAGTTTTGGAACAGTTTGTTTACAAAAACACAGATAATGAAAATGTAAATAACATTTCTGGTCAATATGTCATCTGTTGGCGCTGCGCAAACCAATTAACGTAGAATCAATGTGCCTGGAATTGAAGTATCAAGCGCGGTCACATTTGTACGTGCCACCATGCCTGTGGAAGTACTGGAGTGATTTTCGCTCTGACTGCGACACCATGACCCCTGTCTGTTACGATGATCATATGGAGTTACACATGTCATACTGAGGGTAAGTCATTAATGTATTTTTACAGACAACCCCTTCAAGCAAATACCTACTTATTTCTATAAAATGTCACGTATGTATTGAAAAAAGAAATGTCACAATAAATAAATTCCTAAATACCCTTAAAGGAGTTGTTCGGTCTCAGAAGTAAAGTCTGCAGTCACTCTATGTGACTGCAGACTGTTGATTTATGACAGTGTGCAAGCTATGACGATTCCTCAGTATTCCCCCTGCAGGTGGGCTGTCACGTGAACCTCATGTATCCGATTTGCATACTTGAAGTTACATGCCAACTAGACTCATCTGGGTTCTCTCACTAGAAGAGAATTGAAAGAAGCGCAGGAGTCTAGTCAGCATGTAACCACAAATATGCAAATCACATACATGTGGTCACATGACTGCCTACCTAGACGGGGAATACAGTATAATCTCAAAAGTGTGCATATGTGCATATTGCTCACTGTCACAAATCGGCAGTCTGCAGTTACATAGAGTCTGTTCGCACTTAGGGTGACTCCAGACTTTTCTTCTAGGACTGAACCATCCCTTTAACTAGACATTCATGCTCATTTTGTTTAGAGAAGTAATCACAACAGTTCATGAAAATGGCTGCTGCTTTGTTACAGTGATAGAAAGCTGTCCCGACTTTCCCTTTGTGTGTAAGAAAATATGCTCGAAGAGGATATTCTGATCTAATACTGAAGATACCAGGGGTGCTGAGGTAAGAAGAGGCTGCTCACACTGCTATCCACGCTTTCTATCTGATCTGTCACTGGGTATACCAGGGGGAGTAGAGGTAAGATGAGGCTGCTCACACTGCTGCCCGCCCCATCTCCCATCTGATCTAATACTGGGTATATCAGGGGTGCTGCGGTGAAGAGACTGCTCGCACAGCTCTCTGCCGTGTCTATCTGCTCAGGCGTGCTGAAGCAAAAAGAGGCTGCTCACACTGCTGTCCATACTGTATGTCTGATCTATTACTAGAGAAACTAGGGAGGTGGGGGACTGAGGCAAGAAGAGGCTGTTCACACTGCTGTCTACCGTCTGTTTCTGAATGCTGAGTCTCTGCTATGTCCTGAAAAAAACATACAGCCTGTACTATCAATCTCCAGGTCACTGTAACAGAGCTTCATACTGCACATGCTCATTGGTGTTACACACCTGTCACGGGTATCCCGGACTTTGCTCCCTTCACCTCGGTCTGCTGCCCTTTGTTGTGTTCCACATCCGGTTTTGCAGGTTACCTGGCATGGCTCAGTGACATCATCTCCCTAAGCCTTTTAAGACCCATTAGGACATACACCTGTGTCTTTGGATTGCGATTCAAGACTTTTATTTGGTGTACTCCACCTCTTGTGCACAATGTGCTAACCTGCTGACTTCACTGCATCCGTCCTGCTGCTCCCAAGATTCCTGAGAGTGCTTCATCCTCATTCCCCATGTGCCATCCTACCTGCTACACCAACGCTGTGTACCCACCTGGACAAGGGCTTAGTGGGTCCACATCGCAATGTGAGCCTAACAAGGCACCTGTCTACATTCTAAGACACGTTTCTGTCAGTATAGCAGAATGGCGGCCATACATTTAAAAAACAGCTAGTAACCATGCAGTTCAGGTGACTTGTCCAAAAGGTCAGTTCCCAGTGTCTTCTCCCAGTCAGTTTCCCTTGAGGGAACTTATCATGTTGAAAATGGTCTCTGATCAGGAGGCAGGATGTTGTAGAGCAGGAGGAGCTGATCAGATTTATATACATTTTTGTGGGATAAGTTTCAGTAAAACTTTGGAAAGCACAGTGGCTTAGTGGTTAGCAATGTCTTGCAGCGCAGGGGTCTTCGGTTCAAGTTCCACCAAGGACAACATCTGTAAGGAGTTTGTATGTTCTCCTCGTGTTTGCGTGAGTTTCCTCCAGGTTCTCCGGTTTCCTCCCACACTCCAAAGACATCCTGATAGGGAGTTTAGATTGTGAGCCCCAATGGGGACAGTGATGATAATGTCTGTAAAGTACTGCAGAATATGATGGCGCTGTATAAACAAAGTATAATAAATAAACAAAAATGAAATAAATGATAAAACTGTTCAGTGAAATCCCTGGAATTTGCATATAAGTCCAGTGGGCGGTCCTACTAGTGGACTCATACGGTCCACTGGACCTGTATGTCTGTGCATGTAGAGGTAGCTGTCAATCACTAGTAAGACCGCTAACTGAACTCATATACATATAAAACAATGATTATAATACAAGCTATATTGAATTATTTCCAACAAACCTACATGTCATTCTACTCAGCTTCTCCTTCTCTATACAGTGCTGTCCACAGGTTCCTTTTAAAGGGAATCTGTCACCACTTTTGAGCTATCTAAACTGTTAATATGGGCATGCAGGGTATAGACTGCTGAAAAAAGTCATCCCTGTATGCCTCATATCAAATGCATTGTTGTTGAAAAATTCGCTTTTATCACTTTATGTAAATGAGATCTTCCAGGCTCTGAGGAGGATGGTGCCCAGAAGATAACTCTGCCTCCGTACTTCATTATCATGTGAATCATCTCCCACAGCGTCACTGTGTGCCTGTGACGTCAGGTTTTTGTTTTGTAATCTTGCGCCTGCACAGTCCCCGTGTCGTCGTTCCTCTTCAGTGTTCCGCCTTTCTCTCAGCATTGGCTTCATGTTACTACTGCGCAGGCATCGGCGAGTCATTGGTACTTTTGCTCCCATTGTTTCTGCGCTGGGAACCACATTCAATCCCGCCCAAGCACCATCCACTTTGGCTGGGAAGGTCGAGACTTGTGTAAAAATGCCAAAAGTTGCAAGCCTGTTTATGCCAGAAAACAGGCGAAAACACCTTGAGGAATTGAACCCTGTATATTTGCATGAAGCTCTGGTGACTGTTACTAATACAATTCTACAGCTGTTAAAATAACTGACATCCAGCAGCAGCTCTCACTTCTTCTGGATGTCAGTTTCATCAAAAAGAAGTTAGAGAGAAGTGACCCATTAGCTGTCACTGATTGACTGCCATGCTCACGTGACATAACAACGTCACACAAGCCCTGGGAGACCCAACACCAGAGGTGAGTACAGATTGTTATTACTTAATGTGGGCGAATACAATGAATGAGAATGGTTGTCTGAGTAGTTTAATTTTTCTACTTCCATGGGCCACAACAATAAATGTACTACAGTCAGGGAACATTTCAGGGAACTCCCAGTGAAAATTTCCACATTTTTTTCACGTTACACTCATAAACTTAAATGTATTTTATCAGGATTTTATGTCATATACCAACACAAAGTAGCAAGTATTTGTGAAGTGTAACTGAAATGATACTTGGTTTTCTAAACATTTTAACCCCTTAATTACCGGGGACGTATTAGTACGCATATTTGCGTACTGCCCGTTCAGTGAGGGCTGCTGCGCTGAGCCCTCACTGAACGGAGCACATGTCAGCTGATTCTTACAGCTGACATGTGCCCGCAACAGCCGCAGGTGGAATCGCGATCCACCCGCGGCTGTTAACATGTTAAATGCCGCTGTCAATCTTCGACAGCAGCATTTAACGCGCGCTTCCGGGTAGCGCGTCATAAGCCTCGCCCACCGGCGACCCCGTCACGTGATCGCGGGTCGCCGATGGGTGGGCATGACAACCCAGGGTCTGCAGCAGACGCCTGTGGTTGTCATGATCTTGTCGCTATGAGCGCCACCTAGTGGTCTGCGCTCATAGCACAGGACCATTTCTGCTGCATGCAGGGGACCTGCTCGTCCCCTGTATGTAGCAGAGGCGATTGGATAGTTGCTGCTTCTAGTCTCCTATGGAGACTATAGAAGCATGCAAAAAGTAAAAAAAAAAAGTTTTTAAAAATATAAAAAAAAATAAAAAAATATAAAAGTTTAAATCACCCCCCTTTTGCCCCATTCAAAATAAAATAATAAAAAATAAACCCCACATACACATATTTGGTATCGCCGCGTTCAGAATCGCCCGATCTATCAATATAAAAAAAGAATTAATCCGATCGGTAAACGGCGTAACGAGAAAAAAATTCTAAATGCCAGAATTACGTTTTTTGGTCGCCGCAAAATTGCAATAAAATGCAATAATGGGCGATCAAAACATCGGATCTACCCCAAATGTTATCAATAAAAATGTCAGCCCGCTGCGCAAAAAATAAGCCATCAACCAGCCCCAGATCGCAAAAAATGGAGACGCTACGGGTCTTAGAAAATGGCGCTATTTTTTTATTTTTTTTTTTACCAAATTTTGGAATTTTTTTTCACCACTTAAATATAAAAGAACCTATACATGTTTGGTGTCTATGAACTCGTAATGACCTGTAGAATAAGAAGGGCAGGTCAATTTTAGCATTCAGTGAACGTGGTAAAAAAAATAAATAAAAAACAACTGTGGTATTGCACTTTTTTTGCAATTTTACCGCACTTGGAATTTTTTTCCCGTTTTCCCGTACAGGATATGGTAAAACTAGTAATGGCGTTGAAAAGTACAACTCGTCCCGCAAAAAATAAGCCCTCACATGGCCATATTGACCAAAAAATAAAAACGCTATGGCTCTGGGAACAAGGGGAGCAAAAACGATAATGCAAAAACGGAAAATGCTCCGGGCTTAAGGGGTTAAACATATAAATCTGAAAATTGTGATGTGCATTTGTTTTCAGCTCTCCTGAGTCAAAACTTTGTAGGAGGACCTTTCACTTCAATTACTGCTGGGGCATGTCCCTACCAGCTTTGCACATCTAGAGGCTGACATTTTTGCCCATTTTGCTTCGCACACTCGCTCTAACTCAGTGAGATTGGATGGAAGTGTCTGTGAACAGAAATTTTCAAGTTTTGCCAAAGATTCTCTATGGGATTTAGGTCTGGACTGTGACTGGGACATTCAAACTCATGAATATGTTATGCTCTAAACCATCCATTGTAGCTCTGGCAGTATGTTTAGGGCCGTTATCATGCTGGAAGGTGAACCTACACCACAGTTTCAAGTCTTTTGAAGACTCTAACAGGTTTTCCTCCAGGATTGCCCTGCTTTTAGCTCCATTTTCCCATCAACTCTAACCAGCTTCCCTGTCCCTCCTGAAGAAAAGCATCCCCACAGCATGATGTTGCCACCACCATGTTTGATGGTGTTTTCAGAGTGATGTGCAGTATTAGTTTTCTGCCACACAAAATGTTTTGCATTTAGCCCAAAAGGTTCTACTTTGGTCTCATCTGACCAGAGTACCTTCTTCTACATGCTCACTGTGTCCCCCTCATGACTATTTGCAAACTGCAAACAGTTCTTAATTCTTAAGGCTTGCTTTCAAAAATGGCTTTCTTCTTGCTATGCTTCCATAAAGGCTAGATTTGTGGAGTACACAGCTAATTGTTGTACTACGGACAGATTCTCCCACCTGAGCTGTGAATCTTTGCATGAGTGACCATGGACCTGTTGACAGCTTCTCTAATTAGTGCTCTCCTTGCTTGGAATGTCAGTTCATGTGGACGGCCATGTCTTGGTAAATTTGCAGTTCTATATGTCTTCTGTTCCATCGATGATGGATTGAATAGAGCCTGTGCTATTTTTTTTACAACCTAAGGCTACGTTCACACAATGCGTATTTTTGCACGCTTTTTTGCGTGCGCCTTTTCAAAATACGCAATGTGCCTTGTGTCTGCCGGCAAAGTGAATGGGAAATTCACTTTGCCGTTCAGACACTGTGTAATTTTACGCAGCGCGAAAGCGCAGCTGCGTAAAGAATTGACATGTCAATTCTTTACGCACAGCGGCCTGCGCTTTCTCCCATATTGTGCCCATTATAAGCGATGGAATTACGCAGCGGTGTTCGCACAGTGCGTAATTCCAGCGCTTTTTTACGGAGGTGCAGGAGAAATGAAGGATGTCTTTGTGTAATGCACACGCCCGGGCTGAGCGGCGTGTGCGTGTGATTCCACTGGACCGTGCCGGAGAGTGAATGCCTAGAGGGGCGTAACTAGGTATTCACCCGATCCGACCAGGGTCGCACGACGGCATACGACGCCAGTGCACCAAGGAGGAACCGAGCAGAGGGACCAGGTGCTACTCCAGGACAGACCCCGGACACGGCTGTTGACCCACACAGGGGAATACAGGAACAGACAGGTTAGGCTGGCACACAGACTGGTGGGTATAGGCAGGCACGACTGGTATGCAGGCAGGCGGGTATGAAGGCAGGGGGGTACAGGCAAGCACAGCTAGAGTGCAGACAGGGAGGCACTAGCAGGTAGGAACACAGGCGGAATAGGACCCAGTACACACTGGGACTCAGGAACAGAACCACAGATGTGGCGGACAAACACAGCAGAGTAAGGCCGCCCAGAGTGGTGAGCGAGAGTAGAGCAGGATGAGGCCGCCTGGAGCGGTGAGCAAGAGTAGAGCAGGACGAGGCCGCCTGGAGCGGTGAGCGAGAGTAGAGCAGGACGAGGCCGCCTGGAGCGGTGAGCGAGAGTAGAGCAGGACGAGGCCGTCTGGAGCGGTGAGCGAGAGTAGAGCAGGACGAGGCCGCCTGGAGCGGTGAGCGAGAGTAGAGCAGGACGAGGCCGCCTGTAGCGGTGAGCGAGAGTAGAGCAGGACGAGGCCGCCTGGAGCGGTGAGCGAGAGTAGAACAGGACGAGGCCGCCTGTAGCGGTGAGCGAGAGTAGAGCAGGACGAGGCCGCCTGGAGCGGTGAGCGAGAGTAGAGCAGGACGAGGCCGCCTGGAGCGGTGAGCGAGAGTAGAGCAGGACGAGGCCGCCTGGAGCGGTGAGCGAGAGTAGAGCAGGACGAGGCCGCCTGGAGCGGTGAGCGAGAGTAGAGCAGGACGAGGCCGCCTGGAGCGGTGAGCGAGAGTAGAGCAGGACGAGGCCACCTGGAGCGGTGAGCGAGAGTAGAGCAGGACAAGGTCGCCTGGAGCGGTGAGCGAGAGTAGAGCAGGATGAGGCCGCCTGGAGCGGTGAGCGAGAGTAGAGCAGGACGAGGCCGCCTGGAGCGGTGAGCGAGAGTAGAGCAGGACGAGGCCGCCTGGAGCGGTGAGCGAGAGTAGAGCAGGACGAGGCCGCCTGGAGTGGTGAGCGAGAGTAGAGCAGGACGAGGCCGCCTGGAGCGGTGAGCAAGAGTAGTCAGAGCAGAGCGAGACTGCCGGAACAGTGAGCAAAGGGTCAGAGCAGAGCGAGACTGCCGGAGCAGTGAGCAAAGGATCAGAGCGAAGCGAGACTGCCGGAGCAGTGAGCAAAGGGTCAGAGCGGAGCGAGACTGCCGGAGCAGTGAGCAAAGGGTCAGAGCCGAGCGAGACTGCCGGAGCAGTGAGCAAAGGGTAAGAGCGGAGCGAGACTGCCGGAGCAGTGAGAAAAGGGTCAGAGCGGAGCAAGACTGCCGGAGCAGTGCGCAATGGGTCAGAGCAGGCCAGAACCGCCGGAGCGGTGAGCAAAGGCAGAGCAGGCTAGAACCGCCGGAGCGGTGAGCAAAGGCAGAGCAGGCTAGAACCGCCGGAGCGGTGAGCAAGGCAGAGCAGGCTAGAACCGCCGGAGCGGTGAGCAAGGCAGAGCAGGCTAGAACCGCCGGAGCAGTGAGCAAGGCAGAGCAGGCTAGAACCGCCGGAGCGGTGAGCAAGACAGAGCAGGCTAGAACCGCCGGAGCGGTGAGCAAGGCAGAGCAGGCTAGAACCGCCGGAGCGGTGAGCAAGGCAGAGCAGGCTAGAACCGCCGGAGCGGTGAGCAAGGCAGAGCAGGGGGGACAGGGCTCTGTACACACGGAACAGGTAGGAAGGGAAAGGCAGAACCAGATACACACAGGGTACTTACAGTGAAGTAGCGAGTGGACCACAAACTCACAAACGGAAGTACAGTGACAACGAGCAGGAGTTAGGTACGAGTTCAGACTCTGCAGAAAAAGGAAAGGTACGGACATAGAGAAACACAGGAAACAGGCTAGAAGAGTATACAGACAAGAACAGACACAGTAGAAAGATACAGGAGCGGGTCTAGGTATGCAGCCCCAAGAAGGCGGGAGGAAC
The DNA here is from genome assembly GCF_046119375.1 of Phyllobates terribilis. Classification (NCBI taxonomy): domain Eukaryota; kingdom Metazoa; phylum Chordata; class Amphibia; order Anura; family Dendrobatidae; genus Phyllobates; species Phyllobates terribilis. Next base: position 149,019,929 of record NW_027362762.1, read on the forward strand.
AGGCTAGGAGTGTGTTCAGACAGGACAGACAAGATACAGGAGCGGGTCTAGGTATGCGGCCCCTAGAAGGCGGAACGAACAGGCAAGGAGCGTGTTCAGACAGGCCTGGGAATAAAGCCTCCAGGAAGGGCGGGCAGGCAAGCAAACACAGAAGGGGACCTGGCACATTCAGAGTGAAAGAGCACACTGAATAAAACACAATGCTCAGGCAGGGATTCATTGGAGCAGCTGGGTTAAATACCAGGTGACAGACAGCAATAGGCTGAGGACGCACAAGGGGTGTGCCCGCAGCAGGTACAAGAAACAGGAAGTGATCTGGCGCCGCCCTTAAGCAGCAGAAACAGAGGCAAGCAGACAGCATGGAGGGAAGCCAGGCTAGCAGACTGGACTGGAGATCAAGTGCGCGCTCTTGCACAGTGGGAGATGGACCACTATGCAAGGACGCCGCCAGGTATGTTACACTTTGTAGTGTACACTGCAGAAAAAAAACGCATGCGTAAAAAAACGCAGTGTGTGAATGGAGGTGTTTTTTTTACCTGCGTAAAAAACGCAGGTAAAAACTGCAGGAAAATACCCGCGCGTAAAAAAAGCAGCAAATACGCAGTGTGTGAACGTAGCCTAACCCTGCTTTACTCTTCTCCACAACTTTATCACTGACTTGTCTGGTGTGTTCCTTGGTTTTCATGATTCTATTTGATCCCTAATTTTCTCAAACAAATCTCTGAGGCCTTCACAGAACAGCTGTAGTTACAATGGGAATAAATTACACACAGGTGGACTCAGTTTACTAATTATGTAACTTCTGGAGGCAATTGGTCACTCAAGATTTTATTTAGGGGTAACAGACTACAGGGGGCTGAATATAAATGCACATCACTATTTTCAGATTTATATTTTTAAAATAATTTAAAAAAACATGTATCATTTCCTTTACACTTAACAAATACTTGCTCCTTTATGTTGGTATATACCTGTTTCAGGATTGGTGTTGGGTGTCACATGATGTTAACTTTTTAAAGGAGGATTTGACGAACTAGTGTGAGCTCAAGAAAGATGGTGAAACCTTGAAACATAGGCTCAGGTCTCAGTAATTAGATCTGCCACATTGTCTTTGACTGTTCCTATTTGGAATGAAATTTTACAAGTCTACAACTTGCTATTTTGGGATCTTCTTAAACTGCGGTGATTTTCTTTGGTGTAAGTTTTATTATTCAAAACTGAAAGTGGATGTATATTTGCATTGATGGATATAAAGAAATTGTTGAAATGAAAAAGTCAATGTTGCTATTAATTCCATTAGAATTATTATTATTTATTTATTAAGCTTTGCTTATATAGCCCCATCATACCGTGTTTCCCCGAAAGTAAGACCCCCCCGAAAGTAAGGCAGGGTGGGGGGTTTCGGGGGGTCCGCCAATGTAGGGCACCCCCCGATTGTAAGGCAGGGTAGCGGGGGGGGGGCCGGGGAATGTAAGGCTGATTCGTCACAGGCTCCCTAGCCGGCTCGCAGCTGATTGGCCGATCAGCCTGTTCGTCACAGGCTCCCTAGCCGGCTCGCAGCTGATTGGCCGATCAGCCTGTTCGTCACAGGCTCCCTAGCCGGCTCGCAGCTGATTGGCCGATCAGCCTGTTCGTCACAGGCTCCCTAGCCGGCTCGCAGCTGATTGGCCGATCAGCCTGTTTGTCACAGGCTCCCTAGCCGGCTCGCAGCTGATTGGCCGATCAGCCTGTTCGTCACAGGCTCCCTAGTCCCTGCTGGCCATCAGCTCGAGTGTGATTGGCCAGTCAGCCGGCTCGCAGCTGATTGGCCGAATCAGCTGCGACGTCACCGCCTGCAGGCTCGCTCCGATTGGTCCAGCTTCCCCGGCATCCGAATCGTCAGCCCGGCACCGCAGAGGAGATCGAAACAGAAGGAAAGTAACGGTAAGTTCCGAAACTCTCTCTGTGTGTGTGTGTGTGTGTGTGTGTGTGTGTATACGATATGTGTACGGTATGTGTATGGGTGCCGTATGGGGCTGTGTGTGTGTGTGTATACGATATGTGTACGGTATGTGTATGGGTGCCGTATGGGGCTGTGTGTGTGTGTGTATACGATATGTGTACGGTATGTGTATGGGTGCCGTATGGGGCTGTGTGTGTGTGTGTGTATACGATATGTGTACGGTATGTGTATGGGTGCCGTATGGGGCTGTGTGTGTGTGTGTGTGTGGTGGCAGAGTGGGGGGCAGAACCACTGTATGGGGAGGCTGCATACTGTTCAGCCTGTTTTTTTTCCCAATGTAAGGCCTCCCCCGAAAGTAAGGCAGGGTGGGACTTTTGGGGGTAAAATTAATGTAAGACAGGGCCTTACTTTCGGGGAAACACGGTATTCTGCAGCGCTTTACAGACATTATCATCACTCTCATGAGCAGCGGAAACAACTCTGCAAGTGATTCTGATTTCCCGCACCTTCGCTTAAGCAAAGTATATCGTACTGTTGGCGCATTCAGACGTCTGTGCAAATCGGTTCAAGATATTTTCTAATTTGTACGGACGTCTGAATGCACCCTAACTCAGCACGCCTGCGTTGAGTTAGGTAGCGATGAGCCGGCTGTCAATGAACATGACATTGGCAGTGATGCCTTGTCATCAGAGCATATTGGAAGAGAAGAAACCTGATGTCACCTTAAGCCAAGGTCCCATTATCAGTATTTGGTCAGTATTCGGTCAGTATTTTTTCTCAGTAGTGGGAGACAAAACCAGGTGAGGAACAATCAGAGAAAAGGTATAATAGAAACAAGTCACCAATTGTGCATTTATCACCCACTCCAGGTTTTAGCTCCCACTCCTGAGAAAAAATACTGACTGAATACTGACCAAATACTGATAGTGGGGCCGAGGCCTAAGTAGAAGAATCGACATCAGAAATAGACCGTGACTGTTCTGAGCAGACAGAGAACGTCACAAGGCATACCGCAGGTGGCTAGCAAATAGCTGCCGATCAGTGCTTAGCCCCATAGTAAAAAAAAAACCTGGATAACCCCTTTAAGGCTATTTTATAGTCCTGTATGTGTATGATCAGAACTTTCCAGCTGCTAAAATCAGCCATGATCAGGTACACCTTGTTGCGGTGGGATGGCATTTACGTTTTTTTGATCAAAATAGTGTCAACTATTTATATTTCTGTAGGTTTATCATAGACGTGTTTGTATAGGACAATTTTTTCCTGTTTTGGATTCTGCTAGCTCTTATACCAGAAGGGAATGATATAATTATCAGAAACAATTATCTTAGGTACATTTCTTCCATGTTATTTCTTTCTGTGCGATATAACCTTTGACACATCCACTGCGAATGAGAAACTAAAGAAAATGCGTTTTTCCAGATTTTTTTATGTAAAAATGAAAAAAAAACTCAAAACAAACAAAACAAGAAAATACTCTAAACCAAAAACTCCAAAATACATGGTGAGAATGAACCAAAAACCAGCAAAACTGAGATCCATCTCCCCCAAGCCATGTCGTAGCTGACAAAAGCCAATCAGAAGCTGGAGTGTGGCGTCCAAAGACGGGCTGTTCATTTGCAGTGCTGGGCGTGATTTATCTGTGGGATATAGGCAGAGGAGAGAGGATGATGAGGGCCATTAAAATGTAGGGCGATGCTTTTTATGATTGAAGTCTGTATTACAGCGGCCATAAAGCAAGGCAGCGAGCGGCCATTAACATTTCCATCATCAGATCTCGCAGCCTGTCACAAGCGCATAACTCATCTTTACTGCGCCGCTCTATACGCCGGGCCTGATACAATGTCTGAAGAGATACGCAGCATTCATAGAAAGGTGGGGGGAAGAGCCTGCTCGGGATGTAATGTCCTTCACGGAATTATTCCCCTCATCTAACCAAACCCTCTTCCCAGCCCCCCTCCCGTCCTCAGCCACACACACCCCTCTCAGACACATGGGGACGTTCTCCACCGAGTACCTCCGCTCACTATCGGAGAATACCGGCTGCACCTGCCGCCGCTCATTGCCCGCCTGCTCCATGCCCCATGTATTCCTCAATCCCTAGAATCTTCTTTAGGTTTTGTCTTCATCCTCGTCTCTCCTATCATGAAATACTGACAAGACAAAGGATGGGAAGTAGAGGGTTAAACTTTGTCACACGTACAATCGATTCAATGTCTCCACATTGCCTAAATGTCTCTGTCAAGTCCTACAAATTTTTTAGACTATCGATTGGTTCTTAGCTACTTCTGTTTCTGGGAAAGCTGAGTGACAGCCGCTACGTCGTGCAGAGCCAAGTCACGCATGGGTTAAACTGAGACTTTATTTGCATGACAATGCCAGTCCAGGACAATACTTTATATTATATAGTGTTCAAAAAAGACAAATGTCCATCAAGTTCAACGAGGGATGGGAAAGGGCAAAGACATGCACCGCCACAATGCATGATCCAGTCCGTGCACAAAGAGCTAATCTTTCCCTCCTGATCCCAATTGTCCATCCACTGGACCAAACATACGTTTTAGGAAAGGGCTCTGTGCACGGAGGCCGTAGGAACAGAGATATTTTGTCCTGAAACATTGCATCTCTATAGGCTGTCCAGTCTAATAGATCGAAAACGTTAAATGGCACACTCGTGACCTACTGACCCCTTTAGAGGAAGTTGTATAAAGAAAAGGACAAGTATTAGTTTTCTTTTATACTTTCTCTTCTTTCTAAATCCACTTTTGGATTTTGCTTTAAAAAAAAATCAATATGTAATTCCCAGGACTGAAGGAGAGAAGAGAGGAGTGGGAGCAGGAAGGCTCCAGGAACAGAAGGGACCCTAGGGGTAAGGGCCGTGCAGAAAGCCACCTGTACTCCCGCTGCTACCAGGAGGTAGAGGGGTCAGGCCAGATAAGGGGAACCGGTCCCTCAACTAGCGGAGAAACAGCAAGGCTCAACCAGAAACCGGAGCTGCAGCACTTTATGTACCGTAAGCCAAAAGTCCACACCAGTCTCACTAAGAAGGTAGCCACATAGGACCCAGGGGACGGAACACACGTCGCCCGGCAAGGCCCAAGAGTACCGGATAGAAGTGTCACTGGGTGTGAGGTGCAGGGAGAAGGCCAGAGAAAGGACACACAGAAGGGGGTCCTGCTAAATACTCCGGAGTTACCTGGGGGTCGGCTGAACCCCTCACTGAGTGAGCACAGAACGACGAGGGCCATTACATGGGTACCTCTAACAAGAACTGCAACAACTGTGACTAAAGACCTTGGGACTGCATCACACGGACTCTGTGTTCATTACTGACTCCCTGCACTACAACCACCATCATCCACCCACACTGCCCTGAAGCTACACTCTTCCCGTGGGGAGTAATAATACCCTTGCTGCCATACCACCAGCTTCGGAGGACTGTTCCTCAGCGGCGGCCCCCTTTAGCCGCACTCCACAGGTGGCGTAGTCGGACATTATAAAACCCCTATATACAAATAACCCCTTGAATTGACCGCCCTGGGTCACGGACCGGGTCACCGCCACAGTGACTACAACCCCCAGCGTCTACCGGCCCGGCACCGGGTACCCCACGGCCCAGGGGGCGCGTCACTTGTCAACCCGCATACAGGAATGCAAGTGAAGAATGCTTCACATTCGCATGTCCCTGGCAGGAAAACGCATGTACAATCCGCATGCGTTTTTTTCTGCCAGAGAGATGCAGAAACGCTGAGGAAAAAATCCTGAGCATTTCTGCATCGTGGGCACATAGCCTAAGGCTGAATTCACACACAACATTTGGTGCATGTTTCATGGCATTTCAGCTGACTTTTTTGCAGGCAAAGACCCTGATTACAGGAATGCATCACTTACTAGGCTGCTTGCTGTCATATTGATAAAATTCCTGTTTTATCTGCTGCAGATCTAGCAGTTCTTTGAATGCTGAGCTGTGTATAACCCCGCCCACACCACTGATTGGCAGCTTTCTGCCTATGCACAGTGTACACAGAAAGCTGCCAGTCAGTGGTGGGGGTTGGGTTATACAGAGCTCATGAATATGGAGGACTACCTGACAGCAGGTTAACTAGTCCTCTATTGATAATCTCCTGCTGATATAACAGTGATTTTATTGAAACTACAGCAAGCAGCCCAGTAAGTGACACATCACTGGAATCGGGGTCTCTGTCTCTACATTATGCTGCTCTCAGATAAGGTGGCAAAATTCCCTATAATAAGTGGTGCTAAAAAGTTGTCTGTCCTTCCATCACTGACAGGCAGTAATACTTTGCTAGCATTATGAAAGCACAGTAAGTTTTTGGTGAATTTTTTTGATGGCGCATATCTTACAGTTCCAGTCAAGTGGATTGGACTTAGGCCTCATTCAGACGTCTGAGTGGCACGTACTTGTATCTGTTTTTTTCACAGCTACCACACGTACCCATCATAATTCTATGCTGCTTTTCAAATGTTTTGTGTTTTTCACAGACCGTTTGTCCATGCAAAACACAAGGAGACGTGTCTGTTTTTTTCAGGCAGCACGGATGACAAGGGCCAGTACATGTGTTTGGGTCCGTTAAAAAAAATGCAGCACACGGATGGCAGCAGTGTACAATCTGTGTGCTGTCCATGTTTAACATTGTATAGTATAGGAGAAGCTTTTTCATATATTTTTTTTTTTATCTATCTGTGAAAAACACTGATGGCACACTGATGGTAAAAACGAACACACGGATGACACACTGATGGTAAAAACGGACACACGGATGACACACGGATGGTAAAAACGGACACACGGATGACACACTGATGGTAAAAACGGACACACGGATGACACACTGATGGTAAAAACGGACACACGGATGACACACTGATGACACACGGATGGTAAAAACGGACACACGGATGACACACTGATGGTAAAAACGGACACACAGATGACACACTGATGGTAAAAACGGACACACGGATGACACACTGATGGTAAAAACGGACACACGGATGACACACGGATGGTAAAAACGGACACACGGATGACACACTGATGGTGAAAAATGCATTCCAAACCACTATGAAAATAATACACGTAATCTAATTTACCTACAGTAAATTAGGCACAGAAATGCTGCAGAAAATCTGCAACATCAAAAATTCACTAAATACTCATTGTGGGAATGTAGCCCAAGATCACATGCACACGTTCAGTATTTGATCAGTATTTTACCTCAGTATTTGTAGCCAAAACCAGGAGAGGAACAATCAGAGGAAAGGTATAATAGAAACACGTCACCACTTCTGCATTTATCACCCACTCCTGGTTGTGGCTTACAAATACTGAGGTAAAAAAATTCACCAAATACTGAATGTGTGAACGTGGCCTAAAAGAAATGTAAAAAAAAATAATCAAAGTTTTAAAAAATACGAAAAATTTTCAGTTTGGAAAAGTGTAAAAAAGATACACATATGTGGTATAATGCAGAAAAACAATATAGTTATTCCTATACCCATTCTCCCATGAAAAATATTAAATGTTTATAATAATTTATATCTTTATCTACCCATAAATTATTATATTAAAAATATGAAGTGTACCACAAATAAAAAGCCCTCATTCAGCTACATTAGCGGAAAATTGAAAAAACTAAATCAATTCTGCTCTCCTTACTGCCAAAATAGTCCCAGTTCTTGAGCGGTTAGTATACAGCGAAATAGTAAAAAAACACCTGTTTTCTTTTCTGGAGATTTTGTTGCATTATTGGGGTTACTGGTGATTTAAAAAATGCAGCATGATCTGATCATAGCATTTTCTTCTGGCATTTTTCCTCCAGGCTTTTGTATAGGACATCAAAAACACCAGAAAGAATGTATGTCTAAAATGTCACAACATAAAAAAAAACTTATTTTATTGCTACTCACCCACCTTTCCACTAAAGGGAACCTGTCAGCCGATCTATGGGCAGCATGTATCAGACGCTGGCTGTATGATTTCAGCCAGGTATGTTTGACTCAAACGCTGCGGCATTTCAGAGAAAAACATACTTTAAAAGCTGCCGGAGCCCAAGTCACATGGGAGACTAATCAAAAAGGCGGGTTCCCGACAACTTCTTGCCTGCACCCGACCGACTTTTCAAGTATGTTTTTCTTTGAATCAGCGCAGTTTCAGAGTCAAACATATCTGGCTGAGATCATGCAGCCAGCGTCTCATACATGCTGCCTGTGGATTGGGAATATGTATCAGTTGTCAGGTTCCCTTTACGCACATAATCAAATAATGACAATTTACATTTACTTGTGGCATAAGGTAAAACACTATTTAAACGGTTTCCGTACTTTTAACTAATGGCACACCTGTAGGCAAGGTTAACACACAGATTTTTGGAAGTGAATTCCGCTTCAGGATATGCTTCTTTTCTTTCCTCGGCCAGGTTTTCAAAACCTTGGCGGAAAAAGAATTTAAAAAAATTCCTCATATGAACTATAAAGTGGATTTTACATTGAAATGAATAAGAAAAGCATTCAAGGCATTTTAAGGAGGATTTTGGAATGGGTGCACATTCACAAAACTTTTAGGAATTTTTCCTGAAGTGATGTGGGTGCAACCATTGAGACCAGTGTCGGACTGGCCCGGCAGGACACCGGAAGATCCTTCGTAGGGCTGCGGGCCCTCGGTGGGCCCCCCGGGCTGGATATAGAGGGGGCCCTCCGGTAACCGAGGTTGCTAGAATGACCACAGGCCTATCAGAGGCCGCGCGCTTCACGGTGCATACTAGTGACGCTTAATGGCCGCCAGCCTATCAAAGGCAGCACGTCAGAGCTGCTGTGTATAATGTCACTGGTGATCCCTGTATTACATGTACACTGATACTATATATAGAGCTCCTGTGTATAATATCACTGGTGATCCCTGTATTACCTGTACACTGATACTATATACAGAGCTCCTGTGTATAATATCACTGGTGATCCCTGTATTACCTGTACACTGATGCTATATACAAAGCTCCTGTGTATAATGTCACTGGTGATCCCTGTACCCTGACATTATTTTGACCTTCTGTGTCTAATGCCATTGGTGATCCCTGTATTACCTGTACACTGATACTATACACAGAGCTCCTGTGTATAATGTTACTGGTGATCCCTGTACACTGACACTATATACAGAGCTCCTGTGTATAATGTCACTGGTGATCACTGTATTGCCTGTACACTATACACTATATACTGTATATAGAGCTTCTGTGTATAATGTCACTGGTTATCACTGTATTATCTAGGGACAGTGTCTTGTTTTTATTTCTCTCTTTTTATGTTTTTCAGGTTTCCATTTGTGGACTACGTCAGATTTGGTGGACTACGTCGGATTACCTGGACTATGGCAGACCTGCATGTTTTTTTTTTAATAAATTGGTGAAGTGTTGATAGTGTTTATTCAAATAAAGTTTTTTTTTGTATGTATTTTTATTTTTGATTACTGGGTTAGTAATGGGGGTGGCTCATAGACGCCTCTCCATTTCTAACACCAGGGCTTGATGCCAGCTAAGATTTTTGACAAATCACAGCTGACATAAACCCCAAGCCCCATTACCCTGATTGCCAGCGCACCAGGGCAATCGGGAAGAGCTAAGGCAAAGCACCAGAATTGGGGCGGCTGCAGGCTGGAAGTTTTAAGCTGGGAAGGACCCAATATCAAGGGACCTTCCCAGCCTGATAATATCAGCTCTCTGTTTTACCTTTGCTGGTTATCAAAAATAGGGGGGCTCCACGTCAATTTTTTTATTTATTAGGTTAAACAAGTGTGACGCTCACAGCCCTCCCTGGGAGATGGGGTACTCGGAGCCGGGTCAGATGTTTGGTGGGTTGTAGCCGTGGCCTGGACCCGTTCCGTGCCCAGGGCCGTCACATTAAAAAGGTGTAATGGGCTTTCAGAGTTGGTGTTGATCGAGTGGTGGTATAGACTACGCCACCTGTGGCGTCTGGTGATGGCCACCAGTGCTGCGGCAGTCCTCTGAGGCGGGATGTAGTGGCAGCAAAAGATGGAACTACTCCCCACAGGCGGAGCAGGGCCTCAGGGCAGAGAGGACAGGAGGATGGGAGTTATAGTGGAGGATGTGGTGCGGTGTGGTGCGGTGCCGCGTTGCAATGAGGAACCGGAGGCCATAGGGGTAGTCTTCCAAGCTTTACTCACGGTAGAATGCACAGCTGCAAGGCTTCTCCCTGCTCCTCACGGCGCGCTGCGGCCCCCAGGACCGGGGGTCGACCACCTCCGAGTAATTCAGATGCTTTGACCAGGGCCCCGCACCAGAGTGTTCCTAGGCTTTTCCCACTAGGTCCTCTCCTGTCCGTGTGTAGTACTTGTACTAAGGCCGGGTCTCCCACTATGCACAGAACAAGGGTATGGGAGGTGAATCCACTCCGTTACCCGGTGGGATCCACTGAGCCTCCGGGCTTCTCCGACTGAGACATAGAGTAACAAAGTCAGATATCGGGGGCCGGTACCCCTCTTGCAGCAGGAATCCCTCTGACTAGGCCAGAATAGCGAGGACAGGTGGCGTACACCGCTCCGTCTGCATCCCCCTGGGATCCTTTTGCGGTGGAGCTAGACTCCTCTGCTCCAGGCCTTCTTGGGTAGGGACCTTGACCGGGTAGAGACAACCGTTAACTCTTGCCCGCTCCTCGACTCAAGGCCAGAGTACGAGGACCGTGTCCCCATCAACTGCAGGTTCACACAGAAAGCCACGTTCAGTGATGAAGATCACAATCAAAAGACCATAAGCCCTAGATGGCTGTTTATTAAATATGAATTATTAAGAGTAACCTAAATGTGCGTCCTCCACCCTCTACATGGCTCCTCCTAACTTTTGGTTCACCCCATCGCGTCTATCCCGACTGGGGCAGCACCCTGGTGCACATAAGCCCCCTTCAGGTGGGAGAGGTGTAGTGTTGGATGCAGAGGTGGGGTCCTGTCAGCCGCACCATCCTTACCTCGAAGGGGAGATACCACACCTCATCAAAGAGGTGCAGTACCCCGGTGGCGGTCGAACCCTCAAGGCTGCCACATTCCCCCCTGGTGAAACACAGCACGTCCGCGGGCTGCAAAGAGAGCAAAACCTGGTACAGACTTTTTATATTTTTGTATAACAATTGAACAATCTTCCCATTATGGGAGGCACTTTTTTTAAACGTTACAAATTTTAAATAGTGCAAAAGTATAAAAACATATAAAAGCATCACAGAGACATTATGCGTGTAGACAGACTGATTAAAGTGCAGCATGAAGAAGTCAGTTCAGAAGCAAGAGGGACCTGTCCCAAACCCTCAACGTAGGCCCTGGGGTGGCTGCAGGGCATGAAGATCCCGAGTTGAACCTCCAGGAGAGCCACGCCAGACAGGTTTTTCTTCCGAGGTCTGAGGTAGAAGTATACACGGTTTTACATAAAACCAATAGGGAGCACCTAAATAGATGCAAACTATTTACAAGAAGTAGAAGAGTCTGCCTACTGCAAGTCCACAGGGACAAATGTCTCTAGAATCCGGGAGGAAAACATGGGGTTAACTGGAAACATAATAATATAATAACTGCCAAAAAGGTTACAGCCGCCGGGGCCGCTTAATCCATATCTCCCCACCGAGGGAAAGGCTCATTCCTCCCGACGGAGGCTGGTCGGACCTTCACTGCCGAGTGCGAGGGTGCGTCGCTCCTGGACACCTTGTGAACATCCAGGGCGTACCACCCCCGCACCCCGTGGTGGCGGGTGTACGACACAAAGTCACCCGGGAAGAGGTTCCGGCCAGGGTGTCCCTTTTTTAGCCGCGGCTCGACGTCCCGCCAGCTGACGAAGACGTCTTGCTCAAACTGGGGACTCCTTATGAAGCCCCATCCTGCCTCATGTTGGAAGCGGACGACTTGCCCTTGCTCCCGGGGGCTTGGACGGTCTACCTCCTCCTGGCGGGCCCTGGATTTTGCGGCCTTGGCGCGCACTTCGAGGCACTCGCAGCGGACCTCCCTCTGCCGTTGCTCCCGATCGAGCTGGAGGATTTGCTGCCGACACAGCTTGCTCCTCCTCCGCGCTTCAGCCCGGGTCTCCCGGGGGAAGCCCATCAGGTCCCCCCCCTGGTTGTCCCAGGCCCACTCTTCAGCTGCCAGCCAGGTAACTGGAGGTACGGGCAGCGGTGACAGCAGGGGCTGCTGCAGGCCCTCAGGGAGTGCGGACCAGTCCGGGTTGGGGTCGGTGGATTCCCCAGCAGACACAGATTCCTCCAAGACGGGAGGCGGGAGGCAATGCAGGCCTCCGGGGATGGCGGAAGCTTCTAGCTCCGGGGCAAAGACCTGCTCCCAGGTTACCGCGCCAGGTAGCAGGTACTCCGTCATCAGATCCAGGAGGGGCACGGTGGGCTCAGCAGCCGGGACGGGGGTATCACACTCACCCGATCCTGGGCTGCACGCGACCTCTGTTGCTTCTTCCTCCCGAGTTGCTGCTCCTTGGCGGCGGGTCCGGATCCGCTGTAGCATTTCTTCCCGCCACACGGCGGACGCTGCATGCTGGGCCTCAGCTACCCTTCTAGCAAGGTCCGGGGTTTCCTTGCGCAGAAACTCAAGATCTCCCGGGGTTAGGGACATGCCATCCTCCTCGCCGATGGGAGAAGGACCTGGGCCGGGTTCGGAAGGCTCTGGTAGACTTCCCTCAGCAGCGTCCATGTCTGCTCCTGAGGATGGTAAGTCTCGGACTGTTATGGCCGCACCTTGTGGTTTCGTTCGTTCCCTCCTCTTTTCGGGGCGGCTCCAGGGCGGTAGGCTGACAGGCACGCCTTCGGACATCCCATCCGTTTTGACGGGCACTACCCCGCGGATAGTCTCTAACGGAAGGGGCGGTCTGCTCTTTTGGCGCCATGGGGGAGCCAGGCCCACGATAGGAGGTGCTAAGAAGCTGTCCTTTCTACACATTATGTCGTCCGTTCTTTTTGGGCGGGCGCCATTTTAAGTGGAAAACGACAGTCTAAGGTAAAAGGCGCACAGTACCTGGTAGCAATGGGCAATCTCCTTCCGTTGCTGCGGGCACGCAATCCTGCCGACTACACCAAGTATGTGACGCTCACAGCGCTCCCTGGGAGATGGGGTACTCGGAGCCAGGTCAGATGTTTGGTGGGTTGTAGCCGTGGCCTGGACCCGTTCCGTGCCCAGGGCCGTCACATTAAAAAGGTGTAATGGGCTTTCAGAGTTGGTGTTGATCGACTGGTGGTATAGACTACGCCACCTGTGGTGTCTGGTGATGGCCACCAGCGCTGCGGCAGTCCTCTGAGGTGGGATGTAGTGGCAGCAGAAAATGGAACTACTCCCCACAGGCGGAGCAGGGCCTCAGGGCAGAGAGGACAGGAGGATGGGAGTTATAGTGGAGGATGTGGTGCGGTGTGGTGCGGTGCCGCGTTGCAATAAGGAACCGGAGGCCATAGGGGTAGTCTTCCAAGCTTTACTCACGGTAGAATGCACAGCTGCAAGGCTTCTCCCTGCTCCTCACGGCGCGCTGCGGCCACCAGGACCGGGGGTCGACCACCTCCGAGTAATTCAGATGCTTTGACCAGGGCCCCGCACCAGAGTGTTCCTAGACTTTTCCCACTAGGTCCTCTCCTGTCCGTGTGTAGTACTTGTACTAAGGCAGGGTCTCCCTCTGGACTATGCACAAAACAAGGGTACGGGAGGTGACTCCGCTCCGTTACCCGGTGGGATCCACTGAGCCTCCGGGCTTCTCCGACTGAGACATAGAGTAACAAAGTCAGATATCGGGGGCCGGTGCCCCTCTTGCAGCAGGAATCCCTCTAACTAGGTCAGAATAGCGAGGACAGGTGGCGTACACCGCTCCGTCTGCATCCCCCTGGGATCCTTTTGCGGTGGAGCTAGACTCCTCTGCTCCAGGCCTTCTTGGGTAGGGACCTTGACCGGGTAGAGACAACCGTTAACTCTTGCCCGCTCCTCGACTCAAGGCCAGAGTACGAGGACCGTGTCCCCATCAACTGCAGGTTCACACAGAAAGCCACGTTCAGTGATGAAGATCACAATCAAAAGACCATAAGCCCTAGATGGCTGTTTATTAAATATGAATTATTAAGTGTAACCTAAATGTGCGTCCTCCACCCTCACCCACTATATGGTTCTCCCTAACTTTTGGCTCCCCCCATCTCCTCTATCCCGACTGGGGCAGCCCCCTGGTGCATATAAGCCCCCTTCAGGTGGGAGAGGTGTAGTGTTGGATGCAGAGGTGGGGTCCTGTCAGCCGCACCATCCTTACCTCGAAGGGGAGATACCACACCTCATCAAAGAGGTGCAGTACCCCTGTGGCGGTCGAACCCTCAGGGGCGCCACACAAGCCTAAAAGTTGTAGAATAAACTCCACATGAAATGCACTAAAAGGTGCAAGTTTATAATATACAGGGCCGGTGTTATGGGCAGGCAGACTAGGCAGCTGCCTAGGGCCCCCAGGCACAGAAGGGGCCACCTGCTGCGATGGAGCTTACAATTCAAATAACACTAGGCAGTGCTTCGCTCAGTCGGAGAAGAGGCAGAGATATCTGCTTCTGTTCTCCTGCAATGCTAGTATTACCCTGAGCTGCGCTGTCTAGTGTTATTTATAACTCCATCGGTGATCACAGAGGCAGAAGCAGTCAGGCGTGTACTACTGACCTGCGGCTGCGCTCTGCATCTGCTCATGTTCTGGCTTGTAATCTATATACTGTGTTCTGAGCTGCTGTATAGCTGCAGGACCTTTTAGTGACACATGACCAGTGACATAGTCCTGACGTTGCACAGCAGCGCCTGTCAGGACACAGCACAGGAGCTGTGCAGCCACCCAGGAGAAGTGCTCCCATAGAGAACACTTCAGCACTGGTCACTGGTGAGTTTTTTACTGCATCTCAGCAGCAGTCACACACTACACAGCAACACAAACCTGCAATGTAAAAAAAATGAAAAAAGCAAAACAAACATAAAGTAATATAAAAAAAATGAATGACACCTGCTGTGACTCATCAGGATCCTGCACAGGCCGCTCTGTGGTGTGCGCCGGCACCAGTAGTGATGACGTCACTGTGATCTCTAGCCACATGACCATTGCATTCTGTAAAAGGGCTCGCTCACAATAGCGTATATCCTCTCATGCGAGAGAATTCGGCCGATTATTCTAATGACACTCGACACAATCTTTGATCAGAGTTTGAGCCGAGTGTCAGTTCACTGTGATCCGATTCCCTCGCATTAGAGAATCGTATCACAGGTGCGGAGAAGATGGAGAACGTAATTTCTCCATCTTCTCCATTGTCTCTGTGCTCATACATCAGACTGCACTCGGATAACATATGAGTGCAGTCCAATGTATTAGATGCACCTGTAGACTTGTATCGGTGCATATGATCCGATTTGAGGAGCCACTCGCAGCATACTGGGATTGTTTTCTCATGCCACATTGCAGATCTGCACTGCCCCATAGTATAACATTAGGTGGAGTGCTATCCTATAAAACACTGCATAGCACTCGGCTGTGTTATACGCTAATTGTATGTTTATTCTAATGTTCTTCTGATGGCACTCTGCTCAAGTCACCTGACTACTGCAGCTTATTACACAACGCAATGGTCGTGTGGCTAGAGATCCCAGTGACGTCATCTCTCATGGTGCCAGCGCACGCCACAGAGCGGCCTGTGCAGGATCCTGATGAGTGACAGCAGGTATCAATGATTTTATTATTTTTAGTGAATCCAAGCCGCCATGTAATATTACATTTAGCCCAGACCACACTGTTCAAGGGGTGTTCTCAAGTGTAAAAGATATCACTTATCAATTGAATAATTTTCGGATCTCTGGGGTCCAACTGCCGTGGCCCCACCAGTCCCAAGAATCAGGATTCTGAAGAGCCCCAGGTGAACGGAGTGGAGGTCGATCATGTGCACAACCACTCCATTCATGGAAAGATCCATGGTTATTGGGCCCTTCGCAGGCTATAAATATCAAATATCAGCCCGCAGCCGCCCCAGAAGTGTTGCATCACATTAGATGCGCAAATTCTGGTACTTTGCCTAGCTCTTCCCAATTGCCCTGGTGCAGTGGCAATCAGGGTGATGGGGTTTGGGGTTGGTGTCAGCTGTGATTTGTCAAAAATTACAGCTGGCATCAAGCCCTGGTGTTAGTAATGGAGAGGTGTCTATCAGACACCCCCATTACTAATCCAATAAT
This sequence comes from Phyllobates terribilis, assembly GCF_046119375.1. NCBI lineage: Eukaryota > Metazoa > Chordata > Amphibia > Anura > Dendrobatidae > Phyllobates > Phyllobates terribilis. Next base: position 149,036,107 of record NW_027362762.1, read on the forward strand.
AAAAAATAAAAACACCCTCCCTCTCCCATCATTCCCCCTCTGTGTCCGACGTCTCAGCTCAGCAGGCGTGATTACGTCACTTCATCACGCCACACTATGTCGGGCAGTGGAGCTGCTGAGGAGACACGCTGCGGAGACCAGAGAAGTGGGGAAATGGAGAGAGGTGAGTAAATGTATTTATTTTTTTAAAATCAATGAGGACATGGTGGCCATATTATCATATGGAGGACTATGGGGGCTGCATTATACTATATGGAATACTATATGTACTATATGGAACTGGAGGACTATGGGGGCTGCATTAAACTACACTGTGTGCAGAATTATTAGGCAAATGAGTATTTTGATGACATGATACTTTTTATACATGTTGTCCTACTCCAAGCTGCATAGGCTTGAGAGCCAACTACCATTTAAGTAAATCTGGTGATGTGCATCTCTGTAATGAGGAGGGGTGTTGACTAATGACATCAACACCCTATATAAGGTGTGCTTAATTATTAGGCAACTTCCTTTCCTTTGGCAAAATGGGTCAGAAGAGAGATTTGACGGGCTCTGAAAAGTCCAAAATTGTGAGATGTCTTGCAGAGGGATGCAGCAGTCTTGAAATTTACAAACTTTTGAAGCATGATCACTGAACAATCAAGCGTTTCATGGCAAATAGCCAACAGTGTCGCAAGAAGCGTGTTGGCTAAAAAAGGTGCAAAATAACTGACAATGAATTGAGGAAAATCAAGCGTGAAGCTGCCAAGATGCCATTCGCCACCAGTTTTGCCATATTTCAGAGCTGTAACGTTACTGGAGTATCAAAAAGCACAAGGTGGGCGATACTCAGGGACACGGCCAAGGTAAGGGAGGCTGAAAAACGACCACCTTTGAACAAGAGACACAAGATAAAACGTCAAGAATGGGCCAAGAAATATCTTAAGACTGATTTTTCAAAGGTTTTATGGACTGATGAAATGAGAGTGACTCTTGATGGGCCAGATGGATGGGCCAGAGGCTGGATCAGTAAAGGGCAGAGAGCTCCAGTCCAACTCAGACGCCAGCAAGGTGGAGGTGGGGTACTGGTATGGGCTGGTATCATCAAAGATGAACTTGTGGGACCTTTTCGGGTTGAGGATGGAGTGAAGCTCAACTCCCAGACCTACTGCCAGTTTCTGGAAGACAACTTCTTCAAGCAGTGGTACAGGAAGAAGTCAGTATCGTTCAAGAAAAACATGATTTTCTTGCAGGACAATGCTCCATCACATGCATCCAACTACTCCACAGCGTGGCTGGCCAGTAAAGGTCTAAAAGAAGAAAAAATAATGACATGGCCCCCTTGTTCACCTGATCTGAACCCCATAGAGAACCTGTGGTCCATCATAAAATGTGAGATCTACAGGGAGGGAAAACAGTACACCTCTCGGAACAGTGTCTGGGAGGCTGTGGTGGCTGCTGCACGCAATGTTGATCGAAAACAGATCAAGCAACTGACAGAATCTATGGATGGAAGGCTGTTGAATGTCATCATAAAGAAAGGTGGCTATATTGATCAGTAATTTTTTTGGTTTTGGTTTTTGCATGTCAGAAATGTTTATTTCTAAATTTTGTGCACTGATATTGGTTTACCTGGTGAAAATAAACAAGTGAGATGGGATTATATTTGGTTTTTATTAAGTTGCCTAATAATTCGGCACAGTAATAGTTACCTGCACAAACAGATATCCTCCTAAGATAGCCAAATCTAAAAAAAAAAACACTCCAACTTCCAAAAATATTAAGCTTGGATATTTATGAGTCTTTTGAGTTGATTGAGAACATAGTTGTTGATCAATAATAAAAATAATCCTCTAAAATACAACTTGCCTAATAATTCTGCACACAGTGTATATGGAATTGGAGGATTATGGGGAGTGTATTATACTGTGTGGAGAACTATGAGTTGTGCATTATACTATACGGAGTACTATAGGGCACCTTATATTATATGGAGGACTATAGGGCGCATTATACAATATGGAGGACTATAGAGCGCATTATACTACAGGGTGGGCCATTTATATGGATACACCTAAATTAAATGGGAATGGGAATCTAAAACAACGGATACTGGAAGCCTGTGCTAACATTTCTTCTGCGGTGTTGCTATCAGTGTGTTAAGAGTGGGAGAAGAGGGTTGCATTGACAATCCAACATAATGGGCAGCACTTTGAACACATTTTATAAGTGGTCATAAACTTGTAAAAAAATCATGAAAGAATAAAGTTACGTTAAAACCACGCACACCATTGTTTTTCTTATGAAATTCTCAATAAGTTTGATGTGTCACATGACCCTCTTCCCATTGAAATAAATAAAGTTGGATCCAAAATGGCCGACTTCAAAATGGACGCCATGGTCACCACCCATCTGGAAAAGTTTTCCCCCTCCCATATACTAATGTGCCACAAACAGGAAGTTGATATCACCAACCATTCCCATTTAATTTAGGTGTATCCATATAAATGGCCCACCCTGTTTATAGAGGACTTTGGGGCACATTATAGTATATGGAGGACTATGGGGAGTGCATTATACTACAAGGAGGACTATAGGCTGGTGCACTATATTATTAATATTATTTATTATTATTATAGCGCCATTTATTCCATGGCACTTCACACGTGAAAAGGCATATACGTAGTAAAAAACAAGAACAATAATCTTAAACAATACAAGTCATCGACTGGTACAGGAGGAGAGAGGAACCTGCCCGCGAGGGCTCACAATCTACAAGACTATACTATATGGAGGACTATGGGGGGTGCATTATACTATATGGAGGACTATGGGGGTGCATTATATTATATGGAGGATTATGGGGTGTACGTTATATTATATGGAGGACTATAGGGGGTTCATTATATTATATTAAGGACTATGGGGTGCATTATTGTATGTGGAGGACTATGGGGAGTGCATTATACTATATGGAGGACTATGGGGTGCATTATAGTATATGGAGGACTATGGAGTGCATTATACTACTGTATATGGAGGACTATGGGGGTGCATTATACTCTATGTAGGCCTATGGGGAGTGCATATACTATATGCAGGACTACTGGGTGCATTATAGTTTATGGAGAACAATGGGGAGTGCATTATGCTGTATAGAGGACTATGGGGTACATTATACTAAACAAGCAAAATGCTGCCTATTCGTCGGGTGATTGGATTGTTTATGCCGGAACAAGAATCACTGTTCTCAGCAGCACATCACCCAGTGTAGACTGCAGATATGCTGCTGATAGCATGATACTGTAAGGGGACAGATTGATCTACTAGGGATCGTTCTGTGCCCATCATTCTTTGTCATCCTGTGTAAAGAGGATGGGAAAAAAGCATCGAACGACTTCAGTATTGTCTATCTCGCTCGTTTAGCGGCCTGAACTCAGTGCATGTAAATACAACCGGAATGTTTGTGTGATGGTGCAATATGTGAGCTTTTGGGGCCCCACGTTAAACTTTTGCCCAGGGCCCCACTTTGTCTAAAACCGGCCCTGATAATATGTAGGGGACTTGTGAAATTATATATCTGCAGGACATCTACCTAGTCTATCTATCTACAGTCATGGCCGAAAGTGTTGGCCAAATTAAGTATTTCTCCCAGAAAATTATTGCAATTACACGTTTATTTCCTTTGTGTATATTGTAACAACACAAATGAAACAGAGAAAAAAAGGCAAATTGGACATCATTTCACACAAACCCCCAAAAATGGGCCGGACAAAATTATTGGCACCCTCAATTTAATATATTTTCCACACCCTTTGGAATAAATAACTGCAATCAATCGCTTCCAATCAACAAGATTCTTTCACCTCTCTACTGGAATATCTATCTATCTATCTATCTATCTATCTATCTAATATCTTTCTATCATCTATCTATATACAGTTGAAACCAGAAGTTTCCATACACTATATAAAAAGACACATATACATGTTTTTCTCAATATCTGACATGAAATCAGAATAAACCTTTCCTGTTTTAGGTCAATTAGGATTACCAACATTTTTAATATTTGCCAAATGCCAGAATAATGAGAGAGAAAATGTTTTAAGGCATTTTTATTACTTACTGCAAAATCAAAAGTTGACATACATTTCATTAGTATTTGGTACCATTGCACTTAAACTGAATGACTTGGGTCAAACGTTTGCGATATCCTTCCACAAACTTCTCACAATAGTTGGTCGGAATTTGGGCCCATTCCTCCTGACAAAACTGGTGTAACTGATCCGGGTTTGTAGGTCGCCTTGTCTGTACCTGACTTTTCAGCTTTGCCCATAAATTTTCAATAGGATTGAGATCAGTACTTTGTGATGGCCACTCCAAAACATTGACTTTGTTATCCTTAAGCCACTTTGTTACCATTTTGGCAGTATGCTTCGGGTCATTGTCCATTTGGAAGACCCATTTCCGCCCAAGCTTTAACTTCCTGGCTGATGTCTTCAAATGTTGCTTTAGTATTGCCACATAATCTTCTTTTCTCACGATGCCATCTATTTTGTGAAGTGCACCAGTCCCTCCTGCTGCAAAAGAACCCCACAACATGATGCTGCCACCCACGTGTTTCACAGTTGGGATGGTGTTCTTAGGCTTCCAAGCTTCTCCCTTTTTCCTCCAAACGTAATGATGGTCATTATGCCCAAAAAGTTAAATTTTTGTTTCATCAGACCACAGGACATGTCTCCAAAAATAAGGTCTTTGTTCCTGTGTGCATTTGCAAACATTCATCTGGCTTTTTTATGTTTCTTTTGGAGTAATGGCTTCTTCCTGGCAGAGTGGCCTTTCAGCCTATGTTGATACAGTACTCATTTCACTGTGGTTATTGACACAATCTTACCAGCTGCTGCCATGATCTTCACAAGGTCTTTTGCTTTTGTCTTTGGGTTGGCCTGAGCTGAGAGGAAGATCTGTACCACGCATCAGTAGAAGTCTGTGACCAGCGCCAGTAGAAGTCTGTGACCAACGCCAGTAGGAGACCGTAAGCAGCGCCAGTAAAAGTCTGTAACTAGCACCAGTAGACTACCGTAAGTAGTGCCGATTAGGAGCCCGTAGCAGTGACAGTAGAAGTCCATAAGCAGTGCCAGTGGAAGTTTGCAAGCAGCGCCAGTGGAAGTCTGTGGAAGCAGTGCCAGTAGAAGTCTGTAAGCAGTCCAAGTAGAAGTCCGTAACCAGCGCAGTCGAAGTCCGTAAGCATTTATAACACATTCGAGTGTTATATCATCAATCTCAAAAAGTCTAGAACACCTTTATTGATGATGATAATAATAATCTTTAGCGAGTGCAAACATGTTCCTCAGCACTTTACAATAGGGGAAGAAAAACGTGAACATTTATTGCAGCGATAGTGATAAGAATGCAACAGAAACATTTACAAGTGAATGGGGCTGAGGTGCACAAGTGGATGGACCGCTATGCATGGATTAACACTGAAGGGTCCGCATTGCTTCATTGCTTGTCCCCACCCCTCATTCTGAAGATTATTTGGGGTATTGGTAAATATTAAAAGGGAGTTGTCCGGCCTTAGGCTACTTGATTGCAGTCACTCTATGTGACTGCAGACTTGTGAATCCTCACATTGCGCACTGTGAGTATTCTCCAGTACCGGGAATGTGCCAACTAGATGGGTGAGGCCTCGGTCAATGTAAGTGTATTGAGCGAGGCTGAACACGTCTAGTTGGAATGTAGCCAGAAGTATGCAGATAACATACGTGCGGTCACATAACTGCATGATGTGAGGATTTGCAAATCTGCAGTTACATAGAGAGACTGCAGACTTGTAGCCTAAAGGTGGACAAACCCTTTAATAGCTTATCCTAAAAATCGTCTATCAATGTTTTTAGTTCTAAAAAGCTCTAATCCAACTGTTTTTACATGGATAAATCACATTTAGACCTTCGCTCACACGGTGCAATATTCGGATGTGCTTTTCTTGGTTATGCCAAGGATGTTCCCTTTAGATTCTCCACGTAGGATCTAATCTGGGTCGAATGTACTTACTTGCGTTTACTCACTTATGCATATTGTCAATACTTTAATCTAAGGAGCCCTATAAAAAGTTGAAAGTAAATTGATGGAATCAAGATTAAATAAAACTGGTGCAAACTAAAAATGGAGCACTTGTCCGTTGCGACCAATCAGATTTCATCTCTTCTTTTTAGAGGCCTCTTTAAAAATAAAAGATAAAATCTGACAATTTGCTATAAGAGGCTTTCCTAAATCTGTTATTGTGTTTAGGATGAAGATTTAATTGCTTGAATGCCAGCACAGCATACCTTATTTTATTTCATAGCAGTACACATTGTAACACACAGACGTATTTGCCATAGGGGATCATACATGGTTCTCTTTTTCTTCTCTGCATACATTACTGCTGCGGTAATATTTATTTTGGTGGTCACAACAATCTATTACGACATGCCTGTGTTCAGTTTTTCATTTTTTTCTTGCACCGAATCTCTTATTAGAGATAAGCAGAGACTGGCTTCACATTTTCACTCTCCATATTTATACCTTTCCGCTCATTCTAGTTACATATGCACAAACTAGTCAATTTGTCTTAAGCAAAATGCGATGTCAATGCTGGTTAAGAACGAAGAATTACAGCCTCTGTGGGCGCGGGAGTCCCAGGGGTGGTATTAGGGGCTTGAAATGGCGTTCCATGTCCTAGTCCTTATTACAGTTCTGTGATATGGTAATATTTATTATATATTTATTAAGGAGATCCTAAGGTATAAGGCTGCTTCATTACTTTGAAATATTGGCTTAAGCACTCTTTAACAATATCCCTAACGAATACAATGCGATGTTCTCGCATAAAACTCATTCGAGTGTGAACGCACAAACCCCCTGACACACAATGTGTAGCCAAAAACACACCAATCCCCAACCATTCCTGCACACACAGATGTAGCTTTATGTCTTTGGTCCCACACTCCCATTCCATGTGTGGAGACCAGTTGGAATGTTTTGGGGTATAACAGTATCTGCTAAAGATTTGTGCTTCTCTCTGATCCACGGAACATATAGAGCCGAGTCTACCGCAGCTGTACAATAGGCACCGACGTTTCCAAGCCCAGGCTAAAGTGGCCACCTGGCATTACATTACAAGTGGTCCGTCAGACAATCCAGGTTTTATATCCTCTGCTAAAATACTCTGGGGAAGCCGGCTACTCCAGTATTCTAGTGTAATTGATCTGAACCTGGAAATGTCCCTTGGAACGTGTCATGTGTAGGATCTGCTGCAGCTGATGCCTGATGAGAAAACAGTTCAATACGAGACAGAAAATCACTTAAACCTGTATATTCTTCATATTTATCGTCGTACACCATGTCATTCGTCTTTAACTGCCTAATCTTACACTGTGATCAGTTCCTTGACTCCTGTACAATGTGCTATTTGCCAAATTATTTCTAGTAGAGATGAGCGAATCTTTGAAATTATTATTTAAGGGGTAACGTTTATAGAGTTCTAGTCCTCTTCCTCTCTGAAGAGGCAATTTGCATATTTAATTTCCCAGAGGAGCATTGCATGGCAAATAAGTCTCCTTACATTGGCATGCCAGAACTGGTATGTCACTCTCCACAAGGAGAAACGTTACCCCTTAGACCTCAGTCCAGAGCCTCTCACCTAGCCAAATCAGTTCTCATACTTTGCACTGATGATGGACAATACCCCGAAAAGAAAACACTGTGTCTGCAAATTGAGATTCTGATTTGGCTATTATCCTAAGTCATATTGCAAGACTTGTTAAAGGGTCCATAGTGATTTGTAGGAGTGCTGCTTCCAATAGGTGGCGCTATAGAGTTCTAGTCCTCTTCCTCTCTAAACAGGCAATTTGCATATGAAATTCTTATTTGCAAGCCTCTGCAATTCTTTCTCAAAAATTAGATTAGCTGCAAATCGCAAGTACCCAAATTGCCATGAACAGACGTGTGGAGCACTCAGAAGTCTCCTAGGGCTGTGACCTCCACATATATGGCTACAGCTAAATGGATTGCAGCCGTTCTTTACTTCTGTGCTTCCACACGCTATCTGTAAAAAATTTTCACTGTTTTATGGCTTTTTCTCCATTTATCTATTGTTAAACTATGAATTGTGATGCCCTCTCACTATCCAGATTTACACCAAAATGACTGCTGCATTCCCTGTCTCTGCTGGCTATATGCTATGATAATCCCTCCTTATTTACTGAGCTATGCCATGTGATGTGATAGCTGCAAAGCATTATGGGGAAGTCTGCATGGCCACACTTGAGGTCATGTGAACCTTCTTTGCGCAAATCGAATTGCAAATTGTTTAAATTCACTGGGTCCAGCGGTTTCCTAAAAATTTTACACAAATTCGATTTGTATCAAATCAATTCACTCATCTCTAATTTCTGGGTACTTCTTAATTTTTTTATATTTGTATTACGTTTTGCTTTATCTAACTGCCGTGTTGACGGTTGATGTTAGCTTAAAGTGCACCTGTCCTTTCACACAAGAAAAACATGACCTTGCTGCGCTAACACACAAAAACAAGTTAAAAATGCATTTGTTGCACATACGACTCTAATACCAATTCTCATGCCCTCTAACTTGCCATCGACTTGTTACCAACAGTTTGCATTATATAAAGGTGTGTTCTCAAGTTTGAAAGCTATCTCCTATTGGGATAAGTGATACAAGGATAGAGATATCTTCACAATTGCTGGGGGTCCAACCACTGGGTACCCCACCGATCCCAAGAACTGGAACTCTCTGAATGAAGCGGAAGTCGATCACTGCTGCTCCATTCATTCTTATGGGAGTGCCGAAGACGAGCTGAGCGCAGAATGAATGAAGTATCACTGTGCATATTCACTGTGCATTGACCACCTCTCAATTTGGGTTCTTGGGATGAGTTGAGGTCTCAGCATACATATCAGGAAGATATCTCCTATCCTATAACTTTCAAACTTGAAAATATCCCTTTATTTATACTCAAAAGACATACTGATAGTGAATGTAGATTGTGAACCCCAATGGGGACAGAGCCAATAATTTCTGCAAATCGTCTGAATTGTAAAGTGCTGCGGAATATGTCTGCGCTATATAAAGAAAAAGATTATTATTTATATTATTATTTATTTGTATGTGAATAAGCCATTAACGGGTTATTCACAAATTGTCTCTTGAGCTGCTCAGAGCAATGCAGCCTCCTTAGTTTCCTAGTATTAGTAGAACGATAAAGCACAACAAAACTTCTGCTGTGACAGATTCAGCTATCAGTGGTTTGTTCTGGAGTCTACACTACTATCACTATATTTACACACAGAGATAATGGGGCATTCGAACAAGCACACAGGCCAGGACAAAGGGAGCCATCATCCTGATTCTACAGGATTGATAAGAGCAAGATTTATAACAGCAGCTTGTCAGGAGCTTAGCGGGAGGAAGAGAGTTGAGCAGATAACTGCTGTATACAAATCAACAGGCTGGAGAGAAGTGGCTGGGATGTAGGAATTAACTTCTTTCTTGAAATGTAACTACCATTCACTCTGGGCTAGGTTCTGGGCAGGCACTGGAGGCGGAGTGTCATGGAAACCAGCTGTACACTGTGAAAGATAAAAGCTGTCATTGCAGGGGAATGAAAGCACATAGAAAAAGCAAGCCATTTGAAAACTTGCTTATTTTCAAGCTGTCTAACTAATTAAACCAATTTAATAACTTGAGAATACCACTTTCATTTTCAGTTTGTGCCATTAGTTTCCAGTTGAAGGTGTTAGCAGTATAATAGAACTATCAATAATAATAATAATATTATTATTATTATTATTAAGACTCTGCTCATCTGTCTACATAGCAAAGCTGACAAACAATCTGCAGAAGGCAGGAAATATCAGCTTATTTGTACTTCACTGGGTATATTGAAGTATTACAAAATTTTGTATATCAATAAACATAAAATAAAAAAAAACACACAATATATATTTAAAAAAATTATTTTAATAAAGGGATGTAATGTCTTTAAACACTTGTTAAATTACATTTTGAAATAACTTTGGAATAAACCTGACTATTCAGCATATGAAAAATGACCATGCATAGAATATACATTATGTTTCTCTTATGCCTGTTGCCTGCACACAATGAACTAGAATTACAGTACAGATTGCTGCAATAACTCATATTCTGTTGTCATCTACTGTCATTCCCCACAGTCATTGTCATATGTTAGAGGTACCCTCTCCAGGTTTAATGTGGCATCTGCCTTGGGTGCCAGTTCTTTGCTTTTCTGATATATACAAGCTCCCCCCAGCTGACTAAGACACCATATTGTGAGGAGGGCTCAGTGTGATGCACAGAAAATATGTATTAGCTATATAGTGTAAAATCATCTTTAATATATTTCCATGTCACTATCTGTATAAAAATATATAAATTACAATCAACATTGAGCCTCACGAGAATGGGCTGACCAGTGGCATACTGGTCTCAGCTGCAACTGGGGCTCAAAGCCTAGGGCAACACTACAACCTTGGCCGTGGCATTTGTCACGTGACCAGATTTCGCTACATTGCAGCGCAATACAAGTGAATGGGGTTGCAATGCGTCCCCAAGGGATAAGCAAGTCACAAAATACCTGACGCAGTTGGTCTTCTTGCAACTTGCTTTTCGCAATACCCTAAGGGTCACAATTCGACCCCCATTCACATGAATTGCACTTCAATATAGCAATGATACCAAGTGAACGCTTGTCACACGACAAGCGTTGCTGTCAGAGTCACCGTGTAGCCCTAATCTAATTTTAATGACTGCAAACAGGGATTCATCAGCACTCCAAATGGTCCTCTCTGCTTTCCTGCACCTATCTATGATCAGTGCAGGGAGTAAAGAAGAAACTGAACTATCCGTGTTCATAGTCTTGCTGGGGAGATGGGCTGGGCTTAGAGAGCATTCTGGATGAAGGGAGAGTGGATGCAGGCTGTAAAAAGGGAGGAATGGAGTGCAATTTTTCTCAGGTCATGGGGTGCAGTCAATTAAGGAGGCATGGTGGGAGCAGTCAGGAGAGGGGGCATGGTGGGAGCAGTCAAGAGAGGGAGATTGGGAGTAGTCACGAGAGGAGGTATGGTGAGCAGTCAGGAGAGGGAGCAGTTGTGTGCTTCTGCCATGCCCTTACTCCTGACTGCTCCCCCAGGCCCCCTCTCCTGACTGCTCCTCCTGGCCCCTCTCCTGACTGTTCCTGCCATGCCATCTATCCTGACTGCTCCCCCATGCCTCTTCTCCAGACTGCTCCTGCCATGCCTCCTCTCCTGACTGCTTCCCAATGCCCCCTCTAATGACTGCTCCCACCATGCCCCCTCTCCTGACTGCTCCCCCATGCCCTCTCTCCTGACTGCTCCTCCATGCCCAGAGTAGTCAGGTAAGGGGGAATGGGAACAGTCAGGAGAGGAGGCATGGCAGGAGCAGTCCGGAGAGGAGGCATGGCAGGAGCAGTCAGGAGAGGAGGCATGGCGGGAGCAGTCCAGAGAGGAGGCATGGCGGGAGCAGTCCAGAGAGGAGGCATGGCGGGAGCAGTCCAGAGAGGAGGCATGGCGGGAGCAGTCAGGAGAGGAGGCATGGCGGGAGCAGTCCAGAGAGGAGGCATGGCGGGAGCAGTCAGGAGAGGAGGCATGGCGGGAGCAGTCCAGAGAGGAGGCATGGCGGGAGCAGTCAAGAGAGAATGCATGTCAGGAGCAGTCAAGAGAGGAGGCATGGGGATCAGTCAGGAGATGGGCATCAAACAGGAGAGGGGTCATGGTGGAGTAATCAGGAGAGCAGACATGGTGGAACAGTCAGGAGAGGAGTCATAGGGGAGCAGTCCGGAGAGCGGTCATGGGGGAGCAGTCAGGATAGAGAGCATGGGGGAGCAGCCTGTGTAACTGTGGAGGGCTCATGGAGAGCAGTGTGTGTGAGTGAGCGAGGTAGGGAACCATGTTAGCAGTTATGTTTTCAGCCTCTGAGAGAGGTGGGCATAATGTGCAGTGTGTGAGAGGTATGGTGGACCATAAGTGTAATGTCAGAGTGAGATACATGGGGAGCAGTCTGTGTGATAGAACTGTATGGGGATCAGTCTCAGAGAGAGGAGAAACATTGGAAAGCAATCTAAGAGATGAAGCTGTCAATAACAGTCTGCTTGTGGGGAGCGCAGAGACAGTCTTTTAGAAAGATGGAGGCTTAGACAGCAGTCACTGTAAGATGGAGATGTGACACCCCAGGGGTCTGGTTGCCACAGTGATAGAGATATTACGTCTGAGAGCAGGTGGGAGGTCTCTTGGTCAGGAATCCTATGCATGCCACACCTCCTGCCCAGTCCTGGGAGGGGAAGAACTTCCCCTATATAAACCTAGGGCTGAGGCAGGGTTAGGGAGTAGAGAAGAAGTAGAGACAGAGAAAAGAAGCAAATATAGGAACAGAACATCAGGAGCCCTGTGGGGGCAGTGTTACAAGGAGTCAGGGGCTGGCAGCTGCAGAGCTCGCCCTGACTGAGAAGATTTCTTACCGGACCCGGAGTCCGAGGCTGTGGGGACTAATCTCTACCCAGCAGCAGAAACCGACCGGCAGGGGATTGCAGGTCCTCTGGCCCAGAAACCCGAAGGCACGGTCACACGCGTGGGACCAGCACCGCCATCGTGGAGCGGAAGCCATTAGAAGGCCCCGAGTCACCGGCCATACGGGTGAGCACCACACGGTACACTCAGGGACGTGGGCTACTTTTACCCGCCTCTAGCAAGGTAGCCAGAAGAGTACAGTTAGTTGGGAAGGCCTACAACTCCGCCTGGCCAGGGGAGATCCCATCTGCTCAAGGACTGACCAGGCCCCGATTGCTAGCAAGTACTCCGGGAGGGTCTATCTTTGTCACCAGTAAAGACCCTGAACTACACCGCATCGTCTCTGAGTGGTTCCTGCTACCCCCATCATCCACGTCGGCTGCCCTGAGGCCATACCCCTCCCGTTGGGGGTTATACCACCCACGCTGCACCATCCTTCCACCGGCCTCAGCGGTCTGCCCTGCAGCGGCAGCTCCATAGCTGCATTCAACGGGTGGCGTAGTCATCCACCATCTACTGCTAATAGACTGCCACTTAGTCTGACTCCCTGGGCACGGACCGGGTCATCGCCACGAGACTACTACCCCCATCTGATCCGGCTCCAGGTAGGCTCCCGCGTGCGCAACGCAGCGCGACTCAGGCCCAGGGGCGCGTCAACTTTTGGCGTAGTCGGCAGGATTTCGTGCCCGCTACCACCGGGTACTGCGTGCCTGAAAAAGAGACTTTTAAAACTTACCATCCGTGAAGTTTTCCCGCCGTCCGGCGCCATCTTCAGCCTTCTTCCAGCCATCCGTGAGGTTTTCCCGCCATCCGGCGCCATCTTCAGCCTTCTTCCCGCCATCCGTGGAGTTTTCCCGCCATTGGCCGCCATCTTGGAGACGCCGCGCGGGAAGAAGAGGGGCGTGGACTGAAGCCCCGCCTCACGTCCGGACGTTGCGTAAGGTCCTGGAAGGAGCCCAGCAGACGCCGACGTCACAGGAGCGCGACGGAAGGTCCTCAACCCTGACGATCCACTGCGGAGCCGCGGCCTACGGAAGAGGATCATCGCAAGGTAGGCCACGGTCCACTAGGGGGGAGAAGGATGTCGGATACGGAGGAGAGCTTCACCGCTCCAACCCCCGCCAGCGCCACCGCTGTTGCGGTCATGCCTTTCACCATGCCCTATATCCCGGGGGCAGCCTGGCTACCCCAGTACTCAGGGGAGTCACATACCCTGCAGGACTTTAGAGAAAAACTGGATAGCCTCTTCCAGGTGTACCCCCTCACAGAAGAGCAAAAAGTAAGCATCCTGGTGGCCCAATTAACCGGGGCAGCCCAAAGGGAGGTAAAGTCCTGGCCACCTGGGGGGAGGACTGTCGCAGGGATACTAACCCGGCTGAGGGACACCTTTGATACCCGCACCTCAGCCGAGATCAAGCTTAGATTCTACAGGTGCAAACAGCGGGCACATGAGAGTATAAGGGACTATGCCCTGAACCTACAAGAGGCCCTGAGAGCCATTAAGCAGACCGACCCTGACGGCGTGGGAGACGAGGACAGGCTGTTAACTGAACAATTTATAGAGGGTTTATATTGCAATGCCCACCGAACCCAGTTGCGGGCAATGGCCTTACAGGACCCTCATCTGGGATTTGCACAGTTCAAGGACAGAGCCATCCGGGTGCTCCGAGAACCGGCACCAGGTGGCGTTGTGACCCACAGACGCCCCACTACCACTTACCACCAGGAGGCGGCGCCCTTGTCGGCAGGGCCTGTGGGAGCTGATGCGCAGGCTTTGAACAATGACTCGGCTCCAGACCTGCACCATCAGGTCCAAGAGCTAGCTAAAAGCGTTGCTGCGCTAACCCGAACTGTGCAGTCTTTACAGGTTTCCACTCCAGGGAAGCTCCAGCTGGCATCCGGACCGGAGGACATCCCGTGGCGTCGACCAAGGAGGACCCCACCGGCCAGAGGAAGACCCAGCGACCGATACAACGAGGACGGACGACCCATCTGCCGCCGCTGTAATCAACCCGGACATATGGCAAGGTACTGTCCTTTAAACTGGCACAACCTAGGGTAGAGGGCCAACCCCTAGGAAAAAGATCATCAGGCCCATCGAACTGGCGCGACAAATATGTGGGAGGACGTCCAGTCTTGCCTGTAGTACTGGATGGCATTCCTATGAGTGCCCTACTGGACACCGGGTCACAGGTCACCACCATCCCGTACGTGCTCTTCAAGCAGTACTGGAATGACTCGGATATTACCCGCTACCCTGACGACGACTTGAGTATCATCGCCAGCAATGGTCAGCCCGTGCCACAGATCGGATTTAAAGAGGTGACCATTAAAATTGGTAGAGTTGAACTGGCAGCACAGGGACTGATCATTGTAGACATTGACAAACACGAGAGTCACCCAAAGATAACTCTAGGAACTAATGTAATTGAAAATTGTCTTGCAGAGGTGATTTTCCTTTTACAGCAGGTTGCCAAGACCGCCAGCTCCGGCGAGCAGCGAGTGCTCCAAAAAGAGATCCGGGCACTGATGCGACGGCAACAGGTGGAACTCTCCGGCGGTGAGATTGGTAGCGTGAGAATGTGTGACCCTTTCCCTATTGCCATGCCCCCAAAAAGTGAAATGATGATTTGGTGCCGGGCAGCTATTGGTCTGAGAGGTAGAGATTACCAGGCAATGGTAGAACCAGTTTACTCAGACAGTAGGCCCACCATCTTGACAGCACGGGGGGTGGTTAATGTACGCCATGGGAGGGTGCCCATTCGCATAATCAATATCGGGAAGAGGGAAGTGTACCTGCCCCGGTATGCCACGCTAGCCAAATTATATACCATTAACCAAAATGCTATACAATCTGTGGAACCCTTGCCTCCATCTCACCCGGAGGAAGGTAACGGCTCTAAGAAAACAATGGAGGACTGGTGTCAGCAACTACTTTTGGGTACTGACTCCACTCCCTCACACCAGAAACAGGGAGTCTATCGGGTGGTTCAAGAGTACGAGAGAGTGTTTAGTAAACACCCGTTAGACTTCGGGCGAGTCAAGGGGGTAGAACACCACATCCCCACGGGAGACCATCCTCCCATAAAAGAGAGGTATCGACCCGTACCCCCTGCACACTACCAACACGCCAAGGGGATGCTTAGAGACATGAAGGAGGCTGGGGTGATCAGGGATAGCTGTAGCCCCTGGGCAGCTCCACTAGTCTTAGTCAAAAAGAAAGACAACACCATGAGGATGTGTGTAGATTACCGGAAAATCAACCGTATCACACACAAGGATGCGTACCCCTTACCAAGGATAGAGGAGTCTTTGGCTGCTTTAAGATCTGCTAACTTCTTCTCTACCTTGGATCTCACTAGCGGGTACTGGCAGGTTCCTGTAGCAGAGGCGGACCGGGAGAAGACCGCATTCACCACCCCGATGGGACTTAGCGAGTTTACCTGTATGCCGTTCGGACTCTGCAACGCACCGGGAACCTTCCAACGATTAATGGAGTGCTGTCTGGGCCACAGAAACTTCGAGACGGTCCTGTTGTACCTGGACGATGTCATCGTATATTCTAAGACTTATGAGGACCACCTGAAACACCTGGCGGAAGTGTTCGAAGCTCTGGCAAGCTACGGCCTAAAGGTGAAACCCTCCAAGTGTCACCTCCTGAAACCAAAGGTGCAGTACCTGGGACACGTGGTGAGCGCTGACGGAGTGGCTCCCGACCCTGATAAGATCACCGCAATTAAGGAATGGCCAAGTCCCTCCAGTGTAAAGGAAGTGCGGCAGTTCCTCGGGTTGGTAGGCTACTACCGCAGGTTCATCCCCGGTTTCACCAAAAAGGCAGCTCCTATGCAAGACCTCCTGATAGGCCAGTCCCGGAAGGCCAAGAACCAGAAGCCGCCCTTCAAATGGGAGAAGTTGGAAGAAGAGTCCTTCCGCCAGCTGAAGATGGCCCTCACGGGGGATGAAATCCTGGCGTACCCGGATTACAGCCAGCCCTTTATCCTCTACACCGACGCAAGTAACATCGGGCTAGGAGCCGTGCTGTCCCAGATCCAGCAGGGGAAAGAGCGAGTAATCGCTTACGCCAGCCGAAAACTGCGACCCACCGAAAGAAACCCTGAGAATTACAGCTCATTTAAGCTAGAGTTCCTGGCAGTGGTGTGGGCAGTCACCGAACGCTTTAAGCACTACCTCGCTTCTTCCCGGTTCGTCGTGTACACGGATAACAACCCGTTGACACACCTGGACACGGCAAGACTCGGTGCCCTAGAGCAGAAATGGATGGCCCGCCTGTCCAACTACGAGTTCACCATCAAATACCGGGCAGGACGCTCCAATACCAACGCGGACGCCCTGTCCAGGATGCCAAACCTACCGGACGTAGGAGAAGATCCAGAGGGACTGGAAGAAGTCGAACTCCCCGCGTTTCACCGTCATGGGACTATCCAGTATTCCCATCGGGTAAGGAGTAAGCAAGGCGCTACGCTTAACCCCTTACCTCACTACAACTGGGCGGAAACGCAGGACAGTGACCCTGCCGTCCGGCTGGTGAAGGAGATGCTGACTCGGCCAGAGGCTCGCCTTGACCCAGACGCCCCGGAGGAAGCCAAGCAACTGTGGGCAGAAAAGAGTAGACTGTTCCTTTACAAGGGGAAGTTGTGCCGCAGAATGGTTAACTCCCGGACGCATGAACTAATCTGGCAAGTAGTGGTGCCACGAAGAGACGCAGCCATGGTGATGGAGGCATACCACGACGGGGCTGGACACTTCGGATGGAAGAAGCTGGAGTTCCTGCTGCGCGAGCGGTTCCACTGGGTAGGCATGAGGGGAACCATCGAGAGGTGGTGCAGAGACTGTGGCCCGTGCAACCTAAGAAGGAAGGACCGTGCCAGCCAGAAGACTCCCCTGCAGTCCATCGTCACCCGGCAGCCGTTGGAACTGGTAGCCTTGGATCATGTAAAACTGACCCCAAGCAGAAGTGGCTACGTCTACGCACTAACCATCGTGGATCACTACTCCCGGTTCTTGGTTGTCGTCCCCGTCAAGGACTTAACAGCTCGAACAGCAGCTAGAGCCTTCCAGCAGCATTTCTGCCGTCCACATGGGTACCCGGACCAAGTGTTGACAGACCAGGGACCTGCCTTTGAAGCGGAGGTCTTCCAAGAATTCTGCACTCTGTATGGCTGCCGGAAGATAAGGACGACACCCTATCATCCGCAAACTAATGGACTTTGTGAGAAAATGAACCAGGTGGTAATGGATCTTCTGAAAACGTTGCCCCTGGAAGAACGCGGTCTGTGGCCTGAGAAGCTGCCCGATCTGGTGGACCTATACAACCACATCCCGGTAGGTTCCACCAACTGTACCCCGGCTTACCTAATGAGGGCGAGACCTGGTAAGTTACCTGTTGACCTGGAAATGGGAGTCCTGACACCCGAGGACACTTCACCAGAAGCAGACTGGGACACAGAGAGGCAGCAGCAGTACCGGAGAGTACAGGAGAGCGTGGAGCGAAGTCTCTGTCAGGCTAGGGAAAGACAAGAGAAAACTTACAACCAGTATGCTCCCGCTGTTCCCCTGGTACCCGGAGAGCAGGTCTTGAAGAGAAAAAGACGGCTCCACAAGTTGGACGACCAGTGGGAGAAGGACCCGTACACCGTACTGCCCTCAAGCCACGACAACCCAAAGGTCTGTACCATCAGTAAAGACGGAGGTGAAACCACAACCATTGTATCCCGGGATCACCTGAAGAAGTGTCCCGAACAGCTACGGAACCCTGAAGAGGAACAAGAAGACCCTCGACCCGTAGAGGAAAGGGAAGACATGGTTAGTACTGTGCTCGGAGACTTCCCTCGGTCTTGGACTCAAGTCAATGGCGCAGTTGTGGTACCCGTACTCACCTTCCTCCAACCAGCATCCCAAGCACCTACGGAGCGACAGGTAGAGCTGGAAGAGCAGCCGGTCCAGGAGGCAGAAGACTCCACACAAGCAGAACAGGAGGATCAACCCTCTGCTTATAGTGAGCCTGCCGTACCCCTAGTGAGCCAAGGAGCCGGTAGACAGCTGCCCAGTTTACCCTTGACAGCTCCTACACCCTGTAGTTCAGGGCTAGACAGTCAGCTCCGTAGGTCCACTAGGGCCACTAGAGGCCAGTTACCCGCACGTTGGAGGATTTGAAATGTATAAATTGTTTTATTTGTGGTTACCTGTTTTTCTTGTTGCTTGTGTATAATTATGTGTTTCTAGTTGTTTATAGGAGTCTTTGGTGGATTTACCGGGAATCCTTTGTACATAGTTGGAGCGTAACCCAGGACGGACTAAAGACTGTTAAGGACTCGGGGCAGGACAGACCCCTACCTGGTTACGTCTCCCTGTTTTGGTGAAATGGACACCTTGCTTTCTTCAAAGACTGCACCCGGTTACGGACATGCCGTGACCACCTTTATGTGTTTCTTTATTGTATTGTTATTGTTATATCTTGTTATGTTTTTCTAAAATATGTTTAGTCCCGGAGTACTAAATTTCACTAGGGGGGAATGTGACACCCCAGGGGTCTGGTTGCCACAGTGATAGAGATATTACGTCTGAGAGCAGGTGGGAGGTCTCTTGGTCAGGAATCCTATGCATGCCACACCTCCTGCCCAGTCCTGGGAGGGGAAGAACTTCCCCTATATAAACCTAGGGCTGAAGCAGGGTTAGGGAGTAGAGAAGAAGTAGAGACAGAGAAAAGAAGCAAATATAGGAACAGAAGATCAGGAGCCCTGTGGGGGCAGTGTTACAAGGAGTCAGGGGCTGGCAGCTGCAGAGCTCGCCCTGACTGAGAAGATTTCTTACCGGACCCGGAGTCCGAGGCTGTGGGGACTAATCTCTACCCAGCAGCAGAAACCGACCGGCAGGGGATTGCAGGTCCTCTGGCCCAGAAACCCGAAGGCACGGTCACACGCGTGGGACCAGCACCGCCATCGTGGAGCGGAAGCCATTAGAAGGCCCCGAGTCACCGGCCATACGGGTGAGCACCACACGGTACACTCAGGGACGTGGGCTACTTTTACCCGCCTCTAGCAAGGTAGCCAGAAGAGTACAGTTAGTTGGGAAGGCCTACAACTCCGCCTGGCCAGGGGAGATCCCATCTGCTCAAGGACTGACCAGGCCCCGATTGCTAGCAAGTACTCCGGGAGGGTCTATCTTTGTCACCAGTAAAGACCCTGAACTACACCGCATCGTCTCTGAGTGGTTCCTGCTACCCCCATCATCAACGTCGGCTGCCCTGAGGCCATACCCCTCCCGTTGGGGGTTATACCACCCACGCTGCACCATCCTTCCACCGGCCTCAGCGGTCTGCCCTGCAGCGGCAGCTCCATAGCTGCATTCAACGGGTGGCGTAGTCATCCACCATCTACTGCTAATAGACTGCCACTTAGTCTGACTCCCTGGGCACGGACCGGGTCATCGCCACGAGACTACTACCCCCATCTGATCCGGCTCCGGGTAGGCTCCCGCGTGCGCAACGCAGCGCGACTCAGGCCCAGGGGCGCGTCAGAGACATTTGTCCATTCTAGTCTTAGTGATGCAAAAACATGGTACAAACTGCACTCATCATTTTGCTGGTCGTCATGTTGTCTGCACGCTAAATGTAAAGTATGGCAGACAAACAAAACCACATGTCCGTGCACGTGGAAGCATTAAAAAATGAAACAATGTTACCCACAATTTAGTGTTGAGTATCTCTGGGCTGGAAGTGGTTATGGCACATGAGAACTAGGGAGTAACTACCAGTACTGTAAATGATGCATGACATTTCTGGGGCTCTATTGACATATTTCCATAGGGGTCTGTTTCTTCCAAGTACACATCTGTGTGAATATGACTTCTACTCAATGTGATGATCAATATGATGACAATGCCGGATCTGTACCAGGGTGCAGACGTCCAGCGTTAATGACACCCTCCAATTACCTCCAATGTTACCATCCTCATATATCATTAGACAGTTCTTCTTTTCTTATATCTGCAAGAAAGTGTTATCTGATGTTTAATCTGAACTGAAAATTATGTCCTTGGGTGCTAAAATCTCATCAGTATTTTACAGTTTTAGCAAATGGCTCTTGAGCGATCAGCTTAGAGGTCAATTATTAATTACTTTGTTAATTAATGAAAGTCTGGTCATACTATTGATTACAGTCTGGAGAAGAAATGCGCATCCATCTCCCTTCTTCTTTATATTATTTTTTTTGCATCAGATGTGTATCTACTATTTAAAACAAGTTGGAATTCAATTGGTTGTTATTCATTTTCTCTTTTTAATATGTCTTGTCCTGTATTGCCTTAATTGCCAACAGAACAGTCTTACTATTGCATTCAATTATTATCTTCTATGTAGAAACAGAATTCTCCACTTTGATAAGTGATGGCCTTATGTTTATGTCTCTATAGACCCGTCCCTTTAACAGCCTTCGACTAAGATAATTTAACTTTAAAGCAAATCAATAGACTATTACCTTACACAGTTTTTAATTCGTTAAAACCCTATTTGA
This sequence comes from Phyllobates terribilis, assembly GCF_046119375.1. Classification (NCBI taxonomy): domain Eukaryota; kingdom Metazoa; phylum Chordata; class Amphibia; order Anura; family Dendrobatidae; genus Phyllobates; species Phyllobates terribilis. The sequence continues at coordinate 149,057,228 of NW_027362762.1, forward strand.
CCACGTATCAATAAAAGTGCATTGACTGTTGATTAAAAGCCACAACACTAGTCAGTTCTGGTATTGAACTCTAGGTGGCAGCATTGAGAATAATTGCTACATAAACTGAATAATAACACTAGAACAGCTATGGGGACGGATTTGGCAGCAGGGTGTCACAGCTGCAAAACCAGAGCAAAAAGTTTCCTTCTCTAACTGTACATTTCAAAATAAAAAAAACAATGTTCATCAAGGTAAACCGGTAAAATGTTTCTCAAAAAGATACTCTCGTGGCATTTATTTTGATTCTTAAAGTAATTGTCAACTTATTGTATATTTTAGGAAATTCCTAATTGATTGTATCAATAAATTAAAAAGGCTCCCCTAACATTTGCCCCTTGGTAGCTTACAGTGTTTTATTGAATTTATATCCGGAAGTCTTTTACTTTATTACCTGTAATGCTTTACAATATCAAAAAAATTCTACAGTGAGGCCGTCCTACTAAAGGGTTAATTGACGTACTTTAAACCATTCACCTTTCACATGTTGTACCGTGAAGGCACACGGCACATTGCATCATTAGAGCATCCCCTGCTATGGACATACAGGTTATTGCTTCATTAACCCCGTTTTATTTCTGGAGCCCATGGTACATTGCTTCATTAGTCCATTATCTACTATGGCGACCTGCAGTGCTTTACTGAGTGATGCTTTAGAGATAGTTATAGGATTTTTTTACCATATCGTTGGTAGCTGGATCTGTACATTACTGTCTGGGTGGCAGAGTAGGGAATGCATAGTGCATTGCATTTTTAGTAATTAATTTATGTAGAGCCAATTATAATTTCTTATAGACCCATTGGTTTGATTATAGAAGGTGCAGAGGTTGCGGTCTTAAATAGACCCTGTTACTAAAAAAAAAGTATGGATACCTCTGCCATATAAAAAAAATGATGAGCGGTTACCTTTACATAATAAAATTACACCAAGTTTCAGATTGCAATCTTCATTCATTTTCAGACCCCTGATATGCCGTTTGCATCCTGATCTATGTTTCAGATTTTTTGAGATTGAAATTGGTACTCGGTATATAAGTAGAATCAATAGTGGGATCTGCAGGTTTTTAAGCCCTTAGGCTATGTGCCCACGATGCAGAAATGAAGCAGAAAATTTCTGCATCATTTCTGCATCTCCCTGGCAGAAAAAACGCATGCAGATTGTGCATGCATTTTTCCTGCAGAATACATGCGGATCCACATGTGTTTCCGCATGCAGATTGACAAGTGCTTTCCAGGCGATAGCATCACTTGGAAAGTGCTTGACAACTAGGTCACACTGTATAAATCCATGCAACCAGCATGGATTTATATAGTGTGACCGTAAAACAATGCTTAAAATAAAGCTATACTCACCCCCGATGCCCCGGCGTGTGCTGCAGCGCTCGTTCCTGTCTGGTTCCTGGCTGCCGGCATATCGCGAGACACATCGGTGAATGGCCTGCGGTCACATGACTGTGACGTCACCGAAGGTCCTTCAGCGCTGCCGGCATGCAGAGAGAGCCGTCGGAAAGGTGAATATAAACTTTATTTGTTATTTTATTCTTTTTTTCACAGGTACAATGGTGCCCAGGTCTGGATGAGAGTCTTCTCTCCTCCAGAACTGGGTACCATTCGCACATTGAATCGCATATTATCCGCGTGTACAAATGTACAGACATGGATTATATGCGTCTCAATGCAAGTCAATGGCGGCGCTTCCGCTGCGTGTCCGCAAAATTAATGAACATGCAGCGGATTTTTGAGCGCCGCAGAAACGCTGCGGAAAAATCCGCAGCATGTGCATTAACATTGCGGAATGCCATTGGGGACCATGGGGTGCGGATTACCAAGCGCTTTTGATGCGTTTCCGCTGCGGAAATTCCGCAGCGGAAACGCATGAAAAACACATTGTGGGCACACAGCCTTAGTCTACGTTCTCACGATGAGTATTTGTCAGTTTTTGATGTTAAAGATTTTTTGCACCTATTTGGTAAATTAGCTTACTTGTGTTTTTTTTGTGTTTATCATATTTTTGATGTTGCGGATTTTATCTCGTTTTGTTATGTCATTTTTTAAATAAAGCTGTTTTGTTTTTGATACTTCCTGGTTTTTGCTTTTGACAAAATTTTATTGATACGGTCATGCGCGGATTGCATGAATTTATAGTGCATTTTCATAGTGGACACACATTAAAAACACATGTGTTTTTTACCTGCGGATTTTTCGCATCTAAGGCTATGTCCATACTCAGCGTTTTTGCACCTTTATTTTCCTGCAGCCAAAACCTGTTCTCTTTCTGTAGGTTTCTCTTCAGGTTTTGCTGTGTTTTTGCTGATTTTTTGGTGTGTTTTTACTTGCCCAAAGGCAAGTGAATAGCACTTGGATTAATGTTATTCAATTCGGCAGTGCTGATGACCGATTTTTTTCGGCCAGTGAAAAAAATGGCAGGTTGCTGCAATTTCACTATGACATCAGAGGATATTGACCTATTTAAGTATATGGGTGCATGGAAAACATCGGACTGCACTCAGATGACATTTGAGTGCAGTCCGATTTCCACGGACTCACAAAATGGACAAGATGGATAAATTTTGCTCTCGATCTGCTCCTCACAGTGTTCTACGGTTCTCTCATGAAAAGGAATTGGATCACACTATCCTGACACTTAGCAAACTAGGAACAGAGTTTGATCAGAGCGTCAGTAGCATAATCGACCTGATTCACTCGGAGGAGAGAATCTACGGTCGTGTGACCCTGGCCTATGTCAGGAAAAAAAAATAAGCAAGTAATTGAGATTTCTGAAATCTCATAGCTTTTTCCTGGTACTGTAAAATGCAGCTTCTTTTCTGCAGACAACAACACAACAAAAATGCTGCAAAAAAGTCTGTTTTATGGGGAAAATCTGTGCAAAAACTCAGTGTACCCACAAGAGAAATTTGCCGTGCTGTGAATTTGAAACACGCACTCTGCAGAGTAAAAAAAATAAATAAATCACAGTGGGCATGAGATTTCTATAAATCCCATCCACTTTGCTGGGACTGTAAGTTGCTGCATTTTTGACATAACGAAAATATGCAGCGTCAAAAACTCAACAAAACCTCTTAGTGGGAACTTAACCATAGTGTGCTCTCTTCAATGTTATTTCTTTATGTAAGAATGTAAATCAATAAAAAAGGGTAAATGACAATTGGCTCATTTGTTGCCCTAGTGGAAATGGAAAAAAAAACATTTTCAATTAATTCTCAGTATCTTAATGGTGTTATTCATTTTGCATCAGACCACCTAGACTTCTAAGACTTAATTGGTCTCTGCACACAAAATTAATACACGGCTGTTATTCCGAATGCCCCTCTAAATGCCCCTACACAGTAATTGTGCCCCCTTATGTGTCCGACAGAAATAGGGCTCCTACATAGTAATAATTCCTTTATATGCTTCTCCATAAAAATAATCCCCTTTCTTGCCCTCAGTCTTCCTTTGTGCCCCCAAAAAGTAAAAGTGCCATCTTTGTGTCCTGCAAAGTAATAATACCACCTGCAGCAGGGTCAGATACAGATAGAAAAGGGCAAGAATAGTGAACGGGTCCTGTGCATTACAAAATCTCATCAGAATACACCCCTTCATGTGCCTCTGACAGAAGCCGCCTGCTGATTTGGAGATAGAAGTGTCCCTATTACCTCTTGGGCTCCTGAGCGGCTGCACAGGATGCAATAATGGTACGACCACCGCCCATGCCCTGACGTCTGCAGACACAAACTGTGAGGGTAGCAGCTCTCCTCCCTGTTGTAGATTTTTGAATTTTCTTTTCTGTAAATGATTATGGTAGCAGTCATCTTGCCCAAGCTTCTGTTAACCACTTCGCGCCAGAGCCTGTTTTTGCCTTCGTGACCGGGCCAATTTTTTCAATTCTGACCACTGTCACTTTATGAAGTAATTACTCTGGAACGCTTCAACGGATCCCCCTGATTCTGAGAACGTTTTTTCGTGACATATTGTACTTCATGATAGTGGTAAAATTTCTTCAATATCACTTGCGTTTATTTGTGAAAAAATCAGAAATTTGGCAAATTTTGCAATTTTCAAACTTTGAATTTTCATGCCCTTAAATCAGAGAGATATGTCACACAAAATAGTTAATAAATAACATTTCCCACATGTCTACTTTACATCAGCACAATTTTGGAACCAAATTTTTTTTTTGTTAGGGAGCTATAAGGGTTAAAAGTTGACCAGCGATTTCTCATTTTTCCAACAAAATTTACAAAAACATTTTTTCAGGGACCACATCTTATTTGAAGTGACTTTGAGGGGCGTTTATGACAGAAAATACCCAAAAGTGACACCATTCTAAAAACTGCACCCCTCAAGGTGCTCAAAACCACATTCAAAAACATTATTAACCCTTCAGGTGTTTCAAGGGAATTTTTGGAATGTGGAAGAAAACAATGAACATTTAACTGTTTTTCACAAAAATGTTACTTTAGACCCAATTTTTTTATTTTCACAAGGGTAACAGGAAAAAATGGACTACACAATTTGTAGTGCAATTTCTCCTGAACACGCCGATACTCCATATGTGGAGGCAAACCACTGTTTGGGCGCACGGCAGGGTTTGGAACGGAAGGAGCGCCATTTGACTTTTTGAATGTAAAATTTGCTTGAATAATTAGCGGACGCCATGTTGCATTTGGGGAGCCCCTGATGCGCCTGAAAAGTGGAAACCCCCCACAAGTGACACCATTTTGGAAACTAGACCCCTTAGGGAACTTATCTAGATGTGTGGTGAGCACCTTGAACCCCCAGGTGCTTCACAGAAGTTTATAATATTGAGCCGTAAAAATAAAATTTTCACATTTTTCCCACAAAAAATGTTTTTTATTCCCTAATTTTGCATTATCATAAGGGTAACAGGATAAATTGCACCATGAAATTTGTTGTGCAATTTCTCCTGAGTACGCCGATACCCCATATGTGGAGGAAAACCACTGCTTTAGTGTACGGCAGGGTTCGGAAGAGAAAGGAGCGCTATGTTGGCTGGGATAGGCAGCAGACACCATGTCACATTTGAAGAATCGCTGACATGCCGAAACAGCAGAAACCCCCACAAGTGACCCCATTTTGTAAACTACACCTCTCAAGGAATTCATCTAGGGAAGTGAGTATATTTTAAATTTATACCATTGGGCAGTGAAAAAAAACATAATTATATTTTTACCACAAAAAAATGTTTTACCCTCAGGTTTTACATTTGAGCGCTATTTGACAATTGGAGAACAAATTATTGTAGAATAGGCATTTGGATTTGGGAGCACAAAATTTTCTGAATTTCTTTTGGGGGGCAAGGGCCATTTCGCTTTTCCAGAACCTTTCTGCTACCAGTAACTTGGAATATTTTTAACAGATGACGGACCTGAGTGGGGACTAGCTTTTGTTGAGGACTGAGTTGAAGCTTTTATTGGGAACATTTTACGTAACATTTATCCGGCGCTCGAGGCTGAGCACTTACATCGGGGTTTTCATCTAAATTTCCAAGTGATGTAATTCAGATGAAACCCCTGCAGGATCCATTCACTGTAATGAGGCAGCAGAGTTAAACTGGACTCCGTCTGGCCTCTGTTTAGCGGTGTCCTTTTTTTCACAAGTGCACAAAACTGTGGCCAACCGCACTTTTATGCACACCTTAAAAAAACTGACACCGTGGGATCACAGGCCAGATGGTATCCACAGTGGCCTATATCTGCCTCATTACAGGGAATCTTCCGTCATGGGTTCCGTCTGAATCACGTATTTCAGAGATTTACACGGAAACTCTGGTGTAAGTGCTCAGCGCAGAGCGCAGGATAAATGTGAGCAGAGCCTTACTGCGATCTTTGGGAGACATAATAAACAAATGAGTAGCAGGTGAAGAATTGGTTTTATTTATTATTTACGCCGTTCCTCGTGCGGTATAAGTGATGAGATTACTTTATTCTTCGGGTCGGTGTGATTACAGAGATACCAGATTTATATCGGGTTTTTATGACTGACAGCTGTCACACACCAAGACGCTTTTTTTTGCAAAATCTAGTTTTTGCATCGCCATATTTTGAGAGCTATAATTTTTCCATATTTCGGCCGACAGTCATGTGACGGCTTGTTTTTTGCGGGACGAGTTGACATTTTTATTGGTACCATTTTTGGGTACGTGACATTTTTTGATCGCTTTCTATTCCGTTTTTTGGGAGGTAAAATTAACAAAAACAAACAATTCAGGAATTGTTTTTTGAGGTTTTTTTTATGCTGTTCTGCGTGTGGTAAAAGTGATAAGGCAGCATTCTGCGGGTCAGTACGTTTACAGCGATACTACACTTACTGTGTTTTTTTTATGTTTTGGCGCTTTTACACAATAAAACAATTTTATAGAAAAAATATTTTTTTTGCATCGCTATATTCTGAGAGCTATAACTTATTTTTCGGCTGATGGAGCTGATTTTTTGCGGAACAAGATGACGTTTTCAGCGGTACCATTTTTATTTCCATTTTGCTTTTTGATCACATTTTTTTTCCACTTTTTGTTTGGCGATATGATGAAAAAGCATAGCTTTTTGCTCCGTTTTTTAAATTTTTTGTTACGTGTGCACAGCAGGAGTTAATTAGTTGACAGTTTTATAGATCGGGTTGTTTCAGACGCGGCGATACCAAATATGTGTACTTTTTTTGTTTTTGCCTAAATATACGGATTTATTGGTTTTAATATTTTATTTCTTTTTATTTATTTTGTGATTTTTTTTTTAACAGTTTGAAAACATTTTTTTTTACATAGTCCCTGTATGGGACATTAATTTTTATTTTTCTAATCACTGATCTCATGCAATGCAATAGACATGTATTGTTTGCATGACACCTTTGCTGACTGTTTCACAGTCAGTGTCTCCTGCTGGACTCAGCTGCAGGCTGAGCCTAGCAGGCCACCATATATGGCAGATCCGGAGGCGGTCATGTGACCTCCGGCTGCCATAACAACGGCAGGTCCTGGAAGACATCAGGGGGCCGTCGGAGAGCTAAGTTGATGACCCCTCTCCTCTCACTATCTTCTATATGCCGCGATCACTATAGATCGCGGCATATAGAAGATAGCAAAGGGTTAACATCATTGGGACCTGATCCAATCAGGTCCCGATGATGTCCCCTGTCAGAGCTATCGCTCTGCACCGGAACTTCAGCACTTGCGGGACCCTGGGGGTCCTGAGCGCTGCGGGACCACCCGCCGTTTTTAAACGTAGGCGCTGCACAGAGCCCAGGCAGCGCCGACGTTTATGTACAGTGGGCGGTCCTGAACCGGTTAATGGTATTCACAGATATGTTTTACAGCAGCCACATGGTCCATGGGAAACATCAGACTGGAGATGTACTTTGAATTCTATGGATAAGTGTTGTGGGCCTTGTAGGGATTCACTCTCTGTGGTGGGCATTAGGCCTTAGGTAGCATTCACACAGCCAATATGGTTTTGGTCCAAACACGTGCAGTTTTTATTTATTTCCACAGATTGCACAGCACCAAAACAAAATCACAAACATAAATCCCTAGCCTTGTCCAGGCGCTAACTAAACAGAACAGCCCCTGGCTACTCGTACACGGCTGAGCTGGTCCCAACTCGGTCACACAAAACAGCTATTGTCCATAGCAACCACTGATACTTGTGGTTCTCTGCCACACGGCCTGTGCAGACTCTTCTCAGAGAGGGATTCTGCCTTTCTTGAGCCCCAAGACACATCTACTCTGGTCAGCTTCCCTAAGCTGACTGACTAAGGAGAACAGTTAGCCAGGTTATATGCAACGCTACCCAGGTGATCTAATCAGAACCTGTAGAGTTAGGATTTAACCCTAGACTTCTGACTTTGCTACAGCATGCTCGTGATCTGTGCACAGGTTATTATGCAGAGAGAAGGAGGAGGTGAGCTATGATCTCACCTATTGTGAACAGTGGATAATTAATTTTATATATAATGGTGTTGCTTTTCATTGTAATCCTGCTTATGATGATAAAGAATAACAGCTAAAAATGTGATCTATGGGGAACAATGTGTCAACCTAATTTTAGGCATCACGGTCAAAGTAAAAACGGCACGATTTCAAGATTAAAAAAAAAAAAAGAAGATAGTGATATTAAAAATGATTGTGAATTGAAAAACAGCACAGAAATTATTAAAACATGTGCTTAATTACTTGTGACCATTTAACAACCTTATAAACCTATAAACGACTTGGAAGATTAGCACCAGTATAATAAAACATGGAGTTTATTGACATATACTTAAAATACAGCATAAAATACATAAAAAGTGGGAAGGAAACTAGAACAGAAAAAAAAAACTACACAGGCCAGTTATATAACATGATATATCCACCATATAGAGCAAGTGCTCAAAATCACTGAACCATAATTATGTTGATTAAATATATCAAATATAAGAATTGGGAGATGTTTAAAAATCAAATCACATAAAGTGCCATTAGCTATAGTGCAAATTAGCTACCACTTAAATAAAATGCAAATTAATAATTCAAAGAGAATAAGCACCACCGTGAGGCCACAAATACTGCAAGTGCAGAAAATATCACATAGAATGCATATGGGCAACTGTGCAAACAAGCTACAATTATAAGGTGCAATTGATAGTGCAAGTAATACAAGCACCTTCTCAAGGCCACAGATATTGCAAGTGCAAAATAGGTTGTTTCAGTAGGTTCCACAATCATGGGGAAGACTGCTGACTTGACAGATGTCCAGAAGGCAGTCATTGACACACTCCACAAGGTCTGAAAGTTCCAATTTTCATTTGGAAATAAAGGTCCCAGAGTCTGGAGGAAGAGTGGAGAGGCCACAATCCAAGCTACTTGAGGTCTAGTGTGAAGTTTCCACAATCAGTGATGGTTTGGGGAGCCATGTCATCTGCTGGTGTAGGTCCACTGTGTTTTATCAAGACCAAAGTCAGCGCAGCCATCTACCAGGACATTTTAGAGCACTTCATGCTTCCCTCTGCCGACAAGCTTTTTGGAAATATTCTCCAGCAGGACTTGGCACCTGTCCACACTGCCAAAAGTACCAACACCTGGTTTAAAAACAACAGTATGACTGTGCTTGATTGGCCAGCAAACTCGCCTGACCTTAACCCCATAGAGAATCTATGGGGTATTGTCAAGAGGAAGATGAGAGACACCAGACCCAACAATGCAGACGAGCTGAAGGCTCCTATCAAAGCAGCCTGGGCTTCCATAACACCTCAGCAGTGCCACAGGCTGATCGCCTCCATGCCACGCCGCATTGATGCAGTAATTGATGCAAAAGGAGCCCCGACCAAGTACTGACTGCATTTACTGAACATACATTTCAGTAGGCCAACATTTCGGATTTTAAAAACATTTTTCAAGCTGGTGTTATAAAGTATTCTAATTTACTGAGATAATGACTTTTGTGTTTTCATTGGCTGTAAGCCATAATCATCAACATTAACAGAAATAAACACTTGAAATAGATCACTCTGTTTGTAATGACTCTATATAATATATGAGTTTCACTTTTTGTATTGAAGAACTGAAATAAATTAACTTTTTGATGATATTCTAATTTAGTGAGATGCACCTGTACCTGACCACCTCTCCCATATTTAGCTGTGAAACGAGCAAATGCTTTGGGGCCTTTATCAGCCTTGTAAATAGATTGTTCATTATTTGCAGTCCAAGCACATAATAAATCAGGGACGGACATATCAGTGATGCAACCTGTGCAGCCGCGCATAGGGGACCAAGAGGTAAGGGGGTCTATTTCGACTTCCAAAGTAGGTGGAATTGTGCATTATGATGAGATATTGGACTGTAAAGGGTCCATATATTGTCAGTGCACAAGGGGCCATTGTATGTCTATGTCCACCAGTGTAATAAACCATTATACAGTCTGTTTAGAAATAGTCTCATATAGACCTTGTGCAAGAGCTTTAATGGGGTTACCCACTCTCCAATTTACCTTTTAATTGGAAAGATCCTGTCTTAAAAAATTGTTTGTAATCTGTGGGAATAATCTTGCGGCAGTAAGAACTTGTTCACACATTGTGTTTTTGCTGCACCAGCAAAGTGAATGAGATTTCTGATATCTCCAGCACATGCTGCTTTTTTTGCTTTCAGATTTGAATCTTTAACCGGTTCCCGACCGCCAACTGTACATAAACGTCCGCGCTGCCTGGGCTCTGTGCAGCGCCGACGTTTAAAAACGGTGGGTGGTCTCGCAGCGCTCAGGACCCCCAGGGTCCTGCAAGAGCTGCGATTCCGGTGCAGAGCGTTAGCTCTGACAGGGAACATCATCGGGACCTGATTGGATCAGGTCCCAGTGATGTTAACCCTTTGCTGTCTTCTATATGCTGCGATCTATAGTGATCGCGGCATATAGGAGACAGCAGGAGGAGAGGGGGTCGTCTTACTTACCTCTCCGAAGACCTCCGATTCCTTCCAGGACCTGGGTTTGCTATGGCAGCTGGAGGTCACATGACCGCCTCCAGCTCTGCCATATATGGTGTCCTGTCTGGCTCAGCCTGCAAGCTGAGCCAGACAGGAGACTCTGACTGAAACAGGGAAGATCTCATGTAATGTAATGTAATATATGTCTATTACATTACATGAGATCAGTGATCAGAAAAATAAAAATTAATGTCCCATACAGGGACTAAGTAAAAATGTAGAAAAAAGTAAAAAAAAAAAAAGTTTTTAAACTGTTAAAAAAAAATCACAAAATAAATAAAAATAAATAAATAAAATATTAAACCAATAAATCCGTATATTTTTACAAAACCAAAAAAAGAACACATATTTGGTATCGCCGCGTCCAAAACAACCCGAGCTATAAAACTGTCACACTAATTAACTCCTTCTGTGCACACCGTAATAAAAATAAATAAAAAAACGGAGCAAAAAAATATGCTTTTTCATCATATCGCCAAACAAAAAGTGGAAAAAAATGCGATCAAAAAGCAAAATAGAAATAAAAATGGTACCACTGAAAACGTCATCTTGTTCCGCAAAAAACAAGCCGCCATACAGCTCCATCAGTCGAAAAATAAAAAAGTTATAGTGCTCAGAATAAAGCGATACTAAAAAATATTTTTTTCTATAAATTTGTTTTATTGTGTAAAAGCGCCAAAACATAAAAAAATATACAGTAAGTGTAGTATCGCTGTAAACGTACTGACCCGAAGAATAATGCTGCCTGATCACTTTTACCACACGCAGAACGGCATAAAAAAAAACCTCAAAGAACAATTCCTGAATTGGTTTTTGTTAATATTACCTCCCAAAAAACGGAATAGAAAGCGATCAAAAAATGTCACGCACCCAAAAATGGTACCAATAAAAATGTCAACTCGTCCCGCAAAAAGCAAGCCATCACATGACTGTCGGTCGAAATATGGAAAAATTATAGCTCTCAAAATATGGTGTTGCAAAAACTAGATTTTGCAAAAAAAAGCGTCTTTTAGTGTGTGACAGCTGTCAGTCATAAAAACCCAATATAAATCTGGTATCGCTGTAATCGCACCGACCCGAAGAATAAAGTAATCTCATCACTTATACCGCACGAGGAGCGGCGTAAAAAATAAATAAAACCAATTCTTCACCTGCTACTGATTTGTTTATGTCTCCGAAAGATTGCAGTAAGGCTCTGCTCACATTTATCCTGCGCTCTGCGCTGAGCACTTACACCAGAGTTTCCGTGTAAATCTCTGAAATACATGATTCAGCCAGAACCCATGACGGAAGATTCCCTGTAATGAGGCAGATATAGACCACTGTGGACGCCGTCTAGCCTGGGATCCCACGGTGTCATTTGTTTTAGGCGTGCATAAAAGTGCGGTTGGCCACAGTTTTGTGCACTTCTGAAAAAAAGGACACCGCTAAACAGAGGCCAGACGGAGTCCAGAGTAACTCTGCTGCCTCATTACAGTGAATGGATCCCGCAGGGGTTTCATCTGAATTATATCACTTGGAAATTTAGATGGAAACCCCGATGTAAGTGCTCAGCCTAGAGCGCCGGATAAATGTTACATAAAATGTTCCCAATAAAAGCTTCAACTCAGTCCTCAAAAAAAAGCTAGCCCCACTCCGGTCTGTCATCTGTTAAAAATATAAGGGACTTCCAAGTTACTGGTAGCAGAAAGGCTCTGGAAAAGCGAAATGGCCCTTGCCCCCCAAAAGAAATTCAGAAAATTTTGTGCTCCCAAATCCAAATGCCTATTTTACAATAATTTGTTCTCCAATTGTCAAATAGCGCTCCGCCCCCCCCAGATCTCGCCGTATGGCTAAGCGGTACGATACAGCCACATATGGGCTATTGCCACTTTTAGAAGAAATTGTGTGACACATTTCGGCACCATTTTTACCCATTGCCCTGTGTGAAAATGTAAAATCTGAGGGTAAAAAATTTTTTTTTGGTAAAAATATAATTATGCTTTTTTCACTGTCCAATGGTATAAATTTAAAAATTAAAAAATACTCACTACTTCCCTAGATGAATTCCTTGAGAGGTGTAGTTTACAAAATGGGGTCACTTGTGGGGGTTTCTGCTGTTTCGGCATGTCAGCGACTCTTCAAATGTGACATGGTGTCTGCCACCTATCCCAGCCAACATAGCGTTCCTTTCTCTTCCGAACCCTGCCGTACACCAAAGCAGTGGTTTTCCCCCACATATGGGGTATCGGCGTACTCAGGAGAAATTGCACAACAAATTTCATGGTGCAATTTATCCTATTACCCTTATGATAATGCAAAACTAAGGGATGAAAAACGGTTTTGTGGGAAAAATTTGAAAATTTTATTTTTACAGCTCAATATTATAATCTTCTGTGAAGCACCTTGGGGTTCAAGGTGCTCACCACACATCTAGATAAGTTCCCTAAGGGTTCTAGTTTCCAAAATGGTGTCACTTGTGGGGGGTTTCCACTGTTTAGGCACATCAGGGGCTCCCCAAATGCAACATGGCGTCCGCTAATTATTCAAACAAATTTTACATTCAAAAAGTCAAATGGCGCTCCTTCCCTTTCAAACCCTGCCGTGCGCCCAAACAGTGGTTTGCCTCCACATATGGGGTATCAGCGTGTTCAGGAGAAATTGCACAACAAATTTCATGGTGCAATTTTTCCTATTACCCTTATGATAATGCAAAATTAAGGGATGAAAAACGTTTTTTGTGGGAAAAATGTGAAAATTTTATTTTTACAGCTCAATATTATAAACTTCTGTGAAGCACCTTGGGGTTCAAGGTGCTCACCACACATCTAGATAAGTTCCCTAAGGGGTCTAGTTTCCAAAATGGTGTCACTTGTGGGGGGTTTCCACTGTTTAGGCACTTCAGGAGCTCTCCAAACGCAACATGGCGTCCGCTAATTATTCAGACAAATTTTACATTCAAAAAGTCAAATGGCGCTCCTTCCCTTCCGAACCCTGCAGTGCGCCCAAACAGTGGTTTTCCCTCACATATGGGGTATCAGCACGCTCAAGAGAAATTGCACAAAAAAATTTGGGGTCCATTTTTTCCTGTTACCCCTGTGAAAATAGAAAAATTGGGTCTAAAGTAACATTTTTGTGAAAAAAGTTAAATGTTCATTTTTTTGTTCCACATTCCAAAAATTCCTGTGAAGCACCTGAAGGGTTAATAAAGTTCTTGAATGTGGTTTTGAGCACCTTGAGGGGTGCAGTTTTTAGAATGGTGTCACTTTTTGGTATTTTCTGTCATAAAGACCCCTCAAAGTGACTTCAAATATGATGTGGTCCCTAAAAAAATGTTTTTGTAAATTTTGTTGGAAAAATGAGAAATCGCTGGTCAACTTTTAACCCTTATAGCTCCCTAACAAAAAAAAATTTTAGTTCCAAAATTGTGCTGATGTAAAGTAGACATGTGGGAAATGTTATTTATTAACTATTTTGTGTGACACATCTCTCTGATTTAAGGGCATGAAAATTCAAAGTTAGAAAATTGCAAAATTTTCTACATTTTTGCCAAATTTCAGATTTTTTCACAAATAAACGCAAGTTATATCGAAGAAATTTTACCAGTATCATGAAGTACAATATGTCACGAAAAAACTATCTCAGAATCAGGGGAATACGTTGAAGCGTTCCAGAGTAATTACTTCATAAAGTGACAGAGGTCAGAATTGAAAAAATTGGCCCGGTCACGAAGGCAAAAACAGGCTCTGGTGCGAAGTGGTTTAAAGCATTTTCTTCCAAAATTCTTTCATTGTTTTTGTAGCTTTTATTTCACCCCTTTAAATGAACAGGAAAAATACGCAAGAAAAGATGCACACAAAAATGTAACAAAAACGTGCGTATTTTATGCAGAGTTTTTCCTGCCAATACTCTGCTTTTTGCAGCAGAAAAATGTCATGCAAATACTAAACGTGGTGTGGACATACCTTAACGGTTCAATTCATGGTGTGCAGTGTGTGCTATGCGTATAATGTATGGTTCTCTGGAGTGGATGAATTTATGTGTATGGGGCCTAAGTATATATTTTTTCTAGTTTTTAAAAAGTTTTCTATCTATTGCAATTATTATAATTTTTCCTTAAAATACTATCCAAACCAATGGACACAGTTGTTGCACGTTGCTTTTTATTTAGTAACTATTTTTTTGCACTTATATTAATGCACTAATGTACAATATGTAGATATCTGCATCCATTCTGGGTATTTGCTTGTTCAGCTGTAATGGTTTGAAAGCAATTGTTTATAATCCTCATTTTTAACAACATAAAGTGCGCTCATAATGTCCCAGCATGTTTAATGCTCAGAAATCAGCGTGAGCCAATGTCTGATTTTACTATGCTCTCATCAGGATCCGCCATAGTTCATTATGTGAGCATACATGGTAAGACAATGGCGGCACGCAGTACAGTAAATCTACATCCTGTTAATTTCATGGTGGAAACTTCCCACAGAGAACAATGCAGTGAGAGCCCAGTGCACCAGGAAACGAGAAGACATCATCTGCATCAGCCCCAGTCCTTGATTAACTATTGAGCGGACCCATGTTATTCTACAGTCTCTTTGGGCCAAAAAGAATTTTCCACAAGTTGTAGAACTACAGTTGTCGCAAAAATCCTGTTCAAGTATTTTCTTGGTTTTATTAAAAATAAATATTTAAATGGGTTGTCCAGAGGAAAAAATAATTTTTAAAAGGACTTAGGTTATGCTCACATTGCATTTTAGGCTACTGTCCGATGCCCTGAATAACGGGATTTGGGCATATTCGCTGACAATGTCATTGACATTGACTATAATGATGCGGAACGAGTCACTTTGTCAGACATCGTTTTGGCCGTATTTGAGGCGGGCCCCAAATCACAGTAGACCATGTTTAAGGCCACGGCCCCACTATCAGTATTTGGTCAGTATTCGGTCAGTATTTTTTCTCAGGAGTGGGAGCCAAAACCAGGTGAGGAACAATCAGAGATAAGGTATAATAGAAACAAGTCACCAATTCTGCATTTATCACCCACTCCTGGTTTTGGCTCCCACTCCTGAGAAAAAATACTGACCGACTACTGACCAAATACTGATAGTGGGGCCGTGGCCTTTGAATGAGTCTCAAAACGACGGATACTGCGAAAAATGATGTCCAACAGAGCACTCCGTCTGCATCGTTATAGTCAATGGCCCCGACACTGTATACACCCGAATACCTTTTTCCGGGCTTCAGATGTAAGCCCGACAGAGCTAATGACATGGGGATCAAACGCAATATCAAACCGGCCTTAGACTGGTTAAAAGGATTCTTTCAGCAGGTTTTTGCTATGTAATCTGAGGAGGACAGTATGACGTAAGGGTTAAAACACTTAACTCAATGATGTGTCACATTGCCAACCTGTGTTCTGATCTTTATTTACACTGAAGGTTTTATCACCTGGTGATTACCATTGCTGTGACTAGCTTGCACCCGCATGGAAGTCTGATTCTGCCACTGCTGGGATAGGCAGCTCACTGTCTATAGACTATGTACTTAGAGAGCCTGGTGTGGGCGGAGTCAGCTGTTGTGTGGGCGGGGTTAGCTTTCTCAGCTTTGCTTCATGCTACATCTAAAAACTCTTATTGTGTCAGAACTACTGCACCCAGTAAATTAAGTGACACATCCCTGGAATCAGGGTCTCTTTTCCCACATCATGCTTCTGTCAGATAAGGTAGCAAAAACCTGGTGACAGATTCCCTTAAATAGAAGTAATACTCACTGACACCGATTCCCTGCAACTCCCATTTGTACTTTTATCTGGTCTCCGCTGGTCTCTATTACCAAGTCCTGTCTTGACATATTGGTTGAGCAGGCATTTCCAGTAATTTACATTCGCTGGATGGGTCATCAGCTAGACCAGTATTTGGTTCAGCGTGCATTCTCAACCATTTCCGCTGAGTTCAAGCAGAACCATAAAGTAGAGACCATCAGGGACCAGGAGCTGAAGGAGACGGTGATGGTAAGTATTGCTTCCTTTCATTTTTTTTAATTCAGTCTGAGCAATTTTAAACAATTTTTTTTATCCCCTGGACAATCTATATAATCATTCGTAAAATTGAAAACTTATACTACTAATATACTTTCTATTTCAGTTTCTCACCATGTTTAAAATACTTGTTAGCTGTCAGTGAATAAAAACATTCTTGTTTCGATCCCAGTACATAACTCTTCTCTCAGCTGACAAATACTGTATATAGAATTATTTTATGTACCCATATATCCATAGGAGTTAGCTTATTGACAGTGGCGTAACTAAAGTCATAAGGGCCTAAGGGCAAAAGTTGGAAAACTGTTCTCACTGTGGTTCCCATACAGTAGCATTGTCCAACTATTATGCCCCAATACAGGTGTAATGTCCTCCTTTCTGGCCCCGACATAGTAGTGATAATATCCCATGATGAAGCATTGTAGCGAAACTAACGTTGGAGTGGTGGTGAGGGTGTACAATCGGGTCAGTATGCATTGATTTTTTTGGCCAGCTTCCGTAAACTATATTGTGGCTCATTCTGTGGATTCATTACTTATTATTTGGGCACTGGGCACTTTATATTGTGTTATATTACTTATTACCAATGAATTTCCATCATTATGTAGTTATATTTTCTTGTATTATATGCTGAGTATAAACTATTGTTGATTAATCAACTATAATTTTTTTTACTTATTTTTATATACTCCATCAGTGTATATTTATACATTTTTGCACAGATATACTTTTTTTCTAGAATATTAAATTAATATTAAGATTAATACATTAAACTTATTACTATTTGATTTCTAATTACTCATTATTTATCTGATCATGTTATCTTTTGCAATCTACTGATCTGTTCACCCCTCCAATTGTTCTTAAATTGTCTTTTTGACTATAATGTTTTTTTATGTGCAGCCATAATATGTTTAATAAAGGCATTGTTTACTATTGAATTCATTTTCTTTTACAGTTTTTTATAATTTTTTTCTATTCTTATTTGTTTTAGATATATTATAATTGTGGATTATTGAGGTATTTTCTTCCAAGAATGGGTTTTATTGATATAAACAGTGAAAAGAATGGAACTACTCCGCTCCTATTCAAGCGAATAAGTCATTAATATCAATAACGCAGACAACCCCTTTAATGGAGATATAACTTTATGTCCCTTGCATCCGAATTAAAGGGACCCTGTCAGTTGACGCATGCAGCCTGAATAAGAGACCGACTCCTGTATTCTGAACATCTATGTTCAGGATAGGTTATGGTTAAGTGAAGAGCTGGTCTGCGGTGGTGCAGTGGTGCACTGTCCGCAGAGTAAAGAAGTCTCTTTCCAGTTTTAGGCATGATTCCTTTATTAGAAGATTCTTAAAACATACAAACCAGTTTTTGGCTCCGGACCGGAGCTTTCGTCAGGTGCCTCACTCCCCGCGGGCCAGCTCTTCACTAAGAGAGGGACACCTGTCAGTCCAGCTGAGCGGCTGACGAGAAGCTGGCGGGGATCGGCCTCTTGGACTACTCACCTTTTTCCCGGACATGCTTTCAACTATGTTTTTTTCTCTGAAATGCTGCATTGTTTCAGAGTAAAACAGATGTTTAGTTTGCAGGAGCCCCGTGGGCAGCATGAAACAGCTCACAGCTTCCCTTTGATATTTTTTTTGTTGAAGTTGTTCCCTGAACTACTTATCTGTTCACATTAACAAGAAAATCATTATAGTAAGAGCTCCACTTTAATGCAAGTCCATTATTGGCATACGGCCAGTCCTTATAATGAAGCTGGAGCTTTATGAGGACCTAATTCTCTTACATTATTTTACTAGATTAAAGGAGTTGTCCCCTTTCAGAAAACTTTCTTCCATAAGTCAACATAGCTAGAAATAAATAAACTAAGTACTATCTATCCTCCCTTGTGAAAGTCGCACAGGGCGGTAGTCTTAGGCGAGGGGTTGCTGTGTCCCCACACCCTGGCACCCTACAAATAAACAGTGTCCCGATTCTCCTGTGCTGTGCGTGTGGTGCGTAACACTCACGTTTTGGGTGCAGGCCTCTGCTGCCTCCGGTTCTTCAGCGTCAGGAACCGCCACACACACATTAGGGGACATCCAATTCATTTTATAAAAGAGAAGTTTGCTTAACTGTCCATTTTGATCATAATGAGACACACAGTAATGGGCACAAACTTTTCCGTTTTCAAAGTCCATAGCACAGGATGTTCTGATGTCCACTGTCCGCTCGCCCTGAGCTATCCCTTTCCTCTCTGGCATCTCTGACCCCTGGGATACTCGGTCCAGCTCTGCAGCTTCCAAGAGTCCTGTCCAAACTCCCTTATGTGATTCCCTGTATGGCTTCCTCTCATAGGAAGATAATGAGGCTCGCTTCTCAGTCCCTCAGCTGGACTGTAGGCCCCGGACATTCCAGGAATGTCCTCTCCGAGTTTATGGCTGACACTCTCTTGCTGCTGGAAAGCCTATGCTCCTAGTGCCCTCCGGATCTCCAACTACTGCTCTCTCCATCTAATCTCTTACTCTGACTGACTCTAATCAGAAAGTGTTCCTCTTGTTATCTAGCCCTGCTCCTCTCAGACTGGAGCTGTTCCTGAACACATTAATTGTTTCTTAAACTGTACCTATCTACTTCCTGATTCTATAGTACCCACCACTGAACTTTCCCACTCCTTATCTATATCTAATGCTGTAGCTATACCTATGTCCTATGCTTAATCCTAAGCTTTCCCTATAAGTTATACATAAGGAACATTATACATTCTTCGCACTACTTTACATTAACTGCGTACCTTAATTCCTAAAAAGTTCTATGCACAATAAAACCACATAACGTTATCTTCAGGTAGAAAGGCGTATGACCCTTTCACTGGGTTATCTGTTTGGCTGCAGCACTGACATCAAGGTGATGTCAATCAGCAGTCATTCAGTGAGCTTAGCAAAACTGCCCATTAAAGGAAATCTGTCAGCAGGTTTTTGCTATCTCATCTGAGAGCAGCATAATGTAAGAAAAGAGACCCTGATTCCAGCAATGTATCACTTAGATTACTGGGTGCAGCAGTTGTGACACAGTCAGAGTTTTTAGATGTAGCATGTAGCAGAGCTCAGAAAGCTTCCCCCGTCTACACCAGATTCTTTATGTACATAGTCTATTGACCGTGAGCTGCTTATCAGAGGAGGGTGTGTGGTCGGACCAGTGCTCGCATGAACTGTAGTCCAGTCAGTGATAATTTCCTGGTGATAAAACACTCATTGCATTGAAACAACAGCACACAGCCTAATAAGTGACACCACTAAAATCAGGCTCTCATCCCCTACCTCATGCTGCCCTCAGATTATATAGCAAAAATCTGATGACTGATTCCCTTTAAGACAATTCGATCTTCTGATCTAACTGATTGACTGCAGCGCTGTCAATGTGAAGTAGGCACGGCAGCTAAGCGGAGAAGGTGGCTACAGAGATTCAGTGCTGGATCCAGGAAAGGAGAGAAATACTCATTTTTTTTTTGTTTTTGCGTTTTTTATAGCTACAGCAATCCATGAAAGTTTCCTGAAAGAGAACAACCCCTTTAAATGTCTACTCCTTGACTGTAGCGTTGTATTGAGGCGGTTCTGTATAAGTCAATGCAATAGAAGCTATGACTTCGTCCACTATAAGATGAATGGTGGTACATTGGGTTTTGGCGTGGCGTTCTTCCTGCTCGTACATCCATCTCACGCAGCTTTTCTTTCTCGCCTCCCGGTTCTGAATGTGTCCTGTTCTGCGTAACTAGCGATATATAATAATGCTCTGCAGGTCTGTAGAGAACACATCCAGCGTCTGCTTTGTATTCCAGGCCCATGAATCTCACAGATGATTAATACCCACTTTGTGACCAGTCCACCAGAGAAATTTACCTCCCCTGCCTTTCATTAGTCTCCCCCAGATCTGATGATAGTGCGGTGTTACACACAGCCAGGGCGCTGCAGGTAGGCGCTGAGATGGCCCCGCTCATTGCTCCAGTAGGGGTCCCCAGCACCTCAGGAATCTTTTATCCTCTGCAGCTGCCGCTTATTCCTCCCTCCCCCCCATCTCTGCTCTGCTTTCATCTCTTTGCCTCTATGTCATTTCTCTCTTTTGTCTTCTAGTTGCTTCAGAATATTTTTTATTCTGATCCAATTACCTTGCTTTGCTTCTTTGTATTCTTATCACACCTGATACTTTTATATGGTTGACGTTATTCATGACTTTTTTTGCACAGTTGTAGCCATTTCTTAGATGCTATTTCCCTTATTTCCTTTGTTGTCATTTAACCGGGTATATTATTCATATGGCACCAACATATTCCATGGCGCCGTACAGTCTCTTTTCCCAATAAGGGGTCATATAGCGTCTTTACCCAATTCCGATACACACACATATAGTAGGCTAACTATAGCCTATAACTTATCCATATTTCCCCCCAAAGGTTCATTTTATCCTTAATAATAGCCACAGGGCCTGTTCATAATTTCCAGTTTTTTTATGTGACTTTTTTTTGTCTTGTGATATTTGTTGATTTTTTTTTTCTGCCAAATTCTTCAAAAGGTAATTTATAAATTTTGTGCAAAATAAAAAAAAAACGTATTATATCTGTCATTAACCCTGTTTGCGACTTTTGAGTGCAGAAAAAAAGAAATCAGATATCCATAAAGTCACTCTGGGGGGATGATGGGGGGGGGGGTGAGGCGGACTAAAGTACATTCGCCAAATTTTTAAAACGGTGATGATCAGATGAAAAAAAGAAAAACTGGGAACCTCAAACCTCGCCCTCAATGGTGAACATAATAAAAAAACACAGGTGAAAACGTATAAATCAGACTTTTAAAAAAAGGCGCAGATTAGAAGAAGAATAAATAAGACAACAAAAATGTGACAAAAAAGGTGCAAATTAAAAAAAGAATAAATAAAGCAACAAAAAAGGAGCAAACGTAATAATACAGTGTTCCTGTATATCGGACCATATAATGGCCAATGATATGCAGTTTTCTCCAATGCTGAATGGGTTAATCCCCTTTTCAATTTAACTACCTAAACTACCTATTCACCATTGGGTACAGTTTCTGGCATGACTACCCTATATTCCTGATTTATCTCTCAGCCTGCAAACTTTCCTTCCCTCCCCCACTCAAAAGCGTTAATGTGGGAAGCCGTAAAGCGGCAGAGGGATTCCATTAATTAAATCGGTGTTATAATTAACTTTCATTAAAGGGAAATCAATAACGTGAGAGGCTCAGGTGATGAGAACAAGCCAGATTTACGGCCGGAGATTGAGGAGTTGTTCAGACACCTGGATGTTTTAACCCCGTGAGTGCTGAAGAGCAAATGCTGCGCCCGGATTGGAGTCTATTGAATGAGTCTGGGATAATTTATTAACCCATAAGTCACTGAGGAAGAAATATGGGCGCTTTTCTATTGAAGTTTCCTTCTCTCTTTGGTTCATTAACCTGATCTGCCTGTAGCATCTTGGTTGGTAGGGAGAGCTGCCAAGCATAGCCCAGATAACAGCTTGACACCAGGAAAAAAGCTGCAGAAAATTCCCTGTTAATATAATGGATGTTCAATAGGAAAAAAAAAAGCAGCCAGTGCATGTGATGGCATACATTTCAGGCCATTAAAATAATACGCTCGATATTATTCCGTGAATTTAATCCTGGATTTTTAACGCTTTAGATAAAAGTCACATTGCTTTCTCCTCCGAGCCAATATGTAATTTCCTAATTCCCAATCTAAAGGCTCCGCAGCCGTCAGAAATGCCAGAGGAGGCTGTAAAATATAGATCCCCGCTGGAGTAGTGACATTTGGCAGATGCCAGTGGGACTATTCAGGGTAGCAATCCAGGTAGTGGCATCCAGTGATCTCCACCACCAGCCTCCTCTGTCTCATGCAGTGCATAGTTACTCACGCCTGTGGCATCTAATAATTCTCTGCATCTTTGTATAAGAGGTGACAGATTAGGAAGAAATATTTAATTGATTTGTCTATAAATGGATTGTGTAGCCGACGCAAGGTCCCAGGCTAGAAATATGAGGCTGGACGCGAATAAAGTAAATTTATACGGCAATATAATGGCACCAGCAAACCGTGAATCACAGCCAGGCACAGGGCGAGGGGGGGAGAAAGGGCCGAATGGAGAGGGAAACCTTACACTGAGGCAAAATAAGCAAATATTCGTTCCTGTAAGAGCGAGATATAGCATGTTTATGTGCTGTCATGACGGGGCATTTCTACTCTGCCATTCATTACGTCTTTATATTTCATAGGATGATATATTCCATCCAAAGCACATAAGCTGTGGTCTGTCCGTGAGTCTGTCTACCCCGCTGTACCCCTTGTGAATCATGTAGTGACAGGAGACAGTCTCTCGCACTCCTTTCAGACTCTCCGAAGAATAAACTCTGATAAATGGCAGACATCTCTGATTTCTGCTCTTGACGATGATGACAGTCTGGGGAAAATGGTGCCCTTAACTACCTGCCGCCTGTGACATGTCTATCACAATGCAAATGAGATGCTGCAAGGAAGCAGAATGTGTTAGATGCGATGGGGGAGGGGGGGATAGTAGCAATGCTGTCACATAGCTTAAACTGAAAATGCTTCACATAGTATGGGCCATTCTGCCATATAAGTATTGTTCCCAATGTAGATATGAAAGGGACTCTGTAAGGACAGGATGACTGTTCAAACCAAGCACAGGCACTTGGTGTATCATGGCGGGGCCAATCTTTTATATACACCTTCACACCGGCTTGGTTTCCATCTATCTCCTCCCTTCTCTAGCTCTATGAAGCCAGAGCTGTCAATCAAAGAAGGACAGAGGAAAAACAAGCAGATGAAAATGTGCACTCTGCCATTCTGCACCGAGCGCCTGTTCTTGGTTTGAACAGTCATTCTGTGCTGCATGAGTCGCTTTTAGATCAATTTCTAAAAAATTATGATTCATCCACCATTCTTGAATCTATAGCCTTCTGAGTTAAGGTGCACCAAACTTATGACTTTACTTCTGCTAAAATTTACACCACTTTTCTGCTATATATTAAAGTAATTTTTTGCCACACAATGGTAGACCCTGGACCCCACTTTGCTAAACCCCCAAAAGTGCCAAGGCCGACACGAAATTTTATCCAGATACCACTTACTACACATTTTCCTCCAATTGTCTTCTTCAAATCTTACTTGACTATTTCCTTCTCTCGCTTTTAGGTCATGGAGAATAATTATTCATGAATAGCCACGTCTCTGCTCAAACTGGAGACCAAGCTCCCTTTCATCCAATCACTTTTACTGTTAGGTATATAAATCATAAAAAGAGAAAGTAATCAATTATTGATACATTTTAATGGCTAATTGCAAATCAGTTCTCTCCTGGAAGGAAAGAAAAGTATCTCAACTATCTCACTAGTGTCACCCATTGAGGTATGTAGATACTCAGTGTAGCAATGTTTGAGCCTTGTGATGTGACTATGAACACTGGGCAGCGTGGTGGCTCAGTGGTTAGCACTGTTGCTTTGCAACATTGGGGTCCTGGGTTCAAATTCCAACAAGGACCACATCTGCAAGGAGCTTGTATGGGTCTCCTCCAGGTTCTCCAGTTAGCTCCCACACTCTAAGACTTACTGTGCTGTGTTTTGCTGTTTCAATGCAATCAGTGTTTTATCAGCACTAGATTATCACTTTTGAAAACTGGCCTGGTACCTTCCAGTCCAACCACAGCCCCACCACTGACAATGTACCCAGAAAGCTTCTAAGCAGTGGTGTGAGCAGGATTATACAGGGCACAATATTCTGAGCTTTCCTAAAGCTGCAGCAGAGAAAACTATGATTCTATCCCTATTGCCGCACTCAGTAAACTAAGTGATACAGCGCTGGAATCAGGGTCTCTTTCCCTACATCATGCTGCTGTCAAATTACATAGTAAAAACCTGCTTTAATTCCAGTTAATGCAAGAATCAGATTAGACTCTGCAGTTATGGAGTCAGCAGAGCGTTGGTGATTTTTCTGCATTATGCGTCTCAGCACTCGTTGGCCCCACTCTATATCTTTACGTTGTTTCCACTTCATAGCTGAGTTTCCACGGCTCCAAATCCCTCCCACTTTTCAATAATTCCACTCTTTCACTATTTAGGAGGGGACAAATTTCACGAACTGACTTGTTACACCGGTGACGTCCTATTAAAGGACCACGCTCAAATTCAGTGAGCGATTTAGAATGAGTAATTCTTTCACGAATGTTAGTAAAGGCAGACGGCATGGTGAGGGGCTGGATTTTATACAACTGTGACAATGGACCTGAATGAAGAACTTGAATTCAATGATTAAGAGTTATGTTCCAATACTTCTGTCCCTATAGTTTGTGTGTGTATATACATATACACATATGGGCAGCAAGGAGGCTTTCTCTGGAACAAGTCATCAGATCACAGATATTGTGGGCAGCACGGTGGCTCAGCAGTTAGCATTGTTGCTTTGCAGCACTTGGGTTCAAATCCCACCAAGGACAACATCTGCAAGGAGTTTATATGCTCTTCCAATGTTTGCCTGGGTTTCCTCCCACACTAAAGATGGGGAATTTAGATTGTAAACCCCATTGGGGACGGTGATGATAAAGTCTGTAAGATGCTGTGGAATTAATTGCACTATACAAATGAACAAAAAATAAAATAAACAATAATGGTACCATATAACAATAATATATACACACTACAGGAGAATAGGACACATGTAGTGTACAGTGGCTTCTGAAAGTATTCACCCCTTTGGCTTTTTACCTATTTTGTTACATTACAACCTGTGTTTAACCCCTTAATAACATCTGACGTACTAATACGCGTCTGTGCCCTGGGACTTAAGAGCCAGACCCGTATTAGTACGTCATCGCGATCACGCGTGCACACAGGCTGTGCGGGCGCGATCGCCGCCGGGTGTCAGCTGATTGTCACAGCTGACACCCGATACTATGTGCAGGGAGCGGTCCTGCACCGCTCCCAGCACATTAACCCCCGCGATGCTGCGATCGAACTCGATCGCGGCATTGCGGGGGCAAGGGGAGGTGATCGGCGATACTCACCTCCTCTTCCTGCTTCCAGCGCTGTCTGAAGCGGCTTCCCGGGTGTTGCCATGACGACCCGATGTCGTCATGACAACATCCGGGTCACCAGAGAGCAGGAAGATTGCTTGGACATGCGCAGTGCATCTCCAAACAATCTTCACACTGTGCACTTCTGACAGCCTTCATGGCATAGGGATGGTGCTCCATTCCTGTGCCATGCAGGCGATCAGAAAAAAAAAAGTGAAAAGTGGGACAAAGTAATAAAGTGTATAAACTGTGTGAAAGTGGAAAAAAAAAAAAATGTGCAAAAATATTATAAAAAAAATAATACACCAAAAATAAAAATATAATGTACCCATCAATAAATATTATTATAAAAAAAATAAAAAAAAAACAATAAAAGTACACATATTTGGTATCGCCGCGTCCGGAAAAACCTGACCTATAAAACTGTCCCACTAGTTAACCCCTTCAGTGAACACGGTAAAAAAAAAAAAAACGAAGCAAAAAACAATGCTTTATCACCATACCGCCAAATAAAAAGTGGAATAACACGCGATCAAAAAGACGCATATAAATAAAAATGATACCGCTGAAAACGTCATCTCGTCCCGCAAAAAACAAGCCGCCATACAGCTCCATCAGCCGAAAAATAAAAAAGTTATAGCTCTCAGAATAAAGCGATACTAAAAAATATTTTTTTCTATAAAATAGCTTTTATTGTGTATAAGCGCCAAAACATAGAAAAATGATACAAATGTGGTACCGCTGTAAACGTACTGACCCGAAGAATAAAGCTACCTCATCAATTTTACCACACGCGGAACAGAATAAAAAAAAAAATAAAAAAAAAACAATTCCTGAATTGTTGGTTTTTGTTTATTCTGCCTCCCAAAAATCGGAATAGAAAGCGATCAAAAAATGTCACGTGCCTGAAAATGGCACCAATAACAACGTCAAGTCATCCCGCAAAAAACGAGCCGTCACATGACTGTCTGCCAAAATCTGGAAAAATTATAGCTCTCAAAATATGGCGATGCAAAAACTAGATTTTACAAAAAATGCGTCTTTTAGTGTGTGACAGCTGTCAGTCATAAAAACCCCATATGATTCTGGCATTGCTGTAATCACACCGACCCGAAGAATAAAGTCGTCTAATCACTTATACCGCACAAGGAACGGCGTCAAAAATAAACTCTTGGGTTAGGATTGGGCTAGGGTTAGGGCTGGGTTTGGGGCTAGGGTTGTGCTGGGGCTAGGGTTGTGCTGGGGCTAGGGTTGTGCTAGGGTTAGGGCTGGGGTTGGGATTTTTTTCAAAAGTAAGAAAAAAAGATGACGATATGGCGACTAGTGTTGAGAGCAAGTGCTCGCTACTTGAGTTTGCATCGGGTGCTCTGGTATGCATTGAGTATCGTGGGTATTTGAGTGACATGCTCGAGTCTCTGCCCCATATGCTTCGCGGCCAAAAAACTTTACGGGGATTGCCTGCCATGCACGAGCGATCCCCACATGTTTTTTTTTGGGTGTCTAATAACCGTGAAACATGCGGAGCAGGGACTCGAGCATGTCACTCGAGCACACGCTGTACATGGTGCATACCTGAGTACCCGATGCAAACTCAAGTAGCGAGCACTTGCGCTCAAGAATAATGACAACTTATTCAATATGATGACCTAATGTAAACAAATTCTGTGCCGTACCTCTGGGTTCAAAATGTTCACTATACACCTTAATAAAATCATTGAGGGGTATAGTTTCCAAAATGGGGACACTTGTGGGGGAGCTCCACTGTTTAGGCACATCACGGGCTCTCCAAACGCGACATGGTGTCCGCTAACAAATTGAATGGAAAATCGGCTCAAATTGTTAGCGGACGCCATGTTGCGTTTGGAGAGCCCCTGTGTGCCCAAACATTGGAGCTCCCCCACAAGTGACCCCATTTTGGAAACTAGACCCCCCAAGGCACCTATCTAGATGCATAGTGAGCACTTGGAATCCCCAGGTGCTTCACAAATTGATTCGTAAAAATGAAAAAGTGAAAAAAAAAACACTTTTTCATTTTTATGAATCAATTTGTGAAGCACCTGGGGTTCCAAGTGCTCACTATGAATCTAGATAGGTGCCTTGGGGGGTCTAGTTTCCAAAATGGGGTCACTTGTGGGGGAGCTCCAATGTTTGGGCACGCAGGGACTCTCTAAATGCAACATGATATCCGCTAACAAATTGAATGGAAAATCGGCTCAAATTGTTAGTGGACACCACATTGCGTTTGGAGAGCCCCTCTGTGCCCAAACTTTGGAGCTCCCCCACAAGTGACCCCATTTTGGAAACTAGACCCCCCAAGGCACCTTTCTAGATGCATAGTGAGCACTTGGAACCCCCAGGTGCTTCACAAATTGATTCGTAATAATGAAAAAGTGAAAAAAAAAACACTTTTTCATTTTTATGAATCAATTTGTGAAGCACCTGGGGTTCCAAGTGCTCACTGTGAATCTAGATAGGTGCCTTGGGGGGTCTAGTTTCCAAAATGGGGTCACTTGTGGGGGAGCTCCAATGTTTGGGCACACAGGGACTCTCCAAATGCAACATGATATCCGCTAACAAATTGTCGGCTCAAATTGTTAGCGGATATCATGTTGCATTTGGAGAGTCCCTGTGTGCCCAAACATTGGAGCTCCCCCACAAGTGACCCCATTTTGGAAACTAGACCCCCCAAGGCACCTATCTAGATGCATAGTGAGCACTTGGAACCCCAGGTGCTTCACAAATTGATTCATAAAAATGAAAAAGTGTTTTTTTTTTCACTTTTTCATTATTACGAATCAATTTGTGAAGCACCTGGGGGTTCCAAGTGCTCACTATGCATCTATAAAGGTGCCTTGGGGGGTCTAGTTTCCAAAATGGGGTCACTTGTGTGGAGCTCCAAAGTTTGGGCACAGAGGGGCTTTCCAAACGCAATGTGGCGTCCGCTAACAATTTGAGCCGATTTTCCATTCAATTTGTTAGCGGATACCATGTTGCATTTAGAGAGTCCCTGTGTGCCCAAACATTGGAGCTCCCCCACAAGTGACCCCATTTTGGAAACTAGACCCCCCAAGGCACCTATCTAGATGCATAGTGAGCAGTTGGAACCCCTAGGTGCTTCACAAATTGATTCGTAAAAATGAAAAAGTGTTTTTTTTTTTCACTTTTTCATTTTTACGAATCAATTTGTGAAGCACCTGGGGGTTGCAACTGCTCACTATGCATCTAGATAGGTGCCTTGTGGGGTCTAGTTTCCAAAATGGGGTCACTTGTGGGGGAGCTCCAATGTTTGGGCACACAGGGGCTCTCTAAACGCAACATGGTGTCCGCTAATTATTCAAGCAAATTTTACAATCAAAAAGTCAAATGGCGCTCCTTCCCTTCCGAGCCCTACAGTGCGCCCAAACAGTGTTTTTTCCCCAAATATTGGGTATCTGCGTGCCCAGGGGAAATTGCACAACAAATTTTGCGGTCCATTTTTGCTTGTTACCCCTGTGAAAATAAAAAAAATTGGGTCTAAAGTAGCATTTTTGTGAAAAAAGTTAAATGTTCATTTTTTTCTTCCACATTCAAAAAATTCCTATGAAGCAGCTGAAGGGTTAATAAAGTTCTTGAATGTGGTTTTGAGCACCTTGAGGGGTGCAGTTTTTAGAATGGTGTCACTTTTGGGTATTTTCTGTCATAAAGACCTCTCAAAGTGACTTCAAATGTGATGTGGTCCCTAAAAAAATGGTTTTGTAAATTTTGTTGGAAAAATGAGAAATCGCTGGTCAACTTTTAACCCTTATAGCTCCCTAACAAAAAAAAATTTTGGTTCCAAAATTGTGCTGATATAAAGTAGACATGTGGGAAATGTTATTTATTAACTCTTTTGTGTGACATATCGCTCTGATTTCAGGGCTTAAAAATTCAAATTTTGAAAATTGCAAAATTTTCGCCAAATTTCCGTTTTTTTCACAAATAAACGCAAGTGATATCGAAGAAATTTTTCCACAATCATGAAGTACAATATGTCACGAAAAAACAATCTCAGAATCAGGGGGATCTGTTGAAGCGTTCCAGAGTAATTACCTCATAAAGTGACAGTGGTCAGAATTGTAAAAATTGGCCCGGTCATTAACGTGCAAACCACCCGCGGGGCTTAAGGGGTTAAATATTTTTGTAATCAGATTTGTATGTGATGCATCATTCAGCACTAAATCGTTTAAGTTGGTGAAGTGAGAAAAATATATGCAAAAATTTAATTTCTGGGATCAAATAACTAAAAATTGGCATATGTAAAAGTTTAGGCACCCATGGTCAAATTTACTGTTATTGTGAACAGTTTAGCAAGTTGAAGATTAAATGATCTCTAAAAGGGCCTAAACTTAAAGATGACACATTTCCTTTGTATTCTAGGCAAAAAAAAAAAATTGTCATTTTTTTTCATTTTACAAATTGAAAGAAGGAAAATGGGCCGATGCAAAAGTTTGGGCACCCTTAGAGATTTGTGTGCTCAGATAACTTTGACCAAGGTTTCAGACCTTAAAGGGAATCTGTCACCACATTTGGCCTATCTAAACTATTAATATGAGGCATACAGGTTATAGACTGCTGAAAAAAAGTCCTACCTGTATGCCTCATATCAGATGCCTTGTTGTGGATAAATCACCTTTTATCACTTTATATAAATGACCTCTTCCAGGCTGTGGGGAGGGCGATGCCTGGAGGATAACTCTGCCTCCAGAGATTATTATACATGAAGGGGAGTTACCAGTGTGATGTGTGATGGCCGCTCTCCGCCCTCTGCTGTCACTGCAGAGCTGTGTGAGATTATATCACAGGTTCCTCTCAGCTTCAGCTTCCAGCTCACAGGCAGTGCCGGCGTTAGGGGCAAGTAGACGAGGCATCAGCCTAGGACCCCACTCTTCCAGGGGCCCTGAGCCAGTGGCTTGCTGCTAACAAGGGAATGTAGCACCCTGAGGATTCGGCTGCTACAGGGGTATTGCACCTCAACCCAGAGGTGTGATATTCCACTCCCAGGTAAGGAAGGAGTGTGGAACTGAGCTCAGATAGACTGCATGCACTACATACATCCCATTTCAGAGGAGCAGGCCGACGGTACTCCCACTTAGAAATGTGCAGGTACAACCGAGCCTGTTCCTGGCTGGAGTGGGAGGGGGGTGGTACATCCCATGTAGTGTAGGGGCAGATAGGGGGAGCAGTCTGGGTAGTGATAGGAGCTCATTGGGTGCTGGTCACCTGAGCTCACACATAGAGGGCTATATAAGGAGGGCACCAACTAGAATCAGGGTGAGATGCAGAGGACAGGTCAGTCTGTCAGAATCAGGAAGAGGAGCAGAGCAGAGCCCTGGAGAGAGAGAGAGTGGAGCAGAGAAAGACCCAGAGGGGGAAGACTGAAGGGACCCAAGAACCCAAATTAGAACACCGGGTGAGGAGTCAGCATCAGGGTACCGGAACCCAAGCTGGTGGGGGTAAAGACATTCCCCAGCCAGAGACCGGAGACCGTGGGCAGTGTCTGTCACGGTCACCCACTACATTCACCCCGAAGGCACACCACATGAAGGGTCAGGGAACCCAGGGCCAAGGGTGTCCCAAAAGAAGGCCCGAGGGAGCTGGACCTAGGTGAATCCCTGGTGGGGACGGCTGAAGAAAGGACAGAGGGAGAGCTCAGGGCCACGCTCCGGACTTGTTTGGGGGTTGGCTGGATCCAGGACCTGGTGGACGCAGCACGGCTCGGGTGGTCACTAGCAGCTGGAGTGACCAGTACAACATCTGCAGTAAGTAAACACCCTTAACTGCACAACCCGAGTCTGTCTTCATTGCCGGCTGCACCGCACCACCACAACCCCCATCCTCTGCACCTGACCCCCTGAGGCTATACCCCTCCCGTTGGGGGTTATCCCACCAAGCTGCGCACCCACCATCAGCCTCAGCGGACCCTGCTGCAGCGGCGGCCACAGTGACCGCATCCCAACGGGTGGCGTAGTCGACACAAAAGAACTTTAGTAACATCTGTAAAGCTGCCACATAACACTGAGCTTGACGCCCTGGGCACGGGGCCGGGTCACAGCCGCTCGGAGACTACAACCCCCCATCTGATCCGGTGCCGGGTATTCCCCTCAAAAAGGAATATGTCCCAGGGGGCGCGTCAACTTTGGCGTAGTCGGCAGGATTACGTGCCCGCAACACCCGGGTACTGCGTGCCTGAAGAAAAATGCAAGTTTACCTCAGAAAGAAGTCTCCCGCCGGTTCCGGAGGGTCCACGCCATCGGACCCCATCACAGGTCGTTTCCCGCCGATTGTCCGCCATTTCCAGCTTGTTCCCGCCATCTGCAGAGTTTCCCGCCACTGGGCGACGCTTCCCGCCAAATCCGAAGATTTCCCGCCTTGGAAGAGCAGCGGACGCCATTATGGGCGTGCCAAAGGAGGGTAAGAGGCCACCTCCCATCGTGGGCCAGGACAGAAAATGGCGCCAGAAGTGGAAACCGCCCCCACCAACAGAGACTGTGATGCTGGAGGTGTCTGTCAGCGTGAAAGAACTACCCCTGGAGCTGACAGTCACCGAGTTGCCCCGGGACCGCCCTCGAAGTGGGAGGAGACGAAAGAAAAGAGAAAAGATGGGTGTCGCTTGGAGCAGTCTGGAGCGAGCGCACCCGGAGGCAAGAGGTCTAACGAGGAGTAGCGGAGGAGCTTACCCGGAGATGGAGAGAAAGCAGAGCAGCACCGACCCGATGGTCAGGAGCCTGCTAGAGTCCACAACCCCGCTAGGTCTAGCGGAGATCCTAGCGCAGCTCCCCCGAGACCGGGAGTGTGCACAAACTGCCCTGGAGGGCCTCGCAAGGAGGATGGCCCGGGTACAGCGTGAGATACTGGCGGAGTGGAGCCGGGAGATGGCCCAGCAAGCAGAGACCAGTCAACGGAGCACGCTACCCTGGAAGAGGAAGCAGACCGCCTCTGAGGATGGCGCGGGAAGACCCAAGGCCGGAGACGGCGCCGAGGAGGGAGCCGAACGCATGGAGGCAGGTAAAGGGGACGCCTATACCCCAAGCCGTGACACCGCTTACCTGCCCCAGCTCCCCGTCGCAGAGCCCGAAAGTCCCCCTGCTGTGCCCGTAGCCGCCATGTCACCGCTATGGACTAGGCCCCGACCGGAAGCCGCCGCAGCGACCCCTGTGACGTCACGCGCCTCGACCCGGAGCGTGACAAAGCAGGAAATACCACCAGCCTGGTCGCAAGGCCTAGTACCCCCGGGCGCCGCATCACCAACAGCGCCCCCTACCTCCGCGGAGCCTCCGGCCTGGCCGCAAGGCCAGGTAGCCCAGGGCGCCGCCGTCCTAACGGTGCCCTTCACCTTCCAGGTGCCCCAGGCCTGGCCGCAAGGCCTGGGCAACCCGGGCGCCATCACCACCGCGCCCGCGCCCGCAATACCAAGGGTGCCACACCTGGGGGAGGACCTCTTCAGCCAGCTCACATGGCCGGACGGGCGACCCTTCATCTGGCCCGAAGGATACCATGAGCTGGAGCGGCAACAGAGACGAGGGCCCTTGTGTGAGCCCCTGATCCCGGCTCCGAAGCCCGTGACTCGGGTCTCGCCTCCTTTGGAAGACGCACAGTTTGAGTGGGACCCCACCGGAGAAGATCTAATGGGGTTCACTCAGGAAACTAGGGCAGCTGCAGCAGACCGCGCCGAGTGTTGCCGACAGCAGCTCGAGGAGTTCGCGAGGGAGCGGAGAGAGAGGCGGGTCCGGGAACAGCAGGCCCAAGTACGGAGTGCCGAGCAGAAGAGCCGGACCAGGAGGGACCCCCGTGCAGCGCACAGTCCCCGTACCACCGGGACTGTCATCAAGTTTAACCAGCAGCACGGGTGGGGCTTCATTCGAGACAACAACACCCACGGCGACGTCTTTGTCACGCGCAGAGACGTGGAGTCCCATCTGCCGGAGGGGCACAGAGGTCGTGACCTCTACATCGGAGATGAGGTCACCTTCACCCGGCACAAGTGTGCCAAAGGACCTTACGCCCTCCACGTACACCGCTTGACGGAGGAGGAGTTGCGGTGCGAGGAGGAGGAGCAAGAGGACCCGGACGGGTCTGAAGTTCAAAGAGCAGGAGGAAGACGCCGTTGAGTGCGGCCGAGAAGTGATGTAAATAGTTACCCAATCGGGGTATAAAGGAACTGAAACTGGAACTGTTGCTGCTGCTAAAATAGTCCCCGTTGGGACCAGTGAACTGTTTTACCCGTTAACCCCTTCATCCTACAGGCTGAGGACTGTGAGCAGCCATTCCCTTTCCTCTAACTGGCCGAGGACTGAGAGCGGCCAACTTCCAACTTCCCTGTATATAGTTGCGCTTCCTAAAGCGCCCCCTACCGGTTTTATAGAAAACCAGTTTTTCTAAGAGACTGTCGCACTTTTCCCGGACACACGTTGCACAGTGTCCGGAGGAGGAACCAGAGACAAGAGAAGTCTACGAGAATGTTTATATAAAAAAGTTTTATATATATAATGTTTTATATGTTTTATATGTTTATATGAAAAAAAAAAAAAAAAATTTGTATGTTTTGGTGTTTTATGTCTTTACAGCCCGAGGACGTGCTGTGATTTACCAGGGGGGAATGTAGCACCCTGAGGATTCGGCTGCTACAGGGGTATTGCACCTCAACCCAGAGGTGTGATATTCCACTCCCAGGTAAGGAAGGAGTGTGGAACTGAGCTCAGATAGACTGCATGCACTACATACATCCCATTTCAGAGGAGCAGGCCGACGGTACTCCCACTTAGAAATGTGCAGGTACAACCGAGCCTGTTCCTGGCTGGAGTGGGAGGGGGGTGGTACATCCCATGTAGTGTAGGGGCAGATAGGGGGAGCAGTCTGGGTAGTGATAGGAGCTCATTGGGTGCTGGTCACCTGAGCTCACACATAGAGGGCTATATAAGGAGGGCACCAACTAGAATCAGGGTGAGATGCAGAGGACAGGTCAGTCTGTCAGAATCAGGAAGAGGAGCAGAGCAGAGCCCTGGAGAGAGAGAGAGTGGAGCAGAGAAAGACCCAGAGGGGGAAGACTGAAGGGACCCAAGAACCCAAATTAGAACACCGGGTGAGGAGTCAGCATCAGGGTACCGGAACCCAAGCTGGTGGGGGTAAAGACATTCCCCAGCCAGAGACCGGAGACCGTGGGCAGTGTCTGTCACGGTCACCCACTACATTCACCCCGAAGGCACACCACATGAAGGGTCAGGGAACCCAGGGCCAAGGGTGTCCCAAAAGAAGGCCCGAGGGAGCTGGACCTAGGTGAATCCCTGGTGGGGACGGCTGAAGAAAGGACAGAGGGAGAGCTCAGGGCCACGCTCCGGACTTGTTTGGGGGTTGGCTGGATCCAGGACCTGGTGGACGCAGCACGGCTCGGGTGGTCACTAGCAGCTGGAGTGACCAGTACAACATCTGCAGTAAGTAAACACCCTTAACTGCACAACCCGAGTCTGTCTTCATTGCCGGCTGCACCGCACCACCACAACCCCCATCCTCTGCACCTGACCCCCTGAGGCTATACCCCTCCCGTTGGGGGTTATCCCACCAAGCTGCGCACCCACCATCAGCCTCAGCGGACCCTGCTGCAGCGGCGGCCACAGTGACCGCATCCCAACGGGTGGCGTAGTCGACACAAAAGAACTTTAGTAACATCTGTAAAGCTGCCACATAACACTGAGCTTGACGCCCTGGGCACGGGGCCGGGTCACAGCCGCTCGGAGACTACAACCCCCCATCTGATCCGGTGCCGGGTATTCCCCTCAAAAAGGAATATGTCCCAGGGGGCGCGTCAACTTTGGCGTAGTCGGCAGGATTACGTGCCCGCAACACCCGGGTACTGCGTGCCTGAAGAAAAATGCAAGTTTACCTCAGAAAGAAGTCTCCCGCCGGTTCCGGAGGGTCCACGCCATCGGACCCCATCACAGGTCGTTTCCCGCCGATTGTCCGCCATTTCCAGCTTGTTCCCGCCATCTGCAGAGTTTCCCGCCACTGGGCGACGCTTCCCGCCAAATCCGAAGATTTCCCGCCTTGGAAGAGCAGCGGACGCCATTATGGGCGTGCCAAAGGAGGGTAAGAGGCCACCTCCCATCGTGGGCCAGGACAGAAAATGGCGCCAGAAGTGGAAACCGCCCCCACCAACAGAGACTGTGATGCTGGAGGTGTCTGTCAGCGTGAAAGAACTACCCCTGGAGCTGACAGTCACCGAGTTGCCCCGGGACCGCCCTCGAAGTGGGAGGAGACGAAAGAAAAGAGAAAAGATGGGTGTCGCTTGGAGCAGTCTGGAGCGAGCGCACCCGGAGGCAAGAGGTCTAACGAGGAGTAGCGGAGGAGCTTACCCGGAGATGGAGAGAAAGCAGAGCAGCACCGACCCGATGGTCAGGAGCCTGCTAGAGTCCACAACCCCGCTAGGTCTAGCGGAGATCCTAGCGCAGCTCCCCCGAGACCGGGAGTGTGCACAAACTGCCCTGGAGGGCCTCGCAAGGAGGATGGCCCGGGTACAGCGTGAGATACTGGCGGAGTGGAGCCGGGAGATGGCCCAGCAAGCAGAGACCAGTCAACGGAGCACGCTACCCTGGAAGAGGAAGCAGACCGCCTCTGAGGATGGCGCGGGAAGACCCAAGGCCGGAGACGGCGCCGAGGAGGGAGCCGAACGCATGGAGGCAGGTAAAGGGGACGCCTATACCCCAAGCCGTGACACCGCTTACCTGCCCCAGCTCCCCGTCGCAGAGCCCGAAAGTCCCCCTGCTGTGCCCGTAGCCGCCATGTCACCGCTATGGACTAGGCCCCGACCGGAAGCCGCCGCAGCGACCCCTGTGACGTCACGCGCCTCGACCCGGAGCGTGACAAAGCAGGAAATACCACCAGCCTGGTCGCAAGGCCTAGTACCCCCGGGCGCCGCATCACCAACAGCGCCCCCTACCTCCGCGGAGCCTCCGGCCTGGCCGCAAGGCCAGGTAGCCCAGGGCGCCGCCGTCCTAACGGTGCCCTTCACCTTCCAGGTGCCCCAGGCCTGGCCGCAAGGCCTGGGCAACCCGGGCGCCATCACCACCGCGCCCGCGCCCGCAATACCAAGGGTGCCACACCTGGGGGAGGACCTCTTCAGCCAGCTCACATGGCCGGACGGGCGACCCTTCATCTGGCCCGAAGGATACCATGAGCTGGAGCGGCAACAG
The DNA here is from genome assembly GCF_046119375.1 of Phyllobates terribilis. NCBI lineage: Eukaryota > Metazoa > Chordata > Amphibia > Anura > Dendrobatidae > Phyllobates > Phyllobates terribilis. The sequence goes on from NW_027362762.1 coordinate 149,094,046, forward strand.
AGACGAGGGCCCTTGTGTGAGCCCCTGATCCCGGCTCCGAAGCCCGTGACTCGGGTCTCGCCTCCTTTGGAAGACGCACAGTTTGAGTGGGACCCCACCGGAGAAGATCTAATGGGGTTCACTCAGGAAACTAGGGCAGCTGCAGCAGACCGCGCCGAGTGTTGCCGACAGCAGCTCGAGGAGTTCGCGAGGGAGCGGAGAGAGAGGCGGGTCCGGGAACAGCAGGCCCAAGTACGGAGTGCCGAGCAGAAGAGCCGGACCAGGAGGGACCCCCGTGCAGCGCACAGTCCCCGTACCACCGGGACTGTCATCAAGTTTAACCAGCAGCACGGGTGGGGCTTCATTCGAGACAACAACACCCACGGCGACGTCTTTGTCACGCGCAGAGACGTGGAGTCCCATCTGCCGGAGGGGCACAGAGGTCGTGACCTCTACATCGGAGATGAGGTCACCTTCACCCGGCACAAGTGTGCCAAAGGACCTTACGCCCTCCACGTACACCGCTTGACGGAGGAGGAGTTGCGGTGCGAGGAGGAGGAGCAAGAGGACCCGGACGGGTCTGAAGTTCAAAGAGCAGGAGGAAGACGCCGTTGAGTGCGGCCGAGAAGTGATGTAAATAGTTACCCAATCGGGGTATAAAGGAACTGAAACTGGAACTGTTGCTGCTGCTAAAATAGTCCCCGTTGGGACCAGTGAACTGTTTTACCCGTTAACCCCTTCATCCTACAGGCTGAGGACTGTGAGCAGCCATTCCCTTTCCTCTAACTGGCCGAGGACTGAGAGCGGCCAACTTCCAACTTCCCTGTATATAGTTGCGCTTCCTAAAGCGCCCCCTACCGGTTTTATAGAAAACCAGTTTTTCTAAGAGACTGTCGCACTTTTCCCGGACACACGTTGCACAGTGTCCGGAGGAGGAACCAGAGACAAGAGAAGTCTACGAGAATGTTTATATAAAAAAGTTTTATATATATAATGTTTTATATGTTTTATATGTTTATATGAAAAAAAAAAAAAAAAAATTTGTATGTTTTGGTGTTTTATGTCTTTACAGCCCGAGGACGTGCTGTGATTTACCAGGGGGGAATGTAGCACCCTGAGGATTCGGCTGCTACAGGGGTATTGCACCTCAACCCAGAGGTGTGATATTCCACTCCCAGGTAAGGAAGGAGTGTGGAACTGAGCTCAGATAGACTGCATGCACTACATACATCCCATTTCAGAGGAGCAGGCCGACGGTACTCCCACTTAGAAATGTGCAGGTACAACCGAGCCTGTTCCTGGCTGGAGTGGGAGGGGGGTGGTACATCCCATGTAGTGTAGGGGCAGATAGGGGGAGCAGTCTGGGTAGTGATAGGAGCTCATTGGGTGCTGGTCACCTGAGCTCACACATAGAGGGCTATATAAGGAGGGCACCAACTAGAATCAGGGTGAGATGCAGAGGACAGGTCAGTCTGTCAGAATCAGGAAGAGGAGCAGAGCAGAGCCCTGGAGAGAGAGAGAGTGGAGCAGAGAAAGACCCAGAGGGGGAAGACTGAAGGGACCCAAGAACCCAAATTAGAACACCGGGTGAGGAGTCAGCATCAGGGTACCGGAACCCAAGCTGGTGGGGGTAAAGACATTCCCCAGCCAGAGACCGGAGACCGTGGGCAGTGTCTGTCACGGTCACCCACTACATTCACCCCGAAGGCACACCACATGAAGGGTCAGGGAACCCAGGGCCAAGGGTGTCCCAAAAGAAGGCCCGAGGGAGCTGGACCTAGGTGAATCCCTGGTGGGGACGGCTGAAGAAAGGACAGAGGGAGAGCTCAGGGCCACGCTCCGGACTTGTTTGGGGGTTGGCTGGATCCAGGACCTGGTGGACGCAGCACGGCTCGGGTGGTCACTAGCAGCTGGAGTGACCAGTACAACATCTGCAGTAAGTAAACACCCTTAACTGCACAACCCGAGTCTGTCTTCATTGCCGGCTGCACCGCACCACCACAACCCCCATCCTCTGCACCTGACCCCCTGAGGCTATACCCCTCCCGTTGGGGGTTATCCCACCAAGCTGCGCACCCACCATCAGCCTCAGCGGACCCTGCTGCAGCGGCGGCCACAGTGACCGCATCCCAACGGGTGGCGTAGTCGACACAAAAGAACTTTAGTAACATCTGTAAAGCTGCCACATAACACTGAGCTTGACGCCCTGGGCACGGGGCCGGGTCACAGCCGCTCGGAGACTACAACCCCCCATCTGATCCGGTGCCGGGTATTCCCCTCAAAAAGGAATATGTCCCAGGGGGCGCGTCAACTTTTAAAGTTGACGCGCCCCTGGGCCTGTGTCGCGCTGCGTTGCGCACGCGGGAGCTTACCCGGAGCCGGATCTGTTTAGGGTTGTAGTCTCGTGGCGGTGACCCGGTCCGTGCCCAGGGAGTCAAACTGGACGGCAGTCTGTTAGGGGTAGAAAATGGTTGATGACTACGCCACCCGTTGAATGCAGCCAGGGGGGCTGCTGCTGCAGGGCAGACCGCTGAGGCCGGTGGAAGGATGGTGCAGCGTGATAGTATAACCCCCAACGGGAGGGGTATGGCCTCAGGGCAGCCGACGTGGATGATGGGGTTAGCAGGAACCACTCAGAGACGGTATGGTAGCGTTCAGGGTCTTTACTGGTAACAACGATAGACCCTCCCGGAGTACTTGCTAGCGAACGGGGCCTGGTCAGTCCTTGAGCAGATGGGATCTCCCCTGGCCAGGCGTAGTTGTAGGCCTCCCAAGCTGACTGTACTCTTCTGGCTACCTTGCTAGAAGCTGATGTAAGTAGCCCACGTCCCTGAGTGTACCGTGTGGTGCTCACCCGTATGGCCGGTGACTCGGGGCCTTCTAATGGCTTCCGCTCCACGATGGCGGTGCTGGTCCCACGCGTGTGACCGGGCCTTCGGGCTTCTGGGCCAGGGGACCTGAAATCCCCTGCCTGACGGATTCTGCTGCTGGGTAGAAGTTAGTCCCCACAGCCTCGGACTCCGGGTCCGGTAAAGAATCTTCTTAGTCAGGGCGAGCTCTTTAGCTGCCAGCCCCTGACTCCTTGTGACTCTGCTGCTTCCTATGCTGCTCTTGTCTCTACTCTTCCTGGACTCACTAACCCTGCCTCAGCCCCGGGTTTATACAGGGGAAGCTCTTCCCCTCCCAAGGCTGGGCAGGAGGTGTGGCATGCACAGGATCCCTGACCAAAGGACCTCCCACCTGCTCTCAGACGTAATATCTCTATCACTGTGACAACCAGACCCCTGGGGTGTCACACTCCCCCCTAGTGAAATTTAGTACTCCGGGACTAAACACTTTTTAGAAAAATATAACAAGGTATATCAAAGAACAATAAAATACAATAAGGAAACACAATAAGATGGTCACGGATGTCCGCAACCGGGTGCAGTCTTTGAAGAAAAGCAAAGGTGTCCATTTCACCAACACAGGGAGACGTAACCAGGTAGGGGTCTGTCCTACCCCAAGTCCTTAACAGTCTCTAGTCCATCCTGGGTTACGCTCCAACTATATACAAAGGATTCCCGGTAAATCCACCGAAGACTCCTAAAAACAACTAGAAACACAAAATTACACACAAGCAACAATAAACAGGTAAACATTGTAAAACAACTTAAACATTTAGATCCTCCAACGTGCGGGTAACTGGCCTCTAGTGGCCCTAGTGGACCTACGGAGCTGACTGTCTGGCCCTGAACTACAGGGTGTAGGAGCTGTCAAGGGTAAACTGGGCAGCTGTCTACCGGCTCTTTGTCTCACTAGGGGTACGGCAGGCTCACTATAAGCAGAGGGTGGATTCTCCTGTTCCGCTTGGGTGGAGTCTTCTGCCTCCTGGACCGGCTGCTCTTCCAGCTCTACCCGTTGCTCCGTAGGTTCTTGGGATGATGGTTGGAGGAAGGTGAGTACGGGTACCACAACTGCACCATTGACTTGAGTCCAAGACCGAGGGAAGTCCCCGAGCACGGTACTAACCATATCTTCCCTTTCTTCCACGGGTCGATGGTCTTCCTGTTCCTCCTCAGGGTTCCTCAGTTGTTCGGGGCACTTCTTCAGGTGGTCCCGGGATACAATGGCTGTGGTTTCCCCTCCGTCTTTACTGATGGTACAGACCTTCGGGTTCTCGTGGCTTGAGGGCAGTACGGTGTACGGGTCCTTCTCCCACTGGTCGTCCAACTTGTGGAGCCGTCTCTTCCTCTTCAAGACCTGCTCTCCGGGTACCAGGGGAACAGCGGGAGCATACTGGTTGTAAGTCTTCTCTTGTCTTTCCCTAGCCTGACAGAGACTTCGCTCCACGCTCTCCTGTACTTTCCGGTACTGCTGCTGCCTCTCTGTGTCCCAGTCTGTTTCTGGTGAAGTGTCCTCGGGCGTCAGGACTCCCATTTCCAGGTCAACAGGTAACTTACCAGGTCTTGCCCTCATTAGGTAAGCCGGGGTACAGTTGGTGGAACCTACCGGGATGTGGTTGTATAGGTCCACCAGATCGGGCATCTTCTCAGGCCACAGACTGCGTTCTTCCAGGGGCAACGTTTTTAGAAGATCCATTACCACCTGGTTCATTTTCTCACAAAGTCCATTAGTTTGCGGATGGTAGGGTGTCGTCCTTATCTTCCGGCAGCCATACAGATTGCAGAATTCCTGGAAGACCTCCGCTTCAAAGGCAGGTCCCTGGTCCGTCAGCACTTGGTCCGGGTACCCGTGTGGACGGCAAAAGTGCTGCTGGAAGGCTCTAGCTGCTGTTCGAGCCGTTAAGTCCTTGACGGGGACGACAACCAGAAACCGGGAGTAATGATCCACGATGGTTAACGCGTAGACGTAGCCACTTCTGCTGGGGGTCAGTTTTACATGATCCAAGGCTACCAGTTCCAACGGTTGCCGGGTGACGATGGACTGCAGGGGAGTCTTCTGGCTGGCCCGGTCCTTCCTTCTCAGATTGCACGGGCCACAGTCTCTGCACCACTTCTCGATGGTTCCCCTCATGCCTACCCAGTGGAACCGCTCGCGCAGCAGGAACTCCAGCTTTTTCCACCCGAAGTGTCCAGCTCCGTCGTGGTATGCCTCCATCACCATGGCTGCGTCTCTTCGTGGCACCACTACTTGCCAGAGTAGTTCATGCGTCCTGGAGTTAACCATTCTGCGGCACAACTTCCCCTTGTAAAGGAACAGTCGACTCTTCTCTGCCCATAGTTGTTTGGCTTCCTCTGGAGCGTCTGATTCCAGGCTAGCCTCCGGGCGAGTCAGCATCTCCTTCACCAGTCGGACGGCAGGGTCGCTGTCTTGCGTTTCCGCCCAGTTGTAGTGAGGTAAGGGGTTCAACGTAGCAGCCTGCTTACTCCTTACCCGGTGGGAATACTGGATAGTCCCATGACGGTGGAACGCAGGGAGTTCAACTTCTTCCAGTCCCTCCGGATCTTCTCCTCCGTCCGGCAGGTTGGGCATCCTGGACAGGGCGTCCGCGTTGGTATTGGAGCGCCCTGCCCGGTATTTAATTGTGAACTCGTAGTTGGACAGACGGGCCATCCACCTCTGCTCCAGGGCACCGAGTCTTGCCGTGTCCAGGTGTGTCAACGGGTTGTTATCCGTGTATACGGTGAACCGGGAAGAAGCGAGGTAATGCCTAAAGCGCTCGGTGACTGCCCATACCACGGCCAGGAACTCTAGCTTAAATGAGCTGTAATTTTCGGGGTTCCTTTCGGTGGGTCGCAGTTTTCGGCTGGCATAGGAGATTACTCGTTCTCTCCCCTGCTGAATCTGGGACAGTACGGCTCCTAGCCCGATGTTACTGGCGTCGGTGTAGAGGATGAAGGGCTGGCTATAGTCCGGGTACGCCAAGATTTCATCCCCCGTGAGGGCCATCTTCAGCTGGCGGAAGGACTCTTCTTCTAGCTTTTCCCATTTGAAGGGCGGCTTCTGGTTCTTGGCCTTCCGGGACTGGCCTATCAGGAGGTCCTGCATAGGTGCTGCCTTTTTGGTGAAACCGGGAATAAACCTTCGGTAGTAGCCTACCAACCCTAGGAACTGCCGCACTTCTTTTACGCTGGAGGGGCTTGGCCATCCCTTAATTGCGGTGATCTTATCGGGGTCGGGAGCCACTCCGTCAGCGCTCACCACGTGTCCCAGGTATTGCACCTTTGGTTTCAGGAGGTGACACTTGGAGGGTTTCACCTTTAGGCCGTAACTCGCCAGAGCTTCGAACACCTCCGCCAGGTGTTTCAGGTGGTCCTCATAAGTTTTGGAGTATACGATGACATCGTCCAGGTACAACAGGACCGTCTCGAAGTTTCTGTGGCCCAGACAGCACTCCATTAATCGTTGGAAGGTTCCTGGGGCGTTGCAGAGTCCGAACGGCATGCAGGTGAACTCGCTAAGTCCCATCGGGGTGGTGAATGCGGTCTTCTCCCGGTCCGCCTCTGCTACAGGAACCTGCCAGTACCCGCTAGTGAGATCCAAGGTAGAGAAGAAGTTAGCAGATCTTAAAGCAGCCAATGACTCCTCTATCCTTGGTAAGGGGTACGCATCCTTGTGTGTGATACGGTTGATTTTCCGGTAATCTACACACATCCTCATGGTGTTGTCTTTCTTTTTGACTAAAACTAGTGGGGCTGCCCAGGGGCTACAGCTATCCCGGATTACCCCAGCCTCCTTCATGTCTCTAAGCATCCCCTTGGCGTGTTGGTAATGTGCAGGGGGTACGGGTCGATACCTCTCTTTTATGGGAGGATGATCTCCCGTGGGGATGCGGTGTTCTACCCCCTTGACTCGCCCGAAGTCTAACGGGTGTTTACTAAACACTCTCTCATACTCTTGAACCACCCGATAGACTCCTTGTTTCTGGTGTGAGGGAGTGGAGTCAGTACCCAGATGTAGTTGCTGACACCAGTCCTCCATGTCTTTCTTAGAGCCGTTACCTTCCTCCGGGTGAGATGGAGGCAAGGGTTCCACAGATTGTATAGAATTTTGATTAGTGGTATATAATTTGGCTAGCGTGGCATACCGGGGCAGGTACACTTCCCTCTCCCCGATATTTATTATGCGAACGGGCACCCTCCCATGGCGTACATTGACCACCCCCCGTGCTGTCAAAATGGTGGGCCTACTGTCTGAGTAAACTGGTTCTACCATTGCCTGGTAATCTCTACCTCTCAGACCAATAGCTGCCCGGCACCAAATCATCATTTCACTTTTTGGGGGCATGGCAATAGGAAAAGGGTCACACATTCTTACGCTACCAATCTCACCGCCGGAGAGTTCCACTTGTTGCCGTTGCATCAGTGCCCGGATCTCTTTCTGGAGCACCCGCTGCTCGCCGGAGCTGGCATTCTTGGCAACCTGCTGTAAAAGGAAAATCACCTCTGCAAGACAATTTTCAATTACATTAGTTCCTAGAGTTATTTTTGGGTGACTCTCATGTTTGTCAATATCTACAATGATCAGTCCCTGTGCGGCCAGTTCGACTCTACCAATTTTGATGGTCACCTCTTTAAATCCGATCTGTGGCACGGGCTGACCATTGCTGGCGATGATACTCAAGTCGTCGTCAGGGTAGCGGGTAATATCCGAGTCATTCCAGTACTGCTTGAAGAGCACGTACGGGATGGTGGTGACCTGTGACCCGGTGTCCAGTAGGGCACTCATGGGAATGCCATCCAGTACCACAGGCAAGACTGGACGTCCTCCCACATATCTGTCGCGCCAGTTCGATGGGCCTGGTGATCTTTTTCCTGGGGGTTGGCCCTCTACCCCAGGTTGTGCCCGTTTAAAGAACAGTACCTTTCCATATGTCCGGGTTGATTGCAGCGGCGGCAGATGGGTCGTCCGTCCTCGCTGTATCGGTCACTGGGTCTTCCTCTGGCCGGTGGGGTCCTCCTTGGTCGACGCCACGGGATGTCCTCCGGTCCGGATGCCAGCTGGATCTTCCCTGGAGTGGAAACCTGTAAAGACTGCACAGTTCGGGTTAGCGCAGCAACGCTTTTAGCTAGCTCTTGGACCTGATGGTGTAGGTCTGGAGCCGGGTCATTGTCCAAAGCCTGCGCATCAGCTCCCACAGGCCCTGCTGACAAGGGCGCCGCCTCCTGGTAGTAAGTGGTAGTGGGGCGTCTGTGGGTCACAACGCCACCTGGTGCCGGTTCTCGGAGCACCCGGATGGCTCTGTCCTTGAACTGTGCAAATTCTAGATGAGGGTCCTGTAAGGCCATTGCCCGCAACTGGGTGCGGTGGGCATTGCAATATAAACCCTCTATAAATTGTTCGGTCAACAGCCTGTCCTCGTTTCCCACTCCATTAGGGTCGGTCTGCTTAATGGCCCTCAGGGCCTCTTGTAGGTTGAGTGCATAGTCCCTTATACTCTCATGCGCTCGCTGCTTGCACCCGTAGAATCTAAGTTTAATCTCGGCTGAGGTGCGGGTATCAAAGGTGTCCTTCAGCCGGGTTAGTATCCCTGCGACAGTCTTCCTCCCAGGTGGCCAGGATTTTACTTCCCTTTTGGCTGCCCCAGTTAGTTGGGCCACCAGGATGCTCACTTTTTGCTCTTCTGTGAGGGGGTACACCTGGAAGAGGCTATCCAGCTTTTCTCTAAAGTCATGCAGGGTATGTGACTCCCCTGAGTACTGGGGTAGCCAAGCTGCTCCCGGGATATAGGGCATGGTGAAGGGCATAACTGCAACAGCGGTAGCGCTGGCGGGGGTTGAGGCAGTGGAGCTCTCCTCCGTATCCGACATCTTCCTCCCCCCTAGTGGACCGTGGCCTACCTTGCGATGATCCTGTTCCGTAGGCCGCGGCTCCGCAGTGGATCGTCAGGGTTGAGGACCTTCCGTCGCGCTCCTGTGACGTCGGCGTCTGCTGGGCTCCTTCCAGGACCTTACGCAACGTCCAGACGTGAGGCGGGGCTTCAGTTCTCGCGCGCTTTCGGAGTCCACGCCCCTCTTCTTCCCGCGCGGCGTCCTCAAGATGGCGTCCAATGGCGGGAAAACTCCACGGATGGCGGGAAGAAGGCTGAAGATGGCGCCGGATGGCGGGAAACTTCACCGATGGCGGGAAGAAGGCTGAAGATGGCGCCGGATGGCGGGAATCTTCACCGATGGCGGGAATCTTCACCACTGGTAAGTTTGAACAGTCTTTGCTTTTCAGGCACGCAGTACCCGGTGGTTGCGGGCACGTGATCCTGCCGACTACGCCAAAGTTGACGCGCCCCCTGGGACATATTCCTTTTTGAGGGGAATACCCGGCACCGGATCAGATGGGGGGTTGTAGTCTCCGAGCGGCTGTGACCCGGCCCCGTGCCCAGGGCGTCAAGCTCAGTGTTATGTGGCAGCTTTACAGATGTTACTAAAGTTCTTTTGTGTCGACTACGCCACCCGTTGGGATGCGGTCACTGTGGCCGCCGCTGCACCTGACCCCCTGAGGCTATACCCCTCCCGTTGGGGGTTATCCCACCAAGCTGCGCACCCACCATCAGCCTCAGCGGACCCTGCTGCAGCGGCGGCCACAGTGACCGCATCCCAACGGGTGGCGTAGTCGACACAAAAGAACTTTAGTAACATCTGTAAAGCTGCCACATAACACTGAGCTTGACGCCCTGGGCACGGGGCCGGGTCACAGCCGCTCGGAGACTACAACCCCCCATCTGATCCGGTGCCGGGTATTCCCCTCAAAAAGGAATATGTCCCAGGGGGCGCGTCAGGAACACCACGCAGCTGCTATGGGGCCCGTGAGTCAGAGGGGGCTGGCGCCAGCGCAGCCCTCCCTCCCATCAACATGCATTCAACTGTATCAGCATCATAGATGCCAGTACAGTTGAAAGCATTGATGGAAGAGAGAGCATCATCATGTGATGCTCCCTCTCCCATCATTCCCTCTCTGCCTCTGACGCAGCGACGCGATGACATCATTTCATCGCGCGCCAGACAGTGGAGCTGCTGTGACTGGAGGAACGAGGAGATGTAAGTATGTATTTATTTATTTTTTACATCAGTAAGTAAATTGTGCCATAATACTGGAGGACTGTGGGTCTGCATTATACTGTATGTGGGGGGCCTGCATTATACTGTATGTGGGGGGCCTGCATTATACTGTATGTGGGGGGCCTGCATTATACTGTATGGGGGGGGTCTGCATTATACTGAATGGTAGGGGCTGCATTATACTGTATGGTGGGGGCTGCATTATACTGTATGGGGGGGCCTGCATTATATTGTATGGGGGGGGCTGCATTATACTATATGGGGGGGCCTGCATTATACTGTATGGGGGGGTCTGCATTATACTGTATGGGGGGGGCCTGCATTGTACTGTATGGGAGGCCTGCATTATACTGTATGAGGGGGTCTGCATTATACTGAATGGGGGGGGGGCTGCATTATACTATATGGGGTCTACATTATATTGTATGGGGCTGCATTATACTATATGGGGGCTACATTATATTAGATGGGGCTGCATTATACTGTATGGGAAGGCTGCTTTATACTGTATGGGGGGCAGCATTATACTATATGGGGGCTACATTATATTAGATGGGGCTGCATTATACTGTATGGGAGGGCTGCTTTATGCTGTATGGGGGGCTGCATTATACTGTATGGGGGTTGCATTATACTATATGAGGGCTACATTATATGGGCATGCATTATACTAGATGGGGGCTGCATTATACTATATGGGGGGCTACATTATATTATATGTGCATGCATTATACTAGATTGGGGGCTGCATTATACTATATGGGGGCTACAGTATATTATATAGGGCTGCATTATACTAGATGGGGGCTACATTATATCATATGGGTCTGCATTATACTCTATGGGAGCTGCATTATACTATATGGGGGCCTGAATTATATTACATGGGGGCTACATTATATTATATGGGTCTGCATTACACTATATGGGGGCTACATTATATTATATGGGGCTGCATTATACTATATGGGGGCCTGCATTATACTCTATGGGAGCTGCATTATACTATATGGGGGCCTGAATTATATTACATGGGGGCTACATTATATTATATGGGTCTGCATTACACTATATGGGGGCTACATTATATTATATGGGGCTGCATTATACTCTATGGGGGCTGCATTATACTATAAGGGGGCTACATTATATTATAAGAGGCTGCATTATACTATATGGGTTCAACCCAGAGAAAAATGAGTCATTGCTACTTCAATTTATATCAAGAAACGGTATAAATTTTATTAGTGACAAAAAGACACATAATAAAACCACATACAATGGGTATTAAACCCAAATGCGTAGAGGGACAATTCCTTCAAATAGACACAAGGTAATTAAAGAAGAGCTCAAAAACCAAATGAGGGTCGATCACAGGGAAACTATGAATGTTAGTATAGTGTGATCTGATGCTGATTCCAGTGTAATCATATCCCATGGGTAGCCACAGAACAACAGCGCTGGCCTCAGTAAACAGTAATCAATATATATATTAGTGGGAGTAAGCCAGTTCATAATGTTCAAGTGGGAAACCTATGGGACGGAGAACACTGGATGCTATGTATTTATTATGGCTCAGTGCTAGCAACATACAAAATGCAAACTCAGCATATTAATGAAAGAAATGGTGCTTACCCATAGACCCTGTGTATTACACCCTCATGCACCAACGCACGTTTCAAATCTTCCTCAGGGAGGTGGTGTGCATTATACTATATGGAGGACTATGGGGTGTGCATTTTACCATGTGGAGGACTATTGGGTGTGCATTATATTATATGGAGGACTATGGGGAGTGCATTATACTAAACGAGCAAAATGCTGCCTTTTCATCAGTTGATTGGAATGTACTCAGCAGCACATCGCCCGGTGTAAAGTGCAGATGTGCTCCTGATAACATGATGCTGTATGAGGACAGACTGATCTACTAGTGATCGTTGTGTGCCCATCATTCTTTGTCATCCTGTGTAAAGAGGCCGGGAAACAAGCGTCAAATGACTTCAATATTGTCGATTACACTCGTTTAATGACCTGAACTCAGTGCATGTAAATACAACCAAAATGTTTCTGTGTGATGGTGATGATTATGTGAGCATTTAGGGCCCCACTTCAAACTTTTGCCCAGGGCCCCACTTTGTCTAAAACTGTCCCTACTCACAGGCAGACAGAGTTGGAATATTGTTGCAGTACAGCAGAGCTCAGAGAAAATGAAAAAATGTGTTTGCAAGAAGACAAATTTAATTCCTCCTTTTCTGTGTTAGTTACTTGTCTCACACTGGTAACTCCCCTTCATGTAAAATAATCTCTGGCGGCAGAGTTATCTTTCAGGCAGCATGCTCCCCATAGCCTGGAAGAGATCATTTATATTAAGTAATAAAAGATGATTTCTCAAGAACAAGGCATCTGATATGAGGCATACAGGTAGGACTTTTTTCAGCAGTCTATAACCTGTATGCCTATATTAACCCCTTTGCAACCCTTGCCGTATTAGTACGCACATTTGCGTACCCCCCGTTCAGTGAGGGCTGCTGCGCTGAATCGAGCACATGTCAGCTGATTCTTACAGCTGACATGTGCCCGCAACAGCCGCGGGTGGAATCGCGATCCACCCGCGGCTGTTAACATGTTAAATGCCGCTGTCAATCTCCGACAGCGGCATTTAACGCGCGCTTTCGGGTAGCGCGTCATAAGCCCCGCCCATCGGCAACCCCGTCACGTGATCGCGGGTCACCGATGGGTGGGCATGACAACCCAGGGTCTGCAGCAGACGCCTGTGGTTGTCATGATCTAGTTGCTATGAGCGCCACCTAGTGGTCGGCGCTCATAGCACAGGACCATTTCTGCTGCATGCAGGGGATCTGCTCGTTCCCTGTATGTAGCAGAGCCGATCGGATAGTTGCTGCTTCTAGTCTCCTATGGAGACTATTGAAGCAAGCAACAAGTGAAAAAAAAAAGTTTTTAAAAATATTAAAACAATGTAAAAAATATAAAAGTTTAAATCACCCCCCTTTCGCCCCATTCAAAATAAAATATATATATATAAAAAAAAACCTACATAGACATATTTGGTATCACCGCGTTCAGAATCGCCTGATCTATCAAAATAAAAAAAGAATTAATCCGATCGGTAAACGGCGTAACGAGAAAAAAATTCTAAACGCCAGAATTACGTTTTTTGGTCGCCACAAAATTGCAATAAAATGCAATAACGGGCGATAAAACATCGGATCTACCCCAAA